>NC_064886.1:8697790-11197790 GCF_929443795.1 Astur gentilis
GAGCCACGCATCCTCATCCCTGAGCCACACACAACAGGAAAGGATAAACACAGACCTGCAAAACCTCAGCAGCTAGAAGCACAGCTTGGCTGAGGAAACTCCATGCAGCTGCAAAGCTGCCAAAAGCCCTGTGAGTGCCTGGGCACAGCAGCAGCTCCCCAGGAGCTGCTCTCTCCAGGGCCACCCCAGCATGGAAGCTAGAGAGGGGTTACCCCAGGACTGAGCATCCCTCTGACGGACCGGCTCCCCTGGGGTTAGCCCTGGCAGCATGGGCAGCCAGCAGCCCCAGGGGCACCCGTGGCAAGGGCAGGCAGCAGGGCAGCTGCCGGGCATCCCTTGAGGATGCCCCATCTTTCACCAAGCCAGGAGGCAGCTGGGTGCTTGCTAGCTGGGTTGGGCACCTAGAGCAGCATCAACCCCTCCCCAGCTCTGCGGGCCATCACCTCGGTGGGCCACTTCCCCCCTACAGCCCTGCCACCGCTCCTTAAATCCCAGAACATCAATCCCACCTCCCACACAAAGCTTCTGGGCTGTGTCCCACCACCCTGTCCGAGATGCTTCGCCAAGACAGGACTGTCACCAGCCTCCCAGCCCTGGGATGGTGTGGGGCTCAAGGACACCTTCAGCCGGAGGGGAGCCGGGGCGCCAAGGCCGAGCAGATTAACACTCTGAGCTGCTTGCTTCCATAGGCTCAAACTCAAATCCTGCCTGGGAAGCCAAGCTAAACACGGCTGATGTTTTGCTTGGAGGTGTTGCCTTCTGGCCCCGGCAGGATTCATCGCTGCCACCTCAGACCCAGCTCCTCTGGGTGCGGGATGGGATCGAGTCCGGCCGCATGGCAGGGAGGCTCTGCCGGGCACCCGAATGGGA
The DNA here is from genome assembly GCF_929443795.1 of Astur gentilis. Taxonomy (NCBI): domain Eukaryota; kingdom Metazoa; phylum Chordata; class Aves; order Accipitriformes; family Accipitridae; genus Astur; species Astur gentilis. The sequence goes on from NC_064886.1 coordinate 8,698,661, forward strand.
GCAGCAGGGACTGATCCTGGCTCAGGTGCTTGGGGACAGTCATCCTGGCTCCATCCTGGAAGCACTATGGGAACCCCGTGGAGGAGGAATCCCAGGGCAAGGTGGCATCAGAGGGGATGGGGCACCCCAAAAGGGACTCAGGGCAGGGGGTGGGGTGGTCCCTGTACAGAACAGGTCCAGGCAGGACAAAGCGCCCAGCAAAATCACATGTGGGCAAGGCCCTGCAGCCAACACCTCCCGGATGCCGCCCACATTTTGAACAAGGAGCGATAAAGGGGTGATGGAAGCCCCAGGCAAGAGGGAACAAATTCTTGGCAGGGCACTGGGGAGGGAGGGGACAGAAGGAGCACTTGTGCCCATGGCAGCTGAGCCTCCCCAGCCAGCCATCACCCACCGCCCGCCTGCACCCAAGGTCCTGCTGGGGGAGCAGGGCCGGGCAGGGACACTGGCAGCCCCCCCCCCAACCCCATTGCAGCTGGTGGCATTGCCGTCAACAGGAAACCGCACCCCAGCCGGCGGCTCGCACGACAGCATGCCGTGCTGGCAGCAGGGTATCCCCGCTCCCCACAGAGCCCCCCACAAGCAGCCTCCGTGCCTGGGTGCTGGCGGGTGGGGCCAGGGTGGTAGTAGCCCCAGTGATGCTGCTGCTGGTCCTCAGTGCCTGGTTTTGGGAAGCCATGAGCCTAACTAAAATTAAATTAAACCCAGGGAGATGCGTGCCTCCAGGGATGACCCAAATCCCATCCCCAAATCCCTGGTGGGGGGACAACGCGCAAGCCCCCCTCCCAAGCAAAGCCTCAGCCTCCTTCCCTGGGCAGGACCTGAGCCAAAGGGGGGCACACACCGCTTCCCGGGGACCCCCCCGCACAGCACAGCCGTGCTGGAGGGAGATTACTGGCCAGGATGCCGACAGCTCCTGCAGCCTGGGACAAAGTGCCACATCTGCAGCCCTCCAGCAAGTTCTATGGGTCCAGGTGGGGGGTCAGGCAGCCCCTGAGCCCCCCTGGGAGGCCCATGAACCACAGCAGAAGGCAGAGCTGGGGATGCCCATCACCACAGGGGGTACACAGGTGACCCAACCCCCTCTCCACACTGGGGACAAGGGCCAGATGGTGTGAATTACAAAGGATTAGCCGAGTGTTTCTGAAGCTTCACACGCCATCACCTCCACCCGGGAAGATATCTTTCACTTAAACAAAACAGAAGGGGGGGGGGGGGGGGGGGGGGGGAAATCTGATTTTCTGCCTAGACAACCCGAAGCAGCCAGATAGAGATGACAAGGAGCCCCGAGGCTGGCGCAGATGGGCCCACAGCTCCTGAATTAAAGCCCATTTCTCAGGAGCAGGTGCCAGCTCCAGTGCATCAGTATTGGGGACCCAACAGCACAAGAACAGCCATAAGATAAATAAGTGTCAGGAGCCACAGCCCTCTCCATCACTAAAAGCCACCCAGATGCCTTATCCCCTTCCCCCCCCCCCCCCCCCCCCCAAAAAAAAAAAAAAAGCTGTAGGCAGCAGATGCTGCTTGCAGCCAACAGGGCTAACGAAGCCAGGAGCTTGTTACATTGCAAATGGCCCTGGTGCAGCCAAGACAGAAATGAGCCCAGCCACCTTCCACTGCACAAGGCCAGTGCCTGGCGTGATGCTCGAGGAGGTCAGGATCCATCCACGAGCTTGCGGTCAGCCTTAGCCCAGGCTTTAAGCTCTCTCAGGAGGGCAACTTCACACCCAGACCCGCTAAGCTCAGTCTAAGGGCTGGCACCAGCAAAGTCAGCAGGTGCAAAAGCACCAGAGTCTTCTTCAGACACAGGAGCAGCAGGCACAGCACAGCACAGCCTGGGCGATAACCCAGCCCCGGCACAACAGTGATGCTGCTGCTGGTGACGGCAAACCCAGGGCTCACAAACAGGCAGGGCGGAGGAAGTACCTCTCTTCCCAGTAACGCTGTGGCACTTTGGGGTTTCACAGAAAAAGGGCACAGGAATTTCCTAGAAGCAGCCACTCGCCGCTTCCCGGGGCTGGAAGGCATCTTCCAGCAGCTGCTGCCTCCACCGAGGGCAGATCCTCTCCCCAAAAGAAGCGGCCAGACTCCCGCAGTCAAGGATTCGAGCCTTCTGCAGGCAGGGATGAGCAGGAGAAGCAGCAGCATGGACATTACCTGGGAAAGGGCACTGCCTGGGATGTCCTAGCTGGATATCCCCCCAAGAAGAGGAAGTTGTGAAGAGCTGTGGTGATAACCGGGTTAATAATCACCTTCAGAGGGAACACAGCGAACTGGGAACATGGAGCCATCGAGCCACGAAAGTCATCCATCAGCAAGAGCTGTCACTGGGAAGGACACCCATGGCCCAGGGACAGCTTGACCGGATCAGTGCCGATGCCAAGCCAGTGCCAGTAACACATCTGCCTGGGATCTTGGAGAGGGAGAGGCCAGGTGGGAGCCAAGCTGGGAAGCCAGAAAGCTCCACCAGCCACAGCCAGGGAAAAAAAAAATGAAAAAAAAATAAAGCTACAGCAGTTTCAGTGGAGTTATATCAGTTCAGGTGTATTTTGGTGATGAAATTCTACTTTGCTTGTAAGGTGCCATCTCATCACTCCCCTTGTCACAAGAATAAACTCCCACCACATGCCACAAGCCCAGGCAAGCAGAAAAATGGGTGCAAGCCCTGCCCATCCCCACATCACGATGGGCTCTGCATTTGCTCCCTTGCAGCTTCCAGATCCACGTGGAGCTCAGGTTTTGGGGTTTGTTTTGGGTTTTTTTGTTTGGTTTTGGGTTTTTTTAGAAACTGAGCAAAACACTTGAGTGACCACCAGCTGAGCTTCAGCAAAAGACAGCTTTTGCAATACATCGAGCTGTTTAGACCTCCAGGCTAAGAGCCGTACCCCTACGGCCACCTCAAGCCCCACCAGCCCCTTCTGTACCCGGTTTAAGTTGTCCTCTCCTCACCCTCCACCTGCAGCTCCCACCAGCTCTTCAGAGTTTGAGTATCACAAGACTATTTTGGTGCATTTTCCCAAAATACATGAAGGTGGCCCTCCAGGCTGATGTGCTTGGACACAGTTGTGCTGACCAAGGCTGAACGGCAATGCACAGGGCAGCACCCACGCATGCCCTTCAGCTTGGGACAGCACAGGCAGAGGCCAGCACACCAGCTGAAAGGGGGACAGAAGTCACCAAGGGATGGCTGCACACCCCAAGTTATAGAGCTTATCCCCACCTGGTAACTGGGACCCTGGAGAGGAGCAAGCGTCCGTCACACCGGTCATTGGACAGGGTCATGAGAAGCAGATACGCACAGCATGATGTTTATGCCAAACTGGAGCACGGCCACCAGAGCAGAGAAACAGGGTAGGGAGGGATCGCAAATCTGCTCACAGGTACGTCTGGTGGAAGCTGAGAGACCCAGCACAAGAAGATCACCACCACCAGAAGAAACAGAGAAAGGCTTGAAAGAAGAGGCCAGACATTCAAAGCATCCACAGAAGACATCACAGCAGGTACCTCCTCCAGGACCTTGGCCCACCAGCCCATCCATCCTCTCCATCCCCAGCCTGCCTGGGGAGCACCCACCATCTGGCTCCCCAGGGTCAACCACCCAGCAAAAGGATGCACCGCCCCAAAGCCTGTAAAGCTGAAAACTGCTTTTCAAGATTACAGCCTTAGAGCCAGCAAATCCCAGGACAGCACCATGTGCGACAGGGAAGCCAGCTTCCAACAGGGAAGTTGATAAAGCTCAGGGGCTGGCAGCTCTCCAGGGCAGAAGGAAGCAGAAGGGATACATTGCATGTGGAAGCACACACAGGCTGGGACAGAGGAACAGGGACTGGAGATGGTGGGTGTACCATAGCACCCTGAGAAGGAGGTAACAGGCATAATGCTGGGCAAAGTTTAAAGAAAAAAAAGTCCCAAACTATACCTATAGCAACACACTGACAGCATGAGGGCAACGGTCTTGGGTGTTTTCCACCTTGCAGGCTCTGCAGCGGTATCTCAGATCTGCGATTTTACAGGAGGAACATCAGGAGGTGAAAAGGCATGAAAGCCCTGCAGCCCTTCCTCCTGCATGGGTCAGCTGGGCAAGCAGAGGTCCCCCAGCAGGAGTTTTGGGCCAGCACTGAAAGAAGACCATGGGGAAAAGGCAAATGCTTGCCCAGGCTTGGTGGAGGCACCCTGAAGACACCCCCCCACCCCTGCTCAAGCCAAACCCTGGCTGGGCAAGCCCACTACCCCCGTGCTACCAGTAGTAAAAGCAGCATGGCTCTTCTGTAACCAGATCCTGGCTTGAGGGGAGCTAGACTCAACAGTGGGTAACACAATCCCAGACCTCATTAAAGATGTGCTGCTCATTGGGCTAGAGGGCAGCAACTGCCTACACTTCTTCCAAAGTATCCATTCCCATCTGACAATCTCATTTCTGCAGGGAAGTCTCTGCTTTGTTGCTCTCATGTCCTCACATAACCCTGAGCACTAATCAAGCCAGCTTGGGTTTCTCTACCAACTTTGTTCTCCCAGAGCGTGCAACTTCTATGTGCTTTTCCTCCTAATTAGCTGTGCTCATAATTTTTGGTTAACAGTGCTAAAAAAAACCCACCCCAACAGGTCTGTGTCATTAGTGGGCTTCAAAAATGCTTATTTAATAGATAACTGAGAAAAAGCTGAGCGTATATATCTACATGTCTGCAGTGAGCAGGGGTAGGTATCTGTTTCTGAAGAAACCTAGCAAGGGCAAGAAGAATCCTAAAACCATGGAGGGCTGCTGACAAAGTGGGGGGAGAGCTTCAGCCCTGCAAAGAGAGACAGAGAAAGCAGGTTTTCTGCTCTACTCCCAGAAACCAGCAGAAAAACTCATAACTAGAGCTAAATGTTGCCTTTTTTTTCTTTAAATATGCAAGGGATCACTCGTACACCAGGGTTGGAGTTTGGATGTTTGGTTTTCCTCCTATCCCCCCCATCTCAGCTTGGAGGAACAGTTGTCTCTGCTGTTAATTTTTAATAGATCCTGGAAAAACCAAAGCAGTTCCAGGGAACAAGCTGATTTTTCAGCCTGCATTTAACCTGGGTAAGACCCCAGGTATCTCTAAGCTGGCTTACCAGCTCCAGAAGCAGAGTGGAAGTTGCCTCTGGAGACCTATAGTGTCTCTGCATGAAGCTTTACTCATCACAGGGCTGCTGGCAGGCTCAGCACCAAATACAGGCTGTGAGCGTGCCATGCTGGTGCTCCACCTGGAGCAGAGGTGCTCATCCTGAAGCCAGCATGCATTACTTGACAGCCCCCATGTCTGGACCCCCAACATTTCTCAATCACCTAGTTTAGCTGGAAAACAGGTCTAAGACAACATCAAAGTCCAGGTGGGAGCAATGCTGCTCTTTTACAAAGGAAAGTGATTTACCTTCATGGCAGAACTGTGAGAATCCCATCTGGATTGAATCACTCTGTCCTGCCACAGTCACCAGATGCTTCAACATCTGTTGAGTCCATGGGAAACGTCAAAGCTCTGCTTGACTGCGATCAAGTTGCAAAACCTCTGTTAACCTTGAGCATGATCTGAAGCTCTAACCCATTTCAGATTGTTAATGGGGCACGCAATTGTAACAAGAGAGCCTCACCAGGAAAACCGAGTTTCCCCTGCAGCGAGGAAGGAGAAGAGAGGAGAGCATGGCAGGTTTGGGTCTGGAGCAGCCTGACCTGCCAATGGGTTTTGTTCACAAAGATGATTTGTTGGGGGACAGACTGGTCTGCAGGTGCTTCCTGACTTTGTAGGCTACACCAAGAAGGAGCAAGGATGCAAGAGACCCAAATCACCTCCCCCAGGCAGCACTCCTATGGCTTTAGGTTATTTCAGAGCTGTGTAATTCAGGTGCAACCTTTACACACAGAGCAACAATTCACCGTTTTCAACTTCTCATCTCAGCTGAAGTGCAAGAATCAATACCTTGCTACACAACTCGTGTCTTCCCTCTGCTGCGGCAAAACCCTGGAGGTATGCAAGGTCTATGGGCTGGTTTGCATTCAGTCCTTTCTGAGGATCAGGCAATTAGCTACGGTCTGAAAAACCACCCCAAGCAGTCACACACAGCAGAGCTACACAACAGCAAGGAGCTCACAGCTGCTCCAGCTGCACAGCAGAGCCCCAGGGTGCTCACAGCCATCCCTCTACCACCTCCAGACACTAAACCCAGTTGTGTTGGGTGGTTTCTGTGGACCCACCAAATTTCAGAGGCATCCAACTAAGACCACAAGGACCAAAGGATGATCTAGGCTCACATCTAAACTGACCCAGGTCAAAGCCAAGCCTTGCATGAAGTGCTGTCAGCCTGGATCTGGTGAGGCCAAGCAGTGACGGTTCATCACCTCCCTCCAAGGCTGCTCTCACAGACCATCCCCCTTGCACAGGCTACAGAGGCTGGACCACTTTTTATATTGATTCTCGATAGGAAAGAGATAGGGGATACAAGCAACAGCCTTCCTCTTTGCTCACACAGCTCAGAGGACTCCAAAGCACCCAAGGACACCCAATAGTGCTGTTTTCAGACTCTGGAAGGGGCACGCACACACAGAAGCCTACCGTTTGATGCTCAGAGCAACACTGCTCCTGGTGAGCCTCCAGCATACACTTGCACCACTAGCCAGCAGCGCCAGCCACCAGCATCAGCACCCCGGGGTGCCCTGACCACACACTGGTGGTGAGGAATACCAGGTATCAGCTGCCTTGCAGCTTTCTGGTGCTTGATCAGCAGCTGCTCATACCCAGCCTGCCCATATTGCAGGCACACTGGGATCCCTGCAGCCTCCCATGCTTGGCCAAAGCCTGGGCCAGACCTTGGGCTCATCTTGGAGGCAGGTTTTGGGCTCACAGGCAGGCTCAGGACAGCACATCAAGGGCGGCATGGAAACTGCTGCTGTCTCCCTCCCAACCCTGGGCCAGAGCAGCTGATCTCCACTCCCCTCCTCATCCTGTCCGAACTCTCAGGGCTGACCTCTCCCAGCCCAGCTGCACAGGAGGGCATTCTCCTCCTCACTGCAAACAGCTGTGACCTCCCCTAGGAAGGCAGGATTAACACTTTCCTCACCCCCTGCCCCGCAGCCAGGCTGCATACACAAGAGCCACACTCCTGGAGAAGCCAGACCATCAGGATGCAGAGCAAGAGCTCCAAAGTCACAGCCGCAGATAAACAGCACTGCAGGGACTAAGCGGTCACCTACTTTGGTAGCCCAGGGGATGCACCATGGAAGACTGCAGCATTTCTCACTCCCCTCCAGCAGCAGGCAGCTGCCCATCCCTGCTCCAGCCAAATCCCAGCCCCTGAAATGCAAACCTGCAAGAGATTGGAAACACCACAGCTTTGTAGCCCCTGCACAGGGTCAGCAGCTTTGCTCTGCAGCTCCGCATCTGCTCTGCTACTTTCCCACCGAGCTGCACAGCGAGTTTTCCTTCAACCCCTCCCGCAAACTACGTTTTGATCAGCCAGCCATGTCCAGACCAGCACATGGGGCTGGAGCATCACAGGCAGAGCTGGACTTGGGGTTGTTCCCAGGGGGTCTGGGAGAGTGGGCAGCTGAAAGAGCTGGGACCCCTCAACCGGGAGGTACAACAGCACTGCAGCCACATTCCCTTGCTCCGGTTAAGCATCACCTGTGCAACTCCCTGCCATAGGATTAAGCCAGCAGCAAGAAACGTATACAAGAGGAAACAACGCCCAAAGCTTTTTGGGCTGGGAGCTGCACTGCTCCATGGTGGGCATCAGGAAGGGACTTTGTTGCATTTCTCAGTTGACCTGCAAGGTCTAGCATGACAGCCAGCATGGCTCACACACCTTCACTGATGCCCAGTATCCCCAGGCACCCAACGCCACGTTTCTCCCTCTGCTGTGTTTTGCTTCCCATGGGGAAGAGAAGGAAGGTCAGGCTGTCTTTCTCCAAGAGCTTGCTCCTGCACTGATCCTCCCTGGCTGCTCCGACAGGAGACACCAGCAGTGACTCAATACCCAGCTGCCAGGAGGTGTTCAGAATTAATCCGCAAAAGAATCAGGCCAATTACTATGCAAATACTCAAGCGAGTGATGCCATCCCAGGCAGAGCAGTCCTCACATCTGCCCCTCGGCAGGCACCTGCCGTAGCAGCAGTAAGGAAACGCCGATCCCGCACCACAGGCTGCGCCTTGAACCTGCAAAACCACAAAGTATTTACAGCCGAGAGCAAACACACCAGAGCTGCAGAGGTGTCACCTCAATGCACCAGGGTAAGAACACCTTGTTCCAGCCACTGACTCACTAATTATACAGGCAATGCCACAGAGCCAGGGCTGGCTTGACCTGGCGTGCCACAGGGCACCTGCGAGCGCATGGCTGTCAGACGTGTCCTCCCCAGGCAGCCCTGCCCTGCCGCGGCTTTGACCTTCACTCGGTTGAATCATTCATTCATCCGCTGCCTCGCTCCTCCAAGCTTCTTCCTTCCGAGAGGCCTCCCTCCGCTTCCCACCGGCACCGCAGAGCCCTTTGAGCCGGACAGGAGACCCGGCTCTCACCTCTCCTTCTCCAAGGCCCCCCATCGCAAGACCCAATTTTCTAGGAAATGCGCAAATCCCCTTCTCCAGCTTGCGGGTCTCCAAGCCCAGCCCAGCCATTCCCACCAGGATGTGGGCTCCTGTCCTCGGCAGCACCGCCGAGGTTGTGCCCATGGGTTTCCCTCCCCTCCGCATCCACGCGGAGCCAGCAGCACCCTCCCAGCGCACCTGCGGCAACAGCCACACCGGCTCCAGCACCTCCTCCTCACCCTGGGTCTGCTGCTGTCATCTGACAGCAAAGCACCTGTTGACCCCAGCCACCTTCATCCTCCTCCTGTCCCACTGCCAGGAGGCAGGAGAGAGGAAAGCACTTGTATACCAAGATACCCCAAAGAGATTCGGCCACCAAAAGCCAGAGCTGTGCGAAGCCTGGGCTGGGAGCACAGCACGCTCCCTGCGGAGCCACCTTCCCCACGGAGGAGCTCTGTGCCAGGCAGCCCCAAGGGGAGGCAGGCAGCAGCTGAGCAGGCGATTCCCCTGCAAAGAGGGGGGAACAGCCTGGTTTGCCCCCAGGACAGAGCTTTGGACGAAGCAGCGGTGCTCAGCCGGCGGTAGCCGGCCCCGTCGTAGCCTCTAGAGATGCCACGAGAAGCTTTCTAAGAACAAGCATGGGTCCGGAGGGGAGGAGAAGACAACCCTTGGGCCAGCCGAGGTGCTCCCAAACCGGCGCTCCGGCCCTGCGCCAGCCCCACCACATGTCCCATCCAGTCTTCCGGCTTTCAGAGGAAGCAGCTCCCGGCATCGCGCCGCGACGGGCGCTCGATGCGCAAGGAGCTGCTTTTGCGGGGGCCGACGCGACTCCCTCACGGCTCCTCGCTTCGGGGCGAGGGCGACAGCGGGTACGGCCCGGCCGGTTCGGCTTGGACACGGAGGAGGGACGAGCAGGCCACCTCTCTGGCCGCGGGACGGCAGCCAGACGGGCCCCCTCTCGCAGGACCTGAGCGGCACCCGCTCCCCGCTGCCCCCACGCCGGGGCCGTCGGGGCTTCGAGGCCGCTATCCCCGCACTCACCTGTGACGAGAACGGCTCTGCCCGCCACCGGCAGCAACCTGCGGGGCGATGCCCGCCACAGCAGCAGGCAGGCGGCGGCGGCGGCCAGGGCGAGCCCCAGGGGCAGCGGCAGGCAGGCGCGGCACAGGCTCTGCAGCCCGGCCAGCAGCGCCAAGGGCAGCACCAGCCCCCGGCCCGGCCCCAGGGCCCGCCGGGCCGCCCGTAACGCCAGGCTACCGGCCAGCGCCGCCCACAGCGCGCCGTACGCCCACCGCTCCAGCCCCGGCTCCATCCCGGGCCCCGGCCCCGGCCCCGCCGCTGCCGCCGCGCCCGGCCCCGCCGCGCCCGTTTATAACCGCCCAGGCGGTGGGAAAGGGGCGGGGCCGCTCCCGGTCCCGCCAATGGGAGACGACCGGGCCCGCGGCGGGGGTACCGGGCACCGCCGGTACCGGCCCGGAGCCCTGCCGGTGCGCCCCGCGGGGGGGGGGGGGGGGCGGCGGCGCGGAGCCCGGCGGGACCCCGTGAGCCTTGGCTCGGCTCGGCTCGGCTCGGGACGTCGTGCCGCCTGGCTGGGCGCCGTTCAGCGCGGCTCGGGAGGGCGCGGGAGATAATGCCACCCAGGTAGGCACGGCGCGGCTCGGCTCGGCTCGGCTCGGCTCCGTGCAGCACGGCTCGGGACAGCATGCCGCCTACGGCCCGGCTCGGCCCAGCTCGGGACGGTTCAGGGCATGATGCCACCTAGGCAGGCACAGCTCAGCTTGGCACAGCTCGCTTCAGCTCGGCTTGGTTCAGCATGGGTCAGGACATCATGCCACCTAGGAAGGCATGGCTCAGCTTGGCTCGGCTCGGCTCAACCCGGCTCGGGACATCACGCCACCTAGGAAGGCATGGCTAAACTCGGCACGGCATGCCTTGGCTCAGCTCGACCCTGCGCAGCACGGCTTGGGACACCATGCCACCTAGTTGGGCACAGCTCGGCTCGGCACAGCTCGGCTCGGCACGGCTCACCTCGGCACAGCTCGGTTCAGCTCGGCTCGGTTCAGCACAGCTCAGAACATCATGCCACCTAGGTAAGCATGGCTCAACTTGGCTCAGCTCGGCTTGACACAGCACAGCTCAACACATCTCGGCTTGGCACAGCTCAGCTTGACACAGCACGGCTTGGCTTGGCTCAGCTCAGCATGGCTCAGGACATCATGACACCTAAGTAGGCGCAGCTCAGCTCAACTCGGCTCAGTTCAGCAAGGCTCAACACGGCACAGCTTGGCTCGGCTCAGTTCAGCATGGCTTGACTTGGTTCAGCGTAGCTTGAGATGTCATGCCACCTATGGCACAGCTCAACTCGGCTCGGGTCAGCACAGCTCGGGACATTGTGCCACCCAGGTAGGCACAGCTCAGCTCAGCTTGGTTCAACTCAGCTCAGCTCAGTTCAGCTCAGCTTGACACGATATGTCTTGGCACAGCTCAGCTTGGCTTCGTTCGGCCTGGCCCAGCTTGGCTCAGTGCCTATGCCGGGCAGAGCTTCCCGGCGGGAAGCAGCAGTGCATTCAGCCCCGCTCGGCAGGAGGGCAGGTCCCCTGCCTGCTGCCAGAGCCAGAACCAGTGCCACCAGCGCCCGCATCCCATGGAACAAGGGGAGCACAGGGCAGAGCCTCCCCCCAGGGCCACCCCTCCATTGGGGTCTCCCCTCACAGGGTGGTGCCCCCAGGACCTGCTCATCTGCTGGGGGAGCACCACACGGGCGCTGGGCCACATGCCATCCGGGTCCCGAAGCCTTGGCCAGCCACGCTTGGGTTTCTCCTGGTGCCTGGAGCAGGCAGGTAAGGTGTGAATCCCTTCCTAGCTGCTCCCTACGATGCGGGGCTAACAACCCCTGGGTGATCCCAAACCATTTCTCAGCACCCCACTCTTTGTTCGCCACCGGGAGCAGGCAGCACCCTGCCACCCGGCTCCCCAGCGTTATTGTGGGACTGCAGCACGCGAACCGTGCTGGGATGTCAGCTCCTGGCTTGCCCCGGCGGGTGCCGCGAGGCTCGAGGGAAGCCCTGCCGTGCCGTGCCGGGCGCCAGGTCCATGCCACCTCCAGTGAGCGCTGGCAGGAGCTCCCTGCACTGCCCCTGCCGGGGGGGTAAAGTCCTCTCCTTTCCAGGTTTATTACACAGGGTAATTGCTGCCGCTGGGCTCACTTTATTAAGCACTTGCTTTAATATTTCACCAAGCCTCCGTACTTGGTGATCCTTCGTGCGTCCCTGCCGTGGGCCTGACCCTTGGTGCCCTCTGCGTGGAGGGCGAGAGGCTTTCGCCTGCCAGCATTGACACCGGTCTCCGATCCTGGAGAAGCTGGACTCTGCCAGCCGGGCTGCTGTCAGTGCCGGCCACCCCTGCCAAACCCCACGAACCCTGGCATGGTGGTGGAAATGGGAGCAGATGCCTGTGTTATCCTTCTTGGAAACAACCCCTGTGGTACCAGCGGAAAAAACACATTTCATCAGCGGGACGGCAGCGCTGCAGAAGTGCAGTGTCGAACAGGCTGGGGTGGTTTTGCTGGGGTGTGGTGGTGGGACCTGGCTGGGTTTGCAGCCCTGCTTTTCCAGGCAGGGGAATGCCAGGAATGCCGATGAGGTAGAGGAGGAGGAGGGATGTTCCCAACAGCATGGCCGCAGGCTCTCCTGCAGGAATCCAGTTGCTTGCAGCACTGGTCTACTGAACTTGGTGAAAACGATGGAGGTGGCCACAAGGCAGAGCCGTGGGGGACTGGTGCTCTGAAGAGGAGCCTGTTAAACATCTCCACTCATCGCTTCACCAGGGCTTGAAAAATCCCGTTGGAGAAAGGTTGTTTTCCAAAGATGTGGTCTCCTGAGAGAGCATCCCCCACTGCACCGGCCGAGCCAGAGCTGCTAGGGCATGCAAGGAAGTGGGATCAGGGATACGGTGCTTTACAGAGACAACCAGAACGTAGATTCCATACCAACGATGGTGTTTCACAAAGGGTAGATGCAACATGGATTCACGCGTCTCCTTGAGAGCTGGGTTGGGTGTCTATTCATCCATCTCTTCCAGAGCTCCTCACACATGGTCTCAGGATGCCCTTCTTGTGGGACACCTCAAGATGGGTTGTAGATAGCTATGGTGTGCTCTGTCAGCTGCAGTCAGGGCTTTCCATGGATGTTGTCACCAAGAGGTCCGGTGGCATGGGGTTGGACCTCCAGCGCCCTTTGCCAGCCCTGGCCGTTCCCCAGCTCTCCTCCAAATGGTCGGCGTGCAGTTAGGCTGTCCTTGGTGGCTATTCCCTTGAAGGCAGAGCCTGGCCTTCTTCATCTTCCCATTGCTCAACACCCAAGGGTGCCTCCCAGACGTGCTGTGCTGTTAGGAAATGCTGGTGCTAGCCCCATTACCTTTTGACCTACTTGAGCTCTTCCATAACTGTTCTGCTAATTACAGTTCACATTTTTCAGGGGAAGCGGGGCTGCTTCAACTGCAGGCATCTCCCACACCCTTCCTGGGGCTGCTCATGCAGGTCCCCGGGGACACACACCGTATTTTCCTAGTGCTCCCCTTGCCCTAGGCTGTTCCTCCAGCTTGGTTGGAGCCTCCCATGACTAACAGGTTTTGAGATAATTGTTCCACTCCCTAATCTCATCTGCAAAAGATTCATGACATTGTTTTTGAAGTGCCATGAGCCATTTGCAGGGGCTCTAAGCCCATGAGGGATGTGATTCATCCACCCTGCTCCCACAGGTACTTAATCTTCTCCAAAACAGCAAGTCCTTCTTCCACAGCTATTATCTCCTTAGGGAACACCACCCAGGTGAGCGCCTAACAGGACACTTTTGTCTGTTCAGCGCTGATGAAGACTTGTGCCAGCACTTGCTGCCTTGCACAGGCCATGGGGTATAGTCCTTCCCGGGGAGCAGTTGTCTCAGGAGAGGGGACTGGGGCTGGGGCCCCTTTGGATGTCACTTGTGGGCTGGGTACCTACCATGGACCATCAAGCCCACAGGAAAGGGGGTACTGGAAGTGTCCCTTGCTAACTAAAGTAGATGGGACTCCTCTCCCACACCATGTCCTCAAAGAGCCCTTAGGATTGATGCGGGTCCATCCTTCTTTGCTGTGAAGATGTGGGACACTGGAGCCCATTGGCAGCTGGGGCCAGAAACAGTTCAGGAGTGACAAAGGCCATTGCGCTGCCTGGAATTAACTCTCTTTTTGACCCAAAGTGTCTTGCAGAGGACAGTGATTAATTACTCCCAGCATCAAATATTTGTGTCCTACCACTGAACTTGCGCTGTTCTGTGGGTTCTGGTTGCACTTTGCTGCTGGAGTGGGAGCTCTCTGTTATCGTGGCTTTCTTCTCTGGGGAGGGCAGATCCTTGGATTGCTGTGATTCAGCTAAGCCAGGCTCAGCTCCAGGAAGCCTTACCTGCACCCAACACTTTAATGTCCCCATGATCCTTCTCCAAGCCCAGGGCATGGAAACCAGGTCTAGCAAAGCCCAGCCTGGAGGCACTTCCCATGGCATGGCCAACCTGAGCCACAGCTGCCCAAGGAGCCACCTTAACTCTTCATGCTGGCATCTTCTCCTCCTTCTTCCCCCAGGACTTTCCATCCCTTGTTTCCAACTTACTTCGGGCCATGACTGAGGACTTTTTGGGGGGCTTTCCTTATGTTTTGCTGCTGTAAAACACAGGCAACCCCTTGTGCCCATCATCCCATGCATCTGATGCCACGTTGCTGGGGTCAGCCTGAGTCCCAGGCTTTGATCCTCCATCTGCAGGGGGTTCCATGCACCTTGGCTGGGTGGTGGGCACAGCCCAAAGCTCTCCCTAGCTCCTGGCAGGACCTCTCTGTTCCTGGGGTACTGCAGCTGGAGCAGCTCCTTCAGGGAGTACCAGGGCTGCTCCCTGGAACAGCATAGCTGGCAGCATGGAGCATCCAGCCAAGCACTGACCCTGGATCTGACTCTTTGCAAATCCCCTCATCTTTGGAACATTCCTGCCTCTGACTTGTTTTTTTCAGGTTGCACGTGATCCCCAGGTATTTACAAAACAGGGATTTGCTTCCAGCTGCATTTATGTCTTTGGGAGATGTTTCACCTCTGGGAAACCACTCCCCAGCCTGACCTCGAGCTTTTCCGCCCCAGTGAGGACCCCATGTCACCATGCCTGCTCACCCATGCAGCCTTGGCAGCCCCTTTGCCAGCCAGACTTTCTGCACTGCGGTTCTCCAAACAAGAGCTGCTTTTGGGCTGCAGGGACCTTGCTCCTTCGGTGAGGCTGGGAAGCGTCGGTGACACTCTGAAGTGCTCCCAGCTCCGCTAATGCCTAGTACTCTGCATCCCCCATCTCCTTGGGCACGCACGGTACCCTTCCCAGGCTTGCTTTGCTAGCCCAGCATCACCCTCCCATGTCCCATCTCTCCCATCCTCATCACGAGGCATCTGCCTCAATATTAGGGAGATGGGGACAGGGCGAACGTGGCTCCACCTTGGCCATGAGGCAGATCCCAGGGGAATCCGGCTGGGCCACACTCCAGGTGACATCCTGCCACCTCTGCCCTCAGGGGAGAGGGCAGTAGGTCATGGCAACCATGTGTCCTGGTTCCCATCCCACACCTCCATCCCACCCGGGAAGGCAGCTGCAGAGCAGAGTGTGTCACCAGCCCCAGGTTGCTCAAGCGAGTTGGGGCCAGGAGGTAGAGAAATCTTCCTCCAGCTGAGACATTTGGAATGAGCAGGAGGAATTTGGAGGAGGCAGATGATCATGATGCTCCTGGAAAGTGGCCAGGACGCAGTGGCACTTGCAAGAAGTGCTCTGGATGGCTCCGAGCTGTGAGCAAAAGTGAGGTTATGCTGTCCCTGATGGGCATTGTGCTTCTCGCACAAAGTGGTAGGGCTTCATGGCAACCACAAACCTAGGACCATGGGTGGTCCGCCCGCGCCGTGGGGCTGTGCCCATGTGGCACAATGCTGGAGCCAACCTCGGAGCATGGTGGCAAAGAGGACCCCGCATTGGGACAGTCCCACGGAAAGGGCTGGCAGGATGGGATGGAGGAGGCAGGGGACATCTTCCAGCATAGGTTCTGTAAAGGGTGGGAGTGAGTCTCCATTGCCAAACTGCTACAAAAGAGGGTAGATGTGACAGCAAGTGGAGGTGGGCTCGTCCCCACTGTCCCCTGCTCAGCCTCCCCCCCCTGCCCCCGCCTGGAAGGGGGTCAGGGTGTGATGGGGGCCAGGGACGAGTGCTGGAGAGACAGCCGAGCGCAGGGGGACGGGAGCTCGTCCCTGCCAGCAAGACAAACGGCTGGGACCAAGGACGTGGCTGTCATCTCACCGGGGACATGGAAGGGGCAGGACGTCTCGCCGGGGTGGGGGAGCAGGGTGCAGCCCCCCTGGGTGTCAGGGAGGGGAGAAGAGCAAACTGAAGGCCAGCGGGCAAGCATCCGAGGAGCGGCGGGACATGAGGCATTGTTTTGGGTGGCCTTGCCATGTGCGTGGCCGCCGTGCCCCCTCGTGGCAGCAGGACACAGCTGGTGGCCCCAGGCTGGCGGCCCCAGGCTGGCATGGGCAGGAGCCACGCCTGGCAGGGATGGAGGCAGGGATGAAGGTGCTGGGTGCCACGAGGTGCCCCGGCAGGGTCACCTCATCCCACCCGGAGCATCCTCCTGAGGGGGGTGCCGCACCTCTACCCCATCTCTGCTGATGCTGCCTTGAGGCCGCACTTGCCTGGGGTCCCCACCAAGCCTCATGTGGCAGCCCATGACCTTGCCTCTGCTCACAAAGGAGCCTCCGGCATCCTGCCACCCCCCTCTCCTTCCCGAGGTGGGGGCTGTGCCTGCTTGGTGTATTTTTGGCATAAACCACTTGCGCCGCGGCCAAGCCAAGCACTTCAGGCGCCGCTCAAGGGCAGGCAGCGTGTGCCCGGGGCCGGGCCGGGAATCCTGGAAATATCACCAAGGCTGCAAAAAAAAAAAAACCAGCTGGAAAAAAATGAAGAGGGGTTGGCAGAGGCTTTGCTGAGGACACGGCCGCCCTGAGTGCTGCCAGACCGCTTGGGGTGGGGGGCATTCCCCAGCATCCTGCCTCAGTTTCCTCCAGCAAGCCCTAGGGAGCAACAGTCCTGGGGTTTTCACATGTATAATGTCAGTTTGGGTACCTGGGGCAGGTGCACAGGGTTGGGAAGATGCTTTCCTACCTCCTTCTCCTTCCTGCTGTGCATCTGAGTGGCTCAATGTCACCTGTTGCGACCTCCTCATCCTCTGGGGACCCAAGTCAAGCACCCAGAGGGGAAGAGAGCCAGACCACACCTTGGGGCACCTGCAGCTCTTAGCATGGTATCTTGCTGTCCCCAGAGCCACCCGAGAACATCTCAGGCACGTCACAAGCTGGGGGGGGGAAGGGGGGGGGGGGGACTGGCGCTGCCCGGCTCCTCTGAGGACACCAGGGTGTCCAAACTCACGGGAGAGGGACAACCCTGGGCAGAGGTTAACCGGGAGGAAGAAGCTGCCCTGCCCGGTG
Source organism: Astur gentilis (assembly GCF_929443795.1). Taxonomy (NCBI): domain Eukaryota; kingdom Metazoa; phylum Chordata; class Aves; order Accipitriformes; family Accipitridae; genus Astur; species Astur gentilis. The sequence continues at coordinate 8,715,731 of NC_064886.1, forward strand.
GAGTTTTTCTTCATTCCTTGAAAGCCGCAGCGACCTGCTGTGCGTGTTTCAGGGCTAGAGGCAGCACTGAGGTGGAGCTGCCATGATGAATGATGCGACACCATTCCCAAATGCCTCTACCACGGGTGATGGTGCCCAAAGCAGTGCAGCTGGCAGAGGGGGATGCTCAGAAATGGTACCCACCCACCATCTAGCACTCAAGGGGAGCATCACAGTCAGCACCCAGTGTGGGTTTTAATCTGTGCCTGGGATGGCACAAGCCAGGAGGTGGCATGTTCCTGTCTGGACATCTCCCAGGCCCCACGGCTACCCTTGCTGCATTTACATCATGAGGGAGCCTGTCTCTGCCAAGCACAGGGAGATGTTTCTGAGGCTTGCAGCTTGGACAGGGCCAGGTATACAGGGGGCAACCTGGCTGCTGTGCCTTGGACCCACTCTGGGAAGGGAACGACCCTGCCTTCAGGTCCAGGTCTGGCTGAAAGCCCCCCAGGAGAGGTTTGAGATGGGGCATGTACTCTTGATTTGACTGCATCATGGGCTTGCGCTCAAGCCACCGCTCCTGCCCTTGAGCATGCAGCCTTGAGACTGGCAGCAGTCCTCACTCATTCTGGCAGCGTCCCCCCGGCTGTCTTGGTACAGAGGGGATCACGCTGTCCCTGGGAGGGATGACAGTGCCTGCAAACCCCAGGGCTGGCTGCTGCAGACTGAGCGCTTGCCCCAGGCAGCGGGGCTGGGATGCCAGCAGCACCCACAACCTGCTCAGGACCAGGGCGACGGCTTCCCCAAGGATCCTGGGGGGAGCATCACCCCTTCACTCCTACCCCCACCCTCAGCACTGCCTGCTCCAGCCCATGGCATCAAGACCCTCCAGCATCCCAGCCCAGCAGCAAGGTGGCCTGGGTGCAGGGACTAGGGACGCCAGCAGTGTGTCAGATCACTTTATTGTCACAGGTGCAACGGGCCAGACCCAGTTCCCAGAGGGGGTCTGGGTCCAGCCCCTTGACCCCTCTATAATACTGTTGAGAAGATGCATGCCGAGCCTCCATGCCCATGCATGGGCGCTGAGCATCCTCCATCCCGGCCACCATAGAGCAGCTCTGGGGCATCGCTCCCATCCTGCTGCCTGCACCTCCGGGAACTGGAGACCAGCAGGGAAAAGCAAGACGAGACCAAGGGTGCAGAGCGTGCCAGTCCTGGAGCAGCAGGGGCTGCTACCATGTCCTGCCCTGGGGGCTGCTGGAGATGAGGAGCAGCACGAGCCCCCCTTGACCCCCTCAAACCTCCATGCCAGGTGCCCGGCCCAGGCCCAGCGCCTGCACCAGGTCATCACTGAGCCCACTCTTCAGCGTCCGTCTCACTGCGGGAAGAGGAGAGCATGGCAGCAACAGCACGAGCAGCGCTGGCTGCCAGGGTCCCCACATGATGGGTGCCTGCCCGGCCATGGTGGTACTGGCATGCTGGGGAGGGGAGGGGTGGCAATGGGGTGCAGTGGCATCGTCTGGTCTCGGGGTACCTTCTGCTGTGGCCTGGTGGGCTCAACATGGGAGGTCAGGGGTGGCCAGTGGGGAAGTCGCCAGGCAGGGCATGGGGACACGGACACAGAGATGGGACAAGGCATGGGGACAGAGCATGCGAACAGAAACGGGACAGGACACAGAGGTAGAGACAGAGATGGGACAGGGACATAAAGATGGGACAGAGCATCTGGGCAGGGACACAGGAAAGAGTACAGAGACAGGGCCACAGAGGTGGGACAGGGTACAGGAACAGGGACACTGAGATGGGACAGGGTACAGGAACAGGGACAGAGAGGGGACAGAGTACAGGGACAGGGCATGGGAACAGGGCCACAGAGGTGGGACAGACACACAGAGATGGGGAAAAAGCATCCGGGCACGGCCACAGAGATGGGACAGAGTACAGGGACAGGAGCAGGACTTACAGGACTTCCTATTGCCACGGGACCTCCTGCGCTCCTTGTTGGTGCAGGGCCGGGGATTGGCATTGTGAGTCACCGATTTCACCAGCCGGTCCATGATTTCATCCGAAGCATCATCTGGGGAGCTGGGAACATCCTCCTGGGCTGGAGAGCCCTGGGCTGGGGTGGTGTGCCCTGTCCCTGCATGGGGACAACGGGGATGCTAGCATCAGCTGTGCTCAGCCAGCTGGGCATGCCTTCAGTGCCTCTGCCACCTCGCTCCTACCCCGGCTGGCCCGGCTGCGGCGGGCAGGGGCATCCACGGGGGAAGTCAGCAGGCTTTTCATGCTCTCATGACCCGCTTCCATCTGTTCCTCAGGGCCGCTGGACACCACAGCAGGTGGTGAAGCAGTCTCAGCGATGCCAGAGAACTTCTCGGTCTGCAGCAGGAGGAGAGACAGGCGTTGGGGACCTGGGGGGGCATCACCTGGTGGTGGCAGCTGGCTGAGTGTCCCTGTACCTCGGTGATGAGCCGTCCCCGGGTCTTGTTGCGCTCACGGTGGGCAGCCCGTTTCTTCTGCTGCTGCAGGACACGCTCCCGGCAGGTGCGGTACTCCAGGGCGAACTCCCGCAGCAGCTTGCAGATGGGCGTCACCTTCACATCCCGCGCTGTGCTTGCTGGGTACCCCAGGTACAGCAGGAAGGAGTGAAACCTGCAGGGATGTCGGTCACAGTGGTGTCCCCATGTGTCAGGACCACAGGGTTCCTGCCATGTCCCCACGACCTCGAGCCACCGACCTATTGAGGATGCGCCTGTGTACCACCTTCAAGACGACAATGCGCTGGGTGCTGTCCTTGAGGAAGTCCGTCAGCTTGCTCTTCAGCACCGGCTTGGTCTCATGCTTGGCAATCACCTTCAGGTTGTCCCAAGAGGCCCTGCACCTCCGCTCCAGCTGCACCAGGCTGTTGGCCAGCTCGTCAAAGTCAACCTGGAAGAACAAGACATCAGCCCTTGGCCGTGCTGGTGGAGCTGGGCAGCCATGGGACCTACACCTTTGTGTTGCCCAGGTGTCATCTGCCTTGCCTTACCTTGGCGGAGCGGGTGATGGAGGCAATCTCTGAGTAGAGGTCAGTGGTTTCTGGGAACTTCTCTACCACCATCTGGCAGAGATGGTGGAGCAGGGACTGCCGGTGCACCGTATCCTTCACTTCTGAGACCTTCTCCAGGTAGCCCAGCTCAAAGCCTCTGCTCTGAAACCCCAATGGACTCAGCAGGGCCTCTCCATCCCTCCTCCAGCAGGCCTCCAGTCTGCAGACCCACTGGGCCCTCACCAGCACCACCCAGCCTCAGGCACTGTCCCAGGTTTCCCATGGTCCCTCTTGGGTATCCATGCACCGTGGCTGGTCCTGTCATTGCAGCACTCAAGACAGGCCGCATCCCTCCTCACCCTGCTCCTCACCTGGGAGCCATTCAAGAAGTTGCCCATGGCCAACAGTGTGGCCAGGATGCACTTGAAGGTGTGATTTCTGGCCAGCTGCTCCATGCCCACCTTCAGATCAAAGAGCGGTTCTGCAATCTCCTGGGTGAGAGAGGTAGGTGAGACCCCTTGGCCACCCTCTCGCTTGGGAGCTTCAGCATTCACCCCTGCCCATGAGGACAATCAACTCATGGTCAACCCAAGCCCATGCTTGCCTTGGGGACCTGCAGCCCGTCCCCAGCCAGGACGGCACCTCCCGTAGTTGGACACGGCTGGTCCCCACCAGGAACACGCTTGGCTCAGTGCTCAGCACTGCTGGGGCTGGCAGCGGTGAGAGGGCTGAGGGCAGGTGGGGTACATGGCTCTGTACCTGCTCCAGGCTCTCGTAGTCCAGCTTGAAGGCCCAGAGCTGGAGCCTGGCCGTGAGGTCACTGATGGAAGAGAGGGCGAGCAGGAACTGCTCTGCAGAGCCCAAAGGCACATCAGGGTTGGCCAACTGGGCCTCCTGGATCTTCTGCTTCTCCTCCTCAGTCGGGACCATGGTCAGGATTTTCTAGAGCAGACAAAGAGGGATGTGTCAGACTTCCAGACATGTCACCATGGGACATGTCACCCCAGGGCTGGCAGCACAGGCATCATGGCATGGAGGCCTCCTGGCCAGAGGAAATAACCTGCATGAGGACTTCAGAGGAGATGAGCTTCTCTTGTGCTCACCTCAATTCCTTCCTTATTGACCGCAAACTCATCAAAGTTGAGGACGGCTGTCTTGATGATGTGTACGGGTGGCAGCACTGTGAGGCCAATGTTGATGGCATTGCTCCTCTTGGGGTCCAGCACTACTACCACCTTCTTCCCATCAATGGCCTTCTGCAAAGAGGACAGGATGGATGTGGACAGCCAGGCGAAGGGCTCGCCTTCATGAAAACACCATGGACACGGGGAGCCGATCGGGGACCTGGTGGTAAGCCAAACCTACGCGCTGCCCATCACCGTCCCACTGAGCCTTCAGGCTGCAGGTACCCAACCTCAGCATAGAGTAGGGGTGACAGTGCATGCCTAGGGTCCCCACAGGAACTAACAGCCTTCCTCCCACCCCTCAAGTTCCCTTGACTGATGGGTGCCAACCCACTGGTACCTTTGAAGTTGGCACTTCCTTTGACCGTGACTCAAAGAGATGCTCCAGTTTGGCAGCATTGACCTCGACATTCTGCAGGGATGCCCACAGTGTCGCCTGGCCAAACCTGCCTGGCCCCACAGTACCATCCAGCTGCTTCAGCTCCTTCCAGAAGAGCTTCACCGTCCTCTTCTTCTTGGCCTGGGAGGGGCCATCTGTTGCTGAAGGGCCTGGCAGTCCTGGGTGGGGTGGGCAGCCGGGGACTGCAGGAGGTGGAGGTGGAGGTGGTGGGCAGCCAGGGATCGCAGGAGGTGGAGGTGGAGGTGGTGGGCAGCCAGGGATTGCAGGAGGCGGAGGTGGAGGTGGTGGGCAGCCAGGGACCGCAGGAGGTGGAGGAGGAACCGTGAGGGCTCCAGCACTTGTAGCTTCAATACCGGGTGGGAGGAAGGAGCCATTGGCCATGGGCCCTTTGTCCAAGATGTCAAAGTCTTCCTCTTCCCCCAGATCAGTGAAGTCCAGGTCCTTGATCTTCAGCTGCATGGGGCTGGCCTCCAGGTGCTCCCATGTCAGCTCCACATCCTTCTTGATGGGCATCATCCCAGTGTTCTCCAGTTTCTGCACGTGGGTCTCGGCATCTACGCTGGACATGGCACGTGCCAGCTTGGCATGGGCACTGGCCACTGGCCCGTCTGGAGCCCTGCCATGGTGCCAGGTACCCTCCTGCTCCTGACTGCCACCTCCCTCAGCATCCATCTCCACCTTGCCCTGGACCAGGAGGGACGACGGGACCTCGGGGAAGACCTTCTCTCTCCCCGGCTCCAAGGAGCCCTTGGCATAGAGCATGTCCAGCATAAACTTGGTGTCAGAAGAGATGGTGCTGCAGGAGTCAGTGGTGTCTGGCCGAGCCAGGCGAGACCCTGCAGGGAGAGGGGGAGAGGCTGGGATAGCCCGCTCGGAGAGGGTAGATGCTGCTGGGCTGCACACAGAGTTGGGGTCCTGCTCCCCAATGGGGTGTGCTTAGATGCCAGTATTCAGAGCGGGGCAGGGAGGTACCACCCAGCCCCTCCATGGCTCTGGGCATCACAGGCATGGGCTGGGGGCAGAAGGGCCACTTAGACCCACCCCAGGGACCCTGATGAGCCAGAGCTGGGAACACATGCCCCGGCAGCACCTACTTATGCTGAGCGGCTCCATCCCAGGCTCAGGGGTGCCGCTGTCCCTGTCCCACGCAAGAGTGGTGGGATGCTCCAGCGCAGCATCGCCGAGGACATCAGGCCGTCCTTTGGCCATGGAAGAGATCTTCTCCTTCTGGGCTGCAGCCAGGTTCTCCAAGAATCGAGCTCTGCAAGACAGGAGCGGACATTGGCTGGCAGCAAGGCAGGGATGGGGACGATGGGCAAACCATGCCATGCCACACTGCACAGCCAGCCCCACAGCACAGAAACCCCCTGCACTGGCCACACCGCATTGGGGACCCAGAGGATTCAACCTCGTCTGAGCCCTGCAGAGAGACAGGTGATGCCACCACAGCTCGGGGACAGGGATGCCACAGCCCCATGGGAGCCAATGACTCGTGCTGTCAGGGTGCTACCATCACCTCTTGATCCCAATGGACCTGATGCTCAGCACAACCCTTGTCCAAAAGCTGCAAAACCCAGGAGGGTGCCCGGGCAGAGACTCGTGGGGACCCTCCTGCTCCTCATGCCCTGCGTGGCCAGCGCCCAGACACCTCCGGCCGGGTGCTGGCCTGAGGAAGCGCATGCCTGGAGACACACGCATGCCTCTACTTACTCAAACTTCCTCAAAATAGGCTTGTCCCCATGCAAAGAGGGGGCATCCTCCCGCCTGAGGGAAAACAGGGGTTAGCCCCCACTGCCAGCAGCCCTCTGGGGCTTGTGCCTCCTGCACACACCCACCTGGCAGCTCTCCAGCGTGGGACCTTCGCCCCACCATCACCCCATGGCCCTGGAGTACATGGGGAGCCAGGAGAGCCCCAGCAAGTCCCCTCCTGCTCAGGCACCACAAGGCATTGGGTGCTGCCGAGACAGGGCACCGTTCCCCACCACCAGAACCACCCAGTTTGCCACCAGGATGGCGATGTCAGCCCCCTGCCAGCCCCGGGATGGGCTGTGCCACCTCCAGCAGGGAGACCTCACCCCAGAAGAGGAGGATCAGAGGGTGCCATCACGTCATGGGGGATGCTGGCGATGCGGGAAGTGGGTTGGGGTCCCGCAGGCAGGGCTCAGAGGGGGACAGGAGAGGGATGGAAGAGGTGAGGGATGGGAGCAGCGAGCAGGTCAGGGCAGTGCCCCCTCCTGCCGGAGCATCACGCTGGGAGGGGACACACGCATGCAGAGCCCAGGCACTTACCAGACAGGGGCAGTTTGGCGCAGCCTGCAAAAGGAAAGATAGAAAGAGTGGGCAGAGGAGAGGGCAAGCGTGGGCAGAGAGAAGGAGTGAGGAGGAGCTGGAGCAGAGCTGTGAGTGCCCGAAGGATGCCCTGTAGCCCCTGGCCAGACCCTCTCAGATGCCTACTCCCCCGTCACACTTCTCTCCAGCCCTGGTGACCACCTTGACCCTGTTTCCCCCTGGGACAGGTACGCCCCACGCTCCTGGGAGCCCCCCCCACGCACCCAGCCCTTCCTGGCTCCGTACTTGTAGATGCTGCGCTCGCCTGGGCCCGGGAGCTGCTCCTTCTCGACCGGTGGGGAGGCCAGGGCCAGCCGCACGCTGGATGCGCTGTTGTAGATGCTGCTGGGACAGGGTCTGGAAGAAGAGGTGACAGGGACTGAGAGCAGGTCCCACTGCGCTGCCCTCCACCCCAGCACCAGGGATGGACCCGAGTGCTGCTCATGCCACATCCCAGCATCTTTACCATCCCGGGAGCATCCCCTCCAGCTGCACTTACTCTGCCAGACTGCTTGGCACAGGGACAGCCGGGGTGTCCTTGGTGAGGGGCTCCTTCAGAGTGTCAGGGGACCCCAACAGTGGCTGGGCATCGGGCCCAGGCTCCGGGCAGCCACCCTGGGATCGCCACCCACGCCGGCCCTCTTCCGTCCTCCTCCTCTCCTTGCGTCCCCCCGGAGGTGGCTCCTCTACCCCATCCTCCAGCTTCAGAGCGCTCTGCAGAGGGGCCGGGGGGGCATGGCACCAGGCATGGCACCCCTGCCACCCCACACACCCGCCCTCCCCGCTGCCACAGGACGTGGCACGCAGCCGGATCCCGCAGGTGCCCCGCTCACTTCGTAGAGCGTGAACTGCTGCTTCAAGTCAAGGTCGGTGCCCTTGCTGCCCAGGTACTGCTGCACCACCCGCTCCATGCCCTGCTGCTCCAGGCAGTCTGTCACGTCGTAGAAGGTGTCCTGGTCCGGGAGGGCTGCCAGTGTCTGAGCAGGACCAGAGGGACGCTGCTGGGACCGGTGTGACCCACACGAAGCCCCGCCAGCACGGCACCATGGGGACACCCTGCCACCCTCCCCGAGACCTTGTTGATCAGCGTCATGGCGAAAACCAGCAGCTCCGTGTCAGCCCCGTTGCGTTGCTCCAGAATGGCCATCAGGTTGGACCACGGGCACATGCCTGAGAAAAGCGACACGCAAAGGTGACACGTGGGCCATGGGGGGACACCGTCCCCCCAGCGGGGACCTCATGGTGGCTGGGTCTGCACCCACCTCTCGCCCTGTCCACGGCATTGACAGCACGGATGAGGAGCAGGGCGTTGGGCTCCGTGTACTCCACGAACACCAGCAGCAGCTTCAGTGCCATCTTCACCACCAGGCGAAACTGGGACAAGGGATGGCAGCTGGGATGGTGGCAGGGGGCTGCCAGTGCAATGCTGGGGCACTGCAGGGTGGCTGTGCCCATGGCCCAGGGCTGGGGACTTTGCCTTGGGGCCAAGGGTGATGCTGATGGCCAAGGGGCACCGGGAAGGGACACGGAGTGGGACCTTCTCTTACTCAAGCTCTGTGCCCAGGAGCACGGTCACATCAGGACGGGGAGCTCTGGAGACCCTGGGTGACTTCCAGATGGGTGGGAGCAGGACCAAACACACCCAAAGGTACCAGGGCACCGAGCCCAAAGGCAAAGGGTGGGGTAAATATCCCAAGGGATGGTGCAAGGGGACAGCCACAAGCAGGGAAGGTGGGGGTGCAGTGGTGGGCACAAGGACAGCGGGGGCTTACCGGGCTTCCCGACAGCGTGTACAGCCACTGGACAGTCTCATTGTGGTTGATGACACCCTGCATCCCATCCACAAAGAGCATGATCTGGCTCAAGGCTGCAAGGCAGAGAGTGGGCAGGGTCACGGCATGGCAGGCAGGGTTGCAGCAGGCAGGGGTAGAGCTTTCCCCTCCCTGCACAGCATTGCCACGCCAAGGGCAAGGTCTGGCAGCTGCTGGCAAGGTAGCCCAGGCAAACTCGCTGGCTCGCCCCCACTGAGTGCCAGCCTTCCTCCCTGGGGATGAGAAGTGCCCTGTACCCAAATACCGACCCCGGAGGATGTAATTCTGGTAGTTCTGGTCGGCCTCTGCCCCCACTTTGATCAGGCACGTCAGCCCATCCAGGTTCACAAACTCTGGCACCAGGTCCTTGTCCTCCTGCGGGGTGAAGGTCAGGTGTTACCACAGCGCGGGAAGGCAGCCAGCCCTGGGGGAGCCCCCCCCGGCCCAAACCCCCCACTGCACTGCCATCACTGTACCTGAAAGAGCTGCTTGAGGGAGAAGAGAGATCGCCGCAGCTCTGGCCCCTGTGAGTTGTACAGCTTCTCTAGAAGGAATGGAGAGACGCAGCATGATGGCCTGGCCCGCAGGGGCTTGCTGCTGAAGCAGGGCTCCGAAATTCTCCCGGCTGCCTGGGAAAGCCCCGCGTCCTGACTCAACTCTTGCACCGTCACCCCAGGATGCCGGCACAGTCTGGCTGTCAGACACACAGGGTGGAAGCAGCTGCAGTTCCACAACTACTTATTTCAGCCCTGCCACCTTCCTATTTCCTTTTTTGCCTTTTTTTTTTTTCTGCCCAGCAATGACATAAATATCCCCTCTGGTTTCCTGTGCAGAACCGAAACAGGAACACGGGCAGGAGGCAGAGCTACTTTTAGCCGTCCCTCCCCGGGCACAGCCCTGGCACAGTCCCAGAACCCCCAGTAGCCCCGTGGCTTGGGAAGAGCAGCGGGATGGCGATGGGAGGGACGGACCGGCTGCTCGGGGACAATAGGACAGTCACTGGGCTGAAGGCTGGATGGAGACTACGTGCTCATGGGGACGGTGCCTGCAGGTAGGAGCCAACATGGAGCAGCCGGGGCAATGGGAAGCCAGAAAGCCCTGTTACCACAAGCGGAGACCAAAAGCATCGGGAGCCAGAACTTCCCGCATCCAAGAATTGAATTATCTGAGCATCCCAAGTTATTTGGGTCAGCTTTAGAGCTGTCACAAGCCAAAAGCGAGCTGTTCAAGTTGCCCTCCAGACATGCCGATGAGGGCTCTGTAAAACACAAGGTCCTGGCAGCCTCCTCCGCTCACTCATTGGCTTGTCAGAGCAGCCGAGAGGGAAAGCAGAGCAGCCTGGGGCTCAGCCGGAGCCTGGGAACCACTGGCAGAGCATGACCCCGACCCCGGCCTTCCCGCCCCTTCCCGTATCGCTCGGCTGCAGCCCTGCACGGCAAGCTGATGCCCAGCCAGCATCGCTCTGCTCAGCACTTGTTTTTGTCCCTGCTAAGGAGGAAAAAAGGCTCGAGACTCCCAAACATTTTGCAGGACCTCCGAGCAGGTTGCCCAAAACCGTGACAGTGCTTTCTGCTGCACTCAAGCTATTTGTTTGTATTCTGCAAAGCTATATTTAGAGCTTGCCTGAATGACCCAGAATATCTGCAGTGGTCGGTGGGTTGCCAGCTGAAGAGACAAAAGTCCCGATCTCTGAGGATGGAGGGGATTAACGCAGCAGGTCCCCACCAGCCTCGCGGAGACCATGTCCCCTGCATCTCTGGGAGGGCTTATGGTGTGGGAGCAGCCCTGGGCTGTATTGGTCCCTCTCTCCATCACAAAAAGCCCAGCCAAAACTCACTGCAGAGACCAAACCCCCCAGGGGAGCAAGCCACCAGACACGCACCAGCCTGGAAGAAGGAGCAGCCCCAACTCACCGATGATGGCGTGGACTCGGACGGAGAGCTGTGTGCGCAGGATCAGGGTTGGCCGTCTCCCCTTCCTAAAGTGGGGGAAACGCCGTGTGAGTGCCTGCAGTGGGACCACTGCAGCCCCCAGCACTCACACACACAAGGGGTCCCCGCGTCCTGGCCCCGGAGGGCTCAGGCACCCCACATGCCTCACCTGACCTCCTCGTAGAAACCCTCCAGATCATCCTTCTGCTCCAGCAGGGACAAGTCAAGGTCTAGGTAGTGTCCGGAGGGAGAGACCTGCAGCGTGCAGTCCTCCAGCTGGGGATGCAGACAGCCAGGCTGAGCCCCTGTGCCCACTACTTCCCTCCTGGCTCCCGGAGGATGCAGCATCCCTGGGTCACCCTCCCACCTGCAGCAAACCCACCAGGCCGACACATCACGGAGCAGGGTGGCAGGTCCCACCCCGTCCCCGAGTGCTGGCCCTGCAGGGAGATGCCCCAGCACCCTCTGCCCCAGCTTAGTAGCGGATTGCGAGAAACATGGAGCCCCAGGCTGGGAAAAGGCAGAGCGAGGGCGGGCCTGCTGCCGCCAGGCTCCTCGGCAATCCCTTGGGTGGGAGCCATGGGAAGAGGCTGATCCATGCCCTGGGGCTCCCCTTAGTCAGCTGGGGTGCAACCGGGGTAGGATCTGTCTCCTCACCTGGGCACGTGAATCACCTCCGTCTGTGGGGACTGGGTCTGCGGGAACTGCCAAGGCACCCTGCCCAGCCAGGGACACCCCAAACCAGAGCAAATCCCACAGGGATGTCCCCTGGCTGACACAGCCTCTGGCTCAGCCCACAGCTATGTGGCATCTTCCAGTGGGACAGGGAAAAGCACAGCCCAAGGCAAGGCTGGGGTGAGGGCATCTTACCCAAAAGTCCACATACAGAACCCATGTTGCACCCCGACCAGCAGGCACAGCACCCAGAGGTGCTCCAGGCATGGTACCCACAAAGCCCCTGAGCCACCTGGGACCCAGCAGCACCCCACAGCACCCAGGCAGGTCTCCTGGGTGAAATCCTGATGCGACAAGGCAATTTGCCTTCAAGCACCCCTGCCGCCCCAGTGCATCTGGACCTGTTCCTAAAGCATTTGCAGCCCCCCCCTCCTAGCTCACCCCACCTCCAAGGAACTGCTGCTCCTTTCTAAATCTGCACAGCAGTGCTGTGTAACCACCTGGGGAGCTGAGGACTGGGGACAAAACCCTATTATTGGGTTTTATATAAAACCCTGCCCTGGCCACACTAGGGGCAGGCTGATGACCCACAGCAATGCTGGGTACAGCTCCCGCATCTCACTGGGGTTGCTTTCCATGAAAGCCCCATCTCCTCAAGTCACAAGATCGTGCGAGAGCTCGCACGTACAACTTCACTGCGAGCCTGACATTAAAACCAGAGGGCAAAGAAAAAAATGCCACGTGCATTAAAATAATTAATGACCCTGACTAAGCCTTGGGATAACAGGCAATTTGGCAGGGCACTGCTGTTGGGTTAGACACAGTTGTTATGTTGTTAGTGTCCTGCTCCACCTCCCGCGGTTGCTGGCCACGCCAGCCGGCCATGGCAACGTGCACCAAACACAGGCTGCTGGCACCGGGCAAGTGCTCCTGGCTGCCAGCTCTGCCTCTGTGACGGGCATCACTAACGCTAACCCCACACAGGGTTTGCTTACCGGGGAAAGCTTCGATTCTTCCACAGGGACAGGCTCTCCTGGGCATCCCTGCATCTGCCTAGGCATCCCTTCAGGCATCCCTGCATCTGCCCAGGCATTCTTGCATCTTCCCAGGCACTCAAACACAGCAAAGAGCAACTCACAGCTCCAACACAAAAAACTTTGCCTTCTCTGGGCTGCCAGAGCCCCGGCAAGTCGGAGTTAACATCCCCAGCTCTTACTGGGGCTGGTGACATGTCCCAGCTGGCGGAGGAAGCCAAGCCCCCGGGACTCGACCCGGCGTGTTTCCCGTGTGAGCTTGGCGGCACTCCCCATGAAGGATGCTCCGAGCACTGGGCCTGGGTTTAGCTGCGACCCCCCTGGCGAGCACCAGCCCCCTGGGATGGATACAGGCTGTCCCAGGCTCGTGCTGCCCTGCCAAAAATCTGGGGTGGCACTTCCGCGCCAGGGAACACTGACTGCCCCAGGGCCGGGGTTACAATGGTTATTTGGATGAGGGGTTTACACCATGCAGGATTTGAGCCGGGACCTCGGGGCTGTGCTGCTGGGGACGGCACGTCGGTGTCACGGGGTACTGACAGCTCCCGGCGCAGGGCAGCTGTGATCCATCTGCCTCCTGCCTGTAAAAGCATTTTAAAATGAGCTGGGCTTTGAGGGTCATGGGGACTTGCAGGCAAAGTGGAACTGGGGGAGGAAAGCATCCCACGCTCACACCTCCAGCCCGCGGCTCCTGGGAATCCCAGCCATCCTGCAGCAGCACTCATGTTCTTCATCCACGGCATGGGGAGGTTTTGGGGTCTTGCTGAGGACAAGATGCCGGTGGCAGCCCCAGAGGGGGACAAGGACCCTACGGCCCAGAGAGGGTTTCCCTGCCGGTGTTAAAAACTCATTATCTACCCTGTTCCCTCAAATCTGAGACATGGGAAAGGTAAAAACACATGGATCTCCCTGATGCTACCAACACCCAGCAGCTGTGGCCGGCTTTGAAGCTCAGTGAGGACACACAAGCCAGGCAAGTGAGCCTCCAGGGAAAGCCACCTCCCCCTGAAGTGGGACCTCCCTCCCAAACCATGGGGTTAAGATAGAGACATCTCCACCTCCGAGATGGAGGCAACCTCCGTCCTTGGTGAACTCATGCCACCCACCATGGCATCACATCTTCCTGCTCACCCCTATCACGGCATCCCCACCCGGGAGGATGCTCCAAGGCCAGGCAGTGAATATCCTCTTTATCTGCCAGCAGGGGAAACACTTCCGTTCCCCCCCCCCCCCCCCCAACACTTTCTTTTTGCAGTAACCACAATTTCCTAATGTCTCTGCAGCTCTTCTAGGAAGGCTATGGGGAAATTACAGAAAAAAAATATATTATTTGCTCCTGAGGCAGCAGTTAAACACAAGGCACTGGCGGGTCAGAAACGCCTGGCATCACAACCCTCTGCCCACCCTCCCAAAACATATGGGGACTTATGGTTTATAGAGCTACACTGCAGGAGTAACGCTAGCCAGCAACCAAGCACATTCACCGTGATTCGGTTTCAGGGCTAAGAGAGGTGTTTATTACCTGGGCACTTGGTTGCTGCCTCCTGCCCGCTCCTGCCTGACAGATTGCAGCAAGTGGATGGGAGCGCTGCCATTGCCTTATCATGGCAGGGGGCAAAAAAATAATAATACCCAGAGATCCCCCCAGGCTTGGAGGTCACCCAGTTAGCCCAGAACTGCACACTTGCTCGCGCACATCCCTCTTGAACCTCCTCTGAGGCTTGTTGCTCATTAACGGATCCCTCATTTCTCAGCAGCAGCAGGAGGACCCCAGTCCTGGCGAGCAGCCGGTGATCCTGGCAAAGCCATGACACGAAAGCCTGCCGTGGCTCCTGTCCCAGGACCCACATGAAGACCATGCCAAGAGCCGGGGAGCGCCAGAGGCTGCTGAGCACTGACACTCGGCTCTAAGCATTCAGCAAGAAGCAGAGGGCAGAGTTTCAAAGTAGTTAAGTCAGCACTGCCAACAATCCTGTCTCACTGCTTTCATGCCTGCCAGAGGTCAAGTGGGGCAAAGACCCTCAGCAAAAACCCCCCTCAAGCCGGTTAGGAAACAGAGAACAAGCAGGGCTGGTGGCATGGGGCTTGTGCACTTCATGTGTGCACCAAGGTCACCCCAGCAGCTCTCCTCTATCAAGTCCGAGAGCTCGCAGTAAGCTCACGGCACCGAGGCCAACGAGCTCTTTACTCTTCCCCAGGTTTCCAGGGGAGGAAGGGGAAAGCAAAGCTCCTGCCCATTGGATTTTGCAATTGTTTGGAAAAATCCTGAGATTCAGAGGTGAGATAGTGCCGGGGACAAGTGAGCGCAGTGGCCTTTGGGGACCAAAGGGACAGCCAAAAAAACCTGTCCTGTCAAAACCTGCCTGCGGAGGTTCAGAAAACCCCCACACCCAACGCAAGCATCACCCAAGGGTACTAGTAAAATGCTGGAAAGCAAGAGAAGATAGTATCGGCCTGGAGCCGAACAATGCAGCAGCCACAAACAAAGCGGGAAGGTATTTTCAAGCACAAACACGCTTTCCGGAGAGCATGAAAAAGTCATCAGCAGCAGGTCGTGCTTGGGGAGAGGAAGTGCTGAGGGTGTCACAAGGCAGGACGGGTTGTTCGAGGCACCGATGCTGGCATGAGAAACCTCCTGTTCATCATCTCTAGGCTGTTCCCCGCTCAGGGAGCAGTCTTGCCGTGCCCGGGGAAGGCAGCACCCGGCTGGTCCCCCATGGCAGCTCATCCCCTAGGTGCCTGCAGTTCAGTCCTCCTCCATCGATGCGGGGACCCCCAGCCCAGCTCCCTCTCGGCCGTGGCATCCTCCTGCTGGTGCTTTGCAGCTCCAGGCACGCTGTCCAGCAGGACAAGCCCGGCACCAGGCATCCCTAGCTGAATTTTTTTTTACAGCCAGTTCCTTGGGAAAAATCCGACTGTTCATTTACTAATTTTAGGCTGGCGAGTAATGGAGATGAGCGCTACCTGGCACAAAGGGCACCAAGGGAGGTTTCGGCTGGTCGTGCCAGGGTAATGATGTCTGCAGGGCTTCGCGGTGCCAGTTCCGAATTTGGACTGAACTGGGTGGCTCAGGAGACTGACCTTGCTCTGCAGTGTGTAAATCCCACTGCAGGAGGCTCCCTATGAAGACATCAGCTCATATAAGCCCCAGCCAGCATCCCAGCTTGTCAGGCTGGGATGTACCACAGCCCTCGCTGGCTCAGAAAGCTCTGTGTAATAAAAGCAGCATGGTTTATAACCTATATGATCTATATAAACCAGGAATCTGGCTTATAAGCCCAGAGCAGGGTCCTAGCTGCTCGCCTGCGATTTTACCAAGGGTCATGGGGCAATGCAGGGAAACTACAGAAAAAAACACCCAGAGCTTGGCTTAGGCAGAGAACAGAGCCTGAAATCCCACAATCAACACACCTCTGCCGGGCACAGGACCTCCTTGTGATGCTCCTGCTCTCGGGAACGTCATGTCCAGCCCCCTGCATGCCACCACAGCAGCACCCCGGGCTGGCGATCTCCTTACAGCCAGCTCCTGCCCGGGGAGGAGAGCACATGCCTGAAATTTGAGTTTGCCTCATTCGTCATGTCTCGGGGCTGTTTGTTCCCAAACAAACTCCATTTAGTCACCACCTAAAAATCCCATGACGGCGACGACATGGGACGCTGCTGCTTTGCTCCAAGAAAAATGAAAAGGGAGATGAAAGGGAGTTTTTTTGCTACAGGCAAAGGTCTCGCAGCAATCCCCTCTGCCCCGGCAGGCCACCAAGCTCCGTGCCAGGCACACCGAGCAGATTTCCCCTTCCTGCTGCCCCCATCTCTCCTGCCTGGCTCCGGGCAGGGCACACTCCCCCTGCCTGCCTGGGTTCCTGCCTCCCTTGCCTGCGCTTCTGTGGTGCTGCAAGACAGAGATGCTCAGCCATTGCCAAAGGTCCCATGTTCCTAAGGAGGAAAACAAGCCTGCCCCATCCTGTAAAGGATGGTCTGAAAGCATCACACCAACAGAAGATACCCAGGAGGGGGGGCGTCACCTGTCCCCTCTGCTCCCTAGCCTATATCAGGCCTGAGGACACCCAAGCCGGACACGGCGCCTCACTTCAGCTTCAGCCTCCTGCCTTCCTCCTGGCTGGAGGAAATTGCTCAGCACGAAATTTCCACGCTGCTCTCCGGTGGCAAAGCTGCCACCAAAGCAGACGGGCGAGGGGCTGGTGGCCGTCTGGCTCCACCACCTCCTCCCCAAGGCCCACGTGCTGCAGCGAGCAGGGACACGGGCCCGATCCCCTGTGTTGGGGGGCCGGCGTGCTCCCGCCGAGGCTCAGCTCCGCTCCCGGTAACCGGAGTAGAAAGGGTATGCTGGGGCAGGAGCGTGCTGCTTGGCTCGGCCCCGACGACACGGGGATGGACGCCTGCCCTCGTCTTGCTTCCCCCTGCCCGAGTTCCTGCCTGCTCTGAGCAAGCACATCCTCTTCCTCCCCGCCGACTCATCCGGGGCCGGCCAAGAACTGGCATCTCCCACAGGGGCTCAGGGATTCCGCCGTGACTCACACCGGGAGCGCTGCCCGGGCTCCGGCGGGGACACACCGCCCCGTCCACTCGCCTCCCCGGCTCCTTCCAGCCGACAATCTCCCCCCTCCCCACTCCGGTGCAAGCCCGGTGCCTTCCCCGCCCGCTCCCCGGCTCCCCCTCACCGGCAGCGGGGCCCCGAGCAGGCGGTGCAGCGCGGGCAGCTGCGCCCCGAGGGCCAGCGCCTCCGCCACGGCGTAAACCGGGGCTCGCCGCGGCTCCGGGAAGCTGCCGCAGCCGAAAGGATCCGCGTCCTCCAGGTACTGCAACCGGCACGGCACCGCCGCCTCCGCCATGGCAGCGCCGCCGCCGCCGCCGCCGCCGCTGCTGCCGCCGCCGCCGCCGCCGCCGCCGCCGCCGCTCCGGGGGGTGGGGGCGGTGAAGCCCCGCCCCGCCCGGCCCCGCCCGGCCCCGCCCCTCCCCGGGAGAACCCGCTCGGTGCGCCCTCCCGCGGGCGTCCCGGCGGCGTAGCGGGGGCTGCTCGCCCGCAGTTGCATCCCGCGCCGGAGGGATGCTCCGGTGTCCGGGATGCTCCGGGCTGCCGGGTGGGGCTGGTGGTCCCGGGTGAACTGGAGCACGGGTGGGCGGCAGGGCTGAAACTCCCAATGCTGGGCCAGCGGGGAAAGCGGCGGAGGGAGGAGCCGCCCTCTGCCCCGGGCAAGCCCGGAGCCAGGGATGCAGCGGTACCGCCGGTGTTGATGCTAACAAGGGTGTTATGCATCCAAGGTGTCGATGCTAATGAGGACGTCCAAGATGGATCATGTAGGGTTCATCATCATGGCTAAGGTGGGCTTGGAAAGGAGCACGCAAAAGAGAGCCAGGACCCCCGGGAGGACCCAGGGGAGACCGCGGCTGCCCCGGGGATGGGACTGAGGACACGGGGAGGTCTCATTGCTCTTGGACTCAGCATGAAGCGTCTCGGGGCATGCTGAGCGCAACCCAGCAAGACAAAGCTTTTGCAAAGGTGATCCTACTTTCTTTTTGACTGATTACCTAGGCACCATCGTCACGACGGCCTGACGCGATGGAACGGTGGGCAGGGAGCCTTCTCGCTCCTGGCTCCAGCCTGGGCTCGCAGTAGGAGTGAGGCGGGAGCAGACTGGAGGGGAGCTCGGCAGAGACACCTAAGCAGCGACACGGGCTGGGTCCATGATTTAATTATGCAAAGGGGAGTGAGAAGCAGCTTCTTCTCAGCAGCAGCCTTTGCGAGACCATTCCTGTGCTGCCTTTCCCGGCAGGAGCTGGCTGGCAGGGGGTGGCAGCAGCAGGCTGCTTTCCCCAGCCATTTTCTTCCTCTGGCAAATGTCTGCTGCACATCTGTGCCAGGTCAGAGACATGAGAAGAGGCGCCGCCGCCGAGGCTGCCAGGGTGGATGTCCTGCAGCCCATTCCTCCCTGGCCTGCAGGCTCTGCCTGGCACTCGGTGTCCGACGGTGCCTGTGCCATAGGTAGTACCAGCCAGAGGCCTCGGCCCAGTCAAGAACCAGCCCAGTTCTGGCTCTAGGGACACATGGGCACAGCTCAGAGCTTGGCTCTCCATGAAGCACTCCACCAGCATACCTTCCTGCCCCCCGCCAGGCAGAATCCCCGGTCCCTGGGCTGCCTGGGCATCCCTCCCTGCCTGCCCAGGACACAGGGCCCTGGATCTGGGAACCACAGGGATGGGATGTGGGAGACATGGCACCTCCTGGAGCAGGGGAGATGGCCCAGGGTTGGTGGGCAAGTGGGAGCTTTTAAGCATGTCTGAGAGGGCTGGGGAGGTGAGAGGGACCCAGAAACCATGGGGGGCACCCTGGGGTGCTCCCAGGCTGGTGCTCAGGCAGCGGCTGGGGTAGGGATGGATGCTCTCGGCTGGCAGCAGAAGGGGCTGGGCTGGGGGGGGGGGGGGGGGGGGGGGAGATTAGGTGGGGAGACTGGGAATCTGGTGGGTGAAGGAGGCCGGAGCCAGGGTGAGGGGACTTGGGCAGAGAAGGGGCACCAGGGGAGGGCATGGAGCACCAGAGTGACGCAGGGGGCACCGCCAGGCAGGAGCCAGGGGAATGGCGCAAGGGTGGCACCAGGGTAGAGGCAGGGGGGCTGCTGCGGGGCAGGGGGTACTGAGGCAGGTGCAGGGGGACGGGCAGGGGGCACCAGGGTGATGCCGGGGGGACCGCGCTGGGGCAGGGAGCACCGGGAGGGTGCAGGTGAGCTGGGGTGGAGGGGGATGCATGGGGTGAGCAGGGCGGTGCCAGGCCCCGGGGCAGGTGCAGGGGGGCCGGGGGCAGTACAGGAGACCCCGGGGCAGTACCGGAGGCGGGGGGCGGGGGGGAAGGCGGAGCGGGGCGGAGAGCGGCGGGCGGAGCACGTGGGGTGGGGCCGGACCGGCGCGGCCCCACGTGCGCGTGACGCGGGCGGGGGCCGGGAGCGCGGCGGAGCGGCGGGGAGCGGCGCGGGGCCATGCAGCCCCCGGCGGCCTCCCTCGGCCCCGCCGCCCCGGCGGGAGCCGAGCTGCTGCGGTGGCAGTGGCGGGAGGTGCAGGCGCCCTGCCTGGTGGCCGCCTGGATCCTGGTGGCCAGCCTGGCCAAGATCGGTGAGTGTCCCCCGTGTCGTGTCGTGTGTCGTACCCCAACCCCCACCCCCCCACCCCCCCGGTCGCCCGGGGCTCCGGGAGCAGCTGCGCTCACCCCCGGGGCACACAGGGTGGGATGTGACATCCTCGGTGGGCGCAGGGGGTAGCTGGGGCGAGGGGTGCCACCGCACAGCGGGACACGGGTCATGGGGACAAATGGCCAGAGCCCGGCTGGTCACCATCCTCAGCTGAGCTGCGGTGGCCTGGCACGACCACACGCCACATCCTCCATCCCCTTCCGTGGGATGGTGAGTGGTGACAAGGTACAGCCCGAGGGACAACGCGGAGGCTCCGGGCCCATTTTCCTTGCGAGGGATGGATGGGTGGGTGCAGAGGAGGGAGGGGTCTGGAGGAGAAGAGGTGCCCGAAAGGATGTCCCATGCACCAAAGGCTGGCGCAGCACATGCCGTTGGCAGGGCCCGAAGCTGTTTGATTCCCCCCAGCTCTGGGAAGGGCTCGGTGGTACCGGCGTTGGCAGGATGTGGCCCTGACAGCCTGGGCATGGGTCTGTGCTTGTGGACCCCTCCGGTGGGTCGCTCTGGATCTGCATGGCCTCGGGCTCATGTGCTCCCCAACACAGGACCGCACAGCCGGGGGGAGGCTCCTCTGCGGGAGGCTGCGTGGGAAGGTGCGAGGAGGATGTGTGTGATCTGCCGCAGGGCTCTGCCCCCCATCAGCACCCCGGGTGCTGGGGACGGGACACCCGCATGTGGGTGCTGAGCAGGGTCTCTGCAAGGCTGGTCCCCCACAGTCTCCCTGCCTGCTGTGCTGGGCCCAGGGGACGAGACTGTGACCTTGAGGCAGGGTTCCTCCTTGGGGGCCCCCACTGTGGGCACAGCCCTCACGACAGGGGTGCAGGCACCCTCTTAGTTTGGAACTGGCTCAAGAAACACAGGTTCGGAGTCTCTGAGCAGCCAGGGATTAGCAGCAGCTCTCAGTACTCAGGGGAGAGCTACAGCTGTGACCACCAGCTGGCCTCTGCTTGTCCCAAGCATCATCAAAACCACTGCCATGGACCTTGCGCTCCTCTCCTTCCTTGCCTTCTCGCAAGGGAGACCTAAAGCATCGCGAGGAATGAATTAAAGGGCGTCGTGAGCTTAAAAATACAACCCTCTGTCTGCAGCTGTGCCACCTCCAGCTGCCTAGCACGTCCCTCCTACCTGCAGAAGATCAGAGAGATGATTCCTTCCCCTGGCTCTTATTTTATTCTCTTAAACGTCTCTGTGGAGCTGCTCCCTGTCTGGGTTTCCCTTGACATGCTCCCCTCATCACCCTTGCCTTTGCCCCAGCAGTGCTGGCTGGTGCAGGGGGACCTGAGCTGGGGTCATTCCCAAGCCCACAGCCCTGCCACGTTCTTCC
Organism: Astur gentilis; assembly: GCF_929443795.1. NCBI lineage: Eukaryota > Metazoa > Chordata > Aves > Accipitriformes > Accipitridae > Astur > Astur gentilis. The sequence continues at coordinate 8,736,621 of NC_064886.1, forward strand.
AGGCCTGAGGTGAGCTGATGGCCACTCTCCCTCTCCATCGGGGAGACGCAACCCTGATGGTCGGTAGCTCCGGGCTGCCTGGCTCAGCGCATCCAATGTGTCCGATGGATTTTCAGAGCCTGGAGCCAGGAGCAACACCCAGACCTGGAGGGAGGGCTGTGGGCAGCACCCTGGCAGGGGTGTCCCCCAAGGTGGCGTGCGACTTCATGCATGCACAGGAGCCCACAGAGGAGTTGGAGCTGGGGGCGGAGGATGTTGGGGAGTGGAGGGGACAGCGTCGGATGTTGGGGAGTGGAGGGGACAGCGTCGGCTGCGGTGGCTGTGGACGCTGGGCGTAGGCTGGCGCAGAGGAGCCGTTGCAGTTGCGGCGCTGGGCTGCCAGCTCACAGCCCTGTGACTGCAGGGGAGGAAGCGGCCCCATGCCTGGGTGATGGGGAAATGACACTGCAGCCTCTGTTCTCGGAGGCGGTCACGATGCCGGGGTGCCCCAAGCCAGCAAACACCCGGGGCGGGGAAAAAACTGGCTTGGGTGTTGCCTTCCTGCACAGCAAGGCATCATCCGGGCTTTGCTGCCTTTTCCGTACTTGGGCAGAGCACAGATCTGCTTGAATGGGATGTGGGAAGAGGGAAGTGATGAGCATTGCCCCATGGGCAGGGGTTTGCCAGCAGATGGATGTTTTTCCACCCAGCAGCATCCCCATGGGTCACAACCTTCTGTCCTTGCACTGTCACCTCTGTCCCCAGCTGCCTGTGTCTTGGTTTAGGTGTTTCACCGTTTCCCAAGCACTGGAGGAGCAGAGCAGGTTTTGGCCCTGAGTCTTCCCAATGGCAAATCCTGTATTATGGATGCCTGAGTGTGGATTATGGCTCTGAAGTTAATTCACATGTGGCTAAGTTACTGTTGCTGTGGGAACCTTTAACGCTGAAATCCTTGACTAGCATGTGTAAAATTAGAGCTTGTTCCACCCATCCCCACTGGCTACTCCCTGCGGCACAGAGGAGCTCGTGTGCTGCCATTTGCTCGGGAGGGTAGCAGCATCCCCGCTCAGCCAGGAGATTTTTGGACAAGCAGGGTCTTTCCCATCGATGCTGCTCCCTTCTTTGCCCAAGTTTTTGGCTCAGGAGAATGAATGAGGGATGACAGCCAGGAGCCATGTCCTCATGGCATCTCTGTGGGCTCTCCCGGGTCTCTCCAGCCTGCCAGGGCATCTCTCTGCAGTATGGGGAGTGCAGATGGGTTGACGGAGCGGGGATCTTGGCAGTGCTCCCGAGCATGCAAAAAGGGGCTGGACGCCTCGTTCCCTTCTTGAAAACTTCAGAGCTTTGTTCCCGTGGGTGGGAAGTGGTTTCGCAGCCTGCGGCAGGCGCTGAGCGAGCGCTGTTCGCCCACCGGCACTGCCTTCGCCAAGCTCGCGTGGGGTGAACAGGGCTCTGCTGCGGCTTGTGCGGTCATTTAGCAGGAATTCGGCTGGGCCGGAGCTCAGTCAGCCCTCCTCCGGGCTGTGGGTTTGCTTGGAGGGCTGTAGTGGCCATATCGCCACTGCTTCCATGGCTGAATTGCAGCCGCTGGCAGTGAGCGGAGGTGGCTGGAGGTGAGGGTGGATGCCCTGGGCTCTGTGGCTAGGGCACTTGGCTGCAGAGCTATGGCAGAGGCTTGGCCCTGGGTGCTCTGCAGCTCTTTTCCCTTGAGGTGGTTGGTGATGGAGCTGCAGATCACACCAGCCTGGTGCTCGCCGCTCTGCCCTTGCTGGCTGTGACAGTGTTCCCGGCATGTTATGGCAGGGGAGCAGTGCCGGCGTTTGCCAGGATGACACGGACAGGGCTTACTGTGCCAAGGAGCAGCGCAGGTTGCTGTGAGGGTCTCAATAAGAGGAAAAGTGGCCCCCTTAGCCTGCATGTTCAGTGGTGGGCTCAAAGATGTTGTCTCTGGTTAGGGATTGGATCTTTGACATTGAATTATTTGCTCCAATTCAGTGCTCAGCTGCAGTGAAGGAAAGCAAATTAACTAAGAGGTGTTAGGAAAGAAGAAAGGGAGAACATCAGGAGGCTACGACCTCAGTTCTCGGGGTGTCTGCATCTCAGGGACACTGGTACACATCCCAGAAAGGATAGAGCAGGACTGGGACAGGTTCAGAGGAGAATGACAAGGGCAGAGAGACATGGAAACCTACTGATGAAGCACTGCCTGTTCCCGGGCTTCTCTCCAGGTCATGCCACTGAAGACAGGACCCTGGGCTAGGCAGACCTTATGGTCTGTCCACGGGGGTTCCTAAGGAGGGAAGAAGCCAAGTGACCTAGGGTTGATGTGTGACCACAGCACAGCTTTCCTTCTGGTGGGATGACTTGGCACAAGCAATGGGCACCTTTAGTCCAGCTAAAGGGCTTTAGGGACTGGGTTTTGGGTTGGCCGCAGGGGTGGGCTTGCAGCCAAGTGATGGCACAGAGGCTGCCCTCATGTCCCTTGTACCTGCTGGGTGCTCAAGGACAGAGGTGGCTCTGGAAGTGCCTGGAGGAACCCACTCCCCAGGAGAAGGTTTCTTCATCTGATGGTCATGTCATGCAGAGCTGGGCTGGATGTCACAAGTGATGGCAGAACTCAATGATGCGAGGGCAAAACCACTGTGACCCTCGGCAGCCTTTCCCCAAGCACTGCCCTTTGGGGGTAGCAAAAATACAGCACCCTGCGCTGGGGAGGAGAAATCCGCAGGGATGGGGCGTTGCCCACCTGGAAGCTGGAATGATTTGGGATTACACAAGACACTCTGGCCTTGGGGACAAGGCTTCCTGGAGGAGCGATTCCCCTGTGCTGGCTGGCGTGACGTCCCGCTGGCTTGTGCCTAAGCTGCAGGCTCACTGCCACATTGCTGATGGATGAATACCAGGGCACACTCTGCTTGCTTTAAAAAATAAATCCTGTTCCATGGCAGTTTAAGATTTGGTCCAAACCTCTCATGTAATACACTGATTATTCAAAGCATCTCTATATCTGCAGCTCCCGTGTGCCTGTTTTTTGCATGCAGGTAGGTTAGCTGGTGCTAAGGAAGGTTGTGCTCTGGCACAGAGACCGTCTGACTGGCTTGTGCTGCAGTGGTTTGCATGCTGCTCTGTCTGCTTGCTCAGATGGCTGCAAACAAAGTCACCCCATCACCAGGGCTGAGTGTCCTCGTCTCTGAGTGGGGTAACGTGTCCCAGTGAACTAGGATGCCTTGTCTCAAACAGCAGCCAGCATTGCTTGTGATGCTGTGAATGTGCTTGCTGGCTGCTTTTATCCTTTAAGTGCAGATACCAGAGGCCAAGAAAAGCAAAATAGCTAGCTGCTTAGCTTATTAAACAGTGGCTGAGGAGGAGATGGAGATTGCAAAGAGTCAGGGACTTGAAATCCTGATCTGGGAGCTAGCTGGAAGGTCTTCTGCACACACATGGCCATGAAGCAGCCTTAGATGCTCCCTTGTCCTCCCCAGGGTCCGTTGTGCACCAGCCAACCCTTCTGTGGAGTTTGTGGATCTGGGATGCTCTGTCCATGTGCCTGTTTGGCTGATGCTCTCATTCTTCCTTTCCTTCCTAGTTTTCCACCTGTCAAGGAAGGTGACGTCCATCGTCCCGGAGAGCTGCCTCCTCATCCTGCTGGGGCTGGGCCTGGGAGGCATCGTGTTGGCTGTGGCGAAGAAGGCCGAGTACCAGCTGGAGCCCAACATGTTCTTCCTCTTCCTTCTGCCCCCCATTGTCCTAGACTCGGGCTACTTCATGCCCAGCCGGCTGTTCTTTGACAACATTGGTGCCATCCTCACCTACGCGGTGGTGGGCACGCTCTGGAACTCCTTCACCACCGGTGCTGCGCTCTGGGGGCTTCACCGAGCTGGGCTCATGGGTGGGTGCACAGGGCTGCCCAGCTTGGGCCACATCCCCAGAAGATGGGTTGGAGGTGCAAAGCATCCCCAAGTTCAGAGCCCACTGCCTGGCCCTGCCATGGATTCCCAGGAATTATAGCAGTAGTGGGCTCCTGGCATCCTGGGAACAGTGCTCTGGCAGGACCGTCAAGCATTCAGGACAAACGGGCCCTGCTCGGCACTGGGCTGACTCACGTCTTTGCTATTTTTGTCACTGACCTTGACTAGGTTTGCTGGCTTGCTGCCACGTTCCCTGTCCTTGGCTGGAGCCACTGGCCCTGGCTGGTCTGAGCTGTGTTTTTAGCTCTCCTGAGCCCCAAGGAACCACTTGATGCCTGGACCTGAGGTGGGGCTGCTAAGCCTCCTTCTGTGCATACCTGCCAGAGGGGCTGTGATGCACCTGGGTGCCAAGGGGGACATCCAAGCCCTGCTCCCCTCATGTTGCAGCAAGGGTGTGCTGAGCCCTGCTTTGCCTGGGGGACCCCAGAGGTCTGGGGGCACTCCCAGGCTCAGCCCATTGCACTCCAAGTTGGGATGCTGTAGCCAAGTCACCGGGACTAGATGAGGGGCAGGCTTCAGCCTGGTGAGAGAGGCTCTGGGGCAGACAGTCTGCCTGAGCTTGGTCCTTCTGTCCTAGCAGATCCAGGCGTTGAAGCTGGGCTGATGGATTTCCTGCTCTTCGGCAGCCTCATCTCAGCTGTGGACCCCGTGGCAGTGCTGGCTGTCTTTGAAGAGGTCCATGTAAATGAGACCCTCTTCATCATCGTGTTTGGCGAGTCTCTCCTGAATGATGCTGTCACCGTGGTGAGTTGGAGATTGGGGGACCCTAATGCGGAGCCTGACGTGGGCCAGGGCACTGAAGTCCCCCAGGATGGGCAGGGGATGCAGGTGACATCCCCAGGTCGGAGGCAGGCCTATGCCATGCTCTCTTGGTCTTTCCTCTCTCCTGGCCCTGGGGGACTTTGCCTGCCGAGATGAGCTGTGTCACCTGGCAGATTTGGGGCAGACGATGCCTCTTCTGCAGGGTCCATCCTGCCCGCAGGTGCTGCCCCTCTCAAGGCAGGGCAATTCCCTGCCTTCCCCAAGGGATTTGCCTTGCCTGCAGGTGCTGTACAAGGTCTTCAACTCTTTTGTGGAGCTGGGCCCAGCACACATCCATGCCACTGACTACATGAAGGGGGTAGGTGAGTATGTGCCCCACCAGCCCCTCCACCTCTTCCTCCCTTATGGAAGTGTGGGGGGCAAGCACGGGTGCTGTCGTGCAGTGGGGTGGGCACTGAGCACCACAGCTCTGTCACCTCCATCCCAGTGGTCACATGCCAGCCATCATCATGGGGTGCTTTGGTGGGGACCCCCATGGGAGCATGGGGCTTGGCCAGCTCAGCATGGTATGGCCGCGGGGCACAAGAGCTGGGCTTGCTTGCTTATGGTGCAAATGAGTCTTCTCCCCCCACCAGCCTCCTTCTTCCTGGTGAGCCTTGGGGGCACGGCCGTGGGGCTGCTCTTTGCCTTTCTCCTGGCCTTGATCACGCGGTTCACCAAGCGTGTGCGCATCATTGAGCCACTCTTCGTCTTCCTCTTGGCCTATGTTGCATACCTTGCTGCTGAGATGGTCTCGCTTTCCTCCATCCTGGCGTGAGTACTGGGGTGTTCCCCGGTGGGGTCTGGGAAATCAGGGGTGCAGTGCTGAGCAGCAAGAGGAGGCGAGCAGACCCACTCCTCATCCTGCTATAGGGTCATGCCAGCTCGTTCTGCTCCTCCGCAGAGTCACCTTCTGTGGGATCTGCTGCAAGAAGTACGTGGAAGCCAACATCTCCCAGAAATCCCGCACCACGGTCAAGTACACCATGAAGACCCTGGCCAGCAGCTCAGAGACCATCATATTCATGTTTCTGGGCATCTCGGCTGTGGACACCTCCAAGTGGGCATGGGACACAGCACTGGTGCTGGGCACCCTGCTCTTTATCCTGCTCTTCAGAGCTGTGGGTCAGTCTGCCCCACTGTGCTTCTGGCCAGTAGCACCCAGCCCTTTTCATGCCCAAAAGTGGTATCCCCCAAGAAAGGCTGGGGCAGCTCCTGGCTGGGGTTTTGCCTTGTCTCCAGGAGGAGGCCGGGCGCTGCGAGCATCCCACGCTCTTCTCCTACTTCTTCCCTAGGTGTTGTCCTCCAGACCTGTGTGCTCAACCACTTCCGCCTCATCCCCCTGGACAGGATTGACCAGGTGGTCATGTCATATGGTGGCCTCCGGGGGGCCGTGGCCTTTGCCCTGGTCATCCTGCTGGACAGGACAAAGGTGAAAGCCAAGGACTACTTTGTGGCAACAACCATCGTGGTGGTGTTCTTCACTGTCATTGTGCAGGTGAGGATGGGCACCATGCCCTCCTCCAGTGCTGCCTTCTTGCCCCAGAGCTGGCCTTGGGGGCCAGGCGGGTGCCTGGGGACATGTGCTTGGGGCAAGTACCTCTTTTCAAGTGACCTTTGCTCCTCAGTGCCTCCTGGCACCCCATCCGTCACCAAAACCGCCGTGGCATCTGTCACGATGGTGGGGCCATGGCCCACGTTGTTTCCCTGTTGGCCTCTTGTTCTGGACTGGCTCCAAGAGCAGCAATGGTGTGTGCCTGGCCAGGCTGTTCTCTTTACAAAGCTGCTGATGGCCCCTGGCTCTGGGGTACCTGTGCCCCAAGAAGGGTAGCTGCACAGCAGATGGATGCAAGCCTAGGGGAGGGAGAACTTGGGGGGGTATGACATGGTCACTGCCTGTTGGGACACAGGACCATCGCCCAGGTCCTGGAGGCAGGGGGTTGGGTTGGTAGGGGCACACACGGCTGGCACAGCTGCTGTCCCTGGTCACTTTGAGCTGCTTCTGCTCCCCGTGCCCCAGCCACGCACCCTCTCACCCCCCCAGTCTTTCCCTTGCCTTCTCCTGCTGTTCCAGGGCCTCACTATCAAACCCCTGGTGACATGGCTGAAGGTGAAGCGCAGTGACCACCACAAGCCCACGCTGAACGAGGAGCTGCATGAGCACGTAGGTGCTGGTGCTGGAGACTGCCTGGCTCCCTGCACCGCTGGGGCTGGGTGAGGGCAATGCACAGTCTCAGCACCCCCAGGGGCACCCACAGCCTTGCCACCACTCTCATCCTCTTCTCCTCGCTCAAGGCCTTTGACCACATCCTGGCAGCGGTGGAGGACATCGTGGGGCACCATGGCTACCATTACTGGCGGGACAAGTGAGTGTCTTAGCCAGGATCCTCTGCCAGCCATCAGGTGGATGGGGGTGCATGCCAGCCATGGGGACATTGCAGGGTCCCCGCTGGAGGACACCCCTGCTGTAGGCATGGCAGCAGGACCAGGAAGGCTGTATGTCCATCAGTCCATCTGGAAAGGGACCATCTGGCTGCTGTTGTGCAGCAGACTGAGGTCTCAAAGCATCCCAGAGAGAGATCAGGTGGGGGTAGCTGGGAATGCTGTGAGAGCTGGCATTGCTTGCCCATGCTGGAGTGGCTGGAGGGCCATGGGGTGTCCATGGTGGTGGTGATGGCCCTATGCCTCCCCACAGACGCAGCTGCGCTGAGCGCTGAGGAGGAAACAGCCCTGTTAAAGCCTAGGCAGTGTTTATCTGCAGCACTGTGACAGGAAAAGGATGCGAAAAGCCTGTTTCCTGGAGGGGAAGCGCTCCAGCAGGGCAGCCACACCAGCCCCAGTCCCGTTCCCATCGCCTCCCACAGACGCACCGGTCTCTGGCTTACCCTTGGGCAGGGACAAAGGGTCAGCATGTCCCCTCCCCTCCTGCTCTCACTGGCAGCATGTCCCTGGGCACAGCCAGGTCCTGCATGCCCAGCCTGCTTTCGCCACGCTTTGGACACTCAACCTTGCGTGGGCAGGGGGTCCCTGGCCATGGTACCCTGGGAGCTAAACCACCGGTGTCTTCATCTTGTGGCAGGTGGGAACAGTTCGACAAGAAGTACCTGAGCCAGCTCCTGATGCGGAAATCTGCCTACAGGCTGCGGGACGAGATCTGGGACGTTTACTACAAGCTGAACATCCGTGATGCTATCAGCTTTGTCGACCAGGTAGGGGCATGTGGTGAGAGCTGGGCAGCAGGATGGCCCTGATGAGAGCCAGCTGGCCTGGGATGGCGGTCCCCACCATATATGGCCACATGTGTACCCTCTGGCCAGGCAGTGGGGACCCCCGAGCCCAGCTGGGTCCTTGCTGCCCTGATGCAAGCCTTGCTCTCCCACCTCCCAGGGTGGCCACGTGCTCTCAGCTGCCAAGCTGGCACTGCCCTCCATGCCCAGCCGCACATCCATGTCGGAGTCGTCGGTCACAAACCTCCTGTGAGTATGAGCATCCCCTGGGCAGACCTTGCTGGACCCCCTGCAGCTGCCCTCTTCCCTGGGGCTGGGTTGTGGCAGGGCTGGCAGGGGGCTGGCAGGATACAGGCATGGAGCCCAGCTCTGCCATCTCCATCTCCACCTCCCTCCATCTCCATCTCCCTGCCAGGAGGGAGAGCGGGAGTGGTGCATGCCTGGACCTGCAGGTGATTGACACAGTACGGAGCCGCCGGGACAAGGAGGATGCTGCCATGCACCATGTGCTGCGAGGGAGCCTCTACAAGCCCCGCCGGCGGGTGAGCACTCCCTGGCCATGGTGTGCGGCTGACCCTGAGGGTAGCAGCACCCGCAAGAGCAGCAGGGATGGAGGATGCTCTGTGGGGCCAGCTGCTCACCCTGTGTCTCTTTGCCTCTCCCTCGGCCAGTACAAGGCCAGCTACAGCCGTCACTTCATCTCTCCAGATAAACAAGAGCGCCAAGATAAAGAAATCTTCCGGCAGAACATGAAGAGGCGGCTGGAGACCTTCAAGTCCACAAAGCACAATGTCTGCTCCTCCAAGAACAAGGCCAGGCTGAAGGAAAAGGGCAGGAAAAAGGCAAGCACTTCCCAACCTCCTGATCGTTTCCTAGCTCTGAGATTTGGCCTCCCCCAGGATGCAGAGAGTGAAGTCCTTTGGGGTGTAGGTGAGGTGCTGCAGGGCATCGGCAGCTCCAGAGCTAGCAGGGAAAGCAGCTCATCTCAGTCCTGCGTGTGCTGCGTGTGAGCTCGCGGATGTCTCATGTCCACGTGTCCCCACCACTCCAGCACTGCCGTGGAGTGGCTCTTCCCTAGGCAAAGCAGTCCCAAGCCCTGGAGGAGCCTCACGTTTGTTTTTCAAGAGCACTCAGCATAAAGTAGCCTGAACATTGGTGCAGATCCAGGCTCAGAAGTGTGGCAAGGCACGTTAAATTGACCCTTAGGTGTCTTCTCTCATCTGGAGGCTTTTGAAGCCATTGCAGCTGAGCTGTTTGTTGTAGGGCCATGAAGATACAATGCCTGAGGACTAGGAACCACTGTCTGCCAGTTGCCATCTAGCCGGGGTGGGAATCTGTGTCCCTGGGGTTACCCTGGCTTGCAGGGCCACCTGGGTTGGGATTAGGGGGCAGGTCCCAGCCAGTCCCTCTTCCTTTGCAGAAGAACATCTCTCTGACCAGAGAGGCACCCAATGGGAAGACGCACAGAAATGTCCCCTGGCAGGAGGCAGGTAAGGCCAGTGGCAGGTGAGGTTTGCAGGTCCTGGCTAGGGGACATGGTGGGGTGGGATGAAAGCAGCCTGCTGTGCCTGCCCGCTGCCAGCTTGGTGGCATGACAGCACCCAGGGTTGTGCTAGCACCAAGTCCTTCTCCCGTGGGTGCAGTCCTTCCCCCACAGGGTGCCCCAACCTCCAAACCAACTCCCTCCATCTGTCTGCAGCTCCTGTCCTCGTAATGGTCAGCTCAGAGGAGGAGGAGAGCGATAGCTCGGAGACGGAGAGAGAGGATGATGAAGGGATTGTGTTCATCGCTCGAGCCACTGATGAGGTCCTACAGGGAAAGACAACTCCTGGTAGGCACCGATGCTCCCACGCCAGTGCATCTGCCATTGGGTAGCTTGTCCTTCCTCCACCTAGGGAGCAAAGTCGCCTTGGCCTGGGCAAAACCAAAGTTGGCAGAGCATGAATGGGAGAATCACTGTTCTCTGTGGCTCTGGAGGCATGGCAAAGCCTCCCTGTAGCTCATGCATCCCTGGGCCAGCTGGCCATTTGGTAGTAGTTGGTTCTGCAATGTTTGCAGGGCCCAGAGAGAGAGCAAGAGCTGTGCAAGATCCCTCTCACTGTCCCTCCTTCTGCATCCCCAGGCAGCCTGGATGTCTGCCCCAGCCCCTGCATCATCCCACCATCGCCCACCTTGGCAGAGAAGGAGCTGCCGTGGAAAGGAGACCAGGCTGATCTGGCTGTTTATGTCTCCTCGGAGACCACCAAAATTGTGCCAGTGGATATGCAGAAGGCGTGGAACCAAAGCATCTCCTCCCTGGAGAGCATCGCTTCCCCCCCAGGCATTGAGAGTGGACCTCAGCACAGGAGATTCGCCTGCCCTGTGCTGGAGGAACAACCCCAGTCTGCGAGCCAGGTGATGCCGGAGCAGGGCTCCTGCTTCCAGTTCCCCAGCCATGTCTCTAAGAGCGGCCGGTCGCAGAGTGACAGCAGCCCGGATGGCGCTGAGCAGCAGGAGCTGCAGCCTTTGATGGCCACAGAGGAGCAGGGCAGGATGCTGCCTGCCACGGAGCCCAGATGGCTGATGTTCAACAGAGCAAGCCACCTCTGAGGCAGACTGTGGATGAGAAAGGGGCTGGGGGCTGCGGACGGGCTGCGACCCGCTGACCGCTCTGCTGTCTTGCATTATAAAGCTTGTGTGTGTCTCCATAAACTCCAGGAGTGGCAGGAGAGCCCAGTACTCCTCCCAGAGCTGGACTCCAGGGTGGGCTTTGCCCATACACCTAATGATGCAAAACTGGTCAATAACTGGGCTTCATGCTGCAACAGCAGGTACCAACAATCCCTGTCCACCCAGGGAGGCACAGACCCCAAATCTCATTCTTCCTCTCTGGTCCCTACACATTTCTGGAGCTGGGAGGCCAGAGATGTTCCTCCCAGGGCTGGGATCCCAGCCAAACTCCATCCTGTCATGGCCGTGCTGCCCTGAGGTGTGGAGGTGCTGGTTAACGGGCCGTGGCTGCTTGCGGGTGTAGGAGCATGAGCTGATCTCCAGCCTGGCTGTGAGTAGGAGACCTCTGCGGAGAGGGCTGGGAGTGATGGCTGGTGCACGAGAGCCCATCCACACACAGCGACCGAGCCATTGACTTCAAGGTGGTTACAGTGCTGGTTCCTCACAGCATGCGTGGAGCAAAGCCAGGAGGCCAGAGGTGGGCTCCTTGCCACAGCAGCTCTGCATTCCCTGGGTTATGGAGGTACCACAGAGGCAAGACTGTGACCTTCTCAGGACTGGGAGCAGCGCTCCTGGGGATTGTCTCCACCAGGAGCTGGACTAGTAAACCTGTATGCACAGGGACTCCTCTAGCAACCGACCTGCTGTGCCAGCCTCACGCCTGTTGTCTGGATGTATCCCCAATAGCTGTGGTTTTCAGCTGTCTGGCTTTGCTAGGAGGCAGCTGCCCTGCACAGCATCCTTGGCGTTCATCCTGCCCACATCCCAGTCCCTCCAGTTGCCTGGGGCCCATCAGCTGGGAGGGCTGGTCATGGTGCACAGAGCGGAGCGAGCAGCAGGTATGAATGTAGATGAGGAACAGGGGTCATGGGCGAGAGCCAAGTGCATCTTCAAAGGTCTGTCCCCACCACCTGCCACCCAGCTATCCCTGATCCCTCCTGAGAGGGTGGTGGGACCCAGTGGCAATGGCCCACACAGTGAATTATTCCTGGTGTGACCCCAAGGGCCGAGAATTGCTGCCCAAGAACTGCATGCAAAAGCTTGGCATGGCAGCTGGGCACTGGCAATGTGGGAGGGTTGGGGATGCTTCTCTTGGGGAAGAATGGGGCCTTGGGCTCTTAATGCCCCAAAGCAGGTAATTAATTGTCTATTCCAGTATGTGGGCATGCTGACAGCGGGTGTCAAGGGGACACTTAGATGCACTGGGTGAGTGAGCCCAATGTGGGGCAAGCGAGCTGATGGTACCCCCCGGTACTGTTAGCAAGGCTCAGCAAAGGCTGTTCTGCTCTGTACCTGTTCCACCAGTTGAGCATGAGGTTTTTAAAAGGTTTTTATATAGTTTTGCATTTCTGGTATGCCTTATTCTGGTTTTGATTTCTGATACTGGGCCATACTAAATCTCTAGCTGGGTCAGTGTTTTCTGTAGCCATGGGCACCACAAATGACTCAAGACTTAATATGTTATTTGCAAGAATATTGTTTTAATGTGAAAATATATGCAGAGTATTTTGTAATGTTCAATAAATCAGAGTTGGAGCAGACGTCGCGGTGTGGTCTCTGCTCTTTGGGAACTTCTGCACATCCTGGTTCCTGCAACTCCTGGTTCAGTTCTCCCTCACAGGCACCATGTCCCTGTGTGTCTCTGCTCTTCTCCACCCAAGGCCACAGCCCCCTTCTCAGACTCGATGTGCCTAACTGGATTTCCTATTTTCAATAATGTTTGCGGAAAATATGAAATTCTTTCCGAAGAGAAGCTTGCCTGCAGCTGTCATTAGGCCATGCTGCAGTAAGCAGCCAGCAAGAGGCCACCAGGCAGCCGGGCCCTTGCTGCCCGGTGTCATGGCTGCCTGCACAGCAGCTGAATGCTGCGAGCCCAGATCTTCCCATGTCCATGCTTCCTCTCTCTTTGCCAGAAATATGGTTCAAAGGCATCTGTTTCAGGGTATTCTGGGTCACAGGAACCTCCCTGCATTGGTGTATGCTGGCTTTGCTCTTCCCTCGATCTGCTGTCTCTGCTTCTCCTAAAGGAGAGTAAATGGGGTTTACTTGATTCACAAGATAGATGTTTGGCTTGTATTCAACCTGGCATCTACTGTCACCTCTAGGTCCTTTTTGGCAGTGTCCCTGTATAGCTCCTAGCCCTGAGAGCTTTGCACTGGTCCCCGCGGAAGCTCTTGCTCCTCCTGATGTTTCCCATCTGCCTCACATCCCACTGGCCAGCAATGCTGGCCGAGCCGTGCTCTGCGTGCCGGACCGCAGTGCCAGCATTTCCTGCAGACATGATCACCTTGGCGGTGCACCAGGTTGCGTGGGCCAGGTTGTCTTCCTGGAATTGGTGGGTCTGCAGCATTCAGGTCCTCAGAGGAGGAAAAGCAGATGTCTCGGCTTTGGGAAATGCTGAGGCTGGTTGCTGCTGTCTCACTTGGTTATTTGAGCCTAGCAGCTAATGTGTGTGCAGGCTCTCCATGCCACCAGCCAGCAGCTGGTGAGCTTGGAGCCCCCTTCTCCCACCCTCAACCCTAGCCATGTTGTTACCAGGGATGGTGGCTCCTACTACACCCTTCCCTACAGGGTTTTATTGGTATTTATTCTCATACTCTAATCTCTGTATTTCACTTTACAGGCAGAGATAGCCAGCAGCATCCTGCCTGCACAGGACTGCTCTGACCCTTCCAGCATAGCACAAAGCTGTGTCTTTCAGCCTAAAAATACTAAAGTGCTTCAGTGGAAAAACACAAGAACCAGGCCAAACCATGAACACATGTGCCCAAACCTCTGCTTCTCCAGGACAGACTAAGGCATAACCAAAGGAACTGCTTGTCAGACTGTAACCCAGAACATACAACCCTCTGACTGTTACTATAAGCAACCCCATTCCAAAGCTGCCTGGCTATCACAGACCTGTCATTTTGCACGCAGGCTTCTCCTTAGAGCCTGCCATTAAACCTGCACATTTTTTCCATGGGGATTTACTTTCTCCAATGCTCAGGTCCTCCAGTTTCTCCATGGTACCAGAACTTGTGAAGTCAGCAGGGGTTGTAAGGCGGCTCTGGTAACAGGAACATCAGCTGGATGGAAAAGCCAAGCTGTGGGCGATGGATTGGTGTTGGCCATCTCCCAAGTCAGCTAAGCAGCAGCATTGCGCAGTTGTCTTAAAATCACCACCTCGCCATTGCACTATGCATGTTGGACCATGAGGTAAATTTTAGGCTGGAAGGGGCTCAGGAGGTCTGTGGTCCAGCACTGGGTCCATGCAGGGCTGGTGGCAAAGCTAGAGCAGGTAGCTCAGCGCCCTGTCCCGTTGGGTTTGGAAAGCCCCCAAGGATGGAGGTGTCACCACCTCCCTGTCCCAGACCCACACCACAGCTGCACCACTCTTGCATAGAATGATTTTCTCCTTATGCCCAGCAAGCATTTTCCCTCATGCAGGTTGTCCGACTTGCCTCCTGTTCTTCCAAATGTGTCTCTAAGAAGAGTTGGGCTCTGGTTTCTCTGTTTCCCCTTGTGGATAGCTCCCCTCTTTGCCTTGTCTTCCTAAAGCTGCTTCTCTCTTATCTATCTATCTATGTCTATGTCTTGTTCTGGGAAGCTCCAGACGGAGCTGGTAGCCGGTTGTGTCTCACAGGTACCAAGTCAAGAGGAATAATAATTTCCTTGAATCTGCCAGCTTCACATTCTCCACCACTGCAGCAAGGGTACTGTTGATTCACAGGCAACCTTGTGTGATTTTTCATTCTGCTCTATTTCTGGAGCACTTCTGACACCCTCACGTGATGTTTTCACAATGGCCTACACAGGCACAAACGGTGGGTAGCTACTGAGGGGGCCCAGCTTCTTACTTCCCACTTGGCCCCAGCAAGCACAAAGCGTGGCAGAGGCTTTTGCCATGCTCACGTTTTCATGGAGAACAGTGGGAAGGCAAATGCGGGAGAATTCAGGAGTTCAGTCTGATCGTATCTGGGTACACATATTTTGGAGACACATCAGTCCGTTCTTTGCTCCTTCCTGCTCCTGTCTGTCCAGGCATCCATCTCACCTGGATACAGTCAGACTGAACACCTCTCCTGAATTCTCCAGTGTTTGCCTTCCCGCTCTTCACATGTGAAGCAGCCATCCCTGCTCCCTGCTTTCACTGGAAGCCTCCTCTGCCTGTTGGTGCAGGGAACGATTCATTTTCACTCCAGAATTACCTCTGGAGGGGTAGATGGCAGCCCTGGTCCCAGTCCGCCTCACTGCGCTGGCTGGTGAAGTTGTGCAGAAGTTGCTTGGCTGATGGGATGCGAGCTGGCCAGGGCTGTGCAGTGAGTGGCTGGTGACGGAGCTGGAATCAGTCAGCAGACGGAATGGATAATGAGGAACAGATTTGCACTGGGCAGCGGTTCCCATGCTGCGTTCCAGGGCAGAGCGGCCAGGATGGGAGAGCCTTTGTGCTTCACGCTGCACCCCTCCGGTGCGTGTCAAGCCAGCCCCTTGGCTCGCCTGTGTCTCCTCGTGGTCTGCCGGAGGTGAGTGTCCCTGGGCACCCTGCAGAGCTGGGGACCCTCTCCAGCAACTGTGCCACCCAGCAGGCTGCAGGGCTGGCAGAGAGGCTTTCCCCGCACCCTGGCTACGTAGGGGAACAAGCTGCAGCGTGGACTGGCTGAGAACAGACAAGATCAGTGGGATCTTTAGGTCAGCAGGAGCTGGGTGGGGTGATCCACCCCCACCCCCCCTTCGTGGTTCAGATTTCCCTGCTTTTGCCTGGAGGAGCAAACACGGCTGTGGGACTCCCTGCCCTGGAGGACTGCGTGGCCAGGCTGCTGCTCCTGGCGACTCTTGCAGAACAGACAGGATGGATGCCAACGTGGTGGGGACTTTGATTTTAAGAGTATCTCAGAACCTAGAGTTGTGATCTTCCCTGCAGCCAGACAGAGCTGTTCCTCACAGCCTCAGGGAAGGCAAAGATCCCTGAAGAAGCCACCCGGGCTCCTCTCACCTTGCCTTTTCCTGGCATCCAGTGCCACGCAGCCAAGCTGTCCCGAAGGTAAATGAAACCTGTGGTGGGTTAGTTGGAGAGGGAGGGTGCTGAGGACACTCTGGGGAGGTGGCCACCAGCCCAGTTGGTCTGGTGTACATCAGACCATAGGTTGTCCCGATCCTGCGGGCAGCTCATGAAGGGCTCGGAAAGGCCACAGGGTACTGGTAGAGACCAGACTCTGTGGAAGGTCTACTGTATTTGTGCTTTCCTCTCTTGCAGTGATGCAAGGCAATCCCTGCCCGTGCACAAGCTTTGCCTCCTGGAGCCCAGCTAAGCCCACGCTGTTGAAGTCAGAGAGCCAGTTAAAGCTTTGCTTTGGCTCCTTGGCTGGCTGGGGGGCAGCTGGTTTCTGGGTTGTGCACATACCCGGGGCCTCGCTGTGTGTGGATCCCCAGTGGTTTTTGGGCTCTGAGGCTCTCATAGGGAGCCGGCTGAATTGTGGCTTCAAAGCTGCCCCGAGAACCCTCCTCTAGGCATGGCTGGTGCTGGGACCACACGAGCATCAATCGTGTAGGGGTCACCCCCTCCAGATTTCTCCTGGATGCTTAGGGTCCTGCCTGCTTTCTCAGAAAGCCCCATCTCCCAGGGCCAGGATATTCTCTTGTTTACCACATATGTGTGTGTAGATACACATAGTTTCAGTAGACATTCCTACCCTCTCCTATTTATGGAGAGAGCTGGCAAAGGCTTCGGAAAGGTATGCCAGAAAGATGAAAAAAAGAAAACCACTATGAAGGCCAAGAACTATTATGTTTTCATATGCCGTGGTGCGGGGCTGGCTGATGGGAGCCGGCCAGTGAAGGAGCACAAGCTTGTGTTTGCTAGGACTGAAGGACTGTTGAGCGAGCAGGTTAGCCAGGCTGCTGCTGGATGGTTAATTGGTGACCCCTGCTAGGCTCACTCTGATCTTTGTTTTCTCCTGCTAGGGGATAGACAGAATTGTTATAAAAGTTTGGTTGTTTTTTTTTTTTCCCTTAGCAAAAATAGGGTGTGAGGCAAACAGGGAATTAGAGAGACTAAAGAGTGCAATAAAGAGTGAAAAAACCCTAGCAGCTACCTCGCCGTGCCTGGATTTGTCTATAAATTCAGCTCCACGTGGGGTGTCGCTTGACCAACGGCAACCAAACTGCCCCCAAACTGCTAGAAATTGGGGGACCCGCCCCCCCCAGTCCCGGCCTTGGGGAGCCAAAGGCCTGTTGCCTCAGGAGGCAAGGGAGTGAGGGGGACAACCTCCCTCCGATGAGGGTGACGCACCGAGGGTATACGGGGCGGAAAAGGGGCCGGCGCCGGCTGTGCCCCCGTGGGGCTCGTAGATGAGCCCCACGCCCACCCCGCCGCAGGGAGCCCGCTGCCCGCGGCCGGGCCGGGCCCCGCCGGGCGCCTGAGGGAGCCGGGAGGCGCGGGGGGGCGCTGGGAGGCGGCAGCAGCGCTGCCCAGCGCGGCCGGCAGGTGTCGCCCTGCGCCGAGGGCTCGGTCCGCCCCTCCCGCCGCCAAGATGGCGGCCGCGGTCCCCCAGAGGGGCCTCCCGCGCCGCTGCCGGCCCCTGTGGGGGAGCCTGTGCGGCTGAGCTGAGCGACGAGTGCCAAAGGCACCGCGGTTCCACGAGGGGGTAGTCTTTGGGGGGGGGGGGGGGGAAATTATATGCGGTAGTTTCAGGACTCTTTCAGTAACCGTGTGCGGGGCGAGCTGCTCCCCTCAGCTTCCCACCGCCCTCCTGATGGTCTGCTGTGAGGTGCAGGCAGCTGCCAGTCTGGAGACGCCGCTGCGCAAATTGTGGGTGGCCAGTGCTCTTGGTGAGGCTCTAGTTCACGGTCTTCCTCGGCTGCCTTCGTCTCAGCCAGTGGCAAATGCAGGCAGTGGCTGCCTTGTCAGGGGCAAAGTATGACCCAAAACCAAAGCCGTTCTTTAAAGCGGGAAAAAAACCAAAGAAAAAAGCAGCAAAGAACACACACTTGGACCTGTATGGACTCAGTAGTGGTGAGGAAGTTGCTGCCTGGACTCAGAGGGCTGACGACTGCTGGCTCCGGCTGGGCTGCTGAACTCCCCATGCTTCCAGGAATAGCTGGAGTAGGCTACCTGGAGAGGATATTTCAGGGATAGCCGGGATATCAACCCCACAGCTCTTGACCCACTTGTCCCACTTAGTGCTGAGCTCCTGTGGAGGCACGTGGCCCCAGCCAAACAACTTGGCCAATATGATGGGTCCTATATGAATGCTAGAGGGGTCTAAGCCTCCTGGTTCCTTCCCCAGGTTGCTCCATAGCTGGCCTTATCCTGCCTTGATCTGGGACCAGAGATCCCTCTGCAAGGAGGAACAAAATGGCAGCAGTGATGGAAGAAGGGCAAGTGCGAGGAAAGTAGGAGAGACTCATGACAGGAGGCACCAGCCCTCTGCCCTTGCGCATCTGAAGAGGAAGCTACTCATCTCCTTTAGGAGACACATTGTTATTGCTGCTGAGGGGATTAAATCATGCTATTTCCTGCTGGTGCTCTCCAGCCACTGGTGCCATGGAGAGGAGGGGCCCACCCCAGCTGGCACCTGCTCACAGCATGCCTGTAGTGTATTCCTGCCTGGTGTAGGGTCTTCTCCCTCCAACCTGCCCTGGGAATGAAGGGTCTCTGGGGTAGGACCCATGATCCACATCCTACCATCTCCTCCAGGAACCTGCTGTGCCCCATGTCCCACCCGCTTTGTGTTTCTGCCTGGCATCCTTGCTGTAGGCATTCCCTGAGGTTCACTCCTCTAATTGCCAGCTACAGATGTCCCATGGCAGACTGCTGCTATTCCCGTCAAACCAGCCCTTCCCAGTGGCATCCGAGGAGCCTTCCCATCATCTCCTGTGCTCTGGATCTGCAGTCAGCAGAGTTGGCTCCCGTCTCCCCTGGGGAGAAGACCCTGACCCCAAACTGCTCTTTGCCTGCTGCAAAGTGAGTTGAACCTTAGCCTGGAGCCTTGCAGAGCTGCTCTGTTCAAGACTGAAATGGAGGGACCAGATCTTTCCCTTTCACTACCACCTGGGCAAGGCTGGAGGTGAGCAAAGCCCATGCCTGCACCAGGGGAGACCATTGCTCAGCTCTGAGCAGGTTGCCATTCAGCACCTGGAGGACCCACAGTGGGACTGCCTAAGTTCAGTAGGCAGCACAGCCCAGCTGCTACAGGCAACATGAGAGCTGGTCCTAGGGAACGCCCATGCGCCTGTATAAAGCACTGATTGCATGCCCACAGCTGGAGCTCTACCTTGGGGCTATTGGTCTGCCCCAGTGAGTGCTGAGCTAATCCAGCTGCTTCTCTGCCTGCCTGATCTGGAGGAGTAAAGTGCAGGCAGGTGAGAGCTTTCCTTCTCTCTGGAGAGACTCTGCCATGGGAGAAGGGTTTGCAGGATCTGCTGGGATCTGCTGGGCACAGGCTCTGCAAGTGCTGGCTGTAAGTGTAGGGTTTGTGAGGGGCTGGGGGGGATGGATGGGGGCTTGGCAGAGCATGTGCCCAGTGGGAATAGCAGTCCTGGGGGTCAGAGCTCCTGAAGCAAAGTGAAAGAGGTGCTGTGGTCCCGGCTGCCACCCCAGGTAGGACCTGAGTGCTGGCCCTGGCTTTGCAAACTGTGGGGCAGAGACTGCAGCTAGTGGTAGGGGGGGGTCCCCACTCCCCTGGAGCTGGGTGGTTAGAGCTGTCAGCCATCCCTCTTGGCAGGTCATAGTTGGATTTGTGTTGCTTTTGGGAAGAGAAGGGATGGGTCTCCAGCTCTGAAGTGTGCCTAGCCCTTGTCTGGTAATGGTTGGTGCTTACTACCTGCTTGGGGTGTCTACTAGAGGGCTGTATCTCCTTCTTTTGGTGTAGGCTGGGCAGGTATTTTGTGGGTGCTGGTTGCTCAGGTGTGAGTTGGGTGCAGAGCAGGGACACAAGTAGGGGGCTTCTGGTGGTGCAGAGGCATGGAGGTGGGGGTGTCTGTCTGTCCTTGCAACCCTTGCTTTGTCAAGCAGACCTAGAAAGAGGAGCTGGTCCTGGCAGCTGTGACTGAGGATGGCATTTGTGGTAGCTGTGATGCCCTGTGCTCCACATCTCCTGTGTCTGTGGGAGAGGGGCTTGGGAGGTGGCTGCTGGGCAGGGGCAGAAAGGGTGTAGGTGCCTGCTGGCATATCTAGCTAGAAGGTGAGCGTGCTGTCTTGGAGAGCACAGTAAAACATGTGCTGTGGGGACTAAATAGCAGGCAACATCCCTACCAGCAGGGAAGGTAAACAGATGACTGCCTTATGCCATTAAATACCTGGGATCTGGAGAGAGATGGGTTAGTTTTAGGCTGCTCTTCAGAGAAAGCCAATCTGTTCTTCTATTCAGAGATGGTGGTGAGTTTTGAAACAGCAGTCCTGAAACCACAGCTGGATTTTAAGCCAAGAGCACTTTGTACTCAGGGAAGGCAGGCAGTCCCAAAACTCTAGGGAGACAAACAAGCAGCTCCTCTTAAAGGATTTAAGCTCTCAACCTGGTCCTTATCCACAGAGTGTGCCCCTGCCTGGCTCTGTGTCTTACAGGTCTCTGTTCCAGGCTCTCAGGGGGTTTGGGGTCTTCTCTCCAGGGTGGTCACGTCCTGCCAGCCAGTGCCCCTTCCTAGGGCTCACAGCACCAGGATGCTGACACTCAGCACCCAAACAGGGGAGCCCACCCCAGTGGGGAAACATCTCAGTGTGTGTGCACTGTAAAGAAAACATGCCTGTTGGGAAGATGCCCAATCGGGGCAGGAGGCCTGGTTTCCATCCAAGCCCTGCTCCTACCCATGCTGGCTGCGTTCATGACTTTCACATAAGGAGAAGTCTCTGGAGGATGCTGTTGTAGAGGCATTAACCCAAGAGCTGTGTGCAGCATGGCCACTTTGCAAGGTCTGGGGGCCACCCATGTCCCCCCACAAGAACTGCCCAAAGTTAAAGAAGCCCAAAGCTGCTCAGCCTGAGACAAGCGTCTTGGGCATAATCAGAAGCAGCACTTTGTCCTCTGGGCTCTGGCAGCTATCGATGCTAGTGCTGGACTGTTGCTGAGCCAAGACCCTGGGCACTTGGGGATGCCTGGAGCAGGCATTAGACTAGCAAGTGCTCTGCATGTATTGAGTCCCAACTGGCTTTTCTGGGGAAGACACTGTGTGTCATCAAGGTGTGCTTTCCTATCTGTGCAGAGAAGCTATAAGGCTGGCATTTGCCTCTTGGATTGCTTCCCTGTGGGACTGTGTACTATGTGCTTTCACATGTGCTGCAGCAGGCCTGATGTGCGATTCTTTTATTTCCCCCCTACCCCGTGGTGCACATGGGTATTTGAGATCTTTAAGTGGGATCTTCCTGACTTATGTACCTATAAAAACATCTCCTGTAAAGCCTCCTAATGGTTAATGGCACACCAGGTTTGCACATGGCATTGAACAACATCTTGAAGTGTAGCTGGAGACCTAGTAACTGAGTTGCTCCTGTTCCTTCAAATGGTGAGCATGACCAGCTGTTGTTATGTAGTCTCTCCTCCAGTCCTTCTGGGAAATCACACCATGATTGTATTTCTGGCTTAAGAAATTTTTTCCCTAATCAGACTGGGCCTCACAAAGAGGTTGCCACTTAGTGGTAATTACTTGCTTTAGAAGCTGAATGTCTCCTGAGGATTGCAAATAGGGGATTATCAAATTAATTAGGTAAACCAAGATGTGCTTTTGTGAAGCCAAGGCTTGCTTTACTTGTGATCTCAAATAAAGGTTTAAATATTATTAAACTGCATACAACCTGCTCTTGTCTCCCTAACGGGAGAGAACTAGCTCTTTCCTGAAACATTGATATTGGTACAAAGGGCTGCTTGCAGCTCTACTTGCTGCAGTGCTTGTTGCTTTTCTTTGACAAAACCTCTTTCAAGCAAACACCTATCACTGGTCGTAAGGCACCTGTTTGTGCTGAGTGGGGTCTAATGTGGCTTGTTGGTGGATTCCCGTGCTTTTATAGGCTGCCAAGTGGAAGGGGAATGGGGTTCACAGTGGGTAGCTTGGTGGGATTGTAAGGTACCTCTCTTCAACTTCTACTTTCAGAGCACAGCGTAATCCATGGGACATCTGCATAGCCATATGGGGACATGGGAGCTGGCAGAGAGCCCCAGTCCAGTCATGAGGAGATGCCTGGAAGTAGATTCAGAGGCACCCACTGATCAGTGGGTTAGCAGGTCCTGGAGTACTACTCTGCCACAGCCTGCTCCTGGGCTCTCCTTTCCCTTGGAAGTCCCTATGGACATAGGAGGTTCCCTATGCTGTGCTGAGGACTACACCAGTGATCATGCTAAGCTAACATGGAGTGCATGGGGGTGTTTTCTTAAGAGGTGTTGGCTGCTGCAGTACAATCGTCTAGCTAACTTGCATATTGCACAACTTCCCCTAGGTCAGAAGATGTCCTTATCTGGCATCTAAAACATCTGTCCTGTGTTTCTTCCAGCACAGCTGAGTCCTATTCATAAAAGCATTGAGCTTTCCCCAATTTGCACAACTGAAAATAAGCAGAACTCTGCTAGCTTTGACTCAAAAGCAGAGGTCCTTTGCCTGCCTCCTACCTCTGCCTGTGCTCTCTCCCAGCTCTTATGGGGCTCTAGGCTGTGGTGCTGCTTCAGCAGGCACCTGAGAAATACTGCAGCTCCAGAAACCAGATCAAACAAAGGGGAAGGGGGCAGGGGGGAAGGTGGGAAGAGATGTGGGTCTGAAATTATGACCCCTGAAGTTTCAGAAGAGTTCCCCTCCTCTTTCAACTCTGAGGAGGTCCCACAGCCTTCAAAGTTTGGCTCCCCATCCTTCCCAATGTCAGCATTTGCTGCCCTTTGCCATATTTCACCTCTGGGACAGATTGTCCTTAGCAGTACTCAGTTGCTGCTGCTGCAGCCGGGTACCAAAGTGGTTCCCTTGGGGCAAAATTGCCCATTGGTCCATGCAAAGGACCTGGGTCCACTGGATGGGAAGCTAGAGCACACGGATATCTGCTGGCAGAGCTGGGTGACAGCAACCTTTGGCATTGGCTTCAGCAATTAAACCAACCCGGAGGAGAGCGCAGGCCTCGTGCAAGAGCGAGGACCTGCTCCTGTGAGGAGACAGTGAGAGACTGTGTTGGGGAACAAGCATGGCATTGTTGTCAGCCTCAGTCAAGAGGGGCTTTTTAACACCCACTGAAGTGCTGGCTACAGCTGTCTCCCATGTGCTTGTGCAGGAAGTGGATCTACAATGCAGGAGAGGAGGGAAAGGCCACTTTGCAATTAAAAAAAAAAAAAAAAAAAAAAGGCAAGCTATATTAGGATCCAGCCATGGGTAAACAGCAGTGCGATGTTCTCCTTAGTGCAGTGCCATGGCACAGGAAATCACATCACTGCCTCTGACTGGGAAGAGGTTGAGCTGAACTTGGACTCTTCAGCCTGGAAATCCTCGGTGGAGGAAGGTGCTCCTGAGCTTTGAGTGCAGTGTAGAAAAGGAAGGAGGCATGAGGTTGGGCTCTAAGCTGCTCTTGTGTTAGACAACCTGTTCCCCCTCTGCTTCAGTAAATAAATACCTACAGCCATCTACTTTTCTGTTTTGTGTTGGTTTGGGAACTTGTGGAGAGCTTTTGGTTGTCATGTCCAGAACCGAGCTGGCTGCTGCACTGCAAAAAGTACATGCTAGTCGTTATATAGTTTGAGTATATGAGTGTTGGCTGTATGGTCTGGGGAGCACCTGGCTCTGTCCCTGGTCACGGAGGTGGAAAATGGGATAGGAACCAGATCTGGGCTGTGTGTGCTTACGTGGTGCCCTCCTCATCTGCCCCTGAAAGTGCCACTTTTCTCTTTCTGGCCCTCAGAGAGCTGGGATTAGGTGGCTTGACAGTGTCTTATCCTGCTGTGAAGTCAGAGCTAAAGGAGAAGGCAACATTGTGCTCCCAGGCCTGTGCAAGCCACCTGAAGGGGTGAGGAAAGATGAAAGCTGCTCTCACCCTGGAGCTTCTGCCAGAGGTCTGGCTGAAGGAGACCTGACTGGTTCAGTAACAGTGTGGGAGCAGGTTCTCTGCTCCATCCCCATGGGCTCTCGGGTTGCCCCAGCCCTACCTGGGCCTGCATTGCCCGTCATGCCTGGGGAGCACACGTTTCTGTTTCAAAATGTGAGGTAGCTCCTGGCTTGTACAGGAGCCCTTCTGCAGGAGCCTGTGGGGTCCCTTTCAGCCCTGCAGCAGGCTTTCCAACAGGCTTCATACAACTGCTGGGGGTTTTGGCCCACTGCTGGAGTAGCCCTGAAGAGCGCAGTCTTGGTACCTAGGCTGCTGGCAGCCAGACTGCTTGGAGGCTTCCGATCTCTGCTCAGAGGCTGGTCCCCCTGCAGACCCCAAGGTATTCGCAGAGACGTTTTTGCTGGATAAGCATAGTCATGTGCAAGGAGTTGCGTTAGCCCTGGGCAGCCATGGCCTCCTGAAAGGACACCTCCGTGTATTGTTGCAGTTGGAGAAACAGCAAGGAGATTTCCATAAAACATCTGGGCATGAGAAGCATGGTGGATCTTTTCTACCTCCTTTCACTCTGTGCTGGGGGCCCTGCCTCCAACAGAAATAGCTCAGCACCTCTGATAGCACGAGGTTTGTCATGGCCAGCTCTGTGCCATGTGTGCACTGGAGGGACATTGCTCTCTGTGCTCCCTTTCTTGGAGGGGGGCAGTCCGTAGGGAGGCTCCTGGCATCCATAGGAGGATGTTGCAAAGGTGTGGCCACGTTTGTGGGCTGGGAGATGTGTTTGGGGAACAGGTAAAGGGCAAAGATACTTTGAAAACTTAGCCTTGTGTAGATGGTGAAGTCCGGTTGGAGGCTCTGCTGGGGAAGCATGCCAGGTTCCTCATCCTCCTGCTGTGAATATGAGGGGGAAAGGAAGGCTCTTCTGCATCCACAGACAAGATCACAAATTCCTTTAGTTACTGTGGATGACAACAACTAGGTAGTGCCTGTGCTGGGTTAATACCCTTTGCATTGGCAGGCATGCTCTCCTTCACCCAGTTTGGGATTATCAGCTGATCTCACCTGACATGGGCTGGAGGTCCTCACTGCTATGGTGCACTGCAGACAGCACTGTGCTTTAGGGAGAAGGTGACTAGCTGTTAGAGGCTGTGGGGGAGCCTCTGCAAGCAAGGGATGTTTGAAAGACAAGCACTGAACAGTGAGGCAGCTGCTCAGCTCTGGTCCACTGTCAGTGTTGCATCCCCTTTTAGGAGGACATCTCTTTCTGCTTAAGGAAAGCAAACTGCAACCCTGCAGGGACTGTCATCTATCCTTGCTGCCCGTACAAAATGCAACAGCACATCGAGCAGCTGGTGTATTGAATGGTTGGCTTTGGGACTGCTTGAGCCCATGTTTGCTGGTTATGTCTGAAAACATGGCATGAGGCCATCATGTGCGGTGGGGTTTAGGGCCAACTGTTGGTAGTCCTCCCTGGGAGGGGAGTATCTGAAGGTGTTCTTGAGCTGAACCAGCCTGTGTGGGCTCTGCTGCTGGCCCCGTGGAGCAGGGCTTGGGAAAGCTGTGGGGGCCTGCCCCTTGATCCAAGGTGGTGGAAATGTTTGGTAGCCATTGCTTCAGCAGGCAAGTACCCTGTGCTTCTCTACTGAGCTTGTCTATGCAGGGGATGTCTTCCCTCCTGCTGTAGGTCCACATGTCCTGCCTGAGTCACCCTTCCTCTTGGGATGAGTTGGTTTGTGTGACCTCTCCCAGAAGCAGGGACAGCCAGGTACCAGCACCGTGGCCTTCTTGGTGGAGGGTCAGTCCCCACCGAGGCTGCCAAGACCACACGCTGCTCAGCCAAGGCTAGGGAGGCAGCTCCTGGTCCCAAGCCCTGCTGCCAGGCCCTGCACCTCATGTCCAGGGCTCTGAGGCTTTGCCTGTGTGTCACTTCCCGCCCCGTTTCCCGTTACACAAAGCCTTTGTGTGTCAGCAGATCCTGGGATGCCCTGCGGCACCTGCCTCTCCCCTCCCTCTCCGCCTCTGTGGCTCTGCCCTTTCCCGTTGTCACTTCTGTAGGCTGCTGCCTGCCTGTTCGGTGACCTTCCCCACTGCTCCCACTGCTCGGGCAGTATTTTGGCTCCTGGCCATCTTAAACAATTAATGGAGGGGTGGAGAAACTTGCCATGTTAAATTACTTCCTCCTTTGGGAGGGGGTGAGGTCTCCACATCTCTCGCCTGATACCAATGCAGTTTGTTGCTGTTGCCTGAAGCGGTCACTGCCTCTCTGCTTTCCTTCTAGAAGTTAGAAAAACAGTATTTTGGAGCACTCTTTTTGTATTTCTCGGCGTTTTGCTTAACCTGCAGCGCTGCCTCAGGATCTCGTGGAGTGGAGGAACTTCTCCGGACTTAGAGAGAAGCAAGCCAAGAGGAGGTGGGGGGAGGATTTTGCTGGAAACCTCTTTGGGAAGCTGGAGACCTTCTCGGGATGCCTGCTGTGAGCTTGTTCTCCTCTAGCAGCTATTCAGATCTTCCCGGGCGAAGGCAGCTCCCTGCCACGAAGCATCTGCATTAAGCAGGTCTGTGCGGGGGCCAGGCGTGCTCTGAGGGACGCAGATAGTAGCGATGCCGTAACAAGCAGCCTGTGAGTGTTGCTGGCTCTGCCTGTGTCCGTAAGGTCCCAGCAGGGCTGGGGAATGCAGCACCCTGCACTCGCTATGCCCCTCCGCCGTCTAGCGCTGGAGTTGGCTGTCAGAGAAACCTTCAAGGTCCCCTGCTTAGCCCTGGTAGTGTCATGAGTTAGATTAGTTGGAGCTGTGCTGGGGGCGGTGAGGGCTTGGATTACAGTCCAGAACTCAAAGTGCTTTGGTGGTTCACGTCGGAGGGGAAAGGAGACGCCCCGTCGCACACATGGAGGAAAAAGAGAAAAAACACTCCCTTTGGAAGTGAGGGGGAATAAAGGAGGCCGGCAACATGGTAAGGAAATCTCTGCAAAGGGCTCTTGCCCTGGGCATGAGCAGGGCTGCGCGGGATGGAGCTGCTATTGGGGCAGCCTGCCTGGAGCCAGTGCATGGTGCTAATGCCGGGAGTGGGAAACGGCTCTTCTGGCGCTTCCCGTTACTCGGATGGCACACTGTACTCTGGGGTGCCAGCCCTGGACGGTGGCTGCAGGGACACGGGTCTCCCGTTGGCACTGACCCCCTGCGAGGTGCCTATTGGGGTACAGTCCTGGAGTGAGGAGCTGGGATGGGGCAGGTCAGGCAGGGCCCTGTCTTTCGGGCTGCCTGGATGCTGGGCTTTCCTCCTGCCCTTGCTCTTTGCCAGTCCTGCTCTGGGGCTGTGGGCACTGCCCCCTTGCAGAGCCTGGGGAAGGGGAGAGCATTGGCTTCTTTTCTTCTGCCCAGGGTGGGAATCCAGGGGTTCAGAGAAACCCCTGAAGCTGGACAGGGATCCTTCCTTTTCAGTGTCAAGTTCTGCATGTGTGGACCCTTGTTTGGGGAGGGGATAGATAGGAGCAGAGCACCCCATCTCCCTGGATGTGGTGCCACCCTGCAAACAGAGGTGCCCAGCCCTGGGGTGGCAGAGGTTGGAGGGATTGTTAGCCCTCTGGCACCCAGTGAGCACCAGTCTGGCTTCTGATGGTTTGTTCCTGGGCTCAGGCTGGGATCCTTGTGCCCAGCAGCCCTAAAACTCTTGGACATGTCCTGCTGTGTCATGGGCTGCTTCTCCAGCAGAGGGAACAAAGTCCGAGGGGGAGACAAGCAGCTTGCATTGCTGCTGTGCCTGGCAGTGACTTGTGTTTTCTTAAAAATTCAGCTTCTGGGCTTGGAGAAGCTTGGCTTTCATTGAAAGATGACTTGCCCAACTTTTGGCTTCTGCAACCTGAGCTAAGCTCATGGACCCATGTCTCTTCGCTTTGCCACCCTCCAGCTCCTCTGCCAAGGACCCCATGGCTCCCTGTACCCTCACGTGGCTACGTCAGAGCCGAGGTGTGCTCTCCTCTCCTATCCTGCTGTGGAGGCCTGCAGGCATCTCACTTCTTCCACTTCTCTACCCCAGTCAGGAGACCTCTTTCCCCTCACCCTATGCCTAGTATGTTCCTGGCAATTTCTGGTCTATGCTGGTTATTGCATGAAGTTGAAATCAAAGGAGAGCACTGTTTGGGGCTGTGCAGGGTGGGTGCCATCCTTTGCAGCCCTATGGGCTGCATTTTGCCATAGCGGCTGGAGCAGCACTTGTGATCTCTGCTCTGGGAGGCCTGAGACAGAGACCGGCTGCTGCTACTCTGCTCCTGCAAACCAGAGGTGACTTTCTGATTCCCAAGTGCTTCATCCCAGTTCAGGTCCTTCACCTTGTTCTAATGTGTGATGCAAAAGCTGTCTGAAGCAGGGGCCTTTGTGCAGAGCAGTGCCGTGGCCAGTCAAGGTGTCACAGTGGGTTGTGGGGGGGCAGGGACCATGCATCACTGCTGAGGAGGGATCATGTGCCTCTCAGTGCTGAGTTCAGGCTTGGTGGCTGCAAGGAGCAGGAACCAGAGGCCAAGTTGCCACAGACCCAGCGCTGGGCGCTGGCCACACTGTGTACACCTGCGATCCGTTGCAGGTGTCCATTCCTAATGCCATGGTAGAGAGTTCGGGAGGTGTGATCTGTGAGCGGCCAAGTTGTGACTGTAGCTCCAAGCTGTTCTGTTTGACTTGAGTTTTGGTGTCCTGGTGAATCAACCAGACCTTGCAGGCAACAGATTTGGATCTAAGTGAATGTGGGTCATTCTTGTTGAATGACAAGAGTCAACAGAGTCTGTTGGCCTGCATGAGGCTTCCCCATGGCTGCTGGCAGTCCACAGGACTCTAAGGCTTGGCTCCTGATGGAGGTCTGGCACTGTGCAGCTGCTGGCTGCCCTGTTCTGCGTGAGGCAGGTGATTCCTCTTCAAGGGGTGTCTGTCATGTTTCAATGTTAGGGATGATGTGGTGGAGGATGCCTGAAACACCAAATGTGTCAGATGCCTTAGGCCGAAGTAGCCCGCTTCCACTAGAACTGACTTGCAGCTGTGAAAGCCCCATGGTGTGAGCAAGGCAGGAGCCTGACAGGGCTCTGTCTACTCTGCTAGTCCCACTGTGGCTTTCATGGCTGAGGATCTGCCCTCACTCCCTGGTAGGGATTTCTCCTTCATGGGAGAGGGAGTGGGCTTCATCATGCCTGGTGCCTGCTGCTGGATGGGGTACAGGAGATGGTCAGGGCGTATGGCTGGACCACAGTGTGCCTGTATTGGGTACCCCACAACACAAACCCAGTACAGCACCCTGCTTGAGGAATAGTTTCCACCCAAGCAGGTGCACAACCCTGTGCTCTTGTGTGGGTTGGTTGGAGGCAAAGCAAGCAGTAGCCCTGCTTCTCCATGGTGCAGAGGTCTAGTTCCCAGCCTCTGTTCCCACACTGTGAGGGACAGCTTCCTCTCCAGGAAATTGCTCAAGCTGCAGCAGCTGGCCAGGGAGCCCGGGGCTGCTTTTCCACCCTTGCTAGGGTGATTTCTGCTGCTCTTCAATGGTAGCTGGGGCACTGTGGACGCAGCATGTGAATTCAGCAAGGCTCCTGCAACCATGCGCCATGGACTTGCTTGGGCTACTCCTCCTATGTGGTGCATGCTCCAAGTCTCCAGTCATCACGCAGACATGTAAAGCAGAAACTGTGTGTATCACAAGATGTGCAAATGCTGGTGTCTTCCTGCAGAGAAGTTCAAGTGGCACCTCTGTGCTGGCAGGAGAGAGGATGGGTTTCAGCAGAAAATACAGTCTTTCCTTCATCCTTTAGTTATGTCTTCTCCAGGGGTGGGAAGGAAATGAGTCTGGGAATCACAAAGAGCTTTAAGCATTGGGAATCTTCTTTCTTTATTTCTGTGCCAAAGCCATGAGCAAGATGCTGGAACACAGACAAAGCCCAGAGATGTAATCCTGAGCACATGGAAGTGGTCTGAAAGCATCTTCTCTGGGGTAACAAGGATGACAACTTGTGCATTTTGCCCAGCTTCTTTCCAAAAACACGGGGCAGGTGATCATGCTCTTCATTTTCACAATAAAAATAATGGCTATATGCAGGTGACAGGCCAGCTGCATCCATGTATCTCTGCTGAGCAATCACCAAATGCATTCTAGTACCAGGTAGGAATGCAAAACAGCAAGTGTTTCTGGTGAGAGGCTGCAGGTGTCCAAGGAGGACTGTATGCTGGGTGATGGTGCTTATTTTCTGAAAATCAGCATCCTGTAGCATAACCACCTCTGGTCATGCTGCTGGCCATCTACCTGCATGTGCAGTCAGCCCTGAGGGCATACCTGGCTAGCAAAAGAGATCATAACTTAAGAGCCTTGTGAGCATCTTGCTGCTGGCCGCTTCAGAAAAAGATAGCCAGCCAGCATGTCTGCTTCTAAATACTATAGCACAGTCACAGCTGCTCAGCTCCCAGAGCCTAATCTTGTAGCTTCACCTCAAACATAACCCTGTCTAAAACAGATCTGTGCAAAACTAAACCATCCTACAGGCTGTGGGCACGGCCTAAACCTGAATGTCGGTGCTGAGTGTGGGTGGAAGTCACAGACACAGGGGCTACAGACCCCTTTAATACCGAAGTTCTGGAAAATCCCTGTTAAAACAGTCTAAGTGTCTTCTGCAGAAGCTATAAACTCAACCTACCTATGGGCACTCAATATCAGAGCACCTTTTGTTCCTATTCCTGGCTCTCTACCCATGAGGGAACCCCCTGTTCCTGTCCTGCGGAGCTCAATGTAGCCAAGGTCTGAAGAAGTGAGTAGAGGCAGCAGGATGGGATGTGTTGCTGACTGAAGAGCAATAAAAAGCAAGGATTGCCTGCTAGGGTAAGCTGCCCACTTCTGGTGGTGGGATGCTCTGTGCTTTCTACACCACTCATGATACCTGGGTTGTAAATTGGAGAAGTGAATGGACGTGCCCTTGTTGACTCTGCAGGCTTGACTGTGCTAATACCTTTCTGCTGCACAGAGTGCCTCATCTCTGTTGGCTGGCCTAGCCTTTCATTAAAAAAAGAACAAAAAAATGGGGCCTTTCTTGTGGTAAGTGCTCCTGGCTGGTTTCATACGTATCCCATTTTTTGCATCACTGGACACCAAGCTGAAACTTCCAAGATCAAAGCAGCACAGAATGAATCTGAAAGGCTTTCTTTCTGCTCAAATTTACCATCCTGCCATCAGGCTGGGATGCCCAGGATGAACCCTTGCTCCAGCTGGTGCAACCAGCTATTGATTTGAATGGAATAAAATGGCTTAGCTGAAGAGAAATGGGTACCAGATGAAGACTTCCATGTGCTCCTCCTCGACATTGGTGGATGCGGTAGAGGGGAGCCTCCATGGGGCCTTATGGTTACCCCCAATGGGACACTATGCTGTGGCTGGCTGGTGGTTTGCATGGTGCAAAGAAAAGCTGCAGGAGTTCTGCTGATCTGAGCTAGGTGTCCACCTTGAGCTTTGCAGTATGTGTTGGGTGTGGCAGTGTTTGCAGGAGACAGAGCTGTGAGGTTTCCTGAGCAGGTTCCTTCAGGAGGATACTTTCCCTCAGGCTGCCTGTCAAATTTCAGTGGCTCCCAACAAAAACCTAGTGCTGCTGAGCCTCCAACATTGTTAAAGGATGTGGATTATTTGCTGTCTGTTGTCATCTTTCTGAATACATTTACCTTTTGAACAAGGTCCTTCTCATATGCTCAGGAGGCTGGTATGCAGACCCGTTAATGGATCAAGGGGAAAAATGCCTGTGGATGTATTCTCCTTTGTGTTTGGGCTTATAACCACCCACGTTTTGGCATACATCCCTTCTACGCACAAAGATGTCTTTTAGAAATCTCTAGTTAAATCTCCACCCTCCTTTGATATGTATGGAAATAATGGGACACGTGAGACTGTTTTCTGTTTTTAAAAAAAGCTATAAAGAGAGTAACTTTAAAAGCCTGTGTTTACTCCTTTCTAACTCAGGAGTTTAGTAAAAGCAATGCACTGAATTTATGACTGAGTTACTTAGCTTTCCTGGAGGCATCCATTTAGCGCTGTATCTGAATATAGGGGAAATGTTTTCATTCGACTCTTAAGTCCCAGGCTTGGCTGCTCAGGGGCAGGAGAGCTTGAGCACATGTGTTTCTGTTCCCCAGTGAGGTCAGAGAGTCTTGGAGCAAATCTGGGTCCCTCTGCCCAGGAGTACTTTTCCCTGCGTGGCATAGACCAATGCTTCTTGCAGTGACCCAGGGCTGAGCTGGCATAACCATGGCCATGTCTGGGCTGCCTGCTCTGTCCTTCTGGCTGATCCTTCCTTACAGCCTCTTCCTCAGAGGTGGCATCTGATTGCTGTTGGCAGCTGCTTTCTCATATCAAAGGTGTGTGGGGATGTGCTCCTTCAAGGAAGGTCCTTGCACACTTACTGTTTTCTCATGCGATCAGCCAGCCCCTCCTGGAATTGCAGCTTGGCTTCAGAGTGGTTTCTATCCCCTGACATAGCAGGACTTGTATTTCATGAGCACATGGTAATACAGCATGTTTAAGGCCAACAGGAACTATGGCTTATCTGTTATGGGATGCTGGGACCATGGAGTGTTACCTAGCTCCCACACTGAGCCTGGGAGCTCTTTAATGAAAACATGACCTTTTCTTAGTGGCATCCACCCTCAATTATGGAGGCTGCAAGACATGGAGAACCCACCAGTCCCCGTGGGAGTCTGTCCAGCAGCTCATGCACCTTGCAGAGGAAGGGGTGAGATCTGAACACGAGCTGAACGTGTAGAACGCGTGCAATGCTGGCACATAAGTAATAATCTAAATGCTGATCCTGTGAATATCGTTTCTGGCACTCATCAGCTGTCCTGCTGAAGGATTATCATTTTCTCTTTGAGCACAGGAGGCTGCCCATCTGTTGTAAGATGCCCCCAGATGGGTGTCTGAACACAAGGTGTTGGCTATGGCCTAATGCCTCTGACTAAAAGGTGTTAAAATGAGCCGACCTGTTTGGCTAAGAACTTACCCAGGGTATTTTATAGCAGGCTGGTACAAACAAGTCTTTCATTTCCCTAGAGTGTCCTGTTATTTGGTAGGTGTTAGGCACAAATGGTAAAGGGTACAAGATGCTACTGCTCAGGTTGGTTTGCCAGATGGATGCCAATGCCTGAAGTTGAGAGTGGAGCAAATACTGTAACTAATAAGAAGATGAATGAGATCAAGCAATTCTCTTGGGTAGCAGAAAGAAAGATTTTTAGTGCGTTTCCTAGAAGAGCCCTGTAAAGAAAGGGAGTCTGCTGTAATGTCCCAGGACTTGTCTTGTGTAGAAGTGGCCTGGGACATTCTTGACTCTGTCTGTGATATCTAAGAGCATTTAGCAAGCCTTGTCTGCACCTGTTGTAGGAGTGTGACACTTTGAACGTGGAGATCCCTGGCTGAACCATGGCATATGGTGCCATGGCCAGACTGTTGGTGCCCAAGCCAGGGCAGCCCATGCAGTCTGGTGGTGGGAGAGAAGAGGGGCGCAGCTCTGCCATGGGGGGGGGTCTCAGGGAGGCATATGTAGCTAACACTGGGCAATGAAACCACAGCTGCCACATGCTTATACTCTTCCAGCATGGGTCTGTTGCTGGGAAGGGTGTTTTAAAAGTACCCAGAGCTTTGCATCACACTGAGTACAGCTTTGTTAATTAATTGCATGGTTAGATCTATGCCAATGATATTTTAAAAAAATCTGTGCTTAGACAGTTATTTCAGATTAAGGACTTAATCCTTTGATTAAACTAAACCAAAATAAGCTGGTCTCCAGCTGTAGGATGGTGTTTTATACACAGCTCTTCTCATCCACTTGCAGGCCCTCGTTTCAGCTGGAAGATGTCTGTTTAAGGACAGGGCTTTGGTCTCTTCTCTCACATGCCCTCTAAACACCGATATCATCTGCCTGATCTATTGCTAATAGAAAGTAACAGGCCTTTGGGAGCAGGGTCTCATTCCCTGCTCTGGATAAGACCTACTTTCTGCTCAGTTTATCAAGAGCTCAGTTACAAGTGGGACACGTCCCTGTGAGGAAAGGCTTAGCTCCATTTCCCAGTTCTGCTCCTCTCTGGCTACAAAATTACTTTCCTGGATTGTGGGTGAGTGTTCCATCCCCAGTTTGGCCTCTCTAACCTGTTCAGCAGTTGTCAGCAGCTTTTCTGATGTGTTGGGTGTTGCACAAAGGAGAAAGGCATAGGCCCTGCTCCAGAGAAGCTGGAGTACGAAAACATAAAGGAAAGGGTAGAGAGGAGTAACGTGAATAGAGAGCTCTGGTGGGAAGAGGTGCTGGACTGCTATGCCTGATTGCACGTGATGCCGTTTCCTTCGGGGAGCCATGTTTGGTCAGGCTGGCTCCTCAGCCAGGTCAGGCGATGGTCAAACAGCAGAAAGCTTGCTGTGCAAGCTGCTGCAAGCATCTAGCTTCCCTTGGGGGCATGTATAAGTGGAGGGCTGGCGAAGGCCCTGCTTCTCCAGGTGCATGGGCTTTGCTTTCTGAAGGGCTGCACCAGGATATGTCTTTGGTAAGGATGAATATTGGGGTTAGGGTATGCTAAGAGCAGGTTTGCTTCTTGCGTTACTGTATCAGACCTGATGACCATCCTGCTGGGCGGCAGGGGATCAGGCTCAAGTGACCATTGCTGGTCCTGTTGCCATATGCCAGCATCCATGTTTGGCTACCTGAAGCATGGTACAGAGCCACAGACGTGGCTGCCTGTACCAGGTTGCCTCTGCCCTCTACTACTGCCTGCATTTTGCCCTGGCATGAGGACAGCATTGATATAGCTGTGCACTAGCTCCAAAGCTCGAGACTTGCAGGAGGTCACGCTTTGCTTTCAAAGCAATCTGGGATGTCCCCCTTGAGTGAAAACAAACCAGCCCTGGGCTGGCAGGGTGATCGCTTAGCTTTGGGCCTGCCTTTCACCAGCTGAACACACCCAGACCTACAGCATGCGCAGAAGCAGGACCTCAGAGCTGAAAAGCAAATACATCATTTTTCCTTTTGTTTAATTAAATGAGAGATCATGAGTTAATCGCTTCCAAGCGCTTGTTTTCCTGCAGTGCCTGGAATGATAATCCCGCGCACTGCCCAGTAGGAGCTGCTTTGGCTGCTGCAGCCGCGTCAACCCGGAGAAGGGCCGGGGGAACAGAGGGAGGCATCTGGAAATGATTCTCTGGGCTCTGTCTGCGGAGCACCACTCCCTGCAAGGCTGTAGGAGCTAGTTTATCTACAGGCTGTGGAACTATCCTGCCTGCCCCAGCAGCAGGGGAGCTGAGCCGGGCTACAGCCATACCCCACACAAGGGATCCCATGGTGGCATGCAGAAGGCAGCTCGCTTTTGGAGGTACAGCCTGTGAGTGAAGCTGGTCTGGGTGAGACTGCAAACATTTTCCTCCCAAGTGGAACTGGGTGCTGTGCTTTTCTCCCTGAAAAGCCTAAAACAATAGCGCAAAAAGCAGGTAGAGCCGTTCCTGGTTATCTCACAGGAAGGTTGTGTAATTACAGCAGTGGAAATGCCTACCTCTATAGCTGCACCACTTAATAGTACGTTATTTTAGTGAAAATATCCAAAGACAGGCAGGGTGCTGAAGGCAAGTGCCCTCCTCCCAGCCTCCCCCTGAGCCTTGGAGTGCACAGCAGAGGGGGGAGCTGGCACTTGCTCTGGGAAGATTTTTCTCTCTTGAACTCATTGCCGCTGTGATTAGAGCGGCTCAGGAAATGGGGCTGGGAGGGTTCTCCTCCCTGCAGAAATGGAGTGGAAAATCTCAAATTTTGTCAGAAAAACAAGCCTTGTTTTTAGCCAAAGACCTTTTTGAATGGAGAAACATCTTGTTTTTAAAGGCAAAGCGGCCTGGCTTTCAGCTTTGTGTCAGAAAGTGGAAAGGCTTTGTGGAAAGCCCAGAGGTCTGTTTTTACTGGAAATGAGGTTTCTCACGTCAGCTGAGAGCTGAGCAGCCCCAGCCAAATGGCGCAGCACAGCAGCCTTTGCTGGTGGAGGGACCAGCTAACCCAGCCCTGCTCAGCTCCTGCTGTGTGCTCCTTTTCCCCCAGTCCCAAAGCTGGCTGGGGGCCACGGGCAGGCGCTGCGCTGCGATGCTTGGAGCTCTGCCTCTTCCCAGTTTTGCTGTTATTTCTGCTTTCCAGTGCTGGGGTGTGGGAGGGTTGGGTCATCTCTTCCCCTCATCTTTGCAGGCTCTGGTGTCCTCTGCCCTGCCTTCACACTGTCTGTCGGTACCTGGGCAAGAGGGAGAAAGTAAGTGCGTGCAGGACGTGGCCAGGCTCCGGGCAGCCGGCAGAAGGAGGGCAAAGTTGTGGGAGCTCTTGGCAAGGCCTCCCTGCTGAGTGGGAGCCGAGACGCTCGGTGAGTCAGAGCTGGGCGTACCATAGGCACTGCTCGCTCTGCTCGCAGCCTCTCTGAGCTCTGCTCCACCACCCAGCTATGCTCCTTGCTCTGCCAAGCCACAGCAAGTACTGGATTTAACTGGGGCACATTGGGATATGTAGTTTCATTCTTTGGCTGCTCAGATGGAGGTCTAGGTTTCTCAGAGCAGAGCTGCAGATCCTTTAGTTAAATTCCTGCCACAAGATGAATCCTCAGCACATTACATTGGCCAGTCCAGCCCGCTGCAAAGGAGCGGTCTGCCGTAAGTCATGGATTAGTCAGTTAGTCTGGTCTCACCATACTGATGTTTTACAGGAGTCTTCTTCAGACAGTATCTGGGCTGTCAGCAATGAAGGTCTGTGCCTCTTCATGTCCTTCTTGACCAAGACTTGGTGTTCTGTAGACAAAATTCTTAAGCAAGACACTGACTTCTTAGCAAGGTGCTTGGATGAGTTGTAGGGAAAATGCTGCCAAGACTTTGTGGGCCCAGGTGGATCCAGCAGCATTGCAGCCCTTCCCTGCACCAACTTGTGTTGTCCTGAGCCACTTGGATTGCTGTCCCGGGCACTTGCTGGGAGAGTGCAGGTATTCTGATGCTGCGCAAGGTGTGTAGCCCTGGGGATCTTCTCTCTGCTCCCCGCGCAGGCTGACTTCTTTTTCTCCAAATGCGTAGGAGGCTCTGCAGGGTTCAGACTTAATTGGTGAGCAGCAGGTCCCAAAGAGGAAGAAGCTGACTCCTGAGTCAGAAAGAAATGTAGCATGACAGGAGTTCCCAGTGGCTGGAGCTGCTATGTAGCTCTCTCTGTGCCCACAAATGTAGGCCGAAAATTCAATCGGTGTATCTAGAAAAGCCCAAGAAGCTCCTGGTTACTCCAGATGCCTCTTGACAGGCTCCTCTCCCATCCTGCAGCAGCTGCTTGCACCAGGAGAGGTATGCCTGTCCCCTGAGCAGGGTTGTAACTGATCCTGGGCTCCTCTTCCTGCCGCCTGCTTGTTAGTCCTGGCCTGGGGCTTCTGCCCAGGCACGTGCAACCTCATCTCTTGCTGAGTCCTGGTTATTGCTGCAGTTTGTGATGGGGAGAGAATCTCTTAGGGCTGAGCAGCAGAGCTTTGCCGCAGCAGTCTTTATCCCTTTATTCATTTCACAGCATCTGTGGCTCCTGTTAGACCAGCGGGGTGGCACCCCACTCATTTCTGCCCCCGTTCTGACCCAAGCTCTCTGCCAGGTGTGAAACCCTCCTGGGCTCTCCCTTCTCCCCAGCCCTCCCTGGTGGGACCATGCTGGGTTGTTCCCATCATACAGCTCTGCCCGCAGAGTCCAGCCTGTCCCCACATGCCTCTTTCCTCTTCCCTCACTGTGTGCTCCAGCCCCTGCACCGGCAGCCGGCTCCCAGCTGAGGAGCAGTGAAAGCCGGTATGGCCAGACGTGACCTTAACCTGGGCTTTATTTAGCACCTTGATTTATAGAGGAGTTATTTTTAAAGCATGTTTTTCTTTTGGGAGGTGTGGTGAGCTTGTTGCGGAGTGATGGCAGGGAGCTGGAGTTTATAGGTCCTCCCATGCTATTGACAAAGAAGCATTTGAGTCCCAAGACACATTTTGCTTGGGGAGATACTCTCTGGCTTGGTTGGAAAGCACTCCTGTTTGCCTTTGTGCTGGGTGGCTGAAAAGGAGCAAGTGTCCAGGACCTTTCCCATGAGGGGTATGTGGCAATACTGTTGGAGACAGGGAAGCCTGAAATTTGCAGTCCCTGAAGGAGGCTGCTTTCTCCAGGAGGCTCCTGTGCTGGGCTCTGCCAGCTCTTGGGGGCTGCTATAGGCTGGCTGAAGTGGAAACCTGCCCGGGCAGGAGTGCGCTCTCCTTGGATTCTTGCTGGGTTTAGCTTGTTCTTCTCCTCTCCAGAAGCTGTCCCCCCATCCTGGGTCGCAGAGGTTTTTCCTCATGCCTGCTGGGGGTTGCATTGCCTGCTTGAGATAAGCAAGGGGTGTGGTTTGTAGGTAGGGCGGGCTCTAGACTTCAGGTTTATCAGCCTCTGGAGCACAGGATGCTATCCCCTTCTCTTGCTGTCTTGAGCTGGTTCATACGAGTTCCCTGTGCCTCTAAACCATGGCTCCTCCACACATGTGGCAGCAGACACTGCCCGCAGGCTAGATGTGTGAGGCTGGCCGTCTGCGCTCCGGTGTTAAACAGGACCATGCAGCCAGCTTCTTGCAGCCCTTGCTGAGGCCCTTTCCTCAGGCTACTCTGCAATCTGAGAAGTTAATTAGTACAAATAAGCAGCCCCATCCCTAGGATTGTGAGTTGGTTTAATGAGTCTGTGATCAGAGGTGAATCTGCTGCTTTTGCAGGCTCCAAGCTGTGCCGTGTTTCACCCTCTGTGTTTCAAGGTAACTTCTGAGGCTCTGCCACCTGTGCAGGACCTATCCCCAGAAGACCACCCTGGGTGGTGGGAGCATTGAAAAGCAGTGTTGCCTCTGTGTTTATCTGTGGCACACTTGAGGCTGCATCCATCCTTGCTCTGTAGCTGCCCAAGAATGCTGGTGCTACAGTCACGTGCAGCACGATGGGATGTATGAATTTGCTCCCACATTGGGGGCTTTTTATATGGAATTAGCAGAGAGATTGGTGAAAACGTCTTCTCTTTATACCAAATGTTAGGGGTTGAAACCTTCTCTCTGTCCCTTCAAAGCTTGCGCGGCTATCATGGCTTTGTGGTGTAGTCCAGCCAGAGAGAGAGAAAGCCTCTGTGCTAGGGAGTGTGCTGTTAGCACTGAACTACAGTTAGCAATGGCTACAGGCTGTGGTTATTCTGTATTTTACTAAAGGGAAGGATAATATACAACTTGGTTTATTTTAACCATATAAAGGATTTTTGATTCGGTGCCAATAATTGTCTTGTGAAGGTTTTGCTAAGGCAGCAGGAACGGTGTGAGAACCTTAGAGTGATGCACTGACTCGTGCAAATATTTTTACTTCTTTGTTTTATTTGCAATAGTAAACATAACAAATGTCATTTGGGGAGGCTTGATATCTGAAAGAATTTTGCTCAAGTGGGGTATGGGGGCAGAAGTGGCACAGAACCAACCCCAGCTGTTTTTGACTGATATTTTGAACTTGTGGACTGTGGAGGATCATAGGGAAATTGTTGTCAAATGTTACCAGCAGTAATGCTACTGTGATAGCACCCAAGCACTTGGCTGGGCTCTCTGTGGTGGCTGGTGCTGGGTCTGAGAGCACCTGTGTGAAGGCCAGTTTTATCTGACAAGGGCACAGGTACTTTCTGGGACAGGTTGGTGTCAACAGAGGTTACTGGAGCTGAGTTTGCCTTCAGATGGCTGCACTTGGCCTCTCTCTGTCATTTAACAAGAGTGTGGGAGATGAACGATGTGTAATGTTCAGTGTGTTATATCAATATTTAGCAATATTATTAATATGTCCATAATTGGAAGCCACGAAGAGGCTTCATGGTGGGCTTGGTACCTGTTTCCCTACCCTTCAGCCCCCTCCATGCCTTTTTAGCAGGTCCAGGTTACAATGTAAAGGGAACATTTCTTTAGGCTGTTGTCTTGGGTCTGTACAACTCATCCTGCAGTTTGTATTGGTCTGCTTTCTCTTATATTTCCTGAACGCTGATGAGTTCTTCCCTCATACCCGGCATGGGGATGGCCTTGGAAATGTGCAGAGAGCTCCAGGCTGCTGCACAAAGCAGGCTGACTGTCAGCTCTTTGCAGTTTTCTCTTGATCTGCACAGTATCTAGTGGAAGATTTTTCTCTGAAGACCTGTTCCTGCAGAGAAGGAAGTGCCTAGGAACTTCCAGGCTTTTCATAATGGAATAAAAGTTGAGATTTTATATTCTTCTTTTATAAGTGGAAAGAAGCTTGTTTAGAACAGCCTTCTCCTCCCATTTAGGATTGGGGTTAAACGCTTTGTCCTAGCATTCAACGCTTGGAAGTGTGCACATAAGGCTCCTGCTTTTTGAGTCCTTGGGTTAAGAATATGAAAAATAGCTCCTTAACCTCTGTTTATCTGGTTGCATTGACCTTAAGGGGTATTGCAGGAGGCAGCTGGTCTCTCGGAAGAGTTGCAAACACCTCAGGAGCCTGCTGCCATTTAGCCTTGCTTGTTGCTGACATCAGGAGAAACAGTAATGAAGCAGTGCCGTGCCACGGGCAGTGTGTGGTTTGCCTGTCACCCGCGTTCTGCCAGCTTGGTGCAGGCAGGGATTGTGGAAGCATTGCCTGGGCGTTCTAATCTCTCCTGTGCAGACCCGCAGGCTGTCCTACAGGAAGGTTTTACAACAGAGCAGCGAGTTTATATTGTGCTTAAAACACCCAAACCTCTAAAGGAGGAGTTTAAAGATCGTTTTGCTGCGAAAGATGGGAAGGCTTGTGAGAGGAGCATCACCTCTGCTCTGGCTGCAGGTCAGTTCAGGCTTGCTGTGAGACTGTTGCGTTTTCTCAAGCCAGTGGAAGTATCTGGAGTGATGAACATGTGCTCCCTTGGAGTGGAAGAAGCAAAATGGTTTGCTTCCTCCTGACCCCTTCATCCTACTGTTCCTCGGTGGCAGCGTAAGCTGTTGTGGCACTGCTTTGTTTAACTTTGTCTCCCAGTCTTGCTGTGGGACTGAGGTATGTTTTCAGGCATGTCCATGCAGCTGTTCCTGTTCTGCAGGAGGCTGTAGGGCTTCTGGGCCAGCAGCTGAAATGCTTTTCTTGTTTCTAGTGAAGGGAGGTGGATTTGGATCAGATTTGGATCTGGCCAGACACCTGAGTAAACTTTTATTTGGTTTTGTGGCAAAACTCACTCCCCCTGGCTGTTAGCTAGCCAGAGGGTCCCCTCTAAAACAGAAAGGAAAGGAGGGTTCCTGATCCTGTCTCCAGATGTGTACAGATTTATTTTTTGTTATTATTGGGTTTTGGCAAGCTGTCTTGACTTACACCCATGCAATAGATCAGAATTCGGCCTTTAGCACTGGAACTAGTCCTGACACTGTAGGCAGGCTCTGGCTGGCAGGCTGTCCACAAAGAAGCTAGAAAAGTAGGGAAGGCATTGCCTCTGAACCCTGGACAGGAAACAGGCATCCTATGTATCGATGCGCGTGCTCGGGCACCAAAGGCAACCCTGTTCAGACGCAGTCTGCGGATCCTGTCGTGAGGCATCTCTCACTGCAGAAAATTCCTGGCTCCCAGAATGAGCCTTTCATGAGAGGCAAAGCTTTGAATAATGAGGAATCGCACTGGTGAGCAGCTTTCCCCAGTACCAAACAGCTCCAGTAGCTTATCCTATGCAGGCTGAGGCGCTTCAGCCCAACTGTTGTCCCTGCAACTCCCCTTAGCCCACTGAAGAATATTAACACTGGGCTTTAATGTACCCAAGTGCTGGCCAGCATCTCCAGCCCTTGGTATCCGAAACATGGAACCCACCAATCTGCCCACCCCATGAAACTCTCGCTCGCTTGCACGCACTCACGTGCTGTGGTAATGGTTTAATAGCAGCCCCACCCAGCGCAGTCAGGAGAAGGACTTGCTGCGTAAGCAAAAGCTGGGAAATCTCGCCGCTGTGCACAGCACTCTGCGAGCACTCTGCTCGCGTTTTGGGAGCGCTTTTTTGTGTTTACCTGGAGTTGGTGATGCCAAAAGAAGCTAGAAAGGACAGCAGTTTGCTCCTTTGATCTTCTCTCTTCCTACGTTTGGAGATGGCTGTGCTCCTGGGTGTAGGGCTCATGAGGGCACTGGGGCATATTGTGCCATGGTATTGCTAATGCCTTCTCTCTTGGCAGGACTCGGAGTCCCTGGACGGTTGCATTCAGAGTACGTTATCAGCACTCTACCCTCCGTTTGAGGCTACCGCAGCCACTGTTCTGTGCCAAGTTTTTGATGTGGTGGAGAAGACGTACCGTGGGGATGGACTGCGCTACCTCATAGACTTCCTGATTCCAGCCAAGCACATCCTGCAGTGCATTCAGCAGGATGCCTGTGTGAGTACATCATGCTTTCTAAGGCCTGCGAGGGCTTTCTTGGAGAGCTTTTTCTCCTCTCGTATGTAAAACGGCTGGCAAAAAGTGCTTGCGTGTGTATGGCAGCTTAGGTGGGAGGGCAGGCAGACAATTAGGAAACAGTGGAGAAATTGTTATTGAAGCTTAACTGTGCAGAGATCAGATGTGGAGCAGTGCCCTCAGCTTCCATAACCAGGAACACCAAACAGAAGGCTTAAGGGATTCAGAGGAAGCGGTTTAGTGGAGCATTTGCTGGGTATGGCTGACTCGGGTGGCTTCTAACCCCAGCCATTCCCCGGCCCTGTGGATGAAGCTGTCAGGCTCTGCTGCTGGCAGGAGGACATGCAGGGCAAAATGCTGCCAGTCGGTGTTTTTCCCAGAACTCCGTCTCCCCTTTGATGGTTGCTGGAACAGTCGCAAAGCTCAGTAGCCCCGAGGAGTCACGTTACATTTACTGCCAGAATGAGTCCAAGATTAACGTGCTTTACTGTTGGGAGTCTAAAATGTTAGAAACGATGAGTCAAATACCTCCATCACAAACTTGGCTCAAAGTCTGCAAGATGGAAAAAAACCCAACCCCAACAACCTAAAGCTAGGGTTCGTTCTAGCCTTTTTGTCTCAGAACCTAGAGGGTGTGTGTGGCCAGGCTTTTGATAGAAATCCTCATGATGGAGGGCAAGGGACTTCTGGGAGGAGGAAAAATATTAAATAGAAGCTGAAATAGTCAGTTACTCATTTGTCTCAGGGAGGTGAAATGCTGGGGGGAAAGACCTATCACGTACAATGGATCCACAAAACCCCTGGGAGCTGGTCACCTTGCAAGTGTTTTGGTGCAGTGTTTGTCCTGCCGCATTGTCACCAGCTTCCTGCTTGGTGCCAGCTGCCTATTTGTGAGCCCAAAAAGATACAAGGTTGTGCATAAGGATTTTGGGGAGCTGCTCTCTCTCACCCTGAGCACTCGAATAGGAGTTATTCCATCAGTATGGAATCAGTATCAGTAGCTGCAGTTTATAATTCGATGGCGCGTAGTGTGTTTTTCCCCTTTAAAGAAACAAAAGGCGTTTAGTTTGGATGAACCGGTAATTACTGCAAGACGTTTCACGGCTTTCCCCAAACCGCCTCCCTCACCAAAGGAGGCAAGGTAGTGATTTCCCCACTCCCTGAGATCTCGGCAGCTTCCAAGAGCTCGGCAGTACCCTGGGCAGGTGAGGTGGGTGGAGGGGAGGGAAGGAAAGCAGCCCTCAGCTTGGTGCAGCCCTCTGCCCCCCGTGGCAGGCAGGGAGCTGGGCCCACACTGCTGCCCTCCCAAAGGGGAGGTGTTCAGGGCAGTGAACAGGCGACCCGGCTGCCAGTAAGGGGGTCTGCTGGGCACTGGGCGGGGGGGGGGGGCTGTCCCTCCGGGGCGGCTGGTCAGGGACCCACCGCAGGCCACGGCTGCCCTGAGGGCGGAGGCCCCTGTGGCACAGGGGTGTGGTGGCAGGGCGGGTCTTGTGCTGCCCAGCAGCCAATGGGAGGACAGCTGAGGCTGTGGCAGCCAATAGGAGCATGGGACTGCCTTGATGGGCATGGTGGCCTTGGCTGAGCTGGGGGTTGTCGCAGCAGGGGGTGTTGAGGTGGTGGGCCCTGAGGAGGGAGAGGTGAGGGCGGTGGGCCCCGGGGCTCCCTGAGGAGGGAGAGGTGAGGGTAGTGGGCCCCCGGGCTCTCTGAGGAGGGAGAGGTGAGGGCAGTGGGCCCCGGGGCTCCCTGAGGAGGGAGAGGTGAGGGCAGTGGGCCCCGGGGGTCCCTGAGGTGGGAGAAGTGAGGGTGGTGGGCCCTGAAGGAGCTCAGGGTGCTGGCAGCCCCCCAGGCTGGTCTGGAGCATGGGCCTAGGTGACATGGAGGTAAGGAGGCTGGTGGTGGCTGAGGCATCCTGTTGAAGGGGGAATCCGGTATGATGGGGTGGTCCTATACATGCAGCACTGTTTAGGGAGGTGGTGTAGGGCAGGAGCCGGGCTTGAAGCCACCCTCCTGTCCCAGGCCCAGGAATGGGGGAGGGCTTGGGGCCTGCCTGGCACTCCCTGGCCTGCCCAGTAGCCACAAGGTGCAGGGCTCGTGGGACAGCCACTCCAGTGAGGGCTGTCCAGGGCTCAGCATTAGGTTGTGGGGGCTCTTGCTGAAGTGTGACATGTCTGGGAGTGTGGGCAGCAAGAGGCAGAGTGCAGGCACAGGCCTCTCGAAGAGCACAGCTGGATGATTTGAGCCTTTCCTCCTTGTGACCCTTTCTGGCCTTGACTCATGATTTTGTACTTCCAGAGTGGCAATACAGGGAGATCAAGGGAAGCTCTAGGTACCTTGTACTGTCTTTAGAGGTGGGCCCAGGCTATTCCATATTTTATTTGGAAGTTTGCTTGTTTGAATTCTTTTTGCTGAAAGTTATTTCTCTCATTTGTTGTGGACTCTCTTTTTTCCCCCAAACCTCCTTCTATTGTCTTCACTGTCTGAAATCACAGGACTGTTTTTTGTTACTTGTTTTTTAACAGTTTTGTCTATCTTTTAGAGAGTCTAAACAAAAGCAGTGTTTCC
Organism: Astur gentilis; assembly: GCF_929443795.1. Taxonomy (NCBI): domain Eukaryota; kingdom Metazoa; phylum Chordata; class Aves; order Accipitriformes; family Accipitridae; genus Astur; species Astur gentilis. The sequence goes on from NC_064886.1 coordinate 8,781,237, forward strand.
TCCTTAGTTTGTAGTTCAGCTGGTCCATGTGAGGTTTTCCTCCGGTGGGGAAAAAAGTAACTCCTGTCTGAATAGCTACTGTAGGAAATCTTGAGGGTGCTAAATCTCTTTCTCAGCCTCTGCAGTGACAAAAGTGTAAGTGGCTTCATGAAGTATTAGACAAGGTCATAGGCTTCAGCCTGGCATGTTAAAATCAGTAGCCTGTATTTGATCCCCAGGGGCTGGAGAGGGGTGTGTGGAGGGATGTGCCAAGGGGTCTGTCTCTGCTTAGCACAGAGTAAGAAACCAGGTTTTGCCCCTGGGCTTCAGATGACATACTGAGCTAAATGGACTGTTGGTCTGTTCCAGCCCAGCCATGCCCATAGCTCTAGGAGCTACCACCTTTGTAGCATCTTTGTCATTGGTGCCCATCTCTTTCCTCAGAGGCAGCTTTATTCCTGGCTGCAACCACTGGGTGTAGAGTCTGTTCCTGGCATTCCTCTGACATGCCTGGTTTGGCTCGGTAGTGGTTGGACATGGGAAGAGCAAATATTTGAGCCTCAAAGTGAAATGTTAAAACAACTGAAATAAGCCTCTTCACGTACTCTTCCCTTTGAAGGTGCTTTTTGGAGCAGGAACAACATGAGGATGCTCTACTTCTAAAGTTCTAAAACTCTGAAATGTTTAGGCTATTGAAAGACTTACATTCCTGCTTGGATGGTTACGCTAGCTCTTGCTACAGTTTAGACTGTGGCTTTGTAGGGTTTTTCAGGAACTGGAATGCATTCTGCATTATGGTTTTGGTAATTTTATTGCTGAGTTTTCTTCCACCTGTCAGTCAGTAGGCAGACGGGTCATGTAAGTGGTGAGATTGGGTTTTGGATTTCTTAATGTGTGAATGGTGCCCAAATAGGTTACTCTGCATGCAGGTTTTAACAGAAACTCTGTGTCAGGTACGTACAGATGGAATTCAGCTTTATGTTTGTGTTACTGCTGATTGTGTCTCTCACTTTTCAGTCATATAAACTATTTATAATGGCTTGGGAACTGATCTTTTTTTTTGTCTGCCTTGTCTTCCCCTGGAAGGCCCTTGGTACAGATGGCCTTGATATACCTACTAGGATATACTCTAATGGCAGAAGAGGGGTTGATATGGTGTGGCGGAGGGTGCAATTGTATAGTGTCTTCTGGAAAACTACAGATTGTTTTTGTTTAAAACCTTATATACAAAATGCTTGGCTTGGGCACTCCTTTAGGAGATAAAAGCTCTTATCAACTGAGGTGCTGTATGAGTCTTGGGCTTAATGGAAAAGTCAGTGAAGTATGTACAGCCTGAGACTTGCTGAAGCCAGTAGCAACTTGTGCAAACTGTGTGCTGCAAGAGGAGGTCTTGGTTTGCTGAACCGTGCTGTGCTGTGTAAGAAAGGACCTAGCTGGTAGAGGCATCTACGTCTTGCAGATCAGAAAGCATAAGAACATAAGACTGCAAAGCTTAGCTCCTTGTGCCTTTGAGGGAAGTATGACCAACTGTGTGTTAGGCTATAGAGCTTTTTAATTCTAACTTAATAGAAAGAAAAGAAAAAGGGAGGTGGGTCTACTCTGAGTTCAAGGTTAGAATATAAAGGTAATACTAATATGACCCTTCAAACAAATGAAAACTAAATTAAGATTCAGTTTAGTGACAGAGCACGTAGGTACAACAACGCAGTTGCACTGAGTGAACAGAAATAAAACTGCCATGACTATGGAATTGACTATGTTGAAGAAAAGGGACTGGCTGGTCTCCATCCTGGAATATGGAAGAAGTTACCATGTAATGCCAAATGTCTGATAACAGGGATTTTTATTGAATCTGTTAAGTCAGGGCTAGTAACAAAACACAGAACAAGCTGAGCGTACAACAATATGCACTGAGCAAGGACTGAATTAACTGACCCATTAAAAACTGGATAACATTTTTTCATGTGGTTTGCTCCATGGCAAGTAGTATAAGACTAGCCTTTTTCATAAACCAGCTCGTTCTAGAGAGAAAAGTTTTATTGTCTGATCTCTTCCATAAAGGATTTATTATGGAGTCATACAGAAAATTAGTTACTGTGTCAAAGGGATGGAGCTTTATGCAAGTATTGCAAGATGGGTAAAAAAACAGTGAAAGAGAGGGTGTTTGTACTGTAGTGAAAACTGAGATGGAGGCAGGACTCATGAGGCACACATTATTTCTCCTCCATGACCTTGGCATTAAAAGTAAGAGTATGCATATGACAGATATTTGTGATGAAACCAGTCTGGGAGACATGAGCAATAACTTAAAGGAGGAAGAGGAGGGTGTTAAAAGTGTTCCACAAGATGAGCTCTAAAACTTTGTATTTAAGTTTTTATAATGGTAGACTCAGAGGGCAAGCATGTGCCTCCACAAAGTAACAGGCAGAATTTCTGTTGTGAACTGGGGTTCATCAATTTGGAAAGAAAAACCAGCAGGTGACTGGGTTACCATAGGGGCATGGCTGGAAGACAAGTGTGATCTTAGCTTTAAGAGATGCTTCTAGCACAGTTAGGAATTGTTAGTGCCATTGTACGCAGTGTTTTGCAATGCTTTGCACAATGAAAAAGTGGAACAAAGAAATGTGTTTTTTTTTTAAAAAAAAAAAAAGGCATCACCAAGGAGGCACTTCAAGCAGGCCTAAATGATGATCAATGGAGATGTGCTAAGGTGACATGGCTTAATAATTTCAAGCCATGGGAACACATCCAAAGAACAAGCTCCAGGGCTGAGGAGAAGGAATTATTGAATCTGAAGGATGCTTTGGGCTTCCAAGCCTCTCGAACAACTTTGCATCAGGTGCAGTGAGGATAAGAAACCTGACTGGGCTAAAGGTAAAGCTTGATGAACACAGGAGAGAAATTACTTGATGCCATTACCTATTGTTTCAAGGTGTGTGAGGATCCAGGAAGTTCCTTCCAGTTCTGTGGTTTCTCTGCTATATGGCAAAATATTTGAATTAAAGTATTTTTTTCTTTCATCTGTCTGGCCTGCAGAGTCCAGCATTTATAAGTTGCTTTCTCTGTCAAGACTTCATGTGACCATGTAAAAGAAACAAGATAAAATGTCTAAAGTCTTATGCTGCCAATACTAAAGTCTTTGGGCTTTCAGATGACAGCTTTCTAATTTAAGTATTGCATCCAATACAGGTGAATCCTATCTAAACCCTTGTGACAGAGAAAGATTAAATTAATTGTGAAACTGATGGCTTATGTCATAGCTCAATTTAAATCTTACTTAACCCAAACAGAATCAAGTTCAAAGCAGTGATTTTATTTTTTGAAGTTGTATTAAAGCTGTAAATAATTGAGCCAAGTCAGTTCAGCCATGAAACTTCAGTTCTTTTACTTGATTGGGATTTGTCTGAGACTTGTCCTGAGTGCTGCTATGTTTTGGGAATGAGGAAATCCCTGGTAAGTGTAGTTCCTTGCAGCTTGATGATGGGACTTACTGCCTTCTTCCTCTGTGGTTCTGCTGTGCTTTCCTCATTTGCTGCCTCCTTTTTCCTGCTTTTTCTTTGCAGTATCTCCTTCTGTTCACTGGTAGGTTGCAGTCATCCCTTGCTGCTGCATTCCATGTAACTTGTCTCCACCTGTCTTGCATAGGCTCTTGATAGCACCAGGTGAGTGATGCTTTTTACCTGGTTCCATGCTCTTCAATTTTGCTTAACCAACATCAGGTGGAACATGCTGCATACTCCAGCAGAGCACATTAGGGAATAAAAACAAGTCCTCAGACAGACCTTGGCATTTTCATTCTACCTTCCCTCATCAGCAAAGCTTTTCATTACCTCCCTTGCAGCAGATCTCAGTCTAAAGAACTGACGCTACTTCACCTGAGAAATAGATTTTGTGGTGCCAGGCTGACTAGTGGCATCCTGTGCAGTGAGATTTCTGAATCTACAGCCTCCTTTTGGCAGGTTGGTATTGAGTGTACCTGGTGCAACCTAGAGCTCACTGGATGCTTTGGAAATTATGTGTGTTATTTGCCACCTTCTCTGTTAAGGCTGTGGATTGTCTTTAGTTGAGGACGGTGGGTTTTATCCATGCATTGTAAGCAGACTACTGTCTGCCCATGTTTCTCTAATGGCATTTAGTTAGGGATGCTGTATGGTCTGAATTTTTGCTTTCTCCAGTTGGTCCTAATGAGTCAGAAATGAGGAACAGACAGGGTCTCCTGGCTTGAGCACTGGGAGGTGAGAACTCCTGATTTCTCTACGCTGGGGTTCTGGGGCTTAGACCTCTGTCTGTCTGTGCTGACCCAGCTTTAAAACAGGGCTGAGACTTCTGGCAGCTGGTTGGCTCTTATTCAGATTTTGAAATGCTGGTGGTTTGTGTTGGTACCTTTCCTTGTTTCTGCTTTTTAAAGAGAAGACCTCAGTATGGAAAACTCCCCGGCACTAATAACCAAAGACCCTAAATTCAAGTGTTCTATTGCTACAGCTGTGAAAGAGAAGCATTGATCTCTCTTGTCCAAAACCTTGAGCTGAGGTCTGTTCCTGATGCTGAAAACACTTTCTCTTTTCTTCATAGGTTCAGTACTGTGGCTTGCTGTTTCGCCATGAGGGCTGGCCCCTATGTATTCATGAGAAGATTGTAGTCCAGCTGGCTTCCATTGACTGGCGAATCTTGAAGCCTGGTGACTTCTACCTGCAGGTGGTCCCCTATCTGAAGAAGTCTCCACGAATTGTATTGAAATGTTTGGCAAAAGACAAGCATAATGTAGAGGAAGTTGTGATTCCAGAAGTTTCTTATACCTCTATTTTTACTCTGGAATGGTTGAGTACTTTCAATGGAGAGCGAATGGGTATAGCACTGGAAAATTGTTTACTAACCACTGATGATGAAATATTTCGCATCCCCTGGGATAAAGTGGTTAATCCTGAATTTATAAATAAACCAAAAATAATTGAAAACAATATAATCTCTCCAGAAATAGCAGAGGGACGTTCAATTTTATGCCTCCCCATGGACCATGCTGAGTGCAGTTCACCAGACCTAGGATCTCAGTATCTACAGGAACAAAGTCCAAATCGAAACAACCTGGTCACTAGCAGCACAGCTCCGCAGTTAAGTGAAGCTCTTGTCAATGGTGTCTGTACAAGTCCTGTGCCTCAAGAAAACTTGAAAAGTGACCTTGAAGGGGAGTATGTTGAGCTGACTGAAGTTTCATTGCCCAGGTTTGGGCCACAAACAGCCTCTTTAACCCAATCACTAGCTTTAAATTATCTAACTCAGCCCAGAACACGAGTGAATGCGTCTAAAGGCAAGCACAGGTTTATTGTCATTCAAGACAGTACCTACTCCAAGAACTTAATTCAGTCAGCACTTATGCAGAAGGAGCACTGTCAAATGGACACTCTGAGGACTTCTACAGAAGTTCTCAAAAATGTAATTCCGTTGGAAAGCAACAAAATGATGGCACATGGAGAACTGTCTCCAGAAGGTCAGCTGATACCAGGTGGTCCTGGAAACATGGGGAATAGCTTTCCTATGGCTGAGTCTCCTGCCTGCAGTGCAGAAGATTCATCTGCAGAGCAGGAGACCCACAGCGAACACTCAATCGACTGGCGATACGCACTGTGCAGCTACAGCGACCTTTGTGGTGGAGATGGTGTCAACTGTAAAGCACAAATGCCTGGTGCTCCTGGAAACATGGAACAAGAAAGTGATGGCTCTAGCAGAAGTCCCGGTGTTGAAACATCAGAGCAGAGCCCAGAAACAATTGTAGATGCTACTGCTGCTAAAGAGGATGTGATACTGAGAGTACATGGAGAACCACTGACCGAGGGTCAAAATGAGGTCACACAAATGGATGCTTCTCCTGTGTCTGTCCTAGGGCCTTCGGGACCGCACTGCATACTGAAGGAAGGTTCTGATATTTCTTGCCAGAGTGTCAGTGAAAGTGGTACACCAGTCCAGGCCACTACATTGCTTATCATGCGTGCGAGTTCAGATGTAGGCGTGGAGAGAGGCTCTCCTTCAGGGAACACAGCAGATGTAGGAGCAGTCGGTGCTTGCTGCAGTGATCAGGAGGCAAATCTTAGTTCTCCATTAAGTCCTCCAGAACAGAACCAAGGAGAAGTAGATGAATTTGAGCTGGGAAGAAGGGACAGTCCAGAGGAAGTCAAAGAGATTGAACAAATATTGACTGTAAGTGAGAATCAGACTAGTCATAATCACTGTTCTGTCAAAGCTCCTACAAATGGTCTCTTGTCAGATGGTGAAGAGCAAGAGGTCTCTGCCTGTCAGCATAAGAAACCTGAAGAAGCCATACTACTCCAAACTGCTTTGTCAGCAGAGGGTGATCAGATAGAAGAACAATTAAATAACAGTGACTCTTTGGGCCCTGATGCGCAAGTAGAAGGCTCAAGTCAATTCAGAACCCAGAGGTCTGGAGAGAGGTGTGAGGAGCCACAAAGGAGGGTAGAAAAACAGGGCTGTAAAAGTGAAGAGAACTCTGTGTTGAACCCAGAGCATGTTGCAGTACAGGACTTGCAGGGAGGGGAGGAGAACCAGGAGAGTTTTTCTTATGGGGAAAAGTCAAAGACTATAGCCCTAAAAACACTGGAATCCATTGAAGAGGAACTGGAGGTTGGACCACTGTCCTCAGGACCCGCTGAGGGGCATACAGAGCCCACCACTCTGCACTCCCACAAAGAGGCAGCTTCTGGGGCATCATCTCCTAAAGGTACAGCAATTGGATGTTTGTGTGTTTATCTGTTTGATAACATGGATTGAAAGCAAAGTCCTCAAGAGGTACTGCTGACCAGTACGTCTGCTAAGGAAGCTTTGGGGTAATAGTACAAACTACAGGAAAGTGATTAAGTTGTCATTTTTGTGGCTTGAAGTTAGCTTTCTCTTCACAGGTGGGTTTATTATAGGTATTTTGTTTAATAGTTCTTTGCAAATTTACATCAGTCCAGATCAAAGTTCCAGTGTAAGAGACTTAATTTCTGTTAATCTGATTGCTGGTGATCTCCACCCGTTACATTCATTGCGTGCACATTATGGATGCATGCAATAGGAATGCATGAGGAGAGAATGTCTAACTGTACAAGTCTTTTATAGTTGAAAATTGGTTTTAGGAAGATAATTGTGGCAAGAGGAAGCAGCAGTGGATGCCACAGTAAAATACTAGCTGTGTAATGCGACCTAAAGATTAACAAATGTGTATGCTGGTAACTGATGTAAGAAGCAAACTGCAGAGTTGAGGGATTCCCCCCCTCTTCCCTCCCTTCCCCTCTGGCATGCTTTCTTTGGCTTGGTTATATTTCAAGTAGGAGCTGTTTAACTTGAGCGGGAGAGCATAGAGAAATTAAGCATCTAACTCAAATTATGTGTGTGAGCAGGTATTGTCCAGGCTTCTTGATGCCCAGGTTTCCTGTGCTGGAGCTGTGCTCCTTCAGAAGGAATTGACCAGGCAATCCAGGTCTCTCTGCCTTTTGCACCAGACTGTAGGCAGGCAGTGTGTGACTGCATGGACATGATGTTGGCTTTACCGAGCTCTGCTGAGTCTGGAAAGCTGTAGCTAGATATGCAGATCACATTGAGGAGCGTGTGTGTGGCGGGGGCCGGAGAAACGTGCCATTCCAGTTCAGCAGCTCTCATTCCCTGAGACCCCTGGCTAGGAAAATTACCCGGCTTGAAATATTAGAGTGCAGACTCTTGAAAGGGTTGGAGGTACAGACCCACATTGCTGGAGCATGCCTGACTCTGTGGAGGAACAGATTCAGAGCCTACATCACTGCTGCAGCACTACTCCACTTGGCTGCAGACACAACTACTTTCTCAGTTGTCCAAAAGTCACATTTTACCTGATGCCTTAGTGTGATCTCCTAATGGAGCTAAAGTGTCCATTGATTAAAATGAAATTTCTTTAACACCTGCACCAAAATATTTTAATTCCATAATTAGGCAAGCCCATGGTTGCCGGGCATTTCTGATGCTTTTGGAGTGACAAGCATTTCTTTTTTGTGAAATGGAGGGATCAGCTCAAAAGTTTCTGTTTCTGAAGTGTGCATCATTCTGATCATCTACCACCATGAGCAGAAATAAAGAGGTCACCTTCTGCCTATCTGTAGCTCTTTGGGGATATATGCCAGTAAATAAATATGCCATGGGTATCCGTTCCCCTGGCCAAGCTGAACCTGGCTTGACTTCATGTTTGCACAGGACCGAACCTCAGAAAACCTAGGCTGTGTTGAGTGCTGGGTATATGCTTTCCTCGTGACTCTAGTGACTTCTTGTTCAGTGTTCCTATCTCTTCTGTCTAAAATTAGCCAGGTCCAGCTTGTGTATGAGATGGTAAGTGTGATGTTCTTAGTGCTCCACAGGACAAGTCTTGGCCGCTGCTGTGGATTTCATCAATGACTGACCCCTCTGGGGTATGCGTGGAGTTTGGTTTTAATGAAAGATAATTTAATTGTTTCTGGGGATTTGGCTGAAATAAGTGACATTTGTGGCCCAGTGCTGCTGATGATAAACTTTGGCATTGCAGTTAAAAAAAGCCCTGTTATCTCAGAGTTTGTAAAGCAACAGAAACAACCTAAATCACCAGGACAACTCCCCCCCCCCCCCCCCCCCCCCCCCCCCCGCCAAACCAATGAACCAAATCTTTAAGGTACAGGGTAGCTCAAATATCTGTTAATGCCAGGAGTGTTTCTTAAACACTATAGCTGGAACTATAATAAGCTTAATCCATTCAATTACATTTGATTGCTTTGAGATCCAAACAAGCCATCCCTTTATCTAGCACCATTAAACCCTCAGAGATATAATAATAAGATAATTCAGAGATAAAATTACAAAGTGAAGCAAATGTCCTACACTCAGTCCTACAAATGGACTTTTCTCTTCCAGCCAGTCAGTCTGTAGGCGAGTTAAATTCTCTGTAACTGTGTCTTGTTGGGGTATTTTGCGACTGTGATTGGAAACTGTGGGTATCTTACCTAAACTATAAATAACAACAAAGCTTAAGCTTTACTGGGTCAATTCAGATTTGCAATTCACACCTTAGTATAGTAGTGGGCAGATGCATGATTTGCTCTGTATGAGGCAGAGGAGCTTGCTTGTTACAGCAGACGTCGTAGATGATGTCAAAATACATGTTCAGAACTGGGGCATCTGAGTTTGCTGTGTCTGCAGATTTTTCCTTGTCCCTTAACTCTCTCCCTTTCTTCCCACTCCCAGTGAGCTTGTTTTCTGCACAAATATGATCTAACTTATATTTCAAGTCAAATGTGAATGATCTGTTTTGAATTTGTGGCTTAAAATTTCCATTTTGGTTCCATTCACAGATAATGTGACTGCTGTTTTTCACTAATGACTAACTTTAAGTGAAAGTGAATTTTGAAACTTTGCAGCTCTGGAAAGAATTTCTATATTTTGGGGGTGGAAAATATCTTGATATTCAAGAAATTGGCTGAAAAGCAACACTGGGGCATATTCAGCAGCACCTGTTAGGGCGTTCCTTTTCTGCTCCCTGTTACTACGTGATGTTAGCATAGATGATACTGGTGCTGGGGCAGTTTGCAGGAAAAATGCTAATGTTTCTTTGAAATGCACACAAGCAAATCCTCCTCTACCACTTCCTTAACCTCAGGGAAAGGTGGCACCTGCAAACACGGCAAGTTCAGATGTTCCAGTTCTCAATTTGCTTTTTGATGTAATCCTCTGCGTTCTACAATTTCCGCTTTAGTAAGTGCCTCCACCACAGATCGCAAGTAACAAACAGTGTGCTTGGGCCTGTTTGGAGAGAGGTGGGATCTGCAGATCTGAATTGAGCCTGAGAAGCTTAGGGTTTGGGCAAGATGTGCATAGTCTGGAGGCTGCACAGCTCCAGTGAAGTTTCCCTGAGCTGAACAGTGGGCTGAGCAAAATGCTTCTGTCTTCTAGCTTTTGGGACCTGCTACCTCATTTCTAAGAGATATCAAGGCAGGGCTGCCATGTACGTTTATGTCTCTCTTGCCCTGGTATGGTACCTTCAATATAGCTATGTTCCCTTTCTTGTTGTCTTTAAATGCCACCTCTTGGTCCTCTTTGCAGGGTTTCTTCATTTAATGCAGATTCCTTTACTACAATCTGTGTATTTCTGCTTATTGCCATTCCTTACAGCTCCTTGAGAAGATGATTGTATGATTCTATGTTCTCCTAGAAAGTCTATCAGCCTTTAATGTGAAACCTTTAGGGCATGACTTACGTGCCTCTGTGATCTTCAAGATACCCCATCTACAGGAGATCAGTGCCCCTCTAAAATGCTGCTTCAGGAAGATCTAGCAGTGTTGTCCAAAGTGAATGACCTCTTGGCATCACTGGAAAGTGGAGGTTGAGGTAGTACTAGGAACAGAACTGAGCTCTGACGTGTCCCAGAACTGTGCAGAGCCCTGAAGCCATTGCAGCAGCTTATGTGGCCCAAATGCAGCAGATGCCAAGCTGGGTCCCAGGGATGCTCCCTCAAGGGGTGTTACCAAAGAGTAATGAGCAGCTACTCCATCACGGCCTCGATGGTGCAGAGCTCTGGAGCCCCTCCTAGTTTCTCCCCCCACTGTCGGATAATTTTGCTCAGTGAGCCATGCTGCTCAGGGCACTTCTCGCACCCACTTTAGCAATTTTGAAAATAGTTTGGGCTGAGCCTCAACCTGTAAATCTCCTTCACTTCTAAAACTTGTATTGAAAGCCACTTCAAGGACTGCTTTGTTCCTGGTCCTGCTCTTTAATGAAGTATTGGAATCTGTTAGTAAATAAACTGAGTCAAGTGTCAGCATTGTTGATGCAGCAGGAAGGTAGGATGGTTGAAGTCAATTTTAAATAGCAATTAAAACGTCTGACTTCATAGCAAGCAAATAAATACTCCACTCTTCTATTTTCCTAAAGAAACGTTGATTTTTTTTTTTGGTGGGTAGATACTGAAGTATCAGGATTTGCAGTGAAGTATAGCCTGTTCTTCAGTACATCTTTTTGCCAAACAGTGTAGCCTAGCTGTGCACTTAGGATGCTAAAGATGTATTGTTGAAGACGTATTGTTGGCTTCTAATTTTTATAATGTTGGAAAATGGGGAATAATACTTCTTATACAATAGGTATTTTTTTTCTTCTCTCCAGCTACTTTTACATGAAAATTGAAGCTTGATAAAACTAGTGTTAGTTTTCATGTAGTAGCTAAGATATTTAATTTTAGAATTCAATGATTCTGATAACTTGTACTTTAGAGCTGAGGTGTCAGGCAAAGGAAGCATTTTCTGCAGTTCTCAAACAGAGCTGATTGGTGTAATCCTGTTCTTCAGGGTTTTAAAATGGGTTTCTGACTTTCACATTAACTGTTAATTAAAAAAGTCTGGATGAGCAGAACAGGGTCTCTTTGGCTAATTTCCAGTTGATTTGTTAGCCTCGAGTTGACTTTATATTTTCAGGAACTAATCTGAAAGTGGTGTTGGGGGAGTAATTCTGCCCTGATGGAGCAGCTCTCCCTGTCAGAAGTTGGTTTATCACTTCAGCATGCTGGAGCTGAGCCAGGAACTTGCACCACACCAGACTTTCAGGCTGTGAGCAGACATGTACTGCTTGATATGTTACCTTTAAAAATGACTTTGACTACAGTAATCCTGATCTGATTGAGTTTTTGTAACTTGCAAACTTCACAATAAATTTTATTTTTTTAGAATTACAGTAGTATTAACGTTATAACCAGTCGTGGAACATGCATGCTACTAGCACGAGGACTGGAGGAGCTGCAGAGTGCTGGGGCTGGGGTCATGTCCCTGCCCAATCTGGTACTTACCTGGGACCTTTTGGGTGGAGCTCTGCTCAGACTTCTGACTGCTGCTTTTCTTACAGGGAAGGTGTCAGAAGGGGCAGAGACGAGAAAAGAAGTAACTGGCACAGATGTGGTGAAACCAGTGAGTAAAGTCAGTGCTCTGGAGGAAACCTCAACAGCTATTACTCCCCCAACATCCCCAGCTTCTGGGGCTGCCTGGGGTGGTCGGTCTGCACCTACCATAGTCAAGGATGTAAATCCAGAAGTGCTCAGGAGTGGAGTTGCCTGCCTGCCTGGTGAGTAGCTGAGCCAGAATGTGTCTGGGAAGCGTGGTTTGTAGGAGGGCAAGGGAGATGAGCCTCTGTTTGCAGCGCTGCAGACTGGTGCCAATTCCATTTCTTTTGCTCCAAACCTCTCCAGAAGCAACACTTCTCGAAGCCTCTAAAGTTTCTGGATGGGAAAGACAGGAAGTAGAACTTCTCTCTCATGAAAGTAATGTTAACTTGCTCCCAGGAGTCTCAAAATGTTAGCCAAGCACGTATGAGTCAGAAATGCCAAATCTGTGGGCTCATACCAGTAGTTCAAAAAGAGAGGAGTGAGGGTGCAGCTAATGATGAGCTGGTGGGCCTGACAGACCTGGTCGAAACAATAGGAACTTGATTCACTTGGTAGGTAATTAAAGGATAGGAGTGTAGAAGATGCTATTTGACAGTGCTCTTGTAAAACCAGTTTTATTCTTGGTAATTAGAAGTTTGGTTGATTAAATGTAGCTGCCTAGATATAATAGATTTTTAGAAAACATTTGATTTCATGACACATAGTGTTGAAAGGAATATCCCAATGAAGTGTGGATGAGCAATGTGTGGGATAGCGTAGCTAAACAGCAGATGACAAAATTAGCTGTGAAGGGAGGACTTCCCAGAATTGTTCTGCCAAGATCAGTTGCAGGTCAAACGTTATTCTGTGTTTGCATCTGATACAGCAGCAAGTATCAAATTGCTGCAGATAAAACTTCTGCATGGGACAAATATTGGCAGAATGGTAAATAAAGCTGAGGCTGTTAGAGCAGCCAGGATTGCTTGGTGCACAGGGCCCACACAAGAGGCCTTTTGTGTTTAACCAAATATGAAGTAAAGCACAGGAAGCGAGATCTACCTCTCCAGTGAAGCAGCTTTTTGGTAGCGTCTGTGTAAGCAGCCCCTGGGGGCTTGGCTCCTTCCACAGCCAGTGAGAGGGTTGTCTAGTGTGGGGCAGGAAGATAGCTACATTTCAGTCAGCTCAGGAGCTGTGTATGATTTGAAAATTGGCCAGAGAGCAGAGAAGAGGTCAGACCTGTGCAGTGTGGAGAAATTGGGAAGGAGAGTAGAAAGGTAGCACAGCGATTTTGCACTTGGTGCTGGGGCTGCAAGACCACTTTTGGCCTTAGATGTCAAAGGGTATGACTAGCCAGACTAAGAAAGTGATTTTTACCTCTCTGTACTTGTTGGTGATGCCTCTCAAATAGTTTGGGCTGTTCTGATGCCTTTGTTCTAAAAGGAAATGGTGAATATTGGAGGTGGTGCAGAAAGGGGTGACAGCCCTTTTTGTAAATGAATTGGATGTCTTATGGCAAGAGACTGGAAGGTTGTTTATCTCATAAGATGATTGAGAGTGAGGTGAAAACACCTTTGTGCAGGGAAAGAGGAAAGGGAAGTAAGACTTTTCCAGTCTTCTGGAAAAAGGTGAAAGGAGAAACCCAGTGCAAGGCAGAGTTATGGTATATTCAAACATGTAACTTTGCTTTGGTAGGTAAACTGTTAAGAACAAGTTCCAAAGGAGGATTTCTGATCTTCTGATTTGCTGATCAAGTTGGACGTTTCAGGATGTATACAACAGCCAAAAAATTACAGGGTTCAAGAGAGGGGTCTTTAAGAGAAGCTCATAGTCCATGCTATTGTAGAAGCCTGACTATGTGATCTAGTGCTCTAGTTGTTTCCTTTGTCACAGATTCCTGTCATAATATACAACTGTTAAACAAGGCAAATGCATTTGAATATGGGATGAAGGGATATGCCCTTGAAATGCATTGAAGAAACAAGGTTTGGGTTTGATACCACTTCCAAAGGAGTTTTCACCAAAGGGAGGAATCAGGTTTTCTGTAGAAGCAGTATTGGATTTGACTGACACCTCTTCTCTCACATGTCTCCTTCTGGATTTCAGTGGGCAATCCTCACACCTGAAGGAATGTACTCACCACTCAGTTAAATGGTTTATGTTAGACATTGATAGTGATATAATAATTGCATTAGAAAGGATAACTTTTATAATGAATAGTGAATGAGAGCTAATTAATAAACTAGTAGCTGATGGAATTAGGAAGAAATTTTCCTTTCAGAAGAGTTTCAATTCTGCATTCTGCTCTTGAATCATGTGGTTATGCCACTGTTGGAGACCTAGTCCTGGTGGCTGCGGTTGCTTTTTTGACCTGGTTAGGCAATTCCCAGGCTCCTATATGGAAGTTCAAGGTTTAATCAAGTTCTGGTGGTGCCCAGCCTCCCTGATGGAGAAAAGATGTTGCTTCAGAGTAAGAAAATTTTTACTGAGGCTGGTTATTGAGCCATTTTTCTAGTAATTGGGTGGTTTGCTTTTTTTTTTTTATTTGCTGATGATCCTGTTAGCTTATGAAACAAGGTATATTAATAAGTTTTTTTAAATTCCTCTCCAGCTCTTTGATTATACAGTGCCCAGAATACCATATTTCAGGAGTAATAAAACTCTTCCTGAATCACACAGACGATGAAAGATTTTGTCCCTGCTGTTAGTAGGAGAAAGCCCGTGTCACAGTTCTGGTCCCTGGGGGAGAGAAAGCCCTGCTTCTAAATGATGCCCATCTGTGTCTGTGGCCCTTACTCAAGTCATGTCCAAGTGACAGATTGAGATCACACCAGGACAGTTTTCTGTGCTTGTGGCTGTCCATCTGTATCTGTTTTACCTGTCAACTCACATGTTTGTCCCTGGGATGGGGAGAGAGGCGGTCCAGGACGGTATCTTTTGTGGTAGCAATAAAGTTCAGAAGAGACAAAAAGACATATCTTTCTCTAAGCCTCTCTTTTTGTTTTGTGCTTGGGACTTTCCCCCCTCTCTCTCATACAATTTGTATGACAGAAAATGGCTCCCGTTCTTGTGAATTACTTTTCACACAATAGAGGTGTAGTCCCCACTGTTCTCCAAATCACTTACCTTCCTGGTGACATGCGTGAGTGCAGAGCGCTAGTCACTTGAGCAGGCTCACTCCACAGGCACTGCTTGCTTTTGAGTGGCAGAAGCAGCTCTGGATCTCTGAAGTGGTGTGTCTACCTGCTGTTTACCTCTCCTTTGCATCTGGAGAGGAGGCTGGATGTAATCCCAGAAATGGCACTGTTAATGTCCTCCTCTTCAGAGTTCTTGGTGCACATTGTGGCTAAAGCCAAAGCCAGACTATCATTTAGTTTTGGGAGCCCATAGGGTGTGCTTGGTTCCTGTGAAAAGCTGTGTCTCTTGGCTTTTGGAAGGCGGGACAAAGAACTGTTGTCCTGGCTATCTGAAGCAGAGGGGTTTCTCCCTTTTCAATGTATCACAACTCAGCCTTGTTGCCAGTACTGCGCCTTGTCTATTTCTGAGGCACTGAGCAACCTCTGAAACTAATGAAAGCCTGGCACTGACTCTGCCCTTGTCAGAGCTGTAGGCAGGCAAGACGAGCCTCTGAGGAGGAGCTCTGGGCTCCTGCTCCAGGTCTTTGGTCCCAGGAGGAGACATCTGGTTATGTGCTAGGCTCAGCCTGCAGCGTCCGTGCCTAGTCTCATTAGGTAGCGCACGTTGTTCTGCAAACCTGTCTGCGTTCTCTGGTCTGACAGCAATGTGAATATTGTAACATAAGTGGAGGTGAGATTATTTATCTTCAGTTTATGAGATTCTTGCTTTTCTCACAAGGTTGGGTTATCATTAGCCAACTTCAGCCATATTTTATGAAGAATGTGTGTTTGGGCAGAAGAGAGCAGTCCAAATTTAATACTACGAGAGAAAGACAAGCAGAGCTCAGCTACTTTGCTCTGGGGCAGCATTTGGGTACTTTGGAAGTTTGTTTATAGCCTACCACAGTCTGCACCATACACTATATTGAGTTCTATGGAACATTTCCAGGAAGGCAGTGGGGTGGTAGTAGGGGAATATGAGGCATACACACCTGGAACCAGGCTCTGTTGACTTCCTTGTGTAACTTCCCCCCTTCTTTTTACAGGTACCAGAGATAAATCAGGACGTGCAGTAGCCATAATAACAACAAGGAACACAGCCTGGTTAAACCCACACTGCAATACCACTGAGCTTGTACGCCTTCTTCTGTACTTGCATAGCATCCCAAGGTTTGTTGACGCTCTTGGCCTGACAGGGTGGGCACTGCTGCCATGTCTGCTTTGCCTTTTGGGGGGGTGGAAGCTGCGGCAGCGAATGGAATGGGTTGACTTTATTGGCCTGGGAACCTGGTCCAGACAGTCCTGAAACTGTACAGATGGGGATCTCCTGCTAGGGTGGACTGGCTCGTATTCAGTAAACAGTTTGGCTCTTCTGTATGTGCCTTGTGTACATGGCATGATAGAATTAGGTACATACTGAATGTTTTCTTGCATTGCCATGAATCCAAGCCATTCTCGCTATCCTTCATTAGCTCAGAAAATGGGATTTGGGAGCTATGATGGGGAAGTCATGCAGCAGCTCTGTGATACAGCGTTGTGACATGATATTTTAGGGCCAGACCTCCAAGCTGAGAGGGAGGGAGGATCTTCAAGGGTTGAGAAAATCTGCCTTGATGTCTGGCTGACAATTGGTTTTGGAGTCTGCAGGCTGGAGTTTGCAGCCGCTACTCTTCCTTTGACTGTGACAGACTCTTCACACACACACCCCTGCCCCCTCCCAAGCTCATCTCAGGCTCTACTGAGACTTTGTTTCACTTTTAGATGATTAAACTAATAAGAGGTAAAGCTAACTTTCTGTTAATGTGGTTTTCATTTGGGTTTGGGTTTTTTTGTTGGTTTTGGTTTTTGTTTTGGTTGTTTTTTGGTTTTTTGTTTGTTTTTTTTTTTTTTGAAGCCTTTAAACCATTGATAAAGGGAGCAGACTTAGCCCATGAGAAAGCTTCTGCTGCTCATGCTTTATTTCTTGTGCTTCTCCCTTCATATCTGATTCTGGGCAAGATAGGCTTTGGGTCTGATC
Organism: Astur gentilis; assembly: GCF_929443795.1. Lineage (NCBI taxonomy): Eukaryota > Metazoa > Chordata > Aves > Accipitriformes > Accipitridae > Astur > Astur gentilis. The sequence goes on from NC_064886.1 coordinate 8,798,236, forward strand.
CAGAATGGCTGTTATTGTGAAGCAGTGTGGCTAAGGCCAAGCTTGTCCCTGAACGCAATTAGGAAGGACTGGTTTTCCTGTGTGGATTACCCAGAGTGGGTATCAGCACCTTTGCTATCAGTAAGATGTATCCTAGGAATTGGAGAAATGGGAGTTTCAGGTGGAAATAGCAAATGTAAAAACTGAGCAATCCAGGTGGTTTCCATGTATATATTTTGGATAGGAGAAGGTGGCCAGTTAGTTCCCTGTCCTTACAGAGCCATACCGTACTGGTTTTTTTCACCCTGTCATGACTACAGGTTCTGTTTCCATAGTCTTGTTGATTTTCATTGGTGACAAATGTGACCTCTTTTCTCTGTCCTTGCAGACCAGAATGTCAGGCTTTGGGTCTAACTGTTCTTGTGGATGCTCGTCGCTGTTCACCAGTTCCTGCTCTCTTCAAGGCGTTCAGCATATTGCAGGTGAGCCTTGAGCTTGGGCAAAGTAACACTAGTTGGCTTGCTGTCTTGGTTGCATGTTACATCTCCATCTGCTGCTTATGTCTCCATCTGCCACCTGGCTTTCAGTTGGCTTTGGGAGGTGGAGTTATACACCCAGCCCTGTTTTAGGAGGATGACCTGGACATGCCAGACTGCAGACAAAGCAAAAAGCCTAAGCAAGTCTGAGTTAGGGGACAACACCCCTCCTCACCCCTCCAAATTTGCTTCTGTCTCTGCTGAGCAGCCTGTACCCAAGTCTAATGTTGTCCCCTGCCTGGAGAGGCTGTGAAATATGCCCACCACAGAGAAGGGAGGAAGACGGGCTTCTCCCTGCTGCAGAGAGAAGGGAAGGACACTGCTTGTCATGCCAGGTGGAAGAGCATGTGCAGCTGTTGATGTGGCTGTCGGTGAATGATTGGAATTGGATATGCTGTAACTCTATATTGCTTCAGGTCAAAGGCTTTCATATCAGTCACTTGGAAAGCAAGTGGGTTGTGTTGCCCCTGCTCCCAGATAGAAGCTATCTGCTGCTGTTAGAAAGCCAAGGAGATGCTGGGTTGTAGCTATGACTAATCTTGTTGAAGCAGGTGTTTGTTTTAAATCAGAGCTTAGGTCTCTTCAGGCTCAAACTCTGCAAACTGGAACAGGGCAATGTTTTAATGAACCTGGTGTCTCTGCGGTTTATGTGCTTCAGTGCCACATCTGAGAGTTGAGGCTGAGTCAGAGGTCTGCCTTCCTGCTTCCTGGGCTGGGTGGAGCTGTGAGCTCTATCAGTGTGCTCATTCTCTCTGGTGAAGTAATCTGGTGCTCTGCTCAGTTTTGCAGAGGTAACAAGGAAGTTATCTTCTCCTTTTGTGCTGTGCCCACCTGGCAGTGGGCTTGCTAATGCTTTTGAGTGTTTCATTGCCCATGGTTGCATCGTTGTGTCTTAGTGGAATGATTTGGAAATCGGCAACACATTGAGACGCAATGTGCTTTTTGGGACCCCAGTCTCATCCAAGCATGGCAGGAATAAAGCCATTCTAACCTTAAGTTTCCTACCCTCAGAAAAGAGGGGCTGGGGGAAAGGTTTTTTGCAGTGTCTCTCTAATATCCTGCTGTGATGGCTGTTTGGCTCTGAGTACCTTGTTTGTCAGGGTGGTGCAACAGTTAGTTAACAGGGATTAATGTGCTGCAAGACAGATTGCTGGAGCTGAGTTTGTGCTCCAGGTACCAGTGACTGACAGAGGCTGATTACTCTGCTTGTGGTTTTTCAGTCCTTACCCTGACTCTTCCGCAGACTCCGTAAACGAGACCTGTTAGCTAGCTCATCATCTGGTTATGGCACAGGAATAATCCCCTGGTTCCTCTGAGCCTTTTGGAGATCCTTAGCATTTATCTCTGGGATCCCATGGCAGTACTCTCATCTGCTCTGAAACAAGGATAAATGCAGAAAACTGACTGCAACTACAGTGAGGCAAGCTAGGCTTTCTAGAGCACAGCAAGGTTTGCTGGCTGGTGGATACAGAAGCACAGACTGTATGTTGTGCCTGTAAGGTCACAAAGCAGATCATCTCCTTGGGGTCCTTTCTGAAATCCCTGACGCATCTCCCAATGTCTCTTATCTCTGGCAGACTCTCTGTAGCTCATTTCTCTGCTGTTCTATTCTCCACTTTAACAGGATGTTATTTACATGGCTTTTGTGAAGCCTACTATAATGGTGTGGGTGGAATCTGTTAAATGTTGAGATCCAGTGTTGCTTGTTTGATTTTGAAGGGACATTTTCCTCCTGAGCAGTGAGGAGCACTGCTTCACAGTGGGTAAGCACAGATGGGATGACCTAATGCAGAGTCCCTTCCTGCTGCAGTGCTTGGATCTATTAACCCTACAGAACCTCCCTGGGGAGGGAAGACTTTGATGCCACAAGTTTCTGGGTCAAGATCTGTCAGTCTGAGGAAATACTTACTCCACTCTTCCATCTTTACAGAATAAATGCATGAACGGACTTCTAAAGTGCTAATAAACAACTTTTGGTGCTTGCAGGTAGCTTTCCCTACAGCACTGGGAGGTGGTCAGTTGGTCTGTCTAGTCATCTAGTAAACTGGTAAAAGCTGCTCATTTTCTCTGCTTTCAGGGTGGGGGGAGTTGTGTTCTGCAAGGCTTTCTTCCCCCTTCCTTTTTAGAGTATGGATGGCTGGGAAATCCTTCTGTCCCAGACAGCACTGGGAGCAGAGGGAGCAGGGACAGAATAAAGCACTGCAGCAGAGCTAACTCAGGAAGGAGCAAGGAGGAACTCTGGCAGTGAGGGGAAATGTACAGTGTGTATGTGCTGCAAGAATAGATCATGCTTGTTCCTGTGGGAAGCTGCATAATGATGCTTTGGAGCAAGGATTTTTGCGGAGGTAAATGCTGCTGTGATGTTTGGTTACAGGTTGTCAGCAGTAAGCTCTGTGCTGTGGGGTCTGTTCAGAGGATCTTTGCTGCTCAGTAGTGCTGGGCTGATCCCTTGGTCAGTGAGCAGGCAGGGAATGGACAGTAGAATGCATGTGCTGGCCTTCAGTGAATGGGTATCTGGGATTTCCCTCTGCCTGAGTCTTCACAGAGCAAGAGTCTTTTGAATTTCACATATCAGCGCGAACACTTGATCCTGTAATCTGCTGCATCTGTGTGTTGGATTGGGAAGGGAAGAGTCTGTTTATGAAGACAGAGATACAGTAGGAGTTCAAAGCAGAAAACTTCTGTGCAAACCTTTCTGTTCAAGGGGTATATTTACATGCCCTGTTAGTGCAGAAGTACAGAGGACCTTGGTCTGACATGAAAGACCAGGGACCTCCTACTACTCCATTAGAAGTGGCCACTTTGAGATTGAGCATGGTATCTGGGGACTGTCCCATCTGCACAGGCATTCCTGGTGGCCTGTGCTTCAAACTGTGCCAGTGATGTTAAGTCTGACCATGGGCTTCCATTTGGGTCAGGAAGCCAGAAGACTGTTTGAAACTTCAGTCTGAGAAAGGTGGAAGAAAGTATCTAATTCTCTTTTTAAAGAATAATAACGAAGGGATGGGTATTTACCCTGGTGCTTTCTGAGCTCCTGTTGATGTCCCTCTATTCTACACTGTCCACGCTGTGCCTGTTTTGGGAGGTGAGAAGTCCACTTACATCTGTGGGACTCTGTTTCTTTGCTTCCAGATACCTGGTTTTGTTAGCAAAGGCAGTAAGAGATTGTGCAGAAGGCTGCGAGAAAGCTTCCTCAAGTAGCCTCCTGCTGCTTCCAGCTCTGCCTGTGTCCCAAGGCACTCCTGTAAACTGTTATAGTCAATTTGGATTGCCCCATCAGTGCTGGATGAGACTGACTTCAGCTGTTTAAATCTAAAAATATGGTGAAAAATACTTTATTTCTTTGGAAACATTACCTCTTCTTGGATTGGAAAACTCTGAACCTATCTCCTGACAGCTTTATTTGTGAAAGGTTTTTCAGTTTCTATTTTCACGAGTAACAAACAAGTGAGTGATTGTTTTGGCTGTTGTTGTAACCTCGTGTTACACCATCACTACCTTTTATCCCTTACTCAGATTGTACATCTCATGACTGTTGGAGTAGAAGAGGCATTGTGAAAGAATAAATTTATTTAGTGCCATGATCTGTCTTGAAACTGTGGCTAGTCTTTGCCTTTCAGTATTTTCTACCAGACAAATTCAGAGCTGCTGATACAGCTGTAATACCTCCCCATCCTTTCTGCAGATGAGCTTCAGTATTTGGCTAATACAGCCTAATTAGGCAATAAATTCTTCTTGGCCTTTTGATCAGTGTTCAAGTAACAGTGAAAGTGTGAATAATTTGCTTTGGAGAAAGGGATTTGAGAAGACTTAGAAACCTCTCATGGTTTTGGAAGGTGTTTCAGCTGGGATTTTTTCCTGCCTGTTCAAAAGGATCCTGTTTTTGGACTAGATGAGTGAAAGGTCTTTTCCTCTGCTCTGGAATCTCTGCTGCTGCTTTCACTTGCAGAATTGGGTTTTCTTGTGTTGGCATTGTTTCTTAATTGCTGTACTGGGCCCAGTGTCAGGTTAGGCGGCTCAGTCTCTGGTGGTCCGCTTGCCTCTGACTCTGTTGCTCATGTCAGATATTTAACCCTAAACACTGCTGGAGCCATTTATTTAAACAGGTTTCTCTTGTTGTCGTGGCCTGCTGTGTGGCAAGTTCCTTGCAGGTCGAGCAATACCAGAAAGGGTTTGTTACTTGACAGTTTCTGAGATCTTTGCAAAGGCAAGGACCATCTAGGAGATAGCTAGATAGGATGGCTCTTACTTAACCATGTGGAACAACAGCTTAAATGGCTGTTCTCCTTGCTATCCTGGTACAGGCGTCACTTACATAGTGGGCCCTGACTCCATGGTCTGGATCTCTCTGCTACGTTTCCCTCTTCCTGCTGTTGCTCTCTGTGCCTGTTTCTCACTTCCCTGTAGAGTGGTTCTATAATTGGAGACCTGCTCCTGGATCACTGAGTTTGAACTACAGTTGCCAGACATCCCTTATATTTGGAATTTCAGTCGGTTTAACAGTAGCAACAGGATGCAAGCCCTTGATTGTGGGTTGGCAGTAAGCAAAGACAAGACAACGTTTTTGGCACTGTAGGGGGAAAAAGAACTTCAGTTAGGAGAAGTGACCAGGACAGTTATGAAGAAAAAACTTGGATGTTGAACATGGTTCTTTCTTTTTCCCCTGACACATTTCCTTGTGTAGAAGTCAGAGCATTTTTAGTATGGCCAAGACCTGACCTTTTTCATTGCTTCCTTAAATACTGCACGACTAGTTGATCTGAAGCAAACTACCTTAAGACATAGCTTTCATGCTCTGTAGAATGGCCTTCCCACACCTGGTGTCTGCCTTCCAGGCTTCATAAATACCTTTGAAGGATAAATTGCAATCTCGTGTACAAACCTGGTATGGCGCATTCTCCTTAGCATCCCAGGCAGATTGGTAATGGATTTGTGCTCTGTTCTTTTGTAGGACATAGATCCTCATTGTATTCATGGAGTACTGCTTCTGGTTGAAAGGGATCCGACGTTTCGGATGGAGAAGCCACCAGCAGGGCAGGTAATGGAACCGTTCATCCAGGGGTTGCTGGGGAGCTCTTGATATCCTTTATTTAACTCTCTGAACAGCAAGTTCTCTGTCTGCTGATGTATGTTTATTCTCACATGAAATCTCTAGCTGTTCTCTGTATTTTATGGTTGTGGTCTCCTACGGGTGCGGTATTTATAGGGTTGTAAACTTTATGTGAGCTGAACAGATCTCTGTCACGCTCTGTTTATTGCCAAGTCCATCGGTAACATTTGCGCTGTAATTATGTCAGTCTGCTGGGGCCCTCAAGACACCCAGGGTTTGTTGGGAACATGGATAGCTCTATGCAGGAGCTCTGCACAATTAACAGTAATAGAGATGCTTTTCACGTTCTCCTGTTAAAAAGGGGGAAATCCTTGGTCAGGAAGAGATCACATTAGGCTAAATCCTGAACTCCATCCTTTGAAGGTAGTTGCTTTCCTGGATTTTCCATATCTCATGTTTCCTCTCCTCATAGCTGCTGCTGTCAGTGGCTGAGAGCACTTTGTGAGAGGGGGAAGAGGAGATGGTTATGTGTGTGAGGTTCCCTTTGTAGCTGAAATGTCTGGGAAGACTAACAGGATGTGCTAATGGACGAGGGAAAATCATCACATCACTGAACATCCCCACTAGAAGTAAATCTGCCTGGTATTCCATAGCTGTATAAAAAATGTAGACTCTTAGTCAGCCACTCTGTGGTGAGTGAATAGAGAATCAAACAGCATCTTATTATCTCCCTCTGCTCTAAGACTGTTATAAGCTACAAGAGTGGATGGCACTTCTGTGCCTGCTGAAACCCTGTAGACTTCAGAGTAGGCCAGGACTTCCCTTTTGGCTCCTGTGGATGAAGACATTGTGAATAGCATCAGGTTTGCTGTGCGTGTGGTGTGCTTCCTCAAAAGGCTTAAGAATAACAAATGCTATTAGTCCATTTCCTCATTGCCCCCATGTGGAAGAATTTGAAGTCAGAAAGGGGGCTGCAGGTGTGTGCATGCAGGGAGAGCTACAGAAGACATTAAATACATTGAACAAATACAAAGTGTGTAGGAGGGAACAGAGCAAAGGCTAATAGAGACACAGGCATGCAGGAGGAATTGGAAGCATCATCACTATTTTGTAAGGAGGTGGAGACTTAACAGTGTGTGTGTGGAGGGGTTAAATGTCTGCACCTGAGTTTCTGTGTCTGGGCTGGCTTCCATGTACCTGCAGGAGCACTTTTCTGTTTCTCTGGTGAGTATAAAAATGCTCTGAGGTCCTACAGACTCCCAGAAGGCAAGTTATCTGTGTCAAGATCCAGGAAACACTTGGAGCAAAAAGCTGCTGTGATGCATGGAGGATTGAAGGTAGGGCAGAGGCTGCTCTGTTGGACACTTTTTCCAGGAAGTGAGATGGGGAAGCTGGGAGCTGGATTTAACCTCTCAGACTCTCCAGACAAATGCAAATTGCGGCACTACATGGGAATATATGAGGGAGTTGCTGTGCTTATACTAGGAGGTACTGGCTCTGGAGATGGCTGGCTGCTGTCAGACTTCCATCACAGATGTTCTGCTTGGTGAAACAGCGTGTTGTGGCCTGCATTCCCTCAGGGTTCGCCCACTAAGCTGTACAGCAAGCAGCTCTGAGATTGAATTGACTTTTTTTTCCCCCCTTCATATTGTAATGATATTGCAGATATACGCTGTGTTTCTATGCAAGATAGATAAAGAAATAAAGGATGCTATCTTTTGTTAACCTTCCCCTCCTCCTCCAATACTCGCACTCTAATGGAAATGTGCTTTTATTTCTTCTATTCCTGTGCAGTTTGAACTTCTCACCTCCATGAAATCCCTCCATAAGCACATAGACAGCTCACAGCTGCCTCTAGAACTGGATGGGACCTTCCCTTACTGCCACCGGGACTGGTTAAGCTTCCGCATGGTGAGTAGGATGTCTCGTATTCTTTGGTATCTGAGAGAAGAAATGGTATGGTAACAGAATTGAAGCAAGAGGAGCCTGTCAGCAGCTGAACCGACAAGCATTACAAGACAGTGGTTCCTGTAATAGTTATGTATGCGAATGACTCTGTTATCGAAAGAATACTAATACTGTCTTCATAAAATGGATGCATATTATGGCCTATTGGCATGACTGCAGGAACTAAAATTTTAGGTTTTAACTCATCTGCTTGAACTGCATTAATTCTTCTTTCCCTTCAAAATATGGTCAAATCTGAAACAGAATCCTGTTTTGTTGTGATACACAGTGGGGCAGTTCTCTTTGGTTATACTTGGAGACTTAAGGGCAGACTAACCTCAGGAGAAGGGTGTTCGTATCATGTTGCCATTGAACTAACAATCAAGAACTTGAGCAAAATAAAAATAGTTAGATCTTGTTGGTTTTGTAGCAGGTTCCCCAGACCAAGCTGTGAGTTCCTTAGTAAAAACTGCAGTCCTTGCAGAATTGAGACTTGGAAGTTCCTGATAATCAGTTCAGATACTTCTAGGGACACCTTTTTCCTCCTTTAGATGTAATTGACTTATTTACCAAAGTTGTCATCGAGAACTCTTTAGAAAGCATCTATACTAAAAATACAGAGAAGGTTCAGCCCAGGGGAGCATCATATTCCTCTTTGAGAGCTGGCTATGTGAGGCAAGGAAACTAAAGCCTCCCTGTGCAGATTCTGTTCAGTGAGTCTTAGGACCAAGGTAACAGTGGGAGGCAGCACCAGCAATACATTCCTTCTTTCTGTTGTTTGGCTGTTTTGAGTATGCCTTGGTACCATGATCCTGTCTGACCTTTACGCTTTGCTCCAGAAGAGTCATGGATCAAGAGCTCTACAGTGAACCCTATCCAGGTGCGGATTAGAGCCACCACAAGGTGCAGGGAGGCTGACCGCTCTGTGGAAATGTTTGAGCTGACCCAGGTTAAGCCTCAGAGATAGAAGGCCTGAAAGTGCAGTACCCAGACACAGTTCATAAAGAAGGTAGCCCTGGCAAAGGGTGCTGCAGGCACCAGTGCAGCACATGCTGATGATCTGTGGCAGGACTGCAGGTGTTGCTGGCCATGCAGCAGGGTATGTGCAGACTGCCAGAAGTCTGCAAACACAGCATCTTTGGCACCAATGCCCAGCTCTGTGTACACTCATGTTGTGAAGAGGGCGTAAGTCCTGTGGATCATGTGCTTGTTGAATCTTTAAAAGCTGTATTGAGAGATATTTGGCACACTGAGACTAGACAGGATTAAATCTCCGTATATTTGCACACAAATCGGCTGTCTTCACTTTGAGTTTGACTTGCTCACCCTAGTGGATGACAGCAGAACCATCACTTCTGCTTCCAAAAGATTCAGTGGTCTTTTGGCTCTGACCTCACTGCCCAGGGTGCTGCGTGGCCCACTGCAGCATTTGAAGCAGGTTAAGATATCATTGATAACACCACTGTGTTGCTGGTGGCAAACTTCAGCAGTTAGGCTTAGCATGTGCCAATGTTAATTTATCTTTTCCAAATTATTTTAGAAGCTATTTTTAAAATTTGCATCCAAAAGTACTAGTATGAACCCATGCTGATGCAGTAGAGCTACAGAAACCTAATCTTGGTGCCTAGGATTGAATTTGAGACTTTGAGGTTTATTTGGCAGTGAGGAAGCAGAGAAGCTTTGCAAGAGGTTATGCATTAGTTTTCTGGACAGAGTTGGGAAAAGCTTGAGTTGAAAAAAGCTTGAGAGCTGAGGTGCTCGCTCTGTACAGAAGGATCATTCTTGAAGGAAGGAGCATGATATCAGACTACTTCTTGTGTCTTGCATCTTAACATGCAAAATGTTACCAAAAGGAGTTAGTGTAGGAATCGATCTGGATGGGTTGCCTATTTATATGATGTACTGTGTGTGATAATGACCCATATACTCTATCCCTTTAGATCTGCAGCTATGTGGCAAACAGAGTTTATTTCCTGTCTCGGTGATCTCACCTGCATCCTGCCTGCTAATCTGTTACTGCTGGGGCTGTTCCAGCATTCCAGGGAGGAGGGAGTTCAATTCAGTAAAGATTCAAACAGCTGCTTTTTTGTTTTGTTTTGAGTGCGGTTGTTTTGGAATAGCTGTTTCTCCCTTCTCTGATTTCAGTGGCTAGAGGGTGGCATCTGACAGTATTTAGGCTTTATATCACTGACTTTTCTAAAATGTACTGTCTCGTGAACGCCTGTGAAATCTTTGGGGTTTTGGGGGGGTTTGGGTTCCCCCCACCCCCAGTCCCCTCTGGTTGCATAGAAGAGGGTTTTCAGATTTGTCAGTAGTTTAAGGTGCTTAATTGTGGAAGATTTCCAGTTTCCTAATCTTTAATTTACACTACTTTTAATATGAAGAAAAATGATTTAAAGTAGAGAAATTCCAAGTACTCGTTCTATGTTTTGTTCCTCCAAAATTCATGCATAATGATTCATCTTAGTGGGAAGTTACAAGAAATGCTAATAGTAGAAGACTGTGGGACATAAGTGGACTGGTTTTCTTTTCTGTAAAGCATGACCCATACAAGCCATGAGTATGCAAGTTTATAAGGTCTGCATAGAGGCCTTGGTATAGCATGATGCATCTGAAGCCTCTGATGGGCCTTACCAAATGGTTTAATTGAACCCTTGCGTTAATGTGTTTGATCCTCTCTTGATTACTGTACTTTTAACCTCCAAGCTGAAAAGGCAGCTTTCTTGTCAGCTGTGAGACCATAATCTCTTCCTTGGTCCTTTCTTCTTGTAGAAGCTGGAACATTTGCTACAAGGATGCCAGGGTGCTTGTGCCTTCCTCCAGGGAGCTATTCATAAAGTGGAACATGGAAAATTACCAGAAAGAGCTGAGGTAAGCATGTCCCTCACCTGGTATCAGAGGTGGTCCTGAGTCAGAAGAGAGCAGGAGGCTGTATAGCTGCAGAAAAGCCCTAGCTTTGAATTTACAAACTGTAGTAGCAGGGTATTCTGAGTGCTGTGTGTCACTGCAGAGCTGTCAGGACAGTGGGAGTAGTAGAAGCTAATCCAAATTAAGTGATAAAGGCTCTACTGGGTGTAGAAGCTGGTTCTCTGATCCCTCAGTGTCACCCAGGAGATCTCTTCAGGTGTGCTTGTTGCTGATGGGTGCTTGCTCCAGCATTGAAGTGCATTCTTAGCAGCTCCACAGCTCTGTAGCTGGTACTAGCTTTGACATCTCTAGCGCTGAGCAGCTGCCTTAGGCTGTGCCACACCAAGTTGGCTTGAATGGCCTGGAGTAAAGTTAGGTGACAACGTAACAGTGTTCACCACGCCAAATCTGTGCTGTGGTTCCAGCTTTGCTGCCTCCAAAACAGCAGACAAGAAGAGGAGGGTACAAAGACTGAGCCTGTGTTGTTGCAATCATTATGTTCCCCCACTTTTGAGAAGCTGCCATACCCTTGATGTGGTAGGAAATTGCTGCCAGCTCTGCACTAAGGGTCCTGACAGTAAAGCAAAGGAAGATATTGTAGTGGCCTCTCTGGGCCTTCCTGCATACATGTGTATATCTGCAAACCCTTCATGTGCATCTTGTCCCACAGCTTGGAGCTGTGCAGGTCCAGGCTCTGAGAACAGCAGGAGCTAGCTGTGAGTGGAAAATGAGGCTGGAAAGCTTATTTCTATGCTCAGTAAATGGAGTATGGACAATGATAGGAATTGGGTTTCAATTTTAGCCTGGTGAGGAAGGTACAGAGAGCATAAGGAGTACTGTTTATCACTTTGGACTTGACAGGCTTGAGAGAAACAGCTGTGGCAACCATCCTCCCTCTTTCCTAGGGTGGGCCAAGGTGAGATGTGGTTTGTGTGTGTTTTGGGCTGGGCACTGGTTGTTGCCTGTAGGTTGCACTAACTGCTCATCTCACTTTTGCAATCCTTCCAGGAGGCAGCTGTGCTGCTGAGGAATTATAGGCAGTTGATGAAGAACGTTCTTGAAGATGCACGGCTGGTCAGGCTGCAGCTGGAGGGTGGAGCACTCCTGGCCAGACTGAGGAAGGAGGAGTCTTGTGTTACCCTCACCCATGACTACAGGTGAGCCCCAAGGGTGGGAGAAGAGGAGATGAAGATGAGCAAAAAGCAGGCACTGGGAGCCTCTGTGAGGTGACCCATCGTTGGTGCAGGCTAGAGAGCAGCTTCATGTAGTGAGGACTTTTGTTGAAAACAGCAAAGGTGAGAAGCGTAATGAATTTTACTCTTATCCTGACTGCTTCTTCCCAGTTCAAGAACTTGTCTGGGAGGATTCACTTAGAAGGGTAAAATTCCTTTTCCAAGCCAAATCAGACTCATCTTCTGTAGTGGGGAGAGGGCTGGATATTTTGTGCACCTCTAAAACACAAGCCTTAATTGATCATGCCAGTGATGAATGGTATTACAGCTGTGTGATTTACCAAGGCACTCCTTCTGCAAGGGGATTTCCAAGGACCTTAACTGCAAGGAGTGCTTTCTGGCTGAAGCAAGCTCTGATCTCCTCGCACATTGGTACGGTTTGCACAAATAAATATTCACTGCCCATTTGCGGAATTGGTATGAGAAGCAGGGACAGAGAGACAAGCTGTTTGAAACCCCCAGGGCATTGCACAACTCCTGTTTGTACTGTTAAAGTACCTGAAGCCTATCAGTGTGTGAAGGCCTCTGTGCTATGTGTTGTGCAAACAACAAAGTAGAAAGGCAGCCCTTGCACCCTGGAGATTCCAGAGTGTGAGATAAATGCTGGCATGTGGGTGCAGACAAGGGCGTAGCAGACGGCAGAGTGGCGTGTAATGGCTCTGTGCATCTGCAGCCTTGCTCTGGTTAAACTCTCTGTTGCCATTTCGAGCTGGGAGGTTTTAAGGGAGGGAATGGAGAGAAGATAACAAAATAACTTGAAGGGTATGTCACCCAAACAGTGGGAAAAGACCAATGTTTCTCTTTGAAAATTCAGCAAGTGGATGACAGTGCAAGTTGCTACCCATCATGGGGAGACAGGGGTCGGCATTTCGGTGCTGAGTGAGAGTGTAGTGTGAGGACAGGCTGCGTAACCGTTTTTTTTTTCCCTCCTCTCTGTGACTCCTGTCAGCAGCTCTGGCAGGCCATGCAGACACAATTTTCTTTCTGGACTGGTGAAGTACCCTTGATGCAATTTTGGGTAGAATTAGTGCACTAAAGCCTTTTCATTCTGACACGATGTGAGAAGCACAGATAATGCGGGTTGTTGTGGTATGTTTTTTTAATTTTATTTTAAGCAACACACAGCAACTTTAGAGTCTTAGGAGAATGGGGAGAATGTGCATGCTTTTTATGTTTTGTTTTGGTTTTAAGCTAAGCCTGTGTTCTTGTGCAGGGAAATGATCAACTTTGAAACCTGATCTGAGAGAGCCCCTAAGGATAATTTACTGCTTTGATTACTTTAGCAAGGGCAGGGGCAGGGGATACACACATAATTCTTTGATTGCACAGCATTTGGGCACATGCTGAGGCTGTGTAGCATGTTCTCTGTTTAATTCAGGTTATATTCATTGCCTGCCGGTATGAATGGAGAGTGTATGCTAACAGGTCAAATATGTGGCCCTCTCCAGCCTGAGGAGTGTAAATGAATAAATATAATGGGAGAAAGTTAGTCCTCTTCTAGCCTGTGGAGTAGTTGCAGAAACGAAAATCCATGCAGTATTTTAATTGAGGAAATGCTTGACTTGAGGCAGAGGACTAAAGAAGTCCACTCTTCCTTGTTCCAGGATCCTTTTAAACAGGGGGAAAAGCTCTATCACTTGGCCAGAGAGCTCTGTGTAAGGCACTGTTGGTTTTAGATCCTCCATGGCTCTGCACTTGCTCCCTCTCTCCAAACTGGTGTGCAGATATTAAAGGTTCTGAGCTCTGCTAACCCCTTAAAGGCTCCTATGGTTATGATTTCCAAAGACTTCTTTAACAGATAGGATCAAAACAAGGTAGGGACAAAATATTGTAGTTGGCCTACTAAGCTAGTGTGGAGTGGCTATTGATGTGTGTGGGTCTAATACTAGATTTTTGACTGGTGACATGTGAAAATGGCACAGGACTGGTTGTGTCTGTGCACTCACCAGGTTCTGTTGTACTGCTTTTCTGAACTTTGAATTGTAAAATCTTGATCAATGCTTAACAGTCTTTAATTCCACACCCACTCCCCCAATACTTGAAATTGATTTGTTTACAAAAGCAAGTCAAGTCGCTTTACCCTTCTGAGTCACCTTTTGGCTCTTGTGTTAGTCACGTCCCATTGTTTTAGTTTTTTCTTCTCTTTTTGTGGTGCAAAAGCCTGATCAAGCAGACAGGCCCAACTGCGGAAGACTTCTTTGTCAGAAGTTGAGCCAGCTGTGAACAGGTAACTGTCAAAATGTGCAAGAATTGCACATAGATAGAGGCAAAAATTGTAAGAGCATGAGTTTTCTGGACTCTTAGCTCCAGTTAGTTAAAATATGCCAACCTGAAGTGCAGAGCTAAAGGTAAAAAATGTGATTTTTCTTAAGAGACACAAAGAGGACAAGCCCAGCTGCACCATCACGTTAGGATTAAATAAGCAAGAGATTGACTTGCTTCTCTGCAGAGGACATGTTTTGCCAACTCTCATGGCTTGCTTTCTTGCTAGTTTGTGGCTTCACGTGGCAAAAAGAATACCAGGGGGTGGTAAGAACAGAGATGGACAAACCTGTCTGAAAACGCTTGACTGCAGGTTAGAGGTAGTATGCTAAAACAGGCAAGGAAGCAGGCTTGTGCTCTGTGCAGTCAGATGTTATCTGCCAAATACCTTTCCGGAGCACATAGCAAACAAGATTTGCTTTAGTCTTTCTTTAGTAATGAAGCTCTTCCCTTGTGGTTGGTTTTGGCATGTTTCCCTGCTCTGCCCTCCTGGAGAGCCGAGATGCCCTTTGAGTGTTTCATGACACAGAGCAGTGGGCTTTGCGAGGGTTTGCTAAGCCAGTGATACAGCTCCTTTCCTGTGGGAATTGAACTCATCCCATCAGAGATGTGGTCGTGCAAGGAGAGACACATTGTGGTACTTCTGTTTGCTTCTGCTAGATGCTTTAAGAGCCTCCAGGAATCCTTCCTGGATGGTGCCATCCTGAGAGATGCTGTAGCATCACAGCAGTGGCTTTGACCGGTAACTCTACTTGCTCTCTGTTCCCAATGTGAGCTGATCAAAAGTCTCCGTACTCCTTTCTCCACCAAGTATTGCTGTAAAAGATAGCCTTGCCCATCCAGCCACTTAACCACAAAGGGAAGGACTTCTTCAAGCAGTCTTTCTGAATCTCAGCCTTTTCCTGGCTTAGAAAGGAGGAACTCTGTTACCAGAATATGCATCTTGCAGGCAGACCATCACAAGGGGTTGGCCAAGGGGATGAGGTGTGCTTAGCTGGTCCCACACTGCTCTCCCACCTCCAGGAAGACCAGGCTGAATTTGGCCTAGAGTTGGCGTGGGTGTGGTACTGATGAGCCAGTATCTTTGTGGCACCTCTTTAAGTGCTGTAATGATAGCTTCAGCACAGGCTGGCCACCCAGAGGTGCAGGTGGACTGCAGAAGGCTACATTGTCACTTATTCGTTGGTGGTGGAGCTGGCTGGCTTTAAAACCAGCACATCTGCTCAGTGCTTCTCCAGGTCTGTTAGCTGAAAGCTTCCAGGTTATGCTGTCCCAGTCTTTCTGGGGATTGAAATGCAGAGCTGTTAGCTGAGCTGAAGTTCCTGTTGGTAAGTGTGGACAAATGCCACAGAGACATCCATCACTTTAATGCTATTAATACTTGCTTCTGCACTTTTGGACAGGAAATTTTTAATAAACACAGTCTTTTTAATAAGGTACATAGAGTTGGCTAGCAGGCTTCTAGATATCTACTGGCTTCCGAATGTCTAGTGTACTGATCAACCAACCTGTGGCTTGCAGGCAACTCACTAAGCCAGTTGTGGAAGGTGGACTAATGCATTGCTTATTTTGTGGTGGATTTTGAAGACTTCTCTAGGCTTATGATGGAAGTGTCAGAGAAGCTGCCAGAAGCCAGGCAAGCAGCACTGGGAGCTCTTACTGAAGTGAGGCAGTTGCCATAGGGCTGGGCAGCAAGACAGGGAGACTTTTAACCTGGTCTTTAGCCAGACATTTTCCACCACTGTTCTCATTATTGCTGTTCTTCCAGCATAGCCAAGAGCTGGGAACGCTTGCCTAGACAAGGTGTCCAGTGATGCCTTTCGTCCTCTAGATATGCTATGAGTCAGAAGTGGAGTAAGGAAGATATAAACATTTTATATCAATATAAAAATGCCTTTATACTAGTCGGGCCAGAATACACCTGGCACATGCCTGGCTTTACCAGCAAACTGGCATTCTCAGTGTGGCACGGGAGTGGGATTGCATCATGCTCTGCATGTTGGTGGGCAAGATAGCCACAAGACTAGATGCGAGAGCTGAAAGAAAGAGAAAAACCTCAGACGGTAAAGGAATGACCAGGTCGGGTGCTGGGCTTTGTGTAACATGGAACCAGAAAAAGCATAATCTCTTCCCCCAAGCTCCTCATCTAAAAAGAATTTGTGCTTGCAAGCTGTGAATAAGCAGCTTATAAATAGATGGAGGACTGAATTCTCCTTTTGTTTGCAGAAGGCAGTATAGTTAGTCTCTGTATTTTGAGGGTGGAGTGGCTACAGCCAAGAGCTGGTTTTGTGAGCTGGGTATTTTTAGTGTGGCTTGGTGATCTGGTTGGAAGCCCTGGGTGGGGACCCAAGCTGAGTGGAGGTAATGGGCAGTGTGGAGCAGACTTCCTGAGCAGCAGCTGCTGGGTTCCTGCTGCTGGACCTGGCTCAATTACAGCAACAAAGAGGGTGATCTTATGGCTAACAGCCTCTACAGTTCTTGTGCCTGGCTTCCACACATAGTATTGAGGCACTAGGTCTGCTTGAAGCTGTGGCCAGTTAATGATGCAGTGGGTTATAGCTGTGTGGCGTCATAGGAGCTTGTGTTTGTGGGTCTTTAGCAAGACTCCTGTTAGTAGCAACTCCTGGGATGCTCCAAGGCAGGCACATGCCACACTGCAAAGTGGTGTATGAGCTCCTTTCAGCGGAAGTAAACTTGGATAATGTACAGGCTCTCAGGGGTTCCAGGAGGGCCTTGCCAAGGGACTGCACAGGATCTGTCTGTCTGGGTTAGAGGCAGAGAGACTAAGCTGATCATCCAAAATGTGGGACAAGTTGGGGGCAAGGGTAGAGGGGACACAGGTGTCTGGTGTGTAAGTCCCAGTCTGGGGAGACTGGGATGGCTGGTATTCTTGATTTGGAAGGTAGAAGGTGTGCACCTGCAAGCTGACAGCTGCTGCCATATGCTGGTGATCATGGCCAGGCGACCTACACTGGGATATCCTTCCTGGAATTATTATTGTCTTCTACCATCCCCTTTCTGCTTTAGAGATGAGTTTGTTTCTGTCCATGCTGTGGCCAGTTTGATGGTCACTACTCTGTACCTGATTCAAAAGAGGGCAGTGCTTGCGTCCCTCTCATTGATGCTGCTTTCCTGGTTTGCTTTAACTAGTGCTTGCTCATCTTCCTGCTTCTCTGGGAGCTTTGGGAACCTCTCATGCTACCGCTTGCCATAGCGCACATTCCTGACATGGTCTGCAAGAGGCACCTACCATCCTTTGCATGTTTCTCCTGTGGACTTAATCCTAAAAACCTCATCTGTTGGTTAGGACAAGCTCTCAGTATACCTTAAAGTGAGATGAAAATACACGCTTAAATCCTGGCCTCAAAGATTGGCAGAGATGCCTCTGTGCTGTTGCTGGCGACGCAGAAGATGCTGACAAACACTAAACCTTTGGCCTGTAGCAGTGGGTGGCAGTGCTCTTCCATGGTCTTACTTGTTTGTGTCAGGTGGAGGGAGGAGCGCATGGCGACATTTCTATCCAAACATATACGGTGCTGCTTGGTATTCATTTCATTTTCGTTACAGTCTAACCTGTTCCCTCTGTTTGCGTGGTGGTTTTAGGCTGGTAAAAAGCACTTACGCTCGCATTAAACAAACCTCATTGCTCTGCACATAAAGGAGAGTGGAGCCGTTGGTGTTCTGAGTGTATGAAGTGCTGTGTGGAGCCAGTTGTGGCATTTGCAGAGAGGTAAAAGATTACAGAGTTCTGTCTAGGTAAGTTTTTGTTGTTCTTTTAGGCTTTTCATGAGATGATCCCCCTCAGCTCCCTTTCTGCTGTTTATTTTCTGCTTATGTCCTAAATCTTCCTGGATTCAGTGGGAATTTACCCAGAGGACTCTGGGTTTGCTTGTTCTTGTTTGCAATGTTTGTCATGCCAACAGGGCATTAGGTAATTAATGACACACTGTGTGTTTTATCTGTTTAAAAATATTACGGAAAAAGTTGCAAAAAGTTTCCAGTATTGGAAGTAGGCTGAACTGCCTAAAGTTCCTGGCTCACCCCAGACCATCCCACAAGCAGTTTTTTATATGGCTGAGTTGGGGTAGATGTTTCTGCGGTAGTTAATAGCACAGTCACTGCTATTGTGTGTATCATAAACACTGTGAGTGTGCAAAAGTAGTATGTATCAGGGAAATAGGTGTGTGACTTTAAACAACAGCAGGTATATATTTGAGCAGGGCATCTTGAAACTCTGGTGGTCCTAACTCCAGGAACACAGCTGTTAGACTAGTGCAGTTGACCTAGATAACAAATACAAACATAAATAGGTTAATGTGCATGGGACAAGGTTTGGAGGCAGGAGCTTTTTATGTCTGGGAGAAAACTACAGCTTGATGCTTGGTGTTCCCAGAATGGTGTTTCCACGTCCTATCTCAGGCTCCACTGCGGGGTGAGCTTTCCCCATAAGTAGGCTACTTCTTGGTCTGGGATTTCATATAATGTTTTTTTTCCAGTCTGTTTTATGGATCTTACTGGGATTTAAAATCAACCAGGGACTGAACACAAGTTTTATTGTAACTGAATGCAAGCCAGGCTGGGGAAAGAATCAAAGGTCGCAGCTTGGGACTGCTCTTGGACACTTGTTTAACTGTACGCATCAATCCCTTTGCTTTTAAAAGGACTTCAGAGTACATCTCTGTTTAAAAATATGTTTAAATGAACTGTGCTTAGAATAGAATTCTCCCAGCAATTATGGTCTGTGGTGTGTTGTATTAATTGGATGGGTTGTTCCCAGTGCATGTGCTTGTCAGGTAACCCAGTGAGGAGGGATTCAGTCAGGTTTGTGGTCTCGGCTAGATCCACTGTTCCCATCATGAATGCCAGGAATCCCACAGGCAACCCCAAACTTGGTGTTTGACCTCTGTGCCTTTCTAAGGACACTTCAGGGTTCTAAAAACTGTACCCAGTCCCTCAAATACTTTTATTAGGTAATTAAAACCACCATGACTGTTTGTGTGCTGCAGAGAATAATTACAGTTTACTTAGCAGTATCTGTGTTAGCTTCACCATGGCCAGTGTGAATTTTAACCTCAGCTGCATGTGCAGTTTTCAGCTTAAAGAGCAGGAGTGTGCATTTGAGGTTGACCTCCTTTTATGGAATCATTAGAAATATGGCTGTCATGTAGGTTGCTACCAAAATGCATTGAGAGTGGCTCTAATGCATTTCTCTTCCTGCAAAACAGCCCTCAGGCACACAGGACTTTCCCTGCAAAGCTGGAAGGATTTCTTCCTGAAGCATTGCTCAGGATGTGTAAATGATTTGTAGCCAAGGCATCAGCACAAATGATCTGGGTAATGTCCTTGGAATAAGCCATCCTTTATATCTCCTAGTTGCCAGATCCTATTCCTTTTTCTGCCAAAACCTGTAGAGACATTCACAAGGGAAGTTCAGCACCAGGAGTGGAAGACTAGATGAGATTAATGTTGTAACATCTGACTGTGTTTCTTCTAAATTACAGAATGATTGGGGATATCTGATTTTTCCAGGACAAGTTAGCCGCAATATACTTGCCTAAAAAACATCAAATATACTAATGAAAGGCAGTGTGTGTCATGTTCCTTCCATCCACAAATTTTTGCCATTTTAAAATTGACCCAGGTTAGTCAGAGGATGAGCTCTGGTTTTAGCCTTCACTTTAGCTGTTCCTCTTGCAGTTAGCTAGAGCAGTTTTTCAAGGGGCAGACAGTAAGTTGCAGAATAGTAATGGTTCTGCTGCTTCCCTCCCTGTGCTCTTCTGTTTACATCTTGCTGGCATCAGCAGGTATGGCTTATGCAGCACGTGCTTTTGCAAGCCTGCTGGATGCCTCTTCTGTGGCCATTTATTTTCAAAAACAAATCAGGTATTTTGCTTTGAAATCTAAAGTGTAACTCTCCAAGGCTAGCTTTTTTTGAAGGATGGATTCAGACAGAAATGGTCTTTCTAAATTATAGGTTTAAAATTACCCCACCATTATACAACTGCTTGGCACTTCTCCAGAAAACTGAAGACATTTGGAACCTTTTCCACTGAAAGGATAATTGCCCAATGAAAATAGGATTTGGGGAAACATAAACTGACATCAAGCTACTCCTTTTTGCTATAAATTATATTGACTCTGCACTATTGCAAAATTACTTTGAATGATTTGACTGTGGAAGAATGTAGTGAAAGACTCTTATTACCACACTCACGTGTGCAGGGAAATTTCAATGCATCCAAACAAATCTAAGCTTAGATGAGACTTTCCACTGACTTCAAACAACTCTCTGCTTTTCTTTGTCAGAGTTGCACAGGCCTCTATTAAAATATCTTTAAGGACCTTAACAACCAGGTGTTTCCTTTTGTATGGCAGGATGGAAGTAACTTTTTCTTCTTCAACCAAATTTACAATATTTGCTTTGTTTACTCCAGGCTGTCTTGAAAGCAATGAAGGACAGGAATGAAAACCTTCTGAGTCTGACTCTGAAAAAGAAATAGGTGTTTATGCAAGGTATCATTTTCCCATGAAAATACCTGTTGCAGGATATCATTGAGTTTACTAGTATACTAGAAATGATTTAGGAAGAAGTTTTTAAGATATGAATCAGCAAATGGGTGGGCGTGTGTAGATAGGTAAACATGTATGGAGACCTGGGATAACACACATAATGCCCAATGTATACTTTCTGTGAGCATTGGAAGTGCCCAAGTGAATCGAAAAAACAAACTTTCCCATGGACTGAGAGTGATTTCTTTGTTTGGCTCAGTTTGCCTACCTACTTTATACTTAAGGGTGGAAAGGGTTATATTTTCCTCTGTGTAAATAAGTAAAAGATGGATGTTAGTCAGAGAGCCTGTCAGGCTGGTAAAAGTGAACTGTCAGGAGCTGACAACATATGAATGGAGTTACCTTGGAGATGCAACGAAGACCAACAACTAGATGTTGAGGTTTTAATGAATGCCTGCCAAGCGAGGCAGAACGTGTGAAAACAGCATGGCTGGGCCTTGAAACAAAGGACTGAGGTGCTGGGATGCTGGAGGAACTTGGTGGAGAAGGAGGAGGGGGGATGGTGTAAGGCCACACCTGAAGTCTGTCTGGGACTCTGAGCCTGGAGGAGCTGTTTGGAAACTTTTTTTTTTTTTTTTTTTTTTTTTTTTTCCCCCCCCCTGGGTGGCTTGTGTGCAGTCACTCAGCAAACCATTGGCAGGACCAGGGGAAGGGGCAGCCTTGGGGTGTCAGGTAATTGTGATACTTGTATAATTGTATCAATAGCCTGCTACAAGCATTCACAGAAAACAAAATTACTTAAATGACAAGAGTAGGGGATTTTAGATAATGATATATACCTAAACAACCCAACTTAGAGATAAAAACAAAAGCTAATTTCCAGCCCTCTTACCTGAAATGAATTCTCTGTCCAGTCCCTGCTTATAGTATAAACTCCCAAATGCATCCTAGACTGACTCTAGCTAAGTGTCCTGGTTTCAGCTGGGATAGAGTTAATTGTCTTCCTAGTAGCTGGTACTATGTTTTGAGTTCAGTATGCAAAGAATGTTGATAACACTGATGTTTTCAGTTGTTGCTAAGTAGTGTTTAGACTAAAGTCAGGGATTTTTCAGCTTCTCATGCCCAGCCAGCAAGAAAGCTGGAGGGGCACAAGAAGTTGGCACAGGACACAGCCAGGGCAGCTGACCCAAACTGGCCAACAGGGTATTCCATACCGCGTGATGCCACATCTAGTGTACAAACTGGGGGGAATGGGGGTGGGGGATCGTGGCTTAAGGACTAGCTGGGTGTCGATCGGCAGGTTGTGAGTAATAGCACTGCACATCATTTGTACATTCCAATCCTTTTATTATTGCTGTTGTCATTTTATTAGTGTTGTTGTTATTATTATTAGTTTCCTCTTTTTTGTTCTATTAAACCGTTCTTATCTCAACCCATGAGTTTTACTTCTTTTCCCAACTTTCTCCCCCATCCCACTGGGTGAGGGGGGAGTGAGTGAGCAGCTGCGTGGTGCTTAGTTGCTGGCTGGGGTTAAACCACAACACAAAGTTTGAGATGCCTGTGGATCAGTAAAGCAAAGGTTTTTCCATGTGTGTTTTCAGTAACAGGTGTCACTTTTAGTACCATTGAATCAGCTGAGATAGAGGGAATATGACTGATTATGTGTAGATGTGTGTAGCTGTCACATTTTTTGCCAGGACATGGATTGCATTGGATGCCTCAGAGGGCTGAGTGCTCACTTCAAAACTGGAGGCCCTAGCTTGGTTCTTCCCTACCACTTTCTGCAAATGCAAGGAAGGCTTGGTCTCACTGAGATCTTCAGAGTCTGGCGCTCTATTTTTCTAGTATTGCCAATAATCTGGGATAATTCCTTCTCTGGAAGGAATATGTGTGGGGCCAGAAGAGCAGTGTTTGGGGTGAATATTTTTTCAGTCTTTCAGCGCAGCAGCAAGCAGTTTGCCCGAGCCTCTTTTCTTCTGAATTAGGCTCCTCGGGGCTTGGTGTGTGGGCCAGAAGTAGTATTTTATTGCTGGATTTTTGACCCTCACTTTCCCTGGCGTGGTTTGTTAGTCATAAGGCCAATACTGATCTCAAGTGTGCTTCAAGAGACTGGTCTTGTCTGTGATGGCAAGGCGAATTTATCTCTTCACACAGTGAGCTTGCAATTTCTGTTTATAAAAAAAAATACTTAACACATGTTTGTTTTGTAATCGCTACCTATCCCTCTACCTTGAGGGTGATTTTTCCCATAGTTGCATTGTTGTCTTCAGGAAAGCCTATGTTTTGTGACTCTGGGAAATGTGCTGTCTGCTGTGTGGGAATCTGTAGTATTTAGAGCCTTGCAGCCCAGGTTGTGACTGACTCCTGTCAAGGAAAACTGCTCAAATTTGAGATAACTGGAGTCCTGTTTCCTCCATCAGGTATGGAAAGCAGTGGGACTCTCTGGTTCCCTTCCCCTATGTTGGACCCCACTCTGTGCTAGGTCAGACAGTGCAAAAGCTGGAACTCTTGTTTCCAGTTGCTATGCCATAAGGTTACCATCTTGTGATATCTTGTTAAGTGTCAAAACCATGCATGCTTTCTTTCTCATGGGCTTGGGTGGACATAAGGACTCCCATTATGGAAAGGTAGAGCAGGTCAATCTAGCTTGTTGATGAGTGCCATCAAAGAAGTAGCATCAACACCAAAGTGATTTCCATGGAAGCTCAGAGAAAGGTTGGAAAAATATTTTGCCTTGCAAGAGGATAATTGCAAATGTTTACATATAACAGCCTGTAATGTCTGAAGTTACAGGTGCTTGCTTGTCTGTACCTGTGGGAGGAAGAGCATTTGGTGTATTGGTGTGCTTTCCTGAGTGGATGAGAGCATTCATGCCAGCAGGGACTTCAGGCCTGTGGGAGTAAGACCGAAGGGTGTCTGCCTGTCTGGCCATCAGTATTGTATTGTGCTGGAGCCTTATTACAGAAACTAGGACCTCACAGATAACGCTCTGCTGCACAAAACCTAATGACATTAATGTTGTTGCTGAATATCACTTCCAGTGATCTTCCAAACTGTTTCTCATTAGCTGTCCTAGCTGTGTCACTGCTGCTGATGGGAACTGGCCTTCACAACCTGCTTTGTGAACATACTTTCCAGAGCTCAGCTTGAACAGTGGTTATGGCTCTGCTGCTGTGAGTCTCCTGGGTTGGATCTGGGTCCATCCCCAGGAAAGGATTACAAAACAGAAGGCTCATATCATCGCTGTTTGTTTATGGTGGTTTCGGGAAATGCGGGAGCAGTGTTACAGCTTAGATCTTTCCATTGAAGCTTGAGATTCTCTGTAGAGAACCTGTCTGCTCTGCACTGCAGTAGCACTGATCTTAGTCCAGAAACAATTCAGGGTTTTTTTGGCTGCACTTTGAAGAAATTCATTCAGTCTAATGGCATTTTGAAGAGGAAAAACAAAAGCATCTGAGAGCCTGGGGTTTGAGAAGTTGGCTGTTGCACATGGGGTGGAATTCTGAATGGAAAAATCCTGTGGATTTCTGCTATGCAGAGCTAGTTGTCCAGACCTGTTGCACTACCCTCATGTCAGTTAAGTACTATCTAAAAACTACAGGATGGTTACCACTAAATGCTCCTATTCAGTTGCATTTCATAGGTTCAAGATTGCCTGTAACCCAAGAAAGAAAGAAATGTGTACGCTGAATTGTTTGTATTAATTTCCATGAGCAAAGCTTTCAGAGTTTTATTAGCTACCTGTTTCACAAGTGCTTTCGATAATTTTAATAATATGATAAAAAAGCCATGCTCTCGTAAGCCAGAAGGTTGTAAGACAATTGCAAAATGAAAGCTGGTTTAGGGTGAGTACAGGAGGTGGTCAGGCAGCTGAACGTGCCGGTGTAGAGCGCAGCTGAAGGAGGCTGTAGTATTTTGTTGTAGGTGTCCATTGAATCCATACTTGTAAAAGGAGGGGAAATCTAAAAGCAGAAGGAATATGAGAAGTTTAGGGACACAAAGAAAGAATATTCTTGAATGCTATCCTGGATCCTGGCTATAATTAACGTGAACCTGTGCTGGAGCTGTGCTGCACGCATCTGAAAGGAGGTTGCTAACATTAGTCATTGTGCCAGCATTAAAGGGTGTGTTCAGTCCTTGGCTCCAGCATCCAAGGGCACTGGGCTCCACTTTGAATCTCTCTGTCCCTGCCTGTGCACTGAGGAGGTTAACTTCAATTGTGGCCAGGCTGGCCAGGAGAGTGCTGCATGATGTTGCCAGTTGGGCTTTGGTCAGCACAGCTGCCTGTGGAAGGCGGGGAGCTCTGTCTTTGTAAAATCAAATTCCTCTTGGCTCTGGGGTGCTGCATGCTTTGCATTTTTGTTTGGCTGGCAGAAATTCCTGAGAGTGAGTGGGGCATCAGGTGCTTTACATTGGTGTTGTCATTTAGGAGTGATTTTCTTTCTAGTGATTGCTTATTTACTTATTTAAATTAAATTCAAATGGTGGGTTTAGATGCTGAGACTGCCTGAGCCTTTGTTTTCTGAAAGCCCATTAACACAATAATCTGCATTTATGAAAAGCTGAGTATCCTGTCTGAAAGTGTGACAAGTACAGTAAATTTTGCAAGGAGCCTGGCTGGGAGGAGATGCTCTTGTCCCTCTTGCCAGGTTGTCTGCATGGGGATCAGAGTGGTGAATCATGGGAATGTGCAGGGAGCAGCATTATTCTCTTTCTATTCTCCATATGGAGATGGCCATTGTGGGTCCCACAGGGAGGGTGACTGAAGCGCTGCTGTTAGCCAGGTCAGGTCGTGTTTGCATGAAGTGCTGCGGAAAGGACCTAATGCAAAACTCTTGACCCGACTTGTGTCCCCTTCCAGAGACGCACTTGATGCTGCCAGCGTGCTTTATAATCGAGTTGATGAGGGTGTTCACCGACTGGTGATGCTGTCAAACAGACGCATCCAGGAGCTGGAGCTGGTGATGGAGTTTGAAAAAGTGGAAGAGTGTTTTAAGGAGGTAAGGCCTGTCTGTTGGTTCCAGTGACTGCCTGCTGCCACCCTGTGACTGTGTGTCCCGCAGCAGGTACTGGGCCTGTTGATCTCTTGTGTGAAGGTGTAGAATGATGCCGGTAGACTCTTAAAAAGAACAACTGAACATAAGAATTTATGATAGATTTCCCCCTCTCCACCCCCACATGTGCTGAGGGCCAAGCCATTGTTTTTCCTGCTATCTCCTGATGCTAGGTAAAAGTATTCTGGCTGCTCTCTAGGTGTGGATCAGTCAAACCCTATAAACATCTGTGATGTTTTTACATACTTAAAGGCCACAGTGTAATGGCCTATTGGTAAGCAGCACACTTGGAAGTGGGGTGTCTTTTCACATTGGTCAGGAAGAGTGTTCAGGAGCCATCCTTCATGGTTCACCTTGAGAAGCAGCAAAGCAATGGCAATAAGCTGATGAAGAGTCTGTGTGTCCCCTCTAGGCTGTACATCCTGTAGGGTTCGCCTACATCCTGCTGCTGAATGACCCATGCATTGCGTACCCCACACTAGCAGCCCATCCCTGCTGTGCACTCTGTTTAGTGCTCTGTTTAGTGCTCAGGTCCCTGCTATCTGATAAGCCCCAGGCACACTCCTTCCCCTCTGGGTGCAGCCCCAGGCATGCTCCTTTTGCCTCTGCAGCCCTATATACAGTCTCCAGGCAGGGGAACAGCCTCTTGTCCTTAGCCCAAGAGCTGTGCTCAACCCCCCCCACCCCTGCACTTCTGTGGGAGCTTGAACTTTCCTTCATGTGGTGCTCATTGAAACTCTTTACAGCCATGGGATAACTGAAGCAAACAGGCACTGGCTTTCAGAAGGACCTTTGAAACCTGTAGGTGTGTAGGTAGAGAACCTTAAAATGTTGTAAAGTAGCTCAGGCTGTCTGAGCGTCCTACGAGATCTCATCAGTTCTTTCAGTGTTGCAGATCCCAGATTTCAGTGTTGCAGATCCTTAATCCTGAGTTCAACCTCGAGATTATGGAGTTGCATAGTCTTCCTTGCTGTAATTTGTCAACAATGAGAAGTTTTATGTATCACTTATTACCCTGTGTGTGTGAAGGCTTGTGCACTGTTTGGACCTCACCTTAGGAACCTGCATTCTTAAAGATCAGTACTAGGACCAGTTTTACCATTGCCCTTCTAGGATTCTGGGCCTGTCTCCTCTAGAGACAACTGGATTTGCAAAGGAGGCTGTAGCCTACCTGTTGCTTTCACAGGGTGAGGTGGATCCAAGAGTTTTAATGACTTCCCATTTGGAGGTAGACACTCGGGCGCCATGCACTATGTGTTCAGGACAAGAAGTGTGATGCAAGAACCTAGTAAAGACTCCCTTAAACACACAGGTTCCTAATACCAAACAGAAATGAAAAAAGGCACAAAGGCAGGCTCTGCAACCTGTCCCTGCTTTAAGCTGAACTTTTTTGATTGAATTGAGCAAAACTGACTGCTCCCGGATGGCTTTGCTTGCAGATCATCAATGGTGGCAGCAGCTGCTCCTGCATTTAAGCCTGCCTAGAAGCTCTAGACAGCAGCAGTGTGCCCCTCTGCAGTATGGGTCACAACCTGGGAACCCACCCCCATCTCCTCCTCTTGCTGATGGGCTTGTTCCAT
Source organism: Astur gentilis (assembly GCF_929443795.1). Classification (NCBI taxonomy): domain Eukaryota; kingdom Metazoa; phylum Chordata; class Aves; order Accipitriformes; family Accipitridae; genus Astur; species Astur gentilis. The sequence goes on from NC_064886.1 coordinate 8,825,293, forward strand.
GAGCACAGGCCACCTCTCAGTCCACAAGACTAGGAGTTTGCCCTTGACTGTGGGATTGAGTTGGGATATGGATTTAGATGATACAGGAAAACAGGATGCATGGGCATTATAAAACAGTTAGTCTGTCCCTTCCCCAGGTGTAGCTATGCCTGAAGCATTGCAGACAAGTTTGCTAGCCTGTTTTTAAAACCCACTGTTGATGGAGATGCTGTGTTACCCTGTCTGGCCTCCTGTGTTTTCTTTGCTTTTAGGACACTCTTGTTAGTCTTCTACCTGTGTTTGTGGATATAGGTTTATAACTGTGGCAGTGGCTAGGCTCCATCGAGGAACCTGCAGTTACTGCACAGCTTTGTGGCAAGCTGCCTTCAGGAAGCCGGTAGCTGAGAGTCCCAGAGAACCGTGAAACATTGCAGATGGGGAGAATCCATCAGTACATTCACACTGATGTAGTTCACGTCCTGCTAGTCAGAAGAGGGAAGTGATGTAGGAAGTTTGGCAGCAGGGAGATCTTATCACGCTTTGGGGTAACACTAATAGGAATATCAGGCCAGCCTGCAGGTTGTAGAGCTCGCATTAGACCGTGGCTCACCTGAAACAGAGCCCAAGCAGCTACTCGCCCTGTTTATGCCTAAGGCAAGTGAGTAATAGCAGAGCTTTGCAATTATTCAGTAACCTGAAGTGGAAAAACTTCTAGCAGGAGGCTCAGACTGAAATGCCAAGATGGCGGGAGAAGTGTACATGCACATTCTTTCCAGTAATGAAATGACCAGCATTGTGAGAGCAGTTCCTTGCTCTTTCCACATAAAGGCCTACCTTGGTGAGTAGCACAGGGTGACTAATAGTGGGGCTTTTCCCTTTTCTCCTAGGTCAGCAGTTGGATCGAGAATGTTGGCAGAAAACGGCTAAAGGAAACGATCAACCTGGATGATTCTTTGGAGATGCTGCTTCAAGCACAAAAACAGTTCAGGGAGTTTGATCTTGTGGCCAGTGTAAGTGTTGTCTGATCGGGAAAAATATATTCTCCGGAGTCTGAGCTGGTAGCATGTGTGCCTTGTATGTGCTCAGCTAAACCCATGATGCTAAGATGGCATTGATAGAGGGTTCATCACCAAGATGTGTGTCATTCCTTCACGCTACTTAGCTTCCCTGCTCTCCTCATGTAGACAAAGATGCCAGCTCAGCACCTTAGTAGATGGTATTTGCCAGTCTTGAGGAAAATAACTACTGTGATGGAAGATGGATTTCTTTGTTACTCCCTTGATGTGCTTGTAACACTGCCTTTTTTTTTTTTTTTTTTTTTATCCTAATTGACCTGTGGCCTTGCTGTGTAGGCCTTTACAAGCTGCTGTGTGGCTAACGTAAATCATAAAAGAGGTCAGGGCTCCAGAATTCTACTGTAAACAAGTACACCCCTGCTCATGTGATTTGAATGTTAAAATACAGTCTAATTAGCCCTAGCTGTTAATGACCTTGAAGACTATCTACTGTCAGGTCTCCTCATACACAATCCTGTTTTGCTTTCAGGAATATTGCAAAAGAGGGCAGGAAGCACTAAAGAAGATGGATCGATGGGAAGACTTTTCCTCTGTGGATGTACATTCTTACAGGGTAAAGCTGCAGACCTACAAAGATCAACTGGAGGAGTTCTGCACTGAACTGGATGAAAACAGGCACCGAATCTGTGAGACGGTCAGGCTGTATGAATTCTTTGACAAGGTAAGACAAGGCATCTGCTGCACAGAGGAGTGTGTAAAAAGCCTGCTCAGACTCAGTCCAGAGCTTGGTTGTTTATTAAAGGTGTGAAATGTAGTGTGTGCACTAACAGGGAGCTGGATCTACGACCTGCAAAAGCCCCTGCACGCTTACATGTCTGCAGTTACTTTTTCAAGTCAGTATGTGGCAGAAGGGATGGGTGTATATTCAAGAAAATGTCTACATCTGTTAAGAATAGAGGTCTTGTGCTGTCTGAGCTGTAGCTTTTAGGCCCTTCTCATGGCTGCAGTGGACAGAAGGATCATGGCAGTACTGGCTCTGATGACAAGGGCTAAGAGATTGGCTGCTTCTGTCCAGTCTTGGCCACCATGCCAGGGTAGGCTGCTTGCATTTTGTTCATACTGTATCATTACATGCTGGTAAAGTCAGCCTGTTGACCCATGACGAGTAGCACCCTGCTATTCAGCCTTAAATATAGCCAGCTCTTCTTTTGTGGAGGCCTGTGTGAGGAAATGGAGCACCAGAATGGGGTGCTGTGAAGTGTGGCTGAGGGAACAAGGGGACTGGGTTGGCCCAGGCACCTGGGAAGCAGGAGGAGAGGTTGCATGTAGTGAATGCAGAGCGCCTGGCCTTCTCACTTGTTTGGTTTAATGCAAATGCACCTATTCAGCAGACCTGCAGTTGGATTTGGTGTCCTTTGATTTCCAAAGCTGCAGATGAATAAACAGTAGGATTTTCTAAGTGCATTTTAAAATACAGCTTTGGCAAGCACAGAAGGCCAGGGAGTCTGTGCTCCATTTATTCCACACTTGTACAAACATTGGGTATTGAAGTTCTCAAATTCCAGAAAGAATAGACACTAAAAGTTAAGCTGCACCAGATGTAGGTGCCACTTAGTTGCTGGCTCTGAGCTGCCTTGGCAGCCAAAAGTGCTCAGAGGAGGGGGGGGAGGAGATTCAGCTAAACATGAAAATATTGAGAAGCATCCTGTGCGAGGGAGGAAAGTGGAGAAGGCAGCCCAGAACATTGCTGTCAGTACATGTGAGGACTGAGTTTGTTTGGTGGTGCTCTACAGGTCCGCTCTAGCTCATGCGTGCAGTTTGCTGTGCAGGTGGGGGATGCTCTTGCTATGGGGATGTGTCATTTTTTTTTTTTTTTTGCCCAAGGGAGAGAAAAGTGCCTCATGTGCCATAGGAAAATGGCAAGAACCTGTGCTCTGCTCACTCACTGAGCACAGACATTCAGGGGCTGCTCTAGTCCCTGAACACCACTTGCCATCATGGGGGATCCTGGGAAGAATCCTGGTAAAGATGGCTTTTGTCATGTTTCTTCTGATAAACTGAGGCACACCTTGCTTGGCAATTCTGTGGCCAAGCCAAATATTGGTCCTGTATGAACCCACCCAGCCAAAGTTGGAAATCTCTGGAACACAGATGTGGTCTGTAGCACCTGATGGCTTCTCCATTCTCTGTTCAGGTAGAGTAGTAGCTCTTGGGCTGCCAGGGTAGTCAGATATGACTCAACAGCAGTGAATGTTCTTCCACAGCTTCAAAGCCTTTCAAAACCCAGGCCATTCCCAGGGACATGAATGTTACACAGACCCCAAAGGTGGACCGTTTCTTTTCTTAGGGTGTCACAGCGCTGCTCATAGAGCTTCTTTTTGGTGGATGACAACTGGGGGATGCAGTCCTTGGTAGCAGCATCCCTTTTGGTCATGCCTTCCATGCTGCACAGCCCCAGTGAAAACTGAATTATAGTGGCACAGTGTTTGCACACTACTTTGTTGTGGAAGAGAGGTATCTTGCTTAGTGAGGGAGGAGGATTTTGATCTCACTGGTTTCAGTAGAACTATAAACAATGCTGGTGGTGTAAATATTAACACGTGTGTATTGTGAACCACTGGCAAACCGAAACCAGGGGTGTGGAGGGGGATACATTCTGAAGCTGTAGGATGTGTGCAGAAATCGCTGCGCAGCATAAAAGTTCTTTCAGTGCTGATTATTTTGATTTCAATCTCCAGAATGCTTTCTGCCTTCCCAAAGCAAAGTCAGTGGTGTGGTCTGGGAGGTGGGGGGGAAAGGAAGATTTTATCTAAACTGATGTCACTCTCTTCTGATGCTGAGCTGCTTTGGCCTTCCTGAAGTGATCTTGTCAGTGCCTGCCTAACCCTTTTCTCTCTTCCCTAATATCTGAGGGGATATCAACAGCAGGAGTCTGCACTAAGCAATGTCCTTGATTTTCCTTCTTGTAAAGAGCCTGCAGCATGCCAGACCCCAGGATTTGGGGAAGAAGCCCGAGGACGCATAAGCAATGTATGCTGTGGTAATGAGCTGGCAAGCTCGGATCTCTCCAAACATCTCAACATGTGCCAAGGGAATGGAGCGCCCATCATGGGGATCATGGTATTCATCTCTTGTGTATCTTGCTGCCTGCTAGGAATGGGAAGCTCCGTTCTGCTGGCCCTTATGCATGTGGTGGGCAAGTGTTTCACAGGGTGCTGCCTGTAGCTGCTGGACAGGCCATGGGACAGGACAGCACAACCCCATATAGTCCATCAAGATGCTGTACTGTTTTTCGCTGCTTGGCAGTTCCTGATGGCCTGTCAGAGCTCCCTGCGATGAGGCAGGCTGAGCTGGGCCAGACCACATGGAGCTTGCACATGGGCTGGCAGGGTTCCCTCCCCAAAGCCATGACTAGTGCCAAGCTGGATGTTTCCGTTTGTCCCCACTTCCTTTGTGGCATGAACTCTTTGTGCTTGACAAGGCCTGGATGATGGTTGGGCTGAGGCAGGAGGAGCAGTGAGGGAAGCTGCCTTCCCCATCTTTGACTGCGGGCAGAGGATTGTTTTTCAGTACCACAAACTCAGCACGGGCATACTCAGGGACCTGACATCTTCCTGTGGCTTCAAGCCTGGTCTGGCCACTGTCCCTTGTTTACTCAGTTCCAAGATTCTGTTGGGATCTGACACCACACAGTACTTTGGGGAAGAACTGGGAAGCTGAGCAAGCAAGGGTGTGTATGTTGTACTGAAAGCACTGATGTCTGCTTTGTTCTGGGGTGCCTGCAAGGGCGGACCCCAGTACCCTTCTCTTCCACTGCCTATCCTGGCTTCACAGTAACACTGCCATAGGCACACCATCATTACCAGGAGGAGCTAGAGCAAGTCTCCCTCTCCTTGTTTACCTTGTTAGCTTTCACATTTTTTCCTTTCTCAAGCTTGCTTTGGGTGAAATTATTTCCCAGGTCACTCCTATATCCTAGCTCTCTGCATATGCTTGACTTTACTGTAAGCAAAGTGCCCAGCTGCCTGGACTGCAGGCTTGAAATGGCCCATGTGAGAGCTGTGTGCCCTGTCAGGACCACAGCTACCTAACTCGCAGTGGCGTGTCTAATGAGTCAGAGCTCACAGCACCGGTCTCTGCCAGCCCTGGGAAGACAACCAGCCCTAGGATGACAACCAGTCCTGCAGAAGGTCGGTAGTGAAGGTGCACTTGCTGGCAAAAGTCACTCTGTTGGAAGAAAGCGCTGATCCAACCGGAAAGGGCAGAGTCCCATCACACCGGCTCAGCACCTGCATACCCTGCAGCTGTGCGGTGGTGTGGTGCCCAGAGCCTCACAGCTGAACTGCCTGTATCATTACAGGAGGGCCTGAGGCAGGTCCAGGGGCTTTTTCCTGCTTGTCAGGATGTTGTGTAAGATGCTGCCTCTTTTGGTGGTCAGGGGAAGTACTGACATGGCCTGGGAGCCTCTTGCAGCTTGGGGCCTTGCCTTTGCTTTCCGAGGGAAGCCATTTGGAGGCCCAGTGCTCAGGATTTTTGGGGTGAGGATTGTCAAGAAATAGTAGCTTTTCCCTTGTTGGGATTTCTTGGGGCTCTGCTCCATGAGCTGTTCCATCAGTGGTATTCTCTGGCTTGTCACCCTTGGATCCCTTCTCTCAAAGGACCCCTGGCTGTCATTCTGTGCTGATTCAGATTCCTCGGTAGTGATCTCCAGTCATCCCTGGTTTCTTTGTGCTGTGTGCAAGGAGCTGTTGCTTCTGAGCTCCGCTTGGAGCAGGCAGAGTGTTGCCCAACCCCTCTCCATCTCTGGCATCTCTCGCCGAGTGGGTTACCTGTGTTCACGTGTGGATCTGCCCCCACTGCGGCTCTCCTCCACTCCCCTCCTCCTCTCCCTCTCCTCCTCATCCACTTTGTTCTTCGTGGCTTAGAAAACAAAGCCTTTGGCAAGTGAAGGAGGTGCCTGCCCTTCCTGGGGGAGGGCCAGCTGGCCTGCATTTGATTATGGCAGCGCCTCCTCATCCCTCCCCATTGTCCTTGCTGCTGTAGGAATGCCAGCCTTTTTGCGCTCCATCCCGTGAACAAGTGTTGCTGTCTCTGGGGCCCAAAGAGGGGCTGGGGCCCTTCTTCCTATCCGTCCAGGCCTGGCTGGCAGGAGAGCCTCTCTGCACATCTCCATGCACCTTCCCTCTGAGTCGCATACACCCCATCCTGACTCCGGCAGCAGACAGACACAGCAAACCCTCTTGTAAGTACCAAGTGTCCGGCGTCCCAGCTGACGTGTGAGTTGTATTGAGATTGTTTGGAAACAATGTAAGAGAAGGCTTTTCACTCTGTTGCTTGTGTGTGTCTGTATGCATCCAGCATGAATCAGAGTGCTTTGTGTGCGTCTTTTGTGTGCTCAGACAGAGCCCTGTGAGCTGTGTGCATCTTTGCATGGTCCCTCCGAATGCCAGGGTTGTGCTGTCCATAATACAGCAGTGCCTGTCCCTCTTTCTCTTTATTAGAGGTTATTGCATGATCATTTCAGTAGGCATAATTTAACTGCACCTAGGAGTTGTTGCTGGGATTGTGCTCCTCCAGACTAGCTGGATGTATGCACAGGGCAGGTGGTACCCTTTGATCTGCCCAGACTTCTGTTAAAGGTTGTGGACAGCATGAAAGGGGACTTCTCGACTGCTTCAGGGTTTGCTGGGCTTCTGTCTTCTGCGTGACTGAGACCTGCTGGCACAGTGTTCCCAGCTTTGAGAGATGGATCTGATCTTCGATGTGACAGCAGAAATCCAGAGCATGATAAATTAGCTGACTTCTGTAGATGTCATTACTTCTCACTTCTCCCCAAAAGGCTCAGAACAGTGACCTGTTGATACCTCGTTTTCTGCTGTGCTTCGTTTCTGATTATGTACCGGCTATAATGTTGCAGATGATGGTTTTGAGGAGGAAAAAAAAACCCTCAAGTCCCCTTCAGGCAATAAATTATTGATATTTCTTTTTGCTTAGCCTTTGATGAGGAAAGAAGGGTTGTGAATGCTGGTCTGTGGGAAGTTGGAAAGGATCCTGGTGGCTGCAACCTAAAAGTGTGATTTTTCTGTCACTGGCTGTTTGGCACAGTTTGAGAGTTAATTTGACTGAAAGGGCTTTATGATTCCCTGCTCTGGGAATGTGCTTGGAGAAGTGGAGAATAGAACTTAGCACCAAGGTCAAAGAAAGAGGCATTTGATGTGTCCTTACTGTATCGTACTTACTATGAACAGAGACGCAGGTCACCATGCCACGATGCTTGTCACTTGCTAGCTGTCCTGTGTAGGTCAAGAACATGGCTTTGCCCCCCAGCACCTCTGAGCAACTGAAGTGTTTGCTGTGGCTTATAATAAAGTCTTTGGGAGAGGTTTAACATGTGCTATTCTCTCTCTGCCTCTGTGCAGAGATTGGCTTTACTTTTCTGGGGATGGGCTGTACAATATTCTCAAATAACAGCTTTCATCTGATTACTGGTGCAGGTTCTCAAGACGATGAAGGAAGTTCTGAGTAGCACAATAGAGAGGAATATATACTGTGCCTTCTTGATGCTGAGAAACTGTTTTAGGGGAAGCCACTGTTGTCTGGCTTCAGCATTGTCTGACAGCAGCTGTCTCATCTCTGCCTCTTCTCTCTCCTTCCTCAGTTATGCTTGTAAAGTCATGCCCCTAGACAGACATCTAGTCTGATTTGCTCTCCCGTTTCATGGGTGTCCTTTTTCATGCACAGCCTGAAGCAGTTGGGGGAATGAGCCTTGAGGCTGGAAAATTGATCCTCTGGCAGAGTTCATGTAAGGTTAATGTGTGAAATCTCTCCCTTCTCCTTCCTGCCAGGCTTTTGCTGGAGAAGTCTTCTTGCAAGGTTAATAAGCCTCAAATGTTTACTTTCCCATCAAGGGTATTCATGTGTCAGAAAGTTTCTGCTTTGCGTTGGAGTTTGAGATAGCCCTCCTACACAAACAAGAAGTCCTGGACATTTAAATCTGATCTGCTACAGCTCCCCTATATTTTTTCTGTCTTGCCAAATTAGTGATTTGGAAACTGTTCTGTTTTATGAATTATCCAGTAATTCACTGCTGGATCTACTGGTGCCCAGGCTATTTTCTCCTGTGTTTCATCAATTATTTCATTGTCAAATTGGCATCACAGCAGTGCCCCTAGCTCCTGCAAGCTCTGTGACAGTAGGTGAATGCTAAATGGTAGTTAGCACCAGCAGCATTCTGTGCTCCTTTCTGGTTACACAACACGGGTGTGAGACTGGTGCTTAAGTTTGTCCCTCAGTGTTACAGGGCAGCAGTGAATTAAGTAGGGTTTTTCATGTGCTAAATCCAAGCATAATATGCAGTTGAAGGTGAGGGGTTCTTTGGTTGAGATGCTTTTGAGCACCTGTCCCCAGCACCACAGGCTTTGCTTTAGTGCAGTATGAGGTCTGTGTGATGTGTTTGTGGCATGTGCAGGGGGGTAAAGCCTTGATCTGATTGTCTGGGGTCCTTCTCCCTCCTACTGTGCTGGCCAAATCCTCCCCATTGCTGGAGGGCATAGCAGGAAGAAGAGGCTGGGGGAGCCAGCCAGTGTGTAGCATCTTTTTGGATGTAGGCTGCTTACCCCTCAGCTGCCTTCCCTGATCCCAGGAGTGCCAATGTGTTCTGCTACTGCTGTGTATGCAGGGGGGCAATGCTTGGTATGCTGAAAGCACCTTCTGCCTTCATCCTTGATCACCAGAGCACCTCTCTGTAAATATTCCTTGGTGACCTTGGTGGCCCATGAGCATAAACTGACAGTTGTCTGAAAGTCTGGGGCTTCCCCTCTCTGAGTTGGGTGGGATCAAATCTCCTGGAAGATCATGACACTTGTAGCCAGTCAGTAATGGCAGGGAAGAAGCATTTCCTCCTAGCAGGTTTAGGGATTTCCCAGCTCGTGTCACAGCTGATCTGCAACGGAGCGCATTGCACTTGAGGTGCAAGATCTGATGCTAGCAGAGATCTTTCCTCAGCTGACTGCAGCCTTGTGCACATGTGCAAAATTTTGGGGTTGGGTGCTTTTTTTCATTCTAATCTTGGGATAGGAGCTGCACAGGGTGACAGGTTTTCCGAATGTTTGTGTGCTGGCATCCATCTGGATGCTCACATCCTTGTGGAGGCTGGAATTCCCTTTAGTCACGGGACTTAAATAGATCTGTTCAAGCAATCTGGACATGAAGCCCCCCCACAGTGTACAGATGGGGCTGAGGCTCACAATGGCTCCCATCTGCATATCAAAGCCCTGGACATATGGACAGGGTTCTCCCAAGCACCCACTGCCTCTGACCTGGCTCATTTCGCTGCTCCATGGGGGCTTGCATCCTCTGAGTACATCTTGGTGTGCTCTTAAACCAGGGAGCTATTTCTACCTTCGTCAGCTACCCTGAAGAAGGGAGACCCAACAGATGCTCAGGGTGTCTGGGTTCAGTTTCAGCTTCACATCTCCCAAGGCACAAGCACCCACAGTGCAGTGCAGAGAGATCCCAGCACATCACTGAATAATTAAGTGAAGTTTGGCTCAGCTTGTCACAGGGGAAAGGATGTGAACTGAAGACTACAGAGAAAGCATCCACACTCCCCCATCCAGGCCTAAAGGCATACTGGAGGTTTTGCAATCCCCAGCTGGGCATGGAGGACCTCATTAGAAGGGAGCCAGTGCAGAGCAGACAGGAGACACCTGCCACAGTCCAGTCTGTCCTCACTGGCCTGCGGTGTACTATTACAGCGGGGTGTTTGTACAGCATAATGATGTGGCTGTTGGGACAGATGTAAAAGTGAAGCATGCAAAAAAGTGATTTGTTGCTGTTATGCAAGTTGCCAGCTTTGGTGACTCACGCATCTTGCTGTGGCTTGATCTTGAATCTGGCTGGTAACTTGAGGCTCTTGGCCCTCTCCAAAGAGGGGAGTTCTCCCCTTCACTAAAAGAAGCCTGAAAACATGTTGCTCTTTTCCTCCTCCTCTAGGCAGTGGTCATACATCCACAAATACACATGCTCATTCCTTCATGCCTTCTGCTTTCTCAGCCACCAGTGAGTTGCACTCAACATGTGTAACTTCTTTCAAGTCAATCTTCAGATGGTTTTGTGACTCTGTAGTGACTGGTGTAGGCTGTACCCAAATGAAGGATGAGCCACCGGATTCCAGTTGTTAGGGGCAGCCAGAGAGAAGGACGGTGGCCAAAACAGACTGCAGCATGCAGTTTGGGTTTGTAACTGCTGAAGCACCAGAAAGGAGGGAGGATAATACTCACCGAGGCACTGAAACAGCATCTGCTCTTATTCTGGTAGGAAGGGGTTGTGAGCAGAATTTCATTGACAGAAAAGCTTTGCTCTAAGTGCAGAAAGCTGCTGAAAAAATGGGCAGTGCCTCAAACGTGAAGAGGCTGGTTTGCAGCAAAGGCAAGTAATAAAGTTTCTGATTTTACTGGGAGCAAACTCAGCCCCCCATCCTCTGGACTTGGGAGCTTTTAAGTGTTGAGAAAATCCCCTTGGCAGGGGCGGGGGGTAGAAAAATCAGTGCAGAAATCTACACAAGGGTGCAAAGTCATGAGGGACTGTGGAGCAAAAAGGAAAGACTGAGGGAAAACTGCACATTGTCAGCTGTTGGGAGGTTTTCTGCAGCTGCAAAGCAGTGGAAGCTGTGGGGAGGGCAAATCTCAGACACTTGCTGCCCACCTTCCTAGGAGTCATTTTATACATACACACACATATAAGTGTATACATATGTGTGTTATATATACATAGGTGTGTGTCTGTATACAGGTATATAATGAAACTGGCACAGGCTGCTCTGTGGGAGCTCTGAATTGTACTGAAGCAGGGGTTATTGTAGCTTGTTGTGATTCATCAGTTGAGTCAGCCTGTTCCTAATGGAGCTACCCTAGGTGTTGCCTGGCAGTTGCAGCGGTAGTTACAGAAAAGAAGGGCAAGCACGCGTCCTGCACGCCAGCACCAGCACAACAAGCCACGTTTGCCCTTTGGGTCCTCGTGCTGTCGTCAAGAGAGCTGAAATCATGTGCAATCCTATTTTATCCAATTATGTTCTCCTGTAATTAGACTCTTCTGGACTTGTCAAGCTTGGCTGCCCAGAGGGGAAACGAAGGGATTTTTGAGCTCTGTTCGTGTTCGCCCAGAGTGCTGCTGCAAAAGGATTTCCAAGCAAGTTGCTCTAACGAGCACCCTTTGATGGTGCTTGGGCTGTGGCATGCCAAGAACCAACCCTGACCAGTGTTGCTTCCTGACCCCTTGTTCTTCTTTCCTGCCCATCTGTGGGTATCTGCTTGTTCTCCTTTCTTACGCTTAAATCCAAGGAGTTTGTAGTCTGCACTTGTCTCTCATCCTTTGCCCTCCCACAGTGTTTGTACAGCATCTGGCGCTTGGTAACAGGCAGAAATGCAAATAAAGGATTTAAAGTTTGTTTCCTTAGCAGCTAGTTTTAGGCAAACTGGCGATTTCAGTGGTCTCTCCTCTCTTGGAGAGAGGAGGGGAGGTATTATGAGGTGCACAGCAACACAGAAATGGTTTAGCTTTTTATTTGAAGAGGGTGAGTTCTTTCCTCCATGTTTGAGCTTTTACTAGCCACATCCCCTGTAGGACACAGTTTTGATTAGTTTGGTTTCTGCTGCTAATGAATCCCAGCAGGTTTTCAAATGCAGTTTGGAAAAGTCGAATGCTACAGGGTGGGGAAGAGAGTAACAGCAAACCTCTGCATAGAGAGGAGATTACTTCTAACTTGGTGGCTTTGCTGAAATGCTTGTGTTCTGAAATGACATGGTTTCTTGTACGGCCAAGTGTGGCTGCCTGCTCGTAGAGTCACAAATCTTGCTAGAAGCGAGCAGGGGCTTTGGCTTTCAGAGATGTGGAAAAAGCATTGCAATGTCTAGGAGGGATCAGTGTTTTCTCCAAAGCTCTCGTGTGTCCGGTGGCAGCTTGGTTTGAATTTTGCTTGAATTGGAGTCAGTTGGGATGTTTTCTCTCCCTGTTTTTTGCACTGTGAAAGAGGGGATCTGGCCTCCATCCAGTCAGGGTGTTCTCTGCATACTTCAGTAGTTCTTGTGTGAAGTGCGGCCCCTTCCCCCTTTGCCTTGTATCTGGTTACCGGGGCTCCTCAATCTGGTATGTAGGCTAGCAGCATTTGCTTGTGAATAGCCAGAGCTGAGATGATACGCTGAAGCAGTGGCCCTGCCTCAGTCCGGCCGTAGGGGCTGGTAATGTACAGCACAGAGCTGGGCACAGCCAGGATATGGACCCCCTCTGTATGGATGGGAAGGTAGGATGAGGTCTATTTTTAACAGATTAATTGACTTGCCAAGGAGACATCTGCAGGTCATGAAGTCTTGCCCTTTCCATGCTCCTTCCTTCATGGGTGTTATTAGTATTGGTGGGTGGGAGCCTGAGGAAAGCCCAAAGCAGATCTAAGCGAGTGGTGAGCTGACCACTTTCTGCTATAGCTACTTGGTCTCTTGAGTTAGCAGAGAAACAGGCTTGTCACTATTTGCCCTCTGACAGCTCTTGTGACAGTAAGGTTTTAGCCTGGATAATTTTGCTTTCAATATATTTTGGTGTAAAATGGCTTTTTAATTGTGGTCTTTCTGAACTGTCAGCATACAAAGCAGTCTCCAGCCACAGGTCCCTGCTAATGCTGTGTATGCAGCAGCCTGTGACAAGTGACACATCAGTGTTGTGAGCAGGAGTCAGTTCTCAAAGCAGCCTAAAGTCATGTTGGAGTTTAGAGGGAATAAGCCCAAATGAGAATCTGTAATGAGAGGAGCACACCTGGGAGCAGGCATTTTTGTGCAAGAGAGCAGCATTTACTTTGGACTTGTGTTCTGGTAAGCGCCCTGTCACTCTTTACTCTTGTGCTGCAAGCGCTGCGACCAGTGTCTCAGCTCTGCAGGGTTCCGTGCCAAGACCTTGGGCTGCTAGCAGAGCAGGGCAGCTGCAGGAGTCAGTGCCTGCGTGGCACCGTGTATAGCTATTGGGAATAGCTTGGCTCAGTTCACAACAGTACCTGTGAAGCTTTGACCTTCTCTGGCTGCACCAGTTCTGTCTCATTTGCTGCAAGCTAACCTCATCTTGCTCTTCTAACTCACAGCTGAAGTTAAGGGCACTTAGAGTGAGCATAGTGGTAGTGAGAGGAGGTGTTGTTAAAAGGGGAGTTGTGCAGTTGTTTCTTGCCCCAAAGACCTGTGATTTGTTGTGTCTCACTAACAAAAAGCAGAGTGAAGCACAGCTTGCATACAGGAGCTGCATGCAAGCTGGATTAGGGCTTGTTTTATGATGTTGGTTTCTTTTTTGCTGTCCTTGGCAATGTTCCCAGCTGTTGCGCTGCTTCCCTCTCTCTGCATTGTAGAAAGCAAGGGAGTGAGGAGCTTGCAGTCCTGGGACATTGCCGCAGAAGGATGGGAGAATTGGTCTGTCTTGTTGCTGTGCTTCAGTCATCAGCTTCAGCCATCATACCCACAGCTGTATTGCATCCCTGCCTGTGTTGTTGCTCCCATCAGGATCAGTCTTGGCTTTTCATCACCCCTATTGCAGCTCCCCTGTACAGTCTCTTCAGATTCAGAAGGAAACCTTCTCGCAGCAGAGTTCGTCAGCCAGCTGGGTGCATTTTTCTTCTGCAGAAAATTGGAGGGTTTGTGATCTGCCTACTCCACCTGCCTCTGCCTATCCAGATACCCAGTTTCCTATGTGACAAGGAAAATACAGTTACAATCATCATCTCCCCACAGGAAGGGATGAAAGAGAAGGTTTGGACAAAGGCAGGGCCCCCTTGAAATTGCCCCTTCTGGCATCTGTCTGCAGATGCAGTGTCTGTCTCCTGTCTTGGCTACCCAGAAGGTGTCTTAGAGATCACTGGACCTTGAGTATGAGAGTAATCTGGTGGATTTGTGATAGGTTTGGGTTGGGGAGGTGTAATATCTGAGTGGTGGCTCAGGTGAGGATCCAGGACCACTGAAAGGCTTTCTATGCAGTGCTGGCAAAGTGCCCTGAGCCACGGCCGAGCAGCTTCTCTTGGCCTGTATTTGCGGATGGCACTTCAGTGGTGCTAAAGACAACACACTCCAGGAGCTTCTGTCCTCAATGCGCTGCAAGCCTTGCCCATGGTGAAATGAGCAGGGACAAACACAGGGTGGTGGGCTTGAGGGTGGTACTGTGCTCCAGTGAAGTGCCTGGGTCTTCCTAATGGAACACCAGGTCCCCAAGAGCCCCTGCCTCCCCCGGGCAGCCTGGCAGGACCACCCTGTCGCTGACTCCTCACGCCGATGCTGGATAGGTGAGCCCTGCGTATGCAGGAAGCACATTTGTCTTTAATCCTGTAATTGAGAGTTTCAGTAACGACTTGTCTGTAGATCAAAAGCTGAGGTACAGGCTCCTTCCTGCCTGGTTCCAGGCATGGTTGGGAAGATTCAGCTTCCCTGCACACAGGTGCCTCCTCTTATATAGGAGCAGCTCTTGCAGCTTTGCAGAGAAGCTGTAGGTCTACCTGCTCCCCAAAAGCCCCACAGCTGGAGGGCACTATCCCGGCTTGGCTGAGTGTGGTTTGTAACCTTACCAGGACACAGATGATGGCAATACCCCTGTCTGCATGAGGGTGTTCCCTCCTGGGTGCCGGTCCCTCCTGGGTGCCGGGGCACACTTGGTCCCTGGAGAGGGCTGCCATTTCATGTGCTAAAAGGGGCAGTTGAAGCAGATGATGTGACTGGAGCAAGCCTTGGTGGCCACTTAGCATGTTACTGAGCAAGCTGCAGGGTGTGGAGCGCTGTTCCCATTGTGCAGGGAACAAAGCTGAGCTATTCACTGGCCTGCGACAGGCACTGGGGATGGAAGAAATGCTATTGAGATTTAGAGTAATTTCTGCACAGCCCTTGGAGTCCTCACCAAGAAGAGACAGATATCAGATGAAGATGAGGGGTGGTGGGGCTGCCTACCTTGTGTGGTTTGCAGCCCTGATTCCTCCTCACTGTAGCCCCATGCAGATCCACGGAGTTTTCTAGAAAGAAAAGAAGCCTCTTTTCTCTCTCTCTCTCTCTCTCCCTCCCCATCTGTGCATGGAAATGAGGTCCCCAGCCTCAAAGGCCTTCACAGGGCAGCTACCTTCCCGACTGGCTGCTGTAAAGGCTAGGCTGGCCTGCTCGCTGTGCCTCTCCTGCACATTGCTCTTGGCATCCTCTTTCAGAGCCCCATGTCCCTTTTGAGCTCAGCTTTTCCTGTCAGTGAGCAAAAGGGAGCCAGCATGCAGTCTTTGGTCAGGATCACCCATTGACCTTCACAGCCAGAAGTGAGATGTACCCTTAGCCCACACTGATGGCCAGCCCTTGCTCCAGGCAGAGCTCAAAGGGGTTGGTGTTGGTTCGCATACAGCTGGAGGGAGCAGCTCAAAAAACCACAGCAAAATAGGCCACCTGTCACTGCCGTGCGGATCTGGTGGGCTCAGCTGCACTCAGCATTTCACCTCGCCTTGATATGCATCTGCCTCCAGGGAATAAAAGACCCTCCACATCACAGATAAATGGAGATTCTCACCGGGGTCTGGCACGTCCTCTGCCTCTGCGTGCCCCTCCTGGCCCCCAGCAGTGGGCAAGTCTAGAGCATAAAGCCTGGATCAAGAGAGAGGCAGGTCAGGAGGCTGTTGCTGTGCTAGGCAGGGTAATGGGAGGAGAGGGGACTGCTGCTCTTTTGATTGTCCTGTGCTGCGGTTGCATGAGGCTGTTTGAGAAGCACTTTCACCAAGCAGCTGCTGGTGTTTCTGAAGCAGCTTCTTGCTCCGCATGAGTAATGGGGCTGGCTGCATGCACGCTGTGCAGCTGCAGCTCAAAAGAGCAATGTGGACGGCTGTGGGAGCTCCTGTGGAATCTGTCCCTGGAGTGACTTCTCAGTCTGCAGGCTACCCATCATGTGCTGGCATTCAGCTCTTGTACAAACAGCAGCGCTTGGCGTTCATAGCTGTCCCCATCTAGGAGCTGGGCACCATGTGAATGAAGCATCTCCTGCCCTGCCTACCTCTGTCGCCAACAGAGAGTGAGCCTGGCACCTGATCTGTTTGACCACTGGGTCCCTGATGGGGATGCAGTGTCTGCTCCACATCTGCAAAAAGTCTGGGTGGATTTTCTTGGTGTGAAGGCTCTATTCTGCATAAAAAATAAGCTCTCTGAGTGCAGTCTGTCACAGTAAGGCTGTTCAGCAGGTGGAAAATGGTCTAAGGGTGGTCATGTTGTTCCTGCCACTACATATGAATGTTGCTTCTCTGCAGAAGCATAGCAGGTACGCAGGGCCTGACAGGTCAAGTGGTAGAGATGGTCTGGCTCACTTCAAGGGCAGCCTGTGGTATTTCTGCAGATCCACTGGCCTTGGACAGTTGATGGAAGGTGCCAGGCAGGCTTGCCCTGGGTGTTTTCTCTGGCTTGTGCATCCGATTTTAACAAATAACTCTGTGTTTTCACTGGTGAGCAGTAAAGTTCCCTGGCCAGGCCTATGGCAGCTGGTCACATCTTATCCACTCTATAGTTAAACCTTGTCATCATCCCGGCTTTGTAGAGAAAGTAGTGACTTATGAGCCTGACTAATTCAGATGTTTGCCTTTTCTCTCATTTTTATTGGTGACAGACAGATCTTAGTGCATGGTGCTTCATTAACCCCTTTACTGCCATGGTGGTAAGGCACTGTTACCTTGCGTCTGTCACATTGGACCACATTTTGTGCCACTCCTTGTGTTCGACTGATACAGCAGAGCTGTTTTAGCAAAGCCAGCGTATGCACCACTGCTAGAGTTAAGCCCCATGAAACTGCTTCCAGCATTTCTGGAGTATTAGAAATAAACTGCTGAGCTCAGTATTTGACTAACCAGCACAAGCATGTAGTGCAGTAGCAGGCAGGGCCAGGCAGGTAGGCAGGGCACAGTACACCACACGGGTGCCAGCAAGCACAGAAAATGCAGAAGCTGCAACTGGGCTTGCATGGTCTCAGATTCCTACTTGCTGCAAGGATGGGTCAGAGCACTCAGCATGATCCACAGAGCCCAGCTCTGATAGAGTTCCAGGCATCTGCGTGCCATCAGCTCTGGAGAAATGGCATGGGGAGCAGCAGTCCTATTCCCTGCAGTTTACTGATGCCACCTTGATCTCGTACTGCATGGTAGTGGTGGGAATGGCTGGGCAAAGGAGGAGGGCGAGTTCTACGTTTTATACGGAGCAGGGCCACACTGAGGTGTGAATTCCTGCAATCTTGGCAGCAGCTTCCCCTGGGCCCTCCTGCCCAGAGGACGAACGTGCCCAGCAGCGTGTGTGCCCAGAGTCACAGGGACCTGGCGGGGAGGTGGAGCTGTGGCAGAGCGGCTGGCACAGCTGAAGCCTTCTGCATAAGGAGCTGTTTGTTTAGCTCAATTGTTAAGCCCTATTGACAATAGCAGCGCCCCCCTCCTCTCACACTCGAGGAACTGTGGTGGCCACACACTGATCCTTTCTCTTGTCTTCAGGCACCGAATTCGGGTTATTCTTCCCTGAGTCACTCTGACTGGCTGTTGCCTTTTGTTCTCGCTCTCTGCAGGCATACGAGTGGGCCTTGGAAGGGATGCGACACCTTGCCTGCATCAGCATGGAGGACTGCAGCTCTGCTGAACACTGTGCAGGTGTGATCAAGTGCCTGGAGAGTTACAAGGGGCAGCACCCAGACATCAGCGATGCCCGGTTCCAGGAGATGAAGGAACTGGCCTGCGAGCTGAAGAGTGACAAGGGACTCAAGCAGTGGAAATTTGCATGGTCCAAATGCCAGGAGACCAAGCTGGTTTTTGAAAGGAAACTTGAAGCAGCCTTGAGAACGAGGAAGTCTCTGCTGTCAGACCACAAACCAGCTGCAGGGGAGCAGTCCCGGGCTGGCAGTGAGGCTGGCAGTCTGTCCCACCGGAGGCACTCTGAGGGGGCCACCTCTGGGTCCCACTGGGACAGGACTTGCAGCGTGTCTCACTGCTACAACAGGCCCAACTGCTCTCTGGGTTGGACTAAGGAGAAAGCTCCTTCGACCTCCCTGAGCTGCCCTGGTGATGTCAGTGCTGGGGAAGAATTTGCCTGCCAAACCACTCTCAGCCCTGGTCCTCACTTGAGCAGAGTTTCTTTTGCCAGTGGGGCCTCCAAGTCTCCAAAGCTGCCTGAAGAAAAGTCAAACCTGGAGAGCATATTGGAAACCCTGGAGGTGAAGCCATCCTGCACATCCACTCCAGCCTCTGGGAAGCTGCCACCCAGGAGGATGCTCCGGAAGGCCCAAAGCTTTGACCTTCCATGTGGTGAGAGCCTGTGGTCAGGCTGCCAGAGGACGCTGAGCGAGCCGGCCAGATACGGCAACACCGGTGTTTTTATTAAGGGGCTGGAGGTGAGCAGCACTGAGCTGGTGGACAGGACTTTCGCACTGCGGCAGCAAGCCGCTCACAGCTGGGCTGCAGACTGCCTGCTGGAGGGACAGAGGGGCTGCCTCTCCGTGTTGGAAGCCAAGAGCTGGGGCAGGTAAGTGGCAGTGACACTTGGCGCTCTGATACTCAGGTTGGTGAAAAGGCAGTGAGCAAAGATGTGAAGAGCTCTGCAGTGATAGTTAACTTTGGCAGTGGGTACAGGGTAGATGGAGATGTAGCTCCAGCTTCCCCGCACACACATGTGTGGCGCTGAGTGGGCCCACAGGGATGTCTCCACATAGCCTGGTACCTCCCTCTGGGGGGAGGCAGGGAAATGGGATCTGTTGCTCTTCCCCCCCAGCATGGTTCTTCCATAAGAGGGGAGAGAGCAGTTCCCAGGCAGGAGAGGATGGAGTCTGAACATTGCTGGCATTGGAGGATGAGGGTTTGCAGAAACACAGTATTCGGGGACCTGGTAAACCAGTGGTTACAGCGGGCGGGTCTGCAGTGGGAAAGCAGAAGTACAGTGCATCATGCTGCACACTTTTTGGGGAGCACTGTACCCAGACAGGTAGGGAGGCACTTCCAGACTCTGTGACAGCTGCTTCATAGGTAAGAGGGTGTTTGTGTTTGCCCTTTGGGGCTGAGATCTCTGTTTCTGTGGCCAACAGCTGGCTTTTGTTCTCTTCTTTTCCTTCTCTGTCCTTAAGAATCTCAACTTTGTTGTAGTACTGCAACATGGCTAGGACATGGAGAGCCCAGGGATGTGAGCTGTTCTTCATAGGGGGTCACCAGGCAGGTCTTTAAGCTGCTCTCATTGGAAAAGATTTAAAAAAAGAAAAATATTTTTTAAATGGTGGTAGAGGTGAGAAACAAGTGCTGGATGCAGGGGGACCACAAAGCTTCTCCGCTGCTTCTGCTCTGGATGGGATGGCTGGTGACAGTGAAATCCTCTGGAAGGGGTCTGTGATAGCCCAGCACAGCATGTGTCAGGAAAGCTTATGGCAGGGGATGAACACCAGCAGACAGGAGCCTAACTGCTTTGCTTCTCAAGGGAGCAATGCAGCAGTCCTCCTGTCCATGGGTGCTAAGGCAATCGTACCATCATACTGTTTAGTCCGCTGAACAGCCAGGAGTTGGCTTGGGGGAAAGCTGAGAGGCAGGGAAGGCAGGCACACGTTTAGAGTAGTTATGTTTGGTGCTGCACTGCCTCCCAGTGGAAACGTCGAGTATCTAAGAGCAATCCTTTGAGACGTGCAGAGTAACCCATGCTAGGAGCTGCTGTTTGCTGATGAAGTGATATGAGGTTTGTTTCCCACTCTTATTTTACTGGGACAAGCCCAACAGCACCTGCTTATGTTCTCCCAGGGTCAGCATTGACTCCCACAGCATCCAGTCATCGGGCTGACTGCTCCTCACAGAAGTTATTGTGACTTCTGCTGTCCCTGTTGTGTCAGGAATGCAGCTGTTCGCGGAGCAGCCTGTTGTGTCCGGAGCAGGTGTGTGTGTCCTGCTGGGGTTGGGTCAGGACCACAGCCAACCTGGGTCTCACTCTTCCTGAACAGAAAAGCCAACAGAGTTCCTTGGATCAGCCATGAGCTTTTCAGTGTTCAGGGTCAGAGCTATCACAGGCAGTTGTGAATCTGAGCTTGGATGGTGCTAAAGGATCATCTCATTCCCGTGTTGGGTCTCAGGGAGAGCTTCTCTAGGGATAGTCCAGTGCTTTGCAGGCACTCTGATGCTGTAGCCCTTCTGCATTGTGGATTCCTTCAAGGCTGAGTGTTTCCTATTGCAGCAAGCTGCGGCACATCATTGATGAGATGGTAACCACGGAACGGGAATACGTGAGGTCGCTTTGCTACATCATCGATAGCTACTTCCCTGAGATGGAGCGCCTCGACCTCCCCCAGGACCTGCGTGGGAAACGCAGCGTCATTTTTGGGAACCTGGAGAAACTCTATGACTTCCACAGCCAGTACTTCCTGCGAGAGCTTGAGAGCTGCTGCAACCACCCGCTGCGGGTCAGCCACTGCTTCCTCCGACATGTAAGGCAGCACCTTCTCCCTGGGGTTGGGCTCCTCCAGACACATGCTTGGCTCCTATGCCCAGCAGTGCCTATATATTTAGCTGCTCACCTGCGTCTTAGTGGGCTGTGGCCCTTTTTGGGAGGGGAAGGACTACCCTGTCCTGGGTTGATTTGTCCCCTGCCAGCTCAAATGCTAGGTTGGACTGGGATGGCTCTGCGAGGCTGGGCCCAGGCAGCAGCGGATGCTTTTTGCCTTTCCTGTTGCTCTTTGCTACCAAGAGACACTGCCAGGGAAGCAAAATGTCTGTTCCTTAAAGACCACCTGCTTCCGCAGGGACATCCCTTACCCTGTCTTCTGTCTGTGGTGTCAGTGTGGAATGACTTCAGGGAATGGAGAGGTACAGACCTGCTTGTTGAAAAGGGCTGCTAGGGAAAAGCACGGGACACTAGTCTTAAGCTCAGCTGCCCCATGCGTGTTTGCTGCTACCAGGTGAATGGTATCTGTTGGGGTACAAAAGGCGCAAGGGGTAACAGGACAGTGGATTGAAAAGTCTTTGCTACTGTAGGAGTAGGAAGGCAAGAACATTCCCTGGCTCTTAATGAACTTGAAGCAAAGTCATTCCTGGTATCATAGGAGGCTCTGGTGCAGCCTGAGAGAGGCAGAACTACTTGAGTAACCAACCCGGGGGCATGGCTGTCACTGTGTCCTGAATGTGCATTGGTCTCATGCAGGGACCTCTTTTTTGCAGAAAGACCAATTTGGGATGTACGCATTGTATAGCAAGAACAAGCCAAAGTCTGACTCGCTGCTGGCCAGCCATGGGAATACCTTCTTCAAGGTAAATTCCACTGCCTGCATCATGATTACTCCTGGTGTTTGGGTCACTGATCTGTTTAAACAAGCCCAGTTTTCCTGCTTGAGGGGAATGTTCAGCACTACCTCTGCTTTCATGGCACAGCTCTCTGCACAAGTGTATGTTGGGGGACAAGGGCAGAGATGTGGTGAGTGCTTTGGAAGGGAGCCGAGCGCACAGCAGCATTGGTCCTATGGCCTTGCCTTTCCCTGCAGGGCGAACAGAGTACCCCAGTCAGGAAAGCTATGGGTGTCGGTGCCTGCCTGGGGGCACAGGGCTCTCCATGGGAAGCTGCTGCCTTCAACTCTCTGCTGCATTTCTCAGTTCAAGCAGGTGCAGCTTGGAGATAAGATGGACCTGGCCTCCTACTTGCTGAAACCTATCCAGCGGATGAGCAAATACGCCCTGCTCCTGAAGGACCTGATCAAGGAGTGCAGTGAGGCACAAGAGCAGGAGCTGGGCTACCTCCGTGCAGCTGAGGAGATGGTGAAGTTTCAGCTCCGGCATGGAAATGACCTGCTGGCCATGGATGCCATCCGTGACTGTGATGTACGTTCCAGTGTCCTCCCCAGCCAGGGGGGGCAGAGCCACACTTCTTCCCCTTCTCTAGACTTGGGGTCTTTGGATCGTATGGTGAGCCTCCCCTCAAATTCCCAGAGTGATCAGGGTGCCGTCTGCCAGTACAGCATAGTGGGACTACTGAGGCACAGAGCAGGGTCTCCTTGATTCACTAAGACAGACAGCCTGGATGCTGTTACTTGAGCTGGGTGAGCTGCTTGTCATAAACACGCACCCAGGTGCTTACTGAGGTGACACGAGGGAGCCTGGCAGCACTTGCAGATGGTATCCTGCAGGCTGCCTCAGGCCCTTCAGTCTCTTTTGAGCTGGTGATAAGAGGGTCAGGCAGTTTGCAAGAAGGAATTCAAACTGATGCTGATGCCAGGGGTAGGCCAAAATCAGCTAGGTGGGGCTTGAAGGAGAGGCATGCAAAGTGCAGTACTGGAGGAGGGGAAACCACAGGGCTCAGGGAGGAGGAAGATAGATCTGGAGCAGGAAGAACTGAGGGACTGGTCTTCTGACCCAGGTGAGCCCCTGGCAGTCTGATAGGACTCCTTCCTCTTCAGCTCTCTTCTTTCCCTCAAGAGAAAGCTCTTCTGCCTCCGGTTGCCACCCCAGAGGTTTGCCACAGATCTGCACAGGGTGACAGGAGAGGGTCATCTGTGGATTATGCCTAGGAGAAAGGTGCAGCTCTTCCTTGAGCTCTGGGCCAGTTGTTTCAGCCTGATACGGCCTCTAGCAGACCCATGCAGCCCTACTTCTTCAAGAGCCCTCCTAAGATGACAGGTAGCTGCCACTTCTTCACCACCTGGGCTACAGCCATATGGGACCCTGCTCTCTAAGTCTAGACCTGATTCTGCTGGGGTCTTATCAGGATGTTCCCTGTGTCCAGGTGAACCTGAAGGAGCAGGGGCAGCTGGTGCGGCAGGATGAGTTCACCATCTGGCTGGGCCGTAGGAAGTGCCAGCGACACGTCTTCCTCTTTGAGGACCTGATCCTGTTCAGCAAGCCCAAGAGGATTGAGGGTGGTTTTGATGTGTATATCTACAAGCGCTCCTTCAAGGTACGGGCAGCCCTGCAGCTCCCTCCTGTGCAGGAGGTGTCCATGGCTGGTTTTCCCATGGACACATGGCTCTGAAATGGGGAGCAGGAGCATCTTCAGCAGAAGGGCTCCTCCCAACACTGCTAAGCCTTCTCCAAGCTGTGCAGTGAAGCCAGAAGGAAATACTTCACACATTAATGCCTGGGCCCCCTCCATGCTGTGAGACATGGGGACAGGGAGTGTGAGGGAATGGCAGCGTGTGTGCGGCAGGGAGGTGGTGCTGACTGTGGATGAAGTACTGGGAATTGCTTGCACTGTCTCTGTCCAGATAGTACCTGCTCCTGTCCAGGCCCTCAGGCTCCTTCCTCTGGGGTCTGCTGAGCTGGAGGCAGCTCTGGCATAGGATGCAGGCAGGGTTTAACCTTTCTGCTCCTGGTGGAGTCCCAGTTGATGCTTTGCTCTTCCTTTTTCTGGCAGACTGCAGACATTGGTCTGACGGAGAACTCTGGAGACAGTGGCCTGCGCTTTGAGATCTGGTTCCGAAGGCGGAAGTCCAGTGACACCTACATCCTCCAGGCCAGCTCAGCTGAGACTAAGCAGGCCTGGACCAGTGACATTGCCAAGATCCTGTGGCAGCAGGCAGCCCGCAATAAAGGTGTGATTCCTTCCTGGGGCATCTGTGCCGCAAAAGGTGCGGGAGGCCTGTTCAGCTCATGCTGTCCTGAGTAGATTTGGAGCCTGTTACCAGGCAGCTCTGTGTGGCAAGCAGCTGTGTGCCAGCATGCAGCCTCAGGAGCATGTGCTGGGCTTGGCTGGGCATGTCCCTTTCCTGTTCCTCATCCCCAAGGAAGATGCTAGTACAGGGTTCCCTGCCCTGTGAGTGTGGGCTGTGCTCCTGAATGGCTCCCTGTTCTCCCCACTGTCTAGGCCACTGCTGGAGTGGCAGCTGTCTGTCTGAATCCCTCCTCTCCGCCACAGGCTGTCCGCTTGGCAGGGCTCTCGTAGGTGGCATGGCACTGAGCTACTTGGCCAGAGCAGGGCATGACTGCTTGTCTGTGGAGACTCCTCAGGACTGGGGAGCGAGGGCAGAACAGATCTAATCTCTGTAGTTCAGGAGCAGCCTGGCCCAGGAGTTCTCTGGCCTGGGGCTGCATAGTGCCTGTGGGGAGGGTTGGGTCAACCTCACAAACATGGCTGTGGGTCTCTTCCTCTCCAGAAATCCGTATGCAGGAGATGGTCTCCATGGGTGTGGGCAACAAGCCATTCCTGGATATCAAACCCAGCGAGGCAGCTATCAATGACCGTGCTATCGATTACATCATGAAAGGAAGAGGTAAGTGCCAGCCATGCCTGCCTCCTCACTCCATGTGAGCTAGGCAGGACTGGTGCTCAGGGCTTCTTTGGTATGTTTTCTGGCAGGCGCCAGGACCAGAGCATCAATTGCAGTGTCTCTGTTTGACCATTCCAACCCATACAAGAGGACACAAGCGCAGCTCTCCGCTGGCAGCACCCCTGCTGCATACAGCCCTTCCTCCTCTTCCCTGCTGGGGCCCCTCAACCTCCACATGTACCTGGACCAGGCTCTGCTGCCAGGCGTCCTGGCCCCCAGCCGCCCCTTTGACATCGGCACCTGCATCGAGGAAGACGAGCTGGAGCACGAGACGAGCAGCCAGCCATCACTGAGTACGTATGAGCCCCGCCGTTCTGTAATGCGCCCTGGGATGTGCGGGCTCATCCCCACACCTTGGTCTGTACTGTGCAGTCAGGCCAGGCTCACTGGGGTCGTGGCAGTCCCTGTTTCATACCCAGACTGGAGCAATGCCAGCTCTGTCCCAGCTTTCGTGGGGGGAGTTAGCTCAGATACAGGGATTAGTAAAGCACCCACTGATCTGCGGCTGTGCCTGTGGTAGGCTTGGTGCTGCATACTGGGGCTTCTGGGGCCTTGGAGGCCAGTGCTTGTGTCTCTGTCCCTCTGGTATGAGGTGCTCTGTCCCTTGCTCCCGCCCGCCTGGTCCAGTGACTCCTTGGCTTCCCCTGTGTGAACTTCCCTGGCCAGTCTATACTGATCTCCAGCATCATTTGCTACCCTTCCTCAGGTTATTTTGTTGCCTATGGCTTTAAAGAGGCCCAGACAGGAGTGTGGCTTATCTACAGGCTTGTGTGGCCAGTGCCTCTGCAGACAGATACATTGTCAAGTGTATGTAGGCCAAATTCATCATCATCAGAGTGACCTTCCTCTCTTCCCCCAGCAACAGAGAGCTCGGAGTCGTCGCACTGCATGTCAGGCAGTGGCTCCAGTGGCTCCGACAGTGGCTGTGTCTCCAGCATCCCACAAGAAAGCTTCTGTGAAGACGTGGGCTCACCCCCCTACACGCCCCTAGGCTCACAACACAGCTCTGCGATGGAGGAGAAACCCAGGTTCACAAACAGCCAGTACATTTCTGCTGTAAGTGCAAGTGGCCAAAATACTCTCTTCACTTTGCCTGTTCCTGCAACTGCCTCCCCGGTTCAAGCCGCTGCCTCTCATGGGGGGACTGAAGATGCTGCTTTTGGGCTAGGGGTCACTGTGGGGAAGTGACCTTTCCTCTGGCAGAGACTTGCCTCCTCTGGGGCAGGCGAAAGCCCCTCTGCTGTGAAAGCCTCCCCTGTGGTGGCCAAGACCCATGAGGAGATGCTCTGGAAAGGACCTGCAGTGCTGGAGGATACACCAGGCGGGGATGCTGCACACAGGACCTATAATGCTGTCATGGGCCGGGGTACATACGTAACCTCCTGGGACAGATGGAGCTCTGCTGCAGATGCTGCTAAGCTCCTTTTCTGGGAGGTTTGGGCGCCTGTCGCTCTGAGATGGCAGTGTGTGTCCTCTTAACGTTCCTGAGAGTTCTCGGCTGCTTCCCTTTCCACTAGATCGTGTCCTGATGCTGTTGTCCTCTAACCCTGTACTAATGCTGACTTCTCTCCTCCGCAGAAAGCAGGCCAGGTCACCATAAGTCCCTCGACAATAGTGTGAGCCCCTCTGCACACGTATACCGCCTAAGGAAGTGGAGTTGCTGTAAGTAGCCCCTGAAGGGGATTTTCCAGCAGCTCTGAGTGCTTGTCAGGTTTGTCAGTAGCTGAGTCAGAAGAGTCTCACCCTCTGCTTCTCGAGGAGAAGTTTTTCACATGATTTTCTGACCAGTCTCTGGGGCTCTGATTCATCTGCTTAGAGGAGACCGGCTCCCACATAGATGGCTCCCATAGAGCCATTGCCTTCCACAGCCAGTCTGACGCCTCCCTGGCTTGAAGAAGCAGAAGCAAAACAATCCAAGTCACTTTCAGGTAGCAGATGCTCGAGCACCACCATGGTGTTCAGATGAGCTTCTTTCCTCTGAATGCCGGCCAGCTGTCTAACCACTAATCTGTTTCTTGTGGCTGTTTGCCGAAATCCTGCTCTTTGTTAGTCCCTTTGAACTGCCTTGGGGAATCCACAGTATTCTACCCCCACTGAATTTATCCCACAGTTTCCTTTGAACCTCCAAAGGAAACTGCACATCACCAGGCAGAGGAACCTGCTAGGTGATGGTCACGATGTCCCGAGGGAGCTGGAGGATGCCTTATCTGCAAGGAAATTGCTGTTGAACTGAGGAGGGGTGAGCCCTGGCAAGACTTGCAGCCAAGCGGGGCTTCCTATGTGTGGGTGGCAGCCCTTGGGAAGTCATGTCATGGCCTACCCAAACTGGCCTGCTTCTGGCTCAGCTTTTTCCTCTCAGGTCTTAGGCCTGAGCCTCCCTTTCCCCAGGGAGCAAAGGGGTAGGAACGTGAGAGAGGCAGGACTAGGGCTTGAAGAGTCAAGGCCCAGGGTGGTAGATGGCTCATGGGTTTGGTACTGTGGGGGTATTAACAAGCACGTGGGCCCACGGCTTGTGATCTGCAGGTACAGGAGTTCATAACCTGCTAAACGGCACCAGCCAAGGTTAAAATTTAAGATCCAGAGCCCCTTCTGGCAGGGGGGACAGTCGGAGACAAGACTTATTGAAGTGGGCACAGAAGCAGTGGGGTTTGCTGGCCCGCTGCTGCTGGGACAGCAGCACGTAGCCTTTGGGTGAGTCCTGAGGTGCAGAGGCAGCCCTCCGCATGGGGGAAGAGCTGCGCTTCTCCTTGCAAGGCTCTTCCAGTAAAATGTTCTTTCCCCACCAAAATGCAGCTCTGACAAACGGTGGTTTTCAAGCCTTTTGCAAAATCGCTGCTGGCCAGGTCAGAATGACCTGCCATGTCACAGGAGTGCAGCCAGTCTAACCCATTGCACGGTGCTGTGTTCCAGGTTTGATTGCCATTTCAAACTCCCTGAAGACCCCAGGCCTCTGACCAGCAGAAGGAGACAGTCTTCACCCATGAAGATAGAGATATATTTTATTTTTTTCTTTTACACATAATCAGCCTCTTTCAAACAGCCCAAAACCTGACCTCTGGCTGGGGTGAAGTCCCAAGAAGGTTTCTGTCAACTACACGTAATAGATTTGGTGTTGGATGGGACCTTGGGCATTCAAAATTTGTTAGCCCTATATTTATGAGTAATAAGTAGCATAACAGTTTGGGAAAAAAAGTATTATTTTTAAAGCTATGAGCTGTACAGATTTTTGTTACGAGCGACTCTGTTACTATTTGTTCTGTAAGCTGCACATTTTATAAAGTTTTTGGAAGGGCATAAAGAGAAACTGAGGTATTTAAGAGAAGTAGTGTAACTTTCGGTTTCAGGGTTATATTGACCTGGAGCTTAAGATTTAACGTCCTTCCATATGTTCTAAATATGTCTATCATAGCAATAATTTATTTTCTTGGCTTAACACTTCTGTTTTAATAAAAGCAATTTCATTGTTACAGTGAATCGTTTCTTCAGATGATTCTACCAGTGCCTCAGTGCTGAGCTTATCTCTGTCTTAACCACCTGTCAGCTCTTCCCTTCTCCCCATACAATTTCTGCACTAACCAACTGCCAGCTAAACCCTGTAAATCCCGAGTGTGTTCCCCAGGAGAAGGGGAAGATCCCCAGGTGGAGACTTCCCAGACACCAATGGGAAGGCTGAGGCAGAGCAGGAAGTTGTCCACAGAGCAGCCACCAGAGTCCTGGCAGGGCATGAGGAAGAGTGAGCTGTCTGCCAGAGGTCAGGAGGCACAAGTCTCCAAAGTCCCTGCCTTTAATTTAAGCCAGTTACCTGGCATAGCTGCTGTCCCAGCAGCAAGTCTCTCTCTGTCTCCCCGCTGGGTCAGGTTCCAGTGGCAGTGTTCAAACTCCAGCATGCCTTGTCCCAGTGGCCAGGCTGTGACCCAGGCTTTGGGGTGACAGGGGCTGGCTGCTTGCTTTGCCTCTGGTGTACTTCAGTCTCACCGTCGTGGCTTGTTTGAGGAGCTTTGGGTGGTGGTGGCATCCAAGACCAACACGTTTTGAGTATAATGGGTTGACTATAACACTGACCCTTAAATGCATGGTGTCTGAAGGAGCACAACATCACTGCAGGGCAAACGTGCCCTGTGTTCTAAGGTGGCCTGTTCCTGAGTAACATCAAAGCTCAGGGCGTGGCTGTGACAACCTCTCCCTGTTCTTGGAGGAAAGGAGAAGTAGCATTTTTGGAAAACATAGTTAGTTGCTGCCAAGCCTCCTGTTTACTCCTGGTTTATGAAGTGTTGTAAATTGGGCTCCCCCAGGTGTGTCAGCAGTGGTGTCGCATCCAGCCTGAGAAGCAGATGGAGCAGTAACTTAAAATAACTGCAGTTTTTTCCCTGTAGCTGCTGGGGCAGGGGAGCTGCCAGGCCCTTGACAGGGCTGTGCTGTAGTCTCATACCTACCTGAGTTATCCTCAACATACCGGCCATGTTCCTTCAAGTTTGGGAATTCCTGTACTGTACATAAAACACTTGTTTATTTTTAATAAGCTGGATGTTCTTTAAACCTTGGTTCTTTTTTTTAGACAGCAAAGAGAACACAGGTTGACACCTTTGTACAAAATGGTGTGGGAAACAGTTGCACAGGGAAGATTTTAGAAGTTACTGTTTTGAAATAATTGCTGAGTTAATAATTGCTGATTTTGGGGCTGTCAGGACAGCAATAGCTCGTGTCATGAGGGAGAGAATTTACTGATGCAACAAGAGGAACATGAAACTTGCTGAATTTTCCGTTTCAAAGGTTTCTGCATTGCTGGAAAAACCTTTAGTAATGTTTACCTGACACTGTTTTTTCAGGGTTTGATTGATTTGTCTAATAAAGGTTATTTTCTTTATATGAATCATGTTTGCATTGTATCTTGATTTCTGGGCTGCAGAAGAGGAAGTGGGCATGTGCCAAGAGCAGTTATTGGCTTCTCCCATGATGAGAAGCGTCAGCTCTCTGGAGGTTTTAAACCAGGACTAGCAAAGTGCCCTGTCTGCACAACGTGCTTAAACTGAAATGTGAAGTTACTGCTCTAGACTTCTGATAATTATTCTGATTGTATTGGGCAATTAATATTAACAAATATGTTATCAGAAAGAGGGGATTCTTTAAATAAACCCCACAGGTCACTAATAAAGCTACCAAAAAGGAGCTGGCTCCAATTTTTATTAATGTTCCGTGAACTTACATTTGCAAGGCAAAATATGAGACCAATCTGGCAAACCCTCTCCGGATCAGTAAGTCAAGGCAGCAGCTGTACTTCCACATGAAGGGCAGGGTAAACTGAAAAAGCACAAAACCAAGGCCTCCCTTAAATCACCTGCTGATGGCAGAAAGGCAGAATCCCTGACTCTCCCTTTCTTAGCAACCCTAGAAGCCTCCTGCCCCCGTTTTTGGGGACAATCTCCTAAATGAGCAGCAGAATTTTAAACTTCTATTAAAACTATACATGACATTAGTCAATTTGTGCTGTAAAATGCCCCCTCTGCCACTTAACTCACTCTGGAAACAAAACTGGGAACAGTGAACTAGTTTAAAGCGCAAGCTGACAGTGTTTGGAAGAAAAAAAGGCCCAGCTGTACAGCATCACCTGATGGCACATGCTGCTTGCTTCCACCCACTGAAGTAGCTCTTTGTGAAGGTTTCTGTCCCCTTGAAAATACTCCGTGTCCAGTAAATCGGCAACAGACTTCCTGGGTGTGATCTGCTGGGTCTAAAATACAGGCCACAATGTGGCTGTTATCAACAGGCGGGTGTGCTCGCGTGTGCCCAGCGAGCAATGCTCTCCCTGTCAGTGAAATTACCAGTTGGATGGAGAAGTTCCCAGTCTGGCCTTGGCCAGGATTAATTATTAAAGGATTGGTGTGAGGTAGCAGCCATCCCTCAAGGGCTGGAAGTGGTCACAGAGGCACCACTAGCAGAGGAAAACTCGAGGGCAAGCTCTTGCCAGTCCCTCTCTGTACATATTTCTCCCTTCTCTCCCCTGGGGAGAAGAAAAATGCTTCTGGTTGGAGCTACTTAAAGCAGGGCTGCTGGGGAGGGGCTGTGGGGTGGGATCCGGTACTTCTGACACACAAAAAAAACCCCCAAACACACAACAGAAATTCCTGGCCCCTTGAGGATGGGTTTCAATTTCCGCCACAAGCCCACAGCAAAGCACACTGCAGTGGCAGGGTGATGCTGGGGACAGGACACACTGCTATTTTATTTTTTCATCACTGCAGGAGCAACTGGAGGCCAAACCTCTTCCCGGCTCCAAGGGAGCCGTAGTTGCTCAAGTGCCCAAGGCTGGTTCTCCTGTCCTCTGCCTTGGGGCTTACCCTTGGTTTTTAAAAATGGACCTGGAAAGTCTCCCAGCCCCCTGTTACTGCAACCAGCACCTCCTGGCCTGCGGGACTGCCGGACCAAAGCCATCCCCACCTGGCTCAGTACAGTGAAAACTGCAGCTCCTGGAGCAGCCAGGTGGTTGGTGCCGAGCGAGAAGAGCCAAGTTTCTAACTCCTGCTGCCACACCAACGGCCTGGGGAAGCTGAGAAACCACAGATCATCTGGGCCATGAGCAGCTCGTACCTACCCAAAGCCTGTTCACGAGGGTCCCAACTTTGGCTGTGATTTCTTTGGGATCCTTCAGCCTTACATTGGTCAGGAAAAAGTGGCACTTCCTGGTGCACTATCTCTTCACGCAAGTGAGCAAAGGTAGGAAAAACTATATCTAAAAGGAACAGTTGAAAGAACACAAAGGCATTAGGGAAAAAAAAAAAAAAGCAAAAAAAAAGCTGTGGTTTCAGCATTCACCGCTTCAGTTATCCAGTTCTCCAACCTGTCCAAGGTTTTACTGCAACTGACTCCTAACCTGAGCCAGCATTGAAATCTTGGCTCAATGTAAGAGTTTGCCTGAATAAAAACTGAATGTAGGTTTCAGACCATTGCATCTTTCCTGATGCATTAAAATGCTTCACCGGTAAATATTCAAGGCACCTGCTAGGTTAGGCAGCTGCTGTCCGGCTGTTTTGAAGGATTAAATGTAAGCAGTGGTTTGGCTGCGATAACCTCAGCTACTCAGCTACTCAGAACTGACAATAAACCATGACAGAGAGCATTGTTTTCATACTAACAACGCTGCAGCAAGATCCTAGAGCTATTTACAGCTCCTTACCCTTCGATAGTGCCTGAGCTTTTTGAGTGTCCAGCTGGCTACCATCCCAGAGTTCTGTAAACAAACAACACTCTTCATTGCTTATGCAAAAGCCATCCTTGTCTAAAACCGGAGGATGTTCAACTTTGAGAATCAATCCTACATTTCTGTGGTCTGCCAGAATGATATCGGTTTGTTTGCTGTCCTTTGTTTCTGTGAAGGAATACAGGTTGAGTTTTACAGCAAAGCCTCTATCAGTAGTAAATGGGATAAACACATTTGTCCATTTTTAAGTACGAGCACAATATTGTCATCTTCTCTTCAGAGTTATGCCTCCTTTTGTCTTTATTCTGTTGTGATGTTTTGCCAGGAAAGGTGAAACACCACCAGACAGTAAATGACAGTCTTTACACCAAATAATTTGCAATCTTAGGCATAACATTACAGCCGTTCTCTACTTCCCTCTTTCACATGGAAAATTCAGACAGAGTAACCATTACGTTTACATTTACATTACCATTTACTGCTTAACAGAACCCAAGCATAATTCAGTCCAGGATTCTTTCACAGGATGTGAAGGAGGCTTTTTTTCTGAGGAAAATAATAACCTGGCTTGCACTGCTATAGTAACAAAAACATCCACAACCATGATTAATACATTTTACTTTGCCGATGATTCTGTGAAAACCTGCCATGTTACCCACAGTGGGAGCGTTACAGGGTAAATCACATCCTTCTCAGGGTGTCAGAAGTCTTGGACTGAGACTTTCCACTGAGCTTTCTTGAGTTTGCATTTAGTATCATGGCTAATCAGGTAAATCTTTTTAACTTCTACATATTTCTGTAGAAACATCTGTGTTTAGCATAGAAATCTTTCAGTCTTTATGCAAAATTACAGATTTCTGTCACTAACTGGATAACTTAAGTACATCAAACCAGCTTCACTGTTCCTTGCACAGCTTTAGAGGCAGAGTCACAAGGACACTGAAAGAACAACTCATTGATGCCAGTGAAGCTAAAAGCTCCTCCACCTTTCTGGCAAACACACTTCTAGTATTAAACTCTGCATAGACAAGCAGTAAGGTCCATCCCTTGGCTTAGCAGCTGGCAATCAACTCACTGTCTTTTAGAGGGATGAGCTTCATTTGCAAGGTCTTGTCTCTTCCTTCACTGGAAACACTTTCTATGAGCAGAACAAGAAAAGGTTGAGACTGTCACTCTGAAATTCATCAGCACGATCAAAGTATCTTATATAAATAAGTCATTCAGTTAATGACTCCCATCACTTTTGAAAACAACAATCACAAAGCAGTCATTTACCTTCTGGTTGCTCCTTGTTTATATTCTCTGCATCATTTCCTACTGTGGGAGTAGTTTTCATGGTGCTGAACTGATTCGTTCCAGCGCTTGGAGTAACTGGCAAACTGTGTGAACACATATTGCTCTGGCTGCTTTCCTTCAGCCCTGACTTCGTATTGGGTAATGAGATTGTTTCCTTTAATTGTATAGCTTGTTTTCACAGGAGCAGAGGCAACAGAAGCTTTGACACCCCTGTCCTTTTCAGGAGTGTTGCACTGAGAGACACTCTGTGATACAACTGTCAGAGGTTCTCATGTGCTGAAAAAATCACACCTCTTGCAGTTCACCGCATACCATTGCTTTACCGAGGAAAAGGCTTGTGGGGTTTAGACCAAGCTAAGACAGACCAGAGGATCTTGATGTTATGCTTTGGACTGCATGACTTTACAGCATACAGTCATTGGATAAAACCAAAAATAAAAGCCCAGCACTCAGGCAGTGCTAAATCACCCTGCCTTGATATCTACTGCAGAATTCAGTGTGAATCTCCATCTAAATTATGTCTTTAGAGAAGGAGCGCTCTCATGTCTTTGTGATATGCAAACAGAATGTCTATTCCTGCTCTCCATTCTCTCCTGATGCTCAAAGCCTGCCTTTGTAAAATGAAGGTGTTCTTTTTTTATAGAGAGAGATTTTCCAAGACTCATTTTGTTGCTGGTTTTGGAGAGAAAAAAGCAAAATGGCACTGGAGAATTTAAATCTGGCACTTTTCTAGAAGTGCTTTACGGCAACATTTTCTGAAAACCAAATCTTACTTCTTTTGGGTGTTTGCTGAACTCATTCTCTTCATTCCAAGACACAGTACTTGATCTTCTACATGGAAAAGAAATTTTATTGCACAATTCATTGGTTTGTATCCATAATCTAGAAAATGAATATTTACAATTATTATAGAACTTTTTCCACGGGCAACCAGTCAATCTGTAAAAGGAACTGCCAGGACTTCTAGTCACCAGTGGACCTGTGTACATCACAGTCATTGTTATGAATTACTTTTAAACTATGGGGTAACAGAAGGAGTTCACAATTATCACTAGTACACAATACAGGGATAGCAAAGGACCAGGAGTTTTCATCTCCCACTTGTGATGAGAATTTCTGAAATGTGATGCTGCAGATACATAGGGGACAAAAATGATTTCTTGTTTCTCTTCCAGCATTCACAAAACCTTGACCAATGGATTTAGGTAAGCCTTGCTGATCAATCCAAGCTATGTCCACCTGACATCATATCTGGAGGGGGGTTTTTTTCCTCTCTTTTTTTTATGAAGAGGTTCTAGACACTTTGGGGAGCAAACTAGTCCGATTCAGGTCAGCCATCTACATTCATGGTTTCAAAATCAAAATTTTTGTCTGCTTAAGAAACTCAGCTCCTTACAGTGACAGCCTGAGCTGCACAGAAGTTTCTGAAAAGGTAAAACAACTCTGGAAGCACAGAGTAGCTGCTGCTCTCTGTCTCCTATAGACAGAAATTTGCTAAGATTGCCTATGGAGCTGGCCGATGACCTAGGAAAGAACTCTAGGGACCAATCCCCAATTATTTTACTTCGTTAGAGGCCTGTGGTATATATGATAGAGATGCTGACACCTTCCCTGATGGGAAAACACCAAAGAGCAGTGGAGGATTCTATGTTAGAGTAGTACTAGTCCTGAGCTAAAACCTCTAGCGAATGTAAGATTTTGTCATTCACATGTAGAGTGCTTCAGAGTTCCTCTGCCATCCTCCTCTTGCTCTACAGGTATAGGAATGTGAGGTTAGGCTCCTACACTGGGATGGGAAAGTTGAGGAATGACATTTCGGATTTCTTCTTCATAGAGATCTACGATAACATCTAGGAACTGCTGTCACCACTGGTGGGGTACTGGCAGCTACCACTAGTGTGTCCTACTGTTGCTCGTGGCAGTAAAATCAAGCTGGAAATCCTGATGCAAACAGCCCGTAGCACTGGTATTTCAAAACCTGCTGCAGTGATTCTTGATCTTCTGGGAAGATTTTAATAGATATATCTTTACTTTAAAAGGCCTAAGTAAGAATCCACTAACTTCTAGAGCACTCTCAGAAAAATACTGAAGAGAAGGGCCATGCTAGGTCAACTTCTAAAGTACCCTACAGTCAGGAGTTGAAATGTCAGTTCTGTGGACTTTCCAAAAGGCCTACATTTTAACATTTTGTCCATCCCTCTAATGAGCGCAGTAGACAAGAAAACACTAGGGTTTGCAGATTCACAGATTTTATAGGGCCAGAGAAGACCACTGCAATTATGAACCCTGGTCTCCAGTAACACTGAATACTAATTGCTGTTTTAATAGCAAAACATCTTTTAGAAGAACATCCAATCTTTTTTTTTTAAAGTTGTCAGCAACGGAAAAATAAGTCTCTGAGAAAGTTCAATGATTAATTCATATACAAAAAGTTATGGCTTATTTTCAACATTAATTTATCAAGATTTAAATTCCAGCAGGTCTCAGTCCTTTTCTGTGATGCTGCATCAAAGATATACCATTCTACACTCTGCAGTGCTGGTGAATCCTCCAGTGGGTCCGCAGAAACCAGCTGGGGCTTGGCAGAGCCAGGGCTGAGCCAAAGCTAATAAATCAGAATGTCTTTACTTGGTCTGCTGTCTCTGTACAATGGTTTCCAGTATGATTGCAATATCCTCAGTATCTGGACATAGAGGTGTATCTCTGTTGTCTTTTTCCTTGGTTACTGGAGAACTGACCAAGGACTACTCTGTTACTTTCCAGTAGCCAAACAACTGATGGGAAAAAATGTGGCCCAAAAGATAGTGGAATTGCTCATCTTCCAGTGGTTGTGTTTCAGAAGGATAGCAGAAAAGTGTGCCCCTTTCAAAGGACAAACACTGCTAGATCAGATGAAAGGACATTATATGACAGAAAAGAAAAAGAAAGAAGAGAATTTTTATCTACCTGTATGCATCAGAGTGATAAAGTGCCTCTAAAAGAGAAGGGATCTGGTACTCCTCTGCTTCTTGACAAAAGAGACACCATTCTCTGTAAGGTGCAAATAAATTGAACTGTAAAATTGCTAAAAACCAGTCTTACCAGATTATCTTTTCTAAATATATATATTAATTTTGGAAGCTTAGACAATCAAGCTTAGACAAAATGGAAGATGCATTCACACAAATGATTTTTCTTTTAACAGATGGACAAATAGCCTATCATTTTAAATACTGAAAAGTACCCAAATAAATTTTTTTCTTTTTTTTTTTTTCCTTCTGTTTCATATCTGGCATCCAAACAATGAGGGGGAAAAAAAAAAAAAAAGCTGGTTTTACTGACATAAATAGAAATCTTCCCATTTGCTATTATTGACTACCATGGAGTCTGAATTTTATGTCAGGAATCCCCAAATAGATGGCACACTTTTGAGAAGGTGCAACCAAAATAAATGAGCTCCTAAACTAGAGGTGTTCAGCAGCACCCCACTGAATCTTTGTGAAACTTGCTATTTTCAACACTTTTCCCAGCTATTTCCTTTCTGCTAGTGAAATTAAAACCTCTGTCCCTTCTTTTTCTTTCTTTCTTTAACTAGCCATGGGTATTGATGATAAAATTCTGAGAAGCAGGAATCCTATTCTGCTCTGTGACACTCAAGACACTTTTCTCATGTGGAAAATTCACCATGGCATCTTCCGTAGGGAATCCCATAAAGAGGGTTCATGGGTTCGACAGCTACTAGGAAATCCACCATTCCCAGAAACACTCAGCCCTAGAACATGATTAACTCTGCTAGTAAGCTCTTAGCATTGTGCTTGGTCCTACCCAATTTACACTCTCTCCAATAATTCCCAGGCATGGGTTGGCCATTCCAACGTTCCTGGGACTGTTTGCAGTGGACAGGAGGAGTGAAGCCACTGTCTCCAGGAGGTTAAAGCAGAAAGGCAGCTGGCCTCAGTGACCAGAAACATTCCCAGACATACTTTGTTTGTATATAGAACCATAGTGTCTGACATCTGGTTTCCTATGCCTTTGATGACAGACATGAAAGCAACCAGCAGTTATTATATCAAAGCATTCACTCATGTAACATTTCTATTGACTTCGGAGAAAAGAATGAAAATCCTTACTCCTCTTGGAAGTGGCTAAGTGCACTAAAAATGACCACATCAACTGGTGATCTGTACTGGATATTCTGCCTACTAGAAACGATCCAACAAATAAGGGTTTCAAGGACTGAAGAGGCCAAAAGATCTTAGGTAGACCTTCATTGCTGAATGCCAAAAATTGTAACGTATAGTGGTGGCAGAAGCAGGGAAGCTGCTGCAAGAAGCCATAGCACTGAAGAGTCAGGTCTGGGCAATCTCAGGGGCAAGTGAGACACCTTGAAGGAATATCCTTAGGAGACTGGTGTTTTAAGCCATCTCAATTTCTGATGACTGATAAGATTTAGAGATCTAATAGATTGATATGCATATGGATGGAGAGTGCCCTGTCCTCTTTAAGCATCCTATGTTCCTCCATTCCTATACCATTGCAGTTTTGGAAGATACATTTTTCAGCGTTAGAACAGAGATACCAGTAGAGGGAGCAGATGGAGTATTTTTCAGCTGGACTAGCCAGATTCGCTGTCCCTGCCGTATAAAAAGACAAAAATCTGAAGAGGGATGCAATGACCTCATCAATAAAAACATTTACTTTTTTGCTAAAGGCATGCACACAATGCACCGATCTGTGATATACCCTGCAGTACAGTGTCTGGCATATCGATCATTAAAATAAAGGCACACACACTGAAACAAAAACTTATCTCACAATCTCTAAATCCCAATAATTTATGTTTAGATAGAATAGTGTACTTTAGGACTGAAAAGTCTTAATTCTTTTGGATAATATTTCTACAAAAATCAGAAGACAAATCCCTATGCTTACTTGCCCTACAACCATCTAATAATAGACGCACACACACATGCTTTCACTCTGCTTACTTAAATTCAGCTGGCAAAAACAATTTCCCAAGTCTTAGAAAGTTGAGAACGTGTCGAAACATTTGCCCATCTCCATGGACTAGAAAATTTTGACCATATGTGATCCAACAGACTTTCTTGTCATTTGGCAACAGCTCTGGGTACTACAGAAATAAAAATACATTAAGACCATATTTCTGGTGTTATGTATAGAAAGAAAGAAATTCAAACAGGATTTTTCCTTTCTCAGTGAAAGAATGAAACCAGTTCCATCAAGTCGACTTATATTATTATCCAAACTACTTACATTGTTAGCCCGGAAGTCAAGATTTATTCCCCTCAGGTTCCTGAACATACTTCCTTGAGTATAAAATGCCCAGTCTACATGTGAAGTTCTGATAATTCCAAGTTTTCAGGTCAAAACCATTCTAATAATCCTTATTACTAGAAGTATAGATTCTAGTCCATAGAATTATACATTCTGTCTAGGAAGGTTCATGTGAAGGCAATCCAAAGACAATTAATTACCATACCTTCACTAAAGTCTGTAAGCAAGTTTCATACCAGTTACTTCCTACATAAAATTTCACAATCTGATGGAGTGAGCATATGGATACTTCTGCTGTCCAGTCTGTGTCTAGAGACAGAGTAACAAATGGAAAGGTGACAACTAAGATAACTGCAAGTAGTAATTATTTTGTTACATATACCAAGTTAATATGATATGGGATTTTACATCAAAATATTGCAAATAATAATTCTTTGAAATAGTGAAGTAGTAGAGTGTACTCTATGCAGATGGAGCTGGAACTCTCATGGGTGTTTTTAGGGGTCATACACAATTGCAAGCAAAAGGCAAGTCAGGATGTAATGTGAGAGTAGTGGGCAACTTGGTCCATCCATGCTGCAGCAAACCACCCCTCCTCAGTAGATTTAAAATAACAGCAAGAAGGCTATATGCAGTAGCACAGTCATGTTTGCTCATTTATGTCACCTAAGGTAGGGGAATTTAAGTATGCTGTTACATTGCCACAGAAGGAAATAATTTATTTCTAAAGTACTGGAAATAAGGGGAAAATCTGAAAGGTCTTTTAAAGTGAAGACTCAGCTTGTCAGCAAGTGTAAAGCTAGTGGAATTCCAAGGCAACCTGGAATAGAGCTACCGCATCATTTTCCATTTTTGCAAGGAGCCCCACTTCTTTAGTTCCTTTGAAGATGACAGTATCTGGGCAGGTGCAAGCCTCAAAGAGCTCTTAGGCACAAAGAGCAGATATAACGTAACAGCTTTAGATATATTTCAGTCTGGGTTCAGCCCATGTCTTACCTCAGTGTGGCAGCAAAGATCTACGAAAGTTTCTGTCAGAATATTTAATAGTATAGTTCACATTATTATTTATAGTCAGTAAGTTCTGGGACACTGTTTTAGGAAAATCAAAATACATTTGCATTAAAAAGAAATGGTTAAAAAAACCCCAAACCACTAACTTTGAAAAGGACTTCAGATTGGAGAATTGTGTTTCTTACAATAACCTAGGCCTTTACAGAAGATATAGGCAAGTCGCACTCTTAAAAGAAGTTATTTATAGGGCTACGGATAATGATATAAATAGATTGTGTTAGCTCTAAACAATGAACAAACTAGCATATGCTTGTCTGATGTAGCTACTCTAATGGGACTATCCATCTCCCATAACATACGTGCAATTGAAGTATACTTAAGACATATATATATGCTAAGACATTTGAGTTAGAGTTACTTTCTCTAGCATGTGTTATCCACCAGGCTACACAATAATAACACAGAATTCATTAACTGCTGTTTCAATTTAAGATCAAACCCTCTTTCTCAAGGATTATAATTCCATCTGAAAATTGGTAAGATTCACTCCTTTTTGCATACACCCCTATTTGTGTGGGGCAGGGAAGAATACTTTGAACATCAGCCCCTTCACCTTACTCTGGTGAAATATGCTGATGGCTCAAAATGGGAAAGATAATCATCCCCTACAGAAAGACTCAGAGGACTTTGAGGGTGGAATAAACTGGAATTAAAGTCACTACTACAAAATAAGAAGCCAGATTTGCAAATAAACAACAGGAAGTACATTTAGGATCCTACAAGCTGAAGTTTGAACCAGGAGGTTTGTGCCTGTGTGGGGCAAAGGGCTGCCTGCGCTCATCCATCACAAAGTGATTGCCACCAATGGAACAAGGAACTGCAAATGAGACTGTAGGATGTAACTGAGGGGGCTAAGTCCAGCAGAATTAGCTGTAGTGTAGTCTAAAGTATTGGGAAGGTTTCAACTGGATTACCTTGTACGGAGTGTGATTAAATTTCTTTCCTTGAGCACATGGCATAACAGAAAAGGTGGAAAGAGCTGGCTGTGTTCAGCCTTTGGAAGAACAGGTTAGAAGGGGATCTTATTGTCTACAGGTAATGGAGGATATAGAGAAGACAGAGCCAGATCCTTCTTAGTGGTACAAAGTGCTAGGCCAAGAGGCAGTGGAAAATGTTGGAACATAGGAAATTACATGTATGACTATTTATTTAATTAGCACAAGGATAGTCAACTATTGGAACAGGAGTCCAGAAAGGCTGCAGGATCTCCATCCTTGGAGATGCTCAAAGCTTTTCCTGGCAAGGTCATGAGCAACCCGACCTAATTGAACCTGCTCTGAGCAAAGCGTTGGACTAAATGACCTCCAGAGATCTCTTCTGGCCTAAATTCTATGAATATGGGGAAATAGGGATAGGTGAAAAGAAAAATCCCTAGGTCAGAGGAACATGTTAACTCTTGTTAAAAAGCCACAACAAAGGTTGATAGAAAGTGTCATGATTTTTCTATAGATTCATTAGAGAAGAAGAGGGTATAAAACAAAGTGGAAACAGCATTTAAGTTAGAGGTCAGTTTTAACAAGAGCAAAATGTGGCTGTGAATGCACTTAGGCTGGAAGTTAGAAATAGCTTCCTTAGTTTAACAGCAAGAGTTGTAAGAAATGTCCCACATCAGAAAAGTGGGGGCAAAAGAAACCTTGCTATCTTTAAAGTAGAACATGTTTGGATGAAAGTAACTTGGACAGTCTAAGCTTGAAAGAACTAGATTCAGCGATTAGTTCAGTGATGAGTGCTATCTAAATCCAGTGTAGACTTGCTCTATATTCACCTAGAAGCTAATGTTACTACTCTAGTGTTCACTGATCAGCAACAGCCAGTTAATAAAGCAACGGAGTAACAGTAGATCTTTAGAAAACACACACTGTCAGCCAGTGAGACTTTCAGGTTATTTTTGTACTTAACAATTCCTCAAAAGTAGATGTAGATTATTGACTGATTAATTGTATTCAAGCTACACTGCTCATTCTACTTTAAAATGAAAGCGTTCTTGAGAAATCCTGACTTACTATAATCTCTGCTCCCTGCTGGCATCTGTTGTTTCAGAGAGCATTTTAAAGCATCTTTCATTGGCTCGTATGTGGTGTCCCTTTTGTCCAAATAAGCACAGAGGTCTTTGATTTCAGAAATATTTTCAGTGAGAGGAAGTCGGCAAGTTCACAGCCAATTCCTACCCAAAAGAAGAGGAAATCACTAAATTTTTTATCCTTGCTTTATATTTTTACTGCTAATTTTTTAATGAGTACAAGTCAGGAAACATGAGTTCTCCTAAAAATGTTTTTTATACCTACTGAGCTTTACTCATACATTTCCACACCTTCCTTTCTATGGAGAACAATCCAACATTGACAAATAAAGCAATTGCAGTGGAGCCATCAAATAATGATCTGCAATAGTTTTCAATAAAGTTTTTAATATGGTATTTCTCCTATACTGGATCATTCACTAGTGCCAACAGCAAGTACAGACAAGATTCCAGGGGCAGAGATGAGCTAACTGTATGTTTGATCTTCCTGTTGTCTTTTTATCGCCCTTTTCAGACTGGGTATTATGTGTTTGTCCTAGATTTAAAGTTGGCTAAAAGGTGGAGGAAGTTTTTCAGTCCATGGTTGATGGAAATATGCACAGCTGAGCATATTATTGCATGGCAGACTTGAATCGCAACCAACTGGATTCGTTGTGATTTCTTTTGGTTTTCTTAATTCAAATCACAACAAGCAGGTGAAAGAAAATGGTACACACTTTTTAATAGAGAGTATTAAAATGTGTATTTTAATGGCCAGCTTTATGACT
Source organism: Astur gentilis (assembly GCF_929443795.1). Classification (NCBI taxonomy): domain Eukaryota; kingdom Metazoa; phylum Chordata; class Aves; order Accipitriformes; family Accipitridae; genus Astur; species Astur gentilis. The sequence continues at coordinate 8,867,191 of NC_064886.1, forward strand.
CACCTAGTGGGTGTCTGCATTTAAGAAATGTCTCTCTGTCACAGCAAAGATGTCTCACTTCTACATTTACATTTTCACCTATTTCAGGAAAGAGGTGCTAATGATTCACTAAGGAGCCATTTTCCTATATGATAGGGACTTTATTAAACCAGTACGCTGGTATGGTAAGTCTGAGCAATAATGCTAACAATATGTGGAAGTATGTCTCAAAGGACCAAGTTTGAAACACAGCATTCAGAAGTCTACATTCTTTCATGGACTAGACATAGAAGTATGACTTTTGGGTGACTTCAGAAAAGCCTGTACCCATAGGCATTTAGATGCTTTTGAAAATCCAATACAAAGTTTTCTGAATGAATGGTAAATCATTAAGTTTTAAGAACTTGTGGTTATTAAAAAGTTTACATATACTACTTCGGAATTTCAGGCTTACAAGCCTACAATATGATAGAAGAATGCCAACTCACGTAATTACAGTCACCTGCAAGTTTAGCTGAAAATGAATACAAATTCTAGAAGACAAGCTGCTGAAAACCAGACTCTTTTTCAACTACAAAACCCATTAAATAACTTAAGGTTCTTTCAAAAGGTTATGTTGATATTGCCTGGTATGAAGGCAGGGTGGCTACCTGCCATGCTGGAAGAGAATGCCATCGCCAGAGAGGTGCAGGCAGCTCCAGCCCAGGTCGCTGCCCATGCAGAGCTGTCCCAGTGCCGAATCCGGGTAGTTGGCCAGCAGCCCCAGCACCACGGCATAGAGCGGGGACCATGGTGGGGACTCCCATGCCACTGCCCCCCCCCCCCCCCCAGCCCCCACAGAGCAGCTGCCTGCAAGGAAAGGAGGTCAAGACTGCACCCCAGAAGGTCAGCGGTTAATAATCACCGCCGTATTTTCCACTATTTTCAACGTTTATGGAAACAAGTTGCTAACTCACCTCAGTGTTGATAATATTAATATAATTTCTGTTTCAAACACCCAATTTCACAATATAACATTAAAACCAATGCATATAAGGAAGAAAATATATAGCTATGTACATTCTATTACCTCTACAGATCTTCACAGCATCTATAAGCTCAGGAATTCCCAGAATTAAAGCTTCTTCCCCCAAGGCATCTCTGTTGGAGAAGTCATAAGGCAACAACATCTTCTCTGAGCAAAGAAAATTAACTTGAAAATAAAAATAAAACATAGGAAGTGTGTGTTGATGTCTTCTGTCCACTGCTCAGATCTAGCAAAAACAGCTTCTCGTAATTTCCTTCAGTATTACTATTCACATATGTACATATACACAGCAGATAAATGGACAGCAGGGAACACTTTGTCTTTGAAAACACAGTTCTAAAACCAAGGTTTATGCTAGAGGAGATCAGACACAGCATAAACGATAGCACAGAAGGGGAAGCACAGAACTAGGTTAGTTTTGTTTATCACAGCATCCCGACAGATTCATGTAAGAGGTTTCCTGTCTGTTTGGCTGCTTTTTTCCCCCTAGGCACAGTCCCATCCCACTGTGCATTTAAACATGTGCTTTCCCATATGCTAACATCAGAGGACTGGCAGAGCAAAACTGCAGCAATTCCATATCTATCTCATCTTAACCGAGTTCACAGAGGATGAAATGCTATGTTGATGGGGGATGAATGTGACCCCGCCAGACTTTTGAAAAGTACTTGTCTTTTCTTGAAGCTGGAAGATTATTAATGAATGAAACATGATTTTTTTACTAGTGAAAAGGAGCAAGATTGAGTAGATATTTAGAGTCACCGTGTAGGTGTTGTCTACTTTAATTACTGATTGTTAACAGCAGTTCTGGTACCTGATGCCATTAATACATTTTAGTTCAGAAAACCACTGGATTAATAAAACCCAAATAAGCAGGGCTGTAAGTGGGTAAATTTAGGTACATGTACTCTGGAAGCCACCAGGTAGAGCGTTTGTTTCTTGACTGATAAACAGGGCAGTAAAAGTGGCAGACAGTGAAACCAAACCAAAAGATTAAAAGATAGTGATCTTTAAAGAAGTATTATTGAAGACAGACAGAAACAGTTTAATATAAAAAAATTGATTTAGACATGTCAGAATAATTAAAAAAAAGAGCAGTTACCTATGAAGCGGAACTCACTGCACTTGCACTCAATCAGGGCTGCATTCTCAAGCAGCCACAGCAAATTGTTGTCATTAACTAGTACAGGATATTTTGCCACCAAATCTAGTGGCAAAAAACAGTAATTCACTTCATCTCCTGTACCTAGTAAAGGTATATCCACTAGCCCTAGGGGAGCTCTTTCATGTAACTCTAGGAAAAGAAAATCAGAGAAAAATCAAGACATAAAGAAAAATGGAACTCAGATATGCACTTTGGAGATCTGACCAGTACAACAAAACCAATGAAAGTGCATTGATCTTGTGCAATTTTTAATGTTCACCAAAGGATGAAGTCTTACAGCCCAGCACAAATGAACAAACATTTGCATGGGGTTTCCTATTTTTAAAATAAAGATGACTAATGAAAAAAACCAAATAAAAATCACACAAAATAAACTTTGCAAGACTAAAATATTCCTGGCTTGCAACAACTGACAACAGTCTATGGGCACTCCTAAGGACGCAAAAGGATTTGTCAATTTGGGACACTCACCTGTGAATGCTGGACTGTTAGGAGGAATCTCTGGTGGCTTGCTAGTACACTTTTGTGTTCTCCAGTAATTCAGAGATGTTCTTTCAGCTACTGGTATATCTGCAGGCTGCACACGTAAGTTATATTTCTCCTCCTTCAAATTATCTAAAATCTGTTAAGATATGTAAAGTTTTTCTATTTATTACTTCAATTCAAATAGCTAATCCAAAAATTAAAAGCAGCCATGGGAAAGAGTCTAATGCATTCTATGTTGTACTTGACATCTATTAAAATATGCCAGGGAATATTGTGTACAGGCAAGAACAAACATGTATTAGATTCCTAAGTTTTAGGTACCTCAAGGTAACTGGAGTGAACATGTGGAGAATATTTATGAGAACTAGTAATATTATTAGAGTAATTCATATTTTAAAAAAAGCCAACTATTTTTTAACATTTGAGTTTTAATGGCATATCCTTGTATTCTAGCTCTGGAATTCACACTGGCATGCACAAAAGTATACAACAATAGATATAGCCAAGAACCCAACACAAAGCTTGAAAGACCTTTTGGGCTCTTTTTAATAACAAACATCTTTATGATAAGCTGTAGAAATTCAATGATTAGAAAGGGGAATAGATGTTTGGCTCAGTGATAGGAATGATTAACAGTATGTATTTCCTAATCTTTTACTGAATTATTAAAAAATTACTTTAAAATTGGAACAAATGGTTACGTACTGTTGTAGGATATTATGTATAAAGTAACTTTAGGGCTACGGTTATGAGTTCTAAAGCACATGCGTAAAAAAAAAACCCACGTGAATTAATAAGGTTACACTGACAAGCACTTTAAAAACAGAAAATGCAAGAATTCTAGTGTGGTGGAATGTGTTCCTGGCCATACCACAACAGGTCCATGTTAAATATGTGATCATGTAAGGATTGTTAATACAATAGACTACTGAGGTTTGGTGGTCTTCCTCTCCCAACCTATTTGGAGATGTTATGTCTTTAAACACAGTCCTAAAAGAAAATCCAAAAATGTTCATGTTAAACCCAAAATGTTAATATTTTGGGTTAAAAAGATCAAGCATCATAGCATTTTTGAGGCAATTCCACAAAAAAAAAAGGTATTAGAAAACAAAAGAAACTCAGAATTTAATCTAAACTTAGAGGAAATGCAAATATTAATGTATGAAAATACACATTTCATCCAGCCAGGAAGTATGGACTCAACTTTCAGTGGCACAACACTGTAATTACAATAAAAAAACCTTGTAGCTAAATAGCAAATTAAATTTTCGTTACAGATATCCATTTAACATTTCTGTTTATACTGCTACAGTATAGGAGAGGAAGAATCATTATTCCCCCATTTCACAGGTTAGTGAATTCAGTAGTGTCACAGTAGGATGAATTTGTTTTTAGGCAGACTGAACTTTCCCAGGGAACAACAGAAGGGGCAGTCCCACCTTCTTCAGATTAGAATGTTCATATTCAACAAGATTGGTCGGTATAATTGTCATCAAGGACAACAGTTGGCAGATAAAAGCCTGTGTTTGCTTTAACTTTAGTTTAAAAAAGCAAGTAATGACTAACAAATGAGGTCTTACAGAAAGGTCAAGCATCAAATTTGTAACATTTTCTGTACTCACCAACGGAGCCAGATGAGTTGAATGTGGCAATTATTTGTTTGGACACCTATTGCAAGCATTGATAAAGTTATATACACAAACTCTTTGACATCCTTCTACAGACCAAATTATCTAAAAATAAAAAGAAATTCTAGAAAAGCCACATAGAATATCCTACTTTAGCTGTAATAAAGGTGTCAGCTGCAAAATTAATGCTTGCTTACACAATAAGTTCAATTCAGCATAGCTGAAAAAAGATAACTTTGAAGTCTGCATGTAATAACGAAGGTGCCTAAATACAAAACCATCTTGGTCAATAAATAATCTTAGATTTTCAGACTGATCTTGTACAGAAGCTTCTTTCCATAACAGAGATTCAGGAAACTGAGCAACTTTACTTTTGGGAATTGAGAAATACCAGCCACTGACATTAAAATTAACTAACTCTTCTTCTGCAGATTCCATAATGCTGTCTGATTCCTTCAAACAGAAGAGGAAAATATATCAAGAGGCAAGAATGAACCTGTAAACTCTGAAACAATGTGATGTTTTATTTTAAAACTCCATTGGGCTTTGCATTTTATTTTCCATGGTAGCTTGGCAAAAAATAAAGCATGGGGCAAATGACCTAGACCATTACCTTCCCATTCACTTGTGCATGCACATTCCTTAGTTAATACGTGTTTATCGTCATGGGTCACATCAAGTCAGCAAATTGCAAGGTTTTACATAATGTAATACTTACGGTTAAACCTTGGAACAACCTGGTATACACATATACTGAGTTTGTTCCACAGAAGAGAAAATGAAATATGACAAATGCCTTCCTTAAGTATTCAAATAAAAGTAATGAAATGCAAATAAATGCCACATAACCTCCTTCACAACCCATTGCCTATGGACACACCATTCTATACAGTTAGGTAGTACTTTAATGTGCAGATATTTATTACTATGTCAGTCACAATCCTCTTGACAAGACAGGAAAGAAAACAATTGTTGACAGTGAAAGGATGCTTGGTAAGCACATAGGTGGCTGCCAGCTAAGCAGAGAGAAAATTCACCTAAAGCAGGGCAAGAACACACAGTCAAGGCCTGTAGCCAGCTTTTTCATGTTATTGTATCACACTGAGATATGGATTAGTCTGTGACCTACTAAAATGGACAGAAAAGTCAATTCAAGCCTGAAAACAGAGAATGCCTCCCTGCCTTTCCCACAGCAGCTAGCTTCCAAAGCCAAGGAGACAAGAGTTTGTACTGACAATGGACAACACAATTCTTAGAGCAGAAAAAAACGTGGTGGAAAATGATACCTGATGCCTACAATGTTTTTAGGCTATTTCTCATACAAGTGACTACAGAAAAGGGAGTCAAAAGGAAATTTGGAAAAGCATGGGGGAAAAACCCCCACTCTTAATGAATGCAAGAATTGAATTTAGTAGCTTCTAAAGAGAGCTTGTACCTTCTAGAGACCTCATAATGAAAACTAATGATGAAGAACCACAGTTACGTTGCCCTCAAAGTATGCTTAGCCAAGACTTTTTCATAGATACTCTCACCAACTTCTTACACCGATACTACTCAGCAATTTCAAAACAAATTAAATATTTGAAAACAACAACTGAAAAAAAAAAGTTCAAGCAAGAAAGATGAAAATTTTAAAAATAAAAATGACAGGATACTAAAATCTTGATATTTCTAAAGCTCCTTTCCAATTTTGGGGGACAGGAGAAGAGAGCCAGTACCACCGAAACCCTCTCATCTATACCATTGCTCCAGGAATACTACTTCCAGACATGCTTGAGGCAATTCACAATGCTCACTCTGCCATCTTATGGGCATCAGCCCCAAGCTAGCAGCCCACGGCTGTGCAAAAGGGGTCTACCCCCTTCTCCCATGCCATCCTCCCAGCCATGTCTTGTGCCCCTCAATCCCATCAGGCCTTGGGCTAATCTAACTCACTTAAAATAGCAAGAAATGGCAGACCTGCCACCCCTCCCCAGGCTTGGGGTGGGTCTGTGAGGGGAGGCCCCTTCCCTTCTGCCTCACCTCAGCAGGCCGCAGGTGGGTCCTAACATGGCGGCATCGTGAGGCAACGGGCGAGAGGCAACAGGGGGCGGCACCCAGGTGTGGTGAGGGTGACAAGGCCGAGGGACAAAGCAGGGTAGTGGGTGACAGGAGCCCCGTGGTTGGGGTAGGGGAGTCGTGGGCAGTTGAAGGGCTTGAGGTGATGGGGGGCACAGGAGCAAGGCAAGGTTACCTGTCCCCACAGAGCCGGGTTTAAAGCCAGAGCGCGCAGGCTGCTCGCACACCCCAAGGATGCTGCGATAACAAATTATAATTATAACCCTGTTCCCAGCAGCGCCTATCTGCTGTGGGAAGACCTTTCTCTTCCCATGGAGGGGGTGGTTAGCTGCATTCGTTTGCAGGCTGGAGGTGCCCACCTTGGTGGTTGAGGCCAGAGAAGGTGAATTTCTTCCAGTTCCAGTACTCACAGGTTAAGCTTCGTAAATTTCCCATCTTCAGGACATATATTAATTGGGCTTTTGTGAGCCAGCAAGTTAATAAGAAGCCAGTGGTAATCCTGTTGTTATCACTAACCAACAACTTACCATAAAATACAGGTGTGTGCCATCACTAAGAGTACTCAAAGATTTTGAAAGCACCACTTGTACTATAAACCACAATAAAACCCACAAAACACATAACACCAAAGGGATTCTTTTTTTACTGTCTCAGTGGTTTCTGATCAAACATAAGTTACAGCTATGAAGATTAGTTAAAATAGGTGCCAGGATCAGCTGCCACCATGCTGCTCTGAACTGCCTCAGCTCTGCAGAAGCAGCAGTGGCGAAAGGCATAACGTGTTATTTGACCCAGTAAATGAGACAACTAAACACAAAACTCAACAGGACAAGTCCGTGAAATATAAAGAAGGGATCTATAGGGAGCTACACCTCAGTTTGGCTTTTCATTTCTTCTGTTATTGCTGAAAATAGTGATGCAAACATACAGTGGTTTGGTTTTTTTCCCCTGGTGGCTTTATGATTAAGCCTTCCTCCTGAGCTTATTGCATTGCAGTCTGTAGGTACAACAGAAGGTAAAAAAGGGGCTACAACTTTTTGTCATGCTTGACTTCCCAAGCTGATGCCATGAAGCAGACTGTATGGTCAAGCATGGCTGGTTTTGGCTCTCATTCCCATCCTGGGTGCTGGGATGAACAAGTACCTACAGGGTAGGAGGAGGAGAAGTGCATACCTTGACCTGCAATGAACGAGGGGAGTGTGTAGTGTTCAGGGCTCACTTTCCCCAAAAAAAAAAAAAAGCAGCAAATTTCTATTTTAGAAGTGATTTGGGAACAAAGATCCTCAATTTTATACCAGTCAGTGAAAGCATACCACCCAAAGTTGCTTGTACACCTGGTGATCAGACCTCAGTTAAATTCAGTCTTTTAGTCGTGAACAGCATACTGCTGCTTTTTGAATATAAAGCTGGCAGTGCTGTGGAGAGGCTCAGTTTTAAAATCCCTTCACCATGAGTTACTGCATTATCTATTTTACCTGCATATATGGGTTTTGTGACCTCTGTGACAACCCCAGGACCAGGGAACTCCCAGATGAGGATCCCTAGGAAAAAAAAAGGAAGGAACCATCCTACTGCAAGGACTGAGCCTTTCAAAACCCCAGAGGAAGTGGCAGGGCTACAATTTATTTTAAAAGCCAATTAACACAATGACAGAGTTTTTTAATTAGAAGCTGTTTGTGTCATTTCTCTTAGATAAAATAGGAAACAGGTGAGAAGCAAGACCCAAGGAATAAAAACAAAAGCCAAGGAAAACTGGAATATGACAACTTATTACTTGACTAATTATTGTTAGCATGCAGGATTTTTAGGTTTTAAACCCAAAGAATTTAAGGAAGGCTTTAGATAAAGATATAGGAGTGCTCACCAACATTTTTATGATTTCTCCAGGGACAAGGCCAGCATTAAAAAAAAAACACCATCGATATGAATGCAGGCTAACTCCACATGTTAATATAAGTTTTATATATATTAATAATTTATATATTAAATGTTAATATATACATAAACGTGTAAAATAGTAACTGCATCCTGGGACTGTGTCACACCTCACCAATGGGATTATATGTCTTTAGCATATACTTAAGTTCACCCATTATCAGCTCTGCTTACTGGAAGTCTCAGCTAGCATGAAGACTACTTTATTTAATTGCTTTATTAATAATCTCCCCAGACAGCAATTTGGAGACTGCTACTGAGGCAGGTTTTTGTATCAGGTTTTTGATTTTGGAGTTGCTGGTTTCTCTGCCATCCTCTCCTGGTAGGCTTGCCTGCAAAAAAAAATCACAGCAATATTGCAGCAATGCTGGATGTTTTTAATGACAGATCTATTAGGGAGTGTGAAGGAAGGGCTGCCAGACTATATTTTGGCATAAGGGGGAAAAGGGGAGAGTTTGTTTTCTGAAAAATAAAGCATAAATGAAGGATAATTTTATTATGCCATCGATAAATACATACTGTATAAACAAATGGATGGTCACCATTGTCCTCTCTCGCCTATACAGCGTGAACCCATTGACAGTTCAAAAGCTTTGCTATCAGATGGGTCCCGTCTTTAGATGGTGCCTAGGGAGTTTTATCCATATGCAGCTAAGCATTTCACTTTGACATCCCCCACGGCACATCCCTGCTGGCCAGACAGCTGCCGCGCAGAGGAGCGGTTCAGCTGTCAACTGGCCTCTCTTCGTTCCCAGGAAAACAAACAAACAGCAAACACTCATCTGCCAGCCTTCACCACACTGCTCATATCCATTTTGTCTCACGTCCAACCCTGGAAAGATCTGAGTCTGTCCACTCCATAGCAAGACTTCTAGCAACACTTGTCATCTTCAGGGTGATCTTCACTGCCAAGTACCATAGTTGTTCAAATTTTTGCATTTCCCAGATGTTACACATGCATTTGGGCTGTTGTTTTGTGTTTTACTCAACATGATCATACTGCAACCTGTCACAGGTCCTGGTCCACTGCACTGCCTCCAGCTGTGCTCCTGCTCCCTTCCTCAGGTTGCATTTAACAAACACATGGCTGTGGGTTGCTTCACATCAAATCGGACTCTTGGTCCAGTGGAAAACTGGTCATCTTTTTCTTGGTGGATCTTACTCACCCTAACACATTGAGTCAGGAAATGAGATGTCTGGGCTCAGTGAGATACCCTCCCTGACATGGTCCACCTAGAGAGGAACCCAAGCTTATCCAATTGTGATGTTAACCCCACCAAGCTCCTCACTTTTCTCAAAGCTCTGTCTCGGTGGAGCAAGAAATGCTTGCTGGATTTATGAGGGCAGAATGAAGGAGCTTAATGGATAGGACCCTCTTTTGATTTTGTAATTTACCTTGAAGTCTACTGGATAAAAACCCCAGGAGAATGAGGTTGCATGACTTTACCAAGACCACTGGCTAAACCTGTAGCAATAATGTGAGCAGGAGGATGCTGACTTTTTCCCTCCTCTGCTCCATAGCCTCATACTCATTCTCCTTGACACTAAAATGCATAATGCAGGGATAGCATTGCAGATGCTGCAGGAAAATGTTTAAATCCAAAGCTAAAATCTGTTTCCAATTAGGTCTCAAAAAAATAAAATCCATAGAAACATTTCTGTTTAGATTTGTTTTCTGACATCACCTAAGCTCCCTGCCAAAATGCCTGAATAGCTTTTTGTGTTTCAGATTTTACTGTTTGTTTAGGTTATTTTTTGCACACCTATGCAGGAATGCTTTGAAAATGTCTTTTTTCTTTAGAAGCGTGTTTCAAACAAATAATTCAAAGCAGTGACATAAGGGTTCACTTAAACTCACACCGTGTTGCACTCATTGTCATTTATCACTCTTCAGAGGGCTCACCAGCATCATTGGAAAGACTCCTAGGGACTTACCAGGCACTGGCAGAACTGTAGAAAAGTGATTCATTTCTCTTGACATTTGTGACCCTTTGTGATTTTGGGGATTTTTATTTTGTTTTCTTTTGCCTTGTCTTATCACAGATGGATTATCTCATGCAGCAGCTGGGTGAAGGGCTGGAGTAGAGCCATGTATCAGCTTGCACTTTACAAGAGATGGATCAGGCTGCTGCTTCTAGTTATTGCATCTCAAGAAGTCAAACATCCACATACAGTAGGGAAAAATGGAAGGATTCCTTTATAGCCTTCTGGGCATCAAGTAAATGGTGGGTGATGTGGCTTTATAAGGCTCCCAAGAACTGGTGCAATACAACCACACACGTGTTATGCCAGTGCCAGCTATGCCTTTTCTGGGAGCTTTGAATCACTGTACAGCAAAAAAAGATTACTGTAAGGTAGTAAGGAACCAGTAACATCATAGGATGGATACCTCGACAGCTGAAGGACCAAAACAAGCTTTCCTACAAACTGAATGTGATTATCTGGTATTTTCAGTCTGTCCTTCCCCTCAGACAGACAAACTGACAGCAGTCCAAACCTTCATCCCCATTTGTCCAGCACACTTCAATAGCTGGTATAAGAGGTAAGAGGAGCGATGTAATCTGAGACAGCCTCACAGGTTGGATGGCCAAGGAGGTTCAAGCATCTCCTCTGACCTGCCCCGGAGCAGAGGCCACACAGTTCTGTGCCCTGGATGCTGCAGAGTCAGGAAGGTAGCACTGAACTGTGGGATGGGCTTTAGCCACTCCTGTGGCCCGGAGTTTTAAAGACTTTGGTTTACAAAGAATGTTCCACAATCCCTCACAGGCTGCTCTGGAGATATTTTGCTGAATGTAACCTCCAGCCGCTGGATCCCACAGTCCCCTTTTGTCTCTCAGAACAGCCCTGCTTTTTAGAAAGATGCTCAGTACAGCAGTACTTGTAAGCTCAACCTTCTCCCTGTGTTTCCTTCAGATGAGTTATTTTGGAAAAATGGCCATCTCATCTCAGTTCCCAGGTGAAATTTCTAAGACTGGAAGTGAAACAACTTACCAGACCTCAGGAGACCAGGGCTCTTCTGCAGGCCAGTCAGAGGTATGGGCCGGTCGCAGGGCGGGTACACAGCTTGCCTGTCATGGCAGGAGGTGGTAACTGTGTCCTAGCAGAACTCCTCCAGTCCTGTCATGTATGTTTCTTGTAATACCCTGCACTGGTGGCAAATGGATGAATTCAGGACTTTGACACGAGCGAGCTATTTCGGTGATCATTAGTGCATATTGTATGCTTCAGGAGGCTGGAACTGGTTACAGACTTTTAAGCTAAGCTACGAAAATGCCAGTTCAGTGAGTGGAAAGTCAGGAATATTCTGAGTCTGATGAAGCTGCTTTTTTTAGGGAAAGTATCTCAGGTCAAAACGAGAGAGAGAACACTTGCCTTTTGCAATCATAGCACTCCACTGATGTGCTTCCAGCTGTCTTAGCACATGCTATCAATCTCTTTGAATGGTTTCTATCAGTTATTAACCATTGTAAGCCAGCTATGTGTGAAATCTTAAAATGAATCATAGCTGTAGTTGTAGTCATCTTGAAATATAGAGTTCTAAGCTACAAACTTAGAGCTCTAAGTAAACAAGTTTTAAAATGTTATTTTGAATAAATGGAAATCTTTGTAGCAGGTTCACTCTCCTGAATTGGAGTGCTCGTTGGGGTTTTTTTTTTGCAACAACCTTCCTCAGGTCTTTAGTGCCCACAAACTGTCCTGCTGCAGCACTTGACTAAAGAGAGCAGCCACACTGTTCACAAAACAACTCTTCCAGCTGAGAAATGCACTAGGCATGAGACATCATCCCCACTAGGAAGAACTACATTGGTACCCTCAGCACTGCAGTTCACAGCAATTATGCAATTGTCCTCTGTACAGGGGAAAAAATAGACATTAAATATGGATTGTGTTCAGTTTTATTTGTATGAAATCTCATGCTGTATTTAAAGCTGGTGAATCTAATCCTTGGGGGTTTTTTTATTTCTCTGCATCTTCCTGCTTCTATCTTCCCCTGTGTTCTTACATTTCTGCGGCAGCTATTACATTAACAAAAAGTGGGGATGACTCCTGTATAATAACATTGTATCTGAAACCATGCTGTGCTGGGAAGATAGTAATTTAGTTAATTGAATTCCCTCTAAAATGGTACTGAATCAATATTCCAGCACAGTGCTGGCAACATGTAGCTGGCAATGAAGTATTGCATGTAACATTTGTGGTCAACCAATATCTCAGGGCACTGACTGCAAGGATTTGAAGTTTTAGTCCCAGGTTTAGATGTAAACCTCCAAGAAAGTGCCTGACCCACCGGGATACAAGCTGCTCTCTGAGTCTTGTCTGAACATGATTTACAGCCTAGTCTGTGTATTTTGGAAACCGTTATCCATCAGACTAGCAGTGAAATGGAAAAGTACTGAGGCAGGCAGCTCAGGTACAACTCAGTAGGGAAGCTGTTTTGCCTGGACTGAGACCAAGGATCTGCACTGTACCAGCGCAATATACTCCATGGAGGGATGCTTGCTGTGGGAGCAGTTTTCTGGAACGGCAACGTCTGTGAGCTCTTCCTGGTGCTCCTACACAGGGACAGAAAAGGTGAGACCTTGCCGGGCTTATTGGCATCCACTGTCTCACTCTTCTAGGAATGAACTTATGTCCTTGAGGAACACAGCAATCAGTCCTCATCAGTATGTCTTGTCAAACCACTCACCCCAGAGAAAAATGACCTCTCAGAGGGGCCAGAGCCCTTGTCCCAGGCACACAACTTGCTGTCAATGTGTGAAGCACATCAGACATGACCCCAGATGATTTTAGAAACTCTCTAGGGAAGTGACCTTGGGGGCAGAGAACACATTTTACAGCTAAATTTATCATAACCACTCAGCTGGGCCTTCTGGGCTGCATGTCTCACTGGCAAGCTGGGACATCAGCCTGTAAGAGGGTCTGGGTTTGTCCAAAATGGTGGAGCACGTGAGCGTTTGTGGTGGCAAGGTTGGGGGTGAGGTCTGGCGTGCCCCTCCACTGTGGAAGTGCAGCCAGAGAGTGACCAAAGGGAAGAAACAATTGGGAAGGAGAAAAAAGCTTTATGTCTGGGACTTGGATCAATGCAAACAGCATAAATAATGGCTGAGACACCTTCCTCCTGCTGGCTCTTCCACTGTGAGGGAATTACACACTGCCTGCAAAATGTCTTTCCTGAGCTGGTATGGAGCCAACCTCAGAGCACGTGGTTGGCCAGAGCAAATTCATTAGCACAGGGGAAAAGGCTGCAAGCCCTTTTGTTTGGGCTGTGTCACTTTTCATCACAGAAAGTAGTTCTGCAACTAGTATTTTAAGGTTTCTGCTGTCTCAGCAGCCTGTGGCACCACTTCAAGCTTCACTGAGAAAACAGCTGGAGCCACTGGTCCCATCGAAGTTCCTTCAGGTTATGGTCTTCTTGAGGGCTGAGCACTGCAACTTGGCCTTTCCTTGTCTGTCCTGTGCTCCAGTGCCAACCATCCTGGGGACCTCTGCTTTCCTGTCCATGCTAGTCATGAAGACTGATGTTTAAAGGCCATATTCCTTGCACTTACCTCCCTGTGAGGCCATGTCTCCACCTGGTTTCAACCACGCATAGAGGCTGTGCGATGTGTCTGTAATGCAGATCACAGCCGCAGTACTTCAGGTGCTTTTTCCAAAGGGCCTTCACACCCTCCTGCAAGGATGAACTGCAGCCTTGTACACACAGCCAACAGCTCCCCAGGAGATCACTACACCGGTATTTAGAAAGTTTTCCATTTTCAGTGAAGACCCAAATCAACATCTCATTGTTCCCAGGAAGCTGTTCCCATCACTTCAGGGGAAGTGACTTCTTTTCGGGTTGACCTTAGGCACTTTGTAGCCATTAGACTCTATTGGGTCTTTACCCATGCCGATTCTCCCCAGGGCTGGTTTGGCAGGACTGAGATGCCAGCTTAGGTGATGCCAACCAGCCTGGCCAGAGTGGCCTGGCCATTGCTACCCTCACCACCCAGCCCTGTCCCCATGCAGGGAACAGCATGTGCTGGAGCTGCTTCCTTGGGAACAAGGAGAAAGTCGGAGGGGGAAAGTCCCATGTAAGCTATGGAATGAGTGGTGGAGAACTTGAAGAGGAGCTGAAACAGGTAAGGAGCAGCTTTAGGCTGGGTGATTTGGCAGTGCATGGGAACTGCTAGCCACTACGTGACCTCTGCCATGAATTCACAGGCTGCAAAGAAGCTGCTTCTGTTCAGGATTCAGAGCAGGATGCAACCCCGACTGATGGCAAGGCTCGGCTGAGCTGACTGTCTGGAGGGAGGTCTGGCTGTCCCTGCCCTGGCTGCTCCATCACCTGAGCAGCAGCAGCTCAGCTCCCCTTGCTTCTAGATGAACTTATGGAGGTAAGTGCAAGTGAGGACCCATCCACCCTCCTTGCAGGCTTACAAACCATGGGAGTTCAGCAGCTGCAAGGTGGACAGCTGACCTGCTGAGGTACCCAGGCTCAAAGGCAGAGGTGGGGTGAGCAGCCGGGGGGAGGAACGACTGCTGCTCCCAAATGCCATGATGTGCTCTGCCACTGGACACAGGGATGCCAGAGCTGCTGCTCTTGCCATGTGCAAGCTTAAAACCAGGCAGAAATCCCCTTCCCAGTCTTGATTTCCCAGTATCAAAAGCATGTCAGCACCCATAACTCCCCTTCAGAGCTGCCCCGACGTGGGCACCCTGCTTTGCTCCACCACCAGGTCCTGACCAGAACCATGTACAGGCAGGGGATGAGTCCCATGTGGCCTGGCCTGCTCGCCTCTTCACAGAATGTTCTTCCTTCACAAAGCCTCCAAATCTGCATACAAGCATGGGGCTGTGGATGGCACCTCCTGCAAGGCAATGCAGACAGCCTTGCTCTGGGAATTTTGCACCTCATTTTTGCAGCCTGGCAATGGAGTCAGCGAAGGGTTAAAGCCCCCCCCGCCCCGAGCAACAACTTTTCAAAGGAGGAACATTGGATCTCCAAAAGAGCACTTAGGGGCACAGCCAGCCACGAACTCCCTCTGATCTGCTCAAAGGAGGGCTAATATCCCCCTCCGCCCTCACCCCCAGCCTGCCACTGGTAGACACTGGTAGAGCCTCACTGGGGTGAGGCTGAAACGAGCCCAGAAGATGACAACCTCTTCCCTCTCCTGTGTTTTAAAAAGCAGGCAGCTAGGATGCAGATGTTGTGCGTTGGCAGGGAGTGAGCCTGCCCAAGCCACATGCGTGCCCCCAGCACATCCCTCACAGTGTGGGTAGTGCCAGCACCACAGATGAGACACCTGTAAAATAACCCCTGTGGGTTATTTAGGGAGCCTGGCCCCTAACAGATGACCATGGAGGTGGGTATCTAGCTGAAAAGCCTGGCACTGCCACCCAGGCAGCGCTGCAGCCAGCTCAGCCCATGCCCGGGATCTGGGTGGGAGCGCCTGCACCCAGCCTCGTGCACCCAATCCCATCCCAGAGCTGCCATCCCATCCTGGAGCCCAGCCTATTCCCAGGGATCGTTACCAGGAGCTCCTGTGTTTGGTTGCAAACAGAGCAGGAGCGGGAGCCAGGCGCTCATGTTTGTGTGCCTGCGGTTGCTCAGGCAACTTGGGGCCAGCCAGAGGCTGCCAAAACCACCAATGGCCAGGGTCGAGCCCATGGCACGGCTGCCCTGGGGCGGCATGGCCAGCCGAGCCTCCCACCATCCGGCTGGGTGAGTGGGCAAAGGGGCTCTCACTGCTCGGTCCCGCTGAACACAACCAGACTGGGGGCGTCAGTGCGGATGGGGTTTTATTGCAGCGCGGGTCTGCAGCATCCTTTGGTTTGGGCTTCACAAAGGCAGCGGGAGGCCGTGGGGGTTCAAGTCAGAGACCTTTGCCGATGGCCAGGCAACACCAAGCTCTCCCGGGGTGCATCCCAGGGCTGGGCCGGGAGCATCCTGGCAGCACCAGCACTAACAGCACCGCAGGGTCTGAGCTTCCTGCGGTGCTGGGCAAGCAGCAAAGCCTGGCAGCCCCGTGGCAAGAGCACTGGTGGGGAAGGAAGGAGGCGGCTGTGGTGTAACTGGTGCAGGGTTAAGGCAAGTCCCCGGGAGGTCTGCAGGGAAGACAGGCTGCAGTCCCCAGTGGGACTGGCAGGGAGGGTGCCCTGAAATCTGGGGCTGAGGTAGGGAAGGTCTGGGTGCCAGCTGGCCAGGGGAGCCCTGAGGAGCAGTGCTGTTAGTACGGCGAGCGGTGCCGGCGGCAGGGGGCTGGGGGACACAGCACAGTGCTGGAGGGGGGAGTGGACAGGAAGGGCTGGGGGGGGTGTCACAGCACAGAGAGGGGGACAGACATAGCGCTGGGGCAGAGCACGCGGCCTGGCGACTTTCCCAATCACATCAGCGCTGGGTGGCCGACATCCTGCCAGCCTGGGGCTGGCCCCAGCGCAGCCTCCCTGGCCCCACATCGTGCGGGCATGTCCCAAGGCTGACGTGAGTGCTGGCCCCATGGCCGACGCGCAGGGACCGGGGTGGTGCGTGCCATGGGGACCCATCCCTACTTTTTCACTTTGGCGTCGTAGGTGCCCGCATTCTTGTAGGCACTGACGTAGCCACTGGTGTCCACGATGTTCTCCCGCCCGCTCTTGCCCTTGCCCTTGCCGCTCTCGTCAAAGCGCTCCTTGTGGGAGCCCGTGTACTTGGAGGTGTCCGTCAGCCTCTCCACGGCCCCCACCGTCTTGGCTTTCTGCAGTGGGGAGGTGGGACACAGGAGTCAAGAATATGCCCCATCCCCTTCATCCCTTGCCCCACGCAAGCCCCTGACACCCCCTGAAGACCCTGCTGTGCTCCCCGTGCCCACCAGTTCTATGTAACTTCCAGATCCCCCCAGCCCACCCAGGGCCATGGGGTCCCCAGGAAAGCATTTGTACTGTGGGCAGAGCTCCATCTTCCCCCCCTGAGCATCCCTCCTGCTGCCCGTGGCCAAGGGGTTCTTCACTCACCGTGACACCCACGTTAATGGGCTCCTTCCCTGCCACCAGCTGGCAGATGGCTTCATACGCCTCCTCTTTGCTCTTGTCCTTAAATCTCTTGGGGGCCAGCTCCTCCAGCGCCTTCTTGAACTCCTCGTAGTTGATGACGCGGGCTGTCTTCCCTCTGCAAGCACAAAACCCAGGCTGCCTTCAGCACGTCTTCAGGTTGTGCCTCCAAATGGGGTTGCAGCAGGTTGAGGTGCATCAGGGAGACCCTGGCTTTGTCCTCCAGCAGCCTCGGGCCCCTCACCCACCTCCAAAATGCAGCTACAGCGAGGAAAATCCCAGCCAAATGGGTCAGGCTGGATACAGCTGGTGCTGAGCTCCAGGAGCTTTTCGGCCACATGCTGTTAAAGTCCCTGGTGCCAAAAACCTCTTCCCTGCATGCAAGTGCCCTGGGACTTGGGCGCTGGTGGCAGGAGGGTACACGCATCCATTCCCGCTGCTCCCAGCCTGCCTGGGATGCCCGGCACCCTCTCTCCCCTGGCAGGTATCTGTCCTTCTCTGGTCAAATTCAGAAGGACATGCACTGAGCATCTCTCCCACGAGTGCCTGGTCCTCGCCTCCAGGGCAGCACACCAACCCACCCTTCCATATGCCAAAAACCTCCCAGTGCTCAGACCTTCCTGGCCCCACCAGGGAGCAAGGGCATGCCTGGACAGAGGGCATGGAGGGAGCAGGTGCTCTACCCATCCTTGCTCCTGCACCCTGGTGGGGAACACTGGGTGTCACCGTGTCCTCAGGGACCCCAAAAGCAGCCCCAGGTGCCTTTAGTTCTTCAGCTGCCCCTGTGACCTCCAAGGACCAGAGTCCTCCCCAAGCTCAGGTGTAGGCTCGCCAGGCCCAGGGATGGGCTGTGCCACATCACACGGGACACCCCTGAGCACCCTCCTCTGCTCCCTGTGGCACCTTCTTGCTAGATGGGAACCTGGCAGAATCGGCTAGGCCCCCCCCCCAATGCCTGGGAGCAGGAGCAGAGGCACAGCCTCTGCATCAAAATCTGAGCCTTCCAACCCCCCAAATTTGGATTAATTTATTATTAGGTCTTGCAAAAGCAGCCACACAAACTCCCTGAAGGCAGCACCTGCTGCTCCATGCCAAGTGCAACACGGGAATGGAGCAGAGCCAGGGTACGACACCTCCCCGGGGACCACTGCACCCAGGCACCGCCACCCTGCCCGCACTGCAAGGGCATCCCCACCCTCCGGGCAACTGGAGGCCCTGAAAAACCAAGTCACTTACTTCACCTTGGAGAAGACAATGTCCACGTCGGTGCTGGTGACGCTTTTGCCGTCGGTGACTTTGCAGTCTTTGCACAGCTTGGCCCAGTTCTTCCCATTCATTTCTTGTCCCGTAGCCTTGGTGTCGCCGTAGATGGCGAATTTGCGGAAGCTCTCTTCCAGGGACGCCATCTCAGTGCTCCTGGCCATGGGGCTGCAGGACATTGGGGCAGAGAGGCCTGTTACTGCCCAGGCTCTGGCTGGCTGTGCCGGCAAGGCTCACTTGGCTCAGCTCGCAGGTCCACGAGGGCAGGAGGAGGAGGGCTGGCGAGGGCGGAGGGATTGCAGCGTGTGCCGAAGGGCTGGCGGCAGCCTCGGACAAGCCCCGAGGCCAACAGCTGGGATGCGTCTTGGGGGGCGGAGGGTGCCTACTGAGAGCTGCCAGCGGCGCGGCTGTCGGCTCCAGGGGATGGCGAGGAGTGAGCGCATCAGCCTGTCCCCTCGGGAGCACTCTCCAGGAATGACGCAATGCGGCTGCCTTCCTCCTGCTCGCCCATCATGAGAAACGGCACCGCTGCCTGCCTCCGGCCCCACCTCTCTCCTTCCCGCTGGCTCTGCCAACGGCCACATCCCCCCTGCGTGGAGCTGGCAGCACCCCAGCTCTGCAACCTGCCCCCCCGCCCCCGGGGCTGGACCAAACACGGTGACCCACAGGCAGAGGTGCTGGGCTGCCGAGTCGCACAGCGCCGTTGGCCGCTGCTCCATCCCGGCTCCCCGCCTGTCGTCGCCTCGCCAGCCTCGCCCTGCCGGCTCAGCATCCCTCGTCACACGCTGAGCGTGCGCCCACAGCATCTCAGCCAGGACCGGGCGCAGCGGTACCCGGGTGTGACTCCAGCACCCCGAGGTGCAGAGCAGGTACATCGCCCCGTGCCCGGGCGGGGGGCGGCACGGCCCCCCCCCCCCCACCCCCCGGGGCCTTGGCGAGAGCCGGAGAGCGGGCACGAAGGAGCAGCGGGCTCGGTTCCTGCGCCGCCGGCCCTTGCGCTGCCTGGCGACCGTCGCTAGGGAGGAGCGGCGTTGCCTGGCGACCGTCGCTAGGGAGGAGCGGCGTTGCCTGGCGACCGTCGCTAGGGAGGAGCGGCGGGGCGGGGCGGCGAAGCCGCTGGTCCCCGCCCGCCCCCGGGCTCCCGCCGGGGGCTCACCCGCCGCGCCGGGGGCCCGCACCGCACGGCCCCGCAGCAGGGAGCCGGGACCCTCCCCGCCCGGGGCGGGGGGTGTGTGTGTGTGGGGGGGGTGTCACCGCCGGCGGCTGGGGGATGCCGGGGAAGCGGCGGCCCCCGCCCGCTCACCGGCCCCCGGGATGGGCAGCGAACGGTCGGAGGCCGGGGGTCCGGGGGGTCCCGCTGCCGCCGCGCCCCGGGGCGGGGGGGTCCCGGCACCGCCGCGGCCGCCCTCACTCACCTCCCGGCGCCGAGCTCTGAGGCGGGGGGGGCGGCCGCCGCCGCCTGTTTAAGGCGCCGCCATGGTGACGGGAGGGGCTGCGGGCCGCGCCCGCACGGGGCTCCGGGCCGCCCCCTCCCGCCTCCCCCGGGCCGCGGCACAGCCGGGGAGCGCCCTCGGGGCGGGGAGACGGAGCGCGGGCAGCCGTCCGGGACCGCCTCTGGGACGCCCTCCGCCACCCCACGAAGCCCTTCCATCACCCCACGAGGACCCACCACCACCCCACGAGGTCCCTCCACCGCCCCATGAGGTCCCACCAGCACCCAGCAAGGACCGACCATCACCCCACAAGGTCTTTCCTCCACCCCACAAGGCCCCTCCCTCCATCACCCCGCGAGGTTCCTCCACCACCCTGCCACCGCAGTCTCCCCCCCCCACCCCCCCGGCAGTCCCCCTGTGCTCTGCCCTGTTCCCTGCTCCACACACCCAGCGTGCCCCTCCATAAAGGCGCCGGCCCCATCTTGGTGGGTGGCATCATGGACCAAAGGCACTGCTCAGGCTGCGGGGGCAAATGCCAACCATCCTGGTGTGCCAGGCACAGCGGTGAGTGCCTGTCCCCTCTGCACGGCCCGGTGGGACACCCCTAGAGCAACCCTGGGGACAGCCAGCTGCGTGCCAGTGCTGCCCATTGCTGCCCTCACCCAGAGCCCAACCACACGTGGGGCTTCTGGCGGGTGCTGCGGGCTGAAGCAGCACCCAAATATTGTGGTTGCCATGGAGTCCCGACACAATCCACACCACTTACTCACCGCCCCACCTCAGCTGTTTGCCCACAGCCTGTTCTGACCTCTGCGCTCCCCTGGCACTCCCCGCCCTCGCTCCGGCAGGCGCAGGCCGTTGTGCATGGCCCAGCCGCAGCATCACCAGGAGTTGTTCACACGGAGAGGCCGCAGCGTGCGGTTTGCTGCTGCCATGCAGGGTCCTACGGGTAAATCAGCAGCTTGGGGAGCTGGGCAGCCTTTGGCACCCTGCAGCCTCCGTCTGCCCTGGTCCCTGTGCAGAGGAGCTGCAGGGCAAGGACGGACACGAGCATCCCCATGGCTGAGCTGCCCCAAGGGGTATCCCAGTTCTGCTCTTGCACCCAGAGCCCTTTGCTTTGGGGTACAGCCGCAGTGACAAGCTCCCCCCTCTTGGCTGAGGGGCATGTGTTCTCTGCTGGGAGCTTGTTGACTGGACAAAGCCCTGAGCAACTTGCTCATACTGATCCTGGCTTGGACCGGGGTCCGGAGACCTCCAGAGGTGACTGCCAGCCAACTCTGCAAGTCCGTGATTTGCGATCACTAACTTTACCTCCTGCCTCAGAGGTGAATGCCAGGGCTGGTGTCAGAGGACGCAGGCGTGCCACAGCACCTGCCTGCTTTGGGTAGCTCTAAGATGCTCAAGGCCACATGAAGGACCTCACTTTCTCATGGCCCCCAACTAGCCTTGTGACCCCTCCGTCGGCAGGAGCTGCTGTTTCACAGCCCAGCCAGAGACAGAGTGAGAACCCATGGCTGCCAGGTGGCAAGGACATCCCAGACGGGACAGGCAAGGGTGGGCAGGGCAGGTGTGGAGGCTCATCTAGTAGGGCTGGACTAGCCTGATGCCAGAGTCCAGGCAGACCTCACCCACGAGTGTCTCTCCTCTGTCCATCTTGTACTGGTAGAGCTCAGACATGGCCAGAGAGCCTGGGCGCTGCACAGAGGTGGCACCAGGAGGGCTCTGTCCTGAACATGCACGCATCCCGCTCTTCAGAAACTACAAAAGCAGGTCCCAAAGTGCAGAGGCTTAGAGGTTACACCAGCTAGCTGTGAAGTGGGAATTTAAACCAGCCTCCATCCAGGCTAGCAAGGACCTAGGGCTGTCGTCCCACCCCTCAGAAAGTCGGGAAAAGCTGCTCACCTGCTCTCTGCTTTAAGGAGAGAACAATAATTGGGGCTGCCATATCGAGGAGGGTGGTTAAGTCTTGCTGAAGGTACAACCTTGTCCTTAGTTTGCCCTGCAAGTCCCCACTAGGAGCAGGTGTCTTTGGCTTTATTTCCAGCCAACAGCTCCGGAGACGAGCCCAGGTAATGGCAGCTGGAACATCCAGCCCGCAGCAGCTCTGGCAGGGCTTGGCAGCAGCAGGCAGTGCAAGAGCCCAGATGCACTGAGCTGGCAGCAGGCAGGAGCTGAACGAGAGCTGGGTACGTCAGCAGCTCTTCTGCCAGAGCTCCAGCCGGCCCCAGGGGCTGCAGAGCCCAAAAAGCCAAGAGGCGGCACATGGGGAGAGCGGGGCAAGCGGGGGGCACCAAGCCAGGGCTGGCGAGTTGCCCCACAGGGTCGGGCTGAGCCGGTCAGGTTTCGGTTCCTAAGAGCTGGGGTTTGTTGTGCATTTGTTGTCACCATGACAGCCCTGTTGGGATGGAGCACGGTCCTTGGCTGGCTCCTGTTGTTCCTCATGCAGCCCGGAAAAGGAAGCCTGAGAGGAGGCTGTGACTTGGTCTGGAGCCGGGATCGCGGGCAGGAGCTGAGGAGGAGGTTGCACAGGTCCTGTGATGTGGTGGAGGAGCATGGACACGGCTCAGTGCTCAGCTCCCCAGGGTCCTTTCCGTTCTTGCATTTCCAATAAAGGTCAGGATGTTGCCAGCTGTCTCCTACTCTGGGCAACTTAATGAGCCGCATAACTCCAGAGCTTACCCAAGGCACACCAAGGCTCACAGCTCAGTGTCACCAAGACACGGGTTCTGATGCTGCGCTTGTCCCTGCTAGGACCATGTCTATCTTCCCATCTTCACGCAGAGTCCTGGAGTGCTGCGATAGCTCCAGGGTGCAGCTCAGAGCTTGGAAGAGAGCACAAGCACAACCTTGGAGCACGCTCTCTGCTCACCCTCCATTCTCTTTGGCTCTTGCCTTCCCGGAGGCTGGGCACCACAGGCTCCCCGGAGTCATCTTGTTTCAGGAATGAGTCGCTGGCTCGGCCGCATCTGGGGTGGGATGAGGTTATGCGGGAACACTGCTTCTCTAGCACAAGTTGCTACAAAACAGAGGGAAGTGTTTCGGAGGTTGTGCAATATGTATATGGTAACCCCGGCAACAGCATGTCCACAAGGCATTAACGGAGGCTTAGCTGTGGCTGATGGGCGGCGCGATCGTGGCGTGCGTGTGTGCGTGCCGGGTGTGCCAGCGGCACGCAGAGCCGAGGGGGGATCTGCCACTTGAGCTGCGGTCCTGGCTGCGATGCACGGCACCAGGCAGAGAGGAGGGGGGAAAAAAGCTCCATCCTCTAACAGGACCTTCCTTTCCCCCCACCATGCTCGCAAGACGTGTCAAAAGCAGTGCCCAGGAACAGACTCGCCAAAAGTCATTTCCCCAAGGAAGGTCCCCTTGACTTCAAAGAGAAAACTAAGAAATTTGAGTCAGGCCCAAAGATGAAAGCAAGCAGGGCATACGTCCTACGCCAAAGCGGAGAGGCTTACAGTTGGCACTGCAAGGCCTGGCACAGCTGCTGGTGAGTGGCCAGGGACGGTGATTTATGATTTTAGAGGACTCTGGAAAGCTGTCACCATCCTGCAGATGCTTTGCTTGTTCCTAATAAAAAGCCACAGCATCTCGTGGTGGAAACAGCCAGCCCAGGGCACTGCCTCCTGCTGATGGGAGAGTTCGTGCGCTGGCAAAAACCTTTTCTTTAGTACTGGAGAAGGTGCCTGGGGATGCCAGACCTCAATGTTGCTGCAGCAATGGGGAGCTGAAGGCATCAGGACTTCTGCTGTCGCCTTAACCGAGCTCCGTGATGGTCTTGGGCTGTAGCAAGGGCTTAGCTCACGGTCATTGCAGTCCTCTGGTATCACGGCCAGCACTGCTCTGCCCACACGCTGGCCTCTGCAGCAGTACCTGAATGGGACTCCTTCCTTCCACTTGCTGCCACAGGTCTGCTATGGACCTTCCTCATCCAGAACAGCAGCTTTGACAGGGCAGCAGAAATGCCCTCAGCACCTGAACCCACAGGGTATCAGCATTAGGGTCCCAAAAGGACAGAAATTAGGTGGGGAAGGAGAGAGCCCAGGCTGTGCCTGCCCCTGCTGTGACCATCCTGGAAGGTACCAGCTGCCTGCTGTGGAAAACTTCCACAACTTTGTGGGATACCACACACAGCATCCAAAGCCAGGGTCCCAAGGGCACATGCATATTGCAAAGCGGCATCTGCAAAAGGACCTCCCGTCATGAAGCAGCGCAGCTGAGATGCTGGACTGCACTTGCGAAGGTTCATTTTTGCTGGGAACTGATCTGAGGCAGAGAGCAGTTCTCCCAGGGGTTAAAACCATCTCAGGCTCACCATTTTCATTCCTGGGTGCCCAATATGCATCTTCAACAGTCCTCCTTTAATGTGGTTGTGGTGAAAACACAAAACCCAGCCAAAATCAAACACCACACGGCACACACAATCCTACCTGCCGCCTGTGAGGTTCAGGAGACCAGAGCCCAACGCTGGCAGTGCTGGAAGCCCATCCTGCTGGGGCCTGGCTCTTTGCTCAGCACCCAGCTGCCCCAATACACAGACAAGGCATTGCACATTTTGCAGCCTTGATTTATTCTGCCTCTTCCAGCACTTGATGTAGTGGAAACAATGGTCCATGGCTCAGCTGAAGGCAGCAGAAAGATATCTTCCCTACCTAGAGAAACTACCAAATCAGGGTCCCCAGGGCATCCTGTTGGCCTCCAACAGAAAGTGTGGTCTCCCGCTCCTTGTGGAGAAGCCTGCAGGGCAGGACAGAACCAGTATGGCCCAGCAGCTTATGGGGCTCTGCGCTGGTCGTCCAGGACTCTGGGGGCAAAGACCTTTCTCAGGTGGGTGTCTGTGTGCATGGCACACAGGGGAATTTGAGGCTTACGGGCCATTATCAGCAGGACAACTGGCTGGTAAGCACAGCCTGGCATGGGGAAGACAACTAAATGCTGGACCTGAGGGTGAGACCTGTGCTCCTGGAGAGGGTCATGTCCCAGCAAACTGTAGGACATCCCCTTCCTTCCCAGCTGGTGCTCAGAACCTGCCACCTCAGGACATGCTGGACCTTTCTTTCCCTGGACATCTGATAGACCAGGAAACCTGGCTCCACTCACCCCAAAGGGCACAGCAGTCTTCCTGTAGCATGGTGCACAGCCAGACTGGCCTCCTCCCTGTGGTGCTCACCCAGCTGCAGCACAGAAACCAGGCTGGAGTTACGTATCTCCTGGAGAAGGTGGTCTACCCCCTACACCTCAGGGAAGGCAGTCCCACCTAACATCCATAGGGTCCTATGGAGAGGGTACCACTGTCACCCCACACAGGTTAAGGTGCTAAGCCCAGAGGTGCAGGGAAAAGTGGGGGGACCATCAGCTGGGTAGATAAATTAATGACTGCAAAAAAGGAGGAAACTATTTAGCAAAGGGCATAGAAATTTATTATGGACAGAGCTACTAAAGAGCTCCATACAATGACTTTGGGACTGGTTCTGCATGGATGAAGGGTAAGAAAACACACGAGATCTGCTCAGGGGCACCTGCTGGAAAGAATTTACCAATGCCTTCTGGGTGGAGGGACAGCTGGCCTTTGAAAATCCTGAGCCCAGCATTACCACAGGGTGTAGTTTCCTTGGACGACAGCAGACATGAGGAGAAACAACTGGAAGGACTTTGTCTAACCAGGATCCATCAGTGAGCAGATGCCCTGGTCTCTGCAGACAAGCAGTGACATGTCTGCTCGTCCACAAGGGTTGGTCCCACACATGCTTGCTTTTCCAAAGGGTCACACTGCCAGCGGGTACCACTTGGTAAGACAGGCTTTTAAAGAAGCCCAGGGTCAGTGATAGTAGCTACGCTGCCTTGCCAGAATTTGCCAAGGACTGTCCCAGGGAGTGCTTGGCCTGGATGGCCCTGTCTATGAGCCACACTTACCCCATAAACCCTTCCACAAAGGGAGGACTCCCCTACTCCAGCTTCAGCTCTGCAAGGATCATGGGTTTCCAGGAGCAGCCGCAGCACTTTGCCTTCTCCTTGAAGGCAAGCACTACTTGAAATGTCCACTGCATGAGCACCACACAGCATGGTGTTGGCCAGGTGACAGTGATGGGTTGCTTCCCAACAGAGCTGGGCCAGCTGCCAGCATTCAGGGGTGCCCCTGGAATGAGCTGAGGCTTTCAACATACAGTAGCCACCTTCCTGCCTCTCTCTGCTGAAGTGAGCTCTCCAGAAGGAAATCTGTCTGGACCTAAAGCTCCAAGGGAAGCAGACTTTGTGTGAACCTCAGAGCAGCACAGAAGACAGCGTGAGCACTGGGATGACAGGCAACAGCCGGGCTGAGAAGTGTGTACATCAAACCTGGGACTCCAGCCTGCCTGTCCCGTGTTGGCTTTGTCCAGAGGGCCTTTGTCCCCAGATATCCTGTCCTGCTCTCAACCTTTTCTGATGAATGCTCACAGACTGAGCTACACGAGGGGAGGAACATCTTAGCTCGACCCACATGGCACCCCACTTTGTCTTGTCTTCCCTAACCTGCACCCACCATAGGCTGGAGAAAGGGTTGGTTGTGGTTTCCATGCATCAAAACATTTGGTAGAGTAATAAAGACTTCCCAGGCTTCCTCTTCTCTGCTGGTGCACCTATTTGTTCACACACACCAGCAGCGTGCAGCATCAAGGGCTTATCCAGAAACAGTGCAACCAGCCAAGCCAGCCGCTGCCACTCAGGGCACTGGCCATGCTGGGGAGGCAGGAGCTGTGCAGGTGCCACAGCTGCCAAGTGACAAATTGTGTCAGGCACACCCATGCCAGTGGCAAGGCCCATTGGGATACGTGCATAGCTGCTATCCTGGGCTCTGAGGTTAGCTGGCTGCTAGGCAGATCTGGGCTTGTTGGCAGCCCTGACCTCAGTGCTCAGCTAGGAATTTGGAATGGGGCATGCTGCCTGGGAAAGCCAAGGTGCTGTAGCTTGGCAGCCCAGGCAGCTCTCTGCTTCTCACCACCAGCACAGGGTGCTGTGACTTGAGGCACTGGCTACATGCCCCAGTGTCTGCTGCAGGATTTTTCTGCAGTACAGAGACTCCAGGTTTGGCTGTGGACTAATGGGGATCTGGCAGCCCAGGAAATGGAAAGGTGAGAAAGCTCTCTGATGAGAAAGCTGCACTGTGCGGCACCTTACGCTGCTGGGAAGGTGGAGCAGGTCAAACTACGCTGCCTTACAGAGTACATGCTGGTGGTGGACTTGGGTTGAGGTACACAGTGGAAAGCAGTATAGGGACAGGGCAATACTGAGGTTACTCCCTGACCACCTGCTGAAGCGCCTGGGCATGATCCAAAGACTGACAGGATGTAGGCAGATGGGAAATTTAGTTTCCAGGGTGCCAAGGAACAGCAGAAATGCAGCCTTGTTCTTCCCCATGCACTCTCCCAGAAAGTTACTGCCATACTAGTGTGCAGAGGGCCAGGAGGGTGAAGCCCTTTCCTAAGGAAAGCACTTGAATTCTCTCTAGCAACATGCCTATCTCAGGTTTGCCACCTTATTGCTTCTTGCTTTTGGTCGAGCATGAGAAATGTCTCACTGCAGTCTGATGGCTAGCACACAGTGCAGGGATGAGTCCCTTAGCCCTCTATGGAGCACTAATGCTGCAGTCCTTAACCAGTGGCAGCCCTGGGCACATCCCTATCAGGGGAGACTGTTTCCCCTTGACAAGGAGAGTGGAACTGGGCTCGGGGGCACTCCTGGCTTAGGAAGAGGCAGCAGCCAGAAACAATGATGCAGCGGATTTTTTACTGCCTCTCAGCTAGTTTGCTGGAAGATGGGCGGCATCAGGTAAAGGAACGCTGCTACCTCCAGAGAAAAAGACAAGTCACTGGAGTCAAGATCTTTGAACAGCAACATACAAATAGAAAGAGAACCTCTTGCCTTGTCCCCAGAGGCTATGGCTTTGGAAAGCTGATCACTAGGCCGCTGTGGTGTTTGTCCTTATGTCCTTAAAGCATGAATCACGTCTGCCCATGTGCTGCTTGCTGGTGCATTTTCTGTGGTGTGGCTCGGATGTGCTCTCACTGGGCTGGGGCTGAGAGACATGAGGTTCTCCACTGCTCTTACTTACAAATACAGCAGGAATCTTAGAAAAAAGTTCCAGGTCTTGTTCCACGCGTCTGTCTTGCTGGCAGCTTTTCCTTTTTACCTTGTGTCCAGAATATAGATTCTTCTTCCTGTCACCTCTGGGACTGTCTGTGGACAAAGGATAGTGTTGAGAGTTGCTTGAGTTATTCTTAGGAGGCCCATGAAGGGCTGTGCTCCCAAGGCGAGTCTGAGCCACAGGAATCTCATCCATGGACTCGGCGGACTCTGAGTGATAGTCAGCTGGGGGTCCCGCCCCCTGGATGAGGCCGATGCTGCTGGGGGGCACAGCAGCTCTCAGAGGAAAAGCTGGCACTAGGAGGTGAAGGCTGTGAGAAGTTGAGGTGGCAGCAGCCATGGCTGGGAACTCTACAGATGGAAAGAAAGGGAGAAGAAAGCTTGAGGAGAGACAGAGAGAGAGAGAGAGAGATCCCTCAGCCCCACAAAGACATCAACAAGCCCAGAAACTCTGATATCACTGATCTACTAGTGTTAAAGAAAATCATACATATATTTATGCAATATTAGACGTGAAAATGTACAGAATTCTAGGCTCAGCAGTGTACCCAAGTCTGATCATTTTAGAGTATCTCAAAGCACTCACTATCCCTTCTTAGGCAAGGTAACTTTCTGCCAGTGCTGGGTTTTCATGACACACTTTATTTCTTGTGCCAGCAACCAGAAATCCAGTCCAGAAGCAGAGAAGCTGACTGGTGCACTCTCACCTGACTGGGGATCTTGTAAAGAGGGCCAAGGTCTAGCATGTGTTTTAGATCTGCTGTCCATTGCTGAGGAAGAAGCTTTATGTGTCTTCTTTCTTCTTTTTTTCTGTTGCTGTGAAAGCAAATTGCCCAAGAGAAGGGAAGTCACTTCATCAGTCCAAAGTAATGAGACAGGCAGTTTTTTTAACTACTACCTCTTTTTAATTCCTCCTATTTTTAATAATGAACATTAGGTATGACCAAAGAGCAAGAATATTGTATAGCTTAAGACTGAGTTACTATAAAGCAATGACAGAAAATGTGTATTTAATGAATGCATACATTATCTGCATACAGTGATTCTCTGTGTGTAGGTACCTTTAAGCTGTTGTCTCATACAGCTGGAGGATGTATGAGACACTGGTGGACAAATGCATTTGTAGAGCCAAACTAGAAGAGGGGACCAAAAGTCACATAGCACAGGACATCCCAAGAGAGAGATCACTCTTGTCCAAAATACAAGTGTAGTTGAAAAGGATTTTTTCTTATCATCTAGATGACACAACTTTGATTAATAAGCTTAGAGGAAAGGGGGAGAGCACCACCACCTGCCATTTGATCAAGGAGGGAGAGCATCTGGACGTAGATACGTGAATATCAAGAGGGCAAAAAACTTGACTTTAGACAGCTGTTTCATACGCTCAAGCTTCAAATCCACACACACCATCTTTCCCTGGGGCAGATGCTTTAAACATCCATATATGAACATATAAACTATTGGATTTTGCTCTACAGAAACACGCACAGCTTGTTACATCAACAAAGTAGCATAGATACAGTCACTGAACTGCATTGGAGCAGCAAGACATTGTATTACAGCTGAGCTGCAAGCTTATGAGGGAACTGTCGAATACATCTGATCACATGCGGGAGATGAGACAGGAGAGTATCACTTAGATGCGGTGACTGCAGGGCACAGCCACACCTGCAGAGACACGCTGAGGACAGGAAAGTCATGTGTACGAAGGAAGCAATCACAGTCTGCACTAGAGTGAGCGTGCACCCATGCACCATGGTGAATTGTCAGCAGCAGAGGTTATGGTATGCAGCAAGTCTCCTGCTTACCTGAGAGGGGACCACATAATGAAGAGCTGGGAGGTCAGGGGAGGAGCTCTGCTCAGGGTCAGCTTCATCATTGCGGACATAGAGCTCTGAAAAGCTAAAACACACGGCATATATACAAGATACTTCCCTTAGACATGACTTAACTCCGATGCTTACTTTGCTTGCACATATGCATCAGCCTGTCTGAAGCATCCCCTGCTTTGTACAGCATTGTCAGCAAAACTGCAGGGTAACTTTTTCTGTGCAACTGTGCAAAATATGAAGGGTTTCCTCTCCCTTCCGAGGGACATGAGTTAATACGCAACGATTAATAAAGAGACAAGGATGGTGGTTTTCCATAAGTACTTGCCTGTGTGATTCACAACTTGCTGTTGTGATTCATCTGTTGATAACCTGAATCATGTAACTATAATGAGCTCAGTATAGGAATTACAGGACAAATCAGGCAGCTTTAAAGTAATTTTAATACAAAACAGCCTAAATAGAGTATTCTAGGAAGATATTTTCCCAGGGGAGGGGAGGCAAGTACTCCTGCAGGTACTTACCCTCCTGAAATTCAAAGATTTCACCATGCCTTGGTCAAAACATGGGTGCTCCCTATTTGCCTAAGTACTTTTGTCTTAGGGTCCATCAGTGATTTTGGTGACAATTTCCCATTCACCATACATGCTGCTGGCAGACTCCTATATATGACTTTACTCACCCTTTTCCTGAAGTTACTGTTGAGAATTCCTCTACTTGAATACCAGGATCTGTATAGCCAGGGTTACCTGAAAAAAAGTCTGCTTCCTGAAGAAAAGAAAAGAAAAAAAAAGAATTCACATTTTTCAGACCAATATGGACACAGAGGGGAGAAGAGGGATTTTCACTAGACGGATGTCTTCTTCCTCCTTCCTCAGCCACATGCCAGATATTTTCTGTCCTTACAGCTAGCACAGCTGAAACTCAGCAGGAGTCTGCTGCCTAAGAAGACGGAAAACCACGATTGAGACAATTAGAAGTCCCTGATTCATTCATTTAGTCCAGCCAGCATTTCATGTGACTCCAAATCAAATCAGAGCACACTTACAGAGACCAGCTTAATCATTTTTTGGGACCACATTCAAAATATCACTTAAAGCCCTCATTAGTTATACAGTTCAATCATAGGAGTTAAGCAGTGAATGCAAAAAAACTTCTTTTAAATTCAAAATGGAGGTGAGGAAAGTGAAAGCATGCAACATACAGGAAAAACATAAAGTATTTTCTGTTTCTTGTATGAATCCTGTATGGCTAATAACTGCTGGTTTTAGATGTGATATACTGCTCATTTGCCTCAGGTGTAGTTGAATTCAAAGTAATGCCACCCTGAATTTTAAAATTGCATACTTTCATAAACATATAAGAAGACTCAAAGAATAAGCTGCCTAAATCCAAGTGTCTGCATTACGGAAAAGGGCTCCCAGTTCTCCCTCAAAAGGACATAGTTAAGATAGTCAAGAGTACCAAGTGATGCAGGGTATGAAGCTCCGTTGTCAAAAAGGATAAATCATGCTCAGGAGAACCTTGACACTACTTTCCAGCTGCTCTTAAACTTGAATAATTAGCAAGACAACTTCTTCTTAAACATTGCAGTGTACAGTGGCCATAAAGACACATATACATTTTAAGGCAACTTTCAGGTGGTGAAGACATAGGCATTTTAAATATGATAGGCATTAGCTTCCAAAATATCTTAAACAAGCTTATGAAGACCTATTTGTCTGAAGAGCCTGATCAGCAAACTTGAGAAAATGAATTCAAAGTTGGACATCCCACAGATGGCTTCCTGAGAGACCCAGGGCCTCTGCACTTCAACAAATTCATAAACAATCAACAAAAAAACAGAGCAGTGAGATGAAGTCTGGTGATGATACTTCCGTATGTAAGGCAATAAAAATGAAAAGCAACTGCAAGGAGTTGCAGAAGATTCTTGCAATATTGAATTACAGGGTGATAAAATGGCAAACAAAAATCAATATTGCTAGATGTAAAGACGTAATGTGATGCACATGGGAAAAGTAGCGTAACCTTTACATACAAAGCAATGGTCTCCGAACTAGAAAAGAATTCATGGACCTGCACATTCAGTGGTAGCCAAGAAATCATTTCAGATTACAGGAATGAAAAGGAAAGAAAAAAAAAGAAAATGGAAAATAGATTCATGTTACTTCCTCCTGAGAAGACCTGGAAGAAGGTACAGAGAAGAGTGACAGGAGCAATGAAAGGTATGGAGCAGTTTCTGTACAAGAAACAGCTAATGGGCCAGGGCTCTTCAGTCAGGAGAGGAAATACGGCAGATATGAGTGGAGAAAGCAAATGGGGAATAATTGTTTACCATCTCTAACAGAATATTTAGGGAGCATCAAATGAAAAAAATCAGGTAGTAGTTTCAAAAGAAACAGAAGGCAGGCTGCATTTTTGACACAGCATAGAAATAAGCTGTAGCACTCACTGCCATAGGATGCTGCAGGTGTTAAATGTTACATGGATTCAAGAAGAAATGAGAAAAGTTTGTGTGAGAAACTAGCAAATACAAAGCTGCTCGAAGTTCTGTGCTCCAAAAGCCCCTAACACCTATTGCCAAGTGCTGGGAGAGGGTACTGGGAACTACAACTCCTGCACTCTTTCTCAATATCCACAGCTGGCCAGTGTCAGAGCCAGCACACTGGTCTGATCAACTCTGGCCAGCCTTCTTTACATGCCAGAAGAGATACTTCCAAAATTACTAGTTGCTTTTGAACATCTTGGCATCAATGTCTGGACCCTCAGTACTCTGTGTGATTGTTAGATAAGAGAGTTGCCAAACTGGAAAGACTTGAGGCCTGTTGCCTTTTGTAACATGCTCTGAGTTTAACAGGTCTTGTAAAGAAAAAAAAAAGAGGTGGAAAGGAATTTCCAGCTGTTTTATAGGTGGTAACATCAAATTTGAAGCGAATTGGTTTAGCAATCCCAAACATTAGAACTTTCTGATTTGAGAATTATGCTATTTAGTTCTATTATAGGCAGAGTTTATCCAAGTGCAGGATTGATAATCTGCAGAAATTTACATCTATTTCAAATAGAACTGGTAACTCAAGTCAGACCATTGCTCACCATCGACTGAACAACAAATGTACATAAATGTTTCCTCAAATCTCCTTGGGGACCAAATTCTTAACATTTACATTCAAGCCTCATGCACCTGAGTTGTAAATGAAGGAGACCAGGCACAATCTCATGTCACTGTAAGCATATGGGCGGTAAGTCTTTTCATAGGAAAGCACACTGTGGCTGAAATGAGCTGAAGCAGGAGACATCCTTGTAGGACTGTGCAGAGTAACTGAAAACAATCAAGATTCAATGTCCACAGCATACAAACAGGACTGGCATTTCAAAGGACATTAATAAATGATACATCTTGAGAATATCATTAACAACTTCTTTCCAAGCAGGGAATGAAAGAGCTTTTTAAATCCATTTTGTCCATTTCAGCCTTCTATAAATAATATATAACCAAAGCAGTCACATAAAAGAAAGCAAACCATTAGAGCTGACTAGCAGAAGCAAATGGAAGAAGACTCGATCAGTAGAAAATACAGTGTACTCTCAGTGTGACAAAAACTACAACCGCAGCAGAGTCCCAGCCTCTTTCCACTCCCACAGTCCTTAGCAGGACAGCCAGCATCCTTCAACTGTGACAGCAAGATAAACCTACCCTTTCCAATTGGATTGTTAGGATTCAGGTTCTTCTCTTGCTGAAAACAGACTGCTAAATCAACAGACCGCCCAAGTTCATTGCAAACCCTGGTCATGCTCACCCTTCCTCTAGAGGCTGAATACCAGCTGTGTCCACCCCAAGTTTCATGGTTACAACTTCAGGATGAATTCAGCTCCTTTGCCCGCTAGAGCTGCTCTTATCAACCGCTTCAGTGGCAGCCAGTGCCCTGAAATGTTGTCTGGCTGGAGGGGAGGCAGAATTGAACAGGAAAAAATGGTTCTTGTCCCAGGGAAAGTGAGTCTGTTGCAAGTGTTGAGGCTGAGAGTGAAGACAAGGTTCATCTTAACCAGACATTGGAAAACAGAAGCAATGTTGAAAATGTGAGGGAAGCTGAGTAAAATCCATGTTTATTATTTAAAATCAAACCTCACCAACCTGAATCAGTGTCCAAAGCAAGTTCAAAGCTTTAGGAATGTGAAAAAAATCACATCCCAGCTGGCCTCACTATGAAAGCCAGCTCCCTGGTATGAATGCAATTATGCATTAAAGTATCATTTTTGGTTTAGTTTATATTTCTTTGGACTGCTATGCAACCACCTACAGAAAAAATTGTTACTTGCACATGCTGCTTTGGGTATAGTAATACAGGCAAAGGCTGTGTATGTCCAACTGTTTTGCATTTTTGTGACATCTGAACCACTCCAGTGTGCAAAATTAGGGCTTTTACTTTGTGCGTGTTCTGAGGATTCTACAAGCACGTAAGAATTCTTTAACCTGAAGAAGAATCTTTAACCTGAACATAGCCAAAGACTTAACCACAGACAAACATGGAAAACTGAAGCCAAAACCAACACCAAGCTTAAATAAGGCTCAAAACCAAGGATTAAAGGAGAAATGCATGTTTCTTCTTACTCCCTAAAATGAATGAACAGTTAGGACAAAAGTGGGAAGAGGATGATTTCCATTTTATGCTTGCAACATCTTGGATCAATTACAAAGGATTTCTGTGTTCAAGCTAAAGAAGGCTGTAGTCAACACAGCTTACAAAACGCAAGTCACTTGGTGTACTCCTACTCCAGTCTATTTGCTTGTATTTATCTCTGGTTGCTATGTAAGAAACAA
This sequence comes from Astur gentilis, assembly GCF_929443795.1. Classification (NCBI taxonomy): domain Eukaryota; kingdom Metazoa; phylum Chordata; class Aves; order Accipitriformes; family Accipitridae; genus Astur; species Astur gentilis. The sequence continues at coordinate 8,901,937 of NC_064886.1, forward strand.
GGAAAATCTGGAGGGTTAACATTTTTTTAACAATGTTACTGGGCATCATCCAGTCTTTCTTTTTCCCCAAGGTATTAACTGCAGTCCTGAAACACAGAACTACTTTTTACTCTGCTTCTTCCAGGCTTGCTGCTTCAAATTAACCACATTCACACACACCTAGATAAGCACCAGTGCAGACAGGAGAACATCACTGAATGGCTACATCCCAAATATGCAGAGTGTACCCCTGTTCAGACAGATTTTCAGTATCAATCAAAATTTAGTAACTAGGAAATGATTAGAGCTAACGCTTTACTATTGTTTTAATTTTCATGGCAAGCAAAGCTCTATGAGACAAGGTGCCAAATATTTTTATTGTTATGGAAACCTCTGTTTAAACTGAAAGTTCAACTTTTCCAAGGCAGTAAAAAAAATTATATGAAAAGCTGGGGTCTCCATATTATACAGAAGGAGAATTAGCTCACTCATCCCTTTGCTTTGACAGGAAAAAACTATGAATGAGTCCAGGGAGGTCCCAGTATCTCTACACAGAATACCTGGATGAAGCTTCGATTTAATTAATTTCTTATGAAGTACAAAACTGGTTGTATAGAAGGTAACTTATTGCATAAAACTAGATAGAGTTACACAGGATCACAGAATCGCTGAATAATTTAAACTAGGAAGAATTTCTGGAAGTTTCTAGTCCAGCCCCCAGTTAAAGCCAGTACGGAATTTGTCCTGTCAAACTTTGAGGGACTCCAGGGATAGAGCTGCCTTGCAGCAAAATAAATTACAATGAACCTCTCAATTCATAGCAGAATATATATGACACTGCAGAGTGTAACAGCATTGACGAACTCTTTTTACAGTGATATAGCTCAACATCACAGTAATCACAAGGACCCTTATCACTACGTAGACTCAGTTCAAAGAAAAGCAGATGTCTGGGTCATTTCTGAACACAGTTGGTATCCTTTTCCTTTTCAAGACAGTTAAACTACTTCGTATTATTAGCTGCTCAATGATTAGCCCTAGTTTCTCCAGCCTTAGAGCCTGTCTCGCTTTCAGTCATGACCTGCGACACTGCTCACATAAGCCAGCCAGACATGCACTGCCACCGAAACAGATGGTACTGTCCTTTCCAGGGACAGGACCCTTCCCACTCTTCAGTCATCCTTGTTCGTGCTGACACAGACATTTATGTGACTGCTTGGTGAACCAAATGGGAGGGAACTAAGCCAGCTAAACACGAGCTCGACTATTTTTTTTAATAAAGTTTATTCTTACCCAGATGAGTTCCCCCACCCTGTTCATTGCATGACTGTAACAAACAGCTGCGCTGGCAGAAGAGAATAGATAGCACAGGGCCCAAAACAACCGGTGGAGGATGAGACTGTGTGGGATTGGTTGCTTGGAAAGCAGTACTTGCTTATGCCTAAAGTGTTCATCAAATTACAGGCCCTACACTCTCTCACATCCTACTCAACTCCACCAAAGTACCTCTGAAGTCTTATCTGTAGCAACTGCCTCTAAAATTTGGAGCTCGCAAAAGTGAAGCAAACTTTACACTGCAGGCAAGCGAGGCTGTTTTTGAGAAATGTACTGAAAGCTCAACGAGTACCTGACTGGGTCTCACTTGGGAGGGACAAGACTCCAGTTGCTTGTCTACCCCTTTTGCCTCTTGCTGGGGACGCTGCTGCAGGATGTACTCGTACGTGGTCAATTTGTTCCACACTGGGAGGAAAGAAAGAGAGCTGTCAGCACAGGAAAGGCCACTCCCAGATTACACGTATACAAACAGTCTGAATAACTTTACAATCAAATAGTAACTATAAACATGAAAAGACTCATACTCTAAGCCAAAAGTACCTTTGCACTGTACATCTTACTATATCCTTTATTGTCATCATCACAACACTTTCTCATAGTCCCACTATTCTTCTAAAGTCTCATATACACGGTACAGCCTTCTATGCTGTAGTAATTTGTTAGCTCATTTCAGAACAAATCCATTATTCATACCCAATAAGGGTAAGATCTGTATTGTACAGAAAGCTCAGTGAGTAGTCAGAAGGTATGTGATGCTAAGTGGAGAAAAGAAATTCAGCAGGTTAGTGTGTCCTGTAGAGGAGATTGAGACACTTCATGTCCAAAACAGTGAGCATCAAATGCACAGCTTGCCTTGTGATATAGAAGTGCCCAGAGGTTACATGTGCCTTAGTTTATGTGCTCTTAAGGTCCCCTACACAAACACACCTGCTTCCATGAATGACCAAAAGCATGTGACATTTCTGACCAGCTTCGTTTCTTCATGAGACCCAAAATGTTACAAGGATCCAAAACTCAGACATTCCTCCCATAATGATCCCGTTATGGTAAGTATTTTTAGAGCACAAAACCCAGAAATGGATGCTGAAGATTTTTAGTGCACAGCCTGGTAGTCATTCTTCCTTTTTACAGAAGCATAGTAGTTAAAGCAGATGCCTAGGATGTGGGACATCCAGACTAAAATCCTTCCTCTGCCTGAAGACGTTTGTATCAGTAATATCTTACCTCTCAAAACCATACCCTAAACACAGGACTACTTCACAGGGAAGTGGGGGAGAGCAGAGGAGAAGGTGCCCCTCCTGTTAAAGCAACGACCTGTTGAAGAAATAAGCATTCAAGATCCATTTGGCCAGGAAGACAGAGCATAAAAATGAATGCGAGTCTGCAGCCAAGTGATTAGTGAATGCACTTAATGGGGACAATGCCGGGCACTGGCAAATGCTCCTAGAACGGTACTGTATGCTTTATTTGAGAAACAGAATATTCCTTCATAAGCAAAGGGCTATAAACCATTTTTAATTTACAGTTTGTTGGTTTCTGAATACTTAACAGAGTAACTTTTAAAATATTTTAATGAGCTATTTAGTTAAAAATTACTGCATTTGTCTGGCCAGATAACACTGCAGCACATACTGTGCAATACATAATCATAGTCTGTGAAGAGCCCTATATGCTCTCCTATATTCCCTTCCTATATTGCCTACTATTATTTTCTTTTTTATTCTGCTTACTATTGGCTTCTCAGTATTGAAGAAAAAAAAAACCACCCTCCCTCCAAACTTCTGAAGTGCCATGCTTCACTGAATGTCTCTAGCACTGAGTCTCAATCATTTTGAGAATGATTATTTTGAGAATAACCTGCTTCCTTCCTTTTGAGTGATAGCAGCGAGTAATTAAAATCAGGACAGTAATTCTGAAAATTTCACTGTGCTTGCAACAAAACTAGATTCTAAAATTTTCATAGTCATACCTGACTTAAGCCAGGTTTTTTATGTGCAGCTTAAAGGCAATACCACTCACAGGGGTGCTATTTTTTTTTCTGTAATTTAATTATTTTTTTAAAAAAAGGTTTATGAAGAAATACTTACGAACAGTAACTACGTTTTAATTGGTAAACTGTATTTCTAGTCCCAAAAGAGGTTAGACAGTTCATTCCAACACTGTCTACCTTAAAGCATTCAGATGAGGCTACTGACAGTTACAGGTATGAAATAAGAGGAATTTAAACCAGTCATACGTTGTCTATCTCCCTGAATCCCAATTGTAAGTGCAATGCATATTCCTATGTAACACACAATATAGGCTTCAATATGGTAACATCACTCCTTTTAAGCAAGGACTTACACACCGCACTTCTGCACAGCTGGAACCAGTTTCAATAGGGTAGCAGATTTTAATATAATAAAATGTTAAAAAAAATTTAACAATAATTAAATTGTTTCCATGTAAGCCATAAAGATTTAAAATTGGAGCAGAAATAAAAGTTAATTTGGCTCAAAATTCATTCTGAAAGAAGAAAATAAAATCACCCCAAGACAACAGCGACAAAAAATGCCCCAAACCCAGAGCAGAACTAGTTAACACACACACTTTCCTGTCTGACAAGAGAAAGCATGTCTTTATCCCAAGGAGGGAGCGCCCTCTTGTGGAAGTTGTACACAAAACCAGGATAAATGCCACTCAGTACTAAACCGAATAATCCTTTCTTTTTCATCCAAAAGAAATCTTCCCGGAGCAGCCCCAGCTTTGTTATGCTTTTAGTCTTTCTACAGTGCTAGATAGGCCTCTGAAATCTCCAGGCATCACCATTAACCCAGCAAAGTCAACTTTCAATTCCACCAAGAAAGCAAAATCGCAGCGTGACCAAATTTAAGTTAAGCTCAAAGAGGCTGTAGAAGGAAAACGACAATCAATGACCTCACTGATTGTAACATTAATGCCAGCTGAGGAACACTACATCAAATGCTACATTTCAGCAGTGCAACCATTTTGCTTCTGGAGCTGCACTGGTTTGTGCTGACCCAGTTCGTGGTGGCAACTGCATCGCTGTTAACTGACAACCTAAAAATCCATCCAGGGATCCTCTGTAACCGCCACCCTCGTTTCTCTTCCACCACATCCCTTCTTCCTTAGTTTTGGCACCACCGACTACTGCAAGCGTAAGATCTTTTCTCATCATGACTTACGTCAGGCAGCCAAATAGCTTTGGCTTCATTTTAGACAATGGCTGAAAAAAGGTTTTTTATGCCTATCTGCACATAAACAAACATAAATATCTCTTCTTGATAGAGCAACAAGTAAGGGATCTAATGAGGAGCTTTTCTGAAAACCTCTTCCTCTGAATTCCACAAGTCTTTTTGTGTCACTACAGTATAACTTCCATAAAGGGACCTCGACCTGAACATCAGGCCTTCTATTAGAAATTTAGATCAATACCGTCCACACTTCTCTGGGGTAACAGAGAAACAGGCTCTCTCACACAACAGAAGTACTGGGGAGCACAGTGAAGAGACTCACAAAAGCCTGTATGCAGAGCCAATCTGAATCTGCCATCACTGATACTGAGCTGGAATTAACCAGTTCATCCCACCTAGCCTTCTCAACTACTCTTGCACGTGCTTTCCATTCCAGGATAACATAGCTTAGACACAGGAATGCACAGGCCCAACACAAGCCCTATGTTGCGCATGCACTGATAAGGCTACCTGGTCCTGGGGGAAAATCAGAAGTATAATGTTAAACCTAAATTTTCTAACTTTTCAATGGCAATCTTGCACAAGGTGTATATATTTGTAACACGGGTGAACACAGTGAATGCAGAATGAGTAGAAGCACCTAAGTGAAAATGAAATGGAGATGCAGGTGACGGGAACATAATACCTACTGAGATAGATGTGAAAGGTCAATAGGTGGCCCAGCAGGATCACGGTCATTAGGCTCAGAAGAATAAAAATCCCAGCCATGACCAAAATGGCAGACGCCTGAGTCTCAACAGGAGCTGCAGGAAGAAACACAAACCAGAGGTCCGTGTGGTTCTTTAGAGCTGTAAAACAAAAAGAGTTGGAGGTAAGTAGATTGTCCAGGTATTAAATATCTCTAACTAAACTTTGCAGCTGGAAATATTGTTAACTCCAAAGTAGCTTCAGACCCATTATGCACTGGAGGCCTAAGAAATCTTGTGTCTGCAAGGTCCATAGGAAGAGCAGTTAGCTCTGTAAGGAAAGACATTCCATCCAGCTGAGCAGAGATATTCTTGCAGAAATATAAACTGAAGGAGTAAGGAATGCAGTTCCTTGTCAGTGAGAGAGACCACAGAATCCAATCCCATACTGGGATATGCTGGCTGATTCACAGGATGCTCAACTGAAGCACTGCTCGTACCATCAAAGTGCCGGTCAGAGCGAAGCATCGTGGGGTCAATGAAGAACTCTACAAAGACGTAGCAAGCAACGAGCAGCAGAAGCCCAAGGCCCAGAATGGCAGACAGCACACTATTCAAAAAGAGCCTGCCAAGAAAGTGAGAAGTCTGAGTGGCTTCAATAACATTACATATACAATTCAAAATCCCAGCCTCTAATAAAGACAGAGATATAGACAGCTATCCCAAATTACTGTGATGCTTTCTTACACTTGCGATCGATACTGGTGAACAGTCTTACTTCTGATTTGTTACCCTGAGGGACTAAACTGTGACCCTTTAGAGCAACCGTGGTTACAAAACAGTCAAGTATATCTAGGACAGACAAAGAGCTCCCTGCACAAAATCTGAAGGCAGTGTAACGTGGTACCCAGCAGTAACAACGCTTTGCTTTCCACATGGTTTTAGTGCAGGAAAGTAAACTGAGAAGCAATAATCAGTGATAGCTTCCTTGTTCTTTATCTCAAACCTGGCACAGATTAGAGGTGCCTATATGCTGCTGTAACTCCTGCCAATCGGCAAGTCTCGTAGGGAAATCATGCAATCTGGATGCAGGTTGTTTCAGAGATGGGAACAGCACAATCACAGTTCTATTCCCACTCCAGCTCTCAGAAGCATTAAGGACACCCAATTAACATCCCATAAGCTTTTCCTAATACCAAATAATAAGATTATGTTCTCTGTTTTCACTCATAGATGCTCAGCTACAAAATCCTAAGTGTAGGAGTTTTATCCCTGGTTATTTGAATCTCATAATCATGCTTGCATTTTCCATCTAGTTTTCTCATGACTGATTTTATTCAGCCAGGGTCTGAAAAAAAAGTGGTTCTGTGTGACTGAGTACAGACTGGGCTGAGATGCAGGAGAATCTTGGGAAGAGAAGGGGCGACATTATTGATGCAGTGTTGCACTCCTGTCACAATGCCAGGCTCTTACCAGTAATTCCTCTCTCCCACACAGTTGTTGAGCCATTTGCAGTGGTGATCAAAGCCACACACACACTTGTTGCAAGTTCCACAGTGCTTTGACTTGGCACTCCTGCCAAAGAAAGGGTGGCATTAGCATGGCAGCACCAAGCTTATTACCACGACTTTCCAGTGACACAGATACAGGGGGTTACAGCAGTAGAAATCCTGGGAATAGTGAGAAAACCTTCTACCTCAGGAATACTTCAACACCCAAACATATCAGCCATATCGGCCATTGTTGGACCACAGTCACAAATACTGCAAAATTTGCCTTTCAATGCACTGTGTGATTTCTAAATTGGAGATCATTCATTTCTTATTTGAAACCCTTCAGCAGTTCTACAAAGCTTGATCTCAATGTCTGCCCTCCAAGCATTTCCTGCTACCATATTAGCATCTAGCCAAATACAAGCACACATGCCCGAGTTACACATTGTTAGGTCAAACACCAACATTCAGATCACATGGAACAGAACAGTCCTCTCCACACAACAGGTGAGCAATCAAATGAAGTACGGAACCACGCACACATTTGACAGCAGGCACCTACTCGGCTAACTGAATCTTGCCACAGGGTGAAGTTTAACTCACACTACAGAGCTTCAGGGGCTCAATTTCAATCTTATAGTCTAACATTTAAGACTAATGGTGAAGTGTAATGGTGAAGAAGACAGAATAGTAGAAGGAAAAAAGAAGATACTTACACATCTACATCACAGACATGGCAATGATGGTTTTCAATGACATGTGCATGTTGATTACGATTGAAGGTAGCCAGAGGCCCTAGATAGTTTTTTTCTCGCACATTTGCATCCGCAGGATCAATGGAGACTGCAGTAAGATGAACAACTAAATGGTAGATAAAACACACTCCCGGACACTGAAGTACACAGTTAAGGATTTTATGAGTGATTTAATGCATATATTTTTATCCTTAATACACAAAGCCCACACAGATGAGAAATACATGGCTTAGAATTAGAAATCACTATATAACTGATTGCAGCACATTCATCTGAGCTTTATTAACAGAGACATTTGCGCTGTAATAAATATCCTCTGGAAAAAGGTAACTAAATCTACAGGAACAACCCTCCTTATTATGTACTACTCTGTCTCACAGAAATGTCCTTCCTAGCACAGGAGTTTTTAAAAATTACCTTTACTTACCAGAATCTGACCCCACTGTTGACATAGGTCCACGTTTCTTAGTACATACAGACTCCTTGGGAAGGAACAATTAGTTAAGGCTGTGCGCATGCCCCTTCACAAGACCAGACTTCCAAGAAAGAAAAAAAAAGTCACATCAAGGAACTAGTACTGATCACCTTGCTTCCTTTTCCTAAGTCAGAATCCCAAGGAAGAGGATCACCCCTTTAAAGTAGGCTCCTACACAATTTACAGAGAGACAGTATCCAGGATTTGTCATTGGTTCTTGAAAGATTACCGGTTTGGATTCTTACTTTTAAATGCAGTAGCAAGTCAGAGCAAATACGCTTTAGCAGTACTTTTGATCAGACACCTGAACTAACTGCCGAAATTCGGAAAGAATATACAAATATGTAAGAATATACAAACAGAAAGCAGCAACCCTGCATGCCTGGAGTACCACTGTGCTCAAGAGTTTGCTTCTCAATATACTGCAACTAAATGAGCATGTGTGCAAAAATTAACCTTCCAGTCTATTTGTTACACAGCCAGACGTGCACATAATTGATGATACTAAGGCGTATGGAAAATAGAGCAGAGTAGTAAGGAAAAAAAGGAGGTCTGTGAGAGGTCTAGCTGACTAGATCTCTGATGACTGGTGTAGCAGAATGGGAAGGGATTTGCCTTTGACACAAAAGAGATGTTAGCACTTTATTAACTGGTAGTAAAACTTTAGGATACATAAATCTGTTGAATTAGAGTGACTTTAGATTGAGTTATGAAGATATTTGGTAGACAAATGCATGAGGTTTGAACCGTGATAATACCAAGGATTTGGATAAAATAAGTAGACCTAAGACCACTGTGAGCTAATGATATTAATGCCTAAATCACACAGGTGTAACTAAAACAACGATAAGCAAAAGCATCCCAAACATATCAAAGACTCCATGGACATACATAAATCAGATGTATAAATGATGTAAGTGCATATCGGATCTCTTCAGAACTTTTCCTAACATTGTCTCTATAATAATTTCTTGGTTAGCTGGTTCTGCTAAGAAAGCACTAAGTGGCACCGAGCCACTTAGTCAATTTTATTTGCACCCCGAAGATGTTACCAGAGAGATGACAAAAGCAAACACTTGCTCACAAATTATAAACCCTCACCAGCTTGTTAAGCACCAAATTCAAATCTCAGGATACCCTCTTCCCATCTGCCACTCCTCAAGACAATCTAGTCCACCAGAAGCCAGGGCCTGACTTTGAGGAAGTTCCTTCCCTGGCTTTGAGGAAGTTCCTTCCTTGGGCACAGGTGACAGTACAAGGTAGCACTGGGAGCATTGGGATTGCTCGCCAGCACAACCCATCTCTAGTCCCTCTCCTCCCCAGCTGTAGAAGCAGCAAGCGCACACAGCTCTAGGGAGGGGGCTTGAGGACAGGAGGTGGAAAACGCATCAGGCTGGGCCGAGTTAGGCTTTGCTGGGCAGCACATAAGACAAGATGCCTTCACAGTGTAAGCACCTCATCTTCTGATATTGCCCACATTTAGAGGACAGTTAGATGTGTATCACAGAGCTGCTCAAGACTGTCCCACGACAGACCTCTCCTCTGAGGTTCACACTACACCACCTTGTCTTTTACTCACAGATGTTCTACAGAGGACAGGGGAGGGCCCTGGGAGAAGATCAACTGCCAGCTATCACGAGCAACCACACCGTAAAATTGTAAACATATAAAGCTGCCTTTCAAGACTGATTCAGTCAGCACAGGGAGGTGTGGCTGCCCACCACGGCAAGGATGTTTCAGGAGGGTCTTTTTTAGCATGAATTCCCTCAAGCTCTGCAGCACCCTTGTAGCAGAATAATATAAAGCAAAGGAGACACATAGGCAGAAGTAGACAGCAGAAGAGCCTTGGAGGGAAAGATAGTAACCTTAACAGAGTGATGAAGGAGACAAGCAGAACTTTAGTGACCTACCTAAAGCTGAAGGGCAGAGAGGATCTCAAAATAACTGGTTTTTATAGACAGGAGAAGATCAAGATTATGGTTATAGTTCAGAAAAAGATTCCGATTCAGCTGCTTTCTCCTAGCCTTTCTATGCTACCCAACAACTATTTTAAAAAAATCCCACTGAGAGTTTATTACAGTCCATGTTCTCCTCTTAACCAAAGGATACGATATAGCCAGCGGGCAGCCAGTGGCGGGGCAGGAGAGGAACCAGGATTCCAAAGCCAACCAGTGCAAAGAAGAGGTACAGCAACCAGGCAATAATCTGGAAAAGGTGCAGAGGCCAGCTCCAGCCATTCCTTCGAGCGCGTTGGACCTGCACCTCAGGAACAGCTTCGCCCAAATTCTCTGGAGTTGTCTTATTAGGAGGTTTATTGCAGATATTCATCTACAGAAATCAAAAATGGAAAACAAAAAATATATAATACAAAAATGTTGTGACTGAGCCCCAGTCCTGGAGTTATGCTCCAGGCTGGACAGAAACTTGGAGGGACTAAGATGACAACACATCTGTGCATCTTCTCTCTGCACAGGGGATTTGTGACTGATAGTAACAAAGGGAAAAAACAGTTACACACTCTAAAAGCAAGTGCTAATGTCTGCGTGAAACAACAATACCCCAAACTTTGAGCTAAGGGAAACTTGCAGGTTTTGCCAGCCTTTGGATGGATCTAGACCTAAATTGACTAAAAAGAGCAAAGAAGGTACTTTGGTGGCAGTCCAGAGATGGAGTATGATGTGCTGTGGTCTGGGGATGTGTTCACGTCAGAATGCTGTTATGGATGATGGCAGAACAAATGCTTTCACCTGTCTCAGATATGCCATGTTTTCCTTCTAGCTAGTGCAGAGAAGTATAGTGAGAGTGGGTGGCCCCACTGGAGCACATGGTCTGGAACCACAATTTAGCACTACACAGCATCCAAAAAAACAGAGACCCTTTTGTCAGCAACAAAGGAAGTGGACAGACTAGAAACAAAAAAAAGTGAACTTTAATGACAAAAAGGGGGAAAGAAGCAGGAGTTACTCCACAACGCAAGTATAAAGCAGACCGTTGCTAGAACAGAACAGAAGGTTATGTATGCAGGACATCCATGCAGGAAGCAGCTTGATTATTCAGCTGTCCTACAATGTCTGGACTCCTGGCAGGAGAAAGCAAGATTTAACCGCAAAGGCGAGTAACGAACCATAACCTGGGAAGTTCCTGACGTTTATGATTCCTGTTTGCACAACAGCTATGAGCTCAGAAGTGATTTCTCTTTCTTTCAACTTGTGTTGGATTATTAGTTGTTGCTTTTCGCTTACCATGGAGCCAGGATGAGCTTTTGACAACAGAGAGTGGGGCTGCTCTGCTTCACAGAAAACTCAGGTGCAACAGATACTAGGGAGTACAATACAGGCAGCAGGTCAGGGGTCACATTGCAAAACCGGCATGAAGAAGCTCTGCTGGACCTCAGCTGACTCGCGGTACCTCTGCACCATGCTCACTGTTCCTTAGTAACTAAGAGGATGTTAAATTAACATCTAACAGGGATAAGCAACTTTAATTAGTCTGATTAACTTGCACATGAGCATGCTGAAAGAAAAGGAGGGGCTCTCTAGCTCACTTGTGGTATTTTTGATAATGGTTCCAGTACCAGAAAAATGCTGAAGGGCTGGAAGACAGCAAGCATGCCAATGTGCTGAAAGAGCAAGCGGAACAATTCAGATCTTGGTACACCAACAGTCCTGCATCAGTCCCAGGAAAAGGGCTGGAAATGTCTTTTGGGGTCAACTGGTAGAGAATTAGTGGGTAAGAATATAAAAGAATGTAATTTAAGCTTATCAGCACAGTCTTATCAACAAACAGGCTGGGGAAAAAAAAATTTCTAACTTTGGTCTTTGAAGAAATTAGCAGTATGTGCCTGCATTCATAGTTTGCTACGTGGCAAATGCCTCATCAGTGATGAGAAAGAGTTATTAATCATGCGATACTTTTCTCATTAGGTTGTTGAAAACTTGCCTGCACATCACTTTGAGCTACTGTTACAAAACCCACTCAGATTATTTGAAGAAATTCCCCGATTTCTCCTTTCTCCTAATCAGACCCTGGCTGGGGGAGCCAGGCCCACCCAGACCATGGAATCCCTGTTTTGCTGCCAGATTTTGCTGTTTTATTACACCAGACGGTTTTCACATTATGTTATTTAATGTCAAAAACTTCGGTAACAATTCGACAGAATGTTTTATGTAGTGAACTGCTACTAAAGCTAGCGTAAGCTACCTCCTGGCTGAACTATCCCTCAGACTGCAGTCATCCCACAGCAGCGTCTGTCTGGTGACAGACTCTCACGAAGGAAGCAAGCCGCTTTGTCCATCCTGTTTCAGAAGTGAAGTTCCTCTTGCCTTTCCCTTACAACTCGATGGCTTCTCTTGTAGCTGATGCACTGAATTATCCACCAATATCGATGAAAAACAAAGCTGTATGTGAAGAGACTGAAGGATACTGCATCTCCCCTTCCCCGTGGTGTGCCCAATGCTGTGGGTATGCCTGGCACTCCTTTCTACCCAGCTACAGAAAACACCGAATATAAAAAACAGGGCACGAAGTCACCATCAGGGTTTACTCAGTCACCGGAGACAGAGGAGAGGTAACTGAGTTGATGCTGGTTGTTAACTAATACTAGTTAACTAGTTAACTATAAGTCAGCCGGGAGTTAACAGGTTCACCCCTTCGGTTGTTCAGCCACCGGACAGCCAAGCGCTGGGCAGCGGGAAGGAACGCGCAACCAGCCGCCCTGAGGCACCGGCACCTCCCGGGTATATCGGGGCAGACACCGGGGGCCGGGTCGGACGAACGGTATCCCGGTCAGCCATTGCGGGGAGGGTCGGATAGACCCCTCCCGCGGCTTCGCCACCTCTCTGTCCTCACCTTCTTCCCTCAGAGGGGGTTGAGAACGGCCCCGTCCCCGCTTCATGCCCAGAGCGGGTAACGGGGCCTGCGGTTAAAACCGGCGCGGCAGCTCCCGGCGCCTTCAGCGAGCTCAGGCCGCTGGGCCCGTCGTCATGGCAGCGGACGGGGCTACGGAGGGGCGCAGGCGACAAAAAGGCCGGGCGCGATCTGTTCGGCGGAGATGGCGGGGGTGGGAAGGGCGAGGCTTCGCTCCATAGGAGCCCGGGTGTGGGGGTCCCTGTTGGGGCCTGCGGGCCCAGCGAGGACCTCCACTCCCGGGGAAAGCCTGGCTACTGGCATGCTTCCCCCCAACCCTTCAGCACCCATCCCTGAGGTGCAGACAGGGGTTTTATGCCTGGTGGCACAGAGTAAATTGTATTGGAAAGACCTACACCATCCCTCCATCCCGGCCTTTCATCGCTAAAGGAGGTGGTGAATCCTTCCCCGGAGGCCGGAAAAGTCACGACCCTTCAGAAGGCCTCCTTTGGGAGGGTGCTTGTTTTTCCCTTCATCACCCCCAAAGCCAGCTGTGAAGCGCTGCTGGGAATGCTGGCTGTGTTTTTAGGAAAACACCCAAGATTTTGTAGGTTGGCTGGGGTCAGGGAGGCTCTGGGAGCCAGTGGTGGAAGGACGGGAGGCTGGTTGTGAGCTGGAGCCAGCCGTCCTGCTCCCTGGAAGCTGTTAGGAAAATTCCCTTCCCTAACTATTGTATCAACCAGTCTTTATAGTACGAAAACACCCCTCTGACACGGCTTTGAAACCCTCCCAGCATCATCTGGCATCATAGATCAGTAACTCCAGCAAGACTCCGGGGACGTCTGGATCTATGGACAAGCAGCAAGAATGCTGGAAAAATATTGTTGCCTTGCAAAGTTTTACAATGATTCGTAATCAGCAAGGGGGGTGTCAGTCAGTGATTAGTCAAGTCATGTTGTACCTGAAGGTCTGAAGGGTATAAGGAACCTGTGCAAAGCCACATTTGGGGTGCCCAGTTTGGCTGGGACACCGCATGTGCAGGAATAAATATTTACCCTTCTAATTCTCTACTTTGCATTCCAGCCTCTCTCCTCGGTCAACGCAGGCCAGCTGCGGATTTTCGTGACACAGCACAGCCAGCCCTGCCAGCCCAGCCCGCAGCTCTGATGCCCTCAGGGAAGGCTTTTCCCCCTCCTCCAGCAAAGCAGCCGTGCCGAGCTGGCGAGCAGAACTGGTGGCAGTGCTGGCTGCGGGTGCATAAGGAGGTCTTTATGAGCTGCCTGTGGTCTGTGCACAGCGGCTGCTTTGTGCGAGGGGTGCTGGCACCCGCCAGCCGGCCACTCACCTAAGAAAGCTTCTGTGTGCGGAGATGAGGTTGTCCCGGGAGCAGCGTGTCCTTCGCTTGCTGTCCCCAAAGGCCCTCATCACCTTTTCAACCGCCAGCCTCCCTGTGGCCCCCAGGAACAGTGGTTCTGGGAGGGACATGGACACTGCGTGATCCTGGGTGGGTTTGACAGCTCTGCTGACACCTCGAACTCTGCAAGGGCACCCTGCCATGACCACAGCACCCAGCTCTCCCCAGGACCCTTGCCCCAGGAGCACAGGGCTGCTCCCACGCAGCAGGCATACAGCAAGGAGGACACCCTTCCTACAGCCACTTTTCTTTTATTAGAGGTTACAAGATACAAGGAACCGGACCTGCATGCCACGTGCCATTGGCTTGGTCTGCTGTGCCCCTCTGTGTGCCATGCGGGCAGAGAGGAAGGGGGCTGGCAGAGGCAGGCACCCCCAGACTGGTGCCCCCATTACTCGCAGGGTTTTCCTTGCAGCCTTTGCGACAGGCACCATTTCTGCTGCGATGGCTTTGCCCTGCCAGCCATGAGCAAGCATTATGGGAGAGGAAAGTCCCCAATGGGACAAGAACTGGGACCACTGAGCTGACCCCTCTCCACCACTTCCCAGGATAGACCCTGGCTTGGCCCCACACCCGCCTCCAAAGGGGATCAAAACTCGTATGGGGACACAAAGGCTGTGACCTTGAAGATGTGCTTGCCCAGGAGGACCTTGCGGGAGAACTCGCTCATCTCCAGCTCCACCTCCAGTGTGGCTGGCCCGGACACAGGGCTGGTGAGCACCAGCTCTCCTGTCTGCTGGTCAGAGCGCCGCACGGCAAAGACGCCCTGGCCCCGGCCGCCCATGATGGCGAAGCGCAGGCTGTCGCCCACAAAGCGGGTGGTGGACATCTTGAAGAGGACGCGGGGCACGGTGCGGTTGGCCTGGAGAGGCAGGTAGTGGAAAGAGATGGAGGTGGCAGCCAGGCGGCAGGCTCGGCTCTCCATGGGGCAGGGGTTCCTCTCACACTGGCTGCCAGGAAAGAAGGAGTACAACCACTCAGTGCAGTGGTTTGGCTCTCGGGGAGCTGCCTGCATCCTTGCAAACAAGACTAGCCTGCACTGCAGGTAGCATCTCCAGCTCCACTGCCATTCCTGCGGCAGAGCAACCCAAGTCAGCCACATCTGAGTGTGCCCAGCATCGGTTCTCCGTCCCATCCCTGCTTCTGCGGTCACTTGTGCTCGGCCGCAAAACAGTTCAGTCTTACAAGCAGGACCGGGGGGATTTTGCCTGCTGGATGGCAGCTGACGGCACTGCGTGGTTGTGCAGCAGAGGGGAAACAGCATCGTTCCACCCAGGCTGGGGCTCTGGGGGGCTGGGGTCCTGGGTTAAAGTCACCATGTATCAGGGTGCTCCCACCTGCATCCCCAGCCACCGGCATCCCAAAACCATTGGGGAGCATGCCAAGCGCACTCAGGCACCCTACCTGGTAATTTGCTGCCAGTGCTGGCTGGCACTCACCCTGCTGCCTCTGGTTGACATGATATGGTCCTCAGGGCACCACAGGACCCATCACCTGGGGGAGAGAGCATGACGCAGCCCGAGCCACATGTGGTACTCACAAGGCGGAGGTCTTGACATAGCTGGTGTTGTGGCGTGGTGGGGGGCACTTGGGGCGCACGCAGCGATGGCCCCCAAAGGTGTTGATGCAGAGTTCGCCCTGGGTGCAGTTGTGCTGCTTCCTGGCACACTCGTTCACGTCTGTGGTGGTGACACGGGGTGAATGGGGCTGTCCCTGCTGCTCCCCACTGCACCCCTGGTCCTATGGGATGCTCTCTGCCCTGCACCCACTGCTCTTACCCTTGCAGGCATTGCGGTCAGCGTGGAGCAGGTAGCCGGGGGGGCAGAGGCAGCGGTAGGAGCCGGGGAGGTTGAGGCAGTTGTGGAGGCAAAGCCGGGTCTGGGAACTGGACTGGAAGAGCTGGCACTCATCCACATCTTGGGGGGACAGAGCAGAGCATGGCTAGGGCTCCCATTAATGCTGAGCCTCAGTTTCCAACCCCTCCCCGCCATCCTCATGTCCCTTTTACCGTGGCATATGCCGCTGGCTTGCATCTGGAAGCCGGCGTCGCAGCTGCAGCGCCGAGAGCCCGGGCGGCCCTCAGCACAGCGGGGCTGGCGGCTGAAGGAGGCGTTGCTCAGCGTCACCCAGTCTGCAGGGGTGAGCAGGTGTCACTGCTGGGGTGGGGGGCATGGGGAGATGGGTGGGGGATGAGATCCTGGGGGGCTGCCAGGGAAGGGGGAGGCGGGTGCAGCGTGGCTGGGTGCTGTCTTCATGAACATCCCCATCCTCTGCAGCCCAAACCTGGGCACCTACAGGCATAGACGGGGCTCTGGCAGCTGGGGCCTGACCAGCCCTGGGGGCAGAGGCACGTGTAGCTCTGGTTGCCATCCACGCAGGTCCCACTGTTGGCACACGGGTTGCTGGAGCAGTCGTCAATGCCTAGGGAGAAGGAGCTCATGAACACCGGCACATTCTCACCCCACCCTGCTGCCCAGGCTCAGTGCCCATTGCTGCAGCCTCTGGGCTGCTCTCCCTGCAGCCAGGGGAGCAGAGCGATGGGACCCGGCAGCTTGGGTGACAGAGGAGCCCCTGGGGAGGGCACCCCAACCCCATTCCACTTCACTTCTGCAGAAGGGCTGGGTGCCGCTCCACGTGCGGTCGTGTCGGCAGGCGCGCGTCTCTGAGCCCACCAGCCGGAAGCCGGCGTCGCAGACGAAGTGAACGTCGTGGCCCACCCGCATGCTCCGGCCCAGCATCCGTCCATTCAGGGGCACCACCGGCTGCGGACAGGTCTCTGCGGACAGACAGACATGGGTGAGGACAGACATTGCCAGGCTGGAGCCGACCTCAGCCCTGGTGAGGAGCTGAGGGTCCCTCACCCAGGCTGCTCGCCAGGTGTCCGGGGCTCGGAGCCAGCCCCGTGGGGATGTCACCCCTGGCCGGGTTTACCGTTGCGTTTGGTGGCCTGTCTCTGGAGGCGGTTCTGGAGGATGGAGAGTTGCTGCCGGAGTCCACGTGTGCCCCGCAGGTGGGCGGCCTCCTGTGCCGCCAGCAGCTTCTGCATCTGGCGCACGGTGCTGAGCGCCTGCTGCTGGCTCAGGCACTCCTGGGGGGACACAAGGACATCCCCATCACCCGCCAGACTCCCCCACCACCCTGCCGCAGCCTGGGAGGACCCTGCCAAGCAGGCAGCATCTCTGGGGTTGGTTTGGATGCCCTGCCCTGGGCAGAGCCCCTTCCTCCCCATCCCAGTGTGGGGGCTGCCCCTGTCTCTGTATCTGCTCCAGCTTCAGCCCCTCTGCTTGGTCCTGCCCCAGCACTTGGATGCTGAGGAGCAGCTCGGATGCCCCAGGTGGGTTTAGCATCATCTTGCTGCTGCAGGAGAAAAGCCCCACAACCATCTCCCCTGACCCTGGGCAGCCCCGTGGGCACCATGGCTGTGCCGTACCCCCCAACCCGGGGTGGTGATGGGGCACTGGGGTGTGAGAGGTGGGACCTGAGAAGCCCCCAGTGGGGGGGGGGTCTGCAAGGGGACTGGATGGGGGGCACGAGGGTCCTTACCTGGGCGCGGCCGAGGGGCAGCTGCAGGATGCCCAGGGTCAGCCAGGCTGGCAGCGGGATTAGGAGCATCGTGCCGGGGCTGGGTCCAGCTGCACAGTCTGCAGGGACGAGATGCTGGCAGTCCAGTTCTGCCCCGCTCGCTCACAGCTGCACTCCTGCGCTCACCGGGATTTATTCACAGCGCGTACCCGTGTGTTTGTTGTTTTTTCCCCTGGCCGAGGCAGAGCTGTAGGAAAGTTTCCCCTTGGCAGTGGCACCAGCCTCTCCCTTCCCTTCCCTCTCCGCACATCAGAGGCTTTGGGGCCTTTCATGTCACAGGGCCAGCAGATGCCGGGGCCAGGCAGTGGCTGTCACGGCACTTGCTGCGGTACCAGTGGTTCTGGGCTCCCCCCACAGCCAGCCACAGCTCTGGGGCTCCCCAGCACGCAGGGGTGAAGGATGAGGCTAATCCCATGTGTTTGCTAAGCATGGGAAAGTCTCCCGGGAGAAAGGATGGCTTTGGAGTCAGTGCTGTCATCCAACTCTACAGTGGGGCTGGGGCTGCTGAGGAAGGCAGCCTGGCAGCACCGCGGACTTGCCGGCCTCAGCACAGCTTTGCTGGGGTGAGCTCAGCCACAGTTGGAGCCTACAGGGGGACCTCAGGGCTTTGCTGCAGCCTAGAGTTGGGGTGCAGGTTGACATTACAGGCGGCATTAGGGTCAGGGTTAATGTCAGGGTTCAGCATTAGGTTTAGGGTTAGGGTCAGCATAAAGTTTAGGGTTAGGTTTAGCATTAGGGTTAGGGTTGGAGTTAGAGTTGGGATTAGCGTTAGACTCATGGTTAGAGCTAAGGTCAGGTTTTGGGTTAAGGTTAGGGTTAGGGTTAGGATTAGTGTTGGGATTGGTGCCAACGGTTTAGGTTCAGATGAACAGGAGGTTAGAGGGAGGGTTAGGGTTGGCATTAGCAACCCCAGGGTCCAGGCCAGGGTTAGGGTTAGGCTCAGGTCGAGGGAACTGAAGGCATTCAGACCTGGATTTCTACTGACATCCAGCTCAGCCCTGATAGCTAGCAGGTGGGATGCTCCCTGTCTCTCCCACCCATGACAGGCCCAAGGAAGGGGCATGGCAGCATGTGCCTGCCCCCCAGCCACCCCCAAGCAGGTATGTTTGAAGCCCACATATCTGCCCTGTGCCAGGGGAGCACCTCCAGCTCCCCAGCATGGGTGCTGGGAGCCCAGTGCTGGAGCAGAGCCATCGGGGTGCTACTGAGCCCCCCGAGCAGCATGGGTTCTGGGACCCCTGCTCAACCCCGAGCACCTGCTGATATGTGCCCCCCTGAGCCCAGCATCTCTCCCACTGCCAGCCCCCCAGCCCTCGCATCCTCCCACCCCGTAACCATGCTGCCCAGCTCGCCAGAGCGGGTATTTGGCTTCGTGCCTGTGGCGGTGTGTGTTACCTCCCCAGCATGTTTAATTCATGGGGCAGGAGGAAGGCTGGCAGCAGGGGCCCCCTTAGCTGCCCCTCCAGCCCCATGCCATCCAATCTCCCAGTGCTCCAAAGTGGGTGCCACTCGGGACCCCCTGCTCCTGCCTGCCTTCCCATCCCAACCCCGGCTCGGCAGCGGGGCTGGGGCAGAGCACGGGGGGCCAACCCCGCTACGGGACATCCCAGCGGGGCTGCAGCCCGGGGCCCCAGGAGTTGTCTGCCGTGTTCGCGCCAGCGAGCAACTGTTTTGACAGAGCTATTACTCACCCGTCAAGCTTTTGTTCGAGCTGACCAGCGGTGCCTGTCTGGAGTCCTGAATAGGATCAAATCCTGCAACCAGACACACACACACACACACAAGCACACACAAGCACGCAGGAGCGCGCAGCCAAGCTTGCCCCAATGCCAGGGCTGCTGCAGGGTGGCTCGTCTCTCCCGATTCCTCACTCCAGAGCCATGGGGGTCTGGTCCCCCCCAACCCCAGGCACCTGCATGAAGCTCTTGGTGCTCCTGGTTTCTAACCTCCTGGTGTTTAGAGTGGGTGAGACGGGGTCGGATGCTCTGGAGAAGTTGTCCGCGCTGGCTCCGGGAGGTAATCGGGAGAGGGCCTGGGGGGGTCTGCTGCTGGCAGCAGGACTGGGGGGCAACTGGTTGAGGGGGGTGGGTGCACCTTAAGCACCATCCCCTGGGGCCAGGCCAGGCAGGCAGTGGGCTGGGTGGGTGATGGGCACCCAGGGATGGCAACGGGGGTCTCGGTGGATGATGGGGGCTAGGGATGACATGGGATGGAGTTGGGGGGGGGGGGGGCATGGGGCTGGTGATGGGATGAGCAGGGAGGGTGAGTACATTCCTGGCAGTCTCAGCCCACCCATGCGAGACACGGGCTCAGCAGGCTGGACCCCCCCGCGGCCCCTGCCCCTTTTGTGCTCCCAGCCCAAAAGCGCTTTCTTCTCTCCCCTCGAGTCTCCATGGAGACCCGGGTGCCTTCTCCGTATCCCCGGCTGCAGACGGACTCTTTGAGGGGTGGAAGGGCCCCCCGAAGGGTCCGTCCGCAGCCAGGGATATGGGGAAGGCACTTGCACCCCACAGCCCCTTGGCCCCAGCCCCAGCCCCTGCTGTCCTGCCCCCTCCAGCTCTCAGCATGAAGGAGACCTTCCTGGTGCTCTCCCTGCACAACAAACTGAGGAGCAAAGTACAGCCCCCCGCCGCCAATATGCAGAAGCTGGTGAGCCCCCCCTGGAGGTGTTCATCTGTTCCCCCCCCACCCCCTTGGATGTCCCATCCATCTCCCACTCCATGCCCAGGGATGGGGGAGGCAGCCCATGGGTGCTACACGGTAGTTCGTTAACAAGCTAATGAAGCAGAAGACCTGGCCAGCGTGGGGCCCCTGGGGAAGGACATGCCACCGGCACTGCCAGACCCAGCACATACCAAGGGCAGGGCTGGTCCCTTGGGGACACCCATGGGGTCCACCAGGTCCCATGATGGCCCTCAATGTCCCCCGATCACCCCACACCAGCACACCAAGAGCAAGACTGGTCCCTTGGGGTCCCTTGCAGCATCCCCCATGGCGATCCTCTGATGTCCCCCAGTCATCCCCTGGAATGACCCCCTTGGTGGTCCCCAGTCCCTGGGTGGTTCCCCGCTCTCCCCCAGCATCCCTGCCATGGGGGCTGTCCCCAGGGACCCTCTGTGGCTCATGGCACACCTGCACAGGAGTGGAGCGAGGAACTGGGGCGGCTGGCCGGGGCACGGGCGGCCAGCTGCCTGGAGGGCCCCGCTCCCCCGCCAGCCCCGCAGCTGAGCTGGAGCGAGGCCCTGCTGCCAGCGGGCACCGGGGGCTTCGGGGCCGTTCTGGAGCGCTGGTTCGCTGAGGGCCAACACTACGACTACGGGACGGGGCGCTGCGCCAGCAATGCCACCTGCCGCCATTACACCCAGGTGGGCATGGGGGGCATGTGGGATGGGGTGGGGGTGGCGGGGGGGGCCCAGGGCGGGTCTGAAGGCCCGGGGACAGGGGTGACACACACTCTCTCGCAGCTGGTGTGGGCCACGGCGGGGCGGCTGGGCTGCGGCCGGCACCTCTGCGCCGGCGGCCACGGCCCCAGCGAGGCCTTCGCCTGCGCCTACTCCCCAGGGTAAGGGGCTGCTGGGGGCGGTGCCTGAGCGGGAGGGGGCGGGGCTGAGCGCGGGGGGGTGGGGCCTTGGCATGAGCGGGCGGGGCTGGGAGGTGTGGGTGGGGTGGCAAGGGGGACTGGGATGCGATGGCAGTGGGGTGGGCGGAGCTGGGAGAAGCCCTTCCCCCTGTGTGGGCGGGGTCTCCACAGGGGTGTGTCCGGGTAGGGGGGTGGGCTGGCCTATGGGGATGTGTGGTGAGGGGGTGGGGGCGGAGCCTTGCCCTGGCGGTGGGTGGGGGCTGGCGCTGTGGGCGGGGCTGCATCCAGAAGTAGACGGGGCCTATGAAATGTGGGCGAGGCTGTGCGTTGGAAATGTATGGGGCTGGTGGTGTGGGCGGGGCCTTGTCCCAGAAAGGGGCGTGGCTTGTCTGTGTGGGCGGGGCAAGGAGCTGGTGCCAGGTGGGGCAGCCGCCTCCAGCTGCTTGTGGCGACAGGGGCAACTGGGAGGTAGCGGGGACGCCTGTCCTGCCCTACAAGCAGGGGCCCTGGTGCTCCCTCTGCACTGCTGGCCTCTCCGGCTGCTTCAAGTCCTGGGACCACGGCGGTGGGCTCTGCGGTGAGTCCCTGCAGTCCCCCTGGCCCCTGCGTGGTCCCCGGCCGTGGCGTAGCCCTAGATGCCCACGCCACCTCTCTGCTGTGCCCAGAGGTGCCCAGGAACCCCTGTCGCATGAGCTGCAGGAACAGCGGGCACCTCGACATGAGCAGCTGCCAGTGTGTCTGTCCCCCCGGCTACACGGGCAGGTACTGCCAAGGTGAGAGGGGCATCCACGCGACCCTGGCCTCCCCTTGCCTCTAGAGATGCATGCGCGTGGCCAGTGCAGTGCATGTGTGCAAAGGGTTGGTGCAGTGCACACGTGTGCATGGACAGTGTGCTGCATGCATGTGCAGTGTCAGTGCAGTGCACGTGTGTGCATGGACGGTGCAATGTAAGCATGCACAGGGTAAGTGCAGTGCATGTGTGTGCATGGCTGGTGCAGTGCATGCATGGGGACAGCCAGTGCAGCATTCATGGTCTGCTGGGTGCCTGTGTGCACACAGCCATGCGGCGCATGCGTGCACAGGGTCAGCTCAGTGTGCTTGTGTGCGCGGGCCGTGCAGCATGGGCAGCTCAGCTCAGTGCCCCGGTGTGCAGCACAACCTAAGCTGGGGTGGACAGAGGCTGCTGACCGCCCCCCAGCTAACACAACACCTTCTTGCCCGCAGTGAGGTGCAGCGGGCAGTGCCTGCATGGAAAGTTCAGGAAGGAGGAGTGCTCCTGCCTCTGCGACGTGGGCTACGGCGGAGCTGAGTGCGGCAGTGAGTCTGCACCCACCTGTGCTGCTTCAGGGTGGCAGCAGGGATCTGCAGGCAGGGACCCCCGGAGTGGGGCTAAGGGTCCTCTGGTGGGCCTGGCTCTGCTGGCACAGGGACCCACGTGCACCTGCCTGTGCCCCCAGCAAAGATTCGGTTCCCTTTCCACGCCTGCGATGTGAGGATAGACGATGACTGCTTCATGGTGTCCCCCGAGGCCAATACCTACTATGGAGCCAAAATAAAGTGCCAGGTGAGCCCCTGGGATGCTCTGGGCATCCCTTTGCAGCTGAAAAATGCCACCTGTGCTCACAGCCTCCCGTGAATCTCTCCGCTGCCTGGCGTGGATCTGGGCCACGTGTTTAGGGCTGACTCACTCCCTTCCCTGCAGGAGAAAGGGGCGATGCTGGCCCAGATCAGAAACCAGAAGGTCCAGGACATCCTGTCTTTCTACCTCAGCCGCTTGGAGACTGGTAACAGGGTAACAGACACCGATTTCGAGACCGGGAACTTCTGGATTGGTGAGTGACAGCGGCAGGCAGGGCACGGGCTGCCCAGGTTGCGGACAGCTGTGGCACCCCACGTCACACCCCCCCCAGGTCTCACCTACAAGACATCCAAGGCTTCCTTCCGCTGGGATGTGGGCGAGCCATCCTCCTTCACCAGCTTCGCTTTCGGGCAGCCAGACAACCAGGGGTAAGTGCCTGCTGGATACAGACATCCGACCTCTGTGCGGTGTCACTGCCATGCCACAGCACTGGCCAGCTTTACCACCCTCCCACCGGGGCACAGGTTCGGGAACTGTGTGGAGATGCAAGCGTCGGCCGCCTTCAACTGGAATGACCAGCGCTGCAAGACCCGAAACCGGTACATCTGCCAGTTTGGTAAGTGAGCAGCCAGGAGCCCTCCCGCACCTTTCTGGGGGTGTCAAGCCCCAGTGGTGCTGGCCCCCGGCTCTGCTGGCTCTGTGCCCTGCTGCCAGCCCTGCCCAGACCTCTAGGTCCTTCCTGGTGCAGGAGGCACTGACTGTCTGCATCCCATCGCAGCCCAGGAGCACATCTCCCTGTGGCAGCAGGACCCCTGAGCCAGCAGCCCTGGCCACTGGCCAGCGCTGGCTGCTGTGCTGAGTCTGTGGTGCAGGAGGACTCCATTGCCGTGCCAAGCCCAGACCATGGCTCAGGAGGACCCCCCCACGACTCGCCCACTCAGGGGACAGGGGGCTGAAGCGACCCACAGTGCCAGGACCTGGCGAGAAGGGCACATGCTCTACATCAGCATCCCCAAAACAGCGTCGTCTTCTGCCCCTCACCTTCCTCTGTCACCATCATGCTATGACAGCCCCCCAGAGCAGGGAGATGCCCTCGCAGCAGCCAGGTCCAACAGCATCCTTCTCCTAAACTGGCAGCCGGGCTGTGTCCGGACCGTGGTCCCGATGCAATGAGGGGCTGAGGGGGGTGTCTGGGGAGCACAGACCTTGGCATGGCTCAGGGTAAGGACTCTGCTCAGCTCTGAGCCATCATCCCAACCTGGGTGGGAACCCCTGAGCCTGGCACTGCGGGTTCCTCACCATCACCTGGGTCTTCATCATCACCCAGTTCCTCACCATCACTCAGTCCCTCACCATCTGCCGGGTGGTTAATAAAGACCCTCTCTCCCTTTGGGAGAGCTGTTTGTCTCCTTTTCCTCCCCCAGACCCACCAGACTCTGCCTCTGCCATGGCCCGCATCGTGCCCGCACTGGGTGGCACCTCCAGCTCCATCCCTGGAGCGGTTGCTGGGGTCGCAGGAGCTGGAACTAGCCTGGCTCCCGGCTAAGCTTGTGTCTCCAGCACCCTGGGGGTGTTTTTGGGGGGTGGTGTTAGCCAAGAGCTGCTTCTTCCAGCCCCAGGACATCCCCAAGCCACGGCAACCCACGTGCTGGGTGCAAGCCTGTACCCCCAGCACTGGTGAGTGTCTGGAGGGGACACGCCACTGCCATCTGCGAGCTGGCACCCTGCAAGGACCCTCCCACCACAGAGCCAGGGAGTCACTTCCCTCGGCTGCCTTCCTCCCTTCCAAACAGCCCACTCCAGCACAGGGCCAGGGTGGAAATTAAAATGTCCCCAGCCAGGGCGTTGCATGCCAATCGTTTGTGCTGGGGCTCTAGGGAGAGAAGGCAGGAGCCGCATTGCCACCGGCAAGGCTGGTTTCATGGCTCTGGGGCAAGCTGGGCAAACCCGGGGTGCAACCAAGCTGTTGGCCAGGAGGGCAGGGTCCAACAGGTCAGAGGGGGCTGGAGGCAGGAGATGGGGAAAGGAGCCTGGGGACGATGGGGATGAGGATGGAGGATGGGGCATAGGGGACGGAGGATGGGGATGGGGGATAGGGGATGGAGGACGGAAGATGGAGATGGATGGGGATGGGGGATGGGGGATTAGGGATGCAGGACGGAGGATGGTCCAGCACAGCCGCCACGTCCATACAGCTGCAGCCTCGGGGAAGGGCGAGCCCCAGCCCCAGCGGTGCCGGCAGCGGTGCGTGCAGGCAGGGACAGGCAGCGATGCTGCAATAACGCACCGCTGCGCTCGGGGAGGGGCGCGGGCGGGCCGGGGCGGGGTCCCCCACCGCTCCCCCCCACCTCGCCGTGCCGCGATGGTGCGGCCCGCCGCCCCCCCTCCTCGCCAGGCGGTGGTAGGGCCCGGTGGCGGCGCGCTCGGGCCGGAGCGGCGGGGCTGCGGGGGCTGTGGGGCCGCCGGGGCTGCGGGGGGATGACGCTCTTCGGCAGCGGGGACGCGGGCTGGAGATGTGAGTACCGACCCGGATCCGGCCCTCCATCCCCCCCTCACCCGGGTGTCGTCGTCCGTCCTGTCCCGTCCCGTCCCTTCCCCCCGCCCTCCCGGGATCGGCCCTTTTCCCACACGTCCCCACCCCCCACCCCCCACCCCCCCCCCAGCCCCCCGGTAGATGCTCCGGCACCGGGATGCTTACCCGGCACCGGCAGCCCTGCCCGGGGCAGGGGTACCCCCCTGCAGCCAGGTTTCTGGTGCCCCCATCCCGGGCAGGGCCGCCTCCTGGTACCGGGATGCCTCCCGCCCCTTTGGACCAGTACCTCCCCCCCGGACACGCATGTCCTCCCGGTACCGAGCCGCCCCACAGCCCGGTACCAGTCCCTCCCAAGAGCTGGGATGTCCTCCTGGTACTGGGATGCCTGGTCCTCCCCACACCATTACCCCCCCGCCCAGGACAGGGGTGTCCTCCCAGTACTGGGATGCCCCTCATACCATTACCCCCCTATACTATTCCCCCCCTCCCCCAGGACAGGGATGTCCTCCCAGTACTGGCGTGCCCCCGTGCCATTACCTCCAGGACAGGGATGTCCCCCTGGTACTGGCATGCCCCCATGCCACTACCCCCAGGTCAGAGATATCGTCCCGGTACTGGGATGCCCCCATACCGTTACCCCCCCCAGGACAGGGATGTCCTCCCAGTACTGAGGTGCCCCCCATACCATTGTTCCCCCACACCATTACCCCCCACCCAGAACACGGATGTGCCCCCCCTGCCATTACAGGGAAGAGAGCCCAGACGCAGGGCCGATGACCCCCGGCGTGAAGGAGTCCTGCTGGCCTGGGTCCTCTGCCCCAGCAGGAAAGTCCCCGTGGTGCAGGTGGCCTGTGACAGGGAGCCTGGGGTCCCTGTGGGGTGCTGAGGTCTCCGTCCTGCTGGCAGGGAGATGAGTAGGTGGCTCTACCAGGCGGGTGTGATGGGATGGAGAGAGGGATGTTGACGGCGGGCTCCAGTCCTGAGCAGTGAGCTCGGCCATCCCTGGGATTGCTGGCTGCACCCACAGAAAATGGGTGCCAGTGTTACCTAGCACGTGTGCAAGGGCAAGTGGAGCACCTTCCTCAGCTTGCCCCGAGATCAGAGGCAGCCTGCAGACTTTGTCACACAAGGCGACAGCCTGGAAAGCAAACAAGTGCCGGTTTCCTTCTGCTCGGATCTCCTCCACAGGCTGCGGGGCTGGAGGGGATCCATGGCCAGTGTCCACGCTCCTGGGGAGGTCCAGACCTCTCTGATGAGTTGGTGTGTTCCCAGAGGACTCGTGAAGCTTCAGCTCAGGATTCCCTAGTGCAGTGGCATCCACAATGTCACCCGTGGGACAGCTGGCCACGCTTACCATGGCCAAGGGGAAGCCCTCAACATCTCACCTACTGGCTCCTACCCCAGGGGCCAGAGAGGTTTTGGAGCCCCCCAAAATTACAAAATTAAATACATGGAGATGTTAGTAAAGCATTGCATCAGTGGCTCTCAAATGTATACTCAGAAAATAGATTCAAGCTGGCTTTTATGTGGACATTGGTTGTGAAATCCTAAAGAAGGGGTGAAGAGCATTGCCGGGGAGGTGTGACATAGCATCATGGAGCTGCATGTCCAGAGACATCTCCACCCCACATCTCAGCATCACACGTGTCTCGGCAGCCTTTGGGACCGCGAAGTGGCTGGGTGCAGGGCTTTCCCCCATCCCTGGCACCCATCCATGGCGGGCAGCGCTTGCCAGCATCCCACTGGCCTGGCTCCCCAAAAAATGGCTCAACCACCCAGCAGAGGGGATAGTGAACGTGGATTCACCGTGGTGGTGGGAAATGTCTCTGGGGGTTAATTACCCTCATCATCAGAGGTGCTTTCTGCCACCCTAATTGGAGCCTGCCTGGTCTCGGCTGGGCACAGGCCCCTGGGGATGGGACACCCATGGGAAGGGGCTGCTGCAGGGTTACAGCTGGAGCTACTCCATGTCCCAGCACAACCCTGGGCCACTCCTGTCCTTCCCAAAAAACTTAAGTCGAGAGAGCTGCCAGCCTCAGGCTTGTCCTGCAGATGCTCTGGAGTGGGACATCTCCAGCCAGGAGAGGAGAGTGGCCGGGAGTCCCCGGGAAGCTGGTGCCAGAGACACATCCACGTGGAGTAGGGTCTTGGCATCCCCTTTTCTTCGTGCTGCTCATTGCCCTGCTCTCTCTCCCCGCAGATTTGGACATGGCCAGGGAACCCAAGCCAAGCCGGGCCAGGCTGGGCCAGAAGCGGCAGCATGGCAGCAGCCTGTACCAGTGAGTGCCGGCACATGGGGTGGGGGCTGTGACAGGGGGAACTTGGCTCCAGCTGGGGACTGTCCCACACTTGGCTCTTCTTCCTCCCCCTGCTCTCCGTCACTCACCCTCCGACTGTTCCAGCTGCCTGCCCACGGTGGTGGGCATGGGTCTGTGGGATGTACCTGCCCCATGGGGCTCTCAGAGCATCACCTTACCTCAGCGGTGGTGGCTGGAGTCCTCGCTGGGTCCTGCCTCACGTGTGTTGCTGATGGGGTGTGGAGATCCCCCTTCCCCATCTGAAGGTGCTGGGAGAAGAGCAGAGCCCTGTGGTCTCCACACCTGTTACAGATCTCGATGTTGGTTGCAGTTCTGGCCTTTAAATTCTGTTCCTCGGGGGACAGACATCCCTGCAGAGGCACATAGGGCTGGCGATGGTCCTGATGATGGCAGTAGATGATGGTGATGGTGGCACTGATGGTAGCAGAAGAGCAGGTTCCCATACCTCCATGTTTTCGGCTCCTCAGCTCTGCAGACATGTGGCAAGGAGAGGACTGGAGCCAGGCTCCGTCTGTCTTGTTAGAGAGCTTTTTGCGAACGCTCTCATTGAACTAATTGCTCTGCCCGTTGCCATGGTGCCAGAGGGATGCAGCGCTGGCAGGGCAGGGACCGCCAGCCCCCTCGGGCCACTGGAGCATTGCAACTGCTGCTTTTGCTCTTCCTGGGGGATGCTCTGAGCAAAAAGCTGAGCTGGGAAAACCTTTGCCATGTCCCTAGCTGGGTGCCAGACCCCAAGACCAGGTCTCTTGAGGAGCCACCGGTGCTCCCATGGCAGGAGGTGACCTGTGGCATCCCCGTCCCTCTTGGCAGTGGCTCTGGGCAGCAGCAGCCATCAGAGCTGGCACCTTCCCTGTGCCCTGCGTGTGGGTTGGGACTCCTCTCCGGCTGCCCATTCTCCTCTTCCCCAAGGCAGGTTGTGACCTTCCTCCCTGGGTGACGGGCAGGAGGTGGGGATGCAAAGGACTCACTGTCCCTTTCACAGCCATGGAAAGCTGGATGGCAGCAAGGCTGGCCTGAAAGCTCCTAAAATATCCCCAGGTGCAAACAACAGGAGCAGGTGGGTCCTGGCACCCCAGGGCTGCCAGCTTGCCCTTACTAGGAAGGCTGGTGCTTGCGGGCTGCGTCCCATGCAGATTATTCATGAATAAGGCAGGGCGGCAGCAGGGCTGGGGGTGCCTTTGCCCTGTGATGGGCTCTGAGCTGCCTTCTGGGTTTGGCAAGCCTGGCTTACTTGGTAGACCCAGGCAGAGCAGCCCAGGTTGTCTATTAGCCCCCCCAGCAGACCTCCAGCTCTCCTCGAGCTCCAGCATTGGTCCCGTGGTGACACACTCATCTGCAGCAAAATCTGGAGCCCTGAGGGACCTTGTCCTAGTCCCCCCCCCATTCCTGGCAGTGTGGCTGGGGAAGGGTCCCTGCTCCCAGTGATGCTCTGAGCACGCCTTTGTCTCCTCTCGGGTTAGGCTTAATCCTACGCTTCCTGACTCCACAAGAGCTGAAGCAGCAAAATGAGCTTCAGCATCTTTCCTCCTCCTCCTCCTCCCCCTCCCCGCTCCTGGTCCACGGCGCATGATTTATTACCAGCACGTCGGCTTCCCGCATTGGAGGCGATCTGTTGACAGATCGCTTCTTAATTTGGAGCCGAGTGAGCCGGCAGCGTGCGTGCGGAGCCAGGGACCATGAAATTTAACATCAGGGTGCTCTAAATGCAGCTTCCTGAGAGCAGAGCCTGCTGATGCTGCCCCAGGGACTCTCTCCATTCCCCCTAACACCCTTGTTTGGTGCCAGGGCAAGCCCCTGCCAGAGCACAGCCACCTCCCCGGGCTGAGAGGCAGCCCAGGCAGCTTGCACGGTACCCTCTGGCACGCCTCCCACTCCCTGGGGTTGGGGATGGAGGCTGGGTGGGTGCCTCTGCCCTGCTGTGCCCAGCCCTAGCTGCCCCACAGCATCCATGGCCTCACAGAGCGGGTGACTTGTTCTCCTCTCTCCCCCTCCTGCAGCAGTAACTGTGACCTGGACTATGACCTCTACAGGGATGACTTTCCGTACCGGTAAGCATGGCATCCCAGGAGCGGGGTGGGCTGAGCATTGCCTCTACCAAAGGCAGAAAGTGGGGTGTCCCTGGGCATCTGTCTCCCTGCCTCCAAGAGAGGCTCCGCGGTGTTGCCCCCTTCGAGGATGGTATGCCACAGATTCCCTGGGCTGGGGGCCTTTGGGAGGGGGTACGTGGGGCAGGGCCAGCATGTGGGCTGGGCAATGCCGAGGTTGGGGGGCCACAAGAGATGCTCTCTTAGCTGGCTGGGGCTGCTGCTGCACCTCTGGGGCTGCACTCACGCTGCCGTGCTCTTGTGCCCTTGCAGGGTGTACGAGTACCAGAAGATCCCCCCCCTCATTAACCGCATCCCGGTCAAGGCCAGACGAACTCATGTGGGAGCAGGAGGCAAAGGCAGCCTGAGCCCCCAGCCCGGGGTGAGGAGCAGCAGCAGCTCCACAGCAGGACGGACAAAATGTAAGTGCAATGGGGCTGAGAGGAAGAGGAGGCTCGGCCCGTGTGTCTTGGCACATTAGAGCAATGCTGGTCGCCCGAAGGTCCCGTTCAGCGCTGACACTGTGGCTGTGAGTCCCCAGCTCCAGCAGACACTGCCTGGACTGCGCTGGGCTGGTGGCTGTCCCCTGGACCCATCCCTGTTCCCCAAGGATGCTCCGGAGAGGAGGATGCTCCAGAGGTGGCTGCCCAGGATGGCATGTTCCTCTGGCTCCAGGCAGGGTGGGATCTTAACAGTTCCTCTTCCCCGCAGTGCGGGCCGAAGAGCTGCACTCCATCAAAGGAGAGCTGAGCCAGATCAAGGCGCAGGTCGACAGTCTGCTGGAGAGCCTGGATCGCATGGACCAGCGGAGAGAGCGTCTCGCAGGTGAGGGGGCAGGTCGTAGACCCTCTGACACCCATGTGTCCGTGCCGGGCAGCCTGTGGGTGCATGCCAGCCTGGACCCAGAGTTGGGTGTAAGGGATTCCCTCCCTGCATGCCCAGGAGGGAACTGGGCATCTGGAGCTGGCTGGGCAAATTCCCCACGTCCTCCCCCTTGCCTGGCCTGGCAGGGCAGAGTCCAACCCTTTGGCACAATGGGACCCTGTAAGGACAGGCCTGATGTTTGCATTGGTACCCCAACTTTCTGCTGTCTGTGTCCTTGCAGGGTCCAAGGAGAGCGAGAAGAAGAGGGTAGAGACAGGGGCAGAGTCACCGTCCGCAGCAGGAGAGGGGCCACGGGAGCCCCGGGGGAAGGAGGGGATGGGAGCTGATGGCCACAGTGACTTGCGCAACATTGACAGCGCCGAGGAGAGCACAGACACAGAGGAGACGGTAAGAGGAGGGCCAGATCCTGCACCAGGCTTTCTGCTTTCCTAAAATTCATCCCCACTTGCTACCCGCGTGGGTCCTGGTGGGGGATGCCCGGAGCAGAGGAGATGCTCCATCAGGGTCCCCCAAGCCACCCCAGCTGCTTATCAGGGCTACAACTGCCCACTCCTCCAGGACAGCCCTGAGCACCCTGCAGCAAACCCCTGGGTGTGCATTACTCCAGCAGCACAGGCTGCAACCCCACACACACTTTGGAGTAGAAATACCTTTTATCACCGCTGCTGCTCCCATACCCACATCCTCCAGCTGGGTGCAGGACCCTAGGGATCCCCGTGCCAGGCAAGGCGCTGGGTTTGATCCTGCTGCCCAGGCACATCAGAGGACAGCCACCCTGTGCGTTTTTCCTTGCAGGTGAAAAACCACATGTCGGACCCCGAGGGGAGCCAGTAGACGGACTGGGATGCTGTGGCCTCCCCACGTGGCCAGCCCTTCCAGTCTTGTGTTTGTATTTCTTTTGAGGCTTCCAGCTAGTGCCACACACGATGCGAGGTGCCCGCTCTCGGCACAGCCATCCCCTGCCACCGGTGCCCGCAGCTCTGCGTCCCACTCCTTGTGAGACGCCAGCCAGCCGTGGCGAGAGAAGTCTTTTGTGTTTGAGTGCGCTTGTTTTCTTTTTCCTCCTGTTTTCAGACCTAGGGATAAGCAGACGTGGCCAGGGGAGGGAGGGGAGGAATAAAAAAATAAGGACCACATCCCAAAGGAGCATCCCAAATCCCACCTGCCTTGCATGCCAGCATCCCCCCACCCATAGGGTGCTGTGGGGTGCAGACCAGGGCTCTCAGCCCCTACGGCAGAGGTCACATCCCAACCTCCCCTGCCCTGCAAGCCCACCATCTCTGTGCTTCAGCCCCCCTGGGAATTGGTTCAGCAAGGTTCAGCAGGCACAGGTACAGCCTAGGAAGACTTTTGGAGCTGCTCAGCATCCCACAGGAAGGATGGACCACCCCGAGACAACTCCGAGGGGCTTTTGTGGGATTTTGGGATAGAGGTCTGGTGCTGAGCCCAGCTCTGATGCCAGCTGCAGGGCCAGCAGTGGGGTGATGCAAACCTCATTGCTCCCAGTCACCTCTGCTCACAAATGGGTTTCCCTTACTGGTTTACCACGGGCTGTTCTCAGCCACAGATTGTGTTTGTGGTCAGCAGGACTCCCGTGAGCAACTGTGCCAGGGTTCCTTGCATGTGCCCAAGGAAGTTGTGGTCCCCATCCCATGCTCCCCAGCGTTGCATCTCGGTTCAGTGTCCCTCATTTCTAGGTCATCCTTCTCTCGCTGGTAGGAACTTGTTCTGTATTTCTAAGTTGCTCTGGTAAAAGAGTGTATTGTGTTGGGAAGAAAAATAATTTTTATTTCTTTTCTCTGGTTATTTGACTCTGATGCAGTTTTTAACCATCTGAAGCACCTATGTAATATTCATACCCAATTTTGTGTGCTGCCTGATACAGCCTGAGGCTCTGGGGTCTTTCTAGGATGCTGCTTTCCCCGCAACTCAACCCAGAGGCAGGAGGGCACAGCTCTGCCATGTTTCTCAATGGAAACATTAATCAGTGCCTTTACCCAGAATATTCCCTATCAGTCCGGCATGGTGCTGCTGGGCAGACAGGACCAGCTCCTCTCCATCCCCAGGAATAACTGGACCCCAAGGCAGCACCCAGC
Organism: Astur gentilis; assembly: GCF_929443795.1. NCBI lineage: Eukaryota > Metazoa > Chordata > Aves > Accipitriformes > Accipitridae > Astur > Astur gentilis. The sequence continues at coordinate 8,934,770 of NC_064886.1, forward strand.
TCCCTCTGCACCCCTTGAGGAAGGACAGCGGGAGCAGAGGGGGGTGACCCCGCTGCCTGGCAGCCAGTCACAAGTGCATCCTTCCACCTCTGCCCACAGCTGGCGGAGGCCCCAGCAGAGCCATGCAGGCAGAAGGCACCAGAAAAACCTGATTTATTATAAAAAAAAACCAACAAAACATATCTCTGCCACCCTGAGGCGCTGCCTGGGCAGGAGACCCAAGGGCTGCACAGTCTGTGCCATGATGTGGTTCCTGCCTGGATCCTGCCTGCATGGATGGTCGTGGTGGGCAGCCTGGTGTGGAGGTCTCAGCTCTGGTGCTGGGGTCACCCCGGGGTGGGGTGTGGGGGTCCCCCAAGTGCAGGCAAGCTGCTTGGAGGGAGGTCTCGGGCAGGGTCCAGCTGGTGCAGGCAGGTTCTGGCAGCTGAGGCAGGGTGGAAGCTGTTCTTGAGGGGCTCTGGCAGTGCGTGGGGCTGCTTGGGTCCTGCAGGGCCACATAGGAGGGGTCTCCTGTGACACAGGGGCTCCTCAGGCAGGCTCCGGGGTGCTTGGGCAGTGTGGGGGCTCTCTGGTAGTGGTGGGGAGGCAGGCTCCAGTGTCCTCGGGCAGGTTTCTCGGGCCTCCAACTGTGTGGGCATCTCTGGCAGCTCAAGGACTGGCTCAGGCTGGCTCTGGGGGGTCTGGCAGCTCAAGGGCTGGCTCAGGCTGGCTCTGGAGGGTCTCTGGGAGCTCGAAGGCTGGCTCAGGCTGGCTTCAGGGGCTCTCTGGGAGTGTGAAGTGTGGATCAGGCAGGCTCTGGGGGTCTCTGGCAGCTCAAGGGCTGGCTCAGGGGAGGTCTCCGGCAGCTCAAGGGCTGGCTCAGGCTGGCTTCAGGGGCTCTCTGGGAGCGTGAAGCGTGCATCAGGCAGACTCCAGGGTCTCTGGCAGCACCGAGAGCAGCTCTGGGAGACAACCCCATCCCCAGAGAGGGGCCACCCGGGCATCATCGGCGCTCAGGCAGTGGTAGTGGTGGCGGCAGCAGCGGCATTGCGGCGGCGGGAGGCCCGCAGCAGGCTCTGCCGCAGCACAGGGTAGAGACGATGGCAGCCATCGAGGCCGAGGCGCAGCGCCTGCGCCCAGTCATCGGGAGGGCTGCCCTGCCCGCCGCCCAGCACCGCCGACACCTGGTTGAGAGCAGGCAGCAGAGCCACGGTGAGCCGGGCGACGGCACGACGCTCTTCGGGTTCCCCGGGTTGCAGCATCCACGCAGCTGCGGGACCGGGGGGCCGGCACAAGGCGCAACCCACCACCAAGTCGTACATCTCCACGCCAGCATCAGCCAGGGCCAAGGCGGCGGCGCTGATGGCGGCGGCCAAGGCGGAACCACCGTCCTGCAGCAGCAAGGCGCTGACGGCCAGGCGAGCCCGCGGGTAACGAGCCAACCGCACGGCCGGTTCCAGCGCTTCCCGCAGAGCCGCCGCCGCTTCTCGTTCCGCATCCCGTTCCGCCGCCGAGCCCGGCCTCCGCCGCGCCCCGCGCCCGGCGAAGGGCGCCCGGTAGAACTCGCAGAGCAGCCGCCCCCCTCCCGCCGCCGCCGGCGCGCCGGGCTCGGCCGCTTCCCGCGGGCCCCATGCGGCGCAGAGGACCTTGGTTCCGCCGCCCAGCTCCACGTAGGCCGAGCCCTCCGCCTGGCTCAGCAGCCCGGCCCGGGCGAAGAGGGGCCGCAGGGCGCAGGGGTCCTGCGGAGCCGCATCCTCCTCCTCCTCTTCCTTCTCCGGCGCTCCCCCGGTTCCCGCTGCCCACAGCTCCGGCGGCTGCGACTCCTCCGGGCCCCGCAAGCGGCGGTGATCCAACGGCATGGTCGGTGGAGAAAACAGGCAGGGCGGCGGGCAGGAGGAGGAGGAGGAGGAGGAGGAGCCCGGCCCGGCCCGCCCCCGTAAGCAGAGCCGAGGCGGCAGCGGGCGGGACAGGCAGCTTTTATTCATAGGAAACGCGGACGGCGGCTCAGCAGCAGGCAGGGGACGGGCAGGAGGGCAGAGGGGTGCCGGTGACCACCCCACCACCACCCCCCATCGTCAGTTTTTCAGCTCCCCCAGCCGGAGCCTGGCAAAGTCCGTGGCCAGTTTCAGGGCCTCCTGCAGGCAGCCTACGTTCTTGCCCGTCGCCTGCGCGGAGACGTCCTTCCCCCCGCCTTTGCCATCCATCAAGCCAGACACCTCTTGCACCCACTGGCTGGCCTTCAGGCCCTTATTTGCGGTCTCCTGAGATGGAAAAGAAACAAAGAAAGAGGCAGCTCGACCTCAGTCCAGTCGGCAGCAAGGGAAGAGGGTCCACAAGCACAGTACAACAGGACAAAGCTCTTCCAGGGGCATCTCCTGAAGAAGAGCCAGGCCAGCAGTCCAGGAGCAGCCTGCCTACCCCATGCCGACAACTGCATTAAGCCCTGGCTCTACCCCCTTCCCGGCCGGAGAGCACAACGCCTCTTCCCTCCCTGGCCTGTAGCCTGATGATAACCTGAAGCACAAGAGTCACAGCTCTTGCCAACCCAAAAGAGTTTTGGGGGCGTAGGTTACTGCCTGGAGGCTGCAGATCCTCCACCAAGGCTCAGAGAAAGGCAGATGCAGAGTCTCAGCCTTACCTGGGGTACCTGACACAGGCAAGTGATTCTGCCAGCTTCGTTATCTACAGTGAAAAGCATGGTGGCGGTCTGGGGGGAGTAAGTCTTGAAGAGCTTTAGAGATTCGTTCAGGGCCTGTAGAAGGACAAAGTCACTGCAGCACACCCTCCCCGCACTCACAACTAGCCCCACTCCAGCCCCCGTGGCACCCATGGAGACCTCGGGGATCTGGACTTGCATTAAACCAGCCAGCAGCACCCTGCAGCACTCCTCCTCCCAAACACGAGCAATATTCACATTCCCAGCTGTGCAGAAGCCTTGGCAGGGGACACAAGCCCTGGCCGTGTCCCCCTCACAGCTGCAAGGAGGCAGGAGTGAGGAGCTGCTTTTATTTCCCCACCTTCAGTTATCCAGGAACTGGCAGAATTAGCCCCAAAGCAAGTGAACCTTTACCCCAGTGTACTGGCTGGAGGGGAAAATGCTCTGTCCCGCACTGTGAGCTCCCAGCAGGAGGGAGCAGCTGTTCTGCAGCAAGTCAGGAGGACTCAAATGCAGCGAGAAGCTGCAAGGGTTATCAGACGCAGCAGGCATGCTGGAGAAACCAGGGAGACTGCCATGCATCCCATTATTCCCAAGGAGACAGTCATCCTTTGCTCACATAGACAGCACAATACAGCACAGAGCTCCGGGAGCTGGCCCTCCAGTGAGCAAAGCCATGCTGCTCTAGCTGCATAGGGAATACGCAACTCCCCAGGCTGCTGGCACTGCCATCCCCTGGGATGCAGCCTTCCGTCAGGGAAAATGCTGTGTTGGCACCCACTGTAAGCAGGAGCGCTGGCATTGTGGCAATGGAGATGGCCACATAGAACGAGCAGGCATCTTTAAGCAGGATCAGCTCCGAGACTCCCAGAGTGGAAATTTAAATAGGGCATTGAAACCAGAGTGGTCCAACCTCAAGGCACGATCAGCCCGCACTCCTGGCACTTGCTAGGCTCAGCACTGCGGCACAGCATGCACAAGGGAGCTTTTATTCACAACAGAAATTGCTCGGAAAGAAACTTAACTCATGAGTGGAGGAGGGAAGGAGCAGTTTTAGCCCTGGCCAGAGAAGAACTTGAACCATGCTGCAGCAGACTGTGCCCAGGAGCTGGGGAGCAGCTCTCTGGCCTGGCCCTGGCCACGCACTCAGAGCTCAGAGTGTGCTCAGAGGAGTGCTGGAGGGTGTTGCCAGAGCTGATCTGCCATGGTCAGAAGCATCACGACTACCACAGCTTGGCAGAGCTACTGTTCAGAGTTCCTTAAGCCTGTATTTTAGTGTCATGACTGCTGCTGGATGAGCCTTACCTGGGACACAAAGTGATTCCTATTGGGGTCCCTCCCTATCCACTGCCAGGTCTGGAAGCTCAGCAAATGGTCAAGACCCCACCCACCCCTGCAAACCCATCTGTTAGTCCAGGCGGTGGGATGCAGACTGTCCCAGTGGTCCTCCCCCTCTTCACTAGCCACTACTCAGGGCTGGCAGGTGGCAAAAGAGACAGCCCTGTAACACAGCACCACCTCCCCAAGTGAACAGAGACCACCCAACTGCTCCTCAGGCACAAGGAAGGTTCTTAAGGACCTTCCCATACCTTTGCTGAGGCTCCATTTTCCATTTCCATGATGACCAATGGCTGGTTAGGGTGACTCTCAATGACTTGCTTGGTCTTCTCCAGCACCTGAGGACAAGAGTGGTCAGATGTCAGAGCACACACATTGCATATGGATGCAAGAACCACCTCAGAAGAGCTTCCCTGCAGCTACAGAGGCCCCCAAGGTGCCCCAACACACCCATAGCCCAGCCAGGAGCAGCCTCCTGCTGCGGAGCCAGGAACAAAACATGTTGGCAGGCAGGGGTGTGGCCTGCAAGGCAGCAGGAGTGCTGTGTGCGATTCCTCCTCCAGGAAAATCCAACGGCATCCAGGAGGAAGAAGTCTGCACCCAGGGGCACCATTAAGGCGGAAGCACCCCAACTTCCAAGATACACTGCCAGCGTTTCAACCCAGGGAACAGGTGTGGAGGTAGCCATGCCCTGGGAGGGAGCAGGAGAGGTTGGAAAGCTGAACAGCATGAGGGGCACCCCCTCAGCTCACCTCCCTTCCACACTGGACACAAGTGGAGCCTCCCAAGGGAACCCTCCTGCAGCCCTCCCACACTGTCCTTTATTCCCACCCAGGGCTCACTCGTTTCTGGATGTCGGCTTTGCTTGCTCGGTCCAGGTCATCCATAACTTTCTTTAGCGCTTTAACAGCCTCTCTCAGTTCATCTTTCTGCCACTGCGGAATAATAGCAGTAGCCAGTGTCTGCAAAAGAGGAGTAGGTGGAGAAGGTTAAAGGCACCAGTGACCACAGTAGCAGGAGATGCTGCACCACACTCATGAACCTCAACTGGCAGCTCCCAGTAAGCTCCCCTCCTCTCCCACTGCCCGACAGCCCCAGGCATGAGGTGCTTGCTGCAGGACCCACAGGACACAGGGCTGTTCAGACAGGACCAGGAAGCTGAACTGCCACCACCTGGTGCTGGCAATCAAGGTCCCATTCACTTTGGGAAGGCAGAGCACTGCTACCATCCTCACCTCACTGAGATCCGTGATCTCCTTCTGCACATCCTTGTTGGGAGCTGTCTGGACCTTCACCTTGGCCTCCAGGGCTGACAACAGTTTCTTGAGGCTGTCAACTTTCCTGAGGGCCTAGCAGAATACAATCTGTGTTAACTCAGGCAGGAAGATTAAGCATGCTGGGCTCTTGGCCACCACCATGAGAAGGGGTGAGGAATGCTGCAGCCCCAGGATGGAGTTCAGTAACTCCTTGGGAAGCAGCAGAGCCAAAGCAGGCAGCACTTGACCAGAACCAGGGTGTGATGCTGGCAGCCAGGCCTCCAAAGTCTTCTTTGCCAGAAGGAATGCCAAGATCCTCCAAAAAGAGAAAGCCACCTCCTCACAAAGCCTCTTCTCCCACTCTAGGGAACACCAGTCCAGGCTAGCCCAGGACCAGTCACCTGCCTCCTGCAGCAGAAGACTGGATTCTCAGACTTCACAACTCTCCTGCCAATCTTGCCAGCTGCTGAGAGCCTAGATCTGTAGCTCAATCTGCAAAGCAACCTGAGCTAACCCTGCAGCCACCTCACCCCAGGCCCTTCTGCCACACAAACACAACAGCTACAGCCAAGACTTTCCCCCTTCCCTTCCCTGTTCTCTCCTCTGACTGTAGCACAGCCAGGGGCCACCAGCACAGCCTTTGCCAACAGCAGCACCCTTCTCCACAAGTCCCTCAGACACTCATGCCAATTCTCCCTGGTGCTGAGTATCCCAACAGAGATACTGGGCAAATTTGAACAAAAGGAACCTCGGCACAGGGTTAATATGTGGGATTTCACAGAAGATCCCTCCTCCCTCCCCTTACCTTCCGAGCTTCAGCCCCGGTGACTGCAACTATCCTCCGGATGCCTTTAGCAATTGCTTCTTCTGAAACAATCACAAAGGGGCCAGCATGGCTGGAGTTCTGCAAGTGCCTTTGAAAAGAACCCAGAAAGACCCACAAGAGAGAGTCAGAAGTCCACCTCTCATCTCAGCAGGAAATCAGCATGGAAACAAGAAAACCACCCTGCCAGGGAGATGCAGCAAGTGTGGGGACAGGCAGAAAACCCAACCTAGCTGCTGAAAGCAAATGAGCAAGAAAAGGGTGGCAAGGGCTATGTTCCCAGCACTGTCAGAGACTATGTGTGTGGGCAGAGAGAGCATACAGGCAGTTTCCCTGCCTGCAAAGGCTGATTTTAAATGCAGCTTGACTCAGGACTGGGAATGCAAAGGCACATCATCACCACCACCTCCAGCTCTGCCCTGGCTGTGCCCACGGCACTCACAACAGAGCTCGGGCTCCACAGGGACTCCTTTTCAAGCCACCCTGCTGCCTTCCCCAGCCGCTCCAGATACTCACGTCCCTCCACAGAACTCAATAGAAGTGATGGAGCCTGCGGAGCCAGAGGGGTCAGCCAGCAGCTCCTCCACGGGGATGCCAATTGAGACCACACGGACAGGATCGGGGTAGGTCTCATCAAAAACTGCTCGCAGTCCTTGGATAGCTTTGGCTGCTGCGAGAGGGCAGTCCTTGGCGTACACAGTCTGCAGAGCACAGGAAAGGGATGCAGGTAAGAGCTGGTCCTGTCAGCTGTGACTAAGGGCCAGCATTCATAGGGAATCCTGACTTCCTCTGAAAGATCCTAAAAGGGAAGTTCCGTGCCTCACCTAAGCTGGGGTTTGTTGAGCTGCAGAGATCCCAAAGTCATTGACAGACACCCCCATCTTCAAAATTCCTGATACCACTACCTGCTCAGACTCCCCGTGTGTTCCCATACATTCAAATAATTTTTAATCACAGGGTCCTCCAGGGTTTGTTCTGACACATGGCTGGGACCAGACAGAGCAACTCTCTCACCGTTGAGGATGCATCACTGGGGTGTCTGAGTGTACACTGTAAATCCAGCCAGGCCTGCAAAACTACTCTGCCAAACTTCTTGGCTCTTGTAGCTAATGTGACACTAGAGCAGGCATGGAAACACTCCAGCCGTAGAGAGGGCTTGGTACCAATGAACGGAGCAATCTACATGGAGTTTTCCCACTCAAAATCCTCTGAGGTGATGCGAATCTGTTCATAGTACCGCATAAGCAGCTCAGAAGGCTCCCGCTGTGACAAACTCCCAGCATCCCAGATCACCCAAAAACTTGATTCAAGGTACTTTTTTCCCCAAGCATATCCAACCTCTTAGCCATACCCACCTTTGCCTCCTCAATCATCTGGTTGGCAATCCCTTCAACTTTCTTGATTTCCTGTGTAGACAAGGCTCCCTTGGCTGTGAAGTCGAACCGCAGCCTGTCTGGTGCAACCAGCGACCCTCTCTGGTCAGCTTCCCCCAACACCGAGCGCAGGGCAAAGTTGAGGATGTGGGTGGCTGTGTGGTTGCTCATGACTGGCCTCCGCCTAGTCTGATGGAGGAAGCCACTGTTAGATGGGGTCCCACACTGTGGAACCAAGGTCACCTCTAGCAGCAGAAGCGGAGGTTAACACACTGCTCCAACAGAAACCTAAACTAGCTCAGGAAACCAGAAACAACTTATCACATTTGCTGCCTTGGAGCCTCAGCTAAGGGAGCAGGATGCTCCCCACCAAATTTGTGCACAGCTTTTCCCTGGCAGTCCCCTTGTTGGGCCTGTCTGGAGACAGGCCAGGGACAGACCAGGTCACAGACACTGATCTCTGCTCCTCAGCAGGGAAAGCACTGCAAGATGGAAGCCTTCCCTTTTGCTCCAAAGGTGCTGCCTCTATAGGGAAGGGAAATTCATTGTGCCAACTAGGCTCAACCCAGCACTCACTCAGCAGGCTGAGCCCACGGGAGCAACATCTGGAGTGGGGCAGGCAGCCCAGGCTCTCCGCTCTCATCCAAAATGCAGTGGGGCACCATACATGTTCTGCCTCCCAGTCATGACCCAAAATATGTTTCTGCTGCTGATCAACAAAACCCAGTGAGCATGGCTCTGAGCCAGCTGGGCATTATCCACCTCATGGTAGGAGAAAGCCAGGAGCCAAGCAGAAGAGGCCTTGAGTCAGCCAGACTGGAAGGGCCACATTGCTTGCCTGCATTGTGTGCTGCAGGGAGAGCAGGCCCCAAACACCAGGCCCCCAAAGTAGCATCAATAAAAAGAAAGGAGACAAAATCCAGAGAAAAGAGATGAGGCCACATGTTACACCATGTCTTACCTCATCAATAGACAGGTGGACCTGATCTCCTACTTTCAAGCTTCCATATAGAGTTCCTATGTGAAGCACATAACCTCCTCGGACCTGCACGTTCTTCACCGTGAATTCTGTTTTCTGCACAAAGAAGGAAATGCATCTAGTGAGTAGGGCGAGAGGCCACGGGGAGACAGACTGTCCAGCCAGAGATCTGAGCCGCTAAGAGACAGACTGGTGTGTGTGACAGCAGAAAGATGAGTGTCCCCAGGTACAGCACACAGAGCTGCAAAGCAGAGAAGCGAATGAAGGTTGGGCTTGGTTATGGGGCAGAGCTGCAGAGCTGAAAGAGCTCCCCACCTCAGCTCCCCATCACGGCTTGAAAGCACTGTCCTTCTGCACAGCAATCCCAGTACCACCACTGCAAGCACCCATGTTCTGGTGACAGCTTGATGCTGCAGCAGAGCTCAGTTCCCCAAGAAGCAAGGGGAACAAGACTCCAGCACATCCATGCCATGCTGCACCCCAAAAAGGAAACCTGTGCAATGCCTGACACCTGCCATGGACAGGAAATGGCTGGAGCTTGTTTGGGCCCTCTCCTCCTCTGCCCAGGCCCCAGGTCAGACTGAGTCTAGCAAAAGGTTCTCAAGTCCACTTACATCCTCCCTGCCGTCGTCGTCCTTGACCATGTAGCCCTCGTCATAGATCTGCCCACCCTGCTCAGCGTAGAAGCAGGTCCGGTCCAGCACTATCCCACACTCCTGACCAGTGGATACCTCCTCCACAAACTTCTTCTCCCTACGGATGGCTTTCACTGTGGCCACGAGGCTCCCAAAATCTGTCACCAGGACAAGAGGCAGTGTCAGTAAAATAGGAAAACCTTGTAGACACGACATGGGAGCAGAACTTCATAGCAACACCTCCCGGCTATTGCAGGAGCTCATGGCACCTACCACATTTGCAGGGGGTGAGGAGAAAGAACTAGAACAACCGTTAGTTGGATAAGAGGGAATTTCATTCAGTGCTCTCCAAGGCAGGGACTGTCACTTCTTTCCACACCTATGTAGTAAAAGTCAGCAGCACACATGGCTATGAGCTTGCGGCCTCCTGAATCTCCACCAAATCAAAGAATTAGCAAGAGGAGCCAGAGCAAGTGAGCCAAGGACCCTGTAACAGACCAAGGAGAAACTGCAGTCTCCTGCGGCACTGGCAAAGGAGCGGCTGAGAAACACAAACATAGGAGTGTGAAGACACAAATTTGCAGGGAACAGGAATCCCCTTAAGTTGGCAACAACAGACCTGAACAGTTGTATTGGTTTTGTGTGGCAAGGTTTTGGTAGCGTGGAGCGGGGGGGGGTGGTTACAGGGGTGGCTTCTGTAAGAAGCTGTTGGAAGCTTCCCCTGTGTTCGAGAGAGAGAGAGAGCCCATACCAGCCGGCTCTAAGATGGACCTGCCACTGGCGAAGGCCGAGCCAATCAACGATAGTGGTAACACTTCTGTGATAACAATTTTAAGAAGGAAAAAAAAGTTGGGACAGGGAAAAACAGCCATCGGTGTGAGGAGTGAGAACATGTAAGAGAAACAAGCATGTGGACACCAAGGTCAGTGAAGAAGGAGGGGGAGGAGATGCTCCAGGCACCGGAGCGAAGATTCCCCTGCAGCCCGTGGTGAAGACCCTGGTGAGGCAGGCTGTCCCCCTGCAGCCCACGGAGGTCCATGGTGGAGCAGATCTCCACCTGCAGCCCGTGGAGGACCCCACGCCGGAGCAGGTGGGCTCCCGAAGGAGGCTGTGACCCCGTGGGAACCCCGCGCTGGAGCAGGCTCCTGGCAGGACCTGCGGATCTGTGGAGAGAGGAACCCACGGAGCAGGTTTTCTGGCAGGACTTGTGACCCCGTGGGGAACTCACGCTGGAGCAGTGTGCTCCTGAAGGACTGCACACCATGGAAAAGACCCATGCTGGAGCAGTTCATGAAGAACTGCAGCCTGTGGGAATGGCCCATGTTGGAGGAGTTCGTGGAGGACTGTCTCCCGTGGGTGGGACCCCATGCTGGAGCAGGGGATGAGTGTGATGAGCCCTCGCCCTGAGGAGGTGAAGCAGCAGAAAATAACGTGATGACCATAAACCCCATCCCCGTCCCCCTTGCGCCACTAGGGGGGCTTGGTAGAGAAATCCGGGAGTGAAGTTGTGCCTGGGAAGAAGGGAGGGGTGGTGGGAAGGTGTTCTGAGATTTGGTTTTATTTCTCATTACCTTACTCTGGCTGATTTGTAATAAATTGAGCTAATTTTCCCCAAGCTGAGTCTGTTTTGCCCGTGACGGTAATTAGTGAATGATCTCTCCTGTCCCTATCTCAACCCGCAAGCTTTTTGTTATATTTTTCTCTCCCCTGTCCAGCTGAGAATGGGGGAGTGATAGAACGGCTTTGGTGGGCACCTGGTGTTCAGCCAGGGTCAACCCATCTCCACAGTACACCAGCCCTTCAACAGTCTACCCTTCTCTTTCCCAGCTCAATTTGTAACAAGCAGGCTACTCACCTGCACATGTTTCCACTCCCACCCCCACATCCCAGGAAAGGTGAGCCCAGAGGGGATGTTGCTGAGGTACATGACAGGAAAGGTTTGGCAGCAAAAGATAATTCTGAGAAGATTTTTTCATACCATAGGTACCGCTCGGATCTGAAGCATAGCTGTATTTTGGTGAGTCATCGGTCACCTCCAGCCCTCGGGCCCTTAGCTCTTCAATGGCATAGATGTCCAGCATGAGGAGGTCCTCTCCTCCAGCACCCTTGCCCTGGGATTTGAGCTGCCAATGACAAGCACCAAAGTTTGAGAAAACCCACCTCAGCACTGTCCCATGCACGCCAGCCTAGTTGCACACCTCACACACACCTGAGAGCTCCTTGATTTAGAGCTTTGCCCTAGGAAGCTGTGTGCCCGCAGCTGGAATGCTCCCATCTTTTATGGCTTCAGAGCAGGCTGTTCCAGTGCTACTGGCATGCAGACAAAGCAAACCTGAGCCCAAAAAGGGCAAGGCAAGTACCCAGCCACCTGGTCAATACCACACCCTGCTGCTGCAGCAAACATGTTGGGAGAGGCACCCAAGCTGCAGGCCTGCCTGGACACTGCTCATCAGACAGGGAAGTCCTGAACTTCCCTATCCAGAACAGGACAGTGGGGAGGTGCTCCCAGCACTCTGCTAACTCTTGTCTGAAGGCTGAGCTCAAGGCCCCAAGCCTCGCAGTGCTAGTGAGCAAAAGCAGCTCCAGCTACACAGAAAAGACGTGTCCCACAACCGCGGTGCTGTGCCCTGGTCCTTCCCACAGGGCACTGGGGCATGCAGGGCATGAGCAGACCTGGTAAGAAAGGAGCGGACTCATAACTGCAAACTACAAGGAAGGGAATCCTCCTTGCCCACTCGTAGACCAGGCCCCCCTGGAGCTGTTATCTACCTGCGCATTTTTCCGCTCTTCTTCAAAGCCCTCCATGTCCACAACAAGGCCCTTCTCCTCTGCAATCAGCCCAGTGAGATCCGCAGGAAAACCATAGGTGTCATACAGCAGCCAGGCAGTATCACCTTCAGAGAAAAAGCAGAGCAGTCAGTGCTCCCGTTCTGTGAGACACTGCTCCTTTCACTGCTCTCCAACTGGCTCTACACTATAGCACAACAGCAAACAGGTCTGATGAACACGAACATCTAAAAGGCTCCTCTCTGACAGCACAGAGATCACACTATCACATTGGGTCTGGGCAGCTTAGAAACCCAAGCAAGTGAACACAGGCCCGAGGAGAAACGTGAGGCCCAGCTCTGACCAATGGTCTTTTGACTCCAACTCTGTTCCCCCACACCTTTCACCATCCCTCAGTTCCCAGCCCAGCTGAGCCCTAACTTGGCCCCAGATAATAAATGTCTTTTGGTGCACCCGGACAGAAGTCACAGCCTTACCAGGGATGGTTTTACTGTCACCCAGGCTCTGGATCTTCCTGTCCAGGATGCGACGTCCTCTACTGAGCGTTTTCAGGAACTGATCCTCTTCTTCATTGATAATGTCCTTCACCATATCTGGGTCCTTCTTCAGCTCAGGAAAGGCATCTCCCTGCAGACCCAAGAGGATTAGTCCTACAGCATGGAGATCTGCACACCTCAGCAGAGGAAGTCTTCAGCAGATACAGCGGAGTGGGGAAGCACTTACCAGTGACTGCACGACCACATCAACCAGAGTAGCAAAGAAACCCTTGGGGGCATTGAGCTTCTCATGGGAGTAGCGCACAGCCCTCCGGAGAATCCGCCTCAGCACATACCTACGGAATAGCAGAGACCCTCATGCAAACATTACACCTCTGAGTTGTTCTCAAGGGATCCACCAGCATCCACCCACAAGCACCCCCTCCCAGGACCAAGAGCACAGGGTTCTCTCCCCACATTTTCTCTCAAGTAGCTGCTCACAGCAGCAGCAAGCCAGACGTGAGGTGCCAGGCCCCAGTTCCGTGAACAAGACTCACTGTGTGCTTAAGAGTCAGTTCTGCAAGTCCAGCAGCACCCACAGCACAGCACCCACAGCCAAAGCTTCATTGTTTTTTTGACAGAAGCACTGCATCAAGCAGGGTTTTGTGCCTGTCTGCCCACAGTGATCCTTTGTGGGGGCTGACACAGCAGGACTGGTACTCACAAGAACCCTCAGACCTGTGTGTCTTGGCCTTTTGGGCAGACCTTGCTACAGGGATTCAAGTGTCAAATACACTGAGCAAACACTCTGCTATCCACTGCTTTAATGACAAATTCAAAGACATCCCGGAGACATGAGATCCCAGTCCCCTCAGGGAAGCCGTGCTGAACAGAATGGGAGCAGCAGCCTTGCAGCAGCTCCCTTCTTACCCTCTGCCAGTGTTGTCAGGTCTGCCCCCATCAGAAAGGGCCAGCGTGATGGTCCGTGCGTGGTCAGCCAGCACGCGGTAGGCCATGTCTATACCGTCGGCATCCTCAGCACCAACCTGTCCCATGTACGGCCTGGCACCCGTGCCCTGTGCAGAGAGGAGAAGGCGGTGGGCAAAGGGGATGATTACAGACAGTAGGGTCCAGCAACATGGCAGAACAACAGGGAAGTGCCTCAGAAGCCAATCCCATTCCACTGCCCATGGCCACAGAGGAGGCACACTAGTCTTGGAAAGAGGAGACTCAGTGAAGCCAGGGAAGATGCGAGAGCTGTGAGGCTCTGCATGGTGCCACAACCTGCATTTCCAGAGCCAAAGGACCTCCAAGACCAGAGAGAAGAGCCAATTTATCCCAACATTAAGAACCCAGGACAGAAGAGGGCGTGAGAGGGACAGAGTGTAGGGAAATCATCTGTTTTGCACACTGGCTTAAGGACTCTGGTCTGGCAGAAGCCGCCCAGCCAAGAAACTTCTCAAATTCTGGCACATGGGAGATGGTCCCACCTTCCCTCTTTTAGGGTCTTTTTATCCATACCCAAGGGAAAGGTACTGCTCTAACAAAGCAGTGCTTGCACATGCAAACCTCACACCATGGGACAGTCCCTACAGCCAGGCTCCCAGCACACTGCAGGGAGGCAGACACAGACACATGGGCTGTGTCTAGCCAGTGGCTTTAACACCGAAGAAAGGCAGCCCTGTAATTCCAACTCTGGAGCTCTGCACCTCATTCCTCAGAGGCAGCAGCAGCCTGGGCTCTTCTCCCTGCAATTTTTCCAGCTGAATCTGCAGCCAGGGAGCTCTGCCTCTTCCATGGAGCAAAAAAAACCACTTGGACTTGCACATGGAGTTCCTAGCACTGGTAATGTGGTCCCCACCCAGGAAGATGCAGCAACAGTACACTGGTTCTACAAGTGTCATGGTTTATGGCAAAAACCTCCTCTCTCGGGGGATTTTCTACAGATCAGCATGTTCCAGGTAGGAGACTGAAGGACAAACTCTGATTCTCTGTTAGCAGCACCACATGCTCTCTACTACACAGCAAAAAGATGGCACTTGGCCATACGGGACTGCAGAGCATCTACCACTCAGAGAGGGCCAAGGACTGCACCATCAGCACAGTTCACAGAAACACCTGTGAAAGCTGTACTGCTCACTGTCCTGTGTTTTTCCTTGGAAACGTGCCCCAAGGCAGCAATTACTGTGCCAGCCTTCGTTCCCTGCCCCCAGCAAAGACAAACCCCTGGGGCTCACAGCAGCTAGGAAAGCAGTGACCTGCAGATATAATCACCCTCCGACCAGCCCCACACAACTCCCCAGGGATTCAGGGAATGGATGCAGCTGGGTCAGGCCCAGACCCAGACTCCCCAATTCATACCTTTTGGATAGCTTCAAAGTAAGGAAGGAAAAGGTCAGTGTCATAGTTGGACATCTTGTTCTGCAGCACAGAGACCAGCCTCTCCAGGCCCATCCCAGTATCGATACTTTTCTTAGGAAGAGGTTTCAGTGTCCCATCAGCTTCTCTGCCCAGCCACAAAAAGAAAGATAAGCTGTTATGGATGGAGGCTCTGCAGGAGCAACCCCATCTCTGCAGGGGCAACCCCATCTCTCTCCTCATCTCCATGAGATTTTGTTCCATCACATTTATGACACAGGCCCATATGCAAGCCCCAGAAAGGACAACTTTGATAAAGTATAGTTAACAAGACCCTCAATGACAACTCAGACCCAGAGTGGGATGGCATTTATTCCCTACTGAGCTCCTGGCAGGTGAACTGAGAAAATATTTCCAGTTTGTCCCAAAAGCCAGTGTGACCAACCTCTTCTGTACAGGTGGGTCAGGGGACAGAGCATCACAAAGTGCACTGCTGCTGGACAAGAGGGAATGGCGAGCAAGCCAGGGGCAGTTAAAAGTGCACAGTCTGAGCAATCCCTCATGCTGAGCTGCAGCAGCCTGGGGAGGGAAGCAGGTCTTGCTCACCTGTTGAACTGTATGAACACCAGGTTCCAGATCTCTAGCACGTTGGGGTCATCTTGATTGACCAGGTGGGAAGCATCTCTGTCCCCAATCCGGTCATAGTGGATCTCGCTGCAAGGGCCACAGGGACCCGTGTCTCCCATTTCCCAGAAGTTATCCTTCATATTGCCAGGCAAAATCCTGCCCTCAGCCAGCCTGTAACAAGAAACTCTTATTGAACAACAGAGACTAACAGCAAGGCAAGAATACCCCAAACTAAGGGCTATACCAGAGAAACCTCAGCTCACCAATTCCCTGGATGAGCAGATGAATTGTCAGAGTCTTGAGACAGACCAATGCAAGAGCCCAATTCTCAGGATCCCTGCTGAGAATCGAGTGAACCCTGGTGCCTGGCACTTGTCCCAGGTGGAAGCAAAGGCCTACACAACACCTCAGCAAAGCCACCAGCAAGACAAGTGGATCTCCAACTTTAATACACGCGAGGCAGCTTTGGCCCCACAGTGTAGAGGTGTGTCACGGGTTCAGTGGCATATTTCAGAGGGGACTACAGCCACAAAACCAAAGGCACTGTTTCACTGTTACAACAAGCTTTAGCCCACCCACAGCTGGAGTGTTCAGTGCGGTTCTTGCTTCCTCATCTCAAAGGTGAGGTAGAGGTAGCAAATGTATAGAGAAGGGTGACTAAAACTACCTAGGAGTGGAACAGCTGCCTTAGGAAGAGAGCATAGAAAAGAGTATGACTGTCCAATTTGGAGAGGACAAGGCTGGGTGGGAGACTATGACTGAGATTTAGAAAAAAACAACAGATTCAAAACAGAATCAGATGTACTCTGAAGGAGCAGGGCCCCAAACAGAGGCTAAGGGGAATAGATGGATGACCCTCTAACATACTTAATCCAGTGACTGTGGATGCTGGGAGGGGAAGATGTAAACAGAGTGCAGGACACAGTCAGGCGTGCCTGCTTTGCTTGAACGGCATCTTCTCAACTGCTGACAGAGGCAGCACACTGGGCTGGACAGACCATTGATCTGACCCAGCAGAGCACTTCAAATTTTGAAACAAAAGCTCTCAGTATCTTCTATCTAATACCAGTACTTCCCTTTGGTTTTGCAGCCCCACCACCTTGCAAATGTTCTTTGTGACACTTCAATTTTGTTAAAACCCCCTGTTATATATGCTCTGCCACATAATACATGCCATTTTTCTCTGAGTGACTACTGCTCATCAAAACATGCCCCTTCCTCAATTAAAGGCCTTACCCCAAATTCAACCATATCTGCTTGCACTCCAGGTCCGGTTGCAGTCCTGCAGCCTCATTTCCACCAAAGTAAGTGACGTAGAGTCTTTCAGCAGGGATGCCGAACTCCTTGGTGAGAAGTTCCAGTGCCAGTTTACAAGCAAGTTCCTGCAGAAAGAAAGATGGGGTCAGCAAGTGAATGCAAAGAGAGTTTCTCTTCAACATACAAAGTACTGGCTACTGTAGGTAACAGCAGCTAAACAGCCAAAAATTTTCAGACTTTTGATGTAAGAAAGAGGCAAATTAATACAGGCAGTTAACAGGGCACCGGAAACATCTCAGATGGCCTTCCAGATCCAGCCAAGGTAACTCTTAGCATGTTCACTGTCCCCAAAAAGCCTTTTAATTCTGCTGTTATTGTGTATTCTTAACATACTCTTTCTGACTTTTTTCACAAGCTTCTTTATAGGGCGGTGTTCAGACATCATTATTTTATGATCACTCCTGTTTGAAGGTCCATCATAGTTGCACAGCATATGCAACTCCCCACAGCTCCAGGACAGCCACTAAAACCTCTGCCTGAAGACTCCAAACTGGCAGAGTTAATATAATCAGCTTTAACCTTAGGTAATTAATCTCAAAACATTCTACAGGGTCAGGGCAGCTTCCAAGCTCATTTATTCCAAAGGAGCCACGTGCACCTTAGGAACCATTGTGTGCCAAGATTTTCTCTTTTCTCTTGGCAATTGCTCTGCTGAGTTCACAGAGACAGGTAACTATGCAAGAGATTCAGAGCTACACCTAGCCTGTTTTACCTTGAAATAATCCCCAAAGGACCAGGACCCCAACATCTCAAAGAAGGTGTGGTGGTAGACATCTTTTCCGACGTCATCCAGGTCATTGTGCTTGCCCCCTGCTCGGATGCACTTCTGAGTGTTGGTAGCTCTGTTCAGTTTAGCGAGTGGGTGCGAGGGGTCAATAGTATTGAGGAAGATGGGTTTGAACTGAGAAGAAAGAAAAAAGAGCAATCAAGAAAAGCACTAAGAGCCTGTTTTCAAACACATCACAATACTGCTAGCCTGGATGTACCTGAGGCAGCTTTCAGAAACAACAAGCCTGCTGTCTCCTGCCTGTGAGGAGGCTGCAGCACTGCCTATCACTTAGCACTCACACACACACATGTGTTCCTGGAGCCCACCAAACCCCAGGACATCCAAAGGGACTGAAAGTAGCCAGATTCCCAGCTGACAAAAAAACCCAACAACCAAACAACCTAGCTGTGGTACAAAGGGTCAAGGAAGGGAGACTGGCAGTGCTCCTGTAGCTGCACAGTCAGCCCAGCAGACACGGGAACCTCTTCCAGTGCTCTTGCCAATTTTGCAAGAGCAGAGAAGTCTCCAGCAGACACACCAACCACCTCTTTGTGACCAGAAGGAAGACGGAGAAAACAACAATAATTTTCCATACAAACAGCTCTGCAAAGAGCTTCACAGGTTTCAACTGCTACAGGATATGTTCACAAGGACCGCAGTACCAGAGTGGGAATCCTACCTGATTCATACCAGCATTGGCAAAGAGCAGCGTGGGGTCATCAAGGGGGATTGTAGAAGATGAGTGCACATAGGTATGCTTGTTTTCCTTGAAGAAGTCAATAAACCGTTGCCGGATCTGGCTAGCTGTTAGCGTAGCTTCCATCTTGAAGCTGCAAGTCACAGCTGTCCAAAGCAAGCAGAAGGGAAAGCGGCAAGGCCTTGGTGCGGTCTGAAGAAACAAGAAACAAGGCTCTTGCATGTTGTCAGCTCAAGCAATATCAGGATCATTGCCTCCATCTCCTGAAAAGGTCTCCCCACAATGATAAGTACTCTCACTGACTCTTCAGTTCAACTATCACTGTGCCCCAAATAGTGCTGGCCCAACCCCAAACTTCCTCTCCCCCAACCTCTCCGATTTCTTGAGCTCTACCTCAAGTTACGTGTTCCTTGAAAACACATGGTTTTAACATACCAAGTTCACCTGGATACTGAACTTAGTAAGGGGCTGTGTTTGCCTTGCTGGAGACATGGGGCAGGGGGGATTGCCAAGTCCTAAAATCATTCAAGGTGATTACATCATAGAATAGCTGAGTTTGGAAATGACCTCTGAATATCACCTCCTCCACGCCCCCCCCCCCCCCCCCCCTGCTCAAAGCAGGGGTAACTCCAGGGATGCCTGGAAACCTTCCCAGAGAGAAAAGGCATCAGGACACACACACCAGAGGCAGGTGACAGTTTGGCGGTGAGCACCTCCTGTACATCCTAACGGGTACCTAAAGCTGTCCCCTGCCAATGGAGCGCAATGCGGTTCTCTGGAAGGCCAAGCTCCCAGCAACCTGCTGCGGCACAGAGATAACTCCTCAGGGAAGGAAGGACTCGAGGAGGGAAGGTCTCGGCGCAGCGGCGGCTCCAGGGCAGAGCAGGGCCTCTGCCCTGACACCACCCGGTCTCAAGAGCCCAAGGAGAGGCGAGGGCACCGCGGGTGCCCGGCAGACCTGCGGACAGCCGCCGCAGGGCCGGCAGACAGGCATCCCCCCCCGCCCCCCGCGGCCCCGCCACCCTCCCGCCCCTCACCGCTGCCCGCCCTGCAACGCCGTCTAGCCCTCGGTCCGCGGGACCCAGCCGGGCCAGAGGAGGCGGCCGGGCCGTGGAGGCAATCCCCCAAGGCCGGTGACCCCCCCAGCAACACCTCAGGCCCCAGCAGAAGTCCGGCACACCCTACCTCCCCGGCCGCCGCCGCCGCCCCTCACTCCACACCGCCGGCCCCACCGCAACGCCCGTTCCGCTCCGCTCCGCCCCTCCCCTCCCGTCCCCGGCGCCACGCCGTGCGCCAGCGCTTTCGATTGGCTGCCGGGGCCATCGCTCTGGATCAGCTCCGCCCCCTCCCCTCGGCCGGCCTTGGGGGTGGGCCGCCCGCCGGCTGATGCAATGACGGGACACGGCGGCCACGTGACGCGGCCCGGCTGAAGCCGGGATCGGAGCCGCCATTTTAGGAGTGTCAGCCCTACTGCGGGACTGGGATGGGAGGCCTGCTCCGGGGCGGGGCAGGGCAGGGCAGGGCAGGGCGGGCGGGATTGAGGGGGGACCGAGGGGGCTGGGATCGTAAGGGCCCTTCAGTCCCTCCTCACTGCCCTTCCTCACTATAGGCACAGTGACACTGCAGTACCATGAGGCCTTGGCCCACCTGGCACAGCCCTGCTCCCTGCAGACGGGCCTGAGGCCTCGGCCGCTGATGTGGAGGGAGCAGGGGGCTGTAAAAGGCTCAGGCCAAGAAGGGGATGTGGAGGGGAGGGAGCTGGCTGGGGATGGTGGGTGAGGGAGCTGCTGGAGTGATGACCAGAGCCCTGTGGGCTTCCCTGCCAGGGGACATAATGGCTGCAAGGCCTTTGAAGGGTCTGAGGGGACAAGGTCATGGCTAAAAGATGGGGGGGGGGGGGGGGGGGGGGGTTCGCTACATGGCAAACATACTCTGCTCATGCAGTCAGAGACTTGATGGGGTACAGGCATGCAGTCCAAGGCCAAAAGGCACAGCACATACACAGGGGAGGTGCCACATCGACAAAAAATTCAGTGTAAGGACAGTAAAGCATTGAAACAGGGGTCCAGGGAGACTGCAGGGTCCCTAGAGGTTTTTGAGGTCTGGTTCAAGCCTTGGGCAGCCTGATCTGAAGTCATTGCTGACCTTGCTCCTCCTGAGGGGGCTTGGAGTAGAGTCCTCCCAGGTCCTCTCCAACCTGAATGGTCCCCAGGTGCCTCCATAGCATTGGGATCTTATAGCTTGGTCTCATCTCTTCCCCAGAGCACCCCTTCTGGCCCCACGCTGTGGTTCCGGAGCCATGAGCACGTCTGTGCTGCTGTCCTTGGCCTTGGTTGCCATCAGTTAGCCCTTTCCAAAGGTTGCTTGCTGCTCACCTCCCCCAGCTCAGTGCTGGCCTGCAGCCAATCCCACCATTCCTTGTGCTGCTGCCTTCTCTGCTTGTGTCTGTTGTCTCCTTCCCAAGGAGCCTGGAAGGAAAAGAGGAAACTCCAGTCTTGTTGGTTTCTAATGGGAACTCTGTTCTGGATGCTGCTTGCAGATAGCAGCAGGAGCAGGCAAGTCTGTGCAGTGCAATTGCTTGCGCAGGTGATTACACCCTCAATAACGCCTGCTACAGCGGGTCTGAGTCTAACACCATCCAAATCCACACCCAGCATGCTTACCTCTCATAAGGGCCATAGTCTACTCACCAAGATGGAAGGAAACATCACTGCTTCCTCCTCTCCATGCTTTGTGTCACCTGAAAGCATATCTTCCAAACTTGGAGCGCCTTCACCATCTCTCAGCTGCTGGCCTAAGTATTTCTTTGGTGATTGCCAGACCTGGAACAACTCAAATACTCAGGGAATAGTCAGCTCTGTCCCTTCTGCCAGGCTGAGCGAGTCTGGGCAACAGATGTGTCCCTTTGGGCACATCCAGATGTGATGGACCCATCCCTGCTACTTTCCTCTTACTTTCCCCCCCACCTTAAATTCAGGTTGCCCCAATTCTTCTGTTTGTGCTGAGGCTTTTTACATGGCAGCTCTTGGTTTCTTTCAGCACCTTACTCGCTTCTGCCTCTTAAAAATCCATGCCCCCAGGCTGGTCTGGGCTGCAGGAGCCTTGGCTTTGCAGGCATCTCTTCGGCTGATAAGCACCCAGCATTGTCCTCCAGCAAGGAGAAGGGTGGTGGCCATGAGCATGGAGCCCCAGCAGCAGGCAGGTAGAGGTGCAGGGAGCTGGGGGTCTTCTCTGCTGGCTCCTGGGTGCTCTGGGTGAAAGCATTGGTGCGAGTTGAGCCTGCAGTGTTAGAAATGCCCTCTCTGCACTTTCCAGGCTGGGCTTTGGATTAGCATCCCTGGGTTCAGCCATCCCAAACTGGGACATCAGCAGCCACAGCCAGATTTGGACCTGTTTTCCTTTTCTCGGTGGTGTTTCCAAGTGCTCTTCCAAGCCTGTGGTAGAGGTGACCCTTTTTCTGCGGGACTCTGGGAGCTGAGGCTTTAGAGGAGTGAAAATGCAGGAGACATGCAGCCTCATGTGCTGAAATGACGGGGAGCCCTTGGTCCACCCTGGGACCCTGGCTCTGCCTGGAGCAAGCGAGGGGCCAGGGCTGATGCTGGCACCATCACTGTCCCCGTGGGTGCCCAGAGCCACACCCTGGGCTGTGCCCAGCTCCTCTTCATGCCGAGCAGGCGGCAGTCCTGCCGTGTGTCACAGCCTGGCGCGGAGGCCGCAGAGATGGCTGCGCTGGCTCGGAGCGTCCTAGTGACGGGGTCCAACCGGGGCATTGGGCTGGAGCTCGTGAGGCAGCTCGCCGCCAGCCCCCAGCCTCCCCAGCACATCTTTGCCACCTGCCGTGACCCCGAAGGTCCGAGAGGGAAGGTCAGTGCGGGTGCAGGGCACAGGGATGATCCTGAGCCAGGTGGGTGAAAGAAATTGGTGGTCCCCACAGCCCTGCCAGCTCGCTGCCGGATCTCGCCGTGGCTGGGTGGTCCGGCAGTGGGGCAGGAGTGCTCTGGTGCGGTCTCATAACCTCCCCAGCCCCGCAGCTATGGCAGTGCCCAACACAGCCAGGTGGGATGAGGCTGGAGGAGAAGACATGGTGCCCATGTCATCAGCCCTCACTCCTGGCCATGCTGATGGCTGGTCAACCCCTTCTCCATGCTGGGATCACCCAGGACGGGGGGCAGTGCCTGAGCCCAGCAGCACCCTTCTCTTGCCAGCTGCGGGGATGCTGCCCTGCCCCATCTATGGGGAATGGCCCCACACACTTTCCCCAACAAAAGCAAAGGCACCCTGGCCTGGCTGCTGCTGGGGTGACCTGGGAGTAGGGGTGGGAGACCTGGTCGTGCCACTGGTGACTTATAACCTCCTCCCTTGTTTCCAGGCCCTGCAAGAATTAGCTGCCCAGCACCCCAGCATCAAACTGGTCCAGCTAGGTATGGAGCAATCTCCCTCATTGCACCCAACATCGCTTCTAGCCCTCCGCTCGCTTCAGGGACGGGACCGGGAGCAGCTTTCTTGGGCAGCCTCCCTTTGCACTGGCAGCCAGGCAGCTCTAGTCCTGCCAGGTGGGGAGGGAGCGGTGCACATCTGGGCAGGCTTCCCCCTCCAAGCAGAGCTGCCCACTGGCTGGAAGCAGTCAAACTGGCTTCAGAGGCAGGCAGAGGTGGGTCTGGACACCTCAGCTGAGCAAGTTTCATGGGAAAGGCATGACCTCTGTTCCCAAAGATGCTAAATACACTGCCTGGGTCTTGGGCTGGGACATGCAAGTTTGCAAAGCGAAGCAAAGCAGGGCAGAGCAAGCAAACTTACTGAATGGTTCCTAAGTAGGAGGGTTGGTTTGGAGTCTGCTTGGAGGTGGCCATGATTGGCATTTCCTTCACTGCAGGTAAAAAAGGGAGAAAAGAAATTGGCTAAAAGGATGCATATGGGAAATCTGGCCTCGTGGTGGTGTTGGTATCCCAGGCTGATGCTCAGACCCAGAGGCATGCTGCAGTTCGGGATGTCCGCAGCCTGGACTGGGGAGATGTCCTTTCATCCCTTCCCTGCTCCCATGGAGGTGGGCCAGATTTGGTGGCCTTTGTCAGCAGCGCTGGGGAGCAGCAGGAGAAGGCAGCAAATGGACCTGGACAGCATAGGGACTTGGGGAGAAAAGGGAGAGCAGCCAGGGCAGCGTTTGGTGTTGCCAAAGTTGGGGTATTTGCAGGCAGGAAGATTCCAGGGTGCTGAGCAGGGATGGGGGTTTGCTGGGTGGACAGCATTGGGGTGAAACATGGGGAGATAAGGAGCACCAGGCTGAGGAACGTGGTGTCCTGCAGATGTGTCTTGAGGGGGCAGACTGCACTCTCTGAGAGAGCAGGGGCTTCTCACAGCCACTTTTTTTTTAAAAAGAGTTGGTCAAAAAACCCATACAAACCCAAAAGAAGTGTTTTGGGGAAGCATTTGTACCAGAATTGCGATTGCTGTAATGAGTGAAGTTGGAAGCAGCTGGAGTTTCTAAATACTTCTGAGTATTTCATTAGAGCCAATAATAAGAAAACTGAATCAAGGCAATGCAAAGACTATATCAGTCTCTACCTACCTATTTGTTGTTTGAAAAGTTCAAGTAAATTTTTAGCATTTCTTAGCAAAGAAGGCATTCCTGAGGTCAGGCTTTACAAAAAAGAGGCAGCAAATCGCTCTCTTACTATTAAATAGATTATTAAAGTAGACCACCTTCTCTGTGATAAACAATAGCATCTTAAAATTACCTGTGAGCCCCAGCTCCTAGTATGTGATAGAAGAGCGTGCTTACTTTGCTCACCAAAGCATGGCCAACATAAAAGGGACATCTCAAAGGACTGACCACTAAATAAACAGCCTTTACTAAAATAAATACACCCCAAAACCCAGATTATCAATAAAGTCCCAAAATATGCTAAAAAGGTGGGAAAAATCCAACAGCAGTGAAGTTTTTTTTTTAAAAAAGCGAAGCTGCTTCAGACTGGCTTTCTCCATCTTTAGGAAAGGTTGGCTTCAAACCAGTAACAGGAATGCACTTTTCAGCAAGGAAAGTTATGAATTAACTCCAAAATGCTTAAGACCTGTTGCTTCCTTTCCTTCTCTCCCTCTTTCTTTCTTTCTCATCCTTATCCTCTTACTTCTTCCAAGGAGACAAGAGTATGTTCCTTCAGCAAATTTGGCTGGCCTAGCATTAGAAACGTGCTGGTTCCACATGCCTGGCCCCTTGGAACAATGACTCAGCTAGTCCAAACAGAGCAGTTAATCATTCACCAAAGCAACTGAAAGATCCCTTACATGTGGTGGAGTGATGGAGCCTTGAACTCCGATCATTATCCAAAGAGAAGTTACTAAAAAGCACCCTGTGATATGTCCTGCAGCTGGCCATGCATGTCCTCTTAAATCCCAAGGCTCCATCCCCTCATGTATGGCAGCTCCACAGCAGATTATCTCATCAAATTCCTCCAAAATGTTTTCATGATACCTCTGCAAAGGTCTATGCTGCACAAGGCAAGGTGGTAACAAGTGCCAGGCCACTCAAATACTTGTTTACCACCATAAAGACACCAGGCGAGTTAAAAACATCAGGAAAAAGGATTGTTCTTCTGCTCATCAGTGTACAAAATATTCCAAGAAAGGAGTCTTCAGCCTTGCAAACCTTTGCTAAGTCAGTCTTGTCTAAGCGTGAGAACAGAAACACAGCTCAGCGGCCAAAGTGTTGCAAAAAAGAATCTAGCTCTGCGATCCCCCCCACCCATCAGGCTCATCAGATTAGCACCTGCAAGAAATGTGCACAGAAATGTGCGCAGGGAGGAAAGGCACATTCCAACATGCTCATACACGTCAATATTCATGGTTCTTAAGAGCTCGGTGGTGTACTTGGGATATTGAAAGGCAATATATAAAGTTTAATGTTGGCCTAACCAGCCCATTTCAGATCCTGAAGGTGTTTAGATGACCCCTTTTAAATCAACAATGGCCACTTCAGTAGGGTGAGCACCCAGTAGGGGATGCACGTCCTAACAAGCAAACCCAAAAGTGGAACACAAACTTAAAAAATACCATTCCTATTGCTTTAGCAAAAAAAAATCCTGCAATTAAAGCATGGCAGATTTTCCAAAAGATACCAATATTTAAGTGAAGAAAAAGGCACTGGAAATACTTCCCTGTTAGCACAATTTCAATTGTTTCTGGTTGCTTGAGAGGGCTTGTCCCCCCCAATTTGGCCAGAGCAGCCATGCTGTAGAGATGGGGAAGTTCAGACTCAGAGCATGCAAACAAATACTGGAGGTTATATCCCAAATATTTTATTAGTTGTACTCACCTTAGCTCATCTGTCAGCTCCAAATCCTCATTGGTAACAATGTGAAGCAAAAAAAAATCTGAAAGAAAAAGAAAAGAAAAAAGAAAGGACTTTTGCATACAAATGGCTGCAAAGCTATGGGAAGTTGTGCTGTGGAAGGTGCATTTAAGCACAAATTGTTAAAAAAGGCAAAGATAGCTCTAAATGATCAGTCAGATCAACCAGAAAAGATCTTTGTGTAATTCAACAATAAAATGAATGGGTCCCCCCTATGTTAACAGCCCCCATAGCTGCTGTGCAATACAGAAGGATTTGAGGAGTGTAGTCAGGTTGTTTCCCTCAAGATGGTGTCTATCCTTAAAATGTGCCCATCTAGCTGCATTGTCTCCTGGTGGAAATAAAACTGGGAGCCTCAGTGTGCAAGCACCGAGCATCCCTTGTGCAATCATAAATTCCCTGAATACAAAAAGCAAATACAGCTAAGTTCATGTTACCAGTAGCCTCCATGTGACCAAAAAGGAGCTGAATCAATGTTTAATTCAGCTAAGGCTGTGAAGCCAAGAGGTGAGGACAAACTGCTGCTCATGTCAATGTGCTTAACACCCTGACCTGCTAAACCTGGTCCTTTCTGGATAATGATGGTTTAAAGAGAGCCATTCCAGCCACAGCACACTTTCCAGTGGATGCTGTGTGACCTGCTGGAGCTCTCCTCCGCTTTGCTTTTTGCCCCGGCAGACGCAGTGAACTTGCCCAGCATCCGAGGTGCTGTGCGGGCTGTGGGGTCTCATCTGAAGGACCAGGGCTTGAACCTGCTCATCAACAACGCGGGTGTCAGCTCGCACGCCACACTGCGCTCTCTGGATTCGCGGGAGATGCTCTCTGCGTTCGCCACCAACGTGGTCGGGCCAGTTCAGGTTACCAAGGTACATGTGGACCTTTTGGGTTTCTCCTGCCTGGGGAGATGTTCCCTATGGCAAAGGCAACCTCAGCTGGGTGGATTCTCACTCTCTCAAACGAGGCAGACTGATGGGGGCAAGACCAGGACCACGGGGCTCCTCTGCCCACCTAGAGGAGCAGGGAGGCAGCTCAACTCAGCCCCAGCATCTCCCATGCCTCTCTCCTCCCCAGCTGGAGCTCCTGCCCACCCTGGGCTGGCTGTGCCAGCTTGCTCCTTTCCTGGGGAAGGGAAAGGCAGGAGCCTGGCCCCTCCCTGGGGAGTCCTCCCCATCCTCTGCCCTTCTGCGGGGGATGTCTGTCCAGCTGCTCATCCGCAGTCTGACAGAGACCTCCAGGGCTGTCCTCAGGCTCGGGGCTTGTCACGTATTAACAGAGCGTTGGTGTCTTTGCTTCAGGAATTTCTGCCACTCCTGGAGAAGGCAGCGAAGGGCGTGGGGAAGGAGGGGCTGAGCTGCAGCAGGGCCGCGGTCATCAACATCTCCACCAAACTGGGCTCCATCGGGCTGTGTCTGAAGGTGCCAGAGGCCCCCATGTACCCGTACCGTGCCAGCAAGGTGAGGTGCCAGGTGAGGTGCTGGGGATGCTCTGCTGTGCACCATGCCTGTGGAGAGGGGAGCCCATGGGGGCACCCACCTCCCCCAGGCCACCCACCCCCTGCCTGGTTCTCCCAAGCGTAAGCATGGAGAGCGAGACCAGTAGCACCTGGGACTGAGCCTTTCAGGCGGGTTGTGCCGATGCTTTACCCCAGGGCCAAGTCCCATTTCCCACCTCCACAGCCATTTTCTGGCTGACAAATGTCCCCCCCTCCTGCAAACCCATGCCCCGAATTGTGCTGGCATGGTGGTGCCTCTTCCAGGCTGCCCAGAACATGGTGACGAGGTGCATGGCTGCAGAGCTCCAAGACAAGGGGATCTTGTGCGTGGCCATCCATCCTGGCTGGGTGAAGACTGACATGGGGACAGAGAAGGTACTGGGCTGTGCAGGGGAGGGTCAGCAGGACCCCCACTGTTCGTTCCCCCAACTCTCGGGGAGGGCAGGGGCACTTGGGGCAGGGGATGTTGTGTGATGCTGTGGGCTGCCAGTACCATCCTCTGGGGCAGAGCAGGCAGGGAGCAGGCAGCAAGCTGCAACATGCCAAGTGCACGGGATAGCCAGCCCTGCCCCCCCCACCCCCCCAGAACGGAGAACAGGGGGGTGGCAGTAAGGAAAAATACTCCCATGAGCGCCATGAGTGCTGCTCCCCAGGCCATGCAGCCTACGGTCTGCCCAAGCCCGGCTGATTTCCATGCCAGGTAAGCCCACAGCAGTGACGCTGTGCCTTGTCCTCTTCTGCAGGCACCCCTGATGGTGGAGCACAGTGTGCAGGGCATCCTGACGGTGCTGGCCAACCTCTCACAGGACACCTCTGGAGCCTTCCTTGACTGGGAAGGGAACACCCTGCCTTGGTGATGGATGGACGGTGCCTCTTGCCCATGCCACAGCTTCCCGCTCCCTGGCTCACCCCTCTGCATGGTCACCCCGCTCACTCGTCCTTAGCTCACCCTGCGCTGCCAGGAGGAGAGGAAGGGCTTTGGAAGCAGCTTCTCTCCCCTTCCCTGGTCCCCACGCAGCCCTGCAGTCCCCCTGTACCCCCCACCTCTGTAAATGCTGAGAGCTGATGCCTTTCTGCTCTGTCTCTGCACCCCCAGCCTCAAACCCCCTGGCCGAGCCCGGCACATGCTCCCTGCACGCTGCCCAAGCACCATGCGTCTGTCTGTCCTGCCTGTGACCGAGCATCTCCTGAATGAGGGGAGAGGGCAGCTGATCCCTGCGACCCCCAGCCCCTTGAGCCTCTCCAGGCCAGAGCAGCACCTACATGGCCCCAGGGCTGCCCTGACCCCCCAGGGGCAACCACCCTCCTGGGAGAGGGGCTTTGCCCTGGCTCTGGTGCCTCCCGGAGGGGATGTCTCCAGAGGGTGGTCACGATGCCATGGGACCCCGGGCCTGGCACTTGTGGGGATGCCAGCGACAGCCGTGGGTTGGGTGGGGGGCCGCAGGCACCGCACACCCTGGAATAAGGAGCGGGGCCGCCCCCGCAAGCTGGCAGCACACAGCAGAGCCGGTGGCTTTCGGGCAGGGGTTTATTGAGGACGTGGGGCAGGTGGGAGAAGCAGCACAGGGCCCCACTGCCAGGAGGCCAGGCCGGCATCTCACCAGGGCACGACCTTCCCTTGCCAGTCCAGGAAGGTGCCGGTGTCCTTCTCGGCGAGGGAGGAGAGCACGTTCAGCATCCCTCGCACGCTGGCGTCCACTGTCACGGCGGGCTGTGGGGCAGAGGAGGGGAGGCAGCCTGTGCCCGAAGCCTGGCTAAGGGCTGCCCTGGAACAGCTGGGGCCAGGGGAAGGAGACGCTCGAGGGCACGGGGAAAGCCGCCAGCCCGAGGCAGAGGGGCCGAGCGGGGAGGCGAGGAGGTGGGGGCACCAGGCACCCGGGGCCAGGGCAGGAGGAGGTGCCCAGGCAGGGATGGGGCAGGCAGGGAGGTCATGGTCAGGGGCTCAGGGCAGCAGCTCCCTCCTCTGGAAAATCAGCAGAGGGGCTCTGCTGGACCCACCGTGGTGAAACTCCTACCGTCTGTCCGATGGAGCCCCCCATGTCGGTTTGCACCCAGCCAGGGTGGAGAGCAGCGCAGAGGATGCCATGCTCCCGGTACCCCAGGGACTGGCACTTGGTCAGCATGTTCAGAGCAGCCTGCGGGGAGACAGGGCAGGGATAGCCATGGGAGGGGATGGGCTGCAAGGGGACACAAGCAGACCCCGCAGCAGGAACAGGGCAGGGGAAGCAAATCCGTCCCCAGCACGGCGTGGTGGTACCTTGCTGCAGCGGTACGCGACAATTTGCATCAGATCCCAACCAGAGGGAGAAGCAATGGAGCCCCCATAGCTGGACATGTTGATGATGGCTGCCTTGCTGCAGCTCAGCGCTGAGCCCGGGCTCCCCTGGGCAGCCTTCTTCAGCAAGGGCAGGAACGCCTGCGAGGAGAAAGAGGAGACAGGGGCACACGCACAGGAGATGGCACAGGGGAGAGGACCGGCTCCTTCCACAACGGCTACGTTGGCATCAGCACTAGAGCATCCTCCCTCCTCTTCCCACTGCCCCAGCCCACCAGGTTCCAGCTCTTGAGCTCCAGCCTGCAGCTCCACAAGCTTCTTGTTGAGTGAGAGCCCATTGGGCGTCAGAGTGGAGGCAGGACCCTCTCCCACCAGCTCTTTGTGCCCACCTGGGACAGTCCAGCTCAGTTGAGGGTCTCACCTGGCCCAGCAGCAGGGGCCCAACTGTGTTGGTAGTGTAAATCTGTGTCATGTTCTCCAGCGTCTCGGCATCAAGTGAGTTCAGCCTGGTGATTCCAGCGTTGTTGATGAGGAGGTTCAGCCCCGAGCCCACCAGGTGCTCCCCAACTCTGGCTGCAGCTGCCTTGATGCTGGCAGGGTCAGTGACTTCTGCAGAGCCGACAAAGGGTAGGTCAGTGCCCGCACCCCTGTGGTGACTTGGAGGCCCTTATGTCCCCCCAGGGATGTGCCCTCGGGGCTGGCCACGGGCAGGAGGGATGGCAGTGCCCAGTGTCCCTGCAGGCACCAGCCCCTTGGCACAGGTCCCTCATGGTGAGGGGCTCTCCAGGTGTGCGCAGTGCCTGGGCACTCTCCAGGGGAACCGGGATGAGGGACTCCCCACCTCAGGGCACCTACCGAGTGGGATGATGACCAGGTTGGGGTGTTTGGATGCCAAATTCTGTAACTCCTGCAAGAGAGGGGACCATGTGGGCACAGCGAGGGAGGAGAGGCTGTGCAGAGGCTCAGCCTTTCCCAGGCAAACCCTGTGTCACTCTGTCTCTGTCCCTGCACCACTTCATGCCCAGCACCCTGCTCTGGCTGCCCTGCTCCTGATAGATGGGGCTCCATTCCTCCCACATGCACCACGTGCCACTGTCACCTCTGCACATCCCATGCACAGTTGGTCCCACAGCCGTCCCAGCACGGCTGCCCTGTGCTGTGGGTGCCTGTCTGTAGCTTGAGCCCTTTGCAAATCCCCTCCCTGCTCTGACCTGCTGCCCTGTCCCTTTGTCACCCAGTACAACTCACTGCATCCCAGCCCAGCCTCACCTGCGCTCGCTGTCCCTTGGGGTCCCGACAAGCTGCAAAGACCCATGCGGGTGGGCTTGGCATCCCCAGGAACTGCCGCACAAGCCCCAGGCCAATTCCCCGGTTGGCCCCAGTCACCAGAACAGAACAGACCCGAAGCCCTGCCATGCTGCTCCGTCCAGTGCTGCACTGCTCTTGCCCTGACTCTGCAGGTGCCTTTTGCTACTCGGTTGTTTCACATTTTCCCACGAGAGCTTGCATCAGCCTGTGGCTCTAGGAAATTCTTTGCCTGTGCCCCAGGCTCTTGGCTGTGGTCCATACCCACGACCCACCCTTCCCAGCAGCTGAGGAATGACGCAAAGGGAGCCGAGTGTCCTGCCCAGGCAGGGAATGCCCTGGGCTGGATGTCGGGAGAGCTGCTCTTTGTACCTTCCCTGCTCCACCAAACCTGAGCTGCTCAATTTTCAGGGCCAGTGCTACCCCTGTTCCTCCACTGAGATGCCCTCTCCCACCGCCACCCTCTCTCTTGGGACACCAGGCTCTGTCCCTCCTCTTGCCTGAGGTTAGGCAGGCAAGGGTGGACTTGCTGACCCAGTGCAGCACAGTTTTTTGGGCTTAATTTGTGCAAAGACAAAGCCAGGGTCAGGGATGGAGCAGCCAGGACAGGCAAGTGTCCCTTGGCCACCACAACAGGCTGAAAAACCTAGAAACCCTTCAGGACTGCTTGGAAACCCTCCAGAGCTGCCTGAAGCAACCCATTCCTCAGGGTCTGCTCTAACAACAGCTATAGTATTTAAGTTGTAAGTGTGATAGAAGGATAAAATTCAGTTTTGCCCCCCAGGTAAAACTGTGATGTGGCCAGGAATCGGGGCTGCGCCCCAGCGCACACACAGCACGCAACGGACATCCAGTCCCAGAGTGGTCCAGGTACTCCCCAGCTCATTCCTGCAGTGGCAAGGCACTGAACCAACCCATGGACTGAAGTCCCAGCTGCCTTCCAAGGAAAACATCTGATGGGTGGATACAGCTTTGGGACAGGCCTGAAAATCCCCCAGGAGCTCCTGCTGTGCCTAAAGTCAATGGAGAAGCACCACCTGCGTGTCTCCGTGTGCTGATGAACACCCTGCGGGGAGGATCTGGGCATGCCACAGCCTCCCCAGGTGGTTCCTGCTGCAGCGTCGCCCGAACTGTGCAGTTTGTAATAGCGGAAGATATATTTAAGATAGTTAGGAGGTGTTCTGTAGGTAAGATAATTAATAACAACAGATCAGGCAGGTGATGATGCAGGACCGGGTGGGTGGAAGCCTGGGGAGTCTCACCTGCTCCAGCTAGAGATGCTGCTACAAGGACCTTACTGGAAAGTAACCAACCGTCCTGTTCAAGAGATTTGATCCTCCATGCGTGTGCTACCATATGCAAAGATCCCAATAAATTAGCTTTTTTCTTTAAAAACAAACCCTGCTGTCTCTACTCTTCTGTGTAGCACTAATCCATCTTGTTGTGGCATTTCACCACACTCGCTCCAGCCCACTGATGTAGCCACAGCCTCTGGCCTGGGGATGAAGAGATGCTGACTGGATCGACCCATGACTTATGTGGCCTGATTTCAGCCCTGACCTGTGCAAGAGAAGGTGTTTGCCATCCCTTCAGCATGTGCCTGAACATTTCCCAGTTTGCTTGCCGGATTTGAGTAGGTAAGTGGCTTTAATGTCTCAAGAGGAGGCAAAGTGTGTGCAAGTCCCTTGTGGAAGGGTGCTTCTTCCCATGCACGACCACCCGGGGAGACCCTGGGGCTGCTTAGAGCTATTGGAGACAAACCCAAAGGAAACAATGTGAAAACAAGGTAGCGTTTTGGTGATAGTTTGGCATCATGCATGAACCACTGAAGAGGAAGCCGTAACAGAAAGTTGGCCAAAAAAAAAAAAAAGCATGGTTGTGCCCAGGAAAAGCCTGGAGGAGAGCAGAGAGCCTGCTGCAGGCTGGGGCTGGGGTTAGGGATGCGGATGGGGATAGGGCTGGGGATGCAGATGGGAAGGGAGCTGGAGATGGGGCTGGGGACGCAGATGGATTTGGGGCTGGGGATGTGGATGGGGTTGGGGATGGGGATGAGGTTGGGGGTGGGGATGCAGATGGATGGGGATGGAGTTGCGGACAGGGATGGGGTTGGGGCTGGGGATCAATTGGGGATGTGGATGCAGATGGAGGGGGATGAGGTTGGGGACGGGGATGCAGATGGGGATGTGGATGAGGCTGGGGACAGGGATGTAGACGGATGGGGCTGGGGTTGCAGACGGGCATGGGGACGGGAATGCGGATGGGGCCGGGGATGCAGATGGGGCCGGGGCTCGGGATGCGGACGGGGCAGGGCCAGGCAGGCTCCGCCGGCCGGTCCGCCCCGGATCCCGGCAGCCCGGCCGCGTTTCCTCTTCCTGGGTCGCGGCCCCGCCTCGCCGCGCTGCGCGGGACCATGGCGGCGGCGGCGGCGGCCGCTTGTCCCGGCGGGGCGGGCGCGGGGGAGGAGCGGGGCCGGCGGGAGCAGCCGGGGGCGGCGGAGGGGCCGCGGCAGGTGCTGGGACCCGGGTGAGGCGGGGCCGGGGGGCGGTTCGGTAACGGCAGCCCTGCCTGTCCCCAACCCCTGCCTGTGCCAAACCCCTGCCTGTCCCCAGCCCCTGCCTGTCCCCAACCCCTGCCTGTCCCCAGCCCCTGCCTGTCCCAGCCCGTGCCTGTCCCCAACCCCTGCCTGTCTCCAGCCCCTGCCTGTGCCAAACCCCTGCCTGTCCCCAGCCCCTGCCTGTCCCCAACCCCTGCCTGTGCCAAACCTCTGCCTGTCCCCAGCGCCTGCCTGTCCCCAACCCCTGCCTGTCCCCAGCCCCTGCCTGTCCCAGCCCCTGCCTGTCCCCAACCCCTGCCTGTCCCCAGCCCCTGCCTGTCCCCAGCGCCTGCCTGTCCCCAGCACTTGCCTGTCCCCGGCACTTGCCTGTCCCCAGTCCCTGCCTGTCCCAACCCTGCCTGTCCCAACCCTGCCTGTCCCCAAACCCCTGCCTGGCCCAGCCCCTCTGTACAGCCCTTATCCATGAAAGAGAGATCCCTTCCCCCTTTTACACTTAAGAGAGCAATGGTTAAGTCCTGGGCACAGGAAAATCATTATTGGGGGGCAATAAACAATAAAGGAAGAGGGGGAAAAAATATCCTGAACTGGATAGGAGATATACAGAAGGCTTGCCCCAGCCTGCACGCAGCTCCGGAGCTTGCTTGCTGATGTCCCCTCCCACCTGGCATGAGTGGGATGCTGCAGGACCTGCGTGTCCCAGCAGCACATCTTCCTTGGCACCACTGCCTTAAGATGGGTGTCCTTGCGGAGAAGTGGGTGGATTTGGGCTGGATTTGAGCCATCTCCTGCGGTTGTGGTTGTATTTGGGGTGCAAAACCATTCCCAGGATGATGGAGCTTTTCTGCGTTCCGCTCTTAGAATTTGGTGCTTTGTCTCTTCTCCCATAGGTTTGTGTTTGAGAATAGGAATATGTCTTCTAAAGTCTACATCCTGCAGCCTTGGATTGTCAACCTCTTGGTGAATTACGAGCAGCTGGATGCCAGTGAGAATCTCCTGGCCGGGCAGGTCCTGCGGGTAGGTACCAAGAGGGACTGTCCTAGAGTCCTCCAACAGTGTTTGAAATCCAAATTCCTGCAAGTGTTTAGGAGTCCCCAGTTCGGTGGCTGTTGATGGGCAACCCTTCCTCCTCAAAGTCCCTTTTTTCCTTTGAGGTGGAGGAGCTTTGCCCATTTCTGGCAGCTTTGGCTGACTTTTGCATCTCTGGTAGGTGTGCCCTGCTCTCATCCAAAGAGTTCGCAGTCTCCAAGATCATCTTCTCTCCTAGCCTCGCACTTGCAGACTGCCTTGCCTTCCTCCTCCTCTTCTTTGCATCCTGTCCTTCCTTGTACCGCACCGGTTGATGGGTGGTCCTCACAGTGGGTAGCATGAGGCAGAAGCAGGACCTGCTGAGGTGTCTGAAGGCTTATCCTGTCTGGTAGTGAGCCTTGGTGGGACCACAGGCTCATTCTCCCCTGGATGCTGGCTCTTTTGGGAGAGCCTCTTGTGTGATGATTGAGGGCATGGGGCTCTGAGGCACAAAACTTGCTCCTGCGTCGTGCCTGGAGAGCTTTTTCTGCAGCATTGGTGGTGTCTTGGACATTGATCTAGCCTACGTGGCAGGAGAGAGCTGTAGTTGGGATTCTTGCCTGTTTGAGGCCTGATGGGCAGCAGGAAGGAAGCAGGAGGAAAACAACTGAGCAGAGTCGGTGCTGCTGATCATTAGCTGCGGACTTGGAGGGTTTGGATGAAGATGCAGTGAGACAACTGAGTGCACAAGCAGACGTGGGACCCTCACGGGCAGGGCATGCAGTTCCTGCCTTGTGATGGGTTGTGGTCATGTTCTGGATGCTGGAGAAACCCAGCTGCAGTGCTGTGGTTTGCTGTTCTCTCGCAGCCTTTGGGTGCTTGTAGCAGCTTCCCACCATGGACAGCATTGTTAGCCATCTCCTAATGTCTTTTGGGGAAGGAGTTGTTTGAGGCAGCTCAGATGCCTCCTCAGTAACAGAAGCAGGAAGGAGAAAAATGGGTGTTGTGATTTAAACAGAAGGAGAGATGAGATGGGGAGAAAAAAATGACAGCGAGAGAGAGAAGATCCTGTGGTCCTATTCCCCGTCCTGTCTGAAGATGTGGAGGTGGTGAAATCACTGGTTCCCTACTTGTTGGCCCAGTCCTCCCTCCTGAGCAGGAGATCTCTTGCGCCTGGGCTGATAAAGACCCAGCAGTGAATGAGTGGATCCCTGCTTGGGTTCGAGGGATTAATGGGGAGACTTGCCTCAGTGTGACCACTCTCCAACCTACACCCACCGGAGTCCTCCACAATGAATGAAGGTTGGGAGTGTATCTTGAGCAGCAGAGCCTTTCTCCAGCTTGCTCTGGGCTCCAGCTATGCCTGCCTTCCTCTCTATCTGTTTCAGAACTATAACTTCAAAACCTACCCTATTCTTTATCTTGATTCTTTACCCCGTTCCATGCGCAGCCCTGCCTGCTGCTGGTACCCGTGCTCTCGTGCAGCATGGGCTAAGCCACCCTGCCTCCACTGGGAATCCAGAGTTGCCCATAGTGAGTGAGCACATGGTGGGACTGGCCACTTGCATGCTGGGCTTCTCCCCCCAGGGCAAGGGGACACAGCCAGTGGGGACTGCTAGGTGGCTGAGCTGTGGTACCTACAGGAGCAGGATCCTGGTGGCATGGGCATCCTTAAATCCAGCAGCAAGCCTTGTTGGCTTGTACAGGGACTTTATGCAGTGGGATTGGCAGGCTCTTCTTGTCAGAAGGTCCCAGCTGATGATGACTGGTCTTTTTAGTGTGGTGGGCACCTATTAAAGGATGTGTGCATACCTCTCGTCAAATGGAGGTGGCGTTCATGCATGATAGGACATGCATTTTCATGTCCCATCTTCATGCATTGTGTCCCAACGTCACCAGTCAGGTGAATGGTGTACATGACATATGTGACCAAATCGTGTGTACCAGGAATGAATCCCAGGGCTGTAGGGATTGGGGCAAGCCAGGACAGATCCATAGCTCCCAGCCCACGGAGCAGGCAGGCATGAGACTTGGAGGAGCAGTTTATTCTGCTTATTGTGCTTCTCTGAGGGGTGTTTTGACCCAGCATGGACATGGCTTAACACAGGCTCAGGGTTGCTAGACCAGGAACTTCATGCAGAAGAAGGGAATGGCTGTAGTGATCCTGCTGGTTACTGCCGCTCTCTGTCTCCCTCTGCTTTGCAGAGGAGCACATGTCTCAAGCCTGCCCAGACCCCTTTTGCCTGGATTCCTGCTGCTGGTTTGAGTTAAAAAAATGCTTGGTTGTGGCTTCTCTCCCACTTTGCCTTTGACTGCTCTCTCGCATAATGTTGCACATCACTTATTCTGTCATAGTGTGGAGCCTGGTCAGTTCAGCCGGGAGGCACAGGCACGTACCGAACCCCTTGGTCTTGGGGTAAGCATTACCACCTGGCTTCACGGTGAATGGTAACCTTCACTCCTAAGAGTCCAGGCTCTCAGCCAGGCACGGTGTCCTGTCCATGTTCATGGGGAAGTCTGTAAGTGAGATGTCTTTTTTTCCCCTTTCCTGATCTCTTGATAGGTTTTGAGTGACTCAACTGCTCCAGGCCAACCTGGGGTCCTCGAAGATGCTGTCCTACAGGTCTCAGATGGGTCCTACTACATCCGTGTGGTCATTACGCCCGAAGCTCTGCAGGCAGAGGAAAAGTGGGTTCCACCGTGACTTGGCTGTGGCTGGGACAGCGGTTCTCCACAGCTGCTAGTGGGGCTCCTGCCTGGTCTTGTTTCAGGTTGTGTTAAGCTAAAACAATCACAGGGTGGGAAGTCTGCGTGAAAGAGCTGCTAAGAGAAGAAAGCTGGAATGCTGGGGCTTGGTGCTCTGCTTTCAGCTAGCTGGGATGGGCAGGGGTTGGTGGCAGAAGCTGCAATGCCCTGTAGATGTGATTAGAAAGGACTAAAGAACCCAGGGGCTTTGTGAAAGGAGCCAGAGCATTAACCCTGGTAGCCTGGGCTGCACCTTCAGTGCTTTCCTCAGTTTCCCCATTTGGACATCCGTAGACTGGCGGGGTGCTGGTAGCAGAGCCAACAGTAAGCAACAGGAATAAGTTGCAGGAACCAGGAGCCCTTGGTCCCTGATGCTCATGCTGAGATGTGTTCCAACATGCCCTGGTGTGGTTGGTGTGGCTGTTGGGGGAGCCCTGGTATGTGTCTGGGCGGTCCAGCTCCATTCTTCATCTCTCCAAGACGTTCCTGCTCTGCTCTTTTTCTAGCACCCACATGCAGCTCAGGCTTTCCAGCCTCATTTGCAGAATTATCGTCTTGCAGAAGTACACGGTGTGTTTCCGGGAGGAGGCCAGACTGGTGAGTGCTCTGATGAGTGGAAGCAACTTGTTCCTTGTCCTTGCTGTGCTTCCTGCATGCTTACCTACTTTGAGTGGCCCCCAGGAGCTGGAGGCAGATGATGGGTGGTCTTTCTTCTTTCCTCTTCATCTGCAGCTCCTGGGAGGGTCTGTGGCAGTTGGCCTGGGCACTGGGGCAGGGGATGACTTGAGCCCACCCTGGGGATGTGGTGCATCTCCCCCAGGCTGTTACCTCCTGCGGTTGTGCAGCTACAGGAGATCTGCCTGGACCACTGGTGGCAGAACTGCCTGCTGTCCTCTTGCAGGGGTTCAGGAGTGTCCCCATGGCCTTGGGCTGGTCCAGCCTGGTGTGTGGCTCTTGAAGAGCCATCAGCTGATGGAGGAGGGTACAAACCCCCTGTTGAAGGGGGTTGTCCTTCATGAGGGGGCCCTTACTTTTGGTTGGAGAGTTGGTGGCAGAGCTGGGGTGTGCGTGTGGGTGCTCGCTGGCCCTGGGGCAGGTGGGAGCAGAGGTGGGACTGCAGAGGTGCCTTACGGGCTCTGTTTTCCCTGCAGGAGGATTGCGAGTTTTACCTCACGGCCCAGCGTTTCATCGTGCTGCCCATGGAGAGGCAGAGGTTGGAGTCATCTGACGGGTAAGGCCCATGGGGCAGGAAGGGGACTCTGCTCTGAGGGGGGGGCTTCCTCATCTTCCCAGAGCAACACTGACCCTGGGAGTCCTGATGTGACCTGGTTGTGGTGCGGCCTTTTTGCTCTTTGAAGGAGGAGTTGTCTCCATTGCAAGCTGTGAAGGAAGATGGGGATTCGGAGGGAATTGGTAACCGGCTTCTCTCTTGCTGCAGGAACCAGGAGCCCTCTGTGCTGCAGAAGATAAAAGAGCTCTGGCTGTAAGTATGGGGGTGGCCATTGCTGGGGAACATATCCAGACACCATGACGAGAGTGTGCAGGCTCTGACTGAGGTTAGAGCAGGCTGGCAAGGGCAGGCAGAGGTTGTGGTAGCTCCTGGTTAACCTGTGGGTCTCCCTGCCCCAGGATGTGACAGAGCCAAGTAGACCATGCCAAACGAGGTCTTGGTGATGCAGAGAGCTCTCCATCCCCATCCTCTTCCTCTGGGCTGGTGGAGCTGGGAGGAAACACCCATGGAGAAATTGTTCCTGCCAGCCGCGGGCAGCGTGGCTGGGTGGGTGAAGGCTTGTACAGCTCATTCTTCACTCCATACTGGGAGCCCCAACTCTGGAGATCCTCAGGGGCCTCCATCAGTCCATCTCCAGGAATGAGGCTTCCTGATGGGTATTCCTGGGATACTGAGCTGAGGTCCGTGGCCAGATCCAGCACACAGTGGGGAATCCGCTACTTCCAGAAGCTGCTTCTTCCAAGTCGGGGTGCTCAATCTGCAAGTGAGAGCTGCAAAGGGCTGCTGACCTGCGTGTGCCCCAGTCCTAACCTAGCTTTGTCTTCTCCTTGGTCATTGCAGGAGGAGTCTCGCTCTGAAGAACGCTCCCAGCTCAGGTAAAGGATTGTGCGGGGCACGCGGTGCTCTGGCTGCCTAGTGGGGCTCCTGTCTCTCCTCAGTTTGGTCCGTGTTAGGCAGAGGTAGCACAAACCTGACCAGATAGCACAAGGCAACGTTGCTAAGCCCAAAGCAGGACAAGATGGTGCTGACAGCTAAAGCAGCATGGGCTACTGCACACCTGGGCTCATGCTGCTGCTCCAGGACCTGTGTGGAGAAAGGAAAGACAGTTTCTAGAAGCAAAGAAAATGCAGAATTTTGTGTGTTTCCACAGGTTTCAGTGCACATTACAGTCATGCAGCAGAATAAAAGTATTTGCAAGTGAGGCTTGCCTGAATTAAGGTGTCTTCTCCACTGACTTCTGTGTATTCTTGCTCCAGAGCCATCCATCTCTCAGCTGATCGATGCCATAGGACAGAACCAGCTGGAGGTTTTGAAGGAAAATGCTGAGGAATGCTTGGATTTGCAGATGCCCAAGGACATGCCAGTGACAGTGAAGGATGAGGTTCCTGTCACCCAGTGGGAGGCAGAGCGTAAGAAAGAGGTCAGTCTGGCTGCTGTGGCCATCTGAGACAGGGCTGTGACAGTTTGTGGTGCTCTGAAGGGGTGGGAGAAGGAAGGGGAAGGGTGGTGGGCTGAGCTGGAGGTTTGCTGGGGAGAGAGATGGCATTCAGCTGCCAGTTATGGGTGGGCTTCTGCATCTCGAGTGGGACTACCCAGCAAAAACCACGTAACGTCTCATTTCAGCAGGGTGAGGACGTCTTCATGGTCCTGGCCAGCACCCTGGTGATCCCTCCTCAGCAGGAGGAGGCAGTTGCTTGTGATGCTTCCAAGGCAGGTCAGTGCAGTGGCCTTGTCTGCAGGGTAGACAGGTGGGCAGTTCAGTGCCCAAGCATGCAAAATAAGGGTCTCTCTGGGGTGGGGAGAAGAATTCCTTTGCTGCGGCTGTGCTGCATGCTGGGGTGCGACCAGCAATGCCCCTTTTGTTGCAGACACAAGCGAAGCAGCTCCTGGGAAGAGCGGTGATGGCAGGACAGTGCCAAGTGACCTGAGTGTCATATCCCAAGCAAGCTGTGAGTAGTGGGTTCTCCATATCCCACCCAGTCTCTTAGTAGTTTCCTTTGCAGTTGGCTCAGCCCATCTTCTCGTTGGATTGAGCGGAGGAGATACCAGCATAGCCAGGTCTTTGGGAGACCAGGACTCCCAGCCCTGCCTTGAGCAGGCAGGGAACTGTCCCATTCCTGCAGCCTTCTGAAGCTGAGCAGCTTTGGTTCACTCTGCTGGGAGCACAAGTGATTTTGTCCCTTTGATGCCATCACAGAGCCGAGTCTTGTACCTGAGAGTGGGCTCACGGGTGGCTGTGGTTCAGCGCCAGGATGGGCTTGTGTCACCTCACTGGGCTTGATGTCTCCAAGCTTTGCTGCAGAAGTACCTGCAGAAGCTCCACATAGAGGAGGAGCTGAAGGGAGCTGCTGTCCTGGACAGTGCAGGGTGTAGGGAAGGTCTTCCTCCTTCCCGCTCTCAGGGCACCATCTGCTTCTCCGTTGCCTGCTACAGGGGCTGGCTGAGGTCATGAAAGGAGTCTGGCTGGAGTACACCCTAGTTTTGGTTAGAGAGGGCTCTCAGAGCTCCTCTCAAGTGCTGCCTCCGTCCGAGACCCCATGCACAGTTCTTTGTAGCTGCTGCAGGGTTGGGAGCGGGCAGCCGCTTTCTTTGCCAAAATCAACACCCCGACTTGATCATTGCAGCTGATGAGCCAACAGCCTTGTCGGGGAGCTCGGAGAGATCCCTGGACAACCCCTGGAACGGACTCCCCCCAATATCTTTGACCCTGAACTCTTCAGATGGTAAGTCCCCATGCCCCAGTGCGTCCAGCCTGCCTTGCAGGCAGGAGACAACCCCTCTCCTCTTACTGGGTGACCATGTAGCTCTTCCTGGATGCTGGCTTGCTTTTTCCCCTGGCCAAAAAGTAGTGCTGTAGCATTCTCATTGCCCTGTGCCTGCATCATCCCAGCTCCGATGCTCTTCTGCCCAACCTGAAGTGCTGGGGCAGGTCTGACCACTAGCCACCTGCCTCCTGCCCAAGCTGACCATGTATTTTCTCTTACCAGAGAAGAGCTTTCAACATGACGTTTCACTGAAGACCCAGCAAGATGTGGCTGCTGACAGCAACACCCCTGACTTGCTGGAACCGTGTAGCCAGGACTCTCCCGAGGGCTGGCCGCGTGGAGAGCCAGTGCAAACCTCCTCTCCCTCCTTGTTCCACTCCTACGGCAATACCAGTCCAGTGGAGGCCGGCACCACCTGGGCAGCGTCAGCTGCGGAGGCAGCCTGCGATGCCCCCTGCGCCTCGCAAGGCCCACAGGTATCGGGGGGCTCTCAGGCCCCACTGCCATCTCTTTCTCCAGCTCTTCCTGTCTTGCCCAGCAGCCGCTCACAATCCCTGCCTGAAGGGATACCTCACAGGGAGCAGGCAGACTCCAGTGGCACAGCTTCCCCTCCAGATACAATGAAGCATGGTCCGGCTCATGCCAGGACCCAGGAAGGAGATGATGTGGGTGCCAAGAGGAAGCTGCTGGCAGGAGATGGCCAGGCACTGCCAGCCGTCTGTGAGCAGCAGCATACCCGAAGAGCCCCGTGGGGCAGGGGGAAAGACACAGGCAGGAGGCTGGAGCTCACGAGCACACTGGGTGCGAAGAAGAGCAGAAAGGAAGAGACGGGGCTGCGGCGTGGAAAGGAGTTCTCAGAGGAGGAGGAGGAAGAGCAAGTATCCCCAACGAGCGGCCCCAGCTCCAGGCCGGAGCAGCGCAGAGCTCTACAGCCGGTAAAGAGGAAGCAGCGGGTGGAGTCCTCTAGGGGGTGGTCCCCAGGGAGGCTCTCTGTGTCCCACCCCACTGCTGGTGTCCCTCCCCAAGGTCTTTCCTCACCTGACTGGTAGGGACGGGGAGTTGAAAGCAGGGATTGACGTAGATGGTGGCTCCAAGCCTCCTGAAGGAGGATCTGGGGCACTGGGTGAAGATGTGGTTGAGCCCGAGTTGGGTAGGAACCAACACTTGCTGGAGCATCTTCCAGCTGTCTAGGTAAAATAAGATTGGCAGAGCAGGAAACAATTGAGGGAGAGACTCTGGAGTTTTCCTAGGTGTATTGGCGTCTCGGGCTGCATGGTGGGGCTGTGCTCTGGGCTTTACAGCTGGGGCAGACCAGCCTCACCTTCCCCTTTGCTTCTGCAGTATGTGAAGGAGAAGCCGGCCCAGTACAGATACGAGGCACCAAGCCCTGAGCTTTGCGAGCGAATAAGATCTGTCAGGTGAGTGCAGCGATGGCCTTGTATGGCCAGCCCTTCTTTCCCCCATGGCTGGCTCCATGGGATGCAGGCATCACTGCTTGCCTCCCTGCAGTGGGTCCCCAAGCTCTGCCTTGCCTTACCCCTTGTCACCGGGCTGCCCTGGCACATGGCAATGTGTCCCCAGCCGGGTCCCTTCTCATCCTGGCTCCTCTGGTCTGGTTTCACAGGATCTCACAGGCGATGCTGAAGTGGGCGTGCTGGATACTCACCGACAGGGAGGTGGACTCCTGAGCCCAGCCCGTCCTTCATTTCTTCACCCGTTTGGCCAAAACAATTTAGGGCTGCCTGGGATGAGCAGTTGGGGGAGAGAGGGGGGGGACACCAGGACCCCTGTCCCCAAGGGGACCACTGAGTGGGTTGGCCTGACTGCAGAGACCCTGGCTCCAGAGATGCTGGGGACATGACCTGTTGAAGGCTAGCACCTTCAGCGCTGAGGGGAAAAAAGCATCCGTTCAGGGATGCCTGTGCATGAGCCGGCATCCCTCTCCCACCTCTCCCTCTCCATCCTTTCCAAATGCCCTGGCCCAGCGAGTGGGGACAAGAGGTGACTCAGTGCCACTGCCCTAGCAGGGGCGGCAGTGGTGGCAGAGGCCCCACAACCTGATCCCCACTCAGAAGGCAGCACAGGAGTTTGGACATTTTATTGATTGTTTTACGTAGGGTCCTGCACTGTTTGTTACAAAAAATATCCCGCAGGGTTATGCTGTAGAAATTAAAAATAAAAATTGTATATTTTTTAAATACACAGCTCTTGTATTAAAAAAAAAAAAAGGAAGGAAAAAAAAAAGCATCTTGCTGCTTTGTCGTAAACATCCATGTAAGGAATGCATTTGGTCCGGAGCGGTGATCAGCACAGGAGAAAGCCGCTTGGGTGTTGGGGTAATGCTGGTGCCATCGGGAGAGCTGCGGGGATGGCAAGGCAGGCACGGCTGGAGCTCGGCTGCAGAGCTGTTTGCTGAAATGTGATGGGTCGTGGTCCTGCTGATGGAAACCTGCATCTTGGGGGGGGCAGGAGGGATGGAGAGAGCGGTACCCTGCGGGGTGAGGAGCTGGAGAGGTGAAAGGGCCCTGGTAACGCTTGCTAAAAATGGCTGGCTGCCAGCACCGCCGCTGCCTGCCCAGCTGCTGCCTAAAATCACCAGCTCCCCCCTCTGCAGCCCGCGACGGCAGAGGCCATCCGGGGAAGGCGATGCCACTCGGTGGATCCCGAGGGCTCCGGCATGGTCCCTGGGCATCCCTGCCCTCCTGGGCGATGTCGGTGGCCCCAGCTGTCCCCGCAGCGAAAGGTGGGCGATGCTGTCGTTAGCCAGCCCCGCGGCCACATCCATGCCAGCCCGGTACGGAGTATCTCTGCTCTCCGCACCCCA
Source organism: Astur gentilis (assembly GCF_929443795.1). NCBI lineage: Eukaryota > Metazoa > Chordata > Aves > Accipitriformes > Accipitridae > Astur > Astur gentilis. The sequence goes on from NC_064886.1 coordinate 8,978,381, forward strand.
GCTGCCAATCACCCCAGCACTGCGCTCTTGCTTGCAGGGTTTTATTGGGAACAGTGCAGCGGCATGCAGGGGCTTCACTGTCCCAGGGCTGGCTCCCCCCGGCCCGGCACTGGGCGTCTTTGGTCTACGGCTGCTGAGTCTTGTGCATTTGCAACAGTTTGTGCCACGGCTTGTGGCTGCTCGCCTTCGGTCCCCACTCCAGCCTGTGGCTTCTCCAGCCCGGCACGAAGCCAGTCCTGTGGCATGGCACCTAGAGAGGTCATGGGTGCTGGTGTGAGTTGGGGGGGGATGACCCTCCATACCCCAACACGCGCTTTAGCAGGGACACAATGGAGGGGAGCATCAAGTCTCACCTGCAGCATCCGAGGACGGTCCAGGCTCGCCCTCCGGCTCCGGGAGGGAGTCGTGCTTGGTCCTCCGTTTGAGGACAGGCGACCGCCGCAGGCGCAAGGGGACGGTGCCCGCTGGAAGAAACACAACCCAGCCCCACGTTACAGTGGGGCGCAGCTGCCTGGCTCTTGCTGCCTTTCTGCCTGCAAGCCTGGGCGGCCTGGCTGCTGCCAGAGCCAATCCCAATGCTGAGTCCCCCCCGCCATCCCCGGATCTTCCTGTTGTAACGATGCCATCATCTAGCACCCCGGCACCGCAGGCGGCCACCCACTAGCTGAGACAGGCGGCACCACCGCGTACATGAGATGCCACCATACCAATGCCTGCCTCCTCCAGCATGGGGTGGAAGGGGAGGTTTGGGGTCCCACTCCAGCCCCCACTTACTTCCCAGCTCTGCTGGGCACTCGGGCTCCCTGAGCTGCTCCTCGTGGACGGACACAGCTCGGCGGCTGGTCCCCCATGATGCCACCAGCCGCGGTGTCAGCCGGTTGTCTGGAAAAGCAGCGGGGAGTTGCCGTCAGGGGGGAGCCTGCAGCACCCTGACCTCCTAGCTGCCCCCCCCATCAGCATCCAGCGCTGGGTGCTTGGGTCCCTAATGCCCTCCATTCCCAAAAGGCTCCAGGAACAGGCCAGCAAGTGGGATGGGGACCCCATCGACAGCTCGCGCATCCCTACCTTCGGTGTCAGATGGTGTGGGCAGGGGTGTACCAGCACCCACCTCCCCGCTGTGGCTGACCCTCCGCGGCAGTCCCGCCGGCGCACTCCTCCCCGGTCGTGGCAGGCTGCTGCTCCAGCCTTCCCGGGCCCCGGGCTCTGGTAGCACGCTGGGCTCGAGCAGGATGAAGGAGCGCCGGGGCTGGTCGGAGCTGGTGCCCTGCAGCTCGGTGGGCAGCTGTCTTCCCAGGGCTCTCCAGGCTGGCCGGGGCTCGGCCAGGCCAGCACTGGGCTCCAGCATGGTGGCCGGGCTGCGGAAGGGTGCATCTGTGGGGAAGGCAGGGCAGAGCTGTGGGTGCCCAGCAGTGACGGCCCCAGGGGATGGCTCCTGGTGCTGGGAACAAGCCTGCAGCCACCCCAAGGACTGGGCAAGGTGCTGGGTTTTTGTCCACCTTCACTAGGGTTGGGCACCCATGAGTGCAGAGCACCCTTCCCAGGGTGGGACCCTGCCCAGGGACCCGTGCCTACCAGTCCCCATTGGCTCTGGTCCCCTTGTAGTGCTACTTGGTGCTTGCAGAGGGGACCGAGCCCTCTGGCCTGGGGGCTGGGGTGAAAGCCCCCCGGCACCCACCGGTGACCCACCTGTGGACACGGAGTGCGTGCGGGCCTTCAGGGAGGGTGGGGAGTCCGCAGAGCTGTCCACAATGTCCCCTGCAAGCACAAGCCACCGGCCAGCTTCATTGAGCTGGGGTCTGCCCCATGCCATCAGCACCCAGCGAGGGGCGGACATGGTGGGACCCGCAGCTGGGAGCCTGAGGGGGCCTGACCATGCCCACCCTGTGGGTGCCCAGTTGGGTGGGGGTCAGGGTAGGGAGATTGCAGCCCCTCACCATCTGAGCCAGCTTTCTTGATCTCGCTGTCTTTGCTCTGCGAGGGGAAAGACACCTGGTGAGGGTTGGGATCAGCGTGGCAGCGCCCTCAGGGACAATGGGTGGCAGAAGGCAGGGTGCTGCCCGGCTCTGGGGTGGCTGCAGGGGGTGGGTGCATGCCAGGGAAGGATGGACAGACAGACACCATGCAGAGCATTGGAGCCCACGTATTGGTCCTCTTGCAGAGAGTTAGGTGACAGGACAGAGGCCAGGGGCAGTGGTGGCACAGAGCTGGGTGCTTCCAGGGGACCCCCATCCCACGGACCACCACCTCCACCTGCCCTTTGGGTGCAGGATCCATCCTGAAATTGGAGCCACTCCCCACCTGCTGCTTCTTGCCCTCAGCGGCCGGGCCCTTGGTGACACCGATACGGTGGAGCATGACCTGCATGCGCTGCTCGAAGGAGGTGGGCAGCTCCCCCTCGCTCTTCTCCAGCTGCCTCTTCTGCAGGACAGACACAGCCTTTCCAGGGACACAGCACCCACCACAGCACCCATCCCCAACCCCAGCCGTGCCCCCCGGGGAGATGGAGGCATGGCCACAACCCAGCAGGTACATCCCCAGCCATGGCTCCGCTATCCTCACATCCCCCTGCAGTGCCTGGCTGACCCCACCACCAGCACCCTTGGGTGGGAGCAGCACCCACCGGGTAAGCCGAACAGCAGTGTCAGTGACAGTGGCTCGGTGACAGTGACAGTGCTTACCTTGTCATGCCTGACCCCCAGCGCATCCTCATCCTCCCCTGACAGCAATATGAGTGACTGGGATTTGCCCTCCCGTGAGTACTTGGGCCGGATCCTGCGGGCAGAGTCGGGCGTCTGGCAGTGCTCGGGCTCTGCCTGGGGCTCGGCAGCGAGCCCCCCCTCCTCTGATTTACTCAGCGGCTTGCCCGCCTCGCCCGCCTTGCTGGGGGCTCGTAAAATGTCACTGAGCATTGAGCGCCTGCTCCTGGGGGCTGCGGAGCCGCCTTCGGGCTCCTTCTCACACCTCGAGCCCCGGCTGGATTTAGGTTTCTTGAAGGCAAAAAAATTCCCAATTTTCTTCTTGAGGGTGCGGGAGCCGGAGGGGGCCAGAGGGGCTGATCCCGGGCAGGTCTCTGGAGCTGTGGGGCTGGGGAGAGATGAAGCATTGGGAAAGGTGAGCTCCAGGCTGCTGAGGGGCTAGGGGTCATTTCCCCCTCACCCCCGCCCACTCTGAGGAGAAGGATCCAGACCCCGGGCATCCCACCTGAGATGACGCTGTCCTGGCAAGGGCAGCCATTCCCAGCGTGGGATCCCATGGGTGCTGCCCCAGTGCCTCCCTGCTATGGGACAGACCCCACAGCCCCTCCTCCCCAGGCTTGCAGGAGTGGGGTGCTGTCTGCATCCTGCTCCCCATGGCTGCCATCCCAGCCCTCTCCCACCAGCCTTGCCCCCGGGTGTGATGTTTTCCCCAGCATCCCTTTGGCACTGGGACCAGCAGCATTTGCAGGGTAGGTGAAGGCAGGGGGGTTGCTGAAACCCCGGGGATGTGTGTGTGCCAGAGTGCTGGGTGGCTGCAGGGCCTTAGGCGCCCCCACTGGGCTTACGGCAGCTCCTCTGTGATGAGCCTCTTGGTGAAGAAGTCCTCCAGCCCCTCATCCACGCGGGTGATGCTCCTGTCCTCACTGTTCTCACAAGCCACGGGCTGCACCTGCGAGCAAGCACGGCGTCAGCCCGGCATAGGGTTACCCCCCATGAATACGTGCCACCCATGCCTGTGCATGGACAAGTGGGTGCCAACGCAGGATGGGCGCTGGCACCCTCTGTCTCGCTGCATATCCAGCACGAAAGCCAGACCATGGTGTTATCGGCTGCATCACAGCTCTAATCCCACCGCATCCCTGGGGCTGTGGGAGCTCCAGCCTGTCCTGGGTTCCTGCTAGCCCCTCACCCTGCCTGCACAGGCAGGGCAACTTGGCTGCCAGCCCCCCGCACCCCGCTGGGTGCCACGTGTGGGGTGCTGGTGGTTTGCCAGCACAGTGGCTGGGGTACGGCATCCGTACACGCTCAGGCACCTGTGTGTTACCCACAGGTAAGGTGCCTCTGACCCTCCTTGGTGACACACAATGACAAATCCTGCTAAAGCCCTCCTAGAGCTGGGCCAGGTCTCTGACCCTGCTGTCCTTGTGGGAGAAGCCTTTAGCAGGGATGCTTACTCCATCTGAGCCCCAAGGAAGGGACACCCACGCTCTCGGTGGGTGATGGAGTGGGTGCCCTGCGTGGACCCACATCTGCATCCTTCAGGCTGGTGCCCATCCTCAGGTCCAACTTTGGAGTGCCACCACAGCCTGGATAAAGGCCACCCATGGCAAAGCAGTCTGTGCCATGGCCAAGCCTTCCTCCACAGCACCTTCCTCGCCCTGGCATGTGGCACCGCAGCGGTGGCTTCCTATTGATGAGAGGGAGGTGCTTCCCCATCGGTGGCATTTCAATCCATAATGATTTTTCATTACGGCTGGATTGATGCTGCTCAGGAGCCGTTCCAGTCATTCGAGATCTGCTTTCCCTGTCACATCGCATCCATCAAAGCCCATCCTCGCTCGAGCCTTGGCCAACCATGGGTGCCAAGCTTGCCCATCCCGCTGCGGAGAGATGTGTCAAGGTGATGGCCCCCAGGCCCTGCCTGGCCCCTGCCAGCCTCCAGCATCTACCCTGTCTGTGGAAAACGGCTCCTGCCTCTCCTCTGTCCCCGCAGCTGCGCTGGTCCCACCACGGTCCAAGGGCAAGCACCACCACAGCCGTGCAAGCCAGGGCTTTCTGGTGGGTGGAAGGATCCAACTGCACCACGGTGGCACAGGGACGAGGTGATGCCAGCAGGATCTGGCCCTGGGGTTGGCGACAGAGCCAGACTCTCCGCTGACTGCACCCAAAAGTTACTTTTCCTTTGGGAAGGGGGCTGCGAAGGCAGGATCCCCAGCTGCTCGCCCTTTGGGTGGGGGAGAAGCGCAACCCACCCCACTGCAGCTGGCAGACCCTCACCACCATCACTGGGAGCTGTGGCAGCTGCCAGCACTTCGGGGCCGATGGGTTTTGGATGGGGGGGAGCAAATTGGGTGCAGAAGGAGAGAGGCAGCCGGAGCCATGGCCGAATGCACCGGCCCTCTGCACCCAAACTCTGCAGGTTTTTTCATTCCCCCCCGCCTCCCTGCCAGCTCCTACCACTCAGCATCTCCCAGCGGGCAGCAGGAAAGGGGATGGATGATTTCTGTGGGCCCCCCCCAGCCCCCCTGCCCATCCTTTCAGGCTGCCCCCCTCCTCCAAGGAGGCTCCAGCAGCAGCTGAAATGCAAGATAATAAACCAGCCGCGGCTCCGCGCATCTCATTTTCCTGCCTTGCAACAAATACCGACTGTGATAATTCACCCAACTGGGAAAAAAAAAGAGAAAAAAAACCCCAAATCCACCCCCCCACACCTTGCCAACCACCCCCCCCCCCCCCCCCCCGCCCCTTACATTTGGCTTGCTGGGCGGTTGCTTGTGCCGGCGGTTGGGCCGGGGCCTGGCTTTGGTGCAATGCTCCAGCTTCTCGCCGGCGGTCGGCAGGTCCATAAGGGATCCGGCGGTGGTGGCGGTGGCAGGCTGCGTGGAGGGGAGCGAGCCGCTCGCAGGCTCAGCATCCTTTGTGGAGGCAGGGCGTGCCGGCGGCGCGGCGGGGCTGAGTGACGGTGGCGCCCGGTGAGCTCGGAGCCCGCTGGCGTCCCTACCCGCCGCCGGCTCCAGCTCCGAGACACCTACGAAGGGCGAGAGGGCCCTGGTTGGCATCCAGCCTCGCCAGGCCTCCCCATCAGCATCATCATCATCATCATTGCCGCCGCCGCCGCCGCCACCGCCTCCGCCGCCACCTTTGCCCACGCGTGGAGGGTCAGCGGGGTGCTCAGTCAGGGGAGGGGACCGTGGCCGAGAGCTTGCGTGGTGGCCCCCCCCCAGGGAACAGTTTTGCAGCGTAGCTGGGGATGGATCCTGCCGCGGTCCCTGGAGGTTTGCGTGCATGGGATATTGCGGGGGGGTGGGGGGGTGGGAGGGGGATGCTCAGGCAGGGAACGAGCCAACCCCCGCAGCAAGCCCCGAGACCTGCGGCAAGTAGCAACTATATGGCATGAGCTCTGCCAGCGCTGGCCTGGTGGGCAGCACTCACAAACACACCCCGTTTTGCTCTGCAGGCAGATCCTCACTCCCCTGGTTACCCACTGCATGGAGGTCAGGATGCTGCTGGGCTTGGGGACATCAGGGGTCCCCTGGGGACACCTGGGTGCCAGGCGCTGAGGTCCAGCACAAGCTCTGCTTCAGCCAAAGCTAAATATGCATCACACCCAAAGCCCCAAAAGTAGAAGTCACCCACCAGCTGCTCATTTCCTCCCCACCCCACCAGCCAGATCATGCCCCTCCAGGTACGCAGGGCTCCATGGGGCTACACCAGCAGCAGAGAAGCCTGGGGCAGCTCAGCACCAGCAGCAGGAGCACCCGTGGGCAACAACTCCTTCCCTGTGCCAGGTCCCCAGGGGTGCTGGGGGCGTCAGTGATGCCCATGCCGCTGGTGGTCCCTGGGATGGCAGGGGGAGATGCCATGGCATCCACAATCATGGACAAACCTCCCACCCCTGCCTGGCTACGTGGGGAGGGAGCTCAGGGCATTTACCCCACCACCCTTGGGCACTGAGCCAGCTGAACCCCCAAAAACAGTACAAGAGCAAGCTCAAGGTGAGCTTTGCCTGTGGACCTGCACCACGGCACCTGGAGAGGCTCTCCAAAGGGGCAGAATCTCTGCCAGCCTCTGCCCACAACCTGTAGCATCACCGCTGAGGGCTCTGCCCAGCAGCCCCCCAGACTGCTGCTGAGAGCCCCCTGCCCCTGCCGTGCCCTGGCGGAGGTGGCACGGCACACACTGAGCCGTGACAAAGGGAAAGCCGCGCGGTGACCTTACTTCTCACGGTTGGCGTGGGCCGAATGCTCCTGAAATGCTTGTTTTTCCTCCGCAGGGCCATCTTGTACTGCAGGGAGAGAGGGACAGTGGTGGCTTCGGCGTTGACAAGCTGGCCATGGGGAGCGGCATCCCGCAGCAGCCAGAGCCAGCCAGGCTTCGCCCAGTGATGGGTGCAATAACCCCATCACCCCCAGACCCCCAGAGCTGCACCCCCTCATCTTGGTCCAGCACCAAAACCGCCCACAATGCCGGATCAGATGCTTTCCCGGTCAGGACCCGGTGCTGTGCTGGATCCCAAGTCCTGAGGCAATGGCCAGCCCAGCCGGGGCCACCACAGGGACACGTTCCCAGTACCGGCAGGGCAGGCAGCATGGCCGGGCAGGCTAACGGTCCCGTTTCCCAGCACTAATTGCCTTAGTGCTGCCCTCGGGGGGTGCCGGGGGTGCATGCACCCAGAGAGGCTGTGGCGTTAAGCCTGGCATCATCCGGTAAGGCGGATAAAAGGCAGTTATAGCACGGGCATCACGCGGCAGCGGTGGGGTCGGACCCTACCTCCTCCACAGTGAGGTCCAGAGGATTCCTGCCCCTCGCTGGCACAGTGGCATCGTCCTCAGCTGGCTCAGGCAGCAGGACCGGGAGGTCGAGCCCGTGCTTGGGGAGGGTCTCCGCCTAAAACCATTAGGAAGCGCTTAAGTTATCCTGGGGGCTGAAGCGCGCCTGGCCGCCCTGTGTGCTCTGTGCTGCTCTGCTCCCTACCCGTGGCTGGGATTTGCGAGCGGATTTAGGCCTGATTAGCCGGCTGCCGGCCGCAGCGCAGCTGCCCCGCGCCTGCCCCGGTGCACAAGTGACTGGTGCCCGGCTTCACCCCGGCACCCCCCACCACACAGCGGCTCCCAGACTTCACTCAGGATGTTAATGCTGCTGTGACCACATGGGAGAGGATTACCTGGGAGGAAAACCAGCCTGGGTGGGAATTGTCCTGCTTCCCAGACAGCAAATCCATGGTCATAGAGTTGGCTGGTGCCTGGGCAATGCTGGGGTACCCAGACCCCACATCCCGCATCCCAGCCCCACATCCCCACCCCACAGGTGCTGGCAGCCCCTGGCACTCACCAGTTTGCACTGGGCAGTGGTCAGGTCTCCCAGCACGGCATCCACGATGCAGTCAGCCACGGCAGCAGTGACGGACAGCTTGATTTCACTGGGAGTGGAGAGAGGGGTGTCAGGGCCAGCGCCTGCAGCCCCTGCAAGACATAGGGCCAGCCCCTCCCCAGGGAGAGCCTTGCTAGAGAGGTGGATGCTCAGCCGTGGCACCCAGAGGGGCACCTAGGACATGCCTTCACTGGGTGTGTGCTGCTGGAGCAGGAACAGGACCAGGTGCTGGCTGGGATGGAGGATGCTGAGTGCATCCCCCATTGATGGTTGGGGTACCCCTCTGCCAGCCATGGGGATGTGCCTGCAGGAATATCACCCCATGGGACTTCCCAGCTTCCTAGGGACACATCTGAACTGGATCCAAGTGGGAAGCAAAGCCACAGCTGGGAAAATGCAGCTGCAGGACCCAGCACACCACCACCACCACGAGGGGAGGGGAGCAGTTGGTAGGGAGCCCCCAAAATCCTCATCTGGCCAGCCACCAAGCAAGAAGGAAGAACAGCATGTCACCCACTTCAGCTTGCTGAAGACATCTGTGACCATCTGGTCCAGGACGACGCTGAGGTTGAGATGGTCCTGGAGGTAGATCCGCTCCGACATGGCGTTGACCAGCTGGTCCCTGACTCCGCTCTTCTGCACCACGGCTGGGCACAGGCTGTGCGCTGTGTCCAGCACTGCCTGCATGATCGCCTGAAATTTGGGGAGGAAAGGGGAGTTTTCAGTGTCTTTTCTATCAGGATTTATGTGGTTTCCAGGAGACACCACATCCCTTATCCTCGGGCCATCCAGTGCTGCCATCAGCTCTCTGCTCCCCCTGGGAGTTCCCCATGGGTGCCCACCTGGATTTCCCGGCCACAGGTCTGCGATGCTTCCTCCGTGAGACACTCCAGCTTGTGCTGCAGCTTACCGTTCTGGTATGGACTGTTTCCCGCTTCGTACAAGAGTGGCAGGATCTGCCATGGGAAGAGAGATGGCGCAGATCATCCCACGGCACCTCATCCTTGCTTTCCACCCATGTGCAGCCTGCATAGGTGACTGCCCCGTGGACGAGCATCACCTGCATTAGCTGGGGAGACCCAGCGACCCTCTGACTTTGCTGGCCCCTCGTGGTCCCTGTGTCCCCCCAGCTGGGCCCCCAACGGCTCCCCACTACCCACTGACCCTCCTTCTCCCCCTGCACCCAGCCACGCTGCTGTCCACGTCTGGGGACATCCTTTCCCATCCCTTTCCCCACATTTCCACCATCAGCACCATCCTCTTAAATCCTATCTCAGCCAGATTAAGTACCCAGGGGGGTGCCAATAAATTTGGGAAAAAGAAAGATGTGGTTTGAAGAGAAGTATAGAAGAGGGAGGAGAAGGTGCCATAGGGAAAGAGAAGCAGGACCAGAAGGATCAAACCAGAGCTGACAGTGCCAGGAGCTGCTCAGCAGATGCCCTGGCCTTCGTCACCCAGCTGGGGTGGGATGATGGTGTCCCAAGGAGGGACCCCTCGGGGATGCAGGGAGTGTTTCTTACCGGTGTGGGCATCCGTGGGTTGCAGGGTGTGCCCAAAGCTGGAGCACCCACCTCTCCCAAGGAGGGGTGCATGAGCAGGGGGTGCCCTTGCTGAAGAGGGGGTGTGCTTGTAACCCCCACTTCCCGGGGGGTGCACACACGACTGTGTGCCTCTGGTGGGAGGGATTAAGAACATTTTGGGCCTTGTTCTAGAATGGGATTCAGAAATTTGCAGCTGTTCTTTAACATTTTGCAAGTGCTCGGTGATGCACATCTGTTGCATTGACGATTTTGGTGTTCTCTGACTGCCGGTTAATTATGTCATTAACTAATCAATAACCTGCTTCGATCCCAAATTGAAGCTGGGCGAGTTGAGGGGTTTCCCCGCGCAGCGGACTCACACTGACGGAGAGGTTGGCATTCCTGATGGCCTCCTCCGCACAGACGATGTCTGCTTCCGCCTCCCTGCCCAGGCAGGCGCTGAGGATGTCGACATGCTTCTGCACGCTCAAGCAGATCTCGTTCACCATCTGGAGCGCAGAGAGGCTGCGTCACATGCCGATACCAGAGCAGCACTGCCAGTTCCCCTCTTTGCTGTGACTTTCCCGGAGAAAGATATGCCGGTGCTGCCCAATGGGGTGGCGGGGGCACAGGCAAGATACAGCCCCCCAGAACATCCCTGACTAATAACTGGGGATGCCACACGGCAGGGATTTGCTTGTGAGTGTGCACAGGGAGCCAGCAACATGCTGTGTGAGTAACGTAGCAGTGAGATATTCCAGCGTTGCATATGCATGAAACGCACGGATGCAACCAGGAGGGTTCCTTGGAGATATGCTTTCTGCCTGGCCTCACTTTCATCCCTCCAGACCGCTCTGCCCTCCACTCAGAAAAGGTGAAAAGGAGTTTGTGCTGCTTGCAAGAGTTCACACGAGCTAGCCAGGGTTGTCTGGGGCAGGGGAGGGCAGCCCGATGCAGCAATTTGGCCAGCAAACCTGTTCGGAAGAGGTGGTGAGGATGCCCTGCTGCAGCCGGAAGGTCTGTGCGGGCAGCGTGCGCCGCAGCTGGTTCCTCGTCAGACAGGACTGGAGCTGCAGCAGGCAAGAGGCCATGAGCAGCCGGTGTCGGTGGCACCCGACCCCGTGACCCCCCCAGCCCACGTCCCCACACCTTGTGCACCGCCTCCTCCGTTTTCTCGGGGTTGCTGCGGTACGCCTGCGCCACGTCGCTCATCGGCAAGGGCATCGACTTGAGGGTGTAATTCCTGCGAGGCAGCGCAGGGGTGAGCGGGTGCTGTCAGACCCCTTGTCAGCCTCGCGGGGCTCATCCCTGCCGTGCATTTCCCCACAGACATCCAAAGCCCACCCGACAGCAGCCTGGACATTGCCCCAAGGTCCAGCCCTTGGAGATGGGGATGGTTAAACTCCGGCCATCAGCAAACCCCGATGGGGCAGCAGCGCCCAAGCTCTCCATCCACCCCTCTTTCTTCAGACCTCCAGAGAACCTGCATGGCCGAAGATGAGACCTGACGGTGTGCTCGGCAGGTGGACAACTTCTACCTAGCATCTTTCATGGTCAGGGAGGAGAGGAGCATCACATCTCCACCAACAGCAGATCCCCACCCCGTGCTCGTCGGGGGCTGCCTTGGGTGACATGGGGCTGTGCTGGGTTGGGATGCAGAGCCCAGGGGAGACTCTGAGGTCAGTAATGAAGGTGCCATCACCAAATGGGTGGCAGGTTGCTTTGCTGGCTGCAAGGCCCAAGCTGTGGCCCAACTCCCTTGGGACCTGTATGCAACTGTGATGCACTTGCTGCTTCTAGGGGACAAGAGGCCCTGGGGACAGTGACATCCTGGAGCCAGAGGCTCTTTTGCATGGTGGTAGCAAGCCAGGAGGACCAAGCATCTCCTTCCTTACCTCTCCAAAGCTTGAGCCACCTCCAGGAGCCCATGGGCAGTCGTGTTGTTCCTGTCCCAAACCACGGTCCTGCAAAGAAAAGGACACGAGTGAGCCCTGCCTGAAATCACGCAGCCCCGAGGTGGGTGCCCACCCAGTGGGTGCCAGGAAGAGTGAGCCCAAGGTTGATCTCAGGCACCAGAAAGCCTAGAAATGGGGTTAAAAATCTGAATCTCAATATTCAAAACCTAAACTTGGACTTTTCAATGAGCTGTAAAGTACATGGCTGCCTGGAGGGACTGAAAGGCATAGAGGATGTGGTCAGACACCATCCTGCTGGCAGGGGCAGATGTCCCGCAGAGGAACAGCCCTGGCTGGGAGACCCCTTCCCTGTCCCCTGCAGACACCCCCGCCTTGCCTTTGCAGTCACAATGTGGTAAAAAAATGGCATTTTAGGAACTGATGCCAGAGCGTGGAGTGAGGGCAGTGACTGCAAGGGTCTGGCTGCAGCATCCCAGGCTGTGCAGGAGCCTGGCAAAGAGCTAGCAAGTGCTGGGGTAGGGATCGAGCTGCTCTCTTGCCTTTCACATGTCCCCTGCCAGCACTGGCAGATGACTGCCATGAGAGCAAGATACGGTTGCAGCATCTCACTGTGCACCAGGAATGGTCCAGGGACACATTTGTCGTCACCAGGAGCCGTGATAAGTCTCCTCTGATGGCATCAGCATCACAGCAAGGACCACCGTATCAGGGCCACCCAGCACAGGGTGGGAAGGGCACCCACAGGGCAATGTGGACCTGCTGCTACCTGAGCTTTGTGTTGATCTGCAGGGCCTTGGCTAGCATCTTGGCCCCCGTGTCCCCCATGGCATTGCCACTGATGTCCAGAGCAATGAGGCTGGTGTTACTGCCCAGGGCACTCAGCAGGACGTTGGTTCCCAGCTTGAGGCGTGATTCGGCCACGGACAGGGACTGCAGAGGCTAGAAAGGGGAGAAGAAGGGGGAAGGTGGCCAGGACACATGTCGGGACATGTGTCACCCCTGCGGACACAGCCTCCATCCCTGGCCAGCAGCTGCTGGGCTGGCAGCTACTGTGGGTGCCTGGTGCTGGCTTTGGGGAACCCAAGTCATGCTGAACCCCAAGAAACAGGAGGGCAATGGGTACTTAGGCAACACCCTGGATTTAGCTCAGATGCCTGGCAGGCAGCGAGGAGGAAAGTGGGTTTTTTTGGGTTTTTTTGGGCTGCAGCCATGCTACACCAAGCATCTCCTCTGCGCCTTTAGCCAGATACAGGCTCCCGCTTTCCCAGATGAACGGGAACAGCTCTCGCTTCTCTGTCTGAGCATCTGCTTCAGACAGAGCAAAATAAGAGCCAAAGGATTTGAATGGTGGGGGCGGGGGTGGGGGTTGCTCCCAGTCTGTGCTGGGAGGGATCCAGACAGCACCCCAGCAGGGAGGCTGCGTGGTGGTGGTGGAGGGCAACCAAGAGCATGGGTGGATGGGTGGGGTGGTTGAGGGCAAGCCGGACTTACACAGTCATCCTCCTGGGTGAGCTGGACAATGCGGTGCAGGACATCCAACAGCCCCTCCCTGCAGGAGAGGTGGCGGGGCAATTACACACGCATTCCCCGGGGCCACAGGGGCAGCTGGCAAAACTCCATCCTCCCTCCCGCTCTTGCCTGAAGCTGTGACCTGTCCCTGCAGCACCTGCAGTCCCATAGGGACTGCGCCAGGAGCAGGTGATCGTCGCCCCGTGGCCCCAGGCTCCCTGTTGGGTTGGAGCAGGCAGGATGGGCAAAGCAATCCCTGGCATTCTCAAACAGCCCATGGGCTTTTGATGGGGAGAAAGAGTCGAGGTGGGTGCATGGTGCCAGGATGGCTCCTGGCCCTGGGGTGCTGCAGTTTTGCACTTACTTGGATTTGATGTTGAAGTTTTTCCCCAGAGAAACATGCCTAATGGACTTGCTTCTGCCAATGGAGAGCACCAGTGTCACCATGTCAGGGTCAAAGCCTGCAAGAGATGGGGGACACCCACTGGGATACTCTGAGCAGTGCACCGAGGTGACACCAAAGTGGTCCCTCACAGGAGAGCTGCAGAGCCACCAAGCTGCCACCGTGGGCTAGTGGAGAGATGCCCAGGGCAAGTCCTGAGCATCTTCATCCTCTTCATGGCTCCTCCAAGGAGACCTAAGACCTGTACAGAGCTGGGGTCCCTGAGGAGTGACCCCAGGGAAGGAGCACCCACTCTGGGGCCTCCTGCTATTTGGGGCACCAAGGCTGTGCTGAGCCATGGGGAGCACTTACGGAGCTAGAGATGGCTCTTGCTTTCTGCCATCCCACAGGGACGCGCCGTCCATCACCCACCCAATACCCTGGACAACACGGGAGGAGTTCTCTCAGCTGGCAGGCAGCTGCCTGCACTTCCACCCTCATGGCTGCGGCATCCCAGGGAAATTCGGCAAGCAAAGGTGACATCCCTCCCATGGGGCAAGGATGCGGGCAGGGATCTTCTCGCCCAGCTGCTCTGCCAGCCAAGGGCAAGAGGCATCAAGACCCACCTATGGGGCTGTCCCTCCTGCATGGAGCTGCTCTACTAGGAAAGCCAAATATAGAAGCATAATTTGGCAAAGGTTGGCCAGAGATTTTGGGTGAGAGCGTGAGATTTTGGAGCATTGGTGGCCTGAACAGGTTTTTGAAAGACTCCAAACCACGTCAGCTTTCCCACAGCCATCTGGCTGTCAAGGAGCTGCACGATGTGGTGCGAGTTCTTAGCAAGGCTGCTTTAAGGTTTGGGGCCTTTTAGTTGAAATCAAGAGCTGGCAGAGGTGATGGTTGTGATGATTAGGATTGCTCACCCCATGGCTTTGGAGGCCACGGCAGGACAAGGTTAGCAGTAGAGACTGCAAACTCCTGCAGAGCGGTGGGAAGTGTTTCAGCCCAGGGAAACCTTTTCAATGCTTCAAACTCTGAGCTAGCAACACGAGACCACCTTGGATGCAGTGAGTTGAAGAGACTTGTACCAAGAGAGAGGTGAAATGAGAATTTGGGGCAAGTTCCGAGGCAGGAGGGAAAGAAGAAGTCACCCCACACCCCATGCTGGAGAAGCTCTTTCTGAATGAGAGAGGCAAGGGACACCACTGCTGCCCACCATGGGATGCAACACTGGAAGGTGATGGAAAAGGCCTGGCACACTGGGAAGGACATCAGCAGAGGGAGAAGAGCACACGTAAGGACTGCCTGCCTTGGAGAAGGCAGAGGGGTGGTTGGTTTTGAGGTAAAAAGCCATAAAAGCCTGATGAGGTGGTAATTTCTCAGGCAGGAATCCACTGCTGGCTGTTGGGTGCCTTCACCCCCGTGAGACACAGCCTGTAGTGCTGCAGCTCCTGCTGCTGAAGGACTTTTACAGGTGACACGTACAATTTAATGTTGCATCAGCCAGCGCAGTCAAGAGGCAGGCAAGTGCAGCAGCCCATCTCCCTGGGGACTCCTACAAGCTCACGAGGTGCTTGGGGCTGAGCTGGCCTCTGCCAAACAGCCCGAGGTGGCTGGACCCTCAGATGGAGGACATCTCCCAGGCGGGGAAAAAGCAACTTACCATTGTCAGACAAGTCCAGGTCGCTGATGGAGCTGGCGTCAGGGATGAGATCCTGGATGACTTGGGCCCCCGCTGATCTCAGCTTGGAAAAAACAGCAAGACATCAGTACAAGGGGAGGCGCCGAGCCCTGCAAACGAGATCCTGCCATTGGGAAGGTCAGTCCAGCCCCGCAGCGGACAGGGCACAGACTTTCCTGCACAGAGAGCAAGCCCCCTCAACCACTGCAATGGGACCCCCTGGCTGCACTGATGGCACCCATGGGTGCTGGCCCCTTACCTCACAGTTGCTAAGATCCAGGCGCAGGTCACTGATGTGACTGTTGTCTGCCAGCCCTTGCAGCAACGCTCTGGAAAAGTCACCAAAGCCACCCATCGGTGTGAGCAACAGGGGCATCAGCACCCACCATGGGGTCCAACCCCGCAATGGTCCAGGCAGTGGGAGCAGGGTGCTGGAGAAGACATCCTTCCCAGAGCTCTGCCTCTCACAGCCCCATCCATCCTTACCACCCCTCTCAACATACAAAGCCCTGAGCGAGGTCCCACCCTGGACCATGCTCATCCCAAATCCATTCCCCTCGGTGGACTCACAGCCCCACCTCACCTTACAGCATCTGCTGGCAGCTTGGTACCTGCCAGGGAGACATGCCTGAGGGCACAGGCCTGGCTGAAAAACAGCTTGATGTCAGGGGAGATGGTTTTCACCCTCCTGAAAAGGACAGGTACAACATGGCATCATCTGCCACCCAGCACCAGCCACTCCCCTGGGTACCGCACTCCCCTCCCCATCATCCCGGGGCCTTACTTGTGGGAGTACACATTTTTTGAGAGATCCAGATGGACGAGGCTGGCATGGCATCCATGGACCAGGGCTCCAAAGAGCTGCCAGGGTAGGGAGGTGAGCCATGTCGAGGAGGTGCTGTGGCCCCTCGCACAGCCCAGGAATGGATGGGTGATGGTATGGGACAAGCTATGGGGGGTGCTAAGGGGGTCTGCCCCATGCTGGGGCTCCCTTCTTCCTCCTGCTGAACCCCGAGTCCCCCAGCCCACCCACAGCAGTGGGCACAGAGTGGGACATCGCTGGGCTGGCTGCCCACTGCCCCACGCACACCCTGTCTCCGCAACCCCATGCCAGCCGCGATGAGGTGGCAGCACTCCCCAGCAGCGTGCCACTGTTTTGGGAGGGGGGCTGAGGGCAGGGGCTCCCTCTCAGGACCCCCTGCACGAGTACTCACAGCATCCAAAGGGCAGTCCGTGCTGGCCAGGCTGAGGTGGGAGAGCGAGTGGCACTGGCGGAGGAGACTCTGCAGGTTCTGCAGGCAGAGAGGGCTCAGAGGCTTTGCCCAGGACCCTGACCCCCCCACCCAGCACCCTCCAGCCCAGAAATCCCAGTTTCTGCCTGCCTCCTCCCTTCCGCTGAGCACAGGGATGAATTCTGCCCAGAGGGACTCAGCCCCATGCCATTCACTCCTGGGATATGTCCTTGCTCCAGGTGGTGTCTCCCACCCTCCCGCAAGGAGATGCAGTGGGATGTCCCCAGTGCATCCCCCAGCTGCTCCCAGGTAGGCAGGGAGGTGTCGGAGCTGTGAATTCCCCATCCCTAGGGTGCTGCAAGGCAGGGCGCAGATCCCAGGAGACTGAAGCCATCCAAACCACGCTGGGGACAGAGTCAGATGGGTGTCACCCATTGCAGCCCAGGCACTCACGCTGATGTCGTCCCCAGCCAGGGTGCCGGGGTTTCCAGAGAGGTCCAAGTGCCGCAGGGAGGATCCAATGGCTTTGTTATCTGCCAGGGCCTTGCATAATATGCTCATCCCTGCTTGAGGAGAGGGGGAGAGATGGATGCCCGTGGGTCCCCTGCACCAGGGAGAGCCATGGAGCAGAGGAAGGGGCACTTTCCTACAGCTGGGGCAGCAGGATATTGCATCCTTCAAGATGCCCTTTCCAGGGTGTCCCTGCAGCCCCTCCAGCCACCCCTTTGGTGCCAGCTTGGCCCCGAGCGCTGCTGTGCACAGCCTCCCGACGGTACCCAGGCAGTACCTTTGGCAGTGAGCATTGTCCTGGCCAAGCTGAGGCTCTGCAGCCCCTTGGGGCTCTTCTCCACATAGCGGCTGAAGGCGACAATCCCTGATCAAAGACCAGAGGGCCCTGAGCAGCTGTGCCAGCGCAGGCGGGTGTCCGTCCCACCCCGAGCTGCAGTCCCCAGGGCAGAGAGGCAGCTGCCAGTGGGATCTGGAGTTGAATATTGGTTTTCATGGGTGTAAACTCATCCCAGCCCAAAAGTTGGGTACCTCTGTCTTCCAGCTGGTTGCCAGCAAGGTTGATGGTGTGCAGAACAGAGTCGGGATGGTTGCTGAGTGCCTGGGCCATCCTCTGCGCAAAGTCACTGTGGGGAGAAGGGTCACTCATCTGAGCAAGGTACGGCCTCGTCCGGGAGAGACAGCCACCAACCCCGTAGCCTTACAGGGATGTGCCACCAGCTGCTGCCAGCAAGGCAGAGCTCACTCTATCTGAGGAGCCAGCAGGAGAAAGCAGAGCATCTCCAAGGGTCGGTGATGTTCACTGGCCTCCGGGCTCAGGGGGTCTCTGCTCTCAGTGAGCTTCATGCTGTTGAGGGGATGGGGCACCAGCACCCCTCTGGCACATGGGTCCATGGACCACCCTGCTCCATGCATATGAGGGGAGATCCACCAGGCTGTTAAGACCCTGCTCATTGCCTTGCCAGGGCCATGCAACGCATTTGCTTACGCTTTCAACCCGCTGTTTTCCAGCACCAGCTCCTCCAACATCACCGATTTGCTGAGCATGTAGAGCAGCTGCTCTGAAATCTCCTGGTTCTGGCAGGGGAGAAGAAAGCCTTTCTGGAAATCCGGCCACCTCTGGCATGCCCAGCACCGCAGTGCCAGCACTCACCAGCCTGAAGTCCTTGCAGGAGAGCTTGGTGAACCACAGGTTGAAGGACAAGGCAGCGATACTCAGTGCCACGTCTCTGCAGGGTGACAAGAGAGTCGGGGCCAGGCTGAGCCAAACCTGGTCCCAAATGGGTGACCCAACACACCCAATCCCGGGATGCCCCAAGACACTGAGCCCCAGGGTGCCCCAACACAGTGTTCAAGGGAGCAGGACAGTGGTCCATGAATTTAAAGCAACCCACAAATGCAGCTCAGCTTCCCCACGTTATTCCCTCAAGGAAAATAAAATTAATCAAAATATTTGCATGCTTCTGTCAAAACCTCTGTTATTTTTCCTTTTTAACTCTGAGCTCTCGTGTAAAGAACAATACAGGTTTTGCTCAAGTGGAAACAAGTTTCTTTTTGATTTCTCGGTCCAAAGAGATCACTAAAACTGTTTCCTTTTTGGCCAACTGAACACAGATCCTCTGTTCCTCAAAATGCTCAGCCCAGAACTTTGACTCACTATGCCCCAGCCCAGTGGCCGCTTTCCCCCAGACCTCAGCCCTTGCTCTGTCTTTCTTGGGATGGAGACATGGCTGAGCCTCACGGGGACAACTTGGGGCATAGACTGAGCTCATGGCCCCACTATAAGGTTATAACAGGTATTTGGGGTGCTGGTAGAGAGCGGTGCCAAGTTTCAGGGAGGCGAGCAGCACCGGCTGCTTTGCATAGGGAAACACCTGACAGCCACGAGCTGCAAGAAGCCACCGTGACGTTCAGTTTCCACCTCTGTAAGCAGCTCGCAGGCTTATTTAAGTGTTAAAAATGAACATGGGAGGCTGCCCGGCCTCTAAGGGCCATCACCCCATGGGATGGGGCTCATTGTGTTTGGTGCGGGGGAGCATCAGCCTGCAGATGTAGCATCCTTGGAGTGTGGAAAGTGAAAAAAGCTTCTAAGACAAGTGAAGGAGTGTGTTAGGCCACTCCTGATGGGGCGGATGAGGGTGAATGCTGGTGTGGCACAGGGCACCGTAGGCAGCACGGCTGGGGGACTCACCGGCTCTCCAGATGGCTGAAGTCCAGCAGGTTGAACTCCCGGCAGTCCTGGCTGTGGTAGATGTTGTCCACGTCCTGCCCAGATGGATGAACACACGGATCACACTCAGCACCTGGTCCTAGGGAGGGCTCAGGTGCCCAGTACTGCTGGGGGGAGCTGAGCCCTTGGGACCCCTCCTTGCCTAAACCCTTCGTCTAAAACCTCCCCCTGGTGCTGTGGCTGGCAGGGCACATGTCCCAGATTGGTGGAATGGCTTGGTGGGTCTTGGACCACTTCTGCAGGGAATGGCCAGAAGAAGGCAACGCACACCCTGGCTGGTGGGAATAAGGGTGTGGGGAGAGGTGGGCTGGAGTCAGTGTCCCAGAGGAAGAGGGGGACAGCCAGTCCTGCTGTGGCTGGGTCCCAGCGGGGTTCCCCTCTACTAGGGACACCCAGCAAGGTCCCAGATTTCCAGGGGCTCTTCTTACGTGACGGTCTGGGAAACAACCTGGCCCAAGGCATCTCAACCCCACCTGCACTTTGATTCCACCCCACCAAGGAGCAGGGGGCACTCAAGCCAGGCAAAACTGCAGTTCCCAGCTCTGGGATGTCCCTGGGATATCCCTGGGATACTCCCAGCCCCAGCAGCCCTGTGAGCATCCTGCTTCCCTGCCTGTCAAGTGACACACTGCAACTGCCTCTTCTCCATGGGACAGACCAGCTTACCCACTGGATTTCCTCACGGAAGGCAAAGCCATTGTAATCACATAAAGCAGCGTAGGTCTCTGAAAACCCCCCTGCAAAGAGAAGGCAGTCTTGGTGGCAGACCTTCCCAGAAGAACACAGAGGAGACCTTTGGAGAGAGGAGGAAGCAGGAAAAGGATGGCGGGGGCTCAAAAGGGATGGTGAGGGCTCTCCCTTCCTTCCTCAAAGGGGCCAAGGCGTCCTGCGTGGTCTAGTGCCAGCCCAAAAAGTGATTGCGCAACTCAGAGGGCTATGGCTTGCTTTGCTTGATCTATGTAGACACCAGGCAAGGTGCATTGCTATGATGATAACAGAGGTATCCTACTCCAAACCACGCTACAGGAAAAAGCTCCTGGCCCTGCAGCAGTGCTATATGAGGTGGGTAGAAGCATCCCACAGCTGCATGTCCTCATGTGTGGACACTGAGCATCTTTGTCCCACAGCTGTCCTGCTCCTTTCTGGGGAACTACATCCCATGCTCCTGCCCCATGGGCTGGTGGAGAGCAGACCCCACAAGCAGGGCTCCTTCTGACCTAAGCCACCATGGGTGCCCTGCCAGCAGAGCGGGGGGCTGTCAGCAGAGCTAGTGTTGATGGATGCTGGGCTGTGATGGTCCCCAGGGTGCTCCAACCCTCCTGGTCCTGCCTGGGGGAGGTGGGGGTGTGTGTGTGGGGGGGGGGGGGGAGGCTTACCGCAGGGCCCAGGGCTGCTCTGCAGCATTTCCTCCAGTGAGTCTGTGATCCGCTGGATCCTTTCATACAGGTTGGGGGGGGAGTTCTTGAGCAGTGTCCTGGGGAAAGACCAGAGGGGTGTGTGGCTGTGGGCAGGAAGAAGAGCATCCCCACAACTTTATGCTTAGCTATAACCCTTGTATGTAGGGTGGCCAGAAATATTCTTCCGGATGCAACTGGAAAGAAGGGTCTGGCCTCCATCAGTGTTGTTTTCCCCTGTTAAAAGGTGCTGTTGTGAACCCATCCCATATTTGGGGCTTTTCTGAGCAAAGAGGTTGCTCTGATACCTATACAACTGCCCCTGAGGAGCAGAAGACCCTTACCCAGGGGATGAATCCGGAAAGACCTTCTTAAGTGACATGGTGACATGGATGACAACTTGCTCCAAATCATCAAAGGACATGAACCGGAAGGCGTAAGATGCTGCATCCGTTTCTATGACAACCTGCGGGGTCCAAAGGATGGGGGATGCCTGAGTGAGCTGGCAGCACACAGCGTCCCCAACACCCCAGACACAACGGTGACAGCCATCAGCTCCTCGCTGCAAACACCCAGCTGCTGCTTATAAACCCAGCCGGAGCACCGTGAGCACAGGGAAGGCTGCAAGCACCAGGAATTGAGGACAAAATACATTAAAGAGATCGTACTGTGCCAGAATAAGGCATAAACCTCCCCAGAATTCAAGCTAAGCTAATGCAAAAGCAGCCCAAAAGCAGTGGGGGTGAGAATAGCCTTGATTCTGCCTGCAGCAGCCGCAGCTGGAGGACGGAGGTTTCCTCCCTGAATTTATCTAATGAGGTTTTGAGGCTTTTTTAGCTTTCGATTCCTACCAGAAAAAAAATCCCATGGCAACACGCTCCCTGATTTAATTACACACTGATTGAGGCGTGGGAGTGAGATGACAATTATCTGCTTGGCAGCACGCGAGGACGGCGCTTCTGCTGGTGCCCGGGGCTGTGGGAGACAGCGGGGCCCGGCCCTGCCTGCACTCTGCCTGCAGATTAATAACCCCCGGGCTTTCCATATCCCAGTCAGATGTCTCACCACCCCCCACCGTGGGGTTTCAACCCCCAGCACCCCTCGTTCTCTGCCCAGCTCCTCTTTATTTCTGTCCCGGAGCTCAGCCACGCAGAGTGCTGAGCAGCAGAAACCCTGTTTAGAGGCTGGGGCTGTCGTCACTGATGATGTTTTAACGAGCAAAAGACAAGACAAGAGGTTAATGAGGACTGCAGCCCTGTTTCGGCCAACACATCCAAGCCGGGGTTCCTCTCCTCCACGGTTCCCACCCACCGCATCTGCCCTACGTGGACGCCTCTAAGAGGATTAACAGGGTTTAAAACACCCTCCTGCTAAATTTGGCTTTGCCTCGGTAAGCCAGCAGCCATTTGTCACCTTGTCCCTGCAGAGCGGGAGGTGCCACGGCCAGGTGCTGTCTGTGGCTGCCGGCAGGGAAGAGGCGCAGGCACCCACGCTGGCCCCCAGCACCCCTGGGTGCCTCCCTGCACCTCCAGCCCTGAGGGCAGTACCCTGGATGAGGCCATAAGAGAATTTCTTTAGAGGTGGCAAAGGGATAAATACCCTGCAGAGCTCTCACAGATCATCACTGGTGACCTTCAATGTGCAACGGGGGGCCAGGATGCCCCCAGACCCCATGGTGGGCTCTGGGCCAGGGTTTGCCATGGGGGGAGGTGGGCACAAGGTGGGGTGGGTGCCCGGGCTGGGTTTGCCCCCGGTGTTGGTGCCACTCACCAAGCTGGGCTCTCGCACTGTCATGTCCCTCACCTCCAGGAAGCTGAAGCTGCTGTGAACCTGTGGGTGAGAGGAGCAGGATCAGCCCCAGCGCTGATGGAGAAGGGGGACCCAAGGGTCTCCCACCGTTCTCCATGCCCTGGGCAGTGACTGGCCATGCCCCCCAGCCTTCACCAGCCCCCTGATGCAAACACCCTCCCCTTCACCCCATCCTCCTCCTCCTCCTGCTCCTGGGGGCTTTCCAGACCCAGTGGCCCAGGTGACCCACAGGCCACCCACCCCAGTGCCCCAGGCAGCTGAGCGATGCCCTCCCAGGAGCCGCGGAACTCTACCGTGGCACAGGGTCCCCCAACACTTACCCTCACCGGCAGCATCACCGGCAGCACATAGGCTCGCCAGGCTGTCAGCACCTAGGCAGGGGACATTGGTGTGACGAGGGACTGCAGTGACAGGGGAGCCACCCCCGTCTCCCACTGCAGCCATGAAACAGCTGCCTGGGGAAACTGGGAAAGCAGGAACCAGGCCAGATTCTGCACGTACCAAGATATAGTCATCGTACTTGGATTTCACCTGCAGCTGGACGCTCATCACCAGAAGGACCTTCTTTGTCCCCAGGAAGGCGGTGATGCCCTCTGAAAAAAACAATGTCCCCATGAAGCGAGGTGTCTGAAGCCACCCCCGGTCCTCTCCTGCACTCCCTGCTGCCCTTGGGGACACCATGCCCTCCATTCCCATCTGAATCAACTCCTCTCCATCCACACCTGATGGTCAGACCCTGGTTGTTCTCTCAGCTAAGCCACGTGCTTCTTCACCAGCTTTGGATCTTGTTTGCTGCTCAGGTGAAAAACCCGCCTCCCCATTGGCTTCTGCAGCCCAGGCTGCAGCCTTGACCGAGCGCAGAGCTTTGGGCTCACTGGTTTATGCTGCACAATGCTGCCTTGCTCACTGGGAGCTGGCACCCAGCAACAATAGGGTCTTGGTTTCCCTTTCTTCCTTCCCACGTTTACGACTGGGGAGCAACTCAGCACCCAAGTTCTGCTTCCCCACGGTGCAGCCAAGGATGTATTCTGCTTTTGCATTTTTTGGGGAACTCTTCCTGGCTATGACCTGCATGGGTGGTCGTGTGTGCCAGTCTCCCTGCATTGGCAAACCAGTCGCTCCCACAGTAGCTGCAGACCAGAGCGAGCATTGCTCCTGCCTGCTGCCTCCTGCCTTGAGCATCACCTCCCGCACTGCCTCCCCGTCTCTCCTGATTTACACCTCTCGCTCAGAGGAGTGGGACAAGAACCACAACTGCCCATCGCCACGCAAAACAAATCAGGTTTTTGCAACGCCACGGCTCGCTCTGGCCCTTGCTGAGGCTGCCAAGAGCCCCGCAGGTCCAGTGACTCGAGCCACACGTCCCCAGGGACCCATCCTGGTAGAGCCGGGACCTGGGGCTGTGGAGATGCGGTGACCCGGCTCCTTCCCACTCCACTGCAAGCCTTGGTGGGGCTGGTGAGGCCGCAGGACCCCGAGACCTCTGCGGCCTTTTGCTTCTTCAATCAAATGAGGGAAGGCTGGGAGCAGCGGTACTTCACGCATCCCCCGCGCTGCTGAGGAGCCAGGCCAGGGCTGCAGGCCGTGCTTCCCTGGGGAGCTGCCAGGGACCCCCAGCTGGCTGGGGGACCCCAAGCCCATGGGAGCGAGCAGCACCAGGCTGCACCTACAAACCAGGTAGCAGGAGCCATGTCCTTGAGGATCCAGCCTGTTCTCTGGGGGTGCTTTTGGCCTGAGCAGCATCCACAAGCATGGGAGCTTTGGGAGGGAGAGCAGCCCTCACGCCCCACGCCCTGCTTGGAACCCCCCTGAAAGGCAGCTGCTGCCGACGAGGAACCGAAAAGCGGCTCTGCCAACCCCGGCACGGCAAACCGGGACCGAGCAGGCCCCGTACTGGCGCTTTCCATGTGGCGTTGGTGCCCTGGCAGCGGGCGATGCTTACCTTGCAGGTCAGCAGGGATCCCTCCAGGGGACGCAGCCATGGTTGGGACCAGGGGGGTCACCCACCCGGGGATGCAGGCGTCAGGACAGCATCCCTGGGCACCGCGGGAAAGGCACCCTGCTAGGAGGAAGCGCTGAGGTTACCAACCAGCAGCGCCGCCGCCTCGGCACCTCCTCCCCCTCCCGGCACTCGGTGCCTCTTCCTGCCCCGTCAGGCGAGATTTACCGCCTGAGCAAGAGAAGCAAAATGAAAGCGACGGCGCCCGCGGCCCGCTGGCCCCGCTGGGAGGAGAGGGCATCCCTGCCCAGCTCTTCTCCTCCCGCCTGGCTTCACCTGGGTGAGCAGGACACCCACTGGTGCCTCCCAGCCAAGAGCAGCAGCATCTCCCCATGACTCCAGCGTTCAAGGGTTGAGGGTCTGTGACCTCTCCCTGTCCTGCAGCCCCCTGAGGTGGTTCAGGGGGACGTATTTCTGCCTGAAGATGGCCGGTGAGCATGAAAAGGACAGCTCTATCCTTCCCAGCACTGCAAGGTCAGCCCAGCCCCATCACCTTGCACTGGGCATCTGCAAAGGGAGTTAATGGGGATGGGTGCTGGCACCCACTGCAAAGTGTTTCTCCAGAGGATGGTTGCCGGTGTCCACTGTAGGGTGCTTCTCCAGAGGTGGGGTGCTCGTGCTCACTGCGTCAGGGCTGCTCCAGAGCAGACGTGCCGCCCCAGGCATCATGCCAAAATGACAAAACCGCTGCCCCAAAGCAAGGACTAGAGGCAGAAGCCAGGTAGCCTCCTTGGAGCCACAGGAGTGAGCACTCAACCGCTCTGCTCCCCTGGGAGGCTCTGGACCAGACAGACAAAAAGCCAGAAGTGCTCCAGGATGGAGCAGAAAGCTGTTCTGTGCCCCGTGCAGTGCTGCAGGACTTCTCTGGACCCAATATTTCTCAGTGTTGGCTCAGCTGGCCCTACCAGAGACTGAGAAGGTGCTGAGTAAGCCAGCAGAGCTGCTCTCAGCCAGCAGCCTACGTCCCAACAACCAGCATCAGCTGGGATGGAGGGTGCCAGATGCTTTGTCCCCCTAAATTGCCCCTTTTTGACAAACCACCAAGCTCCAGGCTGCCTGAAATGCAATCTGCCAGCCAAGGGCTCCCAGAGTAGGTTTTTTTTCCCCCCAGAGGTGGAGTAACTCAGGAGAAGGTGATCCCTGGAAGGGCTGGGAGATTGCTGCATGCACCTGGGGCCACAGCACTTCTGAAACCACCTTCAGCATGAAAGCAAAGGCAGGAAGCCATCTCCCTGCAGGGACAGCGTCTCCATAGAGCCCAACCACAACACACAGCAGCTCTTTCTCAAGGAGGTGGCTGGTGAGAACATGGCTCAGGGCAAAGACCAACCTCTGCCAAGGCACCTCCTCAAGCCTCCTGAGCTACGTCAGCAAGCAGATGAGCATCAGGAAGAGGAAGGGCAGAGGGTGTTCACCACTCAGCAGAGATGATGACAGTCCTGGCTGGATCTATGGCTTTTTCAGGATGACAGGAGACCAGGCTACAGGTGGCTGAACTTTTCAGAAAGGGCACTAGGTCCCAGCTTTGTCATGCAAGGATATTCAGGACATAGAAAGAGAGAAGCTGTCACATTGCACCCATCAGAAGATGGCTTCTACTGAAGCTTAGAAACACAAAGGAGCTGCAGGCAAGCTGCATCCCAAGCTCATTCCCCAAAATACTGGGTCCCACATGCTGGAACATGCTGAGCATCAGTGCAGCAGAACACCTACACCAGGAGCAGGGCAAAGGAAGACATCCACACGCACAAACGTTCCTTGCCCTTTGTGCAAGCCCAGGCACGTCAGGATGTCCAGAGCAAACCACCTCTTCTGTCTTCCCCCACAAAGGACACAAGCTGGGCATTTTCAGCTCTATCTTAGAGTACCAGGACCTTCCCAGAAAATGGTCCTGGTGCTCCTCTCCATCCCTAGATCACCCTTGGGGAGTTGAAGCACTTAACCATGCTCTGTGGGTAATAGTAGGAGCTCTTTACCCCTGGCTCCACAACACTTCATCCTTTCCTCTGCCCACAATTCCGCTCCCAGCCCAGATGCTCCTGTGCTGTGCTGACATGGGCACTCAGGTGCCCTCCCAGCAACCATGTCCTGTGTGCTCTCACAGTGACAGCTTCTGCCATGGGTCTTGACCACTACAGACTCCTTGAGTGGTGTTGGCTGCTGGTCACCTCTGGATCCAACCCTGTGCTCTAGACTGGGCCAGTTCAGCTGCTCAGGGCCACGCTCAGCTGAGATCAGAACATCTCCAAGGATGGAGACCCCACAGCCTCTCTAGGCAGCTTTTCCAATGTTTGACTACACTTACAGTGGGAAAGGTTTTCCTTGATTCAAGCTGGATTTTCCCCTGCTCCCATTTGTCTTGGTTGCCTCTTGCCTTCTCACTGTGACAACTCCCAAAGGGGTTTGGCTCAATCTTCTCCGCAGTCTCCTATCAGCTACTTGCAGAGAGCAGCAAGGTCCCCCCTTGCTTTCTCTCCTTCAGGCTGGTCACACCAGCCTCCCATAGCCTCTCCTCGCCCAGCCTGTGCTGCAGTGGGAACTGTCCTGGGGATCTGCCAGGCTCACACCAGCCTCTCACTTGTTTCTTGTACTGGTGAGCCAAGATGGGACCAGTTAGCCCTACAAGTGATCCCTGAGGAACATGAACAACCAGCATCAGTTAGACATTGTACTGCTGACCACACTGAAGATGGTGGCCCAGCCAATTTTCCACGCACCCAATAATCCTCTTCTCCAGTCCCCATGTCTTCAATTCTGCTATAAGGAGGCTACAGAAAGACCATGTCAAAAGCCTTGCTAAAGTCCAGATGAACATTCACTGCTCTCCCCTTGTCCACACAGCCAGCCACCTCCTTGGAGAATGCAACAGGGTAGTTCCCCACATCTTCCTTTTCACCTTTCTTGAAGAGAGGTGGGACATTTGCCTTTTTCCAGGTGTCACGAACCTCCCCAGATCATCGGGATTTTTCAAAGATGAGAGAGTGCAATGACATTGGCTGGTTTCCTCAGCACCTTCAGATGTTTCCCTCAGACTCTGCCATTAGACTTGGGCCCTGGGAGGTCTGAAGACAGACTTCAACAGCCAAAATCAAGGCAAGAGCAGCACTGAGTACCTTGGTCTTTTCCACGTCCTTTGCCACTAATTCCTCTGCTCCATTAAGGAGCAGGCCTGCATTTTTCTAAAGCCTTCCTGCTGCTGCTGAAGCCCTTCTTAATACAGAAGCTGTTCTTTTTGTCCTTCACATGCTTCTCTAAGTTCACCTCCAGCTGAGCTTTGGCTCTCCCAACTCCATCCCTGCACACTCAGGCAGGGTCTGCTCCTTCAGGGCAGCCTGTCCCCCCTTCTACCTTGTGCACTTCCTTTTTCCCTTCCTGCTTGTCCACGTTGGCTGTCTACCACGCACGCCTGACTTCCTGCCAAAGACATCCTTGGATTTTGCATAGCTCTGGCCCACATTTCAGTCTGCTCTTAAATGCACACTCAAGACCAGCAAATCCACCACAGCTCTTGCCCTGCTACCACCAACAGAGTTTAGAATAGCATAGGACAGTTTAGTCCACAAGCCTGGTCATGTCAGCACCAGTTTGGATTCTGCCCACCTTCCATGAGTCGGGCAGCTTGGAAAACACTAACTGCTCTGCAAGGGTGTCCCCATGTCCTCTACCTCTTAGAGGCTCTAACAGCTGCCTCCCTGAGCTGTCCTCGATCTACATTTGTCATCATCTCACCTGGAGAATCATCTGCTACAATGACATGAAGACAAAAGAGTAGAAGAGGTCCTTAGTTTTTCCTCCAAGGAGGCAGAAGAAAGCATGCCATGGTTTGCACTCACAAAACCTCAGTCTGACACCCTTGGTTAAAGAAGTGGGCTTGGTCCTCTGCTTAGTAATGTCAGAGGAGTTAATCCCTCTAACCTAGGGGAGCTCTCAAGCTCTGAAAGACAAAAGAGCCTTTAGCAGGCTGCAGCAGTCACATAGAGCCAGTCTCCACCCCTCTTAATCCTGATGCCGTTCTCCAGCAAGCCCTCAGGACAGCAGCCCAAGCACCAGAGACAGCAGCCAGGCCAAGCAATTGCCCGAGACACTGATGCTCCTGGGGATCCATACTAGCCCTGGCTTTTCACTCAGTCCAGGGCACAGCTTTTCCAGCACTGGCAACAGCGCTGGAACTGAGCAGAGATGTTCTGTCCACATTCAGGCTTGAGATGCTGCCCTGGATGCATGTCCTCAGGAGCAGGTTGGGATGTTGCTCTGCCTCTCTCCAGAGCAGCTCCACCAAGGGCAAACCAGAAGCCTGCAAGAGAGGCACGTGTGCAGAGATACCTGCCCAAGGCAGGAGCCCCAGCTCAAATCAAAAACCAGGCTGCATAACAGGACTATTGACTGAGCAAGCATGAAGAAACCAGGTCAACTGAGCAGACTGCAAAGTAACACACCAGGCTGAGGAAAAAAGGAGGATGGCCACAGGGTGACTGCTCCCATCCCCACTAAACCCTTGCTTGGGTCTCTGGAGAAAGTTCAAAAAGCAGTTCACAATAAAACACTGCTTAGAAATCTTTTCCTCAGCTAAGCACAGAAGAAGCCACCAGCAGTCCCCTTTGGAGACCAGCCTCATCTTCCCAGGCCTGCTGCAGCAGTGGGCTGTGCCTAGCAGGGGAGGAGCTGCCAAGGAATACAACACACCACCAGTAGATCAAAGACTACTCAGGAGCAACCACGCCTGTAGCCTTCGGACAAAACTACCTCTCAGGCTCTCTTCCTTCCAGCCCACCATTGAGCTGTTCACACGCAGCCATTTCTTCCAGCTCCTCTGAACGCCAGGAGAGCCGGCAACACATCTTGGCATCACTCAGACCTGGGTACAGCAGCACAAGCTGCTGCGCAGGGAGGTCGTGCAGCAGTGCTCCCACAGACCAAGGGAGGCCTCTGCTAGAGCGTGCACAACACCTCCTTGGGGTACCATCACAGGTCACCAGTTAAAACCAAGCCACTGCAACATCTTTCATGCCCCACTTGTAAACAGTGTGTTTTAAGAGATGATGGTGGTACTCCTTACAGATCCCAAGGACACCTTCAATTTTCCAGCTCACCGTAAAGCCTCCCTAGCTCTAGGCTTATGGAAAAAACACATCTCCATCAGAGCACTGCCTCCATCTGAAACATCTTTGGGCTTCTGAGTACCCAAGGTTCTTGTCCAACTGAGAAAGCGCTTGAGGATTTATCCACTTCTGCAGCCAGACCTGGCTCCTTCTTGCCGAAGCAGCCCTTGCATTTACCTTTCCCACCTGCTGAAACAAGCCACCAATCCTGCTTAGGCATCAACTTCCAGACAGCTTTTCTTGGCAAGTTTAAGAAGGACCATCTCTCAGGACGAGAGAACTAGTCACCAAACATCTAGTGTTAAATTAAAATTAAGTCTAGCAACTCTTGTGATTAAGATTTCCTTTTCAATAAGTAATATTGTGCGATTTGCAGCAACTCCTGTTCTGAAGCCAGCAGTACAAGAGGCACTACCCTGAACTTACACAGCATGCAGCTACCTGACTGCTTACTCTCAGCTGGCTTCTCTAAGCTGCTTTCACAGGTAACTAAGAAGATACACCATGGAAACTCCACCCAAGTATCAGTCCCATTTTCCAGAATGAAGTGGAAATAATACTCCCCCTATCTAAACCACCAACTACGATCATTTAAACCCACAGCCAAGACAAACAAAAGCAACCACCACCACTCCCGCATTACTTCCAGCTCAAGCTGTAAAAGCTGACATTCACAAGTGGCCAGCCCAGCATATCTTGCGCGACTTCTCCACTGCATGCTCCTCCACGCAGCACCAGCTGAGCAAGCAGCTTAGACCCCTACTACATGACGGAGCTGCTGTAAGGAAACAGACCACGTGCTGGCTTCACCCCCGTAACACCAATTGCTTACGTGTACATTCACCCGCGGCTGCGATTTAATGTCACAGATAGCTACCTCGCATTTGGCACAGGGCAGAGGGAACACCCACAGCGAGAGAAGAGCTGGTTCCTGTTTACAGGCCTGCAGCATCTTTCTAGGAGGAGTGATGGCTTTACAGTCTGGAGATCACTGCCAGGTCATACCATTAATACATACAAAGAAAGCAGCTAGTGAGCACACATGTTAATCCATTATTATTTATTAGCTGTACAGCAGTATATTCTCCTTCCCAGCTTTCAAACCCCATTACATATTTTATAACAGTATTTTTTTCCCATGTTGGCTTCCTAAAATAATGAAAAATATCACACAGTACAGCTAAGTACAAAAATGCATCAACCTAGAGTCTGATAGCTAAACTGATAGCTCTCTTAAAAGCGATACATAGAAGAAAAATTTGTTTGAAATCAGCAAGACTGAGGCTCTATAAAAAGCTTACATATTTTAACATGTGACAGTTCATATACAGGCATCATTTGTATTTCACATTATTCCTTTTTTGTCTTTATCAGAGATCCAAAATTGTGTAATTACTGACCTATTAAAATTTCCTGGCCCAGGTTTTGAGGGCTGCAGTGACCCACTTATAAATCACCACTTCTTCCTTAACACAGGATTCATAAACACAAAATACAACTACAAGATAGAGCAAAGAAAATGTAGTCGTGAAATTATAACTCAAAAAGAAGGTTAATTATACATGTTTCAAATGCCAGTTTTGTGTGCTTCAAAACCAGATTTCACGTGTGGGTTTCTCTTGTTCCGCAAGCAATAGTCTGGGTACATCTCTTTTCTACGTGATTGGTTATCAACAGCTTTTCCAACATTTACACTCTATCAATTCTCTTATCACTTAGTTTGAAAGGAATTAAAATACTGGGGTTTATTTAAACTGCATTTTTGCATACCTCTTAATTAATGGAAAAAGATTAAAATGTAAAAAAAAGTTATTTACAAGCTTGACCATTACAGAAATGCTTTGCAGAAAGCAAAGCATATTAAGGACAGAAACCAGTTGGAGCATGCCAAAACTACCGTGTGCAGCCGACTTGGAGAACCGGAGCTAGTCAGTGGGGAAAAGCAAAAAACATTTTAAAAGTCTAGAACCCTCCCAAGTCTGCATTTACAGTTAAAAACACTACTGAGAGAAGGAGGCTCAAGGACTCTGGGAACTGGAAGGGCAAGTCCGGAGTGGTTTACCACATACTCTAGTCAAGGCTTCCACTTTTGTGTATTAAAACCTGGTGCATGTAAACACGGCCCTTGGACCAGCTTTACAATGCAGTTCAGAGCAAAACTAAATCAAGCATCTCACAGGAAACCCTCAAGGACTCAAAAATATTTCCTAATGTTCCATGATCCTGTAATGCTAACATAAAACAGCAAGTTCTAGTTAAATCACATTCTAACATCATTTTGAAGTTTTATTTCCCAGTATGTTTGGTAAAATGGTCTAAAATGATGCATTTCCCAAAGCCAAGAAAAAAGGTAAAAGGAAAAATAGATTTGAGCCGCTTAAACACAGCCCAGGCCAGTTCAGTCAGCCAGCGTGATCTTCCTCCATCACCGGTCCATCATGCTGAGAATCATCTCAGGAGTGAGGTCTCCATTGGGAGCTTCCACTACAGCAGGCTGAGCTTCTTCCTCTTCCTCTACTGTTTCCGCATCAGGTTCTTTCTTTACTTCAACTATAATATTTTCAATTTCACCAGTGTTCTGGTCTTCAACCTGAATGATTGCTGCAGCTACAAGGGCAGAAAACAAAAGGAGGAGGGGGAAACAACATTTTTTTTTTTTACTGGTTCCAGAGCTGGCCTGCACACCTCACCAGATAACTTTTCAGTAGATACTTAAGACTCTTCCATGGAAAGGGAAGGTGGGGCCCACAACTCACATTCCCACATTAGCAGGGAGCGATTCAACCTGTCTCATTCATCCAAGTATCAAGCATCTATTTCCTTGCCCCTCTGTGAAGATGTGCTACCACTGCAACAGTTCCAGTATGCCTTCTGGTATTAAGACATTACTCAAACAACAGATATTGTAGAGTAATCAATAAACAAGACCATACCAGTGTATGGGCATAAGGCAAAATGTCAAATTCAGGGGAATCCAGTGATACTAGTGATGAATTCAGCATAAGATGTTTCCACAAGCTGTAATTCTAGGAAGGACAGAAGCCACACTTGTAGCACTGAGCAGACAGGCAAGCCACCAGGGAAGCCATTACCCCTTGAAGGAACAAATTTGCCCTTCCTGCTTTGTTCCTAGAATTTATTTACTCAAGACTTTGCACAGTCACCGATGTCTATTCTTATGGAGAAAACTCTGTAGAGTTGAAATGACAGCTGCATTAATGCTATGCTCAGAACTACAGACCTAAAGCATGTTTGCTTGCAGCAATACCTACAAAAGTCTACATAGGTAAGAATACCACAGTGGTTGTACTAACAGGCGTTTTACCAGGAACTGTACATTAGTAGAGACGCTGTAACTGGTGCAAGAAGCAGTGAGCTGTCTGCACATCTATGAAATGGAATAATACTAAAGAAAAAATAATGTCCTCTCCTTTTAACATGGTCTGAAGTGGCTATGTTCTCTGGTGACCAGGAAACCCTTGCAACAAATTTCACACAAAAGGTGAGTTCTTGTTAAAATAGAGACAAGTACAGTTATCTAGTTTTTAAATAAGCTCACTTGAGGGGAGAAGTTATCCTACAAGAACTACCAAATCCAAGGAAAAAGCAGCTCAAGCAAGCAGTATAACATAAGCTTCAATTAGTGACTTACGCTGGGATTGTTTTGGCTGAGTGGCAGCTTTGCCTGGTGGTCTTCCTCTTCGTTTCTTACTGGGAGGTGGTGCAGGAGCCTCTTGCTCAACTTCTGGTTCAGCCTCAATTTCTACTGCTGTCTCCTCCTCATCTTCATTATCATCCAAATCTGGTTCAGCATTTTCCTCTGTATGAAACATTGTATTAGGTAAGTCTTCAGTTTAAACAAGAAACAGACACATCCATCTACAGAGAACCACCACCAAATCCTCATCCAAAAGCAGTCAACTCGGATGAGAAAGAAGGCAAACAAGTCCTTTGTTGAGAAGCTGGTGCCACAGACTGTTAGTCTGTCACCCTCACATTAGATGGAACAAATTGTCCTTCAGAAAGCAAAAGAAAACATAATTATGTTAGGTTATGCAATAAAAGCTCCTCTGCACATCCACAAAGGAGCTCAGAAAGACAATGGCAGGAGAGAGACCAAATAATACACTGCTGGGCTACTCCCAGGTCCATCACAGGAGCCATCAGCCCATCAAAGTCCCACCTGCACAACTCACAGGAGGTGCACAGGGGTGCACAATAGAAGGAGGGAACCCAAATCAACTTCTGAGGAACAAACATCTTGTCCAGGGCACTCCCAGGTGAGCCACCAGCCCCAGCATCCAGGTGCAAACCCCACCATGATGAGTCATCAGGAGCAGCTCTCCTGATCACCTTTTACACTAAGAGGTATGGGGGAATTGAAAGACATGGATTTGATGGACAGACCACTCAGTGGATAAGGAATTGGCTGGATGGTCACACTCAAAAGAGTTGTGGTCAACAGCATGACGTTCAAGTGGAGACCAGTAACAAGTGGCATTCCTCAGGGGTTGCTCTTGGGACCAGCACTGTTTAACATCTTTGTCAGTGACATAGTGGGATTGAGAGCACCCTCAGCAAGTTTGCCAACACCACCAAGCTGTGTGGTGCAGTCAACACACTGGAGGGAAGGGATGCCATCCAGAGGGACCCTGACAGGCTGGAGGAGTGCACCCATGCAAATCTCATGAAGCTCAACAAGGCCAAGTGCAAGGTCCTGCACATGGGTTGGGGCAATCCCGAGCACAAACACAGGCTGGGCAACGAGTGGATTGAGAGCAGCCCTGCAGAGATGGACTTGGGAGTGCTGGTTGGCAAGAAGCTCAACATGACCTGGCAATGTGTGTTTGCAGCCCAGAAAGCCCAGAAATTCTGGGCTGCATCAAAAGAAGTGTGGCCAGCAGGTCAAGGGAGGTGATTCTGCCCCTCTACTCTGTTCTCATGAGACCCCGCCTGGAGTACTGTGTTCAGCTCTGGGGACCCCAACATAAGGACATGAACTTGTTGAAACGAGTCCAGAGGAGGGCCACAAAGATGATCAGAAGGCTGGAGCACCTCTCCTATGAAGACAGGCTGAAAGAGTTGGGGATGTTCAGCCTGGAGAAGAGAAGGCTCTGGGGAGACCTTATAGCAGCCTTCCAGTACCTAAAGGGGGGCTGCAAGAAAGCTGGAGAGCTACTTTTTACAAGGACATGTAGTGATAAGAAAGGGGTAATGGCTTTAAACTGAAAGAGGTTAGATTTAGATCAGATAAGGAAGAAATTCTTTACCGCAAGGGTGGTGAGGCACTGGAACAGGTTACCTGGAGAGGTTGTGGATGCCCCATCCCTAGAAGTGTTCAAAGTCAGGTTGGATGGGGCTTTGAGCAACCTGGTCTAGTGGAAGGTGTCCCTGCCCATGGCAGGGGTGTTGGAACTAAATTATCTTTAAAGTCCCTTCCAACCCAAACCATTCTATGATTCTGTGATTCTATGAATTGCTGGCTGGGGGTGGGACACAATGGGATGCAGGGGAAAGGCAGTTTTGGATCACACAGGACTACTTATGGGATGCTTAGGGGAGGGGCTGAGGTGATGTGGAGAGGAATTAAGTGTGTGAAATAGAGGGGCAAGAGGATAAAAAGGGCCAGTCACACATAAATAGTGGTAACAGCCACTACAGTATCTCTACAAAACACTACAACTCAAGAGGGATCCGAGCAAGTCTCCTAGCCCTGAAGAAATGGCAACACCATACTTCAGGCCTTCTCTGTTAAGTAGATAGGAAACCAGGGCAGCAGCTCCCAGACACTGGGACTTATGTTCAAGACCTCAAAATCTCAAGCTGAATATGGCAGAACCACACAAAACTGGGGAGTTCTTAAGCATTAAGGGTGAGCACATGTCTGCAGATTGCTCACCATGCTTTCCAGGGCCACTGACATACAGTTTACCAACCAGTCACTAAAAGGATCTTCCCCAACACCTCTCTTCAGAGGCAGGACAGGTCTAATACAGCATATTTTATGAGGCCCTGTCTACTCAAAGAATTTAAGATGGCACCTCCCATTCACATCAACTCTTTGCACCTCATTGCATTTTGGAGCTGATTCCAATCCAACAGTCCTCATGGCAAGCTGTGGGGTTTTTTTTGCAACTTTTATGTTGTTAACTGAGCTTATTGTTCTAGACTTTATTCTTCAGAACACTCCTTAAAGTTACTAGGTTAGCACCATCCACATGATCAGAATGCCCTGATCAAAACCAAAGCAGACAAAAAGCAGTAAGAGATGTCAAATAGGATAGTATTGTTTGGACAGCAAAATGATTGCCCTTAAATTTGTAAGGGTGTCAACTGCATAGAAGAGTGGCTTCACTCATGAACAAAAGGGCAATTGCATAAGGCATACTTCTGTTTATCCACCTAAAGGGGAAAAAACCACCCAAACAAACTGCCCCTTACGTACACTGAGGCACATATATGCTACATTACTTTACACAGTCACTCAAGGAATATTCCCCAAACCAAATTTCTTTCATTTATTGGATTTCTCAGGTGCCAGCTTTTTAGAGCTTCTTTATATCACCCCCCTCAACTCAGTGTCTATCAACTAGAAGTCTGTCTAACATTGGGCAGACAGGCCAGATGGGAGACAAAACTATCATTTGCTATCTGGTATTTTTCCCATTAGCACAAGACAGGTCTGTTTCATCACAGCTTTGCTCACCATTTTTAGATATTTAGCAGTTGCCAAAACTCATGAAACTGCAGATCTAGAGATAAAAACAACACTGAATAATGCAGTTCTCCTGAGAATGTGGTTAGGGCCTCTTTCTTACCACTACTTAGCTCACACTAGTCAATTCTTCACATCTATCAAATGATTCCTGAGAAGTCAACCCAGACTTGTCAACTCATCTGAGGCTGAAGGGATTCTCTCAGTTACAAAGTCTGAGCCACAGCCATACAGAGCTCATCATCAGTCCACCTAGCAAGCATGACTTCTGACCAGCTTCCCCAAAAAATTGTTTTGCACCTGGACCATATCAACTAAATAAAATTTGGGGTTTTAGAATAGGCTAAACTCCCAGGAAGCCTACAAATCAGATAAAAATTAGATACTCCAGAATCCCATATTTTTAATTACCTTCCATCAAGGCAGTTATTTTACTCTCTCTACCTCCATGATCTTTTCATATTTTAAATGAACAATTAGTTACACGTGCTTTTATTCAACTGATTGTAACACTTTTTTTGAAATACCTATACAAACATGAGGTTAAGCACTTATTTCTACAGTTTTTGAAGTCAAGGTTTGCACAAGCCGTTTGACCATACTCATCCTATAAAACTTGTTTGCCACATAAGCATTTCAGATATACATTCTCTAGCCAGAAAGATGCCTACACCCCTTGATTAATTACATAAAACACTCCGGATAAAAGACTAATCAGCAACACTGCTTTTGCAGAATCATCTTTGAACTGGTTGGTCTTGAGACTCTACTTCAACTTTCCTGCTGAAGACATGACTAAGCTTTCCCTCCACCAGGAGGGAAGACTATGACTGAGTTTTTCCTTCACAAATAGGACCACAGTGAAGGTGATCACTACCTGCTGCAACAGCTTCTGCCATCTCCCTGTTCTGGATAAGCTTACAGACAATAGCCACCCTATTACAAATTGCACCTAACCCATCTTCTGGCACGTTATCCAGTAAGTCAGAGCCCTTCAAAAGCCATCTTCTCAATATCAGCATACATGCAAACACACGCATGAAGCGGAAGACACCACCAGCTCCTTGACCCTTCAATTGTCTCAGCAGGCTGTCCACAACAGTCCATAGATTGCCAGTACTGTCTCCACCATTCTCTTGGATGCGGCCAGCCTTCCTCCACAGAAGCAGCCAAGCTATTCAGCAGTGGGGTCATCTGGACATGCCACATGCCACCCAATAGCAGTGAAGCAAGAGCACGTACCATTTCATAGCAGTGCACCACAGAAACACACAGTTTCTTTTGGCACACTGAAAGCATTACCAGAGAATTTCACACACAGAAGAGCAGGCAGGACAGGAACTGCGCAGCCTAGGCAAAGGGTGTCAGACTGTTTTTTCAACTACTCTGTCTTGGAAGAGGCCCGGGACAGCAGAATCTATACTATCCCTCACAGGCAGTCACCTCTGTACTTGGCCACATACCATCATTTTTTGCTTGCCAACTAGATAAAAGCTTTTCAAGTGCCAGAACAAACCTGTAGAACGGGCAAACTAACAGCTAACACACACAGCAAGTCACAGGCCTGTAGTTCTCAGAATGTTCTGAGCCATTTCTTACCACTGTCAGAGGAATCTTCTTTCTTAGACCGCATCTTTCTCTTTCGGCCACGTTTGCCCTTCTTTGTCTCTCCTCCATTCTCTCCTTCCCCACCATCTAGGCCAGAGCAGTTATCAGCATGTCTGGCCATTGTGTTCTACTCAAAGAGAAAAAACACAACAAAAAAATACAACATGCATTGAATCCAAGATCAGATATTCTGGCTCTATATTTTCAAACACATTTCTGGTAACTTGCATTTTTTCTTTTTCTTCTCTTAAGAAAGACTATGTAGGGGAAACTGGTAAATTTCCATCAACTTTATGAATAAAAGTTGCATTTTCACATTGCTTATTATGTCAACCCTAATACATGCTAGTACTAATTCTGAATTATACCAGGTCTCCCCCCGTCTCTTTTCCTCTGAGAAAGAAGTGCTCTATTTCAGAGATCAGTATTGTGCCATGTACCTCATGCACCTTTCCTTTTGGGTAAACCTTTCCTTTTGGGTAAACCTGTTCCCCTCCCCTTGGTTAAAAGCCTCATTCCACCACAAAACACCACAATTCAAAGCAGTATATTCTCTTACCCTGCGAGTGAATGTTTTGCCACACTTGGAACAGACGAAGGCAGCAGGGACAAAGTTAGGATCGTGGTATCGTTTGAAGTGCATATCGAGGAGCTGTTTCTGACGGAAGGTTTTATCACAATGGCTACAGGCATAAGGCTTTTCTCCAGTATGGGTCCGTTTATGCATGACCATGTGTCGCTCCTGACAGGGACAAGACAGGAAAAGTAACTTGAGAACTCAGATATATGGATACAGAAGAGTGAATTTTCAGCTAAAGGGAGGCCAAAACTTTATCCTTAATATCAAGGAAAGGATGATTCTGCAGGAATGTGAGAACATCCTGACTGATGGCATAATCAGTCCTAGCTACTTCCATCATAGATGGACTCTTATCTCTTTGTCAACAGATGCATCAAAGGTTGTGACTTAGAAAGTACTTCTCTACAGGGGAACGCTACACCATCAAGAAGCAAAGGCCACTGAACCTTCCTTCACACCCTTCAAAAGATTTAGAGAGCTAATTTGATCTTGACAGCTGGTCAAACTTAACAGCTAAGATTTCCACCTTATATTTTTAGCTCCTGTTCTAATGCTCCTAAGAGGTGCCAGTCCCCCAAAGCTTACCTGTCTGCATGCATAATCGCACTGGTCACACTTGAAGCGCTTCTCATTCTTGTGAGACTTTTGATGCTGTATGAGGGCATACCGCTCATGAAACACAGCATCACAGTAGCGACACTTCTTGCCCTGTTCGATGTAGGAATGCTGCTTTCGCAAATGGACACCTAGGAACAAAAGAATCAGAGGCTTTAATCACCGTGCCTTTCTAAGCATGAAAGACTAGCCTACAGTTCCCTTAGCAATCTCCCTGCATGCAGTCTCAAGCTCAAGCCAAAAAAGTGAAATAGTTAATTTAGGATTCTACCAAAAACCTAAAAGACTCTCAATTAAAAGCACCCAGAACAATTTCTAGACAGAAAGGTCTTGAAGAAAAACTCCATTGAGTTTTTCCACAGGATTCTAGATTTGGTTATTAGTCAGTCTGTGCTGATACAGTACACTTGCATTTGATTAACATATGTTTGTCACACTAAAGTGCCTCGTGGACTGTTATGCCAGGTAATACACTGGGGGAAACAGGATTTTCTGCAGGATTAGAAGTCAGAGTGACAGGGCTAGAAGGCAACAGGGATACCAGCAGATAATCCCCAAAAGAGGTTTTAGTCACTTCTTTAAAATCCTCCAACTATGAGCATACCACAGCTGCACAAGGTACCTTATGGTAGACTAAAGCATTATGAGAAGAAAAATTCTTCATAGCTAACATCAGTTTTCCTCTGTTGTAAATCAGCTTGTTTGCTCCCGACATCAACTGACTTCCACACTCTCAAACTGCCTCTTGCTGTAGCACTTTACACTTGTCTTTACTGGAAGGGAGCCCGCCTCCCCATTAGTTGGGTGATATTCTGTTTATAGACAGAAAGTTCTGCCAAACTGTGGCTTCTTCCTTCTCCTCAGCTGCTCTGGGCGTGATATTATTTTTCACCTTCTTGTAGAACATAAAAGAGAGCTTGCCTGCTGGAATCACACTGGGTACTGCTTGCTAGAGTAAGACTCTCCTACTGCAAGGACTTAGGGCTTTTGTGACAACTCAAGTCTTTCCTACCCTGTCTGTGGCACACAGCTCCACACCCTGGAAAATTAAACTATTTGGTCTAATTCAAACTTTTTAGCTTGATGACAATATCTCTGCATGAAACTTAATAGCCTCCAATGTGCAGGAGGTCAAGCCAAGTGACCTCTGGGTTTTTCAAACCTCAATCCACACGCAGTTGTAATCTCAGTCCAAGTTCAATAAATGCCTTGCATCTATAGGCCTGAAAACAGTAACTTGCCTTGTATGCTTGGAAAACACACTACATTTTCAAATAATGAAAAAAACCTTAAAATTCTTAGTTTGCAGCAGCTATTGTAAGGTAAAAGTGTGTATTACCAGCCACACATCTAATCCTGTGCTTCATGTTGTACAGTTACCAGAAGTATTAGGTAAAAAAAAGTCAGCAGTTGGGTTACGTGAACTCTATTTCTGGGAAGTGTTTCGTAGAATCTTCACCAAATGGCCACTTTTGTGAGATACATACCCAAGTCACTCTTTCTCGCTATAACAGTATCACAGTGAGGACAGTGAAATTTGGCCACATTCTCCGTGTGCTTCTGCAAAATGTGCATCTTCATGGTACCACTCTGAGTGAAGCGAGCATGGCAGATGTAACATTCATATGGCTTCTCTCCTTCAGTAGCAGAAGGAAAAAAAATAGCACAAGTACTTTTATTAAGAAGAAATCTCACCAAGAAGCCCCAAACAAAACAACCTCCCAAAACTTCCAACAGGCAGCTAGTTGACAGAAAATAGTAACCCTAGAAAGAGCTCAGTAATGTCTCTTTCTCTATAAATTTTAGCTTCAGCGTGCATCTTTCTACAAAGAGACTCAAGTCCAATCTTTAAGCAAATGAGTTAAATTGTTATCCTTACTCTGAGAAATGTATGGAAGACCTACACACAGGTTGCCAGAAGACAGCAAGTGGCATCAGATTTTTGGGGGGCTTGTGGGTTCTGAATGCTCATGTATACATGCAAGGGCATTTTTTCCCCTTCAATTTTAGCAATACGATTAATTTGGCATGACAGTAACGTTCTGTGCTAAAACCATCCCGATTTCTATTAAAGAAAAAATGTAGGATTTTTAAAAAATAACATGCATGAGACGCTTTTGCAACTACACTCAAGCATGAAACTATAAAAGGCTATAATATTCAACCAGAAGTGGAAAACTGGTAATAGGAGTTTCTTCTGTTCACACTGGAAGTGCCTGTACATTATCACCTCACAGTCAGACTGGAAATCAGAATTCTCCAAGCTCATTTCTTGGTGCAGCAGTTACTACCAGGTTATGAATTTACAAGTGCTTAGAATCACGGTGCACTCTCTTCATTTACAGATTTTATAAAGGTTTTTTTATCAACTACAAAATTATATTTCTTTTGCTGTTTAAGTGTTAGCACCCATTGTACACAGCCTCAGCACTCTTTGACGCTAAACAACACACTAAAAAACCATGGCATCAATACCAGAGTGGGTCCTCATGTGCCTCTTCAGTTTGTAGGTATCCCTGCTGGCATAGCTGCACAAGCTGCACTGGAACGGACGCTCTCCAGTGTGAGAACGAATGTGGCGTTTCAATTTGCTAACCTGGAAGTCAAAAGCAATACTGAAATTAGCATAGATGAGCAGGTCAGTTTGCCAAAAGTACAAGAAATCAGTCAAGATTAAGTTTAAGGCAGTCTATTTTTATCTTACCACTAACCCAAACAAGCATGTTCTAATGCCATTTTTACACTGCACATAGCCACTCACTCCTGCCCACTCTACTTCACCTCCCAACTTCATTCCCAATCTTGCTTGATGCTTGCTCCCACGTTCAGTGCAGCCTGGTTTAGAGTCTTGTGCTCACCTTACTGTTATCAACCATCTCAGCATCTGAAGACACGCTAAAATTTGAAAGTGTCCTGGAGAGGCACAAGAAAGTGTTCTGGGAAAGCATGCACCCAAGGAACATTGTGGGAGGCGAGTGTCCCCTGTACAGTATATTCTTCTCCACAGGGTGCTTTCTTGGGTCCTCTCCAGTTACTTTGAGAAGGATAAGATAAATCAATTTCTTGCT
Source organism: Astur gentilis (assembly GCF_929443795.1). Classification (NCBI taxonomy): domain Eukaryota; kingdom Metazoa; phylum Chordata; class Aves; order Accipitriformes; family Accipitridae; genus Astur; species Astur gentilis. The sequence continues at coordinate 9,020,311 of NC_064886.1, forward strand.
AAGAACAACAAAAAAAATCTAGTCCTACAATCAACAAGGTGACTTAATTCCCTTCCTCTCCTGCTTTTATCTAGAAGGCACCAACCCAGCTTAAAGGTCAGCATGAACACAAACGTTAAGGCATTTTTTGCTCAAACGTGACCACGCTGCTTAATCACCAACCTATGTCTACAAAACGCAGCACGAGCTCACGTATAGATCAACTTGGTTATTTATTCCTAACTCATACTATGAAAACTACTGCAGCACAATTTATTCAGCACTCAAACCACAGGGCATGGAATTACAGCACTGCAGCCACAGTGTGGATAGGAAAAAAAGCCCAAAGCCCCTACTCAACCTCTCCCCCCTGTAGCCTTCTTCCACTGCAGACATCCCCTTGTTTTGTTGTTTTTTTTTTTAAATTATGGTGCTCATCATCTTGCTCAAATTTCCCATCACAATATAAAGGCTGTCCTGTAGCATAAGTAACAATACTGCATAGGAGAGAGCATCCAAGGAAGCTTAATTTACTTGAGCAAATTAGACAATCACCCAGTATTAGCAAAGCTGCTTTTCACCAATATTGAGGCAAAGGCTCATTAGTTTTTGCTACAGTCACCTTAGTGGCATAAACCAATCATATGCAGAATGCACATTTCTAAAATGGGAGGGTACCTCTAGTCTGAAAGTCCATCCTTACTGCAGCAGGAGATGGCTGCCTTCTTCAAGACGGAGCATGCTATGACTCCTGCAATCATCTTAAAGGCCAAATAATTTAAGAAACAATGACAACAACTATTGTCTCCAAAGAGGAAGTGGACATCACTTAGAATTTCTGTGCATAAATGCTCACTGTTTTCTCATTAACTGAGGAAACCCCACCATTTGCTTCCAAGAGCAGACCTGATTTATAACTTTTTCTTCTCAGAGCCTTTTAAGCAAATAGCCAAAGAGGAAATGCCTAAGAACAGTTTGTAACAGATGGTGAACAAGCTTTGAAGCGTACAAGGAAGTATTCAGTGCTGTAACAATTAACCAACATACCTCCACACTAGCATAATCACACATTGAACATTTGAATGGTTTCTCATGGGTATGTTTGTAGCGGCGATGCCGAACCAACTCTCCACTGGTCACAAAGGCCATGTCGCAGTCTGGGCACTTGTGAGGGCGAGTACCTAATAGTTTGCAGCAAAACAGGAAGATGACATTCAGATATAGTGACAAAAGAGAATATGGAACAGTTTGGGGGTTACTTTTTTTGGTTTTAAAGTGAATTAGCAACATTGCTTTCACATTCTGAAAGATTAAATTAGAGAAGCAAATAATACACAAGAGTCAACTTTTGTATAAATAACTAATGGATTGAAGATCTTAGAGAATTAATATCCTTTCAGTGAGGAAACAGACTCCCTTATTTTCGTATCACTTGGTTATTTACAAATTTCAAACCACCCAGTTAGACATAAGTATGCAGACAAAACAAGGGATATGAATGACATTTTTTTCACAGAAAGGTCACAACAAGCTTAAGTTTAATTACAGTTCAATTACCTGTAGTTTTATACCAGAAACTTTAGTAAGGACCACAGAAATCTGCTACAGTTCCTAGCCATAAGTTTTATTGGTCCAGTTTATAACCTCCTCCTTGGGGTTAGTTTTTTTTTGTTGTTATTTTCAGTTCCCTTATGTTTAAGCTCCAGCCTCATTCTCATCTTACTTTTCTGCAAACAACAGCAGCAACACAAAGCTTAGTACTAATGCCAAAGACAAATGGAACATTTCTGTAACCTCAGGTAATTTCAGATGAAGCCCAGGATCAGTTTTATCCCTGTGTACAGGGCAAGCTCTGTACCTGACCTGGCCAGGCAGAAAACTGCATTCATATGAGAAACAAATGACAGCACTGCATGGTTTCTTCCTTTTTAGCTTGTTCCATAAGAGAAATTAGATTCAAGATAGATCCATCCTGGTTTTATATCTGTTCTAATGACAGAGCAGATCCTACAAAAACAATGTACACAAAAGCAAGAGTACCTGTGTGAGTGTTGAGGTGGTTCCTCAGCAATGTGACTGTCCGGAAAGCTCTGCCACAGAGATGGCACTTATGTGGTCTTTCATCAGTGTGGCTTTTCATGTGGCGGTCCAAGTTGGAACGACGCGGACAAGTGTAACTGCACAGTTCGCACTGGAATGTCTTCTTTACACCTAGCCATGAAGGAAATAACCTTTACTCTTGACTGTGGTCTACTGCATAACATAAGAGATCAGCAGGGCAAAGGAAAGCTTCTTGGAGACATAACTACTACAAGGAAACATCATGTACCATTAAATCCAACTGCATACCCTTACAAACAGTCATTGCTGACTATGGCTGACTTGGTTTCAATTTTCATTAGTATGCCAGCACTCAATGGTCCTTCTCCCCTCTAAAAAGGGCTGCTTAACTTACAGTTTTAAGAAAAGTCAAATGTACATATTGCTGTATTTTGCACCACCTACCTTACCCAGCAATTGATTAGGAAAAAACACACAGAACTAATTATACTGTTGGTTCCTGATGTAAACCACATGTACACAAACTCTTACATATGCATTACAGCAAGGAGAAGAATCTTCTGAACTGTAGTTATATGGGAATATTAATGCCACAGCATCACACTCAAGGAAAATGAGCTCCTTTATAGCCTAGATAGACAAGATGGGATGTTTGCCCAGGAAACAATAGAGCCGAGTGCTATTATATAAAGAGTACATGACACTGGGCATGTTTGCTTTCCTCCCACTTGCATCTACTCACACTTCAATCATATTTCAAGGTCCCACCATAACAAATACATTTTTAAAACCCACTTGCAGATGGGAAGCTTACCTTTCTTTTTAATTTTTGTTGGTTTAGGTGGCTTCATATTGCCCACCACCTTTTCTGCATTGACCTCAGACAACAAACCCTCCTGCTGCTCTTCTTCAAAGTCATACACAGAGACATCCACATCTTTGCCTTCCTCAGTGTAGCGAAGCTTACTCTTTTTGTTTTTCTTTGTTTTTTTGGCTGGTGGCTGATAGTCTGGATCTTTTTGCCAATTGGGATCTTCCTGTGGCTGAAGTTCACCTTGTTCCAGTGTCTCCACCTCACCATTTGCACCCACTTTCACTACTTGGAAGCCTTCTGGTAAAGGGAGGGTGTGACAGATCATGGGCTCTCCCTCTTGCAGGCCTCCTTTGGAAACCTCATTTTCATAAGCTCCCTGAAGTTCTTCCACAGATGTGGTGGCAACAGGTACAGTCACTGGTACAGGTACTTGGACCAGCTGAAGCTCACCAAGGTTTATAGGCTGCTCTTCCATATTAACAACCTGAAGTGTTATGATCTGTGTGTCATCCACGGTAGCCTCTGTTTCTTGAGGCACTGCACCTTCCATTACTTCAGTCTTCATCTGAAGAAGAGTTGGATCCAGCTGTTCCATCATCACCATCTGCACACCACTGTTGACATCCTGCACCACTTCACCTCCATCTGCTTGGTTTGGTGGTATATGACAAGCATCGTCCTCCTGCCCACCTTCACGTCGCCTTTGATAGGTTTTTCTCTCTTTCCCTTTAATAAAAGTTTCTGATTCTTCCACAATAGCTTCAACTGCCTCACCTTCCATTTCACCTTCCTGCTGTAAAAACAAGAGAATGAATGCTGCACACCATTCAATGTATTTTAGCAACTGCACAAACCCCACAGAGGGACAAGTGGCCTAACTGAAAACAACCAGCTCAAGAGCAGCAACATATTGCAATCATATTCAGAAAACGGGATTTGGTAACTGTAGGTCTCTCCTAGCGTATTGCCACCATAAACCAAGGCAATCACAGAATGCTGCCTGAAGTGAGACAACTGTACCAGTTTCTTGGAAAGGACAGAAAACAAGGAGGAGAAATTAAGTGATATGCATGTTCCCATTTCTCAGACCACAAATCCCACAGGCAAGATGTACAGCAGTATTATTCTTTACTGAGCTTGTTTAGTCACTTCACACAGTTTAGCAATATCAGAGGCAGTCTTTGGCTATAAATTTTAAAGATACAAAGATAACATACTGTTAAAAGTAAAGAGCCAACCTTAAAGAAAGTCTTGCATCTGAGAAGCGCAGAACTTTTCCAGGAAGAAAAAGCACTAAGAATTGAGCACAAGAACTTACTTCTCACTTGTTTCATGTCAAACAACTACTATTTCCTGTATGTTTAAACTTCTCTGAACAACAAAAGTAAAAAGGACATAATCGAGTTAGTCAGGTGTATTTCTTGTAAGCAGCATGGAGTTCAACTCCTGCTCCCACTTCTGGGCACAGCCTGGCCCCTGAGCAGAGCAGAGCAGAGCAAAGGATGATGCATGGTGCCCTCTTCGGGCCGAACGAGCTGCAGCAGGCAGACAAGGCTTAGGTACAATTTTATATCAATGTAAATGATGGAGACTCAGAGCTGGTGGACTCTAATGATTTCTCACGATACCTGGGTTAAATCTATCCACAGTCATAAACAAACAACAATATTAAAGTTTATCATTTTGGTGGGCCTTAACTGTAATTCTGAAAATAGTTGCGTTCAAGCATAACATTGAGATTTTTCTTCCTTCTCAGACCATGCAGGATTCTTCTCTGCAGTCAGGGTAAAATATGAAATTCCTGTATTCTCATTCTGCAGGAAGGTTGCTTCCAGAGTAATAATACCTGAAAGAAATTATCATTTTGTAGCTGTCTTTTTCCCCAAATGAAAATAACAAAAATCATAGTAAAGCAGTATTTTGTAAGTCTACCTCTGTTTCGGGTGCTTTGCCTTGGGAAAAATGAAAGCAGATTCCACAACCATGTCAAATACATTCCCTGCATCAGGATATACTTTATTATACCCCTCACATAAGTGTTAAAAAGGTACCAAGGTCAATTTTACTGCTGAAGCAAGTAACAAAAATGCCGGTTTCCTTACAAAGCTTGTGACAAAGTTCTGACTTCAATTCCAGATTTGGTAAGAGACTTCCACATTTTCCTATTGGATTGACTGGCCTCTCAGACCAACTAACGGAATCTATTTAATCTGTCTTGTGAACTCAACACTTAAATCTCACACCATACTACTTTCAAATATCTACACTTAATCTTGCATATGCATTTTTGAAATACACAGGCTTACATACATAAACATGAAACAGCTGTTAGTCTTCACCAGCTTTAAGAATTACAGGACATGTAATTGTTATTATTTTTAGAGTCTCCTTGCTTTTACTCTACTGCCTTTTCTAGTATCATCCACTTCTGTTGTGAGAGCAATATAGTTCATATTGTTCTTCAGCCTGCTCAGACTAGGGACATCTATTAATGTCCTGTCGTGATATTCATTATGTTGTGGGCAGCAGCAGTCTCCAGGGGGCACCAAATACCCAGAAATGCTGACATATGGCTTCATGTGCACTCCCTGCAGGGATCCAGCCTCTCCTTTCCTTTACCACCCATCAGCTTTTCCAGTCAAAGCAAATCCATATGGATAAACAGCTGAAGTACACAAGATGATGTAAGTACTTAACACCGGCCAGCAGGCGATCAGAACTAGTCTTTGGTCTACAGCAACTGCAAAACAATTGGAGCAAATTGTTTTTCAATCATCTCAAGTAGTTGCAGAGAGACAGAAGGAGAAGCCTCTTCAGGTGACCAGAATTCTCTGAACAAGAAAAGGATGGACAGAGCTAAACAAAAGATAAGAATGTGGTAAACGGCTGGGAGAGTGGGGGAGGCAATAATAACAAAAGATTTAAGACAGAGGGAAAAAATGGCAAAAGCCCATCTGCAGAGCTAATGCAATTCCACTTTGGGGCCTTGTAGAGGAACAGAGCAGAGGTCAGCAACCTTGACACAAACACATGCAGCTCTGAGCAGTTCAGGTCAGGCTCTCATAAGGACCTCCACGTTAATTGCCAATATCAAAGTTGGTAACAAGCCTGCTAAGTCACCTGAAAGCAAGCCAACAGGCCAAGATTTGCCAGTGTCCTCTAGGATCCTGCAGAAGCAGGTCCTCCAGTGGAGCGGTTGGAAGGCATCATCTCAGACTCGCGCAACAGAAAATCCTGTGTCCACCAAGGAACAGGTCACTCACATAGATGTAGACTTTTGCACATGGCTCACGTTGTCAGGAAAGTTTGCCAGCCTAGGAATGCAGACTTACACTGAGACCAAATAAATGCCTGCAGGCAAGACTTAGCTTAAAGAATCCTCACAATGAAGGGTATACATGCGTGTGAAATAAGTGAAAGGCCTCTCACAACCATTCAGCAAAGAAACCAAGACAACCCTATTTTTTCCAGCTCCCTCTCTTATTTTAGAGATGATTATCTCTTACCCTAGAGTTACCTGTCGCTACTCACCACATCCTCCTGCGAAAGCCAGACCCCAAAGCAGCAGGCCCGGCGAAGCACGGCTGTCCTCCAGCGGCGAGCGACCCACACTGCAGCAGCGCAGCCGGGATGGTTTCCTGCTACCTCCTCTTTCACTGCCCTCTAGTTCATCCTGACTCCTGTACTCCAAAACTCAGCACACGGATAAGCATTTACTCCTGCGTGTTCCATGCTATGCACTACAGTCTGTTCCTTTCGGTAAATTAATCTGAAAATGACTGTTTTTAAAGCAAGGCTTTTGCCAGCAGAGGAACTGTTACAGTATTTTAAACAAAACTACAAACACTTCAGGTTAAACTAACAACATACCATGAAAATACAGAAATATACAGAAAGAATCTCAATTGATGTCTTGGCCAGCTCAAAAATTTTGCCAAGCTACCAAGATTTCTTCCCAAGAAAGTGTGGATTTTCAAATTAAAATACTTCTACAACTGGGGACACACAGGATGGCCTCTAAACTTGAGAGAAAAGGGAGCTAGACAAGATGTATGGGCTCTTTCTTTCCTATTAAATTCGCTCTCTGGACACTCTCCATCTCTGCTGTGGTGAGTTTTGCACTGCCTGTCCATGTCACTTCTCAATCACTCTGTCTTAAAGTATTAGCCAGGTTTTGTCCTTCTTCCGTTTCTTTTTTTTAAAACTTAAATGTCCTTTTTCACAAAGTGGGTTTTAGAGGAAGGTTTTATATTTATTGGAGGAGTCACCAGAAGATACCATCAACTCACTGAATGTGATCCCCACAGCTTGCTGAGGATTTTCCATTTCCACTAATTTTAACAGAATTGGATCTTCCTCATCTTTTTACAGATTCACTCCTAGAAATTACCCAGCCAAGTTCTGAGACAAAGTTTCCAACATTTCAGAGAACATGCGTCGCTTGCTACAACCAAGACCATTATAGCAGAACACTAGGAATAAAAACTGCTCAATATATTTTGCCTTGCCATTCTCCCAACTTTTTATTTCTGGCTTTTATCTTCAGCTCTCTTCCTACCAGTTACTGTACCTTATACCAACAGCTTAGTTCCACAATGACTGACTAAGAAGGAAAACAAAGCAGCAGGTTAACAGAAGATGATTTGGTAAATCAAGACTGGGGGGAAAAAAAAAAAAAAGAAAGAGAAGAGCTTCCAGAATAAGGATAGTGACCAAGGAAAGACCAAAGAACATTTGAAATCAACACCTCAATTCCCATGCAATAGCTCAAGCTAGTCTTAACACACATGCTCGCTCAACAGGCTCTACCAACTCAAATGAGACGCACTGGATCACTAAACAGCTCAATGCATTGTCACAATCCAATTAGCCAGGTAAAAAGTTGTGACATCCAAACAACAGACCTAAGCTTTCTCAAATAACTGAGAGGCAGCTCATCTAAAATACTGAAACAAGCAGAAATAAGATGGGGTATGCATTTGATACAACTGACACCTCACTCCAGTGAAAGGAATCAAAAGATTGCTTGAGAGAAAGTAATTTAATGCCAACAGACCTACTAACTGCAGCACAGGAAAAAGTCTCAGCCCAACTACAATAGAATGTTTTGCCATTCTGGGTCCCCTCCAAAAGCCTCACACTTAACCAACATAGCATTCAGCTTGAAGGTATAAACTCTTAACATTCAGGAAGATGATTTAAGAAAACTTCCAGTACAGCAAGGCAGATAAAACTCAACACATCAACACAAAGACAGCATTCAATTAATGCAATCCTACAACAGCATTAATCTTAATTGTAGAAATATTAAAGACAACTTGCTGTAGATGTCAATGCAGACAGTACAAACCCAGAGACAGATGTTTATATATTAGGATAGCTAGTGCCAGTGCATGTTCTTCTAGCTGGGTTATTTATAATAAAGCTACTGTCACAAAGAGGCATTTGCCTGCCTCTCAGCCAATGTTAAAAAAACAAACCCTGAACTGCATCAAGCTTCATGGACCAAATAACAGCAAAATTTATTTTTTTTTGTCAAACAAAGCACAGTCTCACTAAAAACTGTAGGACATTCAAAGCAATTGAAAAGTAGATTTAGTGCTGTAATATACAGTTCACTTGAGCAAAATAATAATAATAGAAACAATGAAACCACATGCTAGCTATCAATAAGTTTTTGACATTCATAAAATAATGAAAATATCAGCAGCTACATTAGTGCAAGCAAAAAAAAAAAGCCAAACCCCTGCAACACATTCAGACTTTGAACTCCAGTCAATCCACATACACATCCCACTCCAAAATTGTCATGGCTTTGACACTTATGGATTAGCCACTTATTAAACTTGATATGTGAGTGGAAATAAAGCACTATGTTAAAACATGGAAGACTTAGGTTTCTCCTGCATACCCTGGGAACCTCTGAAAGCTGAAGAGAGGAATAAACAAAAACTTCACCCAAGAGTCTACAGTTACACAGTATTTCTGCCACTTAAAGCAAGAGGAAGATTTAAAACAAAAGAGTCCAACAGGGTTTATGACAAACAGGCAATTTTTTTTCTTTTTTTTTCCTGCTTGCAGTCAATATTTATGTCTATGTAAGTATTTAAGGACATTAGCAGATGCAAAGTAACTGCAGTGCTTGGTCATTCTCCTTCCTCATCGTGAAATAGCCTTGTCTTTCTTCTGAAAAGCCTCCCAACTAAGCATAGTCAAAGATAAGGGAGTTTAACAGGTAAGCAGCCTTGGCATTTCCTCCAGCAGGGCTTCCCTGATAAGAGATGAACATGGCATGAATGTAACTTTTCTAAAGCAAACAGACATATATAAACCACAAAGCATTAAGCATAGCCTTTCCTAGTGCTGCTCTTACACACTACTCACTGCTCCCGATCTCCTGGGCATATCAGTAGTACCCATAGATAAGCAACAAATCCAGAATATGAATTAGGTGTACGTGCAATCTCTTCTCAAAGCTCTCCTCTCTCAGTTTAAAAGCACACCAATTCTTGTTCTCCACACAGTGTGGTACTAGAATCAAAAAAATCCTGACACAATTTGGAAAGTGGAAGGAAGATACTTGAAGAGCTCTGTGTAGGGCCATGCACCCGCAGGCAGAGTTTGCTAGCTTGGTCTCAGCACTTCACAAACACCACTATAAAGCTTTTGAACTCAGAGTGGTTCTAGGAGTGGTTCTAGGAGTTGTTCAGCCACAGTACTACATTTAAGAGGCTCAGCTGGATCCAAACAGGCTAGCTGTGCATAAAGCCAAAGACCCACAGGTTATCCAGAACTCAGATTATATGCATAGAGACTGAAATTTCATACTAGACTCTCATCCATTTCTGTTGCTAACTGCCCATAGAAATACAGAAGATTACCAGGGCTAGAGTTACTTAAGCATCCAATTATAAAAGTTGTACAAAAGCTTAAGAATCTTGTGTTCAATTCTTTAGGAACAGGTGAAAGAGGGAACCACCTTTTTCCTCTTTTTTCTTTTAAAGATAAGCCTAGGAACGTGAAACTACTCAACAAAGCTCACAAAGCTTTAAGGAACAACTTGTGATAGGATATTTTTACAGTGCTATCAGATGCAAAACATGAAAGATATACTACCAAAAGCAGAAACTAGAAAGCTGGGATAAGTTTCTTTTATTACGTAATTTTCTCATGCTGGAAACTTAAAGCTTTCATTTGCCTACTGCATTAAATTCCACATCCACTGGTTATGACTGCTACACCCATCGCCAGCTGTTTTCTCATTTCCTCCTTGCCACTTACAATACTGGTACTGAAAACAAAAAAATTATCAAATATACTACTTCAAAAATCTATTACAGCTTTAAATAAAAAAAGGCAGTTCATTAATCCACTATTAAACAACTACTTTAAGAAATATTTTAGCATCTTGGAGAGAAAGTAAGGAAAAGGAAGAGCAAGAAAGCTAGAACAGAAGAACAAACTTCATAATGGGTTAATAAATACTTGTGCTTTTTCTGTGTACAAAAAGGGGCCTGTCAATGTGAAGAAGCCCCAAGAAATATGTAAAAAAGCTATAGAAATGACAGCTGCAATTGCAAACATAGTTGTAGAAGAATGGTTTCCTTAAGTACTGACCCTACAAAGGGATCAGATGCAGACAGCCAGCTTTGGTAGTGTCTGGAGTCCTGTTGGTCATTACCCAACCAAGGTGTCTGTGCTGGAAGGTTGGCCTCCCTAAATAGGACAGGGAGAAGAGTACATTCTTCCAGAGAGTGATTCAAAGTTTTTAAGTGGATCTCTACACTAGATTACCTTCTAGAGGAACCCACCTTTCTCCCCATTAACCAGACAGGAGACCACGTTCTTAACTTGCATAATGGTTTCATAATCCCTGTAAGACAGGAAAACACAGTGCTGCTGCTGAAAGAGCTGCTCTCACCTTTTCCCTTCCTTCACATTGATAGAATAATTCACTCACCATAACAAACTTGATCGAGAACTAATTCCAGCTGAAAACTAGTGCAGGGAAAAACAGTTAATTATGTCAGAACATGTTCAGTTCCTGATCCAATTCCCTACACAAATGCTTGGGCAGACAGAGGTAAGGGAGCAGGTTGAGTGCCAGGGCCACCTCAAGCAGCAGTGCCAGCTTAAAGCTTTAAGCAAACCACAGCACCAAGAACCCAAGAACCTTGTATCACAGAAGCTACATGTCTACACTGAGCTGTGTCCCTCCACTTTGTGCCATCCTGCCATCCACCAAGTATACACTACAGTGAAATTGCTTTCTCTCAAGCAGCCTGCAACTCTGTCACAGCCAGTTTGTGGGTGTTTCCTGTTTAAATTCAATAACATTTAACTGTGATCAAACCCCCACACTACTATTTTATTCAAATAGTTAATTGCAAACCAAAGTTACCTTTTACTTAAGCTTATGTGAAGGTAGCACACTTTGGGCCAGATGTTATCAAAAGTAATCTTTACCTTTTACCCTTATGGACTCCTCGGAGCACAGCCAAGCCATCTCCCTGGCTACAGGACATTCATTACTCATGGCTACCTTGGTGTAGAATTAGTACCAAACTGCATCCCGAGACATTTCTACACCTCCAACCTCTCCCCACCCCCTTTTCTTTTCTTCCTCTCCTTCTGTAACCTACAAAAGTAATCTTCCTAGTTGCTGCTCCTGCCCAGGGATCTTAGCAGAGCTCTTTCAAACATTCATCATGTCTCATGAAATAATTCAAAGTGATGAGAAACTTCAGTCAGCACTGACCCCTATTTTTCAGTCAGCAAGTAGCACACACCTGTGATTTTCTGCAATTACTCAGGATAAAGTTAACCTGTTACTTTGGATCAAGAACTCAGGGGAAGACATGAGCAAGACGTGAAAACAGAGTATAAATACAGGGTCCCCCAGCAAGACAGAAGGAAACTCAATTCTGTATCTTTCCTCAGCTGTTTGCAGAACAAGCTCCCTCTTAATCCTTGCACCTGACAGTGGCAAAAGGCCCCAGCATCAAGGCTCTACCAGAACTAATACTGCTAATTCTGCTGTAATAAGCTGTAGTCTACAATGGAGAGGAAAGCGTAATACAATGATGTCAACTGCTTGAAACTTGCATCGTCAAGACAAATAATAATAATGAAAAAAAAATAAATCACTGCAGTTACTGACAACAAACCCCCCACACATTCAAGTCACTTGGGCTATAACTAAACTTTTAACTTGACATGGTAAGCCTTAATGAAGCAAGCAGTCTGGTGGAAGCATTTCAGCTTTACTTCTGGAAGAACCATTTTTTCCTTGTTTTTCGTTTAGATTTAGAGAATTAAAATTCTATTGAGAAGGTAGTAGGGACAATTTTAGTAAATATTCTTGTTCTTAAACCTTGTTCTATTCTTCCTTAATTTCTCCTTCCATTCATATCTAACATTCTTTTAAATTTTAGTTTAAGTTTTCCCTATTTCTTCCAGTAACTGCTAGTGCAGTCTCAGATGACACTAGTTGTTTAGTCACACACAGAATTCTCTACTAAAAGTAGGAAAATGTGAATTAAACATTTCGATAGCAACCTTTTTTTTGGAAGTGTTTCCCTTTTCTTAATATATTAAAAGGTATTCTGTTTTGCTAGCCTGATGGTTCATTTCAGAAGGACAAACATGCAATTTTATCAGGTGTAAAATACAGAAAGATTTACACCTTAGAAGTAGCAGTCACAGAGGAATTAATTTTCAGCTGATGCTAGATCATAAAACTAATCAGTCCCTCCTTTTCCAGTTCTTCATAATATAAGTGATGAAGAAGCTCACAAAAGACCACTGGAATACTTGAAGGTAATAAACTGAGAACAACAGAAAACTATTTCAGGTTAAAACAGCCTGTAAAATCCACTGCCACAAAAAGTAGTCTAATACTGTAGGTAGATACTGGAAAAGGTTAATAGTTTTATCAACAAGTATTTGTGGTCATTTCCCCCCCCCATATTCATTTAGGCTTTCATTTAGTCTATTAGCCAACTGCTAACAGCAAAAATGGTGTTTCTTCATGTGATGGGTTGACCCTGGCTCAACACCAGGTGCCCACCAAAGCTGTTCTATCACTCCCCCATCCTCAGCTGGATAGGGGAGAGAAAATATAACAAAAGGCTTGCGGGTCGAGATAAGGACAGGAGAGATCATCCACCACTACCGTCACGGGCAAAACAGACTCAATTTGCAAAATTAACTCAATTTACCACAAATCAACCAGAGCAAGGTAATGAGAAATAAAATGAAATCTCAGAACACCTTCCCTCCACCCCTCCCTTCTTCCCGGGCACAACTTCACTCCCGGATTTCACCACCAAGCCCCTGTCCCAGGGGGACAGGGATGGGGTTTATGGTCATCACACGTCACCTTCCGCCGCTTCACCTCCCCAGGACGAGGGCCGACCACACTCTTCCCCTGCTCCAGCGTGGGGTCCCACCCACGGGAGACAGTCCTCCACGAACTCCTCCAACGTGGGCCATTCCCACGGGCTGCAGTTCTTCACGAACTGCTCCAGCATGGGTCCATTCCACGGTGTGCAGTCCTTCAGGAGCACACTGCTCCAGCGCGGGTCCCCCACGGGGTCACAAGTCCTGCCAGAAAACCTGCTCCGTGGGCTCCTCTCTCCACAGATCCGCAGGTCCTGCCAGGAGCCTGCTCCAGCGCGGGGTTCCCACGGGGTCACAGCCTCCTTCGGGAACCCACCTGCTCCGGCGTGGGGTCCTCCACGGGCTACAGGTGGATATCTGCTCCACCGTGGACCTCCCTGGACTGCAGGGGGACAGCCTGCCTCACCAGGGTCTTCACCACAGGCTGCAGGGGAATCTTCGCTCCGGCGCCTGGAGCATCTCCTCCCCCTCCTTCTTCACTGACCTTGGTGTCCGCAGGCTTGTTTCTCTTACATGTTCTCACTCCTCACTCCGGCGGCAGTTTCTCTCCGTCCCAACTTTTTTTCCTTCTTAAAAATGTTATCACAGAGGCATTACCACTATCACTGATTGGCTCGGCCTTGGCCGGCGGCGGGTCCGTCTCAGAGCCGGCTAATATGGGCTCACTCTCTCGAACACAGGGGAAGCTTCCAGCAGTTTCTTACAGAAGCCACCCCTGTAACCCCCGCCCCGCTACCAAAACCTTGCCAAACAAAACCAATACACTTCACAACCAGCCTGATCAGAGAAGGATTCTTCAGCCATCTGATGCAGTGTTGCACGATATCAAAATGGCAATACCAGACATTACCACACCTGAAAAGAGACCAGTGCAACAAGCTTCCTGGCATTCTCGAGACTTCATAATAAGCTACAAGCATTTGGATTTTGTTTTCCTCTAAGGCTTCATATCTAGATGAACAAGTATCCAAGAAGAAACTTTTTGGGAACAGCTATTCCTTTTACCTTTGCATGAGTACTCATTAAGTTGTGATACTCTGCCTGGATAAGGGAATTCAGGCCTGGATAAGGGAATTCAGGCTTCAAATCAGAGAAGGAAGTGCTCATCCCTGGGACAGTAACATGGGTCCTACTCCATGAACAACAGCTGTCCATGCAGTAACTATTAGTCACCTCACAAATTACACCCTGATGCCTATAAGGAAAACTAAAGTCAGTGCTAGTTAACTTAATGTCAGGTTGTCAAATGTAGAGGTGGAGTTTACTGTTGTTGCAGCAGGGACAGGAAATTCCAGGAGAGTTTTGGAAACACCTATGGCAGAAAGGTGGTGGACAAGACAAACTCTTGGACCCTAAATTAAGTTATCCTTGCTTTTCAATCACAGAAAAGTTCATCTGAATTAGTAAGTGTTGGAATAGATGTAAACAGAATTAAACCCAGGTGAACCCTAGACAGTGGCCCTCATGCTAAAGCTTTAAGTAGTTTAATCCATTTTATACACACATCTAATTAATTTGGACTTGTGTTCCAAATATTCTCATACACTGAGCCCTGAAAGTGCCATTACAGTCAACCTTCAAAGTAGATGAAGTAAAAAAACCCAAACCCACAAAGGCACTCAACCTTGGAGGAAAAAACCTTTCCTCCAGGAGCAAGGCCTCTCTGTCAGAGAAGCCATCCCTGCCTTCAAACTGCCCACTCATTCCCACCCACATCACCCCAACTATTCCTCATGTTAGCATAAGCATTTCTGAGACTGCAGCTAACTGGTCAGGAAACTAATCCAGGCCAGAACTCACCCAGCCAAAAAGATACTTATTTCCATCCAGACCAGGTCTCTGATGTGCCCAAACACTCAGGCCAGCCAAAAGAGAAGCACGGCAAGAGGGTTTCTTCCAGCACAGTGTAAGCTTTAAGTGTTCGGGAAACTACTGCCTTGGCATGGAACGCATACCACACTTTAAAACCCCTTAATTTACATTTATGTTCTTGACGCTTCTGCACTTCTGCCTGGACTGATTTGTTCTCTTCATGCTGGCTATTCTTCATGCAGCTCTTGATGTCAGAACACACTCTGGAACAGAACAGATGAGTCGTACTAGTGAAACTACATAAAAGAGAAAGGGAAGAGAAGGCGGGGGGGGGGGGGGGGGGGGGTGTGTGTGTAAAAAAAAAAGCACCATTTGAATGTTTAATGCTTGTTTAACAGAAAATGTGTAGTCCCACACCTCTTAGAAGAATAGCACTGAGAATTACTTGAGGACCCCTTCACTTGTCAAAAAAGCCTTAAACAAAACCAAGAGTATTTTAATCAGTTTTAATACTTTTCACCAGGAAGAATGAACTCATTTTACAAACTCCTTCTCGACCTCTTCTCAAACTCTTTAGCATTTACAGTTCTTACAGCCTAAGACTCTGTATGCCTCATGTCAAATTAAGAGTGCAATGTGACATTTTAGAGCTGGTTATGCCTACTTCAGATGGCCGCCTTCTCCTGTGCTGTGGAATACCAAGTCACAAGAGTAAAGCAGCTTTTATTGTCAAAAGAGTGTAAATTAGAGCAAGTATAACCCGTTACATACTGTCAATGCAGCAAGTAACACTATCAATAAAGTAACAAAATCAGCTCTAACACAATTCTAACCTTGTTACCCTGAGGAAGAACAGCCTCAGCTCGTTGAAGAGTTGCGAAGCTAGCTTCGTTACTCTTATCAATTAAGAACTTAAAATATTCACGTTTAGAGAACTAAAATATTTACAAGACAGCACATTATTTCTCATCTGTAATCCTTTTCAGTCCTCTGTGTGCATACATGCTAAAAACCCTGGGAACAGCAAGCAACTCCACAGGAGTAATTCTCAAGCGAGGCACATATTCTTGCTGCACTCAGTGATGCAGGCCAAGCAGTGTTGAATTTCACACTAGTTCAACGCCCTTTGAATTCAAGTACTTTTCACCCAAGTTGTTCCGTCATTTATTTAGTATAAGGCACTCAAATCT
Source organism: Astur gentilis (assembly GCF_929443795.1). Taxonomy (NCBI): domain Eukaryota; kingdom Metazoa; phylum Chordata; class Aves; order Accipitriformes; family Accipitridae; genus Astur; species Astur gentilis. The sequence goes on from NC_064886.1 coordinate 9,036,568, forward strand.
GGATTCTGGCTGCATTTTTTCCTTGGCAAGTATGTTTTTAATTTTTTTATCAGCTTCAAAGAGCACTGCTGATAAGAAGTTTGTAGGAGTTGTGGATGCTCAGTGACAGTGAGCTTTTAAAAAGCATTTGGAGTTGATCTCTATTTAACACTTACTCTGTAAAAACCACATATGCTATATACATTCACTGATCAAAAAAGGGGAGGCTCAGAGGATATGTGGGGTGTGCACCACTGCTAAGGGCACATTAAGACTGCTGATGCTAGCTGCATCCTTGCCAGGTTCTGTGCCGGTGAAAGCTTGCACACAGTGGTGGTAAGCATATAAACCAGTTACTGTTGGTAGCTAAGTTTTTATTCCTGACTTGTAACCTGGAGAAGACTACCATTTTCTAAAACTTAAAAAATTGTAAATTAAGACGGAAGAGCCTTAAGACTGAAGGACTTCTCCATTCAGAAGACACTTGATGAAAAGTGAACACCTCCCACATGAAAACGTATCTCAGAAGTTTCATCACTGGACAAAACACACCAGGACTCTTCAATAGAGCACACTTAATTGAATGTCCCAGAGGGAAGGAAAGCCACTCCTAACCTCCTCTACTAGAAAGACAGCCTACATCTCTTATAGTATCCAGCGTATTTTCTGGCATAAAAATACCTTGCATGATTTACATTCCAATCAGATCTTTGACATATGAGCAAGATTTTATAAGCTTGAAGGAAAACAGGGATAAGCTGGAAATTTAAGTGCTCCACAATTCCATTTTTGAGCTTAGTACACTGACATACATGGGAAAGAGCCCATTAGAGGGCTGCCAAAACAGCAATGTGGCTAGAGCACAAGACCTACAAGAGCAGGCTGACAGAGTCAGCTGTGAGAAGGCTAAGGGGAGATCTTGCTGCTACCTTCAACTACCTAAGGGGAGAGCAAAGAGAAGATGAAACCATACTCTTGGAGGTACACAGTAAAAGGACAAGATGCAACAGGCAAGCTGCAGCAAGAATAGTGGTCAAACATTAGAGCAGGTTGCTCAGAGATGTTGTAGAAACTCTGATCTTTCAGCTATTGAAAATATTTGCTAAACATAGCCCTAAACAACCTCATCTAACTTCAAAGCTGGCCCTGCATTGAGCCAAGGGTTGAACCAGGGTACCACAAGAAGTCCCTTCCAACCCAAATTATTTTATCATTCTTTGCACTATATATAAAATGAAGGATATAATTAAACTTCAAACACAAAACAGTGAAGGTTTTTCAATCTATACAGTTATAACTACAATGCTCTTCGGACAGAGAGATTTAAGGGTCTCAGCATTAGCTTCCACATAAGTTCTACAGGACCTGGAACGCTTTTGCAAGATCTCAAATACTGACCAGCTCTTTTGTTAATGTGCAGAAGTACAGTCATTCTTGGCAATCTACTAGCAACCTGCACTCTCAGAGCAGCGAATATACAAAGCCGCCTAGTATTTAAGAGAAGAGCATTAGAAGAGCACAGGCTTAGTGTATCATTGTTTAGGAAACACAAAACCACATGTGATATGAAGTCAAAGAAGGGCTGTACAAAGACCAACGTCAGAAGACAATGCTCCTATATGAACTTCAGATAGAAAAGGTGGAAGCAGTACTACCAAGGGACCTCACTACTTTTTTTCATTTGCAGGAGAAAACCCAGGCCCACAGGGAGTAAATCTAAACTAATAAAAATATGTCTTTGAAGAAACAAGGACTACTGTGTGCTCTTTTCTCCATAATCTTAACAAGAGGTTACATCTTGAGTGCCAGAAGGTGGTTGAAAAGGCTCCCTGGCTCCCAGCACGCGACAGCCTGTTTGAAGAGGCAGCTCTGGGACAAGAGCAAATGGTGACACATCATACTGACCAACAACTGGACTAGATCAAGTACTTCTAACCAGGGAGGACTGGACTGATAACAGAGCAGGACAAACACTCAATGCTCTTTGAATTTGGTGGAGGTGGAAAAACATCCCTAAGGATTTGTTTGCACAAGCCGCTTGAAGCAGATGTCTCCAAAAACATTACAGATGTCATGTCAGGCAAGTCAGACATCTGAATATTTGATAGTCTGCTCCATCATACTGTCATGGAAGCTGCCAAATTCTTCTTCATGTAGGTCAAAACACTGATAGAACAGGGAGAGGATGCAGCTGCTTCAACAGGACAAAACTATTTCCACACACACTACAGGAGCCAAGTATAAACTACGCTGGGCTCATATAATGCTCTAGTAGCTCAGAGTAGGTAGGAGTCAACAGTAGTCATTCCTGAGCAAGAAGGAGAGGAGTGCATTAATATGGAAGGTAGGCAAGGATCAAGTAATCAATGAGTACCTTTTCAGTATTCAGTATTGCCACAGGAAGCGATAAATCTCTCTTCAAAGATCAGAAATGGCAGTAACTTATATACTCAGCAGGAATGCTGGATAACACTAACTTCTTCAATCCTCCAAAAAGAAAAGAAAAGAAAAAAGGTTTTAATAATCTGATAAGCTTTGACTGAAACTACTAGCCTTCAAAAAAATTCTATTTTTTTCCAACCTATAATCTGAAAACTCCTGAAGTGCCTCTACAAGGCTCTTTTGCAGCACATACTGAGAAAGCAAAACTAAAGTTTATATTGCATCTCCACTGCAAATAGTTTAGCACATAGGAGAAAGCTACTGTTTTAAAAGGTAGTATTGTTACACTTATGTCAAGTACATACAACCCAAAACAGGGGCATTTTTAATTCAGTAGCATTTCCTGCTTTCATTTTAAATCTCGGGATGTTAGAGGTGGTTTCAAGGCAACAGCTTTGCAAATCTAATACACAAAGACAGAGAAACTACACAAGAAGCTGAAGTAATTGGCCAAAAATCACTACTGGTTCTACAGCAGTGAAAAGCTCTTCCAGGAGCCAGTCCAGAGCAACGATGTCTCTTTCATCACTGAATAATGGGAGAATTCAATTCCCCTGACAGTGATTTTAAACATACAGCAAAGTTTACTGCTCTATTTCAAAAGAGCAAAAAATGTTTACAAATATCCAAATGCTGCCATTGTTACTTGTGGTCTCAGCTACATCTTCAGAAAGCCTCTACTTATCCCAAAATATTTTGGGACATGGTACCACAAAGGCTTAAAACAAACTCAGAGCTGCAGTTCTTCCACATCCACTTACACCCAGTTGCCCCCCACCTCTTTTTTTTTTTTTTTTTTGGCAGGGGGTGGAACGGATGGACACACACAGGAAGCAAATTCAGCTGACCAAGTCATCGCCTGGTGATGCAGTATCTAGCACACAAGTGGAAGGAGATGGGGTCACAACAGCCCAATGCAAGCCAACTTAATTTTCCAGGGAAGCCATGACTTTTACTTCCCTAAATACTTTGGTGTTATTCCCAACATAGCAAGAGCTGTAAATTCACTTGTACAGCTTTTATCAATAGGTTGGGGAAAAAAGGAAAAAAAAATCCCCTTCTCCAACATGAACGTTACAAAAAAAAAAATCCCTGCAAGGACAGATCAGTGTCCATTTAGTCCAGCAGTCTGTCTGCAAAAGATCAAGGAGGAAACGCTGTGTAGGGAGAGCAATCAGTCATATCTGTGGTTTACCACCCTCATCCCAACACCCTGCCATGGGATTAGGAATCTTAGCCTTTGGACCTGCTGATACCTTTCTGCACCTACAGTGTCTCCACAGTCTCTTACCAAAACAGGTTTTCCATCAGTTGTGGTGCATTTTCCCCATTTCTTCCTCCTACAAGGTACAGGCTCACCACAAAACTCACTGCATCTACCTGAAGAGTTGGCCTTGTGCAAGTGCTAGGAACCACACCACAGAAAAGCAATCAGACTGGACACAGACTGAATTTCTGCAAAGAACACAAGTGGTAGCAGCAGAGCTACCCTATTTGCCTTCTTACAAACAGCCAGGAGAAACCAGAATTGCAAAATTCAAGCACCAGATGCTTCTGTTGAAATTACCATCCAGAAGAGCATATAGATTGTATGCAAGTTAGCTCTTTAGCTGAGATAATTCTCAAGCTTACATTTCCCCCTTCCCACCTTTAACATATGTAATACACAAAAAGAACTTTTAGCTTTTAGCTATCTCCACCTCGAGATGCTTAGTCCACCATGAGGCTACTCTAACAACCTGGAGAGCTCGGAAAGTATCAAACACTTGCGTCAAGTCTCCACACGTGATGCATTATCATAGATCAAAATTATTGTCTTGTTTATTCCTTCTTCCACAGGTTTACTCTCCCTAGTTTCAATCCTGATTAATTCAGTATTTTATTCAGCATCCACTTTAGCATACAAAATAATTTCACACAATATGTATAAATGCAATATATAAAATATGATGCAATAAATAATTTTATATAACACATAAATAATTTTACAAAGCTGTATTTTCTGAAGTGGATTCAGTAAAAATCACCCTGCTTCACCCTCACTGAGCATCTTCCATGCTATGAACTGGGAAGGAAGAATTCCTTTAGTGATACAGACTTGGGACTGGCTGGACAGCAGCATTGCTGACAAGGTCCTAGGACTACTTGGTAGACAGCAAGCTGAACAGGAGCCAGCAGTGTGCCCTGCCAGCAAAGTAGTAACTTGTATCCTACCAAGAGCTCACTAGTACTATAACCACAGATTAGGATTTTTCAGTCATGAGTTTGGATTAAATATATGGGACACTATTTTGACACACCTCCAATATATATCAATATCTGCTTACTTTCTCCTGTTCAGAACATTATACTGGCTTGATCATGTTCTAGATTTCTAAGGAAAAGTCCTAAACCCATCTCTGTTCAAAAAGAGGGAAGGTGGTGAAAGAGAAGAATAGCTGCTCCCCATCTTTTTTCTTTAGCATGATGACCTACCATTTGATCACCAAGTCTGACCTCTTATGAATTACAGTTCTCTAAATGTATATGAAACAAAAGTTCAGTACCTTGCAGCTGGCTGAAGCAATTTTCAGATTTTTTTCCACAATCTTGATTCAAAGGTATTAAGACATTAAGAAATACATGACTGCTCTTCATATCATAATCCAATGGTTAATCACCTTCACTGTGAAAAACTTAGTCTTTTAATTGGAACATACCTGGCTACAAATTCTTGTTGTGTTTATCAGCAAGATTAAAAAAGCTCACTACTAGCCAGTATTATCTTGCCAAGGAGGTATCTGAGGACTCTAATCAAGTCACCTCTCAGTTTTGCCAAGAAGCTGCACAGTAAACCCTTAATGCTTTACTGCGCTGCTAAGCTCTCCACCAAATTGGAGATTAATCCCCCTTGCAGACAGTAATTTTTTTGTTTGCTTTTTTAAGTGCTGATGTCAGAACCGTACATAGTATTTTGATAACTACTTCAACCCACCCCACACAGGCAAGAATGTATCTCTATGCATTCCATTAATGCATTTGAGAACTACATTACCTTGTCACAGCATCACCTTGGAAACTCATGTTTAAGCTGTTTATCCACTATGATTCCAAAATGCAGTTCAGGCACTCCTTTCTAGGTTACCATGTGCCTTGATTTAAATTCAGCTGAATTGCCTTGTTCCCAGGTGTATAGCTTTACATACAGCAGCCTTAGCACACATATCTGAATGTATCTACTTCACCTGACAATCATGATGGCTGCATAAGTGCTATTTGCCTTTCCATGACCCACAGTTTTAAATCAACAGACATTTTGCACCAACAAAATCAGTAATGCAAACAAATTATGACAAGCAATTACTAGTTTTTGCTGAACATCCATGGAAACTATTCAGTCTCGTACACCCCCAGACTATTCTTGAACTATTCTGAACTGAATGGCATTTACTGATATTCCATACTAATTTTTATATTCCTCAAAATCAAGAGAGATACCTTTAACCAAGTCAAACAACAAATTTAACATGCTCTTTTCTCCTTAAAGCCTTATTTACTAGGATTAATTACATACTTTTCTCTCCTAACTAAATTCTGCACTAAGAGTAAGTGGGACAGCTGGTAATAATGTAAACTATGTATGTATTAACATCATGCAGTGCTAGTCAAATACGCAAGGTAGCTCGGGTGTGTCTGCACAGCACATTACTAGCTGCCATGTTCATCCACTCCATCTCCTTTTAATACTGATACATCAGCACTTCTCTGACCTCCTAGAATTTCCCCAGTGTTCCAAAGTGCATCAACTACATAATATTCCTTCCAATACTATAGCTAGAGATACTCCAGTGTTAAAAGTGGAAAAAAATACACTGGCCAAAGCAAACATCCCTCTCACCTCCCAATATACTTTGGTGGTGGGGTGTCTGGGCAGGTTTTTTTTTGGTTTATGTTTTGTCTTGCGTTTGGCATTTTGGGGGGTTTTTGTTGTTTGGGGTTTTTTTAAAAAGAAAACACAACAGAAGCATTTCAGAAGCTTTCAGAACAGCAACCTAATTCTAAATACCTGAAAGAGGGAGTAAGGATTACTTTGACATCCCAATTAAGGCGAGTAATATTCTTTATATAATTGGACCAAGCTACTTTCTCCTCTACTTTACGGATAGCTACTTTACCTGCTGATGTTTAAGACACATACAAGCTTCTAATCGTGATGCGTATTAAGACAAAGGTATATTTCACATTCCAAACAATCTATGATTTGGCTGCTGTTTTTTTAGAATTTGACAATTTCAATGATGTCAACAGATATTTTTAGATTCTAGGGAAAAAAAGAAGAGAGGTAAAATAAGATTTTCATAAAGCTGAACTTAGTTCACAGTCTCTTTACATTTGAGTGAAGCTTTACAGTGAAAGCCATGAAGCTTTAGAAATGTCATGAGTTTGTTGCTATGGCAGAAAAATAAGACCATGCTGATAGCTGACTGACAAAACAGTATGTATTTGGGCATACTACCTGAACTACAGGGCATAAAGAAAATACCCTGGAGTACAGCTTGCTGCACTGCTACCAGTACAGTAGCCCTCCCCTGTGTTACCTGGTCAGCATATCCTAACTGATCACTGCCCTTCTTGTGCTTTTACATGCTTTTAAACTTATCTGCCTCACTACTTAACATCAAGTCCACAGAGCACACTGAAATCCTCAGGTAGCTGACAGCAAAAAGTGGGAGGGCTGGAAGTGAAGTGTCTCTAAATACAAACCTTTACATAAGAAATGCAACTGTAAACATCTTATGACTCACAACTTCATCTGTAGGGATAGTTAAAGAATAATTCTTCAGGAATCCATTCTATAACAGATCTCCCCTAAGTAATGTATGTTAACTGCATTATTCTCGAGAGCTGCCTCTCTACTATTTCTGTACTTTCACCTGCTAAGAACCACATTGGAAAGATATTAAGACTTGATAGTTTCCAAGTTTTTATAATACTAAATAAGGGAAACTTTACTTTAGCTTTAATTTATATTAGACACCAAAACCAAGTTGTTCAGTGTAGTTACCTGAATCATAAAACTCCCTACCGACCTCATGTTTACTCTTCAAGGTTATTTTTGTCAATCAGAAAATACTGAGATCACTCAGCTGAGCAGCTACTATTTACTTTTCATATTAAATATGTCAAGAATAACTATATATCAATTCCTGAAGAATGATGGATTATTGGAGACAAGTGGGAGGAGCAGCAGAAAAGGGTGTTTTAAATGAAATTCAAATATCCTTCAGTACAAAAAAAGCAGCATCTTCAGTTACAGTCAGGACAGGACAAAGATTCTTTCTAAGTTTCAGCAAAAAAAATCTGAAAAAAACAAAAGCCATGTTCTGAACCATTCTTATCAGCAGTAAATAAATATAACCTTTGAACAAAAGCCCAAAATTTCCTAGATCTGTGTGCATCTCTAAGACCATGTAGCATTGCAGAGCAGTAGAGCTTGATACTGTATTGAAATCTCAAGGTTTAGTCCAACAAAGACTGAACTGGGCATCTGAACTAGAGCCAAATGGATGAACAGAGGTTTAAAGTTAAGCAAACAAATCAGTACAGTTCAGTAAGTTAACACAAACACAACAACCAGAGTCAAAGCTTTGGTTTCTCTCAGCTTCAGTGTGGAAGCTGAAGACTAGCAGTTCAGTCAGTGTGTGCCTTCAGGTGTGCAGGTAGCAGCGGTGACTGTTCCTCATTACATGTATTTCTAGAGCATGTACAAGCAAAGGAGGAAGCAGCATTTGTGATCCTAATGCTCTATTACTCCCTCAGATATTCCCTCTCTCGTAAAGAAGGGATAAGAGAAGCAAGAGCTGCCAGGATGGGTGAATCAGGGAGGTTTTATGCAAATATAGTCTATATATATATATATATCTGAAACAGCTAAGGTACAAAAATCTGTTCAGACAGAGCAGGAGGAGCTATCCAGAGGTCAGAGCTCAACACAGCTTGCTGTTATAAGTGGTGAAGAATCTGCCAAAGCGTGAGGGATAAGGGCAAGGAATAAGCTGGCTGGCTCTTCTCAGAGAGCAGATAAGTCTAATAATAAACACACACCTGACTTCCAAAAATCTTCATTAGCAAAGCAGGAGTTCTTGGACATGAAGTACTAAGGAGAAGAAAAAAAATTAAGTTCCGGAGTAGGCTCTATGTAGAAATTCCTAAGCAAGTTAGTAATCACATATAATTGGATTTTTCAGGTAAATGCTGAATAAACACAAGGATAACACAGGTCAGCTTCTGGCATTTTCAAGACAACAACAATGGTACCGCATCAGGCAGGTATCAACTTGCAGCCACAAGAGCTGGTAATGATACACGCAAATTAGCTACAGTTCACATTCAAGATACAGCCTGCTAATATGAAAAGCAGTTCTTGAAATAGCTCTTTCCCTCAATAGCACTGCAGCCACGAGTTGCCAGCAAACTTAACACTGTAGTGACGGCTTCCCAAGCTCTGTCCAAACTGAACAAGACTTGCTGTACTATTTCAGTTGCAAGGCCACTTGAGGCTCTAGGAACTCAAGTTTCACACCTTTTTCTTGGGCATTACTGCTCAAAAATATCCCACAAAGTTTCAACAGTATTAAGCCATTCTGTGCATCCCAATAACCTCTCTCATGTATAGTATAAGTAAAGAGGACATTAAAATTGAACTAGCCCTATACATCCAGAAGAAAAGCAAAATGGAAGTAAAAAATCTATCAACCTAAAAAAAAAAAGCATTGCTTTGCCTTTATGCTAAAACTGCTCCTTCCTTCAGTTCTAATGATGCCTTCTGCACTAAAGTAAAATGTTAGGTACATTTTAAGCTTAAGAAAGAACAGCAGCTTGAATACAATATGGAGCTATTTCTTATACCCAACGGACTCCTGCAAATTCAACAGGCTCTGCAGAAGCAGAATAAACTGGAGAACTTGAGAAAATATTTACACACTTCTTGCACCGAAACAAAAACCACATATACTGGAAGTGGTAAACAGTATTTCATATGCTTCTAATACCACCTCTGGAGTTTATTACCAGAATTCAATAACTGGCAGGAGGTGAGGAACAGCCATGCATTTATTGGGGGAGGGTGGGGGGAGAAGACTGGGTAAAAAATAGGAAGTCACAAACAGGAAAGCAAGCTCATTCTCACCAGCAGGCAAGTCCTAAGGATTACACTGAACAGAAAAGGATGTCTACAACATGACAAAACGACTGTATCAAAGTCATTTCACAAAGCTAAGGCAAGGCCAAATCTGATACCATATAAATACATTTACGGAAGAGATTTAAAGTTGATGTAGAGAACAAAAAGCAAACTGACTGGACAAAGAGCATGTGCGATTTCCTCTTCTACATCACAAAAAGAATCGGGTTTTGTGCTACCCCCCCCACCCACCCTCGCAGAACAAACCCATGCAAGAGGAGGAATAAAACCGCGTTTTGTGATGGGCTGTCGGGCTCCATCCCTAAGCAAGAGCCCGGCTGCGAAGGGCGGCCGCCCCGAAGCCCGGACCAAGTCAAACCAAGTGACACAACTTGTCGCAGGGTCGGTGGCAACCCAGCTGCGCCCTTATCCCCGCCTGCTCCGGGCCACGCCGCGGCGGCCTTGAAGCCCCACGGGGGGCCCGGGCCTGGGCGCGACGCGGGGGTTGGGGGGGGGGGGGGGGGGGAGGCAGCCGTTCTCCGGGAACGGAGCGGGGAGCGGAGGTGGGGGGGGGGGGGGGGGGGGGGGGGAAGGCTGGCGGCCGGGCAGCGCGGCGAGAGCGGGCGCCCCCCAGCCGTGCCCGCGTCCCGGTGCTGCATGGCGCTGCTCAGCCTGCCTTGCAGAGGGAGCTCGAGTCCCGCTCTGCGCCTCGCAGCGCCTCTCACTCCGCAGCACACGCCAGCGCAGCGAGGCGGCGGCCGGCAGGAGCGGGACACGCAGCCGCCGCCGCCGCCACCGCCCTGCGGTCAGGAGCCGGCCGGACACCCGAGGGAGGCCACGGGCAGCGGGCGGAGGGAACCGGGGCGAGCCCCACAGAGGTTCGCGCGAAGACGGCGGGGGGAAGGGGAGGGGGGGGTGGGGGGGGTGGGGGAAGTGGCGGCGGCGCCGGGGCGGGTGGGGAGCGGGCCCGGCCCGGCTCGGCGGGGCGGGGAAGGCGGGGGAGGGGAGGAGGAAGGGACGGGAGGGGAAGGGAAAGGGGGGGGGGGGGCGGCCCGGCGAGCTCGCGTGGCGGGGAGGGGGCGGTAATCAGCCCCGGTGGCGCGGCGGAGGAGACAAAGGAAAGAAAATGGAGTCGGGGCCGGCGGCTCGGCGGCGGCCCGGCCGGGTGGGGACGGCGGGAAGGAAAGGCCCGGCCGGGCCCGCAGCCCAGCGCCGCGCTGTGGGGAATGGCGGCGGTGGCAGGCAGGCGCCGGCCGCGCTGGGGACGATAGAGGGAGACAAAGCCCCCTGCTTCCCCGGCGGCGGCCGCTGCGGGGCCCCAGCCGAACCGGAGCCCCATCGTGACACCTAGAGGCCGGAGAAAGCGACTGCAAACCCCCCGCCACCGCTTACCTGCGCCCGCAACCCCGCCGAGCTCGCTCCGGCCGCCGGGCCCCGCCGCCGCCCCGCGCCGCCCACGGGCCCCGCGGAGCCGCCGCGCCCCGCACGCCCCGCCGCGGCCGCCGCTAGCGCCCAGCACCAGCTCGCGGTTTAATCGCTCCACAGTCGCTTCGGACACAAAATGGCGGCGGGCGGGCGGAGTGCGCCTGCGCCAGCGCGGCTGCCGCGGCCGCCGGCCGGAGCGGGGAGGGGTGAGGGAGGAGGGAGGGACGGCGCACGGGGAAGCGGCCGCGCGGGGCAGGCTGGGAGCGGCGGGCGGGGTGGGAGGGACGGGGGCGCGAATCGCGCGCCAACTTCAAACGCGGGGCCGCGGCGTCAGCCGGCGCGCGCCTGTGCGTGCGTCGGTGCGTCACGCGTTGTGGAGGGAGGGCGGGTGGCGGCAGCAGTAGCGCCGCGTCCCTCAGGGGAGCCTGCACGGGCCCTGCTGCTGGCTCTCCCGGTGTGGGAGGCAGCCCGGTGGCGGCACCGCGTGGGAGAGATCCAGGCTGGGCCGGCGGGCGCGTCGGGAACCCCGCGGCGCTGCCGCCGCTCTGCGTCCCCAGTGCCTGGTGCCCCAGCCGCCTGGGCTCTGAGGGAGTCTTGCCCTGTCACTGGCACCCTGAGCCCCAGGCACCCTCAAACACCCGCGTCCGTGGCTCTGCACACCTCTCCTAAGCTTCACAAAGCTAAAACTTCCCCCTTTCACCTAAGCAAAACTTTCACACCTGCCAGAGCAGGAGACTGTGCCTCAGCTCCAGGGGAAGGAGCTTGGGAGGAGAAGGCCATGCTGAAACTTGTGCCTTCCTCCATGCCGAGGAGGTGTTCGCTAGTGGAAAGATGCAAGCTTTTCTTAAGCTGGAAGTGGAGTTAATGCTGTTGTGAATAAATCACTAGGAAAGTTGTAGGGCAATTTTACAAATACCAACAAGTTACTGGAATGAGGTGGTATTTGCCTGGTGCTTTTGAAGGACCTTGGGCTTGCCAAGCTCATAACCAGCTGGGACACGCTGCTCAAGTTTGCTTCAGCACTGCAAGAATGGTGAATGTGGTGCCAGGTGTTTAGTAGGGAGCTTCTAGGGAAGTTAAAAAGGTTGGGTCCTGCCCGTCAGGAGTTAGATGCCACACCGTTTCCTGTCCACAACTTTCTCCCTCCACCCCCAAAAGGTGGAAACAGCCACGGCATCCATAGTGAGATGCGTGAATTTATATGAGAAAGCATGGGGGCTCGCCTGTCTTTCATTTTCTGCAGTTTCCTGTGTTGCTGAATCTTCTGGGCTTAACATATTTGCTCATCTCTGGTAGTGTTGTTGCAGTCCCGTAGCTGACTAACAGGCAAGCTGAGAGGAGGGGAGAATTCTATGAGCTCACGCTGCATCCTCTTTGTATTTTCTTACCATAAAAACAGGTGAAATTGAGCTAGAGTAATGGGTTAAAATATTAATAGTTCAAAAACAAGATGCATTGGAAAGAAGCTGCGGTTTTTGCTCCTTTTACTCACCTACCAATCTTTGGAGGACAATAAGGCCAGAAATTCAGAGGGAAGACTAAATGTAAAGGAACCTCAACCCAAACCTCTGCGAGTAGGACTAAAGAGTTATAAAGCTGTCACAGTTGAAACTGATAATAAAATCTTGCCCCAAATTTTTGCGTCTTGAGATGTCACTGCAGGGCAGAATAAAAGCTGTTCGACAGCCTAGGCTTTATCCCAACCTGCTTAGCAAGTGACAACACCATCAGACAAACATAGCATACATTAACATGTGTAAGCTGTGCCTTAAATCCTAGTCTGAATAATGCTTATGTCTTGTTAAGCGTGTGTCGTGGAGAAGGGTCTGCCAGGCTGCTGCTCTGTGAGGAGGGAGTTGCGCTGAGAGGTGGTGGTGAGTGAGAAGATCAGCTCCTGACCCTGCTTCACTGGTTTCTCCTGCCTAAGCTCTCCCAGTCCTTGCAAAGAAGCAGGGCACTGGTGGCAGTGCCGTGGGCTGCGTTGTGAACACCGATACTCTTTCTGGGGCTGTTGACAACTGAGACCAAGTTCCCTTCTGAGGATTATGACACCAGGCTGAGTCCATTAATTCGTTACAGCGGGGGAACTGTAGCTTACCAAGCGGCCGGAGGGGACGAGCTGTGTTGAGTCATGAGGATGTAGCTCTGTTTCTTCAGCCTTGGCTGAAGGACAAAAAAAATTAGTTACAAAGCAATGGTGAAAAGTGACCATTAATTATGATAGGTGACAGGGTGTAGCCCACAACCATGACCTCTGGGGTCTTCACTGCATGAGAAATTTGAATCATAGAAATAGGATATCCTGAGTTGGAAGGAACCCATGAGGATCTTCCTGTCCAACTCCTCTTGGACTATCAGAATCTTTGTTAAAAGCAAAAAAAACCCACATCCATTGCCTTCCCTTCATCCACTAGACAGGTTGGTGTAAAATGAAATTAAGTCAATACGGCACGAAGAGTCTGCTAAGAACATTTCTGGGGAAGTGAGATTCTGTAGTGTGAATTTTTAAAAAATCATTTACATTTATTCTAAGCTGTCAACTCATCAGTTCCCATGCTGTAATTTCTGGGAGAGTGGCGTATCTTTCACATGTAGCCATGAATCCTGCTTTAAGCTCAAAAATTCGTTCAGGCACGAATCAAAATAGAGAGGAGCACTGGCTATATGTAAAATTGCTTCTTATGCTCCTTTGAATACTCACCCAGGGCTGGGAGTGCTAATGATGCCCTCTGCCTTTTGTTTGTAGCCATCCTATGACAAATGGTCACTTGTCTTTTGTAGTAGGAATGTTGCTGCTTAGGAAACAGAAGTTGTTCTGGCAAACACCTATTCTTGGACTTCTGCCAGAAGTGTCCCAGACCATCTACCAGCATGTGCTGGGGGTCTGACCTATTGATCTTGTGTTTCTCACTTGGAGGCGCTTTTGAGCTGATTTGCAGAGGATTCAAGCCCCCAGCTTCAGTCCTGCTTGTGGGTGCTCCTGAAAAGCAGCCTCCAAGCCTGTCCAAATTAGACACCCAGAGGCAGATGCTCCTCTAGAAAAGTTGCCTGAGCGAGGCCTTTCCCAGAGACACTTTGCCCATGAGCAGAACGCCAAGAACTGAAGCTGCGGAGCTCCTGGCTGCCTTGCCGAGGCCCCGGGTGAGCTCACCCCTCTTGTTCCCTGCTCTTCCTAGCTCCGTGCTTCCACCACCCTCACGCTGTACAAGCCCTCAGCAGTCACCACCCCTCTCCTCACTCAGCTCTAAGGAAGACATTAGTTGAGTTTGAGAGCCAGCATTAAATTAAGTTCTGGAGACTGCCTGGAGCACACTTTGGTCTCTGTATGAAATGAGGCCCCACCTGTCACCCTAGGAGTAGTCCTTGGAGAACAAGCCTGTATGTATGTGCCTGACAGCCCTGCGAGGAACACGTCAATGATCATGAGGAGGTTGTTGCCTTGCTGTGGTTTAATGCAGACCAGTTAGCTGTTTGAATCATTTCTAAGTGCCCTAGTGAATGCCTTGGAAACATGATTTCATGCAAGCCTGGGATAAGGTGAGAGGTCCAACTCTGAGGCTGCTCAGAGTTTGGAGACTGCCAAACTACAACCCCCTAAAAATAACTTGGCATCGAGATTTAAGTCATATCTTACACGAGGGCTGATCAGAGCTTATGGCACTCCAAAGTGGCAGTGACTGCTTGGGGTCATTCTGGCTGGTGGGAGCTTTTGGTGAAGACCACAACCCATATCCTGTGCAGCTCGACCAGCTGTCCAAGAGGAGGGTATGTTGACTGATCAGTTATTTTGTGCTGATGATCTGCAGGGGCTCCTCAGGACACTAACCTGAGACCAGCAGGTAAAAAAACGATACTGCAAAGTGCTCCAGAATCTATATGCACCTCTAATTAAAAGGAAAACAGCAGTAAATGGGGGAAAAGGAACATCATTCCAAAGCCAGAGCACATGGGTAATGTAACCGTGACACAGACACCCTCCCACGGGCTGCAGCTCCTACAAGAAAAGCAAGTAGCTGCAACAGTCGTCGGTGCTGCTGAGCACAAGCAAGTCCATATGAGAGGGAGATGTTTTAAGCGCTGACACAGATCTGGCTGACAAATGTGGTGCTGGCACACTGTCTCCTTTGAATTAGCAAACACGCTGCCGCAAAACGTGCTCTGTGGTGCTGTGTCCGTCCCTGTGTGCTGTGAGAGTGGCTCCCAGGGAGTTCACTCCATGAAGCGGTGCGGTTCCTGCACAAGGGCTGGAGATGTTAAGTCCCAGAGGGAAAAGCTGAGTCCCCTGCCTCCTTTCAAACAGCTGAGTCTTGTGATGGTTGTCCTACTCCGCCCCAGCCCTCAAATAAAAAAACCCAAGCAGGATGCAGACTGCAGTGAATGTTTTAAGTGAGTGCTGTCCAAAAAACAAGACTTTTTTTTTTTTTTTTAAGTTTATTCCAGTTAAAATGGCAATCCTACAATTCCAGGTGACCTGGCAGTGTGTGGGGCAGAGGTCCTTGACAATGCTGGCATAGACCCATTCAGAGCAAGGGGCTGGGCCATAGATTCCTAAATTAATCTGTTTGGGGTTTTTTCCTCAAATGTTCTTAAAGCCACGTAAGTAATGAGATTATTCCTTGCAGTTCCAGGAGCAGAGTCATTTTGTCCTGACCTGCAGCTCCCTGCCTGCCCTGACAGAAGGCTGCTTTCCTGCTCTGATCTCTCTACAGCCAAGGTGTAGCTTATCTTGGAAGGTGGTATTGTGCTGCAGGGATGGGGCTAGGTTTCAGCAGGGTAAGGAGAACACCCATGTAGGTGAGTGAACTGAATTTGTGGCTTTGGCCATTGGGGCACTGGGGTGGTTTTACTTCCAGGAGTTATTCAGGGGGCAAAAAGAAACCAAAACAAACATCTAAGATGTCTTGTCTGGGCCACTTTCCACCTCTCAGGTGCTCTTGTCCACAGTTGTATGTGCTAGCTGGGACCCACATCCCACATCTCTTGCTGCCGACAGCTGACGGTGTGATGCAGTGCTTCTGGAGAAACACTGTGTCCCTCCTGGGGCTTGTCCAACCCTCAAAGCAGGTGGCGGAAGGCTAGGCGAGCAGGGATGCAGCAAAATGTCCCTTGGTTACCCCCTTCCTGCAATCCCATCTGCAGATAAAACCACATCCAAAAGTGGTTATGCTAAGGCAGTGTCCCATCTGGGACTCCCCATGCACCACGACATGCTATGCCATGTGTGCCATTCTGCCTGAGGCAGCCCAGAAAGCTCTGCTCCGGTGAGGAAAAGGGACATGGAGGCTGTAACCTGCTGGGACTTTCTTAGAAACCCCGGGAAGCACTGATGGACAGATACTGTTTGGCCTGGAGGCCATAAAGCCCCAGCTCTGCCAATGCTGGTGGTGCCCAAGCAATTGCTGCCTGCTCCGGCACGGGTGGCTGGCAGCACCATGGGACAGTGCCGTGGCAGTCCCTGCCTCTGCTGCCTTTTGGGACATCTTCGCTGCTCTAACCTACTCCCCTCCCAGGACCATAAGGGCCACTAAGATGATTAAGGGATTGGAGCAGCTGTCATATAAGAAGAGGCTGAGAGAGCTGGGACTGTTTAGCTTGGAAAAGTGAAGGCTGGGGGGGATTCTTATCTGTGTCTATTAATACCTGGCGAGGGGTAAAGAAGACAGAGGCAGATGCTCCTGAGTGGTGCCCAGTGAAAGACCAAGAACCAAACTGAAACTGAAGTACAGGGATTCAAGTTAAATTTCAGAAAAGTTTTTTCTGTGAGGATGGTCAACCACTGGCACAGATTGGCCAGAGAGGTTTTGGCATCTCCATCCTTGGAGGTACTCAAAACCCAACCATATGTGGTCCTGAGCTCTAGCTGACCCTGCTCTGAGCATCGGGGAACGGATGAGCATTTCCAAAGATCCCTTCCCACCTCAACTATTCTGAGTCTTTGATCTGTTGTGGCTCAGTGATGAGACCCGCACCAAGAGGTGCCAAATCTTTATGGGAATGGGTTTGAAAAACCAGTTCAGCTGAGTGAGCTCTGTCCCTAGCTCCCTGGACCTCTGCTTGGGGTCGGGCACCATGGTGTGTTCCCACCACAGGTACAGAAGATGGTAGAAGCCAGGGCTGCCATGGCAACAGCGACAGCGTGCAACGCTGTCACTGTTCCCCAGGGCAGCCCTGGTTTCAGTGGCTTCCTGAGCTGGGCACTCCCACCGTGTAGCCACCTCGTGCCACCTTGGGTGATGCTTCCCATACCCAGCAGCCAAAGTCTGGTTGGGCACTCCCACCGTGTAGCCATCTCATGCCACCTTGGGTGATGCTTCCCATACCCAGCAGCCAAAGTCTGGTAACATCTCAGCAACTCTTGCAAAGCTCAGGGAAGTTGGAAACTCCTTCCACTGCTGAAAAGGAGAAACCTGTTCGCCTTTTGGTGAAACCAAAGGCCACCGTGGGAGCAGTATTGATCTTCAGCTTTCCAAGCACCTGAGAAACACCCAGCTGAGCCCAGCTTTGTCCCTCAGTCCAGAAGCATTCCTCCACACATTTATAAAGACAACATTAGAAATGGCATTTAAAGCCCTCCAGCAACAGCATCCCTGGAAGGTGGGACAGCGAGGCATGCTGTGGGACCGGGCAGTGCCACACACGGCCAGGGCAATTCTCTCTGCCCCAGTTGTGCCAAGCCAGGAGGCCCAAGACTTCTGTGCCCTGTGCTAAGTGACACGTACCTGCTCCCCTGCACACCTGGCCATGAAAGGCACCCGGCAGCCCCACATGCTGGCTCAGGCTCGAGCTTGCTGGTGGCTGAGACGTGGGGCAGGGCTGCACCCAGACGATGCCAGAAATCACAATGACGCCCCGTGAACACCCCCCCCCCCCCCTCCCCCAGCCTGCTATGCTGACCCCAGCTTACCCTGCCCCTGAGCAGCAGGGCCAAAGAAACACCTGCACAGTGACACCGGCACTCATTAAAGGTTTGGTTTTATTGCTGGTTTAAAATCAAAATTAGTCGTTCTCTGTAATTACATTATATATAGATTTATAGAGACATTATAGAAAAGAATTTTTTGCTTTTGTTTTTCTGCAAAAATCTGTAAATAAAAAATAAAATAAAACAAACAAAAAAAAGGTGGCAGCTTCTGTCCGTCCGTCTGTCCGTCCCTCTGTTGCTCCTCCTGCCCCTGCCCTCCACGGCGCTTCCCAACAGACCAGGAAAGGCTCTGGGCTGGGGCCACATCTCACTACACTCCCTACAGCCACAGCTGGGGAGGGACAGGAGCACATGGAGCTGGAAAGAAGAAACGCCAGCAGAATATATTAATATCTCATATTTCATTTTATTTAAGTCCTGGGGACTCCAGGTGGCAAAGGGCAGCAGTCCCCACAGCCCAGGCAACTCCTGGAAAGAAACGGTGTGGTTTCCAAAGTGCAGGTCCTTCCAGGACAGGGCACGTGCCCTCAAGCAAAAGGAAGGCAAGAGGAGGCAGAGAAATCCAGTACATCTCCCTGCCTCTCCGGTCCCAGCAGCTGTAGCCGACGAGGGGGGCAGGAAGGGTGGGCTCCCCGTGTATTTTAAATAGCCATCAGAGTGTGGGATGTGCAGCGAGCCCCCCCTGCCGAGGGGTGTGTACATGGCACCCCGTGGGGCCAGTGGTCAGTGGCAGGGGAAGCGGTGCTCCGTAAGGCAGTGTGCAGCCGTGGTGAGCTGCCAGCGGGGATAATACTGCGGTGCTGCCTAGAGCAGGAGCTGCCGGGTCCCGGCTGGCCCCAGTCTGTGCAAGCCTGGGGCAGCCCAGCGGTGCCTTTGCCCTCAAGGGATGGCAGGTGGGTTTGCGTGGCGTCTCAGAAAGCTGTACTGGCCATGCTGGCTGGTGCAAAGATCCTTGGGAGGCTGTCCAGGGTCTCCTCCAGCCGCCGGTGAGCTGATTTACCATCTTCCCCTGCAAGTACATGCCGTGGTCAGTGAACCGAACTGCAGAAGCTCTGTCCCCTGCCCATCCCCAGCCACCTTTCCCAGCCTTTCTGGGGAAACATGGCTAATGCCTGGCAGATCTGAGCTGGTGTGCTATGGCCACAGAGTGGAGACCTCTCTTGTCCTCTTTAGCACACCCTTGGGCAGGTCCCAGCCAGGATCCAGCTAAAAGAGCCCCCAGAGCTGATTCAGATGTTGCAAATCCTGTTCTTCAGCTGCCTGCCGTACCCATGCCCACGCGGGGCAGGGATCACTCACATTTGGGCTGCAGGAGTGCTGGCTTGTGGAGAGCCTAGCTTGGGGCCAAGGGGCCAGGGCTTGGGGCTGTGCCAGCTCCAGCATCACACATCTGCATGCACTGGCACAGGGATCCCGAGGGCTTCCCCAGGACCCCCCGGCACACAGAGATGCACACACCTATGCTACAAGCGGGCTCTGAGATCTTGACCCGGCACACCCACACGCAAATCTGCCCGCAATGGCCATCCCCAGCAAGAGATGGTGACATGGACAATCTGCTGGGACATGGGACACAAGGCATCTACATGTGCTGGGATGCCACGGGGACGGGGTCTATGAACAACCAAGACACACAGACTCCGAAACGTGACACGGCTGACAGGCTCTAAGACGGAGACATTCGTGAGCAAAGCAGCAGGAGTGGGGACGGGGGACGAAGATGGCTCACGTGTCCCAACCTGTGCAGCAGCTGCCGCGATCTGGAGGCCTAGAAACCCACTCAGATGGTTCTCTCAGTGCCATCTAGCAAATAATAAATAACAACCAGCCTTAGTGCTCTGTGGCCACAGGACACCTGGCCCTCACTGCCCACTGCCAGCTTGCTCTTGCCTGGCAGAGCTTGGGGCACCGTGAGCCAGACTGTGTGGGGTAGGCAGGGACCAGCCTGGGACCCTCTTCTACGGGCGCTGCTGGCACCAGGAGATGCCACTCGGGATGCCGTGGGTGGGGAGGGAGCAGAGAGGAGCAGTGGGACACTCACCGCACAGCATCAGGCTCTGCTTGGCTGCCTCCCGCACAGGCTCCTTGTCGGTTTGGCACAGGTAAACCAGCTGCTCGATGCTCTCCTTGGCCTGCAGAAGAAGGGACAAGGGGCTGAATGTGGCTGGCAGGGCTGGCAGCAGGAACACAGCCCGGAGGGGAAGACAACACAGGGTGCTGCAGCCCCACAGTGCAAGAAAGTCCCTCGTCCTGTCCCTTCCTTCCCCATTTCCCTTCCTGCCCTGCCCCTGCCTGCTTTGCTGGCACATTTGGGGCAACCCCAGTCCCTCTCTCCTGGGAGCAGGAGACTGTGCAGGTATGTCCGGAGTTGCCAGCCCCATGCGATTCCTCTTCCTCTGGAAGATGCAGCTCTGCTGCCTCCTCCCCACGTCCCTCTCACCTTCAGGCAGCCCAGCGCTGCACACCCTGCCACACGCGTCTGCACCTCCTCATCCTCCAGCTGCTCCAGGTAGCACACGAGGGCCTGGGGGAGATGGGGGGGTCAGTGCCACCACCCGTGGCAGAGCCAGGGGGCAGCACCCTGGGGACTGTGGCACCAGCCCACCTCATCCCTGGCTTGCCTGGCACGTACCCGTTGGCGGAAGCGGGGGTTTTCCGCCAGGCTGCGGAGCTGGGCCGACACAGCGCTCACCACCTTGCTGTTGCCCTCAACGAGGAGCAGGCTCAGGGCCTTCAGTCCCTCCTTCTTCAGGCGGCCCTCGGGCACACGCTTCAGGGCACGCAGCACCACGTCCTGGTCATCTGAGTTGAGGTTCTGCGCCAGCAGCGCTGCAGGGAACCACCGGCTGAGCGGAGGTGTGGGGAGCCCAGCGGCACTGCCTGCACGCCCCTGCCACCACAGGGAACCCATCCCTGGGCACCCTGCGCCCATGCCAGGCAGAGGTAGCCCCACGCAGGGTGCCAACACATGGTACCCAAGCCAAGATGCTGGGGACCTACAGCAAGGACTCAGTGCTCAGGAAGGCAGTGTGGGAGTGGGCTGTGCATCGAATCAGACCTACTTGCCCACCCCAGGGATGGCTGAGCCTCTGGGTGTTGCCCCAGGGTAGTCATGGTGGTGCTGCAGGGTGATCCCCTATGGTGATGCTCCAGCACCCCATGCCAGGGTCTAGGGAGAATGGGAGGGCACTCACCTTCCTCTGCCAGCTCCATCATGTAGATGTCGAGTACCAGCGTGCCGAGTGACTCAAAATGGCTCCAGTACTGGAAGATGGTGATCTGCTCGCCCTGGGCACTGCCAGGCCGCCGGGGCAGCCGCCGATTCATCACATCCTCCAGCAGCTTCACACACACTGAGAGAAAGGGACAGGTCAGGGTGTGCAGCAGCCATGGTCACCCCCCTGCAGGGCTCCTGGCACCCATAGGCACCCACTCATGGTCACTGAGTGGGGCTGGCAACTCTCTCCCTGAACACCCCTGGGCACCCGCTCACCGGCATCAGCCAGGCCAGGGTGCCGCTCGCTGATGGGTGCCGCATACTGGGCGCTGAGCACCTGCAGGAACCGCTCCACGGGGCAGGTGTAGACATTGGGCACCTCCACGCAGCAGTCCCAAAGGGGCAGCACGCCCTCCTTCTGTGTCGAGAACTGCACCACTGCGGGGACAGGTATTGTCAAGCTTCCAGGGGCCACAGCAGCAGGCAGGTGACTCCTGCCCTCCGGTTGGCATGGCCACTCACTGCCCAGCCATGGCCCAGGGGAGACTGGGCTCTGTGCAGCCCCTGAGGTGGCAGAGACAGTCCCCTCAGCCGTGTGTCTTTACCTTCAGCAGCAGAGCTGGCTACTCCCGCTCGCTCCTCCGTCAGCTGGCACACGATCTCCAGCACCTGCGCCTCCCGCATCAGCCTGTCCAGGGCGTACATCTCCCGGCATCGCAGGGGACCGAAGGTGCCCAGCTTCTGCAAGGCATGGCCAAACCAGGGAACCTCAGGGACAGAGCTCATCACCCATACCACAGCCTCCATGCTGCAGCAAGATACCCCTCGAGGGGGGACCCACAGCCCACCCCAGGGCTTCCCTCCCCAGGATGTCTCCTGCCACGGTGCCCTGGCCCGTCCTCACCAGCAGCAGGCGGTTGCAGTTGTTGAGGTGAAGCACCAGGGCCTTATCCAGGAACTCGTTGCCGGTGGTCATGGGGTCGGTGCTGGCCTCAGAGCCGCTGCACATGCCGGTGTCGTCTGCCCCCGTCTCACCAGCGCTGGTGGCCCTGCTGCTGCGCCGGGGTCTGCCAGCCCTCCTGCAAGCCAGGGAGAGACCGAGGCAGTGGGTCAGCATGGGAAACCTGGACCCAGCCCTTCCCCCCCCATAGGTGCAATGCTGGGCAGAGTTTCTGTAGGACATGCAGTATCACAGCATCAGGGCTGGGTGAAAGAGCAGGTCCCAGGTGCACAGAGCACAGGGGTGGCCTCCCAGCCCTGCCCCCATGGAGAGATGTGGGGTAGCACTGTGCCACCAGAAGGGCCAGATCCTGCTGCTTCTTGACCTAGATCTGCCCTGAGCTGTGATGGGCCAGTCTAAATGTGCTTGGGCACCCTGGCAGAGCTGCGCATCCCCCATCCCAACTGCCCCAGGGCCGCACCCTGCCCCACGCCCCATCCCATGAGCCCTGCTGTGCACCTTTCGTCTTGGAGAGGGTCCTCCTCAGAGCCCTCCGAGTCCTCCATGTCAGAGGTGTTGAGAAAGCTGAAGCTCTCCAGCGCATGCTCCACTGTCAGGCTGATGCTGGAGGCCCGGCTGAGGAAGATGCCCTGCTTCTGCTGCGGAGGAAGGCATGGCGGGGTTGGATCCTGGCTTGCCAGCCAAGACAGGCCTGCCACCTGCATCCCTGGGCACTGCCATCAGGGATGGTCCCATTCCCCTTGTCCCCAGACACTGCCATCAGGGATGGCCCTGTCCCCATTGTCCCCAGGCACTGCCATCAGGGATGGCCCCGTCCCCATTGTCCCCAGGCACTGCCATCAGGGATGGCCCCATCCCAGTCGTCCCTGGGCACTGCCAGCAGGGATGGCCCCATCCCCATCATCCCTGGGCACTGCCAGCAGGGACGACAACGCCCCCTTCAACCCCCAGGCACTGCTGGCAGCCCCTCACCAGCAGCATCTCCTCCAGGCGCTTGAGCTCCCGTTCAAGGGGCTGCAGCTCTGGGAACTGCCCCCGGTAGTCATCCAGGGCTGAGCCCAGGAGGCCAATGGCCTCCTCCAGACCCGAATCCACCACCTTCCCCCGCGGCACCTCGGGGATGTCGGCCGGCAGCGGCGGGGCGGGGACAGGCCTCTCCTCCGCGGAGGCTTGTGCCAGCACTGCGGGGTCCCTGGTGCCGCAGCCGCCCTGTACTGGCACCCGGCTCTGCGTTGGCTCGGCCCCGCCAGCCTCCGCCTCACAGGTGACAGCCCACGCCACAGAGGCACGGGGCTTGGCCTCAGCACCCCTGTCCTGCCCTGCCATGGTGGCTACCACCGAGGCGCCGGGGAGGGGGTCCACGTCCTGCTCCCCCATCCCTGCGTCCTCCTCCGGGCTGGGCGCAGGCTCCCAGGGGCTCTCCACAGCCTTGGCCTCCATTGTGGCATCCACGCTGGCCTCGCTGATGTGGCTCAGAGTCCGGGAGTAGGGCACGTGCCCGTTGGCCACCGTCTCCTTCTTACAGCTGCCCAGCTCCTCCGGCTGGCTGCCGGCGGGGGGGACGCCAACGCCGCCAGCCCTGGGCCCAGCCCTGGCCTCCTCTGGCTGCTGGGAGAAGGAGATCTCGATGGCGGGGGCGGAGGCCTGCACCTCGGGCTGCACGATAGGCTTGTGCGCAGCATGGCGGGCGCTGCCAGACAGCTGGGGACTGGAGGAGTCGTCCGAGGACTCGGAGGAGATGGACCAGGCCGTGCCGTTCTCCAGCTCCTCCTGGCGCCGCAGCATGTTCTGGGGAGGGGGAAAATGGTGTCAGACAAGACCCTCCTGCCGCCGCAGCATGTTCTGGGGAGGGGGAAAATGGTGTCAGACAAGACCCTCCTGCCGCCTCTGCTTGTCTGGCTGCCTTCCCTTCAACCGGGGGCAGGATCCGGCTGAGCAGGAGGGCACCGAGGCCGTGGTGATCACCAGCACAGGCTGCCGCACTGCCCTGACTCTGCCAGCACAGCAGGTTGGGCAGCGAGGACCTGGCAGACCATGGCTGCCTCTTCCAGCCCTACATCTCACCCCACACCAGTGGGGAGTCCAGCTACCCAGGCCCAGCCACACACGCCCCAGAGCTCTGGGGTGCCAGTGGTTCCCCAGCACAGTGGGCAGCTCCAGTGAGCCATGACAGGGTGTGACATGTAGAGCTGAGGACACCACCCACCGTGGCTGCAAGGACGGCAACAGCTCCAGCACCAGCTCATGGAGGGGCAGCACGGGCCATCACGCCAACATCATGCCAGTGGTTCACCAACACTGAACCAGTGCCACGCCAACGCCATGTTGGTGTCACACCAGCGCCATGACAGCATCATGCCAGTGCCACGCCAGCACCACCACACCAACGCCATCACACCAGCACCTCACCAGCACCATCACCACCACACCAGGACCATGCCAATGCCATGGCACAGCACACCAACGCCACCAGCGCAGGGACATGGATAAACCTTCTACTCACTAGTGCCCAGCTCTCGCACAAGGGCATGTGGACAGAGGAGCAGGGCCAGCCCATGCAGCCCAGGCTCCCCTAGCTCGGGGACTGTATCCCCAGTACCAGCCAGACCCCAGCCTGGCAGGATCAGGCCTCTGGGCATCAGGAAGGGCCAGTGAGTAGGAGACAAGGAGCAGCTATAGCTACTGCAGGACGGCTACAACGCTGGGCTAAGCTACTGGCCGGCTCCAGCCCTCACACTTACGCGGCCCTGCTGCGGCCATCTCCCAAGCTCGGCCGAGGAGACGTCGCCGCAGGAGCAGCTCTGAGACAGCTTCTCGAAGAGTGTCTCCCGAAAGATGTCCAGCAAGGACCAACCATGCTTGTTGGCCGCCCGCCCCGGGCTCTTGGGCAGAGAGAAGAGGAGCTGTGAGCGCGGGAGGAGCAGGCGGCAGTACCGGGGAGCCGTGGTTGGATGGCTGGAGAGGAGCTGCCCACCCCTGTGCCTGAGCCGTGCCACCCTGTGGGACGTAGCCTGGGCACATCCCTGCGCAGACCCCTCCACAGGCCACCTATCCTGAGCAGCCCTGACCGGCGTATTACTTACGTAGAAAGCCTGTTCCCGCAGGGATGGTGTGTCAGGCGGGCTCTGGTTGTAGGTGGAGAACCTCTTGTTCACTGTGGAGGCCTTGTTGACAGTGCTGGCTGCTGAGGGCTGGTCATCCTTGTCGAAGGGGCTGGGGAGAAGAGCAGGGAGGTGAGAGGTGTGTGCCAGCCTGGGGGGTCTTGACCCTGCTCTGCAGCAAGCAGGACACCAGGACCCCATCCAGTCCAGTTCTGGTTTTCCAGAACTGCAGCCCAGTTTTGGGATGGGAGAGAGCCCAGGGCAGGCCACCTCTTGCCACGCCACGCTGGGCATCCCCAGCCCTGCCATATGGTACCAGCAATGCCTGCTGAGATACTCACTTCCAGGTCACCTCCAGGCTGAGTTTGAGGGTGCCCAAGTCATTGATATCCACAGCCACTACCTGGGGTAGAGCCGCAAAGAGGTCCTTGGTCTCACAGGACACATTGCCCACCACAACATGGTTGGCCAGGCTCTTTAGCTCTGTCACCTGGAGAAGGAGAGGGAGGAGAGGAGGAGATGAAGCCATGGGCTTCATCTTACCCATGCTGTTTGCATCCATGCTGTTTGCATCCATGCTCTGTGCCAGAATGCCACCACCACCAGACAGCCTCCTCCCACCCCAACGAGAGTGAAATTTAGGTGAGGTCCTGGAGGGAAGCCCTGCCAGGACGGAGGGTGGTAGCTGGTCCACACCATCCCTGCCTCCTTCTGCACTGTACCTTGATGGAGAGGAACTCAGTGACGAGGGGCAAGAAAACCATTTCCTCGCTGTCCCACACCTGCTTGCTGTTCACCTCAATGCGCCCCCGCAGTTTCCACCGCTGCCGTCCATACTTCATGAAGATCTGGTGATGCAGAGGCATGGGTATGAGGGAGATGATACAACACCGGGGTGGTGGGTGCTCTCTGTATGTCCATGGGCATGGTCAGGGACCCATTCCACCCACCACTGCCCTGCAACATGCCCTCCACACCAGCGCCCACCTATGCCCCCCAGGCACCCCAAGGACCACAGGGCAGGAGAAGAGCAGTTCCCAACCCATATGGTCCCACCAACCTCATACTGGTCACCAGCACAAAGCCGGGCAAAGCCTGCCAGTCCTGCAAGAGAAGGCAGAGGGGCATCAGCAGGCAGCAGGCAGGCAGGCAGCAAGCCCAGGATGGAGCAGGATGTGTTACCTTTCATCCGGACGTGGAACTCGCCCAGCTGGCTCTCCAGCTCGTTCTCCAACAAACACATGTTCTGGGCACAGACGGACAGACAGCAACACTTGAGCAGCCACCCATGGGACCCAGCACCCTGCCAGCCCACCCCAGCCAGCTGCCTCACCTCCGTGTACTCCTTGTAGCCCTTGCTGGCCTCAGCCAGGCTCTCGCGTGCCTCCCGGCTGCCCGGTGAGCCCGTGCTATAAGCCTTGACCATGTTGTGGGCTCCATCACGGAGCCGCCGCTGGATGCAATAAGCCTCGTAGAGCTCATCTATCTGCAAGGACAGACCCAAGCTGCGGTGAGGGGCAGGGCAGGGGACAGCATGGCTGTCCCAGTGCTGCACCAAGGTTGCACTGAGGTTGCCCCGAGGTGACCCTGGTCCCCAGATCTCACCTTGCTAGCATGAAACTCCAGGCGACGCAGGAAGCGCTCAATTGACTTCACTTGCTGCAAAAGCAGAGGACATGGTGTAAGCAGCAGCCCAACCCCTCTGCAGAGGAGCTGCAGGTCAGGATGTGCCCTGCTGCATGCCTGCACTGCAGCTGGGATGGGTCCTGGTCACCAGCCCTGCCTGGGAGGTACAGGGTGGCAGCTGGGAGTGAGTGGAGCAGAGGCTGTGCTTGCACCCATGTGCTGCAGCATTCTCCAGCCTCCCCTGCCCCGGAGGGCTGTGCAGGAGACAGGCCAGGCTCCAGGGTGCTCTTCTGTCAGCCTCAGAGCTAACCCAAGCCCAGCACTCACCAACAACAGCTTTTGATTGCAAGAAGCGGGTGACACGCTGCCTGTCACTGCTACCTCCCCTGCCCAGACCCACCCTGCCTGCAGAGCCCCGATCCCAGCCCGCAGGCACTCTGCCGTGCAGGGGATGGGGGGCAGGCAGCAGGGCAGAGCAAGCAGAGAGGGGCTGGC
Source organism: Astur gentilis (assembly GCF_929443795.1). NCBI lineage: Eukaryota > Metazoa > Chordata > Aves > Accipitriformes > Accipitridae > Astur > Astur gentilis. The sequence goes on from NC_064886.1 coordinate 9,063,898, forward strand.
AGTAGCACATCCCAGGCGCTAGGAAGGACACAAGGAGGATGGGGCACTGATCCCGCTTACCTTATCCAGATCGTAGAGAAAGCCCTGGAGGAGAGAGGAGAGGGATAAGATGCAGCACAAAGCCAGCTCTGCCTACCCAAGGAGACCCAGCACATCGCACCCACCACCCATAGCATGTCAGTGGGGACATGCAGCACCCAGCCAGGGCTGGAGAGTGCAGAACAGTAGGACAGGAGCCCCATGCAGCCCAACACCAGAGCCTGGGCTGGCCCCTGACATCCCCACAGAAGCAGGCTTTGCCCTGGTACACAGATGGACCATGGGCTGCCCCAGCTGTGCCCACCACCCTGGGCATCTACCCAAAGCACTACTCCCTGTAAGGCTCTTCCCAGCAACACTCACCAGGCGTGAATTCCTCTTGGATTCGCGGATCTGGGTGCTGAGCTTCTCCAGTTCCATCTGGTGCACCTCCAGGTAGGCTCTGGGGGCAACCACACCATGGGGGTCAGGCTGGAACACCATGTCCAGGGCTCCTGCCACCCACAGACCACACCAACCCAGCACATCTGGCCCTTCATCCCCACTCTCTGCTCCAGCACCCAGGTGAGGAAGCCCACTTCTGCCTCAACATGGGATGTGGTGGGATGCAGGACCCCATGCAGCTCCAGGACCCCCAGGCACTGCACCCAGGAGACCTGGCATTTCCCTACCTGGTGGGAGTGGAGAGCTGCCAACCCCAACCCATGGCAAGCTGTCCCTGTGCCCCTCAGGGGCTCCCTGCCTCCAACCACCCAGCCATGGGGAGCCCCAGCACTTACGTCAGGCCCTTCTTGAGAGCTTCGTACACCTCGTCCAGGCGGTTGGGCTGAGGCACCTTGGGTGGTGGGGATTTGTGGGACATTGAGAACATCCTACTGACCCTGGAGCCAGTCTTGCGGGAGACGGTGGGGGTGAAGGGCGAGAGGTTCCTGGGGAGAGACGCAGGCAAACCCGGGGCAGCCGGCATCAGCACACAGCACTGGGGTCTGCCTGGGTGCCCCAGCCTGCCGGGCACCCTGTCTCGAGACACAAAGGAGCTCTGGGATGGAGGCCAGGTCCGCCCAGACCTGCCTGCCTCTCCCAGGACTCCCCAGCAGCCAGTCTAACCAGCCAGCAGGGCTGGGCGAGATGGGGCCATAAAGCTGGGCAGTGTTGCCTGCACCACATGCCCACAGTCCCCCCAGTGCATTTGGCTGCCCCGAAGCCATGGGAAGGACAAGGAGAAACCCATGAAGCTGGCAGTGGAGAAGAGCAGAGAATTAACCCTGTCCCAGCGGGGTCAGACAGGCTGGCTGTGGGGTAGCCTCTGCAGAGGTGTAGGTGTCACAGGCACCAGTTGGAGGGAGCAAAGGTAGAAGGGGCTGGCACCAGCCGGAGCTAAGCTGTGCTCCTGGAGTGCCTGTGGTGGCATCTCCGGGCCTGGCCACACTCCGAAGGGGCCGTGCTCTGCTCCATTGCCAGCACCCCAGGTTGCCAGGGGCATGGAGATGCTCCTTGTGGTCTGGGCACTGTGGCAGGGTGACACATGCCACCATCAGCTTGCTGCCCTGCCACCGTGAGCTCCCAGGGAGAGGCAGAGATCCCAGCGGGTGGCAGCATGGTAGCATCCTAGGGACAAACAGCCCTGTCACCCTATCATACAGTGCAGCGACATGGGGCAGGGACATCCTCACTAATGCTATGCCTCTCCAGATGACACCAAACCAGCCATATGGAGCTGCTGGCTGCCTATTGCCTCCACCTGCTCCACTGCTGCCTCGAGGACCTTCCCCAGCCAACCTGAAGGGATACCGACCCAGCACCCAGGACCCAAACACCACCCTTCCTGCCTTGTGCAATGGAGTCGCTCCCCAGCCTAGCGAGCAACGCCCCACTTAGACCGGCTCTTCCCTTGCTCCTTCTAGCTCACTGTCGCGCCACTGGTGCCTAGGAGACACCCTGGGCTCCTTCATTCCCAGCCCCGGGCCCCGACCTCCCATCCTGTGCTGCTCTTTGCAGGTGTGGCCAAAAGACTTCCCTGAATCACTGGGGGGGGGGGGGGGGGGAGAATGTCTTGGCCTCCTCCCAAGCCACAGTAAACACTTGATTTCCACCACCCCTCCTCATTCCCGCCCTCCCGGGCCCCTGAAGGCATCTCCCACAAGCATCTCCCAACCAGACACTTGGCTGCAGGCATCCAAAAGTCATCCCACTTCTCTGTCCCCAAGCAAGCCCCTCTGGCACCCCCAGGTCCAGCAATGTGCCCATGGCCTGGGAAGTGTCACTTGGCCCAGAAGCTGGACAGGACCCAGGGACAAGAGCCGAGCAGGGCTGGATGTCTGCTCCCAGACATGGGGAGGCTCTACTTGCGGTTGTGCGCACCCAGTGAAGGTGGCCATAGCCTGGCAAGGCAGCTTGGCACTGCTTTCCCCAGCCCTTTGGCTAAGACATGTCTCTCCCCAGGCACTGGTGGGAGCACTGGGAGGTAAGGAGGCTGACTGGGTGCTAGGAAAAGGGATTAAAAGTATTAAAATGCCATAGTCCCACAGCCCAAACCCACGGCATGCCCATGTCTCAAGAACCACCTGTGAGAGGGTAGCCAGGAGCTAGGGGTGGTGCGGAGGAGGGTGGCAGGGATGAGCAGCGCATGGGGTAGTTCTCACCGATGTGAGGTTCAGCAGAGAGGAGGAGGAAGGGTATGATGGGACCGTAACATCGCCAGCGGCTGGAGAGGATGAGTAGGGAACGGCTGCTCCTCGCAACACAGCTGACGGGCAGCCAATAAAACCTTTCAGCAACATGTTTGAAATGACCTGGAGGAAACCCTGATTCACGCCAGCACTCAAATCCCAAAACCGGCCGCCGCAGGATGTCAAGGCCGTCGAGACACAATGCTTCAAAGCCACCCCAGCTCCTTCACCACACCCATTAAACATGATGAGATGGTCACAGGGAAGCTCTTAAGAGCTGGTTGAGGAACAAGGGTAAGCTACACCTGCCTCATTGATGCTCTGGTGGCAGCAGCCACAGGGCTGCAGGGTCCTCACCCAGCCTGGGACCCAGCACAGTGGAGGGTTGGGGTGGTGGGCTCTGTCTCCCATCTGGCCTTGATGCTCCACGCAGCCCCCCGTACAACATCCCCTGGGTACCACAAAGATCCCAGCGGGTCAGGAAGGTGCCTCAGGATGTGCAGCAGGTCCCACCACCGCACCCAAGCCTATCCCCATCCCTCACTGCATGCAGCATGAGCACCCATCTCCTACCTGAAGGGCCGGTCGGCCGTCGAATTCACTCCTGCAAAGGACTGGCTCCTATTGATCTTGGTGACGAGGACTCGGCGCTGCGGGCGCACAGACAGTGACATCGTTGAGTGTGACCTGGAGGGCCTCCCTGCGGGGCACGAGAGAGCAGGGTCACCAGCAGCAGGGCGGGGAAACACATGCAGGCAGGGCTGCCACTGAGACCAGGACAGGAATGGCACCCATGCACCAGGGTGGCTACGGCACCCATGGGCTGTGGTAGACGTAGCACTCATGGGCCGGGAGCCTTCCCTCCCTCTCAGCCCAGGGACGCTCCCGGTGGCACTGGGGACACAGGTCCCATGCTGTCCCCAGTAATGCTGTTGGTGCCCTGCCCTGGGTGAAGCAGGGCTCTGGATACCATGAGCACTCGGTGGGGACAGATGAACAGATACGTCCCAGCTTGGCCCCATGGGAGCCACAGGAAAGGGCTGATGCCCAATGCCTACCATGGCCCTTCCTGGACACAACCATGGCAAACCCTCCACTGTGCCCCAGCCTGGCCACCTCCTCCTGAACCCCACCTCGTCCCATGTCCCGTTGTCATCCGTGCCACCCCACTGCAGGGGCAGGAAGGGCGCGGGGCCAGACCTGGCCGCCCAGCCCTTCGCTGTCTCCACACTCGCTTCCGCTTGCTCCAGCGACCAGGAGGAAAACCCACAGGCAACAGAGTGCTTTGGAAAGTCCCCGGCTTTGCCAGGAGCTCTGCGTCGGAGAAGGAAAGGCCGAGCCATTCCCTGTCGGACCCTGGAAAGTCCTTGCAGGCAGCACGTGTCCAGCCCCACAGCTGTTGCAGCCCTGCCCTCTGCTTCTGGCAGCGCCAGAGAGGGTGCCAGGAGCCCTGAAACTACTGCCTGTACCTGCCTGTCCCCACAGTGGCCAGTGCAGTCGATGCCAGCTAGGACAGAGTAGATTTCTGAGTCTCGGGGCTCAGACCCAGCTGCCACCCCATATTGCAGGGAGCATCACTGCAGCTGTGGCTGGGGTTGGGGTGGGGAGCCCAAAGCACAAGGCAAGAGCAGGGGACTCCAGGGCTCCTCCTGGCCCTGCCACCCCCATCAGTGCCAGCTGGGCACAGGGAAAAACCCAGCCCACAGGGCAGCCACCAGAGCAGGGCAGAGGCTTCTGGATGCTCCACTTCATCCCAGCCACTGCTGACACCAACTCAGTCCCTCTGTTGCTGCCAGCCCCTAGAGCGGAGCTGTGGAATGGGGAGACAGGAGCTGCCAGGGATGAGCCCACACGGTGTCCAGCAGTCACACACCCTGCCAGGGAAGGCCAGGCAGGGCCCTAGGAATGCATAGCTTCCCCAGCTGGCAGTTGGGGCCAGAGCCACCTCCCCACGCTTTAAGGGCCTTGCTCTGCCTTTCCTCCTGCCCCCAACACAGCAGGCAGCGAGCCCCCAGCCCCAGCAGCACCAGGGACGGCACAGGGACGCAGGCGCTGCCGGGGCTCCCGCCGCCATCCCCACTCTTTCCCCCGGCACAACGGAGCCTGGGAGCCCAGCTCAAACCAGCCCCGTGCGGCACACGTCTGCTCGGCCACTGGCAAGCATCCCCCTAGCGCTGTGCTCCCCGCCGCCCCGCAGCCATGCTGTCACCTCCCACATGCCAGGCTGGGGCCAGGCATTCACAGCTCCTGGGATGAGCCAGGGCCGTTTGGAGTCAAAGGCAGCCACCACCAATAACCTCCATCCCATCGGAGCCAGGATGCAGCAGGTCCATCTGGTCCCTCCTTGGCGCTCAGGTCCCAGCCCAGGACCACGGAGCCGCTCTGTGGGTCCCACCGCCTCAGCGTTATCTCGGTGCCAGTCCCTCCAGTTTCCAGGACAACGCTGTCCCAATTAAGCTCATTAGGAGAAGCTGTAATCCCTGGCTGGGCCTGGGCAGATTACCTTCTGCAGGGCTCTTTAATCTGCTCCCCACTGAGCGAGCAAGGCCTGTGGCACTGGTGCTTGCTGCCCCAGCTGGGTGTTACAGCAGCTCATCTATAGGAAGAGCACCCACCACCCCTAAGACGCAGCTCTCCACATGCGGACCAGGTCACAGCTCCTACAGGGAGAGGACAACTCTGCCAGCCCATCCTTTTCCAGCCCACATTGCCATCTGGGGGCATGGAGGGGGCTCTAAAGAGGGTCACCCAGGCAGGAGCCCACACTAGGGAAAAGGATGCCAAGGGTGTTGGAGGGGAGAAGGATGCTGGGGATGTCAGAGGGGAGAAGGATGCTGGGCGTGCTGTGGGGGACCAATGCCCCAGTACAACTCTCCAGAAGAGTCAGTGATCCTCAGCCACACACCCAGACCCCTGAGAGGCTCCAGCAGCCACCTGCATGGTGCTGTGTCGTGCTCTGAGGCATCTGAAGTTCCTGCACTAGCACAGGGAGCAGTGCCATGAGCAGTGGCTGCTGACAGGACCACATCCCTGCCCTCCAGCCCAGGGATCCGACTGTCCCCCAAACACCCTCCACGATGCACCGCACCATGAGGCCAGATAGCCGGCAGGATGGGTGCAGACCTGTGTCAACAGCAAGGGATGGTGCAGCCCCAACACGTGCTGCTAGCCAGCCCAGCACCTGGCCCCGGGCACTGCCAGGTCCTGCCGGCACCAGCCTTTCTGCCATGACACCCTGTGTCCCCAGGCCTGGCACCCTGCATCCCAGCTCCCATGCCAGGACTCCAAACCCCCTTTGAGGAGGGGAACACCGTGCCCCACTCTGCAGGAGTGATGACCCGGGAGCCCCAGGGATGCTCGACCTTGGCACATGCAGCCAGCCAGCCAGGTGCCAAAGGGCAGCGCTGCCTGCATCAGGCAGGGCAGGCAGGGTGTGGGGTCTCCGCTCCTGGCACGCTTGGCTCACAGCGGCGGAAAAAACCCCGGCGTGGTGCATTCCTGACATTACCGAGATAAGAGGTACCTGGTACCATGGCGGCACGGCCAGCCCCAGCAGGGAGCAGAGCCCAGGGCACGCTTGGAAGGGGCCACTGGCTGCCACATCTCTCCCAGGCTAGTGAGCCCCGTGCCAGGCTTACTGGGAAGCTGGCACCAGGCAGAGCGCTGGCACACTCATGTCCCTGCCATGCGCTGAGCCCCAAGCACATCCCTCCCTCTCCTGAGAAGGAGCTGCAGAGGTCCTGCCCCAAAGGTCCAGTCCCTGCCAGCCCCACTGCCCCCTGCTCTTAATTAGGGCTTCAGTGCTAACGAAGTTGCCTCCCGACCAAGCTTTTCACCTTGCTGTGCCTGCGCAGCAGACCGCCTGCAGCTCTCCCGGCGTAGGAAACACAATCCTGGGAGTCGGTCCTTCTGTCCGTCCTCGGCCAGTGCTGCCCTCGGGCTAGGCTGAGGGTGCAGAGCAGCCAGGTGTGAGCAGCTGGGTAGGTGGCGTGGCGGGGGCGGGGGGGGGGTGTGCTGGAGCCCACCCCGGGGCTCTCCAGCCCGGCCGCCAGCTCCTTTCTCAATGCCTGGTGCTCTGGAGATAATTGGGATCCCAAGAATGCTGGTCTGAGCGGCGGAGGGGGCAGTCCGACCGGCTGGGTTGGTCCCAGCTGGTTTCTGTTTCCGACACTCAGACACACCAGCCTCAGGTCGCTCCGGCGGGTTTATCAACACTGCCCTGGTCGGAGACGCCCCAAACTGGCTCCCCCCGAATCCCCAGCCCCACAGCCCCGGGATCTGGGGGTGCTCTGACCAGCATCTCCAGTAATGTCACTCACTGGAGGCCAGCAACGCCTGAGGTGGCCGACACAGCAGCCTGCCGCAACCCCTGACCCTGAGGAGTAGCACCCACGACCAGCCAGCAGCACCCGCGGCCTCCCAAGGGGCTTCCCCCAGGAGGGGCTGGCAGGGCTGGGCTGTGGCCCCCACGCTGATGGCACTGCGGCCACCTCCCCGGGCACAGCAGTGTCCCCCAATGAGGGCACAGCACAGCAGCCATGGGATGGTCTGTCCTGCCCGCAGCTTGGTCACCCAAGGCGTCTGTGGCAAGTGGGTGGTCCTGCCACCCCACGCCAGTGGCACGACCCCCCCCACCCCAGCACCCTTGGGTAAGCGTCCCTTGGGCGCACGGCGGGGACGACCTTGGGAGCCTGCGAACTCAGGCCCTTGGCACGGCTCCCTCCAGCCCAGCCGCTGCATCCTTGTTTGCACAGCTGCGTCCCTGCTGCCCTAACCCAGGCACGTACCCCGGCCCCCCGCCAGCCCCTTCCGGCCCCGGGACAGCCTTTGGCCAGCTCCCGGCGTGGGCTGGAGCAGCTTTTCCCTCCCATCACCCCTCGTCCCTCCCCAGCATAGAGGACAGGAGCATCCGGGGACCGACGCCATGCCGCCTTGGTCACAGGGAGCCTGGGAGCCGCCTCTTCCCTGACGTCCTCTACGCTCTGCCTCTCCTCCAGGCAGGCAGGACCCCCGCTGCCTGCCCCCCGTGCGGGGCAACGAGGGGGACTGGGGTTTTTTGGGAGTCGGATGAGTCAGTGAATGGCATCCCGGCTCCCTATGACTCACCCAGGAGAGAAACTCCCAGCCATAATGTCGCAGCCCCCACCAGAACAGGGAATGGTGGTTTGGGTGCTGCAGGCAGGGGGCTGGATGGGTGCTGGGTGCTCCCATGCTGGGGGCACAGCAGCAGTATCCGCCCTCGCGGCCGCAGGAGGCCAGCTGACTCCTTGGGCCAAGTGGGAGGGCGGCAGGAAAGGGAAGGAGCTGCAAATGGGAAGAATTGCAGGAAGCGCTTATTTACCCTGTGGAGTATCCCCGAGGAAGGGCAGGGCACGACGCAGGCAGACACTCACGGCCAGCTCCCCAGGGGCTGGGGGCTCACAGCCTCCCACCCCACCACCCATACACACCACGGGTTCCCAGTTCGCAGCCGGAGAGGGATGCGAGCCCCAAACTGGGACCCAGGGGGTTCCCCAGTGCCTGGCTGAGCTCAAGCCCATCCTGTTTTCTAGGACGGCTCCTGAGAACCAGCCCAGGACCACTACGGTCCTAGTGAAGCAGATCGACCACCACCAAAGGCACAGACAGAGCACCCAGCCAGGATCCCCATGGCTTTGGAGGCCTAAGGGATCACCTCCATGCCCTGCTAGATGGGACTGCAGCCTGGCCAGGGGCACCAGTTCTTACTCCTGAGTGGGCTGTGACCCTTCTTAGAGGTGCTGAGCAAAAGATAGGGCTCTGGCATGATCTTGCTGGGGTTGACATAACCTTGCGAAGGTCCCACATGCCACCTTCACCCCCACCTGCTCATCTCCAGGATGCTCTGTTGGGTACCAGAAGCTTCCCCCACCCAAAATCCTGCCCAGACAACATGGTCCCTGTGCGTGAGAGTAGCCCCAGGACCCCCTGTTCTGCCCAGATCCTCTGGGGCTGCGGTGCCAGGGATTCTCAACTGAAGCCAGGCTCTGTTTGTCCTCATTAGCATGACCACAGACGAGATGCGGGGGGCACAAGGGGGAGAAAACCAATTTGCCGAGGAAAGCCCTGCTGCTGTGGCACTGGGGGTTCATTGCCTGGCAGCGGGGGGCAGCCATGGCCCCTCTCCTGCCTTGAGATGCAGAGCCTGGGTCTCAGCATGGGCAATGGCAAGGCTGGGCAGCTGGCGGGTCCTATCCTGCCATGGGCACCCCACGCTGACACCCCATCACTGCATGCCACGGTGACTACCATATCCCTTGCAGGTGGTGGATACTGATCCCTGGGGAAGAAGAGTTCTCCTCCTTGGGGAAGTTGCTCACCCCAAAACCCCCCCCATGAGCCCGGCCACATCGCCCTGGGAGCCTCAGACAGCTGGGGGTCCCCAAATTAATGGCGTTTGCCAGGGGGCCCCGGTGACGCCAGTGCTCAGTACCTTTCGGTTTGCCGTTCATGGCGGGCTGCGGCAGCACGTCCCCCTCGGGCTGGGATCAGTGTCCCGGGCAGCTGTTGCTCTCTCATGCCGTCTGTCCTTCCCTCTGTCTGTCCGCCCATGTGTGGGGGCCGGGGCCGGGAGGGCTCCCCCCGGGCAGCAGTCTCCTCCCACGCTTCCCCTGCCCGAGGGCTGACATCACTGCCCAGCACTGCAGCCCCGGCCATGACTCAAGGGCTGGGGACAAGAGGACAGAGTAGGGGAGGACAGAAGGACCCCCATCCCCCTTAGAAGGAGGGGACCCCACCAGCACCAGCTGCTCCGGGAACAGGGACAGCACGGTTCGGTCCCCATCCTTCCCTCCCCACCGCCCCCCTGGGGAAACTGAGGCACAGGCGCAGGGGAGGGGACAACACCGCAGGCCAATGCGGTTCAAACTCCCGCCCCCGACCCGTGCCACCCTGGCCTCATACCAGCCAGCCCCCCATGATGCTGCTCCTCTCAGAGACCCCCTTTCCTCCGTCACCCAGGGCAGGCCATGAGCAAGGGTACAAACACCGCCCTGCTGAACGCACCGCTGGCCCTGGGCTGCTGCTGGTCCCTGCTCCGGAGGGGATGCACTGGGCACAGCCCCTCACCCCCATCCCTGCTGGCTCTGCTGCAGGCAGGCACAAAGCTGCGGGCAGAGCGGGCAACCGATGCTCACACCGCTATGGGAAGCAGTCCCAGCAGCCCTACTGCTCGCTTCTGCATTGCTTTTTTTTTTAAATATATGTATATGCATATATATAAAACAGCCGTGGCTTTGCTGTGGGCTTCCCATGGCATGCATCCCCGCGGTATGCCTGTGGGCACCCTGCAACACCCAGGAGCTGCTGGGAAAAGGCCTCAAATGTCCCCAGTTTGTGTCATCCGGGTCTCCAAAGCCTCGGAGGGGCTGGTTTCAGCCAGGGCTTCCTCGCAGGGCTCTTCAAAGATGCTGGGTGCCATTCCCATGCAGGAACCAAGGTTGTCCCGCTTCCCACGGGGGTCCAGCTCCCACAGGGCAGCATGGCAGACCCACCTGCCCTCCGTGCCAAGGCCAGCAGCACCTCCCGGCCCCACAACTCCCTGGCAGAAAGCACAGGGATGCCCTAAACGACAAGGGGACTCTGTGGCACAGACATCACCCCCCTCCAGCACCGTAAGTCCCTGCAGGGGTCCTGGTCCTGGGGCACCCAGGCCTGGCAACCCCTCCGGCTCCGATAGAGGAGGCTGAAGCAGCCAGCTCCATCCAAGGCTGGGACCAGCTGACGTCACCGGCGCAGGAAGAGACACCTCCCTCCCAGGCTCCTTTCCTGTTTGCTGCTGCTTTTAGAGCGAGGTCAGGCCAGCTTTGGGAGGAAAAGCATTGGGGCAGTCTTGGGGGTGTGCTCGCAGAGATGGGGTGCTCTTGGACACAGTTAACCCCCTCCCTAGAGGGTGAGCTGCTTCCCCAGCTGGTCCCTTCCTTGCTGGTCCCTGTGCAGAATGGGACCAGCACATGGCAGGGGAGGAGAAGTGTCTGAGGCTCCCTTGTAGGGTGGCATGGCTCCCCAACTGTGGGCACCCATGCACGTGGCTCGGGAGCCAGCCATAGCCAGGCTTGGTGAGCTGGGGCTTGCAGTGGTGCCACCAAAGAGCACTGCATCCCAGGGCATGCTCTTGTCCTGGTGCCTGGGTGGGTGCCTGGGTGGGTGCCTAAGTGGGTGCCCAGTGCCAGCCCCACTGGGAGAGCAGCTGGAGGAAGAGCTGGTGAGTCTGGGCTGGCTGTGAGCGGTATCCGAGGAGAAGCCATCCCAGGCTTGGCAAACGGAGGCATCTTGTTGCCCACCTGCCTGCAGCCCCCATGGGCATGGAGGGGACCCAGCAGCCCAGCACACCCAAAGCATGGTGTCGGGGGACCCACCTCCACCCTGCGTGAAGACCAGCTCTCCTACCTCGCCTGGTCGGGATGCATCCCCCCGGCTCTCCCCACCGACGGGCAGAGTCCTGACCCGGTGGCTGACATGGGCAGGGGGCCACTGCCTGGCTTTTCACCCCTTGCTCCTTCTCCCCGGGGGAAAGCATCGCTCCCAGCACCACCCGAGGACCGACCAGCCTTCTGCAAAGCTTCCGCCGCACTGCCAGCCATGCGGAGCCAGTGCCCGGCACATGGCCAGGCAATGCGCCCACAGCAACGGCCCATGCCAGCTCGTTTGTTCTCATTAAAGTTTAACAAGAAAGCCACGCTAAAGCTGCCGGGAGCTGCAGGAGAGGTGTTCCTCAGTGCCACACGAAGTGAAAGGACATCCAGGCTTTCCTACCAGAGAGGTGGCAGCCAGGCTGTGCCACTTGCAGGGACTCTGCCTCTCCGTAGCCCTGCCTGCAGCCTTGTAAAGGGCTGTGGGGCAGCTGATATGTGGGCAGTGCAGGCAAGCTCCGTGGCACAGCACCATCCTGGGCATCACCCATGGGGAGACATCAGGACCAGGCAGGAGCTGGGGTCGTGCACTCAAAAGGTGGCAGAGGACGCTGGAGGAGGACATGGGCACATGGCATCAGACGTCTCCTCTGAGCGCCTCGTGGCACCCTGCACAGCACTCCAGAAGGGCTTGCCAGCTCAGGGACACCTTGCCAAGGGAAGGGCACGAGCCATGCCAACACTGCCAGGGCCTGGGCGGTAATTGAGTTAAATTAATCTCTCCCTGGCCTGGCCGGGGACAAAGAGTGGGCGCAGGGAAGGGGACAGCCCCATGGCCCTGCAGGGTGCTGATCACCTCCCCCAGCTCAGGGGACTTCCCTGGATGCTCATCACCAGTCACCAGCCAGGGCAGCTGCCTCCATCCCTTGTACATGGCAGGGATGTGGGTGTAACGCCCCAAGCACCCCCTTTTTGGGGGTGTCCCTGTCATGGCCTCCTCTCACCAGGCCTGGGCAGCTGCCCCGAGCACCCCCACAACAGCTAAACGTGCAAACAAAACCCTCCGTGGGCAGCCATGCTTGGACGTGCATGTACAGCCATGGCCAGGCTGTGGATAGGCAGAAGAAAAATCCAGACACCCCAGGAGGACATTCCTACTTCCCTGCCCTGGGTGGGATACAAGACTGGCTTCCCAGAGACCCCACATCCTGCCAGCACTGAGTCCTGGTGCAGTTTTCCAGCTGCTCCCTGTTGGCCTTGGGATCATCAGCACTGAAGCTGTGCCCACCTAGCATCACCCAGCCCCTGGAGAAGCCACCAGCCCCAGGAGCATGCTGCCCTGGTGGCACCAGCACCAAAGACCAAGGTGATGAAGAACCTGTTTCAGGCTGTTCCTGGACAAGCGCTCCCTGGACATGGACACCCTTCCATGGCTGGGAATGTCAGCACAGCTGGAAATGTGGCACGAAAAGGCGCAGGCATGCCTCAGTGGGTGCACAGTGAGCAGAAGTCACTGCTGGTCAAAAGAGGCTGGGAAGATGAGTGCCAGCACGTAGGCACCAGCCTGTTGAGGGGCCAAAGAGCTCCTGGCCATGGGGGAGACTTAGGAGGGGGCAGGAGGTGGCAATTCTGGCAAGAAGACCCACTGTCATGGCAGTGAGTGACCAAGTGACTTGTGGCCAGGCAAGAGCCAGTCCTGGTCTGGGAAAGCCCGGTCCTAGAGCTGCAGATGGTCACCCCCACCACGGTGTTAAAGCCGACCTCTCTGACTTTATTTTTTTGCAGAAACCAGCAAAGCCAGCTCAAAAAAAACCTGGCAGCCCAACGCCACAGATCGTATGTGGAGTTTTTTCTGCAGGGTTGATGCCCCGAGGGCTACCGCAGCCAGACTGGCACCTACACTGCCGCTGCCGGCAGCAACCCTTGCCAGAGGGGCTGGGCACCCCGCATCCGGGCGCCAGGGCCGCGGCAGACTCGAGCCCTCCCCCCTTACTTCCTTGCATCGTCCCCACACGGCAGCAGAAATAGAAGCGATATAAATGGCAGCCCTATAAATAACCCCAAAGCACAAGGCGGGGAGCTCGTCCCAGCCCAGCAATGGCCTCAACCCACGCAAAGCCAGGGCTTGGTCTGCCTTCGCTGTCCCCCGGGGACCCCAAATGCCAGCTCCCTGCCTACCATGGGTCTCCCAGGTCCCATCCTTTAAGTCAGAGCCACGGCAGGAGCTCCAACGTGCCCGCCAAGCCTCAGCCACGGGTGCAGGCTGGAGCCCAGCACAATGGCATCCCTGGGGGATGTCCCCACGCCCCTGCCCAGCTCCTCTCGAAGTAGCAGCAGGCAATGGACAATGCCCGTCCCAGGCACCGTGCAGCAACCCAGGCCACAGATTCCTGGGCAAAGGGGAGTGCTGGCCAGGAGCCTCAGGAAGGGTTTGGGAAGAGACGCCCCAGTCCCCACCGCCGTCCCCGCTGCAGATCAACAGTTATCCCCTGGTTGCACCCTGACACCCACATCATCAGCTGCCCATCCCAGCATCTCCCATCCCTGCCCTGCCCATTGCCGTCCACATTCCCAGGCTCAACCCCATCATGTCGTGTCCTCCGCAGAGGCTCGTCCACCACCATGCCAGCTCCCACCATGGCTCCTCTTCACCCCGGAGACCATGGCGATGCATTGGGGACCTCCACCAGCCAAAAGCAGGCAACGCCGGTAGTGGCGAGCCCCACGTTGCCTGATTTTGCGCGATGTCATAGCCTCACGCCCCAGCCCTGCCCAGGGGGGACGCAGCAAGGCTGCTCCTTAGCCACCAGCCTGGAGACAGGTCCTCAGCCAACACGGGGTTTATAGGAAGGCCAGGACTTCCCGGTGGCCTCGGTAGTCTCCTCTGGGAATCTGGCAAGGGTAAAACCCACTGAGGCTGTTTGCAAGCCCTGGGACAGCAGGAGGTGCGGCAGGGAAAGAGTTAATGGTGTGAGGCCTTCCCCAGCACTTCTTGGCAGGCTGGGGAGGGCTGGGAGATAGGAGGATCGGGCCAGCAACAAAGCGAGATCTGTCTCATTAATTCCTCCGAGCATTCCTCCCTCCTTCACCCAGGAGGAGGAGGAGGCAGCACCCAGCTGACACGGTGCACCCAGGTCCCCCAGGAGCCCCGCCGGGGTCCTGCAAGGGGTGTGATGGGGCCGGGGGGGGGAGATGGGTGCAGCCGCTCCTCCGGGACCGATGGCTGTTTCGTCCCACAGCCGCTCGGGCAGGGCCCTATATGGACACCGGCGGCTTGTCCTTTGCCTGCCGTCCTGCTGCCCGGCCAGCCCCGGGAGAGACGGGGCAGAGCACGGGGCAGAGCACGGCTCCTCCGCAGAGTACAAGGAGCGGCACCATCCCAAAACCGGGAGCGAAGCGGGGCCCGGAGGATGCCAACGCATCCCGGCCAGGGTGACATTGCGGGGTCGCTGGCCCCAATATCCCACGGTCAGGCGGTTGGTTCCTTCTCCGGCCCTGTCGCGGGGTGCGGAGCAGCCCTCGAACCGCAGGGCCATGGGGCGGAGGAGCCGAGTCCCCCGTCACCCTCCCCGCCGTGACGGAGCAGCCCCCCGCACGCCTCGCTTGCCCACCCCGGGGCTGGACGGCGGGTGGCGGACGCGGTGGCTGCAGACGGTGGCACTGGGGCGACATGGGCCGCCTCCCCCCCCCCCCCCCCCAGGGTGTAGCCCTGCTAAAGCCGCCGACCCCGCTCCCCACTTATCCCCCCCCCGCTCCGTGACCGGTGTCTCCCCCCGGGGCAGGCGGTGCTGCCCGGGGTGCGGAGGTGCCGGTGACACTCACATGTCCCAGGAGAGGCGAGGGACGACGCGCGGGGCGAGAGCGGGCCTGGCTCGGTGCATCCCCTTTGTTCCACTCCCATGGACGGGGAGCAAGCGGGGAGTTCGTGCAGGCTCTTGGCAGCGCCCACCCCGGCTCTCTCCATGGAAACGCGGGAGCCATGTGATTTCGGCAGGAAACCACGGCAGAGCCAGCTCCAATGGCGGCTGCATGGCCGGGAGCACCTCCCTCCCTCCCCGAGGAGACGGCCGCCGCCGCCGCCGCCGCCGCCATCGCCACCACCGCCATCACCGCCACCGCCACCGCCTCGCAGGGGTCATCTGCCCAGCCTGCCGGGGCATGGCCGTTCCCTGGGGGTCTGCCAACCCCACCAAGAGCTGAAGCGGGATGCCTGAGCCCTGTTCCCAGCCCTGCCCTGAGGCTTGCTCAGACCCCGGGCTGCTGCGCCCACAGCCAGCCCCTGCCAGGAAAGCGGTGGCCGGAGTCGCCCCCCCCCCCCCGGTCCCCCCAACAAGGGCCACCACGGCCTCCCAGGCTACAGCTCGCCCTGAAAGACGCCGAGCATGTTGCGCGGCCTGCTGACAGCGGGGAAGGTATCTCCAGGTGGTAAAGTGACATGACCAAGGCTGTGCAGCCAGTCGGTGGCGGAGGCAGAACCAGGGCCCAAGCACCCTTGCTCCCAGCTGTACCCAACGCCCCACGCTGCCTTTCCTCCCACCGCCGGACCCCGACTGCAGAAAGCAGGAGCTGTGCTCAGACCTCTGCTGAACGGCAAGTCCACCCTGGGAGAGCAAAGCATAGGCACTGCCCCACATTCCCATCCCCAGCAGCCTCCAACCTCCACAGGGAAGGAGCAGAGCAGTGCTCCCAGTGTCCCCAGCTACAGGACAGGCAGCCCTGGTGTGAATGCAGGCTGCCACCCCGACAGATGCCACAGTTACATGGTGCTGGCTTCCTCATGGAGCATCATGGCTGCCCTGGATTGGACACTGCCCTGCCAGTCCAGGTCCTAAACCCTGACACCTCTGAGCATCGCTGGAGCTCTGCGTGGAGGGAAGGGAGGAAGCCACGCTTCCCCAGCACCATGCCTACTACCCTGCTCCTCTCCTTTCTCCCAAGCCCATTGTTCTCCTATCTGTCCTAGATCATATTGAATCGACCCAGTTTTAAATGGGACTGATGCCTTTGCGGCCCCGGTGAGACATCCTCCATGCAAGGATGAGACAACACAGCGCTCCAGCCAGCCTGGAATGCAAAAGCACTAATTAGACCATCACCAGGTCTCAGAGCTCAGTGGAGTAGGACAATATCAGTGACAAGGAAATCATTGCACCACTGTCGCTCTCCTGGGACCACAGTGGGGAGAGGAGCACTGCTGCCAAGGACGCTCAGTGAGAACCGGGGCATCCCAGCTCCCAGCCCATCCCTCCAGACTGCCCTGGTTACAGGGAAGGAGAAGCGATGCAAAGATGGGAGAGAGGACAGCAGGTCCTGCGGCCACCAGCGAAAAGCTAAACCAAAGCGCCAACATGGACAGGCAGACAGGGTGTGTGGATCCATCAAGCCAGCTGGTTGATCAATCAACCCAGGTCGCAGCGCCACACAGTCCCTCTCCCACCAGGATGGCCCGCCACATACCTGGCGTGGTCAGCAGCACCGTGCCATGCTGTCATCGCTTGATCCAGCATCCCCTGTGGATCAAGTGAGGGGCTGGGTCTCCCCACACACACCCTGTGGATGGTGTCACCACATTGCTTACCCCCAAAAGCTCTCCAAGGGCAGCCAGATAGATATTGCTGCATGGTCAGGGCGGTGAGGTTAGCTGGGGGAAGGCAGGTCTGCAACTGCAACTGGCACAGCATGGCAAAACAGGCACTTGGAAGCACCCACCCACCCCTGCTCTGCATGGGTGCATACAATCCTCCTTGTGTCCCCAGCCCGCAGGTGAGTAGCTGGCACGGTGGGCTGCCTAGTGCCCACCACAGCTTGCCTGGGCTCACCCACCCCAATTGAAGACCACTGAGCTGGTCCTACTGGCTCCCTCGCAGCAAGGTGGGTTTTCAGATAATAACCATTATAGAATAGAATAGAATAGAATAGAATAGAATAGAATAGAATAGAATAGAATATTTCAGCTGGAAGGGACCTACAGTGATCATCTGGTCCAACTGCCTGACCACTTCAGGGCTGACCAAAAGCTAAAGCATGTTATTAAGGGCATTGGCCAAATGCCTCTTAAACACTGACAGGCTTGGGGCATCGACCACCTCTCCAGGAAGCCTGTTCCAGGGTTTGACCACCCTCCTGGTAAAGATTTGGGGTGCCTGGAGGAGGAATTACCCACACCACCACGTTTTGCTTACCCATGCATCACCATGGCAAGGTAAAACACTATTCCCGGCCGCTGCCGGGATGGGGAGTAGCTGTCTCACACTGCAGACATCAGGAGAGGGGACTGCACCGAGGCTGGGGCCAACAGAGCTGCCTGCAGCACTCCTCCCCTCGGCCACACGCCTGCCTGCCCTGCCAGACTGGGGATGTTGAGCTAAACACTCCTTCTGCCAAGGCTTGGGCTGGCGCACTGCACGGGCTATTCTAGGTCACCGGGAGTTTGCTCGGCACAGACCAGCTTTGCAAACAAAAGCAAGGGCAGGCTCGCTGGCTGAGTCCCTGCAGAACCCCCCTGCCTGCCTGCTCCCCAAAAAAACCCTTCCTGGTTTTAAGGAGGGATGATGCCCACCGGCAGGCAAGGGTTAACCTTCCCGGCATGGGTATGGATATTCTTGGATCCTGGCCACTGGAGGAGGCTTCCCAGCAGTCCCTGCCCACGCTGGGAAGCTGGGTGCTGGTGCAGGCAAGAGTCTCTGAGTGCAAAGAGACCCTGTCTGAGCACTGGCTGGCATCACCCAGCACCTCCCAGCACAGAATTGCACCTTGCCAGAGCCTGATTAGCTGGGACCACCATAAGCACATTCCCCTCTCCCTTGCAGCTTCAGCAACCGGCTGTGCCAGCTGCCTGCATCTGCCTGCCACGATGCAGAGTAAGGTCTGAGCCATCGGCGGATCCCCACACCGTGGGTCTCTGCCCAAATTGCTCTTCTAGCTGCAGGCTGGGCCTGGAGCCATGTCTTCCACTCCCCACTCTCCGGAGGGCAGGAGGCCAGCCCTTGGCTCCAGGCCTGCCTCCCTCCACAGCCGCGTGCTCAGCATTCCTGCTCAGCGTTGGAGCAAGGCAGCGAGCGCAGGCCAGAGCTTCAAGCCTTGTGCCGGGACAGCCACACGTACTGAGCACACTCGGAGCCTGGCTGTCATCCCCGAGAGCAGCCAGGGTGCCTCGGCTCGGCAGAGCCTGCCACAAGCTTGGAGCTGAGCATCCAGCATCCCGGCACTGGGCTCCTCATCCCTCTGGCTGTGCGTTTTTGGGGAACGCAACCTGGGAAAAAGCTAAGGGAGCCAGGGCGGTGCTGGTGCATCGTGAGCAATGTGAGCCACAGGTCCAGCTGACTCACCGGGGCCCCGAACTGGCCGGCAGTGGGGAAAGGCTGTGCCAGCAGGTCCTCTGAGCTCTGCTGGAAACCCTTCCCCAGCGTGCTCGGGGCCAGCTCGCAGGAGCAGTAGTCTGGGGCACAGCGCTGATCCAGCCCGTCCCTTTCTGTGGGGCAGAGCTGCCTGTCCCAGCACTTTGCGTGCCCGCGGGGCTGGGAGAAGGGAGGCAAGGACATCCCCTGAGCAGCCACAAACCTGCTTGGTGTTGGCCAGCACTGGGTGACAGTCAGCTTGCCCAGGCTCTCTGGCCAGCAAGCAGGCACCCAAGCCAAGGCTTTGCAGCAAAGCCAGAACATCCAGATCGTGACTGCATCAGATTCAACCCTAGCATGGGCCAAGGAGGGTAAGGAGCTGCTGAAGGGCACCATGGGCTAGTCCAGACTCTCCAGCCACCAGCCAGCTGTTCTTTCTCCTAACTCCCTTCTCGATCCCGGGAATGTGACAGGCAGCATCCAACCCATACCCCAGCTCAGCTTGGGGGCTCTGAACATCCCCTGGGGCCACATCACCTCCTGCAACCAGGCAGCCATCCCCACCTCGGCACAGTAGAAACCAGCTCACACACACCCTGGAGGAATCACTCCAAAACTATTCATGATTCACAAGATTCCTGCAGCCCCTCAGGGACTGTCCAACACTGAGCAGGAAAGCTGAGGTCATGGACAAGCCCAACAACCAGCCCAGCTCAGCACACACGGCCGGCCGGCAGCAGGGAGGCTGGCACAGCCGGACCATGGTGCAGCATCAGCAGCCTGGGGATTCAGCATCGCACCGGGTAAAGCTCAGTCCGGCAGGAATGCCTTGCCCCAAAGCTGGCCCAGGCCAGGCAAGCCAGTGCCGTAGGGGATGCAAGAGGAAAAGGCAACTGGGAGCACAAGCTCCTTTGGCAGGGCTGAATTTGCAAGTTTGGCAGGGCTGTTTGCAAATGCATGCAAATATTGTCCTCCCCGAGCGGCGCAGGGGACCCATGCATACCCTGATCCGCTCCATGGTGGTCCTGGGCACTGCTGAGAGGTGGGGTCCCCGTCCCCTTGTGAGCAGCACCCACAAGCAGAGAGCAGCTCCATGTGGGGGCAGCCAGTGGGCACCCACATTGGTCTCCCAGAGCGTGAAAGCGCTCCTTCCAGTAAGCACCAGCCTTCAGCAAATGATCTATCCCCTCCAAAGAAAACAACAAAGAAAATGCTGGGATGGGGATTAAGGAAATGAAACCACCTTTGCAGGGTAAGCAAGGATAGGAAGTGGCTGTAATCATCTCCTCTCCCCACTGGCCTGCAGCTCTCCCAGCCCAGATCCCGCAGCAAGGCAATCATGTGCTGGAGAATGCATCGGACAACCGGGAGGTTTCCAAGTGATCCCTGGTCCCAGAAAGGGAACAAGCACCCAGTGACCCTCTGTGCACCCAAGCGTGGTGCTTCCATGCTCACTCCATCCCCGCGGAAGAGAAGATGCAGGGAGACCTGACACCACAAGCTGCACTCTGTTCCTGAAGCTGGCGCTGTGAGATGGCATCTCAGGAGGCCCTCATCCTGCCCCTCTTCTGCCTGTCCTGAGCTACTGGTCCAAATTGGTCCCTGCTGGGAAGGATGTCCCTGTAGGAAAGCGGTGGCAGCCAAACAGCTGGACCAGGGGTAACACTGGTTGCTAAAAAGCTGCCCATGGGGCAGGGGTAGCAGAGGGGGGACATGCCGAATAGCACAGATCCTGCCGCACCCTCCCCACCCAAATGATGGTCTCCTGAGCCTTAGGATGAGGCGGGAGCAGACCGATTCCAGCTCTCCGCAGGCCAAGCTGCCTCTCACATGCCTCTAGCACATGTGTCAATGCCACCAGCCCCAGGCTGTGGCTCCAGCCGGTCTCTCCTGTATCTGTCACATGCCCTGGTGCGCCAGGACCAGCTCTGTTTACATGGACAAGTCTCAAATTCTCCCGCTGGGGATGAGTCAGGCTTCCCTCCGACACCTCGTCGGGGCGGCAGTGTCGGGGCCCTGGTGCTGCGTCACCGGCTGGCATTTGCCTCCTGACCGGCACAAAGCGGGTGGATGCCAGGCTGGGGAATGGCTGGAAAGGGCTCGCACAGCCCTCTGCTTTCCATCCCGCTCAGAGCCATCTGCAGCAGCACGGAAGGCGCTGGAGGCTGGAGCTCGCTGCCAGGAAGCTCTCCCTGGCTCTGCTCCACCGGGCTGGCTTCCTTCCTCTCCACCCCACAGGCACGTCATGGCTCAGCGGCGGGGGGGTGGGTCAAGCCCTAAGCAAGCCCCCAGCCCCCTCCAGAGGGTCTAGCATGGGTGGGATGGCCAGGGTGCTGCTGAGGACCCCCCATGTCTGGAAAGTCTTGGGGTGCTGGGCTGTCTCCTGGGGTGTCAGCTCACAGGAGATGGGGGGTGCCCTGGATTTGGGACCACCAGGGACAGAGGCTGGAGCTCAAAGGAGAAGCCAGCCCTCTTTCTGGCTGCACATTGGCTGGAGATGCTGAGCTGGAGCTGGACTCGTGGCGTGGCGAGATGGGTGCCAGCCGCACGCCACCACCCTGCTGTGCACAGCAGCTTCCCCAGTGGGAACCAGCAGTCAGTCCCATTGAAAGGGTCCCCAACCGAGCTGCAGTGAAGGCAGCATCCCTGGCCCTTCTCTGGGGGGACAACAGACATCCCCAGCTTACCGTGGCCACATCCAGCTCCCCCTGCACTTCCACTGCTCCCAGCCCTTGCTTGCTTTCTGCTCCTTCTTCCCCACATATCCCAGAGCCAGAAGAGCTCTCCCTCTCTGGAGAGAGGCCTTTTCCCGTTGCTTCCAACTTTCCAAGGGTGGGAAAAGAGCCTCGAGGCTCTTTTTTGATTCCCCCCCATCTGCGTCCCCCTCACTGTGCGCAGGGCTGGGAGCGGGCTGGCTCTGTGCAAGCACAATAACAAGAAGTGTGTTGGAGCCGTTGGGAAGGAGGGATGTTCCTGGATGGTATGCAGCCCTGACAGCACTGGCTCTGCTTTAAAGGGTAACTTTATCCTGTAATAACAAACAAGAGGAGCCAAGTTCCTCCCCAGCGTCACTTCCCTGGCTCCGAGGAGAGGGACACGGGGGAGAGAGCTCATTGAAATGAGCTTGGATCCTTGTTCTTGCCATCACTGGGTCTCAGTCCACTCCCTAGAGCCAACAAGGCGGGGGAGATGCTCCAGAGGATCAGGGCTGGGACCCAAGTGGGCATCCTGGCCATGTCACTCTGCGTCCCTGGCAAAGGCTAGGACACAAGCCATGTGGCCGGAGAGGATGGAATGGGTACCAGCTGGTCTCCAGGGACATCCCTCAAGTCCCTGTGCCACTCGCTGCGTTTGCACAGACGCATTTGGGTGCTGATGTGCTGGGGACCAAGGGGACAACCCCCCTAGCGAGCCCTGTCCTGCAGGCAAGCAGCAGGAAGGCTGCCCCAGCCCATGGCATACTCTGGGCAGCTTAACCCCATCCAACATCCCTGCAGCCCTCCCCCCCCCCGCATGCTCATGGCACTGGACAGGCACGCTGGCAGCTCAGCACTGTGCCAGCCCTGGGTGCAGCCTCCCGGGAACTTGTTCTGCAAGAGCTGGAAGTTCAGGCCCAGCCAGTGCCGGGGAGGGGGACGGGCAGGGAGAGGCTGACCTGCCCCAAACCCCCGGCAGGACCCTTCAAAGCAGGACCCAGGTCCTACGGCCAAGGGCTCACTCTGACAGTGTCACCCCTTTCACCGGCACTGCTGGGGACAAAGGTATGGGCAGAAGCCCAGCTGTGGGAGGAAGGGCAAGCACCTCAATGCAACCCCCCCCATGCACACTCCTGTGCTGAGTTCAGGTGACAGCACGGCTTGCACAGCTGCCAAACAGGTTTTTTTTTTTGAAGATCCATGTGTGTGGCTGTGCCAGGGCCCCAGGCCATGGAGCAGACTGGCCCCGGGTGAACTGCTGGTTTATGCTGGGAGTGCACGTGGGGCACCGGGGCATACGATGGGCATGTCAACATATGTTGTGCATTTGCAGGAGACGTGGAGCACCTCTGCATCGCTCCAGCAGGCTCGGCTGGGTGACCTACCTCTGCTCCTGCATGGACAGCAATGCTCAGGAAAGGTGTCCTGTGGTAGTCATCACCAGGGAGGACACAGCCCCAGCCTGTGCTGACAGGACACTAAGGTCCCCTCCCGGCCAGATGAGAAGGGGGGGCAATTTGGCAGATCTAGAGAAGGTTGCTGAGATGTCTGTCTGATTTCCACTTACCCAAGGAGTGGAGACCCTGGAGTTCAATTAAACCCCGGCTCGTCAAACGAAGCTGGTGAAGCGCTGCAATTCTCTTCCCCAGGATGGATTTCCTCCAAATAATTCATTAGGTATTTGGGTTAAATCTGTGCAAAGCTGGCAAAGCCACCACCTCCATGGTGCCTACCCAGGAGACCAGGGGGGCTTCCAGAGGAAGCACCAGGCAGGATCCGACCAGCTAAAAGGGGGAAGAGAGAGCAAGGAGGGAATCAGCGGCACCTAAAGCCCTCAGGACCTTCTCTCCACACTGAGAGATGACAATGCCAGCATCCACCCTTTGCAAGAGTGGCTGTGGGAGATAACATGGCTCGGGTGAGATGTGCCGGGGGGTGCTCCTGGTCCCCAGGGTGGTGAAGCCTGCAACAAGCTCCTGGTACCAAACCATCTTCCCAGGGGCAGCCATGGAGCCTTCCCAGCTCTGGCTGACGGGACCAGAGAGCAGCAGGCCAGGCAGCAGTGGGTTAAAAGCTCTAGGTGGGACCTGGTGAGCTGCTTTCTCCCTGCTAACAATAATAAAGCAGAGGGAGAAGGGATGCATGGGACTCTGCAGGGCCAGATAGTGACGGAGCAACCCCGGCCCTGCAGCTGTGGCGATGCCAGAGGAAGCCTCGCCACATTATCTGCTGGCCCCACTTGGCTTCCTTGGCAGCCCTTGGGCTGCAGGGACCAAGATGTGCTTCCTCCTGAGCCACGTTTCTCATGCACCCAGGCTGGCTCCCAGTACTTTGATGGCAGCCCTGTGCCCCAGCACCCTCCCAGCACTGCACCCCCCTGAAACCTGCAGGTCCCCAGACGATCCAGCCTTCCCAGCACCAGTCTACCCGACTGTTTGTGTCTCTGGGAACAGTCACCTGGGGCTCTAAGCCACAGGACTGCAGTGCCACCCGGCATGGAGATGTCCCCACCATGACCATCCTGCTGCCCCGTCCCCCCATGCCATGGACAGTGTCCGCACCTTGGCAAAACAAAGAGCTGTTTTGGCTGGAAGAAGACTCCTGCTGAGGGGATCTCCAGGTCCTGGTTGAGGTCCCTGCAGTTCTGGTTGCCTCTGCTCCCGGTCCTTCCCTGACCAGCAAAGGTCTGCTGCACCTGGAGCTGCTGCGGCTGGCTGTCCTGGCCACACTGACTTGTGTCCCAGCGCTTCCTCGTGTGCTGGCTGTTTGTGACCTGCCTCCTGCCTGCTGCTCCACCTCCGCAGCCACATCTGTGTCATCGGAGCAGCCCTTTTCCGTTCCCAGTCTCCTCTTTTGGCGCTCTCCTCCTGGAGCGGTCTTTGCCTTTCGAGGGGCTCTGCCTGCTGCTATTTGCCCCACTTGGGCATGGGAGGTTGCCTCTCAAAATTAGTCTTGCCCTGATCCTGGCAAGTCCTGCCAGGACTCCCCATGCCCTTCCCACTCCTGTCCTGACCCACAGACCTGCCTGACCCCAGCTCCTGGTGCAACAAGTCTTTGCCAGTGGCTATTGGGCTGCAAGAAGGCAGCTGGTGGAAGACTCTCAAAAATATGGGCCTTTCCCTTTCCTTGACTGAAGTCAATCCCCGGAGCATGGTGAGCTGCTGGGGTCCCCAGAGCAGAGCTATGTTTGCCCGCAGATGCTACTATGGCTCCACAGGGGCTGGTGGAGGCAGTCTGAGCTGCTCTGGGTGACAATATCCCCACCCATGGTTCCTGGAAGTCCCCAGACATGTTCCCGTGCCCTTGTGCAGCCCCTGCATCAAGGGTCCCCAAGGGGTTGTTGAGATTTCTCTACTGCTGGATCCAGCAGCCCCCTGTGGCAATGCACTTGTCCAGTTGGCACCTGCTCCCCAGCTTCAAAATAGAGATGGATCAGCTGCTAAAAGCAGATAGATCCCAAATCACCCTTGCTCTGTCCCAAGGAGCTGCTGGATGGCCAGGTGGAGCTGGCATTTCAAGTGTCTCCCGGGGCACTGTGCAGTAGGCAGCCCGGTGAAAGGACACAGGGCATGGTGCTTAGGGCTGTGTGTTGCCATCATGGTGGGCTGGGGGGACGCTGAGGTCTGACACTACCCAGAGCCAGGAGATGAGCCTAACACAAAGGGCAAAGTCGCCAAAAGGGAGTGAGCGAGGCAGGAAACATCAGGCAGGAGAGGAAACGGGGATATAATCAACTGCATGAGCACAAACGCCCGGAACTTGTGCAAAGCAAAAGCTGACACCTCTTGGCAAGCATTTGAGCAGGGAGATCTGCCCGTCTGGCCCCTCTACTGAGGCTTCTTGAGGAACACACATCCTGGAGCACCTTAAGGTGCTCGGGCATCCCTGGCCTCCGAGTTACCATGGCCAGCACAGTCCCTGGCAGCTCAGCTCCAGCATGCGTTCCCTGGGATAAGCATTGTCTTGGAGGGTGGAAGGATGGGCTCCTGGGGAGCTGCTGGCCTCGCTTGTGATGGCAAAGCACTCATCAAGGGTGATTCCCAGTTGCAGAGGCCCAAGCTGGGTCATATTGCCCAGTCTCCCATTGGCTTGAAAAATGGGATCGACTGACCTGTTGCCACTTGGCTGTGTGTGGCAATTAGCCTGCTGTCCCGGCACCCGAAGGAAAGACCAGTGCACTGGGCGTCCTACTGGCTGATGGTCATGGTGCTTCAACATCCAGCAGCCCCCCTACATTTGTTCTCATCCCCAGCAGGTGGGCTTTTAGTAATGCCAGAGCAGACCACACACCTGCAGAGCTTCCCATTCCTCCTCCCACCACCTTTGGGACACAGGGCTACCCATGTCCCAGGTGACCTGCCCACGCTGTGATGTCCCAGTTCCCAGGGGACTGGAGAGAGATGCTCACGGGTTTATCAGCCTCCCAAGCTCAGCCAAAACCCTGCTGCCACAGCAGGTGGGCAACCATCCTGTGTCACCAGCACTGCAGGCCATCAGCCAAGCTGATGGAGCTTGTCCCAGTTTTCAGCAGTTCCATTTCTCCCCATGTTCCCAGGGGAGCAGCTACATCCATCTCATGGGACTGGCAATGATCATGGTGAGGGGCTATAAGCTGTCTGCAACCAGTGGTGGGATCCCTGGCATAGCTTATCTCCCAGGATCCAGCACATGGCATGGGGCAGAAGGGAGAAACATGGAGAGAGATGAGCATGGAACCAGCACGCAGTGACTGGCCGGGTTCCAGCTGGCTTGTGCAGAGCAACTGGGTCAGGAGGACCTCTGCTGAGGGGCAGGGAGGGTGCTCAGTGGAGGCTTGGCCATGTCTCTGAGCCAGTGCTGGGCTGAGCACAGCCATACGGCTGCAGGATCAGGCCCTTCACCCATGCTCCTGTCCCTCAGCCATTCCTCACCAGGGATTTCTCTCCTCCTTCTGCCATTGCAGTGCTCACAAATACCTGGGGAGGTGCCCAGGTGGGCACTGACTCCTCTGGCCACAGACAGGAGCTGGGAAAGAAAAGAGCAAAAAGGAGTGAGCATTTGCATGGGAAATCAGGTGGCTGGGAAGAGCCCAGATGGTTTGGAGCTTCCCCACGGATGAAGCAGCCCTCAGCTGGGGCAGCAGTATTGCTCCCATCCCCAGCGTGGCTCAGTTTGTTTGGGCAGATGCTGAGCGCAGGAGGAGAAAGCCAGGGCCAGCGTCTCCACGCCAGGGAGCACCCACGCAGCAGTGGGTGCCTCGCATTAGTACAGCTCCCTGCAGCAGTGCTGGCAGCACAGTCACCCGAGGGCCTTGGAAAGCACAGCATGGGCTTGGAAAAGTGCACGTCAGCCTGGGCATGGGGAAGACAGAGAGCTCCAAACAGCCCGGAGGCTTGGCTTCCTTTGGCACAGCCAGGTGGGGGTTGGCATTAGCCCCATGCCAGGGATGGGGCAGTGGAGCCCCAGCTCCAGGAGAGAAGTGGGACCCAGCTTCAACCCAGGTGTTCCAGCAATTGCTCCAGAAAGGATCTGCCCATCCATTATGGAAAGGGTCTGCAGAGTGAGGGATCCCCTTTCCATCTGGGGATGCTCCCAGCACCTCTGAACTTCACAGGGGCATCTTGCCTCTCCTATCCCTGGCTGGGCACCTGGGCTGCTCGGGACCCCAAGAAAGGGCGTACGAGGAGCCAGGAGTCCAAGCTCACAAGCTCTGGCAGCAATGCTACCTCCAGCCACAGGCACTCTGTCCCCAAGCCCAGGCTGGCACCAAAGTTGCAGATACTCCCTGCTGTCCCCTTTCCCAGCCTCTCAAAAGTCTCGGCTACCAAAATGCCACTGGCTTGGGAGGAACTGGAGCCAGTGAGGAAGAAAAACTCACTGGAGTCTGTGACTCACTGGGTTGTGGGTGCCAAGGCTTGTTAGAGCTTGTTGGGGCACAGCTCGCCTCAGTGGGGCAGAGACATGGTCCCAGCCCAGTAGACTGCCGCCATGTTCTGTCTGCCTCAGGGGGTGAAGCCTGGGTATGGGGACTGCAGCATTTGTGCTCCTGGGTGGGAAATGGGAGGACTCCTGTGCAGAGCAGTGCATGGCCTCAATATTCCCAGCAAAGCTGGTGCTGCCAGGCAAGCCCCCACTCCAGGGGAGAGGTACGACCCCAGAAAAGCCCAGAACCAGAGGGAAAGAGGTGCTTGAGCTGATCCTCCAGATAAGAGAGAGGAGGTGGTGGCCTCTGAGGGAAGGAACAGTGGGTTTGCCTCTCCTGCAAGCCAGGCTGCTCTGCCCACCTGAGACTAGGCAGGGTTTTGAAGGAGCCTTGGCTCCTTTTCCCCATATCCCCCCAAGGAGAAGCTCTTTCCAGAGATGGCAGAACCCTCCTTGGAAAATCCAGTACCACCCCAAAGTCCTTTTCTTTGGGAGTGTTACCACCTCCTGGGCAAAGTTATGCAGCCCAGGGCTGCCTGACCAATGCAGAAGCCCAGAGGTTCCCAGCCTCTCCATCCTGCAGAAGTGCCATTCCCATGCTGTGCTCCCCCATGGGACTGGGGTTCCCCCACCCAGGGGTACCATGCCCAGTTGGCGCTCCACTGGGAAGGGCTGCCCTGGAATTGCAGAACTGGACTGTGGTGCTACTGATCCTCCCATTCCAGCCCCAAGGCTGCTCCCAAAGGCACTGTGTCCAGCACAAAGTCCTCCCAAAAATCTGTAGCGAAGACACCATGCTTTGGGTGGAAGCATGGCAGAGAGCAGGCAGACTTGGGCACATTCAGTGGCCAGGGAGAACAGCAGGGCTTTGGGCTGGTTATGTGTTCCCTGGGACCTTCCTTCAGCTCAGAGCAGCCAAAGGCAAGGCAAGCAGACTGCTATAATGCTGGGTTATTTTTTGCAGGGACCAGCTCCAGGCCAGGGCAGAGACAGTCTCAGTGGGGGCATTGCTGCTGGGAGAAGGCACAGGTACTAATTGACTTTATTTATTAACAACATGAAGGTAGGGATCACAGGCTGCCCTGCATGGTCGGTGGAGTCCTAAGTAGGTCCCTTGTAGACCACAGAATGCTGAGCATCCTGGTGTTCCAGGGCAGCTGGAGAGTCCCCTGGCACTGTAGGGTCCCTCGCAGGGGCAGAGAGTGGTCACCAAGGAATAGCTTTACCTTCCCAGTTGAGCAGAGTCCCGCTGTGTTTCTCGGAGAGGATTGGCAGTACAGACAGCAGCCCCCGCACACTCGTGTCCACCGTCAGGTCAGCCTGCAATGGGTATAAGTGAGGAGCAGGACTGAGACACCGCGGTCCTTCTCAGCCATCCACCAGCACCCACGCAGCTCATGCACATTGGCAACAAGGCTCCTTCCACCCAGACCGAGTAGAGAGCCACAGGAGGTGGGATAAGCCCGTTACATGGGAGGATGGTTGGGTATCTGCATGCTCACTGATGGCTTGGATGGAGGTGGCTTGGGCTGGGAAGCCAGCTATGGGTTTAACTCAATAGGACACATAAGAGATTACTGCTGCAAGCGGGATGCTACGTGCAGCCTTCTCAGAATTCCAGGGTTCCAGCAACAACCCCCACCCCAAAACAAGGATCCTGCGGGATGAGTAGAGACCTCACGGACCCGCAGCTCTTCAAGGAACACGGCACAGGATGGGGTGGTGCTGCTGCTCCTCTCCTTCCTGCTCTGTCAAATTCAGGTTCCCTGCACATCTCCAGACTGCCCAAAGCCCTTTCCCCCTGAACAGGCCTCCTGCTCACCCTGGATATGTGCTGATACTATTTCCCAGGCAGCACCCAAGTTCTGGAGTGGCCCAGCAGAAATGCAGGCAACTTGTAGCCCAAAAGGCAGCCCATTCTCGCATGGATCCCTCCTCCTGAGAGCCATCTCAGCCACCTGAGGCATGCCCTGTGCAAATTTGTAGGCTTGGGTCCCACCCGTGGGTTCCCCCCTCAACGTGCTCAGCCAGAACTCACCTCCTGGCTGCCCATATCGGTTTTCACCCAGCCAGGGTGAAGTGCCACGCAGAGGATCCCGGCTTCCCCGTAGGTCAGAGCCTGGCACTTGGTGAGCATGTTGAGGGCAGCCTGGGGGAGGAAGGAAGCATCAGCCATGGGCAGTAGAAAGCTCCATGTATCAGGCTCCCCACCCATCACTGCCTCGTGGCAAGGGAGAAAAAGCAATGCCAAGACTTCAAGAGATAGTGTGTATCTCCTCTAGGTGGGCAGCAGCTGGGCATGGAGATGCCCAGGGAACTTGGACAGTGATCAGCATGGATCAGTCCCTCCATTTCGTGATCTCAGGTTCTCCCCTGAGATCAGGCCTGGTAAGGGGCAGCTCTGACTCCCACCGAGCTCATGAGCACAGGCAGGTCCCCAGTCTCCATACCTTGCTGCAGCGGTAGGAGATCACAGGCTTGAAGAAGGACTCGGGAGTTTTCTCAATGGACCCCATGATGGTGGAGATGTTGATGATGGCTGCCTTGCTGCAACTCAGTCCCTTTTCTGTGCTCTCCTGGGCAGCCTTCTTCAACAGGGGCAGGAACGCCTGGGGAGAAGGAACCTTGTGGAATGCCTGTGCCTCGAGCCAGCCCCACTTATGGCAACGGCAACCTAGGCTGCCTATGGCAGGGCAGATGAGGAAGAACAGCAGGAAGCCAAGAGAGCCCAGCTGTTTTGCTGCAGTGGCCCTGCCTGCTCCCAGTTAGCCCAGCACAACACAGGGACGCTACAGAGGGCTTGGACTGGGAGCGCAGCCCTGGCACTCCCCCTTCCCTCCCACAGCCCCAAGAAACTCCGAGATCTCCATCGTGACCATGCACAGCCTGGGATAGCCTCAAGCTGGGCCAAATTCCCCCTCCACGGTGAGCTCCATCCCCAGAGCTTCATCCATACCTGGGCCATCAGCATTGGCCCCACCGCATTGGTCTTGTATGTCCTTATCATCTCTTCAGCATCTACCGTCTCCAGTGATGCCGTCGGGGTGTAGATGCCAGCATTGTTTATTAGCAGGTTCAAGCCCATGCCATTCAGCTTCCCTTCCACGATCTTCACTGCATCAGTAATAGCGGAGGGATTTGCAACATCTGCAGGGGAAGAGAACAGGGTTTGAGAGCCATGGGGTCCACCTGGGGGACCAGGGGAGGAGAAGGAGGTTAAGATGCTGAGGAATAGCTATGCAACCCGACCTGTGTGGCCTTCCTTCCATCTGTGGGCACCAGATGGTGCTGTGCAACCAGCCTAGAGCACCCCAGCACCCACCAGTCCCAGCTCATCCCAAAACCACCTCCTCTGCCATGCACAGGGTGCCCCACTACCGGCAGCTGAAGGATCCTGCCCTGGGGCAGCCCATCGGGCAAAGCCACCCTGGGGGACAGCCCCATGCTGTGTCAGGTAGCAGCCACAGCCTCCTGTCTGTTGACAAAGTCCCTGCCTGAGCAAGCTCTGGAGAACCCCAGGGGAGTCTTGGGAGGGGTGGGGGTGGACAGTCCCTACAGGGGCTGTGCTGGGACCTGCTGTGGGATGGCTCTGCAAGGTCCTACAGCTCCTGCTCAAGCTCTGGGCTGATCACACACTGTTTCCACAGGAGCTGTCTTCCTCCTGGAGCCCTCCTGGTCTTGCCTGGGACTTGGGACCAGCTGCATGGCAGAGCAAGGATGCAGCCACTTGGCTGGGGGACCTGGGGGGACCACACAGGATGGATCTCAAGAACCTCCTGGTTCTGCGGCTGCGGGGCAAGGAGGTGCAGGGAATGGGCTACTGAGGCTGATACAGGTCTGGTTTTGGCAGCAGGACTTGAAGCAGCTCTGAAGAACTGGATCCCCGTGTAGAGCCTGAAGGGAGGGAAGGAGAAACGGGGTAAGCGCGGCCAGCAGCCACACATTTACCAGCTCAGAGGCAGAGCACACCTACCCAGCTTCACAAGAACCACGTTTGGGTGTTTGGATGCCAGATCTCTCAGCTCCTACAAAAAGAGATAGGGAAACAATCAGCATGAGGCAGAGGCGATGCCAAGCATCATCCTGGGGCACTGGCAATGGTCCACCCTGAGGGAAACATTTGCAGATGTTACTCAGCGCTTGTGAATGGCTGGACTGGAGACCTGCCTCAGTTCTCAGGCTTCTTCTGGGCTCCACTAAGCAATGTGCATGTGCTCAGAGCATGACAAGGCTACGACTGCAAGATACTGTGGCCAGTCTCCCAAAGGGTCTACATGTACAACCCAGCCAGAGCCACAGCAAAGGACGAGAGCAAACTATTAAGGACCAGCTCCCCCAACAAATGATGCAAACTGGCTGAAGGTACAGCCAGAAGTGTCTCCCAAAGGCTGCTGGAAGCGAGGTGGAGGAGGAATGGCTGTGAGTGTCAACATCAGACTTGACATTTGGGGAAGTCACGTCTGGATCCAAATAGCCCAATCCCAGGGTCCACTCTGCTCTGGACACTAACGTCTCACCCACTCGAGTGAAATGAACCGTTTTGCACATTTTTATTGATTATTTTCACCAAACATGGAGGATTCAGAAGCCCTTTCCAAAAAGGAAACTTTCAACTTCAAGGCTCCTAGCAGCTCTTTGCTCTGAGCCTTCTTCAATGTAGCAGGTTTTAGACAACAGAAACCAAAACACCACATTCAATGTGTCCAAAATGATTGCTTTTAGAACTAAAAACCTCCTACAAACAAGCCCACAGAGAACGCTACAGGAGAAATGCAAATTGGTAGCTTCTTGTGAGAGGACCCGTCCTACCAACATGGAGCAGGAGAGCTGCTGGTGCTGGTTGTGGTCCACCTTCAGTTATCTCTGGGCTTCCCCCTGTTCCCATGTTCCCCCCTGGGCACAGGAAAGGATGGAAAAAATCCATCTAAATGGTTTGCAATAACTAACAGACATTTCTCCTCCCGTTTCGCCCAGCTGCTGGCCTCAACAGCTTCACACTGTCCTGGTGCAAGTCCAGCCTCACCCAGCCCAGCGTCTGATCTGGGCACAAAGGGGCAGGAGGAGCAACGTGGCTCCCAGGGTGGCACCAGCCTGACGGAGGATCACTCTGCCCTCAGTCTCCTGTGGTCATGGACTTCAGCAGCAATACCCTGAAGACGCTGCCTTCACCCTACCACAGCTGGACAAGGTTTAGAGAAGCATCCCACGGCTGAGATCGATGTGTGTGGACCATCTTGGGTGGAAACTGGCTCCAGTCCAGCCCTGCAAAAAGTCCTCTGATCTCATCATTGCCTGAACCCAGCAAAGCGGGAGGGGGAAGGGGGGTGGGGGGGAAGAACGGGGCAAAAATAAGAGACCTCAGCTAGCTTTGACTCAGCCAGCTTGGGCACCAGGAGCAGCAGGAGCTGGGCACCCCTGGGCTGGTGGCAGGGTGGATGCTCACTGCACCGGCATCACTCCTGAGCCAGAATAACGCTGGCAGCGAGCACACGGAATGCGTCTCAAGGACTTCCTAACATGTCATCCCTGCACACGCCGTGCTGACCCCTGTGCGCAACCAAGCTGCGAGAAGATGCAGCAAGCAAACCTGCCGGAGCCAGGACCTACCAGAGAGCTCACTGGTATTTCCGTGGGTCACAGTAAGCAGAGGAAAACCAAAGCTGGACCTGAGAAAAACTGGGGGTACGGTGATGCTCTGCTCCTGTGATCTCCCGCTGAAGCAACATGTGTGAGTCTCTCCCATTTAAGTGAAGTGAAAAGTGGGGGCAGGAGGATCCCACCAGTTAACGAACCCCCAGCTTTTGCAGAGACCGGTAACACGTCGCAGAACTGGCCAGAGCAGCGTCGCTGCAATTCACACCAGCATCAGCCAGCGGCAACCACCGAGTCCAGCCCCGCTCAGACCCAGCTCCCTGGGAGCCGACGCCATGCCAGCAGCACATGAGCGAAGGTTTGGCAGGGGAAGGCCGGCTGGGGCACAGCCAATGCGGCCTCAAATAGCCCGGCAGCACGGTTTTAAGGGCGGCACGGCTTTATTCATCGCCCGAAGCGCCGCGGGACCTTCCGAGGACTTTCGTGCCGGGCAGGGCACGGTGCGAACACGAGATCTGCGACCGCAATGCTATTTTCACATCGGTGAAGCGAACCGAGCGCGTAAGTCATGGCATCTGCCTGCACCCATGGGTGCTCCCGAGCCCCCCCCCCCCCCCCGCCTCCCCCGGACTGACCTGGGCCCGCGGCCCCTCGGGGTCCCGGCAGGTCGCAAAGATCCAGGCGGGAGGTCGCGGTGCCCCAAGCAGCTGCTTGACCAGCTCCAGCCCGATGCCGCGGTTGGAGCCGGTCAGCAGCACCGTACGCGCCCGCACCGCCGCCATCGCCGCCCTCCCCGGTGACCGGCGGAGCGGGGCGGGCCCGGGCCGGTCCCGCCTCCGCGGCCCCGGGCTGGCCCGGAGGGGGTTGCGCCAACCACCGGAGTGGGGGGGGGTGTGTGTGTGTGTGTGTGTGTATCTTTTTTTTTTTTTTTTCTTTCCTATCTAATATTCAGTACAAAGACACCAAGGGCATCGCCGTGCCGGGGTCCCCGCCTGCCCCGCGGGGAGGAGGGTCGGCTCCCGGAGCGATGCTTTGGGAAGGAGGGGGAGGGCTGAAGGGGACCCCCATCTCTTCCCAAGGCTGGGATGCAGGGGAGATGGCTTACAGCATTTCTGGGGTGGTGTCTTCAGCACCTTTAGCACAGCAATGCTATTTTTCCCCCTAGATAGGGGCTGGGACGGGGGCAGGAGGGGGGGACACAACCCTAAATCCCAGCATTGACCCAATTTATCAGGGAGGTACCAAATCCTTCACAGCTGTTTTTACTGACTGCCCAGAAATGCACCTGATTTGGCTCTTTCTGTGACGATCAGATGCAATGAATTGGGTAAGTAGGCTGTGGTGTAGGGGGGGATGATGGATGGATTTTTTTCTTGTTGCTTTTGTTGATGGGTGTCAGGTACCTGGTTCAAAGCTGGACCAAAGGTGTGGACAGGAGTAAAGCAAGGAAAAACGTTTGGTGGCATCTAGGGTTGGGAAAATGGGGCGTGAGGGGAAAGGGAAAACAGAAAAGAGACCATCAGTGTCAGCTGGAGGACTGTGTCTGGAGGGGACCTGCAAGTACCAGCTCTGCTGACAGCCTGGAGGTGGGTGTCAATGTTTTATTTTCAGCTGTTACATGGAAAACCAGATGCACAAATGACATTAAAATCCCATTATGGTAAGCACATAACCAGGGGCTCAACAGTGAAGTAATGACTGAGCAACTCTGATTTATGTAAGCATCATTATTTTTGTTGCTTATTTTCATCCTTGTTTGACAAACACTAGACAAAACACCTCTGATACCAATAAATACATCAGAAAATAAATAATGATATCAATCTGGTGATAGCATCAGGTGATTTGTGCCACCTTTATCTTGCTGTGCTGTAGCTCAACTACACAGCTGAGCCTCTGCTCCCCAGTTTGCCTTGGGATATAAAAATGCTTTGAGAACCTTTTGGTGATACAGAAAATGGAATTTACTAGGAATAAATCTTTGATTATGCCAATACATGCTAAGAAGAAGAAACTGTCCTTATAGCATATATTTGAATTAAAGGACCCATTCTCTTTTTCCTGCCTTGTTCTGTGTTCAGGCCATTAGTTAGGTGACTTGTCACCAGAAGTACTGCTCCATCTGTTGTAAAGATTGGTGGATACGTAACTGTCCTGGTTTTGGCTGGGATAGAGTTAATTTTCTTCCTAGTAGCTGGTACAGTGTTGTGTTTTGGATTTAGCTTCTCATGCCCAGTCAGCAAGAAGGCTGGAGGGGCACAAGAAGTTGGGAGGGGACACAACCAGGACAGCCGACCCAAACTGGCCAAAGGGGTATTACATACCATGTGATGTAATGCCCAGTATATAAACTGAGGGGAGCTGGCCTGGGGGGGTGGATCGCTGATTGGGAAGTAACTGGGCATCGGTTGGCAAGTGGTGAGCAATTGCATTGTGCATCACTTGTTTTGTATATTCTAATTATTATTATTGTAGTAGTATCATTATTATTATTTTATTCCTTTCTGTTCTCTTAAACTGTTCTTATTTCAACCCACGAGTTTTACTTTTTTCCCCGACTCTCTCCCCCATTCCACTGTGGGGGGGAATATATATTAACCAACTCTTCCTATGTGCTCACTTCAAAAAGCCCTGGAAACGGGGATCCCTTGTGATCTGCTGTGTAGAAACAATTAATGCGCAGCCACAGCTGAGGTCAGTAGGAGCCTATTCTGAATACAAATGTGAACCATCTAAAAAGACAAGCTCTAAGCATCTGTAGTTGGATACTTCCCAATACGGACATTGCTTGACCCACTTTTAGACTTCAGTTCCCCATGTCCAAAATAGGGGATTATCGATTTTTTGGAAAACCTTGTTAGCGAGGCTTCCAGAAGGTAATAAAGAGAAATGCAACAACAAAAAAAAGCTTACCCAAGTGCTTTAGTTTCTCTACAACAGGCCTTGGTAACTTCCTGCTGCCTGGTAAAGTCTAATCCCGATCTTACTGAATTTTGGAGCACTTGAGTGTATAAATATGAGCATGTTCCACCTGCCCTCAGCCCCCACCTAACCTTGGTGGGCACTGGTGTCCTGCAGACCCAGCTTCCATGCCTCTAAAACCTCTCCATGCAGCAGCATGGTCCACCTGACCCTCCCAACTAATGTCCTGTCCTGCTGCATCCCTCAGAAACAGGACATGAGGCTGAGATGTTCCCTATGAAGGAACAAGTCCCACTGCAGGCTTAAGAATTTTTCGTGTGTCTTGTACTGGTGTGTTTCTTAGGGTGTTAGTCAAATGTCCAGGTTTTACCGGTTGAGAGGCTGGGCCTTCATCACAGAGCAGCTGGTGGGGGCTTGTAGGTAACACAGTTTTAGGAGGAAGGTTGTATATTTTGGCTTTAACAAAGAAGAGGGGCTGGAAAGAACTTGTTGGGGTTTTTTTTCCCCAGCACTGTTTCCACCCATCAGGTGATATAGTGCTCTTTTTAGCCCTGCCTCCTTCTCTCCCTCCAACACATGGATGTCAAACCACGCCACTCACAAGCTGGTCATTTAGCCTGTGCCTTAGTGTTTCTGAGATGGGGCATATCTCCACGTCATGTATGACAGCCCATTCTCAGACATCGCTGTTAGCAAATATAATAGTGGGAGTGCAAATCTGTGCTGCTTGGTGGTTCTGAGGTCCCTCTTCAGTGCATCGTGCCGAAGAAGGAAGGATAACCCAGCCCACTGCCCCCAGAGGGTTTCAGAAGTGAGGCCAGTGGGGATCTGTGGTGTCCCCATGTGTCCCGACAATGTGGCTCTGTCCCTGAGGCCAACTGCCAGTGCTGCCAGCACCGCTGCACACAGGTAGCTGAGCTATCTTGACTGCTCTCAGGAGAGGAATATCCCCAGAAAAGTGCTTCTGAACCCAGTCTGAGGCCCCTAGCTGACACTGGGTCCAAATACTGTGGCCCAAGTGAGGTTGTGTGGAGAGTCTGAGCATTTTAAATCCTCTTCTGGAAGATTTACTTGGAAAAAAATCCCCTTTGCTGAGGTCTCTGCAGAGGTTCAAGGCTCTGCAGTTGCAGTGGGCTCTCCCATTATCCTCAATACCACTCATCTCTGGACCTGGTGGTGGTTGTGTCCAGGAGACTTCTCAGGCTGCGTGGGGGGACTCCTGCAAGGAACATGGTGGTGTGACCTCTGCAAGCGTAGGGCAGAGTTGACACGACCCAAATCACCTTTGGTTTTGTTTCTCCTTCCTTGCAATGAGAAGTCAGTTCCTGTGAAACCAGTGTGCAGTGACCTAGCTGGAGCTTGTTGCACATCTCTTAGCATTAGAGAGATGCTAATAGACAGAGACTTTGTGGGGAAGCCTCTCTCTCTGTGCTTTCTCCATGTACCTTTCCTGACAGTCCTAAAATGGGACCAGTACAGTCCAGTACTTTACAAGAATTCCATGGTCGTTGAGCCAGTGCCTGTCTTTGGGCAACTGAATCAAGCTCATGGGCTCTGAAACTCAATCCAAATCAATTGTGCTCCATCTATACTTAGACTATGAAAAGTATATTGGTCAACGTTTTTTAAACTGTCAGGTCAGAAGGGGAAGCAAAAGGCTTGGTTGTTTCCCCTTCTCCTCTCATCCCACTGCCTGATCAGCAGTGCGGTGGGGCTTGAGCAGGCTTCCACCACCAGCTCAGCTGTGATGGGGATGGCTTTTCTGGGCAGGAGGCAGCTGTGCCCCTCCACCCTGCTCAAGTCCAGCAGCATTGAAGGAAAAGTGGCTCCTCTGTGCTTTCTGCCACAAGTAGAAGGTCCTCCCATCCTGCTCTACCCACTTGTGCCTGGGTCTGGTGCAGGAATGCGGGGAGTGAAGGTGTTTTCTGTACTTTGTGCCTCCTCAGCATTGTGTTTGACTCCTGTCAGCGCTAATCATCCAGCCCTCACCTTCCATCTAAGCCTCTGTGCCTGCTATTTCCAATGAGCTGGTTTGAGCTCTTCAGAAACGCTTTGCTTAGAGGAAACCCCTGACTCAGGGCCTTTGGTGGGATTCTCTGGAGCTACTGGACCAGAGAACCCACCATGAGCTTGGAAAAGGAGGAAAGTCTTTATTCCCTGCCTGAAGTAGTCACAAGTGACATATGGTTCCCCACAGATTCATCTGGATCTTAAGAAACCCAGCAGTTCCTGTAGCTGTCCTCTGCACTGGGCAGGGGCTGCTTGGAAACCTGCCTCAGCCTTGGTTTCTTCTCATGTTAAGACACAGTTTGCTATGCCAGAGTCCAAAGTGCTTTGCATCTGCTTTCCCTGCTGCCAGATGTTTGGGTTCCTGGGCTCAAAGCCAGCTCTGATATAATGCAGGTGTAACGTGGAACAGTCTGCTGGGAAAACAGCAAAGCTATGAAAAAGGGCCATGAGAAGCCTTACTTAGGACCTCCTCACCTCCCTTGGGAGCTGCATTTTAAGCTCAGGCTCTCACCCTCAGTGTCTGCATGATCCCCTTCACAAGGGGGTGTCACTAGTCCTCTTCAGCAAAAAAGAAAATGAGTCACAGAGGGTGAACGTGACCTGCCCAGCTTCAGTTACAGGGCTTGGTAGGTCTCACCCCATGCCTTGATTAGCGGTTCATTCATCACTATCTATTGATTCTTCAGCAAGTGACTAATATGCTATGACATGGCCCAAAACAGCCCTGAATACATCATGGAGCAAGTATGCTTGGTAAATAGTAACGAGTTTATTCTTACTTACATGGTAGATCAAATGTACTGAAGATAATTGTGCCACACACCCACTCCCTTGGCTAGCAAAGAAAAGCCTGTTTCTCAATACTTCTGTAAGCAGCACTGTCATTGCTCTTTGTGCAAACATCTAGGTGAGCATGAGCACACCTGAGCTTTCAGCACCTGATAGCAGAGAAGGCATGACCGCCTCTTAGAAAACTGGCTCTGAGTCTTCCTAGCGTGGCAAGATGGAAAACATCCATACATGAAATACAGCTATCTGAGGGGTTAGGGGAGAGGAGTGCTCAGCTTAAGGTGTAGACCGTGCAAGAACGTTTCAGAGCAAAGGAATCCCTTCTCAGGAGCTGGTTTGAGGTCCCTTCCAGAGGCTTGGGGACAGCAGCAGCACTTGTGAAGAAGCTGGGTTGCAAGCCAGGCAAGGCTGGTCGCTTTTTCCTCTGCCTCTTCGCACCAGGTTGGACTCTGACTCCTGGAGAAGCAGCACTTGGTTAAACTGTAATGATCAACACTGCAGCATGGGGCCCCAGAGCAAAGTCAACATTATAAAGTTATGACTCCAAAACAGAGGAAGGCTACAAAAATGTGGTGACACAGCAAAAATAGGAGATTTAAAAGGTTAATTTTTTTGTTTCTGATGCTCTCTGGTTCTGAGGCACTGTGGAGGTTTCTAACAGACTGTGGGTGACGGCCTCATCCTCCGCCTAGAAGAAGAAAACCGTGGAAGTCTGGAGGAGCAGAGCTCGCGTGCAAATGGCATATATCGGCAAGTATAGTTGTGGTCTGTAGTCATTAAAAAGTAAGAAAGTGGAAAAGGTTATTGAAATGACCCATTGGAGCCAGAAAGCCAGTCCTGTGATGTGGGAGGTGTGTTGACGTGGGGACAATTGTCAGGGTCCTCAGTCTGAGACAGACAGCTGGAAGACCCAAAGCTTTGTACAGTTGATAAGTGGTAGGAAATTGCAAGGCAAAAGAAGTGTCTCAACCCGATGTGGAGAATCAGAAAAGCAGAAGGAGGTCTGACTGGCCTCAGGAAAGAAAATGGAAAGTAAAAAGAAATGGGTAGAGCTTAAGGAGAGGCTGAGACTTGGCAGTGTCCAGGAAGGGGGAAGATCTGTGATCAGGTCCCAATTACAAGCTGCAAATGCGCGGGAGAGAAGGAGCAGATTGCTGCTATTGTGTTCCTGCAGAGGAATATTTCACCTAGAAGCTGGACAGCACCGTACTAAATGGCCATCGAAGCAACAGCAGTTCATGGGATGCTGGTGCAGAATGTACCATGGGACCACAATAAGGGCCATTGCCACAAAAGAAAAGCTACAAGCAGTAGAAGGGAGAAGGGCAAAACCCCAGCCTTGGTTGCCATGATGTTGTCCAAGTGAATGGAATGTGTGAGTGCTTAATGTGCTGATATTGTACCTGTATGCAAAGTCTTATGAGTAACAGCAGAGGAACTAAACAAATATGTTATCAGGGAACATTTTCCACAGGGTCCGTAAGGGGAAACATTGACTATGGCCTGCCAACAAAGATGATTTTTCATTTGCCATGCCAGAAAACGCAGAGTGTTTATGTGCATTTCTGTCACGTGCTCTGGGCTTTATCTCAGGATTTACACCGAGCAAACAAAATGGTACATTTTACTCTGAGGATGTGAAAGCAAATGAATATCTGCTTGCTATGGGAGCAGAGGAAGGCTGGGGCTGTTGCCAGCCTGCATGTTCCAGGGTACAGGGGGAATCACAAAGTCCCTTAGAGCTGGAGAGAGACGCGTGTGCCAGATCCTGCTGGCAGAGCAGGAGTATCGAAGGGATTTAGTATATCATGCTGAGATGCTTTGATGGGATGTGCAAAATTCAGTTCTCTCTCCAACAGGTACATGGTGATGATATTTCAACACCACCACAGCAGAAACTGCAAATTTCTATGTTAAGAGCCTAGCAAAAACAAATCAGAGAAGTTTTGCCCTGGGATTTGTGGCATGTCTCTACTTGCAGAAAATGTCCTTAAAACAATGCTATTTGGTAAATATGCCTTTTGGAAAAGGAACATGCTTTATATACGTTCAATGCATTTTTAACGTATCTGGGAAAGAACTGATTGCTATCAATGAGAATATTTCTTAAAGACATGATGTCCAGATCTAGGTGTGGTCTGTGCTGATTTGACAAGAACCACTCACCTGTCCTGTGTGGGATTCATATGTACTGTGGTTGCCGGAGCTATGGCCTGGGGGAGAGCCTGGTGAAGGCAGGTAGGGAGGGAAGGCTCGATCCCTCGTGCAGCTGGACCATTCCACGTGGAGACGCAGAAGAGACAGTGGATGCTGCCACTGTAATTGGGCTTCATCCCTTCTTTGAGTGGGGCTGGTGGCAGCATCCTCCCCTCCGTTGCAACTAGAGGCAGCCAGAGCATCGGTCAGGTCCGTGATTGAGCCCTTGAGTCAGGTGCCCAAATATGAGATGGGGAGGTGAGTGAGGCAGGGCAGGACTGCCTGTTTTGGTGGCATTGTGGTGACCATGCGACTGGC
Source organism: Astur gentilis (assembly GCF_929443795.1). Taxonomy (NCBI): domain Eukaryota; kingdom Metazoa; phylum Chordata; class Aves; order Accipitriformes; family Accipitridae; genus Astur; species Astur gentilis. The sequence continues at coordinate 9,104,736 of NC_064886.1, forward strand.
CTGAGGTGCAGATGGATCCCTGGGACCAAACTTTGGCACGTCCATACTTTAAAGTAGGTTTTTTGGAGGGAGAAGGTGAATGCAGTGGCGATATGAGGGTGAGGGTGCTGCAGTCTCAGAGCAGTACCAAGACAGAAGCAAGTGTAGGAATGAGGGGATGGCAGAGCTGGACCATCAAATGGGCATTCTTACTGCAGCCCCAAGCTGCATCTGCTCGACTGGAATGGGGAGGGTGCCCTGGGCAGGCTCATCCCAAGTCTGTGGGGAGGACCTTCCTGTCTCGTGGCATATGCCAGCTGACCCTCAGAAAACAGAAAAGAGAAGAGGAGGAAACTAGCTGCTGCTGGAGCACGAGGGCTCATTTGGCACTGCAGCTGAGAGGAAGCAGCTCTGGTTAACGCTACTGCCAAGGCATCCCGGGGGAGAAGGTGACAGACACGTCAGCAGTGTCAGTGTCTCTATTACTGCCAGGGAGCCCGTGCAATGGCTCTGGGACTCAACACTTGAAAGCAAGGGGTTGGCAAGAGGCTTCTGGGGATGTGTTTTCACTTGCAGTGGAGTGGGAACACATGATGTGCATGCACACCAGTCCCAGCCCTGCAAACCTGTAATGCCTCACTTGAGGTACTGGGCAGCACCAGGCTTCAGTGGTGATAGCACAGAACTGTCAGTGTCCCATGCCTATGGGCAATGTGGAGAATGGGGCTTTGACCAAAGCATTTTTCTTTGCAGAAGAACGTCCTGGGTACCCAAGTCATCCATGGCTCTGGGCAGAGAGACCACTCAACTTCAGACTGCACCCCAAGGGATGAAGTTCATGACCAACAGAGATGTGATGTGCAAGCAGTGTAGGGTCTAATCATTCTGCCAGTAGACCATGCTGGGCTTGCTCCAGTCCACGGGTCTCTCACAGGACAATCAGTGAATGGGCATTGGCTTGGAAGAGGCAAGAGCAAGGTGGAGAACATCTGCTCATGGACATCTGAGGCACAACCTGGTATGATGTGGAAAGCCCGTCTAGCCCACAGGATGCTTGTGAAGCTGTAAAGCCCACCTAAGCCATGGGGCATCCTGCATCCCTCCCACATGCTGCTCCCTCCTCACCCACAATAGCCTCTCCTGGCCAGGCTGGCTGGTACCTCCTGGATTATGGGGCCAGATTTCCTAAGGTCAGCGGAGTTTGCCTGAAAAAGCCAACTGACTTTTGCCCTTTGGTAACAAGGGCTGGCTCCCAGCCAGGACCTATGTCATAAACTTTGAAGAGATGGAGAGGTTGTACCTGGAGCCAAGCCTTTGCGTGAGCCCTGAGTGGGTGGGGTGGCGGTGGAACATGCTATAAAGAAGCGTTAAGGAGCTGAGCAAACAATGCAAGCTGAAGCAGAGGAAAGAGAAACAATATGGGAGACCTTCATGTCCACTCCCTTCTGGTGACTGGGGCCAACCGGGGAATTGGCCTGGAGCTTGTGCGGCAGTTCCTGGGGATGCCAAGCCCACCTGCATGGGTGTTTGCAGCTTGTCGGGACCCGAAGGGACAGCGAGCGCAGGTGAGGTTGGCCTGGACACAGCGGGTTGTGCTAGGCGACAAAGGGACAGGGCAGCAGGTTGGAGCACAGGGGGCTGCAGCCGGGCACCCCAAGTGCTGCAGGACAGGGCAGCCAGGTTGGGACACCTCTGAGATGAGCTGTTCATGGGATGTGTAGAGGGGACAGGGCTCCTCTGGGACAAAAATGGCAACTTGCTGCTTCCCACCTCCTTAAGGGCTTGAGGCAAAGGGCTTGTGTCTGCCACGTCAGGGTGAGACGTGAAGCAGTGGCACGTGGTGCATGCGAGAGGCATGGACCCCCATCCATCGGGAGCAGGGCAGCCTGAGCAGGGTGCTGGGCATGAGGTGGTGCAGGAACAGAGCCAGAGTGACACAGGCTTTGTCTGGGAATGGCTGAGCCTCTGTGCAGCCAGTCCAGCCTCGCCATGCCCACACAGTCCCCTCTCTTGCAGGAGTTACAGAATTTGGCCTCCAAGCACCCCAACCTGGTCATCATCCCACTTGGTAGGTGCCCTGAGATGGGGGTCCCTCTCCCTGGTTCACCTGGAGAGTGCCCGGGCGCTGTGCACCCTCGGGGAGCCCTGTGCCATGAGGGACCTGTGCCGGTGGGACACTGGGCACTGCCATCCCTCCTGCCCATGGCCAGCCCCGAGGCCACATCCCTGGGGACACACAGGGGGCTCCAAGTCACCACAGGGGTGCGGGCACTGACCTACCCTTTGTCGGCTCTGCAGAAGTCACTGACCCTGCCAGCATCAAGGCAGCTGAAGCCAGAGTTGGGGAGCACCTGCGGGGCTCGGGGCTGAACCTCCTCATCAACAACGCTGGAACTGCAAAGGCGAGCTCACTTGATAACGAGACGCTGGAGAACATGACCCAGATTTATACCACCAACACAGTTGGGCCCCTGTTGCTGGGCCAGGTGAGACCCTCAACCCTGGAACTGTAGCGCAGCTCCAGGGAACATCCCTTCCCGTGGCCCTGGCTCCCTGAGCTGGGTCGTCCCAGGGGGCATGAAGGGCTGGTGGGAGAGGGTCCTGGCTCTGCTCCGGTGCTGATGGACTCTCACTCAACAAGAAGCTCATGGAGCTGTGAGCTGGAGCTCAGGACCTGGAGCCTGGTGGGCTGGGGCAGTGCGAAGAGGAGGGAAGATGCTCCGGTGCTGGTGCCAATGTTGCCTGCTGGGGAAGGAGCTGGCCCTTGTCCCTGTGCCACCTCTGTGCGTGGCCCTATCTCCTCTCTTCTCCTCGCAGGCGTTCCTGCCCTTGCTGAAGAAGGCTGCCCAGGGGATCCCGGGCTCAGCACTGAACTGCAGCAAGGCAGCCATCATCAACATGTCCAGCTCTGCAGGCTCCATTGAGGAAGTCTTTTTATGGAATTATGGACAAGTTGTCTCATACCGCTGCAGCAAGGTATTGCCACACTGCACCAGGTGTAAGCCCAGACACTTTCATCTCCAAATGATCTCGCATGCCTCCCAACCTCCCCCTCAGTCCCTGCACCTCTCTGCACTGTGACTGTGCTCCCGTCAGTCACTGGGTCCCTCCCAGGAACGTTCCTGTGCCTGGGCCTGGGTCCCACCTCAGAGGGATGTGCTGGGATGGGCCCTCGGCTGGGCTGGACGTCTGCATGGGGATAGTGCAGCAGCGCTATGTGCCCTGGGGAGCCGGCTCCACCGGCCCTTCCCTGCCACAGCCGCGGGGTCGGACACGTTCCCTTGCAGCCGCCCTCTCCCTCCCACCACCATCCCTGCCGCATTTCCCCGCAGGCTGCTCTGAACATGCTGACCAAGTGCCAGTCCCTGCGGTACCGGGAGCATGGCATCCTCTGCGCGGCTCTCCACCCTGGCTGGGTGCAAACCGACATGGGGGGCTCAGGATCACAAAAGGTAAGAGAGCTTTTGGCTAGGGTCTGGAAGAACCTTTTTATTTGCAAATGCAGAGCTTGCTGTGGATTGAACAGTCCCAGACATGCTGGGCTCTGGGGGAACTTTTTGGCAGATACCCTGAGCTGGAGGCGCATGATGGAAGGAGAGATGGGGAACTCTTCTTGCCCTATGCTGGCCTCTCCTCACTCACTCCAGAGAGCCCCAAGCCCTGAGCAATGATCTACTCCAGGGCAGACCTTAGCCAGGTCTTTGACACGTGGCTGTGTTTCTCCTTGTGTGCCTGCAGCCCCCTGTGAGAGTGGATGAGAGCGTGCGAGGGATGCTGAAGGTGCTCTCTTCCCTCTCCGAGAAGGACACTGGGACCTTCCTGGACTGGGAGGGGAAGGTTGTGCCCTGGTGAGATGTCAGCCCAGGATCCTGACAGCAGGTCCCTTTGCTGCTGCACCAAGTTGTGCCTGTGTCTTAATAAATTTGTGTGTAAACAATAAGTAGCACTGAGCCTTTCTCTTGGTCTCCCTTTAACTATCACTGTGAGAGTCTTTACTAGTGTGTTGTGGTTTAACCCCAGCCAGCAACTAAACACCACGCAGCCGCTCATTCACTCCCCCCCACCCAGTGGGATGGGGAGAAAATCGGGAAAAGAAGCAAAACCCGTGGGTTGAGGTAAGAACGGTTTAATAGAACAAAAAAGAGGAAACTAATAATGACAAAACTAATAAAATGACAACAGGATTGGAATGTACAAATGATGCACAGGGCAATTGCTCACCACCCACCGACTGACACCCAGCTAGTCCCAGGCCAGCGATTCCCTGCCCCCACTTCCCCGTTCCTATACTAAATGGGACATCACACGGTATGGAATACCCTGTTGGCCAGTTTGGGTCAGGTGCCCTGGCTGTGTCCTGTGCCAACTTCTTGTGTCCCTCCAGCTTTCTTGCTGGCTGGGCATGAGAAGCTGAAAAATCCTTGACTTTAGTCTAAACACTACTGAGCAACAACTGAAAACATCAGTGTTATCAACATTCTTCACATACTGAACTCAAAACATAGCACCGTACCAGCTACTAGGAAGACAGTTAACTCTATCCCAGCTGAAACCAGGACATAGTGCTTTGAGTCAACTTCTCAGAATTATTTCCCAATATAATTGAGCTAAGCTGGTCTGAATGTCTGATCTCCTTTGACTGGGGGGTCTGGCCATCATCCTGGTAGGACTTTGCCCCTGGGCACAGAGGGGCTCATCCCACAGCTCTCCCTTTGAATGGCAGCACAACCTTCTGATGCATCAGTCAGTGCTCGCAGTGAACCCTTCCTTGTTTGTAAGAACAAGGGCCAGCAGAGCACAGCTCCTCCTCAGCTCCTCTATCACATATGTCAGGAAGTTATCACCAATGCCCTCTGGGAACCTCCTGGGTTGCTTATGTCCTGCTGCGTTGTCCCTCCAACAGACATCAGGGTGGTTAAAATACCCCATGAAGACCAGGACCTGCAAACATGAGGCTACTTTTAGCTGTCTGTAGAAGGCCTCGTGCACTTGTTCCTCCTGATCAGGCAGCCTATAGCAGACACCTACTACAATGATACCCATCCCAGTCTTTTCCTTAATCCTGACCCCCAGTTGGCTCATCACTCATTCCCAGGCAGCGCTACATGCATTCCTGCTGCTCTCTCACATAGAGGGAAAACCCATAAAGACCCCCACCAGTATCCCATGACTGAGGATGCTGCTGTGTGCATCCATCTCTGAGCCTTGTCCAAACCCCAGGAGCCGGAACACCGCTGTGTGCACGGGCCCCACACCAGCAACCGTGGCACAGCCTCTCCAGCTGGGACCAATGAGCTGAACAGTGCATCTGGAGTGCACAGGGTGAGCCCCTGTCTGGGACCACCCCCCCATGGCTCTCAATGCCCCCCCATTCTCCTTGGGGAGCGGGCCGTGAGGTGGGGATACTCCACACCACCCACCACACCACCCTTCCCTCTCGTAGGGCAAAATCTGGCAGAATCTGGGGGGGGGTTAAGGGGGAGTCAGAGAGGTCTTGCAGCCCCTCTGTGACATGATCTGGGGTCACAGTGTGACATTCCATGCCAGGACGGTGCTGGACACCCTTTGGTGAAGCCAAAGAAGGAGGTGGAGATCGTGGAGGAGACATTTCCTTCTCACCCTCCTGCTACAGCAGTTAACCCAGAGGGACAAGGGGACAAAGATGGAAAACCTGTGGCCAGATGCATTTCCAACGCTCAAGAATCTCACCTCCAGTGGTGAGGCTTGCAGAAGTTATTTTCTGAATGTTGTAGACAATATTAACTATGAAAGTAGCTGTAGAAACATGGGGGCTTTTGGGGGAGGACTGGACAGGGCTGATGGGTACAACAAGAGCCCTGTCTGATCATCCCTCCCTGGCTTAGGGATCATTTTGGGAGCCAGGATTCCCAGGTCCTCCTCCTGAGGACCTTCCTCTGCCCTTGCCTTGCTGCCCACTCCCCAGGTCAAAGCCCCTGGCACCAAGGGTTGCTTCTTGCCTTGCAAAGGGAATTGCCCACACAGAGCTCCCAGCCACAGTGGCCATGCAGAGTCAATGAGCACAGAGGGCTGACGGTGGTCCCTGCAGGGGAGATACATGGGGGTCCCCTGAGTCTCTGAGCCCTCTTCTGTGACACTACACCATCCTCTCGCTGGTGTGTACATCTATTCTACATCTCCTGTCTTGTGGAGCACCTTACATGTTCTCAATTGGGGTGGCAATACATTTAATCTCACTCATCATCTCCTTGGGTAAGAGTGTGCTGAAGGGTTGTGAGCTTGCTGACTTGGAGCATGACACATCTTTCGCTTGCTTTCCAGAGATCCTTACGATTTGGGATAGCGTGTCGGAATGGATTAGACAGCACTTGGCACAGGATAGGGTGGGTCTTGCATCCTCTTCCTCCCCTTGTGAAACCCTGAGGGCTTGCCTTGTCTGGACAATGCTGTGCCACCATGTGCCATCACTTCCCCACTCTGAAAGCAGAAGCAGTTGCCTGGCAGGACACTGCTCTCAACAAACATGGCACAGACCAGCTTCTCTGGCACCTGTGATAAAAATGAAAGTCCAGATGAAGTAGAAGAAAGTGTTAAGAACTTTCTGGGTCTTCTCTCATCTCCAGTGCCAGAATGGGAAGACCATACCCTGGTGCCTCTTTAAGGGTTTGTTGGAAACCCTTCCCATTTTATCTAGGGGAGGGATGTCAGCTCTGTTGCCACTTTTCCCAAAAGCTTTCTTGTGTAGAGCAGAGGAGAAAGAGCAAAAAAGACCTGGAGTACATGCTTTCTCTCCAAAGCTTCCTCAGTATCCCATCTTGGTCTTTGTAGGCTCGGGGTGGGCAATGCACAAGGCAGCGTCCCCATGCTCTGGCAAGTCATTGGATACTTATTATTGTTCCTTCTTTTTACCTCCACTGTTCTCAGGGTGTCCGACTGTTAGGAATCGGGACGTTCTATGTTCTTAAAGACTACATGCACACCGTGAACAGCGAGGTTTCGATTGTTCGGAGACCCATGTTTCATATGTCCAAGGTGGTTGCAGATGAATGCAACCTCAGCTACACTGAAGAAGATGTTCCTGGTAAGAAGATGGATTAGAACGTTTGCCTGCCCTTGCACCACCCTTGAGGCGTATGCTAACCACTGTTAAGGCATGACTGAATGCCTAAAGATGTCCTGAGAACAGCCTCAGCTCGTTCAAGCTGAACAGGCCACCAAAGAGAAATTCCTTGGAAAGACCCATTGGGTGTCCTTTTTTGATGATATGCCTTCAGCTGGAGGATGTCTTCTTTAATTGCTTTCACGCTTGGCTCCATATCATTCATGGTTAGGAATGTTAGGACTACTGCTTTCAGACTAATTTATTGGATCTGATATTTCTGATGAAACTGAGAGAAAGCTCATGCTCTGCCTTTATGGTGCTGCCCATCTACTTGTAAGGGCAACGGCCGGAGTTCCTACTGGCTCTTAGAGGCTCCTTCTAGAGCAAAGTGGGTACAAGTCACTTGTAGACACACCAGAACCAAAGATGAGGACAAGAGTTTGTGGAAGGACTCGTGGATAGCCAGATCTGCCATGGCTTCTGCTCAGTGCGGCTGCAGTGTGACATGGATGATGCTGTGGGGTAGGAAGAGCTTGGGTCTGTGTTTGGAGGGGCTCTTCTTTTTCACGTGACCCCATCTTCCATGTGATTGAAACATCAGGTGGGTGCCTGAGTATGAGGGGCAGGGGGACAGAAGTATGCTGCTGTGCAGTCCTTGCATTTTGCTCCTCCATGGCTTCTCCATGAGTCTGGCACAGACTTAGTGGGAGTGCACTGAGTGTGGGCACAATTGTGGCCGAGCACCTTGGACTTTGTCGTGGGATCTCCACCTGTCTTCCCTGCCCTCCCACACAGTGTTCATCCCCCAGGCACTCTTAGGAGCTGCAGGCATGGAATTCAACAGACTGCTCTGTAGCAGTGTCCTGCCTGAAGCTGCTGACACCTTCTTGGAGCCTATGCTGTCCTGCTGCAGAGATGATTTTGTTCCTCTTTTTCTGTTCTCTAGCTGATGTAACAGTCGTCCCTCTGAGGTGTGAGGAGCTCTCTGTATGTGCCCAACTACCTTTCACAACGGTGCAATGTTGTGTATATGAGACTGTGACATCATTCTTTCGGGCCACCTCTAAAAGACAGGACACGGACTTTGTCTTCAAGTCCATCGGCATTCTTTCCATACGAAACAGGGAAGTCACTATGAGATTTTTTGATTACTTTCTCCTCACTGTGGATGGCACTGGAAAGCTGCTGGAAGCCCTTCTCAGTGTGAGTTGATCCCTTCCCTGTGCTATACCTCATCCTTCCGGACACCTATTAAAGGATGACTGACCTGATTTCTGGTGGCCTGTCAGGACCCTCCTGGCCACTGGGGCGGTCATGGTCTACAGCAGTGCCAACTCTGTAGTGTCCTGCTCTCCTACACAGTGGTATAGTTGACATAGAGAATGCAGGAAGAGTCACCTAGAGTCTCTACCTAGCCCAGCATCCCACTGTCTGTCATAGAAACGATCATGGTGGGGCTTTGATGGGTACGAAAGTAGGAACTGTCTAGGGAAGGAGTGCCAAGACATGGGGAAATGCCCATTACATGTCCCATCCTACTTCACCCCTCACAGAAAGATAAGGTTTAGTTCCCCTGCATGTTAACAGCCCTGGGGTGATCTTACTGCTTTTGAATCAACTTCTTGGACCACGTTTGGGATACTGGCACAGCAGGCGCAGCAGCTTCAGTTCCCCGTATTCCTGTTGTGAACCTAAGACATGGCAGCTTGCATGGGACAACATGTGGCAGTATTATTGCTCCTTGTCAACTCTGAGCTGTGCAGCTTCTTCCTGAAAAGCTGAGGGGCTCATATTAGCCAAAGAAAACTTTGTTATAGTATGTCTGAGTGGCCATGTCTTCTCTGTGAAGCAGACAACTTTATAAACAAGGTAAAAATGTCCCTTGAATGCTCTCACATGTCTGTCTCTGTTTCAGACCCCAGGGAGGAGACATCTGGTGGTATCAGACAGAGAAAGTCTTGATTTTCACATGGGTCCTGAAGGTGTCTTCTTGTTGCCACAGTACGTTTCCTTCTCATTGGTTGAGGAACTGAGGCAACATTTTCCATAAGGTTTCCCCTGATTCGTCTCTTTCTTGTGGGTGCAATTTCAAAATGGAAAGATCCCAGAATTTCCTAAACATGGATTGTACAGGAAAAGTGTCCTTGAGTGGGTACCAGATTCATACAAGTCCTGTGTTTGCCACAGAGCCGTGCCTTTGGTGAGACTTGAGGGCCCCAAGTGCCCCTAAATGCCTGCTTCCCGAGTCCCTGGGGGACAGGAGGAGTGATTTCCCCTCCTGTACTTGAGTGGGATTCTTCAGAGTTCTGACCTGAGCCTGGGGCTGCTTGTTAGTGTGCTTAATGGCCATGGGGATGGTGGTTATGCCCTGACATGAGCCTGAGAAGGCCTGCAAGAAAGCTGCAGGGAAGGGTTAGAATTCAAGCTAACATTGGCCAGTTGATTAAAGAGAGAGTAGTCTGTTCTCCATGTGCATGAACAGGAAAAGGAGATGAGAGATGGCCTTCAGTGAGGGAGTCAAGTTTTTCAGAGTTAGGATTGGGAAGCCCTGGAGCAGACTGATGGGACCTCTCATGTGCTCCCAAGCCACGGACATCTTGATTGTGTGACTGTTTCCTAACACAGCTCTCAAGGACATTGCATATTCTGCTTTGGAAAGCAGCAGCTTGAGAGACCTTCTCAAGTGTCTCCATGACCGCATTGTTAATGGGAGATGCAAAGGGAATGTGGTAGCCCTTTCTCAATCCGGCATCTTCTCATTTCGAGGTTTGATTTTACACTTCCCTCTGAGAAAGAAGCCCTGGAATGTCCCTCTGTAGCACCTCTGAAGGCCACAGAAGACAGGGAGGAGGAGGAGGAGGAAGAGAAGAAGGAGAAGGAGGAAGAAGAGGGTGATAAGCAAATTAAGACTGATGGTAATGTCACATTTGACTTGTGAGAGAGCCGTGTGTGTGTGTGGGCACAAGTGCTTGTATGTGGGTGTTCCTTTAGTCATCAGCAGTAGGTGGTTGAAGCCAAGGCCAAAACGTGGTGCTCTGGGAGAGAAGACTGCATCTCTTGTGTCTCGCTGTACACAAGCTCAAATTACTCACTATGGAAGAAGACCTCATGGCAACGCACTTTCCCCCAGGGCTCTATGCCGTGGTATATATTGCGAGTAGCTCCTTCATTTTAGGAAGTTCTGCCTTGAGCTGCTAAGGGTAGAGAGGTCTACCTCTCCCACAGATCCTGTGCACTTGAATGTGGGGAGAAAAATTGCCTGGAGATGAGTTTTAAGAGGCTGATATGCTGTACCAAAGTCCTCCTAGAGAGCAAGACCTCTTTGAGATGATGGTGTCAAGGGAATTGTATTGTTTTATCAGATGCTGGAGCTGATGTGCATGTCATTCTTGTTAAATAGCCCCAAAGATGTGCTCTGAAGAGTCTTCCTCTCGGATAGTTCCAGAGAGTCCTCCTACTGAACGTCTCCTTTCTCGAGGAAGGCAGTCTTGGTCTCTGTCCACGCTATCTGGCCTGAAGAAGGGAAAGGGGTGGGAAGGCAAAGGAAGAAGGTCACCTGGCAGGTGAGCCTCATGGACAAATGGAGAAGGGTGACCCTGTGTTCTTTGATTTCTTGAATGAGTTGTTCCCTTTGTATGCAGTGTTGGTATTGTCTCTGAAGGATTGTTCAGGTTTGTCATGGTGACTGATATTTGTGTGAAGAATTACTCCAGGAACTGAGGAAATGTCTCTCCTTCCTTTTTGATGTCTATGAACCTCCTCTCATTTCAGTGTAAATGATGCCACTTTTCAAAGAAAAATGAAATTCAGAACATCTTCCCCCAGCAAGACAGAGCAGTGTCTGTGTTCACTGTTTTCTAACTTGCATTCAGTCAGCTGGAGGACTCTGATTTAATTCCAGATCTGGTGGTCAGGGCAGATTGTCTGGCACAGGAGGATTGCCAGAGAGAGCTAATCGCCAGCTTTGCTTTTCTCCCTCAAACACTTCCTCCTTCTCCTGCACTGGCTGCCCCCAAAACACAGCCTTTAGTGTGTGACCACCACAGTGCAGTTCGCAGGAGGAGGGTCATGGTCCCTCCAGGCTGTGGTTATTGCAAAAGTCACTGTTGTTCTCATCGTTCCCTCAAGATGGGGACCACGTGTGTGTGTTACAGCTCATGTGAGTGCTACAACTCAAGGTTTTCTTCCTCCACTGTTGACACGAAACCAAGTAGCCAAAATACACCCAAACCTCCCTCAGAACTGACGTCTGCTGCAGAGGCTGGCACTGAGCTACTCGTGAGCACAAGGTGAAGAACAGCCTCATCCCATACCCATATCAGCTCACCCTCTTGGCTATTTTCAGCTTTCTGCCAAGAATTCAGGAGCGCTTCTTGGTGGTGGAAAAGGACGGCAAGCACAAGCAAAGTCTCAGTGTCAGACCTCAAACCACACTTCCCGTTTTCAGAAATGAAAAGAGGATGTCTCCATCACGCCAGGAAACCAGTCCTCAGGTCAGGGTTTGGATCAGCTCTGGCAGGGGCTAAAATGGGGTATGGGTGGAGGTCCTAGGGGATGCTGGACAGGGTCATTGAGGGCTCTTGGTGCCCTCAGGGCCTCCAACTCCTCCAACCAAGCCATCTTCATGGTTCGTGTGCTCTGACCTGCTGGAGGATTTAATCCCACAGTTCCTGCTCTGAAAAACTGCCATTTCCTCCCATCATTTACCTCATCATGAGTGAGGTCAGCATAAGAGCGTGGGGCCAGTGGGGAACAGATATCCCCCCCAACACTGAGGGCTGTGCTGGGGTGATTCTCCGGGTTCCTCTGCTACAGCTGCAGGTCCCTGCCCAGGGCAGTTTGCCTCATAGGGGTTTCTGAGGGTGGACCAGAACATGCTGGAGGGCTGCCCAGACCCTGTAGCCACTGGCTTCTCCACTGCTGAATGTTCAGAGCACCTGAGGGAGGTGAGAAGCCTCCTAAAAATCATCCTCTGGAACCAATGCAGGCTAGGTGGTCTCATGAAACATTGACAGAGATTTGGCCATGCTCCCCACTGCCATCGATTGGGAAAGAGGAGAGGACTGCTCCCTTCCTACACAGAGCCATGGTGAAGAAGAAGCTGGAGAGTCTGCAGGGGCTACACAAACTGAACATGTTCACCAACCTCAGCCCAGGAAACTTGAGCAGAAGCAGCTGTCCGAGGCATGAAGGACTCCAACTCCGGAGCTCTGGGGCTGGGTACGGCATCCTCCCCTTTCCCATGACCTGTCTTAGACCCTCATGCCAGGCAGCCCCAAGCTGCCTCCAAGTTGAAGGCAGTGGGAAGGCAGGAGGGTCTCAGCCAGAAGGTGAGAGAGACTTTTCTCTTGCTGTTGCAGCCAGCTTTCTGTACGAGCAAACTACACCCTGCAACTCTTGGAGACTTACCACAGGCGTCGGGAAGAGTGGAGCAGGAGAGTAGAGCTGAATCAGCAGAGGAATTACGAAGAGACTCAGTTATTCTGGTAAAACTCTCCAGCTATGGATGGTGTCTCCCCATCCCCTGCAGTGCCCTTCCCTCCGCAACCAGGAGCACCCAGAGGAAGGATGCTGGCACCCTCGTGGAAGGGCAGCAGGCTTGGGAGGGTGGCACCTGGGATGAGGCACCCTGCCATCCATGGGCCAGCTGTTGGACCCTGTAGGATTTCTGGATGAGACCAGGAAGTTGTGGGTGGCCAAAGAGTGAAGGATTCCTCTGGTGCTTTCTAACTAGACACTAAGACACCTTGCCCTGTGGCTCAATGCTTATTTGGTCCAAAGTCTTTTCGTTTGCCCGACCCATCCCCAGGCTGACTGTCTGCACATGGGACCTTGTCATTGCCTCAGACGCGAGGTCCTGTGTCCCATCATAGAAAGTATGGAAACACCAGAGGAAGCAGATCCCATAATATCCAGCCTGAACTAAGCCCATAGCATTTCTGTGCCTTCCTTCCTGTGCAATAAAACCAAACCGTTCCTCCTTAATGCCACAGCATTGGGAAACAGATGACTCTCCAGGATCCAAGGGAAAGGTATCTGGACTTCTGGCAGAACAGAGGACACGTGAATATGATGGGGAAGTCTGTAAACATGGTCCTGAGCCCTCCCAGGGATGGGAGGCCCCCCCATCTCTGTCACTTCTATATTCCTATTAAATCCAATCTCCACCTCTCTTCTGGGTGGTTCCGCTCCCTCTTCCGAGCTGGTGTGCAGAGCCAGGATGGGGTCTCAGTACTATGTACGTTTCCGTGGGGCACATGTGGTTCTGGGGGCTCCAGGCTGAGCAGAGATGCCCACAGGGGCTCTGGGACCCAGCAAGGGGCTGATGGAGCAGGGTGAGGGACCCAGTGGGCACATGGGGGCCCTGGGGTCCATGCAGGGCTTGGGGGCACCAAGCCTCACCCACTGCATATCCTGTGGTGTGTGGTGGGATGGGAAGGAGGATGGTACCTCCTATGGAAGGTGGTGGGATGGTACCCAGGGGTCCGTGGGCTGCCCAGGACATGGAGCAGGGAGCTCTTGCCCTCACCAAGTCCTTCCCTCTCCACTATCACTGAGCCCAACCTGTGCTGGGGCCAAAACCAGCAAAAGCAGTTCTGGAGTCACCAAAGCACTTTCTCAAAGGTGTAAAATTGGGAGAGATGTAGAGGTGTTTCTTTCATGAATAATGAATACAAAGATTTTGTTTTAACATAGGGATGAAGAACATGGGACCCTCAACCATCCCTCCCACCTTGGCCGAGTAGGAGGTACACAGGATAGCCCCAACACAGGGCACATAGGATCATTTTGATGTCCCTGTTTGGGCATTTGGGGTGTTTCGGGGGCCTGCAAGCATCAGCAGGGAGAGAAAATTAGGGACAGGATGGCTCTGGGAGAACAAAGTCCTGGCCCTCCCATCCTCACCAGAGGTGAGGCCATTTCTTCTCCAAGGGAGGAGAAAGCCCCAGTGAGGAGCAAAGGAAGAGGGGATCAGACTGGCATTGGATCCATCTCTCTTGGCCAATTTCAACCCTGGGCCATCTCATACCACCCAGTCACACCTCTGTGGTGCATGCCCAGTCATAAAGATGCTAAAAGGACAGAAAATTAGGTTTCCTTTCCAAACCAGGCAGGAGCAAAAAGCCTAGATGTGGAAAGGGTAGGCAGCACTGACCAACACACCCCATAAACTGGGCTATCAAAGGGCAAAAATAGAACGGGGGGAGGATTAAAAGTGTCACAGAAGCAGTTGGAGGGGTGGTTTGGGGTGAAAACCGAGGGTTCAGAGGCAGACCTCAGTGTCAGCACAAATGCTGGAGACACGAGCTTGGAGGATGAGACCCCAAACCAAGGAGCCCCACAAGGCTGAGCCCAGCCAGGAGGCTCAGTGCAACCATGCTGCCTGCCCTGGGCTTCCCTGAGCAATGCTGCCAGGGAACGATTTCTCTGTAGGGACCACAGCCAGGCAGGGAGATGGCAGTGGGACCGCAGGGATGTTGGATGAGGTGCCCTGGGGATATCCTGGGTTACCTGGACCTCCCGGCCCAGGTCCTTCCCACAGCATCAGTCAGCTTCCCATGGAGCTCCTCATGCCATTTGCCATATTTTAAACTGAATTGCCACAAACTTCTTGTATCATGCATTTACAGTGCCATAAAATTACTTAATTATGCACCTCTTGTATAACTCAGACTTAGCTGAAACTACTATAGCTCTAAATTTGCTGTATTGTAGCATGATGCCCCCACGGCATGATATCCCCTTGACAGTGCTGTCCTTTACAGCAGCCGCAGTCCCTGCATGCCATCCCAGCATTGCCAGGGTTTTGCACAATTTACAGCCCTGTTCCAGACTGCTGAGGCTTCAAGCAGCAGCATCTAGGTCCGCTCGCAGCTGCCTGAATAAAATAGTGGGGGTTTGTTTGCCAGGCTGTGCTAGGTGCCCCGTGCCAGGGTAGGGGACGGTGCAGGCGCTCTCCTCCCCATGGACCTGGCGTGTGGCAGGACTTGTTCTGCTGTGATCGTATAGTGGTCAGTACTCTGCGTTGTGGCCGCAGCAACCTCGGTTCGAATCCGAGTCACAGCAACACTTTTGCCAATCGCCTGGTGCACGAAAAGGCTGGGTTGGAGATACAAGGGAGGCATTTGCAAGGAGGTTTGTTTGCAAAGATGTCATGCCCTCCGAGAGAGCCACAAGCTCTGATGGGCTCTCTGCTCCGAAGGGTGACCGGACTCACGCCTCCAATGATTTCCTGACCTGTAGGCACTGCGTGGGGTCTCACCAGTGGGGCTTCAGTGACGCTTCTGGGAAAGCACTCCAGCTTCTCCATTTTCCACGCAAAGCTTGAGAATTCCGAAGAAATCACCCAGCTTTCCACCTTTCCCTCACCCTTCCTCCCAGTTTTGGAAAAAGAGGGCCAGAAGATGCTGTAGGCACCCTGCAGAGTGAGAGGAGGTGGGAGGGAGCAACTTGCTGCCCCAGGGCTCAGGTCCCTGCTCCTGCCCTCCAGGGTAGGAAGGATCTGCCACAACGACCACCTGAAGAAGAAGGAAGATCAACCTGATGAAAGCCCCGCTGCCAGCACTCCCAGCTCCTGGAGAACAGGATTTTGGCTGCAGCACCTCTGGGGATGCTTTCACAGCAGAGGCAAAACCCATCCAGTGCTGGGGGATGACCCTGACACACTGTGGGTTGGGAACCAGAGGTCTCAAGGGCACCGAGAGGCAGATAGAGATCTCTGGGGTGCACCAGGAGGTGCTTCAGGTTGAGGAAGCCTTTTAAACTCTTGCCTTTCCTCCTCGGGAGCCTTCAGACCGTGAAGACACTCTGTTTGCTTGGTCTTGGTGCCCTCTCCTGACAGCTGTGCAGAACTCCCTCCGGACAGCAGTTTTCAAGCTGCATAAGGTATTGCACAGGTCGCACTCGGGGCTGACCTGATGAAAACACTACCCAAGCAGCGGGTCTCAATTTATTCACCATTGCGGGGGTAACTGAAAGTAGCAGAGGGCTGCCAGCACTCAGGCAGATTGGTTCAGGTGTCCGCAGGGCTTGTGCATGGGAAGGGGAGAGGGAGGCTTTTTTTATTGCACAAAATAAATTATTTTTCTTTCATACCTTATCCATAGGAAGAAATGGAGAGCAAAATTCATTATGCATTTACCTTTAGGAGTTGCACTTTATAGGCCACTAGCACAACTTCACAGTCCTCCAATCTTCATTTATTCTCTCACTGAAAACATGTATTTCTTTACTCAGAGAAAGCTCAAAAAGCATTTTCCCTTCTAAAGATAATACAGAAGGAAGAGAAGACAACCATCTAGAGAAGTTGTCCTTTAGCAGCAGCAGTACCGGTCCCACTCCTAAACAGCTGAGGAGCAGAAACACAAGGAAATATATTTCTCCACCCCTCCCAACCCCCCCTTCCCCACCCCCCCCCCCTCCAGAAAGTCAGTTTTGGGTACAAGGCCATTGACCTTATCTGAAGAACAATGTACTGTGCTTGAATAACTGATCTATGTTCAGGTTGAAAAATGTCAAAATCCCAAAGGGGATGTTTTTCATCCAAAATTACTCAATTTTCTGTTAAAAGAATTTCTATTTTGCAAAAATAACCTGAAGAGTATATACACTTATTCAGTGCAATTCAGGGCTTGGCTGAAGCAGTGCGGTGGCCCCACAGATCACTGCAGCCTTTGCTCTCACATGAACCATCTTCCCTTAAAAGGGCACAGGGCTTTGCTTTGGTTGGAGTGGGTTTGGGATGACGAGCAACAGAATCACAGGATGGTTGAGGTTGGAAGGGACCTCTGAAGGTCATCTGGTCCAACCCCCCTGCTCGAGCAGGGCCACCCAGAGCTGGTTGCCCCGGACCATGTCCAGTCAGCTTTTGAATACCTCCAAGGACGGAAACTCCACAACTTCCCTGGGCAACCTGTGCAAAGGCTCGGTCACCCACACAGTGAAAAAGCGTTTCCTGATGTTCAGATGGAGCCTCCTGTGCTCCAGTTTGTGCCCATTGCCTCTGGTCCTGACGCTGGGCACCACTGAGAAGAGGCTGGCTTCCCTCCTAAGAGAGATGCTCCAGCCCCTTCATCATCTTCATGTAGAAAAAAAAAGCAGGTGCCAGCAGGAACCCAACCTTTGGGGAACCTGCTTGGTTTGGGCACCTGAACAGCCTTGAGTGAGGAAGGGAGCAGGGGACACAGATCTACTTGCTTCACCCCCATCTCAGCTGTCCCAGGAGGGATTGTCCAATCCCGGCTGCAGGAAGAGGTGCTGCTCGCGGGCTCCTAAAGGATAACGCCTTCGCCTGAACAGGGGCTTGAACCCTGGACCCTCAGATTAAAAGTCTGATGCTCTCCCAACTGAGCTATCCAGGCTCCTGCCCGCGCCCTCGGGGCACGTCCGCGACGGGCACCCGGGACCCCACTTCCCTGCGGCGCCGGCGGGACAACGCGGGGGCTCGCTTCGACCTCGTCCCCCCCCCGCGGCGCCCCGCTTCGACCTCGTCCCCACCCCCGCGGCGCCCCGCTTCGACCTCGTCCTCCCCCGCCCCCCCGCGGCGCCCCGGGGGGGCCGCCCGCGCCCGCCGGGCTCAGCACCCGGCTTCGGGCCGCGGCCCGGGCCGGCCTCGCCCCGGGGCGCCGATCCCGACGCGGGGCCGGGGCCGGGGCCGTAGGGGCGCGCCCGCGGGGAGGGCGAGCGGGGTGCCGCGGGGGCGGCCGCAAGAAAGACCTCCGCCGCCTCCCCACCGCTCCCCGAGGCAGGCCGGGGGGATGCGGCCGGAGGAGAGGAGCGGCGGCGCGGGGCCCCCCGCTCGGCGGCTGTGATCGTATAGTGGTCAGTACTCTGCGTTGTGGCCGCAGCAACCTCGGTTCGAATCCGAGTCACAGCAAGGCTTTTGCCAACGGCCCGGTGCTGGCGAAGGCCGGGCCGAAGGCGCCGGGGAGGCGGCGGCGGGGTGGCGGTGGTGGTGGTGGTGGTTTGCGAAGACGCCGTGCCCTCGGAGGGGCTCCCGAAGGCCACCCTCCCTTTTCTCTTGCCATCCCTCCCGGTTCCGCCCCGCGGGGAACCCAGCCTGCCAGCCCAGCCCACCCACCAGTGCCCTCCACCCCCACGCAGACACTACCCACCTCGCTCTTCCTCGGGATGAAGACATCTTCCCTTCAGCGGGAGAGTATGGCTTTTCTGAAGCCAACCCGCTTTGCTGGAGCTTCTTTGTTCCTGCCCTGGCCAAGCTGGAGGGAAAGCGTCCCTGGACAGGCTGCGTGCCTTTCTCCCTTCCCCACAGAGTGAGAGGAGGTGGGAGGCAGCAGCTTTATGCCCCAGAGCTCAGATCCAGAGAAGATGCTGGGTGGGAAGGATTTGCACCCGGAAGATCACAAGGCCACGCTCCAGGTGAGCTCGAAGTCCCCCCACAGCATCCTCTGCTCAGCACTGCTGCGCACTGGCCCTTTGCCCCATCGGAGCAAACTGGGAAGTCTGGAGCACACTGGGAAGGCTGGAGCAAGCCCATGAGCAGTTGGGTTCTGCTCCACCGCCATGGCTCAGCACCATTCACCTCTTCTTCGCCCCCCTGCACCCTAGCCCCTTCCATCCCGTGCCCCTCCATGCGCTGCCAGCCTGGGTCACCCTGCCTTCCCCTGGGTGCCTCCCAGTCCCTGGTGTAGGCAGGGCTACCTGGAGCCCTGCCCATGCAGGATGGGGGCTGAAGGGGCTCCCCCCAGGCTGTGGCTGGTGCCAAGGGGGCACCCACAGGGACCCAGGGTCCCAGGGTCAAGCACCTGCCCGGGGGATGCTGGGGGGGGATGCTGCATCCCCCTGGGGCCGAGCACCTGCAGAGGGGATACTGCTTGGAGCAGCCTGGGCAGGGGGTCATGGGGCAGCTGCAGTGCCCAGGGTGGCACTGGGGGATGTGCTGCTGCCGTGTGGCATGAGGTGCTGCCCAGATGTGTCCTTGGCTGTCCCAGCCTCCATGTATTCTCCCAGAGGTTTGGGGGTCTGCCTGGCCAAGTCAGCAGCACCAGCCCCCCACCACCAAGGGCAGGAGGAATGGGACGTGCTGTATTCAGCCATGCAGGGAGTGGGCAGCCCTGGGCAGCCCCAGACAGCCCCAGGCAGCCCCGGGCAGCCCTGTGGGGTTACCGCAGGAGCACCATGCAGGGGGAAGTGTGTGGCGGCCACAACCCCAGCATGCAGCGGAGGGACGCTGAGGCACCGGGAAGCTGCTAAATTTACATGCCCCCTCTGCTGGCACCCCTGGGCAGGGCTTTTGGGGCATGGAGAGCCCCTGGGCACCGCTGGCCTGCCTTGGCAGGGCATGGCAGGTCCGTAAGGCCAGTCCTTTGGCCCTCCCCGTCCCTCCTCCCCATCACGGCCAGCCCCTTGCAGCTCTCCCCTCCCCTGCAGCCCGGGTGCCTCTTGGCTGGACCTGCGTAAAAAATATAAAAGGCTGTTTTGCTTGGAGACGTCCGGAGGATCCCAGCCGAGCTTGCCATGGGGACCAGCGGCGCCAGGGTTGCATTGCTGACGCTGTCGCTGTTCCTACAGCCCACGTCTCAGTTCTGGCTCTTCAACGTCCTCTTTCCACCCACCACCACCCCAGAAGCTCCCCCGACCAACAGCACGCCGCCCGTGGTACTCGGTAAGGTCATGCCAGCACAGGCACCATGCAGGGTATGGGTGGGCACCCCGGGTGCCGCACAGCCCCCCAGAGCTGGCGGTGATGTTGGGGTGCCAGCTTGGTGGCTCTTGGCTGCAGTGGCCCTTTGCAATCTGGAGCTGGAGCCACCAAGGGGGGGGCGGGTGACACATGGCTTCCAGGTTCCCTCCCATCCGCCGAGCTAGGGATGCAGGGCTGGCCGTGCCCAGCCGCAGCTGCCCAAGAGCTGGGGGTGCAGATTGGGTACCCCAGAAAGCAAAGGGGGCTCTAAAATCTCACAGCTGGCCCAGAGGCTGTTTTAGGGCTTGCTCGGTTCAGGGGGGGCTCTGCCAGCGGAGGCATGGGGGCTGCAGCACATCTTCATCTGCCACTTCCCACATCTGCTGCCGCCGGTGCTGTGGGCCAGCATCTACCACCCCTTGCTCCCCCAACATCCACCCCATCCCGTGTCTTCTGCCGCTCCCTGGCAATGGTTAATTCATCTGCTGCTGCAGAAGGGCATCTATCTCGCATCCCACCCAACGTCCAGCCTGCCTGGGGGATGTCGCGGAGGAGAGTGAGCCTTTGGCAGAGGTGCTCAGGGAGGTGCAAGGAGAGTTTGGGGCATCACCTTGGGGAGGTGGAGGTGGGAGCAGCAGCCACCAGCTGGTACCTCCATCCTGCACAGCTCTGCCTTCCTTTGACCTCTGTGCCATCACTGGGGACTCGAGCTAGGGTTTTGCCATGAAACCTCTGCTGAGCAGAGTTGGGGTTTTTCTCCTTTTTCCTGAATCAAGCCAAGTTTCCCCTTTAAAAAGAGAAGAGAAAAAGCAGAACATCCCTGCTGCAATGCTGAGGGCTGACCCCACAAACTCCCTTCACAGAGGCATCAGAGAGCAGGGGATGGTGTCTGGAGCCTCGGTGTCCTGCAGCTGGTCCTGCTTGGCCATGCTGGTGGCCAGGAAACCCGGGTGGCCATCACCAGGTGCCTCTTCTCAGGATGAGCTGTGGTGGTTGGAGCATCTCCCCGTGCCCCCGGTACCAGCCTCGGCCCCTGTCCCGTGCCCGGCCGGGTCCAGCTGCCCCACGTGCCGCTCGGCATAGCCCATCCCCCTGGATCAGGCGTCCTAGAAACCCCCAGTGCCCTTGGGACCGCCGATAACCCCTCTGCCCCCACAGGAACTCCCTTAATAATTATCTAATGTCCTCTGGAAGGGGAGGCAGAGCTCAGGGCTGCATGCCGGGGGCGGGGGTGTTGGCTGGGCACCCTCGGGACCCATCAGAGCAGCTTGTGGTGTTGCTTTTCTCACTGGCCTAGGAGGTCCTCTCTGCCTGCTCCCTGCCTGGGCTCTCCTATGCCAGCGTCCACTGGATGGCCTGATCCCCAACCAGGTGCTCTGAATGCAGGATTAGACCCTCCCTGTATGACTGGGGAGATGCTACGGAGGTGAGGGAGCTATGAAGCAGATTGAGGGAGGCAACTGCTACATCTCCTTCCCCTCTTGCATGGGACAGGGCTTTCGGAGGCTGCAACCATGCCCCTGCACCCCTTGGCCCTGCCCCTGCTGCGCTGCAGGTGCCAGGGCTCTGGTGGGTGAGATGGGTGTAGAGCATCTCCAGGCCAGGCTGCCCTCACACCCCGTGACAGGGACAGCACTGCGGTTCTCCGAAATACTTATGCCCATGGACCCTGGGATGCAGGGACACCTGAGGCTGGTGGGGACCAGGGGAAATGGGGCACATCTTTCTCAGGTCAAAGATGCTCCTCACCTGCATCCTTCAGCCCCTGCACCAGGCAGCGTGGCTCCCACCCTGCTGCGCTTTTGGGGTCCTGCAGCCGCAGGAGAGCTCAGGTCTGGGCCCCAGAGAAGCACAGGGCAGGTGTCCATAGGGACTTTAGGCTACAAAGCAGCTCAAAGCAGCTCCCTTCCTTGGGGGAAGGGCCGTACGTGGGACATGTAGCGAGCCACATAGCAGACAGTGCCTGCAGCAGCATTGAAGGTCCACACTACCTCCAGCCGTGCGTCTCGGGCCTGTCCTCAGACCTGCTGGGGCCGTGGGGTTTGTCACCCAGCGCTCGCGTCCCACAGCAGCTCACAACCACTGCCCCCTGCAGACCCTTCACCTCTTGTCCTTGCCCTCGGGGTCAGCACTTGGCATTAGGAGCCGGCTCTTGGCTTCTGCACACTAGCTCTCCATGGTGTCTGCCCCCAGCACAGGCACAGGGTGGCACCAGAATGGGTGTCCCATCCCTGCTGGGAACCACACTGAAGCTCCCAGAGGCAGACCAAATGCCCCAGTGATGGTCACCCTCCATCGAGGGAGCTCAGGTCAGACTGTGAACTTGCTTAAAACCACACTGTGTTTATTTGCACTGAACACCCACAAGGTACAGTTCTGCTCAGTGCAGAACCATTTCAGAGACCTTGCTCAGCTTGTGTGTAGGGTTTAAAGTTCAGGAAAACAGTGTGTGGGCCTCGGGAACCAGCACTGGCATGACTTTCACCTCCTTGGGGACTCTGTGCATCCTCGAGCTGTCCCACTGCCCCAGGACAAGGTGCCAGAGGTGCGGTAGGGCTGGGCAGGCCCAAGCCGCACCAACTCCTTCCCCCAGGCTGGGCGGCAAGGAGAAGAGGATGGAAACCCAGCGAGGCAGGGGGGAATAATCTGGGATGCTACGTGCTGGTGGAGATTGGCAGGCTTGGGCCGAGGGTGGCAGCTCTGGGGGTCACCCCATGGGAAAGACAGCTTGAAGAGGTCCCTGAGGATGTGTTTTTAGCACTGCTTCCATGCTCACCCCACATCTCGGCTCCGAGAACTCTCATTCCTGCGCAGAGCAGGCTGTTCTCCAGGGATGCTGCTCCAGCAGGTCCCCAGGTGTCCCCAGCCAGACAGCCCCGGGGGATCCCTGCTTGGGGGGCTGGGGGAAGCTGTGAGTCAGCAGGATGGGGTCTGTAGATGGCTATGCTCTCCCTCTGTGGTACCTCCAGTGCCTGGGTGTCTTGGAAATCAGCTGGAAGCGAAGCTAGACAAGCCAGATGTGGTCAACTGGATGTGCTACCGCAAAACGGAGGACTATTTCACCATCTGGCTCAACCTCAATACCTTCCTGCCAGTGGGAGTTGACTGCTGGATCGATAACACCAGGTACCGCTCACCCCCACCTCGGGAACTCCCCAGGTAAATGACCTACCAGGGATCTCCCTCCCCTCTCCTCCCCCCCCCCAGCCACGACCTGGCACACATGGAAAACCACAGGAGCACCACAGGACTGTTTGGGAACACATCTGACTGGTTCCCGCTCCAAGCGCCCATCCCTTTCCCACATCCCTGCCATGTGCTCGTGCCCAGCCAGACCATCCTCAGCACCCACTGGAGATGCTGCCACCCTGCCTGGGGCCACAGGGTGAGGGGGCTGCTACAGCCCACTCTATCAGAGCCTCCTGCCCCAAGCTGCCGGCCGATTGGTGTGGACGCTGGCTTGGCACCGGTCCACCTCCCCATCCACACCAGACTTGGAAACAGCTGCCCAGGTCCAAGCTGCCAGCCAGTGATCTCCACCCTAGCCCCGTGTCCCCCATGGGGGACACGGCTCTTCTGCTACTTTCTGTCCTGTCCCCGCAGGGTGGTGTACAACCGAACCTCTCGGAAAATGTCCAATGCTCCGGGAGTGCACATCCGCGTGCCTGGCTTCGGCAAGACCTACTCCGTGGAATACCTGGATCAGAGCAAGCTGGCAGGTGAGAGGAGGAGAGGCGTGGGATGTCTGGGGAAGCCACGTGCTCCCTGCAAGTGGAAAGGTGTCCCCGTGTCTCAAGTAGGGACTGGTTCTGCAGAGAGCCCAGGTGACCTGGGAGTGAGGGACATTGGACTCGGGGACACACTCCCTTTGAGCACAGGCAGGAGGCAGGGACCACCCCACCCTGGACCCCAGTGCGCATGGGATGCATGGAGCCACTACCTCTGGCTGGAGCTACCAAGCTACAGGGCTTACCAGAGAACATTGTGACCAGGACCAGGGCAGGAAAAGGTTGACAGGAGAAGACCACAGACCTAATTCCCACCTGTTCTCTCTGCCCATAGGTTACCTGCACACCCTGGTGCAGAACCTGGTGAATAACGGCTACGTGAGGGACCAGACAGTTCGGGCAGCCCCCTACGACTGGAGGGTCGGGCCCCGTAAGTCTGGGGTTTGTGGCCAGGCCACCCATGCAGGGGGGGAAGCAGGATGGCTCGCACGGGCTGGGTGAGCTGGCTGGTGTGGAGGAACCCCTGGACAGGGATGACTGCTCATGATGGTGGGTGCTTGGCCATTCACAGTGCACTCGTGTGAATGCGTGGTGGCACTTGTGGCCTCTGCACCCACACCTCTCTCTGGTCGGGTCAGCCCTTGGCCATGAGTGAGGTGGCCAAGAGCTGGCGCCCCTTTTGTCCACAGAGGAACAGCCCGAATACTTCCAGAACCTGAAGGCCCTGATTGAGGAGATGCACGACGAGTACCAGCGACGCATCTTCCTCATCGCGCACAGCATGGGCAACCTGAACGTCCTCTACTTCCTGCTACAGCAGACGCAAGCCTGGAAAGATCAGTACATTGGGGGTTTCATCTCCCTGGGTGCCCCCTGGGGAGGGTCTGTCAAGCCCCTGCGTGTCCTGGCATCCGGTGGGTGACTCCTTGTGTGCAGCCACCTCTTTGCTTTCTTTCCCTCCTGCAGAAATGGAAGCGGGGGGGTGGGTGGGCAGGGAAAGGACATGGTGGTGGAAGAGGTGGGGGACAGACGGCCGAGGTGTCTGTGGAGGCAGCACTCATACGCTGGTGCTGATGCCTCTGCATCCTGCTGCATCCTGTGGTGCAGAAAGCACCATGGAGGTTCCTGCCACAGACCCGGCAGCAGGAGAGTGGCCCAGGGCATGCTCTGGAGCTTGCTCTGGTTTCCATGATTGGGGTTGCTGGGTTTGTGTGTATGGAAGACTGTTGTCAGAAGGGTCCACCTGCAGCCTGGCCACCCCCCTTCCTCCGCACCAGCTCTCGGCAGACAGCCTGCAGCACAGCCTGCACCATGCATAGCATCAACTCCTGGGCTAGGGCTGCTCCTGGAAAGCCAAAACACCCATCCACAAATCTTGGGGCCGGAGAAGCCACCCAGGGCACGCTCACCCCCTTCTCATTGCCTCCCCTGACATCTGCACCGCCTCCATCCATGCAGGACAGTGAGGTTGCTGGACCTTTGCTGCAAACCATACATCTCTTCTGCAGCAGAGGACAGGGAGGCCACCCAAGGGACACTCACGTTCTCCTGCACCACTTGCTTGGATCTCCCCACATCTCGAAGCCCATCCCCCATAAGCTTTGCTGTCTTCAGGCTTTAATCTCCCTTCACCAAGTTCCTCTTTAGTCTCTTTGCAGCCCAGAAAGCCACAATCACTTGCCTAATGCTGACAGCCCAGAATAACTACAAGTCACAAGCTGAGCCTCCAAAAATGCATGGAATTAAAAATCATGTGCTTGAAGATTTTAGCATCTGGCCCCTTGCATCACCCTTAAGTCACCTCCTCATATTTTTCTCTGTTGCCACAAGGGCCAGAGACATTTTTAAGGTAATCTGAGATCATTGCGTGGTCTTAGGACTCCAGACAAACCACAAATGCCAAGGCTTGCAGGAGACATATAGATTGGCCACCCACTATCAGCACCTTCAACGGACTCGGCTCACTCCTGTCCCTGCAGGCAGGCATGGAGGTGCCGGGGTTGCAGGGAAAATCTGGGCCTGGGTTGGTCAGGGCCATCACACGTCCAGATTTATCTACACTCAGCCCCGCCTAGCAGCTAGAGATGTGATGCCAGAGAGGGGAGTTTGGAAGGTTGCTCTGGATATCTGCAGCCAGAGGGGTGAGAAGAGGACGTACGGTCATGGGCAGCACAGGGCTAAGCAGGGGAAGATCTGAGGTGGAACCATACCCCAGCCAGGAGACAGCTGTGAGTCACAGGTGGACGGGCTGATCCCAGCACAGCTGCCCAAGGGGCACCGTTTGCGAGGGTACATCTTGGTGCTGTTTCTGATAAGCCCCTGTGTGTCCCACAGGTGACAATCAGGGCATCCCACTCATGTCCAACATCAAGCTGCGTGAAGAGCAGCGCATGACCACCACCAGCCCCTGGATGTTCCCAACGAGCCTGGCGTGGCCCGAGACCCACGTTTTCATCTCCACGCCGTCCTACAATTACACCTACCGGGACTACCAACGCTTCTTCACCGATGTCAACTTGGAAGACGGCTGGTACATGTGGGAGGACATGAAGGATTTGCTGAAGGGCTTACCCCCTCCTGGGGTGGACACGTATTGCCTCTATGGCACAGGCTACCCCACTGTGGAGACTTACATATATGACGAGCATTTCCCTTACGAGGACCCTGTGGACATGATTTATGGTGACGGGGATGACACTGTCAACACACGCAGTTTGGAGTTGTGCAAGCGATGGCGTGACCAGCAAAAGCAGAAGGTGCACGTCCAGGAGCTGCGAGGCGTCGACCACCTTAACATGGTCTTCAGTAACCTGACGCTCAGTTCCATCAATGAAATCCTGCTGGGGAGCCCACAGGAACAGGGGGAGCCAGGGCAGGAGAGATCCAGCCCAGGGGCAGGGAAGGGGGGGAAGATTCTACCTGGGCACACAGTCCTTAAGGAGCCCAAAAAGAACTGAAAGAAATGAGGGCCAGCTTCCCTCCATGCTGGTGGCCACCGCAAGCTGCCATGCAGGGGAGCAAAGGACTCGGAGCTGAGTTTGGAAGGAAAAGGAGCAAGACCAACAGCTCAGGTAGATGGGCTGGCACCCACTTCCACACTGATTGGTTTTTCTTTTGGGAATGGCGATTAATTATACTTCAGAGGCTTGTCACTTCCCACTAGCGGGTGGATAATTAACCACGCTGTCAGCTCATTAACATCACACTTGCGAATTACGGTGTACGCACAAGCCCTTGTCGCTAGCAAGCCGCGTTTAGGCACTTTAGAGGCTGTGGAGCCCAGGGTGCCGTAGCCTTTGCTCACTTGGGACAGAGCAAGTCGCATAACGAGTGCAGGCTCTGATTTACCGGGGCGGTCGCGGGGGTGGCACGAGGGTGGCACGGCAGGTATGACTTGCAAGAGCACCTCTGCCAGCCGCCAGCATG
This sequence comes from Astur gentilis, assembly GCF_929443795.1. Lineage (NCBI taxonomy): Eukaryota > Metazoa > Chordata > Aves > Accipitriformes > Accipitridae > Astur > Astur gentilis. The sequence goes on from NC_064886.1 coordinate 9,131,593, forward strand.
CAGGCAGCACACTAGGCTCCTGGGGCAAGACCGACTCGAAATCGGCAGATGTACAAAATAATAAACACACTTTGCTTCTCAGTGCTGAGCCTGCCTTGTCCTTGCACAGCAGGTTAGTAAAGCCAGCCGTAACCAAAAATGGAGGTGCTCACTGCCCCGCAGCACCCCAGCAGCCGGGGCTTTGGGAAAAGCCACATGCCCGGCGACGCAGCTGGGGTTGGTGATGCAGCTGGGGCTGGGGCTGCAACCGGGGCTGGCAACACGATTGGGGTTGGTGACACGACAAGGGTGACGATGTTGATTGGGGCTGGTGACACAACCAGGATCGGTGAGACAACCAGGCCCGGCGATGCCACTGGGGCTGGTGACGCAGCCGGGACTACTGATGCAGCCGGGACCAGGGATGCAGCTGGCCCGGCGATGCAACCACCTTGGCGATGCAACTGGGGCTGGCAAAGCAGCCAGGATGACAACGCAACTGGGACTGGCGATGCAGCCAGGGTTGGTGACACGGCTGGGGACGGCGACGCAAGCGGGGTTGGCAAAGCAACCGGGGCAGCAGTGCAACTGGAGCTGGCGACGGAGCCGAGGCTGGCGATGGAGCCGGGGCTAGCAATGCAAACGCGCTTAGTGACACGGCGGGGGTTGCTGGGGATGCGGCCGGGGACGCCCCGAGCCCGCCGTTCGGGAGCGCTACGCTCGGCCCGCCCCGGTGCCGCCGCCGCTCGGCTCCGCGGCCGCGGGCAGGGCAGGCTCCGCGCGGGGCGGGGCGGGGCGGGGCGGGGCGGGGAACGGAGCGGCGGGGAGGGGCGGGGCTCTCCCGCAACGCTCCGCTCCCATTGGCTCCGGCGCGCCGGGCGCGGCGCCGATTGGCGGGGCGCGGCGCGTGCTCGGGGCGGGAGCGCGGGGGTCGGCCCGCCGCAGCCCACGTGCCGCCGCCGCCGCCGCCGCCGCCGCCGCCGCGCTGGAGGCCATGGTGCTGGACCCGGGGTCGGCGGCGGGCGGAGGGCTGGGGGCCGGCGCCGCCCCGCGCCTTTCCGACCGCCATGACCCGCCGCTCTGCTCCTGGCCGTCCCCCCCGCCACCGGCCCCGGGCCCCGCGCCCCGTCGCTCTCGGGGAACCCGGCGTTTGTCGGAAACCGGCGCCGGGATGCGGCGGAGCGAAAGCGCGGGGAGGCGCGTGGGGGGGATGCGCGCCGCCGCTTCCCTGCCCCACATCGCGCGGGGGCGGGGGGAGGAAGGCGGCGGGCGGCGGAGCCCCTGCCTGCTCGTGGCGCTGCGGCCCCGCAACGTGGAGGCGGAACGGGAGCGGTTCTTCCGCGCCAGCTTCGCCTACGACCCGCAGTTCGAGTACGCCGAGCCGGTCCCCGCCGCCGTGCTGGATAAATACGGAGCCGCCTCCGATCGCTTCGTCGCTCAGGTGAGGCGGGGCCGGCGGGTCACGCGCTGCCTGCGCGGGGCGGGCGTCGCTGCGGGCAGCTGCCAGAGCCCCCGGTGCCTTCGTTCCCCTGCCGGTACTGCTGCCTGCTGAGCTGCTGCGGGCGGGGGGCGGGGGGAGCGTCACGGCGGGGCTGGGGAGGGATGCTCGGCCTGGGAGGAAGAGGAGGAGGAGGAGGAGGAGGAGGAGGGACCCCGGATCGCGCCCTCGCCGCCTTCCTCCCGCCCCGTCAGGGCGGTAACGCGGCAGGCGCGAAGGCGTGGGCGTCCTCGCCTAGGGCGGTGTCACCCCCGCGATGCCAACGGGACCTGCCGCGCGCTGGGAGCGCTCGGCGGTGGGGCCGGCCGGGAGCTGGTCCGTGGTCCAGGTGGAACCTCGCGGCCCGCCTTCCTTCCCAGCTTCTGCTGCCTGATCTGGCCCCCTGCTTTTTGTACCCTGCCTTCAGCACGCTCGCCCCGTTCTTAAAAAGTTTTTTAGTTACCCAGCCTACCCGCAGGAATAGCGCGCGCGCTCCGCGGTTGATGTGGGCAACGGTCATACCGGTGGCTGGGGGATGCTACCGGCATCAAACTGGTTCTTGGTGGTGGTTAGGAGGAGCTCGATGCTCCCTCAGGGACACCTCGCTGTTATTTTTTATTTTTATTTTTTTTTTACGCTTGTTATTGTAGAAATAACGGACAAGGAGCCGGAGCGCGTGGGTGACTGCATGGGAAGTGGTCCTTAGCCGGAATGACCTGGTGGGTTAAGTCCGGCTTGTTTTCTGGAAGGCCTAAAGGCCGTCTGGCGTGGCGGCACCCTTAACGCATCAGCAAACGCCGTTAGGAATGACAGTTGTTGGTGCAGGCTCCCCTTAAGGAGTCTGCATTATTTTGCTTAACTGTTATTCCCGGCTTGCTCTCTGCCGCGGGTAATAACGGTGGGTGGGTAGCAGGGAGCGAACAGGCAGGAGCGTGCTTGCTCGATGCTCTGCCTGCGAACGAGCCTCTCCTGGATGCAGGCAGAGCGAGGCAGGCAATGGAGCGGCTCCGTCCCTTTGCTCTGGGTTTGGAGCCGGGAGCCTGGCGATGCCCCAAAACCAGCTTGCTCTTCGGGCTGGGCATCCCGCCTCTGGCAATCGCATCCTTTCTGCCCCACGGGCCCCTTTCAGCTGCTTCCGAGGGAGCAGATAAAAAACAACTCTTCTCTTGACTCCAGACTTGCACGCCAGACTTGCGTCCCTTTCCACCTCCTAGCTGGGAGCTTACATCTGGTGTTTCAATAACAACTTCTTCACCGATTTATTTATTGCTTTTTGAATGTTTACTTATTCTTGCGTTACTTCCCATATCTCTGCCTGAATTATTATCTGACGATTCAGGCTCTTTCTGTAAACAGCTTTCTAAGCAGTTAGTCATTTCCAGTGCCTGCCGTACCTCTGCCCCAGATAAACTGGTGCCAGCGATGCTGTTGCAGGGGAGACAGTCTGACTCCTATAAAGACCTGGCTGGCTTTTCAGTGTTTTCTTCCTGCATTTAAGTGCATTTCGTTCTCCACGTAATGCAGTAAAATGAGTTCTTCGGCGCTATTTCCCCCCTTGCTTTCTGTTTTGGTACAGTTGACTTACAACATAGTAAAAGATAAATAATTGAGATTATTTTTCTCTGCGCATTACTTTGAATGAATAGAACTAAGCATTCGTAACCAGTGTGAATGGCGTCATCCTGGATCCTAAAACCCTTTGCGAGAGATATTAAGTGTTGAGTGTTTCTACTGGTGTTTCTCCAAGTTTTCCAGTGACAGTGTGATGGGACGGTATTTGTGGTTCCTTTGTTCTTACCCTGCAGTAACCTCCTTCCAGTCTCTTTTCTTTTGGGAAACCTTTTCCCTTGCCAGCCAACTATTAGCTACAAACTGCTTTTATTTTAAAAACCTGCATTAATCATGGAGCTTAAATAAATGAAACATTTTGCTAAGCCAAGATCCTTGGACAAGAGCAGAAAAACCAACATCAGCTCCCTGCTTCCAGCTTGCTGCTCCACCAGCTGCTCTGCATGTGCTTGGGGGGGGTTATTTTATTTTTTTAATTGAAAATTTAAATAAGCTGGAAGGATTCTTCTAGCCCCATGGAGGCTCATCACTCTGGAGATCACATCCCTGGTTTGTTACAGGATTGGGAACGTGAGCAGCACCAGCATGGAGCTGGGGCTGGAGGATTTGTTATCCCACTGCATATGATGGGTGCACGACTTCGGGCTGCCCGGGGATGCTCAGCAGCCTCTCAGAACACTAAATTTGGTATCTTAGGAATTTTGCTTGCTGGGACATGCACTGGAGGTCAGCAAGGAGCGTGCTCTTTGGTCGTCTTGCTCCTGGGCACCAGCTGTGCTGGGTTTCTCTTGGCTTGGCATGTTAGGTCCTCTGGGAGGAGAGAACAAGTGGTTGAGCAGAGGTGGGAGGAAGAAACGGTCCTTTTTCTGCCACTGTCAGCAGGAGGTACCTTGCAGCGCTGCAAAACCGATCCTGATCATTCAGCAAAAGAACCAAAAAACCCAAACAAAAAAAAAAACCACCACCACCAAAAAAACCCCACCCAAACACAGAAAAAACCTGCGCAACTTCTTCTGGAAAGACACAATAAGTGACTCGAGAATAAAAACCAGCAGTGCAGAGAAAACTGTTCAGGGAAGGAAAATCAGGACCTTCTGCTGGGATAGGGGAGGCTGCTCACCAGACGCAGACCACGAAGCCCCTCTACGGGGTATTGGGTGGCTTGAGTACTGGTACTGCTGGTGAGCACCCATCTCCTGATCATGGGTGACCTTAGGGATGAGGGCAGGGATGGGACCTCCTCTGCAGGGCTCCAGCTGCTGCCTGGAGCCCATACGAGAGCAAAGGGGGTTTGCTCAGCAGGAGAAGGTAAAACACACACCAGTCAGGAGCAGCGCTTGGCCCAGGGCTGGGAAGCTCGGCAGCAGCACAGCCAGATTTACAGATGCAATAAAACTGTTGGAAAAACTCCAGAACTCGTGCAAAGTTGTTGTCATCTGGTTTGGGGTATATATTAATAGGTTGGAGAAAGTCATTGCTTGAAAATACAAACTCACTTTTTGGGAAGGAAACGTGCTAATAAATGCTTGTATTTTGTAGATGCTCCGTAAATGTTAATGCTAATAAAATAGCACATGCTGCTTTTATTAGAAGGCTGTTGGTGTGCAGTAGGCTGGTTGCACTGAGACCTCGGCCAAAGAAGAGGAAGCAGCAGCGCTGTAAAGGGTGATGCTGGTGATGCCCACCTTTCCTGCTGGGCTTGCAATCCAGCGCTGCAATAAGAAACTCTCAGCGTAAAAAGCAAGCTGATAAGCTAGACCCAAGCACTAGAGTTTGAAAGGAGAACTGAAAGCAGAGAAGATGAAAATAATCGTGGCTTTAACCTCCAGGGGCAGCATGCTGTGATGATGCTCTTTCGCTTCTGCTTTGCCCAGTTCCTACAACAGATGCTTGCAAGGGTGATAAAAACCAGAAAGAATATACTGTGGGTCGTGCTGATTGCATTAAGTGTCCGTCTGTCCTGGTGGCCACTTCCAGCTGGCTCAATCTCCTTGGCTTTTTAGAGGTTGCAAAACCACGTCTCACTTTATGGGCGTTTATGAGGGATTATCTCCACTGGGGTTTACTGCATGTGGTATTTTAAGACGTGTTTATAAGCAGGGAAGGTGTTTGCACTCATGTTTTGTTTCTGCATGCAACAGGCGATCAGGATCATTCGTGCCGTCCTGGAGAAGTATGGGACCTACGAGAGCTTCGAAGTTGCCACGGGTGGGAGGCTGTTGAGCAAGTGCCAGATCTGGTCCATTATCCGAAAGTACATGCAGAAGGAAGGCTGTGTGGGAGAGGTAATCCACGTCCCTGTATTATCGCTTGTAAACTACAGCTGCAAAATACTCATTTTCTGATAAAAAGGACTTAGATTAGGAAGTGTTTTGGGTACAGAGAAGAAACTTTTCTCCTCTGAGCTGTGGTGTCCTTTCAGCGCCGGCTTGGCTGCGTTCGCTCTACCCTGGCATTAGGACATGGGTGCTGGTTCCCCACCGATTTCCCATGATTTTTTCAGTGTATATCTCCCGAGAGAGAGAGAGGAGCTGCTGCTTGTCTGCGTGGCCTTTTGCTGTGTGCATGAGGCATCAATTACCATCAGGAAGTCATCTCTCTGTGGTATGGCAGACATCTCAGACAGCTGCCTTCACTCACATGTCCAAAAGCAAAGCTGGGGGGAGAGATTTCCTGCTGTCCCATGGGATGTGCCAGGTTATGGCACTTTGAAACCCCAAGCTTGGGTTTTAAAGCTGGGAAATACGTGGTTAAGATACGACGGTAGCCGTGCGGGAGGAAGGCAGGGGGGAAGTCCAGCATCTCTTAATCTGGTTTCTCTGAGCAGCATCCAGTGTGGGATGTCCCACAGCTTTGGTTAAGGGGCTTTTTTTTTCCCCCCCTTCTGCTAGCAAGGTGTGGGCAAAATGCTTCCACCGTCCTGGGTTCAAATGCTGAGAAGGATTTCTGGAGCTGACTTTGCTTTTTTTGGCTTGCAGGGCTGCCTCCGGCTGTTGGCTGCCAGGCAGAAGTCCGTGCAGTGCTGGCTGGCACGGGGGGCTTCCTCGCTGCTGCCTCTTGGCCAGACTATTTTTCTTAGCTCTGATTTTTCACCTCCATCTCCAAACAGGATTATTCATGAGCATTTCCCTGAAGCGTCAACTTGCTCAGGGGTACCCAGGCCATTTCACGCCTGCAAAAGCAGGAGTGAGCGGTTCCTCAAGGTCCCACCTGGCCAGGGGACCTTCCTCCTCCAGCCTCCTTGGGTTGTCCCTGGGATCTGGATTTGGCACCTTGATCCTCCTAAGCCTTTGCTTAGGACAGAAGGGATTTCTGCAAATCTCTTACTATAATTCAGCTGCCTTTTAGTACCCAGAACCAGTCCCAATACCCAACCTAGCAGCTGGCAAGTCTTACTTACAGACCTACACTTATGACCTGCTAGTTGTGGTCCATCTCTTGATTTTTATCAATTGATTAAATTCAGCTATATTGCTTTTCTCCGTTAATCTAACCCAAATTGAGCTCTGGCTGGGCAGAAAGCCATCTTTTTTTCTTACGTATTGGTGTACAACTGGCTTCCTTCCAGCCCTGTGTAATTTTCCCTTTGCTCCAGGGAACGCAGGGTTCAGTAATTATGTTTGCACATCGGCGTGTGAGATAAGTGGGCCTTTTATCCAAAACTTTTGATAAGTGCTTTTAAAACCATTAAAGCATTGGTTTGCTCATTCCTACCCATTACAAATTTTGCTGAATTTCTCTGGGGCAGGGAAGAGGGAAGGGTTTCATCTGCTCTTGATACAGCAATGTTGGCAAAGCTTGTTCCCCATACAGAACCAAAACTTGCTGAAACTTCTGTGTCGCTGATAATTTAACACCCTGTCGGGGAACTAGGTGGTTTCAGACATGTATGTCCCTCCCCGCACCTGTATCTATAATTCCTGACTTTCACCTGCTGTGCCCTGTCTGTTCTGCCATGCCATTTCCTTCCCTGATATGTACTAATTGTGATGGCTTTCTTAAAAAAACCCCAAAACCCAAGAAGAAACTAGTGCAGGGGGGGTTGCGTTAGCCCAGAGACTGACCCGCTGATGCAACAGCTGCCTGTGCTGCCTGCAGGCAGTCCTGGCAGGCAGCGCGGGCCAGGCTGGTGGCAGTCGCTGCAGGCAGCTGCCCTTTGTCCCCGGCGCTGATCAGCGAAGGCAGGATCCCGCTTTCCGGCACCACAGGCAGCACGCTCGTGGGTGAGTATTTACGCTATAATTAACTTTGTGTCTTCAAAAGCTTCTTTGTCGGGGTCAGAGCTGCAGATCCTGAAGCTCTTCTGCTTTTCTTCTGGCTCAGGACCGAGGTGATGCTGCCAGAGCTCAGAGGTCTCCATATGGATTTCGGCGAGTTCCCAGCTTGCAGCAAAGAACCCCCTCACCCCGTTGGTAAGTTCTGCATGCCAACCCCTGGGGTTGTGAAACGTTGTTAGCCTAAATAGCGCTAGCTAGTACCTCCTGGGATCCCGTCGGTGGTGCCCCTCCGCCTCTGAGCTGCTCGATACCAGCGCTTTCTTGGCATGCGAGGTCCTGAGCAGCACTAGGGAGCTGGGGAGAGGCAGGAGCCCGTGCTGCGGGGGCTGTCAGCAGTCTTCCCGCGGTTCCTGGGGACAAGCTCTTTCTCCATCATTGCATCCACAAAAGCCGAGTAGAAGTTTTGAGGACCGTGAGGATACTCTGGGGATCCTGCTCAGAATAACAGAGGTCACAAAGCTGGAGAGCTGGCATTGCTGCTCCAGGAATAAGTGTGGCTGAAGTCGCAGCCCCTGTTTTAACAGCACCTGCAAAGCTGGAGGGTTTCCCAAAATAAGGGAAGCAGTGCTGCTCAGCGGGCGGATGGGCTGCTGCAGCCAGAGAAGGGTCAGCGTAACGGGAGCGTGCATAGCTGCAGTCTGTGATGATGCTGAGGGTCCCTTCCCATCACTCCCAGATGGCTGGCTCTGCACGGGGTGGTTCCTGGCACCTCTGTTTAGTATGACAAAGCAATGCTGTATCCTCACATTATCAAATAAGGGGGAAAAAAAACCCCCACCCAAGTCAATTCCTCTAAAACATCATCAGACTGACATCCAAAGAATGACATCATGGGGTTTTGTCCATCAGCTTCTCATCGTGGTGGCCCCTGGGTGCATCTGTATCGTCGGCTCTCGCAGGGGGACTGCGACCTGCGGCTGTACCCGCGGCTGCAGCTGCTCTCATCCTCTCCAAGCGGTGTCTAATCCTGTTTCCCAACCCCTGGATCAGTCCTTTTCCATCCCTCATTCCCCTGCCCAGCTCTGTCCTGGGATCTCTCCGTCCTTAGGACAGGGATGGGGAATTTCTCCCCAGGCCATGGCAGCCTGGTGTCTTCCTGAGTCGGGGGCTGTTTCTGCCTGCAAAACCCCTGCTGAGAATTCGCCTACCTGATCGTGAACTGTTGCAAACCTCATGCGGTGGGTTGCATCGTTTGCTGATGCTTCTTCGTCCTGAATCTGCTTCCTAACCACTTCGCTTGATGCCATCGAGCTCTTGTACAGGGAAAGGTAGTTTTCGCTCCATATAATTGAGTTGAGTATTGCTGTTTCTGTGTTGCCTTTACTTTTTCTTCACCATTAGAGAGGAAAAACCAAAATCAACAGTGCTCCCTCTAACTTGAATTCTTCCTCTAAAGGCTCTGGGATGTTTTTGCGTGGACTTTTCCTTGATTCCCAAAAACACAGAACGGTTGCTTCAACTACCCCCTTCCCTCTGTGCTCAGCCACCAGCAGTGTCCCAGCTTACTGTAGACCGATTTTTCTGTGCTCTTGGATCTTTCTCCAGATGCTGTATCCCAGGAAATGCTTCGGTCTTCATTTCAGCTCTTGCTGCCTTGCCTAAAAAGGGCTCGTGCAAGACCTGGTTTCAGCACTGAGCATCGCACCACCTCTTATTTTCCAGCTGTTTGCTGCGTTTCTCTTTGCTCACCCTGTGCATAGTGATACCAGATAGGAAAAGAAAAAGAAAAAAATTGGGGTTCGGACTGTTCAGCCTACCTTGTCTTCAGGCATGGTAGTGAAGACTGAAGGACAGCAGTTGCCTTTCCATAATTTGTCTGGGCTCATTTGGTGCCCACATTGAATTGTGTGAGCAGCTGTTGATGCTCTGCCTTTAACACTGAAGTTCTGCACCATCACAAGATGGAAATGCCTGGCCTGGTGACCATTGACTTGTCCTGTAGCATAAAGGCCCCCCCAAAATAATAGAAAAATTAGCTTTTATAAAGCCAGAGCACTCTCTTGCAAATGTTGCTTAATGCTTATTAAAGCAGGGTGTATCTCTGCTGTAGGCAAGCTCAGCTCTGGTAGGATGCTTAAGTGGGGTAACATCAGGGAAGATGCAGCATAGGACTTGGGACATGGCATTCCCGGTACAGCAGAGGAAGAAGCCACGTGCAGGTGATGGACAGATATTTGGGTTATAATAAAAGAGTTTTCTTCAGGGGTGGGATTTAAGGTGCCAGTGCAGATGGGAAGGGAGAGCTGGATATCACCAGAACGGCAGGGATGAGCTGTGTGGAGCATTTATCCATGCAACACTCAATATAATTAAAATCCTGGCTTTATGCAGTATTTCACTTGCGCGGGTGCTCTTGAGTGTTGTTTTCAAAGGTAGCTTTTGAAATTGCACAAGGGAAACTTGAATTGTTGGTGGGATGCCAAGCAAGCACCAGCCTCCCCAGACACGCCGGCTGGGCTGAGCCCTCCACAGCAGGTCCTGCTGGTACGGGGGACCTGGAGCTGCTGAATCCCTCTTGCCTGGGGATGGCTTCTGAAGGAATCCAGTGTAACATGGCCAAGGATGAGCAATTGGAAAATGGAGAAAAGCAGAGAAGAGGAGCTCTGGGGGGTGGTATTTTTTTTAATAGGCTGGGGCAAAGCAGGTGTAAGAATAGGAGTGTTTATCCTAGGGAAGAAGTTAGTTTTTCTACATCTAGTTTCCTAAATTCCAGCCTCCTTTGAGCTTATTTTTTCCCTGTATAGGGACAATGAAGTGTGACAAGACAGCAAGATGTGGACCTGGCCTTGCGGACCACTCCCAGTCAACCAAGCATCCTGTATCCTGGTAGCAGAGCTCCAGCTGACACCGTGCATCGTCTCCAGCGCTCCCTCTAAGAGCTGCAGGTTGGGCAGCAAAGACCTGAGGACCAAGGGCTGTCACAGGGTCTGGGCAGCAGTTCTGTGCTGCAGTGTCTTCAAGGGACCAGGAAAAGTGCTGTGACGATGAAATGTATTCCTCCCCTTCTTTCTTTTGGTTTAAACTCTGTCCCCTGGCTCTCCCCTTCCCCTCCCGTGTCCCAGGGTTTCAGCCTCCGCTAGTCGCATTTGGGATTGCCATGTCAGGTGTCCAGGCTGTATTTCCCGCAGACGGAGCTGACCTAAGAGGTGGGAATTGGTTACAATCATACCAAAACCTGGCTCATGTGTGCCTCCTTATTTCTGCTTGCGGTGAAGCTGTAACCTTCCCTGCCTCGGACAGGGCTGTTAGCAGAAGCTGGTGCTGCTGCCAGAAGTCTTGTCCCTGCCAAGAGCCCCCCACGAGAGCTTGGGTGGCCGGGGGTGGTGATCTTGCTGGAAACTAACCTAGAGTATAAGACCAGTTTTAGTCCGGATCAGTTCCCTGCCTCAGTTTGTCCCAGGTCACCAAGGTCCGTGGCTGGATGTGGGAGAGGGCAGCAAAACTGCAACCCATATTTATTTTGACTTGCTTAACTGGAGCAGAAATAAAGCTCAAGGAGATATGCACAAGTCAGAAATGAACTGGCAAGTCTTTTCTTGGAGTTGGAGGGATTCTCTTTCATGCTGGTATATTTTAATCCAGGTAAGCAATTGCACTGTAAGTATTTTATGCTGTTTGTTGGCCCAGTGGTAGACTCTGCTCTGTTACATTGCACTTTTGGCTTTTCTGAGCAGCTTTGCACAATAATAAACCTGGGTTAAAGCAAACCCGTTCAGTCTCCTCTGCTTTTTTTTAAATAAGAGAAGAATTGTCATGTAGTAATGTGTGTGTACATTTTCATCCTGGAAAGTGTCAGCTGTGAAATAATAGATGTTTTTTAGAGTTAACGTGGATGTGGCAGAAGGGTTTTGAGATGAAATTGGTATGTGCCTGAAGGTCCCAAGCATTGCCACGGCCAAACCTCAGATACGAGAGCTTCCAGGGCTGTCTCTTCCGGCAATGCTTCAGCCTTGAGTCACTGCAGGTCTGAAGTCGGATGGTCAGAAAATGCTGCTTGGCTGGCACGTTAAATCCTGTTAACGTAGAGCAGCTGTCCTGGCTCCAGCACTTGCGGTGGCCAGGTTTCCTAAAATAGCTGAGGTTTTTTTCTCTATAAAGATGTTCGCTAGTCCTGCGCATGCATTGCCCGTCCCTGCTGCGAATTGTGGCTGGTACACGCAGTTCCTGCCACAAGGGTAGGCTGGCATGGATCCGTCCTCACTGCTCATGTCTTGGAGCCTTGAAAGGAGAGTCCGTGAAAATGGAGCGAGAGCCTTGGTTCCCGCGTGGGATGTTTTTCTGGGTGGGTCTAGAGGTTGGGCCCATACCAAAGCAGGTGCTGCTGGTTGTTTAGAGCAAGCTTGTTTTGGTGACCAAATTTACTGCGCTGTCCCATTGCTAGTGGAGATGCAGGGGTGGAACCAGGCAGGTCTCTGGAGGATGCCCATTGTGTGTGGCCATAAAAGTGTGAGGACCCCATGGGAATGAGCCAGGGAGGAAGGGGGGATGCCGGAGCCAGAGGGATGGGGGAGGAGGCTGCCCAGGAGCTGCTTGCTCCCCCCACAGTGCCTGCTCAGGTTTGCTGACTGTAAAGAGATTAAAGGAGTTATTTCAACCCTCCCGTGGGATCATCCATTTCCTCTCAGCATCCTCTCAGTACTGGCAGTGCCCTCCCTGCCTGCTCCTGCTCTCTGTGGTTTCTGTGGGGAGCTGTAGCATGAGCTGGTAATGGTGCAGCAGTGCTGGATGGTGCCACCCGTGGCGTTGGTGGCTTTTTCTGACCATCTGCCACCATCTCAGCCTCTGCTTAGAGCCAAGACCCCGCTGACCATCTCCTCCCATGGGTGTGCTGACACTATTTGCCTCCTTCCTCCGCAGGTGGTGGTGCAGCTTACTGATGACCTCCTGTCCCAGGCAGTGATGATGGTGGAGGACAGCCGGCCGACGCTGGCCATCAACCTGGCCGGAGCCCGGCAGCACTGGCTGGAGGGGATGCTGCGCCACGAGATAGGTCAGCGGGGGGGTGGCTGTGGGTGACAGGCACAGCTGGGGTGGGGGCGCAGGACGCTGCGAGCATCCTCTGTCTGTCGGCATAATGGCCTGGGGTCTGTGGGGACCACGGGGCAAGGTAATACCCGCTGGGTCCTGCAAGGAAGCATCCTGGAGGGGTGCTCCTGGGTGGGTTTTGGAAGGGGCTGAGGCCAACTGGGCCCCTCTCTGCGTGTGGGGCTGGGGGTGTTGGGCACCCACCCATGTGCTTGCCCCCCACCCTGGGCAGCGGAGCAAGCACATGTCCCATGGCAGCATCTCCAGCCAAGGCTGGAGCTGGCACCCGTGGGTGCTGGGTCTCAGCTCCAAGCCCAGCGATTCAGGGGCGGGGCGGGGGGGGGGGGGCCGGGGGCCAAGATTTTTGGAGGCTGCGGCTTACGGGGCTCGCTCCCATCCCCCCTCGCCAGGCACCCACTACATCCGGGGGGTGAACAACACCCGCCAGCCCTGGCACAGCTCTGAGGGTCGCAAGCAGTACAGCCTGAAGCCTGCCAACCCCACGGAGGAAGGCTTGGCCAGCCTGCACAGCGTCCTCTTCCGCAAGCAGCCCTTCCTGTGGCGGGCAGCCCTGCTCTACTACACCATCGAGCGGGCCAGCCGCCTCTCCTTCTCCGCCCTCTTCCAGGACCTGGAGCAGTATGTCCAGGATGCCGGTGTCCGGTGGGAATACTGCGTGCGGGCAAAGCGGGGCCAGACCGACACCTCACAGCCAGGTACCTCTCAGGGGGTGAAAAGTCTTCAGGATTTGGAAGGGATATTTTTTTTTTATGATTTTTTTTTTTTTTTTTTTTTTTTAGAAAACAGAGGTAGACGGACACGTTTTGCTGCTGGGTGGGTTGAGCATCACTGCTCCTGTGGCCATGGCAGCCTTTGAAATGGTGGCTCTGCCTGTCCCCACATTCCTCCCCATCCCCAGCACTGCTCTCTTACGGGTTTATACTTTATGGCAGTGATTTTTTACATTCAGTCCCGGCACATCAGCTCTTCGGCTGCTTGGGGTGAGGTGGGGATGGATGGGGCACCCTGGGGAGCCCCATAAGGTGGTTGTGGTCTGATGGGAGCGACTTGCACAAGCTCGCAGGGAGGCAACAGCCAGAGGAGAGGAAAAAATGAGCATTCTGGGGATGCACTTAGATTCTTGCAGTGGTTTACCATTAAAAAAAAAAATCTCCACTGGGAAGAAAGGTGAACGCATTCCAGTGAGAGGTTTGGGGCTCTCGCTGCATGCGGCTGCCTCCACGGTCCCTGGCGCTGCTCCCTGATGCTTATCCTTTGGGACCTGGCTATGGCACCAGCAATGCCCGAGCCCTGGCACGCTCGTGTCACCCTGGTCCAGTGCCATCGCTCTGGTTATTGTGGTTGGCAGAAGTTCAGGCAAGCGGAGGGCAGTGGGGAAGCCAGGCTTTCGCTCCCTGGCCTCTCCCGCTCTTCCAGGATGTTTCAGTAAGGACCAGGTCTACCTGGATGGGATTCTCCGCATCCTGCGCCATAGGCAGACCATCGACTTCCCGCTGCTGGCTGCACTTGGAAAGGTAACAGCCGGGAGCAGGTGGGGGGCACGGGGAGCTAATCAGAGTACCCATCCCATCCCAAAGCTCATATGGGCTTCCCAAAAACAAGCCCTTGGCTAGAAGCCCTTCAGCTTCCTGTCCCTGCACGTATAGGTTTCGGTGGAGCGAGGAAAGGCTGTGCTGGGTAGGATGCAAGGAAGGACAGGACAATCCATACTCCTCCATGGGAAACCTTTGGGGGATGCTTAACCCAGGGGGTTAAGTTCTACCAGCCCCTCTGTCTTGGTCACAGGCTGGCCCCGCTGCCACCTGTCCCCACAGTGACAGAAAATTATCAAAACCACAAATCCCTGCAAATCCCCCTCCAGGTGGCTTTACCAATGCTTCCCTGCAGGCAGGAAAGGTGTTGGGGCAGTGACAGGGGTGGGCTGCAGGTGGGGGCCGGACCTCCTCCTTGGATGGCAGGGACTGACCCTTCTTCCCATCAGGTCTCCTATGAAGATGTGAATCGGCTGAAGAAATTTGGGGTCCTGGAGAAGGCCCGCATCCCCCATTTCATGCAGGACCTGGAGCGGTACATGAAGCAGCTGGACCACATTGTCACCACCAATGGCCTGAACGAGGAGGAGCTGGAGCAGCTGCTGCCTGACTGAGGGGCATTCCCCGCTCTCCCCCCCACCCCCTCCCGGCAAACCAGTGCCCCAAGGGTGTAACTGGTGCAATTTATTGGATATTTATTGGGGCTGGAGCCTGGAGGAGAGGGCAGAGCCTGGGCCTCCTCCCCTGCACCCGGGTGGCTGCTGTGCATGTACTGGCTGTGTAGGGTAGCGCGGCCAAGAGGGCCGGTGTGGTTAGTGTTGATGTATGTCCCCCCCGTCCCCTGTGCATTTTGGGGATGGCTGTGTGGCTTTGGGGAGCTGGAGAAGAGGGTTCAGAGGGAGTGAGGGCAGAGCTGGGGCGATGCACTGGTTCCCCAGAGGTGCAGAGCTGGGGCGATGCACTGGTTCCCCAGAGGTACAGAAGGCTGTGCTGGGGTGGTTGCAATTGGGGGATGCCCTTAGGGTACCAGGGGGTGTTCCCAGCAGAGTGGGGGCACCTACTTGGGGCCAGCAGATGGGGCTGGGGTCTCTGGGCTGTGCCTGGCAGCCCTGGCAGGGAATAATCCCCCTGTGTATGCATTTCCCACCCCCTACCCCTTCCCTCATGTCCCCCACCAGCAGCAGAAAGGACTTTAATCCCCCAACTACCCCTCTCTGCTCTCCCCCCTCCTCATAGATATTTGCCCACAATTAACCATTGCTCTGCACCCCAACTACAGCTACTCTGCCTGGCTCTGAGGCACAGGAGAACTCAAGGTGGGGGTTGGGCTTGATGTAAGGAGAAAGTGTGTAATAAAAATGATGTAATGGAAACAACGTGTGGGCAAAAGGTTGTGGATAGCATCAACAGCCAGGCTGGTACCGCTGTGAGTGCTGTGTGTCTCGCTTGCGCAGGCAAAGCTGCATGGCTCCGAGCTGGTGCGTCAGGAGCAGGATGGGGTCACCGGAGTGTGTAAAACAACATACTGGGCAGGGACATTAATAAATCAAAGTAGGTAAAAGCAGAAGCTGCCCCGAGCTGCTCCTGGTCTCTAACACAGTTGCAGCATTCCTCCAGCTGTGCCATGCCTAGGAGAGCCCTTTTTTTAAAAAAACAAAACAAACAAACAAAACACAAACCCCACAGACTTGGTTTTATATTCTTCTCGCCTTTCATGCCACTGAGCTCTCCCCCAAAGGTAGCACAGGCCAATTGGTGGCTCCAGAGAGCCCAGGCTCTATTCCAAAAGCTCCAAGGCTGGCTGCAAGCCCAGTTCACAGCACCCCCAGCTGCCCATGCTCCAGGTCTCGCAGGGCAGCTGCAGCCCCTTTGCAGCATGCAGATGCTCCGGCAGGCAGGGCAGCACAAAGCAAGCTTGGGAAGGAATAAGACCACTTTTCTTCGGGGATTTTGCTTCCCTCTGGGCCAGGTCTCCAAGAACACGCTGGTGTTTTTAACAGCTCCACTCTGCGAGCACCCCTGTGTGAAGACACTGCCAGCATGGCCAATTAGACTCTGCTCTTTAATATACTACTTCCAACGTTGCAATCCCCAACCTTGAACATGATACAGCACTGCTTTAAAAAGGTATTTACACACATCCCAGCATCACCCCCCTTGTCATGCCAACGAGCAAGGCCTCGACTGGCGCCAAGAACCAACCAAGGGAAGTCTCTTGCGGCCTTTCTAGCGGAATGGCAGCAATGACAGAGGGTAACATAGCTACTGCGGTGATTTCAGTCGCATCTCTGATGAAATAACAGCATGGAGATGAGAGACGGCATTAATCTATCTCCCCAGCCAGGGCTAGAAGCGCTTCATCTGGCGGCGTTCTTGTCGGCGTTGCTTCTTCTCGTTTGGTTCCTGACTGGCAGGCGAAGAGTCAGCTGTAAACCAGGGCCCCAGGATGTTCACCCACAGGAGGTAGAGAGCGCGCCCCGGAGCCTGCAAAACACGTGTGGCACAAACTCGGTCACTTTGGGGACAGCTCTGGCAGGGGTGGTGCAACAGTCTGGAGGGCTGGTCCTACCAAGGAAGCCTAAGGAGCTGGAATATGTTTACAGGCTGGATCAGGGGCATCACAGGATGCACGGAAATCAAAGGCAGTGGCAGGTGTCCAAAATAAATGGCCTGATTTTGTATGGTTTAGGAACTTGCATCTGTATACAGCACTTCAGCTTCATATATGGAAATCTCAGCATCAGGTCTGAATTACCCAGAAAGATCCAACTGCCCACATGTTCTGCCTCTCCCTCCTTCAGAAAACACACCCACATTTCTCTAAATGAAAACAAATGTGATCTGAATGATCTCCGGGGGATAGTCAAGAGTTCAGGCTGCCCTCTGCCAGGCCAGCTAGAAAGGAACTTGTGAGTAAGGACTGAAAGTAAGTCACTGAAAGTGACCGTAAGGTAACTTTCTATGCTCCCAAGATTGCCTTATATACCTTTGTGGGATATACTCAAAGCAACTGTGGGATTTTTTTAACTGGAGATTTTTTGTCCTTCTGCAAAAGCAGTTTTAGCTGGAGACACATGACAAATGTCTCTGGAGTAGAAAGAGTCTGGTGTGTTAAGGGGAAATCAAAGCCTACAGCGTTTGATCTACCAAGTGCCACAGTATCCAGCAGTTCCCAGCCTCAGTTTGTGCTGGTGAATGACTAAGAAAACCAAACAAGCAGCAGCACAGTCTGTTTGCCAGTCACAAAAAGGCTCTATATACAAAGATGGCTTTGATCTGCCTCATGTTTCTTGTTGCCCTTTCACAGGACCAGAGAAAAAGGCCAAGGCCAGCCTGGTTTTTGCATGGTTGACTCACAGGGATCAGGACTTCTTTCCCTTATACGGTCTCATTATTAACAAGATTTGACAGGGAGATTAAAAAATTTATCAGCAAACAGTTTTGGGCTGAAACAGGATGCCATGAAATTAAATAGATAACGTTCTCAGCTCTGAAGACAGGGAAAGACAAGGACAACATAGAGCAATGAAGAAAAACGCAGGAGCTTACCAAGAGCCAGAAGTACCACACATAGAGCGAGAAGCAGCTCAGCACTTGGACTATAGCTGTCAGCAGGATCACATCCTTGAGGTGCCTGAGGGAAGAAAAGCAAAACATTAACCTTCCATTCTAGCTCCCGAACACACCAGCTTCTCTGCCTCCACAGCCCATCTGCACCGCCTCCAGGGAGCGACCCTGCCTGGCCCAACCGAAGGACTGTCCCTGCAGCTATGTTTTGCCACACGTGGTAATCTAGAAGCGTCAGAGCAGTAAACAGAAAAAATAAATAAATCCGATGACTTAAAGAGCTAGGGTCCCTCTGAAAAGGGACATTGAGAAAGCTGAGGAATGCAGGGGGGTGGAAATCGGCAGCAAAACCACCACCCCCGCAGCCCGCAACAGCAGCCAGCACCCCCTGATTTGATACATACTGTGGCATAAAGTATAGCTGCTCACAGCTGGCTGCACTAAAGGGAAACATGAATCTTCTCTGTGCCATTTCACAGGCTGACAGACACACTCAGGGTCACCAAAGGGCTGGGGTGCTACAAGGACAAGCACACCATCACCCACAAGCGGAGCTACAGCAACAGACGGCTTCGGCTCCCCCTCCCCTCCCGCTTATCCGACTCCTTCTTCCACGCCAGCCTGAGGCAGAGCTGAGAGCAGCTACACAGGAGAACAAGCTGCCCACACCTCCACCACCACCCAGGGTGGGGGGGGGGGACGGACCTGACACCCAAGAGAGGTAAACAGGTATTAGTTTTTCCAACACAAGCCACAGGGAGTGCCATGATAGTTAGAAAAATGCCAGCTCCTTCGCTCCCATTAAATCATCATCTGCTGGAGTAAGAAACCCTCAAGTCACATCCAAGAATGAAGTCAAGAAAACAAAGGCAAAGGTAATGAAATAGCTCATCTAGTTCTCAGCAGCACAGCACAAAGCAAGGTGATGTTAGGTATTCATCACCAGAAACAACTAGTTCAGGCTGGGACACCGTCATCAACTTGAGATGCTGCAGAATCCAGCAAAGGCTCTATGATGGGATGCTGAGGTTCAGAAATCTCATGCATCACCAGCGGCCCCAGAGGGGTCACAGCAGCGCTCCCACCAAACCCAGCTCTCCCAGGGACCAGCAAGCTCAGCTTTCCTCAACCCCAAAACAACACACAGCATCTGTTTCAGTTACAGACAGCACAAGGGAAACACCATCAAATCTGCAGCGTTCCAGAAGCAGCTCCAGAACAGCACATGTTAATCAGTTGTGGCATGCTCAGCTGAGAGGCAGGAAAACATCCACTGCTTTCTGAAAGTAACCTTTAGCCTAGAGTGGTTCCCTGATCCCCAGAGAGGTAATTTAGAGCATTTCAGGTAATTTAGAGCACTTCACCCGAGAAACGGAGGAGCACCAAGTGTTTGTTAACACTTTGTGTTCACGTATCAATGGGGTTAAACTAATGAAACTTGCACTCTTACGGCTGAGGGCTCTGCACAGGCTCAGGTACAAAGGTACAGGGTAAGGATGAGAACTTCAGCTCTGCAGGTTTTGCTTTTACAGCTCTGCCTTCAAGCTGCACTGTGTTTTGTACAGCCTGTGCCTCCGACAAGCATCAATTAATTCTGGTGTATTGCTGAGGCAAAAAAGCCGCAGAGGCCTGGTACCAAGGGAAGTACTATGTCTGCAAGTGGGCTGCAGCGGCACTACAACTGCGCCTGGCACCTTTTCACAGCAGGTAACAGGATCCTTCTGCTAACTCCTGTCAGTCATTTCCCCCGAGAGCACCATCACACACATGCATGGGGCAGTTACTGGGGCATTCGCTCTGCCTCGGTGCCTTACACATCTCCCAGAGGCGTCTCCCACAACTAGGACAATACCTCAGATGACATCAAACTTCTGTATTTTCCTTACTCAACTGTCCCATGTTGTGTTTCACAAAAAATGTTTCCAAAATATTTCATGCTTCTACTCAGGAGAGCCAAAACAGTGTAAAATGGGAGAAAAACCCTCGGCTGACCAGCAGGAAAAGAATTCACTATAGGATGAACAGGGTGTAAAGCACCTGGCTCACAAATCACGCTAGAAATAATTTCCTCTCTTCCTGGCTACCTCGTCCCTTGGCTGAGTCTCTTACACTGCATGCCTGAGTCACTCTGGCTGCAGGTAGCAAATTCACTACTCCACTAACAAACACATAAGATGAAAGCTCATCCTGTGCAGACAGCAGGTTCTGTGCTGCACAAGTCGGTCTACTGGCTGATAACATCCCCAGGCATCTACTGGCTACAGAAATAGAATTTGTAACAACAACAAAAAAAAATATAAATCAATACACAGCCCTTCCCACACAAGAATGCTTGACACAATGCAGAGGGCTCTGCCGGAAACAAAGCCGCACTGTGTTTCTTCAAAAGCCTGGCAGCAAGTGAAAGATGGTGATAAACCTTAAATTGTTGGCCAAGGGCATCGGAAGGAAAGGGCCAACAACTCCAGGTACCTTGCCGAGCACACACTGAAGAACCCCAGCAAAAGCTGGACCAACAGACAGAGGCTGAGGGCAGGGAGGACAGAGAACAAAGCATGACCTGTCCACGACTGCCCAGCAGTTTTCTGTAACTAGCTTGAGCCTCGCTGTTGGAAAAGACAAACCTAGAAGATATTTCTGCTGTTCTGGTACTGTTGTCGCCTTATTTTATTTAACAGTGCTTTGCAGGAATTATTGTTGCGTGCTCCTTGACCAAGGAAAAGAGAGTTACAGCAGCACCAAGAACACTGGACAGGCAAACACTTGGTGCTGTCTGCAGACAGACAGACATGAGGAATGCACGAGCACAAGGAGCAGAAAAGGCTGAGGAGGTGAGAGGAGCTGCCTAAGACAGAAGGGATGTTTTTAGTGCGTAGAACAGTTCAAGACGTGGCCAGTCTGCAGCCAGGATGGGGTAACTGGCAGTGCACGCCCTTCTGCTCTGTTAAGCGCTACCTGCAGTGCTGGTTTAAAAAGAAAATACATCTCTGCATGTGGCAGAAGCACACACACGATCAGCGCTGTCTCTTTGATGAAAGACAAAGAGTGCTACAGCTGCTCCAGCCAAACTGTTTGGGATCTCCTACCTGTGTACCTCAGCCCTAAGGAGTGACCGTCCCAGGCTGACGTACCCACGCAGCAGCTCGTGACTAGTGCACGCCAGGCCAAGCATTCAGGTAACAAGGACAGTTTAGGTACATTCTCGGAAAAAACGGCTACAGGCTTCCAGCTCCTCTCGTGCCTGTGTCAGGGGGCAATCGGAGGTGGGAGCTGAGGCCCAGCCTTCTCCCTCGGGGCCTCTCCTGGCTCTGCGTGCACGCTCAGGCAGCAGGTCCTGCTCACCTGGACTCGTGCGGGTGTGGACACTCACTCTGCCATCCCCTGCTCCATATTCAGGTCAATTCCGCCGTCGGCAAGGCTGCCATCTTCCGCAAAAGACGGCTTTGCCATGGAGTTCATGGAGCGGTAGCTGGTGCCGTAGACCACCGAGCTGAAGACGAATGCTAGCTGCAACAAGAAAACGGCTGTCAGCCACAAAAGCCACGACCTCCGGGGCAGGGCGACAGGGGCCTGGTGGCTTCGCCCGTCGCGGCAACCAGGAAAGGAGCCGGCTTTCTGCCAGGCCAGGCCCAGCCCCCGGCCCCCCTCGCCGGGGCCCTGCCCGCAGCAGCAGCCGGCCGGGCGCTCACCCACGTCCAGGCAGAGGCGGCGGGGTAGAAGATCACCAGGTTCACCACGGCGTAGAGGACCTGCGGAGAGAGCACGGCACGGCTGTCGGCCCGGGGCTCGGCCCTCCCCACCGGCCCCATGCCCCGCCGGGGCCCTCCCCGGCCGCACTCACGGAGGCCCCCAGGATGATGCGGAGGTAGAAGCGCAGCGTCTCCCGATTCTCCTCGAAGATTTGCTTCTTGCCCTTGGTACCCGCCTTCCCCTTGGGCTGCGGAGCCAAGAGAGGCGGTCAGCGGCCTCGCTCGCCCGCCGAGCCCCCGGCCCCACCGAGCCCCCGGCCCCGCCACTCACCGCCATGGCCGCGCCGGCTCCACGCTCCGCTTCCGGCCCACACCGGAAGTCACCCTCCCCCGGAAGTGGCGTGGCCGCGCTTGGTACCTGGCAGCCAAGGCCTACCTCGGGGAGGCGGGGAAGGAAGGTCTTAGTTCCCGCAGGTCTCTCCCTCTCCCTCGGGTTCCCGGCCCCAGGGGACTCTGAGGCCTTTTCCCTGGCCCCACAGTGCAGCCCGTGGGTTTGGGGTGCCCGTGCCTGCCCTCCCCCGCCCTACAGCCCCTTGGCCCACCTGTGCCCATCACCTCCCCTTGGCTCTTAGGAGAAGGTTACCTGCACAGCCATCAAAAGGCTGACCTGAAGCCGAGCAAGCCGCATTGCTCTCACCTCAGTAGCTCCGCCAGCTCCTAGGAGGTGGTTCAGGGCATGGGGCGAGAGCCGGGGCTGCAGACAGAGCCTGCCTTCCCCAGCCTCATCTTTCCTTGTGACAGCCTCTTTACAGCCGAGACACTGCTCTCTGAGCTTCAAGGCTAAGGTACGGGCCCGCTTGCAGGAGCTGAGCCCATCCAACCTGTTACCAGGACCACCTGCAGTGCTCCTAAGCCTTCCTAGGCTGGAAACGGCCTTAGCTGTAGCCCCATGGCCGCCCTCCTTAGAGGTGACTAGACTCCGTGCCTGCTCCTCGAGAGCAGGAACAAAATCTTCATGCTGGCCATCCTCCAGGCTTCTTCATGCTCTGTGCCACGGCTCCCACAGTGCCACAGCACCATCCCAGTTTTTGCCTGCTTTGGCACTTTTTTGCCCTGCAGTCAGCCTGACACCTTCCCCAAGCTTTTGGAAAGGACACAGCCCTGAGTTCTCCACAAGTGGTTTATTGTCCCAGTACATGGGAGGCAGAGGCACAGTCGGAGCCCTGGCGACCTGCAGCTGCAGTTGTTACCGCAACACCCCTAGGAGAAGCTGTAGGCACGAGGAGGTGGGGGCACAGGGGTGGGAGTTGTGGGGGCCAGGGAGGAGGTAGCTTGTCATCGTGCAGTAGTGCAGCAACATGGCTGAAGTGTGCAAGTACCCGCCTGGGGCGGGGTAAGGCACCAGGATTGGCACGAGCGTTGGGCAGCAAGGGCAGACCGGGGGTCTCCTCCTCACACCAGGCATGGCAGCAGCAAGCCCCTGCCCAGCTGAAATGGTGTTGAGAGAGCGAGGGTTTGGACCCTAAACACCCCCCACCCCCCACTTCCAGGAGTGGGAGCACAGAGGGCTCTGCAGAAAAGTGTTTCAGTGCAGGATGGGCTAGGCAGGCACACCGTGCTCTGGAGATGCCGTCTGCTCGCCAAACCGAGTGGAAAGGGGTGTTTTATCCTTTTTTTAACCACTTTCTTGTCGAGAAAGGATCCCCTATGCTGACAGGGAGAGCCAGGCAGTGTGGATTCGTACCTTTGTAGTGCTGCCCCTCCCCTCCAGCTGTCCCAGGGCTGCCTGTACCTTTATTCCTGCCCGTATCCTTGCCCTCTCTGCCCAAAGCCTGGCTGTGGTGCGGGGGGGTCAGCCCCACCACAGAGGGGTTTGGCTGTCTGGAAAGTATTTTGTCTTGCCTGCCCATGGCAGGGGAGCAAAGCAACTGGGTCACCCCCCCTCGAACAGGAGCCTGACGCTTGGTGGCTCAGCCCCGTGCTCTCGCAGGAGGGCAGGACACAGGCAAGGAAGGGTGGGCGGTTTGCCCCGGGATGGGCAAGGTGTGGGCAGCCCAAGCCCAAGCCCCCAGCCAGCACCTGGGGGCAGGAGATGGAGGACAGAGCCTAGAGGAAGGGGTTTGATTTTGGGGGGTGTCAGGGGACAACGGGGCACAGGGAGGAACTCACTGCTCTGCGTGGCTGAAGTCGTAGCAGAAGTTTAAGTTGCTGGGGGGCTTTGGGACAGGAGGGGGTGTGTCAGGAATGCTGATGTTCTCCAGGTCCAGGAGCCGCAGCTTGAGCTCCATGGACAGTAGGACGTCAAGGTCCGTCTGCATTCGCTCGCTCGTCATCTCCTTGCCCAGGAGCACGTTCAGCCCATCAGTCCAGAGGCAGAACTGGGGAAACGGAGCACGAGTGACTCTGGCACCAGCCTGGGACAGCCGGAGAGCCCACCTCTCCCCCCACTGCAGCTCCCACTGCAGGGAAGCCCAGGAGGCTGGGCTGGGAGGGCACACACGACTCCCTTCCCCGTCTGGTGTCCCCTGGCAAGGACATCTGGCCGCAGTGTGCCTCCCCAGCAGGCCCTCGGAGCTCACCTCGTACCGGGTGGGGGCAATGAAGTTGAGGCAGTATTCCTCCACGTCATACACGATGGAGAAGGCCAGCTCCAGGACATCCTGCGGGGACAGTGCAGGGATTAGCCAGCTTCTCGGCTGGACTCTTCCCAGCCCCGGTGGGGTTCAGAGCAGGAGCTGCCTCTCAGCCTCTTCCTCTGCTCTCTGGGAGACCCAAAAGGTCTCAAGCCACTTGAAAAACCTGCCACCATCTACCCACCACCAAAAACCATCGGCAGTTGGGGAGGGGAGCATGCTGGGCCCCCTGTGTGAGGCAGGGTGGGAGATGCTGACCTTGTTCTGCTTCCCGGAGCTCTTCTCCTTTGTGTGCGGACACTCCTTCCCCATGAGCAGCATCTTCATATCTGCCACAGGAACTGGGGCAAGCAGAGGAGCTGTGAGTGACCGTTCTCCTCTCCTCTCCCCCAGGTCCCCGGCGCTCAGAGGCCAACAGAGCCAGAGCATGGGGGCTCACAACCATCTGCAACTCGGGGGCTGGGGGGCTCGAGCCGCTCTGCAGCACCCTTTGGAGAGCCAGCCCGCCCCAGCCTGAACTCCCACAGCTCCCAGTCCCACACTACCAGCGGGCACTGGGCCAGGCACATGGGCAATTCCAACCTTAAGACATCCCCAGCACATCACAGTGCGGGTGGGCAGAGAGCTCCCCTCCCTCCTTCCCACCTTCTTTTTCTCCATCACCTACTTTTCTCTGGCAGGCTTTCGATGGGGGGAGAGTCCACCCCCTCCTCCACGTCCCCATAGTGCAGCACCTTGTGGTTGGGTGACAGGCGGCAGTACCAGAGCTTGTCTGCAGCAGAAGGGCTGTTGGGAAATGCTCAGCCTCTCCCCCCCCAGCTGAGGTCCCCATCCCCGGGTAGACGGAGCTGTTCCCTCATCAGCACACCCCACTTTTGGTCCCACCCCGTGGGTTAGCCCACACCAGCCGTCCAGGGAGCCGGGCACGCTACTCCCCACAGATTAATTGCAACTTCTTCCCAGTGGCAGGGGACATGGGGACAAGCCTCTGCCCCCCACTCCCGGGACCCCCACCCAGGAGCAGAGGGCTGGCACTCACCCTGCCTGCGGCGGCTGCTGATCTTGCGGAAGAGGGTGCCCTCGCAGAGGTGCAGCAGGCGCTGCTGTCGGATCAGCTCCAGGAGCTCCGGCTTCAGCCTCTCACGCAACTCCCTGGGGTGAAAGCCAGCAGAAGAGGAGCACGGCCACTTCAACTGGTGTTCGCTGACCTCCCCAGCCCCACGGTGTTTCCTCCACCACCACGGCCCCCCACCACAGCGCCGGCTCCCTGCCTGCAGCCCACTCACAGCACAGGCACAGCCAGCGTCTCCTCCTGGTGCAGCCGCTCTGTCTGCCGCAGCTTCAGGATCTCGCTGTAGTTCAACGCGTTCACTCTAGTCTTGAATAGCTCCAGGGAGGTGGGCTTGAGGGACAGGGTCCTGGTGATCTGCTCCCGCACCACCTGCAGTACCTGTGGGGCCCAGGACATCACCTCTGGTCTGGTGACGCTCCCCAGAGCCTCTGAATTTGTGCACAGCCTGTGGCCCCAGCGTCCCTTCACACCTTGTCAAAGTCCTCCTGGGTAGCACGCATCTCCTTCCAGGTCTTGTTCACCAGCTGGATGCAGATGCAGAAGAGCTCTTCAAAGAAATGATCCTGCCCGAAGAACATAGGGTAAAAGGCCTGAGCCGTCTCCGAGCCTGCAGTGAGAAGGACAAATGATGCCAGACTCCCCAGTTTTTCCAGGGGATTTCAGTGTCCAGGAGAACCAGGACATTTCCTAGCCCTCCCTCCCTTTCCCCTGTTGTCAGCCACGCCAGAGCCTGGAGGCCCCACATACGCAGCGCCCTGCCCTGGCAGCTTGTCCCCACTCCTGCCAGCTGGCAGGCAGCAGGGCAGGGAGATGGACAAGCTGGAGCACACACATACACGGCTCTCCAACGTGCAGGATCTCGCAGAGGATCAGGGTGAGCTGGATGCTGCTTCGAGCGAAAGGACATTCATGTTTGTCTTCCCGGCTGCTGTTCTCGAGGACAAACTGGAGGAGAGGGCCATTGCCTCGTGTTACACGGGCCATGGAGTTGGAGAGCTGCCCAAACGGTGGGGATCAGACATCCCACGCTCCTCCTGAACTTCCTAGTCAAGCTGTCCCCCCAGGTTAAGCCATCCTCAACAGAAGTAGTTAGCTCTCCCCAAAAACCAGCCCCAGCCTCTTCCTTCCCCTGCCACAGTGTGGGAACTGATCAGAGGCAAAGCAGTTGGGAACGTAGCTAATGCCCTGCAGCCACTGGCTGGTTTTGCCCAAGTTGCCCTGGTCTGCTCAGATGTGAACGAGGCCTGGAAATCAAGCTGTGAGCAAAACACTAGAAATTATGGGGACCCTTCAGTGCCACCGGCCTCAAATGGCTGCTTCTACCAACAGGGAGGACTCAGCTCCACCTGAAAAGGTGCACCAGTAGGATACCTGCCCCAAAGGGACATCCTCGCCTGGGTTTGGCTGAGGACAGGTCACAGGGAAAGGAAAAGAAGATGGAGATCCACCAGCACCTCTCTGCCAGGGAGTTCTCTGGGAGAGTGCACGCACCCTGCTATAGGCGTTGGGGGTGTGCCTGGAGAAATACACCATGTTGTCGAGGGCGAGCAGTCCTGGCGGGGCACGGCGGAGGTCCTCCGCTGGGTTGCTGTTGTTCTAGGAGGACACAAAAGGATGCAATTTTGCAGCTGCTGCTTTCTTGTCCAAGCAGCAGAGTCCTCCCAAAGCAGCCATGGGGTTTGCCTTTTGAGTCCCAGCAGCTCTGCAGCACTTGCTGTTTGGGAGTACCGAGGGAGCAGAGGGAGGTACTGCATGGTGGCCCAGCAGCATCAACAGGGACACCAGGCTTAGGGAAGCCATCAGAAGGTGCTGCCGAGGCCGGCTGGCGGAGCAAGCATGGGGCTTGCAGCGGGGGACGCACCATGAAGCCCAGCTTGCGGAACTCCTTGGCGCACAGGGAGCGCCGGCGCTCGGTGCTGAAGTTGCTGCCAGGTGCCTCGCTCTCCGACTCAAAGGCAGTTTGGCGCAGCGACTGGAGGAGCTCCCGCTGTTCCTGGAAGGAGAGTGGAGATGCTGGTGAGGCCCACGCAAGCAGGTTCTCCCAGGACAAACTGAAATTTTGAAATCAAATGTGCCGGGTTCACCCAAAGGTGAACCTTCACCTGTCTCTACTTCTACAGGTGGAAGAGACCAGGACCAGACTTGCAAGGAGAGCACTCCCAGACCTGTGAGTAGGGATCCATGGAGGTCCTCATGCGACGCTCACACAGGTTGAGGCTGACAGACTGCAGCACGTACAGATAATGGGCCATCTCATCCCCCAGCGGCTCGGAGCTGTGGATGATGTTCTACAGGAGACTGCTAGTGAGAAGGTTCCCCCAGGCTGCTGCTCCCAGTTCCTCCAAACCCAGGGCCCAATGGCAGCCAAAGCCCAACAGGTCCTGCTGCTCAAAGAGGCATTAGGAAGCAGGCAGTTCCCCTCAGGGTTGGGCGAGAGCTGGGTGCACTGAACTGCAGGCAGCCAGGGGTGCAACCCTGGGCATGTGGGTGCCAGTGAGGCAGCACCCACAGGAGGCATCACGGAAGGGATGCAGGACACACAGGCAACCCAGCCAGGCACCGTCACCAAAGGCTGGGGCTGAGGGGACGGGGGCTGGGGAGGAACGACAGAGGACGAAGCACAGAGCAGACCCTTGACGAACCCAGCTCCTCACCTTGTGGATAAACTGCCTGATGTTCTTCTCCCTCAGGTAGTCCATCATGTCCTAGGAAGGGAAGTGGTTGTGAGACATTCTCCAGCTCCACACACCACTCACCCAAAAAAGCCTGTGTTCCCTTTGCAGCCCACCATCCTCGCTAAGCTTGGCTTGGGGCCATAGGCAGGGTGGAGACAAAAAGGAATGGGCAGTCTCAGGAGTGACACCAGTGAGCAGGAGACCTGCCCCCAGCTTCCACTGCCCTAGCCCACCTCAGGGGTGCTCAAACGGATCCTGCCCCACCAGGCTGCCAGGACAGGTTGTGTCAGTTAAGAAGAAGCAGAGTCAGGAGGCCGACTTTAAACATCTCCAGGCACCTCTCACAGCCCCGGCATCCCAGAGAACACAAACACTGCAGTGGAGGACTCAGCTGCCCAAGATCCCATCACAGGGGGCCCAGCCATGATGGCCCAGACGTGCCAGGTGCTGGGTCTGGGCCATCACGGTCACTGTGCCGCCACCAGCCATAGTACTTCTCCTGTCATTTGAGATCTTGCATCCCCCCACCCCCCCAAAAACTACTCCAAGGGGTGTGAGACAGCAGAGGCCTCTTGGCAGAGCACCCCTGTGACAGGGGCACTGTGGTACTTGGATCTGCAATGCCCAGCACCCTGCCATCAGCCGGTCTTGCCTACTGCCCGCAGGCAGAGAACAGCCCCTTACCCGCCGCTCAGCATCAGTCGCAGCCAGCAGCAGCGCAATGAGCAGGGCCATCGCCTTCAGCTGCAGCTGGGCATTTGTCCTGCAGAAGGAGGAGGATGAGGATGGGGAGAGTCACCAGCTTTGAGGATGGTCTTGCCTTCCCCAAGGCAGAGTCTTCTCCCCACTTCACTGCTGGACCCCACTGCATGGAGCTGGAGGACCCAGAGAGGCCAGAGCCATGAGTGAGCAGCTGCTGACAGCAGGGCCAGGGGTGAGATGGTCCCCACAGCTGTGACTGCAGGGCACTCATGGATGGATCAGACATTGCTCTGCACACACTCACGGGTGCAGCATTTTGGAGCTGCAGGAGAACCCAGGGTGAAGAGCAGACTCCTGTCTGGCAAGAGCCCTGGGCATGAGCCCCTCCATTTTCAAGAAAGAAAAACCTCCAAACTGAAGAGAGTGGTATGAGGAAGATGAGGGAACGAAGAACCCACCTTAGCTGAGGGATTTAACAAACTCCATTTGTTCATTACAGTACCACCACCCCAAGTTGTAAGGAACATACTATTATTGCTCCTAAATATACCAGGGAAAGGGAAGGGAAAGGGAAGAGCCAACACCAGAAAAAATTCCGGTCAGCTAAAGAACCAAGATATTGGAATGAAACAGGCCATGAATGAACACATGAAGGAATCTGACCTGGAAACAGGATGGTTTCCAGGATAGTCCACCCCTCCCCCAGCATCAGGGACAGAACAGGCTGATCTCCCACAAGTTGTTTAGGAAGGCACAATACAATCTCGTGCCAGGGATAGTCAGCAAGACCCAGAGAAATGCCCCCCATCGCCTCATCCCCACCAGCCTTGGGATGTGGGCGAACGGTGCTCCGGCCTCTCAACTTACACCTGCAAGTGGGTGAGAAGACGATCCAGCGTCACTTCTTTTTTAACTAGCTCAAAGAGGAGGCGACTGGTAGGCACCATGTTCTCCAAGATAGACAAGGAGAGCTGCTGCACAGATGCATCCACCGCGTTCATATTGACATAACTCACTATCTATGAGACACAAAACCATCCGTCGACAGCAGGCTGAGCCTGGGTGATGAGGGCAACAAGGAATTCCAAGGGCACAGGCTGTGGATACTGCAGAAGGCGCTTACCTTCTTGATGAAGGCTGCACTAAGAGTCTCCCAGGAAACAAAATCATGCTCCATCAGCTCCATGAAGGCCTTCAGGGTGTGAGCTAGCATCTCCCCTGTACTGGAGGGACAGATAAGCAAACGCATTGAGAATGGCTCCAGATACCCCACAGTCACCACTGTAAGACAGGAGTACAGTTGCACATTGGTGGGTACGTTAGAAACGGCTAAAGAAGCAGAGAGCAGTGAGCAGAAGAAGAAAGGAAAAAGAGACTGTTGGGTAAGAAATCAGACCCTCACTTAGTCATCCCAGGAAGTTGAGGCAGGGAAGTTCAACAGTTTGTGGAAAGCTGCATTACCACGGTACAAAGACCACTGCAGACAAGCCCTCAGGAAAGCCAAGCCACCCCAAATCCCTCCCTCTACTTCCAAGAAACACACACTGTGTGGTTTTAGGCTCCACATCCTCTGTGAGATAGGAGCTCAGAGGAGATGCACCATCACATCCTGAAAAAGTTGAGTAGGCACTAGTATTTGGCAACCGGGGTTTTCTCGAGCTGCCTGCAGATCTCTCGCAACTAAAACCTCAGGGCAGGGGGATTATTTGGGGTGGCAGGAATGAGCAGCAGCAGAAGCTAGGCTCATCACAGGACATTTCCTGGTAGCAA
This sequence comes from Astur gentilis, assembly GCF_929443795.1. Lineage (NCBI taxonomy): Eukaryota > Metazoa > Chordata > Aves > Accipitriformes > Accipitridae > Astur > Astur gentilis. Next base: position 9,161,581 of record NC_064886.1, read on the forward strand.
AACCCATGAGGCTGCAGGTGACCCAGCCAGCGAAGGGATAGGAGGTTCAAGTCTGGGCACATTCATGAGGAATCAAGACCACAGACCCATGGGGACCTTCCCCTGGCTGCCAGTGTGGGGGGACACAGCCACATACCTGCAGGTAAGGCGCCTGCAGAGCCAAGTGCCCCGCCACCAGCACTGCCCTTCATGCCACAGCACAGGGATCAACAAGCCAGGAACGTGAACAGAGTCCATGCCAACGCCCAGCTGAGAGCTCAGGCAGCATTAGCAAGGGAGAAGAAAAGTCAAGAACTGCAAAGGAAGTCCTCTCCTGTTACTCACTCATTCCCTTCTTCCACAATATAGAAGATTTGTTTCAAGCCATTCCTGTTGATGAACTCCTGAGCAAAGGTAACGTCTTGGGAGAGGCTTGCAAGCTTCTTCAGTGAGTCAGTCTTCACATCTGAGTTGTTGCTCTGGATCCCGCTGTACAACTGCTCTGCTTCTTGGTCCTACCAGGAAGGAAAGAATCAAGCCAAAGGGGCTCATCGAAAGACAGCGAGAAGCTTGGAGAAGGCTGGAAGAGCTTAAGCACAAGTTTTGGAAGAAGGCTCAGGCTAGAGCAGCCCTGGTGAGGAGCTGGACCGAGAGACAAAGCCACCAGAGCAGAGACCAGGAGGAGCTGAGGAAGGAGGTCAAGCTGGTGTGACGCTAAGAACGCTTGATGAGTTGGCCCACGCGTCCAAAGCATCTCGAGATGACTTAGTTTCTCTTCAAACTCCCCCGAGCTCTGCCGAGGGAGAATGAAGGTCGAGACAGGTCTCCTCCCCGCGTTATTTCTGCTGGGTCTGAGGCACCGAGAGGAGCCGTCGTGAGCCAGAAGTCACGCAGCGAGGCGGCGGCAAAGGGCTTGGAGCACCGCATCGCCCCATTGCAGCGGGACATCCCACCGCAGCAAGCGGCGGAGAAGGAGACAGGGGGACGGAGGGATGTACCGGGGAGGTGGTCAGCCGTAAGATGCTCCCGTTCTTGATCTCCCCGCGGTTCTGCAAGGAGAAAGCGACCAGTGAGCCGGTGAGGGCCACGCCGGCAGGTCCGGGGGGAGCTCGGGGGGCACCTCACCGACTCGGTGATGTAGGTCTGCCGCCCGTCCGCGTACTGCAGGGCGTAGCGCTCGGCGTTGGGCAGGCTCCACCTGCGGCGACGGGCGGCCGGTCACAGCGCCGTACGGCTAGCGCCGGTGGCCGCCGGGCCAGGCAGCAGCCCGGCGGCGGGCTGTCAGGGCTGACCCGGGGGCTGTACTCACGCGTCGCAGACGTCCTTGAGCACCGAGGCGAGGGGCTTGGTCTGCAAGCGAGAGGGCGGCCGTCAGCTGGGCTGCGGGGTCGGGGGAAGGTTCGGGGGGTGCCGGGCGGTACCTGCTGGAGCTCGATGAGCTGCGGGATGGCTCCCACCATCTGGATGGCGATCTTCACCACGTCCTTGGGCGGCGGCATGGCTCCCGCGGCGGCACCGTCCCCGCTCCACACGGCTCCCCGCCCCGCCCGCGCCGCAGTTCCGGGTCGCCGCCACCGCCTCCCCGCCTCCCGCACGGCCCCCGCCGCCGCCGCCGCCGGCCTCGATGGCGGTGCCGGACGCAGCCCCGAGCAGGCCCAGCCCCCTCACCTGAGCTGACGCGGGTTCGGCGGGACCCACCTCCCGCCGGGGAAGGAGCCCGGCCCCGAGGGGGGCGGCCGGCACCCCGCGTTTCGGGGGCACCCCCTCCGTCCGGCCTCGGCCGAGGTGGGAAGCTCTGGAAAGTTTTTTGTTTATTCACGTCAGAGAACACTATACAAATATTACAGGCAATTTGTTTCTTTCCTTGCAAAAAAAGTATAAAAATAATCTTTATATATGAATCAAAAGTTCATTTGCGACTGTAAATTTTTCTCTAGGTGTCCTTTTCCAAAGGTCGTCTAACTGGTGGTGGCAAACGCGAACACTCGGGAGGAGGGCGAGGGCCAGGCAGTACGCGGAGAGCTCGAGCTACACCAAAGCCACGGAGCCTAGCTAACGCGCGCGCAGGGCCGAGGGATGCCGAGGAGGGAAGGTTCGTGGACTAGCTGCATGCGGGCTGGAAGTTCACCCCCCTGCAGGGTCCCACGCCGTGGCTGTCTCGCCGGCAGCAGCTGCCCGCTGCCACACTAGAGACCATCCCGTTGTTCCTCCTGAATTCTTCAGGCTTTTCCCAAAGAGGACGCCGGTGCTTCAGGGCTGCAGAGAGGGGTGGCTCTTCTCGAGGAGTCCCACACAGAACAGGATGGCCCGAGGAGCCACCTCAGGGATCCACATCCCAAGCATATACTCTTCTCACTTCTGCGGGCTCCAACAATTGAAGACTTTACATCCCATATTCCTGGTGCTCCAGCTGGCTGTGTGGTTTACAGGCGGCGAGCAGCTAAGCGGAGAAGTTAAACATCAACTGGTTACACGGCTGGCTGCAAGCTACCTGTCTGCAACGGCGAGCCACACTCCTGGCCTGGTGCTCTCTTCGGTAGTTTGCAGAGCAGGAAAGGCAGGACAGCTGTTGCCACCACATCAGCAGGAAGATGTGCAAAACTGAAGACACTCAAATACAGGATCTGACCGAAAACCAAAGTCGGGGCTTGCAAAATACAACACAGATCCATCAGGGCATTTTACTCCAACTAAACTGCACAAGGTCCAAGACTGGTACCACCTGATCATCGTAACGAACCCAACAGCAGACCTTCCTTTACAATGGAAGAAGGTATGAAGAAAGCAATGAAGAAAATCTTGCAGAAAAATAATGCAGAGAAAGCATCACACCAGGTAGCAACCTGCCACAGGATCAGGAATTGGGTGTGTGGGTATGGATACTAGAGGAGCAAATTCAAATATACAGAAAGCTTGATCCTGAGCAGATGCTGAGAGGAAAAAAAGGGGGGAGGGGGAAGCACTATTTTGACAACACCTACATAACTTGTCACAGCACAGTACTACTGAATTGTTACTGCTTGGTCGCCTTTTAGACAGTTGAAGGCTCAAGTGCAATGGTTGGAGAAGATAGCTATTTGCAAATATGAGCAGGCTCTGATGTACCTGGAGTACCTTACAGGCACCAGCTGGAGCAGTCTTACCCTTTCAAACATCTCTTCACTCAGGCAAAAACAAATAAAAAAATAAAATAAAAAAAAAACAACTTACTGGCACCTCTTCTTTAGCCCTGTAGAAACAGCACAGCTGCTGTACAAAGAGCCAGAGCCCCTGGGCTCATGCATCAGCGGACTGGTGAACACACAACCAGCATTCCTGCTGATGCACAAGCAGGGAAAGACTCAGCTCCCGGGTCCTACTAGGAATGCTCAACTCCTGAGTCCCACTAGGAGGCACAGCTGGCTAAAAAAAGTGCTTTTTCTTGCAAAACATACTAGCTTGGTCTTGAGTCACTGGAAGAAATGGACACTTTGGTACCTTTCCACCCTTCTCCCCCATTGCTGTCATTCAGAAATATAACCACCCCAATCTGAACTGCTCACATTGAGAAATCTAGCTAACTACCTCTGGGCTTGTGAACTGACCACGATATTAGGGCTCCTTGTAGCAGCTGGTACCTAGGAGGTGCAAAGTGCCTCTAGGAGTGCAGGAAAAACCAAGGCATGCAGATTTGAGGAAGCTCGGAGAGGCACATGGGCAAACTCTACAGGTGAACTGGGAACACTCAAAACACAGACCCTTTGAAGTGAGGCCCAGGATCCAGTGGAGAGAGAGATACGGCGGAGTGAGTTGCACATGCACCTTGCACGTGCAACAGAGGAAGAGGAAGCAGCTACAGGGAGGCTCCCGGCCTGCAAGTCCATATCTCTTGGTTCTGAGTCCATACGAGAGCATCTCTGAATCGCTCACTCATCGAGCTCTAGCACAAAAGGAATCCAAAAATAGACACTTTCCAAAGAGTTACAAAACGGTCTGTGTTTGCAAGGCTCACAGCCGCACTGAGAAGTCAGAGGTTGAGGACAGGCACGTCAAAGAGGTCACAGACGCCTTCACTCTCATCCAGGTTATAGATGTAGTCATGATCTCCAGGTGGAGGGGAGAGGCGGAGCAATGGAGCAAACACTGGGGAAAGAAAAGCCCATGGTTGGTTACTAAACTCAGCACTCCCACACTGAGCCAAGAGCTGCCAACAGGCGCTGAGCTGCAGAGCCATGAGGAGGCCACCTCACAGTAACAGTCTTTGAGCTTGCTTCAAGTCAGCCTTGCAATATGGAAGAGACAGGCTCTTCTGGTCCTCACACCTCTCTCAGGGACAGGCAGGACAGCGAGAACAGAGTCTGTGTCCAGAGCCCAGAAGAGATGAGGGTGAGTCTGTAGTCGCAAGACTGTCAGCTGGGTAAAGTCATACAATGTGGCCTTCCTTCCCTGGAGAGGCCACACCATGATGGGGAGACTCAAAGACTCACCTTCAGATGACATCAGCTCTTCCAGCAGCTCAGAGTTCATACATTCTGGGAAAGAGACAAGCATGGTTAAGCAACACAGTCTGCTTTCCTGGTCTGCTTCTGTGTAGTTCCCCACCCTTCCCAGGGTGGTCTTCGCCCTTGTTATCCCTCCTCTGGCTAAGGCACAGTGTGTGCAGCAGGTAGTGGCGAAAGGAGGCTTGGCCCTCCTGCCACAGGCAAAGGGAAATCTGTGTCAGACAATTAAAGCTACATCAAAAAAATTCTGCAGGAGGTTTCTGCTTGCTTTAGCTCAACCACACGCCAGTCTCCTTCATATGACAGGCTGTGCCTTACCCCTGCGCTGGCATGCTAGCTGGTGCCCCAAACTCCTCCAGAGGAAACTCCTCAACATGCATCTGAAATTGAGCTGGTAAAGCCCGACTTATTCACAGTCCTCAACTACCCACCAACTTTGCTAACAGTGGGGGAAAAAAAATAAAAAACAAATGAGCTGTTCCAGAAGCAGTAGAACTAACGAGCCTCCAGCTTCCTCCAGATTTGTGTCCTTTGCCCCCTTAATTTGCTCCCCTTGCCCAACGGCTGCGCTGTGGCTAATCCAGCCATAGGCCCTGGCAGATTCACTGGCTGCCTGCTGCCAAACAGAATGAGCATCTGAGCTCTCCACATCCTTCCTTAATGGGCCATTAACTCTGCTCTCCCCTCTACTGCCCACACAAAACTGTAAAAAAATTATCTCTGAAATGTCATTCCTTCCTCCAGTGTTGTTACTCTTGGCTAGTAGGTTCACGAGGCACTTGAACAGTACACAAGCAGCCAAACAAAGCATGTGCAAGTCAATCTCTTTTCTTGAAGAAACTAAGCATTTGAAAACAACTTTCTGAATACCTCTCTCACTTTACCAAGTTCAGATAGTGAATATCTAACTCAATCTAACTGGGCTGATGAGATACCACCCACGCTTGAAATAAGCTTTCCCAAAGAAACTCAGATGAGCCCATTTTCAAGACACCTATCCACAGCAGGCTATTTCCCAGAAGACAGGAACCTACCGGTCTAATTCAGTGCCATGACATGAGAGAATTCCAACAATGAGCAACTAGACAGGACTAATACCAGCTTCAATAAATAGCAATTAAATGCAGAACCTGCGTTCTTGGATCAGGGCTGGGAATATAGCAGGGTGTGTATATGTGTGTGTTGAAATCCAGGTTTCTTCCAGGATACGAGTTTAAAACAAGCAGTTATTAAGTACCCATTTAAAAGAGAGAGAAAACCACGCAGAAAAAGTAATTCCAATACAAAGCACTAAGGAAGAACTGCAGGCTCTTGCAGCTTAAACTGCATAGCCTGAAAGCAGCCACCAGTGCCAGGGCAACATTACTGGGATCACACACGGATGAAAGAGGCTGCATGGAGCATGCTGCAAGTCCCATTTCTCTGAGCTCTGTAGTGTTCCTTTTTTCCAGTCCTGAGTTTTGCCTCTGTAGCTGTCGACTCTGTTTTGTCCTTCACTCCTGGATTGTCATCTTCCCCCTCCAAATTGGGAAGAATACTCCATAAAACAACATACATTACCATAGACGGCAAACACCTCCTTTTTAATAGTGTCCACATAGTCACACAGTACTGTTAGTTTGCGTTAAGCTAGATCTGCACGGGCTGGGGCCTTGCAGCAGTTTATGTCTCACATTGCGAAGTCACATTTGTTCTGCAGATGTACTCAGTCATTACCAAGACCTCATCCACCATCTCCAGCAGTGGGCACTGGGCAAGGAGGAAAGGTGCACTCCAGGCCAACTGTGGAGGCCAGGGCTCCTAGCACACAGATTGGAGGCTCACACGTGCGCATTTGGGACTGTGGGGTTTTTACGCAAAGGCAGCACTTTCACAAAGCACCTGCTAGAACACAGAACTAGGGACTGTTGTTGTACATATCCTGTCACCACAGAAGTGCTTGTGTGTACTCAGCTCTGCCTAGCTGTGGGGCTAGAAAGTATTCTGACAGCACTGAAGGGAAACAAATGTGCAGGTAAGAAGAGTTTCCCAGTTTAGGCTTATGTCAGATCAAATTCCTTCACCTCTCCTGCCCTTAGCCCAGAGTCTGTCCCACCATTAGGCAGTGACACCCAGAGATTCCTTGGGCAGAGGCAGAACTCCTAACACAAGTTAACAGCATCTCCTCCCCTACTGCTCCAAAATTACTAGCACCACCAAAACCACAGAGGGATATTTTGAAGAGAGAAGACTCTCCCTAGATTATTTGCTTGGATTAGCCTCAGGCAGGCTACAGCTGAACAAGACTAACAGGGATTTTTCTTTCACATGGTGCAGACAAGTTGGAGAAGGAGCATGGGAAGGCAGAGCACAGATTAGCATTGGCATGGTGACAGGAAAACCCTCATCCGCACACTGTAGGGCAAACTCTAACAGAGGCTGCTGGCAACATGAAGACAGAAAAATACATACAGAAACCAGTAATTTTAAGAGTGTCTAACTACAAGTAGAGACCCAGCAGCCACCAACAACCACAAGCACCATACAAAACCACAACCCCAAAATAACCCAAAAAAGAGTGAATAAAACGAGCTGTCCCACTTCTGTGGGTAGATGGGCACAGAACAAAGCCATGGTCAGGGAGTGAACATACCTCTCGTTGGATCAAACATCTCTGACAGCTCTTTGGGAAGTTCCAGTACTGCAAATACAACAAACCAAATGGTTTGCATCGTTACACAAAGAGTCTGAAATGCTTTACAGCACAATCACCTACTGTCCTACTGCACTCCTTATGCACCCAAATCATCCTGTGCCACCAGAAATTGTGCCCCCAGACCCCATGTCACATACTTCTGCTGAAATGGTAAGAAATAAAATACTTAAGCTCGACTACTTTAAAATAAATCTGTATTATATGTATCAGGAGCCCTGGGACATGAACACGTTATCACAGTCAGCAGCTCTAGAATAATTCCCTGTATGCAAGCCTCATATGGTGTCAGCTTCCATATACCACCTCGATTTATCTTGTATAGGATGAGGGCGTGCCTTTAGAGAGTCAGCACAGGCCCACTGGGAAATGCTAAGCTATACACATATCACAGGCCTAATTCCACAAACAAGTCTACTCCAAGATGAAGACAGACAGTTCACACTTCTCAGACACGCTAGCAGCAGAAGTATGACAAAAGCACTGTGTGAGGTACATTTGAGGAAGATTTCCTCTTCTAACCATAACCCTCTAGCCTAGAGTGTTTCTGCAGTGAAGGTACGCTTCGAAACATTAAAGCAGTGTGTCCTACCTAGAGGATACTTTTCTCTCCTTGGGCCACCCTGCCATTTCCTGGCATAAAGCTCAAATGTCCCTTTTTTAAAGCCCATTTCACCTCACCAAGCACATCAAGGAGCTCCCCAAATATACACTGTGAGATCATTAAGACCACAAGATGACTAAAAATAGATGAAGTATTCCTAAGTAAAGGAGGAAAACAGAGACAAGAGCTCTCCTGATACAGGAAAACTCCCCATGAGCTACAAAGGTGCTCTCAGTGATGGCTGGAAATTCTATAGCTTCATGCAGTCTCAAAATTGGACCTTGCACTACAGAAGGGACTGCAAGGGAATAATCCTACATGTAACAGCAAAGATGCATGTCATGCGAGTGTCCCTCACAGATTTTCTAGTACTGACGTCACAGAAAGTGGTAGGACCCTAGACATGACAGAGTCACCTTCTCACCAGGTTCCCCAGCACCCTCACAGGGAAATGCCTACTCATCCCTTGCAGAGTCTGGCTGACAGCAAAGGAAGAACAGAGTTCAGCTCCTTCCTCCAGGCCTAGCAGCCTTTCCCTCGCTCCAAGCTGCATGCTTTTGGAGCAACGCATGAAACAAGGGTGCATACTCACTTCCTGTGGGGTCGGGCTTGATCGGCTCAAAGGAGGTAGAGGGGCTGTGTAGGACGGAGCTGCTGTCCAGCGAGGCAGAGGACTGCAGTGGCTGTGTATCTAACCCGGCTGGCTGGCTGGCCGATGCGGACGCATTGCCGAGGGGGTCAAAGTTGCCACTGCTCTTGGACTCTGCCGCTGTGACACCGCATTCTGGAAAGAGCCACAGACACACACAAGAATGTAATCTCCCACCAGTCCCAAAGCAAGCAGCTGCAGCACAGACCAAAACCTCACTGGCAAGGCTGGCCGAGCACAAACAGCTGCATAGGAAGGCTTTCACCCAGCAAAAACTCCCAGGTCCAGCTGCAGTTCTGCTGGAGAGCAGCAGTCTTGGTGGTGCCAGGCTGCACATAAGCCAAGAACACACTCTCACAGCAATTAACACAAGCCGGGTAGTAAGTTACACCAGGAGAAGCGTGGCCAGCACACTGAGGGAAGTGTGGGGCTGAGGCCGCACTTGGGGTACGGTGTCCAGCTTGGCCATCCTCCAGTTCAAGAAAGATGTGGAGAAGAACCAGCTGAGGGCTACCAAGATGGCCAGGGGGCTAGGGCACATGGCCTACAAGGAGGGGTGGAGGGAGCTGGGCTTATTCAGTAAGGCAAAGAGAAGTCTAAGGGCAATCTAACAGCAGCTTGCAGCTACCTGAAAGGCAGTTACAAAAATTAAGAACTTCTCGGTGGTGCCAAAGAATGTAACATGCAGAACAGGCATGAGATGCAGCTCAAAGGATCCAGACATCAGGAAAAAGGAATTCACTGAGAGGGTGCTGCAGCCCTGGAAGAGCTCACCAAGGAAGCTGGGGATCTCCACTGCTGAAGGATTTCAAAATTTAGCTGGACAAAGCCACAAGCAACCTAATCTAGAATTTTTGACAGTCTTTTTTCAAACTGAAAGCTGAACTTGAAAAGACCCTTTTACAAACTTCTGCTAATCAATGAATCTGTGTGATTAGTCTCTCCCTCACCACTGCTCCTACAGGGTGCCACTACCCCCTCAAGCCAAGTGTCTCATTTCTGTTAACACAGCCAGTCCCACTAATCGAGACAAAAGAAAAGGCTGGCTGCAGCAAAGGCAGGGGTACCTCCCTTGCCAGGAGCTGAGGATGCTGCACGACCAGCAGGGCCAGCCCCAGCCAGGCCAGGGAACATACTCTCCTTTCTCAGCCACCATCCTGTTTCTGCCTCCCATAGCCTCCCTCTCACCTGTGCTTGTGGCTTTCTGCACGGGAGGGCTATGGTCCTGAGTGCTGGTAGGTGTCGGTGTAGAGGGTTGGGTGCTGCTGGGAACGGATGCCTCTTGGAAGTGTGTGAGCGGTGGTATCTGCGGTTTTGAGGGTGCAACTGCCTGGCACTGAATGAGGTCTTCAGGGGGAGGGACAGGTAGTACGACAGGAGGAGAGCTCCAAGCATCTTTGTTTACTAAGAGAACATCAATGGGACCACTTGTGCTCTTCAGATGGATCTGATACTTCTTCTGTCCATTTAGGCCCTGAGAAAAGTCAAAAGCAAAACACAACCATATATTAAATGCCCTTTTCAAACAGAACAGGAATTTCCCAGAGGCAAGACATGCTGTCCAGACAGTTCAGCATGGTTCCACACACAATTCCACTGACTCCCAGGACTATCCTCTCCCCTGGTGCTCCTCCAATTACATACTTCTAAACAACAGAGCTTTCTGGCAATTATTTAGTATCTGGAGCCTTCCTTGTCTTGGCAGTTCCTCCGACTCCCATCAAACCCTTTACTGCCAATTCCCAGCTTGGTCAATCCAGCCACAACTGCCACTCTGACACACACACACACTCCTGCGCTCTGCCCATTTATCACTCACCTCAGGGATGGGAACCTCCAAACGGGTGCCTGATGGGGCTCGAATAGCAAGGAGGGTGTCTCCTGTGAAAACAGACTGGTCAGCATTCAGCAGGCACAAACTGTTCTGACAATAATTAAGCACTGACAAAGGGCCCCTCCTCAAAGCCCCATATCTCCTGCCCTCTCTTCCATGGAGTACTGTCATTTACACCCACATGAGCTGCTAAGCATATCATACAGCTCCCAATGTGCCAGCTGCCCAGGGCACAAAGAACCTGTGAAGTTTCTCCCAAAGCAACCCTAAAGTTTTTTAGCAGCATCCTTAACAGGACTAACTTTTCTTTCTCTCAGAAGGGCTGGCTTAAATTCACTCTTAAGAACATCTGAAACCTAAGGGAACGATCCTTCCACCTGTTGTCACAAGCTTTTAGATGTGAATTATAAACAAAAGAGCACACAACTCAAAGAGCTGCACTGCCAGCAAAGAGATGGTGTCGAACTAGGCTCAGGAGTGAGGCTGCCAACAGCATGGCAACCTCATGCTGGAGTACCAATACGCAAAACCAACACTGCCCAGTCTCTACTGGCAAGAGAGCTGCCTGGTGTTAGCTGTATTGGACCCTGCACAGAGCCCAGCACATGCAGGGCTCGGAGCCAGGCTGACAGCATCCTTCCTTTTCAAGTTCTGCAGCTCCTTAAGACCTGTGCCCCTAATAACACAACAGTCACAGGCAAGCAGCTTCCAGTCCATATCTGGGTTTAGAGAAACATGAACAGAGAAATACCAGAGCTGTGAACATTAAGACATATTCAGACCGAGCAGCTAGCAGCTTTCACTTTGAATGTTTAAGCTTTCGTGTGGTTAGTATTCACACTTCACCAGTATTTTGCATTAAGCTTCACTTGATAATTAACACAGAAGATCCCCAGAGCAATGAGAGGGAGTGGACAGCAGAAGAGCACATCCTTTAATTTCAGGCAAGCAATCAAAGGTCAGATCAGCAAAAGGTACAGGGATTAAAAATACCACAGGATTTGTCAATAAGATGAGATTCCTTTAACAAATCTGCATTTAAGAAAAATATTGTTAAGAGACAAAAAAAGCACAATAAAGCTTAAAGACACAAGCTCGAGCTTTAAGACCTGTTGGTTTCAAATACAGGTGTTGCATTTCTATCTCCCTTGATAGCTATATCCCAAATACTTCTACAAAACAGTGTACAGTGTGTTTCCACTTCTTTTTTCATTCTGCAAGTGGAAAATGCATCACAGCAACAGACAGGAAAATTATGTTTCCCAGTCGCTAAAAACTAACTTTTTTTTTTTTAATTAATCCACATAATGAATCCATACTTGACAAGAGTCCAAGCATGGAAATCTTCAAGCCCTAACTCACTTTGAGAAAGCAAGTTCAATAGCAGTCAATCAGAAAATCCAGGAGCTGAAATTCAGCCTGCACCACAGTTCAAGAACACAAGAGGTCCAAAAAAGAACCTCTGCAAGGCTCAGATGCCCAGGAGAGGAAAAAAAATAAGTGATGTAAGGCATATTCATACAGGCAAACTGAACAGACAATGGAAAAACATGGATCAAGCCTCTGTTCTAGAAGGAATTCAGATCTGCCCTAAGTAAGATCTGATTTTGGCGAGGTCTGACTTCAGACGCAAACTGGTTTACAAAAACCAGGTGCAATAAAATGCAAAACACTCAATCAACCAAGCAATAAGCTGTCTGCTGGTCTCCAGTAAACTCTTCCAGACTGTTACAAGTTATCTGGCCCTAGGCACTGTCAAACTGAAAATACAACCCCTGCCCCCCAAAAGGGCTAGCTTAAATAAGAAGAAACAGTAAAGCAAAGGGGGTGATGATGCATAAGTTACCAGCAGGAACTTGAGCAGTATAAAATCCGGTGAACAAGGACAGCACACAAAGGCAAAAATGAAAAATAGAAGAGCTGATGAAGTGTAGGGTGAGAAGGGTGCTTGGAAGAGACAAGGAGAGAGTCAGACAAGGGTGAGATTATGCATGGCTGACGGAGGTTAGGGTAAATAGCTTCAATCTCTGCTGCAAGCAAGCAGATGCAGGTTGCTCGGGGTCAGGAGAGGTCAGGTGTCCACTGATGCAGAAAGGAGCTGTGACTCCACACCACTACAGCTGAGAACAGTTTATGTACTGCAGGCTGCCGTACTGCACGCTGACCAATGGGGATTTTTTTTTGGAGGGGTTCTACAGCTACCATCAAAATTGGCAATACAGAAGAAACAGAGACTCCTGTGGGTTTTCTTCACTTTTGCCCCACAGAGACAGGACATATGGCTTTTCATAGAGGCACCTCACAGCTTTAGGAAGGCAGTACACAAGGAAGTGAGGTCACAGCAAGCGGTGTATTCCCTTCTGTCCTGCTCTTCACTACCTTCCTCTTGCATTCTTGTTGGTAGAAGGCATGATGCAACTGAAGGTCCACTTTTTATACTATTTCCTTGCTTACACCCAGATTCCTACCATGCAGTAAAATTTGCTTCCTATTATTAGAACATTGTCCACCCAAGCCCTTAACATCAAGGGCTTCTAACATAACACACATACACCCACATAGTGACACCCAGCAAAAAGACTTCTTTAGGAATAGCAGCAATGTTCCTTTAAACACAAGTAAAAGAAACTGCCTGCCCCCTCTGAGGGTGACAAGAAAGATACAACTCAGCGGTACACAAACTCAGGATGGCGTCAGAGCTCGCACTACATTTAACTTAATGCTGTTGGGCAGCCCGTGGTCTGCTGCTTCCTCTTTCCTGAAGAAAGGAGAGCAGCTGGGACAGACTGATAGGACTGCAATGTTACATCTTTACGATGCAGCACCATTTCCTCACCTGTGAAGCACTTGCAGATATCTTCATGTGTCACATATGCTAATGTTTCCAAGGTTAAGGAGAAAGGCTGCAACTTCCTGCACAGACAGAGAACTCAAAGGGCACCTGGCATTTCCTTCTTGAGCACAAGAAATGCCATTCCCGGAAGGCTCTCCATGCCACACTCTGAAGTGGTCTGCAGGCAAGGCCTGCAAGCTACATACTCATCAGAACTGACACCCTAAGACAGACAAGCCACAAGAGCAGCTCTGCACTCAAGAAAGTGGCACCTGTGACTCGGAGAGAAGCACTTTTCTCATCATGGTAAACGTTACAGTGTTTTGTACTTCAAAAAGCCAGACAAGAAACCACACACCACAAAGAAAGCTGGTTCCCAGGCTGGACAGAGTTACCCTAATTTCAAAGCCAGGCACTGCCTCTGGAGCCTTTCAGTGCAGATTCTCCAGCAGCAAGAGGTCACCACCACCCCTCTGCCCTCAGCAGGGCAGCACCAACGCAGCCCTCAGGTCCCTGCCTTCCAGCCTAGCAAGCGAACATGGAGACAGAGTAATCAGTTCACACAAAGGATATCGACTGTTCTGCACATCTTCTGTAACGTTTTTGATGCTCTGCTGAACCCACATCTTCTGCTGCTCCAGCTCCTGTTCCCGCTGCTCCAGGTCCTCTATGTCTGCCTTCAGCTCGATAAGTTTGTGAGCTATTTCACGTGTGTTGCAGCCAGGACCCACCCCTCTGGGCAAAGTAAAAAGGAGTGACATGTATCAGCCTCTGGAGGCACTCAGACCAGCCCCATCCTCTCAGAGTGGTTGCCACCTTCCTTACTGCCACCCCTATAATACGTCAAGGCTGGATCGCTCAGAAACCCTCATCTATACCCACTCTAGATCTCCGCCTTCCTTCCAGCACAGCAAGGTCTGGTACATCTTCCTACATCCTGCAGACTGGCAGGGCTTTCCCCCATCTCCAGTGCCAAGACAGGCATCTTTTCTAGCCCAAGGTGCTGCAAATACTTAGTTTGTACCAAAATAAGAGCTCTGCTGTAAGAGATACATGGTATGTACTTCAGCTTTCCTCATTACTACCATCAGCATAGCCCAGCTGGGGGAATTACAAGCGTGCACAGGCCACTGAGGAACCTTGCTCCAAGCAAGGCATTTTAACCCCAGTGTCACTTAGATAACAGCCTCATGAAGCTCTGCTTGCCTGAAGAGGAGCAAGGCACCCATACGACAGGACCCAGGACTAAAAGGGACCTGTGAACGATTTAGACTTTCTCTGTCACTCACTTCCACTGGATGCTGTTCTTGGATTTCTTCTCGATCAACCCGATGCCTTCCAGGACATTTGTGATATCGTAGATCCGTCGCTTCTGTCGCACAGCCAAGGTATCTGCAGCCTGCAAAAAGGTTAGACACTGAACTCCAACCTCTCAGTCATGTTTCAATCCTTCCTGCCTATCAGATTAATTCCTGGCCAAGCAGTCTGCTCACCATCTCATACCTCTCATGTCCCAGCACCTCAAATTACAAAGCCACATTCTCAATGTCATTACAACCATGAGAAGCCACTGCCCCTTCATTCCCTTTCTTACCCAGCCACCTCCCCACTAAGCACAAATCAAATTCCAGCCACCTTGCTCGCGCTGGATCCAAAAATCACCATTCCTCAGCAGTGCTAGAAGACACTAGTCTGGCAGCCTAAAAATTCAGTGCTTCTTGAGGGTAAAAGAGATGGGCATGGGAAGAAGAACACAGAGAATTGTCTGTATGACTGACAACAGTTCAGCGAAGTCAACATTCAAAAGGTCTTTTCTAAATCTGATCTGATACCGCTTGATAGAGAATCAACACCTTCTCAAGAGGCAGATTCCTCTGTTTGAAAGATGCAGTGCTGGGAGGAGAGTAAGCACAGCTGTAAGGCAGGAGCTCCTGAGCAGCCCTGGGACTTCCCTGCCTTGCTTACACAACTCTCCTCCCCTCGGTTTTCGGGACACACTGGACTGCGCTGATACGTCTGTTTCTGCTACCGCATGGCAACCAAGCACCAGCAAGAGTTAACATGTGCTGTACTGGCACAGCCAGGACCAACAGTGTCAGTTCCCTCTCACCTACCAGTAACAGACCGGGACTTTAGAGACCCTACACGGCACAACTGATCAAACCATGCTAACAAATACGAATGCACTTAACAGCCATTTTAAGCAAGAAAATATTGCCCAAATCCAAAGATACAACAATTTGGCACAGGAGAGGAATGAAGCCTATAGCCAGGAGACTCCTCCAAACCATGCATCTTCAGAGCTTTCTGACACTCGTCTACTGCTTGTGAAGGGTCAGAGCGCACTCGCACGCATATCCACCTAAGAGGTATTTGTATAAACCACAGCAAAGGAACTTCACCTATAGAAAAGGCCAAGGTTTAAGTACCCTACGTGCCACAAAGACAGAGTTACTTCCTCTAGGTGAAGATCTTCAAAATGCAAAAGCAAGGCACATTAATGGGCCACTTCTCCACAGCCTAAAGGCATCAGGGACAACCTTTGGCAGAGATGAATCTGACCACGCTCCCCTTCCTGCTCTATGCCAGGGCGGGGCAAACTGCAGTGGGGAGGAACAGTTTCTATAGGTCTCTGTTTCTATATGTCTCAGAGGCTCTACAGGGCTGGATCATTTTGGTGCTGGTGATCAAGTAGCACCTTGCTGCGGGGTAAGAATGCAGAAGAGAAGACGACGGCCAAGCAGGGCTCCCACTGAATCACACAACTGCCTGCAACGTCAGGCAGGGTCCGCTGCCTCCTCTTTCCTGGGCAAAGCGGAGGGGCTCGGTGGGGAGAACTGCTCGGAAGGAAGCGGCAGGAGGGAACAGTAGGGAGGCAGGTGCAGAGCCCCCTCTGCATGCCCTCAGCGCGGCTGGCAGCTCTGCCGTTCCCCCGGGGGCCCCCCCCCCCTTTCCCTGCACCTGCTGCACCGGGCGCTGCCGTGCCCCGACTCCCCCCCCCCCAAAAAACCTGCCTCGGCCCCCGGAGAACCTGGCCCGCAGGAGCTCGGCTCCCCCAGCAGCAGGACCCCGGCCCGAGGCGGGAGCTCCCGCAGAGCCCCCCCCGGGGGCGGCGGGGCCCTCACCAGCTTAAGGTCGAGCACGCCGTCCTTGGCCTCTTGCAGCAGCGACACGAACTTGGTGGTCAGCAGCCCCAGGCTCTTCTCATGCCGGCTCGGCGCCCCCGCAGCCCCGCTCCCACCCCCGGGGGGCTGGGGCCCGCACTCCGCCATCTGCCCGCCGCCGGCTCCGGCCCCTCCGCGCTTCCGCTTCCGGGGCCGCGGGGCACGATGGGAACTTCCGGGGCCGGGGGTTGGGTGGGGGCGGCTCGACGGCCGGGATCGGGATCAGGATAGGGATCGGGATCGGGGTCGGGTCTCACACACACACACACACCCACCCACGGAGGGACCCACCGCCTTCCGCCAGGGGACGGCGACCCGGCGCCTCCCGGGGGGGCCTCCCGCTGCGGGCACACCCTCAGTCCCCGTCCCACCGCTAGGGAAGCCCCAGGGTAAAACCGGGCTACGCGTCCGTCCCCTCACCGTCACTGTGGTACCGAAGCCAAACTGACATACGAGATCTGAGCATTGCATCCCTGAGCCCTCGCACTGCCTGGGCGGGAGGGAGCGGTTCGCTGCTACCCGTCACGCTTGTCTGCTTTAAAACATCCAGTGCGGGGGCGAATCCCCCGACCTGTGCCCTGGGGAAGGTGGGTTGGGGGGGACGCACACGTCTCCAGGTCTGTCCCCGCTTCCCCTTCCTGTCGCAGGCAGACCCTCACCCGGCTCCTGCCAGCTGCTCCCGCTCTGGGTGCAGATGGTGCGGTGAAAGCGCCGGCCTGGGCCGGTTGTCGGGTCAGGGGCACCCCGGGCAGCCTGCTGTCCTCCCTGGGCCACGCTAGCTTCGAGCAGGGAAGCGCTGGGGGGGGCCACGAAGAGAGGCTGTTTGCCCAGGGCAGGTCTGGGGGTGCCGGCGAGGGCACGCAGGGCATGATTTCTACTCCCGAGGCCTGCGACAGCCATGGTGCCTTCCCCTGTGTCCCCCCTCCCCTCCACCCCCCGTTCCTGACGTCCTGAGCGTGGCTGTGGGAACACAATGAGGCCCTGAGGAACGCGGCTGCTCCGGCTGAGGAAACGGCTGCTGGCTTCCTCCGCGCAGCCCTGCCCTGGCCCCCGCAGCTCCAGCAGCCTGGAGACCATGGGCATGTCTGCAGAGGACAAGCGCACCGTGAGCCCCAGAGGTAACGAGGACGATGCGGCCATCCCCCTTGGGAGCTGGCGGTGCTGGGCAGGGGAGGGATGCTACCGCATGCAGCACATTTTGGGGGTTCCCCTGCCCTCTGCCTAACTACCCCTGGACCTTTTCTCCGTGCCGCGGCCAGTGCCTTGTGCTCTCGGGTGGGGTTGGAAGCCTGACTCTGCTTACTGATGGTGATAGCAGTGCTGCTCACTGCACAGCTCGTCCTCAAAGCTGCTGACTGCCTCCAAAGCCCCCCCGGTCCCTGAGGGTGGCCATACGGGCAGGCTCCCCAGCAGAGCAGGAGTCCAGCTTGGCACTGGGTGACATCCTAGTGGGGCTGTGGAGAGCCACAAGCTGTGAAGTTGCTGGGGATGGAGCAGGGGGAAACAATGAAACCAGGCACTGGGGATGAGGACTGGCATGTGATGACTGAGCTGGTTCTCAGCCCTCCACTCTGGCCAGAAGGCCTTCTGCATGGCTTCAGACCCTGTGCGGAGGGGGATGCCGTGGGCCGCCACAGCTGCGTGGGTGCCTTTGGGAGACCAGGAGCCCCTCGTTCTCACCTCAGGCTGACTCTCCTCCATGCTAGAGCTGATATCTCTCTATCCCTCCTGCTGACTCACTGCAGAAGCCTCAGCTCTGCTGAGGGCTTCCCAGGTGGCATCAGAACCCCCTCAGACAACCCAGCATTCTGTTTGGGGGGAGCAGTGGGGACATGTCCTCAGCCTGGGGTACAGCCCAAGCTGGCAGGCTGGGTGACAGCTTCTCAGGGCAGCCTTCTCGCTGCCACAGCCACTGTGACAGTCCCAGTCTGCTGCAGTGGCATCTTGGGGTTGGGGGGGGACAGGGGACGACACCCTAGCAGAAGGACCCGCTTGCTACTGTGCTGTCTGGCTTTCCCAGATCTGGGTGTGCTTGGAAGTCCGCTGGCAGCCAGCTTCCTGCCTCTGGCCTCAGGGGCCCTTCCTGCCCTGCCAGGAGAGGCTTCATTGCGTTCATTAACCCCTGGCTTCATCCCCAGATGAGGAGTGGCCAGAAGCAGAGAAGGCTGAGAAGCTGGCAAGAGGAGCCGCTCTGAAATGGGCTTCAGGGGTGTTTTACCGCCCCGAGAAACTGGAGGGGCTCGGGCAGTACCGAAGCCGAGAGACGCAGAGGAACAGCTCCATCCAGTCCCGGCTGAAGGTGGGTGTTTGCCACAGCCCACCCCATGGACGCCTGCAGCCTCACCACCTCCCCCAGCAGGGATCCCATTTAGGGTCCCCTCTTCTGCATTGAATCATCTTTGTGTCCACTTCTGGCAAAATCTTGTCCTTTGGCTGGTGCTTGGTGGGAGAAATGCAATTGTTTGGGGGAAAAGATCTGGTAAACTCCACCACCGCGCCCTGCCCTCCCCCTGCATATTTTCTGAAGTGTTAAAATGAGTCTCCCATGTCTCCGACCATCCTTCAATACAAAACACCAAGGGTGTTTGGCACATCATGTGCAGGAGCCAGCGCTCTCCATCACTGTCCCATCCCAGCACCAAATTCTCCCCTCCTGGGAGGAGGCCAAGAGCTCCAACCTGCCCCCGCATGCAGATCCCCACAGAAGAAACTCCATCTCTACATCCATCAGTAAGAGCTGTCCCCAGTCCCTGTGCACACCTCCCTGCTCAGGGTGACCCTTTTTGCATAACCTGAGGAACAATTAACCTCAGGACCCAGTCAGTCTGAGCACACCAACCTTCTCCTGATTATTTTGGAGATATTTTCTCCTAGCCTGAATGTGGGTGAATTGTCAAGGAGGCAACTTGTTTTAAGTGATGTGGCCTCAGAGAAAACAACTTGCTTCTGGTGACGCTGGGTAAAAGTACTTCTTGGCACCAGGAGCCGGGAGTTAAGTGGATGGACAGGGCATGGAGATGCACCAGAGCCGCTGCAGGGCCGGAAAAGATGGAAGTCCATTTGGGAGGAGGGTTCATAGGGCCACTGAGGTGCTTCATGCCATTAATACGCCTTGGGGGGCACGTAGAGATCCTGTGGCATGTTACGATTTTGCAGAAGCAAAGTAATCTTTTAAACCCAAAAGGAGACATCTGGTTACTGCTCACTCTGCTGTCTTGGTCACCCCAAAGCAATGCCCTTCTCCCACCTCATGCACAGCAGCCATTGCCTCCCATCCCATAAACAGTCACTGTGACTGAGTTTACCCAGAGAGGGGTGAAATGAGCCATTCTTGCTGCTGGATCTGGGTGTGCTTGGGTCTGATGGGTTGGGGTCATCACAGAAGGGCTGGGAGATATGATGGCATCATGGCAGTTGTGACTTTGTGGGGCTGGGAGAGTGCATGCAAGGGAGACCTGGCAAGGCTGGGACAAATGGTGCACGAGTCTTCCAGCCTTTGAGAGCTTCTCCACTGCCTCTCCATCCTCTTCTGCTCCCCAGTCAACCATCCAATCCTACCTGGAGGGGGTAAGTGCGGGGCTGGAGCAGCTGAGGTCGGCGGCCCAGGAGGTGCAGAGCGTGTGCCAGGACCTGGGGGCTGCGCGGTGGGCCCTGCTCGACAGCGCAGACCGCTTCCAGGGCCTCCAGCAGATGCGGGCACTGATGGCAGAGCACGTGCAGCTGGCCTCGGTGGTCCAGGTGCTGCCCCAGCTCTTCTCGGGTAAGGCATTGGCCCGGTCCTTGTGGATTTTGGCTGGAAGGCACTGGGGAGAACTTCAGTCCAACCCTAGGCTCCACCCAGGGCTGGCAGCAAAGCTAGAGCAGATTGCTCTGGCTTTGCTGGTTGGGTTTGGAAAGTCTCTGTGGATGGAGATGCCACTGCCTCCTCGAGGCCTGATCCAGCACGGTACTCCCAGAGCCTCAGATCTCAGACCCTTTCCCTCACCATCTCCCTGCTAACCTGCACCCATGACCCTGGTGCCAACCCCCTTCACTCCCTGCACTCAATCCTGGCATCTCTCCTCCCTCCCCCACAGTCCACGAGGTTTTTTCCCATACCCTGCAGCTGCTCAGTGGGCAGCAACTCTTGGAGGCCCATGCAGAGCTCATGATGATGGAGCATCTCCGGGATGACATCCTCTCCCAGCTGCACCTCCGTGGGCTTTCCAGTGCCCAGGCAACTGTGCTGTCCTACTTCGGTGGCCTACAGGAGCTCAACGAGAGCCTGGCCAAGCAGCTGTGGGACATCGTGGGCAGCAGCCTGCGGCTGGTGCGTGAGGACCCAGTTCTCTTCGTCACTGCTGTAAGGATCATCGAGCGGGAGGAGAAAATAGATGATACTCTGCTCCTGGAGGCCACCTTCCTGCCCCCTGGCCGCCCAAAGGGCTGGAGGCAGAAGTTTTACCACGTTCTCCAGGAGACCATCACAGGAGCCCACTTTCATGGCGCCCACATGGACACTGAGGGGTCAGGGCTGGCCAGGCACCTGGCAGCACTGCAGAAGGACATCGTGTCTGAGCTGCGTGTGGTGAAGGACCTGATGGTCCAGTGCGTCCCGGCTCACTACAACATCCTCAGTGTCTGCACTGTCACCTACCACCAGGCCCTCATCAGCCACCTCCAAGACATCCTCCGAGAGGACCTGGACAAACAGGCACTCTTCCTCCTCCTTGAGTGGGCGCTTCGTGTGTACCACAGGTCAGCACCAACCCCAGCACCAACCAAGCAGGGGAGGTTGTGGAGAGCTGGGTTGTCCACCAGCACATGGGTGGGTTGGGAGAGTGGCTCTGGGTGCCTGGGGATGACCCATCAGGAGGGCAGAGGGAGAGGTAGGAACTGGAAAACACAAGTCTTCCCAGCCCTGTCCCACCTCTGCCTTCCAGCCCAGAGATGATGGGTCATCCTGACCTTCTCCCAGAAGTGGATGTTTCTGCTCTGGGTCCCTTGATGTCCCCTGAGCTCGTGGATCAGACAGAGAGGAAATACGTGGTGAAAGTCAAGGTGAGTGAGCGGGACAGCACATGTGCAATGGGCATGGGGACCCAACCACCACTACTGTGCCGACATCTGCTCTGACAGCAGCAGGAGGCCATCAGCCTGTGAGACAAGGCCCAGGACTCGCTGCTGTGCTACATGTTGGGCCTCAGGGGAGTCAGTTCCTGACTTCTTGGGCTGACCGTGGTGGGCATCCATCCCACAGGCTAGTGTGCTTGAGTGGATGCAGAGGACCCTGGAGGTGGAGTTCAAGGAGTGGTTCAGGGAAGAGGAACCTGAGACAGACCATCAGGGCTTCTTCCAGTCAGCCCTGCCTGTCATTGTCATGCAGGTGGGTCCCCAGCACCATGGGGCACGGCCATGCTGAGAGGCCCCAAAAAGGGGGGCCGTGGCCTGCAGCCTCCCGCTGACTCACCTCCGCTTTTCTCTCCCTGTGCAGATGCTGAATGAGAATATCCGGGTAGCCTCCTTGATCACAGACTCTCTGCAGCAGAAGGTCTACAACATGGCCTTGGAGGAGCTTGAGGCATTTCTGGGCCGGTCAGTGGAGCCCCTCACCCCCCTGCTCATCCTCACAGACCCTGGGTCCCATGGCTAAGCACTGTAGGCTGATGGTGGAGATCTGCCATAGGGAACCCTGTGCTCATCCAGGTCCCAGAAGGCTCAGCACCCTGTCTATGTATGCGGCTACTGTCTCAGCCCTTGGGGCCATCAGCTCCCAGGGCTTGCTGCCCCAAGTGTCTCTCCAGTCGTGCTGAGCCCTGCTCTCCCGAGGGGTCTGCAATGGGTTCCACTATCCCCCCCTGCCCAACAACCTGTCACTCTCCAAACCTGGTGGCAGGGCCTGGAAAGAGCCAAGTGAGCTGGGAGGGTTGTGGGACGTCCATGTGCCCCCAGGAGCATCCCAGCTCCAGGTCCTGTGGTGAGATGCCTGGGGCTCTGCCCACACATCATGATTGACTCACTGTGTTGCAGTCTGCGGGAAGCCCTAGTGCAATGCGGGAAGGAGCACCAGAAGGACCGTACCATACCCAAGTACTATGTCTCCTACCTACTGGCCATGCTCAACAACAACCTGGCTCTTAGGTAACGTGCACCAGCACCTTGTAGCTACCCCACCACCCACAAGGATGCCACATCCTCCCTATCCTCCTGCGGGACCAGTGTCTCCACCATGCTTCCCAGGCTACCTGTCCCCTCCCTTCTTCTCTCTCTCCTAGCTCCTCTGTCTCCTTCCTGCACCCCGACACTGCCCACAGAGAAGTCCCCATGTCCCTCCGGGCTGCTCTAGATAGGATGCAGAAGAAAGCCTGCCAGCTGCTGCTGGAGGAGCTGCTCCTGGACCTGCAGGTTTGTTTGTCCACAGCCCCTGAGGCTGGCAGGGCTGCAAGAAACCTGGCCTCAGCAAGAACAGCCCTACTGTTACACCCCCAGGCAGGGGTTTATTCCTGCTCAGGATCCCCACCACATACCCCATGGCCTGCTATCATCCTGCAGACATCTCTGCCAGCCTGGCTCCCAGACCTTGATAAACCGCCCGCAGCTCAGCCAATGTCTGTCGCCAGCCAGCACCACCCTGTATCGCTGGGGCAGATGGCTTGTGGCCCCCAAACCACTAACTGACAGAGACCAGGAGCCACAGCCCCCCCCCGGCTGCCTCACACTCCTTTTTATGGCTGTTTCATGGCAGAAAACCAACAGGGGAGAGGCAATGTCCGTGCGGAGGATACAAGCCCATGTGCAGCTCGAAAGTCATTTCCTGCCAGCGTAGTCAAATTTAGCTTTCCTGGAGTCTGGACCAAAAATCTGGAATAATTAATGGCATTGCTATTTAGGGCTTGAATGCCATGAAAACAAAGAAGCAGCTAAAGGGTGAAGTGCTCACAGGCAGTGTGGAGATTGCTGTGGCCCCAGCAGAGACATAGAGGGAATGTCTGCCTGCAGGCAGGAAGACAGGCAAGGACAGCAGGGCAGGAGTAGGAGATCAAAGCCCTCGGCAAAAAAATGTGTTATGTCTGCACAAGGGAAGTGGGAAGGAGTGGAAATTAAAAATAAAATCACAGCAGGACAGGCCAAAAGCGAGTGGGTGAGGAGCAGCTTGCTGCCCAGACCTCAGGTGCTGCCCACGATGGGGCATCATGACCCAGATTAAGCCCAAAAATGTGGATCTCTGGGTGTCATGGAGGGGCAGCCCGAGTGTATTTCCATAATTTCCTAATTTAGGCCACTCTTCTATTTTTATGTTGACTTCTGGGTGGCAGTGGGGGCTTGGGGGTTTTGCAAGGCAAATAGGACATGCTTGCCAGGCAGCAGGCGAGCAGCAGCTGTGGGATGTTGTGCCGCCCTGCAGCTGGCAGCTGCTGCAAGAGCAGTGCAATGCAGGGTGCCATATGCTGCTCCTCTGCTTCTTTCAGCCCCTCTGCCTGCAGCTGCCTTCCCGCAAGTGGCTGTCGGGGTCCCAGCTCATCAGCAGCATGTGCGAAGTGATTGACAAGTATGCAAAGGACTTCTCCCGCGTCAGGAAACCCGTCTTCATGGTACGGTTGCTGCAGGGCGTCCTTCAAATGGCTGCTTGTCTGTAGGGCAAGGAGGTTGGGCAGTTGGGTGCCATGCTGGGGTGCAGGATGTAGGGGTTGCAGTCGCTGCTGGGTTTGCCAGAGAACCCATATTCTCCAGAACAGCCCAGAGGGCACCACCACAGAGATGGTCAGGGTTTCCCCCAAATTCAGCTCCCTTCTCTGTCCCTCCAGCCAGGGAGCTTCCCAGCAGGTTGTCCCCACAGCTTGGTGTTGCACCCAGCCCCTTTCCCCTCTGCCTTTCTCTGGGCAGTTGGGGTCCGACACCCAGGTGATGCCCAGCGCTAACAGCTCTCCCCTGCCCAGCTTCTGCTGACAGAGAGCGAGCTCCTGGTGACGAGCCAGTACCTGCGGGCACTCATGCAGAAGAAGATGGTGTGCAAGAGCGAGGAGGAGCGGGGCCAGCTCTGTGACCGTCTGCTGCAGGATGCCACACAGCTCCGGGAGCTCTTCTGTGGCCTGGTGAGAGATGCCCGGGTGTGGTGGGGAGTTGTAGATGGGCCATGGGAGGGGAATATCACACAGCGAGGTTGATGCAAGGAGCTTATAGCTCACCTCGGTCACCCTCCTGCTCCCCTCCAGCCCACAGCAGATGGGGTGGGTACATCAGCCCATGAACAAGATGGGGCTGTTACAATTGCGCAGTTGTGAGGCCAAGATGGGAGGAACTGGCTGGATTAGGGACTCAGGGGATCACCCACCCTGCCCAGCAGAGGTCAGTGAGGCTGCACAGCCTCGTCTTGCCTTGGGGTAAGCCAGCCCCATCAGTAGGACACACTGAGTGGGGACATACCAGCTGCAAGTGGCCAGGTCCCCACATGGGCACTGAGGATCAGACTGCAGCTCACTAGCCACCGCAGTGGCCGCCTCCTGGTCTCTCACGTGGCTGCTCTCCCTGCCAGGGTCTGGACCAGAGCCAGCAGAGCCTGGAGGCTGTGTTTGCCCTGCGGGAGCTGATCTGTCTCAAAGACCCAGCACTACTCAGCCTGGAGGTGCTGGGCTTCATCACCAAGTACCCTGACGTCAGGTAAGAAGCCCAGCTTGGCTCTCCCACAAGATGGCGTAGGCGTGAGTCCACCCAGGGAAGCCAGGCTTGGGCCGGACTCCATGAGGTTATGCTGCAGAGCAGGCAGAAACCTGGGCTTTTTCCCCCTCCTGCCTGAGGTTTCCTTTCCCATGCCCCAGATTTGAGGGGTTCTTGAAAATTCCCAAGGGCAAAGATGTAAAGGAAAATGCAGTCCTGCTGCTTTATTCACCCGTCTGTATTGGGTGGCCAAACCAACTGTGAGAAATCATAAAACACCAAATTGGAAATGTCAGAATCAGCCAAAACCCATGAAATGTCAAAATCAAATTCACAAGGTTTGTGGGCTTCTTTTCGAGCAAATTTTAAAGTTTAGCTGGTGCAATGTACCAGCTCTCCCCTGGCCTCAGCTCAGCTTCTCCGGATCACGGGAGGTTTGTGGGAGCACTGTGGATGGTGCCATGGGCCTGCAGTGCCCAGACTCACCTCTTGCTCTCTGCCCAGCGATGAGCACATCTCCACCTTGCTGGATCTCCGGGGTGACGTCTCCAAGGAGGTGCGGCACATGGTGCTGGAAATGATGGCACAGCACCCCCAGGTCCTGCCCGAGCGCTACCGGCCCATCTTCAGCACCATCCTGGTCCCTGCGCCAGAACTGCCCTTCTGCCTTCGCAAGGGCAAGTGTGCCTGACACTGTGCCCCACAGCCTGCTCCCCACTGCCTCCACGGATGTACGGACCAGGCAGGACATCTCTGAGGCTGCACGTGGGGAGAATGGAGATGACACATGGCATCCCCTATGCGCAGCACCTTGCCCTGTGTTGGGGACAGTCTGGATATGTGCCATCATCCTCTGGTCTTGCCTCGCTGAGCCAACTGTCCCCTGCAAGCATCAGTCCTGGGAGACCTGGGTCAGGAGAAAATCAACCCATAGCTATTTTGCTGGCCTGCTGAGGCAGTAATTGAGGGCTGCTCAGGTCTGGCCTATTGCCTGCAGGAGAAAGAGGAGCTGCAGAGCAAAGGACAGGAGTCTGCAGCTGGGCTGTGTCCACGTCTCCGTGGGACTGCCAAGATATTTGGGTTTTCCCCGATTCTCCAGACAGCCCTCTGAGCCAGTGTGTCCTGGTCATGGAGTCTGTTACCAACCCAGTTCCAAGGCAGACTGGAGCCTTGCTAGACCCACGCTTGCAGGAGGGTTTTAGCCACAGGAGGTCTTCCTCTGTTTTGGCTCAGCCCAGAGGTCTGGTGCTGCTCCACCAGCCTGGGCCCTGCATGGATGGTGGAGAGCAGCTCAGCCAGCTCATCATGGCTCATGGCCACAGAGGAGAAGGGCACAAGGGGGTCTTACCACCCTGGGTACCGCCATCAACCCTATCCCTGCCGGCATGAAGGGACAGCTCTGAGTTCCTGCTGACCTGTCCAACTCCTGGCCCTGGCTCTTTTGCCAGCCCAAGACAGGATTAGAGTCCAAGACTTTCCAGCGTCTTGGAGAGCATGGTTGCATCTGGTATATCATGCATCCTCCTGTTCCAAGGTTCTTCCACGATGGGCAGCACCACCCTGGGCACTGGCTTTTCCTCCATCCATCCTTTGCTGCTGTCCAGCCCTTGGTTGACTCCTCCCCAGGTGCCACATGAAGATCAGGAGCAAAGCCTGTCACTTTGCCTGCATCCTTGTGCCCAGCCCCTGCAGCACCCTGGGAAACCTCCACGCTCTGCCACGCTTCCTGCCTTGTGGCTGGCCAGATCCTGCTGTCCTTGCCTGGCACTACTGCCAGAAATAAAGTCCTGAGCTCTGCAATCACTCACCAGCGTCCAGGCTCTGTTCTCCAGTGGGTCAGGGCAGGGATCAGGGCATGTGGGTGGCATAGAGAGGGGGGATCCATCCCCATGCTCAGCACCACCCCAGGAATGACTCCCGGCATCACCCAGGGACATGGGGGATGATGGACACACTACGTACCCCTTGTGTCCAGGATGGAGAGAACCATACTATTCCCCAGCATGTACCCCTGGGGTGAGGGGTCAGGCAGCTGCACTAGAGTGGGGGGATGCTCAGGTGGAGGGCTCAGCCTCAGCTCACAGAGGTGCCCACTGTCCTCCCTGGGGCTTGTGGTGTGCTCACCACACTGGCCACGGCTCCTTACTGCCTGGGAAGATGCCGGCCCTCCCCATCTGCTCCAGCTGGCTCTGGGACACGCTCACCTGCACCGGGGCCATGGTTCAAGGGGTGGCCCTGGGCCCTGGGAATGTCCAGCTGGGACCGGCGGCGTCCCCGGTGTTGTCCCAGGCCAGGACTTCATGGCCACACGGGAAAACAGCTCTGGTGCCAACAGCTCTGAAACAGGCCTGGGGGCAGGGTGACCTCCTGCGCTCCAGGCGCTGGCACCCATCCCAGCACATCCAGCCCCACTGCTACCCCAGCTGTGTGCCCACAAGCAGGCCCCTGTGCCCCCCATCACAGCCTTGTGGTACCCTCCAGCTCCACAGGCTGCAGCGAGAGCTGACACAACTCATTACAGCGATAGCCCAAGCACCCCAGGGTGCCTTTTGGCAGCACATTCCCACGTACCTGCTTGCGTGGGGCAAGGTAGATGCCAGGTTTGGCCCATCACCGCTGCCTGCAGCTGGCAGAAGGCAGCAGGGGGACCTTGCCCTGCCTACCTACAAGCCATGCAGCTCCTGGCTGCTATAAAGCTCGTAGCCCTGGGGGCAGAGCCATGTCCTCCCAGGATGGCGTTTCTGTGCGCAGTTGCCTGCCTGGCCCTGGCCAGCACCGTCTCAGGTAAGCGCTTCCCATGAGTGCAGGGAGGTCCTCGGGGTGCAGCAGGACCGGGGCACCCCGGGGACGGTGACACAGAGCCACCAGCACCGGCAGCCCCTGGGTGCAAGCCTCGAGCTTTTGGGGTCACCCTTGTGCCCCTCTGCCTCTCCCGCAGGCTGCGGGGTGCCTGCCATCAGCCCCTCAGTGCACTACAGTGAGAGGATCATCAATGGGCAGAACGCGGTGCCCGGCTCATGGCCCTGGCAGGTGTCCCTGCAGGTATGGCACAATCCCGCTCCCTGGCCAGTGGCAGCGACAGTGCCCTAAGCACTGCGGTGGCACGGCATGGCAAGCTGGGCACTGGGGTTGGGAATCGGGCAGGCACCAAGGGGACCCGCGACACCCTCTGCCTCTATCCAGCTTCGGTGTGGGCTCAGCCTGCCCAGCCCCAGCTCTTCCTCCCTCTCTCTTCCTCAGACCCGCTCTGGATCCCACTTCTGTGGTGGCTCCTTGATCAACGAGAACTGGGTCGTCACGGCCGCCCACTGCGAATTCAAGTGAGGAGCGATGCCCCGCCAGCCCACGCTGGCGCCACCCAGCAAGAGCAGGGGGTCGGGGCACGCTGGGCATTGCCAACCGGCACTTGAGACGGCCCCAAAGGCCAGTACCCGAGGAGCTGAGCAGTCTGGGGCTCCCTCCCTGGCTGTCCCCATGGTGACTTCCCTTAGGGACACACTGCATCATGCCCACAACAGCCCCCAGTGCTGCTCCCACCCAGGGTGCTGGCTGTCAAACGTCCCCCTGACTCCCTTACCTCTTGCAGCCCATACTCCCATGTTGTCGTCCTCGGGCAGTATGACCGCAACTCCAACACAGAGTCCACTCAAGTGAAGACCGTGGTCATGGTAAGCCGGGCTGACGTGGCCACAGTCCTTCGATGGGGCTTGCAGCTCTGCACCGCAGCTGCTCAAGGAGAGCAGGGATGAAACCCTACGCCATTTCTCGGCAGGCTATCACGAACCCCAACTGGGACCCCTACACGCTCAACAATGACATCACCCTGCTGAAGCTCTCCTCGCCTGCCCAGCTGGGACGCCGTGTGTCCCCCGTCTGCCTCCCCCCTGCCAACCTGGCTCTGCCCACCAACCTCCAGTGCGTCACCACCGGCTGGGGACGCACCAACACCAACTGTACGTACGCCACAGCCTCAGGGAGGGCTGCGGGCAGCCGCCATCCTTCCTGGGGGCTCTGCAGGGTCCCAGGGTGCCCCGGGGGGCGAGGACTGACACCTCATGTGCACGTGGGGAGGCTTGGGCAGTTGAGTCACCCTGTCTGGGCACCTACAAGTGCGCACACACGTGTCGGTGCAAGCATGGGTGCAAGTGTGTGCTCAGGAGGTGGATGGGTGCAAACCCCGGGGATAACTGTGCACAGGCACAAGCTTGCACTTGCTCAGGGCTGCTTGCACAAGACAATCTCACCCCAGGGAAGAAAGGGTACTTTGGCACGGAGGGGGAAGGTGCTTTGCGTGGCAGCACCCATATTTGGGAGCACCAGCAGGAGCTTGCCCAGGGTGCCTATGCACTCCCAAAGGTCCCAGGAGACCGGCCGACACCAGGGTGATGTAATGATGCTTCTTTCCCCTAGCCCAAGCCTTGGCAGTGCGCCTGCAGCAGGTAACCGTGCCCTTGATCTCCCGGAACCAGTGCATGCAGTACTGGGGCAACCGGATTAGCAGCTCCATGCTCTGTGCCGGCGGGGTCGGTGCCTCCTCCTGCCAGGTAAGGAGCCGAGCTCCACTGCACCACAGGGAGGGGGGAGAAGGAGGAGGATACATAGGGGTCTTGCATCTATGGAGCCAGAGATTTAAGCTATAGGCCCTGGCCGTGTCCAGGGGATCAGTTGGCTGGCGTGGCAGGGACCAGTTTGGAGCACATGCCAGGACCACTAAGAAGGAGGCGTCTTCTCCGCAGGGTGACTCTGGTGGACCTCTGGTATACCAGAACGGGAACGTCTGGACCTTGATCGGCATTGTCTCCTGGGGAAACAGCAACTGCAATGTCCGCGTGCCGGCCATCTACACCCGCGTAAGCCAGTTCCGAAACTGGATCGACTATGTTGTTGCTCAGGGATAAAGCCAGTGCCGGAGGGATCCCTTCACTGGGTGCTGCTGCCGGCATGGGGAGCTTGGTAGAGCTGGCAAGGGGCTGAGCTGGAAGTGAGGCACCCCACCTCATAATAAAGTGTCAGCATTTGCTTGTGCCAAGCGCTGCCTCTGGCTCCTTTCCTCTCACCCTGCAGACCAGGGTGGAAGGCGCATAGGGGAAGCCTGGTGCACCCTGTGGTTGGGTGCTCCTCTCCTGAATCCCAGCACCTCCCAGAGCTGGAGCTTGGTGCCCAGCTGGGACCCGCTGGGGAGGTACAGAAGGCAGCACATGATGCTCAGGCAGAGCGGAGAGCTGGGCTGCAGCTCAAGGACTGCTTCAGGGGGTCTTCAAGCACATAGATCTACACCCTGGCACCAGCCCAGGGACCACCGCAGTGTTGAGGGTGGGTGATGTTACCTCTAATGGCCTTGCCACCAACCCAGGGGCGAGGTCTCCAGCACCAGCTGGTCCCACCAGCATCGGCTCCTCCAGGAAAGGGGTTGTAGGGCTCACCAGGCTCAGCACAAGCAAGCGCTTCTTGGGAAGGTGGGTGCACAGGATCTTAAAAGATCACTGCCTGCAATTTAAAGCTTTAACTTGTGTAACAGCCTGGGAACACAGAGCTGAAAGAAAGAAATGCCAACAGCAGCTCCAGCTCTTGGGGAAGGGGGCAGCTGGAGAACACCATGCTGCTTCACACAGGCAGATTTGCCAGGTAACAGAGTGGGAAACTCAAGGCCATACCAAAGGAAAATCTGAAGCGGAAAAAATTCAAGGCCAGGCAACAGGTTTTCAGAAGAAAGCAATGTTTTCACCCAAACAGGTTCTTGAGACAATGGCAGGTGCAAAAAAAAAAAAGAAAAAAAAAAAGTCTTGTGTTCACACATGGTCAATGAATTAAAACCTGCCTCCTGGCAGCTCCAAATAGAGCTGCTCATAAGGACACCATGGAGAAAAGCAGGATCAGACTGTCCCAACATAAGGTGTGGGGGTTTTTTTCATTACCCATGATGTGAATGTGATATAAAACCTTTGCTGTGTGAATCACAGCCCCCAAAATGTTGTAATCACTCTTTATCAAGTAGTCACAGAGAAAGCGCAATGTTACACAGAGACATACCCATGGGAAGGGTTATAGATAATGAGCGGAGGGTAAAGACAAATAGTCTGGCCCATATGCTTGAGTTTAAAAAAAAAATAAAAAAAAGCTGCTCGAATACAGCCCAGGGCTGATAAGTTTTAGTTTGGTTGGATAAAATTTAGCTTCATTTAGTGGTCTGCTCTGCAGAGAACAAGAGCAACTGGAGCAAACTTCCAGCAGGGAACTGGGGCTTGCAGAGAAACCTGTGAAGCTGCTGGCTCAGACTCTTTTGCATTGCAAAGCCTCACCTGGGACATAGGGAAGAAGGGCACTGGGGCTGAGCTCCTTGCAAACCTCCCCTAAGGCCGGCGGTAGCAGCCGCACTCGGGACACACCGGTCCCACCAGTCTGCCATGACATTTAGAGTGTGCTTTCACTCCATGGTACTTGAAATAAGACTCATCCCATGAAAGCAGAACACTCTGGTTTTGGCTTTAGTTAGCTCCTAAATGACCTTAAAGATAGTTGAACATCAGAGATGTGGGGATGGGCCATATGGGCAGAAGAAACTGGTGGCCACACAGAGCTTCAAACAGAAATTGATCAACTGCAGCACTATGGGTCACTTGCTCTGTGTGTTCAGGTCACTGTCATCCCTGCCACTCCTGGGACAGGGTCCCTTGCCCCTGAAAAATCACCTCCCTTCCAGGAGAAGGTGATTCAAAAGGGGTATGCATTTTTCACTTGATATTACACATTTTCCTGTGCACCCATAAAAGCTGCTCAGAGTGAAACCGAGAGGTGACGAGTTGCTGTGGGCAAACCAGGGTATTTCTCTGGCCCTGTTTGCCGCCTCGCAGCCAAAGAAAAGTGAACAAAGTGTCCCAAAGTGCCTGTTCAGCCTCCAAACCCTGCATTCCAGCAAGAGGCTGAGTGCCCGACTCATCCCTGTGGACATCCCAGCCCTACAAGAGGTCTCCCCTCAGGCAGCTCCTGGCCTGGCAGCTGTGTTAAAGAAACCAGCAAACTCTTTTACAGGCACTTCGGTACCTTCTTGCTGTGCTCTAAGAACATGTTAGAGGGGTGAGCAGCTCCTGGCGTTCGATGCATCATTCACAGCCTGAAAAGCTGGTCAGCCCGCGGGTGATCCAAGAGCCAGAAGTAAGGACAGCAGAGCAATGGAGCACACAGAATACATTTACATGTTTAGCAGACTGAATACACAAAATAAATAATTCTGTACACTCTAATTGTAACATTACAGACTAATTACAATGGTTCAGACCTCATCCTACAGGACAGTCCTTAGTGTAAAGACAGGACTCGAAAGGCAAGTCACAGAACCGGATGCTTCTCAAAACAACCCCATTAGGAGACTAATGGGACGCGACCAGAGTTACTTCCAAACCGCTCCAACCAAGCACCGGAAATTTGGCAACCAAAAATAACAGCAACTGCCAGAAGACCTCCGGTCCTGAGAGCTTCCCGGGAGGCGTCTTTCCGTAGCGAAAGGCAACAGGAAAATTCACGGCATCTGGGCGTCCACGCAGGAGCCGCTCATTTCTAACACACCTCATTGGGGCCACAGATCTCTTGCACATTCAGCAAACACAGTGCAATGATATTTGCAACAGTAGCAAGTAGCTTGCCCATCACACACAAGGGATCTACAGTATTTACCATGCAGGGGAGGACAGCGGGAAAAGGAAAAACTGTCATCAGGCAGGCAGAGCTCCCTCCACCACAGGGACACCGAGGGTGCAAGGTAACAAGCTCCATGATGCCGTTGCTACTGCGCATCCCTGCTGCTTCACATTATTTTTTTTTTGGCAAATTTCCCGCACAGTAAGGCACAGCTGACATGCAGGCACCTGCCTCCAGAGCACCCAAGAGCTGCGTTCTTAATCCAGGCTGAAAGAGGAGACTGAGTGGTCAAAAAAAGCACCAAAAACCTCCCAAGAGTGGTGTAAATAACTTGGGACTGGGTATCCAGCACTGAGTGGTACAGGCACTTTGTGATATTTTTGGGGACGAAGCTGAGCTGGTGAGAGGCCGGGACGCAACCACTCTCCCTGCAAATCCAAGGGCTCATCTGGAATACACTGCCACCAGAGAACAGTTGGAACTCCTCCAGAGGGTGTGATCCCTCCACCACCCCCCCCAAGCCTATCTCTGTGTTGCTTTGCGTCCTTTAGAAAACTAAGTCAAACAATTGAGATTTTTATCTACCCCACCTCAAACCTTCCGAATCTTTAGTATCATCACTTAAAACAGGAATATGGACCCATGCAGCCTAATAAGAGGCCTGTAACAGCCATGCCCCAGTTGTCCTATGTTGTACAAGATCATCTCTAGCTGAGCCTGCACTGCAGGGTCCTCAAACGGAGCCTTCTCCCACCTGCAAGACACCGTACAGATGCTTTTATCTTGCTCCAGGACTCACTGTGGCTCCAGCAGAGCCAAATCCAGAGTTGCTGCCCAGTAGCTGAGTTAACCACAATTCCTATTCCAGTTCGTACATTACATAAAAGTTGACTATATTAGTACTTCAGCCAAACACCCGGATAGAAAACAGGATTGAGAAATGGAGCAAGGTATAAGAAAGACTGTAAATTACCAGAGCAGAAAACATCTGACCTAAAAGAAGAAAATATCCAAATTCCAAAGAAGTTAAGAGTTTGAGGGCTTATCATTTCCAAAACAAATACATAACGCAGGCCCTACACTGCAGCTGGTTTCCACATCACTACCGAAGCCAGCAGGTCAGAGCCCTTTTGTCTGGACTTACTCTCATCACAAGGCTATAAAGCTGTCCCTCACGTATGGTTGCATGTTTCCAAGATCAACATGGTCCAGGAACTGGCAGGAGCATCTGGATGCTATTACAGTCTCAGTGTTAAACAGCACAGGCTTGTTCTGGACTGAAGGAAGGCGGGGGTTCTACCACCACTGGGTTGACATGTTGGTCTTTAGAAGCTTGAGAAGTGTGAGAAGTAAATCAAAGAGGGGCATGTAATTGCTGTTTTAGCAAAATGCATAGAAGAATACAATACATACTCAAAAATCTGGATGCAAGTCTGTAGACCACCTAAAGTTGTTTCTGGAAGACCTTTTTGCATTCATTTGCCATAACCCTAAAAAAAAAAAAATTAAAAAAAAAATCAAGCAATCAACAGGCCATGTTCTTTAAAGCCATAATTCTCTCCCCCAGGAGAGCAGCCAAACTCCCAGGACAAAATGATGGGATTGTTTTACACAGTACTGCTAAGTTCCAAAAGACAAACAACCATAATTCCCTTTACTCCATAAAACTGCATTTCCCTGAAACAGAATACTCTGGGAAGCAACACCCTGAGCTGCTCCATTGTGTCTCATGATGGGAGAAAGTCCCAAACCTACCAAGTCCAACCTCAGCATCTTTAGGCTTTGTTTTCTCCTAGTGTCCCCTAAGATGTCTCCCCAAGGCAGGGTGCTGGTGAGCATCTCCTTGAGACACTGCAGGGTTTACTGCACACGTCTTTTCCCCAGCATTCAGCACCCTTTCCAGAGTCTACATGTAGACTCATGCTCATCCCTGTGTGGGCTAAAATGCTGTTCTTCGGCATCTGTATAGGAGAAAACGGTGCCACACTGAGAAGGTTGCTGAACATCTAGGACTGCAGGTTGTGGTCCAACACCATCATTCAGCACACCAAACCCAGGTTCCTCTTTGTAAGAGCATCTCACCCTGAAACAGTGGGAACGCAACTAGAAGAGGGCTGTACTTGGACAAGGACACGCTACAGTTTGCCACTAGGTGTCATTCCAACTTCATTTTCATTACATGAACAAAAGTACGAAAAACAAAAGCACTCTGCGATTTGCACCCCAGCCAACATAGAGACTGCAACTCAGCAATGGTCTGGAACGTGTATTTGTTACCTGCGTTCTCCCAGCTAATTCAGTACCAGAGGAAGTCTTCCAAAAACCCCCATGAGCCAAATTAAGAATCACCATTAAAAGCCAAAGCAGAAGATTTAAAAATTGAAACGGAAGAGCAGAAAAAACATTTCAGAGATTTTAGCTTCTAAAATCCCCAAACAAGACACTCCTGAAAAGTGTAAACTCCTGAGACTTAAGATAAACTGAGATGCACCAGAAGACAGACAATCAAGATAATTCACAGTGAAGAGCTTCTTAGAGGCCTGATTGAAGGCACCTGAACTACAGCTCAAAATCACAGCACTTTGCCTGTCCACACCCCACCCCTACAGCAGACCCAGCTGAAAATGTGCCACAATTGCAAGGATAAAAGCACCCAAGGAATTGTTCTTAAGATGGACCTTGCAACATAGCATTTGGACCATCACAGTTTTCCAGACAGAGTGAAAACAGAAAGATCAGCAAGGACTTCAAGGGACACCTGGACACAGCTCCACTCCTCTCCCCTCTGCCCACAAATGTTATTGTCTGGGTATAAGAGTTCCTGCAAATACTGAATTTAGAAAAAGAAGAGGGATTGAGCCAAGAGTGTTCTAATCAAATGATGGAAGGAAAGCCCGTAAAGATTTTCTCCACGTTTACATTGATTTTTCCATGCAAACAAGAAAACATTGCATTTGTGAAGAGAATTAGAGTTCTTTTTCTGGAAAAGCCAAAGCCCCTTATGGGATGGACTTGGTCCTCTTTGGCGCAATTCCCCAGTAGTGGGATGCCTGAGGACCACAAGCATCTCCATACAAAGAGGCAGGTTGCAGCTATCCAGTATTGCTCATGTATGTGAAGGATCTTCCTTTCTGCCAATTCACCTACCAGTCGTAGTGTATCATCACAGAAAACCGATACTGTCAGGAACCTATATAGCAACATCTTGCTTCCCAAAACATATTCCACCCTAAACTCACTATGACCAATATCGCTTTTAACTTTTCCTGGTGAAAAACCAATTGCTGAAAAGAGCAACAAAGCAAAAATTGTCACACATGAGAAGATTCTTGTTCTGCTTGTGAAGGTGAAGAAGCAAGCCTGGTCACACCAGAGCTCAACATCTTGACCTCCTCTCCACTTCTATTTATCTCCCATGAGGGAAAGCATGAAGGAACAGCATGGGTAGACATCTGCACAATGCCTGTGCATTTTGATGGTCAAGTGGTTAAAGGGAAGGGTCTCAGGTTCTAGAGGTCTTGGCTCAGTTCATCAGTTTGACCTCCTTGCATAGGCAAAATACCTATTTTAAGAATAATCATGCAAGGTAATCTGGGGAGGGCCACGAAAGCACCCAGGAGGTAAAAGAAATCGCAGTGCCTGGGTGTGATGCTCCGAATATGCAGAATACTCTTATGAGTAACAGCTCAAAATCAGAAGCCCTCTGAGAGAGCATCCTGCCATCTCTTAACATACAGGGTAAGAACAATTTTCCAGTTGATACTTGTCTTAGAGTGGCTGCAGCTTT
Source organism: Astur gentilis (assembly GCF_929443795.1). Taxonomy (NCBI): domain Eukaryota; kingdom Metazoa; phylum Chordata; class Aves; order Accipitriformes; family Accipitridae; genus Astur; species Astur gentilis. Next base: position 9,197,873 of record NC_064886.1, read on the forward strand.
TGGAGAGCTGTTTGCAATAATATGAGGGGCACTGAATTCTTTATGAAGAAAAATGTGGCAAGCTGCCTGTTGTGTCAGAAATCAGAAATTACATCTAGTTTATAGTTCATGGTAACGAACCAGGGAAAACTACATGAGAAGGTAAAGGAAGCTGAAGAAACTTTTTTTTTTGCAGTCCACAGAGTTGAAAAAAAACCCATTTTTGGTAATCCTGTGGTATCCGTTAATGCTGATGGAAGAAAGACTGTGTGCGATATGGTAGGATGGCCACTCAGAGAAAGGGCAGCCTGCAAAGGATCAGAGTTCTCAAAATGATATGCAAAACCATGCAAAGGATTTAGAATTCACCCCTGCTACACATCCTGGCTGTCCTCAGGTTTCCTCCAGCCTATTCCCCATCGCACACTTGGGCACACAGAGCTGTGCTCAGTGGTTATGGCCCATCCTAGCTTTGGGGTGGGAAGCACATCCCTAGAAATTCCCTTTTTTTTTTTTTCCTTAGCACAGAAAACTCAGTCTTCTCCCAGCAAAGCTGTGCTGCTTTGCTGTTTGCTGACCAAGAGGGGCTGCAGCCAGTGAAGTTAGAGCTCCCTGGAGATGTGAACGACCACTTAAAACCTTGCTGACGCTAAAACACAGCAGCACAGACATCAATCTTGGGCAGAAAGGCCATGCTCGTCAGCCCCTTGAACTTGCATAGCCTGCACCTCCAGCCCAGAGCTAAGCAAGCACTTCCCAAGCATACAGCATGAAGCAAACTGTATGGCTTTGTATGAAAAGCTTCAAAAACCAGCATTCACCTTCACTGCAGATCTTGTCTCTGCTATCACAAGAAGCCGAATTCACCCCGAGACCGTGCCAACAGCCCCGCTCTGCTGCTCTGACTAGTTTGGAAGATATCTTGGCAAGCTTGCACAAAGCTCAGTTCTACAGCACCCATCTTCCCCAAGACATCCCTTCACAAGAGGCCCCCACATCACATCCAGTACAAAGAAACCTGAAAGGCAGCTTTTTCCTGTTGGATTTAAGTCACACCTAACAGCTCTAAGGTGTTTGTGCAACATCTCCAGTGATAATCACTGCTGACACTCCAGGATCAGACCTCCACTACTCAAGCCCCTACCCTTATGCTATGGAGCCATTTGTGGCCATCCCAACAGCTCCCACCACCACTTCACTGTCCCAGAGAAGGGATGGCAGTACTGGGGCAGAACAGGCATACAAAGCAGGGAAGCCCCAAAAAATCTGCAGACAGGGAGCAATACCTGGAACCACCAAAGTTTTGTTAAAGTGACACGGTCAGTAACACTACTCTGAAGGGTGCAAGACATCAACAGGTCACAGACATGACAGGGCCATATCACAGCAAGAACAACAAACCCTGCATGGTAGGCACTGGTCTTGCTGCAAATAGGGGAAGGATAATTCAAGGGGGACAGCAAGGAACCCCCCCAAAAAACCTGCCTTACTAAAGATATCTCTTGCGTACTGTGAAGTTCCTGCAGGACGATGATCCTCTTCCCACCCCTCCATCAGGAGCACCCACCCAGTCCGGATCAAAGGAACTCAGACTCCAGCTCTGGGCTCGCAACACTTCAGCCTGGTTGCCAATTTGCATGGCAGCTCTCGTACAGCTTGAGTAAACCCTTGTCGTCATCAGGCGGATGGCAGCCCTTGGGGGAAACCTCGCTGCTTCCCAGCCGTCACAGAAAACTGCTGTCTGGCATCTCTTTGGCGAGGAGCTGGTGGGCAGCACGCCAGTGAGTCAGAGCTATCCTACTTCCATCTGCATGTGACTCATACCAGCTTCACTGCAAAGGCACCAGAGAGTGACTAAACCAGCTCAAAATTTGTGTATACATAATTTTTAAATACATATACACACCCACTCATGTATGTGCATACACATACATGCATGTACATACACATAAAGTGATTTTTTTTTTTCATATGCAAGTGACAGAAACTTAACACTTTGGTATTAATAAATAACTACGAACAACCAAGCTCCTGGGCTACAGAAAAAGCTTTTCTCCCCACGTGGCTCTTTAATTTGTGTATTACTTGAGGCTCTGAGCTGTGCTCTGAGCCTACAAGGGCTCCCCCATTTCCTGAATGAGTCCCCCCGTGGCACAGCTTGCAGGGTGGGATGGCCACCACAAGGTTCCCTTTCCTGTGCACAGGGCGGGAGACCCCTCCTCATGGATGAGGGGGACACCTGGAGGGAGGGAGGGAGGAACCTGGTTGTTTCTCACTGAGTGAGTGCGCAGCAAAGAGTACTGCACAGCTACACCGCAGAGAAGACATTTGGAAAGACGCCTGGCAGGTCCCAGCCCAGTGCTCAGCCAGTGTACTGCTGCTGGTAGCGCAGGTTGAGCTCTCGCAGCTCCCGTTCCCGAACCCGCCGTGATTTGTTGGATTTGGTGGAGCGGCTGGAACGGGTGGACTGTGCGGACTTGGTGCTCTGGCAGCGGGAAGACGCCCTCTTGAGAAGGTTTTGCGAGATGGAACGGTGCAGGTTCTTCATGGAGGAAGAGGCTGCCATGCTGACCACCCACGGGTGCTTCAGGGCCTGAAGGGCTGTCATCCTGTCGCTGGGGTCCACCGTGAGTAGACGATCGATGAAATCCTTGGCCAGGTTGGACACACTGGGCCAGGGCTGAAATAGAAAAGAGATGATTAGAATGAAACATCCTGGCATAGCTTTGCTGATTAATTCCTCCCATCCCCAAAAGGTGCTTCGGGGCATTCTGCTGCTTCCATTCTCTCATCCTCAAATCTTCCGAGTTGTAACCAACAGTATCTGCCCGAGGAGAATGAGGCACAATTACTTCAAGAGACTGTTAGGGAGAGAGGCTGAATTAGTGGGAAATGCCTATACGTACATAAGTGTGGCATGGATCCCTCCAGCAGGTGGGCTCAGACACTCAGCCTGCCCAGTAGCTGACTCTGGATCCCAGTCTTCCCAGCTGCTAGCACCTAGGCACAGCAACCCCCAAGGCTGCAGACCCTACTCCAGTGGTGGCACAGACCCCCATGGACCCCTTGCACATGCAGTCTGTTCAGCAACTGGCCCTGGATCTTCACTCCTTCCAGGTGCCTCACCCCTGCAGACACCTGCACACGCGCAAGTGGTCTCAGTCAACCCCCAGCCTCAACTGTCTCTCCAGCAGCTGGCTGGGACTTCCCTGGTCCCTCTGGTCCTGCACTTGCTCCAGTTGCTGCACCACAGACAGACAGGGGCTCCCAGATCTGTGTCCTGCTCCAACTGCTGGCCCTGAGGCCTCCCACCTCATCTCCTCACGTCATCTTCCAAAATCATACAACTATTACAAAAAGAACAGTAACTGTATCCCACTGAACAGCCTTCTCAATCCAAGTTCTTTGTATCTGATGAAGCCATTACTGCTTGAATGCGAGCCGTATTGCTCAGAGTGCACAGATCCTGACACCAGACCCCTGGTTCTCTTCTAAGCCTTCATCTTAAGGTGCACATCTAGCGAGCAAGCACTGACCTCTGCATCAATCCTGAAACCAAGACTAAGGAGATTTTCCTGCCATGGTACTCAGTCTTACTCCCACTTGGAAACATAGGAGATGTTGCTACTGGTCAACCCTGGAACAGCCAACTCATAAAACATTCTAACAATATATAAATGTCAGATATAAGGAATTTTCAGGAATGCTTACCAAGGAAAGAGGAAGGAAATTTTTTACAAAATACTAGTTTTACCAAGTCCAAAATAATTAATTAGTCCTATAATAAATGCCTCCTATATCCCCCAGTACACCAAAGTGTAGCCATAACAACTGATGAGACAAATACCTACAGCCATGCATGCTGAAATTGTTTCATTTCTGACAAAATACCGTATTTGCACTAATGTGAGAAGCGAGAACACTTCCTTTAGCACGATGTGAAGGTTGGGCTGTCAGCAAAGCGAGGAAGAAAACTGTGGCAAAATCCACTGTAAGAGTGGAGAAGGCATATGGCTAGCATAAAAAAAAACAAGTGTCAAATGGACCCAGGCAACAGCAGGTTTCTGCAATCACTGGGTGTTGTGTGGGTCTCACCCCTCCTGAAATCACCAATACTGAATTTTTCAAGTACGTGGAGAACACATCCCAAGCTGCATTAAAAAAAGCCTGAGCAGATTCAGGCAATGAAGTGAAGATTTCAACACAATAATTAAGGTCAGGTACAAACACATATGTGTAACTGAGTGGAAAAAGCATGTGTGGTTAAAAAAGAAAAAGGCTGCTACTTTGTGTTGTTCATTCCTGTCTTCGTTTGATGAGGAAGAAAAGAACCCAGCTATTTCAAAATCCGGGGTCCACCAACTGTACAGTCAGATATAATGCCCTTTTCTTGTGTAAAAGGACTAAAAAAGGTATGTCCTGATTTTTTCGAGGTCTGCAATTTATTGCTCCTGAAAGCAATTTTCTCTTTCAAAAGACTCAAAGGCACCAGCAAGAGAGCTAATCCACAGGAGGATTTTATAATGAAAGCCATGATGCTCTTGAGAGTTACTGCACTGCTCCTGGCCCCAGAGCAGGGACAGTCAGTGGCATGGCCGGGAAAGATGAACTCACGCTCTAGCAAAGGAACCAGCTACTAGGATGATCAGGGTACAGAAAGTCTTATTTCACAAGCAATGACTAAAATGGTCTGGCTTACTCAGCTTAGCTACAGTTAGATATATGATCACTGTCACTAACTATGCAAGAGAAGAGATTGAAAATTATATGAACTACCTGATGTAAAGAAAATACCAGTACATGAATAAAAACCTAAAAAAGTTCCGGAACATATTCAGGATAGAAATGGAAATACTTAGAGCCAGAGTGCTCAGGAAGGAAGCACAGCCTTCGCCTATGGATCAGACACCACTTCTGTGCTTTGAAACTACGTCCAAAATCCACTCCCCTCCACGTTTCAAGAACAAAATCAGTTACAAAAATTTCTTAAAATTCAAGCTTTTCTCTCTACCGCTTTCAAATATAATTAGTTTGTCATGACCTGCCTTAAATAACTTTTTCTTAGCTGATGAAATGCATCTTGACAATTAATGATAAGAAAATAACAGACGCTTATTAGAACAGAATAGGAACAATCTTTGATCAAAGACTTAAGGTGTTTGTTTATAAAGAGGATAAATAAAATAGCAAAAAAACATTTCAAATGTAGCAAAAACCACCATAAAGGTTACAACTGCAATCAAACACACTGGTCTGTTTCGCAGAACTATGGACCCTTTGAAGAGCTCAGTCTTTATGCTGTTTATAACCACAGAACCAAAAAGCCAAATCTGCCTCTGCCACAGGGAGATATAAATTGCATTTCAAGCCCATAGATTTGCTACCAGACTTTTAGATAAGGTGCTTCCTTTGTTAAAAAACAGCAAAGGGAATCAACTTGCAGGGTTTAATCTTTATTGGCATAATCTTCGGTAATACCAGGGTCATACCATACGTGAATTAGCAGGTCAACACATCACATTCCTTTTATACTCCAGACCTCCAGTTACAGATGACCTTTGGGTTCTCTCTTCCATAGACGGACAGATCCAAATGAAACCCAGCAACAAGAGGTTTTTGCCTTCACTTTTATCAAAACTATTTTCCATAGCTTTTTTCGGACACTTAAGTTATCAGCTATTCATACAGTTAAATCACAAATTCATCATTACCTGTCTATAACCCATTAGCCTCCAATCACTTCTTTCTTTGTCCTCTTCCTCCTAGCAGACAGAGCGCTCACCCCATTCCTTCATAGAGGAGTCATCTTCCACTCTTCAAATAATGCTAACGAGAGGTCTAAGCTAACAATACATCTATCCAATTTACCAACTTTAACTCAATATTAAATGCTGGTGACAAGTCTACTCTCCTTGCAACAATAACTTTTTAAGAACTCTTACTACCATCTTCATTACTGTTACAAGCAATTGAGATGACTTAGATACCTTGAAACAGCTTTTGTCCTACTCAAATGGAGACAACACATTCACACAACTCCAACCTTATTGTTCTTCCTGGGGTATTTCTTCTCGTCTACCTAAAATCTTTTACCTTTCTCAATATTGTCCCTCACAGAGATACAATCATGCCAGGATCTTCATCCTCTCTTTTTTACCTAAATCCAAACAGATGCAGGAGATGCACTCAAATGAAAAATACTTGAGGACTGACACAACAATACTTTTCTTGGAAATACATCTTCAGGTGATGCAGGAAAGCATTATTTCCTCTTGCAGATGTTAGTGACTGCACAGATCTGGAACTTGAGGCAACCTGAGAGCTATTTTGCCATTCAGACACATTCAAACTTCAGTGAACCAACGGCTGCCCAACACAGAGCAGGAGATTCTGGCGGGTGAAACAAGCCTCTAAACACCAGGAACAATATTACTTTAACCATTTCAAGTCATACTAAAAGATGGCAAATGTGATAATTTAGAATTTGAAGAAATCCATGAAGAACATACCAGTCTGAAGACCTAGAAACTGTGAATACATAACCAGCCTAAGCCTTGAGAGGCCCGTGCATTGCACCAGTCCAGTTTAGTGAAACCTGAAGAAGAATTAACTCCAAACAAAAGCAAATTGGATTCCTTATTATTCCAATTACTCTAGTTTCACCACAAATGGTGAATATGGAGTACTTGCAATTAAATTTTTCTTCTGGTCAGCAAACACAAATCAGTTTATTGATCTGTTTATGCAGCCAGAGGTTTCATTTGCTGTACCATACACCTCTGGTTTTATTTCACTGAAGCCTTTTCTTTAAAAATAGGTAAGGCTACATTCTACTGAAGCACTGAGTGGAATGAATTTAGCAGTTTTCAACCCCAGTCCCTGGAGAAGTGTATCCACTCTCCAAAATCCTTGCATCAGTTGGCAAAACAGCAGTTTTAATTTAGCAAAACCCAAGGAACCCTCCCGATTAACACTACAAGGCAGTAGCAGGAGTCTGTGTAAGAGCTGAGGAAGGTCAACTATGGTGTGTTTGGGGAACACCAAGAAGGACATGAGTGAAGGACACAAGGTGCACTCACAAAACAAGACTGAAGCAATCTAGAGGAGATTCTGCCCTTCTGCTTCTCTGAGGAGAAACAGAATGGCTTGGAAGAAAAATGCTCCCATCCAGTGGCCATGAAACATTGCATCAGCTAAATCCCATCAGATAGCCTTGCCTTTAATCTCACTACTGCAGTGACAAATTTCCAAATTTCTCTCTTTTGTGGCACAAAAATGCCACAAAAACGAAGAGAAGCCACTGATACTTGTTCACCTTGCACCGCTGTTCCTCTATGAACTGATTTCAAATGTACTGCAGTTTGAGTATAATTTCTGTGCCACTCCCTCTGTTAGACTGCATTCCTCCAGAAGGGAAAGGTACTACAGTAGTTCTGGTGTCTTTCTACATATTGTAAAAAAGGGTAAATAGCCATATTCTGAGCAGAATCTCAGCCCTCAGCAGTACTTGCTGAATGCCAGCAGACACCTCCTACAGCTGACCAGCTTTTCAAACAGCTGTAATCAAGTCCTCTGTCTGGGATAGCTGGTGCAGCATCCGTTTCACAAATCTCGTTTCTCACAAGACAAACATTGGATACAGACTATTTTAACACTGAAGACTGTTGGCCCTTATGTTGGAGGACTGAATATCCTCTGGAAAGTAATGTCTGTAACTCTAGAATTTAGCAGAGTGGCTAAAAACACGACCCAGCAGAATTAAAAAAAAAAGTGGGAGGGAGCAGAAGAGCTGCAGTAAGTAAATCTGAATAGCTCAACCTAATGCAGAAATAACGAGGGTCCCTGCAACAACCAAAGGAAACAACAGCACATCTTTACTCTTGTACATCTTTACAGGCTCAGCAGAACGTGAAGGAGGATGTCTTGCCATCAATTTACTCTCCTTTATCTAATCATCAAGAAGCACTGGTGAAGGCTTACCAGGTCATGCTTACAAGACAACAGCTCTAAGGTGCTCTCCCCTCTGTTCACCAGGCAGGAGCAGGACTGCCAGGCTTCTGAGATGAGAAGAGGTGAGATGCAGTAACGCTTAGTACTACTGTAAGCTGTAAAGGATCCTTAAATTAAAACAAAGCAAAACAAACCCCCAAAACTACATCCTACCTACTAACTAGCACAAACCTTCGGGTATGCGGAGATCCTTAGGAGGCAGAACTTTCTCTAGTGACTGTGAGGATCTTTGAAACAGAAAAACTGCAGTTAGTAACTCACAACCTTTGAGATGAGCTGTGCAGTCACCCATTCCTCACTTCTATCTTTCATGCAGACTTATCCTATTCAACAACCAAATCCAAGAGGTTAAGAGGCCTCTCAGGAAGAGAAGGATGATGGGCTGTAAAGATGTATATGGGCATCATATATTTAAGAACTGCAGTTATTGGCAAAATTCCCTCCTTGCCAGAGTGCCTGTCCCCTTGCATTGCTCCAGGCTCAGATGACACCTTTTAGCACCCTGCACCTTCACAGATAACCTAGAGGAGGACCACAGGGTCACTCTGATGCTCAAACTCCAAAGTCTCATTGTGCTTTCATTGTCTGGTGAAACCATGAATGAAGTCTGAAATGGCAACCAGGAGAACTTCAGACAGACCCATTTCTTACAAGTGACATGCTTGAGCCCAACTACAGCGTTCTCCAAGGTAACAGCAACTCCTCCCTGGCCATCCAAGAGGCCTCCTTGACTCCACAGGCACAGCACTCGCTGCACAGGCCTACACACACACACTGAAACTCCTTGACATTTTTGCTAGAGACATAAAGCTGCAGAGGGATCTTCTGGTTAGTCCTGTGCAAATAAAAGAACCAGCCATCTGACTTCCAAGCTTTGCTTTTAGTCTTGACAGTACCCACTGAAGGAGAAATATATATCGATTTTCTGATTCCTACCCAAGTTATGTGTTGTTTTCAGGAGAACGGACATGAGCTATAAAGATGATGTTATGGAGAAGGTGACCGACATCCAGAACTGCAAAGGCCTGTATCTCCCTTGCCAGTCGATCTTTACAAAAACATGAAGCACAAAGCATGTTATCACAGCTGCAAAAGATCACTCTTAGGTCAAAAATACTGTATCCCAGTCCCACTGATTCCTAGGATGAGTCTGATCAAGCACTGGAGAAGCCTCAAAGCACCAGGGAGGCTGAGAAACCCTACAGCAGCACGCGGGTTCCTGCCAGGTTCACCTACAGAAAACCATCAGACAGCTACTTTGAAGTTTTACAAGACAAAAAAGACTTATTGGGAATGAGCCTGCCCCAACAGACAGACTGGGTTGAACACATCCACTTGGTCAGTGGGACTGCCTTCATATGGTGCCCTTATCGCTGTTAACAGCAACACTCCATGTCACAGAAGATGAGCACGCCATTTGTGTTGTTCATTCCCATTTTGATGCTGCACTCTCCATCACACCAGCACAGATGGTTTGGTTTGTGCAATCAAATTGAGCCAAATCAGGGAGCTTCTGTTAATTTTTCTGCTGGGGTTTTCAGCCACTGTTCCTTGGCATGATTCACTGGATGGCTGCAGAAGCAGCTACATCAGCCCAAGTGAGCGACTGGCACAGAGTCCAGAATTAGAAGCACTTGAACCAAGTATGAAACCCATGCCACAGTCTGTCTTAGAGCCTTAATGACAAAGGGAGAAACTCCTGCAGTAGAGATTTGTAGCTCTGGCCCCTCAGGAACAACAGCTGCTGCTTCCAAGGTGTGCCAGCACTTCCTACAAAAGCATCTCCTGAACTTGTAAGCTGCATAAAACACGGGGCACATCGCCAATCTGCAACTTCAGCCCTGCTAGAAAATAAACTCAGGGGAAAGCAGCCTCATTTACAATGCCTTAAAGAGCTCTCAAGTATGCTATGTTTTATTCAAACTTAGGCTCCGAGTCTAGAGGAGGAGGAGGAAAAGCAAGAGATCCTCCTCTGAGTGTCACTTAGGCTAGGTGATTGCATGTAGTGCTAGGCCCTCTGTGATTAAATCCCATCACCACCCCTGCTTGTTATTCACATCAGCATAAAAGCTATTGAGAAGCCGTCCACGCCAGCATGAGGGGAACAAACAACACGTTGTTCTCTGGTTTGAACAACCAACCCACCTCTTTCACTTACTGCTGAAGCGAGCACGAACCTGGCATACACCACCAAGAGCTCCCAACACGTGTGTCTGAAATAAAACACTGACCTCTGTTACCAACATGAGCCTTCTCATCTAAACTAAATCTAAGTGGGGGTGGGAGCCAGCACTCCATAGGCAGAGCAGCTTTCAGGGCTGATTTTAGATACAAGAGCAGAGTCCCTGAATTTTACTCTGCCTGTGATGGGAGCACACGCTGCTGTCAAGTGGTCACCAAAACCTGCACGGCAAACAAGCTAACAAGACAACTGCTTCATGCTGGCTTCTGACTTGTTTTTACCTTAAAATACATGGGGAAGATGTTTCTGATCCATTTTCCTGTCAGACACTAGTTCTTTGAAATATTTCTATTATATTCAGGTTTCAAGGTTACTCCCCCCCCTCCCCAAGTATTTTTTTTAAATCAGATTTTGGAATTCTCTAGATTTTAGCAGTGCATCTTCCCCAAGATACACACTCGCACCCCTATGAGGACAGGCCATGCAGATACCATTCTTGAAGAAGTTGCAAAGACCACCCCTGACCTGGGCAGGCAGAATTTTTAATATAAAGGAGTTTGTTCAGGATGTTAATTACATGCATCAGGACAAGCCCTTCTTGCCCTGCAGAACCTATGCAGAAAGCAAGGCTCACAACAGCTGCTTTCCATCCTATAAATGCACTTGGCCATACCACTGCTCAGAATTGTGTACGTGTCTCTATATATGTCTCCACTCTGTGTTCACCGACGGCTGCTGTTTGCAATCCCATTGAAGACATCTGGACCATTAAAAACCATGAACAAGAAAGTCAATCTGGACACAGATGGCACCCAGGTATCACAAATATGAACAACAATGCCTCCCCCCCGCCTCAAAAATGACTCAACCTAACACATATGTATGGTGCTGGAGGCAGGGCACATCCCTCCATCTTCTGTCATTTCTTAGAGTAGCTGTATTTTAAAATTCCGATGTCTGTTGTGGTAGACAAGTGACATGCTGTTAGCTTTTAAAAATAAATTAATCGAAGGTCCTCCTTCGCACTACATCTTTCATGCAAGAGCAGTGTCCATTTCATGAGGCACCAGACATTGCTGTAGAAGTCTCGCAAAATAGGTATTAATGTGGTATTGGGCAAGGACCTGATTCGGACAACACCACAGGCTGATGGTTTTAGGAGTCTTCACATTAACATAGCTGTTTTGTCTACTTTAGGAGGTTCCCACTTGATTTCAGAAAACAGAAAGCGTCAACTCCAAAGGAGCAGGTTGGGGACAGCAACTATGAGACGTAACGTGCTGAACCAGCCTAGGACTGCGCCAAGGCTCCAGTCCCAAGGCTTGCACAGCCCCGGGCATCATTCAGCCCACAAGCAGTTGCAAGGAGGAGGTGATGAAAACCAACCAGTTCAAAAGGGCCGGAACAAAAAGTTTCCAATGAAAAGATGTAATGTGCTAAAGTCTGTGCAGGACAGATTCCCAAGCATTCAGCATTAATTTGTTGATGTGGGGACGAGGAATAAAGGAAGGATGAAAGAGGAAAATACAACAGCCCTTTAATAATCCACAGCATTATAAGTATGCAGAGCCATCTGGTGCTGTGAACTTCTATAACCCAGCTTTTCGAATGGAAATAGCCAGCCGATTTTCCCTGTACAAGCACTGAGTATTCAGCTAGAATCACAAAGTTACAGCAGCTACCAAAAAAAAAATAAACACAAAGCTTTTCTCTACAGCCAGGGATAGTGCTTCTAACTGTAATGCCCAGCGGAATAACTGGTACGTTAAAATGGGGTAATACCACATTTTAGCTTGGATCGCTTCACATCCATCTCTTAAAAATGTGTCAGCAAGTTACAGTTAGACATAGGGGACTTTAACCACTACCTTGAGTGAAGAATTGTATATTGAAAAATCTCAAGGTCAAGAGACCTGGACTCAGAAGAATACAGGTGAAAAGATGAGATCACCAAGTACAGACTGCTGGAGACTTCCATCAAAAAGGCAAGCAGGGGAAAGAGAAATTTCCAAAGGTATTGCTATAGCACCAGTTCACAACAGTATTTGCAGTAACTAAACTGGGAAATACCTTTTCCAATCTGTTTGTAACATCTGGGTATCCTGACATCTTCAGTGCTTTTATTCTCAAAAAGAAAACTCAAATTTGATCTGAATGATGTTCTCTCATTCTGAATTACTATCTTAAGAGATGTATCAGGTGAGAACTGGAACTGAAGCTAATACACGTTTCTACGTACCAATTCGGAGTTACAGTTTAACTAAGAAATGGTGGTCCCTGAGAGGGAGGAAAAATCTTCCCCAGAGAAAAAGATCTTTTATCATGCCGATTAGTGCAGCAGGGAGGGGCGGGGGGGTGAACAGATAGGCCAAAGATAACCTTCCACACACACACACCCCCCCCCCTCCTGCAGGCTTCAAGCTGTTGATGCACAAGCCCTGGGTGCTTACAAGAGAACAAACAAGGGGGAGTAAATCCTAAGACAGTCTTAGCTGCTAGTCCAACCATGCCCTGGCTCCCTGGCTGTCAGCAGAGCACGGAGGACTCCTTTAACCTCCTCAAGTCCAAGCACCAAATGCAGCATGCAGATGAGAAGCTGTGCTGAAAACATCAGCAGTGCCCAGGCTCCAGCAGAAGAGCAGCACCTGCCCTGCTGCCTAGCTTGGCTTTCCTTTCTTCCTTAGAGTCACTCTTTCCATTTTACTCAGAATCCAACCCAGGCATGGATCAGAGAAGGTGAAATGCCCCTTCTTCTGTTCAAGCGTTTCCTGAAAGTCCAGGTTTAGGTATCTCAGCGCTTCCCAAGTTAGGCCAGTATGGCCCAATCTAATGACACTCCTGTTTCTCTCCCAGAAAGCAGTTTTGGGTAGGCAAGGTGGATATAAATTATTGCCACTTTGAAAATTTTAAAGTGCACAGAACATCAGGAGACACTAAAGTAGGTTTGCTTGGTTTATCACAGTTCAGTCCTGGATGACTGGTTTACAGTTGTCTTTCCTGGAACTATTTGGGGCGTTTTTGTTAGAATCCAGAGCAGGACAATTGTTCTGGATCCCACTCCATCACGTTTCTCCTTATTATCTTCTCAGTCTGTTTCAACATCCAAACTATTCTATTCAACAACCAAACTGCTGAACAACAAAGTATGTCATTGAAACCACACCAAACTGCATACCCACAAGAAAGAAAAAGTGAAGTAGCAAGGACAACTCAAACATCCCTAGCTTACACATTCCTAATTCTGCAGCTATAATCTTACACCAGTGTGTTTGGTTTTTTTCCCTGTTATATCCTACCCTGTTCTTTCCCACACTGTTTTTTTGCTTTTGTTTTTGTTTTCAAAAATGAGATCAGAAGTTTTCAGTTTGCTATGTGGAATCATACTAACTACTGTCGAGCCTGGCCATCCCCCAATTCAAGAAGGATGTGGAGATCCAGGTGAGGGCTGCCAAGATGGCCAGGGGTCTGTGGTACACGGCCTCCAAGAAGTGGTGGAAGGAGCTGGGCTTGTTCAGTCTGGCAAAGAGAAGTCTGAGAGCAATCTAATAGCAGATTACACTTATTTGAAAATAGTTACAAGGATTACAGAGCCACACAGCAGGTCCAAACAATACAAGGGACAACAGGGAGAAGCTGCACGTTGGAAGGTTCCTATCAGGAAATACCAGGGGAAGGGTGGTGCAGCCCTGGAAAAGGTCACCAGGGAGGTGGGGGGATCTCCATCCTTGAAGCCTTTCAAGACTCAGGAAGACAAAGTCACAGCCAACATGATCTAGTATTGGCAACAGTCCCACCTCAAACTGAATGGGATTAGAGACCTCCAAACCTCTCTTGTAACCAAGGTTTCTATGATTCTAGTGCTTCTCCTCCCTGTCCCCAGCCAATACTGTCATCTCCCCTCCATGACAGCAGCACATCCCTCCTTCCTATACACACCACTGCCCAGGCTCTATCCCACATGCTTAAGAGGGTCAAGTGTGCCACAAATGGTTCAGAAATAAACATGTGCTGATCAGCTCTCTGGATAAATTTGGACTGATATTTAACTACCTTTCCTGCAGCAAGGATGTGAATTTAGTTCTCTCTCCTACAGAACCACTGACTTCTATAAAATTCACAGAAACTTCAGGCCTTTGAATTCTCAACATTGCTCAAATTGGGCTGAAACTGACCTTAGAAGTTAAATAGCATAGTTCCACAAACTTTGCTTCCTTAGGAAATCAGGGTAAAACCAGGACTGCAATGGACATTCAGGGACCATCCAATCCATCCCATGGTCCCCAAAGGATCCACTGCAGATGCATCATTCCTGACAGATGACTGCCTGACTTGTTCTTCAAGACAGCTTCAGCAATCCTCTGGGTAAATTTTAAGGAGCAGGAGACGCTAGTCTTGTAAAAGGTCTGATGTGAATCTTTCTAAATATAATTTAAGGCTCCTGTTTGACATAATCTGGAAAAGATTATTCTTTTTCCTCTTTGAAGCAGCATATTTGCAAACTGCCAGGACAACACCTTCTTTAGGCCAAACAGCCAAAATGTTTCAGTCTTCTGGAGACTGTGGTTTTTTGACTCATGATTGTTTTTGTTGATCTTCTGTCAAGTCTCTCTGCTGGCCCTGCGGCGTTTTTGAAGTCCGCTGCCCAGAAGTGTCAGAGCTTCAGCTTGGCACGCTGCATCAGCCACTAAATGCAGCAGCATTATACCACACGCAGCCTCTCTTTCTGTTCATACGCCTCAGTATGTTCGTCTTTTTCCACAAGCGTGATATTACTGTCTCACATAATAGTTTGTGATTCATAGATCCTTTTCTGAGAAGCCAACACCTCCTAATCTTCTGTTCTTCACCTATTTTTGTGCACTAACTTACTCTTATTTTTACAAAATTTGTACCTGCTATTGAATTGCTCAAATTTGTTAGGGCCATCTGGAATTAAATGCACTTTGCAGCCCTTCCAATTCAATGTCATCTGCAAATACAATGAACATACTCTTCCTTCCCTCAGCTGGGTTGGCCAATAAACCCCCAAATACCACTGGACCTTTGGCAATTTCTAGAGAACCACAGTCACTACGTATTCTACTTTGTTGATTAGCCACTGGTTAAGTAAATGCCAAGTTAACAAAATAGGTTTGGGGAAATAAAAGATTTGGTCCCCACGCTCTCCCTGCTTCACCTGTGACAGATTTTGAAAGCGCCGTACAGCAGAATCTGCCTGCTGGCTTCTGTCCCCAGAAAGACTGGAGAACATTATTTTCCTAGCCTATAGGCAAAGGAGCTTTGCTCAGCTTGAAGGGCAGATGAGGACAAAATGATTTGTAGCAGTAAGTGGAGAAGCACAGTTTTTCCTAGCGCCAAACCCCCTCTCCCACGTACTCCTCACCCATTGACACAGAAGATACCAGCTGATGCAGAGGACACGTGAGGCAATACTGCTTGACCAAAGCCAGGGAGAGGAGAAGAAGGCTCCCCACTTTCAGAAGGGGAACACTTCAAATTCCGCCTCTCCTTTGCCTGCAGACATAGGTAATTCACCATCTCTGTTTGTTAAGAACGGTTATTGCACTTATTCATTGGATTTACCCATGTTTACAATTCGGGAGCTCCATGTGCCTGGCACACATTCAGCACACACAGAAGGTTTCCAAAGCAAGGCTATCAAGTGCTACAGTGCATTTCCAAACAGGGATTTTTCAGAGACCATGGGACACTTTCATGAAATAGCAAAAAGATCCCTCCAATGTCAGATCTATCCTTGCCAAGCCCCTGTGCCAAACACTGGAGGTACAAGAACTCCTACGAATTTTGGAAAATGAGTATTCCATGAAATGATTTTACATTTTCATCCAAGAGCCGAGCTAGTTTTCCTTAATTTTGCACTATCAGCCTCTTGAGCAAAATGGTAGCTTAAGAATGCCACCAAGAATTCCCGAAGCTTGTAAAGCTAAATGCAAACAAAAAAACATATGAAGGACTAAGTGGAAAGAGATAAGAAACTGTAACTCACGTATTGCCATCAGCATCTGATATAACAGTATATAAAGTCTTTTGAGTCATCCCAGCTATAACAAGAAACCTTTCTTATGTCTGAGCTATATAACCGTTCTCAAAATGATCAGACTGCAAAAGAATCCCTTAGAAATTATTCTTCAGACATGGACAAAGATAGGAAACATGCAAATATTTTCCTTTTCAGACAGCTCAATTCTACATTTTGTTAGATACGAAATCAAACTCTTCAGTTAATCACTCAAAGTGCCTGAAAGGCTGGGTGCATTTGAAGCACAAGGTGTGTCGTGCTGATGGACGTTCATGAGCTATAGACACACAGCTAGGCATACGTCCATGCCAGCAGTTAGGTGTACGCTGCATTAACAGCAGGTATCTCTTAACAGCCACCACCAGAACGTTCTGCCTCTCCTCAACTTGTCTGTGTGGCTCCCATTTCACCAATCAACACTAATCTGGTGTATTAGTAAAAGCTCAGTTTTCAAGAAAATCCATAAAAGCATCCACTTAAAATAACAAACATATTGGAAAACACGCCTGGGAGTTATATCTTAGCACTCACTCGGGGCAGCAGGAGGGTGAAGCAGCAGGGTGGTGAGAACCAAGAGAGCAGAAGAGCCAGCCCTGAAACACACTCCAAAACAGGGAACTCAGATGCACTGCTGTTGGCTTGAGCCACCCCTTCCAGCTCAAAACAACTAACCCAGTTCCCTTGTGTCTAGCAGCCTGAAAGCTTCAACTGCATTCTTGTCAGATTTAGGGATTTCAGGGATCAGGTAAAGAGACTACCAAGAAAAACTCCAGGCTTAGGAAGCACCTTTTTAGACCTCCAGCTCAGCACCAATGGAAGCTCCTCAAAACAGTTTTTTGCAGCTTAAAAGAGATCTTAATTACCTGAAATCAAAATCTTGACTTCCTATCCGTGCCATGTATGCTGGTTAACTCCTCCTTTGTCTCATCCCAGGGCAGAAGCACACTGCAACTGCTAAGGAAGTCCCAAATTTTGGTCAAAGGAAATTTGAGACATCTTTCAACAGCAGATTGTTCCAATATATCAGGTCCAACTGCCTCTCTGTAAAGCAGGGTGAATTACAGGCCACAAAATTATTTGCAACAAGGTGCATGCTTACAGCCCCTTTTTGCAGAACTCGGTTTTGATTAATTAAAATTAGCTTTTAACCTGCAGCAGAGACAGCAGCTGGAACTACAGAGCCAGGTCTTCAAAACCTCAAGTCTGGCACTCTGTCCAGCAAGGACAGAACAAGATGAGTGTTTCCACCTTAAGCTTTTACTCCAGGAGCAGCTGAACTTCAAACACAGCTTTGCTCAGAAGCACAGACTCCCACCCTGTAGTGATCACCTCCAGCAAAAGGGAGGAGAGGACAGCTGTTGTATTTAGAACAGGCCAGGTTTGCAGAGATCACCTTGCAAAGCCCATACAGCTGCAATAAGCGATTACTCTTTCTCCCTCCCATGATCTTGTAGGAAACTCAACTCTTCTACCACATTCAGGGATGGAAATCCAAGGCAGCAGCAAAGTGTTATCAGTCCTCCTGCATCCTCAATGCAATGTAGCCCATTTACAAGCCAGTGTTTCAACACTGCATGTAGATGAGCTAGCACAGTAAAGCATAAACCATCCTCTCAATGACCAAGAGTAGTTTCTTGCAGATCACAGCTCTTTCCACTGAAGAATTAACAGATATTCTCACTCGCTGAACCTTGGTCCTAAGCAAATGGGCATGTAGCAGCATGTCTTGCCACTCAAAATATACCTCCACTAAGGCATCAGAAAAACAACATATCTGAGCCACAGGTAGAAAGCAAAGGATTAAATCAGTCAAAGGTAAAAGAAGAAACCGCCTAGTCTATTTTTAGGGAACTGTGAAGGAGTCAAAGACACCAATGGCAGTTGATAGTTCAAATCCTTTTGGTTAATAATGTATGTTCTGCACAGAGGCAGCTTAATATTCTTTTTCTACCCTACAAATGTCTCTTTATCCCTACAACCCTAATTCTGCAGAAATACTGTTCCACCATTAACAGGATTTTATCGGGCCCAGAGATGCAGGAATGAAAATATAATGTGTCAAATCACAGCATTATTGCAAGTCCTTTTCCCTCAGATGTGGCTCCTGCCTTCCTCCCTCCTTACAATAATTATGTGCCATACACTGTGCACCACTTTCCCAAACCCAGTCATTCACCCAAAAATCTTAACCAAAATGCTCAGCTGCTGCCTTTCACCCTGCCTTGAACCCACAGGTACTACTGGTATGGAGAGCAGCCCTAGGGACAAGGGGCTGTCAATGAAATTACTGGGAAAACCCACATTCCTCTCCTCCACAGAGATTTACCCCCTGCTTGTTTTGTTTCTAGGTCCTTTGAGGCTTAGACAGAGTTTCCACCCTGGGTTCCTCTGCTTGACACACCAGAATAAATCCAAGCATTACAGTGCAAACAAGCCACCACAGTAAAGCACATGGTGTCTCCACCTCATTGTTTCAATAAATGCTTCCAGACGCAGAAACTGCAAACTCAAACTAAGGGAAAGCCCAGCCAACTCACCTGCCACAAGACACCGACTCAGAAAATTCACTGACTGATGAGTGCATAATTCTGTGAAATATAAACTCTTAACAGGGTGTGGCAGGCTGTAGCTGTATGGAAATGAAAGATGTATGCAGAGAAAGATCAGCCCTCTCCTCGCTTACCCTGCCCTAGAATTTGGAGTTATCTTCACAGCTGAGTTGCAACATGAGCTGAAGTACACAGTAAAAAGGCAAAAGGAATGATTTTGAGAAAGGTCTATGTGACACAATAATTCCACCAGAGGAAACAACCTTCAATAAAACCTCAAGAAGCAGCCAAAGTGAAGGGGAATTGATTTTTAAATGCACATATTGGTTTCAAAGACCTTTTACCAGAAAAGGTGTTTCTTCACCTGTAAATAAAGTTTTCCAATACAGCACACCTAAAGTTTTGCAGAAGCGTGGTCACTGACGCAGGAGGTTGGAGGATTTTCCAGGTTTTAATTGAGCTTATCATGTTTCAGAGAGCCTAAGATGTCCACTCCTGCAGCAGAAGATATCTGGACAAACACTTCAGCTCTCAGATGCCTACAGAGCAACACAAGTCCACCTATACTTGCACCCACTAAGCCAGCACATTAAAAGAAAAGAAAGAGCAGAAGCTAAAAGAAGTACATTTATACATCTGGCCTCCGTGTTTTGTGGCAGGCTAGGAGAGGCACACTTTCATCCTGTTCAAGTGTGTCAGCTCTTCAAAGCAGAGCATAGTGCCCTTTTCAACAGAGAGCCATCTGCATCTCGCCAACACTCTTGTTGCTCTACTTAAAAATCACCATGTTCTCACAGCCGTGTGAAATGCAAAAGCACATTCCTCTGTAAATTGATTTTTTTTTTTTCTTTTCCCAGGCAAAGGGCTCAGCAATTTATATAAAAAACAATTCTTCCTTACACAGAAAAAAATTCTCTAATTTTTTAGAAAAAAATGCATGCATTTCTCTAACTATAGGACTATTGTAAAAAACTTCTACCATCTAATGTGGCTCATAGGAAAAAAACAGAGCAGCTACTGTAAGTAAAAAACTCTTCCTTCCCCCCAAGAAGGCTAAAATATGGTCCCAGAGACTTGTATGATCACGCAAATAAGTATAGCAATTGTGGTTTAAAACGTTGCCTTCAGCTGCCCCATCCCTGTTTTCCTTGTTATGCTATATTTCAACAGCTTGGGACACTCAAACTCCAGAGAGAAGACTGAAAAATCAGCCACCCAGCTGGTTTGAAACCTCTCCTCTCTTCTGGCATAAAGGTCAGAGCCCAAGGTGACAACAGCATCTTGCAAAAGCCTCTAATGGGTCTAAAAACTGGCAGGGGGCTGGAGTCCCTACAAGCGAGGGTTCCCCCTGCTTCCGGACCCTCCCAGGCACTGAGCCAACAGAGAACTTCCAGAAGAATTAAGGTGGCTTTGCAAAGACCTCCTTTTAGAGCAAAGGGCAGCACAAGACACCCTGCAAAGGTAATTCTTCAATAAATGGGAGACGCATACTACCTTTCCTGGTCTCTTGTAGATACATGACTTCATCTCCTGTATTAAAAAAAAAAAATTTAGGACCAATGGGAATGTTAGAGGGCAGTGGTGCTTCTCTGCTCCTGGCAATTTTTTAAATCTGCTTTGAATGTTTTCCAGAAGACATACTCTAGTCCAAACTCAGGGCAGCCAGGTTGCCTATTGCCCATCTTAAACAGGAGATGTACTAGGAGGAAATAACCAGGAGAGTTTTCCCCCTGCCAAGGCAGTTGCTACCCTATAACCAATTTAATTAGCATATAACATATTACACACAGCTTTATGATACATAACAAAGCTATGGTTATGAACTGCAGGAAAAAACTTGGGACAAATTTCTGGGGCAAACAAAGCATAAAATAGAAAATAAACCTAATACATTATAAAACACTTGATGTTTTTCTAATTTTTTTTTTCCCCTGAAGTGGTTTACTTTTTGTCATCGAAACAACAAAAGGTGGATTTTTAGTTTGTTTTTTTTTTTAATTACATAGGCTTATGTAAATAATTCTAAGTACCAGAAGTGCAAACAGACAGGAGCCATTCCAGGACTGGCAGACAGTCAAGGATCACACCTGCTGCAGCATCAATGCAAAACTTACTGTTCTTTAAAAAGCCACACCCAAAATTTGAGAATGTTTCTCCTACGCTGACTGAACTCTCCTGCAAAGTGACAGGGATTGTGGAGAGATGTTTTCTGTGATATGCAAGTATAATTTTTTCCTCTCCTACAGGAAATTAGTTTCTACACTAAAATACAAGTATGCAAGGTAGAAAGTTGTGTTGTTTTTCTTTCCTGTGGATCTCTCCCACTACACATTTCCATCTGCAACTTTTAGGGGAAGGAGTTTACCAAGAATAATTGCTGTTTCTTTTTATTGCTTGTGCGTTTTTTAGAACAAGTTTGTCATTTGATAGAAAATCCAACCACAGTCCTCATAATACAATCACTGATGTGTCCCTTTGGAGAAGGATAGACGATTCAGTAACCGGTTCCCAACCAAGTCAGAAGCAGCTTGGGTTCAAGCTCTAACCCATTCTCGCTCAGAAAGCCAAATAAACGCATGAAATTTAATATTAAAAGTTGACAAGACTGTCATCTGTCTACTCCATTACATGTCATGAGGGATTTGAGGGGTCACAAGTCCTCTGCAGTCTTTTAACCAGCCTCCACAATGAGAATAATTACAAGAATACTTTGGAAATGCTCTGCAGACATACCAACCAATGTACTTGGGGTAAGAACTCATCCTGTAAGTATTCATCAGCTGGTTTGAAATTGCTTTTCATATTTTTATCTTGCTCTCTGCCAGGCAGCACCTAACAGCACAGGCACACAGTTTGTTTGCTAATGCACTGCCACCACTCTTCATTCTTCCTGCTTCTGGTTATCACCTGCAGGCAGGGAAAACTGTTTGGGGAGAAAGTGTTTTGCTTCTTTACTTATGTGGACTAAGTTAGTTATTATGGGAACACCATTCATGCTACTCCACTCATCTCCTACTAGGATAACTTGTTTTTCATGAAATTAAGTGCATTCTTCCAGCCTGAATCTATCTATAGCAGTACCTGCAGAGTTTACTCATTACCTGCATTTAACTCCCACCTTCCAACTCCAAGCTAGGACGGATGATTGTTAAGGTACTGAATGCTCAGGAGAAATAGGAAACGCTATGCACATACAAATACCACACATTAAGCCTCTCCTTTGGTTTGTTCTGAGGCCCTCTGTCCTGCAAATTTCTTTTTAGCATTAAAACTTTTAGTACTTGCTTCTTGGTTGCCTTTGACCAAGATTTGGAGGAGTTGTTGATATGCAGGAAGGCAGAACTGCCATGCGGAAGAATCTCAGCTAGCTGGGATCTAACTGCATCTGCCAGTACTGTCAGGGCAGTTAGAGATGATGACACCACACCAGATGTCTCAGAGATGCTCAGTGGAAAAGCAAGCAGTGACTGTCAACCTGCAACCAGCTAAATTCTCACTGGATGGTAAGGAAAAGCACATTTCCCACGAGGTCAGGGCAGCCCCGGCACAGAGCCCAGAGAGGCAGTCCATCTATATCCTTGTAAACTTTCAAGGCTTGAGTGAACAAGGTGCTAAGCAACCTCATCTAGCTTTAAATTTAGCCCTGCTCTGAACAGGGGTTTGGACCAGAGTCTCGCTGAGGTCACTTTGTGCCTAAATCTTCCCATAATTTTAAGTTTAGTGGTATGCATTGCAACACTGTACTGCAGCAAGCCAGAGCAACTGTTTGTTGATGCAGTCTGGACTGGTGCTTGCCAGTCTGCTGCAAAATAAAAAGCAGAACCAATTCATGAATGCCATCAATTTCTTCATAAAAGTTATCACAAATAAGGCATATAGATTTAGAAATAGGTGCTTTATTTGACATAACCTCAACAGGTGCCATTGCTACAAAAAGTATTATAAAATTGCTACTTACATTATTTTTATGTGCGTCTTGGTTATTTTTCCATATTATGACCCGTGTAACCCATGTATATAAACAAGTCTCCAGTCTTGCTGGTTATCCTAGGAAGCTGCTATCTATGCCAGGGACAGTCTAACAGACCACAGCACTCCCTTTCAGCATTATGATCTTTGCTAACAAACAGCCACAGACCAGGTGAACCTAGGTTGCAAAGGAGCCTAGGTAGAAAGCACAGGTAACCCAAATAAAGAGATGGAGAAGAAATGTGGGTGGATGTGGCCAAGGAAACATGCTATGCAAGAAATGTGCAGCAGAGATCTGTGCGTGTGAGAACAGAGCAAGAGCGTACTTGTCAAGTCAGAAGAAAGGGATGCTGCAAAGGTTCAGACTTAAAATGAGAGCCTGGCTGAAGGGTTTGCTGTTTAGATAGAGAGAAAAGGACAGTTTTTAAATGAAGAATGAGCAAGCCTTAAAAAATTAGACTTTGGTGAAGACCCGCAAGAATCCTCAGTTTGAAGGGGACATGTTTCGAAACATGCCTTCACGTGAAAGGCACTCATGCTCCTGAAACTACAGAAGGGTTTATATTCCATGTGAAGTCAGTGGGGGAAGGCACCACACACTCACGGGACCAAAAGGAACCGCTTAAACACTTAGACAAAGGGCTATAGCAGCCATCCCCAAAATTGCCATCACCCTTGCACACCTGACAGCAGAAGCAACAAGGAAGACAGCATCTTAGGATGTTGTTGGGAATGCAAAGAAATTAAGTAAGCAGAACGCTAAACAGCAACACTAGCAAGCGGAGCTATCAAAGAATGAAGCGATCGTATTAAGGGCACCAGGGAGCAAGCCAGCCAGGCAGGACGACTAGATAGGTTGTGTGTTCATGCTTCAAATCTGAATGAGTCACAAGCAGAACGCAATTCACACCACATTTTCCTTTATAGATGTATAATGTCAAGACAGACTCATTTCCCCCAAGGGGAGAAAAAAACCCAACATTTCTGCAGGAGAAGGGGGAGTCAAACTAATTTTCTCATCTGCAAAATGCACTTTTTATTACCACTTCATCTGTATATGTTGCCTGCTTTTTCACCTACCTACAGAGGAACTCCAGCACCGGGTCATAATTAAAGAGTTCAAGAACATTTCCATTTAAAAGGAAATGTTTACCCTCCTCACTTTTTACATGTCTAACCTTTCCAAAGGAGTATTATACAGCAAGCAAAATTAGCCCGTGGGAGTTGATAAGCCTTGGGATTGATTTTCGATTCTCAAACTCAGCTGAAATAATGCTGCGTCCAAACCACAAGTCAAAACCACATGAGACATGCAGTACCTGCTCCATCAATGTCTGATGGGACCGCTGAACACCCCCAGCACATAGGCAGGTGTCCCAAATGCTGCACCCACAACCTCAGAGCACTATCTGCTCTGCAGGCTGCCTATTACTTGGCTCAGTAACTCTTGGGAGTGGATGAAGCCCCCAACTGAGGAATGAAATGAGAGAAGGAAAGACTAGCACCTCTAGCAGGACTGAAGGTTATGGGATCAAAGATCTAGCCAGTCCAGTATGGTGCCTCCAACATCAGCTGACAGCAGATACAGAGGGAGAACCCAAGAAAACAGTCCCTCCGTTGCAATTAACACCCCCGCCATGCTCTCAACCCTCAAAAATTTGTGTCTTAGGGACCTCTTTGTCCATACTTGAGACTTTTTAGTGTCACTCTTTCCATTGATTTGTCTTCCATGAATTTGTCCAGTTGCTCTTTGAACTCAGGCAAACTTCTAAGGTCCACAGCCCTTGTTTTCACCATCTGAAGAACTTGGTATCATCAGTGACTGTGCAGCTTCATTAGCAAACTTTGTCCTGATCACTTCTGGGCAGAAGGAAACAGATCTGTCAAACTTCACTGTTTTTTTTCCTTCCCCATGGAACTGACCACATATTTTAACTTTATGCTCATCTTCAGCGGATTGCTGATCCATGGAAAGGCCGCTATCGCATTACAGCTGCAAAGTTCCCTCAAGAGCCTTTGGCAAGGAACTTTTATTAAACACCACTGGCAAATCTAAGCAAGCCACACAAAACCAGATCATCTCTCCACATGGCTGCTAAGTCCCTTGCAGAGCTCCTACAGACTTGCGTGAGCAGCTTCCTTCATATATCAAACATGTCTCTCCTTAAATCACATTTATCAATGTATCCACTGGCACCATTATTTAGAACAAGCTTTTTGATTTTAAACTGATTAAGAAATGTTCCCACACCAGCATACACCAATCTCACCCATGGTGAACATACCACAAAAAGCTGATCCTGTTTTATGAATAGGAAAACAGACTACATGGGGAAATGATTTGCCCAGATCAGATATCAAAACCAGAACAATCCATACACCCTAGCTCAGTTTCCCAATTTAATCATAACATATATTATCTTCCACTTCTTCCAGCAAGTTTTCCAGGTGTGTAAAGCAACATAAAAGTATCAGCGTTCAACAGAGGGACAAGCTTTGAAATAGAACCAGGGCAAGCCTGTCCTAGCAAGATAACAATGGTCCAATGTTCATTTCTGCACTTTCAAATTCAAAGGAAACTGTGAATGGAATTCCAGCTTTATTCCTCAGACAAATTTTTAAGCTACAAAGAGATCCCCAGAAACCAGTTTTATCCCCAAGATTTCAATTAAAATATTGCCAAATCTTTCTAGTGAGTTCTAACAAAACAAGTGAAAAGAATGACTTTGTAGCAGGCTACATCAAATGCAGTCTCAATAGTCCATGTAGCCCACCTAACCCTTACTCAGAGATCCTCAGAAAAAAAAGCATGCCAAGTTACAAAGCCAGCTTTTCTTCATTCCTCACCCTACCCATTACTCCAAGCAGCTCGGAAAGTACAGAAGGAGATACAAGAGACAATCAGAGCAGTGATGTCAGCAGTACCTGAATAAGCTATTATGGGAGACCTCTCCTATTGATCTGCTAATAGCCTCTTCAAACAGACCTCACACTCCAGGAACAGGAGAGCTGTGGTAAGAGGGTCCCAGTCAGAAAGCAATTACATTAGCTGGACATGAGCTCACTTGTTTTTCAAGAAGATGGAGCTAATTCTCAGGTCAGCATGCATCTTGGCTTTTGTTCCTCTCTCAATACAGCTTTGTCCTCTCTGACCAGGTTTTGAGGGCACACCTTTCAAAAAGTGGGACTTGGCACTGATTTTCAGCAAACTCACGGGTACTGCTGCTGTGTGACATGGTATGCAATACAGTTCGGAAGATGGCTCCCTCCTCCTCTACTGAAACTTGTCTGAGCTGCACAGCTCTGGGCACTTTACTTCACAGCCTTCTTTTAACATTTCCTCTTCCATTTCACATCATCAAAGTTCATATTACAGAGAACAAAAGCAGTCATTCCCATGAAAACTCCGCTTCCGCATCTATCCATGACAGACACTTTCTGCATCAGTCGAGTATTCTGCCCATTCTTGTTCCAAATAAATCAGAATTTATGGCTCCTGCCATTTCCATTAGTCTGACAAACTTATCAATCTGACATCTTCCCACTTCTTCCAGTGTAACACAAAAAAAGGAGAGCAATTTTTTGTGAACATCAGAAATTTGGAAGCATTTAAAAGTCAAGAAGATGGCCTTAAGAAAGCTGGCAATATTGTGGGAAAAATGCCAGGCACCTCTAAATCTCTGGTTCACTTTGTTTTCACCTAGAATTTATTCACAACATGGACAGACTGTTAGTGCATCTCCTGCCAATACCTGGCTACAGTCAAACATGCCTGCAATTTAGGGGCATAGGCTTAATTACACAGCTAAATTAAAGCATCCATTTTCCCTGGCTCTAGAAGAACAGAAAGCATCTGGGCAAAAGATACAGGCTACTGGCTGACACATTTGCTTTCCAAGCAGTAAAACATCTACAGCTTTCCAAAATAACCACTCATGTCACACATAGTATCCGTAACAGCCTCCTTAAGTATGTAATTTGCACTGGGATGACAAGTAAAATGCTTCAGGCTTGTGCACTGACACTTTCAAAATATATAGTCTAATGCTTTCTCTGTGGCACATGCTACCTTTGTGTATACAACCTACAAGCATCCAGTGGCACTAGTTGCAATGAATTCATAGAATTTCTCAAAATAATTCATTTCTGGCACAAGGACCAAAGATCATCAAATTGAATGACCCCAGGGAATGCCCAAAACAGTTACTCTCTATTCACTCTCCCTATTCTGCCTATGGCTGTACCAAGTTTGGTCAGAGGTCCCTCTCAAACATTTATTTTTCTGGAGGAAGGGCCCTAGCCTGTTTACTTGTTCTTCAAATGGAAGCCAGCCCATACCTTTGATTATTCACGGTGCCCTTCATATGCCTTTCAATTCTGTACTTTTTTCCAGCAGAAGCAGAACTGCACTCAATATTCAAGTGCAGGTGCATGACAGACATG
Source organism: Astur gentilis (assembly GCF_929443795.1). Classification (NCBI taxonomy): domain Eukaryota; kingdom Metazoa; phylum Chordata; class Aves; order Accipitriformes; family Accipitridae; genus Astur; species Astur gentilis. The sequence continues at coordinate 9,225,045 of NC_064886.1, forward strand.
GCATAGCAAGGACACCTGCAATAGTAACACTAATTCCTAAGATCAACTGGCTTTTGATCATGAGTATCAAGATGATACTTAGAAGTGTTTAACTTCAAATTGTTTCTTCTGAAGAGCAAGAAGCACCTTCAGGGCCTACCATCATTTACAGAAAAGTCAAACTGCCCATCTTCCCATAGGACCAGTTCAAGTTTGTCTACACCAAACATCAGCCAGTTTCATGCAGTCTCCCACTACTTCCTCAGCTTTGTTTTTAACCTCAACAGCACCACTTATTGGATGTCAAACCTGTATCCCACCACTTGCTTCTAAGACTCCAGAATTACCATATTTCACAATAACGGGCAGAACCTGTCATGGATAGCATGCTAAACTTAATTTAAAAAATCTGCAAAAAGGTAAAAACAGCAAGTGACAAAGTTGAATGACAGTCACAAAATTCAATGTCACTAAACACAAGCTCTCACACTGAGGGGTGGAGACATTAGAGGGAATGCACCAAATTATGTAGATGACCTCCCTGAATCAGCCCTTAACACTCAGGAAACCTCTTGGGAGTCACAGCAGACCACTCTTTACATCATCAGCCAAATACTCAGAGGTGTCAAAGACACAGTATCAGAAACCCTATGGGAAGAAGTAGAAGAACAACCAGAGAGATCTTTCTATGCCACGACACAAAGCCACGGTGCTCACGTATCGCCCCATCCTAAAGATTACAAGTAGCCTAGAGAAGGGTAACAGCAAAAAACCAGATATATATGGAATACATTCCATGAGAGGCACTAAACACAGATGGGTCTTCAGCCTCAAAAAAAAGCAGGAATCTAAAGCAGTATAAATATAACTGACAAGTGGACATGGAAAAGTTACTCACTAGTTTCTCAAGTAATGGGAATTAAGGAGATGTATGTAGAAAAATACCAGTTAAACGAGCAGAGGCAAATAAAAACTAAGAGAAGGGAACACCTTTTCCATGTATTTTTTAAATAAACTATGGAACTCATTATCACAGAATGTTACAGAGGTTAAAAAAAAAAAGCAGATCCCCAAAGGGAAAAAGCAAATTCAGAGTCAATGGCCTCACTGACCTTCTGACACCTTGAGGCACAGGGCCGACACAGAAATAGGGAAGCAAAATGAAAGGGAGAACTTACACACACACAAAAAAACCCCAACAAAACAAACCCACCATGCTGCTTCTTCAAAATAAAAGAACTGGAAGGAGAGAAGAAAAACTAATGGCCAAGATGAACACAACAGAGTGAGCTAAAAAGGAGCAAACCTGAGTTTGGCCAAGTAATCTAGAAAGCTTTGAACTCTGCTGTCTAAACCAGGCTGAACCAAACCAGCACCTACTGACTGCTTGAATGGGAGGTGCATGCACTTGAAACGCCTTTGTGAAAGACTGAAAGAGTTCACATCTCAAACATTGCAGTGGGGCGAGTTCTGCTTAACGACTAACAAACTGAAGCCCCACATGCACAAGCCCACCAGAACCGGACTCCTCAGCTGACTGAATCAATGCTGGACCCAGGACCAGGGAAATCTTTCTCTTCTCTCTCCCTTTCCCTTTTCCATAATCCCTACACCTCATCCCTTTAGACATAAACTGTTGATCAAGTCTGGGACTAAGAGCCATTCCAGCTGCCCCTAGGCTCCTCTCTGAGAAGGAGTCTAGAAAGGAAGGGGGTCTGTTCTGAACCTCATGACTCAACGGGAGGGCTCTCCTTTCTGTTTTCCCTGAAGTGATTCCCAGGTAAGCAAGGCCTGTAGTATATGCTTGGTGATGCATGGTTAATGCATGGTTAGCACATGTTACACAGTTCACTGACATAGTTTCATGCCAATTTTTGTTGTGAGCATACCAATTTTTGTGGTGAGCATGCCAATTCTTGTTGCAAGCGAATAAAACTGGAGTATTGTGAGTTAAAGGATCCCTGGTGTCGTTTCACCTTAATTGTGACCTGGGAATCAGCAAACCTGAGTCATCGTCCTGAGAAATTGGGACATGACAGCCTTCTCCTATGCAACAAACGTCAGTGAACTGGCCTTTTGACATGAGAAAAAACATTTCTAACAGATCTACTACCACTGGTTAAAAGCTAACGAGGACTTTCCCTTTCAGTGTGACTCTGCAGACGTTAACATGCAGCTGGTAATTAATCTATTTCTGCATTAGGATAACCAGACTGCATTCTTAAAACTCTACAGCTGGTTAACAAATCATATTAATGTGGCAAATTAACAAAAGAAACAAAGGCTGCCAAAGTCAGCTGAAGCTTGGAGTTCAAGGAAGCAGTTGATAGAATACTTTTGACCAGAAACTAATCAGTTTCTGAAGGAAGTAACACACTTGGTCCAGAAGGTTCCAAATTTGAGGGTTTATGATTCCTCACTTTTGTGCCTCCTCTGCATATCAGGACTTTCTGAGGAACACTCGCAGGAAGAATTCACAAGATTCACAAAGGTGTCAAATCTGGGCTCTCCTCAGTGGCCTCCTATGCAAATGCCAATATTCCTCAGTTTCATTTAACTTGGATATTCCAACTTTTAACACAAGCTGGCCTGACAGCTTTAAAGTATAAAAGACTTACTGACACCCTCTGAATATCCTTCAGAGAGTGATTTATTATTTTTAAACATAATCCTAAAGCAGCTTAATGTGTTTAAAAACGTAACATGTTAGAGTCCTTTCATCCATCATTAAAATGCCAACACACCTGTCACACCTAAAAATTCGAGAACAATCATTAATTTATTCAGGTTTTTTGACAGTTACTTTACCATGAGTTCAGAATCATAAACTTAGCTGCTCATTAACACTTTCCCAGTGGGCTTTATCTCACAAAGTCATGGCGTTCAGTGAGGGATATAGGCAGAAATGCAACTTGCAAATTTGGATACCCCCACTTTCTATAAGTGTGTTTCTTAGTGAGGGTTTGCCTACACTAGGCAATTGTGCTGGTAAGGGAGCTGGCTGGTAACTGAGACCTCCCACCATGACCAGAAGCAAGTCAGCAGGAGCTGTGTCAGCCTGGCACCCAGCCATTCTGCAGAATGATGGGACTCTGGGAGGGGCGGGGCACCCATCTTCTGCCTAAAATCTAACCCCCAAGGTTCCTCTTTTCGTAGTTATCCAAGAAAACTAACCTTTAATCCTCTACTTTGTCACATACTAAACTCAGGAGACAATGCAGACCAATTTCAGAAATGCTCACATCTCCAGATAGATTTAAGCAGCACGTGCCCCTCTGTCTGCCATAACCTTGCCTTTCAGCAAAGGTATTTTTCAGACTACACTTGGATTTGTATCAGAGATCAGACTAGGTATGTACATTTCAAACACTCACCCTGGCACAAGTTTCAACAGTGAAGCATCAAACAGCAGCTTACCACAGCTAAGGTCTCCCCAGCTAGAAACCCACAAGCATCCCAGTTCTGTCAATCCCTCCGGTTCTGCTCTACAGGAAGAGATCTCCTCTTTCTCTAGATACACAGTTTTTTCAAAGGAGCCCACTATGCTGCACTGGGAGCAGTTTTGGAAAGCAGACAGAAAACAGGAAAGTATTTTAAAAGCTAGAATCACAGATTTTTTTTTTAACCCTGGTCACGTTATCACCCTGCACACGACAGCCAGCTTCTGGTCATCACGAAGAGCCACCTACAGAGAGCTTCTTGTTTGACTTCCCCTCACCATAACCTCAGCACACTCACCTCGCCTGAGTAACTGTATTTTCCTTTCAGGATCTGCCGATATAAGCGCGTGCGGTTGTCATCTTCAAAGGGCATAGTGCCGCTCAGGAGAATGTATGAGATAACACCCAGTGCCCACATGTCCACAGAGTTCGTGTACGGCTTCCTGACCAGGATCTCGGGAGCAATGTACTCTGGGGTCCCACATGTGGTTTTCATCAGGCAGTCATCTCCCTTCTTCCGAGCACTTGCCAGTCCAAAGTCCGTTATCATGATTTTGGAATCTGTTCCTGGATGGTAGTACAACAGATTCTCTGGTTTTAAGTCCCGGTGTGTGATACCCAGCGTATGCAAGTACTTCACACCATCTAACACCATCTGCAGCACACGCGTAGCATCCCTCTCGGTGAAGGAACCTTTAGCAATGATTCTATCAAACAGTTCTCCTCCAGTCGCCAATTCCATCACCATGTACACACGGTCCTGGGTCTCAAACACCTCAATAAGCTGGATGATATTGGTGTGCCGAACCCGCCGTAGCACACTAAGCTCCGACTCACACACTTCTCTCCCCTCCCGGTATTTGGTCTCTATCATCTTGATTGCGTAGGGCTGCTTGGTAGCCTTGTGTTCCACCCGTACAACACGGCTAAAACTCCCTCTCCCAATCAGAGCTTTAATGTCATACTTGGCTGTCACTCTGGGGTCAAATTTGGCACGGTATTTAGCCACTTTGTTCTTGCGGGGTTCGGGCTGGTCCACATGGGCAGGGAGGTGGTTCCCAGGATATGGACTAGTGTGACGCGGAGGTGAGGGAGAGCCAGCTTTGATGACAGTCCCACAGTCATCTTTGATGAAATGCTTGTATATGTCACTGTGGCCTGTGTAAGGTTCAACTTTTTTAACCAGGTCTAGCTGCACATCTTTGGGGGGCTCGGGAAGCACTTTGCTTGTCCCACAGCCCATCACTGAATGGTGTTAATTCCCTATCAAGGCATTTTCCCGGGGCAGCATCAGCAGCAACCACATCCAGGGCAATGCCCACATTTGAACCTTAGGAAATAATGAGAAGAAACAGAGACAGGAATCAGCATAGCAAAGTTTCAAACAGGAAAAAAATACAAGTGGTTCACATCTCAATGGAGCCATGCTACCACAAACTAAGAGTGGGGGATCTTCACTGTACTATACTACAGAGCATGCACAGTGTTTCGTTGCTTTCTTCACAAGCTAGTGAAGATAGTGCCTATAAAAACACAGTCATGGTCAGAACACATGTCTGTGGAAATCACACAGTATCTCTTTATTGAACATAGTTTAATGCTCCCAGCTGAGCACTGAATCGCAGAGTTGCAGAATGGCTGAGGTTGGAAGGAACCTCTGGAGGTCATCTCCTCCAGCCCCAACTGCTTAATAAAAATCAAATTAAGGAGAGAGATGAGCACTTTCCTTAATTTTGTTTAATCTGCTCAACTTCATAAGGCAGCAGCCACTCCAAATCTTATAGTTTTGAAATTTCTCACTAGAAACTCCACAAAGTATCTCAGCAACTTGTTCACTTAACAAATCTTCCTAAGATTTTCTTTATATTCAGTTGTACTGGTGTCTTAAACCTCTCACTACTTTGCTCCTGGGGATCAATTAAACTGCACAGGAGGCAGGGAATACAGAGACACACTGGTTTTAAGATGCATTTTACCAATTAACTCACTGCATCCCCTGCAAAAAGGCAGGCCTTACTTAACCAGAGCAGCTTCTAGCTAGCAATTCCCTCACCCTCCAAACCCTAAGAAATCAAGGTGGGCTTTGGCATATTTTAACATCCTCACTCAGCTTTGCTTTCTCTTGCATCTTCATGTACCAAGTGGCACTTCTGGTTTTCCATATGGAGCTGGGTGTAGGCAGCAGAAGTGGTATTTCTACCAGCTTTTCCAGACTAGAGCAAAAGGAGGTCTTGCTCATCATACTGTACACCAGCAGAACCAAATCAGCGGCACTTCAGCAAGCCTTTAGGGGCTGATTAAAACAGCACGACTGGCTGGGAGATGGAGAAACTGCCTGTATGTGCTCTGGCAGTTAGCCAACAGTTTTAAATTTCTACTCTTTGGCTCGGAGCCCATCAATACAGTGCCTGAGCCTTCACAGGCAGCTACAGAAAAGCCGTTAACCTTGAAATGCAATCGTATGCCTTACCATCACCAATCGTATCTTCACTCATTCACCACCTCTCCAAGCAACCATTCAGCACGAACAGCAGAAAGGGAACCCCAGCTGGTCTTCCATCAGGAGAATTACGTGGAGAAACAAGACAGATTTTAGAGGGACACCCAGAAGAAGTTTAGACTCTACATCCAATCTGGAAAGAAAACAAGGCTTTAGTTAAGACTCAATTTTAAATCAGACATCATCAAAGTAACTTCTCATGGAATACCTCCTGGCAGTAGCGCAAAGTTAAGCACACCAACCATGCACAAACATGACTATACTAAGGTGCAAGCAGTAGAAATAAAAAACAACTTCATAGAAACCTTAACCAACTTTCACCAAGGGCCATCTTGTAACTGGATGTTCATACAGATTAAAGTACCGTGACAAAATGCAAGTAAAATAGTATAGCTAGTCCTGAATAATGCCTCTCATGGAGAGTTTTTCCCAGCATTATTCTTCCTTAACACATATTAAGTTCACAGAGAAATGGCATGAGAGCACCTGCAAACAGAGTAATTCCACACGTAGAGAAGCACTTGTGTAAAATGTCCCACCCGTACAAAAAAACAATGAGAAGAATCAAACACTTGAAAACATCGTATATAAATCCACTATTAACTGAGATCAGGCATGAACCACGAGTATGTCAGCAGCTCTTCCCCGTACGTGTAAGGGTCTCAGTGAAGTCTATAGAACCCCAGAGCTGCATGCCACAGCCAGCAACAAAATGCTTAGCCCCATGTCAGAGCAGGTGGCAACGCTCCTGTGTAATAATCACCGAGAGTTTGGGAGAAGGAACTAACATGTTAGAGAAACGAGGCATTACAAGGCCTCTCTGAGCAGGAAATCACACACTCTGAGGGTGCTAAACTATTTGAGAGAGGACAGAACACCTGAGCTGGGGTTATAAGTAACAAGGAGGAACATGGGATTTATGCTTCAGTATCTACTCGCTTCTCTCCTTGGACAACCCACATGTTACATCCCGCAGCTCAGCAGGGCAACACCTCAGCTCTGGCTGATTCAGAAGCTCCTCCACCTCTCCAAAAATAATCAGGGCCTGAATGGTTTAATATCTGAGGGTTTCCCTGTGGATAAGGGGCATCAGCCACCCAAATAACCCACCTGAGGCCTAGCAGGCCTTCCACCACCAATTAAATATCTCACAACTTGAAGCTATTTCATTTCATTTTTCTATGAGATGCCAGTAAGGTAATTTGAAGATACCAGCTGTTAACTGCGTTAAGAAATGCTCACACACAGCAACCTTCAAATCACACCTAAGCCAACACAGCATGTCTGAAAGCACCTTACCTTTAGTTTTACTAATAACTCTCAAACGTGCCTCTTACTGCCTGACACAAATCTGGTATTACCAGTCACCCGGCTAGCAGTGTAAGCCTTTAGTGGGTTTCTGTGGGGAAACCCGGGGCTGGGCTGCTGCAGCACTGCAGGCAGCTGTGCCGGAGCCGGTGGCAGGCCAGAATCGGTCGAACCAACCGGCATTTCCAAAACTCGGGTCGTTTTTCAACGCTCAGCCCCAACTAGGCCGGTTTTCCCCCATCCTTTCCGGGGAGGGGACCCAGGGCCGGGCCGGTGCCGGTAGCTGGTCCCGCGGCAGGCTCAGCTCCAGGCCTGGGAAGCACAGCGCCCGTCCCGGTGTGGGGACGCTCCGGGAGGCGGTCAGGGCTCCCTCCCCGGCCCGCCCGTACCCGCGGCCCAGCGCCCCGGGCAGGGGCAGGGCTGAGGGGCCAGGGCCCGCCGCGCCCGCGCCTCCCGGGCCGCACCGCTGCCGCGCCGCGGGGCCGAGCCGCCAGCGCCCCGGCAGAGAGGAGAAGGGAGAGGCGGCCGGAGCCGGAGCCAGAGCTGCCGGGCCGAGCGGAGCGGGCGGTCCCGGACAGCGGCCGCTCCCACACTCACCTCGGCCCGCTCCGGCCCGCGGTTCGGCGCCGCCTCCTGACGTCATCCCCGAGCGCCGGGGACGCCCGAAGGGGCGGGGACACGGCGCCCGTCGATTGGCGGAGGAGGCGGCGGCGGGCGGGGCCCCGGCGGGGAAGGGTGGAGGGAGCGCTGTTCCGCCGTCCCGCGCTCTACCGCCCCCTGCCGGGGCCGCCGGGAACACACCCCCCCCTCCCGCCCCCCGCCCCCCCCCGCCTCCGGACCCCCCTCAGTCCCACGGGGCCCGGGACCTCCCTCAGCTCTGTGGGTCCCAGCAGCCCCACAGGCCCCGGGACCCTCTTCGGCCCCACAGGGCCGTGGGACCCCCTCAGCCCCACGGACTCCAGAACCCCCCCTCACCCCACAGGGCCCTGGGACCCCTCTCAGCCCCACGGGTCCCAAGGACCCCCCTCCCCCCCCCCCCCCCCCAGCCCCCTGAGCTGCAGCACCCCGCTTGGCCCCACAAGGCCTGGGACCCCCCCTCTTAGCCCCGTGGGTCCCAGGCCCCCCTCAGCCCCACAGACGAAGCAGGAGGCCCCCCGGACAGGCATGGTGTTCCTGCTCCCCACACTCCTGCCTCCGAGGGGTGGCCATGGTGGCCCGCTGCCTGAGGAAGGATGGCTCCTCACCTCCTTTTGGGAGCCAAACCCAGTCCAAAGGGATCCCCAGCAGCGCCTGGGAGAGCTGCTCCCACTGAGGGCTCCCTGCTGGGCTGCGGAGCTCTGGAAAAACACTCCCTTTGCAAGAAAACCGCCCGGAAGCGTCGGTCCCTTTTCCTTGGCAGGGAAAACCAGGTCCCTGTGGGCTAGCTCTTGTGCACAACAGAATAACGAGGCACATTCCTTCCTCCTTTCTCTTGCCCAGCTACTAAGTGCCACAAAACCCGCAAAGCTTGCTTGGTAACTGCTGGTGGACTTTCTTCCTAATACCCTTTCCCCTTCCTTAAACCACTCCACGTTTCAGCCCTAGATGACCTGAAAGTAGCAGGGCGCGGGATGACACCTTCTTGCAGACATGCTGACGGCACTTCTTGCTCCAGGGAAGGTACCCTCGGGCTTGTTTTCCAGGCTGCTGTTGTGTCATTCCTGACACAGTTTGGGTGGAGAGGGGCTATTTTCACACTCTTACCATGCTTTTAAAAATAGCTGGTTTTATTTTAACGGTCCTGGGCTCTGGGTGTTTAAAATGCGTAGCAAGTCATACCGTAATAAAAGTTATACCTGCTGATGCACGCTATTGTCATCGGCTTCTTTCCCATGTCATTCCAGAGACGGTACAGAAATGCATCACAGGTCTGAGAAGGGGCTGCTTGGGCTGTGCTCGGTGGATCTGGTGAGTTGTACAGTTTCCTGCAAGGGAAATTAGCTGGTTCTTGTTGTCCTACACAGTAATGGTGCTGCTGGTAACTTTTTCAGCTCTATAACCTCCCAATTTTCTGTCTGGAGATGTTTCCACAGCCACACATCCCCCACACTGTCCCTGGGAGGTGGCTTAGCCTGTGCCCGATGTAAAACCTTGCACGTGTCCCTATTAAAGCTGATACTCTTATTTTAGGCTGTTTCTCAAGGTCATCCCAGCTTGGTGCCACCAGCAAATTAAAAAGTGTGTGCCTCTCCTTGTCAGCTTGGCTGCTACAGATGGGCGTACAGCACCAGGCTGCCTCACCTTGGCCACAGCTGTTCAGACAGGGATAACCGCTCTGCAAGGATGGCTTTCCCTCAGGGTTTTGCATCTTCTGTTAGTCACTTCCTCACAGCTTTGTTTCCCAGACGGTTCATGAGAACATCAAATGAGGCAGTTACAGGTACATCACCACCGCTAATTGTCAGGACAAAACTGTCAAAGAGCCAACACCAATCAAACTCTTGGGCCAGAAGCATGGACTTCTGAGAACTTCAATCAGAGAGGCTTTTGCTTGTATTATTTATGCCATGGTAGTGCTCCAAGACCCACTGGAGCCAAGAGAACATCACATCAGACATCCGTGTGAAGCCAACATACCCACTCTGCAGACTACCCAAGGACAAGGCCAGAAGGACCTGTAGCTCACTGCAGAAGGTTTGGGGGAAGTGTGAAACCTGTGATGGAGCTTGAGAGCAGGCAGGGATCTTGGGGAACTGTCCTCTCATCTATGTGATCCACTGCCTGCCGGTTTGGGCGCTCATTTTGAGTTTGGGGCCAGTGTCAGTTGGGCTCTGAAACTTGTTACTCAATCTAGGGCATTTCTGCAGCTACAGCAAGAAGTTTTATGACCAGGGTAAGCATCTTGCCGCAGAGGGCACTGGCTGCAGGCTGCAAACCCCTGACCACTGCGGAGGCTCTGCAGCCTCTTGCCCCGCTGTCCATGGGCTGTCATTTTCTTGTTTCTTGATTGACTTTCACCTGGTTCTGCCTCCTCCCTTCCAAGATGTTGCTCTCCCAAGAAAGGAGCCTCACCCTGCTCCTCCTTATTTGCCCCTTCAGAAATACCCTGCCACCTCTTACCCCCCCAAGACCCACAGCCTGCCTCCGGCACTGTGGGAGGGATTCAGCCCATCGAGGCAGGGATCTCTATGAAGAAGCAGCAGCAGAGGTGACCCCGCAGCCTGGCTGCTCCCTCCTGGGAACCACCATCCCTCTGCAAGGATGCATTCCCCTTAGGGTTTTGCATCTTCTGTCAGTGGCTTCCTCACAACTTCTCCTGTGGAAGCTGCTAAAGGCAAGCTGGGACCACGGGGGTGATGCCAGCTACCCAGAGAGGTGGAAAATCCTCCCTCCTTGGAGATGCACAGCTCCCCTGGAGACAGCCTTGAGCAGCCTGCTCCAGCGCCGGGGTAAACCCGGCTTGGAGCAGGAGCTCAGACAATAGACCTCTGAAGCTCCCTTTGCATCCAACCCCCACCTGCAGCACTGCTGTCTGAATCCAGAGTCTCATGGGGGTGCAGTGTGATGGAAATGGCCAGCGCCACCTCCAGCATCCCTCGGCACCCCCAAGCTAAGCTGCCCGGAACATCGCTGCACGTCCAGGGCACAGGGCAATTCTGGGAGCCCGGGGCTCCCTGCTGTGCCAGGCCATAGGAAGCCAGAAGAGGAGAATGGGGTCCCTCATCTGCCATTGAATGGACATGCAGTGAAGCGGGAAACCTGGATTTCCTCCGAGCCACATCCCAGCCCCACGCAGCAGTGAGCCCGTGCCTCAGCGGCCACGCCAGGCCAGAGCTCAAGGTTGTCCCAGCAAGGCTGAGCAGAGGTCGGAGAGGGAGGATGTTCAATTAAAGCTGCTTAAAAAAGAAATCCAACTTTCCATATGCCTCTCTGGAGAAAAAAAAGCCCCAAAGCTGAGCGCAGGCTGGGGGCTGAGCATGGCCCCAGCGGCAGAGGTGACTCCGGCTCAGCCGTTCCCACTGTGTCCGATCTGCGGGGATTGAGGTTGCCTTTTGGCATTTCTTTATGGAAAGTTGGACATTTGGCTCGGCAGAAATCCCTGCGCGAGCTCGGATGGCGGCCAGCCCTGCGACATAGTGTCCTCCAGGGTACGCACGGCTCTCGACGCTTGCTCTCCCCCCGGCGCGCTGGGGTGCTGGTGATGGTGGAGACGGCTCTGCCCGTCAAGGCTGGTGCCTGGGTGTGCTCCTGCATGGGGACATTGGACTGGAATGGTGGCACTGGGGAACGTTGGAGGGCAAGGAGCCATCCCACCTTCGCTGGTGGCGCCAGAACAGCTTCAGCCCATCCTGTTGGAGAAACCTAAATGTGTCCCTGCAGACGAGGAGTCATTCCCTGACCAGCACCTTCGCCAGGAGGAGTTTCCCTGGGCAAAGGAACAAAGGATTCAACCATTGCACGGCAGAGGTGGTGGGCAGCATGGCCGGCCGGGAAGTTGGCCCTCGTGTTGCCATGCCACGTGTGCCGTCCCACTCACACAGCTGCCCAGAATAGTGTCACCATCTGGTTTCAGCTGCCCGGGGACACGGGGGCCTCCCCGGCCCCTTCTGTGATTACAAAAAGTGAATTCAAACATCAACTCAACCTAACTCGGCCTTCCTTTATCCCCCCCCTTTTTTTTTTAATAATTCAGGTTTGTCTCTTAGAAAAGAGAGAGGGAGATAATGTCTGCAGAGCATTTAATCTTCTGCCCAAAGAATAGCAGAGAGCAAATTAGGATCTACTCCAATTAATTTGCCTTGATGGGCAAAATCTGGAGGGCAGCCATATCTGGGAATTAAGAACAAAAGCGGGGAGTGTAAAGTAGGTCGCTGGAGTTTCATAACCACAGCGATGGGTTTTCACAGCACGCTGGGTGCTCAGAGGCGCCCAATGCCCGGGGCCACCAGTCCCCGTCCCCCCCGTCCAGCAGCCACGGGTTTCAGCCTGGGCAGTTGCTTTAAGATGCTGGCCAGCGTGCAGGGAACCAGCTGTTTAGTTTGGGGGGCAGAAACGAGAATGTTGTCCCTTCCCACAGCAGGACACGGCCACAGGGCTGTCCCAAATCCTTGGGCCCAAGGGGAGGATGGACAGTGGCTGCTTGTCCCAATTTCGGAGCACCCGGCAAGCTTTGCCGGGGGTCGGCATGCCCATCCTTGCTGTCACACTGCCACTCTCGGCCTTGAGGATGTTTCCTTGAAGGAGGACTAAGGGTGACATGGTGACAGCAGGTTTAGGGCAGTGCTCTGCTATGGCCCATTGCACTGTGGTGTGTCAACAACCCCCAATGACCCAGAGGCCCATCCTAGCCCAACATCCCCAAATCCCAGCCCCAGCTCCCTGGAGCCATGAGTGCCTGCAGGCTGTGCGTGACATACTCCGGTGTCACGTATGGGGATGCCTTCCAGCTGTAGAACATGCGTGGTAGCATAGCCAAGGGTGCGGCCATGCATGGTGACATGCTGGTGCGCAGGACATGGGGTGACATAACCAAGGGTGTGGGACACATCTGGTGACATCTTCCAGGGCATGAGATGTGTGCGGCACATCTTCCTGCGTGCAGGATCAAACACCCAACACGTTTGGTGGCTGTTTGTAGATCTTCCTAAACACCCACAAGCTCCCGGCTGGATCGAAGTGGCGCGGTTTGGTGTATGCCAGTGTCACCACCACAGTGACGGCCTGGCAGAACGCTGCTTCAGTGGCCCTCCAGCTCCCCGGCCACCTCCCACCACCCCACTGCAGGATGATGGGGAGAAGCCAGCAGCGGCGAGCCCACCACTCCTGGTCCCGTGGAGGTGCCGGCGGTGTGACAGGCGCTGTGCGGTGCATCGCCGGCGCCCGTCCGGCGTTTATCCTCTTAGCCACCCTGCAGGGATCCGGCACTAATTCACCCTTAAACACAGGATTGTCAGGAACTGGAAAGGAAAGAATCGACAGATTATCCCCCCAGCGCCAGCGTTAAACACGGGGAGTGGCAGCTGCCGGCCGAGGAGAGCCAGGACGGCATTTTGCCCCATGTCCCGTGGGGCAGTGGGCCCTGGGGTCAGTGCTGTATCCCAGCAAAGGCTACTGGCAGCCCGTCCCTGCTCCTCTCCATGTGATGTTTTGCGTCCCCCCACAAGCCGGCTCTGGGTTGGTTAATAAAAGAAATAGCATGAAATAAATATGGGGTCCCTCCGTAAAGCTGAGGGATCGGCAGTGACTTCTTAGCCCCCCGGGATGCACCACGGCACAACAATCCAAGTAGCATTTCCTGGCCCTGGATCCTGGCAGGGTACCGGGGCAGCTGGGGTGATATCCCAGAATTCAGGGATCACACGTTTAAGTGACTGGACCTCGCAGGAAGAGGTATTGCAATGAAACAAGCAATAATTTTCCCTGGCTCAATGAGGACAGTGATAATTGAGCTTCTCGCTCGCACGCTAAAGGCTTTCAGACACAGACCAGCCTGCAAAGGCTTCCCCAGAGCAAAACTATGACCGTGCCCCATGACTGGCCACAGGAATGTTTTTGGGACAGCCTTGAAGTCACCCTGGGAATCAAAGAAACTGCAGCAACTCACTACTCACAGCATGTAGCTGCTTTTCTCATTGCTCCTGCTTGCCACTGAGCCTTACATAGTCCATGGCGTGGTGGCACTTGTGTCAGCCGGAGGATTTTGACGGTCAGAGTGCTGTTGCCTTTACTGAGCGGGATGGTTTCCCACATGCTGGCCAGATCTACCTGCTGGGCCAGCCAGGAGCCATTGATCTGTGCAATCGATGGGGTGGCCCATTTGCAATTTTAATGTCCCTTTTGGTGACGGGTGGGGGGAGATGGCTGTTCCCTGAAGAGCAGGGAGGTCGCTTTGCCAACCCACATCTAGGGGAACTAGTTTGCCATGATGGGGTTTAGTATGCTAGGAAAAAAAATCTGAAGTTTGCAGCATAACAGCAATAGCGATGGGAATAACAGTGTCTCGCACTGATAGACACAAGTTTAACCAAGTTAAACTCCAGCACATCATCTTGGCTTAACTTCAACAAGTCCCACTTGGACCTGGATGAAAGCTTCAGTTCCATGGTTTTCTTCACCTATATCATCTCAGCTGAAAAAACCCTCCTCTCCTCCCTGCAAACCCCAATTTCCTTGATGACCGTTAATAGGACCAAATATAGCAGGACCAAAATAAAAGGGAAGGAAAATGGGATTTCTTTCAGCAAATTGTCTGATGCCACTGGAGTTACCTGTCAGAGGACAAGCTATGGGTGTTTTCCTAAGATGCCCCTTAAAATAAAGAAACTATTTGACCCATTACTAAAGGGAGTATCCTCTATGCCTAGCCCTGAAAAGCAGCTGTCGGGGAACAGCAGGGCGGTGGGAATCCCCAGTACAGCCCTCCCTGGGCCATCGTGGTCCCATGGGCTGCCCACTGTGGCTGCGGGTGATGCACCGGGGGGACAGAACCACAGATCCCCCCGGGGACCCTCCCTGGGGGCTGGTGCAGGGACGGTCTCCTCTCCAATCCCCAGAGCAAACCCAGAGCTTAGGAAGGGCATGAGGGGCATCCCATGGCAGAGAGACGAGAGAAATGTAAAAGTGTCTTTTAATATAAATATAAATCCATCTGAAGGGCTGCAGGAGAGGACCGTGCCCCCCGAGGGATGCCCGGGGATGGGGAGGTGGGCTCAGTGGGGACTGCGGGCACCTGTGCCCCGCCAGTGCTGGGGGACCAACCCGGGGCATTGGCCGGACCCCCCATGGGCGGGCAGGGCTAGAGCCGGGGCATCAGCAGCGGCAGGGCCAGCAGGGCCAGGAGATGGGGATGCGGGGGGGTGGCCGAGCCCCGAAGCGTGGCCTGGTTGGTCTCGGCAGCCGGCGAGCCATGGGCACTGGCCAGGCGTCCCCGGGCACTGCACAGCTCCTGCAGGTTCCCCTGGAACTGGATCTTGCGGGACTCCTGGCGCAGCGATTCCCAGATGGCGGCCGCCTCCTCGGGACAGTTTGACAGCACCTCGGTGGCACAGGCGTGGAAGTCGTCCCAGGACCTGGGGAGATGGGCAGGAATCAGGGGCAGCGCAGGTGGCAGGTCACCCGACCGTCCCAGCAGCTCCCACGGGGATGGGGACACTCACTTGCAAATGGTGTCAAGCTCCTGCGCCTCCTCGCTGCCCTCCTCCCTCTGCTGCTGGACGCTCTGGGCCATGCTGTCCCCCAGGCTGAGGAGGCAGCCAGCGAAGCCCTTGTAGATGGTGTCACACTTCCCCGCCATGCTGACAGGCTCCTGGCTCGTGGCTGCGGGGGAGAGGAAGATGGATCTGAGGCCCCGCAGAACCCCCTGACGGCTGTCACCCGCCTGGCTCAGGGGCGCATGGTGTGAGGGTGTCACCAGGTGGGGGTGACACCAGGTTCTGAAACGTGGTGAGGGGCTGACAGCCCCCTTCCGCATCCCGCCAGATCCCTGGCATCCTCTCCCCAGGCGCTCGGAGTGAACCTGCGCTCCTGGCCCGGGAGCCCGACGTGGTACAATGTGATGACCCCGCAAGCGATGCTGCCATTAGCCGCAGGGGAAGAGCGGTGTGCCGGCCACTTCGCCTCGGGCCTCCCGGGCTCTTCCCAGAGCCATCTGTCCCAGCTTTTATCCCCTAACAGAAAAGATTAATTTGTGACTACAACAGAAAAAAACCCCAAACAAACAAAAGGCTCAGCAAGATGGAGAGCCTGCTCTTACTGCAGTGGGAGGGAAAGGGAATAGGGGAAGGGGAAAAGGGGGAGATGATAGGGGGAAGGGGGAAGATGGAGGGGGAAGGGGAAGGGGAAAGAGGAAGGAAAAGGGGAAGAGGAAAGGGGAAAGATGAAGGGGAAAGGGAAGGGGGAAGGGGAAAGGGGGAAAGGGAAGGGGGAAGAGGAAAAGGGAAGGGAAAAGGGAGAAGGTGAAGGGGGAAGGGGAAAGGGGAAAAGGGAAGGGGAAGAGGAAAAGGGAAGGGAAAAGGGAGAAGGGGAAGGGGGAAGGGGAAAGAGGAAAGGAAAGGGGAAGAGGAAAGGGAAAGGAAAAAGCGAAGAGGAAAAAGGAAAGATGAAGGGGAAAGGGGAAGAGGGAAGGAAAAGGGGAAAGATGAACCGGGAAGGGGAAAGAGGAAGGAAAAGGGGAAGGGGAAGGAAAAGCACAAAAGGAAGAGGCACAAGTACAACTTTGGCTGCTTCACCCTGGGAAGCCCCAATTCCCTGTTCTGCTCTGCAAGGGATGAACCACTGGGACCACTGGTGAACCACCACTGGCCAAGCCCCAGTGCCAGCCACAGGATGATGGGTGACAGTGTGTTGGGGATGACCGCAAGTGCCATCCACAGCCAGGGGGAAGCCCCAAAAGAGCCAGTGTGTGGCTGGGTCACAGGGAAACGCTGCACGGTCGGCTTGGCTCTGCCCTGGGGGTCCGGCAGGGCCAGATAGATGTGGGTTCCCCAGGCCAAGTCATGGGAGGCACTGTACTTTCGAAGTGCCGTGGGTGTCCACCTGGGAGGTTTCTAAGCTGAGGATGCTAAAAAGGCATGAGGACAGTCCCAGAGGGCTCCCCTGCAGGAAAGTGACCCCAGAAGCCTCTGAAAATTGCCCGGCAGCTGCCAAAACAGCCACGATGTCTATGTCTCCAGAGAGCTGTGTGCCATGCTGCTGGCACCCCGTGCCTGTGCCCCTGGAACAATGCCCCGAGCAAAGTGTCTGTGGCCAAGACTAAGAGCAGGCGAGCCTGAAACCTCAGCCCGTCATGGAGCACGGCGGGTGTTCACGATGAGAAACGCCCCGAGCATATCACCGAGGAAAGTCTCAGATTGACGCCAGCCATGAGGGTCTCAGATATCGCAGGTATCGATAGAGAAAGTGGGATCCCTTGCTCCTTTTTTGACCCAGCAGGGCAACAAGTGTGTCTCCCACCAGCCCAGGGACACAAGGGCTGGTAGGGCCAGCAGATGCCTTCCCTCGGCCAGCTGGTCCCTGTTGCAGGCTGGGTTTTGTCCTCCTGGGCTCTAATGCCTGGCACAAGCTCTCTCTTCCACCCAGCTCCCTCAGCAGGGCAGGCAAGGAAGGAGAAACCAGGAGGGCAAATCTCTGCTATTCCGCTGCAAAACCATGGGGGAAGAACCTCCCCCCCCCGGCTCCAGCAGGGAGAGAGCCCCAAGGGAAACGCACCGAGGGAGTTTCCCAGGGTGCTGCAAGCGATGTGCGGACACGGCTATAATGCTTCTAGGGAAGGGCCTGAATCGTCCACCCCCGAGCCCGAAAACCACCCCAGGCTTGGTAGTCCCCATCCTCCCCGCTCTGCACAGCACTAGACCACGGCAGGGATGCTGCTGGGTACTGCTGTGCCTGGAGCCGGACGGTGTCTTCCCTCGGTTCTGGGAGGAGTGGGAGACCGTGGAGGCGGGATGAGGTGCAGGATCTGCCGGATGACCGTTCCCCAGCGGGCAGGATGACCTCCGAGCCCCGGGTGTAGGAGGGCAGGCAGGGAAAGCCAGCAGGAGCATGGGGTCGGCCGACAGGGCTGGCTTAGGGCGCTGCTCGGGGCTGGAGAGCCGGAGCCCGGGGACTGTCCCTGCCTGAGCAGAGGGACCCCGGGCAGTGCCACGAAGCCGCTTTCCTCCTTGCCCGGCAGCAGATGGAGCCACGGTGGCTCGCTGAGCCTGGGGGCAACCGGGCATCTCGCTCCCCGCAGCTAGAGACGGTACGGGCGGCGCAGGGGCAACGAAGCCGGAGACGGCCGGGGGTCCCCGCTCCCACCCGCCAGCCTCCCCGAGGAGAGACCCTGGGGATGTCCCATCCGCAGCCACCGGCGAGTTCCGCAGCCCGGGGCACGGAGCAGCTCCCGGTTCTCGGCCCCTCCCCATCCCGGCGGCACTCACCGAGCTGGAGGAGCAGCGGGCACACGACCCCCAGCAGCCGCCAGCAGCCGCAGCCCATGGTGCGGACCCCACCGCCGCCGCCGCCACCGTGTGCTCCGCGCTCCGCCGCCACCGGCATCCCCGGCCCCGCCGCCCCGCCCCCGCCCCCCCCCCCCTGCTCCTCCTCGCCCGGCCCCGGGCTGAGCCCTCCCCGCCGGCCGCCGCAGCTGAGCGGAGGAGCGCCCCGGAGCTGGAGCCCAGAGAATGTAATCCTGGGAGGGAAGAGGAGCCGGAGACGGTTTTGCTGTGAAAAGGGGAATTAGTGTCTCCTTCCCGCGACCAGCTGAGCACCACCGGCCATAACACAACCTCCCGGCTCTCTCCCGGGAAGGAAAGACAGATGGCACCAGCTGGACTTGCCCGGGAAAACTCAAGCAGAGGCTGCAGGGGAGATCTGGGAAAAGAAACGGGATCCCAGCCCCTCACCTGGGCTCCCAGCTGGAGATCATTTCACAGGGTTCAGGACTGGTTCCAAAGACCACACAGCCTTTCCTCCACAGCATAAGAGAAGCAGGTTGCCACTTTTTTTTTTTCTCAAAAAGTTTTTTTATTGAATTGTTCTTAATGTTATTTCAAAAAAAAAAAAAAAATCAAAATTTAGATAAAAAGAAAAACCCTGGTGTAAAATGAAAACTAATGTCTGAACCATGAACATGCTCTGATACACAACAGAAATGATGGCCCCCAAGGGCTCACGCAGCTTGCCGCTGCCTGACCATCCCGACCTAGAGCACCTCCTCGGGTCACTCCAGAGGCATGCGCGCACAGCCCCCCTGCCCAAATCTGCCTGCACCACCTAGGATGGGCTGGACACCCCACTACAGGGGCAGTGGGCATCTGGAGTTAAATAAACCCCCCTTCCTGCTCAGCTGATATCCTCTCAGCTACTCACCCCAGCAGGGAGGAGTTTGAGTCCTTGACTAAGATACCAGTACTAGTTTCTGGTCAACGAGGAGCACATGTGCCCTGCAGCCCCCTCGCTTGGGGCTCAGCACAAACCTCCCTTCTCTTCTGCTCACGGCAGCAGACTCCAAACTAAAGGGGTAAGAAATCCACTGGCTTCTGCTGAATGCAACTTGGTCTGCCAGCCAGGCCTCAGGGACGGATGGGCAGGTGAAGAGACTTAACTCTCTCAAAAAGAGGCTAGGAAAAATTCCTATTTAGGAAAAATAAGCCAAGTGAGCGTTCAGTGACTATTTGGGACTATACATAGAAGGCATTTGCCTTAGAGACATCACACACATGTTGATAGATTTCCTGGCAAGAGCTCTTAACACAAGCCATACGTGGTTAGTAACTACTGGATCTGCTGGGTGGGCTTCCACGGAGCAGCCCACAAGGTAGCCAGGTCCTCCTAGGTCATGCCAGGGGTGACCAGGCCCTGGAGCATGATCATGAGGCGACGAGCAGGCTTGCTCAGCGTGTTGTGGGGTTCCACCTGGAGGAACTGGAAGAGCTTCTGCCGCACCTGATTCATGACTGACCCCATGTGGTCTCGGGTGATGGGGTCACTGTGGTCCAGGTGCATCACCGCTTCCTCCAAGTAACTGAAGGGGATAGACCACGGTTAGAACCAAACTCGACACGCAATTCCAATCCGATTCAGTTCATTTTAGCACTGAAGATGAGCAATGCTGCTCCCCCCACCCACCCAAACTCAGTGTGGTATGTTCAGCCGTCAGAACATAAATGTTACTGACTCACAGCAGAGTCCACCTATCCCTTCTTCAACACGTAAGGGCAGCCTACAGCTTCCAGCCTGCAGTATGTGCAACACAACCTGGCTGCCTGAACCAAAGCAGGCACAACAGCAAGCTAGAACTCCCTGCAGTGCTGCAGGTGGCACTTGGCCACAGGCCATGCCTGGTCACAGCTCTGTAGATATTTTCTTTGATGCCTTTTTAGCATAAGCAGAATTAGTCACTTACTAGACAGTAAAAATCCTCAGCAGCGAGGCTGATTTCATGTAGGGATATATTTAAGGTCTTCTTTCAATATGTCTGTCCAGGAAGGGTTGGGGGAAAAGCAAGAATTTTACCAACAAGCCATTCTGAAATTCAGATGAGCCATAAACTTTCAAACCACAACCTGAGAGTAAGGCAATGTGGTCACTGGAAAAGGTTTTCATTAACAGACCAGCCTGAACTTAGCAGCAACTTTAACTCTGATTACCAGCTCATCTGTAACTTTAAGCTCTTTTTCAGTTTTCCTAGCTTGCGTCATCCCTATTGTTAACTTGAGTTAAAAACTCCATTTAAGCCATTTTCCATACAAGCCATGGCCAAAACCTGCAGGTACCTTATCCAGTTAGTTTTTTAGGGCAGGTAACAGGGTTTTGACTCACTCAAAATGTTCATGGCAAGTATCAGCACAGTCACTATTTTGTCATATGAGCTTTGCTTAGAACATCTAACAGACATTACTTCCAGTAGCTCCTGCTGCCACCTCCCACTGAACCTGTCTGGCAGTCACGATGAGAAACTGCCAACAGAAAGTCCAGTGATGGGTTAAGAATTGAGGACAGAGCAAAGCTGCTCTGTATATTGAGCTATCCAGGAAACAGCACTATCCCTCCTTTTCCCTCCACAGGGGAATTGTTCCTTGGTTAAAGGAGATCACTGCACAGACAGCAAATATTTACAGACTACAATCCAGGAGGTAACAGCACCTACAGCTTGCTATCCCTCCTGCTACTACCTCTGGGCAGCAAAGCTTTCCATGGCAATGCCTACATCTTTTCCCAAGTTACTACCAGTTGTTCACATGCCAGGAACAGGCTACAGAGGCTCCAACCTTTGTCAAAGCGCCACCTTCCAGGCAGTGAACTTAAAGCCAGAGCCAGAAACAGGTCTGCATAGGTTCAGATCTGGTGCTCTGATCTTACTCACTTCAGCTTCAGTTCTGTACGAGTACCCAAATCCGAGGAGAGCTGCTGAATGAGAGAGAGCAGCACTGGCTGGGACAGTGGGCACGGATGCTGTCCAAATACTTGCTGAGTATCCACAGTCTCACAGACATAGAGAACCAGGTTGAGATCAGCTGCTGTAAGAGCCTGCAAAGAAGACACAGCTAGAAATCCAGAGGAAACAACAGGCAGGTGAGGGACACAGGACAGAGCACAAGGCAGCCCTCTGCCTTGGAGCAGCTCAATGGCTTGCCAGCCTCCTCTGGGAGTAGAATTATCTGCAAACCCCGCTGTACATGTAAGCAGGACCATGTTCAGGCTTTTGGTCTGTACTCAGAGGACATCCATGTCTGTTCTAAGCAAAACAGACCACAACCAGACAGAGGGGAGCAAGTTACAGTTAGCAGCATGGAGCAGGACCATGTTTGCATCCCCTGCCAGCCCACCAGCACAGCATTGCTATTATTCCCAGAGCAGTTAGCCTGCAGCAGCTCAAACAGATCTGCCTACATATGCAAAGGCAAAGGCAAGGTCAGGCCCTACCTGGTAGATCTGCCTGGAGAGGCTTATGAAGCTGCTGCTTTTCAGGGGGGCACCGCGTGCCACCACTGATGGCAAAACACTCTGGCTTACTGGAGCGCTGACACTGTCCTGACAGGGCACGGGCACGGAAGAAGGAACTTAACTGCCATCAAACCATGGAACTTGCACTGCTCTGGCCAAACCTGCTTGAGAGCCCAACTGCACCCCTCAAGCAGTCTGCTGCCACAGGTCTTTTCAGTCAACTCCTGTATAAGTTGTTGTGGGATTATGTCCTGACCTCAGGGAGCCCTTTTTCCCCCCACTGCATCCCCCAACAAGCAGCAATGCCCACTGCCAGGAAGCCTACGTACCTGCTGGAAAGCTTGGTTGAGGTGTCCCTGCTGGAGTAGCTGAAGGATGTGAGTTTGCTGAGACTGGAAATCCAAGTGAGCAGAGGGGATTGGGGTCCCAGCCGCCGAGCGCATTGCCTGGACAATACTCGAGGTGACAGCTGCTTGCTGCTCCTTCATAGCCAGGCTCACTTCACCTTTAATGACTCTCTGCACCTGGGCCAAAATAGACTCCTGCATGCTAAAAAAAAGCCCCAAAACAAAAACCAAACAGACATCTCTGAAAATGAAGAGCTGAGGGACTCCATTGCATAAAGCTTGTGCTAGAGAGAAAGCAGGGCCTGCTTGCTTATTGTAGCATGACTCCCAAAGGGTTAATACAAATTGCTCTGAGGCACAGGCATCGGAAACATGCTGCGCAAGGTAGCTCTGTGGCCAACAACAAAATGTCCCAGGGTGCGTGGAGAAGATGCTGGGATTCTGTGCGGGAAAGTGATGTTTCAGGGAACTAAGTCTCTCATTATATAGCATTTTAAATCTTTAATGTCTCTGGCTTACAAGCAAGGCTGCTAAGCTGTAGGTTCATCCCCGAACGGGCCCAGCTTTCTACATCCAATCTGTTAGATGCAGTTTCCCAGCCTGCAGATAACACCTTTAGAATGGGAACACACCTTCACTGAGCCTGGGACTTGTCCGCAGAAGACCAGTTGACAGCACAGGCTCTGCTTTACCCCCAGGGGCTGGATTCTCCCCTCAAGCATCAAACCTGCTCTACCACAGGTAGAATAGCAGGACTCTCCTGGGACCAAGGACAGCCCATGTAACATAATCAAAATTTAGTCTGGTAGCCTTCCTGGCAAGTCTGGTCTGCAAAGACCCGAATGCACTCTGACATATGTTCTAGTGGCTTAAAATAGACAGGGGCATTCTGCCCTGCAGGTGACCACTGGCCAGTCTTAATGCCTTGCAACCTGCCACCAGCTTCAAGGCATGAATGTGCTAAAGGCACCAGCAGGATCACATATTGCAACTAGGATGGCCAAGCACAAATTGCTGCAGGGCAGCTGGGAGGACAGAGTAGCATGCAGAAACTGTTGGTATGCCTGAGGACACAGAGTTAAGATGAAAATCCTTCAAAAGACCAGAAGAACATTTCAGACCAGGAAGGCTAGTCAGAATTGAGTGTACTTTTGGGCTGCCTTAGGTCCTCCTGTCCTCCACCATGCACATAAGACCCTGTGAAAAGCAGGCCCTGGGCTCCCAGATGCAGCAGCGATACAGTTAGTGGTTAGAAGCCTGTGGTCTTTGTTTTGTGCCCTACAGGCAACAGTTACACCAGCCCACACGCTTTGTCATACTGTGCATAGAGCCAACCAGCAGTCCTACAGTAGCAAATGGCTTGTTCCACAGCTAGCAGGGAGAGGTTTTTGTTACGCACATACGTGCCTCTCACTGACATCTCTCTCCACAAGCCCAGCTGCCAACTTACTTGCCCACGATAATATGCAGCTGATGCTGCACCTCAGCATGGACACTGGCTGCGACAGTGGAAGCCAGCTGCTCGGTGGTGCTCTGGAAGGTGCTGATGAGCTGTCGAAGCTGATTCAGCAGCGGGTCCCGGGCCTCCTGTTCTCGTACCTTCTTGTTCTTCAAGTGAGTCTCAAGCTGCTGGATATCTGCAACAAGCAGAGAGGAAGAATGTTTGTGCCATGGGTACCTGTGGTGATGGTCAGGGCAGAAATCCAGCTGCCAGACTCTACACGTTCCCCAGCAGAAACAATTACTGAGCGAGTGCACGAGCACAGGAGAGAGGGGAGAACGCACAAGCCTTGTTTTGGGCTGCATTACACTAACCTAGAAACCCTGCTTCCAGCCTCCCCACCATGCAGGATTACATGATACAGCAACAAAGCCATGAGTTCTCTTGCAACAGACCTTTACAGGCACTGTTTGTTCAGGGAAAGATAAAGGTGGAAGCGAGGGTATTTTATTTCATACAGAGCATGAGTTGTGATCTGCATTAGTGGTGGAGTTCAATGCCAAAGAAAGAGGAGAAACATTTCTGACAAAAAAAAAAATCACGTCTGCAGAGATCAAAAAGCTGTATATTAAAATATTTTATGAACTGGTCTGATCAAAAGGGAGAAGAATGTAAGCTCTATGTACTTGTGGGAAACTTGTGAGGAAGAGGATGAGTGCAGAATAAACAGTAGCTGGAGACACTCTGCAGATCTGTGGACAACAGAAGTTGCTGTGCTAGCACTAGCCAACTTCAGGCCCCCTCAGGAACCAGCTCTACAGCATAATAGCTTCCTGACCTCCCAGAAGGCCAAAGAACTGGATCCCAAGCCTGCAAGCAGGAAAGATCTCCAGTGCGTCAGTGTACAATTTTCCTTACTTAAGGGCATACTTTTCTTTTTTCCAGCCTGACCATGCCTGCACTCTGTTCAGCCATTGATCATCCCCACAGCCTTCTCTAAATCTTCCCCAATCTATTACGCCTCTGAGACGAGGACCTAGCTGCAGACCTGCTACCCTCTCCATCAGTCATCTTTCTGATGTCAGGATAGGGTAATACTACAGCTGGGCTTTAGTACTCAATAGATGAAGTCACAGATTCACAGAACGAGGCCAAGTGTTTCGCTGCATGGGCTACAAAGACCAGAGATGAATCTTTCTTCGTATAGCACCACCCACAAAAACCTCCTCACTTCTCTTTCCATTTCCCAAGTGTGAAGTGGAGCACGCAGATGGGCTAAGAGGTTAAACAGTTACCAGTGACACTCTGAAAGGCAAAGACATAAGGCCAACTTGTTGTCAGCCACTAACACAAATACGCTGTGCAGAGAAAACTCAGAGAAGAAAACCTACTCACATTCCTGTGTGCCCTGCTTGAAGGTGTCATTGATTTGCTGGAACATGGACTGGCAGCTTTTCTCGAAGGCTGGCAACACAACGCTCTGAAATGCTTCCCTGTAAGCTGACTGGATTGGCCCCTGCAAGGTATCGGCCGTTGCCCTCACGACAGTATCTGTAAGGTTCTTACAAGCACACATGGAAGAGATTCCAGAAAATTAAAAACAGCCTGCTGCAGAACAAAGACATGAACAAACCCTGTAGGTCCCTGCAACACACCCACACAAGCTAAGGACAGCCCAGTGTCAGAAGCGTGTATTCCCTCAGCTCCTTCCACTGACCAGGCTGCACCATGACTACAGCAGGCAAAGCATCCACTTGCTGAGGGGCTGCCCAAGAACATCACGATTTCCCTGTAGTGCAGCTGTAGAGCAAGGGAAGGTGGCACAGTCAGGCACAGCTCCTTTCCCCTTCCCCTGCTTCCCTCCCACAATCTACCACTCCCTGCCAAGGTAAGTAGCAAGCTTCTACTCCCTAAATAATGTAGAAATGAAGAACAGAGCAGAGAGCAGAAGAGCCAGTTTTGACTGGCTTTCACCACTTGGCTGATTGAGATGGGCCTAAAAGCACTGCTGTACTGAGAATTCTCTGCTTTAATAGAAAATGAACAACTTGGTAAATGAAAGAAAGGGCTAATGAGGCAAAGTGGGCAGGGGAGTACACAAGCAGCTCACTCTCTGGATGAGACCAGGAAAGAGCTTTGACCACCAGCAGCTAAACTGACCTTACCTGGAGATATAGGTGAGGGGAAGAGGTATGAGGAGTCACTACCCAGGCAGGTGACAACTCAATGTCCCCAAAAGAAGCTACAGTCTGGTTTTCCTTACCTTTGATTTCACTAGCTTGGTAATACTCTCTTTCAATGTCCCCTCAACAGCAGTGAGCTTGGTGGCAATAGTGTTACTTAGCTGGCCAGTGATAGGGTCCATGCTCTTGGAAACGCCTAGGCATAACACAAACACATCAAAGTTGCAGCTTTAAGCCTAGAGTCACACTTCAAAACTCGAAAAAGAAAACGGAGTCAAACTCTTCTTGGATACAACACGGTGAGGGGCAATGATAACAAGCCCTAGCAATGATGGGGTTGGACATTAGGAGAAACTTTTTGCTAGGAAGGTGGCACAGCTCTGGAGGTCTCCAGAGAGGCTGTTGAATCTCCAGCCTTGAAGGTTTTCAAGACTTCCCCCAACAAAGTCACAGCAGATCTAGAATAGTGTGTAGCCCTGCTTCAAGCAGAGTAGTGGACACTAATGGCTGCAGAAGGGTTTCCTG
Source organism: Astur gentilis (assembly GCF_929443795.1). Taxonomy (NCBI): domain Eukaryota; kingdom Metazoa; phylum Chordata; class Aves; order Accipitriformes; family Accipitridae; genus Astur; species Astur gentilis. The sequence continues at coordinate 9,251,171 of NC_064886.1, forward strand.
CCAGCATTTCTTTGAACATTTCCTTACATGGATGGTGCAAGTGCATCAAGGAAGGGAAAAGACAAGTTTAAGTTTCCTCTAGTCAAGTCTCAGCATTTCCAAACTCACTAGCCTCTTTTGCCTTCCTCCACCAAACAGACTCCAGAAACTTTATGGATTATAATGGAAGGTCTGACCATGCTCTCTGGAAAGGCATCCCCTCTGGGAGCCTCATACTCCTTCCAAACCACAACTCCTCTTCTCAGATTACAGTGGGGCCTGCACCAGTTTAAAGTGCAATGACTAGTCTTCACATAACATAACTCCTACTTCATATAGTGCCAGCACTTTTACACAGCATGCTTTCAATCCCTATGGGGCTAACTGCAGGGATCCACCTTCAAAACCTAGGCAGCAACACTCACACTGGGGTACGGTCTTCTTCATCTCCTCACGAATGGTCCTCTCCAGACGGTTACACACAGCAGTAGAAAGGGACTGAGAGAGCTGCTGAGTCAGATGCTCCTGGAGCTGCCCATTGCGCTGCTGTCCTTCCGTCAGCGCTCGGTCTAGTCTTCTCTCTGATGAGAATGCATGTTAAGGAGCACGAACAACAGATTTCCTCATTACCCTCAACACTCCTGTCCACAAAGATGGACACTACCCTCGCTTTCAGAGACTCAGTGAGAGCAAATTTGCAGCTCTGGTGAAAGAGGGGTCCAATAACATGGCTGATGTGTTCCTGTAAACAACAGGGTGCTCTTAAACAAAGGATCAGCGTGAGAGAAGAGCTCTGGAAGGTGTGGAAGAAAAGCCAAACAGCTAAAAGAAGCTCAACACCAGCACTCCCTATGTATTGTGGGTTAACTTGGCTGCCCCTGTAGGCAGCTCAGCCCCACACAGCTGCTCGCTCACTCCTCTGCATCGGAATGGGGGAGAGAACAGGAAAGGTAGAAGTGAGAAAGCTCACAGGTTGAGATAAAGACAGTTTGATAGGTAAAGTAAAAGCTGCACATGCGAGCCAAGCAAAACAAAGAATTAATTTACTGCTTCCCATTGGCAGGCAGGTGTTCAGCAATCCTCAGGAAAGCAGGGCTCCATCACGCGTAACAAGGACTTGGGAAGATGAACGTCATCATTCTGAATGTCCCCTCTTCCTCCACCTTTCCCCCAGCTTTTCCTCTGAACACAACGTCATACGGTATGGGACATCCCTTTGGTCAGTTGGGGTCAGCTGTCCCAGCTGTGTCCCCTCCCTACTTCTTGTCCACCCCCAGCCTGCTCACTGGTGGAGCAGTGCAAGAAACAAGAGGCAGCCTTGACAGGGTTTAGCAGTAGCAAAAACATCAGTGTGTTATCAACATTGTTTGGTCACAAATCCAAAACATACCACCATACCAGCTGCTATGAAGAAAATTAACTCCATCCCAGCCAAAACCACTACAGAAACTAAGAAGCCCAATATCTATAAAAAGCAGATTGGTAGTTTCTACAGGATGGAATTGGTGGACATAAGTGATACAGTGCATGGGAGCAAACCCAGGCTTAATAAAAGCTAGTCATACCTCATGAAGCAACCAAGTTCTCTGAAGAAACCAACACACTGAGATGCATGTGCATCTTAAAAAACAAAACCAGAAACAAACAAAAAACACCCAACAAAACAAACAGTGAAAGGACAATTCAGCTGCTGACAAAATTCAGTGCAGATATGAAGTTGTGCAGATAGGTAAAAAATATTCTAATATTACAGTATAGCTCTAGACTGTGAACTTCAGTAGAAAGTTATCTGAATTATCTTTGAAAATATCAGTCTGATGGTCAAAAAGGAAATTCCAAGACTAATTAATAGAGAAAACAGAAATCCTTGTCATATCATAGAAGTTAAGAGTGGTTTCAGACATGAAACCAGGCTAGAGCTGCCTAGTTTGGGGAACATGACCAAATTCAGTGCAGCAAAAGATGTGCAGGAACCGACTACTCACACTACAAAAAAAATAATTAGATACCAGGCTTGAAAATACCAAACGAAAGTAATTTTCAGACAATGCATAAGGGACCTGTGGACCACCAGATGTATATATGGGTAGAGACAAGATAATTCTATATTCAGCTATGCAGTATGGCAGTCAGATATGATTTCTGGTGCAAGTACTGACTTGCCTTAAGGAGGAAAGGATCATCCTATAATTACTCCTGTGCAACTGGCCACTGCCTGACGTAGGATAATGCATTAGGTGCACCTCTAGTCTACTCCACGTTGCAGCACTTACGGTCTTAATGGGTAACTAGAAGATTCAGTGGCACAGAGAAAGTATCAGTTCTTCTCCATCCTGTTTCTGAGTTTCTTGCCCTTAGAAAGGGACTGAGAGGAATTGAACTAGTTGTACTGCAGCCAGGCAATTCTACTGCACCTACAGCCCACACTACCAAGATCCTTGAACTTTCTTAGCCTTCCTCATGTCTCTAGTCTGCCTTGCAGCCTTCCCCTCCTTAACTGCCACACAGCATTTCCAAACAAGGATACGCTCCTGCTCCTGCTGGGAGTCAATCACCCTCTCCATGTGACCCATAAGGGAACTCTGAATGGCATCAAGGTGATCTGTGAGTCTCTGTAGCAGCTCCATCTGGTTCTGACGCAGCTCAGAGAGCTCCCGCTGTTGGCTCCTCAATATGCACATCAGCTCATCCTGGAACTCTGGTGTCACCTATGCGTGGAGAGAACAAACATTCATTTCTAACAGGATCAGAGGTCAGTCAAGCTTGCTGCTAGGTATTACATCAACACCTGTGCCTAGGACTGAAGCGTAACATGCAAAGCAGAAAAACAGGGCCAGCTCAATGCCTATTTCTAAGACTTTTGTCCCAAGAAATAAACTGATAAAAGTATATGAAGTTCCCACATGGAATTCATAAATGGTTACTTAGAATATCCTCAAGTGTTTAGATTCAAGACTCTCTTCAAAGTTCTGGCATCTAAAAGAAAACAGATCCTATTCACTTTTGGCCAGTTACTCAGAGTGTTTATGCCTCTGAATGTAAATAATGACCTCAAACGCTTATGAAAAGAGCTGTGCAATCAGTAGAGTAAGAAGGAGGTTTCCCAGAGCACTTTTTCAGCTCTTTCACTTACTTACGAATAACTGAACAACTGGAGAAATATACATCTATAGTTCATTGTCTCTTGACCTGCTCAAAATATCTAAAGGAGGAATACACATTATGGGCAGTTTAAAAAGTGTACACAACTCAGCTGAGAGCATTTTCTGCCAGATATGAAGGTACTATCAACAGGGACAAGAAATTCCAACAGGCCAGTCCCACTGTGACTCTTTGCTGGGAACAGCTTATCCTGCTGCTCACGCATGTGAGTCGGCTCAGCAGGGGAGGAAATGAGTGGTAGCATCTTAGATGATATAGAGTTTGTGAGAACACAGAAATGCACATTGATACACAAAGGTGAGAAGGAAGCCATCAGTCTGGAGTAGTTCCTTCTCTGCTCTGCAAGTCAGAGAACAGCACAATGCCAAGTCCAAGTGCAGCCCCATCTCAGCCTGCTCGGGCACAGCAGGGGCCTGCAGTACTTCAAGGAACTGGGATGAACCTTCTCTCAGGTCTTTAGTAAAACAGTAAATAGAGCTGAAGCATCATGCCCTTGGGATGGACTGCAGAGCAACTCTGACTCACCTGGTTATTAGATGATCTTGGCGACTGGTTCACATCCCTGGAAATGAAAAGAGAAAGAGTAGTAATCCAGTTATGTCCATTAACTACTCTTATTATCCAAGCTTTCTGCCAAAACAGATGACACATTTTACAGTTGCTTTAGATTTTACACTCCAGCTCATACTTCTGTTTTGCCTAGTATAACACAAAGAGCAATGGGAAGGTGATGAAATCCCAGTCCTTACAGCACTGACTCCATCATTTGCACCATCCACAGGCCCTGAAGTTCCTTACAGACTGATCCCTTTGCAGGGAGGAAATTTGAACCAAGTCTTAATGAGGACTGTTACAACGAACAGTGCACACTGATTGTTCAGTTTTGTCCAAATTCAAAGTCAGGGAAGGCTTTGCCAAACAGCTTTTGAAGGTCTCCTGATATTTTACAAAGAAAACCCAAGTAGTCATTTGTTAAATATAGAATTAATGAGCTTCAAATCATCTGGAACGATTCCAGCTCTCAAGGTGAAGAAACTAGTGAGGCACTCCAGCACATACAGCAGAATAGAAAATAACACCAAACTGATGCACTAATATTGCATGTCTCCATCAAAGTCACAAATCTATGAATATTCAAACACTACCAGAAGGAAAGTAAGCATTTGTTATTCCCAGGCAGCATCCGTTCAGCAACTTTAAAAGGACTAAGGCAGGAAAAATGAAAGGCATTTCTGAGGCTAAGAGCTTCTGGGTGTCACAGTACAGGACCACAGCCAGAAACTTAATGCCATAGCTCAACTTTGTTGTAATCTGCACAGCCAGAGATCCAAATCACAGAGCTATGGGAACACAAGAAAATTAGAGAGCCCCATGCAGAAGCTGTGCTGCTCTCCTCACATTAATGCAGATAGGCCGATCTAATTTGCCATGGGCAGACCTTTCCAGTCATCAATTTTCACTTACAAGACATTCATACGGGCACGTTTAGAGACACACACATAAGCAGCAAGCAGGTAACAAATCAAAGATATTGTTGAACAAGGGCACTGTGCAGGCATTCAAAAGCCAACCAGAAGTGGAGGCCACATTAAGCTATGCTCACAGTGTCACAGTTCCAATGAAGCCTTCACTGAAACCAGGAAATGGATCCAGTGTCCCCCCACAACGTGCCATTTACCTCCCACACGTTCTTCTGAAGCCCAGGCTATGTTCTGGATTTTGAGTCCCAGCTGGAAAGGTAGTGCAGAACCTACTCCCACACCCCTGACTGGTAGTCAGTGCCTGAGTAACCAGCAACACTTTCTGCGGGGTTACTGCCATTTGCAAAATGGGGTGAGGGCTGGGAGCACATGGCCACTGCCCAGCCTCAGACCCTAGTCTCACTGTGAATGGCTATACCAGACACTGGCCCGGCACAGCTGGTCCCACAGCCACCTGTATTCTGGCAAGTGCAGCGTACCCGTCATCTTTCTTGCCCTTCCGCTTTAGCTTTGGGGAAGCCCGGGGGGATGCCTTGGCTTTCCAGTCCTTCACAGGCAGCCTCTGTGTAGATGCTTTGGCACCAAATCCACCTGATGTAGAAGCCAAGCTTGCAACTTCATCATCATGGTCACTATGAAGGAACAGCAGGGGAGAGGACATCACTTGCAATACTGGACAGCATTAGCCTTCACTACGGGGAGGGGATTCACACTCTGCTCTTCATCCACACATGGCCAGAGTCGTGCAGCTAAGGACATCTGCCACATTGATCTTTAACAGAGAGACCTCTACAGAGCTCAGCACATGCTGCTCCATTTTGATCCAGGTATGCTCAGGTTGAGCTCGAGTGCTGCATAACAAGACTTGAAGGGTCTCTGCATTAGGGACAACTGTGGTTCAGGCAGTGTGGCAGAATGATGCCTGTTCTTGCTGCATATACCCACTAGCATATAACCCCTCAGATGTGACACTGACCCAGCAGGGAACCCAAGCACAGCATGTCCTTTAACAGCTTTACAGACAGAAAACACTTAACGCAGCAAGTATTGCGGGAACAGAGGAGAATCAGGTTGAGCTTAGGAAGTATGTGATCCTCAATACGTTTCAGTCTGAATTTAAGTGTGGATTATGAATGAACCTTCAGCTGTCAAACAGGGCTGAGTTTGCCAGGTGCACAGAATGTGCCCACGGAGCTTTAGGGTGGCTCCTGAGGGAGCAAATATGTCAAAAGCAAGAAACTAACTCCTGAGATACCCTTGCTACCTTATCTAAGGCACAGCATTTGGAAACTGATCCCTTAATAGGTTTTCACTGGTAATTAAACCAAGCTTGGACCATGCTCTTAGAAGCAGTCCAGTCAAACCTTTCCCTACAGAGAATAAATTGGACAATGCCCAGAGGCCAATCTCGTGATCAGCTGAAGTCATCAGAACATTGTGGAAGCTGGACTGCATATGCACATTAAGTCAGGAGACAAAGCAAAGACATTCACCCCACACGTGAAGGCTTGCTGGGGACAGAAGCACGAATGCAGCCTGAACTGAGTCCATGCGGGGCGAGAGAGGGGGCTGAGCACTCTGGTACCTTTGTTCTGCACTAGCATCCTGGCTGTCATGCTGCAGCAGATGGTAACTGTGTCGATGATAGGAAGAGCTCTTGTGCTTTTCTTCAACCTCATCCCTTGGGCTGGGGAAGGAAAAGAAAGAAAATACCATTATGGAAGTCTCTTTCAGCTTGGATATTTGCTCACTCTACTTCTCATGAGAGACCCTGATAGAATGTCTAAAACAAACAAAAACCCCACACCTATCTGCACATATCCAGAAAGCGGCAGGTGTTGTTTAGAGGCACTAAACACTCAAAATTCTCTATGCATTTTTCTGGGAGCCTTACGAAGGGAGAAGCAACTCAGCTATGCCTCAGGCACCAACCAAGAACAATCTCCCAACAGACATTCATGCAAGACGGGTAAGCCACTGCTCAAAATGGGCAGTATAGAGTACTTCAGTGAATAGCATCATCTTGGGTTTGTTTTTCCCCAAGTAATACTGACCACTGGGGCAAAACCCATCAGTGCTTCTCAGTTCTTTCAGGTGTCTGAGGAAGTGTGTGAATTTGATGGGGTAGCTCTACCAGCCAGAACAGAATTGTAACAGTGAATCCAGTCTGAGTTTCACAAAGATTTTGAAAGCAAATTGCACATGCTTCTAAGCTGTAAACTACATTTATCTGAATTCAGCTTGCAAGAAGATCTTTAGACAGAAGTGAGCACTTGTTACTTTCACATGGGCCGATGGCTTGACTGAGCTGCAATGTGGAAAAAAACCACCCCCAAACTCTTGGATCCAGAGATATCTGATCTGATATTCTGATACGAGAAGTCCTGAAGACTTCAAAGACAGAGTGGGATTGAGGGGAGTTGCAAATTCCTATAGCAAATTATGAGCAAAGGCAAAAACACCACATAGAGACACAGCCTCAGTGCCCTTCCCAGAGCCATCAGAATTGAGACCATTTCCTGAAGCAGCATCCTCAGGTGTGGAGGCACAAGGTGCAGCCTTTCTCTTGCAATTATGATGGGAGGGAACAGCCCTCAATAGTTTGGGGGACAACACTGACACTCTCAGCCTCCTAGTTCTGTTGAAAAGGAAGGTGTTAGCAGGACTGTCGTGGTTTAACCCCAGCCAGCAACTAAGCACCATGCAGCTGCTCCCTCCCTCCCTCCCTCCCATCCAGTGGGATGGGGGAGAAAATCAGGAAAAAGTTCTAAAACTCGTGGGTTGAGATAAGAATGGTTTAATAGAACAGAAAAGAAGAAACTAATAATGATAATGATAACACTAATAAAATGACAACAGTAGTAATAAAAGGATTGGAATGTACAAATGATACGCAGGGCAATTGCTCACCACCCGCCGACCAACACCCAGCCAGTCCCCAAGTGGTGATTCCCCGCCCCCAATTCCCAGTTCCTATACTGGATGGGACGTCACATGGTATGGAATACACCGTTGGCCAGTTTGGGTCTGGTGCCCTGGCTGTGTCCTCTGCCAACTTCTTGTGCCCTGGCTGGGCATGAGAAGCTGAAAAATCCTTGACTATAGTCTAAACACTACTGAGCAACAACTGAAAACATCAGTGTTATCAACATTCTTCTCATACTGAACTCAAAACATAGCACTGTACCAGCTACTAGGAAGACAGTTAACTCTATCCCAGCTGAAACCACGACACAGGTTCTCATGGTGCATGCAGCCCTTGCCTAGACAGACTCTGGAGGTGCCAGATGCATCTCACTGTTCCTGTCCCACTACAAGACAGAGATACTAATTCTGTGATGCATCCTAGCACTGCTCCAGTATAATAGTTTGCTCCTGGTAAGCAGGCATATGTGATGTTGCCCTATTCTGCATGCCTGCTCCACAGAGACATTGCCATTAATTTTCTGATTTTTAAAGTACTTTATTTATAATGCTAGCTGCAGAGCCACTCCTAGAAGAGAGATATACAATTAACCTATAATCAAATCTGTCAATTATGTGCTAATTGATTCCTTTCAACAAAAGCATGCAGGAACGCATCACCTGGGGCAGAATTTAGCTTGTACTGGTTTTATTTCTAGAGCACATAAAAAAAATATCCCATCTCAAGTCTCCACTCCCATGTGAACATGAAGGCCAATAAAGTAGACTTTTCACCTTCTTAACAGAGATCCTTTATGCTGCAAGGAGTATTAGAGAGCATAAATTGTTAGAACTGGCCTAGGAAGTTCAGGACACAGATACACAGACCAAGCACGCAAGAAGGTTGAATCATAAGATCCTTTAAGGAAAGGAGGGATGGTGAACTGCTCTGGTTTAATCACAACATGAGCTTTTCACCAAGCTAGCAATTTGGCAAGTGCAAAAAAACTGCCCTAAGCAAGACAAACCCAAGTGATTACCTGTCTGCCATGCTGTTCCTGGTTTCCCTGGTTATGTCAGGAGCTGCTGGCCATGGCTGACTCACAACACTGTCAGAAGATGCATTTTCCTGAGTTAAAGCAGTCTCCAGTAATGATGGAGCATTCAGTCTGTCCACCTCCACTGGAGGCATGTCCAAAGAGTGGTGGCTGTGCTCTGAATTGTGCCGGTTCCTCGGAGACAGCAAATGCAAGGCTGAGGCAGCGGATGCCATACTGTCTGCGTGATGACTGGGCTCCAGCACCTCCGCAGGGAGCCCAGATGGAGCCCCCGCAAAGCTGCGTTGCAAGGTCTCAGAAGCAATCTCTGGGATATCTTGGGACATGGCTGTGGAAGCAGAGGAAATGACGTCTGGCGAGCGCTCACGCGTGGGAGAAGCCTGGGGCACCACCAAGGGCTCCACCTCCTGCAGTTCCAGTGCTAGAGAGGGGTTTCCTGGTGTGACCTGCATTAAAAAAAAAAAAATCAAATAAGAGCCTTCAGGGTAAATTGGAGACACCCCAAGAACCCCTGGTACTTTACACCAACCACCTCTGGAAACAGCCAGCTGTATCTTTTCCTCATGTGATCCCTGTGCTCCTACTCTTCAGCAGATGGACAAGGGCCCCAAAACTTCTGATGGACTCTCAAGTGGGCTAACAACACACTTAAGCCAATGCTAATTTGAACACACTTTCAAAAGAATATCTAACACCAGTTCTACCTCCCTGCTCTGCTCCAGGATCCCTTCTCTTTGAGGGGAAAAAGTTAGTTCTAACATTGAATATCTCCTGGACTGAAAGCTTATTTCAATTGCAAGCTTTGGTCATAATCTATTTTACATCACACCTGGAAAGAAAAATTTATGAATAGGATATGATTGTTTCAGACCTGTCAGACCAACAAGGAGGAAGAAACCTTTCCAGGTAGCACTGTCTCCTAACACAAAGGCTGACCATGTCTAACCATTGTGATAGTGACAGCACAAGCTAGACTTGTCGCTAGTTTTCAGAGACATGCTGTTTCACATGAGGCCAAGTACCATTAACACAGGTAAACGTGGCTGCAGATCTGTGCCAGCAGTTGTGTTTCCCAAAGGGCAGAGGCTGGCCCCGTTAATATTCAAGTAAGTGTAATTTCAGCTTGTATAGGCCCGTAGAGAGAGGGCCCTTGGCCATCAGGAGAAGGAAGGGAGCGGCATTTGGAGCCTTACTGGAACAGGTGCCTTTGGTGTTAGCTTGTCAGGCAGGCCTGGGATAAGAACTGAATGGCTCCTAGGACTAGTCTGGAGACTGCTGCTACTGCTACTCAGTGTGAGACTGGTGTCCAGCTGCATCTTGGGGCTCACAGTCAAGTCTTCTGATGGCCTGCAGAAAGCAGAGACACAAACAAATCAAGCAGGCCAACCTAATGATACAGATCTGCATCAAACACTCAGGGTGAGGAGACGGGCTCCACAGGTCAATGGAGAAGCCCAACCCAAACTTCACTAGTATTCTCCAAGTCCTTGGTCTTTCCACTGTGGTCAGCTACCCCTGTCAACTAGCACCTGCATCTTCTAGGCCCCATACAGCCCAAAGAGATACCAGGTGGAAACAAAACAAAACAAAAAACCCCAAACAAACAAAAAAGAGGGGCATTGCAATCTCTTAGAATTTGAGGGGTCAACTCTGTTCACACTGTACAGAGTTTAGGGAGAAACAGGACACTACAGGGTAGGTCTTTGTCCTTTTCCCAGCTCACAGAAATGAAGTTTTGGCATGTTATGCAGCCCAACCCACTGCAACACTAGTAAAGTTTTCCTAACAGTCCCAATTATCTCCCTGTCCTTGGTGGCTGCAGTGTTCTCTTACCTGTAAACAACAGCAGCCCTTTGGGAGAAGCATGTAAAGCAACGAGACTGAGGTGCAGTAAGAGAATCCCTAGGAGGCACAAATGAAACACTATTGTTGGCCCCTTGGATGACAACAGGCATGCTCCAAGCTGGATTAGAGATGCAAACAGTTGCCCACATAGGGACACTGGGACTCGGGCCGGTTTCTAACTCTGGTTACTATCTCCTCTCCTACAAGATACACTACAGCTCTGTGCCACCCTGAAGGACCGTATCAGTTCAGCTGCAGATATATTATTTAATACATGCGCTATTTACCTGGGCATAGAGGCATCTGTGACAGAAGTGCTACTCATGGCTGTGACTGCAGTCAGGGAACTAACACTGCTGCCTGGAGATACAGCGATCTGTAAGAAAAATATACAGCAGTCAGGATGCGACAGAAGAGTCCAACAGCAGAGCTTGACCTGAGAACTCTGGCTTCAGAACCCCTACAGTTTTTGGCAGAGAGGGAATAGAAAAAAAAATAGGTTGAGTTGTACTGCTAGGGTGCTCAGGTGCTGGTCATAGGCAAGCCCCAATATGTCCTCATGACATGAACCACGACTGCTTTTATCAAGCAATTGCTCTCCCAATATAAAGTGGCATTCTGCAGGGGTCCGCACCAGATCCCCGTTTTCTTCTTTGAGCTAGACTGCTCTTGTAAAGGTCTGTTGCTGCTAGTGAGGCCAGAGTCTGTACAGATTTTAGGTCCTGCACTGCTGATACACAGAAGTAGAATACTCCAATGCACAAGAAGAGATATTGCTCATCTAGCTAGCTGGCTAGCAGTGAAGAGCACAGGGGGATATGCTGGCCCCCACTGCTGCTTTTGGCTACCAAGAAACACCTACACAGAATACCAACATAAGCACACAAGTACTCAGCTGGGAAAGCCGTTGTGGCCAAGCTTCTTACGCATGACAGTGCTTACGGCAGAGAGCAGAGATTGAGCTAAACTCAAGGCTTTGTCCATCCTACAGTACTCCTAGGTGCTGGTGCCAGCAGGAAAAAGCCTGCCATAAAATAGGTTGCAGTAAAAAGCCAGGTAACAGTTACACTGTTTAAATTGAAGAGTGAGCTGCTCCTTGCAGCAAACAGTATGTGCAACCATCACCTCATCAACAACTTCTCTCTGCTCCCTTAGGACATCTTTGCATTGGGAAGGCTACCCACCCTCAGGCACAAAATTAATTTCTGCACTCGGCAACTTTGCCAGCAACATCAAAACCTTTAGGAGGAGTTTAATTTATTCTTTGCTCCCCAGGTTGTCACCAGGGTGGCTCTCTCTCATTAGTCAACTCAGCACAATCTCCATTTCTGATCATCTCCATGTGCTGTCCATCCTCATCCAGGCTCCTCCAGTACATGTTCAAGCTGTGGTGACAACCATGTGTTCCTCCCTTGGAGGGAGAAGCCCTGCCTTAGGATGGCTTCTTCTAAGCCCTGCTTAGAAGCCCTGTATGTGGAGTGCTGCTCACAAGCACTCCCCTCCTTGCCTGTAAGAACTGTATCATCAGAGCAAATAACTGCTGACTGTTCATTTCTCATGGGAAGGCAGACACAAACAGCACAGCTTCTCACCAGTGGAATCCACACCTTGTAATTAAGTTGCAGATCACTTTCCTTAAAGGATGCACTTTAAAAAATAATTTTTAATTTACATGTACTCCCATTCTAAAAGGACATAGAGAAAACTACACAGCCACAAATTCAGTACAGGGATTCAGTACAAATTCAGTACAGAGGCAGGCTATAAAGCAAGAATATCTGAGTGGGTTTAAGACAAACTAACATGACACTTGGATGCAGAGTGGCCAAGCAACAGTGAGCTCCTGCACTTCTGCTTGTTGGCATGAACAACAAGGGGCAGCAGATACCTGTGCCGAGTCAGACAGATGCACACTGTCAGTGCCAGACAGCCCCTAGAAATGCCCAGCAGGACCCAACGGTGGGTGCCGCAGCACTGCTGGCCATGCACATGTGACAGAACATCAAGAGGAATTCTGTATTTTCTGACTGGTCCATTAGAGTTCCACTGAGGAGTAAATGCTTGCTTATGGCTCTTCACCAAGACACTTTGCTATCCTTTGCAGACATCACCAAATCCCAAGGAATGCTTCACATGCTTCCTGATACCGAAAATCCCTGGTGCAAGCACAGACGACTTGCCTTCTGTACAAGTTAAGGCCTGTTGTATTAGATTCAAAAAACCCCACCAAGCTACTGGACTGATGATTTGCAGATCTCATACAGAAGATGTTATGGTCCCATCTACCTACCTGATCATTTCAGACATGCATCCCACAGGATCCCACAAGACAGGATGTGCAGAGATGGCATATTTTCTTCCATTATAGTTATATCACAACCCCAAACAACATGTGTAAACCAGTAAGAGCAATCTTCCAGCTTAGGTACAGTTATTTAGCAAACCTGTATTCCTACACAACACAGCCAAATCAGCAGTTTTGCAGCTAAACACAGCACTTGCAACACAAACTTAGGCCAGCTTAGCATTTTAAATGTGCCAACATGTCTTTACTCAGCTTCGCTACCTGCACAGAGTTTCCTGCGTGCTCTTCAGTCCGCTACTTTAGCCTATCAGAGTCATTACTGCCGAGAAAGAGTTCCCAAAAGTATCAAAATCCAAACCCACCCCTTGTACCCCAAAACAGTGCTGCTCTCTGGTTACCTGTTGAAGAGATGTACTTGGTGTCATGAATGCATCTGGAGTCATCAGCTTAGGTTTGGCATCATTTGAGAGAGAAAGGAAGTCTGCTGGTACAGGCAGATCAGCAATACGCCTCAGGTCTGGTTGAGAGCCATGCACTGATCCTTTTCTAGATCCCAGCCCTTCTGTACTTAGATCAGCCATGTGGTCTGGAAAGGCTTCCAAGGGAGAAATACAAATCAATTTGCAGGAACTTCCCCCAAAAGCTAAAGCTTTAATTCCACAAAGTATGAACTTATGCCATTGCTAGCCATACAAGTAAAGAACAAGCAAAAACCCTGCAACACCGTAGTCAAAGCTTAGGGCAAGGCTAATCCTGTGTTATGCTTACTCTTCATATGCTAAAGAGTGGATGTTATCAGGCTTTGATAATAAGAGATTGAAAAATGTCAAGTTTCTGGCACAAATGCTAAATCACCTAGCAAGGTGAACTCAAGCATGCACAAAGCATTAGCGCTCCCAGCCTAACATGTACTCCTGCTCCATACTCACACCAGTGTCTAAACAAGTGGCCTGCTTCACAGCTAGTCCATATTCAGAATCCTTTACGCAATGACACCATTCTATTAAAGACACACCCAAAGCTGCCTTCCTGCTGTCCCCCCATCAACAACCTTTAAAGGCTCAGCAAAGCTGAAGATCGTCTGAATACAAATGCTCACCAAATTCTTCATGAGAGCCATGGGAAGGCATGGATGCACTCATGTCAGGACTATGAAGAGGCTGGAATCTAATCTGCACATCCTGTAGGGCCCTGAAAAAAGAAAAGGGGCATCTCTGATTAGTTTATGAATCACCAGGAAAAATCTAATGCTTAGAAGATTCCTCTTCATAGAGGCGATTCCCTTGGAATATGCTTTAGTGTCTTCCATGACAGAAGCAGCAGAAGCTGATCCTCACTCCGCTGTGTCACCCAGTTCTGGCACCCAGAGCATTCGAGAGATGCTTCCCAGCACTTACACATGAGCACAACTCTTAAGTCACTGCGTACTCATGGTGACAAAAATACTAGCTTGCCACAGCACCAAACAGGGCTACTTCCTGGTAAGGCCATACTGAACACAGCACAGCTAGAAGTTTCTATGGGTTCAAACAGTTTTTGTTATGAGCAAAAGGAATTGCTACATCAAATTTCTACAGGTCAGTGCAGGATTAGGACAACCGCTGACAGCTGCCCATGGCAGCTGCTACACATACTCACTTGGTGTGCACACAGAAGAGTTTTATCAGCACGCCTGCTGCTGATTCAACAGCCCCAGCTCCCTGAGCACCTTCTGGAAGTAAGACAAAAGTAAAACATGAAGTTGGATGGAAACTGCAAACAAAGTACTAAAAAAATCACCATAGCAGATGAACCAGCAGCAGAGAACCAGCATGATACAGCTTCATCACCTCTCCACTTCGGAGGTGGATTCACCCTGTTAAGGGAAAGTATATCCTACACTGCCTTTACTTTTCAAAGTGAGAGCAATCAAATTTGCTCTAATCCAGCCAAATATACCTCAAGGAAGAGGAAAAAAAGATAAAAAGAAAAAAAAGGTAAAGAGGAGGAAGCTGAGGTCTGGAACTGTCAGCGATTTGTTCTTGCTGTTGAAATGACTGGTTGGATGTATTTTAAGAGAGACACACACTAGCTTATGTTGTACAGACATTCAGACCAGGGCTCAACCATCCTTCCTGGCTGTAAATAACTACAGTTATGAAGAGCTCTGCAATAACTTCCCATCAGCCAGTGCTGACAACATTCACCCAAGACCTGTATCAGTCTCACTGCTAACAAAGCTAAGGAGGCTGAGTAGAAAAGATAAACCTAACTCCCCACTTTAAAAAAAAAGTATTAGGCATTCCTATGCAAATTGTCCTAATTATTTGAGCACCAATCAGGGACCTGAAGTTTCAGTCCCGGTCTGCTCCTGACTTGTTACACGTATCAGTCATTTCTACTTCTGCATTTCAGAGCAATATGCCACAAATATTGACAACAACATTAATTAACTATTATTACATACAATAATAGGCATAGGGAAGCACACCATATGGCTGTACTGGTAAGCCCAGGAATATTTCTAACAGTAAACATGCTGATATTATTCAAAGCATCTTTCCAAATTTTACTAACAGAAAGGTGGGAGATCAGGAGCAAGCCAACAGCTGAAGAGAGGCAGTGATCAAGGAATGCTTGCATGGAACAGTTCTCCACAGGATTCACTATCATACTCATTGTAGTAAGAGCCAGAGAAGACATCTCAGGTGTCTCTCCTCTGTAAGAGATTTACTTGTTAATTTCTTCTACACGAAGCTTTGTGGCTTGGCACTATGCCTTCCCGACACAATGGAGAACCAACACACCTTTTCATTCAACTCAGACTGTGTACTGTCCTCATATCTGTCAGGCTCAGGAAGCACAATTCAGAAGCAACCAATTGGTTTCTCAGACCATATGCTCACATCTCTGATGTTAAACTACACAGACTTTACTCAGACAAGCAGTCACAGAAATATATCCTGCCAGGTCTTCCAGGAGCTCTTCTGCTCCTGTGAACTTGCATCAAACTGTGCTGGAGAGGAACTCAGGCCTACGCTGACAGAAGAAGTTGTCCTCTGTGTTCTGCTGGGGGTGATGACGCTATGCCATCTCAAAAGCATCATGGCTCAGATACCAAGCAGCTAATCTTGTACCTTCACCAAAGCGTCACTTGCAGTCACTTCAGCCTGCAAGGCCCTGGAATGCTTTTTAATAACAGAAACACCTCAGCAGAGTTTCTGTGTGGTAAGGGGCAATGGCTACAATCAGGGTTGGGAGGTCCAGGCTGGATATTAGGAATACATTTTCTTTAGGAAAGGATGCAGCCCTGGGATAGGGCACCAGAGCAGAGCCAGAAATGTCATGTTTAGGGGCCTTCAACTCACAACTAGATGAAGCCATAGGTAACCCAATATACCACCAGCAATAGTCCTGCTTCAAGCAGCAGGTTGGACCAGAGACTTCCAGAGGTCCTTTGTATCCAACTCCACTGTGCCTCTCTGAAGCACTCTAGCTGCACAGGATGTATTTCATACAGACTAAGAGAAGAAGAGAGCCAGTCTTTCATGAGAAAGCCAGTCAAGAAAGGCATCCTGATCTCACAGCAGGCAAATTGTCTTCATCACCTACCTACACTCAAGTTGTCATTTTCCTCTTCTGCTGGGAGCACTTCAGTGTGCCTTAACCGACAGCGGCTCACTGCCTGGATACCAAAGCTCAGGACTGGGTGGGTAAGGAGGAACTCTGAGATGGAGCTGAAGTAAGCTTTACCCTCCTCTTGGTTCTGCATCAGCTCCATCACATACAAGACCTGGAAGAATCAGAAATAGTAAGTCACTGGGCTTTCAGAGCAGACCATGCATACGTGTGTGTGGACTACAAAGCCTAGCTCCTGAAAGAGATTTGGAACAATGGGAATAATGTGAAGAATAAAGCCTGGGGCTTTTAAATTTGAAACCAAACACCCAAGGGAACCACAATAAGCACACTCCTATCCGAGTCAACGTTGATCAGGAACTCAATCCTACTGTGTCAGACACAGGTTCCTCCAAATGAGAGCTTTACTTTACGGTGAGAAGTAATACTTAAGGCTCCCACTCGTCATCTTATGGTGAAGTAGCTGAGGCCCACCTCTGCATTTTTAGCTATTAACGTGTAAATTCTAGACCTAGGCAGCAGAATCAGTCACACAGATGGCCACTTCTCCTTCTGTCACTATTACCCACACAGCCAGCAATAAAATGAACCACCTACTTTTCTCTGCACATCGCTCAGTATCAGATATTCAGCAGAGAGGTCCAGGCAGACTTTCAGGCTGGGAAGAATACTCATGGAGCTGAAGATGTCAGGAGAAAAGCTGGATCCACAAATAAGAGGTGGGGGAGGGGGGGGGGATGCAGAAAGCAAGGTAAATTAGCACAACCAGAACAACTGCTATGAAACTGCATACGTTTTGAAACAAAAAACAAACAACCAAAAACCCAAAAAACCCACCACCTTAAGGAGTTTACAGGCATATTACAGTGCAACCACCCACTAGAACAAAAACATCACTGCAGAAATCAGTGCTGACTTCAGCTAAGAGACTTCATCAGGGACATCACACAATAGGATCTAGATTCTGAACCTTTAAAGGAAAGATGACAGTTTGTTGTTACTTAACATGGTCCACATTCATAGGAGGACAAGAACCAATGCTACAGATTTAAAAACAAAAATCCAGCAAACCACTAACCCTTCTATAGGTTTTGGACCTTCTGTAGTATGAGGTAGAAAAAGCAGCACTTGGCTGTATGCCATATTCTTCTCACTTTAAGAGGACAATTCAGAAGTGGCCTTACATGTGCATGTGATTAAAGAGGCCACAATTCACCAGCAGAAAAGTAAAATCAGGGAATATAAGCTGAGTGAAGGGACGGACTAAAGCAGAATTTCAACTTCGGGACCTATGTGGCTCAGCAAATAAGCCTTGTATAATTGCTTATGCTCTGTCAACATAGCAGCTTCTCATTATTTATATCACAAAAAGCAGTAATAGGAAAAGATCTTAGATTAGTTACTGAATATCTAGTATTTTTACAGAACAACGCACTCAAGGAGTGCAATTTTGGAATGCCTCTCCTCATGCTACAGGTATGTCTATGCTCTTACAGACCAAAGCAAAGACAACAGGTCTTGGTAACACCAAGGAGACTGTGTAAAAGGATCAACCTCCCCGCCCTTGCCAAAACTTGACCTGACAGTCACCTGACAGGCCACAGCCCTGATAGTTTTCAACAGATATGTCAGACTGGCAAAGGAGGAGGCTCTAGCTGGGGCTAGAGTAGTCTCCATCAGACATCAAGGATTACCTTTGCAAAGTAAATATACCTGGAAATTGAGAGCTTTGTTACAATCCACTGCTCAAAGTAAATCCAACCCTTCAGGGGAGTCGGCATATCAACACCTACCGGACAGTTTGCAGGCAGGTCCAAGACACAGTGCACCACATCTTCAGTTCTCTATTCTGATCTGCTCCTGTGATGAGAAATCTCCAGAATGGAACCCTGCAGGCACAACAGAATCAAGTTGTCTTAAAGTAAGATCTGGTTCTTCCCATAAAAACATTTCACAGGAAAGTTCCTCAAAAGCTGCCCATAGCTGATTTTGCCCAACCATGTCTTAAAGTTCCTAGAAAATCTCTGCTTTTGAGGCAGATTAGAAACCACTGTAGCTCTCAAGAACCTTAAGGCCACAACTGACTGAAGAAAGAATTTAAAAAAAAACAAAAGAAGAAAAAAAAAAACAAAAGAAAACACAAACCAAAACAAAACAGTTACTCTTTAATTGGCTGCAGTAAAAATTTGAAAGCTAACAGGCCAGTCAAAACTGACCATACCACAAACCAGAAAGTACTCATCAATTCAGAATTTTCATTACTTTCATGGAATTGACACGAGGATTGAGGTCACTTTAGGCTGTGCTCCAGAGCCTTATTTATTTCTCCATCACTAGAAAACTGACTACAAAGAGGACAGGACTTGCTCCTGCCACAACACTAAATTTTTACAAGTACAACGCAGTTACAAGGAACCCTCCAAAGGTAGAGTTAGAGTATCAAAGTTTAGTAGCGTCTTCTAAGTACAGGATTAGGGACTTACTCTGGGTCTTGTTTTTTATGGTTGTCACAGAAGAGCAGGCAGGAAAGAGGCCTACCATCATGGGGTTTCCACTCATGAAGACACCTAGGAAAGAATCAGAAAAGACTGAGTGTACCATAAGTAGTAAATAAGAAATATATAAGGTGGGTGCTGAACATATTACCCCTTGTCCAAAGTCAGCATTAAGCCAGCAGCCACCAAGTGTTATCAGCTTGTAGCTGTTTACAGGCTTATATAAAATGAGATCACAGCCCATGCAGCCATAGATTGTGACACCCAGGAACAGCTCAGAGAAGCTTTCTGCATTTACAGGGACAGTGCAAAAGTTTGACTACAGCCTGTGCAAAGCACAGAACTTCTGCTTCCAGACACAGCTCTCTGCTTTTTTTTCCTAAGGTTACCAAACCTTGAGCATATGTGATATTCAGTGATACACTCTTCAGCAACAAATTACTTTACAAACATACACTCTATTTCTTTGTGACGTCCTGAGAATCACCATCACAGGTAATTCTGTAACAAGGAAATTCTCAGAGAAAATGCTGGTCTCTGTTCCAAGATCCTTCATTTTCTAATTCTCCAGTTACCTTGGCTCATCTTGCCCTTCAATATAGATCTGCCAGAATTTGACAAAACCATCATGGCTTGCTGTGGCCAACACAGTTCCATCTGGAGAAAGTGCTCCCTCACTCAGGTACTACATAGAGGGGAGGGGAAAAAAAGAGACATGGAAGTCATTTTATAGCTTTTTTTATTTCACAGGAAGAAAGAGTACTCTCTTCAAACAGGAATTTGACTAACAGTCTGATAGTACAGGAGGTCAGAGTAATTTCTGACTGAAGTACAGCCCAGGTTGTCAAACAGGCCCTTGGAAATACAGGTGAGTTTTTTCAAGAGCCATTTTCAAAGCAAATGACTACACATTCACCTTGGCTCTTTAAGCAAAGGTTATTTACCCACAGTGTGTGTACATAGCCAGCAGCTTGTGGGTGATGATATGGACAAGTAAAAACCTGGGGTTTTTTTACAGCCCACTGTCCTAAGAACTGCAGCTCCTGAGACACTATAACCCCAAAGAAAACCTACACGATCTGTAGCAATCACCTATGTGACGGCAGTAAAAAAAACAAAATAGGTTTATACCGTGCTGTGGCCTTTCACTACTATGAAGCCTTCTTTGATGCTAGGGACTTCCACTGGCCAGGAGCTGTGGTTTGTTCGGATAATGTCCAAATCCCACACCTCTGCCTGGAAAACAAACATGTAGGCACACAGGTTTATATCTACAACTACTGGTCTGATGCAGTAGAGAATTTCTTATATCCTTATTGTATATCCTGACATACCAGCCCAATGGCCAGCATGTGACATAAACCTTCCCATTTCCACCCAACATGGCCATTAGATGCTTTTCTGGCACCCAGCCGTACAAAAGTATGCAGAACTGCTCTTGGCAGTTGTAGTTGCTGCTCACCAAGCCCCCTCCCCTGGGTACTGGCTCAGCCTGAACAGACAAGTGATGCCTCTGGCCCTCCACACTATTTCTAGTGATCCTCGCTATTTGATGACGAGCAGAAGTTACCACTTTCCATCCTCCTGAGGCCCAGAAAAGGATCAGTATGACCTCTCCTCAGAAGAGAGGAATCACACATCTCATATTACAGGAGGATCCCCAACATAGACTAGACAGGAGCCTTTACAACTCTAACCGTATCAGCTCTTTCCTTCATTAGATTCTCCCTCTCTAATGATAACAAGGGACAACGTTTCAAAAGTAGGGTTTCCTTACCCTGTCCTCATGTAACAACGCCAACGTTTGACTTCCCTCTTCACCACTCTCCTCATTATCATCTGGGATAAAAGGGCACCAGATGATTCTTCGAGAGGTGTTCAATGGGGTATTGTCAGGTCTCTTGATGTTAACCAAGATCTCTTCTCTGATCACCATGGTTAAGAAATGTAACATTCTGGCTGTGTTACTAATGCTCAGCAATAACCTATTCAGGCTTGGTCCTCTGTTAAATACTATTAAACCTCAAGATTTTCTGAATCACTGTGATTCAAAAAGAAAACAGGTAAAAGGATTCTGCTAAGAAAGCACACAAGCTAGCGTTTCTTCACTAGCAGAAGAGATTAAGCTTACAAAAGTTAATAGATTCTCAGAATTTTCTCTTGCAGGCTGCAGGCAGGGACAGGATAAGCATGAGAGGGGCACACAGCCACATTTGAATGTGCAATCCACGTGACTGCTGATGGACAGACTAAATTATTTCAGCTAGCATTGCAACGCTACCACGGAAGGACAGAAAGCTACCATGTTGCCTCAGACTGAGTGCTCTAGTCCACCCCTACAAATCAGATCTTAAACAACTACAACCACCTTTGCTCCAGTTGCTTTTGAAATGATGGTATACAATTAAAATGAAGATGCCACAACCTAAGACGACATATCCCACAGACTAATGTGCTTCCCAAAAGCACTAAGCAGTCACTCCCAGCAACTAAAAGGAAAAGATTTAGGGCAGTAAGTCAAACACTGGAATTAAATTTCAGGACTACCAAAAGAAGGATGACAGGTTTGGAAGGAAGATAGCGAGCGGGAAGGATGTATTACATCTTCCTCCCCAGAAAAGTAATGGAGGAAAAGAGCTAGAACTAGACAACCATGAGTAGAAAACTCCGTCACATGGTCGAGGTGACACTGTCCATGTGTAAGGCCAGCTAGTACAGACTGACACTTCTCACTGACTACTTTTGCCTGAACCAGAAGAAGCACTGAGGCGTCACTGCTAGAATTTAAAGTTACATGCAATTTCAAGTAATAATTGTGCTGAATACAGGCACAGGTTGACTGATTTGATACTCTGGAAGGGGTAGAACTATCGACCTTCCCCCTGCAAGCTGCTGTTCTAGAAAGGCTACAAAATAAGTTGCAATGTTGAGGTTGCATTCACATCAAGCCACTACACAAAGACTGATATGAAGCATATTTTGACAAGATACTGGATTTTTTCTTTATCCATGGCCAGGCGCCAGACAAAAAGGTTGCCAGCTTCATCCAGGCATGCCAGCTGGTTGGAGTTGAGATGAGCAAAAGCCAGGTCTGCCACACCGCCTGTGAATCCCTTCAGCAAGGTCCGCTCAGCAGTACTGACGCTCAACACTCGCACCATAGCGGAGCCATTACTGGCAGCTGCAGGAAAGACAGAGGGAGAAGTCACCATTTATCTGTGCAGTTTTTCCACAGGACTGCCTTTGTTTCCAGTCATCAGCTTGTCATTTCCAGTACCCGTCCTGCCATCAGCTGCGAATGGCAGCACACCGAAAACTCATATCAATAGATACTATGTTAACAAGCCCTTGCAAGACCCAGGGTACATGTACAAATATTCACTGCACTTTTCAGCTTTGGCACAGAAGATTGGAACGGCAGCATCAAGAAGGACTTTGCCTGGGGCAAGCTTAATTCCCTGTATCTTGTTTTTGAACACCGCAAATTCTAAGTTGTTCTACTTAAAAAGAAGGCAACAGAAGTTGACTTCTCATAATTCCCAGGATTATTCTCATGAAGATGCCTTCATTAAATGCAAGGTCTAAATCTTTATCCTGAGCTCACAATAAAGCTACCAAACTTCCAACAATGACCTCCAGCTATAGTGAATTAATTTTAATTGCAATTTCACTGAGAGGCAGGGAGTTCAAATGCATGTTCTACAAGGGGAATGTAAAAAGCATAAACATTCACCTGGCAAAAAGCACTGCTTTTTGGCTTGTGTGACTGAAAAGGACATGCTTTAGAGCATGCATATAGCAAGCAAAGTTTCCAGCTTCCCCGCTTCAGACAAACATAATGCAGGCAGTCTTATGGATACCATCTTGCTTCCACTTCTTAATGCCCAAGCCAGCCCTAGCAGACCACTCAGCTTTCCATAGTGTAACTCACCCAAGCTTTAATGTTTTAAAAAAGGGTGAGACACCCTAAAGCTGCCCTAAAAGAACCTCAGCTAGGAAAACACACAGAAGCAGAGTAGATTTCATAAAAGGCCAGACAAACTAACAGGTGCTAGAACTAAGAAGAAAGGGAAGAACTGATGGAGGCCCAGACACTGCGTGCTTGTATGAGAGCAGAAAGAGACATTACAGATGATCAAGTGTTCATTTGTTTCATATATGTTGTGAAACAATCTTTCCCTGTGCTGTTCTGCTTTTCTCTTCCTTCCTACTGCAAAATACACTGCATCTGCATTGCTCTTTGGCTCCTCTAAATCAAGCCTTAAACACAACTCTAAATTTATGCAAGCAAATCCATCACAAACATTTATCTGCTCAAATTACCACAGGGCTATTTCTGTGCTTAGCTACACAGAAGCTTGTCTGCTGTAGAAATATTTAATTAGAAGACTAATCTGAACATCAGCTTACTGTCCAGTGAAACCAATGCAGTCCTTCAACTTTTCCTCCATCCTCAATGCGTCCTTCTCTTTCTTTTATTTCTAACTTCAGAAAAGCTTTCTTTCTCAGTGGAAACTCTCCTACACAACCAACTCTTCTCTCCCCCATAGCTCCAACTTCACTTACATTCCCACTACAACACCAGCCTGATGCGGATATTGCAAGATGTGTTTCAATTATTGCCCCTTGTCCAAAGACAGCATTAAGCCAGCAGCCACCAAGCGTTATCAGCTTGTAGCTGATAGAATACAAATCACATGCAAGACAAGAAGGTATCTCACCTCTAATGGCATAAGCCAGGTAAGAGTTTGAAACAGCTATCAGATTGCCGTAATAGTATTTCTGCTCCCAGTCATACCTAGCAACAGGCTGTATTTTCACCTGCTCGGGAGAAAAAACAAAACATGAGAAATGTCTGGAATTAACTTCTTCCTGGAACAAACTGCCAAATATACAATTTCCTCTAGGGAAGATCTGTAATGCTTGATAGGAAACTGTTAGAAGCAGCAGTTGGTAAGAAGAATTGCACATTGAATGCCAAGTAGCAGAGCCCTGAACATTCAGAGTTCTGGAGGCTGAGGAATATTTCCTTGCATTGCAAGAAGGAATGCAACTCACTGAATCTGTCATGTTGCAGGACAACATTTGACCCTGCAACTGCAGCAAAGCAGTCTTTATCTCTTTATTAGCACTGTGTCTGTTTTCCCAGTTCTTGGAAACTTCTTTGAAATATAGAAAACATTTGCTGCATGGGCACTTGCTTTTTAGTTTTAATACTGCTTTCCAGGAAAGTGAGAATCCTGGTCTTATTTGATAAGCATTACCTCTGTGAGCAAAGAATACAGAAATTATGGCAGTGATCCTCCCTTTCATTTTTATCTTCAGTATTATCTATGAAAACCAACGATAACATGGCACAGTATTCATTTACTATCTCTGCAGTCCCTTAATTCACTGCACATTAAGAAACAAATTATATAATATGGAAAAGGGCCGAGAGGATCAAGACCAGAGTTCTCTCTCCTATTACTAGCATTTGGTCTGAGCATGTCTTGGTACTCTGCCACAGCACTAGTTCGAATCTCAGCATCTTGGTTCTTCTGCAGCTCTGATCTGTTGGGTAGAGCCCTCAGCAGGACTGAGACTAGCAAACTATCAAAAGCAACTCTCCCTCCATAGTGAAGACCTTTCAGTGAAGAAACATTCAGCAGAAAAAGCTTGTTTGTGAAGGAAGGCCACCTTCCCAGGAACCTACAACTTAGATCATGGACTTATTCCCAAAAATTGGAGGATAAGTTGGCCAGACTCTGCAATAACAGTAACAATCAGCTACAAGATACCGCTCCAATTTCCCCCCATCTTGTTAAGCTTTTTGACAAACTGCTACCTCATTAAAAGCTCCTATAACACAAGAAAGGAGATAATAATTTTTGTTTAAAATAGTCAAGCACGAGCTGATGTGACAAAAAAAAAAAAAAAGAGACAGAACTATGCTTTCTCTTGCTCCTTACCTTGTTACTCCCTCTGGCCTTACTAGTGATGCTGGAATCACTGCTGGCCACTATCTCCACATCTTTTGCCGATATCACCACGCAAGTGGAGCTGTCATCACCAGAAAGGCAGCTTTTAAGAAAAACAAAGGGAAAAAAAAAAAATCAGACAGGATTCACAGGAAGAGAACAGAGGTCAGATATTTGTTATTCATAATTTTAACAGCACTGCAGGAGTATCTGAGCATCTATGAGGTTTGAGCTGAACAAATGAAAACAGAAACTACTTTCAGTTAAGTGTCCCTTCCTCACATGTTACAGGTTTGACAGCACCAAACAGCTGGTTTGTTCAGCTTAAGAACCTCCAGCCTATTTGACTTGAGCACAGACGTACATTTGGTTAAAGTAGCCTTGATTACTATCCAACATTGGAAGTGCAAAGAGACCAAAGCCAACCAGCTGAACCTCATCAACAACAGTGCATGCTGCTCACGGTTCTCACAGCATCCTCTCTCAAAACTATGACCAGAGAACCCGAACAAAAGCTATTTACACAAGCTCTAATGTTAAGAGTCAGCACATGAAGCCAAGCATTACGCTAAATAGACTGATGTGAATTTGTAGTTGTGGATTTACATTATTACTCCCGTGACAAATGCAAAGCATTCTATATGCATACGTTCTCTTGCATATAAGCAGTAAAAACATATGTACTGTCCAAAACACTCCGATGTACAGGTACAACTCAGCAAGGAGTTAGGTAGAAATCTAGCTCAGAATCATTTGTCCTGTTTTAAGTTATGTGGAGACAAATACTTTGGCAAGTGCAAGGTCTACCATACTGCAAACTGGTATAAGTTACCCCTCACATAACTTGGGTCCCTGAAGGAGTCCAGATGGAGGTCTACATGAGAACACTAAGTTTCACCCAGAGCCCTGCTAATTTACCTCCATCCTGACTTGCAATGTCCATCACACACCCAGTCATGTTCCCCTTCTCTCTAAACAACTCTAATATTCTTCAGTTCCTGAGGAGCAAGGATGGCAGGCTCCATGCATCAGCCTCACAAAAGCTACAAAACCTCTGACCAACAGCATGGACTCACAACTGCCACCTAAACTCAATGTAAAACTCATTGTCAGATTCCCAGCATGCTTGTTCAGGCTCAGCAGAACTAATTTTTAAACAGTTTTCTATTTACTCTCAGCCTTTTTTCGACAAAACTTACATGACTTGCTTCTCCTGCAGGGCTCCCAAAGAAATGCTGCGATGCACTGGCTTAGCCAAAGAAGGTCCATCTCCGGCCACGATGGGATCAGGCACCAGGAGTCCATTCAGGTCTCCGTTATAGGAATTTGATGGTCTCTGGTTCTCATTCACTGAACCTAGGGAAAAGCATGACCAACTGTGCCCAATATCCATTTAAAAGAAATAGCAATATGTAAAACACGCTACCTTCAGAAGTTTTCTGTCAGGTTCTACTGGTCTATCAGATAGAATATGATTAATTGGTTGGGAAAAGTTTTCTTTTCCAAAAAGGATGTGTAAGAGACCTCCTGTGTAAGAAACTTACCTCCACACAAACGAGTGAAGCCATAGCTCTTTTCTTAAACAAGCAATCCCAGCAGACCAGAAAAAACACCAAAGAACAGGTACAAGGAACTTACCAGGTTCAAGGAGCAAATAGTCCTGGATCAGAAAGACTAATCTGGTAGCTCAGATTTACTGAATCAAGTGCCAGACCAAAGGGTTCTTGAAGGGTCATTTCCAACCCTCATGCCTGCGGAGAGATCTCTGAAGTCCAGCAATACAGTGGTTAGCTGCAACATTTGGGGTTGGGTGGAAGTAATACATTTGTTACTTTCCAAAAACGGCTTCTAACTGAGACCTGACCTCAAAGTCCAGGTGTTTGAGTAACTGAGCTATGAAACTGTGCAGCTGTGCCTACGGGATTCCCATACTTTTCCCTTGGTCGACTAATCACACAGAAGTTTCCAGCACCCAAGTTTTGCTTAATGCAACCAACTGTTCAGAGCTTCAGCTGTGCTTTGAAGAGTGCATTTGCCCTGACTTCATATATTTGGCCTAACACAAGTTGCCTGGTGGCCTCCATGCCCTCTGAAGACTTTTAGAAGGGGACAGATATAACAGGGGGTGAAGGAGACTCTTCTATTTCACTAGCAAGGTAAATAGTTGACGATCCCCATTGGAGAGCAAGCCCACTCCATCTGCACTTACACATCAGTACACTGAAGTCAAAGCCTCCTGCCTCAGCAAAATCCTCACTTGAAATTTTCACTGATTTTGAAAACTGAAATTTCGTATACTGTTGCCAGGTAACAACTGCTGCTGAGCTCTTGCAAAATGGCTGCTCACAGGACCAGAAGCTCCACTGGTACTGGCACACATAACAAACCTAAACGTAACTGTGGGTGAGAGGCATGTCCTTTGAAAGTAAGGCAAGCTTTCAGTTACCAAATAGGCTAACATATCAGGATGAGTGCTTCTGCCTACAGAAGTAAATGCAAATATTATTCATTTGCCAGAAGAATATTTAAAGCTTGCCTGTTTATGAACAGAGTAATTAAATTGGCAACTACGGTATAGACACAAAAGCCCTGTGCAGCAACAGGGTATCCCGACGCAGAGACCATTTGGGCACTCGCCTCAGTTTACCTGCACTGCATGAAGAAAACAGCAGCAGCACTCACACAGCACAAGGAAATCGCAGGCCAGGGAATGCAATCCTGTAACCACCCAACACATTTGTGCTGTGCTTGCCGGTGCAAGATTAAGATGCACCCCTTATTCTACAGCGTATAGTGGGTGCTCAGCCAGTTGCAGCTACTTGCATCAACTGCAATTTATCCTTTGCAACCAAAAGCAGGAAGATATTCACTACAGAAAAAGCATTGAGGCTGCCAGAGAAAGACAATACATTCTTTGCTCTCTTTGCAGCAACAGGAATGCCTCACGTAAGTATCTCTGCTCTTTTATGGACAGCAGGACAGTGACATTTGCTCCACGGGAAAGGGAAGGAGGAAACACTCCCCAGAGCCTGATAGGCACAACAACAGTACACTGAAGTTCAGAAACGGGCTTAGGCCATCACTCTGTCTTAATGGGAGCCAGACTAGCACAGGTGCTGCCTGCACACAGTCCTGAAGGCATAAAAGAAGGGAAGAGGCTCAGTGTTTAGTAGGTACATGAACAAAACCAAAACGTTAACCTAGACTAGTAGATCTAGGCCTTCAATGGTTAAGAACTGCGGTTGTATTCATTACCTTTTCAAAGAGCAGGAAAGCAGGAGCAATCAGAGCTGCGATACTGAACTCTTCTTGCTCCCACCTCCCCACCCCCGCATCAGGGACTCTGTACTAAACAGCGACTTCCCTGATCAACACCACGCGGGTGGGGTGAGCCCACGTAACACCTGGTTATCAGCAGTGATTTCAGCACAGACTAAAGGATCCTGCCCACCACCCCAGCTGGGGGGTCCATGGTTTGATATGCAGCTCCCCTGTGCTGAGTACATGGCATCAAAAAAAGGCAAGGGCTACTGAAGCGATGGATGAAATTTGCCAAAACTGGGAGAAAACTGTGTCAAGAGAGATTTCAGTGGTGGATCGTGTTTTCACAATCACCAAACCCAGTAGAGCTAATAAAGTATTGTGACAGTTGTAAACTCTAAAGAGTGGGGAATGTTTCTTGTCACCTGCCTGGACAGCACCCAGAATAACATAATGCTGCTCATAGCTAAGTGCACCTAGTAATGCAAAACTTTCTTCGTGGCAATAACCTTGGAAAGCAGCTACACTAGTCTCTGCTGGCTACTAAAATCTGTAAGTGAAACCCAGGGTATAAAAGAAACTAGAACTAGAGAGGGCCTTGACCACAGCAGCTTTATGCCAGACAAGACTACCCCTACACATGCAATTCATGAGGCTGCTTCTGTTCCCTTTCAAAAGCCTTGAAGGATCCCCCAGTTTCCCTTTCCTCTGACATCCTAAGAGGACTTTCAGAGCCTTTCACTTAACAAACATGTACTCTTGCTCTTCACTTTACTATGTCCAGTTGCTCTTCACTTTACTATGTCCAGTTCTTTCAAGTCTATTTGCTATTACTGAGGCAGTGATTTCTGCTGAGAACCGCAGGTTCCCCACTGCTTGACTTACTGTCCATTTGCTCTTTTTCCTCTCAACTCCTTCTTGCGCACTAGAGTTGACAAAGAAGGTATAAAGAGAATGAACGGGAAAGAAGAAAAATGAAAAGAAATAAGCCATACTCAGTAAATAACTCCTTTGCTTCAACCAGCAGCAAGAGAAGCTGCTTCAGGGGGAAAGTCAAGTCACCTTGAGAGAACAGAAACTACTCCAACCATTTCCCAACCACGACACATCCTTTCAGTTCAGAAATTGCTTGTGAAACAAGTGTTCCCCCTGCCCACACTGAGTTCTCCTTTCAGTCTTTCAAGTAGAGAGTGCTGCACTGTGAAGAAAAAATGTATTTTCTTCTAAAATTTATAATCTGGGAGCACCAAAGTGCTCCAAAACCAAGAGAAACTACTTCAAGTAATGAGAAGTTTTTCTATCAGTAGTAAAACTAACAAAGCTGGCTTCCTTGTAGGTTCGCTCCATCGCCCCATGTGCCTCTACACCTCTCCCCCAACAATCCTGCATTCAACCTCTCATCCTTTTGGCCAAGCAAAAGGCAGCACACGTGGCTGTGCACATTCTGCACTCTCAGGACACTTAAAAGCTATGTTATTCCTGCCTTTCCCTCAAGAGAGCATAACATGGGCATAAATTCCCAGAAACTAAGTTTTTTTTGCAAAACATTCATAGTCTCTGCCTCTTTCAGACCTTTACCTTACCAGGTTTGACTGAAACACCACGGTAGGTTCAGAAAGCTATGAGGGTGGTTGAAAGAGATGCTAGGCTACAGTGGGAGCGGGAAGATGTTTTGCACAGCTGACTCCTAAGCCTGCTGCTGTTCACCACTGATATTTTTACAGGCAGAAGGGAGTCCACTGAACTCTGAGCACAGAAGTATAATGGCTCAAAGCAAAGGCAGAAGACTCACAACTGCTTTAAGAGAGATATTTGTGATCCCATTTCATATTTGAACGAGAAGGAGAGCAAAAAGTGGAAAGGGCGAAAACGGCACTGATCGCAGGGAGGCCTGATAGCCCCTTCCACTGAACCCAGCGAGACACCTGGGAAAAACTCAAAGGATTCTTAATAAAGGAAGGAGACTTGGGTGGAGGAGGTCAGTGCTGTTCAGTTCTCAGCAGCAATACCTCTCAGACACCAAGAGCCCAGAGACCCGCAGCAGCAGCGAGCTTTGGGTCTGAACCGCTCCCGCTCTGCTCAGCCACCAGAATCCTCTCCCGTAAGCGAAAGTGCTCAAGCTAGGTCGCTGGCTCTTCTCCTTACCCGGCTGGTACACGCCTCCCCGCTGGCTCCCGGGCTCCTCGGGGAGAGAGGCAGGGGCGAGCGGGAAGCCCTCTCGCCCTGGGCGGGACGGAGCCGGCGGAGGGCGATGCCGCCGGCGCCCCGAAGGGAAACGGGGCCGCCTGACGGACGGCGGAGCCCCGGCACGCCGGCTGAGGAGGGTCCCGCAGCCCCAGCCCCCGCCCCGGCCAGGGCAGCGCGGCCGCCGGCCCTGGGCGACGGCCCCACCCCGGCCAGGCCCGCCGGCGGCGGCCTCCCGCGCCCCCTCGGTCCCGGTCCCTCACCTCCCGGCCGGTCCAGCTTGAGGATGTCCCGCAGGTGCTGGGTCGCGTCCTCAATGTCGATGCTGGAGGAGGAGGCCATGGGGCCCGGCCCGCTTCCCGCCGCCCGCACAACCGCCACCGCGCTGCCCCGGCCCGGCCCGGCCCGCCGCCCACGCTTCCGCCTCCGGTCCGGGCCCTGGTGCGCCGGGCGGAAACCGTCGCCGGGACGGAGGGTTCCGGGCGCGGCGGGGGGCGGAGCCAGCCCGGCCCCGGGGTAGGGGGGGGCGGGCGGCAGAGCCAGCCGGCGGCCCCGGCCCCCTCCCTCGGCGGGAGCTCTCCCCCGCCTACCCCCTTCCTCCTCCCCGCGGGGCCGGGTCTCCGCTGGCCCCGCCAGGGCAGCCGGGCTGGCCGCTGCCGCCAGCCCGGGCGCTGAGGGGGAGCCGGTTACCGCAGGCCTCAAGGGCCTACAGCGGCTCAGGCCCCCTCGGAGCACGTCGTCGGTGCCGCGGGTGTTAGGGCCAGTGTGATTTCCTGCTACGTGCAATAGCATGAGGGGATACCTAAAGTCTCGCTCATAAAGGGTTGAGGCAGGTGGTTTAGGGGGTGGAAATAATCCCACAGGCAGCTTTGGCCATTTCTCTACACAAGCCTCCTGACTCGGGAGGAGGCTGTTGGCGTTCAGCCTAATACTTGCGCTAAACACGGGTACAGGAAATGATAGTTAAGAGACAGCAAACGTCTTGGGCCTCAAAAGTGACCTGCAGGTGTCAAAAACACTAAGCAATACTGATTTTGATTTACCAACACCAAAACACTGGTGTTGGTCTCTTCCCAGTAAGGAGCCAGGAGTGAATGACTGTGTGGAGAAAGGCAGGAAAAAGAGCCCCCAAAAAATCTACATGACCAATTTTGGGGGAAAACGGCTTTGAACTTCTAATGGTCTAAAAGAATCTAATTGTATATAGCTTTTAAACTGACACCTACCACACTGATTGTTCCTTGAACCTGACTTTAAACCAAGCTCTCTCCTGGCTCACTGAGCTTCTTATGCAAAGGACTGCCCTGACCTCGCAGACCAGTTCCTTCTGCAGGGCAAGGTTCATAAGCCAGACCTATTCTTAGATCCTCCCTCCCCTGCCAGGCTTCATTTAGATCTGGAGCTACAACATAAGGACCCTTGCTGAGCAGTGACCATACAAAATGCCTCCTTCTACTGAAAGAGCTAATCTCTTCAAGTGATTAATCTTGAGCATGACTTTCACAGCATAGCAGCAGCGACAGGAGAACAGTCCTGCATTTCAAAGAGGGAATATATGAGAACGCTGCAATAGTGAACAGGAGGGCCCTTACACCAGCTTCCAGAAAAGCTCTGTTCCAATTCAGTGGCCAAAGCAGCCAGATTTGAGAAATGACCCAGCCTGAGCACACCCCATCCCAGGCTTTCTTGACAAGTCTCAAAAAGGCAAATGCCAAGTTCATATACTTTTTAAAAGCAAGCTCAGCGAGGCGTGCTAATCCCCTGAAAACTGAGGCCTAATAGCTTAGTGACATCTGAAGGTAAAGTGAATGTGATTCTGCTCCTGTGCCATCTCATATGCTGGATAGATTAATTTACTAAATCCCTTCACTGCTGGAATACCACCACCTCCAGGGTGGAGGACACATGACAGCCAACCACGTTGTAAAAAAACTGCACAGCAAACACACTACTTGAATTATAATGAGTGGATACTAGAAAGACAGCACAGAGCACCAGTCTGGCCAGGGCTTTAGAGCTGGACACAAACTCCAGGAGGGCAGTGCCAGACTGACATCCTGTGTGTCTGCCTATGAAGACAATACAGCCATCCTCTTTAGCTCTGAAGGTAAACTTAATAGACGTCACGAAGATTAGCCACAGGCTACCGTGACTGTTGTCATCCTTGTGTACTATTTGAGGCATTTGCCTTGGTAAAATACAACAGCTGAGAACTAACCCGTCAATGTTAAAATCTGAACTAGAAGTCTCTGTTACAAAACCTACTGAGAGGGAGGGAAAAAGAAGTTGCATGGCCAAGGGTGTGCCTGAACTGCCTTCATCGGTAAAACTATCAAGTGCTTTTCAGTTTGAAGTTTAGGTTTGTAAGCATTTCCCCACCAGGCAGATATGAGATATCCAAAGCAAGCGGTATCATATACCCCATATCCAACTCATTAAAACAATTTAAACTGTTAAGAAAATCTCATGGTTTTATTGTGTAATGTAGCATTGAAACATCTGAACAAATCAATATCTGGGCTGTACAGGCTGCTGTTCTTTCATTTCTTTGGGTTATAGAGCATCTTGTCAGTACATAAACAACAACCTTTTGCATTATAAATTCTTTCCGAGGCATGCTGGTACAACACAAATTTCTCTTGTCAAATGCAGCTAAGTCTAACTTCCAAACATCATGCACAAGAAACTCATCTAGTGACAATGTAAACTCAGCAGAAGGGCAGGTCACAGGTCTTGCTTGCTCACGCTCTGCAGTGCTGCAGGTTTGTGTATGATATTTGGAATGTTCCGTGAGTGTGAATAATACCAGTAAGAGGAGAGGAGGAAAAAAAAAAAAAGCACAGGTGCCTCGGGGTTGCCAGCTCAGCCAAAGTTGTGCAATGCTAGCCTGAACATGTCATTGGTGCAAACCCAGGCATCATTGATGTTCTTTAATAGAAATATCTGGTGGAATCCCATGATAGGATCTTCATCAGCCTGTAGGAAGAGAGGAAAAAAGTTCAAAAAGCTCTTTCTTGAGAAATATATTCCCAAACCTCATAAGACAACTTAAAAGCTAACGTTAACAGTGATGTCACATGCAAGTAAGAAGCATAGTACCTCAAGAGACACTAATACAACCAGAAGTCCTGTTCCAAGGTGCCTTGCAAACACCTACGGCCCAATGACACAGAAATCCTGCAACAGCATCTGAAGCTGGCATTTTCTGGAAGACTTGCAGACATCTCATTCCAGCAGCTTCACAACACTGATAAAAGCATGCCTGCCTCAGTGTTGAATCACATATTTTCTTTGGGCCTTGCTCAGGAAAGAGGCATAAAACAAGGTGTTTCAAAATTAGTTTTTAGTTGCTGTACTTTGGATTGATGACAGAAGGGAGTTTCTGTAGCAGTCAGTATCAAAATATTGCCTAAATGATCTAGGTAATGATCTAAGCTTTTGAAAGCTTTCCCAGAGCAGGTACAGCTGGCCAGCAACGTAGTACTTCCCACTTCCACTGTCTAGGAACAGCTCGAAGGGAGCAAAACGTTTGCTATAGCTGCAATGAGATGTTCTCAGCACAGGGAATCTTTGCAGTAGTGCCTCAACTCCTGCCTTTGACAATTCATCTAGGTGCACTAGTATAGTGCCTGCGCTGTATTTACTGTATTACTACAAAGGTAGAAAATAGTATTAGAGGGAGACTAGTTCTCCCGCCTAATGTTTACCAGTCTCCTCAGAGACATCATGCAGGAATTAAAGCCTCAAAGTAACATAAATGATTCCCAACTCAGCTTGAAAAAAAAAAAGTCACACAACAGGATTTAACCTAAGCAGCACACAGGACCAAGCTACAAAACAGCCTTCTGATTACTGACCATAGTGTATTCAAGTCAGCATTTTTGGAGGATTTTAAGCTCTATTCTTTCAGCACATGATTATTCAGCTTCCAAAATGGGGGGAAATGCATAAAAAAATAACACACACACTGAAAAGCAGCAGCCAGAGTAGCACATGAAACAGACTGTCAAAGTGCTGAATGTTTATTCACAATGTTCTGCTGCTGTCCACCAAGAACAGCAAATGAAAAGATGATGAGCAAAGCAGACTACAAAATTTAAAAAAAATCTTTACTTAAAAAAGTAACATTCACATAAGTGGTAAGTTGACTGTGAAACAATTCAGCTTCAAGGAGCAACTTGCTAAGGACATCAGTTTTATCAGAAAACAGCAAGTCTGCCAGAGCACTGGTAGGATCAAGTGGATGTAAAAGCAGCATTCAAATCTAAAACCACTGCAAGGATTTCATAGTGACAACTGTCTAGTAAATAAAATGGTATAGACGAAGTGCAGTTTCAGTAAGTATATGCTAATCCACAGAGGAAAAGCAAAAAGGGCCCTAGATTAGCTATGGCCTCTCAGGAAAGTGATACTGAAATCATGATGGACAATTTTTTATTTATTTTTTTTAAAACCAGCTGAGAGCTCAAAAAAAGTCAAGGCAAGCACAGTGTTAGCAGTTATTGGGAAAGGAACACAGAACCAAAACCTGCACAGAGAGCACCCACATATCAAATCCTGCATGCATTTCTTATTTAAAGAAATTAAAATGATACAATAAGGAAAGGCCAGAGAAGGACAAGAAAGATGATCCAGCTACAGGGCAGTTTCCTACTCAAGAAAGTAAATTGAGTATGACTCTCTAGCTTGCAAAAGTGTGATCAGGGTGGGGAGAACAGGTGAGAAATTACTATAAAACCATGAAGGACAAAGTGAATGAGGAAACTACTACAGCCAGAAGTTACAAAGGCAACAAGTCCAGAATTATGAGCACGTCCAAGTGTTCAGTGGACAAACGAATGAAAGAAAAATCCTCAAGGTAAGTGCCGATAAAGTCGCTGTTCAACAGGCTGATGAACCAGGCAGCTTTTTTGTCACATCGATATACACTTTCTTTTGCATTAGGCAGAGGCTCCTTAACAATCGGCACAATGTGAACACAAGGAATTATGCTGATTAGACCAGCCACCCATCTAGTTCATTAGCACATATGACAGCAGTCATGCCAATTATTTCAGGGGAAGCATTATCATTATTAGATCTGTCCAGAAAAGATGCTTGCATATCCACCCTGAAGAGGTGGCCTGTGAGCTGAAACCCATGGGTTTATGCCTCTTCTA
The DNA here is from genome assembly GCF_929443795.1 of Astur gentilis. Classification (NCBI taxonomy): domain Eukaryota; kingdom Metazoa; phylum Chordata; class Aves; order Accipitriformes; family Accipitridae; genus Astur; species Astur gentilis. The sequence continues at coordinate 9,286,582 of NC_064886.1, forward strand.
GCTTTTCCTAGGTATCAAATATAACACTTACATCCTAGTATAGCCTACTACTGCTTGATAGTTGGCAGGTTCCTGGGCATGAAGGAATCTAAGAAAATTGAGTAGCATCAGAGCACTGTACATTAAAGTTTGACACACGACTTTGTAAAGCATCTTATTAATGTTATCCCTTTTGATTAAGTTGGAATGAATTCATATTTGTGTCAGCTCCTTTCTAATGGCTTAGTTTAAACCAGCCAGGTAGACTCATTTCAGCTTGAATCACTTCTAATCACAACCAGTAATAAGCATTTAGTATACTCTCAGTTGCCCTATGGTCTCCTCTTTTTAGGTCACTGAGGCATCTATTACAAGTTGCACAAGTAGTTTTCACACCAAATTTGAGCATGTCATTACTGACATGAGTACACTTTAAAAACATAACTCTGGTAAAAAAACGCATCACCACCAGACTAGTTTTACTGCAGGTCTCCTCAGTTTCTCATAAGCATAGCTGCACTGCAGCTCTTAATCCTTTGGCTTGAAGAGAATTTCCTCCTTTCATATGCAATTCAGGACTGGACACATGAAAAAAGATTAAAAGGGAATTCTTCCCCAAACACTTGCTGTTGTACATACAGCCAATTCCCACAATGAAGTCACACATTATTGCTTTCTTTATTCCTTTCATGTTATGTCTCCACAGCATAGAGGAACACTATATCTTAAACCCAAGGAAAATCCTAGACTATATTTAAGGCAAATGAAATAATTTATAGACCATTTACAAAATTCTGAATATGTCCTATTAAGATATAGCAAAACCCCACAGTTGAGTGACTTGAGATGCTCTAGAAGGCATAGACTAATGCTATCCCATTTTAATTTGGATCTTCATCACAGCTCAGGTAACCTCGCTGAAAATCTTTACTCTTTCCACTCCCAGTTTAGCTATGTCCAACTAAAAATTTGCATTCCAGATGTGTGCCCAGGCTTGAAACACAGGGGCTTTATTTTTTGTACAAAGCTTTCCTTTATGCAGTTCAAATCGTTTCATGACATCCCTGAATTAAAATAAAATTTTAAAAAGTCACAGAATCAGATTAGAAGGATCCTCTGGTTTCCAGTCCAGCCTCATGCTCATAGCAGGACTACCAGCAGCATTGCATCAGCCACAGCTTTATGGTCTTCTAAGACTCCAAGAATGGAGGTTTCACAATGTGTCCAGGCAACATTTCCCAGGGCTTCAACCTTCTTGGGGGAGGGGAGGTGGGGGGGCAGTGTGTGGGGGGAACAACACAAACCCCCCAAAACCAACCAAAAACTTTCCCTTGTGTCCCATCTGAACCTCCCAAGTTATTGTTTGCAACCACTGTCCCTTGTTAACACTGTCTAGCACCACCAAGAAGAGTTTGCTTTCAGGTTGTTGGAAGTAGTCAACTACTTTCCACCTCCATTTCAGGCAGATTGCCCTGATCCACCTCCTCTCCCAGCTCAATAAGCTCAAACACTGGCAAACTTGGCAGTTTTTTGACCTCTTCCAGTTTTTCTACATCCCTTCTGACCAGGAGGCTCGTAACTGTAGAAACTCCTCAGTTCACAGAACCATGGGTCATGTCAGAGTATTAGATGCAACACTACTTTGTAATCGAAGTTTAGCTGCAAAGCTTCGTAGGAAAACATGACTCTTCTCGTCTTGTCTGGTGAGAGACAGTTTTGCTTTTTCACCAGCACCCCCCAGCAACTGTCAATTGAACTGCAGGCTTGCAGCTATCCTTATCTCAAAGGAAAGGCTAATTACTTAAGATAGCAGGTTCTTTCAGATGTTAAGCCTCATTTAACAGGCTTTAAGCAATGCTTTAAGTGTTCAGCATGCATTACAAAAACATCTAGTGATTTTAATTGCAAATTTCCTTTCCCTTTTAAGACTAGGCAACACTGCATAACAATTAGTTATTCACAATTAATTCTGCAACAATCACTTCAAAATTCACACTCTCCGGGAGAGCCACAGATCTGCCACATTGCTCTGAGAACACACAAGACACAGCCATGCTTCTCAGCGGAGCTCAACTGACAGAAGAGCGAGAAGAAAGCACTCCTTACTCAACCAGGACAGCGAGGACTGCATGGAAGAGAGGTAAGGTAGAGGGTTAAACGTTGTGGAGGGCTAGCCTGAAGACTTCATTGGTGCACACCCAGGCACCTTGAAAACTTTTCAACAAAAAGGTTTGGTGGAAGCCTAGAACCTGGTCATCATCTGCCTAAGCATGACAGGAGAAATATGTTACTAGGTGAAGCACACTGAAAATACTGGGTGACATTCTGGATGAACATTGGCAAAGTAGCATCACACCAAATGAAACTCACTTCTAAAAGCTTACACTGATGCTTACTCTTCCTAGAGGAAGCAAGCAAGCACGTACCCAGACAGTGAATAGCAATAAAAACTGATAACAGAATTAGAATAACTGGAGGTATATTTATTATACCTCTGCAAAAGGATTAAAAAACAAAACCAAAAAACATTACTACCTATCCCAACATCCATTAAAGAGGATCTTTAATATGTTTACTTGTAAATATGCTTTTTCAATGAAAGCGATTACTGTACTGCTTCTGCCAGCAAGTTAGATCCTCACTTGTGACATTCAACCTATTTAGATGCTCTAATTCTCTCTAACATCTTGTCCAAGAAGCTGTTGTGTCTGGTCCCCTCAGTGCAGGTGATTATTCTGCTGCAAAAAGATGTTGCTTTTTTTTTATTTATTTACCATATCGGTACTAGCATGCCAGGCTGTAGACTGGAGCAGCGTAGAGGCAGATACACATCCTGACCTTGTCACAGAGCAGTAATGATTTCAACTGACCCCAGTTAAATCTCCCTCCAGCAGGATAGGCCAAAGGCTTAAAACAACCCAAACCTGCAGGTTCACTGAAGGCATAATACTCTGGTAAAGGAAATACAGAGTTTGACAGTAATAGTCCTTGGCCCCATTACTTCTTCAGAACTCTTATACAGTTAAGAAGAGAGCTGAGGCTTTGTGACAATTTGCTAACAGTTCACCCCACAGTATATGCAGGGAGAGTAGAAGGTTTTTCTGCTTTGGTTTGGGTTTTTTCCCCTAAAAATCAAACAATATCAAAATAGAATGGTTTAAGTTAGAAATACAAGATGTGCCCAGCTCACTTAAAATTAGTTTCCACTGAACTTTTGAGACCAGCAATTCAAGCAACTAAGGCCTCAAGAAATCCATTTAAATATCATGGCAAGAATGACTTCTTAGAAAGGGCACATTACAGGTATTTTAGCGTTATTTTCTTGGATTACTCTATCGAAAGCATTAGGCATGCTCCTTCATCCTTCATTACATAAAACAACAAGTTTTGAAAAACTGCAGAGAATTCAAAAGCATATGCATTAATTGCACTGGGCTTTGAAGAATTTGGCTCACAGTCCCATAAAAAGGATGGCTTTTCCCTGCAAACCCTGCTACTGATGGTCTCAAAAGTGCCCTTCCTTTTGCAAATTTCTCTACAGTTTTCCTCAAGACCAACAGATAAGAGCTGAACAGTCACACCATTAAGGCAACCTTTAAATAAAACTACGTATGCAGCTCCATGTTTGTGTGTTAAAGTGTACCCCATTCAACTGGAGCTATAGATGAGCCACTTGTTAAAATGCACTAACTGAACCCAGTTGTTCTCAGTTACTGTACTGTACCAAGAACAGCATTGAGATGCATTAAAATGGCTGTCAACATGTATGTATTAGCACAAGAAGTATTCTCTACATACGTCAGCCAGGTTCATGTACTGGCAGAAATGGTTACTGTATGTGTCATGCTACAGATTGTTACTGATTGTTTCATTTGTCCACCTGTGTAAGTATCACACTAGGCAGAAGCAAGAAGTCAAGTTCCAAGCCAACTTTGACTTTCTGGACACTTTCTCAGTGAGGAGCAGCATTCTCAGGCATCAAAATGTGATTTTTAAAGCTAAGATTGGAGATGCATACATGTGAAGAGTGGAAAAATGTTGTCTCTCCTACTAAAAATTCAGAAACAAGTTGGATATGATCATGCCAATAGGCATACTTTAATCCAATATGCTAGTTCCAAGTACCTAGATGCACTAGCACGTGATCCCTGAATTACTCTGAGTAATTCCAGCTTGCTGAATATTCAGAGGATAAAAACAGCACAGTAAGAAATACTACTCCAAGCCACAGTATTTATGGAAAGCTCCCAGAATGCATCTACACCCCTAATGACCATACTAAAGAAGGAGAAAACCCAAAAGGCTTACAGAATCTTTAAGAACTTTGTATCTTGCCACAGGGTTCAACACAATCACTGTTGCAAGCCGTGATCTGCTTAACGAATTGTGCAATAACCTTAAAAAACGACTGTGCAAAACCAGGTGCCGATGTGACTGGCCCAAGACATTGAGCCAAAAAGTCCCGGTGACATCATTGAGTTCTGTGCATGTCCAAGAGTAAGACAGATGAGATCAGCATGTCTGACTTCATACCTGTCCTGCAATTCAGTGCTTTCCATGGCCACATGTGGCTGTCTTTCCTCAGCAAAGTGTATACAGGTGGGATTGAGCAACAAGAAAGCTGGAATCCAACTTGCAGCTAGGAAGCAGGAGCAACTTTGATGAGAGCCAAAGCTATCTATGTTAGACTTAGAAATGGACGCAATACACTGGGAACTGCTCTTAACTGCTCAGCCCAAAACAATTAAGGAGAATAGCTAAGCAAGCAGATTCAAACATTCAGTCCTATGTTTGCTTAGTTAACAGTACAGTCAGTGGAAGTTTGAATGTTTTGATACCAGAGGTGCCATTGAGAGTTAACAGGAAAAGGAAACCTAAACAGCTTTTTTAAAAGAAACTGGGTTCAAGTAACTCTAAAGACTGGATGGCTTTAGAGTCCTGACTTGACTGTATAGTTGGACCAAACCCTGACAAAACTAACTCATAATTTTAAGTGTTTCTATGTAATTTCACACTTTTAAAATAAAAACTGCCCACTGTGAGCAAGTTCTGCCTACAGCTGACTTTAAATTCAGGATATTTTCTGCAGATTCCAGGACAACTTCTTTCATTAATAAGTAGTCTCATTAATTTACAAGTCTGTGGCCCTGGTATATTTAGATGCAACATTTCCTCAAAGGAACACGAGACTAGGTAAGTTTACACAGTTCAGTAGTATAACTTAAACAGCAATGAAATCATAGTACAGCTGAAAAATAATCTGACTTCTTCATAAGAATGAGCTGTTTCAACAGTGTTTGAACTCAGAGGCAATACTCCGATTGCTGAACCAGTTTTGACTACAGAGGTACTGGACTGCATTAACACCAGGACTGTATTCTTGTGTCCTGTGACAGCAAAGAAAAAACATGGTCTTACTGAAGGTTTATCGCTAACAAAAAAAGCCTGCTAAATCATAGCTCAATGCATACATGACATCAAAAAGCACATTAAACTAGATGTGCTTATGTTGCCCAAGAATGCTGTAATGATGCTTTTAAGTGCAACATAGGAAAGGAAGTAGTGACGCTTCTAGAGCCCATGTGATATTTGTACACACAGTAGAAGCCATGGTACTTTGCTTGGCAGGAACATACGATTGTCAAATTAAAGGTATTTTACCTAGTGCTAAATATCTGAAGGGATGAGCAGTTTCTTGACAGTCTTGAACAGTAGAAGGATGACATCCCAATGCAAGCTTACCAGCATTCCTTCCCCACCCAAGAGAGCATTTTAATGTTTTCAGATTTCGGATGATTTAGAATCCTGCAAAAATCTAAGACATAAGCATTTGTTAACCTGTAATGGAAAGAGTTTACCTTAAGCTGTCCCACTACCATACTGAGTATACAGCTGTCAGGTGTAGGTTGGTGGTCTTGTGCTGTGATGCTGTGTTGTATTTTTTGGAAAGGGAGGCTCTGCAATGGAAAGAAAGCAAAATAAGGAAATGTACAGTCATTGCATTATTTAACTTGGAAAACGAAGATTGAGCAAATCCAACATTATGAGGCATCAGATTATTTAGGTAGTACTGCACGGAGAGTTTTTGCAATGAAACTACTCAGGTTGGGTTGATCATAGCAGTTTTTCTCAAGCACTGAGACATTAAATAGGTCACCATATATGTTAAGCAGTACCTTTTCCTAGTCTAACGACATTGCCTGAAGAGCTTTAGTTCATCTACAAGCTGCAAGTTCATATGATGAAGGCACAAAGCTTCTCTGCTCCTAACAGTGTTAAAAGATTGTTTAACAGACAACTCCAAATTTGCTTCTTTGTTATCGGGGCTATGAATACAAAGGAAAGGTGGTTGACCAAGAACCAGTGTTCAGGACTTGAAATCCACATATCCACATTTCCTCTTTTTTTCCTTCCTTGGTAACAGCACCTGAGGGGAACCAACAAAGCAACAGGCACCGTCTTTGCCATGTACCAGGCTGGAAGAGGGGAAAAGGAGGAGGAAGGAGGTAGAGATCAAAAGCATACATATTGAAAAGAAAAAAAGGTTTCCATGCTCATGTAGCAGATGCAAGTATGTCTGGAGTTAAGTGTGCAAGGAACACATTTTAAGAAACACCAGACATTGGGGAGTAATTTCTCTTTCAACTTAGACCACATTCACATTCCAATCATGGATGACTCCAAGTGGTGAACATCAAATATCTAGGGGATCTCAGAGTCCTGTCACAGAAATAGAATTTTGGCACTGTTCTATCAAAAGCTGCATTAATGCTAGATGCTTTAGAAGTGGCAGTTCAGCACGGATGGAGCTCTGAGTGACCACATGGCTGATAGCTAGAGTCCATGCACTGCACGGACAGCAGCATGTAGTCATTTAAACCTCAGGTTGTACTTTGATGCCTTTGCTTCATTTCCCTGGTTTGTTAACAGGTTGAGGTTCTGCATTTCACGGTAGTGGAAGGAGCCTGAACAACTTCCTGGAAGGCCTAAGTACAAGAACAGGAGACCAGAGTCATACTGTCAAGGATGTAAAGTACAGTCTTGGCTCCACAAGCATAAGGCTCTAGGAAGAATACCAGGAAGCTAAATCCTTAGATAACAGAGAACACAGAAACTGTGGAAGGATCAGGACTTGGGGAAGCATATGGAACAGCCCTCTAATCAGAGGGATGCTGTTCAAGAACACTCTCTAATAAAGCTTGCAGTGTTTCCTCTTGGCTGGAAGAACAATCCCAACCTACTATGAACTGCGAAGTGAGCCAACTGGTTTGTAATATGGAATAGACATTTTGTAACAACCAAAAAAAATCCAGAGCAGTCTTTTCTGAACTACCAGCAGAGTATTCTCCAGGGTCACCAACCCAAACTTGAAAGTGCAAAGTGCCCGCACAGCCTGCACAAGCATAGGCTAGGACATTACACACTCTTCCTTTGACAGAAGAGTACTATGAAGCCTGATCTCACCTCAGCACAACAACTTCTTGTTGAACAACTCCTGCAAGCAGAGTCTCTTGAAAAGGCAGAGGGACAAAGGGAAATGATTGTGGTTGTATCCAGAACTCAGCTTTCAGAGTGACAAGATACCAATGAGAGGTGAGACTGGGGAGAGAAGACAGGGAGGAAGGAAAGGCTTCAGAGTCAAGAGCTCTGCAAAATGGTGAGAAGGAACCAAAGACAAAGCTGGGTAAGACAGTGCCTGTTTCAAGCACCTGCTTGTCCCCTTCAGAGAAAAGGACTACAATGGTTGGCCAGCCAAATGAGCTACTCATGTGATGCAGTGGGGGAAATCCCTCTGGAAAGATTAGGGTCAGCTGATAGGAAAGATCACTGATTTTTAAGATGGACAGAAGCTACCTCAAAAGGATGGCTGCTTATGGACATCCATCTGTACTGGAGACAAGCATTTCTTGATATGAAGAGCACAATAAAAGTGACTAACAAATGAGAAGTCACACAACAACCAAGGCTTTTAGTGTCCTCTGACACTAAAACTTCTCTGGACTTTCACTACCAAAATGGTGGAATCCACCCTGAAGTCAGGTGAGCGAAATTCTGCAAGAATATAGTTGAGTAGCTTAAACTCACTCCTGGCAACAACACTACCTGTCCCAGCCTCCTCCTTGATCCAGGAGATTTGTAGAACTACAGGATTATCTCAAATGCTCAATGTAAATCACACTGCCTCCTTGATTAGCGCAGGCACTCTATTTGAAACAACTCCTAAGTCCAGCACCAATCAAGACAGAAGGAACAAGTGTCAAGTCCCACTCTGTAAAAAGGTACAGGTGCACCAGTGCTGGCAAAGCAATGTCTTCACAACCTTAGCCTACTGTATTAGCATCATCTGACAGAGTAGGTTGAAAAGGTGCCATAGTGTTGCTGCAACACACCAGAGAACTCGCTGTAAAAGAAAAACCTCCCTCTTGGTGCTTACATTGATTAGCCAGGCATTGAAGAACACAAGACTATAGAAGTGCAAAAGAATTTCAGTGTCAAACTTTCAGTGATCTGCTCAACTGACTAAGAAGCTCCAGAAGCACAGAGTAGGTAAGCACATTAAGTTGAAACAGCAAACAGGGCCCAAGTAGCTCAATGCTGACAGAGGTATGCTGAAAGACATTAGAGTCACAGTAAGTTGATACAACCCTGTAATAAGCCATGGCAGTGGAAGGGCATGGAATAATTTTACTACATTTCTTCCTTACTTTAAGCAGATGGATGGATACAAGTCAGAAGGAGTTACCCCTGAGGCAATATAGCATGCCTTCACTCACCAAGCAAGACTGTGCAGCAGACACATGAATCCAGAAAGTCCAACTTGCACCACAGACAGGGAAGGTAAAGATGAGTAACGCTCTGGTGGGAAAGGGGCTGATCTGCACTGGGCCAGATCCAAGGCAGCAGTCTGAGACACTGTGGCCAAGCAAATGCTTATTTAGCTGGTTGGGTATCTAAATGGCTGCTAGCCCAGAAGTCTAAAGAACACCGAGTACACGGACAGGCAACTCTGGAGCTTGAGTACCTCCTCATCTAGAAGCGAGCAGTTGCAAGCTCTGCTATTTCTGAGGTGTTTGGCCTTCTCGAAGGCAACGCAGGCACCTAAAACACAGATCCAAGGGCAAACCTCAGCCTTCACAATTAAAGATGTCCTGGATGAAAGCAGTGATTCCAAAACACAGGAACAGTAGCTGTGCAACAAGACAAGCATCCAAGTTACAAAGATTTTTCTCCTCGATGTGTAATAAAAATGGTCTATTTGCCTAATATACCATGCTCTGAGCAGAATGCCCGAGGACCTAAAGCACACCCTCCACATATCTTGCAAGTGAAACAAATTTTCTAGTCTGATGTCAGCTTGTAAGTATACCCAGTTTTATAACAGAAGCATGAATTTACTAAAAAAAAAAAAAAGATAAAACTTCTCCAAGTTTAACTAAATGAACACGGAGTTTCAGTCTCTATGTGGTAAGAAATGCTTTCCTCTCACTGCTGAAGAGGAAACACTGGTTTCAAAGTCCTGAACCATAACCGCTGATATCTGAACAGCTAACAAATGCTGCATTGAGGATAAGTCAGGTTCTCCACTGTAGAACTTATTTGCAGTTTATGTATCAGAAAACAAATTGTTCCTTGCAGCAACATGTTTAGCCTCTGTGACATGCAGATCCAAGTAACTGGTTTGCTATTGCTACTTCCTTGGCTTGCTTTAAAAGAATAAAAATACACCTTTCATTCCTCTAGATCCTGGGATCAGCTTATGAATTATACTTTTTTAAAAAAAAATAAAATCAATAATGTCAAACACAATTGCAGTCACAAAATAACCTTGCAAACTAACAGTCAATTAACATTCCACCATTAGAGCCACTAATGGAACACTCCACTACATAGAATTAAATCACAAGTAACATTCTTCTGAAGACGAAAAGTTGAAAGCACAAGTCCCATCTTCAAGAGTTTTAAACTACTGAAGTCTAACTCAAATTTTCAGAAGCAACTAATTTATAGTCTTCAGAACTGTTTCCCAAAACATACAGTAAGGATTACAGACTTACAGATAGTTTTTCAACAATAGCTGCTTTGCCCTGGAACTGCTGTCCTTCCCACGTAAGGCATGAGGCATCAATCTGAGGGGAAAAGAAAAAAAAAATCATCAACCTGCTTAGATAACCCTTAAGCAACCCTGGTAAGAGACTTTGTTTACTTGGCATATATCCTCAAAATCCAGCTATTTAGAAACTACCTTAAAGGGAGATGGAAAAAAACCCACAAAACAAAGAGCAACTGAAAAAGTTTGGAATAATCAACTAGAAATTAAATAGACTAAATTTCATTATCATGATTCTACCACCAAAAAAAGTTCCTGCCTTTGGATCAAAGTTCGCTTTCACAAGCGAATCTAAAGGATACAAAAAAAAAAATCCTAAGGACGCAAAGTCAAGCATGGAGAGAGACAAAAGTATATGAAGAAATCTGACAAAATGAGTTGCACCACCAGTTTTTTTTCATCTCAGGTACTGATTTGCATATTCTACTCACACCCAGAAAAACAGAATGTGCCTCTAAAGGTTTTCTAACAGACTGCCCTGTGTGGCATGAAATGATTGAGGCCCTCCAGCCTACAAGCACTTCCAGTATACAAGGGAGGACATTCTTACCATGCTGTGTCAGGTGCAACAGCAACAAGCAAGTAACTGTCTTTTCAATTTATGATACTCTGTTTAAACCAGAGTCACAATATCCTATTGTTGACATAGCTCTGCCTTTTCAAATCCAGTTTTAAACCTTAGCAAATTTATTTAAGTTGGTTCCCACTGAGCTCAAATTCTGCCTGCTGCCACCTCCAAATAGTACCCTTGTCCTATACCCAATAGCTCAAGTTCTTGTGCGTCCTATCACAGATGGCTATTCCTTCCACCTTTTTGAGTTTAAATACTTCCAGGAACATGATTCCCAGCTCTTTCCCATCCAGTCTTCAACTCTCACTGAAGCTCTGAATGTCTCAGCAGAAAATGGCACATTCCAAAGAACTCCGTTTGTATGCTCTGTGGTAGATTTTCCAGGCTGTTTTTGACCCACACTACATCAAAAAGCTGCCACTTTCAGCCACGCATGCTGTGCTGAACCTGTAACTGTACAACAGTCACAGCCACTCTAAAAAAGCTTCTGGTCCTCCATATATCATCAGAAGGAACTATAGTGCAGCAAGAGCCAAAAGAACAAAGAAAGGGACCAGGGCCAACAGCGCGAAGCTTTGCAGCGTCACAGATGCAACTGAAAACAGTATGAAAAGCCTCTGAATACAGTCTCCTGAGTTCAGACATGTTCCTTTTAGGATGAAATAGACTTAGATTGTGTAATCTAAAGTCACATAGCAAGTCATCTGGCCCACACCACTTGCATCATACATGACAGCAGCCCCTAACACTGATAATTTGAGAAGCCAGGTGAAGGTACCAGGGAACAAGGCTATCCTGTCAGGCAATTAAATTACAGCCTTCAAGTACAGAAAGCCACAAAAGCAGAGGGGATCCAGAACCTTCATTACCAAATCCACTTCAGCAATCAGCAGGTGAGCACAGTGGTGCAGGACCATCCTGATGTTTCAAAGAGCAGCACACGACATAGATTAAGTTGGTGAGGAAATATGCTCTTCCTGAAACACATCACAACTTCCCATTGTACCCAATTAGCGTCCACCTGACTCTCTGCTATAGGTTACCTCCATAGCCATTTGCTGTAACAACAATCTGGGAGCAACTGCTTCAAGAACAAAAAGCAACCTCTCCTCTATCTCAAAAGCCCTACAGATGAGAAAACAGCATAAAAATAAAAAAATATTTCATTATAAGTCGTCACACACCCAAGGCAGAGGAAAAATAGCAGCTACAGCATTTTCCTGCAAAACAACCGCAGGAGGACAACCGTAAAACAAGTTGTTGACTTAGTGTTCCAACTCATGTAACTCAAGCAATTCATAGCAAAAGTGACTGGCCCAGATCCCTTACCTGGAATAGGTGACAAAAGCTCAATTGACTCTGATTACAGCACTAAAGGAGGAAACTGAACCTTGTGGTGGAAGTAGCCATACAGGAATGCAAAACAAATCCAAGAGCTCCCTGCTGCGTTCCTGCATGCTGTAAAATTTGTTTGCTTCCATGGGGTCTCGGAAGGCAAAAAGCTCATCAGTAAAAGCACATTTCTTCAGAACCTCCTCTAATTTAGATAAGTTGTGACCTTGGTGCATTTTAGCCACAAAAAACAGGGTCCCTTCCTCGATAGTTTAGGATCTCCACAAAACAATACACATCAGTGACCTGCATAACAGTTCTCCTGACTGCATTTGCATAGGTATCTCCATTGAATGATGAAAGGCAGAAAGACCCTAAGGGTGGAAAAAAATCTCAGGAGTTGACTGTGTGGAAGGCCATGGTTCCAGGAATTTAAATTAGCCTGTACTTATCAGTCTTCTGAGGACTGAATTTGTTTTGGTAATTACATGACAGAAACTGCTAAGAGCCTTCCTATTTAGAGCTGTGGATTGAACACAGGCTACTTGTTTTTCTTGCTTTATAGGCTCCCTGTACACAGCTTCTTTGCCAAAATAAGGCAAAAATCTAGCAGATAGCAAATACACAACAATCCAAAGAGTAAATGTTATCAGTGCTGGAGGATACTGCTGAGGTATAAGGAGGGATGTGGGGTGTCAGATGGTGTTCATGCAACAGTTCCAATCCTCAAGAGCTTGATGAAGCTTCATACAACTCACCCAGCAGATGAAAAACAGGATATGCTGCTAGACAGCTTGTAAGACTTGAGTGTCTTGCTGAAACACCTCAGCCACCCAGCAGGATTCCTCACCACCAGTAATCAACTCCACAGGCAGAGCACTTTGCATGTTCTGGAGGAGTCTTCCCCCAAAACTCAAAGCTGAGTTCCTTGAGTTTGTTAGTTACAGTCTTTAATTTTGGAAACCAAATCTATTTTGCCCTAAATAAGGAGCAAAAATAAAAACCTAATTTTTGAAGAAATTTAAACTGAATTTACATTTATTTCACAAAGTCTAAATATTTAAACTGGATTAAAAATTTTAAATCTATTTTAGTGTTCTAAGGATTAATACAGCGTGAGATCCAAGAAACACCTGCAAGAACTGCTAAACACAGAGTAGGACTTAATGACATCCCACTTCAGGAGAGATCCAAGCAAGTCCACGCCTGTACATTAATGGCAAACTAAGGCTAGCATATTTGTTTTTACAGAGAATTTCATTACAGGATTATCATCAGCCTTCTCCACTACAAGCTACTGTCTACAGTCAACCGGGGCTTTTATGAGTCTGACTGTCTATAAGGCAAACAAAGCTCAAAATAGAAGTGAAATGTAAAAGAAATGCAATTAATATAAGTTGAGTAAGTGTGATTGCACTGACTGACATTCTGGAGTCAGGATAAAACCCACCATCCCACTCTGTTATTCCCACACATCAAAATAGAGAAACCTAGACAGATAACGGGAGAGAGCCCCGGCCCCCTTTTTGTAGATACTTACATATATTGCTCCTAACTGAGTCCTGTCTGCATCAAAAAGCTGGTAGTAATGCTGTACGAAGCTGGACCCAATCTGCTCCCAGATAGGCTTGTCTCCCATTCTGAATCCTCACCTAAAGCTGTAAAACAAACAAACACCCCCCCAAAATCAAAGAACAATCACATAAATAAGCATAGCACTTGGCTTGTGTATTAAGCACCAGTAAACACAGATCCTCTCAGCTGGCCAAAATTTTTCTTTGGAAGAAGTAGGACAAATCTCACCTCTGTATCCTAGACTTTTGTGAAATAAAAATCTTGGATACCAAATGGTTTAATTCCTTATTATAGCATTTGGTGATTTCTAGAGCTATTTCAGCGCAAGGTCACAACTCGCGTACAAAAGTGGAGAACAAGAGCAAAAATGAGTGTTACCACCTTATATTCACATATTTCAAAAATTATACCATCTGAAAAAGTTGGCAAGCACTTGCTATTTCAACTTGAACTCATTTACTGTAAACAAATGACATGTTAATATGGATTGTCTGCAAGTGGCTTACCCCAACTGATTTATCTATTCAGCTCCTCAGGTATGTCACCTCCCACAGGCCATTCTAAGGAAGAGCGTCCTTTCAATGCTACACAACAGAGTTAATTCACTAGTTCTCTGCTTAACGCAAGCTTACTTTCCTCTTCTACCCTGTCACTAAGGCTGACGTATACTCGACATTTATCTTGGAACCTGTAGTAATTTCAAAATACAAACCATGATTTTTCAGAGTGGTCAGAATCTGCAGTTCCCAGTGAAGGTACTGGAAGCTCAGAAGCATCACACACTTCTGAACATGAGTCCCTCTATTGTAGAGGGATTAAATATACAGCATGTGCAGCAGCTCAGACAGGCCCAGTCTAGAAACTATCGTGCACTATCAGTACAGATGATCACCTTACCATGCCATTAAGCTTTTCAAGAACGCAAATTCATTTTTTCTTTATCTTGATCTCTCTCTGAAAGACTGAATAATTAAGCTAAAAGTCAAAACACAACAATGCTGCACTCAAAACCCACTATGCTGCTTTTTAAGATCTGAGTTTACTTCAAGCAAACTAAATTATACTTGCTAAACATCAAGATCCGACAGCCACTAGTCCCTCTTTGCAATCTCTGACCAAGAACCCTTGAGCTACAGGTCTGTATTGCACTGCGAGTCTGGAAAGGCATAAATTCTGTTTTAGGACACAGGATGTGACAGTTATTTTGGCTTCCTTTAGAGGTCAATTACTCACACACCTGTTTAAGGTTTGACAAATTTCTAAGAGAAGCAAGAAACATACTCCTAAGATCTCCACAGCAAGTATTACTAGGCCTAGCTTTCTGTGCACAGTACAAAAAGAAAGCTCTTTTCATATTTTAGGCTTTTGGCTGTTTGAGCTTTATGCATACAAATAGGAACTGAAATATGTTCAAACCCTAGGCCCGAAGTTTTAAGGTTACACAAATATGGCCAGACTTAGAGAAGAGCAAATATCTTTTATATATTTATCTTTATCAATGGCATAACAGGAGGTAGCATACAAGTTTTCAGGGCAGCAAATTAAACTACCAAAGTAAAATACAAACCAAGAACAACTGCTAAGCTTAGACACCCAAACTACTTGAGGGAAAAATTTTTGGCATCTGTGGAGCAGAGAATGTAGCAGCTGGCAAGGTGGTTCTCCCTGCTAAGAAAAGGACATTTTATAGCCTGTGAAAAGAGGAGAGGTTCAGTAGGAGGAGCTTTGGTTGTGACAACGTGCCACAAAAGCATGCCACAGACTCCACAGTTTTTGACACCCAACTGATGCTGGCTGCATGCTAGTTCTTAAGTGCACATTAGAAATTTATTTTAGTCAAGGATGAGGTAAAAAATGAACTTAAGATAGAAACATACCTATCCCATTTTTAAACATCCTTATTTCAATATCAACCACCTAGGCAATACGGTCAACGTCAAACTCGGTAACCTTGCACACTAACATAGACTAACAATTCAAAGACTTGTTGCCACATAACTAATATTTGAACTGCTCCAAAAAGATCTAAAATCTGGCATCAGCCACCATCATGTGTGCTCCACTAATACTTGCAATACAGGACCAAGTCTGAAGGAGTTTTACCCAGTGTGGTCACTCCTCTGGGAAAACAGATCACAAAACAAAAACCCATCCAAGTATAACAGGTTTAAAAAACCAAACCACATGCACATCCCGACCAACTTAAACCTACTTCTTCACAAAAGTTGTATTGATTGCACATCCCCAATTGCCACATACCAGTCTAACCTGGAGCAGATGTAGAAATCAAACAACTTCAGACTGCATTAAATGATGTTATGTTGAAAGAAAACCACCCTAAAACCATCACACCAACTCCCTGGAAACTTTACTGAGGGCTGCCCACCCTGCTGTTTGGGAGGACTCTCATGTCTTGTTTGGAAAACCAGAAGTACTAGTATTTAGTTTTGAAGTCTGCTGTTTCCATTCCAGACCTGCAGGTACCTAGAAGTGTGTGGTTTGGGATAGCTGTGGTGGAGCTAACAATCAGTCCAAGTGAAAATCACTTCCATTCACTTTTTATGGATTGTCATAGCTTCAACCCCAACCCATGAACTCACATCACTATCAGGTATCCTTCCTAAACATTCAAGTGCAAATCTAGTTGACAGTATCGATGTTAAACAGCCACACATCTAACATTGAGATGAAGCAGTGAACAGCAAAAACCCACTAGATTATTCTCCTGAAGCTAAAGTATGTTAGCTACTGCTAAATGAAATCTTCCCCCACACACAAAATGTGTATTTACCCTTAGCAGCTCACTGTACCATCATACCTATCCAAGATCAAGCTGTATGCTAGCACTGCACCTTGTTCGGACCCAGAGGCTTTCAGCTCCTCAAGGCACAACAGCCTCACTCAAGCACCAGATACCTTCTGTTCAATCCTGACACTGTAAGAAAGCCTTTGAGACTGCAAGAAATTAAGGAATTCTTATTTTAAACACAGAAAGCAGTATTATGGTTTCTAAAACTAAAAATTAGTATGCTAGCTTACTATTTCCTTCTAAAAAAAAAAAAAGAATTTGTATTTTGGCAGGTAAAATACCATTAAATAATAATTTAAAAAAAAAAAACAGTATAAATTTGACCAGTTACAATGTTGATTTTGCCCGAAGTGAGAAACAAACTAAAAAAAAGCGCTGCTGAAATTAATGATCCTTGATTATTTTTTTGCTTTGTTTTGTCACAACCTTGCTCTTTTTCCTGTGCCATTCCTATATGGTTTTGCTGAACACTCTCACTCTCCCTGGAAAGGTTTTTTATTTTCCTTTTCTGATTTGGCACCTTTTCCTCCATGCTGTCTTATGTTTTCTGCCTGTCATCACAGATGTAAGAAGCTTAGAGATGTACCTAAAGAAAGAATAAGATAGGAATGATCTTCTGTGTCATGAAGCCCAGTCCCGTTCAATGAGATATAATCCATATAAGATTGTATTGATACATTTATCAGGCTGTTTTAATGAGGTAAATGTAATATAAAAGGCTTTTAAGATCTATTCCAAAGATAAGAACAATGCACGTGTTCTGATGTCGTCAAACACTAGGACAACAAAGAGGTACCTCAGAGCCATCCAGCCAAATCTATCCGTGGTTCACTCAAAGTTGGGGTTACAGAAGCAAGAATATTCAGTTAATATTAAGCCAGATAAAAGAAATTTCAATAAGCTAGAAAGCACATAAGGTGTGGCACACCTGTCCTTTTAAAGGAACCTGCTGAAAATTACCACTGTATAATACTGGATATTCCACCTTAATTCCCATGGAAAAGGAGACAGTTTCCTTTAGCTAATTAATTTTCTTTCCTTTGTCACTTCAAACCAAACCTACCTCATCACATGTACTTAAAAACATCACAGTCCATTTGATTAACAGCTTTGCAGAAGCACAGCAACAAAGCTGAGCTACCAACACAGAGTATAATACTTTTACTCACATTACTCACTCAATTTCTTGGAATCTGCTCACATTAGAGAATTTATCCCCACCTCAAATACCACCCAGCAGCCAGTGCTCAAGCTGAAACCCAATACAGTGCACAAAAGCTGCAGCTGCCAGCAACTCTCTCTTCAACAGGTATATGCTGACACTGCAGAACTGGGATCATGGCTCCACATGGGACTTTTCCAGTGACATCTAAATCAAATTTTCCAATGCCTTTGCCAGGCCGCACACCAGCACATCCTCAAGTGTAAACTCCGGCCCTCTACACATCTCACCACACTTCCTACAAACCTCATCCTACAAGGTACCATGGTATCCCCAGTATCTTCATCCCATGTCCATCCCTTGGCCTGGCACTGCCACTGCTGCACAACACCTTGGGGTACACAGTGTCCCTGAATGCACAGCAAAGCTCCCATGTTCAACATCCTACAACACAAGAGAGGGAGTTCATACCCCAAACCATGCAGAACTTCCCAGTTCCCAACACCACCAGGTGTTCCTACATGCAGTCACAGACTCCCAACATCAGCAGGACTTCCACAGGGCCCCAGAATACCAGCAGCCTAGCCCACACAGTCTATACTGCCCAGTGCTTCTGTTACTCCTCAACCTTGCAAAATCATCCAAGGGGACACTACACCCCAAAGCCTCTCTCCCCTGTTCCCCACAGGTTCCTCCAGCTTGTTGTGTCCTGTGCCACCAGCCTTGCTGGCCCAGGAGGGAGACAGCTGCCTGAATTAAGCTCCCCCCTTATCTGCTTTGGCACATGGCACCAGTATCATGTGAAGATGCATGACCCAGGGAGCAGTAGCACCAAAAAGGAAGATGCATCAAGCTACGAGACAGAGGAGAACTGGAAGAGAACAGAACCTTCACATTGGCCATGAGTGACCTTGAATTAGACTAGGCTTACATTGGCCTCAGGCAACAGGTTTTCTGTCCACAAAATCCAGAAAACCAGAATCTTTCCCATTGCCTGTCACTGCTTAGGTGTCCCTATCTACACTCATCCCTCTTCCTTCTCTGCCTTAACTCTGGGCATGAGAGAGCAGCACAAACACACCAAGACTGCCTGTAACTCCCAAGGGGAACACAGTCCTTAAGAGTCCCATTTCTGCAGAAGGTCTGGGTGAAACCTTTTCCCATTGCTTCCTTCGACAAAGAAGAAACCACAAAACAACCTGAAGACAATTCTTTGTCAGCATGTTGCAGCACAAAGTCCATCCTTCTGCTCAAGTGGCATCACCAGAGCTACTCAGAGTTGTAACTTGAGGAAAAGCCACCTTTTTACTTGGCAGAAGCAGAGTCACCTGCTGACAGACAAATAAACAAATTGCTTTCCCTGAAACATATAAGCACCAGTGACATTTGGAGCAGGTGAGGTGTTGTCACATCTCTGCAGTATGGAGAAAGACCAAATAATTATTTCAACCAGCAGTTATGTTTACTGCATTATCAGACCTAGACATATGTAAGTTTACTGCTAACCATTTAAAAAATGAAGTCTTTTTGAATTCAAGCATGGCAGACCTGCACTTCTATAAGAATCCTACATTTTCTGAAAATGTCAATAAAAACTAGTATGAGCAATAGTAAAGTATAACATAAATTGCTAAAGAAAACAAAGGTGGTCTCCCAGGGATTGCCACATTTAAAAAGCAAGCTGTATTCAAAGAATCAATGAACAAGCATCACAGGCAAATAAACTCAGTAAAGACTTTCTGTAGAACATCAAGAAAGAAAACACAGGATTTAAGAGGAAAAACCTCCAACCAATACATTCTAACATGCTACTGGAGAAAAAGAATGCCATCTATTATCAAGTTACGACTACGCTTATTCCAAAAGTAATCAGACCATAAATAAACCATGCTCTCTGGATATTAGAGCTGGCCCCACACACCACAGCACCAAAGTTAAACTCTGTTAAGATTGCATTCAAGCTTGTTTTCTGGAAGGCTTGAAAAATCAGTGTAACAAGAGAACACCAATGCTCCTTTTAAATTGGTGCTATTGGTCGAGGGGTACATGTGAATCCATGGCAAACATGATTTAGACCAACAGTTGCTGCACCCTTCACTACTGATTAACAAGAGTACATAAGGACAACGAAAGAGCTCTCAGTTCTTTCAGTTCCTGTTATTTATGCAATTTCTACCATGCATGTATTTTTGATAGCTCAGATTAAAAAGAGTGAGCACTTTAGACTGCAGTAAAAAAAGACAAAGTAAAGCAGCAAACCATTTTTAGACTGTTTTTCCTTTATTCTTTACTATTGCCACTAAAACTTACGAAGATAGGAGCGTCTCCTGTGCACACTTTCTAGGAATACAATGGAACCAGCATCACCAGACCAGTTAATCTTCTCTCAAACAGATCATCTATTCAACTACAAGAATCACTTGATAACAGGTCATCATCTTCCTTTAGCAAAGGCATACACTCTCAACAGAAGAAAACATACAAATTATCACAGAATAGTTCAGGTTGTAAGGGACCTCCCTCCAGCTCAAAGCAGGGTCATCTAGGAGATCAGACCAGGTTGCCCACACCTTTATCCACTTTGACCCTACAAAGCTCTGATGATGGAGGCTACATAACCTCTGTGGGCAAACTGTTCCAATGCTTGACCATCCTCATGCAGAGGGCAGGTCTCCCACATCCAACCAGAATCCCTTCTGTTCCAATTTACGCTCCTTGTCTCCTGTCCTCCCACCAAGTACCCCTGTGAAAAAGCCTGGCTCCATTTTCCTGATAAAGGCCTCACAGATATTGGAGGCTACAATTAAGCCCCGCTCAAGCCTTCTCTTCTCTAGGCTAAACAAGCCCAGGCCAGGCAGAATGCACATGAACACAGGGATGATGAAATACTAGAACTTACTTGGGGATCATACATCATCAGTCATTTATCTTAAACACACTGTACCTCTTTCTGGTAAATTCCAATTTAGTGGTCCATTTTTCTCCATTTGAAAATGTATTAAATTTCCAGTTGAGGGGCAAATTTGTGCATTCAAAGACCGAAAGAAAGAAGTGCTTCTCTTGGGTATCTCCGCAGTAGCTGACTGATCCATGGAGGTTAACAATCTGAAAATTACTGCTCCAGGCCAATCAGAAATTATTGATTTCAATAGAGACCTTCACCTAGTAATTGCTATGGGCTGCGCTGTGCCAGAAATTACATTATTCTAAATACGCTTTCAGATCTAAAAATAATTAAGTCTAGGTATGTGAACAGTGGAAGGATGGAAAGGGAGAAAGGGGAAGAGTGACAAGGTGCAGACTGTTTCTTTCTGAAAAATATGGAAAATAAATTTACTTTCCCCTTCTCAGTCTTTTCATTCATTAATGAAATGAATTTCAAATTAATGCAGGGATTATGCCAACCTGAAGTATATTTTTTTGGTTACAGATGTCAGCAAGTACAAGGCCACTAATAAACAAAACATATCGGGCGGACTCTGGAAAAGCTTTCACTGTCCCTACAGCTTGATGCTTATCCTATCCGCAACCTGCCAACCCAACAGTCACAAAGAGTCAGTCGAGATGACTTTCAAATATACAGACATATATTATAGTACATATAATCGGAGAGGAAGACGTAACGTTTTGTTGTTAAGAAATAGCCACAATGCTACACATCTGCCATTTTTTCCACAGTATTCTTTATGCAAGCCAAAAACTGAATTCAAGTTTACAAGGCTGAAGTAACATTTCTTTTCCCCAGGATGAACCCAAGACAGCTCAGTTTTAAAGTAACAGAGGAGGCACTGGGGAACTGGAGGGGAGAACTACTGCAACACATTTTTCTTTACCTTATAGTAACATTTAATCTCCAAGAAACAGCAGAATATAAGATATTTCTACCCATCTGTCTCTATCATGACAACTGTTTCAGGCTAAGAGAAAATTAGGAGCTGATTTTTAAGTTACAGAAGCAAAGACACCAAACTTTAGTTACAATCTGTTCTTCTCTATCAAATCATTACTTAAAACTTAACCAGGTTCATTCACAAACTCAGCAGCAAAATAATATTCAGTATTAATTTTTATTCTAAATAGAACTTCTACCAACAACTGCAATTTGACCATTGCAAGTTTTCTTGTGGTTCACAACTGAAGTTTGGCACATTCGAAAACAATCACTGTAGTATGTTTGTCAAAGTGGCCAGTTGTGTAAATAACAGCCCTGAATTAGCACAAAGGTAGTCACCCCTAAAAAACGTAACTCTAAGTACCTTGGTGCAGTGCTAAATGCAAGAGGGCCAAGATAACATTGCTACTTTGCAATATATTACCCCATAATTTTATGTTTAGCCACAGCATTCCTCTATTATTGACTGGCAGCATTCAAAATACGGAAAGTTTTCTCTGACATGCTCCATGATCTGCAAGCTTTTCAGGTGTGTAAGCAAGGCTTGTTATACCTCACCTCCACACAACTGGTATCAAGTCTTTGGTTAAGCTCCAAATTTCCAAGATACACCTGGAAAAAACAAAACCACCAAAACTTTTCCTACAGTATCTACCTATCTTACGCTTCTAAAACCGCACATTTTTCCTCCTGCTACTTCCTTTTTTTCCCTGCTTGCAACACACAATAGTCCTGCTTCCAGAAACATGGTATGTAAGCACACAAATTGGTCATATGCAAATATGAATATCAAAACTGTCTGTGAAGCCACAATATCTACTAGTTTTAAAACAACTGAAAGAAATCATACTTAAAATGTTACCAGCTATTTGTATATATTGCAATCCTTACACAAAACATACTCCATGCCATCACTAGACAACCCTATTATTAGTAACAGAGACAAAAGAAATCCCAGCAGAGAACTGTAGAAAGTTGTTACCATTTGCATTTTTCTAAAGAACTGAACAAATACAGATGTTAAAGCAAATATATTTCAAATCATCTACCAAATAACTTGCAATCTTTTAGAGAAGAACGTGAAATAATAATTAGGACCCCAATGGGAAAATAGTTAAATAGTCCAAAAGTAGCCAAAATATCACTGTACTTTAAATCAGATGATGTGTTTCACTGATAATGATACTAAATACAGTAATTTCTTTACTTCTATGTGGAGATCTGCGAAATGCCTTTTTTTGTTGTTGCTGCTAAAAGAAAACTTAAAAGTCACTACACACAAACACAGAAAGCACTGCTTGAACACAATTCCCCCCAGAAAAAGAGAACTCAAAAGAGTATCAACTTGACAAGGCGGCTGATTAAGGAATCAGATTTAACTTTCAAGCAACAGTTCTGCAACCGATTCCTCTTCAAGCATTTACCTGGGCTTTGTTCCAGTTCGACTGCAATACAATGCGTATGCCACAAATCCAACTCTAAAAAGACACATTTACACTGGAAATGATGGACCTCAAATGAGAACGAACAGTTGAAGTATTATTACAGCCTGCCTTAGACAGCTAGTTAAATTTGAATTGCAAGAACAGCATCTTTGGGACTTAATATCTTCAGAAAGCCATCTCATATTAACAAAATGCAACATACACTCCTTGCTACTGTAAATTTGTGCAGGTTTTGATTGGTTTTAAAGCTAAATGTGACAACAGCTATGGAGGCGGATGGAAAAAAATCATCCCTTGTAGAATTACACTGGAAACCGGCGACTCAAAGGAAAAAAATAGACGGCTACAGCAGATCGCCGAGCACGTGCACTTTTGCTAGTTTTACTCCAAGGAAGCGTGAATCTTTCGTTTTCTACGTGACAAAGTGATTCAACCAGGTCAGATTAACTTCAGCCCTCGCACAACCTTCTGGCAAGGCAGTAATACAATAAGAACATCAAAAGCACTCGAAGCAGAAAGCATACTCAGGGGCACCTTTCACGCTGCACAAACCATCTCCTTGCGGCTCCAAG
Source organism: Astur gentilis (assembly GCF_929443795.1). Lineage (NCBI taxonomy): Eukaryota > Metazoa > Chordata > Aves > Accipitriformes > Accipitridae > Astur > Astur gentilis. The sequence continues at coordinate 9,310,027 of NC_064886.1, forward strand.
AGTTCACCCCGTCTACCTCTCCTCCCTGCGATACCAAACCATTGCAAAGGCACGGCGGGGCGCCGGGCTCGGTGTCGAGAAGTCCCGGTGCCTCAGACCGTGACGGCGGCAAAGCCTTGAGCACCCGGGAGCATTCGGCAGCGACAGCACTCCCGGGAAGAGCCGGCTGCTGCCGCAGGCTGGCTACGCCGGTGCTCCGGCGAGGCTGAGGAGCAGCAGCCTTCCCCTCCCGACTACCTACCGGCCAAGGGATCTGCTCCCTAAGCCTGTGGCCCGGGCTCACCCCGGCCGAGGCCCCTCGCTCCCCCCAGCCGCCCGGAGCAGCTGGGCCGGGGACCTTCCATTCCCCCTCCGCCCACACGCGGGGCCCCGCCGAGCCGCGCCCGGCCTCCACCCCACCCCACCCCCAGCCTCGGGCAGAGCCGCCGGCGGCAGCGGCGGCTCGGCTCCCTCAGCCGGTAACCGCGGGCGCCGGGCCCCGGCCGCCGCCCCTCGGGGACCGCGCTGCCGGCGCCTCAAAGACGGGGAAGGTCAGGACGGCTACGGCCGCCGGCTCCCGCCCAGCCCGGCCCGGCCCGGCCCGGCCCGCGGCTGCCGGCAGCGCCCCGCGGCGGGGCCGGGGCCGGACCACGGGGCCGCGGCCGGCGAACGCGGGAGCGGGGGGAGGGGAGGGGCGGCGCCATAGGCCGGCCCGCAGGCGACCCGGCCCGGGCCCGGGCCCGCTCCCGCCGCCCCGCCGGGGACCCGCCGCCGCCGCCCCGCCCCCCCGCACTCACCCCGCAGCTCCCACTATGGCGGCGGCGGCACCGTACGCGGCGCGAACCCCCTCAGCCTCTGTCGCCCGCGCTCCCCGCCCCGCCCCACCCCGCCTCGCCCCGCCGGCCTCGCCCCGCGGCACGCCGGGACAGCGAGTCCCGCTCGCCGCTGGAGCGCGCACTGGGAGGGTTGTGGAGGACTACAACTCCCGACGTGCACCGCGCCGCCGCCCGCGGTGGCTCATTTGAATGAAGGGAAGGGGACCGCGCATCGTCGGCCCCGCAGGCGGTGCCCCGGAGCACTGTGGGATAGTGGCGGAGCGTGGAGGGGCGGGGGAGGGGAAGGCGAGCCCCCTCTCCCGCCTCAGCGCGGCTCTCCCGCCCCGAGGCCGCCGTCCGGTGTTCCCAGTCAGGGCCCCGCCGCCCCTCCCTGACAACCCCAGCGTCCCCGCCTGTCCTGGGGCACCCAAGCCGTCCCCTCGCGGGAGGCCTCGTCTGACGGGGAGGCTCTGCCGGGCCCTGTCACCCCCGCGGGCCGGCGGCAGGAGAGCGGTCGCGGCCCTGTGAAATGGAACTGGTGGGTGAGGGGACCCTAAGGCCGCCCCGGGCCTGGGCTCTCGCTGCAGTTGTCCCTGGGTCGTAATGGTGACAGGATTTCACCCCAAAGAGGGAGGTGAGAGGGATTTCCACCCTCAGAGGGTGATGGACCCCGAGCAAGGAAGTGGGCAACGAGCCGCAGCCAGAACTGCAGATCCTGGAATTCATTTTTAACTCCCTTAACAACAGCTATACAATGAAAAATCTTCTTAAAAAAAAAAGGAATTGCTCGGCTTGCTTGCAGCGAGAGAAGTTATCACTGAAGGTGTGGGGTGGTAGAAAAAACCCTTCAAATAAATACTTGCAAACAGATAAGTGGTCTAAAAAGCATGGATGCGGTCTTGCTGGAGGTCTGCACCACGTTCACTCAAGCAGCAGCAGGGAGGGCTTCAAAAGTTCATAAGCCTCTGTTACTGGCTAGTTTAGATCATAGAACTGAGCCTGAAAGAGAGCTCAGCGATTGTCCCGTAGCAAGTACGGCATTTTGGCCCAGCTCTGAAGGTTCTGGGTCTCTGCTGGCAAACCTGAATGTTAGCTGTCTGCTTCTTAGAGATGGCATTGCACAACCCTGGAAGGAGATGAGTCCACAAAGTGTTTGTCTGGGCTTGCTGCTGAAGGCAGTACTAGGAAAGGAGATAGAGGTGGGTGACATTAAGCCTCTTTCCTAGACCCTAATGTTGCACTAACAGTATCTTCCAACAGGTTTCTTCTCTTTGAAAAGGGCAAACCTGAGTGCCAACACTGTGTCGGTCACTGTCTCGTGGCTTCTTACCCTGCATGGCCTGGAAATGGAGACTGCAGGCAGCCGATACTCCACTGAGTCCGGGTGAAGAGTAACTGAACGATAAATAGGTGATTTATTTTTTTTCCCCCTCTCTCCCCCTTGTTTTCTGACTGGATGCTGGTTCATGCCTGGGAGAAAATGACGAGCTTTTTTGTTGCCTTTATCATGACGTTCTCAGATGTCCAGCTGGCAGCCTGAGATGTGTTTATGTGCTCTGTGCCTTGTGGTTCCTACTGATGTCTCTCCCCCCAGGGGAAAGATGTCAGTGGAATGACCGGCACCATCCTGACCACAGTTCTTTGTGGACTAAGTTAAGGATTTGTGTCATGAACAAACCCTATCTTTTAAATTGTGGAGCCTGTGACACTCTTACATGGTTAAACAGTTTGTGCACAGCAACCCTGACCCATCAGATTTTATCTAGGAAGATCTAGGAACTGCATTGTTTACACACCGATGCAAAGCTGTGAATATACAAAAAACCTACTTCTCCTTTGCTCTTTGTATGGAAGGACAAAGGAGAAGGATTTGCATATGGCCTACCTGGGGTCCCTTGTTCTAGCTGATGTGTTGTGGAGACGTTTCCAAACATAGGATCCAAGCCTGGAACTTGCAGGCTTTAGGATAAAATGCTGTTGGTTTTCCTTCTGCTGTTCCTGTAGTAGCCACTATAGTGGGATAAGTATCTTTTAGGATATGACTACCCAGCTATAGTAGCCCCTTTCTGCTCTGTGCAGTGTAGTTTTTAGATTTTGTGAGGAAGAATTGCTACATGAGTTGGGGGGAAAAGTAGAAATGAGATGGTGAGGGCTGAATGGAGCATCCTGAGAAGGAGGTAGCTGTTTTTTAGGGATGTTTTGCTTGTGTGAGAGCCATTCCTAAATCATATTCCATCAGAAAGGACATACCCAGAGAGAAATGAAGGTCTGTCAGCAGATGGTAACCTCACCACCCACAAGAGCACATGATTTTTGTTCTTTGCCTGCGTAAGTGATTCCCAGATGAGTTGTGGGACCAGCACAGGTGTGGCCAGTGCCTTGCAGTTGCCGATCTAGTCTCTGGGGCTGTCCCAGCACGCCTGTCTGAACTGTAATATTTCTGCAGGGAAGCAGTCAACCCTTTGAAGTGACAACTGACTGGGCAGAAGCTGAATGATGGTGATTCTTTATTTCTCAGCAAAGGTTAAGAAGGGTATCAGCCTAGGCAGCATCAAGGCCCTGCTTTGCTGGGCATTATGTGCAAGTGGACAGGAGAGGCCATTTTTACCCTAGAAAAAGTGCAATCTAAAGACCGTAGAATAATCAAGGCATTGAAGATGGGACTGTGCTATGAAGCACATGACAAAAGTGCACACTTGGCTTGGTAGTATCCATTCTGACCAGAAGTGAGCAAATTTTCCTTGGCTGCTTCTCGCCCAGCCAGTTTGCGATGCTGGGACCCTGGGAGTGCTCCTGTGTTCTGCTCAGGAGGAAAGTGAAAGCTTTGGATGCTTCCTCCTTGCCATTGGTCCTGGGAGGCTGCTGCGGCTTTCTGGATCTGGGAATGATACAAGGAACCTGTCAGACTACCTAGACTCTGACAAGAGAATAGCAAGGGGAGCCAGGCCCAAGAATGGGCCTCAACACCCCTCATCATGAGAGTAAAAAGAGGGCATTTGGCGAGATGCAGAGAAGGAAGAGAAGGGCAAGGAGCAGAAGGTTGGGGTCGTTGGCACCATCTCTCTCAATTTATCCCTGATCTAGCCCAGAATTTCAGCATTTCTGCTGTCTGTATAGAGAGCAGGGAAGTCTGAGACTGTATCAGAGATATCCACCATCCAGCTTATATCGGTCTGTGCTTTCTAGCACACCAGTTCCCAGAGGAGTCTCTAGCCTCTACATAATGACACTCACTGGCACGGTAACTTCTGCCCTGTTGGGAGGCAGTTTCTGAAGCTGGAGGCAGGACACGAGACAAGGAAACAGAGGTGGGAGTTGGCATGGGAACACACTGACTTCCAACATAATGGCTTCCAACGATGGAAGAGAACTTCAGATAAAGAGTTTGGGCAGAACACTGGAGAATATTCCTTGTGGAGGAACCCACCCTGTGAAAGCTGCTGTGTTAGAGATCATGAAAACAGTCATCTGCCCAATAATTTAATAGGAGCAATACTGATTTCTAAAATAACAGTGAACTGAGCAAGCCTTGTGCATGTGCAGAAAAATCGGTTAGGGTTTCATCTACAGGAGAGAGGGCTTTGCATCGGAGAGAAGCTTTTCTGTCTCTCTCCTGTTTGGTTATGCTTGTTAACTTTCCCTGTCACATCAGAGCCCCTGTGTCCCCTCCCATCTTTATCTGATCATGAAGAACTCAACATAGAGCTCAGGATACAGGTCATTGGAAATGCAAACACTTCGGGTAGAGCCAAGTGATTAGGCATGCCACCTTCAGAAGAACACCTTTTTCATTTAATCCAGAGGTGTGAATCGTGTGGCTTGTACAGATGCATAGAACCATTAGGTAAAGGCTACGTATGTTAGAATGCTGTTTTCACTCAGTCTAGCCTGAGCTTCAACCAGTCACGGTGTGATTTTCCAGCTAGTTTGGGAAACCAGGGAAGGACCAACCAGAAACTCTACAGATACCGAAAACCCCATCAGCCAGCTGATAGCCTGACTAGCAGCTCTCCCCATTACAGGCAGGCTGTGTTACCCTCATCCATGTTGCCAGGATTTTAGGATTACGTGGCCAAATGTGCCATAGATGGAGTTAGATTTCTAGATTTCTTGTGTAACTGGAAGGCTGAACTGGTAGGTGAACTTGTACCACAACGCTGGATATAGACTACTCAGGGAATACATGACTAGTTTAGTGCTCGAGCTCTACAGCTTGAGGATACTGAGCAAGAATGCTATCATCAAATCATTAACCCTCTGGGTTAAAGACTATCATATTACTACAGAAAAACTTAAAAATAGGTACAGAACCCAGAAAGGGAGTTACCCTTAATCTCTAGGGGTGATTGTTATGAAGATGAAATTAAGATTTTCCCTTAGAACAATAAAAGCCATTTTAAATAAACATTGTTCAAGTCCCCTTCTAAGCATAATGTTTGATAATATACACACACAGGAACGTGGCAACCACAGAGAGTCAATGCTGGTGTAAGAAAAATATAGCAAGGGTACAGGCTAGGTTAGAATACAGCATGCAGAAAGGTGAGGAGTTGAAATGGAAGAAAAAAGCATTTGCACTGAGCAATAACACAGTTTATTTCTTAACATATTAAGGTACCTCCCTACGGAATTAGCCTCTTAATTCACTGCCAGTACCATTGCTCACTTACCTTAATTTAGCAGCAAATGGGGGAAAGCGTGCATGAGGAAAAGCATTCGCTTTTGTCATGCAGCTTCATTTAACATTCCCAGTTCAACCCAAAAATGTGATGTTTGAGGCACAGCTGGAGTTTTTTGCCGCTTACAGTTGTTTGAGACTAATAGCTCTAAAACAATCTGAAATTAGGAACTTTGGGAAGTGGGATTACAAATTCAAAGATACTATAGGCTAGCTCTTCCCTGCACTAGGCTGGTTCATGGGAGGCCATGCTTTCTCCTTCCTCTACCATGCCTAACACAGGAGACCAGTGCTGTCCCTCCAGCAGAAGCCCTGTGTGGGAAGTCTAGCTCTCACTGCTCAAATCGCTCCTGGCTATTTAAAGAGCACCCCTGTCCTAACAGCTATTTGCTCATCAAAACAGCTCTAACCTCTGTGTAGGCAGGCATGTAATACACTGAACAGACCTCAAACTCCTCTTCCTCACCCTACACGAGTGTCAAGATATTCATGCTGTTGCAGCCATGGAGTTCCTAAGAATAAAAAAATGTTGCAAAAGAGAAGACGCACTACAGCCACCAACCTTTCAGAAATATATATATATATATATACACGGCATGGAAACAGGAAACATAACAAAACAAAATATACTTTATTAAAATTAAGCATGTTAGCACCTCAGTGTAACCTGGAGAAGTCGAAGAGTCCAGCAGTTAACCAGTCCAGCAGGCCAAATGGCTGAACATCCTGAAGTGCATTCCAATGGTAGAAAAAATACCACGACTGTTACGACACACACGTTCTCAAGAAGCTAGGACGCACAACCGGTCTCATTTGTAAGGAGAGACATTGTGCTGCCTATTGTCTTGATGGGAGCATATAGATCTGCTGGACCAATTACATATGTTAAATCAGATGGTGTAGCAGGTGTCTGCTTTCCCTAAAAAAAAAACCAAAAAAAACCAAAAAAAACAAAACCAAACCAACCAACCAAAAAAAATCGCTGCTTACTTGACTCGCAGGAAAATCAGCATATCACGGAGCTGAAGTTAAGAGCTACATATCAGATTGGAGAAAATAAATTAAAATGAAATAATGGGAAATACTTAGTACATGAATAGACCTGTAGTATCCTTATGGTCGACCATCCAACTCAGTACACACGTTAATAGAAAAATGACCCATGCATCACATAGCAGGCTGTGACAACCAATGCCTTTAGCTGAACGGGCTATATGATCAATAGATAAACCTCCAGCTACCAAATCCCACTGTGCCCCTTTGTTTGGTCATACAGAGTATTGAAACCGACAGTTGTAAAGCTAAGTTAGCCAGTGTTACAAAGATTACAATGTTTTCAAACTAAAGATACTTTTTACATTTAGAAAATAATTCTATAAAACTTAGTAAAACTGACATCCTGATCTACCGAGTGTAATGCACTCTGATTACAGGAGGAAGATCTCGCAGGCCCAGAAAACACGTGGGCATTCCTCCCTCAGATGTAATTGTGGGCACACTGTGGTGAACTGCCTTTTGTTTCCAACATCCATCGCTATTGAAGCCGTACCCCCCAAGTACACATCGCCATAGAGCTATGCAGGTGCACCAGATACCCTCCTCGTCCTCCTCAGCGCTGAGGTATCTATTCCACCGGGCTAACCTAGAAGTACACATTCGAGCCTTGCTACCCTCACTCCACCCTCCTTCTAGCCAACGTTGATTTGGTTTCCTGTTGCTGAAAGCGAGGGGACTAATGCTGGCTAGAAACAGAAACTACACAATCATTCCACATAGTTTTGTTACAATACTCTTAAATCTTGGTTTAGAACACGCAAGCACGTTTCAGTAAGGTCTTGCCTAATGTACAGATTATTAGTCATGCCAACTAGTTTAGGATTAGACAGCAAGGGTTTGCAACCACTGCAGATAGATAAACTCACTTTGCTTCTGTCTCATCCCAGTTCTCTGAACGAAAGCCAAGGATTTAAATGCCGATGTGTTACAAAGGCTCCGTTTCATTAGAGGGAGTTCTTAAGCCAATGAGATAAACTACAGCCGTCAAATGCCACCGGGTTCTTTGTACCAGATCGTAATCCTTACTAGTGTTGAGAGAGAGCATCAAGACATCTGTAACAAATACGTATGTACTGCGGAGAAAGCAGAAACTACATAGTACAAGAGCACTCTTTAATCTGGGGATTCTTTCACGCTAGAAACAGCAGTCTTTTATGGCATCAGTAATTTACTGAAGAAACACATCACCCTGAGAGGGTTTCTAAAGCTTTCCTCGTGCCTCTGCTAAGCAAGGCCACACGCGACATCGTTGTTCGTTGTTCGTTCCTATGAAGGGTACAGTGCCACCCATGCTTTCAGGCACGCCTTCTCCAGGGGGTAGTGTTGCTGCTACCTCACTTGAACACACGGCGAGTTTATTTGCTGAAAACCGATACCCTACGTCCACTTCGTGGTGACACGGGTCCCATCTACACTGCAAGAAGTGCTTTCCGCCGCTGCCGGCATAGGGAGGGTGCCGATGGGCCCGGAGTAGACGGGACGCCGGCAGGCGCCCGCAGTGCTAGCTCTGGGGTAACGCTGGATCAATAACGGGGGTCGGCAGTGGGTTGAGAGCGGCCGCCCCGGCTAAGCAGGGGAATCCGATGGCGCGGGCTTGCCCGGGACCGGGGGCTGCTTCGGCAGGGGCGGGAGGGACCGGGCAGCGAGAGCTGAGGAGGGGGCTGTGGGGCCGCAGCCCGTCCTGTCTCCGCTCTGTCCGGGAACCTCACCGAGGGTGGCGGAGGCGCCGGGGTGGAGAGCCCCGGGCCGGGCCGGGCACACACCCCCCCCCGCCCCGGGCCGGACCCCGGCCTCAGAGGCCGTGACGCTTGCGGGTCCCGGCGCTGGCGGCGTGGAGCAGCCGGTCCTTCTCGCGGATCTCCTCACGGAGCTGGGCCTCGGCCAGGCGCAGGCGGCGGATGCTGCCCTTCATCTCCTTCATCTTCACCTCCAGCAGCGCGATGATGTCGCGCTGCTCGTTCAGCTTCCTCAGCAGCTCCTCCGACGTGGTGCCCGACGACAGCGAGTACGAGTGGTCCGGGGGGCCGCCCTCCACCGGGCCCTCCTCCCCCGCCGCCGCCGGTAGCCTGCCAGGGCCGGGCCCAGCGGGCGCCCCGGCCCCCAGCTCCACCTGCACCGTCAGGTCGATGGGCTTCACGTCCTCGGCCGCGCCCCCTGCCGGGGCCTCGGCGGCGGCGGCACCGGAGCCCTGCGCGGCGGCGGCGGCGGCGGAGGCGGCGGCGGCGGCGGCGGCGGCGGGGCGGGCGGCGGCGGGGGGCCCGCTGCGCCTTGCGCTCGTTGACGCCGCGGAGCGGGAAGATGGTAGGGACCCGCACCAGGTAGGACTTGCGACCGCCCTGGAAGTGCTCGCTGCAGACGCGGTGGCCCGTGGTGGGCTGGAAGGTGCTGAAGCAGCCGCTGACGCCCGCCCGGGAGACGTTCTTCAGCCAGAGGCGCCGGAGCTCCTCGTCCTTGGGGAAGGTGTAGAAGTGCAGCGCCTTGTCGCGGTGCGAGTTGTTGTAGCAGCCCGGCACGCAGCAGGTGAAGCCCGGCATGGCGGGGCGACCTCCCGGGGAGGGGGGGGGGCACCCCTGGGCGGCCCCGGCGGCGGGGAGAGCGGGCGCGGGGGAGTCCCGCCGAACTACAGATCCCACAAGGCCAACGGCGGCCTCTCGCCGCCCGCCAACGCCGCCCGTCGCGGCCGCACCGGAACTACGCGGACCACAATGCACCGCGGCGGCGGCGCCGCGCCGGAACTACCCGCCCCACACTCCGCTGCGCCCCCGCCCCCGCCGACTGCGGCCGCCACCCCTCGCGCCCCGCCCTCGGCAGGCTCCGCCCCGCGCTCCCGTGGGGCGCCGCGCGGCGGTCTCGCGAGAGGCGGCTGGGCGGGAAGGCGGCGGGGCCGTTACTCCGTCATGGCCGACAGCTGGCCGGGGGTCCGCCGCGGGGCCAGGCGTAGCGGCCGCTACCTAACGCGGGCCGCTGTGAAGGTGGCGGAATGGGGTCCGGCCGGCCCCGCCGCGGGGTGTGCGGGGGGAAGGTCGCGTCGCTGTCGGGACTAGCCGTCCCACGGGGGTCGCCAGGCGCTGCCCGCCCGTACCTGCTCGGTGTGAGGGAGAAGCGAGGCCCTTGGAGCAGGGACCGGGGAGCAAAGCACGCTCCCTTGCCCTTGTTCGCCTTTAACGGGGAAAATTGGGCCGAAACTCATTAATTTCGTGCTCACCGAATAGCCGGGGCCGGCACCGCCTTCCACCTCTATGTTTTTCTTCTGTTTCCCCTTTTTGGGTTGTTTTAGGTGAGGGCTGTGAGGGATGAAGGGCCGCAGGCCGTGCTTTCAAGTCCCTCGGGCTGTTGCCCACGATGAGAGCTGTGCATTGAAACCCACCTCGATCTGGCGTTGCAAATCGTCTTCTGCCCAAAAATGAAACGCCAGCGCTGTTGAAAAGCAAATGCGCATGATTTCTTTTTGGGAATTTGGAAAATGTTTCATGTTGGCTACTTTAGCTTTTCATTAGAAGACAGATGATGAATGCTTTTGATGCTAAGATTAATCTTTAATGATGAAAATACCATTTTTGAATTGCATGTCTCTGATTTCTCTCTTTAGACCCTATATGATTCAGGGACAAATTCTGGCAGAAGCACCTTGGTGAAGCAGAGACCGACTGTGTTCCCTGATCTTGACAATGACACACCACGGATTATGCTCAAGAGAATCATCCAGACCCGTAAGTATCTTTTTTTCAGGAAAACAGAGAACAGAAGGACAGTGCTTTGGTGGAGTTGAGAACAGGAGGTGTTCTTTTGTAGTCTATTATTCTTACCCTATTATGCGGAACAGAAATCCAGACCATTGTATTGACTGATTTATGTAAAAGAGGAATCACTGCTGTGACAGCTGAACAAGGTACAACTCTGTCTCAAAGACCAGGTCTTGGATTGATGAAATCATATTCTCTTCACTCAGTGTTCTTATGCTGGTGAGCAAGTGTGTAATCTTTGTGCTGCCTTTAGCTGTAGCATCGTGTGTTAATTATAGAGGCATGCGCTGTTGCAGACTTCAGCTCAGCTCTGCTGCAGTATGTGGAACCCCCATGCTGCCATTTGTCACTGTTGGCTTTGTTGCTGTACGTGGCAGCCTTCTCAGGAGTAGAGCCCAAATATTTTTCACCAGGTCTTTATTTTAAACCGTTAATATATGTCATTTACAGAATGCAGTATAGATTTGATGTTCTGCTGCATTTTGGCATTCTTGCTGGATTGAATGTTGGAAAGGAAATGTTTTGGTTTTTTTGGCAGAACCACAAGTTTCACCTCTAGCACCTCAGATATCTAAACATGAAGAAACAGAACAAGCTCCATCAGAACTCCCATCTAAGCGGGTGTCCAGCATGTAAGTGTATTTTAATTTTTACTTTTATTTTTTACACAACCAGTTATAGCTGCAGTTCCTGTGATGGCACTGGGGAGTAGGATTTCTCTTACTTCTGTTTTAGGGATCAGAATTGCATTCTGTCAGGTTGGATTTTCAGAAATACCTCTCCAGCTTCAAAAGTCACATAGAAGTCACTGGGACTGAGGGACTGAATAGTAAATGCTGCATGTTTGAGTTTAGTCCTGCTTCTTAAATGCGGATTTTTAGTATCTTTTTGCAGTGGGCTGGTTACAATAAGGCTCGTGATGGAAGCCTACTTTTCGTAGTTGTCTGACAGATGCTAAAATAGAAGTTCTTGGATCTTCCCAAGGCTACAGGCCATGTGCTGATGATGCTGGGGCATAATGAGTTACTGCTGTGTCTTGTATTCAGAATGCAGGCTGCTGTAGCTTTTTACAGTGTTACTGCTCCTTGGTTGCCCTTGTTTTGGGCTGCTACGGGTAACTTCCTGTAGAGTGGTTTGGAGGTGAGGTTTGCCTGAGGCTCAGCCACTTATTCGTGTTTAGCTTCTGTTAATATTTTAAGTTAATAGGCCTGACTGAATTGGAGAGGCTGAAGTGTGGTTTATTTACTTCCACTTTGTTATGAAATAGAAAACCAGTAGTGGTGGTAGGTCTTAATTTGCTTTAGCCAGTTTTGTCACAACACTTGTGTGTGTTTTTGCTTACTGTAAAATAGACTGTTCTAAATAATGTGATTACTTCTGTCTTTATAGCTAAACTTTTTGCATTGACCATAAGCAACCTTAAACAGGTCATGTAAAATATTAAGCAAGCTTCTATCTTTCTGATTTTTTAATAGAGGAGGAAACATCTGAGTTTTCTGTAAGTGCAACCACTTGGTTTTTTTAAATTCAAGTACGATGAGCAATATTATTTTAGTTCCTTCTTGATTTTGCTTGTTGTAGCTCTTGAACGTCTTTGAATGTGCTTCTCATCAGCCTTTCTTAAGCAAAAAGACAAGCTGGTTGGACATTTGCAGGGTTTTATGTTCCATGTTAGTTCTTGAACAGAAATAAGTATAGACTTTTTTGTTTTAAATCCTTCCTCACAACCTTCCTTTAGTTGATGGACGTGAACTTTCCTGAATTTGGGAAGGCACTGCTTTCCCTAGTTGTAATAGCACGTTCCAGGATAGATGCAAAAAAAATGAGAAATCTTTTTTTCCCTACTGCTTTACATTTCTTCCCTGTTACAAGCCAGTTAATTCTAATGCTTAGGTTTACATTAGGCTCATAATAAGTAATGAAACTTAGCTACATTTCTGGGTGGTAGAGAATGTATTTTGTAGGGGGAAAAGACCCGTAAACATGATCACCTTACCTTTCTTGCTATATTGAAGCCACGTTTGTTGCAGCAAAGGATACAGAAGGATACATCTGCTGCATGTGGGCCCTTGGCTGTGGGAGGGATGATCTGCTCTAGTACTGCAGGACATGGTGTGGAGTGCTGGCAGCAACTCGTTGCCTGAATGTGACCTTCCTGAGGGGATTCTTGGAACTTCCCAGTACAGGGGGAAAACAACTCAGAAACATACTTTCTGATCCTGATCCAGTGCTTGACTGGGACATTACATGTCAATTTCACGCACCAGTGAGCTTTGTGATACCTAATGTTGTTTTATGATGGTGGCTTTTTCATTTATGCTGTAATGGTTGACAAACCTAATTGCTCTTGTGTGCTGTTAGGAGGAGAGAGCTATGGAGCTTGTTGGAAGTCCAAGCTTTTACTCTAATCTGACCTTTCTAAGCCCTGTTGTTTTGCATATATATACTCAAGTTTTGATTCTCTTTGTGAAGTTTACTTCGATTTAGTAGGAAGGAATGACATGTTCCCTCATTTGCTGAGCTAATCGCCCATTAGTTCCTTACTTCTGCTGCAGCAAGGACAAATAATTTTAATTTGCTTTTCAGTGACCTTACAGGGACCTTTCTAGGGTAGCCAAGTGATAATGTTATCCTTTGTTAAAGGCTTGGTTTGTATTGGTAGGGTGGAAATGCAACTGCCAGACCTTGTTCCTGAGGAGACATCTATCGCCATGTTCCGTATGACTAAGAAGAGAAAGAAACTCAGCATTTCTGAATTTGAGAGAGCAGCAGACAAACGACTTCCCCAGAACCAAGGTAAGGCCGCAGTTGAAAATTACATTGTTTGCACTGTGTTTGCTGTCAGCTGATCATCATCTGCTGCAGTTTTGTTCTTAGTGACTTCTCAGCTGGGCAGTTGTATGCTTGGAAGCAGGATTGCAGTATCTTGCACAAAGGGGATAGGGGAGAAGGTAAAAGCCCCTCCTATCAAATTTACAATAAGCCTTTTTGAGCTAAGTTATGGGCTCTGCCCTGACTGTATATAACTTGACTATATTCCAACTTGGTGCTCTTTGAATTTTGAAGTGCCTCTGAAGGAAGCAAGCCCTGTCTTCCCCTCAATTCCAGAAACTTGAAAATGCAACAAGCTGCGTGCTTTTCGTTGCAATTACATCAAGTAGGTTATAAAGTTCTTGTTTGAGAAAAAAGGTCTTACAAAAGAAATAAAGTTTTATATTGGAGTAAGTCTTCCCTTTAAACATAAATTTGCAAATTTGGTAAATATCACTTCCATTTTATTTGCAGTTTAACAGAGGAAGATAGAACACTTCACCTTGATTTACATATCCTATTGGCAGTAGCAACTGGAGTAGAATTCAAGGGTGAGATTCAGCTCTGAATTACAGACAACAGTACCTCAGCTCTGAATTACAGACACTCTGTGTCTGCATGCACACTAGGTAACTGAAATCCTCCTAAAGTTTAGGGGAGATCTAGTCAGTGGAGTATGGAGGGTATTGAGCTTACCCTAAAGTAGACACCTGCATTTGATTAATTGTCCTTGATTATAATGGGATCAGACACCTGTGTTTGGATATTTTAATCTGGAGCTGAATCCCACCCTGACTCAAAACCTGTTTTGACCACCCTGTGGTCAAAAAAATTGACTTGTCTTTCTTTAGCTTGATACCTGGTCTGAACATGTTCTGATAAGACGTGGGCAGCTCTGTAAAAGCAGAGGGGGCATGCTCTAGTATTTCCTAGTATGAGCATGATTATGTCAGTGCTCTCCAGATCTGCTTGTCGATTTTGGGGGCTTTGCAAGTAGAACAGGTTTGAGTTATGCTTTCACCAACAATCTGTGGAGTAGTTATCTGTACTTCTAAAGCTTCCAGGTGCTTTAATGTTTAGTTTAGGTTGCTGAAGGATTGTGACTGACGCACTAGCCTAGTATCTTGCTATTAATGTGGTAAGATTAATATTGAGTATGAGGGCTTGTGCCGTGTTAAATTTTCTTTGAAATAATTGTTTTATTACACTTTCAGAAATTGCTTACTAGAATTCTAATATGCAGTTCTGAAACGCAGACAAGAAATTGTAAAATGAACCTGTCATCTAATTCTGTTCTCACCAAAATGTAACTTTTGAGGATTATAGCATAACTGGCTCGAGAAAGAGGAAAATCCATTGGGGTGTTCCTGTAGCCTGTTGTGTAGGTGGTAATTTCTCAGCTAGCACAATTTCTTAACTAACGTGTCACCAACTTTTTCTAGCTCAGTCAACGTTGGACAGCACTGCTTTGGCTCGGTGAGTTTAAATTAAAATGTCTTAACTTCTGGCTCTCCTAACTATAGCTGCCTTGATTCATCACCTCTGTAGTTGTGATGAACATTATAGATACCTGGGTTCATGATAAAGACCTATGTTAGTACTAACACAATCATCTCCCCGCTCTGGTGACAGAATGTGAAGGTGTTCTAATACATACCTTGTGATTTTCCGAAATTGTGGCTCTGCACTGTATGCCCAGGTTGGTCTAGCTTGTATTGCTACTATTGTTCCTCTTTTTACTTATTAGGATCATTCCTTTTTTCCTTTCATTCTCATGTTTTCAACAATAAATCAGTACACAATATACCTTAGAAAATTATGACTGCCTCATCGCATCAGTTGCATCTATGCAGTCTATAGTCCAACTCTCCTGGACTTTAAAAGCTTTTTAGCAAGTCAAAGAACTCATTTTCCTGTGTTGCCCCTGTACTTTGCTAATGATCCTAGCCATGGTTAGCAATTTATTTCACCCTTCTCGCTGCAGCCCTTGCCTGTGATCCCATGCAAGGTGATTCATAGGGCTGCATTCTGTACTTCCTATCTTTGAATCCTCTGCACCTTTTTGATTGTGCTGCCTAGAGAGAGGGACAGGAGGTAGCTGAGCATGGCCAGTCTCTTTAGGATGCAAAATAAGTGCAGTGACATACATCTTTTCCCATGCTTTGTATGTTGCTATCTTAGTTCCCATCTCAAAAAAGTTACAGTGTGTTGGTAGCTGTACTTTGCTGTGAATACTGATACTGAGCAGCTTCTTAGACTTGAAGTCCTCATACCATGCTGCTGTCATCTAGAGGACATGTTTACTCTCAAACATTTGTTTTCCCTTTTTTTTTAATTTAAATTTTTTTAAATGCCAGAACCTTCTGTCAGATACATTGTTGCAGCCCTTGTGAGGTAGGAGGCTGTAAAACAGTCTGTTTCCTGATCTCTCTGATACATATCCCGATGTTAGGTGATACCATAAAATTAAACTATTTGTTTAAAGTAGACTGGCATGTAATCTTCAAGGTTTTGGGGGGAAATTCCTCCTAGCTAACGGATTTGTGAAATGTCTCATGGCTAGTGGCACCATGTCTGTAATCTGAGGGTAAAAGGGGAGTGTGTAGCTTTGGAAAATTATTTCTTCCCTTCTCTTTTTACAGATCTCTTCGCCTGTCTCTTGGTTCCTTGATCCCACCAGACACTGTTGAAAAGAGAGGCTTGCTCCGGAGGCCAAAAAATCGCAAAGCTATTGACATGGAAGCTTTTGAAGGCGGAGTGGAACAGAACATGCTGAAAAGAAAAGGTTTCTTTTGTGTTGTTACTTCTGTTTTGGGAAGGAGGGCCTTATATAAGGTGGCTTTTAGAATCAGTTACTGAAGTGTGGTGTGTATTTTATGATTTAAAGGCTACCAGCACATGCACAGAAATCCAGTGTAATTTGGGAGGCAAGATTAGAATGAGACTCTGCATCTATAGTTGCTTTGATTCTATGCGCTTAAATATGTGCTCCACCCAGTTTGGTGATTCATACCACAGGAATCGTTTGGGATCGTGTTCATGACTGTGGGTACTGGAGATGGTTTGGTAGAGAAAGTTAGGGACACTGAAGCGTGGTGATGCAGTTTCAGTGTTTGATCTGTGGAGGATAAATAAAATTTGGGTGAATGACTTAAATTTTGAATCATGCAAGTCCTGGTAATAAATGGGTGTCCCTATGACCTTGAACAGTTTTTCACATAAAACTTGTTTTAAAACTTTCTAAACAGCACAGAACTATCTTGTGGACTCAGAAACAGCATCTGGGATTCCAACAGCCATGCTGGCGAGTGATGCGGAAATCATGCTGAGTAACACAGAGCTCTTTGTTCAGCCTCAGTTTGATGAACAGAGCCACCATAAGCTTTCTGCTGTTGAACCACAGCTATCAGATTCAAAAACTTCAGCACAGACAAGCAAGATTTCTGATGCAGCTCAAGAGGATGAGGGAGGAACCCGAAGATACTCTGCGGACTTAATCCTTGATCATGAGCGTGTTGACGGAATGACTCATGTATCTCCAAAACCACGTGCAAACCAGCAAGAAGATAAGCAAGATCATTCCCCGCAGAGTAACCCAATGGAACAGCTTTCTGTTTCAGAAGAGGTGGTGGTTGGCAGTGAGTACTCTTGGGTTAGGACTTGGGGCGTAGCAGGTATTACCTGAAATCACAGAATGGCTGAGGTAGGAAGGGACCTCTGGAGGCCATCTTCTCCAGCCCCACTGCTCAAGCAGGGCCACCTAGAGCAGGTTGCCCAGGACCATGTCCAGGCAGCTTTTACATTTCTCCAAGGATAGAGAGCAACCTGTTCCAGTGCTGAGTCACCCTCACAGTGAAAAAGTGTTTCGTGGTGTTCAGGCAGAGCCTCCTGTGCTCCTGTCTGTGCCCATTGCCTCCTGTCCTGGCAGTGGGCACCACTAGAAAGAGGCTGGCTCTATCTGCTTTACACACTCCCTTCAGATACTTGCATATATCGATGAGATACCCTCGAGCCTTCTCTTCTCCAGGCTGAACAGTCCCAGCTCTTTCAGCCTTTCCTCCTAGGACGGATGCTGCAGTCCCTTAACTGTCCTGGCGGCCATTTGCTGGACTGTCTCCCGTATGTCCATCTCTCTCTTGTACTGGGGAGCCCAGAAGTGGACACTGTAAATTGGTCACAAATATGGGGAGCTAAGGAGATAATGTGTAGGAGCAGTAGACAGAGTTAGAAAGAGTGTCAGGAGGTTAATAGTCTAGACCTTTACCCTGGTAAGGTCATTTATATGTCACAGCCAAACGCTTTGCTGTCTCCAGGGGCTTAAAAATCCCTTGGACAGAGGTAGTCACCTCCCTGGTCGCTCTGTACCAATGCTTTGCCAGTCCTATCAACTTGCCAGTTTTTCCCTGGTGTCCAATATCTCTCTCCTGCAATTTCCCTGTAAATACCTTGTCCTGGCTGTGTAAATGGGAGCACATTTTCCTCATACTGTGTTGACGAGGCCCCAAGGCATAGCTGTAACCCTAAAATTTTCTGCATAGCGACCCTGAGGCAGCTAGCCAGGACAGGATCTGCTGCAGTAAATGGCTTTGTGCAGTTCTTCAATCAAAACACCCTATGCTTTCCATGAAGTACGGACAGCTATTGGTTTTTTTTTTTCATTTAGTTTTTTTTAAGATCTGTTGTCAAAAAGGCCACAGAGACAGTATGATTGTTGTATTCAGTACTGCTCAGGCCAGGAAGAGTTCTTGCCCTGGGAAGTTTAGAAATTAATTAATGCGGGGTGGGCTCTTGCACCATACTCTGCTTCCGAAGGGTTGTCTGTGGCAAGCTTGCTGGGAAAAGTTGTTTTGAAAGGACAAGGGAAGAGATCAACAGAAAAAGGTTAGTTGCTCTGAAGAGTCCAATGGTAGGCACCATTAGGACAAATGGATAGATAACATGGAGAAAAGTGTGGAGGATATGGAATAGAGGACTGGATCAAATGAGAGGAAGAGGGAGGGGAGTGAGAGCATATCTAAAGATGCTGGAGTTTGTAAGGCATTGATGTCAAAAGTTAATGGTTATGTAGTTCTGCTTTTTTGCCAAAGGTAGCTGATGTCAATGTTGCTCCTCAGTGTGAACTGAAAAATAGTTGAAAGGACTTTTCCAACTGGTTCCTAAGATACAATGTGAACTCCCTAAACTGTCTCAAGTAAAGGAAGAGCATTTTCTTGTGTGTATTCCTCTCTCTGCTTCGTTGGTATTTTACTTACCGGGAAAGCTAAAAGGAAATTTATAAAGATAATGGGAGCACGTTAATGCTCTCAGTTTCTGGCTGTTAATACATGGAGCTCCTCTTTGCCATCCAGAAGTCCAAGTAAATGTTTGGGATCCCCAGTCATTCTAAAGCCTAAGAGATATTTCGGCATGTCTTTGAGAGAAGTTTTGTCCCATGTAGTTGAAGACCTAGATGTATGCGATACAGAAAAAGCAGATGGCTGATACTGTGAACAAAGTGGAACAGGAAGAGATTTTCAGAGAGGGTAAGAAGTGCTTGCAGCGTTGCAAGGGAATGGAGTACTTTGATTAAAACCAAGAGTTCTTCAGGTGACTTGCAGGGTAAAATGACTTTATTTTGCAGTAGATGCTAGAGATAATTTAATTCAAGTCATATAGGAGATACTGTGAGCATTTCCAGACAAGCTTTCTAAAAGTAAGCTGTGACTTGCTCATGTGCTTTCTTGTCAGTATTTGCTTTGTTCACAGTGACTGCAAATGAAATAAAGGTTCATATTTTTTGGTACGTCCATAGTACTGCTCATCTTCCCATAGGAAAGATGAATAGCTCCCTCTTGGCAAGGAATATATCTGGCTAATCACTCTTTTAATGCTTTACTATATTTATTTAAGCCATGTTGGCCGTTATCTTTCTCCAGCACCAACCAGCATCTTTTTCCCTTTAAGACAAGGGCTTGAAGGTTGCCCTCCCTTAAGTAATAAAGATTGTCACTAGTAGGTTGGGCTTTCATACCTCCTTGTTCCTGGAAGAGAGCAAGTCATGCAAGTTGTCTGCTTTCACAAGCACATTCTCAGTTATCTCTGAAATCCTTTTGCCTTAGAATAAGACAGTAAAAACTCTGTGCAGATGCTGAGGGTGGCAGGTGTTATCCAGTCATTACATAAAGCTTTGGGTATGTGTGGACACAAATTCCTATGTTTTCTTGAATTTCATTTTCCAGACTCCAGTGTAGGATCCTTTTAAAGTCTTTCCCATTGTTCCTTTGACAGTTTCTGGAAATGAGAGAATACCATTGCCATGCAGGTTTACCTTTCCCTAGGCTTAATTACGTCTGACGTTTCATATGAATTAACCTTTTGGCAGTATGGAAACTCCAAAGTCTATAGCACCAACAGTTTTGTTATTAGAATTTTAAACTGAATACTTGCAGTGCCCATAAGTAATTGCTTCCACATACCAGACGTATCACCAAAATTAGTTATGTTGCCTTTTTATCATGATAATATAGCCTTTTGTTTTAAACAGTTCTTTTAGAGTAGTTCATTAAGGTAGCAGATGTTCTGCACCTCCAAATTTACAGTTGGGTAAGGTTGGCATCCTGTAATCTTCCGTGATTCTTTTGTCCTGTTCCAGTTTTACTTGGGTGCGCCTGTGGAGTGTGAAATTTAAATGGGATGTTTCTCTTGAGACTGATGAAAGTCACCTCAGAATTGTTACAGTTCTGTGAATAACAGCTCAAAGCTTGGGGGATGATCAGAAAAGCAAATAACACGTAAAAGTTATTATGAAAGGAAGAGATGACAAAATGTCACTGGGTCACTATGGAAATGATTGTCATGCTCTCTTTCTGAATACTGCATGCAGTTCTAACCTCTCCATCTCTAAATAGATTTAACAGAACTAGAGAAGGTGCAGAGAAATCTAGGTTTACTGTTAACGATAATCAAATATATGGAACCGTTTCTGTGCATTGAATGACTGAAGATAAGGACTGCTCAGCCTGGAAAAAAGACAATGGGAGTGAAATGTAAGGAGATTAAAAAGGAAGGCCTTGAGCAGCATGGAGGAGATGATTCAGCAAACAAATTGAAACAAACAGCTCCCTGATCTGTCAGTGCAGCAACTAGAGAGGAGCAACTTGCACTAACAGCTAGCAGGTTATACCAAACTACAGGAGGTATTGCTACTAGCAACAGGTGAAGAATTCAGTAAAAATTAAGACTTGAATGTGTCAATAGCATCTGGTACTCCACTGTTAAAGTACTGTATCCCAGCAGAGATCCAGTAGTGGGGGATACTCACTGGTGCCTGTCTGCCTTATGCAGTCTTAGTGTAGAGCTGAGCTTTTGTCTTCTCCCCACAAAGCTAGTTAATATTTCACTTAACTTTAGGCAAGATTTTGCCCTGCATTGGTGTAGATAGTCTAATGTTCTGGTTAGTGGGATTGGTATTACTGATTTTTGCACCACCTTTGGCCAAATTTCCTTGTCCCTTTCACTGGGGCTTAGGGCTCCCAAGGCCTTGACACTTGTACTTTTGAGTGTGAAAACTCCCAGTCACTGGAGAGGATGGTGTCCATTTATTTCTCCTCATCCTGCCTGCTAGAGGCTTGTCCTGGATGGTTAAAACCACTGCTAGGCGCTCTCCTCTTTATAATGCAATGCAACTCTTGCAAAATTGTTTCTTCAGAAAAACTGAGAAAATGGGGAGGAGAAGCTGAGCACAAACTCCATGTGTTGTTAGACTTAAAGGAAAAGAAATTTTTCTTTCACACAATCACCAAAAGTGAGAACAGACATAGAGATGGCAGATTTTGAGGAGCTCTGCTTACTGATGGGTAAAATGCCTTCATAGGGATCTGATGTGCACCCTAATTAGGTGGCTGTAGAGCAAACACGGGAAAAGTTGTGCATTTCTTAGCTGTAAACTTTTGGATGGGAGCTGCATCTGCTTCCCTTATTTATAGCATATGGCTATTGCTGAGTTTACTTATGAGTAAATTTTAGTGGTTGTTAAACTGTATGCTGGTGGTTGATTGGGGGGTTTTTGTAGGTAAAATTGTTGATAGAATTTCCTATTTTAGCTGCAGAGCATCGTGCAAGTGCTGGATATTCTGAACATTTGGAGGAGAAACTGACCAAAAAAGCAGAATCGCCGATAACTACAGTAGAGGATGCCAGAGTTAAAACAGAAATGGCCCCTTCGGAAGAAGAGGGAATAGCAGAAGACAGTGTTGAACACCAAGGCTCTCCCGAAGCTGGTGAGGACAACCTCTAATACTGACAACTATCTCTAATGCCAGAGACCTCTCAAGCTGCATTATTGGCATCAGTGCTGGGCGAGAGACTTGTTAACTCTCTTTGCATTCTGGAATCTGGGCTAAATGCTGGGAAAATATCAAACTAATTTTGGCATTTTAAGCTGAAAGACTGCATTCTGTTCAAATGGAAAACAAAATTAAGTATTGGCAATACTGCTTAGAAATATATAATTGTGGAAAGCTTAGTTAAAATTTACTAGTGGGAGTTCTAGAATCAGGCAAAGATTGATAAAACTTGGAGACCTTCTGAGTGTGTTGGCAAATCAGGATCTTCTAAATTACTTTTCCTGAATTGCTGGGTCTTCTGTGTTCAACATGCTGCGCTAAGGCTGTGGTTAGACTTCTTTTGAGATAAAAGTTGTTATTAAAGGAAGTTCATTTAAAAGGAGCTCAGATAAAAATTTCACTCAAATCTCATGGGCTTCTCCACATTACCAGGTGCTATTTTTTCTGTTTGACCTCTGCAGACCTAGAGGAAGCAGAGGGAAAAGTTGAGGATTCAACAGTGCCTTAGCTTATCTAACTTAGTGTATTGACGCCCTAATCCTTGAAGATAGGAATAGAATAGGTGGCAATGTCATTAGGAATGGAAAGCTGGGTTTCATTCTTATGAGTGCTTTGAAATTTTGGCTATGATACTTGTTTCAGTGATGTATTTTTCCTGCTTTGGAAATCTAGAACGTGAGATTGCCAAAGGTGTTGGAGCTGGAAGTCTGGGCAGGCATTCTCATGCTTTTTCCTCCTCCAAAAAATTTGGGATGGAGCCATTAAAGGAAGCTATTGAACAAGCAGATGAACTAGAAGACCAGGTTATCATGGTAGAATTGGATGGTCTGGAAGAAGAGCCTACTGTGAATGAAACTGAAGACCCTGAGAGTGAAGGTAAGAAAAGGTGAAAGTACTGTTGCAGCAGTAGCAGAAGGCAGTTGGGAGAAATTTTTTCCTGTTACCTCTTGATAGACTGAGGAACAACGTAGGTTAATAATATGATTAACTGTCCAGGGGAAGCTGTTGGCTGCTATTCCTAGGGCCAGATTGTTACTGGCTTATCAGGTGCTTCAGGGACCTAGATCATCTTCTACTTTTTGAGGTGAAGGTAATGGAAGTGCACAAACAGACAAAACTGAGTGCAGAGTGGTTTTATATAGTGACATAGGGATATCCTCTATTTCATTCTTCCTTCCTTCCTGACTCCTAACTTCATGCTGACTTTTTAATGTCTTAGCACTGAACTGCTGTTTCCACAGACATTTATGTGACTCCAGGCTTGAAACCTGATTTCGAACCCCATATTTTGTACATGTAGTTACAGATTTCCTTTCCAGTTAACCAAAAGAGTAGGCTAGCTTTCCAGAAAGCTGAGAGGAAGTGTCTGTTTCTAAACAGTTCTTCAGACACTGCATCAGTCTGCTCTGTTGCCTCAAGAGTGCTTGTGCCCTTTGGAAGAACATACACAGCAGACTGAGTTCTCTTTGATCAAGGCCACGTTTGAGAATGCCCAGAGTGTGTTTTAGTGGTGTCTTTTGGGACTGGTCTTAAAGTCTTTGAAAGTACAATACACCCTGAAATAAAAAACTGAACTAAAAGAATCTCATTGCCAGGATTTGAGGCATTGTGGGGAAATACAGCTGTAATGAGAGTATCAATGCCTGTATGTATTTGTGCAGCGTGGAAGGCACAAAGACAACAGTTGAACTGGTACACTTTTGCCACAAGAAAAGCTGTAGGTGTTCTTAGGACATCTACAATCGTGTGTCAACATGCTTATCTTTAACACAGCTGTATGAAGAGAGATGGAGAGATCTTGATGAAGAGATCTCTGCTGATAGGGTGGAACAGTAAGAGTGGCATCTTACAGGTCTCACTGGATAAGGAGAGGAAGAAAAGATGAGAAATTATGCACACTTGTCATAAAACTGACCTCGGAAACCTCAGCATAACTAGTCTCTTCTCCTGCATCCTGCTCCCTGTCCCTCCAGCACACAAATATTTCTTCAGAAGAAGCTAATGCGAGGAACCATGGTAGTTCACCTGGTCCTGCTTTCTCTGAGATACTCCTGACCCTCTGAGTTGTACTACTCTCAGAGTATCTGAGCCCTCAGCCCTCTAGTAGCTGGGCTTGTCTTCTATGACAGGGCAGGTGTCCTAGCTTTTAGGGAGGGTTGTGAAGTTGCCAACATTGCCAGATATGCTGGATTCTTGGGCTGCACTCAGCTTTCAAGGGAAACTGTCAGGCAAGAAGACCTCCAAGACCACTCACTCCTCTTCTAGACAGGAAGCTACTCAGTATTTCATTTCCGTTAACATTGTTTTCTTTCCTGCTCTCACTTGTTAAGAAGTAAAGAAGTTTGAGTGAAGTGAGAGGATGCAGATTAGGCTTGGAGGAAACTGATATGGTGGTTCACAGCAAAGAAGAGGTGAGGTACTGACTATAACCTGAGTCTTAGTTGGAGGGAATTTATGAAAACCTGTAAATACGGGAGATGCCTACAAACTGACCCTTGTAATGTGATTTTGTTGCTCTGCTCGACCCTGTGTTCAGGACAATTGGCCACTGATTTAGCAGGGTGGCAGTGAGGTAGCTTGCAGATTTTGAAATTCTCTCTGGGAGAAGAGGCTGCAGCTTCTTGGCAGCCTAAGTCGACCCAGCCATCAGCCCCTGCAGCCTGGCCCTGATGTGTGTTCCTACGCCCTGCCCGGTGTGCTAGTCCAGCTTGGGAGCTGATGGGCTGGACCTGGGTGGGAGGGAAGCTGCCAGCCTGTGTGGCAGGAGGTGGGATGTGTGGAACTGCAGCAGCCAGCAGTTGTGCTGGTTCAGGGTGCCATGGAGCCACAGCCTGAGCGCAGGTAATGTGGCACTGGACCAGATGTGTGGAAAGCTGGCTGGGCTTCTCTCTGCTGCTGCAGCACTGCTTGCTGCGGGAGCTCTGAAAATAGAGTTCAGTTCCTCAAGTACTTTTTTTTTCCCTAGAGGTTTCCATGAAGACACCCACGTTTGTCCGTGCTGCAGCCTACAAGCCACTGCTGTCAACTCCACGTCCTGTAAAACCTGCTTCTCCCAAGTAAGTATAAGCCACCTTCAACAGTGGCCTGGTAGAAGTGTGTCTGGGGTGTGTTAGTGCCAGGGGGAGAGCGCCGAGCCCAGCTTTGTCCCAGCTTTGTCAATTGTTTTGTGGTTTATCAGCTGTAGCAGGGAGGGAGGAGTCCTGAAGTCTCTAGTTCATTCACTGCTTTAGTAATTGAATAGAGTTCTTTCAAGTGAATGTCAGCACTCTCCCAGAACAGGTCTGATGCCTCAAGTCTTTCCAATGAATGTTCTTGTAATTATTTTCTTGTGCTGAAGGCCAAAACCTTTTCCTAGGAGTTTTTCAACTGGTAAGCTACCCTGGAGCCATAGATTTCAGTATGGGATGCAGAGGCCCTTGCAAAAGAGGGGGAATTGCAGATTGTTACATTGATCGCATAAAATGATGTATTTGTATTGACTTTAGAAGCCTAAAGCTGTATGCAGTTGCCACATGCTGAGTATAAAATAAAGCTTGCCTAGAGGCAGAAAGTGAACCTGTCCTCTGCATTACTCCAAATAAATTAACATTTGTCACCCTCTTAACTAGAAATTTGGTGAAGCCATATGCTTCATCAGAACCAGTAACAGTGGGTCTTAGGGAACAGGAGGAGTTTTCTAGCCCATGACTCTAGATTTTTGTTTATTGAAGCAATAAACAATCAAATCAAGTTCTTGTGCCCTTTCCTGTGGTGAACAAAGGTGACTGATGCTTACCAGGTGGTGCTAGATGATCACTCTAATCATGAATAGTAAAATATATTTATAAAATAGAAAAAGGAGTCATTGATACTTTGCTGAAGTGGAACTGAATAAATGCAGATTTGCTTTCAAGCTGTGCTGAGATAACAGCTGATCATAATTACAGGTTCAGAGCCTCGATTACAGGAATTTGTTGCACAGAAAATGCATGGTTTGTTCGCACTTCACGTAATGCAGTCTACCCTGAGTGGGCCTGGTTGTTTCCTGAGATAGCAATGCTCAGGTTAAAAGCCCAAGGAATACTCTAGGTTATGTAGTGGAGCAATAACCATGTGAGAGCTACGGTTAAGACGTTCTGCTATAAAATAATCTCTTTATACTGGTACAATTCTACTGTGATCAACTATACCAGATTAGAGCCATAGTACTTTTCATTTAGAAACACCAATGTCTAACGCAGTCACTAAACTTGAATTTTGCCCTGATCCTGTGAACCAAACGTTCACGCAGTCACTAAACTTGAATTTTGCCCTGATCCTGTGAACCAAACGTTCATATATAATCATTCACAAATGGGTAAGCTGAGGCACAGAAACAGTAACCAAGATGGCTTAAATAATGACTGGTTTTTGTCTCACTACTACCCATACTTCATCTCTGGGGCTGATCTCTTCCACCTGCCTCTGAGGTTCTGACAGAAAAACATGCAGGTGGGCTAGTGAGCGAATCAAATGATACATGCACTCCCTCTGTGGGTTTTGTATGTGTTAGTCTGAGATTCCAGGGTTTTTTTTTGTTGTTTTCCACTTGTCTGCTGAGTGAATCTAGAGATTTTCCTTCTCTTTTTCATGTTACAATTTTTCCTTTTTAGAACGGAAAACAGTCGTAATTTCCTTTGGGACTTATAGTCACGATTAAGAAAAAAACCAAAACCAAACCCACCAAAAAAACCAACCAAACAAAAAAACCCCAAAACCCACAAGAAAACCCACTAAACAAAATGTTTGTAATAGTGTAAAAGTATACCCTGCAGACTGGACTCTTGTCTGCGGATACAGAAGTGACCCATGGATGCATCAAACTTTGTGCGCTCCTGGAGAGTGAATACTACAGGGATGTGGTGAAAACTGCATTTATGTATTGGAGGGAACTATAGTTTGCTGACTATCTGTTATGCTAGCATGTTTATCTTGGGAAACTTGAGTCTGGATTGCTTCTCCCAAGGTCACAATGCTATGTGAACTGTTTGCAAACTGTACTTCATGTGCATAAGGGTTTTGAAGAATTGGGAGGGAGAAAGAATTAAGAGCTCGAGGTAGTTTGTACCCCTTTAAATTCAGCATAAGGTTTGCCCAAACTCAGCCTGATGTGTTCTCTGCCTCTCCCCTATGTTTGTTCATTTGATGTGCGAATTTTCAATTTCCCCCAAAGGTCTCCCGTGCAGCCGCTGCGGGCCAAGCCAATTCCAAAGAGCTCGGGAGCGACACGGAGGAAAACAAGTAAGCCTGAAGTAGCAAGTAGTTTGATAAAGAAGATATTTAGCCATTATGTGAAAATGCCAGTGGCCAGAGATGCATACAAAATTGTTGAAAAATGGTAAGTGACAGCAAACTGTTCCTCCTCCTCCCATTCTTTCTAGTATTTTTTTTTTTTCCCTTTCTTTTCTCTTCTGAAATAACAAACCTGTCAGGAGTACTGCTGGGAAGCTGACAGCCCTCCCTATTCAGCTGTGGGGAGAGTCACGGGAGGTCTGGTTAAAACAAGGACAGAAACGTGCTAGGTGCTTTTGGCTGCTGTGAGGGTATCCGTGACCAACGCTGCATTGCAGGAGCTTCTGGGTTTTGTCCCAGCCAGTGCAAATTGCACCATTCAAAATCTTCTCTAGCTAACAGCACACTAATATCATTAGCACTCTCCGTGAGCCGGGTGGCTGCGGAGTGTTTCTTCTGCAGTTTTCTCTGGCAGGCTGTGACCTGCACAACAAGCAGTTCTAGTGCAGCTTGTCCTACAGAAGTTCACACACTTCACAGCCTGATTTTATTTCCCTCCTCAATCCTCCTTTAGCTGTGAGAGATACTTCAAGCAGCTAAGCAGCGATCTGGAAGCTTACACCAGCCATGCAGGGAGGAAGACAGTGGAGATGGCTGACCTGGAAGTCCTCATGAGAAGGTAAAGGGAGAGTTATTACTAACTTGTAGTAGCATTCGGTAGTGCTTTGATAGCCCAGTAAGACTGTCGTTGCCAGGGTGTAAGTATTTCCACAGGAAGTGTGGTATCTTGTGATTTACTCTGCATGATGCCACTTGGTCTTCTGTCCCAGGAGGGCATTTGTGGATGTGGGTTTTTATACTCCATGATGATGGTGGTGGAGGGCCAAAAGGAAGGAGTGAGGGGTTGGGGGTGCAAGGAGTCATCTGAGGAACAAGTAGCAAGAGGAGGGGGATGTGTGCAAGGGTGAAGCGGTTATGGCTGGGAAATGGTCTCAGTAGACAAAGCAGAGTAACAGTAAGTGCGAGGCTGGGCTGCACTGTTTGTGTCCCTGAGCGATCTCTTTACTAAAAGTGCTTGCAACTGAAATAGCGTGAGCATTTTCACCTGCCCTGCTCTCTGTTTTGATGACTTACTCTTCCAAACAGAATCATAGAACCATTTAGGATGGAAAAGACCTGTAAGATCGAGTCCAGCCATTAACCTAACACTGCCAAGTCCACCACTAAACTGTGTCCCTAAGCACCACATCTATATGTCTTTTCAATACCTCCAGGGATTGTGACTCAACCACTTCCCTGGGCAGCCTGTTCCAAAGGTTGATAAGCCTTTTGGTGAAGAAATTTTTTCTAATATCCAATCTAAACCTCCCCGGCACAACTTGAGGCCCTATTCTCTCGCCCTGTCGCTTCTTACTTGGGAGGAGAGACTGACCCCCACCTTGCCACAACCTTCTTTCAGGTAGTTCCTGCTCCTGCAAAAGCTGATACTTTGGATTCAAACTGACAGTTGCTCTCAAGAGCAGGAAAATGAGTCTCCAGCCTGGCAGGCCAGGGCTGGCCTCTTCTAACAACTGTTTTCCCCTTCATGCTGCCACTTGGATACCCTGTAGAGGGTCAGGCTGGCCAGCAGCCTGGATGAACTGTTCTTAGAGCCTCTCCACTGCTGCTCTTTCCTGTGGGGTCCTTCAGCTCCCCCATCTCATGCCTGAATTTATTTTGTCCTGTGACCAAAACACAAGGGGTTCTTGGCTTGGGAGCCCTCTATAAAACTCTGTGGGGCCTGGAACAAATCCATTGCTCCTCATTTAAAGTCATTATCATTATGCCAAGTTGTTATTCCTCGTTTCCACTGGAAGAGTTTCAGTTGCGATGCTGAAGTCATCTGAGGGATTTTGCAGGGCATGTCTGATTAAAGGCTTTGCATGGGCCTCTGTAGATGGAGCTGCTGCTGCTTAAAAAAATAATCTGTTGTCCTGGTCCAGAGATTTTCATTTTCCCACCTGACAGGTTTGTGCTAAAATCAGTATGAAGAGGCTGAGAGGTGCGACAGTTTAGTTGGCCAGATTTGAGGATTCCGTACTCTTGTTGTTTTACCTTTTTCTAGATGTTTTTATGCCTTTCCGCTGCCTCATAAAGGGATCAGGAGTTGTTGCTGGTTCATGAGTAAGAATAGTATTTCTGTTTCTTTCACAAGGAAAGCATAAATAAATGCTGCTTTTTTTCCCTTCTACAAGACTAGGAGATGCTGATTTTTCAGGCTAATCAGCTAAATGGTGTACTAGAAAACTACATGCTCTACACAGTTGGAAAATGCCAACCACCTCTGAATTGGGAATGTAAAAAACTCCTGGGTAACGAGCTATTTGCTTCCGTTACATCATTCTGTGTATGTCTTTAAATGGTAAAATTTATCCTGTGGCAGGTGGATTGTGAGTTTAAAAAGCAATGAACTTATACTTGGGTAAAGTACAACTCTGTTTCTTCTCTGCTCTCCTCTTTTTGAACAAAGACAAGGGCTGGTGACAGACAAGATGCCGTTGCATGTGCTGATAGAGCGTTACCTCCCTCTGGAGTACAGGAAGCTCCTGATTCCGGTTGCTGCGAGTGGAAATAAAGTGTTCCCCTGCAAATGAACGTGCCCCTCTGGCAGCAGTGGCCCCTGTGGGTGGGAAGACAGCCTGCTCGCAGAGGCTGCCTGGACGCTGTTCTGTGGAACTGCTCCGTGTGAGGGTTTCCCACAAGGAACTAGTGGGGCAATAAACAGTTGACATTCTCTTGAACTGACACAGGCTGTGCTCTGGCTATCAAGCCAGCCTGCTGGATCTCACCAACTATTGTTACAAGTCATTTGACGAACCTGATTTTTTTTATGTTACCTTTGAATACTTGTACAGCTCTGATAAATAAAATATGTATTCTGTGTGATGCAAATGCTACTTTATTCCGGTGAGCTGAAAGGCTACTGCATTGTGGTGTTCAAAATGTTCCTAACATACGTTGAGGTGGGTCAATGCTCATCATACTAACCAGTTGTTTGCTCAAAGGAGAAAAGTTGTGTACTGCCTTCCAAAAAGCAGCAGATCCTTGTTACAGCTGTGTATTTTTCTAAAGCAGGGGCTTTCAAACTTGGGGTTTGTTCCCCTTTGAAAACCTGGTCTATTGTGTTATGAGTAGATCATTGTCCATCTGTGACCACAGCTGGTTACTGATGTAAATTGAAATGGGAAAATAGACTTTATACTTACTTTATATATAACCAAATCTCATGGGGAATTAGCAAGCAATAATTTTAAGACCATTTCAGACATGAGATTTTCTGGTGCACACATGGTAGATAGGCTGGGAGAGATTAATTCAGGTGGAGTTAATTGTGTGTACTGGGTTTATGTGGCAAGGTTTTGGTAGTGGGATGGGGGGAAGGCTGCAGGAGTGGCCTTTGGCCCCTGTGTTGGACAGAGCCAGTTCTAGCCAGCTCCAAAATGGACCCACCGCTGGCCAAAGTTCAGTCCATCAGCAATGGTAGTGGCATCTCAGTGATAATGTGTTTGAGAAAGGGTAAAAATGCTGCGCAGCAGCTGTGGGTGAGAGGAGTAAGGAGAAAAGTGTGAGAGAAATAACCCTGCAGACACTGAGGTCGGTGAAGAAGGAGGTGCTGGAGCCAAGACTCCCCTTCAGCCTGTGGAGAAGACCATGGTGAGCCAGGCTGTCCCCCTTCAGCCCATGGAGGACCATGGTAGAGCAGATATCCACCTGCAGCCTGGGGAGGATCCCACACCATGGTAGGTGGACATGCCCTGCAGGAAGCTGCAGGCTATGGAGAGGAGCCCATGCAGGAGCAGGTTTGCTGGCAGGGACCTGTGGGGGACCTATGCTGGAGCAGTTCTTGAAGGAGTGTATCCCATTGGAGGGACCAGAGACACAGTGTTACGGACTGACTGAAACCCCCAGCTCCGCATCCCTTCTGCACTGCTTGGCAGTAAGGAGCTAGTTCTGCCTAGGAAGAAGACTGCGTGGGGGGAAGATCTTTTTTAGTTTTATCTTGTTTCTCACTATCCTTCTTTAATTAGCAATAAATTAAATTAATCCTCCCCAAGTCAAGTCTGTTTTGACTGTGACAATAATCGGTGAATGATCTCCCTGTCTTTATCTCAATCCATGAGCTTTTGCCATCTAATTTCTTCCTGCTATCCTGTTGAGGAGGGCAAGTGAGAGCAGCTGGGTGGGTGACTGGCAGGCAGTTATGGTTAACAACCCCCCCCCCCCTCCCATTGCAGGTGGTGTAACCCCACAGCTGAAGGCTGCGCTTCACCAGCTGTTTTCTGCCAGCCCCAGTGCTGTCCCCTGTCTACACACAGAAATGTATCTGGAAAGTCACCGCTTCTGCCTGGCAGTGCCACCAAGGAGGCAGGCCATGCCAGAAGCTGCTCTGTGAAGCAGGGTCCAGCTCCATGAACTGCAGTTTGCTCTGCAGAGGTCAGCCTGCTACTGTTGTGTGCTGGCATCCCACGTCACGATCCAAAGCTGCAAGATCCAAGCAGTGACTCTGTAAGTAAAAGTGCAAATAAATCCTCTGCATGTTCAACACACCCGTGCAGTTTCTGCTGTTCTGCTCCTGGTGTGAGCCGTGGTGCACGGTGCCACTTGGCTTTCCACCTGCAGTTTCGTACAGGTGGTTGCTGCACAGAGCTCATCTGCACTGCAGTCCCTTATGTTCCTCAAGTAGGGAGATGATAAAAGCAAAATTCTTGTAAATG
This sequence comes from Astur gentilis, assembly GCF_929443795.1. Taxonomy (NCBI): domain Eukaryota; kingdom Metazoa; phylum Chordata; class Aves; order Accipitriformes; family Accipitridae; genus Astur; species Astur gentilis. The sequence continues at coordinate 9,341,437 of NC_064886.1, forward strand.
ATTTTACTGCTTACAGTGAACCTAAAGCACACCAGGAATCAGCCACAGCAAAGGACTTCAGATGCAAAGGACCGTGACTTTGTAAAACAACTCAGAAGCTGGGAAAGAATGACACCTGTCACACCAGTTTCAGAGGGATGGATATGGATATCCAACTTTGCATGTTTTTCATTGGTGTGCTCTTCAGTGTCTTTCCAGGGGGTCAGTCTGACACACTAGTCTACTGCAGTTTCCTTTTATATAGCTAGTCTGTAATTCCCAAGATAAGACATGATGCTTACTTAATTTCTAAGAAAAATTAATAATTTTATTTTTTCCCCCTAATTCTTAGCATCTCTGTCTTGAACTTGAAAACCTTGAGCCTTTAAATTGATTAATTTGACTTAGACTTGAGTCTTTAAATTGATTAATTAAATTTCCAGATGTCTGTGAAGATGGGATGGCTCAAGGCTGCTGCTTTGCAGTCTCAAACAGGATAGAGAGAGGCTGAGCAGGGTCAGCACGTCCAGTTGGGGTAAGTCAAAGCTCAGCACAAACATCATCTCACTGCTGGCTCTTTTGATGCTCCTGCGGCGGGACAGTCTGCACAGGCTCTAATTACAACGGTGCAGCCAGCTTGGTGGTCACACAGGATGCTTGCCACCCTCTAGTTTCTCCCCATCCTAAACCTGTCCTAAATCCCACTGCCAAGTATGAATCCTTGTCTCTGGATTAAGTTGTGCGCACAGCAGAGTTTCCTAAAACTACAGCCAAATGGTGCAGTTAATAAGGTCTACTGGAAATCCAACCCAGCTCTTGGCAGTAACGCTTGCAAGTTAAACAGGTTTTGCACAAAACTGAAGGAAATTATGACCAATTTAGTTAAAATCTTTTTGGCAGGCAATACCAATACAAAGGTCAGTCATTTTTCAAGTTTTGTTTTGCTTTGTTTTTTTAAAAAGTAATTCCATTAATACAACAAAGGGGATTTTTTTGCAATATTCAAAAGGAAACAGCTTTGTTGTTTGAACAAACATAATGCAAAACTTGTACTTTAAAAAATGTATTTTCTGTCATTATGGGACTGTTCAAGTGTGTCCTCAAGGAGGCTTTGCATGCCAGAGTTTGAAAATTTTGATCTGAAGTAGTAATGAAGTTTCCAACTCCTTTTCCCTCTGTTGCTAAACCATGGTGAGAACCCTCTTTTCCTATGAAGAGAATGGAGAGGATTTCCCAGGAAGAAGCTGCTGGTTGTTCTTTCCTTCCATTGTATTGCCTCCTCCTGCAGCCATGCTAGGAGGACGCACATCTGCAACCAGCTTCCTCCGCTGCCAGGTTCCTGACCTGAACAGCTTCCAGCTGAAGGCAGGAGATGATGGGGCTTTAACTGTTGGGAATTTTGTGAGAGGGAGAGGTAAGACTTCCCATCTGGTCTTTCTCTTCTGTTGAGACGTGTTCAGCATCCAGTTGCAGTGAAGTCAGGGTTAACTAAATTCAAGACTTTTAGGGACACATTGTTTAAGTCCTAACAATGTAACTGGAAGGGCAGAAGAAAGAGACACCTGGCCCTGTAAACAGCCATTAACTCATAGGGATCTAAAATCCTTGGGGTAAAGCAAAATGAACGATTCCTGCTCTCTGTAGCCCACTGCTTTCTCTTACATCCCCATTAGGGGCTTTTTTGAATAGCTTTGCAAATTTGATGTTCATCTACCAATCACTTTCTTCGTGTTTAAGTTCCCTGTCCTCTTTAGATATACTGAATTTTGCCATAGTTCCTTTCAGAATACTCCTAGAGATACCTGCAGTTAGGACATTTGGTTTCTAGCTAGATGATGTGTCTCCCTGTTCACTAAAACACAGTTCCTTTCCTGGTATGTTGTGATTTGTGTTGGAAGTGCCTGTATTCAGCAAATTCAGTATTCAAAGCAGAAATCCCAGGGGCCTCCTACCTCTGGGTGGTACTTCCTCTGTCGCACAGGCTGTGATGCCTTTCCAGTTTACAAATGCAGTCAGTTTTTGCAAATGCTCACAAAAATTGTGGGGTTTTTTAGGAAGACAATTTCTGATTTCAGCTTTCTCCTTTCTACTTTTCAAACTATGTTGTGAGAAGAATGGGGTTTGCCTCTCAGGTTTGCTCCGCTTACTCGGCAATTGAGGCCCAACCATAACAAAGCTGTTTTCCTACGGGTTTTTGTTTCAAGAACCCTTATTCCCCTCCCTGGAGAGGGCTATGTGCTGGATAGAAAGCACGTCAACGAATAGGAAAGATTAATTGATGCCAGTGGTTGGCAAGGCAGTTACCAAAATGCATGTGGTGTCTTCTTTGAAGCAAGGAACAGATTTCAGTGTTTCTGTGCTTGAATTACTTCTCCAGCTCAGAGTTTGGTTAAACCTACTCGTGGGGCAGCACTCAAATTTCTTTTGAAGTGACTTCATAGCGGACAACAGCAGCTACACCAAGCTAAAAGTCTTGGGGACAGACACGATAGCAAACCTGGCGTGAGCTGAACTCGCCTCTCATGGGCACACACACTGTGCTGATGGCACTTTATTTTGCAAATGTGTCTTTGAAACCTTGCCTTTGAGCCAAACAACTGTAAGGCCCAAGGGCTAAAGCAGCTATTTCACAGGCTGGAGTTTGATGACGGCTTCTCAGGTTCTAGCAATGGCTGCTGGAGTGTAGTTGTTTTGTTACCAAGCAGAGAGCCCAACACCCTGCGGTGCCCCAGTGCTGTGGGGTGTGAAGCCTCTGTTTGGGGATCAGGCAACCTCCCACTGCAAGTCTCACTGAGCTGAAATGATTCTGTGGAGGCTGCAAAATTGTATTGAAATGCTTTGCTGCTTAAGTTGAAAGTGCTTCTGATAGTTCAAGCTAGACTATGCTCTCAACTGTTAGTTACTAGGTGTATCTCTGTATGCATGGAAGGAAGTATTTAGTGCAGTAACTCTGGCTGCCAGCTTGGTATCAAAACCTGCAGATCAAACAGTTCATTTATTCTTAATACTGGAAGTCTGCTTACTGTCCTTCAAAGCCTGCCGTGCTTCCCTCCCTGGGTGAGGGCCCGACTCGTCTCACATCTCCAGCAAGCAGTCTCTCAAGTGCAGTTTCCACAGGCACAACTTCCTGGCCTGGCTGTTCTCTTCGGACCTGGTAAGCCAGGCCAATGTAGGTATCTAGCGTCTGATCATCAATATCAGGATCAATTGTGTAGAAGGCACCCTTCAGGTCATCTGCCTTCACCTCTCTGTTCAAAAACAACTCGGTCACTGCTATGCTGTAGTATGTGAAAAGAATACTTACTTATTTGTGCCACAGTGAGAATCCATGTTGCTTGAAATACAGAGCAGAGATGTCTTTTGATATTGTTATCTCTGCCTCTACTAGTATCCCTTTGTTTTTTAAATACACATGTAATAAAAGCTGATAAGTACTAAATTTCAAACTGAACAGAAGTGAGGAAATGTTAGACTTGTGATAACCTGGGAAGACCTTAAATTCACTCTGTTGTGCACTGTGATATCCTTTGTTACAGAACTACATTTTCCTTTGCTAATTCAGTGCCCACGTTGGACAGTACTTAACTTCATGGGCATATACCCACCTTCGGTGTTCTCCTCAGTGCTCAGTGCATAGCACCAGGCTTTTTCTCTATGCAGTGACCGCCTCTTGTTTTGAGGTGGAATTATTTCTCAGGTTTGCACCTTTAAATCTGCAGTTTTCAGTCCTGTTTGCTCTTCCCGCTCCTCAGAACCAATCTCTGAGGATGAACAGAATTTTACTGCTATATTTGGAGAGCTGAGGAATGTTGAGACATGAGACTTCAGGTACTGAGGGGGATCATTGGTACAACCAATCTTCTCTACTCACTGTCTGCCGTATCCAAGTCCTTTGTGTCAGGAACTGACACTGTTCAGTGTTTCGCAGAGCAGGGCTCGGCCAGGTTTCACTATTTACTGCAATATTCACAACAGGGGCCCTCTGTAGTGCAGGGGGACACTGCACTGGCCACACACTCCTGTGTCCGCAGCAGGTTCCCTCTGCACGCACTGTCCTGATCTACTATCCCCATCAGCCCCTTCCCTCCAGACTTACATTACATCTCCTAGCTTGCTCTTCAGCTGTTTCAGATATTCCTGCTTCTCCCTGACATACTGGCTCCTCAGCTTTGCGACGAAAGGTTCAGTGTTCCCTTCCTCATCCTGAAAGAAATTACAGGTGTGTTAGCACTGAATATGTGTTCCAGTCTGGATAGGAGCTGCCCTCTGATATGTATTAAAATAACTCAGCTCTCCTAGAAATGGAATTTCCATGTGAAAAGTGGAAATAAAGAGCAAGAATATAGAAAAACTCCTATAACAGCAAAGGCACAAGCTTGCATTGCCATTGTCTGCAGATGGCCTTCAGGTGTTAGAGCTTGTGGAAGGCATTGCAACTTTGTTAGTCTGATAAAACTAACTTAATCCCTAAAGTAGGCTTAATCTGAATCAAAAGGAAAACTTAAGTAACATCAGCTTACTTCTTTGAATAAGGATATGTAGTCAATGAGGTCTTCAGTGCTGTCCAGCTTGTACTTGCTTGCATCAAGTAGTTCTTGGATTGACTCTTTCCTTTTCAGGGGAAAAGCTTCCCTCAGAGCCGTGCTGTGTGGAGACAGGCAATACGGGCAGAAATGTGTATGCTGTTACAGTACGAGCACTTAACGACTGCCAGCATGGCTGGCTGTCTTTTTAGGCTACCAGTGTGTGCACGTATTCCATGGGCCAGATCTTCAAAAATTCATTGCTTTCATTATTTGAGAAGCACATGCACCTTCAGACACCAAAACAAGGGCAAAGCTTTCAGCAGAGCTTAGGACTCAGGTGAATGTTGGATGCTGAGCCATGTGGGAAACTCTGAATGCAACTGTGAGCATGGGTTATCTGGTACCCCAGACCAAATTGGTTAGCATGTCTGTACCAGAGCCATGTTCCCAGCTAAGTGCTGGAAATGGCTGCTGCTTCTCTTCTCTGCCATGGCCTAAAGCAATGCTGTATTTAGGGTTTCAGTTAAGAAGGCACAGCTGATTGATGAACTGGGAGAAGATTAACAAACCTTGCACCTGTAGCAAAATTCACACAAGTGCTTTGCGACCTATCATAGGAGCTCGTGGGAGCACTGTGTAGGGTCCCGTGTCCCCTCAGGGAGCATGGCAGGGTGCAGGGGCTGCCAGCCTGTCCCACTGTATGTGTGAAGCACCCCATGTCTGCTCTCAGGCCTCTTCAGTTGCACTACTCAAAACTTGCAGTATTCACATTATTCTAAACCTAATGCAGACGTTAACGAGTATATACTTGCTAGAGCTGTCCGCATAGGAATTTAAAAGAGAGAAAAACCTCCTCCCCTGGCTGCACTGGCAGATAAGCAAAGCAGACAGACTCAGCATATCACAACATCTCATGTGAGCCAGACATGGGCAGAGCTCAGTGGGCAACAGTTGGCCTCTTGCCTGAACTGCTTGCTGGTCAGGAATCCGCTGTTTGAGCTGTCACAGGCAGCCAGCTCCTTTTGCAGGTTGGAAATCAGCTGATTCTGGTTGTGGTACTGTTGTTCACCCACCTGTGAAACAGGGAAGGTTCACAGGTCAGTAACCGTCCCATCTGTCCCTTGGACTACCTTCAAGAGGGAATCAAAACTGCAAAAAGATTGTGCTTGCTTCTAAAGCAACTTTTACCTGAGCAGCTTTTAGCAATTTACAAATAATTAAGCAAGCAACACAGTGGCTTCTTGTTGAACAACTTCCTTAAACTGTTAAACCCTCAGTTGCAGACACACACCCTGGATCCCCCCCAAATGGCGGCCGCCTCCCTGCCCCAGATGGTGGCACTTAGTCCCAGCCACTTTTCCACTTACAAGCAAGACATAAGTAGGGCAAATATAAGAGGACTTGGGGGGTGGGGGGAGGTTATATGTGGTTTTGTTGTGGGAGATGAAAAGATGTGGCTATGTAGCTAGAGCCCTCCAGCTCTGACGCAGTGCTGGGGAGTGAGAAGCAAAGCTGCCAGGGCCTGCATGGCCCTGCAGTTCAGAGATTGTGTCCTGATCTTCACAAACACTGCACAGGGACAGACCGTGAGCTGTTTCAGGAAAGACCTACTGAGACAAAAAGGCCTGTAAGTCTTTCAAACAGAAGCCTCTCATCAGAGAAAACAGATACACTGTGACTAATGTGTTTGAAAGAAATGGGGTCTTCTAGAAGCTCTGCTGGGAGCAGTAAGAGCCTGCCATGTCTTGCGTGGACAGGGTTCCCTTCTTTAGCGCGTGTCAGTGTTTACTTTTATTCTTCTGAGAAGGTGCAGCTTCCCAGGGTAAGGAATGGGAGGTGAAGCTGCTTTGCAGAGGAATGCTTCCCTTGCCTGCGGCCTGTCACACAGGGATGTCTGGGCAGAGGGCGGCATTGGGTTGCAGGTTGCCTACCTTCCCGGTGAGTATGTTGTAGAATGAGCTCAGGACGTGGTTTGATTGACAGAGTCGCATGTTCTCGTAGAGGGTGTAAGACCATTCCATGGCAGCGGCATCTCCGTACTTCTTCTGCAGGTAGCTGAGAAAGAACTCGGGAAGACTGGATCGCTTCCCTGTCTGAGGGATAACAAGAGAGTATCTCCCATAAGCAGCAGAACTAAATCAAATCTGCCCGTTTGATTCTAGGTGTCTGTGTACAGATGTCTGTCTTTTGGGCATCTCACACAGTGCTAACACAGTGCTAGGGCTGGCTGGAGTCTTCCCTGTTATTAGGTCATTCAAAATGTTTCTCCCAAGTTTGTTCTCTAAATGTGGGTAAGTTCACAGACTTGCTACCTGTGAGGCAATCTGTCAGATTTAGATGAGCTTGGCTCATGGGTTGAGAAATGGAAGCAGCTATTGGAGAGAAGCAGAGCCAGTGGTTGCAGCCACCCTATTTCCTCAGGAAACCAAGCTGAAAGTAAAAGACAGCTGGCATAGAAAGCAGTAAGCTGTTTAGGGCCAGTCTCAAAGATGTTTCTAGGCTTCTAACTCAAAAGAAGAAACCTGTAAAGTGATTCTGTCTCTCCCAAGGTTGCTCTCATATGACTGAGGCACAGTAACAGGGCTTGTGCAGTATCTGGGGAGATGGTGTCATACTTTTCCCTATCATGGGAAGAATTAAACAGCCACTTTTATTCTCCTTTTGACTCTTGCATTGCCCCAGACAGGCAACCTATATCTTCCTCGGCAAAGGACACGTACCTCACCCCTTTGGCCTCCAGTTGTTGCTCCAAAACCACCCGTCTTTGCCCACAAAGAAGGGGAAATTCTTTGGGTTTTGTGTAACAAAACCGAACTACTTTTATATTGATAAATGAATTAACGTATATTATATTTTTTGCCCCTGCTCCTCATTTTTCCTGCAGTGCCACTTGTTCCTGTCTTGCATGGGCACAAACACTATGGAGCTTAATAATGGACTGGCATGGGTTAAAATCAACCCCAGCAAAAAACACTGGCCATGTTTTGGCCACACAGATGTCGCCAAGGTTTCCACCACCTAAGAACAGACGTTGCGTACTCATGATGGCATGGCGGTCTACAGAGACCATCACACCCCAGAATAGCAGCACTCAATGTATCTGAGGTCTCGGACTCATGAGTGTGGCTGATTTAGCTCAGCGTGACTGCAGTGGTTCCTCCCTTGGGCACCCTGCCTTGTGGAGGAGTTTTCACTGACAGCTCAGCTGCTCTTGCAACAGCTGCTGGACCACTGCAGTTTACGGCCCTGGACATCAAAGCAACCAGTGCTGACTTCTGGTTTCCTGAATGTCTCTGAATTTGCAGTGTCCTGGGAGCAGGAGCTGCAGAATAAGCCTCTTAGGCCTGGGATGGAGGTATTCCAGTTACCCACATGACACTGTCCTAAATCATGAGTCAGATCCCTGGGGAGCCCTGCCAGGCACAGGGTTACTGCTAGCTGAGGCAGTACAGCTCGATACAGATGAAGCACTAGGTCAGGACATGGGTGAGACCGTGGCTTCCCAAACTGGACTGACTGTCATAGCAAAAGCTGTTTGTGGAGAAGGAAAATGGGACAAACCTGCTGTTCTAGTGCAATTTTCTCCTTCCAGACATCCTTTAGAATGTTCACCACATCCTTCTTAGTCAGCTTTTTGTTCTTGACTTCACCTTCATGTCTCAGGTACACAGGAACTTTGTCACCTTTGCCCTAAGTAATGGAAAAGAAACAGATCTAGGTAAGGCCTTCCCCTCACTGGCAGTGATGCAGCACCAAAGCCATGTTGTCAGCATCTAAAGCCATTTTAATGAGTCATTTGTGTGAGTCTCATTCCCAGCACTGTAAAACACATCTGTCAGCACCTCTGCAGTGTGCCTCAACTGGTCCAGCGTGGACCTGCTTAAGTTGGGGCCCATGTTAGCCACATTGCCTGTTCCCTACAGTTACGCTACTTAAAAATTAGTTCATGAGTGATGTTGGTTGATGCCTTCCCTGCTGTGTCCAGGCAGCTGCGAGCATACCTGATGACTAGTGTAATATATTTGCAGTCAATAAATCATTTATTACAGTAGAGGGATGTTAAAGCCCTTTGTGTTGTACTAGAAACTCTGTGGTCACCTTGGGGCTTTCAGCTGGAACTATAGCTGCAGCGGAGGGTGTGGGACCTTCTCTCGGCAGCAGTGAGCTGACAAACCTGTCCTTAGACAAAACGGGACTCTGTTGAGAGGTTCTGCCCAGCAAGAATAGAAGAGGAATGATCTTCCTTGGAAATGGCTTCCAGGAATGGCACGGCAAACAGTTCAAGCTTCTGGAAAGGCTGAGGAAAAGATGTTGAAGGACTAGAAAAATGTTACTTTGTCCCTGAGAAATTCTTTGGATGCAGTTATGCTTGGTATGATGTGAAGAATCCTTGTAACATTTCCTTGTCCCTGTATCATTTCCTGATTCTCCCACGTGCTGGGGTGCAGTGCAATGGGGCAGTGTGAGTTGAATTAACTTCCTGATGCCACAAAAAGGAGTCATTCCCTACTATGTAGTCTTGCTACTTACTCTTAGTCATTCTAGTGCTTTGTCTGAGTTCATCTCATCAGCAGAGAACTAACCTGGGGAAAAAAGTACTACTCTGCTGGATACTTCCCTGTTGTTGCAGCCAGTAGCAGAGGATAGGGACAGGGGAGAAGGACAACGCTTTTCAGCAGCAGGAAGCTGTTAATTTGTCTCGGCCCTATAGTGCAGCATTAGTAAGGGGCTCTAGCCCACTAGTAATACCTGCATGTCTGATGATTCATGTAGCATATTTGTAAAGTGTAGCTATTTCAGCATGCTTACTCTCAGTTTCAGCTTTTCTAATGCACCTGAATTTTCTTAGCTTTAAACTTTTCGGTGGTTACACTAATGGGAAGGTGAATATTGAAGACATCAGCCACGAAACCAATTCACCCACCTTCCTAATGGATATTTACTACCAATTAATCTCAGTAGAAACAAGCAGAGAAGAAAGCTTGCACGTACCCATCCAGGGAAGACATTTATCTCTTTTAGCGCTCCTGTTCCTATTTCTTCCAGAAGCACATCCACTAGCTGACTGCTGCTCTTCCCCTCAGCCAGACAGGCCCACCGGTCAGCTCCACCAGGAATCACCTCTGCAAAAGCAAAAAGATGCTGAGCTCCTAGAAGAGGAGAATGTGCCCACACATACTGTTTTTTTGTGAATCCCACTAGGAGCCTTACAATCAATACAGATCTCTAGATGTCTTGTTTGTCTCCTAAGATGTCTAAGGCAAAATGGAATATACCCTGCAAGCTCCTCTCAGGCCACTCCTAAAAGCCTAGGAGAAAACAGGGCATTGCAGGTAAGAAATGCACCACAGCAAAGTGTTTAAAGATGAGCTGCCTTAAGCAAACCACTACTGAATACATATGGCACCTGAACACTTCGGCCAGTTTGGCCGGGGCGTGTAGTTGTGCTGAACTCGCTGGAGTTCAGTGCAGAAGTTGTCTCGCTCTTCTGCAGTCTCTCTGTGGATTTCCAGCAGTGTTTCATATTCCTTATGGAGCTGATCAAAATTTTTCTGCAGAGCCTTCATCTAAAGGATATAGAAAGGAGGACTGTAACAAAATAACCAGAGTAACAGAAATTTTCTCTTGTCAGACAGCTCAGGTGAGCAGTGTAGTCTACAGGCTTACTGGAGGTGTCCCTGGTTTATTGCTTCTAGATCAGAAGAAAAATAAATAATTTATTAAATTTTATTGTTACCATTTACAAAAACTTCTGACAAAACATGTCAATGACCCTTTTATACCTGTTTTTGTGTTTAAAAATAGATGTTAATCTGCTAGGAGAGAGCAGGAGAAACATAGGCTTCTGTTCTAGAAATTTTTACATGCATTCCCTTCAGATCTGCTGTACTTTATTTAGAAAATGTTTCTTTTTTATACCATTTATCTTTGTTCTACTAGTACAAAGGTACATTGTGATTCAGAGCTCTAGTCTGGGTTTTGAGGGCTATGTCGGTATTTATTATGCCATGATATAGGGACATGAACAGTTGATCAAGCTGTGCTGATGGTCAGGGCTGGAATGGAGCTGCCAATGGAGCTGCTAATGGAGCTGCCAATGCCCCAAATGTAGCTCGAACAGCCCAGGATTGCTTTTCCAAAGCACAAAGACAGGTAGTGCTTTTTTGCCTTAATGGAGGTTTTCATTCATCCCTCTTGACAGCTGTGCACTATGTGGTGGGATTCAACGCGTTCTCTTGTTCATCCTCCTCCTAGAGATCAAGTCACTGCCCCTGTGCCACTGCGGGGTTGGAAGCAGACCCCATTGTAGCCGCTGGTCTGTGTTGTCCCTTTGCTGTCCTGCATGTGACATGGCATTGCTCCTGTACATCTCCAGTGCAAGCTAAGCAGTCAAACATTTCTTTTGAAAAGGCAGCAAACGGATGCAACACGAGGAACCTAGTCCAGTTCTTTCACAGCTGGAAAATGCCTTGATCAGCTCCATAGCTGGGTTGATGACCTTGGAGTTCCAGTAGTCTAAAGAAGCCATTTGATACTACTGGAAAAGGCAAAAACCCAGCCAGATGGATAAGCATTTATAGGCCAGCAGTAGTCTCGGTCAGCTGTGGTCTGGACAAAACTGTGCAATGTATGTGAGGTGAACCTAGTTCATTTATTTATATATATGATGACTTCAGACAGTAGTTCCCAAGCTGTAATCTGTGGGCTCTTGGTGGTCTGTGGGCCATTATTGCTTTTATGGTGTCAACTCAGTTAAACCTGATGGTAAGGGTTTGTGATGGTATACTGTTCGGTCAGGCTGTGATTCCAATAGATAGGGAGCTTTTGGGGATTAGAAGACAGTGGCTTTTCATGTATTTCATGTACAAAGAACAAAGAAATGCCCTTATGTGAGCTCTAGGTTTACTGAGTCCCTATCTCAACCTGAATACTGAAGCATCATGTTATGTTTGTATTTATGTGGTATAGCTTGAAAATTAGGAGCTTATGCTCACCTCCTGAAGTAAATCAGAGTATTTTTTCTCCAGTGATTCAAAATCTCTCCTGGGCACAACATCTTCGTAATCTGCTGTCATGGTGTTCAGCTTCACCTGGGCTTTTGTGAGGTCCTGCCGAGCTACCTTTAATGCCAAAGTTAACTTCACCACATCTTCACCCTTGATGTCTTTAAACAACAGCCATTGATGAAAGCTCGTGACAGCAAAATTGTAGTTTTAGTTTTCCAAATTGTCTACTGAGTGCTTAGACCGCATAACCCTACAAAGTGTCAGCAAAAGCTGAATGGGCATAGACTGTAAAGAACTACACGTCCAGGAGTATATTGCAGTGTTCACATTCCCACCCTCTGTCTTGCCTCCTCTCCCGTGCACACATACATATTCAAAGGCTCAGGCTTGGTTTCGATTAACAGAAAGGATCACAGATGGGGGGAGGCTTATACAGATGCAATGGCTATAGCCAGCAAGTGAGAAGCAGTAGCACTGTGGGTGCCTGTAACCCTGCTGTGGACAACAGAGATCATGTACTGAAAAAGTCCCTACCACCATGAGTAACCTCTGTGCCAGGTATTTGTGACACCTGAATTTCAGCAGTTTTGTCCATCTTTGTGGACAGGCACAACGCTGCCAGCTGACTGTTGGCACTGGAGTCAGAAACATAAGGAACCTTTGCATTGGGCAGCTCCTGCCTTCAATTTACCTGTTGGGCTAAGCAAGAGCGTACAAGAATACAAGCAATGACTTACGGAATCAGATCAGACTAGTAGGTACATCCCTACCTATTCCCTTTCCTACCTGTTTATGGACTTCTTGGCCATGAATTTGTCTAACTTCTTTTAAGAATCAAAGCATATCTGAAGATATTTCAGAGATACTCTGAATTTTTACTGCAATGCTGCACCCATGGGTGTGCATTTGGGTGTCTGTGCAGGACAGGTTCTTACAGAGATCTGCTCTCTCTACCTTGGACTTGGTGACGTGTCATGTCCAGCTGTTCATTATGCATATCATTCAGTTTTGCTAGCAGCAGTTTGCGGGCACTGTACTCATTAAGATAGTGAGTATACTCCTCAGCCACGCTCGTCTGCAGATGCTCCACCTGCAGGAAACAAGAGGCTTGAATTGATCAGGAGCATGGCATCAGTGGGAACTCTTGGACTGGTTTGGTGGGTCTAGAGCAGAAACTAAGGAGCAGAGAGTGGGATAAGGGAAGCAAAGTGGGGAAAAACTGGAGCAGGAGAGTGGGCAAGTGATAATGCTGTAGAAAGGGATGGGCCCGATAGAAATATGATGGGTTCAAACTTGGAAGTAGTGTGCAAAAGGGTACTCCATCTGAGTTTTAGCCTTCTAGAGAGTGAATTATATAGATTTCATGATCTGACTTACACCATTTAAGATGAATGATACATATTTAAAGATACTAAGCGTACAATGTTGTAAAAGAGTGCATGTACTTTTACATAAGAACTTAAAACATTAGTACCAGGAAGATATTTATTTCCTCCCCCTTTCAAATGCGACACTGGAAGAGCCAGATGGGACAAGAGATACAAGTGAAGACTTCTGACAGTGGCAGCACAGCCTGTCCCAAGGGAACAGGATATTCTCTGGAGTTGGCCAAGATCCAGCATCACTACTGTACCAGATGTTCAGTGCCTGCTCCAGAACTTCTACTTGCACCAAAGGATAAGAGGCTGGGAGGTAAGAGAGCAGATGTATAAAATGCACCCAACTGCAGTTGGGAAATATTGGACTCCTCATTGTATAATCTACCTGAGTCTGAAGAGAATTCTTTTCTTCTTTCATTTTGTCAATGAACTTTAACAAACGTTGTTTCTCTTGCTTTAACATACTTATTTCATCTTTCTCCTTTTCCTGTAGTGCCAGTATCTGCCGAGTGCACTCCTCGGAGACAGTTGTGACCATAGCCTTCAGGGGCTCTAGGGCACGAATTGTCTTCTTCTGATGAGCTAAAGAAAGCAGAGGTGGGGTCTCACAATGAGCAACAAAGCCTGAATTTTACTCACCTGGGCTCTTGGATATTCAATGCCAAAACAGGGCTGGTGGGAAAGGGGACTGAACATGGAGCTTTTACTGCTTGGCCTGGTGAGTGCCTAAGGACTGGGAGTAGTATCTTTTGGGATTATATCCCATTTTTTATGTAGCTGTGTGTCTGAACTTCATAAGGATTTCTGATTTCAGCTCATGCTATTTAGCCTGGTTTGGAAAACAAAGGATGAACAGGATTTTATTTTGTTTTCTTGAGTACTTAAGGTTTTGATAAGATAGAATGAGCACTGATGGCTTTGTCATATTTCACTAGGTGGGAAGGTGTCACCATTTAAGCACAGGCAGCATATGGGGCTAAAGACAGCTGGAAATTAGCAATATACCCTCTTTTGTGAAGGCACATTCTTCATGAACTTCGATCTGCTTTCGCATCTCCAAATGCACAGTCTCATGCAACCTTTTGCATACAAATTTGTTGTCTGCCCACTCTCCCCTCTTTTTATGTATGCCTTGACCTCTCTTCTTTTGCTTTTCTCTTCACTACATCTAGTAAAGAACTTGTGCTCTTCTTCGCTTTCTCTGCTGTAATGCGTGCTTTTCACTTTCAGCTATTTCCCCTTTGACTTGAAAATTTTTCTTAAAGAGATTTACCTGAGGAACCTAGTGACAGTACTTGACTTGGCTCCCATACCCTAGTTACAGTTACAGGGTAGAATTTCATCTGATGCCACCTCCTTGGTGTGGAGGCTTGTTTTTATGACTAGATGGAATTCCACCAGGAGAATAAAATGATCAAAGATAGGATATGGTGTGATTCAAATGAGGCTGTGAGCAAGCTTCATTTTGTTTGTGAATAACTGCATCATTCAGCAATCAAAACTGTTCACTCCCTCTCCTGAACAGAAGGATAGAAATGCTGATGGATGATGAATAATCTGACTTGGAGTTTTTTTTCCTCCTCAACAAAACCTGGTATTAGCATTTATGTACAAATACTATGCAAGAGATTTTGCATTTTAAAAGTTAAAATGCATACATAATTCTAAGAACAGGAACTACTTTTCTCATTATACTTGGGTGTGAATTTCCTTCCCATGCTATAACTGTACCAAAGGGTTTGCAAAACTCTTTCACTATGGTCTTTGTATCAGGACAAGAGATAGCAAAAATTAGACCATTAGCACAGGGATTCTGCCACTGTGCTGTTTGGTTGTTCACTGTGAGCTAAGAAGACCACGATAAAACTTCAGCAAACCTGCTTCGAGGCGTAGTTTGAGTGTTTTGCAACAGACTCCTGACCACAAGCAAACCCCTTTAAATTAAGCGCAACAGTATTTTTAATCGTAGCTGCCTCGTATGTCAAAAGTTATAGCACAACTCGTTGGCTGCCAAAGTGATTATTTTGTAGTGTGGACACTGGCCAGCGCCATCTGAGAACATCAGCTCTCTGATGACCTCTCATAACTCTCCCCATGCCAAGAAAGGACAGACATTTTCCCACTTGGAAAGAATTCAGGCTGTGGTGCAGATCATTGCACATACAGAATTGCTGGATGGACCCAGAAGTCTTAGCATCACAAAGGAGTGAATGTGAAGGCCTTGTGGACATAGCAACCTGAGTATTATTTTAATCAAGAAATGGATTCAGCCGTGGATAACATCACCATGAAGACCTACCCTGTCATTCAGCTTTGTCTTAGAGGAGCTCCCAGCAACACGACCTTTATCTTGGACCAAGCTAACCACTGTAGGGATTTGATGGCTCTCTCCTCCACGATGATATTTTCCAAATTCTGCTTAGTACCTTCACATTCATGTGGATTTACTCCAGAAACAATGCTATAACACCTCAGTGTTGGCTGAGCACAACCTTACACCCAAAGGAGCTACAGCTACAGTTGTATGTCCAGTTCTGGCAGAAGACAAATAGTTGCAAGCAGCCAGTACGGGCTGCATGCCCCTGCACCCATCAGAGGCAGCTACCTTCTCTGGTCCGCATGCTCAGCTATGCACGTGCTAGCTACTTCAAACATCGTGCTGCCAAAACGATGCAGCTAAATATATAGTGTAAGCAGAACAGTTTTAGGAAAACATTTCATAATATATTTGTTGTTGTTGTTGTTGTTGTTGTTGTAAACCAGATTATTCTGACTGAACTGGGAATATGTTGTAATGCTAGCAGATTTAAGGGGAGAACCTGCCCCAGCAGTGGGTGCAGTGGTGAGCACCTTAAATGTTCATATAGGCTAAGCTAGTACAGGATGTATGACTAGGGCAGAAAAAAAAGAGTAAGAAAAGCTGCTAAATACAAAGATAAGAGCCAGCTGGCTGAGAAATACAATGCTGTGGTGTAAAGGAGGTTTAGTTTCAGTTTCAAAGGGAGCTGAAATGCTACAGATAGAGCATGCATGTTAGGGGGAGTGATGAGAAATCTCTCTAAGCCAACTGTCCCATTTATCAGCTCCAAAGCCACACCTTAAGACTCCAAGTACTGTAGTGAGGGACTATAAACAGAATATAAAATTCTGATGTTAGGAGCCCTCAGAATGGCCACATCACAAATTTTAAAGAAGCTGGTTTTGTTAAGGACAGACATAATTTAAGAATAAAGATAAATATTTAGGAGTGCAGTTCTACAAATCTGTAAATTTCCTTCCTTTTTGCTTTCTTTTGTACTCTTTCTGCTCTCAGACACTTGCTTTTGTCTCTTGCTTAGCACAGACACTTTCTTGAGCAATTCAACTCACTAAACCCATATGAAACTTTGCAGCCCTTGGTCTTTGTTCTTCCTGCTGGGTGAGCTGACGGAGCTCATGGATATGTCCAGCGAGTGGCAGAGCTGGTGCGTTCTAAGCAGTGGGAGTGCACCAACAGGACTTGGGATGTGGGACCATCTTGTTTCTATGGCCATGAGTTGTTGGGTTAGATTAGATCACTGCTTCCTTGGCCAGGCAGGTAAGCTGTTGTCTGTGCTAGGTAGGGAGAAAGAGGCCTGGAAATCGCTTTCTAATAACCCTATCCAATACCCTTAGCTAAAAGGGGATGGATGTCATGCAGGCCTCATTAGCAAGGTAAAATCTGTAATTAGGACAATGAGTCCTCAATATACAGAAAGGTGGGAGGATCCCAATCCCAGTTTAAAAAAAAAAATAATAATTTGCTTTACTCTTAGAGCTTCAAGTATACTTGCTACCATGGCATATTGGTTCACTGGCATTCAGCTGATTTTCAAAAGTAAGGCTATCATAAAAGATACGTTTTGCTCTGAAGTCTCCAGAGACTTCAAAGAAAAAAAAAAGAAATATCACATCCAACCAATATGGAGGAGTCAGTAAATAAATGCTTAAAAAAAAAAGCTTCAGAAAGCAGTACAATATCAGCTACAGAATGGACACCAGTAATCTCTCTGGGAGCTGAAGCAAAGAAATGTCTACTAAAGAGTTCTGGAAAGAATGTGATTTTAAAAAAAAATGGTTTTAAATATGGTTAAAATTTACTTATTCACCTAGTTGAAAGATACTGTGCAAAGAAAGATTTTTGTCTATAATGAGGGATTATGAGTAGATGTAACAGGTACTGGGATAGACAACATACATCCTTTAAGACACTGTCCCTGTAAAAAACTGTTGACTTTTGATAGCTGCTCAGTGCCCAGCATGAAATGAGCTCCTGGTTACAGTCTATTTCTAGCCCACTGTGATTGTTTACAAAGTACTGGTATCACTGTGGCATCTGAATGCCAAGCAAGGTTTAAAGCACACTAAGAATGGCCAGGGAACAGTCAGTTCAGTTCTCTGCCCCGCCTTGCTTCAGGAGTAATTCAAGCTTCAAGTTACCAGAGCAAGTGCATCCAGATATATTAGTACGATACACTCCACTATAAATGTGATTGTCCCAGAAAAACCTTGAGACTCTGCTGTTGCCTGAACTGTGTATGTGATAAGATTTAAAAAAAATCTAACAATCTTAAATCTAAATCTAAAAATCTAAAATATTATACAAAAAAGCCCTCCAGTAACAACTTCTTATGTATGAAGGAAATAGACCTAATGGACCAGAAAGATGTTTTTTCCAGTTGACATCTATTTAGGCTGTTCATCCTGTGTATGTATCTAACACAACTAAGCTCTGTAATAACATGTCTCCATTAGTGTTTTCTCCCGACAGGTCAAGTCCAAAAGCTTACCCAAAGTAACTTCATATTCATTCTTTATAGCTGACAGCAAGGGCTTGTAGGTCTTGAAGTTGTCTATGAAGAATTCAAAAATCTCTCTGTAGGGCTAAAAGAAGAAAAAGAACTTGAGAAAACATTCAGTGACACATTTTTCAGAATTCAGAGTTAGCTGTTTTGTCCAACACAAGTGGCATCTAATGACAGTGAGAATAAGTATAAAAATACTGCTAACACATTTTATTTTGTCTCTCCATCTTTGGTTCACCATCCCAAATACATCATATGAAGGTGGAGTTCTCTCCCGTGTTGATAGGCATCACAGCATGATGGAGAGCAAAGATTTTAGCAGCCAAAGAGAAGCTTTGATCAAGTCTGTCAGGACACAGCTCCAAAGTATGATACTGTTCAGATTGAGCTGCCTAGAACTCAAGGATGTAACAATACGGATGTTAAAGATGTGTAACAAGATCATATTGCTGCTTTTGTTGCCTATTTTGCTAAGTTAAATGGCACTCTTGGCAGAGCAGAGAGAGTCTCTCTGCAGATGTCCTTCTCGGCAGAATAAAACTTGTTCAGAGAGGACAGTCAAACTCCCATGGTGTATCTGGGCCATGGGAAGACTTCAGTAGCAATAAGGAATGTTCTCACTGAGAGTACCTCACTATTAAATACAATTAAACATGTTATGTAAGATAGTAAAAATATTTTCAAAGCAGAAACACATTTATGAAACCTCTGTTTTCTCTTGCCATTAGACACTCTTTGTTTCCCTCGAGTCTCTTCCATCTACCACTTTCCCCATCACTACAGGATTCCCTTGGGAATGAGAATTTGCATTAATTTGTGCAGAGAAAATTGAATCCAAACTTCCCACAGTCTGCATAAATGCTCTAATTGCAGGATATTACAAAACTAGGAGTACCCACTCTTACTCTATCTGTGTTTTGAATTAAAGTGGTGGTTCTCAAGGTCTCCATGAGCTGTGTCCTCAAACACTCACAACAAATCCCCCAGGATCAGACCCATTAGAAGCTGCAAATTTGGGGGATCCTGACTGGTGTCAGACAAGAGCTAGATGAGGAAGCCCCTCCTTGTTACATGCAGAAACCTAACTTGAGAAATGAGAGGTTTTACAGTGAAAATTTGGGAACCTACACACTTGCTGCTTTGTGGGTTTACACAGGAATGTTCAGGAGTTTAGTGGCTAAATTCTGTTTCACATCCATTTAAGATTACCATGCCTTTTTGAAGACTTGGGCTTTGATTTGAAAATGGAACAGTTATAGGAGACGCAGAGTACACAAGAAGATGTGAACAACTCAACAACATATAAACCCAACAACGTATAAACCCAACATGCAAACAACAACCCAGCATATAAATGAACTGCTTTCTGCGCAAGTTCTCTAACATCAGCTGCAAACCCACTTATCCAATACCACCATAGGTGCCTACTCTTCTCATCTACTTTTTCCTTTGGATGGCAAATTTAAGTAATCCATCTCAGCACTTAGTTGCAAGTCAAGAGACCCTTGTATCAGACCTGTAACTTCAGTTCCTGGGAGTTCTTTTTAGTCAGATCAAGAGACTGCAGCTCTTTCCTTAAGTAGGACTCTAGTTGTTCCAAGTACCGTGGCTTTGGAAAGGTGAGAAGGGCCTGTTTATTGCTGCAGAGACACAGGAAAAGAATGGATGCATGGACTTAGGTGTGTCATACACATAAGAATGAACTCATAATAAATCAGCTCAAGGATCTTGGTTTTCTTCCTACTGCCCGTTGCTTCACAGCAGGACTTTTTTTTTTTTTTAATGTAGTACATATATATTCTCTCAGGTAAGGGAAAATTGTGTAGCATACAGTGGACAATTTAAAATTCCCTGATAGAGCAGGAGGCTATTCAAGACACCATGCTATTACTACTCCTGAGTTTAAGAACTTCATAATGGTTTTTAGTATAAAAAGCCAGGTGAGTGGGTTTTCTGTATCAGAAGAGAATAAATACTAATTACATTATTCAAAATGGATCAAGGAAAACCGCTGTTTGAAAAGAGAACCGATAATATACTATGTTTCAGGAGGTTCTAGGCTAAGTGTCCCTTTGCTGGATGTTATCATGCATATTTCATATTAAAACCAGCTAGAACTAAAAGCCCAACTACCCTTATTATATCATCCACAACTGTGTCCTGCAGTCTGCCAGAGCCCTGAGTGCACCAACAGGCTCTGCAACCTCTTCCCCCATGCCTGGGGGTTTGGGTGCTTGTGCTCCAGGGGAGCTGGGACCTCATAAGGTGACAGCAAGGAAACCACAGAACTTGAACAAGAATAGCAGAGCGGGTCCCTTGATGGTAGCCAGGATCATCCATAGTTCAGTGATGTCAGGCAAGTCTGCAGTGATGAGGAAGGTCCAATGTTAAGTCAGCAGGCTAGGGTCAGTGAGGTACAAGACACATGGCTACACCATAGCTCCAGCAAGAACCAAAGGTGAGTGAGCCTGAGTGAAGGCTTCTCACATCTCTTTCTCACACAGCTCTTTTCACAGCACCTGGTCCCAGGTTGTCCATCTGTGCTGTATCAAAACCGGTCTTGAGCCCAGGCACCCAAGTGCCTAGGACTGGAGAAGAGCTTGCAGAGCCTGTTGGTGCACTCGGAGCCCTGGTAGGATCCTATATAATGGCAGTCAATGAATCATTAAATGATAGCATTTTAGGATGATGTTTATACTAAGCATGACTCACTATTATGTAAATACTTAACATCTCCTATAGAGCTACTAGTCAGAATGAACAACGTCTTCTCTGTTATGCTGAACTGCTGTGGGGTAACCCAACATCATTGTTCTCACTAACACTGGAAGAGGTTCTGCTCTCTAAAGTCTTAGTTTTCAAAAACTGCTTCAGCAATCCTGGTGACTTAGCCAGTAGTATGGGCTGAGCTTACCTAGACTGTCTCTCCTCTGGGGCGCAGCAGGGTTTGTGATTCTTTAAGACTGTCTGTCCAGATGCAAATGCAGGCCATGTGGACCAATGGCCTCTAGCAGAAGGCTGAAAAGATTGAAAGGAGAGAATCCCTTTGCTGTATCTGAGCACTGCAAACTCACAACAAAGAGCCAAAATCCAGAAATGATACAACTGCCTATGAAAGACAAGGGCCGTACCCTGAAATTCTTCTCAGCCAGGACTGACCACACTTAAAAACCAGGTAAACTTTTTTTTGTTCTTTGAAGAAATCATCTTCCCAGACTAGTACCATTTGTTAAACACCTTTGAACAATCTCCTGGTAGCTACTGTTCATGCTGCCTAGATTACATGATTGTGGGAAAGTGTTCACATCTTTGGGTGAAAAATGGTTTCTTGGTCTATACTAGGACCACTGGAAAATAAAGCATCTTACAAACAATCAGAATTTTGCATTAATCCAGATGAAACCCAAAATAACAGGTTTCACTTGGGTCTTGTTTCCACTAGGGAGTTTTGTACCATGGTGTGTCCCTCAAAGTAAAGGCACATTGAGCTAGGGTAACTCATATAGGTTATGAGTTTTAAATGCAGGCTGGTGACCCTACACAAAACAGCTGAATTTGCATTAGCGTAGAATGTAGTGAAGGTAAGGTCTGAGGAACAGTAAAAAGAATGCGATGAATTAATTTTCCTTCAGAAGCTGCAAGCTCTTCTGAAAGCAAAATCTTGTTAAGAGTCTGTTCATCTCTATCTTGGAACTTTCTTGGTGTTTCTTCGGGGGAAAAAAAGCCAGCTATGCTGGATTGCTCTACTTTATCTTCATTATTACAACCAAATAATTGGTATGTGATTGTCCAATACAAATCCCTCCCTACTCTGTAAAATTTACAAAAAGTTAATCATGGGCAAACAGCGGGGTTTGACTTTCAACACCCAAACTTCAGACTCACCAAGCCTTGAAAGAGTTAAATGTAAAGCCTCAGAAGTTTAAATGTCCTAATTTCAGTGGAAGAAGCAGGAAGATTACATTGGAGAAACAGTAAGATTCAATTTACTGAGAGTTGAAAAGCTTTTGTACAATGAAGAAAGTGCTTACAGAATGTCCCAGCTCTAGGGACAAAATAATACTTTAAGTTCTTGTGCTAATGTAGTGCATACAGCTTGTCAGAAGTGGCACATTCCTGAAATACAACCAAAATGCTAATGAAAAAAACCTCCAAAAATAAATAACATATGAGTTTATAGACCTTAACCTCCCATTAGTTTGTTGGTATACATGTTCCTGAAATTTATTTTCTCATAATTTAGATATAGATTTTTCATGCTAGTGTATTTTTATTAAGACTGATACATACTAGGGACCAGATGTTCCTGCAGGATGCTCTTAGCCTATGATTAAGAAGCATGTGGTTTCTTTTTTTTTTTTTTTTAAATTACATGGGTCAAGTTCTGGCTTTGGTATTTGGCATGTATGTCCACTCATAAAGTTGCAGCCAAGAAAAACATTTATATTCTCTCCTCTTTCTTCCACCCTTAAAAATGCAGTAATTAATTCACAAAGATGACACCTGAATCTGAAATGCAAGAGTTAGCAGCAACATATAGATTTTCTCTATCTATATATTAAAGAAAGATTAAAATGATTAGAACTTGCTTGACTTCTTAATAGTTTGGGATGGTCCATGGGCTTCCAGCAAGATTCAAAGTTGACCAAGTTAGCTAAAGTTTGGATGTTGCACTGGAATTCTTCAACTCACCGGAGTCTTCTGTTTCTTGGACAGGATGTATTTCAGACTGTTGATACGTGTTTGGCAACCTGGAATCTCAGAGGAAGATTCAGGAGCAGTCCTGTGCAATGGCAAGAAAGCAACTTATCAAAATATACAGAATTAATTAAATATGCAGTGGAGATTGAGAGTCTGACCCATGTGTACCTAAGGTAAGCAGCTAATTTTGTGCCTGATGCATGAAACATCCAATAGGATAACGTACAGGGAGGGACTGATGGAGAGATTTGATAACTGGCACAACATTTGGTACTTTCCTCACTGTCCCAATAAGAGCAACCAGCGTGAACCCTGCAGCTGGGTGAGCCTGAAAGAATTGTCTTCTGAAGAGGAGAGATTCGAAACAGCACTAGGAAACCTGTTACCCATGGGTCAAGAACTGGGATTTGGGGTCCCAAAAGTGCCTGCAAAGCCAGTAGTGCCACAGCACAGATGGCCTGACAGCCAGTAGAACCAGAAAACCATGGAACAAACAGAACGAGGAACTCTCTTTCCTAGACGAGAAGCTGGCATGTATAGGTGAAAGGCCTTTCAAGAAGTAAACAGAGTTGCATGTGTTTTTTAGGGAAAATTAGGGTGGCCGTGATATGATAAAGCAATCCAGAGATCACAGTGAATTTGCAGGCGCTGCAGTGGCACAACATAACCACGGACTCTGCTTGATATCTGAGCATCGCCTTCAACTGCCTGCATGGTTTCACGCTCGGGTGGCAGGTAGCTGTTATACCTTAAGCAGATTGAAGTCTCTAACCATCCGCTTTCCAGGAGAGGTGTGCATAGGGTGAGCCGGACTAGCTCTTGGAGGAGTCCACCAAGGGCCAGCACAGCGCTGGGGTGGGAGATCCTATCTGGTGGGCTGTTGGATCTCCCACCCTAGTGTATAAAATGGCTGCAGCTCTATGAAATGTGGCAACAGATCAGCACTGCTGAAAGGGTCCTGTTTCTTCCCCACCACAACAGGCTCCTGATGCCTAGGTAGTATTAGCTCTACTCTATGCTGGACAACTCTCTGAGCTGTTCTAGTTTGCCAGTCCAGGGAAAACCTGCAGTTACCCAGTTTAGGCTGACTAAAAACATAACATGCAAGTTCACCCCTCAGTGGGGGAGTGATTCTGCAGCTGGCAGTGAGGATGGAGCCAGAAACTGCAAGCAGTTGGGTCAGCTTGCCCAAGAAACCGTACCTTTGGGTGAGATTCCTTGAGATACCATGAACTGATCTAGCAGCTTACTGCTCTTGAACAGCCATACCATCTCCTCTCCTCCTAGCCGTTATCTTCCCGCTGTTTACCTTGTGCTGCTGCCACGGCTCATCAGACCTCTTTATAAGCTGCTTTAAGGAATCATCTCAGCAGAAAACTAACCCAGTGTCATCTTTTAATTTTGCTTAGTGATCACAGACACACAGAATACACTTCATTCTTGCGAGAAGATTGTACCTGGCACAACACGCCTTCATGGCACAGTTCCACCGGCATGAGGAAGCTGTGGAAGTTTGTGCTGTGTGCCTGGCTACAGGGAGGTATGGAAAAGTGGCAGCAACTGGGAGCCATGCCCGAGAAGATCAAACTCTGCTGGCCAGGGACACTCCAGGACCAAGGAACAGAATGAAGTGGCCTATGGTCAGAATTGCAGAGCGTTTTGAAAGTCTCCAATATATAACAGACCATTAAACATATAGTAACTCATGGTTTAGAATCTGAAGGGCACTTTTAATGCATTTAAACAAAATAAGGTTCCTAGCTATGCAGAAATGCATCTTCTTATCCACAGCTAAACTTGCAACCAGTACTTTGATACTCAAAGTACTGAGAACTCTCTGTTTCCTTTTGCTTTCATAAAAGCTGAGTGCACTTACCACTCAGGAGTATATGTCTCTTTTTTTCTTGCAGGGTAGGATCTTAAGATAATGGCAATCTTTACAGCCACATCAGTCAGCTAGGCAGTCAGTATGCTACCAGCCATGACAGCTTTTCACTTGCCTGACAAAAGCAGGGTCTCCGACTACAAGATCCCACATTTGGAAACTGAAAGGTGTCTGTTCCATGGTGACCACATTAAGTGAAAAAAAGAAGCACCTGTAACTATTCCCATGAGCAAAAATGATTGTTACTTGGACTGTGGTACAGATGGCCTGGATTTGGAACTGATGGCTTTTTCAGCATTGCAAAAGCTAGCAAAATTGAAGCAAGAAAAACTTGCTTGTTTGATGAAAGGTACTTCCTATGAGTGTAAGACATGCAACTTCAATATAATCAAAGTTGCTTTTCCTATATGTAAATTTTCTTGAATGGATGTAGACATTGTAGCATATTGGAGCTCTCAAGCAAAAAAGGTAGTGATAGCATGCTTTGAGACTACCTGCATCATACAACTCTGAGATCTGAAGACAAAAACCTATCTGTGGGTATAAATTAGGCCTTCACTGTGCTGGAGGGAGGCTCAAGACATACAGAGAAAAGCAGGCTTGGCCACGAACAGTCCAGAATTTTCCTTTTGAGGCAGCCCAGGCAGATGTCAGTGCCTCCGCCAGGCCTTAATTACCCAGACCAGCCTCAGCCAAGACCCTCACCCATGCACTCTCTTGCCAGTTGGTCCAGGAGCTCCATTTAAGCTCAGGCCTGGGCCTTCACCCCCTGCCTGAGCTACTCTGTAGTTCTAACTGTCTTCAGCCCTCTCTCCTGGATGTGCCTTGGACCTATGCTGTAGCCTTGCCTCCAGTCCTGTCTCTGAGCTACTCATTCGGGACCCAGTTCATCACTTGTCCTTGTCTAGGACTAGAGGTAAGGGCTGTTGGGGAGGGCCTTGCCTGGGTTGCAGTCACCTTGGTTGCAGTCACCTTTGGCAGCCATCTCACCCTCCCTCAGGGAGCAGCCCTGTGCTCTCAGAAGGCGAGGAAAGAACAGCCAGCAGAACAAAGACCCATGTACTAGAAGACACGGTCTCTTTCCAGGAAAGGAAAAGAATGGAGACATCTCTGCTTTTATAACTCTTCTGAACTATTCAGACTAACTCAGGCTAACTAGAACAAGGTATCGATGGTAGAGGTGGATGCTTTGATAAAGGAATGGTATGGAAAACAACTAGTAAGGAGAGGCACTGTCTTCCAAACGATAAACTAACTATAGCTAACTATAAACAGTAACAATGGCAAAGTAAATGCTACAGGAGTCACTCAATGAGTTCCTCGCTCTGCCGTGAGTGAGTGTGGCTCTTGCAACCGAAACGCTGCGTCCTGAAGCCCCACGAGCAGTTCTTGAAAGCCTTCCCCGCTGTTTATTTACACTTCCAGACAGGCTGGTGTGCTGAGCCGTGTCCCGCCGCCCCCGCTCTGCTGACGCCGGCTCTCGGCGGGCGGGGCGGTGTGACAGCGCCCGCGGCCTCCCAGCCGGTATGTGTGGCAGGGCCGGGGAGGCACCGCAGCCCCGCGGGAAGGGAAGGTCTGGGCTCTGCTCGGCTCTCCCTGCCGGGCCCGCACCCCGGTACCTCCCTCCCTCCGGCCCGGCCCTTACCCGCCCGGCGGAGCGCGGCGCGCCGCCATGACCCGCACCGCCCGCGATGTTTACACCCGTCGCCATGGAGACGCCCCCCCCAAGGACCTCATCGCGTGCCGCCATAGCTGCCCCGGCAGTGCCTGACGCGCTGGTGCCGCTCCCCAGCCGCGGCAGCCCCGCCCCGGCGCAGCCCCGCCCCGGCGGGAGGCGGGCTGTGCAGAGAGGCCGGGCCCGGGGCGAGGCCTCCGGAACGGCGCTGACCGCCGCCCTCGGCGGAGCGGCCGAAACCGGCCCCTGAGCGGAGGCGGCCGGCGGACGCCGGCAGGCGCGAGGCGGTCCCTGGGCGCCGCGCTGCCGCGGAGCACGCTGGGAACGGGAGTCCCACGGCCGGCGGCGCTCCCCAGAGCCGGGCGGAGGGGGGGACACGTTTCCCGGCGTGCAGCGCGCCGAGGGGAGGGGCGGGGCTTCGAGCGCGGAGCCTTTCGGGATCTGCAGTCCCAGCGAGGGCGAGAGGAGGGCGGGCGGGAGTGGCGCAGACTCCGCTTCCCGTCGGGCCGCGCGGCCCCATTGTGGCCACGCTCGCGCCCCATTGGCTGGCGGCCGGAGCCGGGCCTCGCTCCCCGCCCGCTGACACAAAGCGGATCCAAGATGGCGGATGCGGGCGCGGGGAGCCTGCACGGGGGGGACGCGGCGCTGCCGTGCCCGCCCGAGGAGCAGGAGCTGAGCCAGCGCCTCCGCCGCCTCTACCCCGCCGTCAACCAGGAGGAGACGCCGCTGCCGCGGTCCTGGAGCCCCAAGGACAAGTACAACTACATCGGCCTCTCGCAGGGCAATCTGCGCGTCCACTACAAAGGTGCCGGGCTGGGGCGGCGGCGGCGCCGGGTTCGGCTTCGGCCTCGGCCTCGGCCTGGAGCGGGACGGCCCTTGGCCCGGCCGCTCCGCGGGGCCAGCCGGGCGGCGGACTGGGCCGGCAGCCCGGGCCTCCGCTGTGGCAGCCCCGGGGGAAGGGGGGCCTCGGCCGGGGAGCAGCGCGGGGAGCGGCGGGGGGCCGCCGAGCTCCGGCCGCGGGGCGGGCTGCTCGTCCCGGGTGCCGTGGCCGGCCTCCAGCCCGGCGCGGGGTTTTCCTGGGCTCGGGAAGCGGCGGTGGTCTGGAGCTGGGGGCTCTTTCCCCGGCGGCGTGGCTGCCTTTTATATAACGCTTTGCGGTGTCACCGGGCCGGGCCCCAGCGCGTCTGTGTAGCCGGATCGTCTGTTTACTCTGTCATCCCGCTTAAAACCCGGCCGAGGGGTCGGATGGCGTCGGCACGCTGCATAACTGGGGCTTTGGCTCCTTGAGTTTACGCAAAATAGACGCTCGCAGACTTGTAGGACTTGGGGAATCGCACTGATGTTTTTCTTGCTTGCTATTGGAGGCTGTTCTCCCTACCCACCCAGCGGAGAGCTGATTATTCCTTTTCTTGCCTGGTTAGTAAACACTGATGTCATTCCCCTCTTGTGTAATCATTTTTGTCTTCTGTTTGTGTACATTGGTCTTCAAATTATGTATGTGGGGAGGGGGGTAGTGAGTCCTTCTCAGCAACTTCACAGTGAAAACAAAGGAGAAGCTACAGCGTTCTTAGTGTAGGGATTGTTCATGGTGGCAGTGCAGGATTGTGTATTCTAGTTCTCTGAATAGTGTGCTTTAAATTGTTGGATATATGTAGAAACGGATCCCCGCTGTGTTCAGGCAGCGGCGTTTTAGATCAAGGCGTGGGACAGTTCAAATCCCATCAGTACTTACATTTCTGTTTTTTCCTAGGTCACGGTAAAAATCACAAAGATGCTGCCTCGGTCAGGGCTACGCACCCTATACCTGCAGCCTGTGGCATTTATTACTTTGAAGTGAAGATCGTCAGTAAAGGTAGAGATGGGTAAGTGTCTTATTCCAGTTCAGTGGTTGGTAATGCGTATTTAGCAGTTCTGCTGTACTCTGACCTGCTTTCTGGAAGGTTTAGAGGTCCCATGGCTGCTGGGTGTAACAGGCAGGTACATCATGGGGAGGTTATATTCTCTTGGTTAAGATATGTAAACGTGGTAGAATGCACTGGAAGCAGAGGCACTTACATAGCTGCTTTCTATGCTGTTTGGTGTGGGCAGCTTTAAAAATTTAGGAAACTTTGGGTCTCCGGTGCATTTTCATTAAAATAGTTTTTCCTCCTGCCAGCTGGGTCTGGTCACTCAGATTTCTGAAATTATGATGCCTCAGAAGTGGAGTGAAGTGGAAGGGAGGGACCTTGAATTTAATTTTGGACTGTTAGAGAGCTGTTTGCATGGTAAAGAGTAGTCATAGCAGTACTTGAGCACTGGAAGGAGAACTTCGGAGACTGTTTCTTAGAAACCCCGTATGCATGATCAAGGAAAAGATGTTCAAAGAGAGGGAAATGAGATTGTGAATATAAGCTGGAATCTACGCTACTTCTGTCATCTCTAGTCTAGGACCTGAATTTGGACCCAAGTCATTATCTCAGGATAGATTGCACCACAGAGTATCATGTCAGATAACAACTGTGGAAGCTTGGGAGACTGTGCTGGAACCAGAATGTTAAATATGAGAAAGTTTTTCCCCACCAAATCATGTTTGTGGTAATATTTAATATTGTAGGCTGTTGTTGAGACTGCGTTCGCCCTATCAGTCTGTACTACTTTGAACAGTAGCAAGTGGAAGAACTGCAAAAGCAGCAAATCCTTTCGGTAGCATTAGAAGCAGCCATCACTTACTAGGTGGCACCTCAGTGAACTGAACTGGCAGTGGATTTTGGTGCTCATCCAGTCTTACGATCACTGTATTGGGCAATATTTTGACCCAAGGTGTAACTGAACCAGGATATATGTGGAGTTCCTTTTAAGCAGCATTCAGGATGTTGGGAAACTTGGGGAAGCAATAAAGGGGCATTTCTAACAAGGTCTGGGTTTTTACTGCTAGCGTAGGTTTAATTTTTAATCATTATAAAGGTATCCACGTGCTGCGTGTGTATGTATTTGGCATTTTTCATTGTTAAAGGATGAATGTTGCAGATATAACTATCCAGAAGTGAAAGCCACACAGGAGAAGACATTTGAACTCTTGACTGGTTTAGGGGAAGGGCAGCAAACATCCTACTGAAAAACAATTTAAAGTCATAACTTCTTACTGTTGAAATTTTTTGCCGTCGTTGAATTGAGACATGGCCTATTTGTAAAGAGGCTTGCAAAGGATCTTGAATTGTGCTGCATTTAGGCCTTTAAAATTATTAGGTTATCTGTGCAGAAGTGGATGCTGGGCTGAACACTTTACAAATGCAGGGAAAAGACCATCTTTATTCTTTCACTTCACTGACTTGGCAATTAACTGCTTGTCTGTTTTGAAACCCCACTTTGATTAGTTTATGTAACTGCTAAAATTGAGATAATTTACAGTGAACTTCAAGACAATTTTCCAAAGAAATCACATTACGAAAGGTCACTGAACAGCCCTTAATCCTTACTGCATTCTGGATCAATCTTACAGGGTGATAATGGAATTTGCTGCTTGTTTCCCAAGATCAGAGTTTTCTATATTAATAGTCCATTGTTGTTTTTATTGTATTCTGTAATTACAATTACTGTCCAGGAGTACTTTGAAAGATACAGAACCATGTGTATTAACGCTATAGCAATACACACATGAGATGTTGATAGCTATGGTCTGAAGTCAGGGCAGTGGTGAGCTTTTGAGAGCTGCTCTGATGTCTCAGCCCTTGTTGTGCCTTGTTTTTCTTTTGCTGGTAGAGAGCACTCTAATTTTTATCTTGCACACTGTAGTGCTGGGGATTTGTAATTGTGAATTTATATTCTAGCTGCTGGCTGTCTGTCACTTAAGAAGGTAGGCTTGTGCATCTCATCTTTAATAGTTTGAAGTCTGCCCATTGGAGGCTTGGTATGTTATAATAGTGAACTGTGACAGAGGCATCTCTTCTTAGCAAGCTCTCCAGGGTTTACTACACCATGGTGGCTTCAGTTTAAAAGAATACAAGTTCAGAAATCTAAAGAAGGGATTGGAGGGAATGGAAGGAAGTTTTTCAAGTGGCATAAGTGGTAAAGCATGTCCCTAGGAACTCATCTGGAAGCCCTTTAGTAAGAGGAGAGGAAGAGGGATCTTTCTAAGCTCATTTTCAGAATGGGTACTTCAGGTGTAAAGTCTCTGCTCTGTAGCTTGTTATTTTATTTATGCTGTATGGAGTAGTGAGGTAAGGACTGCATGATGTTATTCACTGTGTGTCTCTTGCTGGAGTTTGTAATGGCTTTTCACATTTAGGTTTAAAATGTGAGCGATTGGATTTTGAAACAAGGTTTACTCAAAAAATACTTTGGTGGAATGAATTTCAGGAAGTGTGCTTTGAGGAGTTCTGATTGATTTTGTTCCATAGCTCAAAGCTATCATCTTTCTGTGCTAATAATTGTTAGTCTAGTGCTCTATGCTCTGGTTAGATGCTAACAGTTGCTAATAAACAACAGAAACAAAGGTTGCAGGTAAGAAATGGGATGGAAGTTCCCAGTGGCTTTTACTGGAGCTGTAAGAATCCTGAAGCTCACATGATGACTTTTTGCAGCCTGACAAGAGATGTTGCCTGTCTATGATATGCTGTGATAAGAGAGTTCTTGAATTGGCATCAGACAGTGCCAGTTCTGGATTTGGTGGTGTCACTGTGGCAGAGAAACCTGAGCTATAGAGTCAATTGAGTACCACCATCAGTACCACCTTTCTAACTTCTCCCTTCTGTTACTTTCATGGGGCTAAGGTGATTTAAATCCGGTATGCTGTGGTTCTCTCCTTTGTTTTTACCCACCACATTGTATCCTAGCAGTAAAAACAACGCACCCTCACCTCCCCCCATTTTTCAGGCAGATTATCTCTCTGCTCAGTTTTGCAAAGACCAGTGCCAGCGCAAGGGAAGAGGGAGGGACTGCAGCAGTACAGACACAAGTTGCTTTAGACTGCCACGGCACTGCACCAGTAGCTGGCAGAAAAGCTTCCTCTTTTACATTGTCTTTCTCCCCTGCCCTTTAATGCACCTGCTCCATAAAGGTGCTTTTGTTAAAGAAGCAGATGAAGTGATTTATGAAAACTCTCCTTTTACCATTGCTAGACTTCTCTGCCTCAGCATCAGTAAAATCTAGCTTAGTTTACTGGCGGGTATTTCAAAGTCAGTACAGCATGCAAAAAGTCCATTTGGTGCACTTAAGAAACTTTTATCAGCTTTTCTTAGCTTTGGCTCTCCCACTGCTCATGCACTGAGATATAACCACAGTCCTTTGAGTTAAAGAAAGGTGATTGAGACTTTTAGCTGAATGGTGGTCGTTTCTCATTCTGGTGGTTTTAGTGTGTATTGATAAGAGGTCATGTTTACTTACTGGGTTTGTTTTTTGTGTGGTTGGGTTTTTTTGTGTTTGTTTTGTTTTGATTGTTTGTTTTTCTGGGATGGCGGAGGCTGCCAGGCTACCATTGAAAAATTGTCTTGACAAGGAGGCTAGGTAACACATAACAAATCAGATCTGTCAGTAGATTGAACTATTGTTTGTGCTACTCTTTGTTTGGGGAGATGGCTCTTAGCTACTCTTTGTTTGGGGAGATGGCTCTTATCCTCAGAGTAGAGGAGGATTTAGTTTACAGTCTCTAGTTCCAGCCCTCTTCTCACCTCCTTGTCTTTGCTGAACACACAGGGAGTGGTTCCACAACACTTTAAGATGATACAAGTCAGGACTGTGGGATTGTCCCCTTCCATTTGCTGTATGTTTCTGTGCCTTCCCTCACGTTGACAATCTGTTACCTGGTCCTATGGTGAAGTGGTTCAAGGAGATAACTGGTTGAAAGCTGGCCACATCAAAATAATTATGATGATTTAATCTATTGACATCATTGTCAGAAATTGCTGCTTTCTTTTTTGTTTGTTTTTTTAAATTGAGGACTACTTTTCAGGGTTCTGCTCCCTGATATGGATTGAAGGCAAGTCAGTAAAGGAGGGAGAGGAAAGGGTAGGATTGCAGCAACCCTCATTTAGTTCTATTCCAAGTGTTATTGAATGGTTTTGTCTTAAGGCTTGCTGGGTACTTAATTCCTGAGCCATAGTGTGTGTGTCTCCTGAGTGTTGTCAACTGGAAAAAAAGGACAAGAGGCAATAGGTCACAAATTGTGGCAAGGGAAATGCCAGCTGGAAAAACTTTTCTTCGTAAGAATGGTTAAGCACCAGAACAGGATGCCTGGACAGGCTGTGACATCTCCATCTTCAAATTTGCCCAGGCAAGGCCCCAGACTGCCTGATAAGACTTTCAGAGTTACTTATGCTTTGGGCAGGAGGATGAAGAAGGAAGGTCCCACGGTCCCTTCCAGTCCAGACCTCTTCGTGGTTCTGTGGGTGGCTTGCTTCCAGCATTCCTCAGATGAGCAGACTGACAGAAATGTATGTGACTCTCTGTTCCTGAGCTGCCACAAATAACTCATGCTTTTATCACAGTGGTGTTTATAGCAGTTCAACCTTAACTATATTTGAAGCACTGGACTCTTATTCTCTCTCTCTTTCTCTCTCTCAAATACATGTTTCTGTTCACTGTTGATATGTCAGCACATCTCACAGCTTCTGTTTTCCCATTAGATGATCTCTGCTTGGTAAACAGGAACAGTGTAAGACTCATCAGGGTAGGGCAGTCAACCCACAACTTACAGGCTGTTGTGACTCAGGAGGACAGTTCATCTTTGTTGTCCACTTGATGCTGGGGGAAGGTGAATTGTCTCATGGGTGGCAGTGCTTGTTCCTGACCACCGTTTCGGTTTCTTGACCTGTTTTACCTCCCCCAGCCACGCGTTGGGTTGTGATGGAGTGTTACTGGGGAGGACATCCCAGAGGCTGACCCTGATTGTGCATGGGTTCCTGATTCCAGCAAAAGTCACCTGTCCTGCAGTATCTTCTTCATTTCTGAGCTGCTCCTGGGAAAGACAGTCCAGCAGCCTATGGACTGCCTTTGCAATGGCAGTTTGCTGTTGACAGCTGTCTTTTCTGCTAATTATTTGGTTTTGGATAGCGGCTTACTGGTGGATACTTTGGCATGCTGGCATACTGTAGCAAGTCTGACCTCTCCGGTGGTGGCAGAGCCTGCAGCCTGTCCGTGGTGGCTCTGTGTGCTCTGTGCAAACAAAGCAAGTGTGGTCTCTGGGCAGAGGAGGTGCCAAGTGGCACAGCCCTCTGTGCCAGGGGCACCGGGTGGTTTCACAAGGACTTTGAGTCCTCTCAGGAAGGCTGCCGAAAGAGCCAGTCTAGCTTTTCTTCTTGCCATGATTTTTTTTTTTTTAAACCCTTTCGTTTGTGCTGGCACTACTGACTGTGTAATGAGTTGGATCACGTTAACTGTCTTTTTGCTGGATCAGTCCTTGATACAGTGCTTTCTGTGCATTAAGTGGGGAAGAAGAGACCCAGAAGGGCAGAAGAGGAACTGTGGGAAGACATGTGTGTGTTGGTATCCTTCTTCCAGCACTGTTTCACAGTTGCTTTGAGATGTGAAGCCTGTTGTCCAGAGATGTTGGTCAGCACTTGCTTAGGTTGCAGGCATTTTTCTGAGTGAGGGAGGAAAGAGTACTTTGAGCAGAGTGGCCGAAGAGCTAATCTAGCTTAGTTGATACCATAGTTTATTTAAAATCTTTAGCTTTTATACGCAAGTGCATCATATCCCAGACTTAAAAATAGCTTAGTTTCTCTCTGACTGAAAAAGAAAAATAAAGGTCAGATGTATTGGTTGTTTAGCAGTCTTTACATTAGTAACAAGTAATGTGCCCCTCTCTTCCTTGCTTATGTTTCTCCTTGCCAACTTTCCATTTCTCTTCAGCATATGGTGAGTGTGATTGCTCTTTGAAAAGCCTTTTACTCGTGTGCTCTAATGGTTTCCAGATGCTGATAGAAGGCCTGTCCATGAAGTGCTCTGACGTCGGTGGCTTTAATGGCATGGTTGTCTGTGTGCATCCATTGGCTGGTTATACTGCGGACACTTTATAATGTCATGCGTGTCTGGATGTGGCTGTAGGGATGTTCTGTGGGAACTGATGATTTTTAGTGTCTGTGCATGCTGTGTGATCCCTGATTTGTATCTGATAAGCCTGTAAATAATTGATTTCCTCCCCCTTTTTATTTTTTCCATCCTGGTTTCCAAGAATCCAAAACCAGCACAGAGAGGGGGTTGTTCTTCTGTTTGCAGGTATGTCTGCTTGCTTGAATTTATGCTGCTCCGCAGACATTCATTTAAACAAACTAACACATAAATAAATCCCCCCAAGTAGATTCAGTAAACAGTTCTCACCTTGTTTCTGTTTGCAAACAGTCTTGCCCGAGCAAGTCTTGCTTGCTCAGCTACTGACTGACTGAGCTTTGGTGCTCCGAAGTGTAGAGACACTCTCATTTTCTGTGGAGGTTTCATGTCTACTGATGACATCTCATATGAGTTGTTATTTTTTTGTTGTCATTCTGCTAAACTCTTGCAAAAGGGAGTAGTATTGAGAGTAGCTTTTTCAGTGTAAAGCATGTTATGAGATTGGAATATCTGATTTGCAGCTGATAACTTTGTTTAATTCCTTTTTTTTTTTTTTAAATCAATGAAATGGAAAGTGAAACTCAGTGCTTTATAGTAATATCATGGGCTCATCCATTGCACTGGTATAATACAAATTTCTTATTAAAATAATTTGTGAAATTAGGAAACAAAATGGAAGTAGTGATGGTGATGTGTGATTCCCCCACCCCCCCACCCCCCCCCATGTGCATTTAGGTATGTCTGAAATCTGAGATCTTCTAGATTTCAGGCTATGATAATTTCTTTCTTTTTTTCTTTCTGTTAGAGTTGTGAGATTTCTGCACAGTAAAGAAGAATAATTTCAGGAAAAGGTTTTGCTGGTTTTTTTTTTTCTTTTTCTTTCTTCTCCCTCTTCCTCCTGCTATTTCTGAATATCTCTTATAGAAAAAGCAGGAATATGGCAAAAGTAAACTCTAGCAAAATCAACTGAACATCTTTAGAATATGTGTAAAACATTATTATGCTTTAGTTCTTCAGAATGTGTTTACAGTTAATAAATCAAATCATAGAATAATGGGAACTTATTTAAATGTTCTAGGCTTATAGATCTAAGCAATTCGCTGTTCAATAATTAAATTCTACAAGTTGAATAACTTTTATAGAGGTGAAACTTTTTTCCTTTGCTTACAAAGCTCTGAGATGATGAACTGCTGAAGAATTTATCATCTGCTGTGAAGCCTGACTCTTTCTTCAGCTCTGCCGCTGGCCCTGTAAAGCTGAATTGTGTTAACTGTCTTACATTGACTGCACTGCCAGATTCGTTTTCTTAACTGCTTTTCTAGGAATGGGTTTTACATTGTACCTGTGGTGTAAGACTGGATCTCCTGTTTCCACACTACAGTTTCAATCCTAGAGATACAATCTTCCTTCTTGTTTACAAGTTCTTTGTATTGATGCTCTCCACATCTAGCCTTTGTTCCTTGTTGTGGAGATGTCAGCATGTAAAGATCTGTGAATTCAGTGTGTGTTGCTCTCCGGGTGCTCACCGTAACTCTGACTATCTGTCACTGTTTTAAAGAGAAAGTATTCTTATTTCATAAATACATCTACCAAAACTTCCCATGTGTTACTTTTTCTGTAATATGTTTTCCACATAATTAAAAAAAAAAGTTATGCAAATATTACAGTTCTTTCTTACTGTAATTTCATGAAAACTTCTATTAGCAGGTAAATCCTCCTTTCATAAGAATTGGTACCATCCATTTCCTGATTGAAGCCTAAAAGAGAGCAAATTAGCCTATAAGGATGGGAGAATACCTCTTAAGAGAACCAGCTACCTGGCAGCAGAGTGTTTTCTTCTGATTTGGGTATTGCATTTATACTGCTCACCCTGTTTTTTAGTGGAGTAAACAGGAACTCAAGCTGCTGTTTGAAGCTGACTGTCTGTTATGACAGACTGAAATGCAAGATTAGTCATAAGTGTGAAACTTATAGTCTTTATATGACTTGCCATCTTTTGGATGCCTTTCTGTTAGATATTTGCGGTACCTCTGGTGTCTTTCTTTACTGTTTTCTAAGCTTTGCTCATGCCAGGTGAAAAGGCCTGTTGCTTAGACTGGCAGTCAAACAATCTCAAGTCCATTCAGTTGTGGAAACCTGTTTAACTTCCCTAATATATTGGATAAAAATTTTCGGCAGCTCTGAATGGTGCATTTGGAAGTGAGGTTTGTTAATCAGCAGGACAAAGTGATCAAAAATTCTACTTCCTCAGTTGGGTGTAACCAGAATAAATAATCAGAGAATTGGTATCAGTAATGCTTCATGCTGTTCCCAGGCTGAATGCACTATTTGCCACTGACATGGCTTATGTGAACTTTGTTGAATACCAGCTGACTTAGAGAACAAGTCAGCTGTCAAGAGTGAAAAATCTAAAGTTGGAAAACTAAATTGGTGGGACACCTTAGCTTCAGACACAGTTGGTTTCAACCACAGTATATTGCAGGGTTTGGAGTCCTGTTGGATATGATCGTGCTTGGGGTGGCAGATGGAGAAGTTGGTTATTCTGGCCATATCCTAGCAGTGATTTTAGCCTGGTGAGGCTTGTGTTATGCCTTTTCTTTCTTAAATGATGCTCAAGTCAAGTCTTATCTCTGATCTGTATTTTCTGCCTTTCAGTATTCCTACATATATATTGCTACTCTACCTCATCAGTCTTTTCCCTTCCTGAAGGTAACAGAAAGGGACAGATTTGACCCATCCTACAGCTGACAGTTACCAGTTGAACGTGATCCTAAAATTGGAAGGGAGCTGGGAATCTGATACCGTGGTCTAGCAAAAGTAGTTTTTTATTCTTTCTGTAGTTTTGTCAGTATTTACTCATAAACAGACTGAGAAGATGTGTTATGTTACCAGATAGCTGCCTCTTAATTTTGTTCTGCTCACTCACCTTCTCTTCCACACTCTTTGGCTTTTAGAGCTTCTCTGCCTTTCTAAGGGCTGATGTGCAGTGGAATCCTCCATGCCTCAGGATACTTGTAGTTGTTTTTAATGAGCTCTTAAGAATTTTATTTTCTTGCCTTTATCTACTTCTTTTCAGCCTTGCATTATTTGTCTTTACTGACCTCTGCTTGGAGAATTGGGATTCTTTCTGGAGCCCGTCAGTGCTATTTCTGAAGCACTGTTACAGAACAGCTCAACATCCACGAATAAAACCAGAACCACTTCCACTTCAGAGATTCATTCTATTCCATTATGAAGTAGTCCCAAAATATTTATTGTTAGACTGAGGAGTCAGAGACAGTTGGAATCCAGTATTTTATGTAACATAGGTAATTTTTTTACACTGATGTCACTTGTTTTTTCACTGCCTTAAAATAACATGCCCCTTCCCCTTCCCCCACCATAACTGCAACAATGTGGTTTTAGGTGGTAAATTGATATGGGTTATCATTTCTCACCACTCTTTAAACCTGGCATGAAGTCAGGGCCCACCTCAGACAACAAGAATGATAGTTCAGAGCTTTGTACAAGAGACTATGAAAGTCCCTGAAATGCCACCAGTGTGATGGGGAATGTTATTAATCTCTAAGTTAATAATTTAGCTTGATTATTTTAGACTTAACTGTGTGTGTTGAAAGAGTGGGGTGCATTATAGCTGGGAGGACAGGTTTCCTACCAGATAGGTGTGGTTATTAGAAAAAATTGCAGGATGCAGTAAGCCTTTGAGTCACGAACATGCCTCTGGAAGAGAGGAACATCCCGTGTTTAACTTGTGGCTCAGCTGGGTTGCTTGGTCTTGGCTGAGCCATGTAATAAAATGCCAATCCCAGGAATTTCTACCACGTGTTAGTGATACTGTTAGTTCACTAACTGAGCAGGGAATGACTCTTTACTGGAAGTCATGGCCTACAAAACAAATTATTTAACATCTCTGTTTTTAACTCTAAGTTTGAGCCTCAGTGTACCTTGGCATATATAGTAAAGTATGCTCTAAGGAGAGACTACTGTGTCAGGGTGTTACCAGCACAGTAAAGAACATTTCTAGGCTTGTCATCATTAGATAGCCAACCAGTGCTAAACCGATGTATTTTTCCTCCTTCATTTCCCCAGCTTTCAGATGGCATGAATTTTGTTAGCCTTCTAGGTAAACTTCACAGGTGCTTGGAAGAGGAGTGGCATGGATCGTTTCACCATTCTGACTTGGTACCTTTCAACAGGTTAAGAAATAAATAAAGGGAAGGCATAATATCTTTCTTTTCATGGCAGAGCCTTAGTAAATCTGCTCTGCTAATTGTCAGAAGTAGCATTTGAGAAGAGTACTCTTTCTGACTTTCTTGGAGAAAGTCTTGTAGTTTTTTGGGTAAAGAAATGCCTCCTTTGTTTAAAGTATACTGCCCTGGTCCAGTTATGACCATGGACTAATTGCTTTCTCCCTCCTTCTGCCCCACCCTTATTTATTTCACATATAGCAATCCCTCCCAAGTGCTGGGTGCTTTCCAGGCATTCAAAGGGAGATGTTCTTTGCTCCTGGGATTCTTAAAACTGATGAATATAAAGTATGGGTATACATGAGTTCTGTTGCTGTGTCCTCCTCTGTTCTACCCCATGAGTTCTTCAGTCTTGCACTCAAAAAGCCAAACAGATGCAAGTGCTGCAATTTCAGCATTAGCTACTTGCTGTCAAAGGGCAGGTCTGTTCTTTTCTGCTGGGTTCATGAGGATTTTTGTGGGTTGCTCATGCAAAGTAGCTTCAGACTAGCCAAAACACTTTTCTTACGTTGGCTTTTTGGCAGGCTCTCTGGGTCTCATGTTTGTTCTGAAGAAATGTCTTTTGACTTGAAGAATTGCTTGTGACATGGGTGGATTCCCCTTCTGGGGACAAACCAAATGCAGCCATCGGTGTACTCCTCTACTGGTATGACTGTGTAACACTTAGACACTTGAAGCGATTCCTTTGTTTGAATTTAGGTTAGTCAAATATTGTCACTCCTGTGAAATAACTTTTCTTGTAGCTTTTTGGGTAACTTCTGCCCAGTAACAATATATAATGCCCCCCTGGCTAGAGCCAGTGCCTCTGAGATATTTTGTATCTTTAAAAGTTAGGTTTTAATTTAGAAGTACAGTTAGCATTTTGGCTCTTTCCATCTCTGTTCCAGGGAAAGTCTTTTATTGGCAGAAGCAAAAAAGTAAAATATATATTTTTAAATATACAAATGTAAATTGCAACATTGAAAATATCTGCACTGCAGAATCCACCACACAGGTTCTCTTAGGAGCCAGAAGTGAATGCTGTACTGTTTCAACATCACTGTGCTGGAGTAGCATACATGCTGATGTTTACTGCTGAAGTACTTGGGAACTGGGGGAGGGAACCAAAAAGCTTTGTCTCTTTGAACTTAATCTTACCACAGTCATGGTGCTGTGAGATCTAGAGGGGAAAGATATTGGCAATCCTGCTGGCTGTGTGCTGGGCAGAGGCATGTGTGGAGCCAGCATCTTTTGGCATGAGGACTTGCTACCAAGGTCCTTCATTCATCTGCTATGGCCAAGGACAGCCAGTGCACGGATAAAAGAGGCAGAGCTGATGTTGTGGCTGGCGGTAAGTGTGGCTGATTCAGTCTATTCAAATTTTAAAAAACAATCAGTATTGACAGGGCAAGGCTGAGGTGCAGTAGAAGTCTGGAAGAATTTGGTGCTATGGTAACTGCCGAGGCTGCTGGTAAGTGGAAACAAGACTGTTCTGATTCAATCACTAGCATGTGTCTGCGTTTATTTTTGTCTGTCTGCTCTATTTGGAATTGATCTACTGATGCAGCATTTTTGAAGCTTCTGATTGGGTGTGTGGGGCAGTTTCAAGTTTTCAATGTTCACTGCTGAGAAGATAGTTTTAGGAGGTCACTTTTGCTTGGCTTTAGTTAAGGTATATATCTTATGTATGGTGGATAATGGATTTA
Organism: Astur gentilis; assembly: GCF_929443795.1. NCBI lineage: Eukaryota > Metazoa > Chordata > Aves > Accipitriformes > Accipitridae > Astur > Astur gentilis. The sequence continues at coordinate 9,381,366 of NC_064886.1, forward strand.
AATGTATCATTACCCAAAACCCTAAAATAAGATTATTATTTTTTTTTCCGGTTTGAAAGTGGGTGCTAACATTTCTGTGCATTCTCTTGTAAGAGGCTCTTTGAATCCCTCAAAAAGGGACCCCAGTTAATGGATACCCCATATGGAGTCTGTCCACACCTAAAAACTCCAAAACCAGGGATGATACAGGCAGGCAGACTCTATAGAGATTTATGTTGAATGATACTGAATGTTATAATTTGCTCATTTAAAAAAAACAAGCAGTAGGCTGTGCTTGATGATGCCCATAAGTACTGTTTAACTAGTTTTGAGTTTGTTGTGTACACAAAACTGGTTTGGAGCATTTAGAATCGAGGAAGTGAGAAGCTGTTCTGCACCAAGAAGTTCAGAAAGCAGCTGATGGTTTTGATGGTGGTGGAGTTGAAGGTGAATTTTTTTTCCCCTCAATTTTCAAGAGAATAGAGTGATTTTTAGTCTAAGGCTTTGTAGGTCTCAAAGCTCATTTCATCCATCGCTTCTGATACGTTAATCGGCAGTAGATGGGGGGAAGAGCAAAGTAGCTAGCATCTTCTAAAACAATAACCAGCAATCAAGTATGTGACAATTTGAAGTTCTGTATATAAGCTGTAGGCTGTGGAGTTGATACCCAGCGTGGTGAGAGAGCCTTATTTTATTTTAGGTTGTCTGCAGATTCTGTGTACAGTTCTACAGTCATTATGGTCTTATTTTTAAAGTTTGTCTTGAGCTTTAAATGGGAGCATAAGTTGAAGAGCAAAATTTTGTGAACTGGGCAGGCTTGTGGTCATGGGTTTTTTTCTTTTCTTTTTTTTTTTTTTTCCCCACCTCTAGTGACACATTTCCATGGTGGTATGTATCTAGTTTAAAGTGTAACCTTAAATTTAGAATTTCTGGATTTGTAGTATTTGCTTTTTATAAAAATACAAGCTTCTAGCCCTAATTTAAAGCTGTGTTGTCTGAAAATGGAAAGATACTATTGTATGATTATTTTTTTTTCCCCCTTGATTATGTGCATGGGATTTGCTGCAGTGCACAAAAGAGGGAGGATGAATCTGCATAGAACATAATAAAGTTAAGCAGGATGAGCTGAAGTGGGAGATGACCTATTTTATCTGAGTTCAACAATTATGTTATTTCTTGTAATTTCCAACAGTATGGTGGCAATACAGTGCAATGACCCAACAAGGGATGGGGACAGATGGGAAGCCATCAAAATGCTGCAGCCGTGATTCTGATGAAGCTGTGTGCCAAGGTGATGTGCAGAAGTGGTGTCTGCTCTCTCTGTTAAATTCCAGGTGTGCTAATGTCAACAGCAGCAGCAGAGGCACAGAAACAAGCAAGCACCCTCAGGCAGTAAGGAGGGACGGAGTTGGCCAATGGCCCTCTGCCAGTGGAGCTGTGCTGTGTGATACTGAAACTAAGGAGGCTTGACACCACCACATGACGAAGCTGCCCTAGAGGACACAAAGTGGCCACAGTTTTATGCTGTTTCACCTTCAGCTCAGCCAAATAGATCAGGGCATAAGAAACATTCTCTATGCCAAGAGGCGTGTCCTGCTCATTGAACAACTGCTGCCAGCAAATCCAGCAGGTCTTGGGCTTGCTAATGTGAGCAGGTGAAGGTGGTGGGGATTGTTTCTGCCAGAGTAATTGAGTGATCTGCTCCTCTACAGGTTTTTGCTAAGTGTTTTCGGGTCTGTCAGGACCAAGCACTCTGGTATTATTGCACAAGGCTTAGATGGTGCCTTTATTGTGTGTTCAAACAATCTGGAACCTTGAATCACAGCTCCCCTGAGGCTTGAACAATTGGCAGAGGTGGCACTTTTTACTGCTCTCTGCAGCAATATAGACCTGGAATGTAGTTCTAGCTGTGTCCACAACTGTTCACAGATGTAGTTGGAAAAAAAAAAATCAAAGCAGCAAACCCCACCATGTAGCAAGGAAACCTCTGTAGCAGCAGGGGGTTCCAGACTCAGTAGGAATAAGAAAATTGAAATGCAAACGAGCATGCTATCTTATCAGCCAATGCGCTAAGAAGGCAGCAAGGAAGAGCTAGAGCGGTCCCTGCAGCTATAGGGAGAAATCTTCTATATTGTGCCTGGAAGGCTGTAAACTTATCCTTAAAATTCAGATTATTCTTTATAGATGTGTGTATGTCACATGACTGTGTGAGAGTAAATTTTTAGATGCTGTAAATGACTGCTTCAGAGAGGCTAGTCAGGGAACTCATGGGAAAGGATATAACTTCTGACTCATGCTCTGAGCAGTGCAGAAAATGTTTACGAAAAATGCGTGTTTATAAGTTGCTCTGCAGCACTTACTCTAAGTACTCCTGTTTAGTGTCCTTTGAGAAGCACTATAAAAAGGCCTCCAAACCCTACCACTTCAGTGTTCATCAAAAAAACCCCACCATCCAACAACAAAAAAGCCAGAAAATAAGCCTATATAAATTGAAGAAGCTTGTTTAAGAAGAGTTAATAAAAAGATGCAATCAGAAAAGTAACTTGCTTTCAGATGGTATGGAGACTGTTTAAGGAGACATCATATTGGAGGATCAGAGTACAAGTGTGTGAACTATTGGAGAGACTCAAAATGACCTGACAGTTGGCATAATTACACATGATGGTGAGAGAGGATAGAGATACACCCTCCAAAAGCTGAAATTTTGTTAGATGAGAAAAATTGAAAGAACAAACTTGTAAGTTTAAAAAAACCAATAAGATTGACAAAATGACTTGAGGAACGTCTGTCTCAAGGTCTGAAATGTTAAAGGAGTATTTTTCCCTCCCAAAACATCAGGGATGGGAAGCAAGTTGGAGAGTCTGTAAAACTGGGAGATGATTCAGGAGAACTTTTTGTGAAGGGCTCTGAAAAAGTAGGAATGTTTAGAGGCTCCCAAATGCCATTCTTGGCTTTTAAAAGGGTTATCTGGCTCGGATCAAAGGGTTAATACAACAATGTCATTTGTCAATAAAACAGATGCCAGTCTTTGTTTTTAAATTATTATCTGGCTCCCATTGAAGAGTTAATACAACAACAGTGTTACTTATCCATAAAACACAGGAAAGAATGAAATAGCTGAGCCATTAACTGTGGTGTGTGATGTTTAAAAGTCTTGATTACAGAGGAAGAGAGATGTGTCTGTGTGGCAATTTTTTTTTTTTTTTTTTTTTTTTGAGGGATCTAAAGGAATGAGATCACATAGTGCTTTCTCTTAAAGTCTCTTCTGTCCTTGAGATCTCTACATCGGAGCAGAACCTTCCTTGTTGCTTTTCTTCAAGTGGACACTAGGTTCAGAAGCCCTTCAGCCAAAGAGCTAAAGCGCTCATGGCGGTGTGCCAGGTAGCAGTCATCAGGGCATGTTTTGTTTGTGTGTTCAGGGTTGGTCTGTAGATCAGGAACCAGTCTTTCCTGGAGGATCTATTCTCCTTGAGGTCTAGGAAGAAAACTGGGTTCAGCTGGTATGATCAGATCAGGACTTAGCTTGTGGTATATGTGTGTGCCTCAGGAAGTTCTGTCTTTTCTCAACTTGGTCAATATCCTGCTGTATGCACTGCTAGCCAAGAGTTTGCTGCCTGTCAGCAAAACTGTCCTGAAGTCAAGATATTGTTGAATAATTCAGGTTGGAAAGGGTCTGTCTAGGTTACCCGGTTCAGCTCAAAGCAGGGCCAACTTCAAAGTTAGATCAGGTTCCTCAGGACAATGTGCAGTCAAGTGTTTGTCTATCTCGAAGAGTGGAGATGGAGTAGCATCTCTGGGCCCCTCTTCCAGTGTTTGATCACCCTCATGGTTAAAATATTTTCAGAAATATCTACTTGGAATCTTCCTTGTTACAAACTTGTCTGTTGTTTCTTATGATTTTGGTCTGAAGTCTGACTCCACCTTCCCTGTACTCTCCCATTAGGTAGCTGTAGACAGCAGTGAGATCCCTGCTTAGACTTTTGTCCTTAAGACTGAACAAACACATTTCCCTCAGTGTCTCCTCATACACCATGTGATTTGAGCCCCCTAACTGTCTTTTGCTGCACTCACTCCAGTTTGTTACTCTTCATTCTACTGGAGATCCCAAACCCAAACATGATACTCACAGGTGCCAAACAGAGGAGCAAATCCTTCCCTTGGCCTACTGGCTGCACTCATAGGATGTGGGTGGTGGGAATAGTTCTCCTTTATTGTACAGTTTAATCATGGTGGTCTTCCCCCCCACTCTTTCTTTCCCCTCTTCTGTTTCTTGGCTTTCTCAAATCTCGTCTTCAAGTCACGGGTATTTGTCCTGAGCCTGTAATATGATGTCTTTACATCATGTTTGTGTTCCTGCAAGCATTTCTCTTACCCTTGGTCTTTCATCATTTAAACCGGTTACTACTATGTGAGGTAACTTTCTTCTTTTTATACCAAGATAAATTTAAGATATTCTGGTGAAGGACCTTATCAAAACCTCTCTGTGTTCCAGCAGTGGTAATTTGCTTATGGTGCTCCAAAGTCTTTCTGTGTCCTTTTCAGGGCAGTTGTTGATGCTGGAGGGTCCTTGGGTAGGGGTGTTTTGCAGGCCGCATTTTCTATCATAATAGGGAAGTGGAGACGAGCCATTATCTCTGTTCATAAAATGCTGAACACTTTCACTGATATCTAAGATCAGAATAGTGGCTGGCTGCTGTTGTCTTAGCTGATAATGGCCACAATGCTGTCCTTAGCATCTCTGCTCAGGTGCATTTCAGAGGAGTTCTGAGGCCAAAGATGAAACAAAATCTTCCCCTCTAGACTCTGTGCAATGAACATACTAGCAGTTATGGTATCCCTCCTCAGATGAAACAGGGGTATTTTCTGTTTATACTGAGTTACTGAGGAGTAGATAGTCTAGAGAATAGGTTCTGTCATCCTTATAGTCCTTTGCAAGTTTACGTTTTGGAATAAATGCCCCAAAGTCTTGCCTTGTCTCTGCCCAGTTCATGCATCTTTTGAAACAATGCTGGTCTTTAGCATTGAGCTTTATACTTCAGGACATACTGCAGATTATGCAGGTCTTAATTTTGTATGAATCCTCCCCATGCCACTCTTCCGTTATATCTTGCCTGGCTATTCTGCGGCATGTGGCAGCAGAAACCTTTGGGATATCTTTTGTTAGGCTGTATCTTGGCAGCCTCTAATCCCTCCTTGGAGGGAGTACATGCCCAGGCAGATGCTAGCTGACCTTTGGCTGACAGTTCCCTGAGTGCAGGTGAAACAATCCCTGTTTGTGCTGGAGGAGCTCCTTCCATCATGACCAAGCAAGGTGAGGAGGATTATCTCCAGGGTAGGGCCAGTCAGATCTCAAAGCTTAGGTCTACTATGTGCAGGATGTAGTAATTTCATCTGTGTCCTGGGATTGGAGCAGGACAAAATAGGTGTTTCTTTGCATTTCGGCATGTGTTGTGTCCAAGCTGTATTGTACTGGACTGTCCACTGTCCTGTCTCGACAAAGAGAGAGTCTTGAGCTCTTCTTTTTGTAGACAGGCTGCAAGCTTTTAGCATTTCTGCAGAGAATATCAGATTTGCTATGTAATAATGTACATCCTAGGTATTTTGGAAACCCTCACAAATCTGTCTTTATCCTTCTAAATGAGAAATAGGAAATCCAGCCAAATGTCCTGGAATCTGTCCTCTGTGACTGGAGAGCTTCTGAGATAAACTTATTTGCCCTAAATGCCATCAGGAGGTTCAAATCTCCTGTTCTTGAACCGGCCACTGCCAAAGCCTCTTTTGGGTATTTTTCTAAGTTCAGCAGTTTTTTTTACTATTTCTGTTATCAAATGCTAACATTTTCCTGGTGCTTTTGTAGTTACATAATTTATACCTGGTGAGAGCTGAGGGACCTGGGCTGACCTTTGTTGGTTGTAGCTCACCATTCCATTGGCATAGCCCTATTTATCAGCATTCACCCCAAGAAACTTTGAACTTGAAGGGCCCTAGTCTTGTGGCAGGAAAACACTGAACTGGATGAAGGGAAATAACAAGTCCAGCAATAGGTTCTCCGTATCATGATCACGTATCATTTTCCTTTGAAGATAACCCTAAGAGGACAGGAGCCAGCTCAAAGGAGAAGTTGGACCATGTAATGGTTAGCAATTCAGTGATCAGGTATATAGATAACTGGGTTTGTGACGCCAGGGAGAATGGCATTATGACTTGGCTGTTAGGCACAAAGTACACAGCTCTTCCAAGGCATCTGAATATTGTATCAGTTGCTGAGCGTGAATTGATAGAGTTGTGGTCCCTGTAATGCTGAAGGCAGAGGGAAGTACAGAAAAGGTTCTGTATGTAAAACTTTTTAACTATTACATAGGAAGTTGAAAACCCACGACCTCTGCTGTAGCAGCCCCTAAAATGCTTTTCCCCACTTTTGCCCTGTACTGTGCTTTGCCCAGTACCAGAAAGAGAAGTGAGTAGGAACAGTTCTGGTATGTTGCTGAGGAAGGGCTCTGGATCCTCTGGAAGCTGGGGCACTTCTGAAATAGAGCTTGTTTTTTAAAGAAGGGATTGGCTTAATTTAAAGCATTGTAAAACTGGGTTTCAGGTGTTTAAAATCTGTAGGGTCATGCTACCCAGATGTGAAGTGTACAAGAAAGACAAAGTTGGCCATGTTTGTGAAGATGCAGTGTTGTTCATTAAAGAGGTCATAGACTAAGATCTGATAAATTTACAGATCTCTAAGGATTAAAATTTCTCTGTAAACAAGAAAAAAATCAGTTAATACCATTTCCATCCTATTGGATGGGTGTGGTGACAATGATTGAGATGCAGAAGTTGGGGCAGGGAACATTTGTTGCAGAAGACTTAACCCACATAGTTTGAAGAAATGTAACTTTGGGGTCAAATTCTGAAATAACATTTTTAGACATGGTTAATGTTCTATGCAGCAGCTGGTCGAGGAAGCCATAGGAAGAAACTGAGAATGTGAAAGAATAGGAGAACACTGGCTGTAGCCTGTTTGGATTTATACATTTTTACATGAACAAAAGCCCAACAGTAACTGTTAATTTCAAAGCGCAGTAAGCTGAAAATATGGAAGCTTGTTAAAAACCAGCTGAGCAGGGCAGCTGTTTCTGTGGTTCCAGGGGCTATTAGGAGAATTGCAGACCATGCAAATAAACAGAAATAGGACAAACAAAATAAGTACGTGCATAAATATTGCAGTGAGGAATAAGAGCCTTTGGGAAGGCTGGCTATGCATTACAGTCCTGTTGAACGCAGAAGTAGATGAAGATCAGTCTGCCTGGATTTGCAAAAGCCATTTGGCAAGGTCTAGTCTCAAAAATTCTTGAGAAATGTAAAGGAAACGTGAGACAAAGTGAACGAGCTTGTGTGGTTGAATGATCAGTTAGATGATTAGCTAACAGGTAGGAAGCAGGGCAGAGTAATGAATGGCCCATGTGTGCGTGTCATGCCCTCTCTCCTCCTTGCAACTGAGGATGTTCACCAGTGGATTTCTGTAGGGATGTGTATGACACCTCTGATGTTCACTATCTTAATAAAGGACCTGGAAGTGAAATTAATAGTAAGACGATATTTTTTGCTGATGATATGAAGCTAACTAGAGTTGTAAAATCAACTGGCTGTAAAATCAAGGGCTGACTATGGATGATAAAATGAAAGATGCAGTTCAAGCTGGATAGATGTAAAATGGTTCTCATAAGGGAAGAATAAACAGTCCAAACCTGACACAAAAAATGGTCTCTGAGCTGCCTCTTACAGGGGACAAGTTCTTTGTGTCCCAGTTCCATGGAAAAATCAGCTTAGTTCTCATCTGTGCTCAAAAAATAAATGGAATAATAGAGACCAGGTGGGGGAGGAATAGAAACCAAAATGGAGAACATCATTACACTGTTGTCTGTAATAATCACCGTGTGTTTGTATTGTGAATGATGCTTGTGGTTCTGGTTTTGCCCTGCTTCTCAAAAGATAGAGAACTGGAAGCGTAGTGACAGTATTAAGTGGTATAGATGAGCTTCTGTAAGAGGAACAACTGAGTAGACTGAGAGTAGCCAACCTTGAGAAGAGACCATTGGGGAGTGGGCTATGAATGAGGACTTTAAAATCCATGAGTAAGTTAACAGAGAAACGATATTCCTCTCTCTTCCAATTCTAAAAATGAAAGTACCAAGCAAAACTAGCTTGGCTAGTAATTGAATAGTGGAGCTGCAGGATGTTGCCTTTTCAGAGAGCTTACAAAGGTTCAGAAAGTGATCAGATTAATGGGGGGAATCTACTGGGGTGTGAAATTCCTTTTGCTTAGGAAACTGTGTAAAACACATGTTGGACAATGAAAGAGTGTTCTTAGAAGGTACAGCTGTTTGTCTACATTAGGCTAGGTAGACATTTGTTGTCACATACTATATCTGCCCTTATGTATTTTTTACTCTCTTGTTAAAATCACCTATATAAATAAGTGGTTTTTTTCTGATATATGAAAAAAACCCTAACAACAAAACTCCAGAAATTTAATTGTTTCTTGTTTTCCAGTCCTTTTTCCTACCAATTAAGAGCTAAAGAGTAGCTGTAGTTGTATATCGGAAAGCTGTCAGTCACTGAAGCAGACTGATGTTTTATTTTGGATTCAAGAAAAGACTAAAAAAGTAATGGAAAATCTTTAGCAATTTCAATATTCTTACCTTAAATGATTTGTGGATTGTTTTGGTTTTTTTGCTACTGTATTTGTGCAGCAGGAAATCTTGTGGCTTGGACATTCTGTGCTTGACTGATATTTTGCTGCTTTTTTTTTTTTTAAGGTACATGGGAATAGGACTTTCTGCTCAAGGGGTCAACATGAACAGGCTTCCTGGTAAGTCACTGTTAAGGTTTGTTTTGGCTTACAGTCCATGTTAAATGTGCATTTGAAATAAAGATTTTAATTTATATATGTATGAATTAGTGAATGTGTGTTTCTGTTAATAAAATGTCATGACTATAAGTGTCTTATGTCTGTAAGTTTCAAAATATTGAGTATTATCCTAAACTGAGTTACTAGTACTGTTAATGTAGCCATGATGATTTTAGCAGATAATAGAAATTAATAGTAATCTAATGAGTAATGGGTAAGATGATGAGCTTTAAGACATGCAAGCTTTTTGCATCTGAAAAATAAGTAGCAAAATAATTTGACATTTAATCTGTATATCCCACTTGACAAATTTACATGAAAGAAGCTGAAAATGACAGGAAAATTGGCCTGCCATATTGTCTCTCCTCTCTTCTTTCCCTCTTCCCACTGAAAAACTAGAAAAATGTGATAGAGTGGTATTTCCAGTTAATATTATTGCTTCCTTTGTTTGAAATGTTTGTTTTTAGAATAGCCTCTAAGTTGGTTAAGTAGCTTCTTTATTTGGTAAAATTATGATTTCTAGATTTGGATGAATGTAGTGACTTCTGCAGCAGGAATTCTTTCAGCTGGGTATGAAACTAGAATTTGTCTGCGTTTGGTAGAAAGTAAATGTTCTTCAAGTGCCAGAAAGAATGACGGCTTGTTCCCAGTGGCGGAGGCTTTTTTTGGTCTTGGGTGTGATTTTCTTCTGATGGAGTTGTTTTAAAGCTGAAATGTGTGTTCAACCCTTATTACGCCTCTTGATATCTCCAAAGGAGAATGTTTTATGAATGTCCTAACAAAATGAAGAGCTTCCATAGGGTTTGCATTAAGACCCTTGTGAATTCACTTCTCAGTGGGGATTTCACTTTCATCTTCACTGGCAGCTTGCATATTCAGGGAGTGGAACATGCTCATTTTTTTTTCCTTATAACCTCCAATTGAAAATGTTGCAGCATTGGAGCAAACTCCTTGACTGTTGGCAAAATATGCAATTCTCTAGCTCTGTTATAAATTTCTGAAATGTGTATTTCTATAGCTATGTTTCTGAAATTCTGCTAAGACTGCAGATGGAGTCTTAGCAAGAAGATAAAAAGGAGACTAAGACAGACAGGGTCCTTGGATGATTTCAGAAAATAGCCAACTTTCTGGTGGCCATTCTTTTAATTGCTGAGTTTTGCAATGGCTGCCTTATCTGGTTACTGAAGAGAAGCATGGAGATCTTGGCATACGTGACTGAGCGTTTGGGACCTTTTACATTGATAAAGAAGAAATTTTGAATCGTAGGCTAATTGCACTAGTTAATCAGTTCAATTAAAATTTCACCAGTGAAACAAGCATTGTTGTTTAGTGACAAATGTCAGTGCAGCGTGTGGGCTGTTCATAAATCACAACCATGGTTAACAGTTGCAGGTAGACTTTCCTTTTCCAGGTACTGCTTTGATAACATTTGATCGACCTTGAGAGTCTTCTTTTGGCCACTGTCAGAGGCAAGTCCTAAGACCTGGTGGTTTGACTGGGGCACAACTTTTTTTGCATGTTTTTCTCTGGTAATTTCAGACCTGCCCAGAGATCTTGTGGAACCTCTAACTTTGGAGGTATTTAGGACTCAGCTGGACATGGCATTGACCAACCTGATCTAATTAGACCTCCCTTGAGCTGGGATTGGACTACATGACTTCTGCAGGTCCCTTCCCTCCTTAGTTATTCTACACTTCTATGATAACTCTGTTTTGGGGAGAATGGTTTCAGTGACACCCATGTTGTAAAGAATTCGCATCTTACTGCAAACTAGATTTATTAATAATTCTTATGACAACTATAGCATATACACATTGGAGGGAGAATTAAGGTCACAGGTCTTTATCCACTCAGAACTAGGCCAGGGAAGGAGGAAAGCAGGACGTTGCCAGTTTTCTCAAGTGATACTTGGTTGCAAAACAGTAGGGAATGTCCAGATCAAGATGGTCTGGTGTCAGTAAGTATGGAAGTCTCAGTTTTCAGACAACTCCTCTCTCTGCAGTCCCTCTCCCCTCAATCCTCCTGACCCAAGTGGGTTGTGTGCATGTGCAAGATGAAGCATGAGTGGGGTGGGATTGTTTTGTAGACTTGGCCTGTAGACTCCTGGTTGGATTGTGTTTAACCTAGGATTCTCCTGGCATTATAACACAGTGTCATGGTTTAACCCCAGCCAGCAACTAAGCACCACACAGCTGCTTGCTCACTTCCCCCTCACCCAGGGGGATGGCGGAGAGAGTTGAGGAAAAAAAAGGAAAACTTGTGGGTTAAAAGAATAAAACTTGTGGGCTGAGATAAGAACAGTTTAACAGAACAGAAAGGAAAAAAATAATAATGAAAATAATAAAATGACAATAATAAAAGGATTGGAATATACGAAACAAGTGATGTACAATGCAATTGCTCACCACCCACCGACAGGTGCCCAGTTAGTTCCCAAGTCCCCCCATCCCCACTCTCCCCAGTTTATATACTGGGCACGATATCATATGGTATGGAATATCCCTTTGGGCAGTTTGGGTCAGCTGCCCTGGCTGTGTCCCCTCCCAACCTCTTGTGCCCTTCCAGCCTTCTTGCTGGCTGTGCGCGACAAGCTGAAAAATCCTTGACTTAGTATAAACACTACTTAGCAACAACTGAAAACATCAGTGTGCTATCAACATTCTTCTCATACTAAATCCAAAACATAACACTGTACTAGCTACTAGGAAGAAAATTAACTCTATCCCAACTGAAACCAGGACACACACACACATATATATATAAAAACTGCACACACACACACATATATATATATATAAAAACCATGGTTGAATACTAACCTGAGATGGTATGTACTGAATAGGTACATATTAGGTGTGCTGTCCTGAAATTGAACAGCCAACGTAATTTCTTCCCCCCCACCCCCCCTTTAGAGACTAAAAATTAGCCAAATCACTTCTGATGGAGGTCTTTAAAGCCCAAGAGCTACACAGGCAGTGTTTTGTGGCCAGTTTGTATCAAAGTCCCTGTATACTATTATTTCTAAAGTGTGTGTGGCAAATGTGGAATTCTTTTCTCTGAGTGAAATAAAACATGAAGTGAACTTGAGACTACAGATAGTGTTTATTTAGCAATGAATTGTACAAATGTGATCCTATGAACCTGTTGTTTGTTTGATCACATGTATATTATGCTGCCAAGAGTGGTTCTGTAGGCATAGTTAGGTCAATCTCCCATCATCTGTATAAAATGAACTGCACGGCTCTGTATTACAGCTCGATAATTATCTTCCTGGCTTTTGGAGAATGAGTCTGATTTATTTTTTATAGTATATTGTTCAAGTAACTGAAGTGAGAAACATGTGTCAGGCTTAACCATTATCAGGTCCTTCACAGCACAGAGTGAAAGACTTTGGAGTCTTGACTTGGCTTCACATCAAAGTGTAATTTTAACTTTTTGTGACCTGAAACCCTGCCAGGTTTGTCTCCTTAGACCCTTTCTAAGTCACTTCTGCTTTAACAGATCAATTTTTGCTTGGTGTGCTGGCAGGGCAGTATGCGACCCACTACAAATAGTGGTTTGGGAGCCCAAAGCTTGGTATGGGAGCCAGTTGGTCCGTTTCTTGTTCCTACTTTCAGTGGGGATCCTTGGCACCCTGTCAGTCCTAATTCGAGGAACAATCTTGCTGCTTGGTTCTGTCTCAAACTCCTTTCTCTGCCCCCCCCGAGAACAAACACTGGCCATATCCAGTTCCAAGTCAGGGCATTTGTGCTTTATGCCAAATTTATTTTGGCTTCAGCCCAGCTCGGTGTTGGTGGGGGTAGTGCTGAGCTTTCTCTGAAGGTTGGAAGTGTGGTTGGAGCAACCTGAGCATTTCCTTAAACTACCCCTCTCTGTGTTGCGAACAGAGACTGCTTTTAAAAGGAGAGTGCCCTGTCCCTGTTCGACTCAAGGTTTCTGTGGGCTGTGCTTTGAAATTCAATAAGCAGGTCTGAAATTATTGTGGGATTTTTACTGAAGTGCCAACTTTTGTGGTCCTGACATATCTTGATGATTTTATTATTATTTTTTAAATTTTTAAAAGACATTTAGAACACTTACTAATAAACATTCTGCTTTAAACTAGTAGCTTTTATTGAAATGGCTGCTTGCTATTTTCCCCGCATACAATTTTTTTTTCACGTGTGCTCAGCTTTTTGGTATCTGAGGATGAAATTACATGTTACAGCTGAACTGATCTAACTCACCGTCATCAACGAAGAGAAACCCGACCCTTCCCCCCCGCCCCCACCTACAGCTGCACAGTCCCTCTTCTTCCCTTGTGCAAGCCCCTGGCTCTGGCACTTGTCACCTCCTTGGCCAGGCCAGGCCAGCTTTCAGGCCTGGCAGGAGCCTGCCTGCTTTTCTGCTGTGTTGGGATTGTGGCAGGCTGGTTCCTTCAGAATTCATGGAGCAATGCTCTTACCTTTGCATCCTGAATGCAAGATCTGAAACGTCCTTTTTTTTGTTGGTTTTTTTTTTTGTTTGTTTGTTTTTTGTTGTTGTTGTTGTTGTTATCATTTAGCCCTGAATCCAGTAAGTTTTTCTGAGCCCAGCTGAAAACGCCTTTGTGGTTTGCTACAGGTTTCACCTAACCTCCATAAAATGGAGAAGATAGGTGTTCCTGTCTTTCATATGGATGAGATGTGCACACTGGAGATGATTCTCCCCTGCACGTGGTATTCTGCACTGGTTCAAGTCCTTCATACTGTTGAGAGATAATGTTTCATTTGTTCTAGCTCTTTGAGGGTAACCCAGCAGGAACATAAAGCCAAGCAGAAAGGGAAGGAGGGATGATTCTCTATGGTAGCAGCAAGGTCTTAATTCAGCCTAAAATGTTGTGAAACCATAACCTTAGGCATACCCTGCTTCAGTTTCTGAAACAGCATAGATAGAATCTGACCAATCGCTTTTAAAGACTTTAAACACCCTCTGGTTAATAACTGACTTGCCCTGCTATGTGGCATTGCACATGTTAAAGGGAGTGCCAGCTTTCGTTCACCATTGTTTTGTTTTATGAAACTTTAATTATTTTGTCACCTTACTTTTCAAATGAAAAGATACTGCTTGACTTATTCACTATCTACCTGCTTCAAACTCCTTATTAAAAGAACAAGCTTTCAAATTCAAGAATGTTTTATAGACTTGAATTAGAGTGCAGCCAGATAAACCAGCAGAATTTGGTGTGCAGAAACCTGCTCCATATTGGGATTTGGCCTCGGGGACTGTAATGCCTTAAGCCAGGTCAGCAAAACCAGGAACAGTTTGTCCAACTGTCCTGTGTCTTTGTTCAGCAAAGGGCCCTTGTGAGTGATCTGTTTCTGTAGACACTTAGATAAAATAAAAATGAGCACTGGGAATTAAGACTTCCCCATGCTCCCCTCCTCTGTGAAAGCCATCCGTCCTTCTCCATAAGCCACCATCATGATGAACAGGCTTTCCATTTTGTTAGGAGATCCCTTCCTTTTCCTTTGCATTCTCCTGTTGCTGATAGGTTTCTGTTGACATTTATAGATAGGACTTTTTCTTCTTAGCTTATCTTGCATGTTATCAGAGGAGGTGCAAGCAGAGGAGCAAGGCTACTGAGGAATCTGTCTTCCTGTTCCTTCCTTTGAGAGGAAGAAGATACTGGTTTCTCCCCTAGGGATACTCACAAGGGTTTTTCAGGCAAGTGTGCTTCCTTCCAAGAGGAACCGGAGAAGGGAGGCTGGATAGATGTTGTATTGTAGGAACCAGTGAGAAACTAAGGGAACTGGGCTTGTTCAGCCTGGAGAAGAGGCAGAGAAGGGATCTATCTAGTCAGCAGCCTTTCACTATCTAAAGGAGCTTGCAGAGAACATGGACCCAGGCTCTTCTCAGAGGTGCACAGTAAAAGGAAGAGAGGCAATGGGCACTAGTCGCAACATATAAAATTCTCATGGGAAATTAAGTGTTACTCCTTATCAGAGCTGGGGATGGGTTACTGCAGAGGCTCTGTCCTCGGAGATTTTCAAACCTCAGTTGGACGAGGCTGTAGGCAGCCTGATCTAGCTCTTAAGTTAACCCTGCTATGAGTGGGAAGTTTGCCTAGGGACCTCCAGATGTTTCTTCTAGCCAGTTTTGTTTTGTTTTTGTTTTTTGTTTCTGTGATTGCCAGGGGATCTTTCTACTTCAAATGTGTTTAAATAACTTAATTTCCATGTATCAGAGTGTGCTTTGGGTTGTTACTTTCTGTGACACCAATGACAAATGAAGGACCTGTGCTAAAGGACTTAGTCCAAGCGGTAAATACAATAATTATAGAAGATGAGACCTCACCAAATCATCTGATCTGAAGCTAGTTCAATTATGCATCAGTCCTGCCTGACAGGTGGGTGTCTAAACCAGTCTTTCATTATCTTTCTGGCAACTTCTTCCAACAGCATCCTTATGTTGGAAACATTTCCTGATGACTGAGCTGAATATCCCATGTAGTCCAAGTCCATTACTCTTGGATCATGTGGAGGTGGAGAATAGTTAATTTCTTTCCTTTTTGTAGCTGTATACATGAAGACCTCTATCACTGCTTTGTGGTCTTCTCTCTAAACCAAACGTCCCTGGCTTTTCACCCTGTTCTTATGTTTTCTTGATTTGTGGATGCACTGGATGCATCACAAGCACCAGTGTCTTGCTCCCTATAGTAAAAGAAAACATTAAAATTCAGAGCAAGTCCAGGAAGTGGCTCTTATCCCATGCTGCAAACAAGGGCAAAGGAAAATCCTTGCCAAGCTTTCACAATTTCTAAGGCTTAAACAGAAAGATGAGGGGAGGGGAAAGGAAGAAGCTAGATGGTTAACTGGGAAAAGAAGGGCCTTTCCCCTTGGCTTCTAGAGCAACCAGCAAAAGCCCTGAAGTATGGGATAAAATATATGAAAAGTATGTAGCAAATAAATAGTGATTCAGTCTGCTTTCAAATCCTCCTGGCTAAATCAGCATTTTGGACACCCAGCTTGATTTTTCTATCTTTAGAAGTAATTTCTGTTAAGTTTAACTATTTATGCAGCTGATCAAGCTTTGTCTTAAAATACCTTATGGTATATGTCCTGCTGCAAAGCTCTTCCAGAACTGTCCTTAAAAACAGTTTACCAAAGTGGCACATGGGATTTCCATACATTGTCTTAGTAAAGTCTTATATAATGGTACTCACACTTCCTTGTCTCTTTAGTAAATATACCTCAGAAGTAACTTTTCTTCTACTCTATTTGCTGTGTTGAGGAAATAGAGCAAATCAAAGTTTTGCTTTTAGTTTAGATGTAATTTTAATTATGTAGTCTATCCTTATTGCAACTTGTGGACATTTTAGGAAGGTAGATGGGTAGAAAAAAGGATGAGAAAGCAGTGGCAGTCCAAGCTGCTGACAGTGTAGACTCCATATGTCAAGGCTGAGTGAGCAGACATCAGGCTATGGGCAGGCTACCTGTTGTGCTCAGTGCACATCAGCTTGAAGTAAAGCTACTCATGATCAATGCGTGTGGAGTGTGTAGGGAACCTTGGAGCACCATGGAGAAACGTGAATTCTGTTCCTTCCCTCTGTTATTATCCATAAGGAAGGCTTAATGCTGTAAAGAAGCATGGAGACATTCAGTTTGCCTCCCCCTTAGCCCCTGTTTTGTTCTTAGTGTTGCTGTGGCTCTTCATGGAGAACTTGAGACCATTGAGGTTTCTAGTTAAACCACTCAAATTATTCAAGAAAGGCTGAAGGAAGCCTTGTGATTTCTCAGAACGGGTCTGAGTACTTGCTTTTACATGGGCATTGCTTATAGTTCTCTTTTTCTTGCCTGTTTTCCTTGTATTTTGTACTTGCACTTTGTTGGGTCCTCTTCAGGACTGAACACCATGGAAACCTTTGAGTACTGTTTGATAAGAGTTTTGCGATAGAAGTGGTTACTTAAGTAATTTAATCAAAGTGGTACCAAAATGTATACTTGGTTCAATATTTAATACTTTCTATGGAAACTTGGATCTGTTAATGCTAATTCTGCTAGATTGGTAATGGCAATGCCATCTATACTGTGTCCTGCTGGAGTTACTCAATGAAGAATTAGTATATAACCCAACTCTGCTTGCCACTCCACATTTAAACCTTTCCCCTTGCTAGCCAGGAGGAGATTTAACTTGTCAGGAATTTTATTTTATTTCATTTGTGCAGTAAGTATAACCCAGATTGAATAGGACCTAAATCTTCATTTTGGTATGTGATCTGCATATAGATAACTGTAGTACCCGTAAGGACATAAAGACATCACTTATTTAGTACCTGCATAAATTATAGAGTATGGTGATTAATTTTTGTATGTCAGGTTAAGGAAAATACAGGGTTGATACTCTTTTTTTTTTTAATAAATAAATGTGCATTCCCCAAAACCACTTATGGAAACACCTCCAGGACTTAGTTACACATGCAGTCCTTCAGCTGGCTGTGCCAGTTCCTATCCACGAACTTGCTTACAATTCTGGTACCCTCTCATTTATCCTAGCAAACCAGTTTGTGGGGCTGCATGTGAACTGGGTCATGTAATTGGGTTAATAATAATGGGTGGGGGGCACTGCTTGATTTTGGGGTTGTTATTAACTTGGATCTGTTTTGTTGCCCAGTTGATCAGACAGGTAGTGCAGGTTGAAACAACTCCTCTGTGAAACTTTATTCTACAGAAACATGTGGGTAACAGTGGTCTGAGATTATTTTTGATACAAATATTACTCTCACCTAAGATATGTGCTGAAAACCTTAATTAAAGACTGAGCGTTCCTTCCAATTAACAGTTATCCAGCTGATCATGGAGACTTTTTTATGAAGGAGCATCTTGGTAGGGCATACTGGGCTGAAGCTAGCTTGGCTGGCTGTATCTCTCTAAATTTTTATCTGTCTCTGCCTTTTTTCAAGTTGTTTGAAGGTGATGGCTGGATACCTTTTCTTTTGGTGATTAGTCAGATGATATTTGAACTCCATTGGATTATTTTTTTTCCACTGAGCTTTGTTTCATTCAGTCACATAGTGAAGCATTGAAAACAAATGTCAGTTAAAGCATATGCTTGTTTTGCTGTTACCCATCGGATACCTTATAGTCCAAACGATCAAGGGACTGAAGGTTTGTGAAGCTACTGAGCTCAGAAGGGCTATTAGCTATTATTAGAAGTGCTGTGTGCTAGTAGTAGCAATGCCCAGGGTATGGAATGGTGTCATGAGGGAAAACTCAAATGTGGATGATGGAAGAGAATCTTATCTTGGGAAATTTCTGGGCCAAATGCCTTCTAGCTGTGTCTGGTTTGTTGCTGGTGATACCTTAAAGAGGCTGTGATGTATGTGCCATGGTTATTAATGCCCTAGAGTACGATGGGATGAGAGCATCTACAGAAACCCTCTTGGTGGTAGTGGTGGAAGTTACCTGAAATCAAAGGACAGTGACTTCTTGCAAAGAAAATGTATTGTAGAGGAGTCCAGTGGTAGTCTGAAGTACAGGCCACCAGAAGGTCATTCACAATAAATTGAGGGGGATGCTGTTAATCACTCCAAAATACAAAGGGACATGAAAGATTGAAGCAGAGAGAGACTCTGACCTGCGGTGGCTGTAGGAGGAGGGCTGTGATCCTACCACTGCTGTCTCCGCCTCCCCCGGCTGAGCGAACCCTAGATGTATTTTGAGTAAGACAAGCTGGAACATCTAGGAAAGTGTCCTGTTGCTTAAATGCAGGTTACTTGGGAGTAGTTAGCAATGCCAAAACTCTGAGGTTCAGTAGGAGCTGAAGGGATAAAACAGCCTGAGAACTACTCCAAAACCTTCACTTGGGTAGCCTTGTTGTTTCCAACTTAACTAGGTTTTGACCTGAAAATGTAATTTGTATCTGTCTTCAACAACCTAAGAGGTTATCGGTATGTTTAGAAATTGCAGGTTTTAGTGCTGTGTAATGGAAGAAATGAGAGCCGAGTGGGTCAGTGTGTTGGTTCAGCTCTGGAGTTAGTGATCCATTTGTGCAGAATGGATTTTTAGAGGAATTCCTCACCACTTGAGAGTTTGTCTGGATGGGTGAAGATTATTATGGAGCTTAGAACAGTGGTGGGTAATAAACATACACTGCCAAGAAAAAGATATGATAGATTTAAGATTTCTGGCCTTTGTAAGTCATAGCCTTTTGGATTTGTGTACCGGAGTGTCTTATTTTTGGAAGTGGGGTGTATTTTTTTTTAAGTGAATCTCCTGGTTGTCACCACTTGGTGTACTTTTATTTACATCTTCAGTTGTGCTACCCTTGTTTCTTCTAAACTAAACTGAAAGATGTGCTCCAGGATCACAGTTGGTGCACCCTGGCAACTAATAACTATTCACTTCACAGGATAAGGCTAAGTAATACAAGGTACCCATCCCCATTTAAAAAAAAAAAAAAAAATTAAAAATCTCATACTGGAGAAGTTGCCCTGAAACTGGTTGAAACTGGTTGTTTCATTCTTGAATCTGCTCTTGCTGTGCTGCACCATGTGCTATTTTCAAAGTAGCTTTTGATTATTTTTTTTTTAATTAAAGTCCAAATGAAGGTCATACTAAAGAAATGGATAAGAAATTTGGGCTTCTTATAATAAAACAAAAGGATTTCCTTTGAACTTAAGCTTTCACGTATTTTTAGTGTAAGAATTTATCCCATATGGAACCAATTTCCTGTGTTCAGTGTATGTAAAACTTCATCATAGGAAACTAACCTGAGAAATGCTCATTTTCTGTTTATTCTGGGCATACCTGGTTTATTTATATTGCTTCTTTTTTCATCTTCACTCTCAGTTCTATGTGTATATGTTACCTAACTAAATTTTAAATGCACCATGAGTGCCTTGTTGCATCTCTGTTGAAGAATCATGATCTCCGAGTTCCTCTGGCATTACTTAACTCACCTTCATCTTGTTTTCTCTTCCTGCTTCCACTCTCTGCAGATCAGTAACACCCTTTAAAAAGGTTGTTCTTTCTCAAAATTGTATGATCTTTATTAAAAAAAATATATATTTTCTACATATCTTTGTGAATCTTGTGTTTTGTGATTGACCTGTCCGTTACCAATAAAGGTCTGCCAAGCTCCAGTTAATTGCTCAGTCATCTTCTCATCCTGCGTAAGCTTTTTCACTTTCCAGTCAGTGTTCCAAGATCCTAGTTTGCATGCTGAGGTGACCTGAATTTGTATGAAAAATCCAGCTTGAATATTGAAATAGATTTGATGCGTTTGCTATTAATTCATTCATATCCCATCTTCAGCTCCTAGAAGAACTGGAAGTTCATTCTTCCACATTCTTCAATTTTTCACATATCAATAGTGGGCTTTCTGACAAAGTCTGGGTTTGCAAGATCTAATTTTGGAGACATCCAAAGTTACAACTTGCTGGTATACGATTAAAAGAATTAACAGGGTGTACTGTGTGTGAGTGCATTGTGGTACAGGAGGGGAACGTTGTGGACTGCATTTGTGTACAAGGATGGCTGTGATGGTTTTGTTATACGCATTGAGTTATGTGAATGGATGTTTTAGATCAGATTGTGTTGTTAGGGCATTTGAATAACCTGAACTCAGATCAGCCATTCTTTTAAAATGTTTATATTCTTTTGAAATCAGTAGTTTGCAAGATTTTTGGTTTTGAGGAGCATAGTAGCGTTTATCTTCCATGCCACTTCTTTGTCTGGCCATGGTGTCTTGCATGGGGCTGGCCTTGTGTAGGGAAAAAGCTTTTATGGACCCTGGCAAAAGTGGTCAGCTCATGTCTTGCTTACCCATAATCAGCCCTAGAAAAAGAGCATGATGTCCACAACACCTGCAGAAGGGAAGTTGTAGGGACATGGAGAAGTCCAGCTTAGGAAGCTTGAGCTGTCCTGTTGGGTAGATCCTTAACCAACTTTCACTACAAACACACTCAGCGGGAATTGCAAGAAATGCACAGATTTGTATGTTAGTTTATGTACCATTCCCTCCTCCTTCCCAACAGGTCTTGTTTTTTGGAGTCGTCATGCTGAAGTGTGGTGTGTAGGATCTGTAGTTTATAGTGGATGGACTCGCACAGCTTTTATAAGCTGTCAATAATCAGCAAAATGAGAAATGCTGAACTGGCAGTTGTATTTGTACCTGGAAGCACGTGCAATTTCTTTCTTTACCCTCACAGCAGCCAAAGCCTCTGTCCCCTTGCACTTCTATGTTCTGCTCATTAGGTGTGCCTCCCCTAATGAGGTTATCTTGCACATAGCTGGATACAACTTGTTTAGGTGTGGCATGTTTTAAAACATGAGCCTTCTGCTAAGAGCTGATACTGGGCAAGTTGGCATGGCATGGAGGAGTTAGATATCTTAAGTACAGTGCGTGACACGTGCTGAAGAGTGACAACAGAGTGGTGATGATCAAGTCCTCAAATGAGGTCAGACCTGACACTCCTCAAATATGGCCAGACCTGACACTCTCTATCAGGTGTGTACAGAGCTGAAGAGTAACAAAACCAGCTCCCAAACCACAGAATTGGGGTGAATAACCTTCTGAATTTAGGTTAAATTTAATCTCATGTTTTATTTATGACTATTTATGTGAACATTAGGATTGTATAAATTTACTGCCTTGTTCCCCTTCAGACCCACTTCAGTTCACGTGTTTGCTTGTATTGATTGCATTGATTGCCCTGTCTGCAGCCAGGAAAACTGCTGTCAGCCATTTGGTCAGGTTTTTAGGGAGGCATTGTTTTTATTTTCTTTCGTTCTTTCTTTTTCTTTTGGTCTTTTCAATTAGACTAGCTTTTGGGCACACACACTTGAGGTTTGAATGGAGGAGGCAGATTGAAAGCTGAACTTTCAGTAACTATGCTTCACCCTGGAATATTTGGGAAAGTGCTTAGCCACATCATTCAAGCTGAACAAAACCATTAATCAGTATTTCAAGGCAGTAACCCTGACCTTGGAAGATTAATCAAAGAAAGTGTTTCCATTTGGCTATTAAGCGCTCAGGCATCAGTGTGGGTGAGTAAGTGATTCTTACTCAGAGGGTATGGCTGTCCTGTGCTTTTCCATGCCCTGATTTCTGTGCCATAACTCTTCTGGAGATGGATTGGCTCCTTGTACAGGTCCTGCACTCTTTTCTCATGCAACATATTCCCAGAAATGTATGATACAAGTATGCTGGAGCCTGCCTTTGCGTGGAGCTTTCTGTCATCCAACAGGTTGTGTTGGTTTTGTGCCATGTGAAAACAGAGCTTCCAAAGCAGAGTGGAGATGGCATTGCATAGTGGGGTTTGTGATTTGGCCTCCATCAATACCGCAGGTTGCATCTCCAGTTGTACACAGATTATGGACAATCCAGGTAATCTTAGTGACAGTTAAGAGTTGACTAGCAATTTAGAGACAGCAGTCTAGCTGTCAACAAGAGTTGTAATCAGAACTCCTTGTTTTTCAGGTTAAAAAAAGTGTCTTTAGAGTGGCTGTACTTATTATTTGAGTCTTTCAGATAAAAGGTAACATCAACACAAAACTAAATTTCCCTACAACTCAAACTGATAGTTAGCAGCTATTTTTACTGATGGATAAATATGTTCCTCTTCAGAAAACCCTGTTGCTTTACCTTAATTGATGTGGAAAGTATTTAAGGAGCTTCAGTTTACAATCTAGAAGGCCTTTTTGCAACCCCTTAACATCATGAGATGTTCTTCTTCTGGAAGACTTCTCTCTCTATAAGGTCTTGTGTTTGTATAAAGATATTCTTTTGTTCATAATTTTCTTACCTCATTAAATACCATTTTAGGGATTGTTTTTAATAGTTGCTAGATGCTAGCCCCTTGCATTCTGTAGTGAGCTCTAACATTGCTTTCAGCTGAGTCATTTAACTGCCCTGCCTCAGTGTCTCTGTAAAATGATTCTTGCCCGTTACCCTGAAAGATTTTTCTCAAGGTGTCTTAATAGTTTATAAAGATGTTCTTGTCCATTGGCCAAAAGTTGAAAAGTTGGCCTGTAAATGAACATGTGAATTATTTAGTATGTTGAGATTGGAAGCCTGTCTATGTGATAAGCTTTTGTATCCAACTTGTTCTTTGCCCCTGCCACTTAATAGATAAATGGCAAAACTCCTCATCAGACTTTTTTTTCATCCCAGTCCTACATTGTTTTGCACCTCTGCTCTTCTCTCCACCCCCTCCAGTGTAGTGTGTCAGGGAATATAATAGGTATAATAGTACAGTGGTGGCCTGATCATGCTAGAGAGCTTTTTGAGCCTTGCCTTTGTAGATAGAACCAACCTGTTTTGTAGTTGTGCTTTAACCATGTTATGCTCTTTACAGGGCTATAAATGGCTTGTAGCACATCTTGACCTCTCTGGTATAGGGAAGACCAGATCATGTTCTGACTCTGGCAGATGACCCATCGAGCTTGTAAGTTAGGAGGGCTTGCCATCTTCATTCAAGGAAGTAGAATTTTTATCTTGATTACTGTATCCTGTGGTGAGGTGCCTGCTAAGTAATAGTGAAATGGGTTAATTAAAAAATCTTTGGGGCAGGTGGAACAGACCATTCCTGTTGACAAGGTATTGCCTGTGTTGCAGCCATCCAGAGCCTTCTGGTTTTGTTTTTTCTCTTTATGAGTCAATGGGTAGTGTCACTTTTATATAATTAAGTGCAGACTGTGGTTTGATGTTGTTTTGAAGGCTAGTTAACATGCAGTAGCTGTCAAGTGGTAGGAGTTGCTGATCTCGTCTAAAAATTGCCATGCCAGATCAATATTGTTAAAAGGAAATTTTACAGTGTTACTTTCTGCTTATAGTCTGCAGTGGACCAGGCAATGCTTGTTAGCATCCACATTTTGCTGGATCTCCCAAACTCTCGCAGGCCTTTTTAGCTGTCTTTCTTGGAGTCTTTTTGATCTTTGGGTCACTGTGTCCTTTTGTTCCTGCTCTCTGTTAATATGAGAGATGCCTATGATTCCTTTTTTTCTTTTTCTTTTTTTCCCTCTCCTTTGGATGCTTGCCACATTTAAGTCCTTCTGCCATGAGATTTGATCTGAGCTTTGTCTCTTTTACAGTTCCAAGTACTTTATTCAAAAACATGGAATAGCCTCTGAGCCAAACCTACAGCCAGGCCTGCCAAGAGTCCTGCACTCTTTGATTAGCATCATCTGGTGTTGCTCTGTAGGGGGCCAAACCGGCCGTGGATGAATCCGCTTGATCTGCTGGGAACTGGAGTGAGAGGGAGGCTGCTGTAAGCAGTCCCTCATTGGGATGCATGCAGTGATGTGGTGGTCTGCACCATTACCTTGTACGTGACTCAGTGTGATACTACTAAGACTATGGGATCTGAGTACGTCCAAGCCCTGCTTTAGGAAGTTTGTCCTCCATGGGGTGAAATGGTTTTATTTTCTGTATACGCATTGGTCCTGTAGTGCAGTGTTTGGGCTTCTGCTGCATTCAAAGTCATTTTGCCACTTTGCAGAAGAAGTAGAAGCTCTTATGAGAAAGAAAATGTTGGGGTATTACTAGGTAGGGTTTCTTCATTTCCTGGTGTCCCTAGGTAAGTGATTTTTAGGGACTTTTTTACTTTTTTTTTTTTATTTTTTTTCTTTTCCCCTTGACATGTTCTAGGCAGATGTCCAGGCCCTTGAAGTTCTGCCAGGAAGATGCTGTAATATGCTAAGCACACTGTTCCCCAGTCCTATTCCTGTCCTGCAGCTGGTGTTGTGACTGTACCTAGATAGTTGTTCCATGCGTGGACTGTACCTCCCCTATTTCCACCACCCAAAATCTATAGCATAAGTTGCTGTGGCCACTGAGCAGCAGCTATTTTTGTAGGCTGGTTATAGAAATAGAAGGATGTGTTGCAACAGTAATAGTTGATTTGATTCTGGAGCACGGTTGAATGAAGAACAAAGTTACCTCCTTGCTCTTGCCCAAGCGTCTGATGTTTGTGCAACTTCGTATGGTTTGGCATAAATGCTATAAAACTGAACTACAGCTGAGATGCTGCAGCTTGGGGCAGATGCTTCTTGGGGCAACAGGCTTTTCTTGACCAGGCATTTAGCTTCTAAGGCTGTAGGAGCACAGGTGCTTGCTCAGCCTTCCCTTTGCTAGGGGCAGGGGCATGCTTTCACTGCTCTGGGCTAACGTACACCAAAGGCACATCCACTGGGAGAGCCAAGACCACTGGAAGATGGTAGAACAGTCGAAAGAATGTGGTTCTGCTTCTGCTGTGATAACAGCTTCTTTCCCATGTTTATTTTTGTCCTGTCCTCTCAGACACCAGCCCCTGCCTGGGACTGCTCTGCCCAGGACATTGTAGAAGCAACTCTGAACAGCAACATCCTACTCCTCCCTGCACCATATTCATCTGTTCAGCCTCTGTCTAATGTACCCTCCCCTCCACTGACATCATGTTCTGCTGCTGCCAAAGACCCATAGCTGGCTGGGCAACAGCAGCCTGCATGGTGCAGTACTTGGGAAATGGTCCTGCCTCTAGCCAGAACGTGGTCTGGTCCAGCATCGACTCTGGGCTCTGTAGCTGGCCCCACCCTCAACATCCCAGCCCCCAAGCACTGTACAAGCAAAGTTTGTACATCTGTTTCTGCTGGACTTTGGATTCAATAAATCTTATTAAAATTATTTTGTTTGGTTTATTTCAATGTGTTGACACAAGTTCTTGTCTGTCTGCAGCTAGAGTTGGCACACTACTTGCCCTGGCATGGGCAGCTGTGGGAAGCTAGGATTGCTGGCCAGAGGAGTGGGAAGAGGAATGCCACAGGCAAAATACTGGACAAGAACAGGGAGGGGAGAAAAATGAGAAGTGTTTCAAAGTACAAAAGAGAGAAAGTAGGTACAGATAAAATTTGGAAAGATGCAGACACTGCAAAGCCTGTCGAGTAGTCACTGGGGTCTGTCCTGAAGTATAAGCCTCCAAGCTCTCACATTACATAGGATACAACAGCCACAAACCCTATTTACAAATCTTCAGATTCTTTCTGAGGAAATTCCATCTCTTCTTCATATGGCCAAATGCATACTTCACCAATACCTGGTTGCAGGTCAGGTTATCACTGAATTTGTTGTGAGCAAGGCCCTGCCCTTTGCAACAGCTTTTTCACCAGGTACCGATTACCTTGAATGTATGGGCTGAGCTGCAGTGGAACATATTTCTCCCCTCAAATGTGCATGGGCAGGGAATGGTCCATGTGTCCGTCATAAAGCCCATCTGTCTGCCATCATTTTAAGCCTAGCAAGTGGCAGAGTAGGAAGAGTCCTAGGTGACAGGCTGTAACTTACTGAATCAACTATCTTTTCCATGATCGCTGGGCCTTGCATGTCTGTCCTCTGGCATGCTATCAGAGGAGAACTCAGTACAGATCCCTGTGAATGTTGCCTTCCGCGTAATCCTGTGTCCACTGGCAGGTCTGGCATGTTTGAACCTTGATGCATAGGGGGATGTCATCAGTTTGCGTTGTTCTCTGTACTCTGCGGAAGGAGCAGCAGGCCAGCAAAGGCCTCTTGCTCGTGGTAATTTCCATCAGGGCATCCTGCGCTGCATTGCCTCTGTTGTATATGGCCTGATGTTACATGCTTTCAAAGTTGAGCAGTGTATCCAGGTCCTAGTGTTCCCACATGTGTGATGCCAGTTTTACCCAGTGCCTACCAGAAGAGGTTCTGTGCACATGGCTGACAGTCTTTAAATGGAAAGCTAAAATGATGTGTTATTTCCACAGTGCTAAGAGGTAAATGATGTCCCAGCCCCATAGTACCACTTCCCAGTTGCTGCTTTGTGATCTGCCTGATCTCAGAAACAGAATGTAGGCCCATCACAGGATGGATAAGTCAAGAGTAAAGCAGGGCTGACAGTGAATGGGCAAGGTGGGATTGAATAGGCATGGATGTAGGATAATTAGGGGTACTAGTAGCACACTTCATCTATCTCCAATGCTCTCTTCAGAGCGAACATTTATGGTTTGATCCTGTAACTGTGTCCTGAAGTAACTCAAGTCTTTTCTGCCACGTGGTCTGGCATTGCATAATTCGGCCTGTTTATCAAGCACTGGCAATGGAACTTGATGTTCATTTTTTTTTCACTGTGTGTTGGGATCAGGACAGTCTGCCGAGAAGATCAACGTATCTGCTTTTTCTTGTTAGCAGGCCAAACAGAACTTCAGTTTGGTGTTGAACATATAAAAAATGTCCTCCCAAGTCCTAGTCATGGTTTCTGGTTTTCTTTCTTCCCATTCTCTTATTGATTGCACAGTCTGAGCTATTCTGCATCTGTCTGGCTGTTAATAAATACTATACATATATTTTGGGTTTGGTGGTTGAAGTGTTCAATTTAAAGGTACGTCATTTTAACCTCTTTTTGTTGACTAGCTGCTGAGGTCCTACCTGCAGAGTGGTTCTGCCTGCATATTTTACATGTTCAAAGTGCACTTGTCTTCAAAGTGAGCTGTAATGAAAACAGGAGCCTTAGGCAGGGGTTTTAGGTTCTGCTTTGACCACTGCCATGGGACAGGTGGCCAAATCCTTTCTGTTCTCTGCCTGTCTCCCCTCTTTAAAATGACTTTGTGCTTTGGAAGAGAAGATGGGGAAGGAAAAGGAAGGAATGAGAGAACTGTGCTAACTGGACCCTCCAGCCACTCTAGCTGACTAGATTTTAGTAACATTATGGTCCTTCGGAGGTCCGTGATCTATTTTTTCTGAGGAAAAGAAAAGCACATTCTCCAATCTTGTTCAGATTTCTGAGGTTTTGTAAGGAATCTGCACTTGTATTTGAGAATTTTTAGACTTGGTCAACTGCACTTAGGTGTGAAGTGTCCATTGCTGTAGACAGCAGCTATCACCAGAAATGGGATGTTATTTAAACCCCACAGCCTTGTTGGAATGAGTTTCTGGTCAGAAACTGTTCATGCATGGGTGCTCCCAGGGTTTTCTTAGAAGCAGCTGCCCCTGCCTCACCAGCCCAGGATGGACTGCTCTAGCTGTTGAGGATTGCGAGCCACTGGGGGTGGTAAGGTGAAAGGTGCCGGAGAGGAGCTGTGCGAGTGAGCTGAGGCTGAAAACACTGGCGGTGAGATGGCAGATGAGGATCCGCGCAGAGAGAGCATTGTCACAAGAGTGTTGATGTGTTTTGGAGTGATTACAATAGCTTCATGGAAACATCAGTTCAGTGGTAAAAAGGATAATAAAGGGGAAAATGCTAGGATTAACTGGCAGAGGGCTAGGGAACAGTACAGAGAACAACTACAGCCTGCTTCTCTTCTCCATGCTGCACCTTCATCTCCATTCTCAAAAGCAACACTATAAATCCAGAAAAGGTTCAGATGATGATGGTCAGAAATGGAGGGAATAGCTAAATAAGCCAGGAGTCATCAGTCTGGAAAAGGGATGATTATGTTTAAGAGGCATATTTTCATGCAGCTTGCAGTTATACTGTGAAACTCCTTGTTGCAGGATAGAGTGGATGGTATGAATGTGTACATGTGCTTAAAGGAGGATTGGACAGTTTAATGGAAAGAAAATCCTTTGAGGAGTACTAAGTGAACAGAATCTCCATCTGGCTCAGTATGTCTCTATGCTATGGGTGGTTGGAAAGTGGTAATGCTGTTCAGTAAGAGCATGGTACATGCATGTCCTATGCTTATGCTGTCTCACTTCTAAAAGAGGATCCTTATGTGTGTTGACCCCGGTATCCTGTATGGCCAGCCTTTTTAAGAACATGCAGATAAAATCTCATCACTGCCTTCTGGGTCACAATGGTGGCTTCTGGAAGTACTTGAGTACAAGTGGTCCAAAGGTTAAAATGTCCAGCGAATTTGCAGGTGTAAGCGTGGGGAAGGCATATAGGAAGTCTGATTCAGCCCTTATTAAAGCAGTGCTAGATTTTGTAAAGGAAGAAAGAAGCTATTGAGTAACTGGAGGTGTGAATAGTGTCGTGGGAGTCAAAGAAAAGGTTGTAATATCATAGACCTATTACTAGGTGGCGATAGTAAATTGTTAATGATGCAGAAAAGTCCCAAATTTCCAGCAAGTGTTTTTGTATTTGGAGGGAAGTTGGAGAATGTATTTGCAACATACATGTGATGAGTTACTCCCCACTCTGCTGGTAATCCAAGATAATGCCAAACACTTTCAATAGGGATACACTATTTAAATTAATAGGCCCAGATAACTTTGACCTAGAAGTATTAGAAATGCTGGCTGTTATTTCTAACATTATTAGGAAATTTCAGAAGACTGGCTGAATTTGGCCAGTGCTGGAATGACCTATATGCCATTGCCCTCATGTTTATTCAGGGCAGAATTTTAGAAATACAGATACATTATTTGATTAATAAATAACTAAAGGTTAGGCATATAATTAACGCCACTCAGCTTATGTTTATGGTGAGTACAGTAAGTTCTCTCAATACAAATCTGGCTTGTTTTTTTTAAGATGACTCTGGTGATTTGATAAGGCTGCCAGTCTAGATTTAAAACACTTGGTGTTGTCTCAGGACCAGATTCAGCACTGCACAACATTTGAGTTGAAAATGTTAACTCTGTATATCATTAGCAAAGTGCTGGGTGAGCCGAGATTTCCTTAACTGGTGATAATAGTGGTTGTCTGTGGAGAATAAGATTCAGATCAAGCTTTTTTGCAGGCACTGTTGCAATACATATGAAATTTGACACTGCCCTCAAAGCCTTTATTCAGTCACTTCTTATTGGAGTTCATCTCATCAATGCGTTCATAACCACCTTTGGTGGTACAGCAAGTACTGATACTGTGAAGCAAAATGTCTTACAGGAGCAGGAGGAAGTTTTTTCCAGTATGATCAGTTGTGATCTGTAGGTAACGAAACATTTTTTTTCTTATACTACAGAACCTGTAGTGTCTGCATCAGCACAAGTATTTTGTGAAGTTGTCCTCATGGTTGGGCATGCTGTTGCATTTCTCATAGTAGCCTTATCTGGTGCATGATGTGTAAGCATCTGAATACTTAGACATAATTAATAACGAATTCTTACGAAATGCTTTGTAATGCCAGGAATGTTTGTATGCAGAAGAGCTAGAAGTTTGTATTTGGATTGTATTATTAAGTAGCTTAAGAGAGAAATTGATGAGAGTTAGCATCTGGAGTTACCAACAACTTCATTAGAGAAGTTCTGAACTGACACACATGTAACAGGTCTGGTTTGGGGGAGACTAAAATAATAGGTCAGCAACAGCTGCCTTTCACAGGCCAGCAGCAGAGAAAATAAAAGGGATAGTAGAAAGGAGCCACAGTGTTAAAAGCTCAGTATTTCAATTATATTTTTACTGGATGGAGTCTTAGCAGTGGAAGTTTGACAACAGACTCTAGAGCCCCTATCACTCCCTCCTTTGTTTTTGGCAACCCGATTTGGCATCATTTTTGAGCTTGCTGAGGGTGCTGTCTGTGCTGTTGTCTCTGTCTTTCATGGAGATATTAAACAGGACTGGTGCCACTGTCAACAGCTTGTTTGGAGCTGGTCCGAGGGAAGATGGAGCTGACTCTTGGGACATCTCAGTCTGTTCCTGTGGATGTGTGGGACTTAACAGAGGAAATTATTCACCATTTCTACACTAGGATTTGCTAGAAGTCCTTCACACCTTTCACTCCCAAACTTTGCCCTAAGGTCCAAAATCTTGGACCGTGGCGTGTTTCAGTCTTGCTCCATTCCCTGACTTTCCCCTTGGCATTCATCTGGTGTGGTGCAATAAACAGAGGGCCTTGGGCATGCACTGAATGTTTCATGCTTTTCTGAGAAACCCTGAGCATGTGGGTCCATTGATGATAAGATACCTGAGTACATGTAGCTGGGCATCATTTTACAGGATTAAATTTCTAATGCCCTCATGTTGTTTTTGTAGAATCATGGCTTGCAGAAGTGCTCCAGCCCACCTTCATGGGGCTCCTCTCTGTGGTTTGCAGTCATTTTTTGCCTTATTGCAGGATGTGTGGCTTCTACTTTTTAACCCTTCTCCTCTCAAGGTCTTTGTATTTCTTCTGCAGTCCTTTTGCCAAAATCATGCCTCCACATTTAACAGATTCTGCACTACCCTTAGGTTGTATAAGGTCAGTAGATGGTCAAAGCACCTTATTTTGCTTCTGCTTCAGTGGGCACAGTCTGTCTAAGGATCCAACCATATCTGCTTAAAACACAGGGGGTTGTTATTAATGTTGTGTCTGTCTCAGGCTTTTTGATAGAAGTACATCTCTCTGTGAGATGTGGTTTTGATTGTGTAATTCATAGGAATGCTCTAAAGAGCTGGAGAAAATCCTGGTTCTTCTGGAAGTCTTATAATAAGACAGAGTATGTCATGCTTTCTTTAAACTCTTCAGTAAGAGGACTGTTCCTCGTGACTCCCTACCTGCTGTAGCTGGTCTCCTAAGAGAAGAAAGGATAAGCCGTCTTGAGCAGTTGTGGCAAATGAAGTTGGCCAGCATGGGTTAGCAGATTGACGTGGCATTTGCTGAATCACTGTGTGGCCACAACCATGGGAGCACTGTCCTGTCCTCTGCAAGAGGGGTATGGGAATCCTGAAAAGAGAAGACCAGTGTGTTGCCTGAAGAACATTTTAGCTTTTAAAGGATGCATTAATCTCTCTCCTTTGCAGTAGTTTGCAGTTATATCTGGCATTCCTACATATAAGAAATTTACAAAAGAACTTATAACAGAATTGGGATAGAACAGAAAAAAATTAGGAACTCAGAATGATGGAATTACTGTGAGATGTAGAAAAGAGCAAGTGGGCAGGTTGCAGTCCCTAAGCCCAGCTTTAACCCTAGGCACAGTGTTACTGACAGAAGAAATAAGATACTAATGTTAGAATTGACCACTTTGAAAATTGCCCATTGACATTTAAGGGTTGTGTTTTAAACTGTCTACAGAATGGGAAATGTTGTTGCCCAAGGGGAGCACAGAAATCCTTATAAACTGTTAGAAGGGAAGTGTAAATGTGAGAGTGCAAAAATTGCCTCAAGCCATTCAGTTATGCCTGTGAGCAGCACTTATGGACAAAGCTGCAATTGGACGAGAATTATTTTATTAAATGGTTTTGCTGGAAGATTGTGTTAGTGTGAAACACAAATGTTTTACAAAGAGGAGCTTGTTTCACTGCAGGCAAGATAAAGCAGAAACAGGGTTTTAATGTTTTTTTTAAACAAAAAAAATATTTGTCAGAATGACTTTTGGCAATCTGTTCTTTTCATTTCTCATAAGGGGCAAATGAGGTTGAAACCTGAATGATGTGTTATGATTGATAACCATTAATTTCTTTTCAGTTACTAGTGTGTGAGAATTAATATTGGGATGAATCAGGAGTGGGAATCAAAATTTTGAATTTCCTACCAGAAAATTGTGTCCTGAGAGCTGTAGTTGCCATGTCATTCTGCTAAACTGGCTTCATTGCTGACCTGTTCTTCTGTTTTGTCTTTTGCAGGATGGGATAAACATTCTTATGGGTACCACGGTGATGACGGGCACTCCTTCTGTTCTTCAGGGACAGGACAGCCCTATGGCCCTACATTCACCACTGGAGATGTGATTGGCTGCTGTGTTAACCTTATCAACAATACGTGCTTTTACACAAAAAATGGCCACAGTTTAGGTAAGTGAAGCAAGGTGTTCTCAGGAGAGGAATGCTCCTGCCCTGCTCTCACTGCTGCAGTTTAATACTTTGCATGTCTTGTAACTCGTGTCCCACATTTGTGGGTAAGATTTAAGAAATGGGAGAGAAAAAGGGCACTAAGCAGCAGTCAGGAGATGTAAACCGGCTCCAAGACATAAATACTTCCGGCACATAAAATGGTTTCTATGCTGCTCCATTTGTTTTAAGTAGGTTAGGATTGCACCCCCAGCTTTTGCTCCTTTCTTCTGCTACTGCACAGCCCGTGGGAGGATAAGATGGCTAATGGCTGGCCAGCAGGGAAATAAAGAAGTGGGGAGTTTAGCTAATGTATTATTCAACTGACTACAAAGCCACTATATCAGTGCCTTTTCACTTCTTAAAGGGTCTTGTCTATCTGTAAGCCTTTAACACGTTGGTCCAAGCATTCCCAAAGCTAGACGTTAATTCAGCATAAGAAGTCTTACTTAGGCACTGACCTGTAATTTGGTTCATTCCACAGTTATTTCAGTAGTTCCTCTAAAGTTAAAGGCTTCAAAATTTTGCCCAAATGAATCTCTCACAGATGTTTTCCTGGCATTCATCGTATCTGATTTGTCTAAAATAGAAAGTTGTGGCCATTGTCACCTAAAATGTCTTTCCCTTGGATGACATATTCACCCCAGATAAATTCTTATGGTGGGGTTTTTTTTGTCACATAAGACTTGCGGTAAATTTTGATAAGTTTGTCTCGCTTTTTGCGCTGGAATTCATTTGGTTTCGTAGGGACAGGCACTCCTTTCCTTTGCTTCTCCTGACATTGCTG
Source organism: Astur gentilis (assembly GCF_929443795.1). Taxonomy (NCBI): domain Eukaryota; kingdom Metazoa; phylum Chordata; class Aves; order Accipitriformes; family Accipitridae; genus Astur; species Astur gentilis. The sequence goes on from NC_064886.1 coordinate 9,414,669, forward strand.
TGTCAATTCATCTTTGTTGAATTCAAGATGAAGAAGCTGGTAGAAAAATACCTCACTCAAAACATTTATCTGAACAAAAGTTGTTTTGAGCTACTGGCTGGGCTGAAGGAAGGAGTGGGATTGGAGTGCAGTGTATGTCTGGAGAGTGCATAATTTCTGATGAGCTTTTGGGAAAAGTACTGGGCTCCCCCGTACAAGAAAGAGATGGACATACTGGAGAGAGTCCAAAGAAGGGTCGTTAGGATGGTTAAGGCACTGGAGCATCTCTCCTAGGAGGGAAGGCTGAGAGAGCTGGTACTATTCAACCTTGAGAAGAGAAGGCTCAGGGGGGAATCTCATCCATGTATATAAATACCTGAAGGGAGGCTGCAAAGAGGATGGAGCTATACTCTTCTCAGTGGTGCCCAGTGCCAGGACCAGAGGCAATGGGCACAAACTGAAACACAAGAGGTTCCCTCTGAACATCAGGAAATGCTTTTTCACTGTGAGGGTGCCTGAGCATTGCGCAGGTTGCCCAGAGATGTTGTGGAGTCTCCATCTGTGGAGATATTCAGAAGTCACCTGAACACAATTCTGGGCAACCAGCTCTGGGTGGCCGTGCTTCAGTAGAGGGGTTGGACTAGATGACCTCCAGAGGTGCCTCCAACCTCAGCCAGTTTTATTCTGTGAAAGTAGCAAGCTGTGCTACAGCTATAGCAGAGATATGGATCTGAGATGCAGGCTTTTCACCTCAATCTCAAGAAAGCTCCTTCCTCTGAGGCAGATGCAGAAAGGCCTGGTGCTCACGCAGACAACTTCTTTTGGAAATTTCAGTTTTCCTCTAATTTCATACCCACTGTTTGTTGATTTGTGAAGGGATGGTTGCTTAGAAATGAGGCACGTGCCTTCTGAGAAACTTTCTAGATTGAGTCTGTGACTGTGCCTTCAGCAACTAGTCCTGATGCTTTGCAACATGTCAAGAGGTCTTCAGCCCTGAATGGAAAAAAAATAATTCTTTGAGCATCCTTTGAGACTTGTTTTTAACATTCTAGTTTTATAAATGGAGCCTCTCTCAGAAGCCCAGTGGAGAGGTGCTCAGAGTTGAGTGTCTTATATGGCTTAATTTTTGCAATTATAACTATTTATCAGCCAGACCATGTGTGATACTGGGGGACTCCTAGTGAAGTCTTGCGGCTTACGACCTAGTGAGATCAGTCACTAGTGGAGACACTAGCAGTCATTTGTAGTCCATAAGTATTAGTTAATTGCCCAGATTTCTAATAGCTGGGTTATTTGAAATTTAACTCAGATTTGTGGACATCGTCCTTGTTAGTCTGGTACTGGGAAGACAAGCAGAGGTGTGAAACCAACAGCTGATGGTGTAGAGCAAGAGCTGTTGCTTAGGAATGAGACAAGTTCACTATACAGTAGCAACTAAGGTACTGAAATAGTTAAAAATATTTCACAAAATCTGTCTTTTTAGTTGCTGTCCTTGATTTTGAGTGTGTGTTTACACAGAAGTAGTATAGTGGTTTGTGCTGTGCTCCTCTGGCTGTTTTCCTTTGTTTGTGGGTAGTTTTCCAGCTTCACTGTTTTTTAGCCTGACGGTGCTGTTGTTTTTTGTCACAACGAAAGTGTAACGGTCAGGAAGAGGCCAGGTCTCCTATTTAATGAATACAAATTTGTTCATTTGAAAGTCAGTTTCTTTTTAGTGACCAAGAGTCTGCAGAGGAGAAGGGGTGTCAGTTGAAAAGTTGTCCCTTGCTCTGTTCTCTGTTCTGTTCCCAGGGCTGTGTTGTGCCTGAGTGTCTGAACAGATGAAGGCAAACAAAGAGCACAGTTCAGTAACTTCTGTATTCCATTCATCATTACCATCCTCTGATTCTTTGCCTCATGTCCTGCTCAGAGATTTGTTTTGTTTGGGACATTTGGAGGTCTTTACAGCAATAAGTCGCCTGATCTTCCTTTCTTGATTTTTAGTGCTCCTTTTCCTTCAAAGACGGGTTTTTTTGAGTGGAAAGCTTGTGTTTTCTAATCTGACACTGAATGATCCCTTGGGGAGCAGCCTACCCCAGCAGTGAACAATGCCAGTGGGAAGAAACAGGAAAGGAAGGGAATTAAATTATACTGTGCTTAGAGAACAAAGTAGATTATAAGCATTGTTTTCTCCTGGATATCCTCCTCTTGGGCTCTTCAGATGTATGATACAAGACATGAGATGTATGAGAAAATTATAGGTAGGAGACTCTCCTGAGCATTCACAATTGGCTCATTTGTGTACCAGCTCCTCTTTTAGCTGTAGTGGCATAATGGTTGTACTCAGAGAGGAGAGATGATGTGGTTAGAAGAGACAGTGATGGAAGTACTATGGAGTCACAGCCCAGTCATTGCTGGGCTGACCCCCCCTCCCCAAATCTGCAGGACCATTTTACTATCTTTTTACAAAAGCAGAATTAAAACCTCAGCCAGGAAGTCTCTTGTTAAGGGCCAGTAGTGTCTATTTGTGCTGTTGATAAAGAAACACAGCATTCATGAGAATTGCTTCCAGTTGAATGTTGAGAGCGTGTCTGAGCCCCGTAAGACCACAAATCCCAGTCATCTGGCTGTTACACAGCTTCTCATGAGCACTGAACAGGTAGATGTGAGAGAGGGAGTGAGGCAGGTCTCAGCAGAGGAACCAAGGACAGGTGGAGGCAGGAGCAATGATTTATTTGTAAGTCAGAACACTTTCTGCCTTAGTGGAGGCATCTCCGTGAAGATCTTGAACATTTCATGATTCTTAATGCTAACCTGAGAATCTCATTTCTGTGTTGTGTAAACCCAAGATTTACCAGGAAGAGGATGAATGTGCTTTTTCTTGATGTTCCCTGACACAAAGCCGCTGAAGCTGATATCTCTCCTCTTAGGAAATCAGGTCATTATGTAATCCTGCTGCACATATAAAAAAAATAATTATGAGACTAATCAGCCGCTTTGCGATGCCAGCTAGCTTAACAGCAGGGTTTCAGGGCCCTGTATATGGGCATTTGAATTTGTCTTGCTTTTAATGGAATTACTGTAGCTTTGTCTTTCCCTAAAGATGATATTCTCTCTTCACCATTTCATCCTCTCCTTTTCATCCATTAATTAGACACCTCCCTTTGTTTTCCCTGCAGTTTCTCCTGTTGCTTAACTGTGATCTTCCATTGTCTCCATACTTTTCCATTTCATCAGATCCATCAGGAGCACTGTGTAAGAACTGTTTTCTTGGCCATCACAAATTCTGGATGTTCTGGTTGGAGCTAAGTCTTGAGACGTCACATGAGAACTGTTTGACATCGTATGTAGCCTTAATTCTCTGTTCTGGAAAATGTCTTGAATGTCTTCTGGCTGCTGATGAAATGCTTTTGACAAGTTCTAAGCAGAGTCCTGGTGAAAAAAACCATGATGAGATGCAGCTAGAAGTGTGGTGAGAGTGAATTAGGAGAGAAAGAGGGAGAAATGTGAGAGATCTTGGGGCTCCAGTCATTACACAGAGAGTCTTGGACACAGGACGTGATGAGGGAATGTGACTGCTACAGGTCTCTGGGGTTAAGTGGATGAGTTTGCTCAGAGAATAATGTAGGAGTGTTTCAAATCTCAGACTTTGACAGCAGACCAAGGTAAATGGAGCAGGAAGGCTATAAAAAGAGCATGCAACCCTCTGAAGTCTTGGCATAGAAAACTTCCATAGTCTGAGTTCTAGTGCAGGCACTTGGAAAGACCAAGTTAACCTGTAAATTAAAATACCCATTCTCAACCAGTTTAGAGATTAACAGGAACATCAGAGTTCATGAAGAAATCTGCTTGTCATAGGGATCCACAGATGTCCATCCCAGCTTTGCCCAGGTTTAACAGGTTTGTCCTCAAACCAAGTTTGCAGAGAGCAAGAGCATTGAGAGGTTTAAAACAGGCTTTAAAGAAGAACCAGATTTAAAATGAATGGAAAATATCAAACTTGGCTCAGCCTGGTTTCTCTGTAAGAACAGTTTTACCCAAGTGGCTTGATTGGGTGATAACTGTTTCCAGGAGCATGTAGAGCTATGTGGGTTTAATAGTGGTTCTCCTCAGCAGCAAATTGTAAAAGTATTCAAGTATTTCATGGGCTGACATTTCCTAGTCTACTTTTTAAGATGCCCATCTTGCTGAGTGTGTTGTTGCTTATTGCAGTCCATCAGCACTGCTTACGCATTCTCTGAATTATGATTACCTAAACAGATGCTGGAGGAGTATCCTGCCATATAGGAAACGGAGTGTTGTGGCTGATCACCCAAATGTATGTTGTCTTGTGCAAATTGAATTCTGAAATGTATTGGGAAGAAAATGGCCAGCTGTGTGGCAGACGATGAATGTTGCTGGGTGGAGGGTAGAGTTGGGCTAGAAGGTCCACAAGCATGTTGTATGCATGGGGATGTGTATAAGTGTGTGTTTGGCATGGAAGGGTGAAAGTCCTTTGATTAGATGGCAGGTGAAGGTGTCGATTACACTGTCCCCCAGCACTGAGCCTTCATTTAATCTCCTTCCATCACTGCCTTGATGATCAGGTTAACCTCGTGGACTTACAGGAGAGGCTCTTCACACACTCACTCTTGCTTCCTGACCCCTTGAGCTGTCCAGTTCTTATGTCTTTAAATTTATGAAGTTTGTTATTTTAAATTTGTTCCAGACTTTGGAGGTGCTGCAGAGAAAGAGCGCAGTTTCAAATTCAGCTGCATAGTGAGAGCTGTGATTCTTTTGCTTTCTTTTGTTGACTTTATTGAATGCAGGTGTGTAGCAGTACCAATTCAGAATGAAATCTCTAAGCAGACATATTTTGTGCAACAGACCTAGTTCTGTATGCATAAAGCATTTCACTGGTCTTAGTAATGTAACAGAGGGTGCAAAACATACAAATGCCTTAATTTAAAGGCAATGTAATAAGTTTATTTATAGAATCGTAGAGTAATTTTCATTGGAAGGGATCTCTGGAGGTCATGCATCCAATGCCCTGCTGAAAGCAGGACCAACTAGATCACATTACTCAGAAACTTATCAAGTTTTGACTGTCTCCAAGAATGAAGATCCCTCAGAGAGCTTTTCTGGTTCCCTGATCCAGTGTTTGACCACATTCATACTGAATTTTCTCCCCCTAATATCTAATCAGAATTTCCCATGTTGCAACTTGTCTCTTGCCTCCTGTCCCCAGTCACCATGCATCTCTAGGAAAAGTGTGGCTCTGTCTTTTTGGTACCCTCCCATTAGGTAGCTGTCGGCAGCAATAAGTGTCTGAACAACCCCTGAGTAAGACTGAGCAACCCAGTTTCCTGTAGCCTCTCTTCATCTTGTTTGCCTCTGCTGGACTCACTCCAGTTTTGCTGTCTGTCTTGAATTGGAGAGCCCAAAAGTGAACATCATACTCCAAGTTTAGACTCAAAAGTGTTGAAGAGAAGGGAGCAATCCCTTCCTTTAACCTACAGTCTTAGCAATACAGCCCAGCTTGCTAATACAGCTTGAGCTACACTCTTACTAATACAGGCCAGGATGTGGTTGACCTGCTTCACTGCTGACTCCTGCTCTACTTGTTGCCCAGCAGGACCCCCTGCATCCTTTTCTGTAGATCTGCTTTCTCTCCATTCAGCCCCAGCCTGTCCTGTTTTCTGGGAATATTACAACATGGTGGAAGGGCTTTTCAGTTGCTTTTGTTCAGCTTTGTGAGGTTTGGGCTGGATCATTTCTCCAGCCTGTTGAGGTCCTTCTGAATAGCAGTATGCCCTTCAGTGTATTGTCCACTCTCCTGTTTGATGACATCTGTGAGCCTACTGAGAGTGCACGCCGTCCCATTGTCCAGGTCATTAGTAAACACATTAAACTGTATTGGCCCTACTATCGATCCCTGAGCAACAACGCTTGGACTTTGAGCTGCTGATCACAACCCTTCGGTCCTCACAGGCCAGCCAATTTTCCACCCACCTTGTAGTCCACTCAAAAATTGTATGCTTGTCCATGTGCTGGATGTAGCTCCCAGACGTACAGCAGCTACATGAGTTGTCATGGGAAAGCTGGGCCACCTTTGGCTCTGAGTGATCCTGGGTGGCAGAGGAGGACTCCACTGGGCTGCAGACTGAAGGAGGTTGGCCTCATTGCAGTGTAAGGGTAGAAACAAGCTTTTATCCAGCTGAGCAAAACAAGTGCAAAGTGAAAACAGGTTTGAGTGAGGAACAATATTTGGGCAAAGGGCTGGGGTGAGCTAAATGCTTACTGAACATTTTTCTCAGCCAGGTATTCAACGTTGCTTGTGTACACAATTTTTGGTTGGGTTGTAGAAGGGGTACTCAACAGACAAGGAGCAGACTGCCATGATGCTAATTAAACCTATTGACTTTCTGCCAGGCTGTTCATTAAACCTTACTGGCTATTTATTTAGTAAAATATTCAGGATTTTTTCCAAGCATTTGATTTTGTATCTGTGCTGTTTCAGATAGTAATTATTTGTTTCCTATGTTGACTCCTAAAATTGGTTCAAATTACCATTTCAGGCTGATCTGGTAACATTACATTGCAGCTTTTGATTAAAATAGTCCTAACATTAAAAACGGAGAACGATGTGCTCTTGCTTCTGTGCAACTGTTTCACTGCCGCCTAGAAGGGACTGCTGTGTGGCTGAGAGGTGGGATGTGTGGAAGAACTGGACATACTGGTGTGGGTACCAGCCTTCCTCTGGCTGGGGACAGAAAGCATTGCTGGGAGTACGCACGGGGCAAGACTGCAGCTTCCAAATTGACTCCTGAAATGTTAGCTTAAAACATGAATTAAGCTCAGCCTGATAAGGTGAACAGGGCATGGCAGCAGTTTCCCCTCTGCTGTTGGTGAGGGTGACCCAACACCCATGGGTTAGACCTGCTGTAGCTGGCCAATCCATCTCACCGTGCTCCTGCCTCACTGCTGGATCTCACCCATGGCAGATGGAGGCACACACACCACGGGCAAGGGAGGAGAGGCACCCTCCTTCTGAGTGGTAGCTTGCATCTAAATCAGATGCAGAGCATTGCAGAGCTATGCCTGGGGGTAGCCTGACTCTAGCTGAGTGTTGTGTCTGGCTACAACTCTGTTAGTCATCCTAGGCAGTGACTGCCTCTGCTTAAATACCTCTTTTCTGGCATGCCAAATGTAAATAAAAAGGGAAACCATACACTTTTTTTCCATCTCTTGTATTTGGAACTGTAGCAGCATAGTTGAAGATGAAGCTGTTCTTTGCACAGTATTTCTCAGGTGCTCCTGGCTGCAGCTTGGTCCGGTTGCAAGGCTGTTCCCCATCTGTAATGCAAAGTGTTGAATGTTCATTCCTGTCTCTCTGGCTGGTAAGAACTAGTTATAGCCTAAACTGAAGCAACATTATAGTAAAACTCTGTTTCTAAAGCCAAAGTGAGTCTTGAAAACTAACTCCATAGTAACAGAGGGAGAAGCAAAGAAAAGAGGAGCTGCTTTTTAGAAAATCATTTTTTTGGGAGAGATGTCTGGAACATTTAGGCTTTTCCCTGAACCTTTCTCCAGATGCAAAACCTTGGAGAGGAGGGGACTGGGGAGGGAGGATACTTCTGAAAATGACAGGTGGTGAAATGCAGGGTCAGAGCTGGGATTTATTGAAATGCAGTAATGTTTTGTAGCATGTTAAGGATGTAGTCAAGCAGGGAAAAAAATCCTTTGTCTTTTTAATTCTAATATTTTTCCCCTCCACAGGTATAGCCTTTACAGACCTCCCTGTAAGTACACCTATTTTCAGTATTTTAACTAAGGGTGCAAACAGAAGGGAGGGGGAAGAGTGTGGGGTGTGATTTTTTTTTTCCTGTTTGATGCCCTGTTAAAAAAAAATGGTAATGCACATTACTGAATGGTGTGAATGCTCCTTTTTCTGAAACTTCATAATCCTGTGGCTGGGTTTATGGGCTACTCACATGCCTCCCCTCTCATCCCTCATCACCTCTAAGAATTTGTTGCTCCTTCTCCTGGAATTAAAGCAAGGATTCAAACTTCATTACAGATCACTGTCTTCCGAATGCTGCTTTGACTGTGGGGAGTATATGTGCAAAGTCATTGAGTAGCCTCTCATGTCCCATCATCAGAGAGCCCAAAAATGCCTAATGTTAGTATTATTCTCAGCTTCTTCCTCTCACGTTCAAGTTTTACAGCCATGGTGAAGTTGTTCCTTTACCACAGTGTGGTTAGGGAAGGGTATTTCTGAGAACGAAGGTCAGGCTTAGCTGGCTGTAGTGTGTGTCCTCATTGCACGGGATTTTGACAAGCCTCCGCCCATGATAAGTAACCAGCTCATGGAATTACTGGAGGAATGTATTTGGCATCCATTTGGGGTTGATAGTTACTCTTCTGATTCACCAGCCCTGATACTGAGTTACTCTTGAGTGCAGTGACACCAGCTGACTTACACCAGGCAATAACATCTAGCTGGGTCTTACAAAAGCATGACTTTCACCATGGGTCATGAACAAAAAAATGGTTGCTCTTTTTCAGACCCAAGTGTTCCTGGACAAGGAGCAGGTGTTTAGGAAAAGAAGATGAAACCAGGTCAGGTGTACACCAATACATCCACTGCACCCATTTCTCTCATACATAGAGCTTCTTGTCCCTGAGGTTGCACTCCTGTCTTTGTACTTGATAACCCCAAATTAATTTCCTCTGAGGAATTTCTTATTTTCCATAGCTTGTTTGGGCCTCCAAAGTGATCTGTTTTCTTGACTGACTTCCAAGTTGTGTGGAAGAAGGCTTCCTTTTCTTTGTTTTGCACCTCCTGCCAAAAAAATTTATTTTGTTCCTCTCATTTTTGTGTTGTGAGAAATAATGACCAGCACTCCCTGTTCACCTTCCCAATTTGAGATTGGTCTGCTTCCCAACGGGATTTATGACTTTACAGATCTCTCCCATATCCCAGCCAGTGTCTGTCTGAAGGGTGTTCCAGTTATTTAATTTGCCTTTTCACATCAGCTGTCAACACAGCTTTTTTTTGGGTTCCTGGGCTCTTTGAACTTGGTAACGTTGCAGTGTATTCTAGACCAGAAACCTCTTTATGTGGGTTGTTTCAGTACTTCAGTCACTTAGTCCAAATACAGTTTATGAAAGTAAAAGAATATTTTACCTGTCCATGAATATTAACCTTCTGGAGTGAGGTTTTGTGACAACCTTGCATCCATAGCAGCAAGACGCTTCTATGATATACCCCTTAGTTTTAGGTGCTCTTTATTTTCCCTCTGGATATACATTACATTAGGAGTCACAGTTTTACCATATTACTTCTAATTTTTTCAACGCTTTGTCTTCTCGTTTGGCTAGACTGCTTCTCTTTCTGACATTAGAGTAGTCTTCATGTTGGGGTAGATATATGATTACTATTTAGGCTCTTATCAATCAGGAATAGCTATCCAACACACATACCATTGTTTTGTCATTTAGAGCTAAAGTGTTGCCATAGGGCTTCAGAGCACAGATCTGGCAGGCTGAAGTCACCTGTCCTGCTTAGCTTAACTTGCGTCCTTTTGATCCAGGAGTGCACAATATGCTGGTGTATATACATTTAATGTGAACTTGTAGGCTGTTCACCCTGGTGTTCAGTCTCTGTTACAAATAGGGGATGAACAGCTGGGGAAGCAGATGAGACAGAAGGGCTCGTGCAGCAGTGAGGTCTTGCAGTGCAGTTGAGATTGAATTCAAAGCCCTCCTGAGCCCAGGGCATCCCCCCATCCTGCTGTTCCTTGATCTCACCAGATCATCCTTGCAGGATCTCATGCTTGTTTGTGTGTCCTGTGCAGAGGAGATGTCATTTTAGTGTTAAACTGGAAGAAGACCTGGTCAGGTGGGTTTTTGCAATCAGGTATTCAAATGCTTTGTGACAGAGTCTCCAATAGTTAAATGGTATCTCTGTGCCTTTTACCAGCCAGTTTGCTGAGCTGTTTTCCGTGGAAATCTCCTTCTGACTTTTACAGCAGCAACTAATCCATAACACTGTTTTTCTGGACCAGTAAGGAGAACAGTGGATGCCCTATAGGCCTCCTCCTATTGAGAATTATCCTCCATGAGATAATTTGTCTTTAAAAAGAGGGTGAGAGAAGCTTGCCTGGGTCATTTCACCCCCTAACTGTGGATGGGAGTGATGACAGGAGACTTGTGCCTCCATGTGGATTTTGGACCTTTCTCTCCCTGTGCTAAATGGCTCAGCTGCTCTGTTGCAGCTTCATCCTGAGGATGTCTGCACCCAACTTCCATCACTCCCATCCTCCTTTTCCAATATCCTTCCCTTAATTACTGCCTTCTTCCCTCACCCTTGCAGATACTTTTGTATTTCATGTCCTTTTCTGGCCTTCTTTGCTCCCTCTGTCCATGGCTTCTTGGTTGTTCTTCCAAACATTTGAGGTTACTGCCCTTTCCTGAAGAAGGGGATGCCAAACCCAAGGTAGACTTTTGGTTTAAATATAATGACTGTCATCAGAGACTGTAGAAGTCTTGAGGTAGTAGGGAATTTTAAGTTGATATAACTTGCAAGTGGTATTTTTCATTTATTATAGCATTGTGATCCAGTCTTGAACACTATATCCACTCATTATAAGGTAAAGAGAAAACATCCATCATATGAAAGACATAGAATGTAATCTGTGTTCTTCACCTGCTAAAGCTGCAGTCTAAAAATTTAATTTTGCAAACAGGAATGGAAACAGCAGTCTTACCTGAGTGACCCTTGAGGTTCTCTGGTTTGAGCAGCTTGACATGCATTTTTTTGGCTCTGGCTTTGTTCCATACCTCATTACTGAAATCCCCCAGGGAGAGGCTGTAGGTTGAAAGCTTTTTCTTGCATTACAGCCCATGTGATGTTGAAGCTGACTGGTAGCACACATCAGTGAGAAGCTTGGCCAGTAAGCGCCATTACTTTTACACCTTTCAAGATTAAATAACTTTTAGGGTTGGCAGGTCAGTGAGATTAGACAATGAATTAATTTGACCCTTCAAAACATTACCAGTCTAGAAATTGTTTCCTTGAAGTGCTTATGCAAAATTCCTCTTTCAGAAGCAAATGATAAAGACAATAGTTGGCACAATATTAGGAAGTTCAAATGGATATTTTCCATTGAAAACCACATTTTGTTGTGGTAAGTCTCACACACGATGAAGCACATTTGCTTTAGCTTGCTTCAGTTCCTTCTAAAGTGTGTTTGCATTTGTACGAAAATACAGTGAGGGAAAAAAATTGCATTTTGGCTTAGCACAGGCTGAAGTTAATATAAAAATAACTGCTTGCAAATATAAGCGACTATCCCACAGAGGGAGATTCCCCCTTTTTTACCAATTTAAGTCCATGCTTAGGCCTAACTCTCTTATTTACACAAGTCCATATCAGGTTTATCCTGCCTGGCAGTTTGCTGAAACAATAGGAAATGTAAAAAAGCAGAATGTGGAAGAGCCCAGGGTGGGATTGCAGGGGTGCAAAGGTACAAGGGGGTTAAAAAACAAGTCAAGATGAGCTAGGGGGTTGTGAGCAACTGGCCACCAACATCAGAGGCAAGAGGTGGTTCAATTGTCACAGGAAAGGTGTGCCTGAAGAACTTGGCAGGAGAAGCATCTGCCTGCCCAGTGGGCTCTGGGATGATGTCTCCCTGCATCTGGCAGGGTGGTGGAGATACATGTAGTTCCTAACAGCTGCTAAACAGAGAGGGCACATTCCATGTGTGAAAAATGGGAATTTTAACTCAGAGATGATTTGAGAGAAGTTGGGGGTAGGCAGCTTCCCCTCAGAGATGAACATACTCAGAAGTGGCTGAAAAATATGTGGTATGTTGTAACTTGGGGTTTTTTACTTCTAACTTTCAAGTATTTTGGGTGTCAGATTCCTGGCTTTGGAAGTCCTTGGGTTCATAAAACTAAAAAAAAAAAAGCTAAGTTAATAAAAAAGTCTAAAGTATGAACTGTGGAAAAGATCTGATCCCTCCTTAGAGGTATTTCCTTGTCAGCTAGGTTTGAAAGAAAGGAGAGACTGACTTTAAATATGGTGTTTTCTTCTGGTAGCTCTTCCTGTATCATGCTGTATTTTCTTTGCACACCTCTCTAACCCAGTGACTTTCTTGGTGTGAGAATAGGAAAGGAGGAGGTGTGCTGAGTCAGCAATGATGCAGTCATCCTGATTTCTGATTTCGGTTTCCAGCCTGTATTTTACAGATTCATTTTTTTCCTTTGTTTTTTTGAGATTTGATAATTTTCAAAGGTAGAGCAGGTTGGTCAGGACCTTATCCAGTTAAGTTTTGAAAAGCTCTGAGGACAGAGATGCTACAGTCTCTCTGTGAACCTGTTCCAGTCCTTAATCATCTTCACAAGGAAGAATTTCTTCCTTATGTCCCATCAAAATTTCCCTGGCTGCAGCTTGTGCCTATTGTCCTTTCACTGAACACCCTTGAGAAGAATCTGTCTCCATCTTTTTCATCACCTCCCTTTTGGGAGTGGAAGACTCACAGTTAGATTTTCCCTTTTGCTTTCTCTTCTCCAAGCTAATTCTCTCAGCCTCTGCTTGTATGCCATGCACTCCAGCCCTCTGATGGACCCCATTTATGAATGTCTTTCTTGTCCTGGGGATGTGGATGTGGAGGCAGAGAACCAAGTACAGTACTGCAGATGTAGCCATGCCAGTGAAAGCAGAGAGAAGTAATCGCTTCCCACGACATGCTGGCTCCATTTTTGCCAACAAGATTAGGATTCTGCTGAGTTCTGCCTCGTAACAGTCTTCATACTTTTAGTAAAAAGTAAAATCTACAAGTACATTAGGTGTCAAAGGGAGATCAATGACATTGCCAATGTCTCAGGTCTCTGCAAGAGTGAAAATTAGTTGAATAGATTTTCCAGATAATTGTAGGAAAGCCCATGCCCCTTGCTATAGAGGAGGAGAGAATCATCCTGCCTTTCTAACGTCTGACATGGGTTCAGCCATGAGCAAGGCACCGCAACCAGGCACCTTCAAGACTTCAATTTCACTATATGCATCCATGTGCCTTGCCCAGTGTCTGATTTCTGTCTCTGTCAGTCTCCAGTGTGTTAGAACAAAGTGAAAAAGCTAACACCAAACAGTTCATGAGTGGCATGAGAGAGATTTCTTCCTAAACCCTGCAGGCTATCAGCAGATGCTCTGAAGCAAAGGATTAGTAAAGTTTGTGTTGCAAACAGAATAGTAATTTGTGCTGCAGAAAAGTAACATGACAGTGAATGGAATATGCTCTTAAAAAAATATGGTCCAGAGTGATGAGGACCTGGCACCCCTGTATCTTTTCTGATGCCATTTCTCTTTTCCCCACATTTGAGTGGGCTCAAGGATTCAATTCATACCCATAAACTTATTCTTAAAATAGCCTGAATTCAGAGAACTTCTAGATAGACTTTGACCACCTGTTTTCAATTAGATCATCTTTCGAAGCTGAATTTATTGGCTGAATTTTAGAGGTATTTTCATGGTGGTAACCTTTCTCTTTTCCCCATGTTCTGGTGGAGGGTCAAAGCTTCCATTTGGATCTATATGCTTGTTCTTAAAATGAAATTAGTCTATCAGTAGTGGAATTTCTTGTGTAGATGGCTTGCTGTCTTGGGATAATCAACGACCTAACTTCAGAGCTCCACTACCATCCGTTCCCTTTTCATCAGAGGTGTAAAATATTCATACAGCAGCTTCCAAGGAATAAGAGAGTTCAGTTGAAACAGTAAAGAACACATAGATCTGTTGATTGAGATGATGCCCATTTCATTTTTTTATTACTGTTATTTGTTGGCTCTTGAACTTTTGTAGAAATTGCAGAAAACTAAGGCAGAAAGTGGACACATCATAGACAGCAGTCATGGCATCGATCACAAACTGCTGGGGGATTGAACCCATTGTTACGGTTTTATGCAAAAACTTTTAATAACTGCACAATAAGTCATGGGGTTCCTTGAGGTGTACCTAAAGGACTATTGCCCCCTCCTATTTCATTACATTTTTCAATTTAAAGAGCAGCTCTTTTGTCTTACCAAACCATGTAACTGGAACCAGAAAGAGAAAGCTGGGTTTAATACAGGTTTCTTTTTCTTCCTTCCCAGTCCAATCTCTACCCTACAGTGGGTCTCCAGACTCCAGGAGAGATAGTCGATGCCAACTTTGGGCAGCAGCCATTTGTGTTCGACATTGAGGACTACATGAGGGAGTGGCGAGCGAAGATTCAGAGCACCATTAAGCGGTTTCCCATAGGAGACAGACTAGGCGAGTGGCAAGCCATGCTGCAGAAGTAAGTCACTGTTCTGGTGTTCAGCTCCTTCCGTTCTGTTAGGCTTTAAATACCTTTTTAATGCTAATTTATGCTTTCTTATGGCAAAAATTGCCAGTCAGTGCATTTTGCTCAAATTGTTTTACCCTCTGTTTTGTTGTTTAATAGTCTTTCCTGTGTAGATTGCTGCTGTTTCAAATGTAAAAGATATGGGAGAAATTTTCAGCCAAAGACTGCATGAAAGCTTGTAGGAATGGAAGAACATACACTTTGAGGTGATGCACTGGGGGAAGGGGAGTGGAGAGGACACCATAAAAACTCTTAACATAGGAGAAAAGCCAGTATGTAAGTCAGCTGAATTCAGAAGTGAAAGAGCAAAAAATAGTATAAACCAAAGGCTTCCAAACCCATCCTAACTGAAAACATGATTATGGCACTTTATAAATTTATGAATATTGAATGCATTTCCCATTGCAAAAAGGATTGAGTGGAACTTGATGAGAACAATTGACGAGTTGTCAGAGGTCAGGAGTATCTTCTGCCTGAAGAAAGACAGAGTTGACTAAGGCTCCACAGCTTGGAAACAGGTAATTGAGGGAGGTGGACTGTAGTTGTCTGTCAGTCGTTTACACAATGAAGAGCATGACTAGAAAGTGATTATTCACTGTTTCTCAAAACACAAGAATTAGAGAAGAAGCACCTTCTGGCTTAGAAACAAAACAATTTTTTTTTCACTAAGTGTATGAAACTGTGGGACTTGCTGCTGCAAGAAGTTGTGGTGGTTTAAGTACAAGTGGATTTTAAAAGCTACATGTTTAAATATTCACAGTAATTCATGGAGGCCAATTCCATTGTTATATTTTAAACCCTTGAGTCTGTGGCTGTTGTTTCTATCTCTTATTGCTTATATCTCTGGTGACAGATAGCTCTGTGTTTTGCCTTTTTATTACATTCTTTCCCTAAATACCTGACACTGGTCACTATCATCCAGATAACTTTGATGCAGCGATGATCACATCCATATGATGGTTCTTGTTTTCTGCTAGTCTCGTGTTTACTTATTTGCAGATAATTCAGGGCAACCAGCAAAGCCTTTGAAAAGCAACTAGTGGAAGCTATTGAAAATAATAGTAATATCTTTTTTCAAGAAAATAAGGACAAGGGGGCCTGCCAGGGAGTTTGTAGGGCCTGTAGAGGATAGCAGTATAAAAAGAGACCTTGAGGAAGACAAGACCGTATCCAATTGAATTCTTTGCCTGTGTGTCCAGAAATCAGGTAAATTGCCATGCTGGGATGCATCTTTGTGAGGGACTTGGCAGAGGCTGTGTTTGGGATTGAAGTGTCTGTCAAAGGAGCAGTGAAAGAAATAGGTGAGGGGAAGTGGAGAAAGTCTCTGGGATCAGATATTTACACAGAGTCTGAATGGGACTCAAGGAGAAAACAGGTGAGCTTGTGGCTGTGGAACAAAGTTTCTGTCTGAACTGCCTTGGGTCAAGAGAAAGGGAGGATGGTGTGTATGGTGCCATGTTTCATGAAGGATTTCAGAAGAGAGTCAGGCAGCGATGTGTGGAAAGAACCTTAATGTCTGGCTTGGACAAATCCATAGAAGCTCTACTGAAGGGTAGATACATTGGGCACATGGAGAAACAGGACATGGGTTTTGCAAAGAGGAGCCAGCAGACACGTGGATATGGTTCTTGGGCTGCTGTCTTTGTCTTGGAAGTCCAGAAGGCTTTTGAGAAGTTCCCTTGCTGCAAACTAAGGGGGGACTACAGCCAGAGTCCAATGTGCATTGTGAGTTGTTTAAAAGGGAGACAAGAGAGGGAATGAGTGGGTAAGGGATTGTCACTTTGGGAGGAGGAGACTGTAGAGAGACTTGGATGTGTGCTGGTAGTGCCTGTAGTGTTGAGGGTGTTCAGAAATGGCTGGGAAGAAGTGATCCTCCAGGAAGGAATGAGATCTTTGGGTTATGGTGAATCATTGCACAGAAATGTCAGCTCATTTTTTTGGTAGCAAGCAGGGAAAAAAAAAAAAAAAGCTAGGATTTGTTAGGTGAAAAACGGAGGACAGAAATAATTCTGTCACTGCGTGAATATGTGATGCACCCTTAATGTGAATACCATGTGAAGTTTCAGTTCTTTCTTTCCAGAAGTATGTACTAGAAGTGAGAAAAGTATTGGAAAAAAAACAAGGCAGGATGTGCAAAGGCATGGGGTGGGTATAAAGCAGGGAACAAATACACAGACCCACAGCACTGAAGAATATGGTTGTAAGGGGTAAGGCAGAAGTGTAAAAAAATAATCTTGAATAGTCTTGAGAAGGTGATGAAGGAACAGTTGTACTGCAAGAATTAAAGGGCATCAAGGACCTTCTATGACAAGGTGACCTGCTTATTGGATGAGGGAGAGGCTGTGGATGTTGTCTACCTAGACTTCAGTAGAGCCTTTCACACCATTTCCCACAGCTTTCTCCTGGAGAAACTGGCTGCTCATAGCTCGGATGGGTGTACTCTTTGTTGAGAAATAAACTGTCTGGATGGCCTAGTCCAAAGAGTGGTGGTGAATGGAGTTAAATCCAGTTGGCAGCCAGTCACAAGTGGTGTTTCCCAGGGCTCAGTACTGGGGCCAGTTCTGTGTAATATCTTTATCAATCGTCTGGACGAGGGGATCAAGTGCACCCTCAGTAAGTTTGCAGATGACACCAAGTTGGGAGGGAGGGTTGATCTGCTCAAGGGTAGGAAGTCTCTCCAGAGGGGTCTGGACAGGCTAGATTGATGGGCCGAGGCCAATTGTATGATGTTCAACAAGGCCAAGAGCTGAGTCCTGCACTTGGATCACAACAACCCCATGAAACGCTGTGGGCTTGGGGAAGAGTGGCTGGAAAGCTGCCCAGAGAAAAAGGACCTGGAGGTGTTGGCTGACAGCCGGCTGAATATGAGCCGGCAGTGTGTCCATGTAGCCAAGAAGGCCAATGGCATCCTGGCTTGTATCAGAAATAGTGTGGCCAGGAGGACTAGGACAGGGTTCGTCCCCCTGTACTTGGCACTGGTGAGGCTCCCCCTCAAATACTGTGTTCAGTTTTGGGGCCCTCACTACAAGAAAGACATTGAGGTGCTGGAGTGTGTCCAGAGAAGGGCAATCAAGTTGGTGAGGGGCCTGGAGCACAAGTCTTACGAGGAACTGGGGTTGTTTAGCCTGGAGAAAAGGAGGCTGAGGGGAGACCTTATCGCTCTCTACAACTACCTGAAAGGTTGTAGTGAGGTGGGGGTTGGTCTCTTCTCCCAAGTAACAAGCGATAGGACAAGAGAAGATAGCCTCAAGTTGTGCCGAGGAGGTTTAGACTGGATATTAGGAGAAAATTCTTCACCAGAAGGGTTGTCAAGCACTGGAACAGGCTGCCCAGGGAAGTGGTGGAGTCACCATCCCCGGAGGTATTTAGAAGATGTGTAGATGTGGTGCTTAGGGATGTGGTTTAGTGGTGGCCTTGGTAGTGCTAGGTTAATGGTTGGGCTCGATGATCTTACAGGTCTTTTCCAACCTAAACAATTCTATGATTCTACAATTCTAAGTGAAGTTAACCAGAAGATGGCACATTTAGAAAAAATAAAGGAGGGGTTTTTTTCATACACTCTGCCATAAGATACCATGAAAACAGCATGGATTCAAAAACTGGCTGGAGACATTATTAGAAAGAAAAATCTATTGGAGCTACAATGTAGACAGATACCACTTCTAGGACAGGAAGTATTTGACTGATCATTGGAAGCTGGAAGGGTTATGGTGGAAAGTATCATTTCATGTGTGCCTTGTTCCTTTATTTTTTTCTAGGCATTTGCTTTTGCCAGTTGGCAGGTAGAAGTACTGGGCTAACTGGGTGTTTGGTCTGACCCAACACGGAGGAGATGTAACAACTGGCATTGACTTTAACGTTAGTTTTCATTCTGATGTACTGGATTGTTGAATTTATGGGGTCATTTCACCCTCTGCAATGCATCTTGTCAGGCTGTGGAAAGACAGGATCTGCTTTTGGAAAGCTTTCTTAGCAGCCAAAGAGAAGGAAGAGGTTCATTGATATTTAAATGCAAAGACTTAGCTCCTAGTGCTCAAAAGCCAACTTGTTCAGAAAAAAGTGTGTGCCCTGCATCTTTGAACATAAAAGCACCTGCATTGGGTGAGAGCACTGGTCTGTCAAGCTTGGTTTCATCAATATGTTAATAGCACAGGTTCCTCCAGCACTAGATTGTTTTTTCCTTTCCCTGGTAAAACCGATCATTTTTTTGCCATCCCATTATTTAACTGAATATTTAACCATGTTGGACCCTTCCTTTTATCACACGTTAAGACAGTTGCTTTGAGAGGCTTTGCTGAAAGACTCTAAAATATCTTTGGACAACCAAGTGGACTGCAAGTTATTTCTTTTCTGCCTGCTTCCAGACTCTCTCAAAAAATGTCACCAAATGAGAGCGCCATGACTTCCCTTTACAAAAGCTGTTGATTCTTCTCCAGTTGGACCAGTTTATCCCTATGTTTGTTCCTTGTGTTCTCCAGAATTGTTTCTTCTGATGTGCACAGTGGTGGTGTCAGTGTCACCTTTCTGGAGTTCCTCATATCTCCTTTGGACTTCTTTTTAAGAATTAGCATCATGTTTCCCATCTACCTCCTCTGTGTAGGCAGGTTTAAGTCAGGGCTTGTACCTCATGTTAGTAGTCCAGCTGTTTCAGGCTGGAGCTCCAAGCTCTTGGGCCAATGTTTTCTTGTCCTGTGGCTTTGTTAGGATTCGTAGTATCTTATTTAATCTCTAACCGTGCAGCTAAGCATTTCCTTCCCTTCAAAGACTCTCCTACCTGACAGATCCTGAGAGGCGCAGTCCTAGAAAGGCTGTCACTGGAGAAGGTTTGCTGTAGGGAATGCCTCGCTGGATCGCAGAGGAAGAACTACCCTGGCAGAATTTTTCATCTGCATTGCACTCCTGGATATGCTGTCACCAGAAAGGCTGATCTGACAAGGTTTTCAAGTGCTTGAAACTCTTCTTCTTTGTGTATTGTTACAGTTTTATAGGATCTCTAATCTTCTTAGCCCTTGCCATGAAGGATCTGACTAGGAGTCATCTGAGACTTGAGATCAGCTGGTGTGGTTGATTATGGGAGGGAGGAATGGTGTAGGTCCCTATTTCTGATAAAGCAGGAGGACTTGGCATGTTCATTTGAGAAGTGGTACCATGCAGAAGGAGGAGAATTTTATGTAATTTGTACAGAGAAGCAAGCAGTCGAGTTCTGTTTTGAAGAAGAAAAGCCACAGACGGCACAAGCCTCTCTCTACCACCATGACCACTCTAGGTGAGAGAAGCACCCCTAGATGAAGCACAGAGATAGCTGCTCCTGTGATTTGAGCACCTCTGCTCTCAACAAGTTTCAACCGTGGCTTCCAAGCAGTAAAAGCTATTCCTTTGGAGAACCTGGCATTCTGAAAAGTTTTTGTTTGCATGAACATGTCACACAGATCACAGTGGAGTGCAATAATGTTCCCCCAGAACTTCAGGAGAGGTACCCCTGGATGCAAACATGCTGCTGAATGTTTAAGAGTGTGCAGCACTGCTGTAGTAAGTAGCTGAGACACAGAACTAATAAGTCATTGCTGAAAATTAGCCTGGCATAGTAACCAGTGTGTAATAGTGCTGTGTACCCATGCAGGGATGCTTCCTGTGGTGCCACGGGCAGAAGTGGCATAAGGAGGAGCTCAGTTTTTGTGCAGCTTTGTAGAGCATTTAAATCTTTGCAGCCTCTGACTCTGGCTACTGAATTACACAGAAGCAAGAGTTGGGTTTTCCCCTCCCTTCCTGCCGGCCTGGATTGCTCTGTTCAGTGTTTCAGCCTGGCTGAGCAAGGGTAACCTCGCTGCTATGCTTGACAGTCAGAGGGATACACTTCATTATGCCTGTCTGTACCATCTCAAGGGCAAAGGGCATGTCTTGTACCAACAGTGGCCAGAAGCACTTGGTTTTAAAACAGGTTTTAAAAATTACACTCCTGCTTACAATGAAAATTATTGCTGTGTCATAAAATACTTCTTTCTGGTACTGAAAGTAGCCAAGTTGAATGTGTGTTTTGAGCTGTGACTTGATCAGATCAGTGCCAGCTACATCATGAGAAGCCTATTTTGAAATTCATCACTAGAAGCTTTGAAATCCTGTGCTGGCTTTTTAGTTTTTGTTAAAATCCAGTGAGCATTAACATTTACCCACCATATCCTGGGAAGGCACAAGTGCTTTAGAAATGGTCTGTTCAGAAAGATGGTTTTGTTGTGTTTGTTTTCTGACAGTGGTACTACCTCCCTCCCCAATGTTTTTTGAAAATACAACTTTAAAATGTGTTAATGTTTGTAAAATCAATGCTGACAGTCTACTCTTTGTAAATCAGGAGATAAAAGTATCTGTGAATGTGTAGAATTCATAAGGACATTCAACTACCAAAGATACAATTGCTGGCAAAATAAGCAATGGAAGAAATTCAGGACCGGAACCTTTTTTGTGAGATCTGCTTTAAAGCCATGAGCTTCTCTGAGGTTCAGATTTTATGTCTATATAGGATGTCACTGGTAGTAACACAGTACTGAGCTCTTACAAGTGACCTTTGGACAGCAGTCATTAAATAAATAAATACCGTGTATGCATTGGGAGTTTTAATTATTACCCCCTCATCCCCCCACCCTGTAAGGTAAATTTAGAGCCGCTGTCCTGTTTCCTGAGGACCAGGTACCCATCTTGTAAACTTACACTGTCTGCACCCAGAAGTAGGACCCTGGTTACGTCCTAAGCAAGCTGAGTTTGGTCACTGAAATTGCAACTTCTCTTGTGTTGGATTTTTTTCCTCCAGGGTGATTACCCTGTTTTTACCAATGTCTCTTCATCTGTTTGTATTTTCTTGTTTTCTAGTATGGTTTCGTCGTATTTGGTTCATCACGGGTACTGTTCAACAGCAACTGCCTTTGCCAGAGTCACAGACACCACAATCCAGGAAGAACAGACCTCAATAAAGAATAGACAAAGTAAGTCTCTTGAGTAGTCATTCCCAAAGTGTAGCATGCTGGCCACGTGTTACCTTCAGGACTCTGCAGAGGATTGAAGTGCTGTGGAAGTAGAAAAGTTATTCCACAACAGTACAAAGCTGTCCACAGCACACTGCTGACTTAGTGTTGCTGCCTGTGGGTCAGTAGAACTTAGGGACCACCGCTGGGAGCACTTTTCCCATCACCACTGTGTCTCCTCCACCCTCTGCCATCTTTGGCTGAAGAACTGCCTTATTCTTTCCTTTGCCTGTCTGCTCTGAGAAATGACCTGCATGCCTGGCAGTGTTGAATATGCTAAGTTTTCTGATCAGCTTGGTTAATTTTCCTCAGTCTTGTTGAAAATGAATAGCTGAATCCTGGAAGAGATGAGGTGACTCTCAGCTTTGAGACCAGCAGTTTCACACATCAGGCTAAACGTGATATCTAGGGCAGAAGGTGCTTTCTTGGAGGTAGTGCCAAATTGGTGGAGAACAAAATGGTTACCTTGGACTTTAGCTGAACTGAGGTCACTGCATATCAGGATCCCTTTGGATTTGGGTTCTTTGATGCAGTCTGTTGCAGCAGGGGCAGTTTCATTAGCCTGGTCATAAGGACCCAGACACATCAATCTATTTTGACTACAGCTCCCAGAGTTAATGAGTCTTCCAGTTCGTTTGCAAATTTTGTCTTTAGGTAAATTTTTTGCATACTAAGGGTTTTGCAAATTCATAGCCAACATGTTTAGCTCACAGTAGGTAAAGAATTTGGATTCTGTGTCTGTTTTGGTTACTGCTGTTTCCTCCGAAGTGGCTCATCTCTCAGTTGGTAAGGCTGTAAGTGCTTTTGGTTCCTGCAGAATAAGGCTTGCAGCTTTCTCCTGCTGTACTTTTTTTTTTAGCTTTTCTATTCACAGGCTCAGACTGCAGAGTCACAGAACATTGGTGTGTTTTCTGCATTCTCCTGGCTGTTGAATACAGGCTACAACCCGCTCTGTACATTTCTCTTCCCTTTGTGAACCGTTTCTCATGTGACTGTTACATATCAGGAGCATCGTGCCCCTTTGTAGCTCACTCTCCATACATTACATATGCTTAGCCAGCATTCAGGTTCATTTGGGGACTCTGCTTAGTACCCAAAATAACTTGTAGTTGCTGCCTGTTAGTGCTGATGGGCTTTGTGCTTTCCAGGTCATGCATTATGCAACCCTGACCCCAGCCAGTGTTCTTGCTGGTGTGGGTTTAATTGGTAAAGCTTTACGGCAGGCTCGCGAGACAGTGCAGTCTCATTTGTCTGAGGACAGGTGACAAGGCAGATGGAGGGAAGGAATATAGAGCTCTGAAGTTGCGGCTTAAATAAAAGGTGTGAGGAAAACACATATGGGAAGACAAAAAGAGGGGAAAATATAAAAGGCAACGACGTCTGTGAGAGTTGTCAAACAAGGCAAAGAAGAGAGCTGTCAAAAGCAGCGAGACATGAAAACGGACATGCAAGTAAGTAGAAGAAACAGTGAAAGGAAGGAGACTGTGCAACACACATTGGTGTGAGAGCCATGTCTTTGTTTTTAGCTTTCAGCTACGATAACAAGCAAACAGACACTGAGAAGTGGGAGCCAAGACAAGTCATTGCAGATTGTTACTGGGGATTGCTAATGAGGATCACCAGGCTGGGCTTTCAACTGCTCATGACTTGCAAAAGTCGCAGCCTGTTGTTACTAGAGCCTCTGCTTGCAATGCACCTCACAGGCAATCTAAAACCTTTTCTCTGTTGTTTGTAAGGAGTCCAGGAAAAACAGAGAGGGAAGTGCAATGCATTTTTAGTTTTAAGTACATTTAGTTCTTAGTTTTAAGTACACTTAGAAAGAAAATAAAATGTGAACCTCTGTAGATCAGTAGCTTCTCTTGAGAGTTCAGGGATGGAATCTCAAGTTAAGTCTTGCACTTGTGTCTTCTGACTCACTGAAGGAACATAGGTGGGACATGAACACCCAGGATGGTAGATGACTTCTGCCTTGTATCTTTGCACCTCCTACAAGTGTACAACTTGTTGAGCTGTTTCTGGCTTAGTCAATAGTTGCTTCTTGGAGATAGCTTACAGGTGCCACATCCTCATTGCAGGCCAAGCTCAGGTTATTTCTCTGGGAATACATTGAGGTGGGACTTGCATGAACCCAGTTTTGTTGGTATAATTACTTCTACTTAGAGGTAGAGATATTGGGGAAACAGTACTGTGCTGTGGTTTAAGCCCACAGACCCCCTAAGAATACCCTGCTTATCTGATGCTCAGCCATACATACGCTTCCAAGTGTGAACCAGCCAGAGGATGTAACGTGGGGGTGACCTAGGGGCTTCCCCTCTGAAATTGTCATTTCCCCAGCAGCTTCCTTGCTCCCAACCAGTTGTTGTGTCCTGCTTTATTTTCCATTGCTGCATAGCTCTGTGACTAAAGAACTGAAGTCAAGCGCACCCCACCCAAGCGCACCTGCTTCATCTTTCAGATCCTTTTACTCTTGGTGTTTCTGAGCTACTAACAGATTCTCCCTCATTTTCATAGGCTTTTCCTCACCCTAATCCATAATAAAGAAACTGTGGTCCCCAGTTCTCCCTAGCCTCCCTGGTGGGGAGCTGTGTGGCATATGTGAGACAACTCTTCTGCCTGTTCTTGTTGGCCAGTCCTGTGTGTCAATAGGTCTCCTTTTGCTTTCAGGAATACAGAAGCTAGTATTAGCAGGCAGAGTGGGAGAGGCTATAGAAGCCACCCAGCAGCTCTATCCTGGCCTCCTAGAACATAACCCCAACCTGCTCTTCATGTTAAAGTAAGTATGAATAGCTTTCTGCTCCCTAATGCTGAAATGTGTAGGTGAAGGAGAGAAGAAAGAGGCTGTCCAGCCATCCCGTCCAGCTGCACACCTTGGTCTGAATTCAAACTGTTTGAGATCCCTTTGGGAGCAGGTGGGAGAGGACACAGGTTCAGTTCTTCCACAGTGCTTGTAGCAATGTAGACATAGTTCTTTTGTTGCTGCTCAGACCCAGTATGGCTTTGCCTCATGAGGTCAGGCAGAGGTGGGTGAAATTTAGGTCTGCTGACTGCCAGAAACTCCTTCACAGGTGGCCTTTACTTGTCTTGTGGAGATCTTGCAACACTGGAGCATGTGGCAGTCCCTGTGAGGGTTCCTAGAAGGGCAGATGTACGGAAAAGGCTGTCTGGGGTAGGGACTAAAGGAAAGAAGTGCTTATGTGTCCCAGTTCTCCCAGCCATACAGAGTGGCTCTCCCCAGCCTCCTGAGACATATAAGGACAATTCCCAGTAAAGCTAAAGGAGGAGCTGTCGTCACTGTCACTGTGGGTATTGCATTTTTCATCATTCCTTCTCTATTTCCCATTGGCCACCAGTATTTCTAGGTTGATGGAGTAGTGGGGGAACTATGATGTTTGGCAGATTTAGTATCTTCTCCCTGAAAAAAAACCAAACCACAATTGAATTTTAGAGTACCTGCATACGTGGTAGAGATGAAAGCATGCTGTAAAGGAACAGTTTCTTCTTAGCACAATGGAAATAAACTTGCTTTTTGGGACTGTCTCAACATTCATTAGCATCAAAGTTGCAGTTTCTGAACTCTTTCTTCCCGTAGCATTATCAGAGCTTTCACAAAACAAAAGTACCTGGAGTCTGAAATGTCTTTTTGAAAGCCAAGAAATATAACTCCTATGCAGTTGCTAGGACTTTTCCTCTCAGTAACTAAGGAAATCTCAGTGCAGAGCATCCTGGCTGTCACGCACCCTTTTCTCCTTCTTCCCTCCTATGAAATCAGGTGTCGGCAGTTTGTGGAGATGGTGAATGGGACAGACAGTGAAGTACGTTGTTTCAGCGCCCGCAGCCCCAGATCCCAGGACAGTTACCCTGGGTCCCCCAGCTTAAGTCCTAGACATGGATCAAGCAACTCACATGTTCATAGTACCGGTAAGTGGGTTTTCTGTGTCTCCTAGTGAGAAGAGCAAATGTCAAAAGTGGACATGGTTGTGTATTACACTACCTGCTACTTTCTGTGCATTAGTCTATGAAATGCTCCTTTCCTTTCTGATACCCAGCTGAGAGGACATGCTGTTATAATGGTTGTCTCTATACTGTTACAGAATTGGCTTTGCGTTAGTTATTTTCCACAGACAATTGTTTGCAGAGCAGGTTTTTTTCAGAATAAAGAAGCTTTTGAAGCTGGCCTTCTAGTGCAGCCACTAGCGACTCAGTGTTTCACTGATCGAGCTGTAAGAGGAGGTCTGGAAAACAAAGCCTGTTTCTTGTACCTTGGAGTCTGCATAAGAATTGCTTTCTGGTGAGAACCAAGCAGAGGATGCACTGTTCTGGCCAACAGAGCGAAAGGTTACGGGAATGCCTTGCATGACAGCTTCTCCCTCCCCCATGGACTTTACCTTGCAAGCTCTAAACATGTAAAAAGTGAGCAGTTCTGTACTTGCAAAACCCATCTCTGGAGCATCAACTCTTTGCAGTTTGGGAAATTAAACTTTAGGATTTGAAGTGGAAAGAACAAGATAAAGCAGGACACCCAAGATATCTTCCCTAGGTAATTATTGACTACAGCTTTGAAGATGGAGTGGGCCTGGGAGTATGACCTGCAGAGCCCCTGAAAACAGTCTGAGCTGCTTCACTGAGCCTTGAGCTGCTCACAGCAATCCGAGTCTATTTTATTTTGATATTCGTGCTGCTGCATGTGACAAACTGTGGACGGGCAAACATTTAAACATTTGTTTTCCTATATTGTGTTGCCAGAAACCCTCGATAGGTTTCTTTGACTAGATAGTCAGAATGATCCCATTAATCCATACAAGCTCTTGGTAATACCTGTTTTAATCTGGGAGGTGGCTACATAAAAAAAGCCCCTGCAACGCGATGCAGCATTCATATGTATTTATCTTGATACATGGGACATCACCTTCCACAGTTCTCTCTGTCCTACCTTGTGCTTTCAAAATAGTGATAATTTCATCAGTGCATGTTTCAAAGATGAAGCAGAACTGTTGTGCACGGTATACTGCGTCTTTTTCATTAAAATGCACAAAATGGCCTGTTGTTTGAATCTTTGTATTGTTGTGATAAAAAGATAAGTGAATTCCCTAGCTATAAATATAATTGTGTGATCAGCTGATGAATTTGGATATATCACCATCACATCTGGAGGAACAGCCATGCCAGGTCACATCATCTAGCCGAGATCCTATGGTCAATATTGGTTGGCTAGGGAAGAATATATGAAGAAGGCAAGCCCACAGTGAGGTTTTTCCAAAATATTATTTGAGCCCCTAATGATTTGCAGTTGTCTTGGTTTTAAATAGCCTCTGTAAGTTTAGTCAGTCATTTTTGAATCCATATAAAACTTGTGGTAATGACTAAAGGTTTGTGCCCTGTGTCAGTGAGTTTCACAGCTTGATGGGCACCTTTTGTGGGGGAGCGGATGAGATTTCAAGCCTGACTCTCCTTTCAGTGATGTCTGTTCTCCTGAATGAGGAAGGTTAGCTTGTGATTTTTAAGAGGATTGTTGTTATTTGCTGATTGTTGTGTGAATCAAGTATATCCCTAATGTAAGATAGGTTGTGGAAAGCCTGGGAAGTTCTGCTTGCAAAGAGTTCTCCTTGTGGCCCAGTTGTTTTCACCTGTGCTTTCATAGTTTTCCTGGATAGAGGGTTTATGAGAAATATTTGGGTTTGTGAGGAGAGAGTTTGTAAACTTTTTTACGAACCACCCATGCTTCGTATTTCAACAATAATTTCTGTACTCGTGTGAGCTGTTTCTGCCAGTCTCTTATTTACAGCCCATTTTTAGAACTTCCTTAAGCTCAGAGGTTGCTGATGAGTAGTGGGGTTCCTTCCATGTACAGTTGTGTTTTCTCTAAACCCCATTGAATTTAAGAATGATGAATCATAATTTAAGATCTGCAGTCTTATTTTGCTTTCTTACTTTGGGGCCTGCTCTCTTGCTAAATTGTTGACTTCACAGTAGAGTGATATTGTTAGTCTGGTCTCATTTTTCCCTTTCTTCTTGACTTTCAGGAGCAGATAGTCCAACCTGTAGCAATGGAGTCATGTCCACAAAAAGCAAACAGAGTCACAGTAAATATCCAACACTGAGTTCATCATCTTCATCTTCCTCCTCCTCCTCCCCCTCATCTGTGAACTACTCTGAGTCCAATTCTACAGATTCTACCAAATCTCAGCAGCACAGTAGTACGAGTAACCAAGAAACCAGGTATTTCTTCCTTTTTTTTTTTTTTTTTTTTTTTTGCCTGAGGAGGTTGAGATGGTGGGAGAGGGCTCAGTCTGCTTTCTGAGGAGCCAGAAGGGCATCTGTCCTGCTCTTTTGAACAACAACAAAGTAACTCTTCGTATCTACAAGGTCCTTACTATTCCTCACAGTCACAAGCCTGTTCCAGTTCCCCTGCTCTGGCTCAGGCTTGGAGGCTCATCTCATAAGGAATTATGATGATGCTCTTGTTTCAAACACCAGGCTGTCCCATTAAACTGATGTCATCAGAGCCCAACATGATAGTTTGCATAGAAGCTCTCCCATTGAGCCTGTTTTTGTTACTGCTGCCTCAGCCAGTCGATTACTCCTGCTAAGCAGCTTGCCTGCCCTTTAGTGGGTGAGGCAGCAGCTCAAGTGATTACGGGGTTGGTGCATTGCCCTCTTGAGTGATTTTCTTGGGCTACCTCCACCTGTTGCCCAGTTCCTTCCAGATGAGCCTCTGAATCAGCAGTATTTGTTCATGCTTGTTTCAGAATTTGTTTCATGCTTGTGATGGCAGGTCAGACTTTTAGAAAGCCTCCCTTGTCCAAGAAGCCATAGGTGGTCCAGGAGAGTGGTATAGTTACTTCTGCATTTACTGGAGTGTGGAGCATATTGAGCTGTGGTGAGAACTGAGCTTCCTTTGGGCTTGCTTTTCAGGTTGATGTTGCAGGGCTGTCTGAGGCCCTGCTGGAGCAGAGGATATCCTTGTGATTTGTAGAATCTCTTGCTAATTGCTGCTGGCACTCATCCTCTTGAGTACTGTGCTGAGCACAGTTTGCAGGACAGTTTGTAGTCTCTATCATGACCTTTTGAGAGCCATACAGCACGTAACTGAGTGAAAAACACTTGTTCAGACTCAATTTACCAGAATAATTTGATAGTGCTGGATTTATGATTCTTTTTTTAAATATAAAGCCCAAGTCCCAGCAAGATTTTCTCATCATTTCAGTTAATCAGCACTTACTCAGCAATCTCATTCAGACTGCTGTCTTGAACGTTTAAGCCTAGAGCCCTTGTGTTCTGTATTGCACTTTTTGCAAGGGTTGATGGCTTACCACAGCCAAGATTTCCCTCCTGTTTAGTATGCTACGATGTTATCTGTTGTCTGGCTGCTGTTCGCTGCCTTCGCTTCCTGAAGGGAAAATGATAAGCATTCTGCACCTGTAATTATGACAGGCACTTTCAGAACAGAAACCTGTTTCATAAGTTGCCTTCAGAATCCTGCAATATTTTTTACTACACTGAATTAGACCATCTGACTCCCTGTAGTGCAGCTGGCACCTTTCCTGGTTTACTGGCCATTGCTGGGCATCATTTGGCATGTGACATCTTAATTTCTTCCCTTTCTAATTTAGACATCTGGCCTTTCTTTCCTCCTTTCACCTCAGTGACAGCGAGATGGAAATGGAAGCTGAGCATTACCCCAACGGAGTCCTGGAAAATTCATCCACCAGGATAATGAATGGCACCTACAAACATGAAGAGATCCTGCAGACGGATGAATCCAGCATGGGTAGGGCCTCAGAGGCAGGAGGGGTAAAGGGAAATAAAAGATCTGGTAGGAGAGTTAAAATTGTGATTGGATCGTGGGGAAAAAACATGTACTTTGGGTTTCTTTCCCCACCTCAGTGAATGAAGTTCTCAAGATGCCCATTTCATGGGGAAAATGAATCTGTCCTGGAACTAAAACCAGCTCTGGCTTTTCATAGTCTTGCAGCAGTGCTGCTGATGTTGTGGAGCAGAGAAAGCAATAGGAGTCAAAGGTTTGTTCAGCACTGGTCGTGAATTCCAGCTCAGAGCAGTCCTGGCACTTCTTCCAGCTGAGGAACTGAGCTGAGCTGTGAAAGGCTGGCTGATGCCCAGCCACAAAGTGTCCTCAGCACAGTGTGGTCAGCTACAACTGTCTTGTTTGTGGGTGATTTAGCCAGGAGGATGAGAATGAATTAGCTACACTACCTCTGAAACTGAGTTATAATGAGTGTTGTGGCCACCTAATACTGGGAAGTTGGTGGTGTTGGCATCTCTGACTGAAAGTTTTCTGAGTCCAGGGTGTGTTAGACCAGGGGTTTCCATGTTGTGTACACTGTAACATACACATGAAAGGGTAACACAGCTGGAGTTGCAAGCTCCCATGATTTTATCAGGGTACTTGATTTGTAGGTAGTCCTAGGTAGGCATTAAACAAACTGAGCTCAAGTTTTCCCTGTACCTAACAGGTGTTATGAAAAAAACACTACTGGCTGTTGTAGTGCAGGGATCAGAAAAAGCTTCCACTGGGATAAACTTAGAGCAGGGAGCGGCGACCTGCTCCAGAAGGGGAAGGAGTTTATGGGTGGCATGACACAGAGTGGGCAGTGGTGGGGAATGAGATGATTGTTACTTCTTCATTGCCTTTACTCTAGAAGACAGCTGCCCCCAGAGGCAGCTCTGTGGAGGGAACCATGCTGCCACAGAGCGAATGATCCAGTTTGGACGGGAGCTGCAGATGCTGAGCGAGCAGCTTTGCAGAGAATATGGGAAGAACACAGTGCACAAAAAGATGCTTCAGGTAAGCCTGGGCCTTGTGCTGCATTGCAGCAGTTCTTTGGGCCAGGACTGGGGTTGTGGGTTCTCTTGCAGAGCTCTGGGTGGCCCCCAATTCTGCACCTGTTGAGGAAGAGGGGGACTGCATGGGGATCAGAGGTCGAAACTCAGTGAATGTAGAGCATCTAGACCCAGTTCTTGGCACAGGAGAGAAGACATACAGCTCCTGCCTGCCTTCGCTCTTCTTCTCTCCAGGTGACACTCTACTTGCCTTCCTGTGCTGGCTCCCCTGTCAGGTGGAGGGGGCACCCTCTTTAATCCACTGTCTTGATGGCCCAGTGTGGTCCCTTGCTGCCAAGAAGAAAAGGGCCATTTCTTTTCAGGAGGTAGGCACCTGTCACCTTGGCGATGGCAGGAGGTGCCCCGGCTGATGGACTTGGCGGTTTTCCTGTGTGTTTGTAGCCATGCATGACCTTACTGTGCCTTTCTGTTCTCTCACACAGGATGCATTTAGCTTGTTAGCTTACTCAGACCCTTGGAACTGCCCCGTTGGTCAACAGCTGGACCCGATCCAGAGGGAACCTGTGTGTGCTGCTCTTAATAGTGCTATATTGGGTAAGGCCTGGTTCCTAAGTGAGTGCTGGACATTCCTGCGCTCAAGGGCTGTCCTGTGGCAGGCAAGCCTGTGAGTGTTAGGAAAAGTTCAGAAATAACTTGTGTTTAGCTTTTTCCTCTCTTTCTGTTGCTGGGGATTGACAGGGCAGTGATGCAGGAAGGGAGGTGGGAGGGAAGCCTGCAGAGAACGGATCCTCCTGATCTAATCTTCTTTTGGCTCCCTTCCTTGGGTCTTCCTCAACGCTGCTTCCAAGGATGCTCCTTAGGATTTTCCTCCCTTGCTTACTGAAGAAGCCAAGATCCCTTTGATATATTTCCTGCCCCTCTTCCTTCTTGCTCTGAACCCACCTGAATCATTTTGCTGGCATTACCAGGGCTCTTTTCCATGCTTTTTGGGTTGGCAGAGTTTTGTCCTGACATCATCCTACTTTCTGGTACAGAATGTGGTTCCTCTGATGCAGCAGCTCGTAAGTGACGCAGGTTTCCATGATGTTGGCTTTAAAACAGAGGGGAGCCCGTAATTCCAATTACCTTTGAGCTCATGCTGAACATGCAGAGTTAAAAGCAGGCAGGGTTTTTCTTCCCTTCGAGCATTGCCTCTGCATGTTCTCATCATGTGCTACGCCTGCTAAAGCCCAGAGAGCCTGGCTGCCTCCAGTCCACTGTTAGAATCAGGGCTATGCGAATGGTCCAGCCCTGTTGCTCTTTCCCTTCTGGTCTTAACTGTGCTGAGAGGACCCTGCTCTGTGCAGAGATCTGGTTATAGGTTGTTTTTCTTCAACTACCAAGACAGCTCCCCTTTTTTTGATGAGCTTTGCTCTTTGTGTCAGCAGGATGGATCACGGTTGGATCCAGGTATGAGCAGTCTCTTGCCCTCCTCTGTTTCCTCAGAGCTGAATGTTTATGCCTGCTCTTCCATGTTCCTTAGACAAGCACGTTCCTTGGCCCAACAGCTTGTTGTCGTTTACCCTTCTGTCTTGAACCTGGTGTAGTATATGCAGTAGCTTTCCCTGATGGAAGTCTTGTGCTTCCAGTCAATGAGTTGCCATGTCATTGCTGACCCTCCTGGCATCTTCAGCTACAGAAAATCCCATGGTGGAGAAATGGGTATAGTGATAATGAGGTTATGGCGTGCCAGTAGCCTACAAGAAAGGGATTGATTCATTCTAGGCAGGGTCCTTGATCCTGTCACCAGACCATGCTCAGGTAACTTCACAGGACACTCCATGCTCAGTCCATCCACAGCCAGCCAAACACTGTCCGCTGGACAGCTGCTTTGTCTGGGAAACTCATGCTTGACTCATGTGCACAGTCTAGCTCACTGTGCCCAGATGTATTTCCTAGTGGCTCTGTGCACCTCACATTGAGTGTGCCAGAAGGAGATTTAGAGATTATCTTCTGGGGGAAGGAACAGCTTGATGGACAAACCCGTGAAGGCTCCTGTTCTGAGTAAAGGAACAGAAATTATATGGTTTGGGAAGGAGAGTCCCTTCCCTTGACAGTCAGCATGGGCAAGTGTGCAGCCGGGTGGCTCAGTTCTTGCTATTGTTTGTCCAGTGTGTGAGGAGCATGGACAAGTTGCTGAGGAATGTTACCAGGGAGATGCAAAAGTCGGTGTCTGGACATGCTTTGTCACACAGGTCGCAAGACACCTCGTCTAGCTCAGCTGAGGATTCCCTCTTGCGTACATAGCAAACATGAAGTTGAAAAGGAGTAGTGACCAGTGAGCGAGTCTGTCTAGGGCTTGGACTACTGTGTAGACTTGCACAAGTGGGAGAGATGGAGAGGTTACCTTTCACTTGGTGCCAATTTCTCCTGCCTTTCCTTATTCTTCCATGCTTTGATTTCTCATTCTTTGGGGGTTTTCTGGCAAACACTGAGGCAGCAGGAGCTCCACTGCCTTTTTCTTGCTCTGGCCACCACAGCAGCACTTTCTCAAAGGCCCTGTTGAGCTGTGGCCCCGCATGGGATGTGTCATGGGTGGTGAGGTGTGCAGAAAAGCAGTGGTGCAGAGCCAGCAATACTCAAGAGTAGCTTCCTTCCAGAGCCAGCACCTTCTGCCAGGGATGCTGGGCTTGGTGCCCAGGTGGGACTGAGAGGGACCCAAGTGCAGGTGAGCTGGCATGCAGCCAGGACGCCTCTTCTAAATAGATTTCTTTTTTTGCCCCCACAGAATCTCAGAACCTGCCAAAGCAGCCCCCGCTGATGCTTGCCCTGGGCCAGGCCTCGGAGTGTTTGCGGCTCATGGCTCGTGTGGGCTTGGGCTCCTGCTCCTTTGCCAGAGTAGACGACTATTTGCACTAGCCACCAGAGCAAGATGGAGTTGACATCGTTGAGTGCTGCCCTTCACGCTCCGCTGCTGCCACTCTACACCACCACCTCGTTCGATAGCCTGACCTTCTTGCCACCAACACCCCCCTCTAGCACACACACACAGCGCCTGTGAAAGGATTGAGTGAGTCCCTCACTGTGTGGCTATTCCTGACCCCAGGAACGACTGGCAGATCTTACCTGTCTCCCTGCCATTGCTGCGGCTCCAGCGGCACTCAGTATTTCGCTGGTTATTCTAATGTAGCGCCTTCTGATGTAGGGATTTCTCTTTATTTTGATTTGAGTTGTTTCTCATGGATCCACCAATACTTTATCTGGAGAGTTTTGCTGAGCTGGTTTATGCTGATTTACTGAGGAAGCTCATCAAGTTGGTGACAGCTTGTTCTTTTCTTCCCTTCTCCCTCCATCATGCACATACAGCATCATCTTCTGTGCTAGTTATCTGAACTCTTCTTGCAGTGGCAGTTCAGAGGGATTTTTTTTTTTTATTCTATTTGAATCCTGTTTATTAAAAAGGTCTCTTCCACCTCCTCAAAGTCATTGATGTATTTATTGCCCACAGACTCGGTCCCAGCCATGCACATCATACAACCCTGCAGGAGACCTGGTGAGGTAGATCCTGTCACGCACTAATGATGGGAGTTAGAGGAGCTTGGTCCTTCATGGTGCATGCCTCTCTTCAGAGTACAAGGCTCTCAAATGCTTGTCTTTGTGAATGCAAAGAGTAGAAGACTTGACATTGCCTATGTTAGTGGCTGTACTGTAGAAGCATCTAGCAGCCCTGAGAAATAGGTAAATCCAGCTCTCACAGCAGCTAGAGGGACAGGACTGACAAATATGAAGTCATCTACCACTGTATTGGTAGAAGCAGGTGATGTTAGCCTGCAAGAAATATCCGTGGGTGCTGCCTGGTTGGGCTGTCAGTTTTTGTGTTAAATCACAAATGCCCCTTTTTCTCCATATAAGAGGGCTCTGTCACTAAGACTCAAAAATAGTAATATTTACTGACCCCCTCCAAGGTAACACTGATCTAAATGAGCACTTCTAAATGTCTTGAGAACACTAGCGTGAACTGTGCTCACCCTTGCAGGTGGCACATGCCAAGATCAAGTTGCAGGTTAGGGTCAGTACTAGCTTTGTAAAGTCTGAGCCAGTCAGAAGGGAGCAGCAATGCTTCTTTAAGGATTACTAAGAAAATTATTTTAGTTTCAAGCCCAAAAGTGACCAGCAAGTATCTGTGGGTGAGTAACCTCCAAGTAAGATGGACTAATGTGTCCCTGCTACAACATGTATCAGGCCCAGGGACTCAAGTGCTGCTAAGCTTTTGGCATTCAAACCATCTGCCTATAAGTGTTTCTGAGAGTGTACTCTTAACTGGTGAGGCTGTGTAGCAGGACTGCATGCTTTGCATCCTCTGGTGTACCGTTAGGAGACTTCAGGTTCAGTCTGGCTGCATGGGAGGAATTGTAATTCTGCACCAAATGAATTTTAGGTCAGTAGCTCTGAGGAGGGCCCAGGGGAGCTCAGACCCAACATGTATTTTACTGCTGTTCATGAATTTATTTTTTTTTTGAAGGGTCATTGAAAGAAGAACAGATTGTATTGAAGTTTGCCCTTAAAATGGAGGTTAGCCTGTGGCAGGGCTTCAAGCAGCAAGAGAGCTTGTGTGCCACTGAAGAAAGGAAGGTGGTGTATGACCTCTGTGCAGTAGCCCAGAGCCTTAAGGATTTTCTGCATTTGTGGGCTTGATTTGCAGCTGGAACATGAGGTCTGAAATCAGGGCAGAGTAGGGGGACATGTGTCCCCCAGACTGCAGAAGATGACTGTGGCAGTGAATGCACAGATGGTGTTGGAGGTGGTTGGGAACACCTATCGCTACCTTTTGGTGAAGGTACACAATGTGTAGAGGCAGTGCTAGAGGCATGGTGGCCTAAGAAAACAGGCAACACGAGGTTTAGAGATGGAGGAGATATTTTTATTAGATCAACTCGTATAGTTGAAAAAAGCAGAGGGAACTCTGCTTGTTGACCTAGCAATGGATGTTCCCTCAGGCTGCAGTCCTTACCTCACTGCAATTCTAGAGACACTTTAACTCGGTGGGCAGGCTTTCTGAAGCCTCTTGATGCCGGACCTGCCAGGCTGCCCAGCCTAACCCATCGTGCCCCGGTGCTGTTGCTGAACCTGAGGCAGCATGTGAACTTGGCCTGGTGAGAGATTCTTCTGCAGGCTCTCTGTTTCTTAGACCCAGGCTTATGGCACACTGATGGGCTGATTGTGGGTGCTTAGGTTGGAAATACCCTAGTACCTGGCTTTGCCTTTCACATTTGGCAACTTTCTCTGCTGTTGGTCACCATTTAGCTTGCTGCTGTCTGACTGCAGTCGGATGTCTCTCTCATCTTTGTAGCAACACCATCTTTATCTCTTTCTGAGGTTTTTTTTGTTCCTTCTCTTTGTGGGTCTTTTAAACCAAGTCTCTTTGTCATGTGTCACATTAATGCCCAACTTGGAGTCTCAGCAAAGCTGTGCTGACTATCCTAGAGCTTTTTTTTTTTTTTGGTTTCCCTTTCACTATAAAAAAGCCCACGCGATGCTTCTAGTTGCCTGGTTATTCTGGTGCCAAGAAATGTGTGATGTGTGATGGGATGGTCTCTCTGGCTTCTCATGGAGAGAGACCTGTGGTAGAAACCATCTTGCTGTTCTGTACATTGTTAGTGCTGAGAGGCCACACTCTTGATGATTAATTGTGAGTCACTCTCTGGCACTGACGATGTGCATCACATAGTGGCAGTAGATCCCTGTAGACTAGACAGCAGTGATGCTGTCCACTTCTTGCACACAAAGCAATAGTACTAGCTTGAGTTGTTTTTCTCTTTCCACTTGTTCCAGTTCCTAACTGGCCTCACAGCTGTAACTGACACCCGTCACTGCTTCCAGCTTCTTGCCAGCTCTTTTATCTGGTGTCCTGATTCTCGTTTTTGAGGAGTGCAAAGGCTTTTCTGTTGTGACATATCTGTCCCATACCTGTTACTTTTTTTTTTTATTTATTTCAAGTGTTCTTGTGATTTCACTAGGAGTTTCTGCTTGTCGTGCTCAGTGCTGACTAACATGGCCATGACTCTGTGTGGGGAAGGTGAGTGTGTTTGCGGTGTGTGGTGGGGCGTAGGTGTAGGCTTCAACCTACCATGGATTGCTGTATGAGATTTCTGACTTGGTTTTCCCAGGTAATTTTTCAAAGCCTCTTGGTGTTTGAGTGTCCTTGGCTGCTCCTTGATGGTTCATGTCAGCTGAGACTTGGTTTGAATTGTTGCAGTCTTTTTAAAAAGTGAACAGAACTAAACTGAATTGAGGTCTTTAACTCTGAGTGTGGTTGTACACCACCAGAGGCTACGTGCAGTTTAAAAATTCCTTTTATAAAAGTGATCTGAGATTTGTTATTCTAAGTGATCCATGCTTTGCTCAGAAACAGATGAACTAAGAGCACCCCAGCTGAGACTCTGCTTCATCTGGTCAGTCCCTCACAGTGTCACTTCTCCCAAGAGTCCTTCAGTAAAGCCATGTAAATTATTGTGTAGCCTGTAGTAGAAACTGCTGGCTTCCCATTTCTTGGTGAGGGTGACAAGGTCTCAGCTATGTCCCTGTGTTATAATGCTGATGGCATTGTATATACAGCTTCCATCACATGAAGTTGACACGTAGGTTGCTGACTTCAGATCCTAGAAGAAGGTTTTCCAAACCACAGCCAGACACTGCTCACAGGCAACATTTCTCACCATGCAGCCCCAAGAGAGGCTTTCTAGCTGTGGCGTCCTTCCCCAGACATGTGAAATGCTGCAGCTGTAACAACTAAACTTCTTCCAGCTCTGCCATGTCTGCACACTCAAAGGGTCTCAGCTCTCCACTGATCAGTCCAGAGTCACCACCAAAGAGTTGTAATCTACAGAGTGGCAAGCACACTCCAGCTATGTACTCTGGATACCAACCACTCCACCTGCCTTCCTCAAACTCAGCATTGCAGAAAGGGCCTCTCAGAAGGATAACATTTCCCAGGGACCTGGTGAAAACCTGTTTTCAAGTGTGGTGAACTGCAGCCCTGGACATCACAGACTTTGGTTTTGAGCCTAATGCCCTGCCTGTTAAGTGGCTGTTTGAAAACAACATTTTGGGAACTCCAGACCTGGAGCCTTGTTTAAAGCGTCCTTCAGGGGTTCTGTGGGGAGAGCTTCATGGAGCTGAATTACATCAACAGTAACATGGGAGAACTTCAGAGTGAGACAAGATGAAGGATCGATTTGAGAATCGAAGGCATTGGAGTTGCTGGGATAAGTGTTTCTGGGAGGTGCATCCACCTCATACACCTTGTACTCCAGCCTCTGACCATCTTAGTGGCCACTGCTGAGTGCATTCCAGTTTGTGGACATCTCTCCTGTACCCGGGGACCCAAATCTTGTTCCTTTTGGTTCCTATTGTTCCTCTTGGAACCATCTTGTTGGAGATGATTCCTCTTGATTCCTCTGTGATCTCATCCTAGCAGGTGTTTAACAAAAGCTGATTCAAGATGTACAGGGTTGAATGAGCTCTCACTCATCTCTCCTGTGAGCAGGGAGAGCAACAGTCTATTTCCCGTGCATCCTTAGAAGTGCTCTCAGGGCCAGCTTGTTTTGGGAAAACTTCTTACTGCTACCAGGTCTCTCTTTTTGCTCCTTTGCCTCCCCAATGCCAGTATTCTCCCACCTGTGTGACTACCAGAAGTGTTATCTGCAGTGGTTGGTGCTGCAGGAGCTGCTTTGAGACCAGGGTCAGCTCTGTGGCTCGGCCAACAACATGTTTGTCAAGCCTAGACATGGCAACTCCAGCTGCTTTTCCTGGGCTTGCTTCTGCTGCGCTGGCCTAAAGGGGCAGATATGCATGTGACGATCCCTTTTTGTCACCATACAGGATCCCATCAGCCTGCAGCTGGGTTGGCTGTAGCACTTCTGCTGTTCTTTTGGAGTCTGGTTAGAAATTGAGCCTTTGCGTGTGGCTGGCAGAATAGAGAGGGACCTCCGAAGTGAAGCACCGGGTACACGGCATCCAGCTCTTGCAGGGAGGTTGTCCAGGGGCTGCTCTCCCTCCCCTCCAGCCCCCCATGTGTACCAGAACAAGCTCATTGCTTTGAGACACGTGGAATCTGCGTGGTTATCAGTGCTATAGCCTGTTTTTATTTCCAACATCCTGGTGGTGCTCACTGTGCTGCTGCTGACCTGATGTGGACACCAGGAGATGCAGCTGTGACTAGTGTGAAGAATGGGCCCCTTCAGTATACCTCGTGGTTGCATACACATAGAATTTTCCCATCTGCTTCCTTATTCTGTCTGGTTTTTTTACAGTGACATCTCAACCTGTCCTCAAGCTGTGTCCTTATTTTTCTCATAATCTTATTAAGGCATCTTTACTATTCTTTAAATAGCTTTGTTCTTGAGGCTCCCTTGAACAACTGGAACAACCAGAGCTGGTGTAACTAGCTCTGGGGATTGAATTTAACATTTTCCTCCTTAGGCATCAGGGATGGTGAACCGTCTCCTTCTCCAGCAAAGCAAACCTTGTTGGATTGCTGTGATGCTGCTCTGCTTTGGTACCTGTCTTTCTTAATACTCACGTAGCACGTGTTGCTTAGATGCAAGTTTCAGAGTTCCTTCTGGCGTCGTGGGGTTGATTGAGAAGGTGAATCATGGTAGCCAGGCTATATAGCAGCGTGTAAATGCCATGAAGCTGCATGGTGCACAACACATTTTGGGGATGTTCTTTCCGTGAAGAAGCAGTGTACAGACTTCACCTGCCCCACAGGGTGGCAGGTGGAGAGGTCCTGGGCACAGTGAGGCCCCATGGAGCTGGTCGCAGCATGAGAGAAGGAACACGTTCCTTGAAAAGGTGATCCAGGTCCACCTGGGAGTTGTCTTTGCAGAAGGAGCAACTTCCTTCAAACCTTGCCCATGTTAGAGCAGCCTGAGTGGTGTATCTGGAGGTTACTTGTAGAGAGCTGGTGTTGGGACTGGAGCTGTACATCTCTGTCCCAAAGTGTTTCTGCAAAAGTGTGGGGAGGGCAGACAACACGGCACATGTGCTGTGTGCTGCTGGCACCCTTCTGCCCCAGAAGAATGACCGATGGAGGGAACTGCAGTCCAGCAGCTCTTACTCAGAGCCAAAAACTGGCTGTGAGCCATGTCCCGTCTGCTGCGTAGGTCAGAGAGCTGGAGGAAGTGTTGGTGGGGTGAGTGTTGGGGGAGCCTACAGCAGATTTGGGGAGGAAAGGAGAGCTGTTGAGAGCCTGGAGGCCTAGCTCCTCTCCACCATCCTTCCCTGCAACAAGAGGTGGCAGGTGATGGATGAGTGAACATGGCACGTCTGTCCCTCTCCCTGCGTCCCACACCAGAGCTCTGAGCCTGCAGTGCCCAGCAAGCCGAGGGTTCATCCGGGCTGGAGGAGCACACGTCCTGCCAGCTGTTTTATTTCCAAGAGGGAGGCTTAACTCTCTCCTGCTCACAGGAAGCCGAGTCCCGTGTGGGATTTTCACTCACATTGCCACAGAAACATTCCTGGAGGCCATTCAGGCCTCTGCTCCTTGTTGAACTTTCTCTGGCCAGGCAGACACCTCTTCTCTGGTCACTCCACTTGGGTCCGGGCACGTGCTCTGACCCTTTTGCTCGGGAGGGCTTTAGCTGCATCCTTCCTCCGGGAGGGAGCACAGGGGATTTTTTGCAGGCTGGGCTTCTCACAGGCTCAAACTTGGAGAAAGGAGAAGCAGCAGCGACTCTGGGGATAATCAGGATTTTAAAGAAAATTTTAAAAATACAAGTATGGTGACTCTTCCAGACCAAGGACTCTGCACAGGCATTTGATTGGGATTGTCTCTCTCGGTCCTACCTGTGCATGCTCTTCACGGCTCTCCAGCCAGGGAAGGCAGGAGGAGGCTGCCGGCACCTGAAGCTCTTGCACGCAACCTGTTTGGCAGTGCAAGCCCCAGGACCTGCCCACCATGCAGTTAACTCTCTTCTGCTGGTTGCTCAAAACTCAGGTATGAAACGCTCAGCTGGAGCATGGGGTGCGAGGTCTTTGCAGGTTTCCAGCCAGCCCTGGAGGAATGGCCACCACTGGGCTGCGACAGAGCAGATCTCCCTCTGCCGCTCCAGACTTCTCATCGCCTTTGGAGGGGGGGGCTTCCTCCTCTTTGGTACAACATTGGCTAAATGGACATTACACAAACGATGGACATTACACAAATTGTGCACATTGGTTCAGTCTAAGCTTAGTATTTGTGAATTAAGTTATCTGACGCTTCGCATGAAAACTTCAAAAAGGGGAGGGGGGGATTTTAACTGAGAAAAAGCCTATGAAAATATACTGGAAATATGGTAAAGAAATCAACGTTCTGCTGTATATTGACAGAATTATTTTTATTAAAATACACATCCATGTGCAAGAGCTAGCGTGGAGCCGTGTGCTTTGTCAGTCTCTGCTCGCTGGGGAAGGCGAGCGGCGGAGCTGGCGCCAGCGGCACCTTGTGTCCCCTTTGACACGGGATGGGGTCCAGCCCTGCCGGAGCAGGGCTGCCTGCCCGCAGCCAGCCGTTGGGCAGGACAGCGGGGTGGTTAGCGCAGTGACGCCCCACACCTCGGGAGGCATCAGCCCTGGGACCGAGCACTCGGTGAAAGGAGCTGGGGTCTGCCCAACAAGAGTGAGCGGGCTCCAGGATGGGTATTTCCCACCCAGGGGCAGGCAGACACCAGCAGGAGTGTGTCCCTGTCATTACGTGGGTCAGGGCAGGCTGTTGGCTCGGGCATTGCTGCCTCACGTACAATTATTGGAGAGAAACAAGCAATTATCACTAAGACTTTCAGGTAGGCCCTACCCAGCTTCTATAATGGGTATTTATGGGGCAGTTCATGATGCAGCAGCTGCTGACACATATATATTTCTGCTGTAAGATTTTCTTGGCATAACAGAAGGCACTTGATGGCTGTTCTTCAAAACTTTCTACAGAATTGCTTCTCCCACAGTTGCTAAGCTCTGCTAGAAATAGTGGGCAAGGAGCGTGTCCAGCACCTGCTTATGGCCAAACCCCTAGGGCAGACCCTGGAAATTATTAATTGGTGCCCTTTTTGTTGTGGACCACCTCCTGCATCTTGGGTCCCGATGCCACGCAATCAGCCACAGTCCCACCCGGCAGAATCTCACTCGTCAGCTCACGTGAGTGGTCCCTGAGCAGGAGGTCCCTGGGGTCTGGATGAGTCCTGAACGTCACCGCAACTCCATTCCCTGTTGCCCAAACCAGGCTGTCAGGGTGGTAAAATCCTCAGGAATAACATCAGTGTGCCCAGTGGAGTGTCATTTTACTTTGTTAACGAAGGGATAGAGACTAGTAAAATCGTAATAATGATTTTTTTTTTCATCAAGGCTCACTCTGTAATATGGGCGGATGGTGTTTCTCCCGCATTTCCATCACCACCTTTGTCACAGAAGGTGCGATGTGTCATCCCCATAATATTCCTAGATGATCTGCTGGCCTTCCTCACCTCTTGTTCGCAATGGCATCTTGTAACACCTTTCACATCTTGTTCACCACCACTCTTTCTGCAGGTCAAAAATTTCCAGATTAGCTGTGTGCTATGGCAAGAATTGCTTTTTCCCCTTGAGCATCATGTTGTCCACCTGTAATAATCTGGGTTTGGGCCTACATAATTGTGATTTTCAGTGGTGTTTAAAAAAAAATAATGGGGGAAATAATCTTTGTAACCCTCAGATTCGAGTGGTTGGGGAAGGCTGCTCAGTTTCATAAGTGAAGTGTTTAAAGAGTTTATGAAATACAGACTGGGGGTGTCTATACACAGGCTTACCACCTTGCGCGGCTACTTGCACACCCATTTTTTTCTTTCAGAAGACGTGGCCATTGTAGCCCTCAGTGTTATGTGCTGTGACGGTGTAACCCTGAAGCTTTGTGTCCATAAACAGCCAAGCACAATCCATAAGACGTGTCTCCCAAAATCTGATTCTGCTTCAGCTTTCCTTTCCACCAGTGCTTCATCCCATGGTGCTTAATGATTCGTGGGCAAAAATGTCATTTGGGATATTTTTCCTGTCCCCTGCCTCCATTCGATGTCCTAGAAAATACAGCCCTGCCCTGGTTTCT
This sequence comes from Astur gentilis, assembly GCF_929443795.1. Taxonomy (NCBI): domain Eukaryota; kingdom Metazoa; phylum Chordata; class Aves; order Accipitriformes; family Accipitridae; genus Astur; species Astur gentilis. Next base: position 9,456,890 of record NC_064886.1, read on the forward strand.
AATCATGGGCATGAAACACTGATGAAGCTTTATGCTGAGGATCAGTCTATGGCACTTAACTGCAACTCTTGGCTTCACCTTCCTGAGGTTTTCCTGGCTTTGCACCTCTCACACGAAATGATGGACCAGCAGCCTGGTGTTAACAGCAGGGTCCTGTGCTGCTCCCAGCCCTCCCTGGCCCTGCAGAAGGTCAGCAGCCAGGACATCTCTTCTGCCCAGCTGAAGGGGTTGTGTCCTCCCCCTCCTTGCAATGCGGACATTGTTTTTCATCTCCCTTACTTATTATGCAGTGACCACCAGCATATTTGGAAGCTGACAAGGTATTAAGGGCTTGGCAGATCAGTATCTTCTTCCTGAACCCTCCACTCCCAACCACCTCATTTTGGAGCACCTGCAAAGCCCGTGGGGCTGAGAGCATGCTGTAAGGACATACAGCCTTACCTATGGGCAAGGGTAACCTTCCCTACGGGTCCTTGACCTATGGGTCAGGATCTGGCCCCACTATCACATTCCCAATGAAGCACGCCATAACCAGGCATAGTTTGCTCCAAGTCTGAAGAAACACATGCCTGTGGCAAAGGAGTTTTTTGGTCACACAATGCCCTGGGCTTGTAGGATCTGCTCCTTGGGCTGAAGAATCAGGAAAAATTCAAAGAGCAACTTTTGGCAATGAATCTTTATTATAAATATTTGCTCCACTGGGCACATACCGGTAGGGCAGTGACAACGGGAGGGACTTGGTGGCCGGCTGGTCCATGCTGCTGTGACACCTGGTCCAGCCAGGGTACAAGCTGGCTCCACCTGCAGTGACAGTGCCCACCGCCTTGGGACCCTTTAGAGATGTGCCGTGAGCGCCGTCTGCTCCCTCCAAAGATGGGAGGACTGGACAGGCGGGTCAGATGGTGGACGGCAGAAGGAGGATTTCATTTTTTCCTTCGAAGCTTTTTCATGGCTCTCTTCACCCAGGGCTTCTTGGGGTCAGCACAGACCTTGGCACCGCTGGCAGCTACAATCCTGCAGTGAGAAAGTGAGGAAAGAGAGTGAAAACATGAACCACAAGCCATTCCCTTCCCACGCATGACTTCTCCCCTAGCTGTGTGCAGGCTCATCCTGGATGAAGGCTTGGAGCCATCTCCAGCAGCCTCTGCCCTCCTCAGGCTGACAGTGCATGTCTGAGTCTTCCCAGACCACTGGCATTAGCAGAAAGCACCAAAACCTAATTTTTTTTCCCCTCTGCCCACCCCACAGAGCTACTTTCCTATCATAGCTGCCCCCGCCAGGCACGTGCTCCCAGCTGGGACCCAACCGTGACGCCGTGCTGGAGGTGGGAGGCAAACCCCAGGGGTACTCACACAACTGCAGGCAAGGGACAGTCACTGGGTGTCTCATAGAAACTCTCTATGTGTCGGATGAGTTTCTGCGCGTGCTTGAAGCAGCATTCGGTGGGCGCGTTGTAGGCTGTGAAGGGAAGGGAGAGATGTTGCGAACGCCCTTGGCAGCATTTTGCAACTAATTGCATCGCCAGACAATGACACTGCAGGATGTCGAACACAGGATGGAGGCGGTGGAGCGTCTCAGCAGCTCCCACAGCATCCCATGGCAGGGATTCATTTCCCTTCATGGCAGCAAGCACAGGAGTGGGAAGTGTGGTCAGCAGTGGGGAGGGGAATGGTGTGGGACCTGGCACCCCACAGCCCACATTGCTGCAGCTGCCAAAGTGCACAGTGAGGTTGGGGTGTTCGGTCTGGGGACGAGGTTTTGCGGGTTTTCAAGGCAGGAGCACAACTTGCAAGGTGTTTTGGGAGGCTCCAGACAGCTGCGCATGCTCCCCCCCTCCAAGAACTTGCTCATCCAGCTGAGACCTGGGGAACGGCTGCCATCATCTCCTCCAAGCTCCTGGAGCATCTCCCCAGGGCTGGCTTTGCTGAGGCCACCCAGCACCCTCTCCGTCCTTCCCCGCACCCTGGGACGTGCCGCCCTGCCCCGACGAGGGGGTTGCTCCTCCTGCCAGCAGCACTGTCCCTGCTCCCTACTGGGGTTTCTTGCCCAACGACCCCAACAGGACATCCCCACTGGGGACCCCAAGCCCTGACCTGCGGCGGTGACCCATGAGGTGACTTACCTGCAGCACAGTGCAGGGAGAAGGTGAGGAGCAGCACGAGCAGCAGGACTGTCCTTGCAGCGAGCATGGTGGCTGTGTGAGGGCTCTTCTTCCGTCCTGCTTTGTGCCACCCTGCCTGGTGTCTGTGGCTTTGGCTCTCACTGCACCGTAATTTATCCTCTGCATGTCATCCACTTTAAATGCGTTTCCAAAAATTTCAGATGTGTTCTCAGAACTGTCTCTTCCCAGGGAAAACGGGATTTCTGTCATCTATTTTGAGGGCACATTCAGCAGCGGGTGGAAGAGGTTGAGGAGCGGGGCAGCCACTTCTGCTTTCTGCAGAAAAGCCACAAGGCTGCAAGGGACTTCCAGGAGTCTATGGGGGAACTGAAATTTACCCATGAAACCAGATCAGAAGCAACTTTCTGTGAAGGCAAGACATCATGTCTAATGCTTGCCTGCTTATTTCTAACAGGACAGACAACCCAAACAAAATCTCTGAGCAGGAGCAGGTCATTGACGGGTTTGCTGAGTCATCAAAGGCAAGTGACTAATGAATCCCCTCCAAACCAGCCTCCCCAACCCCCCTGGCCATAGCAAAAACATTGGCTTAGGCAGTGAAGCACTCGGGATGGGATGGGATGGGACGTCAGGCAGAAAAAGCCACACTGGACCAGGGACCCCAGAGCAGGGGGTGGCAGAGATGCTTTTAGTGGGTTCGGGAGACTTTATAGAAGGGGAAGAAATGGGGCAACAGCAGCGGGGTGGCTGAGGAAAGTCTGGGTCTGAGCCCAAGTCTGAGCCCAAGCATTGCCTCTGCCTCACACACCTCTGATGGCATCGAAATGAGGGTCAGAGGGATGGAGCTTTGTGGTCATCAGTGCACAGGCAGCTCATTTCTGCAGGAAGATGGGACAAACCCTACCACAGCCCCAAGAGAGCCATCCCAGACCCCAGTGAGGACCCCGAGGGCAGGAGGGGTGGGTGGCACAGACCCCACTGGCAGCACCGTGGAGTACTGGTGGACATCAGCCCAGCTTCCATGCAGAGATCTGCTCCTCAGAAAGGCGAGATGCAGCTGCAGTCTGCGTGCGAGGAGGGGGTGATGACCCAGTGGGAAGCCAAGTGGGATGATGGTGAGCGGGAGCAGGGGAGGGGATATGGCTGTGGCTTGGGGATGAGGTAAAGGGGGGCTTCTCAGAGAAGACAAAAGGTGGAAATGGACTTCCTTGAAGATTATCTCATGTTTGCACTTCTCTGGAAGAAGAAAGGAGAAGGAAACAAACCAAATGTGCTGATGAATCTGTTTTGGAAGCTGTGGTCTGCTGGCCATCATGTCTGGTGGCCTGGCACAGCGGCAGGGTAGCTATGTGGAGAGCTGGGCATGGCACTGCTGGTTTCTAATGCCTCTTTCCCCAGGAAAGGGCTCTGCAAGAACAAAATACCCGATATGCAGCCCCTGAGCCCCCTCCTACAGTCTCTGCATCCCCCCAGCTCTCCCACCTTCCCTTTTGCAACTCCTGCCATGTCCCCAGTGTACAGACCCTTGAGCCCAGCAAGCCACCAGGGTCACACCACCTCCTAGACATCGGTTAAAAGCGAAAGGCTGTAATTAAGGGAGAACTGAGCTAATGGCTTTTTCCAGCTGACATCTCCTGACATGCCAAACTCTGAGCTCCCTTTTCAGGCTTGTCTGAGGCACAGTTGCTCCTCCTTTCCCTTAGCTAATTAATCCTGTTCCCAGTCCCATCAGAAGTGTTAGTAGACGCCTCCACTGCTCTTCATAAAGCAAATCAGTGCATGTATTTGAAGTATTTGGGGTATTTGAAGGCCTGGAGAGGACCCAAGAGGGTCTCAGGAGGACCCAAGAGGGTCTCTGGAGGACCAGGCTTTCCTCTGTGTCCCTGCCCCAGCAGAGGACCTTTGGGCTTGGCTTTAGTCTTCTCTGGCCCCTTCAAAACTGCCACGCCTGGGGTGCTCCCCGCAGCCTCCTGGGTCATCCCCACCGGCAGCACAGCCTCTTCTCCAGGTGTGGAGCTCCAGGGCCTTCCCCAAATTTGCCTGGTTAGGCAAATGCAAAGACAAGCAGCATCTGTGTAGAGACAAGAGAAGGGACAGGCTGCGCACATGATTTTATTGATGTCCAGACCAACTGCAACCTCACTATAATTTATAATTGAATACAAACTATCTGACTGAGGGAAACCCCTACTTTAGAAATTAAAATGGGTAGGCACAGACAAAAAAAAAAAAAAAATGTAGAGATGGGAAATATTTTCTGACTCGTACAATGGGGTTTTTTTGAGTGGGTAATCATAATAGTTTAACAGGATATGTGAATCCTCTGCATATAATAAATGCCAAAGAAAATGGAAGAACACAAGGCACTCGCACACTGGGGATGCTGCTCTCTGACACTGATGCCACCAAAACCCTCTCTGGAGGAAGTCTTCATCACCATCAGCCACAGCCAGAAAGGCAAAGATGAAACTATAGCAATAACGAAATTTCATAAGTTCACCAGAGCCTTCTGCCATGGCTAGGAATAATAGAATTGGAAAAGGCAATGATAGCAAGCGTGTCAAGGGAAGTAGTATTACCAATGCTATGGTAGATACCAAAAAGACCTTACAAATAGAGGTGAAATCTAGATCTCAAATGGTGGTACAAAACCAATTGGCATTAGATGATCTATTAGAGGCCAAAGGAGGGCTTCTTGCTCTCATAAACACCAGTGGCTGTTTCTGTGTAGACCAAGACAAAAGAATAGAAACAGGAATAATGACAATCCAAAGCCACCTAAAGGTTTTTTTCATAAAATGAAAAAACAAACCCTTTTGACGGGTGGGGTTGGACACCAGACATTCGCGGATTGTTTGGAAAGGTACTTAAAACGTTGTTCAAGTCTATCTGTAGAGAGCTAATGGCTATAATAGTAACCTATATACCTGTTCAATTAATAATTGGTTGTGCTAAGGTTATGTGTCTAAGCAGCAGGCAACTACTCAGCAAGCAATAAAGTTGATGGCAATGCAAATGCATGGAAAGAAAAAGAAATTCAAGCAGCAGAAAACCAATTCTTTAATATACAAGTATAAAATATGCCCTGAGGTCCCAAGCATCCATGCCATGGCCATTCTCCGGTCCCACGGACCCTGTTTGGAGGAGATCAGAGGTAGAGTGTCTGTGGGGCAAGTCTGTTCCCTGTAGGTCTGGGAACCAGAGGTCTCATGGGTACCAAGAGGCAGGTGGAGATCTCTGGGGTGCACCAGGAGGTGCTTCAGCTTGCCCTTTCCTGACAGCTGTGCAGGACCCTCTGCCAAGGGTTTCTGATGCACATGATGGCATCACAGCCCTGGCAGTGGCATCACAGCCCTGGTCCTGTCCCCATCCCCAGGCGACAGCAGCAGCAGAGGACTGCGCTGGTTGGAGACCCCAGCTCCAAAGGATGGCCCAAGTCCTTGGCCCCTGCCCTGCCCTGGATGCTACGGGGCTGGTGCCCCACAGCTGGCTCCCCCTGCTCAGGGACACCAGCTGCCCTCTACTCCTCGGCCCCAGCTTCCTCCAGCTCCCAGTGGCCTGGGCAGCCCCGCACTGCTTGGCGCAGCACCGCCAGCCCATGCCAATGGGTAGGAGGGATGCTCCGGGCCAGGCCTTCCCGGGGAGCTTGGCAGGCAGGACCCTGCTGGGACCTGCTCCTGTTCAGCAGGATGGCCGCTGGCCAGGGGGCTGGCAGCACCCATGTGCACCATGGGGCAGGGCTTGGTGGGACCCATGTACACTGTGGGCCAAGGCAAGAGGTCTCTCAACGGGCTCAGCTGGGGCCGAGGCCACAGCGATGCTACTTCTGTGCCAGCTGGTCTCTGCCAGGAGCTGACGCTGGGGAAGGCGAATGAAGGACCAGGATGCGGGTGAGGCCCCGCTCGGCCCTGGCACTGGCTGCTCCAGGTGATGGAATGCTTCGCCTTGCTTGGCTCTGGGCTCTCACGCACGTTGCAGTCACCCCCTGCACCGGGCTGAGCTGGACCTCCCCATCCAGGTGGAGATGGGCTGCACCCATGCCACAGCTGTCAGGAGAGGGCACCAAGACCAAGCAAACAAGGTGTCTCCATGGTCCGAAGGCTCCTGAAGAGGAAAGGCAACAGTTTAGAAGTCTTCCTCAGACAGAAGCACCTCCTGATCTCCACCTGCTTCTTCGTGCCCATGAGACCTCTGGTTCTGGATGTCAGGGTCATCCCCCAGCACTGGATGGGTTTTGCCTCTGCTGTGAAAGCATCCCTGGAGGTGCTGCAGCCAAAAATCCTGTTCCCCAAGGGCTGGGAGCATAGGCAGAAGGGTTGCCAGGGTGGCCGTTGCTCAGGGACTGGCTGACCATCATCCAGCTAGTGGTGAATTATGGCTTTTGCATCACTTGGTGGTTTTGGGGGGTTTTTTTGGTGGTTTTCTTTTTTTTTGGCTGGTTGGTTTTCTTCTATTTCCAATTATTAAACTGTCTCGGTGAAAGAAGGAGGAAGTGGGGAGACATTCAGAGTTATAGCATTTGTCTTCCCAAATCACTGTTATGCGTGATGGAGTCCTGCTGAGCTGGCAATGGATGAACACCTGCCCGCTGGTGGGAAGAAGCGAATGAATCCCTTATTTTGCTTTGCTCTTGTGCATGTAGCTTGGGCTTTACCTATAAAACTGTCTTTATCTCAACCCACAAGTTTTCTCACTTTTGTTCTTCCAGTTCTCATCCCCATCGCAAAACCCTGGCAGGGATTGCTGGTGAGCTCCCTGTGGCCCCTGGCGCAGGGGGGATTTCCACAGCTGTAGGTGCGTGAATCCCTCATCTGCTTCAGCATCCCCTCTCTGTTCTACCTGCCCAGGGAGCTCCGCAGAGAAATCCTTCCTCTGCAGCACAGCTCAGGTACACTGAAGTCCTGGGGAGGATGTGGCAGCTGGGCTGTGCTCACACACGGCATGCACAGGACACGGCAAGGGACAAGCTGAAAGCTCTAAGCCCAAAACCAATGGCAGTTTTGCACCTAAAAGCCCTCAGAGGATTCTTCAGCCCCTTTTGGGCCCCCTTGAAGTGAGTACCTAAATGCCCAGGGCACCCACGCAGCACCCTCCCATCCGCCTCCCTGTCTGCCCCAGCAAGACCCATGAGGTTTCAGGAGGCAGTAGGAAGAGCCCCCATCCCACCCCAGCCCCTTAGCTGGCTCCGTGCCTCAACCAGACAGTAGCAGCACGGCTGCTGGGGCTGGGAGAAGAAAGGACACCACTTTCCAATACCACATGAAGTAAAACTTTATTTTGTGGCTGTGCTCAGCAGGCAGGTGCTGACAGGGCTGGCAGCAGCCCAGGATCTGGTGCCCAGCTGGGCAATGCGGTGCAGGGCTCTGGGGAGTCAGTGCCATCCCTCAGTGTCAGGGAGATCCGCAGGCCTTTCCGGGAGGCTGACTATAAACATTCCTTCCCACCAGGATGTTGGGTAGCCTGAACCAGGGTACCCACTCTACATCACAGGGCATGAAGTCTTTTCCTCTTCTGAAGCCCCTCAACCGCTTTCTCCACCCAAGGCATCCGTGGGTTTGCACAGACTTTGATCCCGTTCCTGGTCTCAAACCTGCCAAGATGAAAGGCGAAGCTTGGTGAGAAATGACACCTCTTGGGTCCATGCCATCCTCCCTCCCCTGCACTCCTCCTCCCCTCCCTTTAGCCCTGCACACTGCCCCTGGGAACCTGCTGTCCTACAAGCAGCTCATCCTGCAGCCCAATGCCTCTAGAGCCTGGGCAGAGCCTTCAGGAGCTGCAGTGGACTTGTGTCCTTAACTCTGCCCCGTAGAAGTGACCAGGCATGTCCTCCCCTCTTCATGCTGGAAGACGGCCACTCATGGAGGCCATACAGACCTGGCCCAGTCCTGTACCCAGATGGGATGGATGAACTGAACCCGTGGTGGGCCAGGAGACAGCACAGTGGTGGGGAAATTACTAGGACTTATACAACTGCTGGGAGAAAACACTCCTTGGGAGTTCTGTAGAAATCCTTCAGGATAGCCAGCCAAAGAGGGGAATTTATGTAACGAAGCAGCACTCACACAGTGTGTAAGGGGCTGGAGAAGACAAAGAGAGATGGAAAAGCAGTTTTTAAGACCTTCCCCTGTGACAAAGCTGATGCATACAATGTCCCCCAAGTTCTGAAGATGCTGCCATGAGGAGCCCCAGGTGCCCTCCTTCCCTCCCAGGGCACCAATAGCCCTGCGGTTGGCCTTGCCAAAGCCACCCGGCCCTGGCAACGGTCTCAATCCTTTCCCCGCACCCTGGGACATGCAGCCCTGCCCCGACCAAGGGGTTGCTCCTTCTGCCACCAGCACCGTCCCTGCTCCACACCAGGGTTTCTTGCCTGACCTCCCCAACAGGACGACCCTGAGCCCCAACCCGCAGCGGTGGCCCGTGAGGTGCCTTACCTGCATCACAGCGTGGGGAGAGGGTGAGTAGCATCACGAGCACCAGGACCGCCCTTGCACCAAGCATGGCGGCTGTGTGAGGGCTTTTCCTCGCAGGATGCGGACAGCTTCTCCCCACTGTGCTTGACTCCCCCTTCCTCACCCGGCCACTTAGACCACCAGACCCTTCTGCAGGTCCTTGCCAGTCATGCACAGCCCCTGCTCGGAAGCTTATTTCCCCATTTCCTCTTTTTTTTCCCAGGCTGTAGGTGGATGCATGGAGCAGCAGAGTCCCATGCAGATGCCTGGGGCACCATGGTCTCCCCTCATCCACTGTGAGCTACCCAAGGGGCCACATCAAGCCCTTCTTCACAGTGCACCCCCAGCCACTCTCTGCCCCTTTGGAGCAAGACATTATGCCTGGGACTGTGTCGTCCCTGGGTGCCTTTTAAAAAATTTGGGAGAAAACCACCCAGTGTTGAGAACTGCTCTGGTCATGCCCAGGTCTCCTCAACCCCAGCTGCAGGAGGAGACACATCTCCTGCTGCTGAAGGCTCAAGGAGCCCAGGTAGGGTATGCCAAGGCTCTTCCCAACCTAGTAGAAATGATTAAAATATATACTCAGACCCCTGCAGCTGCTGTGCTTTGGCTCAGCTCCTGTGGAGAGACAGAGTCCCTACATCTCAAAAGCGTGACTTGGCCCAGGAGGAGCTGGCATGAGGCCACCCATAATGCATAGCCACCAGAGGACTAAAAATAAAGCATTTCTGAACAGGTCCCAAAGTGCCGTTCCTTCCTGCGAGTGTTCAACCCAGCGACTCGGTGTCTCCCTGGGTTGTCATAAACTTCTCGTGCCCTTCTGCTGATCCCCGAAGGTATCTTAGCACCTTTCCTTTCCCCCACAGCTTTGTGAGTGCTCCCTTCCCTTCTTGTCCACCTCCCCACCTCTTCTCTGCCCCAGGCTCCCCTCTTGCAGACTCGCGTGCCTCTCCAAGAGCCTCTCCCCAGACCTGGGCCATGGTTACTGGGACCAGAGTAGCCTCCCATCCCACGGACACCATCCCAGCAGGCAGCCTTTTGGACACCGTGACACTCTTCGAGCTGCAGCCAAACTGGCAATGCCGAACTGGGGACATGGGCCATATTGCTGCTCCTGACACATTTTTGTCTTGCCTGTGGTGTGCACAGGAGCAAGGCCACCAAGTGCAGGTGGCACAATGCTGTCATACCCATGGCAGATATCCTCAAGCTGGGGAAAGACGGGTGCCCCTGCAGCCAGGGACGAAGGGAGCGCACAGCCTGCCCTAACCACACCTGGGGCAAAGCCACCATCCAAGGGCTGGACTGTTATCAACACAGAAGAATTTTTGGGATGAGTAGACATGGTCTTGCTGCAAGTCCATGGCACGTCTCCCCGTGGCCTGGGGCTTCACGCAACCACTCCTCAGCTATGGGTCCTGCTTTGAGTGGGCAGCCAGGGCAGCACATAGTGCTGGTGGCTGAACAAGTCCAAGGGCACCCAGCAACCAGGGTCAGGGAAGAGAGAAGAGACAGCTCTGGATGGAGAAGACCTTGAGAAGTAACAATACTAGTGGGCACCTGCTTCTGCTGAGCTGTGCTTGCCTATCTGGCAGAATATCTGGCCTGGGATGTTCTGCTTTCCCTTTCTCAGGTTTTCAAACCATCACTATCACACCCTGGAGACCCTGTGATGTTTATTCTTTAACGTTACTTTTTGCGAAGGAAAAGGCTGATGTGCAGTTGTTAACTGACGAGTGCTGGAAAGTCCCACTGCTGGCCCAAGTTCCCTTTTCATTTGAATGGGCTCTAGAGAATTTGCTTGTTTACATTAAAAAAAAAAATTATCCTTAATTCTACAAGAGGAGGAGGAGGAGGAGGAGGAGGGAAATTTGGGGGACAGCTTTGCCAGCCATGGTGCCAGTGTGGCTGGTGCCCACAGCTGGGCAGAACAAGCCCCACTCTTGGAAACAGGGTCTCAGCAGATAACTGAGCACATCCAGCTGTGCGGGAAAACACAGCCACATGGTCGTCATGCTGCTCAGGAAAGCACAGGCTCTGCACTGCAAAAGCAGCTGGGCTGCCAAGGCAGGAGAGACATGGCTGAGCATCACCGAGTGCCTGAAACCTGTCCCCAAGGAGGTGGTGGGAGGGTTAGAAATAAGCTTTTCCCTATTATCTTCTGTTCCAGCCAGTCACTTTGAGTCTTCTCCATTTACAATATGAAACATTCTAGTTTTTCTTCTGTTAAAATCTCAGCTTTCTGAGTGTAAAGCCCTCCACGTTTCCCTGGGATGCTCACTCAAGGGTCTCCCCAGATCCATTTTGAAGCTCTGGTTGACTCATGGTACAATCACAAACCAAAGGCGATGCTCTTGTTTCTTCCCAGAGTCAGTACTCACCCTGCGACTCCAGGTACAACCGTGCCAGGTCCTACAGCCTGGAAACACACTTTAAAAAGAGGAAAACGAGAGTCTTTTCCAAAGCCTGTTTCCTACAGCTGGACACTGGGGACCAGCAAGTACTGGAAGCTGGTGATCCAAGCTGCATCCTGTACGGTAAGTCCTGCCCAGCGTCATGAGATGCAGAGGCTGCAGGAAGGATGTGTCCAGGAGCCCATTCCCAGAGGATTATCTGCACTGAGTCACTGGGCAAGCTCACCCACCAGTGCAGGGGACAGAGCAGAAACTCACCACAGCCGGGCAAGGAACCCTCACCATGATGCCCAAGCAGAGAGGCAGAGGTGGATGCACCTGGACCAAAAACTGGAAATGGCTCCTTCGCTAAGGAAGAGAAAAAAAGTATGTGATGCCCATTTTCTCAAATGCACTGAAAAGGAGGCATTTCCCCATTTTTCTCCAGTAAGGTTGATCAGCTACCTCGAGGTTAAGTGAAGGATGGATCTGGGGTGTCAGGAGGAGCTGCTGCTCCCAAGGGAGATTCTGCGCTGGAGAGGCTTCTGTGTCAGGTAGCAATCGGGGGAAATGATGCTTGGTGAGCACTTCACCCTCCCTTTTTCAACCCTGATCTATTTTATGCTCCTGGAGTTAAACACAGCAGTGGAACGCTGCTTCAGCTCAGCTTTTAAAGCAAAGCTGTGATAACAGAAAAAGAATAGGACATGGAAGCAATTTCAGCCATTTTTAGTGATTTAATTCTGAGCACAATTAGTCCTGATAACTCCAAGGAGGCAATAGAACAAGTTATGAATTAACTTGTTCCTTAGTTTTTGATTAGGATAAAACGTAGTAATCGGAAAACTAAATTCAGTTCAAAGAACATGATGAGAAAGATACATTAAGGTCCCTAGATATTGTAATAAAAAAGTATTTGTGCCAGCTATGGTCTGAGTTTTCAAGCTGACATCACGTTCCTCCTTGGAGGGCTCCTCACTTCTTTCTATTATTTTTTTAAATTATTTGCTTTGTGGCCTTGTAGCTCACCTGGCAGAATTCAAGCATGCTTCAGAAATGAGGCTTCCTTCATCACCAGAGATGGTCAATGATGAGGTATGACCCTGGAGAGCCCTGACAATCTCTTTGTTTACCCAAGGGGGACTTCAGCTACAAGAGCAGCCCTTGCAGTGATGTGAACAGGGACACAACTCTCATAGAAGTGGAGATTAAGCAAGCGCAAAGCACGGGAGAACCACAGCCACACAGCAGAACTGCAGCTGTGCAACCAGAGAGCCAAAGCAGTGAAGAGGACATCCTGTGTTCCGCTAAGCCAGCATTATTAAAGTGGTGGTACGTTGACTTGACCAGAGGCTGCCCTAAGCATAAGTGCGCTTACACAACATTTCATAGAAAAACCACCATGCTGAGCAGGGATAGACATTTCATAAGTCACAATCCAAGTCTCAAACCAGAGAGGATGGAGACTGCAGGGTCTCTGCTTCACAGGAATAACCGTGCCCCTCACACATCACCCTGGAGAGAAGTCAGGGCTTGGAGAAGACAAAGGCAGAGGTGTCTCACTGCCAGGTCCAGGCCACAGGGGGAGTGAGAGGGGACGAGCCAGGAGCTGAGGATGACCCCAGCACAGGCAGCGTCCTCACCAGCAAGGTGGGGTCCCACAGGGTCTGAGCATGGGGCGCAGAGCCAGGGGCCGGTAACAGGGTCCATCAACAGTCCCAGGCACACCAAAGTGAGGAACTAGAGCCAGGATATATTGGGGAGGGTTAGGGGGTGTCTATTCAGCAGGAGATGGGGACAGAGACAGGGCTACAGCACCAAAGGGTCCATCCAGCCAGGCAACAAGACACCTACAGCTTAGGTCTAAGGTCTATCCAAGAGACAGGGCCAGGGCCAGGGCCAGGACACCAGACCAGCATTCTTACAACACTTCCAAAGCAAGGACCAGAGGCTCAAGCCCGAGCTTAAATGGGGCTCCTGGACTGTGGGCAGAGGGGGGTGTGGGAGGGGGGTGAGTCAATCCACAGGTGAGGCTGGTCAGGGTGATTAAGACCAATTAGTGCCCTCAAGGCCAGTCACCCTGCCATCTGATGGAGCCTGTGGGGATGGGAAGGCATGGAGCTGGGCCTGTGTGGCATTCCATTGACTCCTTGTTCTCATAAGGTCAATCAAAACAGCTGGCTAACGAAGTGGTGGAGAGGGTTTGCACTGGTGTGGCGTTGGAAACCAAATTTGTGGGTCAGCGAGGGACCAGAAGGAACACACCATGACCATGGGCTCCCTGTCTCCTGGTGGCTGGGGGGAAATCTCGAGGCAGAAGCACGTGTCTTGCACACAAGGTGCAGAAGGCAAGCTTTGTCCCACCTGAGCATGACAGGCGTTACTTGTCCTCCTGGGCCAAATTCTGCACGGGAGGCAGCCCACGGACCTCCAGGAGGAGCACGGGAAGGTGCACGGTTGGACATCCTCGCCCAAGGTCCTTTCCTACACTGTTAGACCTAGAGAAGCCAGGGAGCAGCAGCAAAGCTGGCGAGTGTGTGCCACCAGCTGGCCAAGGGACCGGGCATCCAAAAGCTCCCTCAGTGCTCCGGAGCCACAGCTCCCCAGCGGCCCATGCTGGCGCCGGTGCTTGCTCTGCATGTTGGAAATGATTCATCACTGTCAGGGCCGCCTTGTTTACACAGCCTCCCCCTCTCTCGCCTGCCCTTTCCCAATAACAAGAGAGGAGAAAAGAAGAAAAAAAAAAACAACCCACGTGTTTTTCTTTCCACAGAGCTTCTTATCCCCAAAATGACCTTTCTGGCCTGGTGATTCATCTGTGGGAAATTTTCACAGCCCTCCCCATCCTCTCACTAAGCCGGTGGTGCCAGAGCATGGGGCAGGGTGGCCACACGGCATGGGGCTGGATTGCAGGGGACATGCTCATCCATGACCCTCTTGCTTCTTCCAGCTCCCCACTCCAGGCAAGTCCCTGGGCACTGACTCTTGTTTTGTGTTGCCTTTCCCACCTCTCCTTCCTTACACCAGGGAGGAGCGTGCAAGAGCAGCCCAAGCCCTTGCTGGGATGGGAGAGATCCTAGCTCAGCCCTTGCCCTCTCGGCCCCTTACAGAACAGACTTGGAGCACAATGTTTGTTTTCCGTGGGTTGCTGTTTGGCTGTAGCTTTGCTGAAACAAAGCAAAAGCCCGGCTGTTTTTTTTAGTAGTGCCTTAGCAGTATAGGAAATGCGACTCCCTGCAAATTTTTGGCAAGACTGTAGCCCTTAAACAGTGAAGAGGTGGAGCAATAGCCCGACTGCATCAACTGTGCTGGCTTTGCCATCTCTCAGTGATGCTGGGATTCCCCGCACGGTACTTAAGTGTATGCATTCATCTCTGCACCTCTGCAGGGACCAGACTTGTTCACCCAGTCCTGGGCTGAATCCCCTGAGGACAAGAGTTTTTAACATAAGGACTTTATTTCTTTTACTTCTAAAAAAAGGTACAGAACATATATCTCGCGCACGCACTCATATATATTTGATACACAAATGAATCGGAACCTGTAAAAGTCACTATGTTCTACAGCAAATGACATGAATAAGCCCCAGGAACCAGTGACACCCACAGGCTCCGTCCTTCTGCATTTGCATTTGCCTCATACCCTCCCAGACTGCCCATCACACAGCGTAAAGCAAGGAGGAGCAGCGGTTGCCCCCTCCCGGGGGTTTAACTGCCCCCCATGAGGGTTGCCAGCATCCTGCCTGGTAGCAGTCTGGAAACAGGAGAGGGGAGCAAGATGAGTAAAAGAATGGATCTGGGCTGGAGGAGCAGCTCCTCCTGATGAGTGCCAGCATGACCATGGAAGCTGGAAGATGGTGGGAGCTGGCTGTGGAGCTGAAACCAGTGTCCTTACAAATACCATGGGCGGGAGTTGAAGTGATCAGATCTGCCTGGTGCACGTTCATCTCCCCAGCATCACTCCAGGCTGAGAACTTCACCCATAGCCAGACAAGACAAGTGTCCACTCCATTTGCTGTACTGCCTGGAGAGTGACCCAGCTCCCATGGACATGCACAAGCCATCCAAGACCAGCAAGAAAATAGACAAGGTGTTTTCCAATGTTTCCAGAAATGTCTTGACTCCGTGATGCTTCAGTAGCAAGGACAGGACATTACATACATTCAAATGGCTATAAAACTTTACTACAAAAATAACATTTCTAGTATTTTGTATAAAAATAATGCCATAGTACACCACCTCACAAACTGTGAGGCCAGAACCCCAGCCGCACGCAAGCGGGGCAGATGGGGAGGCTGTGCCGACAGCCTCCAATTTACCCTCCACGTAAATCAATGCCAGCCAGCATTACAGAGCTGGGCTGCACAGGAGTGCTGCTGTACAAGGAGGGGTTTCACCCCAAATTCCTAATTACAGTTAATCTGATTGCATTCTGTACTTGCAAAGCCTGAGATGAATACCTGACTCCCCTCTCTCAAGTCAACAAAATGCAGAACTAAGGGACTGAATGATGGCAGAAAACAAACACCACTACAGTCTTATCCTCTCCACCTCCAGGGCTGGATGGATGCCCTGAAGGTGCCGTCTGATGGATCTAATAGGCCACCTTCCTCTAGCTCTGCTTTACAGCTGGCCCATCATTTCTTCTTTATCTTGCCTATTATGTGGTTTTGCTTTCTTTTTTCTACATGCATATTTATACTTTGGGCTCTGATCCACTGAGGTTGGTTAGCAGAGGATCTGACCCTTGATGTGTAGCTCTACCTACAAAGCATCATATCTTGAGACCTGTGCACGCTCCAGCAAAATTCACACTGGAGTCAATGTTTAATAATGGTTTTCAGGAACTGACCACAGATAAAAGATAAGGCTTACATACAGTAACATCTAGAAGTCTAAAAGTAAAAAACAATTTGGGTTAAAAAACCCAGCCTGGTACTGTTATGGTGCTTTTAATAGCCTGGTGATCAGTGCTAGCCAAAAAAGAAAAACTAAAATGCAGCTGAAGTGTACGACCATAAACAGGTACTTTTTGCTTTTTTGTGGATTAGCAAACATGCTGATTTCTAGAGAGAATATGGGACCAGAAGGATGGTACGTCTGCTGTGGTGGAGTAATTCCTATATGACTAAATTCAGACTTGCATTGAGCTACTCCAAGAGAGTATTTCCTGGGTTTTGTGCTTGCAGAGAACAGCAAAAACCCTCCAATGTTATCACATGAATAGCAAAATTATTGGGTGACTCCTTGTTTTCTCCCATTTGCAAAGGCTCCTCCACATTATCCTGCCCCGTTGTTGGACGTGGCTGGACACAGGGCGCATCAGCTGGCAGAAGGGTTTTATTGCAGTTGATTTGCCAAGAACTAGGTCTCAGACTAAATCGGCAAGAAGAAATGCCTGTAGCTGTTGGAGAGAAAGGTGGCCTGATTTCAAGAAGATCAGTTGTGTGCTGCCAGCTCCTCTGAATGTGGAATCTGTAGCACTGACCTTCAGTCCCCTAATCAGATGCAGTTTTTGTCACCTCTGTCTGAAAAGCTAGACTACCCCTTGTGTCTCCACAAGAGTAAATGGGGTATTTGATCAGCCCAAGGAGAGCCAGCATCCAGCTGGCCACCAGCATCAGTCTTGGTCTGACAGAGCAGTGATCTGAAGTGCAAAGAAAGAAGCAACAGAGACTTTGTTAAGTGCAAATCGTGTGGTTTTGGTGTTAAGATTGCTCAAGGTGGCTGAGCCCGAGTCGAGCAGTGTGGGGGAGTGGGTGGCTTCTCAGCTGGGCCATGATGAAATGCAGAAAAATTCCCAACAGCAATTTGGAAATTCACTTCTGTCCAGCACCTGGCAAAGAGCCACCAAGCAGCTCTAGAACAGCAACAGCCTTTGTACGTAACAGTACCAGAAGAAAAAAGCATCTCATTTCTTTCCAATATACAAATTAAATATATTTTTTGACATTCTGCTCCGCAAAAAAAATTCAGTTTTCTCTGGTATTTTTATTCCCTGCTTTGCTTCCTACTGGTCACCAGTTGAGCATAAACTTAGCTTTCCTGCAGCAACACACATCTGGTTTAGGCCAAAAATGTCCACGCCATAAAGCATTCAGATTACTTCCATTGGATAGACACTGTTTTCACGTCCTTCATTCTGGTAGAGCAACCCCTGTACCATTTCTCTTGACATTTCTTCTGTTTTGACTCCAAATTTTAGATATAGCCACACAATGGCAACACTGAAAACCATCAGACCACCTACCACAGAAACTGGGATGATAAAATGCATCTGAGACCTTGACAAGAAGCTGTGAAGAGGCAGATTGTTTGGTCTTTCTGTAGTTATCTGCACTCTGACTTGGCCTGAGAATGCTTGACTAGTAAAAACTATTGTATCTGAAGGCTCTTGCTTTGCTACGGGCGATGAAGAATCAAATATTCTAGTACCAAAAGCACCTGTAGAAGAACTGGCAACCTTATTGGTATAGACAGAAGTACCTTTGTCTATGGCAGTTGTGGAGTTAAGAGTAGAAACTGAGGTAGCCTCTGGTGGAACTGGTGTGGCTGGGATTGTGGTGATCTCCATGCTGTCCAGGAGATCTGAACTATAACTGCTAGAAGCAGCATCTGGAGTATTGTCTCTTGCACTTGTAGGGTCCAGGGATTCATTTGTAGAAAGTACAGGATGGTCTGATCCTTTAGTAATGGCCATGGGGTCTGAATTTGAGCTAGGAGAAGTGGTGTCTCCAATATGAGCTGTAGCATTTGCGGTATGTCCTACAGGTTCTTCTGTAGATCCCACAGCATTGTCAAAGCTATGCACAAGAGCCGTGGGATATGGGGTGGACTGGCTGGAGACCAGGCCTGCTGCAAAAGTTGTTGAAGATGCAGGAGATTTTAAGGTGTTTGCTTCTGGAGTGACTTCTGAGCGGGCAGCAACTTCCTGTATCACAGGGGATGATCCTGCAGGGACCTGAGTGGTGTCCTGCATGGCTGGTGGAGGCTTGCTGGATGCCTCCGTCCTGGCAGCAGAAACACGTATTCTCTCCAGAACTGTTGTGCCAGTCCCCTGGAAGAAACTAGTTGGAGCAGTCGCTTGAGATGGAACTGTTACTGTAAGACCAACATGTTTCTGAAAAACACCGACCTCTTCTGGTGCCACTGCTGAGGTGGCATCACGTGGAAGTGGGGAGGCTGCGGCATTTTTCTGGTCCAGTTTCTGTACGATCTTCTTCACCCACTCTGCCTCTGGATCTGCACAAATCTCCAGGGACTTCAGAGTAATAAATCTGAAAATAAAAAGGGATCACTTACTGGATAAAGAAAACACTGCTTTAGAAGATCAGCGTGATAGGGAAGGCACACAGACAGCAACACTAACTCTCTCAAGTCCATAGTAAACACCACCATGTTGTATGGATTATTTATTTCAGGAAGGCAGGTGCCTCTGAGATCTGATTGAATGAGGAGCAGCTGAACGTGACTCATGGGTGAAGGGTTTCCCCTCCCTGAATTTTTTCTTTTGAAAGCATTGTTCTGATGTTTGGATGCAGTCTGCCTCCAGTGCTCAGAGAAGGAAGCTCTGCAGGCACCAGCTGCCCAGGGGCAAGCATACGTGAAGGCAAAACCTTCTGATTTACTCAGTGAGATGAGACTTTCCAAGGTCAGCCCAGCAGGTTCACTTTAGAGCAACCTCCTGGGCTGCAATAAAGTGGTCTCGATGGTGTCTCAAAATGTAGCTTTTGTCATCTCCAGACAAGCTCAAAAGTCTGAATCTGTCTCCAGAGAAAACACCTGCTTTCACAGAAACACGTGAGCTCTTGCCTTGCGTGCTTCTGCTGCCCCGTTCTGCCAACAAGTATGTCTGTCAGTCCCTTTCCCCGTCCATTTATCCCTGTCTCACTCTGTGCCTGAGCCCTTGGTCTCACATGGAGGCTGTTGGTCTTTAAATAGGGAAAAAACCCAACCTGCCCCTCAAATAAATACCAGCGTCTGCTCTGTTTCCAGATTGCTCCTTGCTCCAAAGCAAGGGCATTTGCTGACGGGCTAACACTTAATCGGGGTTGGAGGGCATGCGGCAAGGGAGGCAGGCGGTGGGGCCATGCTTACATGACAGCTTGT
Source organism: Astur gentilis (assembly GCF_929443795.1). Classification (NCBI taxonomy): domain Eukaryota; kingdom Metazoa; phylum Chordata; class Aves; order Accipitriformes; family Accipitridae; genus Astur; species Astur gentilis. The sequence continues at coordinate 9,475,962 of NC_064886.1, forward strand.
TTGGTGCAGAGGGGTTCGGTCATGCGGTAGCTCCTTATCCGCTTCGCCGCTATCCCAGATGTAAAGCGGCTGCACTCTGTTGAACACTTCAGAGGTGCTTTGGGTTGCCCTGAAATAAAGTTTTCAACATATTAAATGTTGGTTTTTATTAGGTACTCTAAAAATCAGCACTGTTTCTTTTTCCCTTTCTCTGGGGAGAAGAAATCCAAAGCTTGCCATGAAAGTTTCCAATCCCTGATAAAATGAGATGAAGACAAATCCCATCAGGGCCATGATTGTTTGTATCACCCAAACAGGTGATAAGATACCCAGAAAACTGCAAAAAAAGCACTGTGAAAATTGCGGGGTTCTTGAGACACCATTGCAGCTTGCCTTACAGGATGTGCAAGCACTGGCTGGAGGTCCTTTGTGCAAGCACCTAGACCTGCAGGTCCTCTCCCATTTGGGTCACAGGAGGACTGCTCTCAGCATGGTGCCCAGAAGCCACATTTCTTCATCCCCCAAAGACCTGCTGCAACTGTCACCAATGGGCTTTTGGTGCAGACAGTGCAGATCAGAGGGCAGGATGCTTGTCCTCCACTTATCTGGATCAATCCTAACTCTTCCTCCCACTGGAGATCCCCTCCAGGCAAGCATCCTGCCTCTCTCTTTGCTGTTGTGTGGTCTCTGAATGCCACTTGGACTCAGAGAAAGGGTGCAGGGAAAGAACCTTTTGGTGAATGATACATTGCTCCTGTAGATATCTCAGCAGCCCGGCTTCACAGCACAGTTTCTCACCAAACATCTCTTTTTCATCTCCACCAGAAAATATGGTTTTCAATTTGCAAAGCATAAAAACAAAACCCCACTTGAACCCTTCAAGGAGAAATGCCAGTCACACCACTGGGGACCCTTCATTCCTGCACCTACCCCCAGCCTCCAACAGCAGGCATTTGCCACGTGAGAGGAGGTTGCACAATGCAGCCTGGCAATTTGTTTCTGACATCCCAGGGGCCAAGACTTAGAAAAACAAGCCCTGATTTATCTGAGGCCCCCTGTGAAGAAAGGAGCTGGAGTCCGGTTAAGATCAGGCAGTTTCTACAAAATGTCATCTCAGATTCCCAAATCAATTTGGTGAATTTGATGCAGTTCAGTTGGGAATGATCCATCCACCAGGTGCAAGAATGAGCATCGCTACAGGAGCACCCTCAGCTCTTTTGATTCATTTACTGGGGAAATGCATGGTTGCAAAGAAATCCCAAGCAAACACTCCTGCGGCCTCTCTACAGAAGCACGTTTCAATCTCTAGGTCTCTGTAATGTTAAAGCAAAACTCTTTGTTCACACAATAATGTCTTCTGTGGCACTTTAGGATCAAGAATAGCTCAGGGGCAACCGACTTCCCAATTAACTCTCATTAGCCAGAGGACATACTGCTGGTGTCCTCCACTTTCAGGAGCAGCGTTCAACAAAACAGGCACAGCAAAGAGGGCCAGATCCGTCCCTGTGGACAGTTGAGGAGGTGCATGGCAGGGAATGGTCAGAGACTGCTCCCAAAGGCCCTTCTCTGTTAACTGTTAGCTGATTTTACAATTACTGGCACCAATGCAAATGGTTTGCAATTAGCTGAACTCCTGGGGTGTTCTTCCCAGAGTGGAGGAGCTTGGAAAGCACGTACCAAGGAGAGAGCAATGTTGCAGGGAGCACGGAGCCAGCCCTGGTAGTCCCCCTCCTCCTGGGGCACACAACTCTGCTTCTCTGAGCTGCATCTGAGTCTTTGCCAAAGGGACCTTGGGGACACCTGGGAACTGAGAGTTTACCCATCCAGGACCACCACTCCTCTGAGGCACTGCTCTTGGGAGCCATTGGTACCTGCTTTTCAGCATGGCTCCTCAGGAGACCCTGACCAGGGAGCACCACCAGCCTTTCTTTCTGCAAAGCCAGCCTGATTTCATCACTTTAGAGGAGATGGATGTTTGGCCGCAGGTGAGCAGCGCTAGGCAGTGCCAAAGCAGGCAATGGGTTCCCAGGGCAGGATAAGCTGCCCGGTGTCCCCATTGCCCACTTTACTCAGGCCAGCCCTGGAGAACCTGCCTGGAGGTGTGAGGAGAGGAAGAAGCTCCATCCCCAGCTGCCCTTCTTGCTGTCCTCACTCCTCTCATCTGGTGGCAAGAGGGCACAGATCTTAAGGGCTCTTTGCCCCTCTCCCTTCCCATGGTGGGAAGAGACCATTCCTTTGTCCTGCGTGAAGTCCAGCTTTGCCTGCACTGCTGAGAAGCTGGCCGCCAGCCTGGCAACCCACCCTGCTTAATTAACTGCTGCCTTGAGCAGCAATCACTGCTCTGTGCCACAGGCGACTTAAACCGAGAGCAACCCAAGGAGAGCTGCGCCCACCTCCTCCTGGTCCTCTGGCCCCACTGAGCACCACCCTGGAGCTCGCAAAGATCTTTATCCAGCGAACAGGAGAGCGTTTCCCACCTGTGCACGCACACACACGTGCGCACTGCACACACACACTGCACAGGCTCTGGGGCTGCAGGCGACAGCAGCCCCCCGCCTCGCAGCCATGGGAGCACCAGCACCCTCAGGACAGGGAACCTGTACAGACAGCTAGCCACCCTCAGATGGGCTACGGCCTGCCCCCACAGCATGTCCCTAGGGGACATGAAAAAAGGGGAACAGAAGTGCATTATGCTTCTTTTCCAATATGGATCACCAGAAAGTCTCTCCAACACTCTCCCTACCTAGCCTCAGGAATGACAAACGCCATCACTGGCTCCCACTTCCCTGCTGCCAGGATTGCCTCCCAAACCCAGCCTGATCCTGCTACGAGATCTCCCACAGCCCACAAAGGTCCCTTGGTGCCCACAGCCCGATCCAGCACCGCTTCCCCCCCCCCCCGGCCCCATTCTTCCCTAGCCCCTCGTGAACCTGGCTGCTCCTCCGGGGAGCCCAGGGGGTGGCAAGGGGCACTGTGGCTCACCTCCAGCCAGGGTCGCCAGGCACAAGATCTTCAGCACAAACAGGATCCGGAGAGAAACAGCCTTCATGTTCCCGCGGTAGGAAGGGCAGGCAGGGAAGGATTACAGGCAGTTATTTCCCACTCCTGACTGCTTATTGCATCCTCCGGAACAGCACAGCTGCTGCAGCTCATTCCAGGATTATGAAGCCCTGAGATGGGGTTTTCAGCTGTTATTCTTCTCCCCCCACACGTGTCTCAGGGTGACGACAGGAGGCGGAGGGAAGAGCGGGACAGGGGAGGGAATACTGCCTGCACCGGAGCTAGATGGCTCCTGGAATTCCCCAGCTGCATTTACATCAGCTTTTCTTAGCGCACACAGAGCAGCTCCAGCCTCCTTGGCAAATTATTCAGGCAGGGACTTTCAGGAGTCAGCAGCTCCATCCTCCTCTCCTACTGATGTGTCTCTTGGCCAGACAGCCTGCGCTAAGGCATCACGGTCCTTAGGCTTCTAAAGCTCTCTCCACCTTCAACCTGCAGCTCCCCAATGCACATTAAGCTCATTATTTACCCCTGAATGCAAAAACAGCTGTTCCCTACCTTTTTGGCAGACATAACAGCAGCATTGGTTGTTAGGCCAAAAGAGGTGGAATTTCCTAATCAGGATTACAAATTCATCAACTAGGTTGGTGAGCTCACACAAGGGTGCCTCTTAGAGCATCACCAAAGCAAGGGGTGAGCAGGGGCCCAGTGGCCTCCCCAAGCAGCTCCTTGTCCCTGGGCATGCTGTCTGTGGCATGTGCCTGTTACTACAGCCCTGACTTTTGATATACGGCAGGGTCTCAGCCATCGAGGTCTTGCCGATGCTGAGAGCAGGAGTATGAGTCCCCCAGATCTGCAAGCAACCAGGCCAGCTGGGGGGCTTCCTGGCACGAGCATGAAGCCAGATCTGAAGCGGACATACCAACACGGCAGTCACATCCTGCACCTTTATTTTCTCTTTCATCTCAGATCCCAGCAGAATACAGAACAATTTTCCCCTGCCAATTCCTTCAACTGAAAGATGAAGATAAGATCAAGACTGAGACAGTGTGGCTGCTCCTGAAATCTTTTTTTCCCAGAGTTTTCTTAGGGCTGGTGGAAACCTGGCTTCTCTGTTCTGTGGGAAATTCCAGCAGTTCCAGTTAGGATTTTATTCCTAAAGAGTGAAAACCCCCAAGTTTCCATATGCTGCATTTTTTTAAACATTTGGTGAAACTCCCAGCCTGTAACTTCAGCCTTTGCTTATATTGCAATAGAAAATAAAACCCATTTCAAGGAGAGAAAATAAAGTAAAGACCTTGAAATAGTCTGTTTGAACCAGCTGCACCACAACATGCTGCATCTTTTGGGACGCTTTCTGGACCCTTCCCCAAATGGTGTTTTCTCTGGCTGGGCAGAGCCTTACAGGAAACTTTTATTCCAGGAACTGGCATTGCCTGAGACCATCAGGCGCATTGGCTGCTGGCAGTGATGGCACAGCCCACACATGCTCACATCTCCCCTGAAGAAACAAGTTCTGCTTCTTCTGCAAAGGGTTTACTGCCAGCAATGGATAAAACTAAGGAAGGGCCCCAGTATGCACATAACATGGGAGGGCGAGTGCTTTGTTTGCTAAAGGCATGACTTGCCACAGGCGTTGTTGGTTTTAAGGTGCAAACAGTTCTTTGGCAGGCAGGGTAACGCAGCTGCTTTTCCTGCGCAGACTGGGCTAGTGGTGTTTTGCCGGGTAGGGGGCTTCTCCAGGACACTCTCAGAGACCTCCCTTTGCTCCCAGTGAGCTCGGCAGCTGGATTTGGAGGTGGAATCTGCACAAGGAAAAACCTGCCGGAGGAGGGAGGAGGGCAGCTGCAGCCTCAGTGCAGCTCCGTGGGACGTGGCAAGCCTTCACATGCCGGCAGTGCCGTGGGTCTAAGCCACCGGCAAGCCCTGCAGTTGTTACCAAAAGCAGGACACAGCAATTTGCTCTGAAGGGAGCAGGCAGCTCCAAAGAGCAGTGACAAACCTCGGCTGCAGCTGGCAGAAAACTGGCATCATTGCTCCCAACTTGGTTCCTATACGACCCTCCCTGTCCCATTGCACATCTGCTCCTCCAGCATGCCAGTGCCAGCCACTTACTGCACTTCTTTTGGGTCTTGCAGCACTGAAAAACCCAAAGTCAGAGGGCCTGCTGTAGCCCAGGAGATATTTCTGCTGTAACTAGTGATAAACCACAGGCATTATATTGATCTGACAGCAAAGGGTCTCAGGTCTTCTCTGGACTTGACTTCAGATGATTTTAGCTTCTTTGGTTGTGATAGAAATTGTCTAGGCAATTGTTGTTATCTTAATTTGATTTATTTTTGCTTTAGTTTCTATGAATAGCAAGTAGTTACTCAGTGTGGGTCTGGGACTGTAGATTAAATTGTCATGTGGATGAGGGCAGGTAGAAGAGGACACCAGCAATCCCAGTCCATAAACATGAACCACAGTGCCCAAGCAATGGAGTATGCAATGCAGCAAGTCAGGGACAACCAGCTTTCAAGAAAACAAAGAGCAGAAAAACTGAGTAACTGGGAACCAGGGAATACAGACTGTGCTAAGAAAATATATGAAAATGAAACAAAACAGACTAACACTGAGGAGGAAGAAAGCCCACCGTGAACATCATAGCCTTTCAGTGAAGGCCACAGGCTGGGGCAGCTCATCACAGCCCTTCCCCATTCTTCCTTAGGAGGACTGGAAGGAGGCTTCTTGAGGTTACCCTTAGCACCCAAAGGCTCTCTGAAGGGATGGTATAGCACCGAAGAAAAGCAGTAGCTACTAGGAAGAAGGTTGCTTTTTTCCCCCCCATATAATGTTAATTGTAGTATGAATGAGGAAGGACCTTAGGCTGATCTGAAACATGGACAAGGAAAAAAACATGAGCAAATGTACATCTGGTGCACCTGCTAATGCGTGTGGGCAGAGGGACCACGCACAGGGCACTGTACACCATTGGGGCTGGGACTGTAACCTCTGGGCCCACAGCTCCAGGTTTGATCCTGCGCACCCACAAAAGCACTTGGTGGCTCACGCCAGACAGTTTGGCGTTGAGGCTGGAGTCTGGGCTGTCTGGCTCCAGTTCCTGCTCTGCTTTAAGGACAGTTTCATATCAGGGTGGATGTCCTGCTACTTAAACACTGGCTTTGCTGCAGAGAAAGGGAGAACAATGTCTGGTGTGGACTAGATGTTGGTGACAGCACAAGGCATGGTCAGAAGCCTGAGCTGATGCCATACCCCTAACCTTTGGTTGCTCACTGGCCACCGTTAGCCAGGAGCTTGGCTTATTGCTCCAAACCACAGACACCACGGGCCAAAGAACCAGATCCTGTCTCTGCCATGAGACACCTGAAAGCAGCTCCAAGCATTTCCCACCCACTGCAGCTTTGCCAGGCCTGTGCACAGGGTCAAGGTTCTCACAGGTTGAAGGAACGTATGACTCATGCAGGGAGATTTGCTCTTGAAAGCTAAAAGCAACTTGACCCTGTAAAGGCAATATGCAAAACAATATGCAAAGAGAACAAGGGCTGTGTCCTAAACAAACAGGAAATGGCCCCAGAACATGGCCCGTCTCCTACAGGGTGTTTCCATGTTGGAAATTTATGTTCCATGGCTATTCTTGGTTCCTTGTGCAAGAGGGACTGTGCGCTGTTTGTTACAGTAGGTTTGTCTTCCTGGAAATCAAGTGGTGACTGGAGAAATATGAAAAGTCAGTGAGATGTAGGAGGCTGTATGTGACCTGGAAGAAAGAGCTGCCAGAGCGGATCAGATAAGAATGCTGATGATTTCCACTGCATGGTCTGTACAGGAGTTCCCAAGACTTCATGAGTTGGTATTCCTAGAGCAGGGAAGCCCAGCACCCCTGGTAGCAGGTATTAACAGCATCCTTTGCTGTCCACAATGTCGTCCATGATCTCTGTCCCAGAGGCTTGTTGGAAAGAGGCAGCAGGAACACTTAGCTTTTGGAAAGACCCAGCCAGTCTTGATGCTGCAAAGGAGACAGGCTGACCCAGGACTCCAGCTCCGGCCATACGATGAGATTCTCTTTCCCCTGCTAATGCTCCCAGCTCCAAGCTGGCAGCTCGTCCTTGCACTACACCCACCTCTCCTCAGTGGGGTTGGCAGCTCAGCCACCGCTCTGATACAATCCCCCTTTACTGCAGTCCGAGAGCATTAGACTCAAGGCAGCTCAAGCACCAGCACTGCGCTCCTCCAGTTTCTCTTGAAGAGCGCACATGCAGCAAGGTCTGAGCCAGGACGTGGGAGACTGGTGGTGCATGTACTGCAGTCAAGGCCAGGGAGTGCAGCCGGTCCCTGATGTGTGGGACCAGATTTCCAGACTTCAATCTGGAGAAATCTTGATGGCTTTTCCAATTACATGGCACTGGGTGGTATAGCCCAGAGTAGTCCAGAACCGACCCAACATCCTCCTCTCTCCCAGCCAACGCAACCAGTGCCATACCCAGGAGATGGTTCCTTAGAGCCAAAGGTGACCTCTCATTTTGGAGATGCCCTCAGCCTATGCTTAATGTAGAGCTCTTGAGCCATTAGTGTAATAAGGGAGAGAATTAAATGACAGGGGATCCAGCAAATCTGTTTGTTTGGCACTGCAGGACACTGAATTTTCTCACATTAAAGAAAAAGGCAGGAAATGAGGAACAGATGTCTGGGGCTGTCTGCAGCCAGTGTCTCCACATGGGATAGAACAACTATTTGGGAAGTATCAACCAGTGCAGGGCTTGTGTTTTTAAGAAACAGCTTTACATAGAAAATGTTTCAAAAATAGCAGAGAACATCACCCAGGCTTTTACTTCTCTGAACACAATAGCTTCCTCCTTCCTTGTGAATAAGAGCAAATTTGGGCTCCAGCACACATTGCAAAATGCTGATGCTCTGTATTTTTCCACAGTAAGGCAGCCCACAGCTACCGGTCAGCATCCCAAGCCAGCCTGGCTGCGGGATGCGGCTCTGTCCCCTGGCAGCACCACACCTGAGCTGCAAGCTGGTGGCTGATCCCAATGGAACATTACACGGAAGGGTGCATACCTGCAGTGGGACTGGTGCCTCTCCTTGGCAGCTGGAGCAGCCAGGACTGAGGACAACTCATTCTGCTCCCGTCCCATGGAGACTGCCAAGGACTGCAAGGGCTGCTGCAATAAACGAGATTTAAGCTGGTGAAAATATTGCGTGCAGAGAAAAAAAACACAGAGCTGTTTACTCCGCAACACAGTTAAGCTCTTTCCAAACAGAGAAGAGTCACTTGTCCCCCACAGAGAAACACAGCCACCGGGTGCAAGCTCTTGCCTAGGACAGGGGATGGGGAAGGCTCTTCTGGGGAGATGTGCCTGGACAGCACAGATGAAATTGGGGCAGCTTTGCAGATAAGGGGAAGGAGCATGCTGGGACTCCGCCAGGATACGCTTGCCTGAGCACATCGGGTCCTACCAAGTCCCTACAAAGCTGGAGAGACATCCTGATGTTGCAATCCTTCTGCATAGCTGCAGGCCCCAAAGGCAACATTTCCATGGAGCTGGCATGATGAAGGAGAGCCAGGTGATCCTGAAAGGGGGGTCTCTCACCACTGCATGGCAGGGAAAAGAGGGGAGAGCGGCAGCAGGGCTGGTCAGGATGGGTGTGACAGAACCCCTGTGCGGCACAGGAGACCATAGCTGCCGCAGGAGCTGCTGTCAGGCTTTACCTTGGCGTAGGAGTGGCTGTGCTGTGCCTCACCCCAGGGTGGTACAGGGGGGGGTCTCCTCTCCTTTGCATCCTGGAAAAGGGTCCTACCAGGGCCACTGTGGGAACAGGCAGAAGGCAGGGAGCAGGAAGAGTGCCACAGCTCTGCTATTTCACCTCTGCCAGAGCCCAGGTCCAGGCTAGCACCTGCTGCCCTGGCTGAGGAAGAGGATAAGGCATGTGCCTCTTTGCAGCACCCCCACTTAATCCCCCCATCCCTCCCTCCCATGGCAGTGGGAACAGAAAGTGCATGTGCCAGCAACCCCTATGTCCCAGGGGGTTCCTTCTTCTGGCAGGAATGGCCAGCTCCTGGCCCCAGCCCTTCGCTCAGGGGCGCAGGGAGCTCCCACCTGCCGCAGACCCAGCCCTTTGGCCCCATCCAAAAGCATGCATGGGTCAGCACAATCATTGCCCCTCCACATCCGCACTTCCCGCTTCTCCATCCAACATGTTCACACATGAATGCTGCCAGTCTCAAAGAAAGGAGCTTACCAGAAGCAGCTCTGTTTGTTGCCTTCTCGGAAAGGCTCTCCTCTTCCCATTGCCTTAGGGCAGAAGGCTGTGTGCCTTCCCACAGCGTCTAGGGGACGAGTTTGACACAAGGTTTTTGTTAAGCCGTGATGGTGGGTGAAGGAGAGATCCAGAAAACCTCTCTGCAGCAGTGCTGCTGGGGCTGACCCCCAATGGTGTCTACATGAGAGCCGGTGGCAACAGTGGGCCAGCCCCAAAGGGCGAGAAGAGCTGCCCCATGCAGCGCTATGACCTGCTAGATGTGGGTGCGCTGAGGCCGTTTGGCACCCCCTGGTCTGAGCCCAAATCTCCTGTCCCACAAGCTTTCAAATCCCAGCCAGTGTCCTATAGAAATGGGACATCACAGCCCTCCAGACTGGAGCTGTCACCCCACTCATTCAAGCAGCTCTTTCTGTCAAGCCTTGGCCACGGGCACGTGCCGAGCTTCCTGCCGATGCCCAGGGATGTACACCAGCAGCAGCAAACAGCCCCAGCAGCCCACAGGGCTTCCAACACCCAACAAGCCTTTACATGAACTAGCATAATAAACACACAGGGGCTGGGCAGGGAAACAAACCCAGACACATGTTTCTCTGCCCAGGCTCTTAACCCTTTTCAAGACTTGCTGGCTCAACTGTGAGACCAGGGAGTAACCAGACCCCTTCCCTCTCCCACCCCAGCTTTTCTGCACCCTGTGTTGTAAGAACAGGGTGTCTCCTCCTCCTCCTCTGCTTTTGCCCAGAGCCTCCATGCTCCCACTAGGTTTCAGCTAGAACCCCACTGGTGACCTGCTCCCTCATCAGCTTGATCCCAGGGAAATACGCTTTTGCCTTACCCAAACTTTCTTTCTAGGAGCATTATGCCTGTCCCACCACCCAACGGAAGAGCTCCTTAGAGTTCCAGTCAGCTGTGGTGGCTGTGGGGTGTGTTTTTACGATCAATGCCGCTCACAGAGCAACAGTCTACAGATGCTGGCCATTAGCATTTCGGTGCTGGCTGGGGATAGTTAAAAAAGGGCTTGCTGGGGGTAAGGATAAAGGAGATTCTTGCATTGGGCTATGATTCCTTGTATCAACCAGAGAAAGCAGGAGGGGAGAATTGAAGAAAGCAGGGATGAGGCATGTCTAGGATTCAAAATGCTATTTGGGGAACAAATCCCCCCAGGACAGAGCCAATCTCAAACCAGGGCTTGTGATTGAAGGCAGTCCTGCTCACACCTGCGTGCCAAAACAAAATGAACCATCTGCTGCAAGAGCTGACGTGCCTGTGCCTCTTCTTGCTGATCTGGACTGAAGCCCAGAGACCTCCCCACAGGCGTCCTCCACGTCCAGCCCTGGCTCACACCTCCAGAGAACCCCAGGTTCACCTGCTCCAGGCCAGTGGGGTGAAATTTGGGGAACAGCCCAACTGCAGGCAGCAAGAGCCGCCCCCCAAGGAACCCCCAGAGCTGTGACAAAGGGGATGGGGGAGCACTGGCAAGTGCTAGAGCAAAGGCTCTCTCCGGGAGGGGTGCAGGGCAGTGGTGCAGCTGGCCCCTGTGAGCCCCCCAGCCACCACTGACAGGCATCCACCAAGAGGAAAGACGCCCATCAGCCAAGGATGCACGGCTTCCTCTGGGCACTCGCTGGATAGCTGATAAAGAAGAAACCAACCCAAAGTGCCCCCAGCTCCTGGCCTGCAGCCAGGGCCCCTCACTGGCCCCGCCAGCCCGAAGGTGACAGGGGCCATGAGGAAGGGATGTGTCCTTTCCTGGTCTTTGAAAGGGTCCCGCTCTCCCCAAGGAGCTCACACCATGCTCTGGCCCCGGGGAAGGCTCCTGCGGAGTTTCCTGAGCTGGAAGGGCCTCTGCCTCTTGCTGCAGCAGACAATGCCATCGTGCGGCAGTTATTACTTCCTTAGCTGAAGCATCCACACTAAGAATTACTGCTTCTGCCCTGAAGTTTGCTACCAAACCCCTCTGCCCTGCTAAAATGTTTCCATGCCGTGAGGAGATCCTCTAGCTGGGTGCTGGTAACTCAGAGCCAGTATGGGTGGACTGGGGCTCCCAGCCACTGCCCTGCCTGCGGGTCCTGGACAAGTCCAGAGCCTGGGCTTCTCCCATGGGGCAGGAGAGGGACCTCCCAGGAGAAGGCCAGCCCGTGGAGGTGCCAGGCTCCTGTGGATCCCACGCCAGAGCTGGCCCCACACTTCAAGGGCCCACGTGGAGGAGATGATTTCAGCCCAGCTGTATCATTTCCTGCTTGTTGAGTTGCAGCATGTGGACACAGACAGACATCTCTGCTCTGAGGCTGCTGGGACTTTCACCGCAGGACAATGGGCTGACTGAAAAGTTCAAAAAAATAACTTTCTCTGCTGGCTGTTTATGTCGCTCTGGATGTGGCTTTTTCCCTTTCCACCCCCCTCCACCCCCCCCCTTTCACTTCTCCCTCATCTGGCTGCTCTCCCAGCTTGCTTTTGTAGTGACAGCTTATGCAAAGACGGACAAGAACAACTCCTCCGAGCTGTACCCACAGGCTGGCAGGGTAGGAAGCTGCAGGCAGGCTCAGTACAGATCTTTCTCCAAAATGCCAGCTAAAGTATTTCAAGGAAAAGCCGTTTCTGGGGAAGGGTTAAATCAAGTGCCTGGGGAGTGCATGCCCAGCGTCAGACCCTCTGGGGCTCAGCAGTGGCTGAGGGGGTTTCTCAGCTGAGGCAGCTCCAGGTGGGATGTGCAACCAAGACCACGTGCCACCTCCCATCCCCGCACAGTCCGGTCCCACGTGCCAGATGTCCTGGTACCTCCTTCAGTCCCTTAGCAGTCCTCACTTCTGCAGAATATGTAATACCACATTTCATATAAAACCGATATTAAATATACTCCAGAGAAGCAGCAGGAGCTGCCAAGAAGTGCTGAGAGGATTTGTGTTTTTCTGTAGAGAAATCCAAGCGCCGACTTCTCTGCAGCTGGCCCATATAGTGAAAAGCCGTCATCCTCCATCACATCCTCAGAGTGACACGTCGGCTATTTCTGGTCCCTTTTTAAATATATAAATAAGCAGTTGTACAACGTTGCGGTGTTTCCTCTCCTCCTCGTGCTGCGGATGAGGACCCGGGGTGGAACGCTGACTCACACTTCCCACCATTGTGTGGTCCGGGCCCTGGTCGTCCCCCTGGTTGCCCCCCAACCGGGTCTCCTGTCACCGGCCGGGGCTGCAGCCCTTTTCCCCATGGCGGTGGGACTTCCCCGGGGTATTTCTGTCAGGAGGAGGGGGAAGCCATGATGGCGTGGCGGGTGAGCTCACTCTCCCAATTTAGCTGGCTGTGCTGCTTTCCTGGGCACGGCCATGGCGGTTTCTCTCCTGTGTGGGGAGTACGGGTTGTGAGACTTGACCAGGGCACTGGCAGCAAGTTTATACCTTTGGGAAGCTTTTTGCCCGTGGAGAATTTGTTACGAACGCCCAAGGTACAGCCAACATGAGGTATAAACACCTCTGAGCGCTGCCACTGCAGCCTGCGTGCAAGAGGGCCGCCGGTCCCCCACCCCCGGCGGGAGAGAGGTACAGGCTCTGAGAACCGCCAAGAAGGAGCCGCGGGGGGGGCCAACCGGCGGTGCCCGACACCCGCCGCCCCCAGCCGGGGACCCGCCACAGCGGCCGGCTGAGTGTCGTGTAGCGCGGGGCGGAAAAAAAGCTGCCAGCGCTGTCAGGATGGCCGAGCGGTCTAAGGCGCTGCGTTCAGGTCGCAGTCTCCCCTGGAGGCGTGGGTTCGAATCCCACTTCTGACAACCCGCGATTGTTTTGCAGTACGACCGAATTTTGTCGTTAATTGGTTTTAATTCTACTGTGGTTTGTGTGTTGGGGTTTTTGTTTGTTTTTTTTTTTAATCAGCCCGCGCCCCCTCCAAGCAAGAAGCGGTCGACGGGCGGTGCAAAAGAAAGCTGTCAGAAGTGGGATTCGAACCCACGCCTCCAGGGGAGACTGCGACCTGAACGCAGCGCCTTAGACCGCTCGGCCATCCTGACCCGCTGGTGCACTCGTCCCCCGCCGCCGTCTTCCTCCAGCTCCCAACCGGTGCCACCGCCGGGTCGTTCGCGGTCGTCTTGGAGCGGTCACGGTGACGGGGGACAGGTGCTCGAGGGAAAGCGGGTGTCACCCCCGACTTCCAAAAGGGCAGCCGGGGAGCTACGGGCCGGTCAGCCTCAGCCCCACCCCTGGGAAGGTGGTGGAACCGCCCGGGGACCATTCCCAAGCAGGTGAAGGTCAGCAGGAGCAGGCAGCGTGGCTTCTCCTGGCAGGGGAGACGAGCTGATGAAATTATGGGCCTGACAGAGGAGGGGAGAGCAGCAGATGCTGTCTACTTGGACTTCTGTAGGGCCTTGGGCACCACCTCCTGTAAAATCCTCCTAGAGAAGCTGTTGGTGCCCAGGCATGAAGTCTAGCTGGAGGCCGGTCACTAGCGGTGTACCCCAGGGGTCAATACTGGGTCCAGTCCTGTTGAACATCTTCATTAATGATCTGGATGATAGGGCAGGGCGCAGCCACAGGAGGCCGACAGATAATACCAAAGCAGCAGGAGTGGCTGGTACGCCAGAGGGTCGTGCTGCTGTCCTGAGGGACCTGGGCAGGCTGGAGAAATGGGCCGGCAGGAACCTCCTGAAGTTGAGGGTGGTGAAACGCTGTCACAGGCTGCCCTGAGAGATGGAAGATGCCCCAGCCCTGGAAACATTCCAGGTGAGGTTGGACGGGGCTCTGAGCAACCTGATGGAGTTGAAGATGTCCCTGTGGCAGGGGGGTTGGACCAGGTGACCTTTAACGGTCCCTTCGAACCCAAACCATTCTATGATTCAACGAGGAGACGTGCGAAGTCCTGTCCCTGCAGAGGAACAACCCCAGCCACCGAGACACGCTGGGGGCCACAAAAGGGCCCTGGGGTGCTGGTGGACACCGAGGTGACCGTGCGCTGCAAAGAAGACTCGGGGTGTCCTGGGCTGCCTTAGGCAGGGCATTGCCGGGGCGGGGGGGGGGGGGGGGGGTCCTGCCCCCGGAACGCTGGGTCCGCTGCCGGGCGCCCCAGTCCAAGGGAGACGGGACGTACTGGGCAGCGCGGCGCGGGGCGACGCGGGAGGGACCGCAGCGTCTCCCCGGGGAGGAGGGACTGGGCAGCTGGGGGGGCTCAGCCTGCCCCCCCCCCGCCCCAGCCCGGTGCGTGGGGATGGGGAGGACCCACCCGCCACGCCCGGGGGAGGCGGCGGGGCCGGCCCCGCGCTCCGCCCGGGGAAGGGCGGGAGGCGTCCCGGGGCCGGTGCCGGTGCCCGCGGCATGGCAGGGCTGTCCGGCGCCGCGCGGACCCGGAGCGGCTCCCCGGGCTCCTCCGCCGCCCTGCCCGCCCTGGACGGCGCCTTTCTGCGCTCGCCGCTCGGGGGGCTGATGGGGGCCCAGGCCGTGAGTACCGGGGAGGGGGCACCGGGGGGGGGGGGGGGGCGGGCTCGGCCGAGGGAGCAGCCGTCTGAGCATATCACCTACCTCGGACGCTTTTCTTCATTGCCCTGGCTGGACATAGGTTTCCATTTGGCTGCCATCCCTACCCCATCCTCGCTCTCTAACCCTCATTCATCTCTAACCTTGGGATGCTGCAGCCCCCCTTTCTCCTCCTTCCCTCTCCAAAGACAGAGGAAAATTCGGCTGCTTGTCCCCGCGCCCTTTGCCGGTTGTAACTCAGCTCGATGCCCAGCAGGTCTGGGCACTGGCCAATCTGCGTGAGCATCCCTGCAAGGGAGTCCCATCCCGGCGCCCACAGCCCCTGGCAGGGGCCCGGAGGGCTATATGAAGCACGCTGGTCCCGACCAAGGTGTGTTGGGGTTGGTCCTGAGGTGTCCATAGGACTCTTATGTTCCCTGGGCATTCCCAGCCCTCCAGGTTGTCCTCCCCAGCAGTCAGGCTTTGACAGCCACTCGCAGACAAGGCCAAGGGTCTTTGCATGGTCAAACCGAGCAGCAGCATCCCCTCACCATGGCTTCAGCATCAGAGGCAACCACAGAATAAACCCCTGCTGCTGGTCTCTCCTGGTACCTGGGACCTTGGGTGCAATGTGTGCACAGGCGTGGGCGTTCAGCTGCACATGGGGCCACGTGTGACCTGCCCCAGTGTTTGCCCACAGTGCTGCCCCGCCGCGGTGGGAAGCCTGTTTGCTTGTCCCCTCTCCCTGGGGCAGCATTGTGGGGGGCAACAGCAGGACATAATCTGAGCTGCTGCTGTGAAACAGCTGGCATAGACCTGATCCAGATTTCAACCCCTGGGCATGGCTGAGCTGGTTGTGACATGGAAACAAGTGCTCAGGAAAGGGTCAGGGACAGATGCTGCCAGGGGGTGTCTTGCAGGAGCATCAGGAAAGACAGATGGAACCAAGGTCAGCAGAAAGGACCCTTTAACCCCGCACCTGGTCCCACCTCTCCAGCCCATTGCTGGGGCCATCCCATTAAACATGCTGCTGTCCACCAAGACCCACCGCTCCCCAAAATCTCTCTCCTAAGGGCTCCTGCTTTTCTCTCCCCAGCAGCCAGAACAGGGAAGCTCACACATGCCGCCTCCTGCTCCCGGAGCACACTGGGCTTTTTCCTGTACATGTTTCTCCCCAGCGCATATTTTGCGATCACGAGTGTTAGAAATGGATGTGACAGACAAGGAAGCATTGTCGGGGCAGCCTAGCACCAGGGCGTTGTACTCAGGCAGGACAAAGGCCGTTGTGTTTCTTCCATGACAATAAGTGATGTGGGCTTACGCAGGGGCAGAGTGGCTTTCCAAAGAGCCCTTCTCCTCCCCACCAGTGGGCGATGACTCCACGGTTCCCCTGCCAAAGCGGAGGCGAGCATAGGAGCCAGGCTCTGCCCAAAGAGATCCCAACCCCAGCTAGGAACCAGAATACGTCATGGCTGCAGCTGGGGCACGTTCTCACCTCAGCCTTGCTGTGGGCATTGCCCCAGGACGTTTGGTCATGCTGGTAAATGCAAAGGGTGCAGGGCTGGAGCCTCCTTGCTCTCCAGGAAGCGGGTGCGAAGGCTCCCTGCTTTGCTCTGGTCCAGCCAGGAGGTGATAAAGGACGGTAAAGCAGAGCCCGCCAGCACCCCGCCAGCTGCCAGAGCCCCAGATCTGTGTCCCAGTGCACAGGCTGTGGTTGAGGCTGCAGAACAAGCAAGGCAAATCACAGAAAACGCCATTTGCTTTGCAACAGCCTTTCTTCTCCAGGCCCCATTGCTATGTGCTGATGTTTCATCCTCTGCTTGCTCCATCATGGGTTAGAGACTTTCTAAATAAAAAAAATACGCACAAACTTGCGGCTCCAGGGAGTTCCTCAGGGAGAGGATGGCGGAGAAGGCAGATGCTCCCTCGACCCATTGCTGCGGGTGAAGCAGGGCAGCATCTCCTCGAGAGTCCAAAGATCAGGGGTGGACACAGCACAGGGAGGGGAAAGAAAGAAAAAAAAATAATAGAAGAAATGCCACCTGGGCTGGGCTCTTCCATCCCTGCCTGTCAGGGAGCCAAGGGCAGAGACCCGTTCCCTGCTGCTGCCTCTGCCCTGCGGGCTGTGCTGGGGGCTGCAGGGAGGGGAGAAAATGGCTCTGCCCTGTCTCTGCTTATTTCTCCTTGAGCAGACCCCGAAACAGACTCACCTACCTGTTTTTTTTTGTGGATTGCTCTGCAGGCACATGATGCTGCAATTGGTATGCAGTTAAACCTGTTGAACGGTGAGAGGTGAGCCCCGGTAGCTGTATATACAGGAGGTATAAACCAGACCAGAGTAGACCTACCCAAACAGTGGAGAGAAGCCAAGAAGCTTGCTTTTTCTTTTTTTTTTTTAAATGATGCTGCACCTTGGGGAGGTGAAGGCTGAGCTGGGGCCCCAGGAGCCCCAACATCCAGCTCTCACCCAGCCCATGAAATGCCCCTAATGCTGAGCCAGCACCTGCAGAGACTGGCCCTGGGCATGGGGGTTTCTTGGTTGAGAGGTGGTGAGGATGCCCAGGTTTCACACGTCCTGCCTTGCAGGACATCCCTGTACTGGCTGCTGGGGCCCATCCCTGAGCAATGAGGGTCCCAGGTGGACTCCCCATCCTGAGCTGTCCCCAGGATCCAGCCCTGCTGCATGGCTCTCACGTGTCCCTGCTTTGCTAGAGCCAGGTTGGGTGACCCAACTGCTGTAGGTGCTGGCGAGGCTGGGCTCATGGGCGATGCTCTGCTTTCCACCTGCAGGAACCACCACCTGAACGCTTTCCCCTTTTCACCCCGCAGGTGCTCGGCTTACTGGTGTGGGCTCTCATTGCCGACACAACGTACCACCTCCACGCGGCATATGGCTGGGTGATGTTTGTGTCCATCTTCTTCTGGATAGTAACAGTCCTTTTCTTCGTGACTTACCTCCTGCAGCTTCAGCTGAGGTTCTATGTGATCCCCTGGCCCCTTGTGGTACGTAGCTGAGAGGGAGCAAGAGGGGGTTCCAATTGGGAAACATCTCAGGGAGGTGCTCCGAGAGCACCAGGGCTTCAGGCTTTCCTGAGCTGATGGAACAAAGTCTCCTGCACTTTGCACAATGACGTTGTTTCATTCTGCCCCTCAATTGCTTAGAAAATTTTCAAAACAGGGAGCCCTGTATCAATCCAGAAAGTTACAGCCACTGCATCACTCCTGCAGTTGTGGTGTCAACCAGAAACTCAGCAGAACCTGGAGTGCATTTAATGAGATGTTAACCTGAGATTTCTTCCCAGCATGAGGGGCTGGACCCTTTTTGTCCGGTTCTGGGGAAGAGGGAGGAACGTGAAACAGGCTTTTGCTCATCCCTCATCCTAGCACATACAAGTCTGAGCCCAGACCTCACGACCTCCTCTTTGCCTTCCCCAGCTGATGATCTTCAATGCTGTAGCGACCGTCCTGTACATCACCGCCTTCGTAACATGCGCAGCCGCCGTCCAGCCTACATCCTGGCGGCAGTGGGATTACAACCGGAGAGCTGCGGCATCCGTAAGTAGTGGTGGGCAGGCAAGGGCCACGGGGCTGGCGCGGTTGCTGCGCTCACGCGCAGGGTGTGCTCCTCTTCCAGTTCTTTGCCGGTCTCACAATGATTGCTTATGGGGTGAGCACCTTCTTCAGCTTCCGCGCCTGGAAAGGGTTCGGCAGCAATGCGGCCACCAGCCAAGTGACTGACCACTCGTAAGGAGTGGACAACAAAGCCCAGCCACGGGCCACCCTGGGTCAGCTCATGCCAGGCTCAGTGGCCCAGAGCTCCGTGTGCCACGGGGTCTTATTCTTGGACCAGCCTGCGCTGGCAGCGATGGTCAGAACAGGGTTGCATGGACGCTGCTCTGTGGTCTCTGATGATGCTTCCAGCTGATGTACCCACAGCAGAAACCCACTGGCGGTGTCACCGACAGCCTTACCAGGAGGACACGGACTCACTGGAAGCTGAAGCTCCTGCTTATCCTTGGGGTTCATCCAGATCCTCACCGGAACAGCTCTGCTGAGGGGGCTCAGCCAATTTGGCACACTGCAATACTAAAACTCACTAAACCAAGCCCAGGCTTGTGTGTCTCATCATTCGTAGCTACAGTGTAAGTAATTGCAATTAACGTGATACATAAACAGCAGCATAGCTGGAAGATGTAGGCTAAGCAAAGGAAAAAGTCTAAACTCTTCCTGTATTGATTTCTAAAAATGTGAAGCAAAAATTTTATGCTTTAAATAAAAATCTTCCTAAATCCAGCACTGTCAATAAAAAATTTGTCTTGTGAGAAGGTGGTACAATACAGCACGGCAGGAATCCGACAGCAGAGATATCACTGGCAGAGGCGGCTGCCCCTTCCCACTGCATACAGGCTTGGGGCCAGGCTGTAAGTCCACTGGGTTCACCTTGCTTTACCTACGTGCACACACACATATATACGTATACACACACAGAGCGTGCATCTGAGATTGCAAGGACACAAAAGAGGTGCCAAGGCTTTGATGCGCTCCCTCCTCTAGCTAGGCTCAGCACCAAACACGCCACAGAGGTAATAGGACCACCTATTAACTGGCAAGTCAATTTTGCCCATTAGCTGCAAGCGTCCTTCAAAAATTAAAACTAAGTCTGCAAATGCTCTGGGAACACACACAGGATCAGTGCCTCAGGAGAACACAGAACCACACTGCTCCCCCACGCTGCAGTTGACAAATTTGCCTTTTATTTCTTGGGGACAGGGGTTGGTGTTTGTCAGAACTAGAAGCGATGCCCAGCCAGACACAGGAACTTTTCCCTTCATACCCTCCTTGCACAAGCTAATAACAATAGATGAAAAGGGTTCAATTTATTTCCAGATATTTCTACACAGGAAAGCTGGTGCACAGTGAGCTACACTGCAAAATCTACTGTATGCTCTGCATGGGAAAAGTTTTAACAGCTTGTCTACAGAGGCTCAAGAAATTTAAGTGCATCGATGGAAGGTGTGAATTGAAAAGGACTGGACAAACTGCATTAGCCCCTGACCAATCTGCCTTGATCTGGTTTTCAGTGAGCTAAATGAAGGGTCAAGTTTTCACAACTATGAATATATACATAAAAATCAGTAACAAAATTAGCCTCTTCATGCATTGTTATGACTACGTTTAAACTCTTCAAACATCAAGTCAGAATTGCACACAGATAGTCCAATATATAGAGAAATTTAATCTCTTTAAAAAGCCCCTCTGCCTGATGGAAAATGCATCAAACCAGGGACAAGTGACAGGAGTATAGCAGAGGGACAAGTTATTCTGGGAACAGCAGCCCACAGAAAACACACAGACAGAAGAAAGTGGCACAGGGCAGAAAGGTATTGCAGGAAACACTGAGATACAATTCCCCATCAGAGTACAAATTCATCCCCAACTGTACCTTGTTGGCTCTGAAATTACAAGAGACTTTGCTTAAAATACAACAGAACTCCCTTCAGAAAATAATTACCTGAGGTACTCATTTATACTGCCATTAGTTTAAGTGATTAATTAAAGCAATTGCAACAGGAAAAGAATGACAACTTTTTTCAGAAAAAAAAAAGAGACAGGGATATTTTTAGCTTTAGTTACAAATCACTATTGAAATCACTCAACCATTG
The DNA here is from genome assembly GCF_929443795.1 of Astur gentilis. Classification (NCBI taxonomy): domain Eukaryota; kingdom Metazoa; phylum Chordata; class Aves; order Accipitriformes; family Accipitridae; genus Astur; species Astur gentilis. Next base: position 9,496,303 of record NC_064886.1, read on the forward strand.
AAAATGAAAACGTCAGCAAGATTCTTTTAAAATTTGATAAAATCTGTTCCCGACATTAAAAAGTCAACAACAGGTAAGGAGTTAACCGAAGAACTCTAGTCCATACACTGACAGTAGAAAAACAACTAGATTTAAGCCTTACATTTCTCTGATGTTAACCTCAGGGTTCACATGGCAGGACAGCTGTATCTAGTTAGTATTAAAAACACAACCCAATGTTTTCATATTTTTTTTTTTTTCCTGGGAATAAGCATCTCAGAGCATCATCTCTGCTCGTTAACTGCCCACGCATGCCTGAGCACCAACTTCTGTGCTCACAGGAAAAGCTGCTTTTTATGGCACGGGTGGTAGGTAGACCTGTAAAAACCTATGAATCCTGGTGGGGTGACCCCAGCTGCTGGAGCTTCACCGACTCCGCTGCTGTCAGAAGGATCAGGAACACAGGTTTCAAACCAAGGCACTACAACTTAGCATTTTTAGGGATGTACTCACATTGCCTTAGCAGGTTACTGTTGCTGAAAAGAGAATCAAAATGAGCTTTGGTGGTGTTCACTGGAACAGAAAGCCTATAAAACTGCTTTTGATCAAAACATACCCAGAAGGATTTCTACCCCCCTTTTTAAAAAAGAAAAAAACCCCAAAGACATTTCTTGCAATTTTGCTCCAGCTTCTGGCTTTCATCATTCAAATCTGACGCGCACAAATTTATTGAAGGAGATTTTTAAAACTTCTGAAGGAATAGTTTGGTGGTTTGTTTTTTTTTTTTTTTAAAAGGAAGTGTGTATGTATGGTGTGTGCAATTACAAGGGAGATTTCAATGCACTAGAATAATTCCAGACAAAAAACCTGCAGAGCCACGAGTAAAACATACTAGAAACTTAATGAGATTAATTACTGAAGCACTCGCAAATTTGGTGTACGCAGAGTCAAAATACTAGGACGCTACACCTAGTATTGCTAGCCATTATGGTCTGTCCACAAACCTGTTTAATGTTATCGTATTTTGTAGTGGAAATATGGCTCATTTTTGCCTGCATAGATAGGTGTCTTACTGGTATTCAAAAACTATTTTAGCTCAAGAACAAAGTCCTAGTACTGTTGAAATTACTGTCAGACATCAATAGGAACAGGATTTCATCTCATTTGTTCTTGTAAGACATTTCTTGTCCACAAACAAAAATTTGCAATGGCCTGGCCATAATTTTCCTTTGTCTAGGCCAGGTTCTATCAGGTGACAGCCACTGATCAACATCTTCACTGCTGTTGAAGGCCACATCCCCTGCTGCATCAACCTGCTGTGGGACAAAGTGGAGGGTTCTGCTCACCATCCTGTGTTTCTACCTACTTGCAGGCTTTTGAAGACTTATTCGCATTGCCCGAGCACGTCATTAAGTGGCAGATTAACCTGTCTGAACAGCATAAGAACAGAGGGGGTCCCTGTAGCTCCACATGCAGTTTAATTCCAACCACCAACAGAGATGTGCCTGGGGTTTTGTGCCAGGCTTACGGCTACAACTCCACCAGCAAGCTACTTATCTATTTTTTAACGGATGCTTAAAACTGCATTGCTGCACTAATTACAGTTTAATAGTGAAAACACGCCCTTTAATCAGCATGCTATTTAGAGCAGTAGATGACATGGTGGTAAACACGTCTGTGCCCAACCTACCATCAAGCTTGTATTACTAGAACTAATGCAGCTGTGCCACTGCCCAAAAGAAAGAAATTGCATACATAAGCCAGATTTTGGTTTATTGTGGTTATTTTTCCCAATGATGAATAGCTGGGGCCTGAACAAAAGTGAATCGGAGAACTTTGCATATTAAGGATAAGACTTATAAAAGCTGGAGAGCAGATTTACACACTAACGTATCAATTGTCAGAGCCGCAGGACAGTCTTATGCTAGAACACCTACATATTAAAACATATTCTTCCATTATAAAGCTGTAGCACTTCAGAACATATTAAAGTATTTAAAAAACCCCCAAAACAACAAAACATTGACGGGGAGGAACTCAGAGGTTATGTATTCACACCTGTCCTTCCAAGAGCCGGAGGAACATACTCTTCTTACACTGTCTTCTTGATTCTGCAAAGTTCTAAATTTTGGGGAGATGGAAAAGGTGCCAACCCAAATAACACACACACAGGTCTATTTATTGTCCTCTCAGTGTGCTGGGCTTCTCAGCATGTGCAACGGTTAGGCTGGTGTACAAATACTGTGTATTTATTAAAAACAATTACTCTACTAGAGGTGAAATTGTCATCTTCTGTGGTCACTGAATACCAACCAGAATTCACAAACAGATGCTTTTAGGATCAGGCCTCTGAAGGTATAGTCTGGAGGGTGAATGAGTTTTCATCATATAAAAGCACCTTGATTCCCATGACCTTTAGTGTTTTAATGTCCAAATGAAAGCAGCAGCACTCATCTGGAGAAGGAAAGTAATGCATAAACTGTTCTAGGAGGAGGATATTGATGATTTGTTTAATGAAGTCACGACTAACCCACTGCTTAAATCCAGACTTCGACCTTCTTTTTCCTAGAAACATGGAAGAAAAAGAAATCAGTGACTCAATGCTGTTTTGGAATAAGCAGTTCAAAAAAATGAAACGGGCAATATATATTCTGTTTGTTGCATCAAATCAATATAAAATTACATGTTACCTGAGCATCTATGACTGAATGTGAACCCAAACTTCAAGAAGAGATTGTGCAGGAATTCCTGGAATAAGGTCGCTGTCTCTCTGCCAGCCGTACGTCCAGCTCAGAGCAGAGTCTTGCTTACATCTGGTCAAGAATGCCCAGCCAGCAGGCTCACCCAGTGCTCAATGAACTAGTGAAATCTAGCTTCTGTGGTTTGCCTCTCAGGAGACCCCAAAGGCGCAAACCCCAACTGAAACTATTCCTGCTGCTGAGGCACGGACTGTCTCTTTCTCCTCAACCTGCCCCCATTTTCACAAAACTTAAAGGCACGGGGGGAGGCAGCAGAGGGCGTAACTCTGACAACAACTATGACTCTTTTGCTCCTTTGTCAAATGTGACTGGACAAGACACTGGAGAGCGTTTACGTGTATTTCATTTCCCTAGGAAAAAGCTCATCCACAAACCTTAATACTTTTGTTTGTTTGTTTCTCCAGCCTGGACAGAGAGGAGGAGAAATACAAATGGAATAAGCTTAAAAAGCTCATATTAGAATGGCTGGGAAAAAAAAGAAAAACAGAAATGTATCATAGAATCACAGAACGGTCAAGGTGGAAAGGGACCTCTGGAGGTCATCTGGCCCAAACCCTCTGCTCAAGCAGGGCCACTCAGGACCACATCCAGATGGCTTTTGAATACCTCCATGGATGGAGACTCCACAACCTCTCTGGGTAACCTGTGCCAGTACTTGGTCACCCACACAGTGGAAAAGTGTTGCCTTATGTTCAGTTGGAAATCAATGTTCAAAGGTGCACAAAGCATGTGTTTCTGAAGAACTGCTCCACATGCCAGCTTCATTCATGTTTTCTAGAAATTATTAAATGTGTATTTTGAGTTTAAATAGCCACTCAGTGAAGTTATTTCCTTTTGAACCTGGTATGGCCTTTGAATAAATGCTGCTACCTACTGTAGTAACATTACCTTTGGTACTCTTAGGTAGAGCTATACAAAGCCAACAGCCATTATGCCAATGAAAATAAACAATGTGACATACTTACAGCTCTGTAATCCAAGAACATTTCTTTGAAAGCCAGAAAGTCAGTAAATGTGAGAAGCATATCAAATATATCGCCTGCTATTTCATCTTTGTGCTGTCTATAGAGAGAAGTTGGGGAATTAGAAAATTATGTGGGAAATAAATTCATTACTTTAAAATGGTATGAAGTCAAAAAGGATACTGGGACAAGCAGAACAATATCAAAATTTAAACAACAATGTTATTACAGGTCTATCATAAAGCAAAACTTTAGCCAAATATTACCTTGTGTATTTCCAATCCAAGTACGTTAATATATTATTTTTATCTAAATCCAAGACATAAGAGTATCACATCAGTCCTTGAAAACCAGACAAAGAAACTGACCTGTAAGTCAACAGAATTAACACTCAACTAGCATTTATCTGTTTATTTATCTTGAGCACTGAAACATCTAGACAGTCCCTTGGAAAGTGAGAAAGGTTAGGGAGAGGCACAGAATGCTCATACACATCCCTTAAGAACGAGGGACTGTACTGATGATACTTGGTAGAGGACTTCTTATGACAACATTTTGGAAGAAAGATTCTGTGCTCCCACATCAGCACGTTTCAACACGACTTTCTTAACAGTCAAGTGTTGTTTGTTGTTTTTTTAATTATTTAATTAGTATCAAAAGGAGCTTTACCTTAAACAGTCTTTTAAGTGTATCATGTACTATCATTCATAGTAACCTCCTAATGTCCTATTAAAAAAAAACCTAGAAATGAAATAGATTCAAATATCTTAATATATTCAGTTCCAAATTAAACTTGATTTTCTTATTCAAGAGGAAAACCTGTGATCATTCAAAAGTGATCTCTTAATGAAGTTGGTTAAGCTAAATTGACCAAATGCAAAAGCTTAAAAAACCCCAAACTCTTCTCTGAATGCTTTGTACAAGAATTGCAGTAAAGGCATTTCATCACATGACTCTTGAAAAACTACCAGGCTATTTAAGTGTCCAAAACAGAGCCCGAAAGAGATAAATGAGGCCTAACCTTTTAAGGGTCTGGCTTCAAAGTGACAGTGATTATGAAAACCTTCCAGTGTTCTCATTCTGATTCGTCTTCCTACCCCTTAAAAACGCAATATATTTCAGCATGACAGTTCAGAAATTAAGAGTAAGCAGGACATGCTGAAGGCAAGAAAAGTGGTCAGTCATTGCCTGCATGAAAACTTTTTTTTCTTTTTTAAATTAAAGAGGAACCTCTTTCTAAAGGGAGAACAGTCAAACCTAAGCTTTAATCTAGATGAAAAGAATTGAGAGGCACATAAGCTACCCCTCAACCAAAAGCAAAGCAGAGACTTACTGCAATGACATTGTGAATGCAGTCATATTAAAACCCGGAATCCGATCAAGCAACTTTTCTTCAATGTATTTCTCTACTAAAGAGATCTGAAAAAACCCAAACAAACCACCGCTATAACATCATAACAAATTTCAGGAGCAGACCTCAAAACAGCACATCTTCCTTACACTGACACCTTACTGACACTTTGTATTATCCTCACTGGGCAAACAATTGCAGATTCCTTAGCTGGGCATTGCTAGTTCAATTATTCACACCACCACTGAGGCACAGGGCTGAACATTTTTGCTGGAAATATTGGTGAGAACAAATACCGACTATCTGTATCTAGTAACAAATTACTTTTAACTCCTTTAATGGTATTGACTAGTAGGCTGGTATAGCTTCACAATTATGCTTTGCATGAAGAATGTAATTGAAGTGTCCAATACACAAAATAATACAACTGGAAAAGAACAAACTCTGTTATGCACACATTAAACACATTATTTACTACAGCAATAGGCTAAATTTCTATTCAAGAGACTTACACAACCTCCTAAACATCTATAGAAATTTTCAGATGAAACAAAGAGAAAGGAACCTAGAGCTCCAGAAAACATCTTTCTTGCTCACAGATCATGACTGTGCTTCAGAAAGAGACAGCAGGCAGCATGTTGGCTCTGCTCCATATAAACCCAGTATTTTATAAAGGGGGGAATACAGGACCCGACATTGGTCTTAATAAAATTAAAAAAGCAATACATATGAAAAATAATGGAAAGTATCTTACATATTCATTAAAAATAGAAGTATAGATGAGCTTGTTTTCTTCTGAGTCATCAAACTCCTGGTAGTGCTTCTCCATAAAAGTCCTCTGTATTAACTGGAAATCATCATCTGGGCCACAACAAAAATGCATCATACAGTTACGAGTTTAGTCATTCTTTTTGTAACACAAAACCCACATTCACCAGTCCTCTGCTTCCCTGTGATAACCACAGAGGCCTGTACACGTGCAGAGTCAGTCACCAGTACCGCAGCTGCTGCTGAGCCACCATTTCTGGCCCATCTGTGAGAAGACAGAGGCTGCTAGCAGAGGGCAGCACTACTTCAGTTAAGGGAGCCAAATCAACAGGACAGCAGCACATCAGTCTGCATTTTGACAGCACTGTGTATCCAGAAAGGAATGGGATGAACACATCCACCTAGCAAGGTCTACAATTACTTCTTATAAGTTTCATTTACACTTAGTATTAGCAAAAAAGTCCTCCTGCTTTACGTGTTATGAATAAGGTTATTTATTCTGAACCCCTTTCTGTTCAGGCTCTCAGCAAAACATCTGTATTTTTTTATGAAGTGAATACCTCTTCCCTACAAAAGTTCAAAATAATGTTTTTTTCCTTGAATTAAAAAATATTAGTGAAATTCCCAGATTCACTTGCAATTGCTGAAGATTTTTTTTTCCAGTTGTGGAAGGAAACAAGAATAAAAACGAACATGGTAGGTCACCACCAAATTAAACAGAACAGGTATAAAGGTTACTTAACACACAGTGTTAAAATAAACCAGTCTCAGCTTTCTAAACCCTAACACATTCAAAATTAATTTTGTTAGCATCTCTCTAGAATCAACTACATCACCAGGCAACTGAGGCTGCAGAATCTACATCTCTCTGGGAAAGATGTAGTCAAAAAGATTATACGCTGTTCTTATGAAGCAGCTGATGGCCAATTAGCATGAATTCTGTCTTGGCATCTTGTAAACTACTTCCTTGCACATGCTGCCTTCTCAGTTAAAATTATCGTCCTGAGAATTTAGCACCTTTTATTGCCTAAACTCACACAATGACATTGGTGCCATTCAAAATTCCTGCTATGAATAGGTCCTGCCATGTTACAACTGTATGCATACATGCAGGTTACATACAACAAAATCAGCTCAGAAGGAAAGACTCAAAAGTGGCAAGACATGGTGACAGGCAGGGGCTATTTTAGCTCTATATATCTCCTAACAGAAGAGCGACTGGCAATATGTTTAGCACCCGTCTTGCTGTCTATAACTACATGCAGAGCTTACCCATTATGATATCCTCCAGATACCCAACAACTGCATCAAACTCTGCATCAGAAGGGGAGGAGCTGAAAGCAAAGAAAGACTGTACTGCAAAAATATACATTTCAACAACAGCAGAAATAAAAGTTAAAATTAAAAAGCGTTAACAAAAGCCTAAGCACAAATAAGCCCAGTAATTACAAGATAACTGAATAATTTCCTAGTTCCAACCTACAAAACAATCCATGATACTGATAAGACTGCTCCATGGGGATTCTCACGAGGCTTCTACTCTATTTTCCCCAAATAGGTTCCTATAAATGTTGTTTTACTGGCATTACTGTTAAGGTAATTCCAGTCCTGGTGCAGAAGGATGTAAAGGGTGTAATTAGAACAGCAAATTTAAGTATTTTCCAACCCACAAACCCTAGCTGCTACCACAGTCTTTCCTTCTGCTCTCTTCCCTGCCTAACTCTATATGGTGATCACAGAACTCTAGACACTCTAGAGAATATTTTGAAATACTTGGTCTTGTGGAACCACTTAAACTCAATGTATACACAAGTACTATATAACTGAAGAAACTTAAATATTCTTCTTATGCAAGAAACATCCTTACATGCTACAAATAAATAGCATAATCTCCTAAGATCATTCTACCATGAGCAAATATTAAACACCATTATGGATCTGAAGTCATCCAGAGAAGAAATTTTTGGTACCAGCATTTCAGGGCTCTGGATCCCTCTGCTAAATTTATTATTGTGCAGCTTATTCAGACACAATAAATAATCCACAGGATGTTCTTGGCCTTGGCATTCACAGCTTGTCTTTAGCAGGGGATGAACTCTTCCTATATTTGCCAGCAGATGAAAGGCAGGCTTTTCTCACACATGAGGGAAACAAGCCTCATAGGACATTTGTCTTTAAGAAAAAAATTAGCTTTGTTCAGCAAAAGCACCATTTAAATTAAATTAAAATTAAATGTCTCTCTATTCCTCTTTCAAATTTCTCTTTACTAAACAGAGAAGAACACTCTTTCAGACTAAGTTATAAAAAAACTCATTATTTTGGTATTGAATAATACTCCACTGAAATTAATCCAACAACAGTTTAACTATAATGAGCCATTGGACTCATTCTGACCAGGAAAAATGAAAAGATATTTGATTTAAAAAGGCATCCAATAATCAAGTGGTGTTCTAGCAACATTTCTGATCTGTTAAGCCTTGGGAGATGAGTAAAGCCAAGGCAAGGGACTGGAAAAGCGTGCTCTTCCACCAGAGGGCACGACACCACCAGGAAAGGAGCTGGCACAACACAGTCGAAGCATTACATACCCTGAGCATCACACTTAGGACTTCAGGCAACAGGGCTCATCGCTTCCCAAGGATAATTTCCACTCTCTTTTCCCCTCCAAATAAGTGCTACTACTGGTTTTATAGCTTATTTTAACAGCAACAGAAACAAATTTAAAGTATTAATTTAAACACTGGTTTAAGCCTGTAGGGCAAATAATGGAATTTTAACTGTTTCAAAATAACGATTCCATCTCTATATAAACACATGTGCATCCGCATACCTGAAGAAACACATTCTCACCAATCTTGTGGTTTAAGCCTCTGTTGCTTCATCATGCCTAATCGAGGCCAGCATACCTGTGCTGCTGAAGCAGCCCAAGGACCATGCAGCCTTTCAGTCCACAGAGTATCACAAATGAAGCAAATCTATGAACTAGAGCGACAGAGGCACAGGTGCATGTCCCCTTCTGTCACAAGCTTCAGGAGAAGAGTATGCCAGACAAATGTGGAGTGAATCAGTGTCTTGGCATCTACTAGGGTAAAATTTCATTGAGGCCACCTGTAAAAGGTCTCACATGTCTAGAAGTAGCACATTCAAACACAGAGGAATAGTCTCCTCTTAGAATCCATGATATAAGATAACATGCTATTGAAAAGAAAAGAGAAATTTTTAATTTACAGTGAACACAAAAAAAAATAATTCAGCCTTACAGTGCTTATTTTGATCACTCAGCCAGGGCTATCTAGTGATACACTCACTGCAATTATATTTAATTTCAGTTCACCTAAACTATGAACTGATGTTATTTCTCCTGGAGCTTTGCATGCTGCGCCCTTGTTCTCCTAAGAGGCAGAATCTGCTAATCAGTATAGTATAAATTGTGCAATTATATTCCTATTTTAACCAGTAACTAGCTTACTGAAAATCTGACACAGAATGTAGCATACTCACGTGGCTACACCAAAATTTTCTTCATCGGAAGTCTCCATTGTTACTGCATAACCAGACTGGAGGAGAGAGACAATCTGCTATATTGCTGCTGTTAGTAGTTACTACTTCTTGTTGGAAAAACTGCTAAGGAATAACATGTGACTTAGCACTAATGCAAATTCAATTGTTAAATTACCATACGCTTCTCAAACAATGAATCAGGAGACAGTCTTTAATTTTTAGACCTAGGAATTTCAAAATCATGTTCTTCCAAGGTTACTGCTACTTCTTTTCTGTAATAACCCAAATTCTCTAGGAACTTTCTCTGCCTGCTCAGAGAAGAACTCAAAACTGCACATACCTGCAACTAGTCTCTGTAAAGGGGTTCAAGCAACCTTTACATCTTTTCTCCTGAAGCATCTATGACTGACTATTACGAAGACAAAAGCAAACGAAGGCAGATGAGATGAAGATGCCACCCTGGCCCAGTGCATCCCAGAGAGCTGCCAGGCCAGGCTTTGGATTGTGATCCCATGGGTCAGGCCCTCAGCCTGTGGCTGTGAGCAGCTGCTGACCCATCACACAGGACAAGGCACACAGCAACCCAGGGCCGCTGAAGATGGGCCAGCTGCCTTCTGGGTGCGCGCCAGGGACACCCTAAGTCCCGCCACCCTTGCTGGGTAATATCCGACGCCAGCCTTCAGAGCAGCCCCCCGAGGGTGCAGGAGGAGGGATGAGCGCGACCCTCGCCTCCCCCTTCTCAGTCCTGGCTCCTGAGGAGAGCGAAGCCGCCCGTCCCTGTCCCTCCCCAGGGGGACCCAGGCACACGGCCCGCCTCACCTCCTCCTCCTTAGAGGGTCCCAAGCTACTGGGCCGTCACACCTTCCCTCTCCAAAAGGCGCCCAGGCGACCTGCCCTTGTCAGCCCCCCTTCCCGAGGGCCACAAGCGTCGGGCCCGCCCGTATCATGGCCCCCCGCCCCGCAGAGGGGCCCGCGGTCCCGGCCCTGTCCCGCACCTACCGCTGGTCACGGCCGCCAGCACCGCAACCCCATCGCACGCCTCCCTTCCCCTCCGGCCCGGCCGTCTCCGTGGAAACGCTTCCTTCCGGCCCGCCCGCAGCCAATGGGAGAGCTGAGGCAAACGTGGAGGGCCCGCCCACAGCCCGAAGGCCCAATGAGAGCGGGACGGGCGGGACGGCGGTGACTGCCGCCATGGTGGGCCGTCGAGCCTGGCTGGGCGGGTGGCACCGGCGTCCTGGGCCGAGTTTAGCGTCCAGACATCAAAAGGCTGTCCTAGGAAGAAAATAAAAAGAAAACATAGATAACGTCCTTTGTTATGATGCACGTAGGCTCCCCTCGCTGCTATTAAAGTGGGTTTTCCCCTCCCAAAGCAGGGCCCTGAGGGCTAGAGGAGGGCACTCTCAGCCAGGCCTCAGGGCCCACATCCCACCCAACCCGGGCATAGTTTTGGTCATGCTGGCAGAAGGCTGAGCTTGAATGTTTTGCTCAAGTGTAGACAGCTGCCTGGCACTGGACTTGCCTTTCTGCCTCATGGCTAACTTGTTCAAGTGACAGCTCCCGCTTCCACAGGCTGCCTGCATCCCTCTCCAGCACCGAACCGTTTGTAACCACAGCTCTCACCAGAAGTGAAAGAATTAAAGAACAACAAATAGCCTTCAAGATGTTTTTATTGTTGAACGGACAACTTTGCTACAATTCATTTTGCCTTCTGAGGGCTTGCGGAGCCACCATCTCCCGTCCCTGGCCCTAGAGCCTTTGGGGCGTGCAGGGACCAAGGGGGGGGGCACTGCACCAGTCATAGAAGATCAAGCTTTACAAAGACGCCCCCATCGTGGATTTCAGCAGAAAGCCAGCCGAATTGTACAGTCTCTTCCTCTGTGAAATGAACAGGACAGTTCTCTGCAACACAGCTCCCTCCTCCGGCACCGTTGGCTTTCTCTGCCCAGCACCAGCTGCATGGAAGACAGTCTGGGGCAAAATTTTCCAAAGCGTTCATATCTTTTCAACAAAGAATGCAGGCACTTAGTCCCGTGTCCACAAAGGCAGGAAGGCTCTTAGGTCACCTCCATTTCAAGGGGACACCAGATACCTAGAAGCCATTGTGGACCTGGGCCTTAAGAGCTTAATCTCATACAGCAGTTGATACGAATCAGGAGTCCCAGGCACTTCTGAAAATTTTACCTCAGTTAATCCTGGCCAGGGAAACCAAAGCCCTGAAGTTACTAGAATCTATTAAGGCAGAGTTCAAAATGGTTCTGTCCCACCTCTTCCCTAAAGTATGGTTTGCATCTTTGTACCTTAGGGATAAAAACCCTATCATTGCATTTGGAAGCATTTAAAACTTCATTTCAAGTGATTCTGAAATACTAAGATCCTTGTGGCAGTGATGGTGTTCACGTTTGCTCACTCAGCACTGAGCAGGAAGGGACTCAGCCCTGACTGGCAACATGGATTACAGCAAAACATCATAAAGGACAGTTAGTGAGGAAATGAGGTCCCTGTGGCACAGATTTGCCAGTCTGACTTTAATCAAAACAGGCATCCAAGGCGGAAGAGAATTCACATTTTAGCAAAAAGACTAACCAGCACTCCGTTTTTGGATTCAGACTATATTTGGAAAAAAGTCAACAAGAAAACAATGGACAGAACTTTTCTAATTCACACATTGTACTCCAGAGGTTCAATGGAGACACTTTTTTCTTTTTTTTTTTTTCTTTTCTTAATCTCTGGATGAAATTCAGCACCCTTGAGTTAGCAAAGGCAGAAGGTGAAAGGAGTTGCTAGAGAGCTTGATTCTGGGACCTGTGTGCAGAGCTTTCAGTTCCTATTTAGGTCAGCAGGAAGCAAGAGTGCTCAGCAGGAAGAAGCAGCCTCAGCTCTGCTTTGTTAATACTTGATAGTATAATAAAGATAATAAACGATTTTAAAAGTAAGAATCATCGCAGCATGAGAATTCACTACAACAGCCTCTGCTGCTGAATCACTGCCAAGAAGTGGGATGGTTTTGGTCTAAGTTGTGTGTGAATTAGTAAAGTTCTACTATATAGCCAGATAATTTAAAAAAGCAACCTGTACAAGTCTTGGAAGAGACTGAGTCATATCCTCGGTGCAAAATAAGCATAACTCTACCAATTTTTGTGCTACTTCACTGACACCACCTGTGAACCCTGATTCCTTGTAGAAACCTAGTAAAACAATCAAAAGCTGCCTGCTGAAATGCATCCTTAACATACAAACATCACAAATGTGTAATTAAACTGGAGCAGAGATTCCCACTGTATGATCCCTACCAAAAATACAAAGTGTGGCCCCAAACCTGCTCAGAGCAGGACTGACACGTGGCAAGCAAGGTGCATTTTTAAAGAGTTACAGAATAAGACTGAACTTGCTATCCAAATAACATTTTTTTTAAAATAAACTGGCCCAAAATTCTCCTCCAATCTAAGATAGCTCAATATTTCCAAAGTGAATATAACTTCCAAAAACAACACTGATTAAAAAAGATGTTTGATGATACCTTAAAAAATACCCAGAATATCAAATTAATTCCAGTCCAGTGTTATAATTAGTTAAGAATACCTCCTGAAAATTATATCCTCACAAAAAAATGTGGGTACTGAAGTTAAAAGCATCAGAAACATTATGTACTTGAAAATACCACCGATCTTTTAACGTTTAAAAACAAATCAGAACATTCTTTGGAATCACCAAGTTATTAAAACATGTGAGTTTCTCTACAGTCTCCACACTGTCTTTTCAAATCAGTCTGTGTACAGATTAAGTCTTTGAGCAGTTTAATATCCACTGTCGGAAAATACAGAGTCTCTGACCAGCAGGAGGCTACATTGAACAGGAAAACATTGGCATTCTCTTTTTAGTACTGACTTCTGCCAAAAATAGACTTTTGAGCACAAGACAGAACAGCCCTGTTTTAGGAGATATTTCTTTTAACTTATTTTCTAAAATGCATTGTACGTGTACTTCCAGTGCAAATTTTTTCAACACTTGCGACAGGTGAGAAGGAAAGGGGGAGGAAGAGAGACACTCTCCTATGGTCTTGCTCGGAGGAACCAATAGCCATAGCACACTGACTACCAGCTTTCCTTACTGTTGAAAGCAGTCCCCGTTGCTGGCAACTTGAAATAGCTTATTAAAGATTTCATTTTTTAAGATAAACAGATTACAGTTTAGCATGAAATCTGGCCATGGCTATGGTTCTATGTGCGTAAAGATTGGTTAGAGATGCTTTCCCCTTTCAGTATTGGTTGGAGTTCATTAAAAACAAGTCTGTAGTATTTCTCCACGTGTGTCATGAAATGTGAGAGATCTGTCTGACTCGGGTTTGTATTTCCTGTCGACACAAAGGGCAGGTCTCCAGTTGCAAGGCACACTCCATGCACAGGTCACTGAAGGAGAAGAAAAATCAGTTGAACTCTGCATTTACAGTATGAAAAACTAAACAAACAAACATAAAATCCAAGCACTGAGCAGTTTAGTTAGCCTGCTAGAAACACAGTCAAGGTAAGTCTTCCAGTGCCGAGATTAGGAATTGCAAGTCAGGTGTTATGGATCCACAGGCTTTGAGAGGAACTCCTGCTGCTCAGCATCTTACAGGCCTCAGACTACTAGTGCAGTTGGTCAGGATTACATCTGCATGCTTTTGTTAGTCTTAACACTTCTCTGGTCCGGAGAACCGCAGCCCCAGTGTCCTGCATGAAGCGGTCTCCACTTCTTGTTGAGACACACTGGGCTTGTCTCTTCGCTTTCTATCTTTGCAGCATCTAGACATAAGACCCATAGGAAGACTGCTTCCATGAGTGCTCTAAAAACACTAAGGAACTGGACTTCACTGGATTAAATTCCTAGTACACTGCTTAAATGCAGGAAAGCGCTATTATGGTATTACTCATACTGCTGTCCCATTTTTAGCTTTTAGATGAACTTGTGACTTGAGACAATCCCATTTGTTGAACGCTTAATGAGTGTTTGAGTATATAATGAATTTTCTGCTCTCCTCATGAGATCTGGATTTCACAGCACCAGTACTAAACAAGTACTCATCAGTAAAACCTTTGGTATCAGGGAATTAAGACTTGGTAGCCACAGTACTTCCCCAACTCCAAACACACACATCATTAGGGATTAAATCTGCTCAGAATGAGGGGAAAGGTGGGAATATTATGCTTAACCTCTATCTGTAACATCCTTAAAAGGAGGGGTTATTTCCTTTATGCTGGGGAGTCAATCAAGCCAAGACTGCATCTGGTCTCACCTCAGCTGAATATCAAACACATACATTTTCCTGTTTCTTTGGTTTTGGGTTGTTTGTAAGGTTTTACCTGTGTCCACACGGCCTGAGTTCTGTGTCTGCTACCTCATCACAACAAAGCGTGCAGCAGTTCTCTCTGATACTCACTTGCTTCAGCAAAGCCAGGCGCCTGTGTCTGAAGAGAGACAGACAAACACCCCCCCCACACACACACATTAGTTTGACTCAAAATGATAGATTCATAACTATTCTGAGTATTGCATCAAGACCAATGCAACACTTGCCTGTGCTACTCAACACTACTGCTGATAAACATCGATCATAACTTCCCACAAAAAAGGCTTAACACACCCAGAGATGTTCAGCACAGTCTTCGACTCCCTATTCTGGTCTGTCAGAAAGGGACAAAGAGAGCGTTAGATTACAATTCTTCTAGCCCCTACAGCTGAACATTTAAAAAAAAAAAACTTCTTTAGTATCTGTGTACTTTTAAGAGTTAAGGAAAAAAACCCAAATAATCCACACAAACCCACATATCAACAAAATTCAGAAATGCTATAATGCTGTAACACAGTTTAAAAGAATAGAAATTGAAAATAACATCAACAGCCCACTACAGCAATTGCCACAAGGGAGTGTAAATAGATAAAAATCCCCCATTTGATGCATTTCAAGTTTAGAACACATATGCTACATGGCAAAACTCTTCAATGGCAAGGTGACATGTTTAGCCCAGACTATGCCCCATGCTAGATGCATTAAATTCAGCACAACTCTGCATGAGTTTATGTTAACTCCTGCCATGGATAATTAGGGTCCAGTTAGGCCCTTGCCTTTTTTTCTTATCACTTTTAAGATCAAAGCTATCTTTTAATTTAGGATTGCAGTTCAGGCTGTAGGGCAGGGATGATCTCTGTTTACACAAAGAGCAACAGTGTCCAACCCTGAATGGAGCCTTTCAGTGCTATCACATACTAAATAGGCTCTAACACAGGAGGCCAAGTTTCTCCAGTCAGGCATCAACAGGAAACCAGTTCCCCCCAGTTTCTCCCTACACCTTTTGGCACAACCAAATAATAGCTCTCTCAGATAATGCTTAAACACTGCAAGAGTAGTGCCAGAATGACATCAGTAACAATCGCACCTGATCATCAGCTAAAAACTGCAAAACCCCCTCATCTAGCACATGACACTAATAAGACAGAACACAATTTGAAAACGGGGCTGACCAAGACTGATAAGTAACAGATCATCTTAAGGGATTAAATCAGACTCTCACTTAAAACACCTGTAGCCACAAGCAGGTGTAAATTACTCTGCAAGTACAAAATGGTCCTGCAAGTTGCATTTGATTTTCTCTGCATAAATGCAATATCACAAGCCTCATACTTTGCCAGCCTCTGACTCTGATCCAAGAGTATTTTTTTGTTTTCCTTTTAAACACTAAGATACTTAGGTACCTCAAGTACAGTTGATGGAACACCTAGATAATTCAAAACCAGTCTCTGAATTTTATTATAGCCAGGGGTACACACCTCCAACAACCCCTGTCCCCACTTAATTAGATGCAACAAAGATTATTTCAATGATCATGGCCATCTTTAGACAAAGTTGGAAATCTGGGGTACCCTATATCCCATACTACAGTGTATACTGTTACTATTTGTGTTCCAGGAAGTTATTTCATTACTAATGACCCAAGCCAGAAGAGCTATTAGTTTTCATTCCTGTCATAAATACAGTAAATTAAGAAACAGGTTTGGGCACATCTTTCCTATCTGGCTTGATTTATATTTAGGTGGAAAAGCACTTCTAAATTTGAATAACCTTTGTTAGTACTACCATTCACAAATGGAGAAATTTTCATCTGGATCAGAAAAGAAGGACAACTTCAAGTCTTACAATCATTCAGTACCTCCAGGCTGCCAGCGTCACAAATTAGGTCAATTTTAAATAAGACATCTTTTTTTAATTAAGACTATACCTCCTCAACCAACCTAATTATTCTTAGACAGCAGGAAGCACTTTTTAGTAAAAATAGTTTACTGTGCAGTACTAGTAATTTTAATGTAGCTTAATATTCCAAAAAAATATTTTAGTTTAATGGATTTTGATTGTATATCTCCTGCCCTAGTCATTAAGTTGCACTGGAGCCTATGGTCTAGTCCTTTTCTGAAAGAGACCTATGGAGGCATGACCCCATAAAAGATTAACTTTGCCAAGTATGACGTAAGACTGCAACTCGGAAGTGAAGCATTTTATTTCTCCATATGCAAACACTCTCAAACTAGACAAGAGGATTACCTGGGCAAAATGATTTTCTCTTCCGCTGTCAGAAAGGCATAATCATTAAAGGTACTAAACTTCATTGATGGTGGGTACTTGAAAGGCTTTGCCCCAAAGTTGAACTCACATTGTTGATAGGACATGAAACTAGCTGCAGCAAAAAAGCCAGATCTGCAATACGATGAACAGACATTTTAGAATGACTTGAACAATAATAGAGCTTTCCAGACATGTTACTGGTATTACCAGACAAAAATACACCCTAAAACACAGAGACCAGTTCCTTCTATTTAAGTGTTCTACAGCAAATTGGGAGAAAAACCTAACATTGTTTCAGCTGCACATACTTTCCTTGTTTAGTTCTTAACTTTTGAATTTACTATGAGGATTTATCTGAATTTACTGCTGAGTCAGTCAACAAAGGCTGCCTACTCTACAACAAGGATTAGTCACACTAAGAGCAGATACATGTATCTAAACAGCCTGCAACCTGATCCTCTTCACACTGATCAGCTCAGCTCCTTCGGCACTAGAAAAAGGATTTTTCATCCAAACTGCTGTTTAGCACAGTTGTGAGCAACAGTACCAACTGCAAGGGACACCTCCATGACCACTGCTCCTGCTGCTTTATTTAAGCAGGCACAAATCTGGGGAACTTGCAACTCTTGTACACTTGTTGTGTGGGACCAATGCAGGATGAATCCAGGTCTGAGCTCTCTTAGCCCAATGCCCATCTGTTCCTCCTTGCCCTTGCAGGATTAACTCAGGACAGCTGTATTTTCTTCACAGCCACACAGACACCTTGTAAAAACATAACTATCACCTCTTTCAGTTTTATTTACTGAAAGGGCCCATGCCGACTAATACCCTAAGTTCTAACCAAGTAACAATCTGTTGAGTATCAGTGACATACTCCACATGAAGAACACAGTACTGCAAGCTGAACAGACAAGATGTTCTGCAACACTTTAAATTGAATTACTATTTTGCTTGCATCTTGAACTTCATTTTGAGGAGAAAATATGAATGAAATTATTATCACAGTAGTATTCATTTACAAAGTACTGTAATGTTAATTTAACTGCATAGCTTCTCTCTGAAGTATCACACCAGATAATCTTTTCAGAATTAAAAGGCTGAACTTCTCCACAAGATTCAGAGGAATTAGCCATGTGTTAATTTGAACAGAGTTAGCAAAATAAGCCTAACACCTTTCTGTAATGCTGCCCAAAAGATGTCCTTCCATGCTACCCAAGATGTCCTTCCATGAATATTCAATATGCTACTACAGAGGCTGGCCCCAGTGAACAGCAAGAAGTTAATACTTCAGCATTTACAGGACCGAGGCTTTATTTTTTAAAAGATCGAAAAATCCTCACGTGGTACTAGACATTTGTTCATCTTTGCTACAGCCTCATTCTATTTCAATGCTGTGCTAGTTTGACAGTAGAAAACACTGAGTTGAACCTACCTTTGGAAGGTCCAAAGTATTTATTTTGGACCCTGAAATCCACCTGTAAAATTTTATCCTTCTCACTGATTTCTAAGCAACTTTCAATTGGGAAACCTGCTTAATAATGGCTTCAGGTAAGCACATATGAATTTGCATCTCAAATGGAAAACCTTTCGTGTAATTAAAACAATTATCCATACAGGTCACTGTCCTTCCAAATGAGCACATACTTACACAGCAGATGAAAATACTTGCTTCTCAGCAGGAAGATGGTTTCCATTTAAATAGAAGATCATTTGCTTTTCTTGCAAGTCTAGTAGAAAACCTATTGTGTCTCCTTACATGCAAAACAAAGATAATTTACAGATTTCACTTCTGTTAAATGCCAACAGCTGAAAGTTATTGTTTTAATTATCACATATCTCATTATGAGGTGTCTCAAAAGGAACTGTTTGCAAAAGCATAAAGGAAGAAATATTGATACAGACAGTAACTAAAAAAAAAGGATAAAAGAGTAAAAAAAATTTTAGTCTGCCAGAGCATTAATACTACATAGTAGCAGAAGTATTGCAGAGTATTTGCCAAAGCCAGAAAAAAGCTGCACGCTGTCTCTCCTTGGCTATTTTACATCCATTGAAGATATCCTGAGAACACATGCTTGCTGAAGACTAAGTTTCTAATATGCTTGTGCATATGCTTATTTTTCAGAGGCATTTTAATTTAGCCATCTTCGGGAGAAATTTTTAATAGAAGGCAGCACAGTTCACACAACCATGGCATGCACAGAGTCCTACCAAGATTTCAAAGCTGAGATCAAGAACAGAATTTTCCTGTCCAAGTAGTTATTAAAGAACTTAAAGTAAGCAAGACAGTGCAACTCCCCCTTAACCTTGATCTCTAAATTAGTAATTTTTTCCCACTTCTCTAAAATAACTCTTTCAACCCAGAAAGGAACACTTCAACCCTGTTTGCAGGACTACAAACATCTAGGAAAGAGTCTTATGATTAAGTGCCCAGCAATGTTAGTTGGTGCTATGATTTGTCCTATGCCTATGAAAAGAAAAAGCATTTAACCAACAAGAGTCTCTTTACACAGACTGTGGAACAAGAGTGTGGTGCCCACTTTGTATGTTTAAACCATTGCACAATAGTAAAGGCACAATAATTAAACCTTCAGTATCATCAGGATTAGGCAGCAACTTCTCTGTTTGCACCTACTAACAGTTTTCTAGACACCTGCAAGGGGAAAAAATCCTGTGTAGAAATCCAGTTAGGTTAAACAGCAGAAGATGGACTGAATACCTTCTTTCCAACAGGGATGGCAATGTGGTTTACTTCTGGCATTATACCAAATCAGCTGCCGGCAGCCATCATATGCACAGGAGTATTCATCGTCCCCAATGCCATAACCTTCCTTTAGAAAAGAGTAAAGCATTTCAGTCTTCAGCCATTCCTCACACAGAAGGGCTAAAGTTTCTTTTTATTCAACTAAACCATTCATCCAAGAGCAGGAAGGGTTTCTTCCACTGCCATGAAGATAATTGTTTCAAACTAGCCTTAGTTTCATTTTCACATGAAAAGCAATTTGTTAGGGTGAGGAGGGGGGAAGAAGGAGATACTGTCTCCAAGGTGTTTTGTATTCTCTGTGAGCTGAAATCACTCCTGTCTATTAAAATATTTAAAAATCAGAGGGCTAGTACCCAATTAGCTGACTTTTTGCATCTTAAAAAGTCAACATAGAAGTGTAACTACTCTCTTATCTTGAAGACCCATACCAGACTTGTAACACCTTCGCCCACAAGATAGCCAAGTGCCACCAGAACACACAGTACACAAAAAGGGAACAAACCCATAGTTCCCTCACTGAATTTGTTGCATATTGTGTCCCTTTCAGTGCCAGCCTTTCTCAATTTGTGAAAAGGTTATCAAGTGATAGTCCCAAGGTCCAAGACAAATGTAAAACTAAAAGTTTCAGAGTGGGAGAAGAATCTGTCATGCAGGAGAGCCCAAACTCAAAACCCAAAAGCATTATAGAAGATAACTTCCTCAAGCTCAGCATGGTTTGCCTAGAATGCAAATACTAGACAGCATCTGATTACACAAGCCTCTGATGTCCCAAATTAAAGCTAAGCCCAGCTAATGGGTTTTTAATGTCATATTTAGGACTAGTCTTTGTTATACATGCTGTAAATAAGGAGCATATGGCTATTCTGATGACCATGTTTGTGACATACCCAGAAGATAATATCCTCATATTTCAGTAGACGCCTGATGAACTTAAATAAGTGGCATTTAGCCACCAGCAAGACAGTTGTAGCAACAGAAAAATCATCCTGCTCAGAGATGTGACATTTCCCATTTTCATACCTTGTACAGGAAGCACAGACAGAAAGATACATATACATCAAGCTTCTTAACAGTAAGTGGGAAAAGTCTTTTAAGCCTCTTAGTAGTCTAAAGGCAGACACACGGCCTTTTATTTCAAACAGTTTCCATTACACTCAATGTCTACAATGCCTGTGCTCAGGCCAGGTCTATACGGTATTTTTCTTCGGTTGCGTTTGTTTAGTTTTGTTGTTGTGTGGTTTGGGGTTTTTTCATTTAAATCGCACTTGCAATTCCATGCTAGGAATGTGGGACTGTAGAGTGTTACACAGATGTGTGTAGCATGTTATACACCAGCAAAGGACAATGCTATTTACATGAATAATTAGAAGAAATGGAGCAAGACCATGGAATTCACAGGAAGACTTCAGTTAAACAGTGAGAAAAGCTACCCTCCTGCTGCTGTTGGGTTTCTTGCCAATGGTGTTTGTTTCATCTCCTTGATGTATTTCTCTCATAGCCCCAACTATCAATACATACTCACATGTATTTGGCCTATCTTCATATTAGCTTCTGCATTTGATTCAGCTGTAGAATGAGTTTCTATAATAATCACAAATAAGCAGTTTTAACTGCTTATCTCTACGTTATATATATTTATAAAATTCTTCTCCTAAATTAAATTCCAAGTAGGAACAGAAAGCCATGCAGTTACTACAATAAAGAAGGGCTACAGGTACATTTCTTAATCTCAGCCAGTAAAAGTGTCAACTTAAAATCCCAGTGCTGTATTTCCATTCTGGTCAGTGGCAGTAGGCGAGGCCATACCTGCTTTTTGTACTAAAATTCTAGCTTGCACTTTAATGACGTTTAATGGAAGTTTGGAAGGCTGATAATATGGAAAGTCCTCTCTAAGCTGAAGCAAACAAGTGTTTTGGCTAATAATCATTAAGCTTTTTTAGTATTATGGAAATACTGAAGCAAATTATGCTACAGCATACTGAGTTAATAACAGCCATACAGTTACCATGAAGATTTAAGAAGAAAGAAGTCCTAGATACATCTCTACTAACTTTCAAGATTATTCTTTGACTATAGGTTTGGACTTCGTGTGCACATGGCACGTTTTGCTTTAATGCTAGTAAGTACATAATTTTAAAAGTAAAATAGTAGGAAGAATACTGAGAATTAAGAAAAAGATGCTAAGTTATCTGGATGAGAGGGAGAGCAAAGCAAAACTATAAAATAAGGCAGTGTAATTCTATATTATCAGAATAAAGGCAAGAAGGTAAAAGATTTAATCTTTTTGAAATCCTTATTTTTAATTAAAAAGAAGCTGTCACATACCCATACCATATTGCTGCTACCAGCAGATACAATGATACCGTGTTATCCCAGAGTCAGTTTAAATTATTTCCCTTGGGGAAGTTAGTTTCATAGGAAAGTATGTTAAAAAGGGTAATCAAATGGCTGCTTGGTGACCTGTGTAAAAGTGAGTGCATTATAATCTGCTAGTACCTAGTGAGTAGTAGTTTACTTCCAAAACCAGACAGTAACCACTGCTGTTATGTGAAGAATTCACAAGAAGAGACTAAGCCACAAGAAAGAAGAACTAATTTCCTTGCAGCTTGCAGACAACAGCAAGTAGATAACAAGCTGTCACTGCTAGCAGCTATGCATGACTTGTATGACCAGTGTCACTCTGTAGCAATGACAATACAGCCTTTTCTTGTACCACTAAATCCAGTCAAAATAGTTTCATGAAAGTACAGAAAGATTGAAGGAAACACGCAAGTGCTCAGTTACTACCACAAAACAACCAGAGCTATTTTTATAGGTGTTGTAAGCAGAAAGACACTGAAGTTACATCATCTGCTAGATGGCATTACATGTACTCACATGATTGAGAAATTTGCTGTCTTTGGTAGCCCATCCTATCTGCATCACTCCCGAAGTAATGACTGTAACCTCATAGTACCAAATTCCAGAATCGACACAGAATGTACATCTAACGCTTTCAAAGGAGGACGCATCACATCGAGCCTACCAAAACCAAACCAAAAATTAAGTTTCTACAAAATTAGTATTCAAAAAAGCCCCTTTCTTCCCTGGATCAAGTTTCTTGCATATAAAAATACACCAACTTAATTTTAGAAGCACTTCAGACAAAGCAACCTCTCTTTATAGCAATAATTGGCATGCCAACTAGCAAGTAGGCAAGACTGAAAATTGTTCAGTGGTAAGCCACAGGGTGGGTGGGGAGGAAGAGAATAGAGTTGATAGAGTCAATTTGAAGATTTAAAGACTAAGACAACCAACACAGGGAGACTCAAGTCACTGGTTGTTAGCTGACTCCTGGTATGGACTGAGATATTCAGTGTTAGTTTATAAAAATTAATCTGTGATTAGTCAAACAAGTTTTTAGAGAAAATAACTGTCGTGGTTTAACCGCAGCCAGTAACTAAGCACCAGGTGGCTGCTCACTCACTCCCCCCTCCCCAGTGGGATGGGGGAGAGAATGAAAAAAAATAAATATAAAACTTGTGGGTTGACATAAAGACAGTTTAAGAGGACAGAAAGGAAGAAAATAATTAATAATAATAATAGAATGAGAATATACAAAACAAGTGATGCACAATACAATTGCTTACCACTTGCCGACCAATGCCCAGTTAGTTCCCAAGCAGCGATCCACTCCACCCCTCACTAACTCCCCCCAGTTTATATACTGGGCATGATGTCACATGGCATGGAATACCCCTTTGGCCACTTTGAGTCAACTGCCCTGGCTGTATCCCCTCCCAACTTCTTGTGCCCCTCCAGCCTTCTTGCTGGCTGGGCAGGAAAAGCTGAAAAATCCTTGACTCAGTATAAACACTACTTAGAAACAACTGAAAACATCAGTGTGTTAGCAACATTCTTCTCATATTAAATCCAAAACATAACACTATACCAGCTACTGGGAAGAAAATTAACTCTATCCCAACTGAAACCAGGACAGTAACAGAAGAAGAAAAAAGCCACATATGGCTGAGACAAAAATACTACTGTTATGGGCTTTTCAAGACTAGACAGCACAAACAATAGGAATTATACTTGGTGAACAAATTTAGTCAAAAAGAGTGAAAAACCAGCTGGCTCTTAAGCATCCTCCTCACTTTTCTAAAGTTTTGGGGCACAGATACAGGTGTTACTTTAGTGTGAACATTTCTACAATTGCGATCAGTGTAGTGATGTTACAATCCTCTGGTAAAGCAAGTTTTCTATACAAAGCTGACAGAGAACTTTGATTCATTCTAGGAAATCACAGAAGCAAGTAGCAAACAAAAATAGTTAAAACCTGTCTTTTTCTTCAGACTCCTTTTTAAGTTGAAATCATGAAATTATATCCTACCTCTAATCCATGTGGTGAGATCTTCAGGTATTCACTGACATCATTACTGTTCAGCATAGCCCTGATGTTGGTCAAGTCAACCTTCTCATATGTAAACTGCCTGCCTTCTTTTAAAACTGCAAAATAAAACTAGTTTTAATCACTGCTGCAGCAAAACTTTAAACATTTCACACAGTGGCGATCAAACTCTCTAGGATCCAGTTAACATTTGGCATAACTGAATGAAATATTGACATTTTGCCTGCATGAAAAACAGCATCACTTCCAATACACTGTGTGTTAAATATCCTCTAAACATAAGAAAACAACCTATACCTCTGACTAGAGCTCCTACAATCTAATTACTACTTTCAGGAAACCCACAGGCAAACGTAAGGCATCCAAGTTCATACCAAAATGCCACAATGTTTCAGGATTTACCATTGTATTTGAATATTCAGTTGGGCACTTTTTCTGATTGATCACAGCAGAAAAAATTTTGAGGAGGGGGAAGAGGGGGAAGGGGAAAACAAAGATTTAAAGTTTTCACTCTCTCATTTTCAGGGATGTGATGAACTTGAACTGAGCCAAAGCAGCTCTTTCTCCCTGCATCCCCTTTTTACACAGAAGGATCGGAAGCATTTTTCTTGCCAGGTGTCAAATTGCTGACACATGCATGTTAATTTATAAATCAGAGATCTTATCTTAGAACCCATCACTTATCCCAAACTTGCTACAACACTTACACAGATGTTTACTAAACACAACTGACACTGGCCTTCCATAAGCTGGCTAAAGCTCCAATAAAGCCCAACACCACCTTTTACCAAATTTATCTAAAAGGCATTAGAAACTACAAGATCCTTAGAGTTGCTGCACCCTCAAAAGTCACAGCTAAACAAGCGAATTTCATGATTGTTCGTCATCCAAAAGGATAGATTTAGTAAAGTGCTCTGTCAAACACTTTTCAATTTTGATCACAAGACCATATCTTTAAAAAGTCTTTAAGAATTCTTTGAGACTGCACTGCTGGCATACGATCACAGTAGTGACTGTCACCAGGATAAATCAGTAATCCAGCTGTTCCACAGAGAGACAGAGCTGCACTATTTAGCTACTCAGCACGTCTGCTGAAGCATGGGTTCCAGGAAATACAGTGCAAAGAAGAATTTTCATTGCAGCTCTAACTTGCAGAGTACAAACCACTTCCTTTCACAAACATTTTCCTTGCCAAAATTTCCTTTCCATGCAATTATACTGGATTTATTTGCCTTTTTGTTTGTTTGTTTTTGAAGGAGAGTGATTACAAATGCAGTCACATATGTTTACAGTAAGTGCTTATACAAAACAGACACAAAGTAGTCCTCCATTTCTTTGGAGAAGTGATAAATATTAAATGAATCCATCCCTTCGTTATACCTACACAGATTGTCTAAACTCCACTGGGCACAGAATCCAACCTGGCGTTTTAAATAGTCTGGATTATCTGTCCATTTCTCTAGCAAGACCAGTTGGTCGCTAATGCACGACTCAGAAACTGTAATTTTATTTTCACCTGCAATTTAAGAGCAAAGAAGAATAATTGCTATAAACTAGGCATAAGTTTAGTTAAAAATAGTAACATTCTACAAACACAGTAGAAGCCTCCCCCCACCTTTAAACCGCAGCATTATAAACAGCATTATATTCTTTCCCCAAGCAGACATGAAATTAACTGAGCAGTCAGATACACCACTTCTTAGCATGGAGCTGCATCATCAAGAGACTATTAGATCACAGCTGGTCTCCATCTCCCCAATACAGATTTTTTTTCATTTCAAGTAACAAAGGTCTCATGTCATAAGTCTTTATGTAGCAATTGCTAAGCTGAGGACTGAGTTTCAGCAAATCTCTTAAAGATTTGTGGGTAGGAGTGTCATTAAAGCAATAAATATTTTTTCATGCCTGCAAATACCCAATCGTAGCTGTTCTCCATCTCTAATACAGATTTATTTCAGTAACAAAGGCCTCATATCATAAGTCCTTCTACAGCAATGTCTGAGTGGGAAGGACTGCAATGAGTTTCAGCAAGTATCTCAAGGGTTTTGAGGGGTAGAGGGATGTCACTAAAGCAATAAATATTTCTTCTTGCCTGTAAGTGGACAAACATTTCTCTTCTACATTTGTGTTTCCACCAATCCAGTCTCTCATGCTCACAACTGTTATCAGATGAAGCAAGTAACAATCATGCAGTAGAAGCCATAGTATGACTGTTAAGGACAGTATCAGGCTAATACTTACTTGTTTGTGCAAACTTCTCCAGTGCTATTAGTGCAAAAAGCATCACTGTCGGATGGGACTGGAAGTTCTAAACGTGGGCAGTAAGAAAAGTTATTTAGTAAATACCCAGCACAGATGGATAGGAAAAGCTGTTAGTCTGTCACAGAATGATATTGGTTGAAAGGGACCTCCAAAGCTCCTCCTCTAGTTCACCCTCCTGTGGAGGGTTGGTTCAAGTAGATCAGGCTGCTCAGTGCCTTGTCCTAGTGACTTCTAATTATCTCCAAGGACGGAGACTCCACAGACTCTCTTGGAATCTCAGCTTTCTATAACATACGTTACCAGTATTTACCAAACATGACCCTAACTTTTCACAATAATAATAAAAAATAATTTGCGTTACAATTGCTATGTACGGATACATCCAAAAAGTTCGAAGACACTTACCAAGCTGTGAAGTAAATATTCCAATATGCCTGGGCTGAGTAAGCCTATACTTGCAGGACCTACAAGAAAATTAAGAATTAAATCCATCCATGGGAACTACCATATATTCATCATCTTTTAAAGACAAGGCAACAAATTAAAGAAGATTCAAGAACTTCACAGCAAAGCAGAACTATAATATAGAATAATTATCTTTGTTCCCAGTCAAATATTTGCTACACAGTTACTGGCAAATTGCAAACATTCAGTTTACCTGCTGAAATGGGTACAGAGCTCTAGCCACACTTCTAAGATTTTTAAGTAAGACTACACCAGCC
This sequence comes from Astur gentilis, assembly GCF_929443795.1. NCBI lineage: Eukaryota > Metazoa > Chordata > Aves > Accipitriformes > Accipitridae > Astur > Astur gentilis. The sequence goes on from NC_064886.1 coordinate 9,523,352, forward strand.
CGGGCTTAGCATTTCCATGCTCATTGCTTTTCAAAAGAGACTGGCACTCCTTTACTTCCAGAATCAAAGTATAAAGACCAGCTCCATTTATCAGTAGCCCCAAATAAGCAAAACTGAGCATGTAATATAGCCTACTTGATAGTTAATTATACAATTTGCAACAGCACCATAGCAAGCAGCCAATGTAAAAAAAAATAATGCCCTGAAATACTGTCTGCTTAATCAAGGGAGAGATACAAGTGAATCAAACTCTGGCATCTACAAACTCGAACAAATTGCAATGGGTTCCAACACGGCATTAGCAGATTTGCTGCCTGAGCTGATACAATGAGATCCGTGTCCACTATGACAAAAGTAGATGCAGGATCTCATTCTGACTTAGTATAACAGTAGAAGTATTATAGTACAAAAATAATTCCTGCCCTTGTTCTTTACTTTTTTTAACAGAAATATTGAAATTATTTTTTAATAACCATTGGGTGATACTGGGCAATCACTTTTTCCTCCTTTTCCTGTCTGCTTTCAGAAAAGGAGCAAAAAAAGACATACAAAACTGACCATCAGCAGGAAGGAAACTTAATCATAGTTTTCCAGCAGGGTACTAAATATGACAGGGAATGAAAAGTTCTATACAAAAAGTCACCTTATAAGAGAATCCCAGCAATTTTCTTTTAAGTAACACAGAAGAGGGAATCTTGTCAGCTAACTACAATAGATCAATATATGTTTAGTGGAAAGAGCATCTCTATTTCTATACAGCCTCCATGACTACTAATTTGATACTCCTGCCTACTGGCTGAAGAACTATGTGTTCTCAGTAATTCACACACAGCCAGAGTAGGTCTATAGAAAAAACTGATTACCAGTGTTAGGCAATATACCATAAACAAACACTGAGCCACAATCACTAACCATGCATCAGAAGGATTTAATCTTTTCAAGTATCTGGGATTGTGAACAGCTCATTCAGACCCAAGCTAGTGAGTGTCCAACATTTTAATCAAGCAGTAGATTGTGTCACACCTGTCACACAAGGTCTCCCCTCAATGCAGAGCATTATTCAGTTCTAAGAAAACATTTCTGAACTAGTCTGCATCATGGGTGCTTAAGCAGAAGGTGCTTCAGCAAGCCAAATGAAAGCTTTCAGAAGAATCCCACAGCTTTACCTGCCAACTTCTCTGCTAAGCAGCCCAGTACCGCAGTAGTATTCCGGTGTTTGGCAGGGTGACAAGCATCCTGGCAAGCAGCAGCTCCATTTAAGTTTAATATTTCAGTTAACTTCTGTAATGCATCCTGAAAAAAAAAAAATCATAAATCTCTTCAATATTACTGACATATATGGCTTTCCCCCTAACTCAATATAGTAAAACAAATCATTTTTACACTATATTACTAAAGTCAGCATCATATTACAGACAGCATGGGATGGTTATCTTCTAAGATAAGAAGATAATAAAGAACAGATGGGAAGAAAAGTTCAACATACCAAAGAGTTGTAACTTTAAAATTACCACCAGATTGTTGGTCATTGTTGTGATCAACAACTCAGGACACTTCTGGACATAGACAAGTGAGTTACCTATAGCAATAAAACTAGAATAGTAGACAAAGGCAAACAATACCAATCAGCACATATGGCACTACTGCCATCTAATCTGTTTCCAGTGTCCTAAAACTCACACCCTTTCCAAAACAAAAGGTCTGTTTGAGACTTTAGAATTCACGACTAGAGAGACATGCCTGCTCTGCCCCCCCTGCCCTGAGTCCACATCCCCATCATAAATTTAGGATGCTGTCAGCTTTAGAGGACATCATAAATGGTATTCTTGAGAGCATAAATGGCCTTCTGTAGTCATGCTAATTTAGGAAGTAACCAATGAGAGTAATAAATCTAAAATCCCATGCTTTGACTTGCTTCATTCAGGCAGTATGGTATGGATATAAAATTCAAGATAGATCTAGAGCATACCCTCCATTTTCAGAGTAGTTACAGGTTAATCTAGAGCCAGAACAAGTTATCCCACAGGGAGAACCCCACCCTGCAAAGTTCCAAAACCCCCTCAACTTTCCAGACTTCATGAAAGTTTCAGCTGATTCAGATTGAAACTGCACAATCTCAGTCTAGGATCTAATTAAAATAGAAGAACTCCTCACACAAGTCATCAGGAGGCCATCTGGAGAAAAAATGAGTACTGCTCAAGTTGAATATGTTTGTTTTTTTTAAAATTGTACTCAGAGCTGCACTCAAATCAGTTTACTAAACTAGAGTTTGAGATTTGTACACAGATCACACTGAAAAGTAGTTATGTTCCAAAAGAAAAGTCACAAAACCAGAACTGATCAACAGGACTGCCACTAAGTGGAAAGAATAGAGAAAGAAGAAAGGATGACTGAGCCACAGCCTTGGGATGGAAAAGCCTCACTAAAATTAGACTCTTGATATACTCCAATACAGCTTTTAGCCATTATTAGAACTGTCACAGAGATCAACTATTTTGAGTTAAATAAAGACTTTATAGAATAAACAGTTTACTGTGCTGCCATTTTAACTTTATGGACTTCATAGCCTATATTAACAGAAGATGAAATACAGCCTGCTGCTGTTCTGCAGCTGTCACAGAAGTGGGACACCAACTTAAAACCCTTAAGTCCAAAAACTTAAACTTACTCTGAATAGAAAGAAAATCAACAGCAGCAAACACTTTACTAGGCTGCATGTGACCAGCAGATCCACAACCGCAGCTCCCTGTGCTGTAAAGAGATTGCTCAGGAAAGAAACCTCTGTACACTCCAGAAACAGGCATTTTATTCCTTTTGTCTTGTTAAGATCAACTATCTCATAGCTAGCTCCGTAAAATTAAAATACCTAAATAAAAGTTACATGCTTTTGAAAAAACAAATCGTTTGATTGCCAAGTACACTGTAAGGCCGAACAAAAAAATACAAGATCACTCTTCATTTGGCACATTCACAGTGGTCTCCTTTTCCTGATTTCTTTTTCAAAGCAGCCAAAATTTCTAATTATAGCCTTTTTTTTCAAAATAATTTTGCAGTTTATGCAACAGCCATCATAGAACATTTAACTTGTTCAAAAGTATCAGATGACTTTAATCAATAGCCTAGAGAAAAAAAAAGCACACTCCGGGTAGTTAGAGAGCTTGACTAGCTCTCCAGCCACTCTTCTATTTATGCAAGACAAAAAGCTACCAGCTTTTTATATCTCTAACAATGCAAACTGAAAACTAAAATTGGCAGCATAAGAAGCAGATTGATAAATGAAAGCTGCAATGATGTTGTCTTCAATTTCTGATGACATGAGATCATGACAAGCATTTGAAGGCAGACAAGTTCTCTGTACAATTATCATATTTGAAGGGATTCAACAATGGTTAGCATCTTGAAGTGCTTGAGGCACTCATTAAAACACTTGTACCAACACAGTATAAACACCTCGGGTCAATCTTTCCATCCAAAAAACAGATTAGTGGTTAGTAAAAAAAATAAATAATAAAGTATCCGAACTTGCCAAAACCGTATCTAGGTATTTCATAGTTAAAAAACTGTCATTTGTTTAAACTTAACACACACACTTGTGTTGCATTCCTTATGTGCAGGGCAGGAGCAAATTCAATAGTGACTTGCAAATGCACAGCTTTTAGAACTTGAGAATAAACCAGCATAACTTTGTACTGCTTTTGCAGCATCTGTACACCCTCACTGCACAGCATGCATGTACCACATGGCAGGAAAGGACAGCAAGAAAAGTAGCTAAAGACAAAGGCATCTTGTTCGTCCCCATGGACCAGATTTATCTTCCACTCCCACCCCCATGTTTCTAGCATTACATAGCAATTAGATACCAAGTCACCACAAATGACTCAAAGTTGCAAGTTACACCCATTTTCTGAACAGGTAATAGAGTTTTGCATCACTGGTGAAACCCACTCAGAAACTATCATGGGCGTGGCAACCACAAAGTCAGCCACAGCTAAATACATACGGTTTAGACTCACTTTTGTTGGCAGCGGACATTCATCAAGTAGTAGCGTTATAACAGCTGGTCCCAGGGGATCTTCTAATGGAATAACTCTAATTAAAGACTGGACAACTTCCAACCAGCCTTCATCTGTCAACCACAAAACAGAAGTAACTCTCAGAATTAACACTGCAATTCTAAAGTGTTCAAAATACATCCATAAACGTAAATTGAAAAATCTTCAAAATTACCCAGTGAGTTTAAAGACGCCACAAAAAACCCCACCACAACAAAAAAACCAAAACTACAAACCCCAAAGAAAACACCGAACCAGCTTGCTTTTTACATCAATGTCTTAGTTTGCAGTAGTTTAAAAGTTTAAATTCAAGGAGGAAAAAAAAGTTTACAGCAGCAGCTTGGGTAATAGCGAATGTCTCTATTGTTTGGAGAACAGTCTTGTCCAGGCCAGAGCATCCTTTAGTTCCCACTAGTATTGGGAAGGAACAGTCATGACCCATATGGACAAGCACTTTGTTCCAGTGTGATACTCAAAAGTTCAATGTCCAGTGTTAATGCTTAGGTGTTAAATGGTGCATCCACAGTGACACTGAAAAAACCCACCATTTTCTAGCCAGAATCAGAGCATTCAAGTTCTCTCAAGTAACATGGGCCTCAGAGGAACTGCATTACCTTGTCCCATGCCTCGTGGTCTAAAGAAAATTTGCTTTCAAAAGGAACGACTCCTACTGTTTAATGAGTAAACAAGGACTTCTACTTGCAAGTAAACAACCACCCACATATAAGATGTTAAACTACTAATAAACAGATTTAGATTTACAAGAAAGTAATTCCCTTAGAAGTCAAAAATAAAGACAGAGTCTGTATCTGCATACAAGTGAGTGGATTTGAAGAGACTTAGCACTCCCTTCAAAAAGACAAGTAAATATAAGTAACACATTGGGGTATGAGTTTTGTTAGCACATTCCCCTGAAAAACATTTTCCTGAATTGCTGTAATATGTAATCAAGTTCATTAATTTATTTTGATATAGAAATACATTTCCTAAGACCAGCATAAACTCTACTAAGAGAGACAAAAATTCACCTAAACCAGAAATTTGGTGGAGGTCTTGAGCTAGGAGAATTTCTGCTACTGTAACAAAGATAAAACAGCCCTTGCACAAATATGGCTCACCTTGCCAGAGTACTTAGGGACAGGACTGAAACAAGTACACCAATAAAGCAGAGGTCTAAGGAGACAGCAAAACCCAACCCAAAAAGTATGTACTATTTGCCAACACTGGAGCATGTGGGCTTAAACCACGTCTACATACATACATGGGTTGTTTCTGCCTTACTGCAAACAGACATTCTTTGTGGCTTACAGTGTAATGCCATTACAATGTGTTTGTGGCCATCCATTGGCTGCTTCTGGAGAGTTCACGTGGTAAGTTTAACGGAGTTCAAAAAAACTGAGGCAAATGCCATGAGCTCAGAGAAGCTTCTGAAGGGCAGAACTGTGTTTTGGATCCCACATTCCTAGTTACAGCAAGTCGTAACACATACTGCTAGCATGTATTTTTCTTCGCCAACAAAAGAGGATTTGGGTTTTTTTTTCCTTTTGCTTTGGAGTCACAACTGAAATGCCCAACACAGTGCCTTGATACCTGTTTCTGCCATTTCATGCAACGTGATCATTGAATAAGGAGGCTCCTGGTCACTGAAAGAGATATTACACAGGTCAAAATTTATATACAATCATCAACATAATACACTGAATAAAATGATAATACACAGACAGAAAATGAATCCAGTAAGTATTTAACAAAAGAAAGTTATATAGACCGCAGACTGCTAATGCCATTTTCAGATCTGAAACACAGATGGGATTTGAGCCTTTCCCCAGCTCAAAGTCAACAACTGCATGTCTATGATAGCTGATAAATGAAACGGTGATCCATATCTGCACATCTAACAGCTGAACATAATGCTTAGGCTTAGTGCTATTCATTAGCAGGTTCCTCAGAGTATGTAACAGGAGACTATAAGTCAGAGGTCATGAAGTGAACCAAGAGCACTGCACAAGGGACATAGCTTAAACATGATTTTTTTTCCCCCCAGAAATTCTCTGCTAAATATATAAATATTTAAGAAAACCCACAAAACTGAAAGGCAAGCCACCTAACAGCATCATAGGCTTCAAACTCTCATTAACAAGAGCTGTAAGAAATAGTTAAGGCAGTTTAAGAGAAGATACTTAACCCAATCCCCTTTCTAACTTGAAAAAACATAAAAAGTTCAGTTAGATCAGTTCCTCAGTCTGGTTTGCTGAAGCAAGGACAAGAAGCTATGTCCAGGTCTGTTTATCTGAATAGGCACTGCCGCTGAAATACCTGAAGCAAGATCTCAAAATCCTATTCAGTAAGCACCTCCAGGTCCAAAAAAAGCTTATGCAGCAGCATGTCCTAAACGCTTTCTTTATTCAGTGCTACTTAGGCACTGTGAGCTAACCCCAGGCTTAGAATGAGATGTTCCACACCCAATTTCTATCCCACAGCTCTGAAATGAAATTGGAAATGCAAAATACAGATTTATTTTAGAAAATTTCAACACAGACTAATCATGCAGATAATAAAACTACCTACTCTGGAAGGATTAATTATAAAAGAAGAGAAAAATCTCAGTTTTGACTAAAAATATACAATGTAAATACATGCTTTTCTTAAAAAAAATTAACTTGTTCTTAAATATTTCCATAAGAAAATGCTAAAAAGTGAAGTTTAACCCATTTTTATATTGCTATAACATTTGAAATAAATAGTATTTTTTTTTTCCTCCAAGCATCTCTGCCTTTCTTCTGGAAACAAATCTCCCCAGGAGAAAGAAGTACAATACTGCAAACAGAATTGCGTCAAGAGAAAGGATGTAAAGACTCAAAGAAAGAAGAAAAAAAAATACCATAAGTACAAGTAAAGGCTACGATAAAAAAGGATGAAATTTTTTATCAGCAAGATTTCTGATTCTGTCACGGGTAGCAGGTGTTAGCAGTACTGGCACTGAGCAAAGTAGAGTCCTGTCCCACTGATCTGCCATACTTAACTTCCAAACATCCCCTCCAGCACACACCTTCCTCAATTGGAAACAAAACAGGCATTTTGCTAATTTGCAAAGCAGCACTTCATAAAAACTCAAAAAATTAGTACTTATCCTTCTGAGGCTAGGAAATGAAAGTCCTTTCCTTTTAGGAAAGAGATGTGTCTAGATAGGACAGGATAAAAGCAGTTGTCTTGTTTTAGGTCCAAACTTCAAGATTTGATAAAACAAAAAAAACCAACAAGAAAACCCAAACAAATACCAAACAGGGGAAGCAACTGTTCGTTGCAGATCATAGTATAACAACTTAATTTACAATTAATCTCAGAGTGTTCCTATTTATTAACTTTCAGTATAGAGTTTGGAAAAAAATTGTCAGAAAAAGGGGTTTGCCTTCCATTCTTTAGACTACTATCTTTCGCTCTTCAAGGCTGTACTATATTGCACTGAAGCCCATCTTTCGAACCTGCTGTTACTTACATAGTTTCATTTTAGTTTGACTTTATTCTTGCACATTTTTTGAAATGAAAAGAGATTTGTCAACTTCCCTACCATTTCCTTCAGTTGTGGTGTTTTCAAAACTGAAAAATCAGGCTCTAGGAGGAACAGGTGGTAATGGAACATACTTATTCCTACAGTCTCTCATCTACACTGAAAACCAAAATTTGCAGACATTAATTCCCCCCCACCAAGTGAGCATTCCTATTAATCTAAAAAGGGCTATCATTAGCTTCAAGTCTAGCAGAAAGGCTCCTTAAACTTTTTTTCAGACACATTTAGATAGTTTGCCTTGTGAACAGACCCCTCCATTATTCATAGCCATAGGTCTGTCTCATCTTCAAAAACCTGTAATATTCAGCTGTGTTATAAAACCCGCTGTGTCTTACCAACTGCCTTAATATGAAACAAAGGAAACCAATATACCAGTACAGCCCACTTTTGGGGTCCCCAGGACAAGACAGACCTTGCTATAAGGGAACATGTCTGGCTGAGGGCTTCCAAGATGGTTGAGGGCTGGAGAACATGACATACAAGCAGAAGCTAAGAGAAATAGATTTGTTCATCCTTAAGGGGGGATAATGGAAAGGAAGAGAAATTATATTGCTGCAACTACATAAAGGGAAAGAACAGAGAGGACAGAGTCAGGCTCTTCTCAGAGAAGCACAGCAACAGGACAAGAGACAACAGGGGTGTGTTGGAACATGGGAAATTCCAACTTTTAAAAGTATTTACTTATTTCAACAATGGGGGTGGTCAAACACTGGAACAGGGACCCAAAGAGGTAGAGAATCTTTATATTCTAAAGACATTCAACACGTGACTGGAAAAAACCCTGAACCACCTGTTCCTACTATACCTGGGTTTTAAGCAGGAGGCTAGAGTGGAGGAACTTCAAGAGATCCCTTCCAATCTATGTGACTGTGTGAGTCTACGAAAGTATATCACTGGAGTCTGTATTTAAAAAAAAAAATAAATACAGTAGCTTCAGGAATTTGTCAGAAACAGAACTCCAGGATCAGTCAAATAACTACACTTATTGTCCCTCAGTAGCATAGGAAAGTGCTTACAAGATTACAAAACCAATTGCAAGACCCACAGGAACAGGATCAACTATGCACAAAAGTGTTGTGAAACAGCTTAAGGAGCTGAACTTAGGGGAAAGGGGAAGGCATGCAAGATTAGGGAGAGACTTGCAAAAAAGTTTGCCATGATTTTAAACTTAATGATTTGAGGACAGACTGCAAAATAAAACCTGTTAAAAAAACCCTTAGATTCAAATGTTCAGGAAGAAAAATATGCCCTGGTATTTCCATTTAAAGCATTTTACAGCAGGAAGGCAAACTCTTCCTTTGCAGGCACATTACAGAGTAATGATGCAGGTATATGAACAAAGGCTCATGTATCCCGAGCCTCATCTACCTTGAACTCAAATCCCAGCTGTGATGCTAGAATAGTGTTTTTCCTTCTCTTTTAGCCTTTCCAACTCAACTTTCCTAACCCAAAAGGTTATGAGCTAACAAAACCCATCATTTTTAAGGTCCTTTTAAAGCTTTGTAGAAAGCAATGCAAAAACAAACAAACAAAAAAAAGAAGGATGAATCCATAAATATGCCCCACAACCTTAATGGATGGTTTGAGCATGCAAGGAATGCACTACTGGGATCATGAGTTGAACAGTCACAACATGCAGTCTTTAAAAGGTAGTCAGACTTAAAACTAGAAAGAAAACCTCTGTTTATACAAGCTAACAAAGATCAAAGCTCTCAGTTTTGCTTAACCATTTCCAAAGCAGTAAATGCAGCCTGCAAACAGAAAACTTGCACAACCACCAATTTTTAGGACAGAAGTTCCCAAACTCCAGAGTGTTCATTGCTTCCTAAACTGTATATCTATGCCAGGTAAGAAATACTGAGCACACTTCTCATCCCACCTGGGTGTAGGCCCATACAGGAACTGTGAGAAAGCTCCTCAGCTCCTGGAAGAGTCTGTACCTGGGCACTCAAGAGCTACTTCTATTACCTAGGAAAGGTGCTCCTCTCCTAAGCCTCCAGATGGAAACACGCGGCTGCTTCAGGGAGGGTCAGGTGTAGATCGGTGAGAGGATGGAGCCACAGTTTGAGAGAAGACAAGAACATTTTCATTCATGTTGAATTATTCCTTGGGGAGGTACTTACTTATCTACTAACGTCCGAATTACAGCCAGTGTGTCAAGTACTAGCCCATCCACATTCTGTTTTTTCCTTCTTGGTTCATGAGGCCCTCGACCCCTCCTGGGTGGACGGACAGGGTCCCTTGGGTGGCTTCTTGCTTCAGGTACATGTACTCTACTGTTCTCCGTTTGCCGACTCCGAGATTCCACGTTGTCTTCTGCTCCACTGTCATCGCGGCAAACACACGAGTTCCCCATATTGCTAGCCCCCAAGGCTCCCAGTAAATGGGGAATGTGGTGCTCTAGAGTCAACAGTAAACCTTGAAAAAGGCTTCTGCTAGCATAGAACACAACCAAAGCAACTACAATCATCTAGAAAGTTTTACGAGTAATGTTTGTGTGATCCTGAATTGTGATTTTTTTTGCATTATATGCGTTGCTACCAGCTGGAATGAATAGGAAGTTGGAGACTTAGTTTCCGATATAATAGGTTAACACACACATTGGTCATCCAGAAGGAGGTCTGAAAAAGCAAACCCAAAACAAGAATCAGTGTTACTACTTCTAATGAATAACAGAAGAATTCCTATTTTAGTAAACGGAATCAGTCTTGGTAGATAAAGCACCTAGGAAATCTAAGGTTTGTACCTGAAGTCTATTGCAGGGAGGGGGAAAAGGAGGAAGAGGATGATGATGAGGAAGTTCACTGGTAAGTAGCTCTCACACACACACCATTCCTTTCTACACTACCTATTATTTCCCATTTCTTCCATGGTTTTTGGATGCAGAGGAACAATTTTGTCCCTAAATCTAGCACACTGCTACCCTTTAAGTACTAACAAACCAATTTAATTTGTTCTTTACCATTTATAGAGACATACTGCTTAGGCCAACCAAATAAAACCTGTACATTTAAGGTTCTCATTTCACATCAGGAATATTCAGTACCACTTCCAGACAAACTCTACAAAATAGCCAAAATTGTAAAGAACCAATCTTAGAGTTATGGCCTATCTCAACAAACAATAGATTTAACAGTGAACTGATTAGTCCATCTGCACATAAACGCATCTTTTTGGAACGTGACTACATCAACTGGATTCTCACCCAAAAAACACCAAGTACTGACCCTGAAATAAACAGGAATTAGATACCATTTTAATGCCTACAAATCTAACTGGGATTTTGAAAGGGGTGTTTTCTGTGCGGGTTGCATGCTTGTTCATATCTAGCATCAAACCAATCTTCCCTTTTTGGGAACAAAACGTAATTAAATAATTCTTCTGTGCTTGATTCAAATTGTTTGGATCAAATACAGGCCCACTAGCAGCTGAGATTGTAGGGCAGTCCCTCCAAACCATTAAATTGAGAATGCTAGCAGGAGCAAAAGGATTCAAAACTCCACTTCATTGCAAGTTATTTTTCAAGCCATAGGATGTATTTCTACAGAACATTACATAAAGTCTCAGCTAAAACAAAGGCCTACAAAAGACATCATTTCACTACTTGTGCACTTCAAGCATGCCAGAATAAATAACTTAAAAGAATAACATGCGTTTAGTCTTAAAAGAATCAAGTTTAACATTTAAGCTAGAAGTTACAGTGAATATCCTGTAACAGGTTATTACTATTCTACAATTATTAAATAATCTAACAGCAGACATGTAGCATGATAAAATTAAAAGAAAGTCAAAGACAGTTGCCACCTTTTGTATTTGAAAGGCCCCCTACCATTGGAGCTAACTGGTAGCTTTGCAATTGCTGGCTGCCATTTGGGACAAGATCACAACCACATTATTTAGGAAGCTTGGTCATATAAACAAGTCTCTGGATGTACAGCTGTTACTGGAAAAGCACTGCAAACAAGCTCTCACAGACTCTTCTGCAGTATGAAGTATATTACCTTCTTTTAGCACAGTGAAAAGTTCAGTATTAAGAAATTAACTGAAAGCTAACTAGGAAAGGAAAGAAAAAAGCCCTTAAGGGGTATTAATTGCAAAAAAAAAAAAATCTTGACTTCTTGTTCAAGAAACTCCTAAACCACACATCATTAAAAGGGTTTCAGCATCACAACACACTTGCCTTACTCTAAGCAGTTTGACCACAACAAGAGGTGGGACACCAGGCTCAGGTGTCCTTCCATCTGAGCCAATACAGCTGTTATCTTCTCAATCAGCAAGTAAAAAAGTAGATGCAAGGGTGCCAATACAGATTCCATAGATCTCAGAATTGTGCAAGATCACAAGTGGTTCAAATGACTTTAAAAGGTTGCAGCGGGTAGTGGTGGGTATGTGGTTTTTTGCCCTTTTTTTTTTTTTAAAGAGCTAGTTATGTTAAATGTAAAATGTCTTCCTAAGGAAAAAATATCCATGTACTTATGAATCTAGATCATTTAAGGGCATTTTAGTAACATAATACTAAAATGTAAAACTGTTACAGATTTAGAATCTGAATTAAACTGTTCTGTAACTTACAAAAAGGTTTACACAGTGAATGTACCTTGTCATCAAAATGAGTATGGAAAAGCTATATTTTAGGGATTAACAATGAGTAAGAACCTATCTAAGGAAAAACAGACATAAGTCAATATTAAAACTGATTATTGAAACCTAGGTTTTTCTGTTTGACAATTTAAAGCATGATTAAAAACAAGCAATTATGATCAACTCACCCTTAAGTACGTTTGGTTCAGGAACAATTGGGCTTGCTCACAAAGCGCTGTAAGAGAAGTGGACTGTACTTCTTCAGGGCACAGACGCAGTTGTATCCAGAAAAGCAGCACTCTATAAGCCTTTATCGTGGGCAGTGAGTCATTATGGCTGACTCTGCTTTCACTTTTAGGAACTATGCTGAAGAGTCCCTAAAGACAGATGGAAAAGAAAGAACAATTCACTTGGAAACTGCCTCTGAGGTAGATGTATTCCACCTCCTCCCTACATCCGCCATGACACCAAGCCATGCTGTTATTTTCAGCTACATTCAGCCTTCACAGGGGAAATTCTCTCAAGGCTTCAAAAACCAGTTTGCCACCTACCAGCTTTAGGACTAGACTCAGCTACAGAAAACCCAATCTGTTTTTACAGTATTGGTATTCCAGACACCACAGCATCAAGTGCAGAGCAGCGACCGACTTCTCCCCTCAAATTACTGCTTACAGGAGGAAGGAGGGAAGCAGTAATATCTGCTCCAGATGAGCCCCAAGTAGGGACACCACATAAAAGCAAGTACACTAAAAAAGCTGATTAAATAAAGGGAAGAGAGAAATGACAAGATAAACTCCCCTCATTTAGTGAAGGGCTGAGTTTGACAGCATTCACTTGGCTGTTGCTCACCATCACGTACAAGGAGTTCATTGGCAAGCCCCAAACAAACTGAAAGGCTAAATAATTAGGAACTTAAGGTAGAAGAGATTACTACAGATCCACCTTACAAACCAGCTTGTCTGGACAGAATACAAATGCATGAAGAGAGGTTCTGAAGTGCAAAGGAAAAGCTTTTTAAGAAAAGTCTTTTAAATCAGTGATGTACTAGATTGCATTTGAGCTGGCATATTTAAGGACACCTTTACAACATTATAATGAACTGTGACTTCAGCATTAGGCTGCCAGTGGCCCTCACTCTCCCTGCTGAAGTAAAGAGGACTGAGACATCAAACTTCAGTTCAGGTCAGCTGCAGGAAGGAACAGGGAAATAGAGTAGAGAAGGGAGTGATGAATGTGATCAATTCTGCTTCTGTCCAAACTCGGAGACACTCGCAGACCTCAGTGACACAACCAACACAAAACCAAAAGCATTTTGCACATCATGAACCATTATTATTGTTTCAATAAGAGGTAACAATCTCTGCATACAGAGATGGAAAGAAATTTTAAATTTTAACTTTAAGCCTAATTTTCACAAATCCCTGCTCTCAACAAAACCTGGACACAAAAATATGTTTTGATTTTTTTTTTTAATTCAAAAAATAGTTAACAGTCTACTTGCAAATATTGTGGGAACAAAAGAGAAAGGGTTTTTTAAAAGTCTTTGTCTAAAAGAAGAAAAAAATTCAAGGAACAAAACAAGAATATCACAACAGCAATATCAAGATAGGCCAAAATAAGACTCCTGTCCTACCTGACAGCAGATACTTAAAGCTGGGCATAACAGCAAGCATGCGGTAACAGACAAATCAGCTCTTTCCTAGTGCACTCACTCACCCCAGAGTCGATAGCTCAGTCTCCTGAGACAAAGGCCACATGTTTGTTTTGCTGTTAAAACACAGCAAAGGAAAAGAACTAATCTTTCATAATCCATTTAAATTCTTTTTCAGTAGTTACACAGCTAAGAGTCTCTGCAACCACTTCTAAAATTTAGCAGTCTTCCATTATAAGGCTGTAACCAATTGTTAAGCAAAGCGTACTAGTTTTCTTAAAAATTATGCTATTGGAGAATTTAGTGTGGTTTGTGACTTTTATATTTTGTGTTTTAATATCACAACAAAACACTCTGTAACCCAAGTATGTTGTGAGCTAACAGCTAAGATTCACCTAAGAAACAGCACAAGAATAAAGATAAGTTTCCCTGGAATGCTGCTGGAACAGAGGCCTATTGCCTCCTGTCAGGGCTGCGATGGCATCATGCAAACACCATTTTCTTAAACAATTAGTGCAAGTCAAAGTAGAACTGAAAGTCTTCAGATGAAGCAACAGCGCATAAAAATAACAGCAAGAGCTAAGCTACAGGATAGAAAGAAAACAGGTTCTCCATGTTAAAAGCTGTCACCCCTTTCCCCACGATTAGTTAGATTTTGTGTCATTCGGGTACACTGCAATGCTAGAAAGCCCCATCCCATCAGTTTTGCACTTGCCTGAAGACTATTCTTTGGCAAATTTAGAAAGCGATAACAAGATCATGAAAGCTGTTCACAATTGCAGCCAGATTTACAAAAGCAGTAACACTTTTATTTTACTTTGAAATGGTATTTTAATAAAAGCTTCACCCTAAGTTTTCAAGTGCAAAAAATAGTAAAGGCAGCAGCCAGTACCTGCTTTTTAACAGGCAGGGTCACTCTGAATTCTGACCATCAGATGTTACATCGGGATGCAGGACTATAAAGTTGCCAAACATATGACCAAAATGTAAGTTTTTATTCTGTAAGGAGTACCTGGTACTGACACATCTCTCTGAACAGCTGCTGTGGGAACAGCAGAGAATACCAGTGTTTGACATCTCTCTACACCAGAGACCACCTCTGGGACACCCGGCAAATGGCCACCACAGCACATTTTCCCCTAAACAAAGCATCAGGCTCAGAGGCCGTTTGAGCTGGTCGCCTCCTCGGCACAGGAGAAAAGCAGCCCCTGTGGCACTGCTGGAGCCCTGCCAGCCACAGCCTCCTGTGCCCTCGCGCACCTCCGCTGGCCATTGGGACCATCCCCACCACAGCAAAGCAGCTGCTCTCCTGGCAGGCTCAAGCACATGCATGGATGCACGAAGGAGTTGCAAGCTGCACAGACTGACCAACCTGCCACCACTAGAAGTCCAATGGGAAATACGAAACCATCATCCATTGAAACAAATGCTATTTGAGTTGATTTGGACCTGCCTGGCAGCGCAGTTGCCCAGCCTACCCAAGACAGGCCTCCTCTCGATCATCTGACAGAGCACACCTATGGAGAAGTCAGATCCAAGTGGCATTAGGCTCATCTTCTCTAATACACAGCCCAAGAGTTGGTGATTCATTCCCTCAAATATTCGGTTACAGCCAACAATAATACTGCTTCATGATGGAAAATGCCTTCCCTTTCCATGAAATGGAGCGCATTGCCAAGCAAACAAAAAAAACCTCACGCACATAAATGAGTAGAGAGGGTTTCAGCTACCAGAACCACTATTCCAGCTTCTGCCACCATTACAAGAGTAAGACCAGTGATTTCTCCTCTCTAGAGTAGAGTAACACAGGAGCTTAGTCAGCAAACCACAAAGTAAAGTTGACAGCTTTTCAAATACAAAACTGTGAAAGCTTCAGGCAGCAGCTTCCTGTTAAGGAGATAAAATAATTAGAAATATTTCCTCAGCATTTCTTTCCCAAAGAAATGATGCTCCTAAAAGGGAAGATATGGAAATACTTGTGATGCCAGTTGGATGAAAAGTTCAAACTACCACAAGAAGGAAACACAGCTATGAATTGCTGCAAGATAATCAACTTCGATACAGGAATAAGAAGGGGAAGAAGCCTGTTTGCAACTACAAGCTTTTATAACATGGAAAGGATATCAGCTTTGAAATGATTGGGGTAGGTGATGAAAACCAAGAATTCCTAGTAAATTAAATACAATTATGAGGTGAAATTGAGACTTTCTCAGGACATCGCATTGAGATCTGACATCAACCTCTCAACTGTAAGACTTGTGCAACTAAAGAGAAAGAGCTACTCAGCGTCCAGCGTGGCTACCACACAGCGCACACACTAAGTGGACCGCAGGCTTCAGGAGGAGTGAGTAAATGCCATGCTCATTCTTTTGCATATAGTAACCAAACACCATATTGTGTAATCTGAAGCAAACCCCTAATTCAATTCTATTTGCTTTAAAAATGTCCTGGAGGGTTAAGACTAGTGTCAAAACTCAAGGGAAAACAGCATTTACCAGCATGCAGTGTGTCACCAGCCGCAGGAGAAAACCGTTGCCACACTCATCTGCTTTCTTGCTGTCATAAGTGCAGTAAGTAAACCAGACTGACCTTGAGCATGCCTGTTTCACAGAAAGGGAAAGAGACTGATCGTGTCTCAAAACCTTCCAGCTTCTGCCCAAGTGCCTGTCAGTGAAGATCACCAGATTGTGCAGGGCTTGCGCAGAAAATTAGGCTTTAACCCTGCAATCTTTTCTAGGTAATTCTAGCTTTGTCAGAAACACGGAGTAGTTGAAGGATCTGATCTGTTCAACTTGATGTGGTAATAGTCAAAGGAAAAAGCAGGAGCAGACACTAACTACCACCACAGCAGTTTCTCCTTCTGTAGACTCACTGTGAAAGTCAGATTTTATAGTCACCTGTACATTGGACTACTTTGTCTTTTTACTTCCCTTGAATCTGTCTAAGCTGGTACAGGAAAGCTAAAATTGCAACATAGATTTAAAGTGAACTTCACTTTCTCACTTAAACTAGTGTCTCCGAAGTAGGCCTGGTGAAGAGACTCCTGCCCTGCCCTGGTTTTCCCTTACCTCTGGATACAGAGACACTGGTGCTCTGGGCTCCTCAGACATCAGAGACTGTTCTGCTACAGCTCTTTCTGAAAGAGAAACTGAAGCATTTACCAGCTTCTAAGCTTTCCCATCTCCGAGGTCATAATTTGCCATCTCACAATCATTTAGGTGGAACTGTCCTTTGTACCATGGCCTTCAGAAAACATCAGCTTCGCTTTATGTCTAAACCACCCATTCAACGCTGCTATCAGTCATGCTTCCCAGTTCTCATCTCCAAACTGTAGACGGGTCATTAAATTTCTTTCCAGAGACAAAGCTGTAAGTTATGCTTTGAGGCAGATGAATACACTTTTGAGATAATGATCTTTTATAAAAGATACTGGTATCTGACAGCTCTGGTGAAGTTGAACAAGAGCTGCCTCCAGCAGGCTGACGTGGCATGGCAGAGCTGTGCAAGCCCAGCAGTTGCCCAAGGAGCAGAGTATAATGCACTGCTCCAGAAGTGGCAGGAAGATAAGGATAATGCCCTGCAGATGGCAGGGAACACTAATCCTACAAACTGAAGGGATACAAGCACATTAAATAAAATTGGTTAGCTGTACCATACTAAGTTTTGGCACAGGCATGCATTTGGAGGCTTATAAATAAATCCTTCAATTAATTCAAGTTAATCTTCCTTACTGCTCTGAAAGTTACAGACATCAACAATAAACAAATTTACTAAATTTTGACAAAAAAAAAAAAAAGACAAAGAAATTCCAGAACAGATAGTGCTGGGAGGAAAGCATAGATTCTTTGGGTACTAAGCAGAGGTCTAGAATTGCAAAGAAACTACACAAAAAACACAGTGCTTTTTTTTTTTTTAAAGGTTTTTCTCATAAATTCAGTAACAGTCCATTTCAATAAGGATAAGGCTTTACCTACACTACTATCCAGATACCAAATTACGGGGAGATCAACTGCCTTGTAGTAAACTGCAATAACACATACTTAGTTTAAAGCACCTCATACATTAGCAAAATATAAACCACAAAAACATTTTGAGGGACAAATCAAGAGACTGAGCAGCTCTAACAGTCACACAGTATAGTCCTCCCAGGGGAACTAGATCTAGGGCTAGCACAGAGGCATCCAACTAATCACACTGTGGGCTGTGGAAAGATGCTACAAGCAGGGACTGCTGGAAGCAGGGGCAGATTTTTGCCAGCAGACCACCAGCTTCATGTAACTGAGCCAAAACGGTGACAACCCAGAGTTGTGCTGTTTCTTGTCCGTAAACTAATCTTAGTGCTTTTGTTTCTTCCAAGTCAGAGCTGGGCTCATTTTCAAAGGTTAGGTACAGAACTACTCTGTAGAAGGCAGAAGTCTCCTGCTGTAGACCAGAAATGAGCCCAGCTAGGTGGCATAACTAAGCTATTACAAATGCATAAAATACACTGAAAACAGTTTTGGATGTGTGAAAGATTTTGATAACATTGCTGAAAAATTCAGTGATGCATCTGTTGGAAGCTTGCATTATCGGCTGTCTGACAACTGCCTCGGAGAGCAGAGCACAGAGCAGACAATGTCTAGACCCTCCTATTCTCAGCCTCACCAATTTTGTCACTTTATGACACTGGTTATCATCTCAAACATGAACAACCTAACAACACAGCAGGAAACAGGCTGAAGAAACTTCCACTTCTTGTTAATTCAAGCAGCATCAGAGGATGACCTGGTCTTTCAGTGGCCATAGCTGAGAGCCAGTTTTATGACCTTCCTTGCCAACCATGGAAAGCCAGCAGCTCTTTGCTAGCCTAAGTTCAGGACTATACTGGCAGAGCAGGAGACATCCTTCTGATTCTCTTTCTTCCTGGAAGTGGATACAGTGACAGCTGCTCAAGAGACTGCCATCCAAGTCAAATATAACATATAGGTCACTAGGTTAGCAAACCTGCCTTAGCAGCACTCACGGGAAGCATGATCCCCAATCTGTCTGGGGCTTCCAGAGCTCAGAACTTGATGCACAGCTCTGGAAAGGTCACTGGAACCCTTTCTCTCACCTATTAAAAACAAAATCCCCCCCACAAGAACCCAGCTTCGTTTGTCTCTTCAGGTTCTGCCTTGAGGACCTTTTCTCTCTGCCCCACTACAAGTATACCAGGAAAGCATGCTACAGGAGAGATCCTGATGTTGAGTAGGCAACCATGTGTAACACAAGTGCTTCTGTTGGCAGCAGAGCCATTGACTCCACGTATCACGCTCCTACCACTGAGCTGTGGTTTGTTTGGTGTTTGGTTTTTTTTTTTTAATACTGTTTTAAGGTCTCTGCCTGTATGAAAAACTCAGAGGAAGCTGGTCAATGGGTTTTGGAGCTCCTGTGGCCAAGAAGAAGGGTACTGACTGCCCAAGAGATGACTCAGACAAGCACATGTGGGTTAGGAAGCGGGCCGAAGACAAGCACGTACGTGTTTCACAAGGCAGTCTAAAAATGGTTTAAATGAGAGTGTGTACCCATTTTAGTTTGTTATGGCTGTGCATCAAAAAAGGCAGAAAGCTCAAAAACAATTTAAGAAGCTTTCAAAAAGCTGTAACGGTATCAGGAACACGAAGTCACAGTCATCTGAGGCTTTTCCTAAATAACTTTGTGAGGAATTTCAGCAGAATTAAGATTAAACTGTTTTGATAATTATATTTAGATACTACTTCACTAAATGTTCCAGAGGGGTAAAGCTCTAAAGAGAAAGCAATTCACCCATTGGTGTTTAGGGTTTGTTTTTGTTGTTTGTTTTTTTTATTTTTTAATCTTTCACTCCAGGACTGATGCATCACCCAGAGTTCAAGTGCAAACACACATATCACTCTTCATTCACCATTAGGTGAGTGTTTTTAAGAGCAGTGAAGAACTCTAAGCTTCCCCATGCCACCAGACAGCTTTGCTTTTAGAAAACAAAGAGCATCAGCATACCTGCTCCATTTTCTTTTTTCAGTATCACTTGCTAGCGTGTCCCACTGTCTACAGGAAGGTATAAAATACACATGAATGGCACAGCCTTCTAGCATGTAGTTCACTGGCTGTCCTCTTACCTATGATTCAATTTGTACATATGCACTGAAGCAAGCAATCCCAAAAGCCACACCAATACTTAACTCAACTGTTGTCCTCCTCATGTCCAGCAAAGCACCAAGATATTCAGAAACTTACAGCAAGAACAAGGCGTTTCCTATAGCCAAAAAAAAAGCCTTAGAAAGAGAGGAAAAATAACTATAATTACAAGTGGTTTGCATGCTTAGAAACTACTACTTCTCCAAGGAGAGAGATATATCAGGAAAAGGATGGATTTCTTGTCACTGATCATGGCGACTTGCTGAACCCCCATGAATAAACACACGTGAATAAATGAGGAGCAGTATCTCACCCCAGACTTTGAACTGGCAGATATCCCTACTGAATGGACAAAACCTATCAAATACACAAAGTTCCCATGGTGGAGTTGTGCTTCTAAAGCACAAGTTTGGCCACAGTAGTGATAGATCAAGTTATCAGGTACCTACAAGCACAGCTGAAGAGCAATCATGATGCATTGGTCAGTCACGCAACCTTATGAGTCATGCGTGAACATCTGACTTACATTAGACCTCAGCGACATAATGAAGAATAGAAAAGGACATAAAGATCATGCTGGCACAGCCACTGCCATGCCAACTTTACAGTCACCGTGTACAAACCAGGAAGGGAAAACAAAATATATTGTCAGGACACAAAGAAACATAAAGCACAAAATGACACAACATAATTCTAATGAAATACTTGAAAGACAATGAATCCCTGCACAGTACCTCTGCCTGCACTACTTTAAAGCAAGGAATAAATTCAAAGTCTACTGAGCAATCAGAAGCTCAGGAGAGGAAAAAAACCAAACCAAACAGTTTAAAATGCTAAACACAACATATTGACAATGGAGCAGAATGGGACAAACTTCATTACGTTAGCTTGCCTTCAATTTACTACAAGGTGACAGCATTTTAACTTGCTGCCTCTGTGTTGAGAGGGAAACCTAAGGGTGCACATGATGAGCTCTGCTCCATTTCGTAAAGATACCACCACATATCTAAGTGACTTAGAGACCAATAGGAGATGTTTCAAAACACAATACATTGTCAGCTAGGGGAGATACTGATGTGAAAGGAAATTTGAACAAAGAATCTAAAGAGTAACAGGCCAGTAAGCGTTCCATGACAAATTGCCACCTTTATCACTAACTTATTGCTTACGCTTCTAAATATCTCCCTTTCATTCCTTAATTTTAACAAACAAGCAAAAAGCTTGAGGGAAACGGACTTTGATATCACCTGACAGGTAGAGTATGAGAGATGTCGTACAATATTTTGGTTCCCTCCTATAACGTCAGTAATCTATTTCAGCCCATCCATTAGGCTCACAGCAAATGAAATATGCTGAGAGCCAAAACCACTGATGTGAAAATACTGAAAACATACCAAGGAAGAACACTGAAAAGTTGTGCAGAAAACCATCACATCCCTTCAAAGAGAAAGAATAAAGAGCATTAAGAAAAGCACAGAACAAGGTAACAGTGAGATTAAGGGAGCCACTGAGTGATCACTGAATTACGAGGCCAGAGAGCAGGATACCCGAGTGGCTAACACGAAGCGTTGCAGTCAAGCTCCACGTATAGGAGGCTGAAGGTAAACAAAAAGGAAAACTAAAGACTTCAAGGAAACCAATAATCCCACATAACCAGAAGCACACACCGATATCACATCTGAAGATAAGGCAGGTGTGTGGACTAGCTGAATTAGATGTATCAGCAATCAAAGAGTAGGTAAATAACCAATACTAAGCTAACAAACAATCAGCAATAGCAAGAGCAATGACAGGAGTTATGCAGAATGCAAATCACTGCATTAAAATATCCTGGAGGAGCTTCCTACACAAGTGATGGACAGAAGATGCTGAAATGTTTCAGAGTTAGCAGGAACCTCAAAAGAGTTTGGATGAAAAATTGAGAGACAACCAGAAGTGATCATGTAACTACAGTTGTGCTCCACACATCTGAAAAAGAACACACCAGGAGAAATACACAACCTATTCAACCAGACTTATAAATGAGAACAAATAGCAGAGATTAGGGCACAGGGCAATAACAGTAACGTCTAAAGGAAGAGGCACAGGAACCCATGCCAGCAATAAAAAGGGCCTCTTTTGCTGAGTGGGCTTTGGCAGAGAACAAAGACTCGTGCAAAAGCACTTGCAGAAGAATGGGCCAGATTTAGATCAAAGAACAGATCAATTCTTTGTATTTGGATAAATTCAGAAGAAAAATACATTTAACAGCATCCTAGACTCCTTACACAACACAGCAAGTTTTGAGAATGCACAGTCCTCCAGAAATCCAGTCAAATACAGGAGTCCAAGAAGAGATGATGTGAGGGAATATTTCAGATGGCTCATAGGTGACAAGATCATCCACTGTTAAAAGACTTGTATAGTTTAGCAGGGAAATAGTGAGCATTTTAATACTGAGAAGTAAACAGGGAACAGTCCCAGTACACAAAGGTATGTAGGTCTCTACATGACAATAACTTCATTGCACTGATGAATGTACAGAAAATTGTACGCAAAGCAGAACTGAACTGAGGACCAGCATGAGGAAAAAAACCCACCAATATCAAAACAAATAAATGCATTCACTGCAAGACAAAGGACAGAAAAATTAAAAACCTGAGGCAAAGCTAGTGCTAAGTGGAAAAAAAATCTCTTGCTTATGTTGAAGAAAACAAATGCTGACACAGACATAAAAGGACAAAACCACCAAACACACCAGCATTCAGAAAACAGTGCAGTATCTACAAGGCTGAATAAACGTAGAAAAGAAAGGGCAGCTCTTATGTCCATGCTTCCTCATGGACCAAAGTTCCACTGCGTGAGAAATACTGATAAACACAGGCTGAGCACCAAAATGAACTCTGGGCTCAGGGTGGATACCGAGAGATTCAGAGCAAGGTTTTGCAATAACAAAACAGAAAATGAAAACCAAGATGACTACAGTCATTCTCGGGACCTACATTAAGGCTCTACCCAGCAGGAACACTGTACCTACTGCTGCACAACAGAAGATAAGAAATAGCAATATTAAAAAAAAGGGAAAAATGAAGATACGTGAGATAGAAACACTGATCAGCAGAACAGACTCAAAGGGCTTAAAAGAGAAATGCATGCCTGATATCGGCATAATACAAGCAGTGAAAAGACCTGCTTTATAAGCACTGAACTAAGAGAGCAAAGCAGTACTGTGGTATTACCACACGACTAGGAAAGGTGCCGCTGCCTAATCTATTGCCCAAGCATGCAAAACAAAAGATCTAGATAAATAACTGCATTTGGTAGCTCACTCCACGTCTCCGTATTTTCTCTGTAAAAGAGGAAAACTTGCTTTGCAGAAATGTTTTTACATTGAGGCTGGTAAATAGTTTTCAGGATTCTGACCTTTTATATCGATATAAAAATATTCGAAGGCTCAACAAAACTCTTCTGAGTGTTTCTGAGCTCCCAGGAGGTCCCAGAGCAGCACGTCACTTTGTCCCCTGCATTCCAAAACCCAACCTGCACCAAACCGCTGTGGCAAAGCCCTTGTTTTGCAAGTCATACAACTACCAGGAAGATCTCCCAGCACCAGAGACGGCTGTCAGAAAGTTCTAACACCTCACCGCCCCGAACAGTGGCGACTTGGGGTGCCCCACTCCAGCAACTCCCCCTTTCATTTAAGTTTTGCCGCTTTCTTTTGCGAGCTTTTAACTTTACACCCGAGCCCAGCTCTTGCCAGCTCCGGGGCCTCCATGCGCAGCACCGGGAGCTCCCAGCGTGCCAGCAGCAGCCCGGCCGGGCACAAGGCAAGCGGGGCTGGACCGTGGCCACCCACCTTTTCGCGCTGGTTGCCCTCCCCCGGGGAGGGGGTACGGGTGACCCCGGCGAGGCAACGCGCTCCCCCAAAAGCCAGGGAAGCAGCCGCATAAACAAGCGGCGTCCGCGGGAGCGCGGGCCGCTACCTAAGGCTGGCGGGGCTGCGCTGGCCCGGCCCCCGACCCCCAGCCCCGCACCGGGGCGGCCTCCCGGCCCCCGACCCCCAGCCCCGCACCGAGGCGGCCTACCCGGCCCCCGCCCCAAGCGGGACCCTGCCCCAGCGGCAGCGGCTCGCGTGGCTCCCGGGGAAGCGGAAGGCGGGGCGGGGATGAGCACCGCGCCCTCCTCTTAGCGACCCACAGGCCGGCCCCGGCGGGCCCCCGGCGCACCGCGCCCGCCGCCGCTGCCACCAGAGTCCAGCCCGCCACTGCCCCTTCCCCTCAGCGCCGACCCGCTCCACCTCAGCCCCGTGGCACCCACCCGCCGCTGACTGCCGAGGGTGGTGCCCGCCCGCCCCCCATTGCCTCACCTCAGCCCCACCGGGAACGCCGCGGGGCCCGCGCCCCTCCGGCCCGGCCCAGCCCGGCGGTGCCGCTCCTTTGTGCCGCGGCGGCGCCCGGCGGAAAGATGGAGGCCACACACCGACCGGCCCCGCCCCGCCCCGTCTGGCCCCGCCCCCCGCCGTCTCCTGGGCGACCCGCCCCGCCCCCGGCCTCGGCCCCGGCCCGGGCGCTTCGCCCAATCGAGGCACTGGGCCGCCCTGACGTCGCCTGTCAGCCAACCCTCCGGCGCGCCTGCCGTGCGCGCGGCCGTTCCGCGCGCTCCTCGGCCTCCCGTAAGAGCAGCGGGGATTGGCTGCCGGAGGGGAGGGGCGTCCTAAGGAAGAGCTCACTCGGTTGGCTCTTGCGGGCGGAAGGGGAGTGGCGACCGGCGGCGGCGGCGGCGGCGAGCGAGCCGGGGCGGGCCTGTGAGGGGGGATCAATGGCGGCGCTCTGGGCCGGACTGTGTCTCTCGCTGTAACGGGCCGGCGGCCGCGGTACGTGCTGGTGGCGGCAGCCCGAGCCCCGGGGGGAGGGGAGTGCGACGGGCTCTGGGGGCAGGGGCCGGGGCCTCTGCGAGCGCGGCGGGGAAAGCGGCCGTGGCAGGACTGCGGGGCCCTTCGGCTGCAGGGGCGGAGGGGGCCGGGGCCGGGCCCTGTGAGGGCGGCGGGCCGGAGGCCGGACCGCGGGGCGAGGCCGCTCCCGGAGCGAGTAGTGGAGGGAGGGTAGAGAGAGGAGGTCGCGGTGAGGGCTCGGCGGCGCGGGCCGGCAGCAGGCCCCGGCCCAGCTGCCCAGGCCTGCGCCCGGGAGGCTCTCGGGCAGCGTCAGCAGCGGGTACCGGCTCCCGGTGGCGGGTTTCAGGCTGGCTACGCCGTGGTGGGGAGCGACTCTTCACCTCTGGCTCTCGGGTGGCCCCAGGCTCAGTGCCCGGCACTTTATTTGATGTGCCGCGGAGGTGCGGGGAGCGCTGCCCGAGTTTGTCGCAGTGATGGGTGGAGGGGCCCGTTATTTAACGGAGGTCTGAACGCACACGGTAGCCAAGACATTGCCTCTGCTCTAGATCTGTTCCAGCCTAGGCGATTGCAAGGGTTGTGAAGTTGTTTTGTTTGGGATTTTTTGATCCTGGGAATGTTACCATCTGGCAGTATCAAAAGGTGCAGTTTACAGCTGTGACAAACTTCTGTCATTTATGATGGTGGCACATCACTCGCTAGAATACAGTCACCAGGTGAAAACATAGCTGAACGGGGGGATGGTTGCCAATCACGTGTGTTTTGTCTGGTCTGGAAGATTTTGTGTGTGTTTCGGGTGGGAGAGGGCAAAGAATGCAGCCAGATCAGCAAACTTTGTAAGTGCAAGTGAACTTAAATGTGATGCTGCTTGATTTTTATTTTTTTTCCCCACATCTTTGCGCCCCAGGATGTGGTTGTCAGTAAAGTTGTTATTTGCTGAAATGTGTTTGATCAGACACCAATTTCCAGGGTTGTAGTAAAAATACCCTAGCTGTATGTCAAGTCATATTTAAACCTTAATCCGCTTTGGCTATCTTAAAATATATTGTCTAAGTGAACTGGCTGGTCAAGAAGGCAGATGTTGCTGTTGCAGGCTTTAGTCCCCAGCTGATACTGTGCCCTTGCTGAATCCCTCTCTTTCGGTTTGTTTTTATGACTTGCTGTCACCGTTGTATTGGAACCTTTCGTTTCCTCTCTGAATGGACAAGTTGAGATGACACAAGTGGAGAACCAGGTTATCGTGTTTATATGGCACTTGGGTAGGAAAGCTGGCCTTGTGATTAGGACCTGTATTCACGAGGGAGATTCAATTTTTGTCTTCTCTATAGGTCTCCAGCTTGAACTACCTTCAGAAATTACATGCAAAGAGTGGGTGTTCCATGCTTTCTGGAAAGTCGACTTGTCTTAGGGTGGATTTTTGTTAGATGTTAAAAAAGAAACAAAAGAAAAGTTAAAAAAAGAGAAAATCACCAGCCCTTGGTCTGTCCTTCCTTTCCCCAGCTCTTAAGAGAATCCTTTTGTCTTGTCTTTTGATAATTCCCACCTTAAGAATGCATCCTGCTTGTAACAAATATCTGTCCAGTGCTCTAACCTGGACTTCTTCTGAGACCTCAATTTGTCATCTGTATTACAAACAATAACTCACAAAAAGTATCAGGTTTTGTAAGAATTTTAGGACTCTGCTTCCTGCAGGAGCAGTACGAAGGAAGGATGATAAACTAGTTCCTTCCATTGTTTGGGTTACTACATCCCTCACTCCCTGGAAGAGTAAGTGTTCTGGCTTCTCCTCCAGTGCTGAAATGCAGTCACAGTGAGATCCTAAATGAATAATACTTGGCAGTGCAGGGGGCAATCATCTGTAGTCTTTGAGATACTTGCTGAAGTTATACCAAGGAAATAAGAAGAAACTAGAAAAAACCATGAGGTTAGCATGACTTTAAATGGATACCTGTCAATGCTGTGTTTACATTGTACTTGTGTATACAGGCTTGGTGTAAGAAACAAAATTAGGCATTAATGCCTTGTTCCATAGCGTGGAGCTGGCAGAATAAATCTTGAAGACTTGCACAAGCAGTTTGTTTCATCCTGGGTTTACAGTTGTCAAGACCGTGAGTTTCCTCTTTAGGGTGACTCCTTGGAGCATCTTCACCCTGCACCTAATTTTGAAATAGGTACCTGGCCAGTACTCAAGTATTAAAAGTATTTGGATCTCTTAAAGCAGAGGATGGGTGTACTGTGTGAGAAGGGGCTGTGCTCACTTGGTCAGAACTGCTGCTCCTGTTTTCTAATCTCAGCCCTGCTTTAGCCCAAGGGAATTCCCTCATTCACTCACCTTTTGAGCTCTGAGTAACCCTGACAGACACACCCACCCCACCCCCCCAGCATAATCTGTCCAAACCTAGCTCTCCCTAGAGGCGCGGAATGCTTTTGCAGGTTAGAGAGATTAGTTGCTAATTTCTGAAATCTCACTGTTAATCACTTACAAATATATGTATTCAAATCACTGAAAACAGGCAAGCTTTCTCAAGTTTTCACAGGACGGCCAAAAAGAACTTGGGTAAAGTGAGGGCAAAGCGTCAAATCCTTTCACCAAAACTGAGGTGTAAGAACTGAAATAAAAGGATGCAAGTGTAGGTGTGGGGTTTTAATTTATTTTATTTTATTTTTTTGTGTATTTATTTAAGCAAGGTGAATCCTAAGTGGGGTGGAGAAAATTCCATTAAAATATGACTTCTAGAAAAGCAGCCCGAGGCAGACAACTAACAGGGAAGACATAATTACAAAAAAGAGTAAAGAAGGATTAATAGGTGTTGCTATTAGTCTTAGCAGTTATGCAGTGAGTAGCTATCTCAATCAGTACTTACTATGTAGTGGTCTTCAGAGAACTGAAGTTATTGTAAGTTTTTCAGGATGTGTAGTAATGTCTCACGCACTGACAAGTGAAATCAGGCCCCTGGTGTCTTTCATATTGTGTTTTTAGGATAGACTGTTCCACAATGGATGGGGGAGATGGTACTGCTGACCTTGTGATTAACAAGAGGTTTGTGTCTGAATCGGAGCTAGAGGAGCGGCGAAAGAGAAGGCAAGAGGAGTGGGAAAAGGTCCGAAAACCTGAGGATCCAGAAGGTATGGGATAGATTTTAATAATTATAGGAAAGAGATTGGAGAATATTTCACTTTTGTGGAAAACAGGACCAAAAGGTAATAGCTTGTATTTTACAAGTTCAAAAGGTTTTTATGTGAAGGAGCTAAGCGCTGTTGGTGATTCAGTGTTTCTAACGTATGGTCTCATTTCCTGATTTGTTCCTTCCTTTCAGAATGCCCAGAGGAGGCATATGACCCACGTTCATTGTATGAAAGACTTCAGGAACAGAGAGAAAAGAAGCAGCAGGAGTTTGAGGAACAATTTAAATTCAGTAAGCACCAGCAGTTACTGTTTTGAACTGAAACCCAGCAAACTGCATGTATTGTGTGCAACAGCTGTATACAACATCTGACTAAGGGACATATCTGTGTGTCTTGTTTGCCTCTCTGAGAGATAAACAGAGGCTTCAGAAGGTATTATTGAATTTTTGCATCTACCATCCTTGCATTTTTCAAGGATGGTAGATGTTCTGGTGGATAATATACTGTTCTGGGCACTGAGACAGCACTGCACATGTGCAAAACTCAAAAGTTGCTTGCAGTTATGGAGTTGCATTCCTGTAAAGTGTGGAATACTAGGCTTGTTTTGCACATTAAATCCAAAAACACCCCTGATATCAATCCATGGAAAAGTGGAAATGTAACATGGTTTTGTGACTCTTGAACTCATGCTTTAACACAATTCATTATTTGAATCAATAAAAAGAAGTCTTGTTCCAGCAACTATTACATTTCCAAGCTTTAATTACTTGATTGTATTGGGTCTGGCTGAGATGGAGTTAATTCTCTCCGTAGCAGCCCTCCTAGTGCTGTGCTCTGCATTGGTAGCTAGAAAGGTGTTGATAACACACCAGTGTTTTGTCTACTGCTGAGTAGTGCTGGCACAGCATCAAGGCTGTCTCTCCAACATTTTTGCCCCCCTCAACAGCAGGCTGGGGCTGGGCAAGATCTTGGGAGGGGACATAACCAGCACAGCTGACCTAAACTAACCAAACAGATATTCCATACCATATGATGTCAGCTTAGATATAAAGGCTAAGTAAAGGGAGACAGAAGGGGGGCATTTTTGTCTTCTGGAGCAACCACTACATGTACTGAAGCCCTGCTTCCCAGGAAGTGGCTAGACATCACCTGTGGATGGGAAGTAGAGAATAACATCATTTGTTTTTGTTTGCTTTCGCATGCAACCTTTGCTTTCACCTTATTAAACTGTCCTTATCTTGACCCACAAGCCTTCTGTTATATTTTCTACCCCCTGTCCAGCTGAGGAAGGGGAGTGATAGAGTGGCTTTTGTGGGCACCTGGAGCCCAGCCAGGGTCAATGCACCACATTGATGCAAAAGTGATCTGAGGCTCAAGATTACTATTTGGAAGAAGTAAACATACAGGAGTTGGTTCTTCAAAAAGTAGATGTTTAACTTTTCTAATGAAATGAAAACCTAATTTCTACTGATGTTTGAATTTCACAAAGGTTTTATAGAAAAATCCTTTGCATTATATCACCTGTATATGTGCTGCTGAGTGCAAAGATGATAATGAGAACTAGAAAATCATTAGTCAACCATTTGGGGAAAAAGGGAGCTATTGGCTCTACCTAAAGAGAAGTGAGGATGATACTGTGGAACTCCATTTTAAGGTGGGTTCCGATCGATTTTGGTTCTTTGGCTGGAAGCCTTACCCTCAAACTATTGTGTTCCAGTTTGCCTAACTGGATTCTGTCTAGAATTTCTCTTGCATTTGCGATGGAACAAAACTATGTTTTACCTTTAACTATGGCACAATCTTTGAGTTCTGTTAGGTAACACTCCCTGCCCCTGCAGATGCTATCGAGTGCATTACTGATTACCATGATTGCCTTTCCTGTTTTGTAGTAGATCCTTTTAGAATCATTCCTGTATCCAAATTTCTTTGGGAGGAGGTAAGTGGGAGGAAATGACTAACTAGAGATCGGTGTTGGGTGGACTGTGATCCACTAGTTTGTCTCATCAGAGTTCAGCCCAATTTGGCCACTTGTGACAAGATTTGTCCTCTAATATGCTTGAATTTGCCTTAAAATGTTCATAAGTGTTTTTTTCTATCCATGGGAATTTTGGAGGAGTAGAAAACGAGTATAGCGCACTGTCATTCTGATCAGTTGGAATTTACAATGGGACTTGGGAGGAGAAACACCTTACTGCTGAAGAACTGAGTTTGCATAAACACACGAACTTAGTTACCCTTTGTGTAGATAAAAACTGGTGTACAGACTAGCAGTTCATCTTTCTGCTAGGTTATTCAGCTTTGCAAGAATGCCTTCCTTTTTACAGAAAAATAATTTTAGTAGAATGTTATAGCATTTTAAGTGAAAATTAATACTAATATTCTCTAAAATGCAACTTTTAAAGTTTTCTTTCTGGATGATTATGGTAACCAAAATAAGCATAAGTGGAAGTTATTTCTTGTCTCTCTAAGTTTCGCTTGTATTTTTATTGGTGAAAAGTGGAAAGTACAGATAGCAGCATTAATGCATTAAAGTCTCCTAGCTGTACCTGCTGGAGAGTTTCCAGTTTACTTCAGTAAACTTTTGATCCAAGTCATCTTTGGTGATGTGACTAAACGGTTTGTGTCAAAGTGGCCACCAGAAAACTGACTGCTATCAATCTGGATGGGAAAGGCTTCTGATAACTCTGAATTAATTGTTTCCCTTGCCCAGTTATATTAGATCTGCAATGTCTTCCCTGTGGTTCAAGAAACCTGTAAACCAAAAAAAGTTGCTTTTAAGGCAGCCCTTGCAGAATAACAGATACTTGCTAACCTGGAAAGCAAAATCTACTGCAGACTATTTAGTAGGGAATCTCAGTAACCTCAGCCATAAGGATCTCTATGGCTGCTTCTCTTAGTTTGCATATCAGGTGGGCAGAGAATGAAATTAATTCATGTCACTCACTTAAAAAAATGTCCTGAGTTTCACTACATTTGCTGTCTGTTTGAAGGGGGCCTCAGCAGTAGTAGTGAATGCTACAAGTTACTGTTTAAAGATTTACGAATGAGGTCTGCATTCTTAGAGTTGGAAAGATATAATTGATAATAATAATTGATTTCTAGAGCTTTTTTGTCAAAGACAGAAGCTTGCCAGTTATCAGTGTAAATGGATTTCTTAGCTTGCCGTTAAAGTGAGTAGGACTTGACTATGTGGGTGAAGATTAAAAAAAAATATGGCAACCTCACGTAAAAACCTAAAAATCCTCTTATAGAATTAAGCTCTAATGAAGACTAAAGGTGATGTTTGGGTTAAGATTTTGAGGATGACTACAAACAGAAAGACTCGGTCTTTCTGAAAAATGTTTTTTTATTACCTTTCTAACTAAATCATTTGATTGAGAGACGTTGAACATTTGCAGAACAGAAAATAAAACGCCTTCCTACTGCACTAGTATGTACTTTCCTTAAAGTAGGGTAACATGTTTAGAAATAATTTTTTTTTTGAAGTTAGGAATTGTCTTGCTTCTACTTTTTTTTTTTTTTTTTTAAAGGATGTTAATCTCAGTCAAGTTACTAATTGTTTGCTTTAAGAAAAGGTACTTCCTATTTTGAGGCAAGATTTATGGGTAGAAGTAGTGTGGGGTTTTTTCCAGTTATTGGTTGGTTTAAGAACAGATTCTGAGGAGACAGGCTTAAACTCAGTGTCTGAAACCAAAACAACAAATATATTGTTGCTTAATGTAGTTATTCCTTATTTTGTGTCACCTGTTCCAAATGGCATTTTAGAACTGCAGAAAGGCTGCTTGAAAACTGGTCAATTTTCCTTAATTATGTCAGCAAGACCAATAGCATTTCATGGCTTCCTATGAATTGTGTCTTGCTTTTCTCTGTAGTAATAGTGTTGTTTTCAAACTGTGTTAGTTTGTTGTAGTTTGTGTGCTTGAGTTTTTCAGCTTGTTAGCATCCAGTATCATTAAGCAGGAAGTATTTTTACTCCTTAATTACAGAATCCAGCAGATAGCCTTTGGAGTTTGCTTTGTACCCTTTTCTCGGCACAACAGTGAGACTGATGGAGTACCCAATTCACTCAGTCACCCAGGACTCTACTACGCTATGGGGCAGTTTGAAATCATCAGAAAATGTTCTAAGAGAGTGGTGAAGGAACACAAAACAAATGGCTGCCCCTTAAGTGGTTGTAGCTTATCAATATGCATTCTTTTCCTTTATTCAGAAAATATGGTAAGAGGCTTAGATGAAGATGAGACGCATTTCCTTGATGAGGTTTCTCGGCAGCAAGAGCTACTAGAAAAGCAACGAAGAGAAGAAGAGCTGAAAGAACTAAACGAATACAGAATATCCTTTGCATTAAAATGGCTGGTGGTTGTATAGAGGACGATAAGGGATTGGGCTGTAGTTTTGTTCTGCCATTGACATTCTTTCTATAAAACTGCTTTACAGAACATATACAATGATAGACTTTTCTCATTGTAGCTTGGATCTCCCACTGTAATGTTTGATACTCTCCCCCTCAACCCCCATGTGTCTTTGGTACTTTTCTTTCCTTCTCCCCCTCCCCATTGTTTGGCGTTTTAGGGTTTTTTTCCCTTTATAGAGGGTATGAAATACCATAGCTTAAAAGAGAAACAGAATGTAAAGGAAAAACAGCCTGTTACTTCTAATCTTTTGCTTTTTTCTTCTTATTGAAAAGTAAATGTTTTTATTTGTTTTTTTAACTGCATATTGGCTGTTTTTAACATACCTGTTTGAAATAATGTTTGATTTGCTCTCTCTGTTATTCTTCTTGAAGTATTAGCTACTTTCTCCCTTGCTGGTAACTGCAGGATGAGAAATTAAATACATCTGTGCAGATGCACTAACTTTCTTCTGGGAAGTCAGTGCCCATGAAGACTCAGCTCCTTTGGGTAATACAGACTCTTAGACCGTACTAAGAGCAGGACTGTTTGGCTTTGCTGTTAAATGCCAAATTTTCATGAAGATGTGCTAGAAAATAATATAGGATGCTTTTTCTTTCTAGTCAGTGGCAGTGAAGGGAGGTTGGAATGATTTGAGGATTTCTGTGCTAAGCTAGATGTTGTTTTTTTGAGGTTTATTGAATCTGTGCAGAACCTGATGGTTTCTTTGCCTCCTAAGGAAAACCATTGCTTTTAAGTCATCAGTGAAGAAAGCGCAGGTTCTCAAGGGTGCTTTAGTATAAATGAAAGGATTTGTGGACACAAGGTGACCAAAACCAGTCAGGAAATAAAACTGAATAGTGCCAATGCTACAAAGATCTGCATTACCTTCTGTTAGTTAATGATCTATAACTTAAAGCGTGTGTTCTTTGAAGAGTGTCTGTTATCTTAGTAATGTGTTTATGAAAAAGCAATACTGATGCATTTTTTTATTCAGAAATAGGCTGTAGTTGGTTGATAGATTTGGAATATTTTCTTGATTTGTTGGATCTAATAATGGGATGTTCATGGGATATGTTTAGTTTCAGTGATGGTTGCTTGCAGGTCTGGCTGATGCAGGGATGTGCAGTATAAGCTTGTGCTGCAGAAGCAGCTGACAGCTCTAGTTAGGTCACATACGTCTGGGGTGAACCATACCAACCCAGAGGGAATCTTATGTTGTCTTGAATTAGCCACGTAACACACTGATCCCTGAATTTACTGAGCAGGGCCTGTTCAATACGTACAGGCCATATAATCTCAGCCTTTGCAATCTTAGTAATACTGTCTGGCTCTCTATCTGAAGACTTGCTGTAAATTAAACTGTAGAACTTATTGCTGATAGGGCAGAGGGAAGGGGAATGTTTTATAGTCACCTCAACTGACGAGAAATTGAGAAGTTTTGCCCATTCCATTTCCTTTTTTTTGTTTGTTTATTTAACCATAATATTTCAGGCAACCTCAGAGCAACTTGCAAAATGACTCCTCTGTGTTTGAAATTTTTGGTGGTATTCTTTTAAAATGCAAAAGGTGGATTTGTGTCTGCAGGTTGTTACAAATCGTTTGTCACTACAGTGACAAAAACCAGTGGGTAGTAGGTAAACATACTGGATCTATAGGTACTGTTCAAGTGCTCTTCCAAACTAATAAGAGGAATGTCAACCCAGTGAGTTTGATTATTTGGTCTTTTTCCTGGTATAATGTCCAATTTAAGCTACCCAGAGGCATTAATTTTGCAGTAAAACCTACATCAGTATTCAAGTACAGAGCTTTTTTTCTTTCTTTTTTTCTTCATTTTTTAGGTTGAACAGTCATGAAATCGTGTATCTTACATGCGTTGGAATATTTTAATGCACTCTCGAGCATAAGGAATTCATATGCATGGATGCATAGGAATTTTACTTCTTCCTGCATGAACAACTAGGGTTTTTGCTCCTTAACCTATCCAGACCCCACGGGTCTGACAGTGTTTAAAGATTTACAGATATTTTTTTAAGCCAGTTCCAAGAAGTGTTTGAGAACAACATCATCTTGTCTTAAATCCTGTGTAAATATAGGACAAGTCCCCCTCCAAGAAGCAGGCTTTACTGTAGGATAGCTTTTTTAACGCAGTCGATATTTAACATTGAGAGGTTTACTTCTAACTTAGTCTTCCTGAGAGGGGACACTTCTTGGCTAGGTATAGTGTTACATTTGCTAATGGCAGCAGTACATATAAAATCTCTGTTAAAAATGTGCTGTGTCTCTGGTAGTTGAGGCATGCTAGGAGAATGGCATCCTGGATGGAAGTGAAAAGCCTGTAATTTGGTAGCTTTTAAAATAAAAGTCTTTGGGTTCCTCAGCCAGGCTTTTTTTAGTGCAGTATGAGAATATACTGGGGTAATGAACCTAAATGTGGAAGTTGAACACTGCAGCTTGTGGAATCATGTGTTGCAACATCAAGCCCTGTTTGACACAAGCAGCTTTCAAATTGCTTATGATAGCCACAGGATGGCAGTCCTGTGCCATCTTAAGAAATAAATAAAATTAAGTCTGATTTTGACTGAGAAGACTTTCAGTTGAGGTAGGGAGCAGTCTGGGTTACTGCTGTATCCTTAGGAAAATCAAATAAGGAATGGCATCTGAACTCTCCTAATTGTAAAGTTATTGGAGACTTTGAGTGTGTCCCTTCAAAGGAAGATGTAAGAGTTTTTTATTTGCAGATGTTCAGTAGAGAAAAAACCTATGACTTCAAATATATGGTCCATCAATGTGAAATTCACTATCCAGTATTTGTCTGCAATAACTGGGGCACCTGTGAATCTCCAGCTTGTGGTTATGTTACCTGATCAGTGGAATCGTAGTCAGAGAAGAAACTGGTAGAAAGCTGGATTTAGGGTTATAAACGAATACCCTTTTCAATTAGGTTGATTTGTCTTTGCTATGTGTAGTTTAAAAGTTTTGCAGAAACTTTTGTGACCCCACTGGCACCTCATTGAC
The DNA here is from genome assembly GCF_929443795.1 of Astur gentilis. Lineage (NCBI taxonomy): Eukaryota > Metazoa > Chordata > Aves > Accipitriformes > Accipitridae > Astur > Astur gentilis. The sequence goes on from NC_064886.1 coordinate 9,558,741, forward strand.
AAACAGGATCTTTGGCAGACCTTGCTTCATCAGATACAGCTGGACATTAACTGTTATCAGGGATGGGACTAGGTCCTGCTACAGAAGACCTGTTTAGTCTGTGTGCAGAGTGAGTGTGCCTTAACAACAGACCAAGCTCCTTCTTATCCTGTCTGAGAACCTACTTAAGCTTCTCCACCTCATTATAGATCTCAGCTACATCCCACCTTGCTAACACTGTTTTAAGCTACTTAGTTTTTCTGTGCAGTTGCAGTCTTTTTGGGTGAATCTTGGACCACATGTGGTCTTAATCAGATCTGTCTCCTTCTTCTTGAGGGTGGTGGTCAAACTGGCAGTAATAGCCTTGTGGACCTTACAAAGAGATGAGCTGAAAAGGTAGAGTGATAAATACCGAAACAGAAAACTGGAACTCTTTTGCTTTGGTAGGCTGAAGTCTGCTGGGCTCAGCAAAAGGAGTGTTTGAGGAGTAGAAGTGAGCCCACATATTGCTACTTAGTTTTTTTGGTAAGGATTAGGGGTTGAAGTGGCAAATTTGAATTACAAATGTGTTGATCCTTGTAGAAGGGAAGTACTGCATTGCTTTTTTTTTTTTTTTTTTTTGGTCCAGTCTAACCTTTTTGATTTTTTTTTTTTTTAAGACCTTTAGGAAAAGGCAGGATGATGGGTATGTTTATGCGTGCTGGATGTGTTGTGTGTTGCGCCTTTCTGACTTCAGAAAAGCAGCTCCTAGTCTGCTGCCGGGATGTTTTTACAGGGAGAGCTGGTATTGATACCCAAGAAAGTTCTGAACCCAGTGGGTGAAGTCTCTTCTGTCTTGGCCAAAGGTGCCAGCTAAATGTCATTACAAATAAGTTTATTTTGATAGAATATGTGAATGAACTTCGGTCACTGCTGTCAGCAGAGCTGGCTAAATATATCTGAGAGGAAGTGTCTGTTCTCTCTATTCTTTCCTGGTTGATCCTTAACCCTTAATTCACAGCACTCTCACCAAAGTGGGAGTCAGTATGGACCCAAAGAAGGAAACTGAGAAGAAATTGCCCGTGAAGTCAGTGGAAAACAAGAACAAATTCTCTCAGGCAAAGCTGTTGGCAGGAGCTGTGAAACACAGAAGGTTAGTTTCACACCTCTATAAATTCATGAGGAACGGAACCCAGTTAGCAGTCTCAAGGGAGGCAGGCCAAAACTGCCTCCAGAGAGTGAGGTGTGAACCTTAGCCCTAAAGAAAAAAGGGGGTAGGTATAAGAAAAGACCAGCCTTGTTTCTATAGGCTCTCACAAACTGTGGGAAAAACATGAAGCAATTCAAGTAGATAAGTGTGTGTAAAGCAAGTGGGTAGACTCTTCATTCTAGACTGCCAGGCTTGGGCAATCCTGCTTGGGGATCTAGAGGGAATCTATTTTACATGTCTATTCGTAGATATCAGTGTCACCTCACTCATGTAATTTCATTCAGGTTTGCATAATTTATCAGCCGATTTTATCTGTGTCTAAAATGGATTGTTTTAGTTGCTGCTGGGGGCAGCATGGGGGAGACATAGGTTACCAGAGAATAGCTTTGTGTACCTATTTGATCTTGAGGGCATCAGGCAAACTTCCTTGCTCCTTGCTGATTTGTACTGATACATCAACACCCTTTCCATTCCAGGGAGATGGCAGCTGGGTTTGTGATGTTTGCTGTTTTGATCTTGGCCTGCAAACACAGCTGCTGGTGTGCTACAGGTTATCAAGAAGCTACGCATGTGGGGCTAGACTTATTTCCCACAGATGAGTTGTCTAATACTTAAGATGATTACTGACGTCTCGAAATTCAGTCAGTGTTTTTGAGTCTGTCCCAGAGAATGAGAGATTATTTTAGAAGCTTATCTTGTAGGGTGATGTTTAGCTCCCAGTACAGCAATAATTGCATGTCTGAAAACTGAAGTAAGCACTTTCACCACCTAATGTGGAGGGGGTTGGGTAGTTGTTTGGGGTTTTGGAAGGCAGAGAAGAAAAACCCTGAACAGATAACAAGCAGCCAACAGTGGGGTTTTTTCCTTGTAACTACTAGTACTTAACCTGGTACGATGTAAGAGAAGGAGCTGGCATGTGCTTAATGGCACATCTAAAACCTGCAGATGGCATCTATTTGAGGAGGGCATCTTAACTGATATGTCAGTACCATCACAGACTTGCTTTGCAGTCTTCTGTTTTTGCCATCTTATCTTTTATTGCAAACTGGCCAAAACCAAGTGTAGCATGAGCTCAACATCTGCTCTCTGAGCTTTGTAGTTTCCTGTAAAGGATGTATTGCTATAAAACCTCCCCACACAGAACCTTTCATCTGTACTGCATATTCTGACAGGGACAGAAAAGAGTTAATGCGTAAAAATGCTCATACTTCATCACTTTAGTCCATCACAGCTGAAGCTGGGAAACATTTGTTTATGTGGATGGCTTAGGATTGGGAACATGCGAGAGGGGGAAAAAGAAACTGAGCTGTGACAAGGAAGAGCTCTGAAGAGTCAGAAGTCCAAGTAACGCTTCTTTCCCCCAACACCACTTTGAACCCAAAAGGACCCTTTTCTTTTTTAGGTCAGACACTGCAGCTGTGTGTGAATTGCTGCAAAATCTACTGGGCTTCTTACTGGGTGCAAGATTTCTAGATGTTTTGGAACAGGCTCTTTAGGTACTTGAAGGAGGGGAATGAAACCCTGGAAGGGAAGAGACATGGATGTTACACCAGAAAGCGTGATAATCATCCACATGTGCAAGCCTGTGGTCATGTGGGCTGTATGAAGCTCAGGTAGTCATTCCTGATCTCCTGTGGGGTACTCCCAGCTGAATAGGCAGCACTGAGTTGCTGTGCAAGAGGTCTGACTTGGACTCCCAGAGGCATGTTTCTGTTTCCCAGGTTAACAGGTGATATTTCCAGTGTAGGTGTTGACTCTTTCTAGGATTGTGTATGTTCCCTGAGAAGCCCCAGTTAACAGCATTTTAAAGTGGTGCTGGTCATCAGGGGATCCTGCTGGCATTTGCTGTAGGTTTTTGAGGCAAAGATGTTACTTTAACTTCACAGTAATTAAGTGGTTGCTTGTGAGGAACAAGACATTTTCTTTTTTTTTTTTTTTTTTCCCCACAGTTCAGATGGTGGTAACAGTGTGAAGAGGTTGAAACTAGATACTGATCATGACGAAAAGAATCAAGGTATGTCCTGATTTCTGCACATGGGAAGCTGTCTCTCACCTGAACAGCAATTGACTCGGTGTTAAATCTGATAGAGGATTTGCTTTCCTGCTCCTTCATTATGCAAGACAGCACAGACTGCAGTTGGCATGTTCTCTCTTAAAGCAGTAGAAATGGTAACGATAGGTGCTGACAGCCTTCATAGGGCTGGAGGGAACCTCTACAGGTCATCAGTCTATCCCCTGCCTAAACCATTCCTGACAGATGTTTGTCTAAGCTGCTCTTAAATCTCCACAGATACAGATTGTGCACCCTCCTTAGGCAGTTTATTCTAATGCTTAACTGATTTTACCCTTAAGAGTTTTACCTGATAACTAATAGGAGTCTCCTTAGCTGCATTTCGAGCCTAGTGCTTATTCTGTCGACGGGAGACATGGAGAACAGATAATCCCCTTCCTCTTCACAGCAGCATTTGATGTATTTGTATACATCCCCTATTAGCTTTTCATGCTATGAAGTGATCTTGTCCATCCTGAAACCAATTTGTTTCAGAAACTAGAAGAAAAATTAAGTTGCGTTTCAGTCTTAGCTGTCAGGGCTGCAATTGACTTGCTGTCAGGATATTCTTGACACAAATAGGGTGAGCTGCAATTGTGTAACAACAACCCAAGGCGCTTCCTGAATCTCATTCTGTTGAGTAAACTTTCAGAACGCTGGAAATAATTAATTAGCCATGGAAGATGGGAGACATTGACTAGCAGAACGATGGAATAAAACTTTTCCTCAACTATGCTATTATATCGCAAAAAAATACTCAATTACACAAAGCGGAGCTATTTATTCTTATTTAGTGGGTTTGGTACTTGACAAGCATCAAACTGACAACTTTAGAATAAAAATCTGTAATGCCAGTGTAGAGCTGGGCTTAAACTAGAGATGAGAAAAAAAATCCCCTGAGGTAGCAAGTCCTTCCTGTCAGAATAGCTTTATTGCAGCATAAAGCTGCCTTATGCTTTAATTAAATCCTGCAATCATCCACCACTGATGTGGCAATAGCAGGTGAATGGCACGTGGCAGTTCCTGGGCTTGATTAAAAGCCCTTTCCTTCACTCTTGTTTTTGACTGAGGTACCTCTCTTTCAGAAAAACCATCCTGTGTTCCCTTGGGGAGCAGCTCAGTGGGAGGCTCCACAGTCCACTGTCCCTCAGCAGCCGTGTGCATTGGGATCCTGCCTGGCCTGGGCGCCTACTCAGGAAGCAGTGATTCGGAGTCCAGCTCGGATAGCGAAGGCACTATTAATTCCACTGGAAAGATCGTCTCTTCTGTCTTTCGTAGCAACAGTTTCTTCGATGGTCCATAACAAAATCCCTCCGTGTGTAATGTAGTGCAGAGTATCTTCCAAAGCCCTGATGGATGCTTGATGCATCCTTCTGCCCCAAATATAATCTTTCTAGCTAACCTCTCAACTCTAATACACTCAGATACTTCTAAAATAACTCATTGTATTTTATTTTATTCCCCCTCCCGCAACTTTCCATTTCTGGGGTGCATACTGAGCCTGGAAGAAAGGCTACCATCCTAAATGAGAAGACATACCTAGTAATGTAATGAAGGTCTGAGGGTAGGGAGGAGAGAGCTTTATCTTTTAAAATTCTTACAGAAAGAAAGAATTCTGGTGATTTAAGAAGTTTATACAAGACTAACAGGCAAAAAATATTCACTTGAAGCAGTGAAGTCTTGTAGAAAAAGCCATGTGTTCTGTTTTAAAATGTCATTTTTATTCTGTATTTGAGAAATGGGGGCAGAAAAGAAATCAAGCAGATGGTGAAGTGTAGATTGCCATGACACTGTAAAGAAGTTTTAGTGTTACATGATTAAAGACATTCTGAACGCATGTTTTTTTATCTTGGCTTGTGCCATTCATAATTGTTCCTGTTCCATTAAGCAATTTCTGTACTACCCAACCAGCCCCTTCCTCAAACCGCCACCCAGGAGAAGTGCAAGCCAGCCTCCTACAAATGCAGAGAGAAGGTGATGGGAAACTCTTGTTCTGAGTGAGTTCGGAGGAGCTGCAGTTGTCTGTTCTGCTCAAAGGCCATTGCTCCCGCACGGGCGCTTGACAAGTCATTCAGCTTTTCTGCAGCAGGGTCCTGAAGAGCATGAATTCAGAGTGCATGGGATTCCCCAGTTCAGCCCAACCTCTTTGTGCAGAAGCTGGAGAACTCTGCCATCCTTTGCAGTTGGTAGTTTTTGAAGTTGTATTGGATTTAAGAAACCTTACATGAGCATGTTTATGGGTGCTGTGGACCAGGAAGCCAGGCATGAGTGAGAAGTAAGCTGTGAAAGCTGAGGGCCCATCCTTTTCATCTCTGTGTGCCAACAGCACTAATGGGAGGTCGGTGGGTTGGAACAGCTCAGCTTGACTGCTCAAAGGTGGAAATGTCTTTGTGACAATCTCCCTCACAGCAGTCTTGGTCTACGTACTACACTCCGAAGTGTATGCGCTTCTGAGAAAACAGCTGATACGTGCGTACCAAAGGGCAGTTATCTGAATGTGACGCTAAGCAACTTGTAAGAGAGCAGCTGGGATAAAACAGTGAAAACTGAAGGCCTTCAGTAGGATTCATGCCTTAGCTTGAGTGTTGAACTTTCCTAAAGGAAACAAGGAGAGTTGTGCTCACGCTGAAGCTATCCTTAGCCAAATACCCTTTCTGTTTGCACAACCCTGTTCCACAATCAGATCTTTACAAACACGCTGTAATTCCTCCCCTGTTCTTCTGGGCTGCCTGGCACCTTTGTGTTTGCTCCAGAGTTGCTCCTGCCTCTTCTCCAGCTACTGTAATTATGGCGCTTTCAGGTGGAAAATAGCTAGATCTCTTGCTGCCTCCCTAATGCTTTGCTTTGGATGACTTTCATCGTACCTGGCTATGGAGTGAAATGGAAGCGGTGCACAAAAAAATATCTGTTTTTCTTGAAAGTTGCATTTGCAAGAGCCTTGAGCAGTTGAAATGAGAGATGTAGGTGTCCTTCCCTGGCATTAAGCTAGATCAATAATCTCTCTATAGACTTGGAACAGCCTAGCCTGGCTGTGAGCGTGCTGGGGCCATTTTCCTGAGTGGTATTTTGCACAACTGCAGTCAAAATGGCTGATTTAGTAAGAAATTTATAGTGGAATTTGGCAGCCAGTTGCAGGCAGATGTGGTGGTGGTGGTCCGTGGGGGCTGCAGGTGGGTGCAAGAGGGGGGTGATGGTGGTTATGTTGGACCATGCAAGGCCAGGAGGAGATGTAATTCAGTGAAAGCAGGCAGGAGAGCTCCCCACTTTCCTCTTGTTCCCAAAAGAGCAGGAATAGGGCACTTGGGGAATGCCTTTAGCTCACACAAGCCTTTGAGTCTGAGTCACTTCTGCTGTTCTCATGGCCTGGCCCATGTAAACAAACTGCAGTTGTCCCAGCTCATCACTCCATCCGTTGGGCCCATTTACCTTCTTACAGTCAGAAGCCATCTGACATTAAAATACTTAAGTGGACTGAAAGACATGCTGGGACATGAAGAGTGCAAGGGATGGAGGATAAATCAGAGCTTCTGGAAATGGCAGCTGTGGCAGTAACCTTGCCCCAGGGCTGATATGCTGGAGAAGAACGGCTGGGTCCAACAACTCTGTCATTCAGTGATGGATGTAGATTTTTTTTTTTTAAGACTGTTCTCTCTTTGCCGTGACTGCATAGCGTGTGCTTCATCCCCTCCCCAGAGACAGCTTCATAAACTGCTTGTTGTCTGTGCTTGTTGTTAAAGCTTCAGAGAGGTGTTAAAAAAAATGACAAACCCCCACAAACATGCTACTAGCAGGAGAACTTACTAGCTAGTGCAGCTGCATGTGAGGTTTTCATATGGAAAGAAAAAAAAAATTTTTTTTCCAGAGCCACAGACTTTGATCCGGAGGCTGAGCTGTATACAGCATTATTTTCAAACAAGCTGCCTTTCAAAGGCTGCTTCTCCATTTGGAAAAGGGTGGTGTTGGTTGGGTTTTTTGCCTTCCAGAGGGCTTTGCAAGGCAAATATTTCATGGAGCAGTCCCACCTCTCCTGAGGGATGGGGCCTCACCAAGCTCTGTGCTCGGAGCTGACTTGGGGCCTCACCATCAGCTTTGGCTTTGTGCTTTGGCCAAGCTGGGGGGCTGCACGGGGCAGCCTGTGTGCTGGTGACTCGGAGGGAGCAGTGACAACCATGCATTCACTAGCGGTGGTAACAAGCACGGCCAGTAGCACATATGCGTGCAAATGGGCTCCAGGCTTTAAATAGAGACACCAACCTCCCACCGCAAGTGTTTTCCCTAATGGGCACAAGGGATGTCAAGTCTACCTGAGTTTGGAGTAAGGCTGGTGATCCCTGCAGTATATTCAACTTCCTACCTGCTAGCTTCAAAAGACCTTAATCTAGTTAACAACAGAAGAAAGCAGCAATTAGCGCTGAAGAGAGCACGTTGCTGATGAGCAGCTCAAAGGAGCTGCTGGAAAGCAGGATTTCATTACCCAGCCCATCTTCTCCCAGGCAGCAGGGAACTTTTGTTACTCAGACTTGGAAAAATTTCTAGAGATGAAGCAGCAGCAAACCATGAAACTTCCTTTGCCAGTTTGTTGTGGGTTCACCAGTGTTTTCCCAAGCATGTGCGTGCTTGCACACACACCAGCCTCCTGCCCTCAGCTCAGGCAGGCAGTGAGAGCTGAAGGGGTGGGGAGAGCATGCTGCCCTCCCTAGGACATCCATATTCACCTCCACCTTTGGTAAATCGCCATCTTGCTTGCTGCCATTGGTGTGGCCTGGGGCTGATCCTGGGGCAGAAACACTGAACGCAGGCTGAGTGGCTGGGTGACAGCCCGTCTTGGGGTGACTCTCAAACACCCAGCACCACTGACCACGTAAGGTGCCCCCAGACCTTCCCATATGGGAGTCCCTTGTTTTAAATGTCCAAGTTCCTTTATTAACCTGAGTATAACAAATATAACATGTACACAGTATAAAAATGAACATAGAGCGTGACAGATGTACAGGTACAACAACACAGATACATGAACTATACAATGACCAGTTCATTGAATGATAATAATATATTAAGCATTTCATTGCTTGGAAAAAGCAAGTTTTGATTGTAAAAATTGTATCCTGTTCCACTGAAATTATACAAAGTACATTCAATACTGAAAAGTGACTCAACAGAGCAGGACCAGGGCATGGCCTGGCCGCTTAGTGTTACCTCGGGCTGGGACTGTACAAAATGAATCCAGATGCTTCTCTGGGATGAGTTTTAAGAACTTAGCAATTAAATTAAGGAGTACAAAGTATTTCAGGGAGGGTATTCTCTTAAAAGCATGTGGAACATGCGTTTTCGGTAGGACCGACAGGCTTCAGCAACATGCAGAGGGCACAGCCTGGCACAGCTCTACGCGGGCTCCGAGTTGATGGGCGGCAGGTTTTGGTGCTTGAAGTACTGCACGACTTGCTGGGGCAGCTCTGCCAGCACAGCTTTGGCCAGGGTCTCCTTGGGAGCCTGCAGGCGAAAGGGAGAAAACACCGGCATAAGCATGGCCGTAGGGGACCAACCGAGAAAACACGCCTGGGCTGTCCCCAACTCCAGACTGGCATTTCATTTAATACCCCCCAGAGCCTACCAGCAGCCAGCATTTTATACACCTGGGATTATTATATTCTATACTTCACCTTCCCTCCAGGAGCTAATGCACTGGTAGGGAGGAATAAAACATCCTCGGTAGGTTAGAAAAAAACAGGTATTGAGTAACAGCAGGTGAAATAGAAAAACACTGATTAGTTGCTAAAAGAGGGAAGATAAGCACAGGCTGAGTTTCTGCATCCTCTGGCAATCCTGTGCCAGCAACAGCGTCCGACCCAGGGCTGGCTCCTGGCCGATCAAGATGGGCAGAGAACTGTATCTCATTTTGTCCTTTTTTTTTTTTTTTTTTTTTTCCCCTTCCTTTGTCGACGTTTTCCCAACACACAACAGTGGGTCAGGCAGTGGGAAGCTGTCCCACAGAGGGGACATGTGGAGGGCCACTGCCAGTATTGCCCCTTTCTACAGGTGCTGGGAGGGGACCTGTGGGGCTCAGGGCTTGCTTACCCCCAGGGCTGGGACAATTCAGCATTAAGCCCTCAGCACGTGACACATCACGGGTGCCGGATGAGGCCTGAGTGGGAGACACTGGCATGGGACTGCGGCAAGGGACACAAGCCCAGCGCTGCCCCAGCTTGCTGTGGGAACCTGGACCCTGCTATAATTAACTGGTTTTTGCTCCCATCTGCCTGGCAATGACAGAGGGTGGCAGAGATGTGGTGGTGCTCAGATGGAGCATGCTACGGAGATACAAAGCACTGTTGCCCCTGCCTGCAGTGCTGCTTTACGTGGTCCATGCTGGAGCATCACTGAGGGATGTGGAATTTAGGGGCAGGGCAGGGCAGGCAGGTGCCAGCCGTCTACCTCTTGCCTCTATCTGCCTCTGCCAGGGTTGTTCTGCTTCCAGGATCCTTTCCAGGCTCGAGACCCCATTTCCGCCTGTGATCCCCTCCCCACTGCCCACGCTCACGTTGCGGAAATCCCGGAAGGGCACGAACTGGACGATGTCACGCACGGCCTCCTCGCCGGTGTAGGAGCGCAGCACCCGGCTGTCCCCATCCAGGAACTCCATGGCGGCAAAGTCGGCGTTCCCCACCCCCACGATGATGATGGACATGGGCAGCTTGGATGCCTGCACCACAGCGTGTCTTGTCTCGTCCATGTCGCTGATCACCCCATCTGTGATGATGAGGAGGATGAAGTATTGCTGCAGAGGGGAGGGTGGAGGGTCAGACCCAGTGGCATGCCCAGTGGGGCACCCTCATATCACAGCCAGAGCCTCTGGGGTGTGAGCGGCTGGGATGCTCTGCACACTGCGGGGAGGCAGGTCCCCCAGGGAATTTGGGAGCCTGAGGTTCACCCCTTCCCAGGACAGCTGGCATCACCCCCCCTTTAGCAGTATCCAGAAATTTCAGGTGCTCCCATTCCCCCCGATTTTTTAAAGAACCTCACCAAACAACACACCAACTCCCATCCCAAAATATTTTACTGATTTACTCTGCTTAATGATGGAAGAAAAGCCCCAACCTGTGCAGAGCTTCTGTGTCACAGCCAGGAGGAGTTTGGGGCCAGGACACGAGCCCAGCTGGAAGATGAAATCTCCCCCTACCTGCATATGGTGGGGTGCGTTTCTGGGCGGTCCCCATCAACACATCTCTGCACGGATGGGGAGCATCTCCTGCATCCCAGTGCGGGGCAGGGGGGGGCTTGACCCACGCTCAGGGGTTGTCCGTCTCCCATAAAAAGCAGTGGGTCTCGGAGGCAGCGAGGGGGGGGATGCAGAGGGTACTGGCAAGCTGGGGGGGATGCCAGAGCAGTGGCATTGGCACCTGCCCCCCTTCTCGTGGGGAAAGGAGGGTGACCAGGCCAGTCCACGGAGTTGGGGGAGGATGAGCAGAAGGACAGACAGTCCTGCTGGACCCAGCTCATCAAATCTGGGGCATGCGGACCCCTGAAACACCCATCTCCTCTGCCTCCAGGGAAAGTAATTGTTCAATTTTGGCACATTACACAGCTTGCGTGTGCTGGAGAAATGACGAAAGCAAGCACTTAAGCGCATTAAAGCCCTTTGTTCCTCTCCTCATTCTTTCCATTTCCTCTGAAAACCACTAGCACAGCCATCCTGGAAAAGCAAGAGAGGGAACGCCACCCAAAGCCCATTTTCTTGGTCTTCCTCCAGTCCACAGCTCCCGAAACCTTCCGTAAGCATTGTCTGCCCTCGACACACTCCGGTGCTAAATTCCAAGTACAAACAAGGCTGGATCAAGCTTAAGGATGTGGGTGAGGAGGTAGTCCCAAGCCAGGGCAGGCAGGCAGCCCCTTCCTGACCCTGACCCCTTTTGATGCATTAGCCCTGCCTGCAGAGTGCTGCCCAGGGTTTAGCTTTTTCCTAAATCCCTACTTTTCAGAGCGAGTCATGGGGAGACGTAGATCTGAAGAGCAGGACCCCAACACCCGAGTCTGGAGGGTAAGACTAAACTCCAGGAGAAGACCTGCATGCTCCTCCATGGTGGCCAGCACTGGTCATCACTGGAAGCAGGACAGGTGACTGGGGCCTGACTCTGTCTGGGAACCAGTATGGGAGGAAGCGTAAAACCTTGAGGAGAGCAGCTGATAATGGGAATGACTTTAAGCTGATTCCCCTCCTTCCTCCCCCGGCCTCTGTGCATGGTCAAAAAGAGGAAACCCAGAAAGGACTATTTCCCTTTGTTCCCTTTTTTTCTGTGAAATCCGTAACGGGATCAGAGAAAATTGCTGGAAAGTATGCAGGAAAAGAGGGGTAGAGCAGAGCTCATCAAATGTTTGTCGTGACGTATTTTGGAGGGCAAGCAGAATAAGAGCTGATGGTGGGGGGGTCAGGCTCAAAGCCCGGGGGGTTGCAGCAGGGTAAGCTTGCGGGGAGCATCGTTACTAGCAAGGGAGCAGCGAGGAGTGCATGAGAGCATCGGTGGGAGGTTCCCCAAGGACCGATGACAGTTTGGGTGGTGTCAGTAAATGGCAGCGGGGCAGGGGTGCTGGTGGCACCTCAGGGCTCCAGCCACGGTACCTGGCCAGGGTGCAACCGGAGCCATGGTGGCAGGGACCAGGCTGGGGTCTCCATTGGCACACCAACCCAGCAGCACCTTCCCCCTTTCTCCCCTTTTTGTAGTTAAAATGGCTGATCTCTGAATCCACTGAGGGCTTTGGGGATGTTTCCTGATTATTTGCTAATGATATCAGCAATTAGGCTCACCCACGTGAGCAGGACTTGAAGGGATTAGGCAGCACTAAGCAGCATGCGGTAAGAAAAGGGGAGGTTTGGATGCAGGGGCCCTGCTGGAAAGGTGTGTTTTAATTCCCCAAAGCTTATTAATACTTCCCCAAGAGTCAAATCATGTGTAATCCCTCTGTCTCTCCCCCTTACCCCAACATGTTTTAGTCCTCCCATCCCTTAAGAGTTGATTGCTCCAGTGTTTGTAATCCATGTTGCCATGGAAAAACTACGAGGTTTTTTTATTTTATTTGAAATGTTGGGAGCAAGCAAGTGCAGGAGGAAGAGGAGGGCAGGTCCAGGTGGCCACTGAGGCCAGCAGCATCAGGGGTGGCTTTGCTGCACACATTGAAGATGGAATAGAAGAGGAGAAGACCCCAGGGGAGCAAGATCCCTCATCAATAATGCTTTGTGCTTCCAAAAGAAAAGACCAAGCCAACCCGGACTTGCCTCTGACGGCACTATTAGTGCCCATTATTTAAAATCTCCCTTGATTAAACTATTAGTGCCAACGGAGGGGTGCAATTTGCATATGATTAGCGCCTCTGCTCAGTGCGGAGCCTGTGGGCTTCTCCCTCCCCCACTGATGCCGAGAGAGAGAAAACGAAAAAATGAGGAGTGACCTGGATTTGTGCTGAATTAAACCAAACTCAGTATTTCCTTGTGCCTGGGGCTGGGAAAAGCAACAGTGCTCAAGGCAAGGCTGGAAAAGGTCCCCTTGGGGAGGACGTTTTGGGTGTGATCCAGCCCTGCTCCAGGCAGGAACCAGGCAAGCTTCTACCCGGAGGCAGCTCCTGCCACACATGTGCTGATGCCCAAGCTGAGCTGCTTTTGGCCAGCAAAACCCAGGGCTCAGACCTGCTGTCCTCTGTGGGCAGCCTGCTGCCACAGGGACCCAAGTGAGCTCCATCTTGCAGTCTTCAGATGCTCTTTGCACCCCTGAGGGGACACTCCCGTCACCACCAGCAAGGCTGGACCCATGGCTGCAGTTCCTGACACATGCAGGCATCCCGGCATCCCTTCAACCACCAGCTTCACCCTCCGAAACCACGCCGGCACTGGCTCCCTCACAGCCCAGTGCAACTGTGTGCAGTTCTACGAGGCCCCCGCGCTAATGAGCAGCTTTTTGACATATGGATGTGAATAGTCTGATGGACTAATTAACAGGGACTTCCAGGACTGCCGAGTGGCTGGAGCAGCCGTGCGGGAACCTGAAGCCTGGCCCTGAGCCTGCTGCTTGTCCAAGTGGCGTGAAAAGCAATGATCAAATTGAGCCATCCCGTGGTTTTCTGCAACTCCTCCTCAAATATAAAAAGCTATTTGAAGGGGAATAGCAGAAAGGTCTTCTCCTGGCAAAAGGTTCAGATCTGGCCATCAGCCACACCAGAAACGTCATGCTTTACACCGTGGCCCAGGCTTGCTCTCTCCTGCTGCTGCTTGCAAGGCTGGATGTGCCCCTCCAGATCTCCCTGGGAGATCTTCACAGAGGAGAGGGAGATGCTTCCTTGCAGCTGTTTGTTGTGTGTCGAAGGGAAACCAAAGGTTTAAAGTCATGCTCAACCTCTTCCCTGTTGCTCGTGTTTCCCACCTGTGCTACTGCAGCAGCATCGCCATCCTAGTGCCCCTGGGGACCCCAAGACCATCCGGTCTGTCCTGCCGCAGGACAGTCTTGCAGCAAGCAGGAGCAGGAGACTGTTTTGAAAGCAAGAACCGCTCTCAGGACTATCATTCCCCACTTATCCATAAGGACAGAGGTTGCGTCCTCAGAGCAAAGCCCCTTGGAGCTCAGCAGAGGTTGTTTTAGGAAAAAGATTAGGAGAGAACAAAGTTGTCCTTTCCTGTCTCCTGCCAGCTGCTGCCTGGCACGTGTCAGGGAGTCCTGAGCCTGAGCTCACCCTGGCGCAGTGGTGATCAGCCCTTTATAGCTGGGTCTGCCACAAACACATCCCTTCCCTCTCCGGACCTTCACAGCCTTCAGCCCCAGGCACCGTCCCGGGGTGGTCTCAGGTCCCTGACTCCACTGCACACTGGCCTGTTGAATACCCATCACCCAGCTATTCCTCAAGGGGCTTTGCTGGCCTTCCCCAGAAGAATTAGGGAGAAATCAATCACTTTTTCATCATTCATGATTTTATGCATCTCTGATGTTCCCAGTTGACTTCCTGGGCCAGAAGGTGTCAGCCTTATTGCTTCCCATACAGGAGCTGGTCCACACCACTGAGTGTCTTGGCCAAGTCTCTCACTATCATTCCCAGGGCTGTTCGATCCTCTTTGAGGTAAAGGCACCAACATTTAAGATGGTGCTCAAGGCATCTGTATAAATCCAAGGGATGCCCACCTCATGGCATCTCTCACCCTCATCTCCATTCTCTCCCCAATAATTTCCGATTCTCCACAGCTGCAGTTTTGTTGACTGTTGTCAACTTTTTGAGTTTGTTTTTTTCTTCCTAAGAAGCACCTGCAATGACTCTATGTTCTCCGTCTGAAGTGATGACAGCCAACTGAGAGCCCACAGCTGCAGGGACCCCAGGGATGGTCCTGGTGGGAGGAGTCTGCCTCCCTGCCCTCAGTGAAAGGAAAGGGGAAAAAACAAACTCAGAGTTTGCCTTCCCCTGCCCAAAGTCATCAGGATTGCCATCATATCATGGGATCTTACGGACTTACGGATGCAGCCTCCTGTTGGGTGGCCTGAGCCGCGAAGCGGGCCACGTGGTTGACAATGGGGGAGAAGTTGGTGGGTCCGTAGAAGCGGATGTGGGGCAGGCAGGCTGAGTACGCTTGGACAATGCCCTCCACACCTTCAGGGAAAGCAGAGAAGCCAGGCATTATAATGCACCACAGCCCAGGCCCACCACAAGTCCAAGCATCATTAGCTAACGCTGTCATGGGAGCTGAAGTTAGACCTATCCCCCCCCTCCCCAAACTCATCCAGCTCCACAAGTTTCATCCACCTCAACTCAAATTTTCTAATACCAGGGCTTTGCTCTTTAGTCACTTTGTAGCGAGTCCTCAGACCTTCTGGGGTAAGAGAGCCCTTGTAGTGCCCACAGTCAAAGAAGGCTTTCATTGGGTTTCTGCAAAAATCCCAGACTCAGCCAAAGAGGTGGAGCAAAAAGAAAAGCAACTCCTGGTCTCTGAGGATAACCAAAAACCAGACAGACATGGAGCAGAGTAGCAGAGAGAAGCAAAACAATCCCAGAAGCACCCTCTGAGCTCCCAAACTGTGTTTGGGACCTGCAGGTCATTGAAGACTCTTCTGCCACACCAGAACAGGGTAAATGGCTGCTCCCCCGAAAGGATGCATGGGTGTATAACTCAAAAATGACCAATTCCACAATTAATCAGCTGATAATCAGTTCTTCGGGAAGGACCTGTCACTAATAAGAGTTGCAGGATGGTGACTTCTGCGCCCCATAACGCCTGCAATAAATCAGGTCCAATGAACCCATTACAGCTACCAGAGAAGGACTGAACGAAGCAAAGGCAGCAGAAGAGCAGATGTTCACAACCAGGATTCATGAACCAGTGAGCAAGGTTTGGAGGCTGCCCAAGTCCCCGTTTGGCTGGGGGCAAAGGCAAAGGTCAAACCAGATGACTTTTGGAGTTCAAGGTATCCCTTACCACTTAGGATCTGAGCAGTTCTTCAGCCATGACTGTGACCAGTTCTCAGTTGCTAAATGAAGCATTAAGTCTGAATTTCCCATCTGCTAAACAGGCCTAGTGTTTCTTGCAGGCTTGCTGGAGGAGCAGACGGCTGGTAGGACACACCAGACACCAGCGCGAAGGCGGATTTTACGCTGTCTGAATCCAGTTGGGCCTTCCTACACACCCCCAAATTTCCTCTGCTTTCTTATGAGTGCACCCTTAGCATGTGCTCTGCTTCACCGTTCATGTCTGTCTCTGAACAGACCTTGAAAAATCCCTGAGATGTTATTGGAGAAATGCAGAGGGAAGGACAGAAGCCACTGAAGGCATCTAAGGAGTCTTAAAGACCTGGTAGATGCTTACCTGAACAGAACGGGTTTGTGGGATTGAAGTTAATGGCAAACTCATGGGATACCTGTGGAGAAGAAGAGATGCAAATTAACACAGAGGGCCAGTGCGGAGCAGGCTGCTCACTATCTGTTTAGCTGATGCTGCAAGGCTGGTTTGGGTCCGATGCTCCCCCGGGGCAGGACCCGGTGGTCACAGACATTACGTTCCATCCCGTTGGGTCAGCAACACTTCCCATCCCTCCACTACCCAAACAGCAAGGAGTCACAGAGACAAACGTGGTCAGGGTTGAGCAGCATTTTAGGATGGACTGGTTTCTCAATCCCCCCATCATGGAGCCACCTGAAATTATCACATCACGCATTCTGCTACAGCTATCCAAGCAGGTTTGTCCACATGGCTTTCCACTGGCTGCCTAGAGGGAAAGCATGCAGCAGGGATGCGGTCAGCCAGCTGGGCCATCTCACCGGTCACTAGGAGAAATTACTTCATCCTATAGCAGCTTATAAAGGGAGAAAACTCAATTAACATTACAGGGAGCCCCAGTTCTGGCAGCATCCTGGTTCCCCACCTCTCTGCAAGTGACATGGCACAGCAGGAGGGAGGCAGGCACAGAGTGAGCTGGGCTGAAGACCTGATCTGCCATGTCAGCTACCATGACAAAGCCAGCAGATGACTAGCTTTATCACCTGGGTCATCATGACAGTGAAAGCCAGCACAGGAGAGGTGATGTGAATGCTTGGGTGTGATGGACAGCAAGTCCCAGAACAGTCTGGGCTGGTTTTCATTGACCATGAAACCATTCCTCCTCCAAGGCAAGTAGGTGCAAGATCCCTCAGGTTTTCTACCGCATCCTTTCAAGCTGAGGGAGATGGTCTCACAAGGAGGTCCTGTGGGACACTGGCAAGAGCAGATAGACCTGCACACCCTGACCCCTGGCCTGTTGCACTAGCCCATCCAGAGAAACCAAACAGCAGTGCTGACTGCAAATCACAAAACCTTCCTCATCTGCTTCCACAGGAAGAGCCTGCAGACAGAGACCACAAAACGCTGGGCAACAGTTGTTTTGATCCTATCTCTGCCAGCAAAGGCAGGGCAGCTCAGCGGCCCAAGTGCAAAAGAGGGTCAGGACTCCTGGCCCCCACTATGAACCTTGCCAATGTTGGTGTGGGTCAACAGCTTGCTTGCGGAACAACCATGAGATCTGGGGCTTAGGCATTCCTCACTCTGCTACCTGCAATCTAGGCACCTTAGGAAGCAAACAGAGTCTCAGAAACACCAAGGATGCGCAACTGCCTCTTCCAGCACCTCTGAAATTTGAAGGGGGTGATTTGGGCTTTCAGGCCGCCAGCTCAAGGGCTCTCAAACAAAAAGTTCCCACTCTGTTCATGCCAGAGTTACAAAACAAGGATATTTTCTCCCTCTCAGGAGGGTGGAGGTTTGCTGAGCTTCTCAGCCGGGGGATCGCTTCGGGACATGCGTATTCATAACGCTGGCAAAATGACTGTCCTCTAAAGCGCTGTGTGAAGCATACGTCCTCCTGAGACTGCAAAGCAACACTGATTCAGACTTTCCAATTATACTGGGCATTGTGTTGAAAGCAGCAGAAACTATTTTTGCAAGAGGCTGTGGGGTGGGAAATAGCAACCCAACAAA
Organism: Astur gentilis; assembly: GCF_929443795.1. NCBI lineage: Eukaryota > Metazoa > Chordata > Aves > Accipitriformes > Accipitridae > Astur > Astur gentilis. The sequence continues at coordinate 9,576,426 of NC_064886.1, forward strand.
AGTAGGTCAACAAAAAGTCCTCCCCGTGCTGCAAAGCTGACGAGCTGTCGGACCGGTGAATGTCCATCAAGAGCCTGCTTGGGTCTCTCCATGCCTGTTGAGCACAACCAGTAACACTCCCAGCCACCAGTAACCCCAGGGTTAGAGACGTAGTCTGAAATGCATGACTTGGTTTTGCATACGCCCTTTCTCGTAGAAGCCTCAATTTTGGGCAATGTATCCAAATTCAAATTTCTTGATTTTCAGTTGTAAAGAGCTAATTTTTTTTTTTAGAAGAAGAAGATGTTCAAAATTCTGCCATACCAGTATTTATAGACAAGGCAAGCAAAAATATTTCCATGTTTTGCACTGCATAAGAGGGGTTTCTCTTTCTTTTAAGAGCAGCAACGAAATGGTTTGGAGCTGTGTTCCTCACCATCTACAGACCAGACCCCCTGCATAGCAGAAGTGTTGCAAAACCTCCTTTGGAGTTTTTTAGGATTATATATCTATATCTCTATCTCTGCTAGAAAATTCAACAGGAGGGCTTCAAAATAACAAAAAAAAAAAAAAAAAAAAAAAAGGATCTCATTCCCTATTCAGCTCGTACTTTGAAAAACGGTTTCTGTGGAGTCCAATTAAATGTATAGGGAGCACCTACAGGTATCACATTCACCAGTAACTCACAGGGAGAAACTCTCAAACCACCTCAAATGGTAAGACATTCATCTGCAGCCAGCCTGTGTCCTCTTCCAGTCCTGGATGGGGACAGCCATAGCTCCATCTTTTCCCATCAGGAATTAGGGACGTGCCTTGCAGACACATGGCTGAAGCCTGTGCCAGAGAACTGACGCCGCAGAGTGTTCTCTGTCACCAGCTCGAGTGATCCTACCCTTGCCGTGACTCAGTTTCCCTATATTTATATATAAAAAGGCAAATGGATGGAAGCCTTTGGGATGGCACATCGGCAAAGCTGCCAGCTTCCTTTGGCCGACCCCATCTCCCAAACCCAGGGCGACTGGTGGGGCTCCGATGTTAAGCATCACCCTCTCCGCTGCTGCCTTGCCTTTGCTCATCCCCCAGAAACCACAACCCATCTGCTTCCCTCTCCTGTTCCCTACTGGGAAACCGCTCGAGGCTCTGTACAGAGCTGTTACACGGCAAGATGTTCTTTGACATTTCCAACAAGACTTTTGTGTGCAAAACATCTCGACGGGCGCCTGGGAAGCGTTGGGGGAGCCATGGCAACGGGAGCACAAAGCACCATTTATACGACTCTTATCTCTCAACTATCTTCTCCATTTCCACTCCGGTCTGGGTGTACGGCAGCCGCCTTCATCGTGTCCCCCTGAGGAGTATCATCAGCCACGCTGCTCCCCGACGCCTGCCTGGTGGAACGCAGGGCACGGGTTTCAATGAAGAACCACTGCTTTGGCTTTGAAATTACCCAACGAGCCTTGATGGCCAAAAAACCTTTAACGAGCGAGTCGAGCTGGTGATGCACAGACTCCGTGGGCTGGACAAGCCTGGGAGGGATGAAGGCCCAGGCTGGAGCGGCACAGGGCAGTGCACGGGGGATGGCCCCACTGCTAGCGTGAGACAACCGATGGGTCGCTCAGGGCATTAGGGCTGGTGACCTTTAGGCATGGGTCAAGCACCTGGGGAGGGAAAGCTGCTCTCCACTAGGATTTACATGGGCTTAGACATCATTCTGGGGGAAAACAAGGTGGTTTTTCTGGTAGTGCTTATGGAGTATTGCCAGGCCTGCAGGAGCAGTAGGAAATATTTCTGCAAGCAGGCAGCTACAGCGGGGGCACAGGAGTAGCATCCCTCTGCCCCCTACCCCTTAGCCAGCATCCTCGACCTGGTACCCACCTCCAGCCTTGCAGGAAGGGTCATTTCCAGCCCAGCGATGTGTTTCCCACAGGTGCTGAGGGATGTTCGCTGTAACAATTCCCCCCTTCCCCCAGCAGCCCCAGCCACCATGCCCTTTCCATCCCCACTGCATTTTCCATTCCCATTCCTCTCCCCAAGTAATAAATCCCTGACGGCAGCTGGCTGTTAGTCCTTGGAAGCTGCCTACTAAGATTTTCCCACCGAAAGTGGTGAAGTGACAGACCAGAGACATTTGCCGGCCAAGGAGGATGAATCAGCTCCAAAGTGCACACGGAGGGATGTCCTCCTGTGGCTGGCAAACAGCAAGAGCTCCCACTTGAGTCACATGAATTTTGGCTGCCGGGAGAGCAGAGAAAAGCGCAAAGTTGGGGCGGGCAGGACATCCCCAGCCTCGAGGGCTGGCAGCGATGAGCTTCCCTGCCCGATTCACAGCCACTGGTGACTTACATGCCCCGCTGCGCTCAGCCCAGAGCAAACCTCCCCTCCCAAAGAACACAAAAGGCTCCCTGAAATTCAACCCCCAACCCAAAGCTGGGAACTTCTCTAAACCAGCAAGCAGAAAGAAAATGCACATTAAGGGCGTGAGCAAAGAGCAGCCAAAAGACCCAGACAGTAGTGAAAGATGGTGGTGTCCTGGCACATCTCAGCTGTGAGAAGATGCTCCCCGTCAGCCATCATAGGCTGCAGGAGCAGCCCCAACACCTGCACAACTGATAAGCAGAATGCTCCAGCTCACACCCTTGCAGTACCAGGGTGCCTTTAACCCCTTCAGTGCCTAATCCCAACAAAAGATCAAAGTGGCTTTTGGGAAAACCCCTCTGTTCCAGTGCTTGTAGGCTCTCACCGTACAACATCATGTTGAGGCTACCCAGCTCCAAGTCCCCTTCCAGACTTTGCCGCCACCTCACACATTCATCCAGGAGCCTTTTCCCTTGCCTGGAATTGTTCCTGCCTCCTGCTAGGAAAATAAATCAATGCCTGACTCTGCCTGTTAATGCCAGGGAGCTGCTGCTCTTAGAAGGGAGGAACGGGCTGCCCGTGCCCCATCCCCGCCCACCTGCACTGCCACATCTCAGTTGCCACCAGCTGAAATCCCACATCTGCCCATTCTCCCTCTGCCCAACAGGTTTTCCCCGACCAAGCCAGCTGGGAAGCCCCAGCAGCTCCACTCCTGCCCAGGCAATATCAGGACAAACCCATCTCAAACGCACAGATGGCCACAACACTTCACCTTCCAGTCTGGTGGGAGCTGGGCACCAAATCCCAGAGCAGGAAACATCTTGTCTCTAAAAGAGAAGAAGAAAAACGTATGGGTGTATTTACGCACATGAAGCAGGTCTGCATGGCTCTTGCTATGGCCTCCTCATGCTACCAGCTGCCTGACGCCCAGCTACAGTGAAAGTGCCAGCTAAAAAAGGTGCCAGCCTTCCCTTCTCCCAAAACAATTCTCCCAAAACAATGCAGTGCCTTTAAGAATCTTGAGAGCTGAACAGAGAGAGAATAGATGTTCCCCTTTGGCTTTTGATCTTTAGAGAAAAAGAGTCCAGCTTTGCTTCGTCACCCACAGGGATCAGGAACATCCTCTTGCCCAAACACCTGAGTCTCTTGCAGATGCGTAACCCTGGAGATTTAAAAAAAATTACCTATCCATTTTGGTCACAAAAGCCAGCACGGCGGGACCATCAGATTTCTGTTTTGTTTTCTCTGTCGATGTCTAAGATGATATTTTTCTGTGCTGCACACCTCAGGGCACCTGGGGAACAAGGCAGGCTGGCAGTGCAGCTGTCAACAGCAAATACCAGCAAGCTGAGAGCATCTCCTCTGCGCTGAGAAAGCACCAAACGGCTGCTCCCCACCTCTGCTAGTGCACCCTTCCTCTCAACAGTGGCGATGGCGGGAGAGGAGAAACCCTGTCCTTACCCTCTCCTCCTCTTGTGTCCCCATGTCTGTGGTAATTTTCTCCCAAGGAGCTTTTCAAAAGCAAGGTATTATTTAGCCCTGGCTTTGCAGATGGGAAGTCAAGGCACATGCATCCCAGCAGCCCCTCGGCAAGCCAGGGAAACATCTGCAAAACAGGGGTGGAGGCAGAAGGGCACGGTTGCTTACGAGTCATAGTCCTGGATGATCTGGCCGACAGCCCAGATAGCCGACAAGTACTCGTTTGTCCCCATGGGGTTGATATAGTGCAAAGAAGAGGGGTCTCGTGGGTTCCCATTGGAGGCTGTGAAGTCAATCCCAACCTGGGGGACAAGAGAAGGACAGACCCGTCCTCCGTTAGCAGACACCACCACGGACCTTGCCACCGAGCCACCATTGCCTTTGAGGTCTACACACAGTCCCATCAAGACCCAAACCTCACAAAATCCAGCTTTTCACCTTCCCTAAAAAAAGCTGATTAAATACTAGGTTAGGCAAAGCCATTCACTATTACATGTACATTTTTCACCAGCAAGCATCACATAAGGTGTCCCCAAGCAGCCCCTGCTCCTGGAGCAAGCCACCACCACCTCCAGCTCAGGACTCTCCCTGCCCATCTTCCAGGCGTTAAGCTCAGGAACTGAGCAGCCCCACAGCCACCAAAGCAGCCAGAGCCGCCTGGGCATTTGGATCTCAAGGTCTTTGACCAAAGATTCACAACCCTGAGCAGATCTTTCCCTGCAGCCACTCTTCATTGGCCTTCCCTGGGGACCAATATACGCTGAGCTCTCAGGAGGCTTTGTCAGCAAGGCACTCATTTTTCTCCCTCCTCAATTAGGCTTTCTATTTAAAGACATTTGTAGAAATACTTACCTCAGACCCAGTTAAACCTGGTCAGAAGAGGTGAGACGCTGAGACACCTGATCTGAAATGACTGGGAAGGAAAAGGTGGGAAGAGGCGAGCAGGCGGCGTGACTGCGCTCGTCTTGTTTGCTTAGCAAATAGGCAAAACCCAAAATAACTCTGTCGGCTAAATTGAGCTCAGGGGATTCGCGAGGGATTTTGCTCTGTATCCATAATGGGAGAGGACGAACTGCGATTTGGCTGAGACGGGACCTTGGCCTGGCTGGGCCAAGGAGACATCACAGCCCAGGATGTGCCACCACCCTCTGCCAGGGTGGCTGGTAAAACAGGCTTGACAGGACAAGGGGACGTGGTTTTAAACTGGAAGAGGGTAGGTTTAGATTGGAGATAAGGGAGAAATGTTGTACAATGAGGGTGGTGAGGCACTGGAACAGGTTGCCCAGAGAAGTTGTGGATGTCCCATCATTGGAAGCATTCAAGGTCAGGTTGGACAGGGCTTTGAGTAACCTGATCTAATGGAAGACGTCCCTGCCCATGGCAGGTAGGTTGGATTGATGATCTGCAAAGGTCCCTTCCAACCCAAACCATCCTATGGTTCTATGAAAACCCAACTTTCATATCAAGCAACCTTACAGCCTTACCAACCTGTGGTTCACTGCCGTAACACCCACGCTTGTGTGCCCAGCTCCTGCCAAGCCACCACAGGCATGGTCAGAGAGCAAGAAGGAAACTGAGGCACGGGGAGGGGGCTCAGTGGACTGAGAGAGATGCATGCCCCACTCATGCAAGCAGTGTCACCCAGAGCAGCACTCGGGCAACAAATTTCAGAGGGATGCAGCTGGTCTGCCTCTAGTACAAGGCAAGCGTCCAAGCACCATGCCCCTCTTCTCTGCAGCTTCAGCCCTTCTCTCCCCACCATCTCCCTTGGCAGGGAGGACACCAGCAGCCTTTCCAAATTGCAGTGGTGCATGCAGCAGCATCCTCCTCCCAGCTCAGGCATTCCTGCAGTGTTGCATCCATTGCAGACCCACACAGGTTTTTGGACCAAAGATGCCTTGAGAGGGGGAGAAACCCTCCAATAACTGGCAGATTTTTAGACGGGTGGAAGTATTTCTGCATTCAAGCCTAATTCATGCAAGAGCTCTGTGCTCCCAATAAACTTAATGATTTTCTCTTCTATTCACTCTCCAGCACCAAGACCTTAGCTCACAGCAGCAGAACAGCACACAAAAAGCTCTCCCAATCACTCCTGTTCCTATGGCAACTCTTCCTCCTCCTCCTACTCTCCCCCCATCATGTTTTTAGACGAAATAACAAAATACAAACTGAAATACTGCAAGTGCCTGCAGCTCTCCGGATACTGCACCAGAGAAGTTTGCAGAAATTGAAAACCCCACTTCTACATTGTGGCGGTTTCACTCAGGGTTGTAATGTCCTTGATTAGTTACTTCTGACAAGCCATAGTCCAGCTTGAAAGAAGGTGGAAATGCCAGTAAAAATGCAGAAAATCATCTCATTAACAGCCCAAAGCCTCTCAGCTGGCTTCAAAATAAGGAGAGCTTCCATAACAAAACTGGAGGGTGGTTAAACCCTACCATAGGGAGAGAAGTTGGTAACATTTTGTGAAGGGTCACAAGGTCTTTGTGCGAGTCTGACCTTCAGCCAAAGTCTAGCCAGCTCCCTCTGTGCTATTGGACACACCTGAACATCGCCATAATGACCACCAAAAATGCCCAAACCACATGGTTTAACAGCAAAATGGGGCCATGAAAAGCCACCCAAGCTGGTGCCAAATCTCATGCAGAACCTCCCTCCCCAGTTTTGACCATTAAATATGTGTTACTATTACTGGCAAAGAGAAGTAAAAGTCCTTACAGTAAACATCAGCTGGCAGCCTCCCAGGATGTAGTCCAGGAAGGAGAAATCTCTGGTTACCTGAAAGACAACAAAAAATAAATGTTTGGCAATCATCACCATGGCAGAACAAAAATAAATAAATACACGGAAAGTGCCCAAGCCTGCAGTCACTGTGAGTTTAGGCCTTGGGGGGACCTTCAGCCACATGCCAAAGCAATGGGAAGATCTACGTGGGTCTCCCATGGCAGCGTTTTGGCACTTCATGAGTCACGTGGGGCCAAGCAAGGCCGTGTATTAGCCCAAAGCTGGCGTGGGACGGCTGGACGAGGATCCTGGAGAGCTGGAAGTGTCCACCATGGTGAACTGAATGGAAAATCCTCTCCCCGTGGCCAAAACGGTCTCACACGACCAGCAGATCTGCTGTGGGAAGAGCTGTGTTGGTGCTTTCCCCGCTGTGCTGCTGCCATACAAAAAGAGGACTTTGCCAACACCTCAGCTCAGAAGAAGGACCTCTCCCACCTGCACCCAACCCTTGTCCCCAAGGAGACACCAAGCAGTTGGTAAGCACCCACAGCTTGGGCTTCATGCAGATGCTGCCCATGTTGACCACCTCCTCCTGGGTCTGTGACCGCCTGGGTGGAGGGTGGCACCAGCAACTCAGTACATGAGGTGCTCCAAATGGAGAGAAACCCAGGCAGAAAGGAAATCACACTTTTATTCATGGTCTGCAGGACCTGTGCTTGGAAATGCAAGGGTGCTGGAGGCAGAAGGGATGGGGGGAACTCAGGAAGACCTGAGCTCAGCCAGAAGCGGAAGGAAACATCCTGATGTCATACTCACTTTGCAGGACTTGACAATGATGATCCCAGAGTTCTTGTAATTCTTTTTCTTCTTCTGCTTTTTGGGGTTAATGCACTCTAGCTCGAGCTGTAACACATGAGACAGACAGTGGTCTGAGAGCAGTGCTGGGCTGTGCCAGGTGTCTGCAGATGCCACCAGTGGCCACATCCTGTGGACACCCTCCCTCCACGTGTTCCAAAGTGCTGAAGAAACATACATGAATCACAGTGAGCTACTAGTATTTAGTGATGGAAATGGAGGCACAGAACCTGCATGGGAAGGGGCTGCTTTTCCTTTCCAGGGGCTTTCACCTTGCCCAGGACCTGGTGCATGGGAGCCAAGACAACCTGGCAAGGCTACAGGGGTCTACGGGATGGGACAGGGGCAAATGGGATGGGAATGGTCAAACACATGAATAATTAGGGCAGACCACCACCTTTCCTCGAAAACTCTGGGAAAACAAAATGCCTCTTGAATATGCAGAAAATTGCTGCAATATTTCAATTTAAAAAAAAATCTAAAACTGAATAAAAACTTTTGTCAAAGAAGAAAGTTTACATGCAGATTGGTCTGAGGCATATGGCAGGACTGGGCAGGGAGAACACAGAGAGAAAGTTGTGTCCATTCTTCCAGTTGCAGAAAAATGGGAAAATTTTAAATACTAAAATCCTTAAGTTTCCTGAATGTGAATGTTGCATTTCATTGACTGAACAAAATCAAAACGCTATTGACAAAATCCCCTAACTCTGAATAAACCCAGGCAGCTGGTCCAGCCCAGACCCACTAGCAGGTAGCTCCCACATGGGTTCCATGTAGGACGGTGGTGGCCAGTCTGTGCTCAGACCATCCAAGGATGGCCCTGGACCTGCTCAGACCAGCCCGGTGATGGCCCTGGAGATGTCAATAAGCCTTTCCCCCCCCATCTCGGCCAGGCTGTGGCTGGACACTGCTGATCCCAACCTGCAAATACGCCAGCATGTGGTGCCTGGTCTACAGCCAGAGCATCTCTGTCCCTGCTTCTGTATTTACCCTCATCAGCGTGGCCACACAAAAGGATGAGGCAGATTACGAGGAGCTGCCCCGGGGAGAAGGGATGCTGAAGGGCGATACACAGTGGTAGCAAGCAGCAGCCACTTGCTTTTGGAGGCACCTTCCTCTGCCTGAAGCCTGCGGCAGCTGTGGTCAGAGAGCGGCGGCAGCTGGGAACGGCTTTACCAGGGAACAGACAGTGCCCGACCTTCCATGACAAGCCAAGCGAGGGGAGGAGGCAGAGAGAGCGCATCCCCAGGGGGACCCATGTTATGCACAGGGGCACAGCAGCACAGGTTGCAAATCCAGTGGAAAATCAGGCTCAATGCCTGGCTCTGGCACCATCAGCTTGTGCACTCCTGGACAGGACGCTTCACGACTTTGTGCCTTGGTTTCCCCAGCCAGGAAATTTTTCTCATTGTACCATGCATGGTGTTTCACATACCCCCAAGTCTCGGCCAAGCCCTCGTCTTGGTTTTGTAATCCTAGCGATAATGGCAGTGAAAAGCTCTGCTTATCCAGGAGTCTTCGCGACAGGCCTTTGATCAGGTAGCATCTACCAAGGCTTTTGGCCAGCACTTCGGGGGGAAGACAGGGACACCTTTGGCCAAAAAAACGGTGTAGAGTTGCACAGAAGCTGACAGTCCTGAGGATGAGGCGGTCCTTGCTGCAGATGCAGCCCCAGTAGCATGTCACACCTCCCCATCTGACCCCCCAAATCACAGGGCACCCCCAAATCACAGGTGCTTCTTCAAACATCTCAGCAGAACTCATTTTTTCGGGCAAGACTGCCTCAGCCCTCTCTCTAGCTCAGATGCTTTAGCTACAACGGTGGCCTGGGTCACTCATGGTGTGGGTGGGAGGAGAAAGGTGGTTGGACTTGGCTTCTTCTCAGCACAGGTTGATGGTCTCAGTCCAAGTCCACCACCAACCCCAAGGAGCCCCCTCCTTGTTCTTCCCTGAGAGCATGTTGGCACTTACTGGAAAGGCATCTTGAGCTTCGCACATCCTGGCCACCGAGGTCTGAAACTCCCCGATGAAGTCGTGTCCCCCATCGCTGTCATAGTCATAACACATCACCTAGGGCGGGAGGAGCACAAACCAGCCTCAGACACAGTAGCTATCTCCTGCAAGGACACTTGCTGAAGTTCCCAACCTCTCCTGTTAGAGACCCCAAACAGGCTTTTTTATTGTTTTGGGGGAAGGTTCTGCTTTAGTTTTTTGGTTGTTTTTTTTAATAAACCAGCCATGGGGTTTTAGATGTTTAACAATCAATCCCAGAGACTGACTGTACAAGCTGAAGGGACCCCAGTTACCTTTATCAGCTTCTCTACATCTCCATCACACAGTGACACCAAAGGCACAGTGAACGGCTTCCAGACGGGGTCCAGTGTGTACTTGATCACCTGCGGGGTGGGAGCAGACGGTGCCGTTACAACGGGCACATCTGCAGGGGGAGATTGGAACAAAGCAGAGACACGTCTCCAAGAGCGTGTTCTCAGTAAGGCGGGCCGGGCAAGCTGCAGAAAGCCCCATCTCAGCCCTCTTCTGCCTCCTTAACTTAGACACAGCGGCTCTCCCTTCTCAGGCTGTAGCACGTGTGAGTTACAACAGATTCATTTCATTACGCTGGGTGCTTTATCCACCTCCGGGGGGCAATTAAATAAACCTGCTCGAGAAAACAGCTGCAGCAGACTGGGCAGCATGTGCACAACCATGCCCAGAGCATGGGCACCACCACTTACCCCACCAGTTCAAGGCCAGCAGCTACTATTTATGCCCTCTGCATTCCATTGCTTGCACCCTACTCATTGCTTACCAACCTCCCCCCCCCCCCCCCAGCACCCCAGTGCAGCCTACATCCATCTGGGGTCTGACCACCAAGAAGATGGAGCAGTGGGATGCTACAACCAGCTGGGAAGGCCAAACAGCTTTGGGCATGTCCAGCTCTCTCACCTCATCTGTGTAACATCTGCTGCCTGAGCTGGAGAAATAATTGATGCTTTTTGACATTTCCTGAGAGAATGCAATCGCTTGGTGGAAACCTAAGCAAACGCTAGCAGGCTCCAGGCACGTGCTGCGTACATCGGAGGTGCCTGCAGGGCAGGTGAAGACCCTCCTTCACAAAGGTGTTGTGCTCAAAAAGAGATTCACGCGAATATTGGTCAAGTCAGACACGGCTGGCAGATTAACGCTTCTCTGTGCAGGGTAAATGCAGGGATATCTGGCGTGGAGGACTTTGGAACCTTTGCAGCCAGAGCAGCAACAGCCCAGCCCAGTGAGGAAGAGGTCCATGGGTGCTGCTACAGGCGAACAGCTGCGTGGGACCTGCAACGGGCGTCTTGTTTCACAGACAGGCTCTTGCACGAGACCGGGGGAAACCCTGACACCGCAAGCACAGTTTAGTGGGGAATTTGTAAACACCTCCTCCGGAAGGCTGGGAAGAGCAGGGGCAGCCCACGCAGCCCGAGATGGTGCCCGCACGCTGCCAGCCGCTGGGTCCCCAGGGTGGGTGGGAGAAGGATCCGGCATCTCCATTGCCGGGCGCCCAGCTGGGCATTCACGCTTGTGCTTAAATAACAGGCTGTAACGTGCGCACTAATCCTTCCCTGCCAGACACCTCCATGGTGGCATGAGAAATGCCAGCATCAGACTGAAAGCTGGTTTTATTCCTGCACGGAAAGCTGCAAGAATGGGGAACCTTATTTCTTCATATCTGGCCTTAAAACACAAAGATGGTTGCCTGGTATGGGATTCCTCTGAGGGCAGTGGGATACATTTGCGGCTGGGAGGGAGGAGGCTGTTGGGGCACCCATTACTTGAAAGAAAACCTGGCTAGACCCTTATCCAGCAAGACAGGACAGTGGAGGAACCAGGCAGCAACCCAGAGGAAAAATCAGTATATACATCTGCTCCCCATAAGCCTGACCTGCTGATAGAGATCCCAATTGCCATGCCTCTTCCAGCAGGAAGGGCTGGAGGTCACTCAAAATCCCTATGTCCAAGAAATACGGCTCAGTGAGTCAAAGCCCAGCTACCCGCACTAAACCAGGAGGAAACAACCAAACAAGGTCCCAGCCTGCTCCCGCAGAAATACAAGTTAGAAATAATAAGGTTAGTATGAATTAAATATGCATGGAAACATGTGTGGGAAAGCACTGAAAAATAAACAGCAGAGCTAGGGTTAAAAGGATGTATGGGTACCACAGGGCACACGCGTCCTGGTGCTTGTGTGCACACGGGTGTGTGAGTGAAGGAAATCCTCGTGGGCTTTGCATAGCAGTGTGAAAAACCAACGTACAGAGAGACTTTGTAAATAAATACCACCCCTCTCCTTCCACATGAGTTCATGCTGTGTTTTGTTACAGCAAGTTGCTGTGGTGGGAGAAGGGGGTCCTCAACTAAGCCTTGAGGGGACAAGAAAAAGAGGAAGGGTGAGATGGGGACAGGAAAAAGAGGGGTGGGAGGTGGGGTGTGATGGAACACTCTTCTTCCAACAAGGAGGCTGCTGTGAGCCCCCCCTGCAGTGATTGCCTCCTCCTTTTTCTGCCAGCTGCAGGCACCACATCTGCCCCCCCTCAAAAAAGGCCTTAAAACAAGCTTTGAGAAGGTGGGGGAAAAAAGCCATTGGAAAGTACTTATTAGCCTGGTGCTAAAGCAGAAGCCAGGCTTCTGCCTCTCCCAGCAAATGCCCCTGTGGGCGAGCTTCTCCCTGCCCGTGCTGTGCCTCTTATCCATAACATCACTGCCTTTAGCAGCTTGAGAATACAACCAGAAAGGAGCTTAGATCAAAATATCACAGGTGTTATAAATGAGGGACAGGGAGGGGTCAGCTGCCTCTGACCATACCCACCAGGACCCTGGTACAGGTCTCTGCCTCCTCGGCCGGGACTCTGGCTCTGTTAGACATGGGTGCTTGTGCTCTGAAGCTGGAGATGCCTGAGCATCCTCCCAGGTTAGCTGAGGATCTGGCAAACACTTGTTTTAACCTTTCCCCACTACTGTCTCCTCAGACCATCTCCCACCAACATCTCCCCAGGTCGCAGCTCGTCCCGCTGCTCCTGCACGTGGAAGGAGAGTGGTCCAGGGCACTGCCCACCCCCAGGCTGAGCCAGGATGTTAACACAGGTTGAAAGACCATCTCCTTCTGTTTGGAAGCTGCAGTACTGACTAGCACAGAAAAGATCTCAAGACCTTGCTGACCTCAGTAAATCTTCATCCGCTGGAGTCCAGCAGCTTCAGCTGGACCCTGGGAAGGCAGCCGTGATGTTTTGAAATCCCTGGAACCCACCCTGGGTGGGATCACCCTATGGGTGATAGATGAGATAATGCCATGACGGGCAAGAGGAGCTGAGGTAGGGATTGTGGTGTCTCAGCAGCTTGGGTTAGAGTTACGCTCACCTCCGTTCTGTGGACCAGCATCCATTTCCCATCGTCACCAGGTTTATAAAACTCCAAGAAGGGGTCTGACTTTCCGAACAGGTCCTGGGGGAGAAGAACAGGATGGGGTTACACAGTGCTCTGCCACCAGTGACAGCCAGTCCGAGAGAGATCTCCTTTCCCTGGCAGTGCCAACCCTGCAGACACCCTCATGTCCTCACAAGACCGGCTCAAGCACGCCGGCAAACAGGCAGCACCCACGGGCAGCACCCTGCCACCCCTCCGTGTCCTAGTCAGGCAAATCCCATTGACGTTTGCACCACGTTTTGGCATGGATGCGGCGGGTGAGTCGGCACCCTGGCGCGTGCCAGTGGGATTTGCCGGCAGGCGCCCAGCACCCGGCAAGCTCTCTGGACGCAGATGCCACGGAAAACAACCCCAGCTGGGAGGCAGCTGCGTTTGGGCTTGGAAAAACATCCAGAGCTTCAAAGGAAAAACAGAATTATGAAGTGCACAAGTGTCTTGGGAAGGAAAGGAAAAAAAACCACCCTCCTACACACAGTGGTAAAGCATGAGGAGAGGAAATCTTTCAGGAGCGAGCTGCCCTGGTGTTGACAGAGATCATGTAACACCCTCTAAGATACGCAAGCCTGAACCAGTGTGTGCTGCCTTTTCTGCCAGTGTCTCCTCAGATATTCCCCTGATAAAGGGCTGCTGATTTATGAGAAATACGTACACATTCACACATACACACACATCCCTGCTGGGTGTCGGCATGGGGGCTACTTGGGGGCACCTGCAGCCCGGAGAGGAGAGCGGCGCAGGTGGCACTGACACAGGGAAACTCCAGCATTTCTAAGCAGAGCTTCATTCCCATTCAGAAAAACTAAGAAGTGGCTAACAAGAAACCAAGCCCAAAATTTTCCAAATAATTTACTGAGAACTCAAGCCATTTCAGCTGTGTTTTCCTCCCAGATGGAGGTGGGTCCCTGAGTCCTGCAAAGAGCTGGAGGAACTTCTTACGGGCTCGAACAGGAGCTTTTTGGGCTTCTAAGAGGGGATGCAGGGGGCTGCTCATGGAGGAGAAGGAAGCATGGACACCCCAGGAGTCCCTGTCCACAGCCAGCCCAGGACGTGGCAGATGGGACAGACACAGGCTCTAAGGATGCCCCAGCAGAAAGCCCATTAAAGTTTCTATCCACAGCCGGAAAAGTAAATCACTGCAAAGTGTTTTGGCTTGGAGAAACTATAACCTGCTTCAGACAAAATTCTTCATCCAGAAAAGCAGACCATAAAGGCTCGCAGGGATGCTCTCTGGTGAGATGAGGTTGTTTTTCTCCTACCCTTTTTCACATGTTTGTAGAAGAGAAAACCAAGCCATTCTTTCTGCAGGGTTACAGTTATGGCACAGCTCTGATCCTGCTCATCCACACCCTGGACTTGGCACTTTCCGGCTGCACTGATGGATTAAAAAAACAGCAGTGGGTACCTGATCCTGCCTATGCTGGCTTAACCTGCAACCCAGTGTGGTTTCATCAGCGCCAACGCAGCGTGGGTTGGTGGAGGCACTGGCTCAGATGACAGCAGGGAGCTTTGAAGGATGTCTGCTGCCATCCCACGTGGAGCAGCCTGGTTTGCAAGTCCGGTCAGCCTTGCTCCATTCAAAGCAGGGTGGGAGATGCCTCCAAGCCACAGGATTGTGGGCTGCTATTTTAAAATGTCAAAACCACAAACATCTCACCCCTGCAAGCCTGGCGGGAGATGGAAACTGAGCAACCAAAGGAGCTCAGCAGACCAGATCAACCTCCAAACTAGTCCAAGAATCTAAATCATCCAAACTGGTCCTTGCACATCATGGATGAGGAGGCCAGAGGTGGCACTTCCACCAGACACAGCTCCCCAAACCACAGCTTCCAGCACCAATCCTGGCTTGCAGCACTTGCTCTCCCCAAGCCATGCCAAAGCATCACTGCCCTCCTGCCGTCCCCACAGCTGCGGTGACACACACAGCTCTGGGGCCGAGTTCACCAGGGTTGGTCCCAGGTGAAAATACCTCCTCTTCTGCAAGATATTTTTTCTTAAAACAACTCCCGCAAGAGCTGATCTGACATAAGGCACAAGAGCTTCAGACTGGTTCGGCTGCTGACATGCTCCCGCTGTGCATGGCGTTGACCCTCGGCCATGTCTCAGAGGAAGCCACCAGCTCAAGGACATCTTCCAGCCCATTTATGAAATGGGAGTTATTTGGGGATTTCTTAACAGGGGCATTTGGCTCCTTGCTCTAGGCAAGGTAAGCAGGAGGGCAAGAAAACAGCCGTTCCCATCAGGTGGAAAAGCATTTGGATAAACCAGGCATCCATCCCGTTTGGACAACAGGACTGGACAAATCATGTCTTCTGCCCCAGCAAATACCCTTCTGCCTGGATGCTTGCTTTACCCTGGTTTGAAAACTGAGGGCCATCCTGCCGATAACGCAAGCTCTGGAGAGACTAGGAAGAAGGGAAAAATAATATTCCCATCGATCGCTTAGCAACAGCACTGGTTTAAGAGGAATAGCTCTGGTTGCCTGGTAAATAAGGTCAGATGGCTTTGTTCAGAAAGGCTCACGGTTTCCCACATCTCATATCCAAAGCAAAATTCATGCATTACCTGCCTCTGTGAGCTCAAAACTTTTTCCTTGGAAAAGACGGGCCCTACTGTTTGATATACAAGCAGATGTTCACCCCATTTCCAGGGGGGCTGAAGGTGACAAGCTAGGAGCTCTCAGCACTTCTGAGCTATGGGTTCAAGGGACATCAAAACTGCCAGCTCCACCAGGAGACATTTCCAAATGACAGCAACCGAAATAGTAAATGCGCTGTCTTTAAAAGATGCTAGTATGCAGATCCTGTGCCACACGTAATCTTTCTATCTCAATGCATGTGATGAAGAAAGCAATGCTGTGACAATAGGGAAACTGAGGCACAGGCATATCCAGCAGCCAGTGGCACCACCAGGACTTGAACCCCTCCAGTCTCACCCTAGTGCTTTCTCCAGTAGGACTATTTTCTGTCACTGCTATACCCAAAAGCAGAGCTTTCTTTAGATCCCTTAGCCTACAAAGGACAGAATTTTAACATGGCATCCCCCAGACACAATACCACTCACCTTTTTATCCAGTTTTCTGCCAGCCATGCTCAGAGTAATCACCCTGTTATCCGAGAGCTCTTGGGCAGCTATCTGAAAGGCAAGGGAATGCTGTATTCATTTTCAGCACGAAAAGAAAGTGAACACCAAGCCAGAGGAGAAGGCAGATGCCGAGGATGTGCAGTCTGAAGATACCTGCACAACTCCTGCAAAACCCATTTCCCAGCTAAGAGACTGGATGCTCTAATGCCCACAGTATTTCACTGTTCAGGAGTTAAGCTGATTTTACTTTTGCAGATCAATTTGGGACTAAAGCCTACTTCCCAGCTTCTCTCTGGAATGGAGAAGGATGGAGAAAAAGCCCAAACTTCCCCTGGATGGCCATTGCCATTTACCCTGCACTGAGGTAGTGACATACCAGCTTTAAACCAAAACAGGATATGGTTTTTTAGAAGGCTACCAGCTACAATGTTGGTACTGCAGCTGGAGCCCCTGTGACATCCACCAGCCTCCACAGCCTCATCGCTGGGGCTGGGTCCCCATGAAACACCTTCATTTGCAGGGCTGGGAGTCAACAGGTACGATTTAACCTCTTGAAAGGACAACCCAAAGGGAGAATGAGGTGCCAGCACACCCCGAGCAGTCTCCTTCCCTCGTGCCATCAGATCTAAAACAAAGCTTCTGGGAACAAACACATCCCATTTCTTGGGTGTCACACCTGAGCTGGTCTCAGGTGGCTTTTCACACACCGGGACCTGACGAAGCCTCCAAGGACCAAGCCAAGAGGAACCAGGAGCCATAAAAACCCTTGCCAGCAAGATGTGCCACCTTATCCTCCGTGTCCGAGGCCAGACACGGCAAAAAGCAGCTGCCCCATCCCTTGGGGGAGATGCCAGCGGCACCAAGGACTCAAGCCACATCTCTGCACAATCACCCAACAGGATGGCCCCAAGGATGAAAACTCCACTCTTGCTCCTGAGGAGCTACAGCCAGCAGGAGTGCAGCCCGGATTTCTTCAGTTTAAGAAACTTTATTCACATACGCTCCAGAAGGGCTTCAGCTGCCAACCACTAGTGGGCCGGTTTTGTCTGGAACGTGGTCTAATGAGTCTTTTGGTATTTTAAGGAAGGGAATGTTTATAACAAAAAACCACATTTATTCACTTCTGTTACCATCCTTTTTCTGAAACACTTGTATTTTTTTTCCTCAAGGCTGTGTCCTGCCCAAGCATCTGTTCCCCACCTCTCCCTCCTCCGCTCCCTGGGGTGGGCTGAGCCATCCCCTGGCATCACCGGCTGCAGCATTCTCCCCAGGCAGGAGCCGGCACCGGCATGGCCGGGAGCACAGTGTGCACATCTTCCTCACGTACGGTGCTCCCAACCGTGGCTGTTTGCCGGGTCTCGCAAGGAGGCTGTCCTTCACTGGAGATATACAGTGTAATTACAGCAAGGCTTTTAGAAAAACTTGCAGAAATCAAGGGAACAATTTTCTGCAGAAGAAGCAATCAGAGGGTTATTGGCACTTAGGAGAGCTGGGGAGTTTGCAGAGACAAGGGGGCAGAGATGCAGCTTTTGAATCTGCCCAGGCGGCTGGCTGAGGGGACGAGTTGCAGCTCCCCAAGAACTTCCCAGCCTTTCCACGGAGGACACCGCTCTTTGGTCCACAGAGGATCCATTCACCACATGCAAAAACCAGTTTTCCCTCTGTCCTGTATAGCCGTGAAGTCAGAAGTTCCCTATTGCAAAGCCATGGCATTGGTTTTCTCTCACACCTAGTCCTCGGTGGGTATGCATGGTCACCAAAACTAGTGCAGGGAAGAGGATGAAATTTGCCCTTTGCTGATCCCCACAAAAGCATGTCCAGTTGACGTCCAGCATTTTAGGGCTCACTGGAGGCTACGTAAAAGCCAGACCGTGCAGACAAGCCAGGTATGTCCTTGTACCACACTACCGCAGGCTGCTGGTGGCATCTTCTCTTGGCCAGCATGGACAACAACATCCTCACCGCTGTGTCTGGCAGAGGTGTACAGCAAGATCTTGGGATTGATTTCTACAAACACTGTGGCTTGCTTTGGGGTTTTCCCCATCTCTTCAAACCTAGAGGCCCCCACTCAATCCTGTCCATCCAGCCAAGGTTCTTCTGTTGCATTCACCCTTGTGGCACCTCAGTTAAGAAAATGGATAATTGGGCAAAATTGAAGGGGATGGGGGTGAGAAAGGCAGGCTTTGGCTCCAAACTCAATGTTTTATGTGTGGGAGTCCAAAGCTGAAGCCTGCTTCTCCAATGGTGTCCATAGCCTGTGCTCCAGCGCCATGCCAAGCAGGGGGGAAAGGTGCCCATCGCACACGACCCTGTTGTCATCACCTAGTCCAAGCCAGGGCAAAAAAACCCCAGATCAGAAAATCACATCAATGGTACAAAATGAAGCAGATGTCTCAGACCCTTTGATTTTTAATGAGACAATAGTGACAGATTGGGACATTGCTTTTTTTAAAGCGTGTAATCTTTGAACTTGACTGGAAACTTTTCATCTGGTCCAGCTCTTCCCATTCAAGCGTCAGATGGAGTGATGAGAGCCTGCTCCCTGGGGATGGAACATGGCATCAGGCACCACTTGAAAACTTCACTGTGGCTTTTCCTCCGGTGTTTAAAGACTAACTGCAGCAATTAGGGGAGAAAAGCTGGCAGCACCTTCCCAGCCTCTAGAGCAAACAGCGATGGGGTTGCCCTTGCAGCGGCCAGGTCCTAGACTCTTAAACTGCTCTTAAACCCTTCCAGTGCTTTCAAACCTGATGGAGGTTTAACTCCTTGTTGGCCTTTTCTTCTACACCTTTGCTGCCTGTTTGTGCATCTCACAAAATGCTTAACACAGAAGAGATCCAAAAAGGATGGGAAATGTGGCAGGAGAGAAATGCACCTAAATTTAGTCTTTTATTTTTAAAAAAATCCATCACTAAATAGATCTGCAGTGGGAAGGCCACTGCCCGAAGGGGTCTGCATTGGGAGCAGCGGCTGTTGCTATGAGAGTTGTTGCTACGGCACAGCTCCCATCCTCTTACTACAAACAAAACCACCCATCACTGGCAAAGGCATCAGCCCTTTTACCTCCCGCTGCTTCAGGGAGGGCTGAGCAGGCGTGTTGTACCAGATAACAAATAACAGCAGCATAGATTTACTTTGTAATTCTCCAGATTGAGGTTTTTCTTATTTCAGAGACCAAAGCAGAAGTTGAAGACTCACAGCACTGGACACCAAGCAGACACTGGGCAAGATGGTCCCTGCCCCAAATAAATTGTCCTCCAAACAGACCAAAGTGGGCAGGAAAATGAGAGGTAAAGGGAAGAATGTTCATGAGAGAAAGTCCAGTCTCCTGGACCCCAGGTGAGTGTCATCCATCACCCCCAGGTTATTATCTGCCTTTACACACTCAGGAGGTAATGTAAAGGAGTAACCGTACCGTTATCATCCCTTTTCCAGCCGGCTTGCCATTCCCCAGAAGGAGGGTCCTTGTTATTTTCTTGCTGGAGACGATCTAGAGAAGCCAAAGAAAATAAAGTCATGATTGTACAAGTGATCAAAAGCAGACTCATAAACAACTGATCATTGCTCATGTTAGTTAATTCAGATTAAGCATTCACAACAGTAGAAGACAGACATACTCAGGGATGACCATGCTACTGTGAATATCACCACTGTCACCCAAGTCCATGGGGTGTGGGGCAGCAGCTGAACAGTGCAGGGCAGCGATGCTGCAAGAAGCTGAAGCATCACCTCCCACTGAACCCAGGGACCAGCTCTTTGGGTGGAGCAGGTCAGTAGGACCTCACACAGCTGAAGGACTGTGATTCATTTCCAGCAAAATCAGAATTCAACCTTTCAAACCCCATTTTAAATAATTCTAATATGAACCCTGCCAGTAACTTGCTTTCAGGTCACGTTTCCATGGGTGAATCCTGGTGACAAGCTGGATGGTCTCCCCCAGCATCGCTCTGGACCCCCTGCACAGCTGCTGCTAAGCAAGGCACAGGGGTCAGCACCCCCCAAAGGCATGTTCTCCCCTTCACTTTTGGCTTGTAAGAGGCCAGACAGGATGATCTGGGAGCAGAATTAAACCCCTTAAGATTTTTCCCAGCTCACTGAGTGTTGGTCATATTCATATCTGGGGATCCCGTAAGTTTTCCCCACGAGGCACAGACCCCCACATGGGGGTCCACCAACCTGCTGGTTGTTCTGCTCCCATACCTAGTGGGGACCCCTTCGAGACTGAGGGGTTGCACTTTAAAAAGTGCAGCCCCATCCATCCTTCTGCCTCCACCTTTGGTCCTACGTCATGCAGCCAGAAAATAATAACAATTAAAAAAAACCTATAATGAAATGGCTTAACTTGATGCTCCTGCCATGCAGGTGACCTAGCCAAGCTTGGATTCCTCCCATTGCTCCTTAGAAATGTTCTTCTCCCTCTGGGGAGACCTTATTGCCACCTTTCAATACTTAAAGGGGGCTACAAGAAAGATGGGGACAGACTTTTTAGTAGGGCCTGTTGCAATAGGACAAAGGTTAATGGTTTTAAACTAAAGGAGGGTAGATTCAGACTACATATAAGGAAGAAATTTTTTACGATGAGGGTGGTGAGGTTGCCCAGAGAGGTGGGAGATGCCTCATCCCTGGAAACATTCCAGGTCAGGTTGGACGGGGCTCTGAGCAACCTGGTCAAGTTGAAGATGTCCCTGGTCATGGCAGGGGGGGGTTGGACTAGGTGATCTTAAAAGGTCCCTTCCAACCCAAACCATTCTATGATTTTATGATTCTTGTAATTTCAAGGCAAAAACCCTTCACCATTGTGGCTAGCCAGCCATGTCCTGGTGCTTTTGATCCATAAATCCATAGAAATCACCAGCCAGCATAACTAGATGTTTGTGCCACACTGTGTACAGGGAGGCGAAATCTCCTCGCAACACTGGCTAGTAGAAACCACAGACACCCTCCAGCCTGCAATTTGATCCCTGTTACATTTCTTTTGGCCACAGAAGTCATTACCGGCCCGTGAATGATCCAACTGTCCTTTGGAATCTTACCACAGACCTAATTAGCTGCAATAAAACAATCTGGTTAATCTGACAGAGCTCCGATGCAAACTCAAAATTGAAAAGTCAAATGCTCGCTGTGCAGTTTTTGCTGTCCATGGCTGCTCTCCTTCCCTTCTAAGAGCTGCTCATGCCTCAAAGCCAGGCAGGTTTATGAAAACATCTCACCAGACAAAATCCAACCCATCAGAAAACCCACAGCAGGGTGGCTGAACCCACAAACCCCCGTCCTCCCTGTTTCACCCCTCTCCTCACCAGGCACCCTTGCGCACATGCTACCCCTCCACTCCACCTCTGCCCCGCAACCGGGCTGTGCTGCAAGCCTGTCCTGGCCACAGGGAGAGGAGGCTAACAGATTTTCAGGAAAAAAGGGACAATGATAAGATGCCTCCATTCCAAGCTGGTGTCTCGCTGTGGACTAAAGGTCACCAAGAAGCCCACATGGGACCCGCTGCAAAAACTCATAAAAAACTGGGCACACCCATAAGCCAAGTTCTCTTCTGCTGAGTGTAAATACTCTCATGACATTACTGAAGTTCAGAGCTCTCTTTTTTTCTGATGGACTAAGACCACCAGCTGTGCCTAAAGACACAGTAGACAGTTATGCCATGCCCATCAGCGACCATGGCTAAACCATCAACTGTTCTGAGCAAGCACCTTGGATGTGAGACCTGCCAACAGCTGCCGGTCCCCACCGTTACCACAACCACAGGACGGCCTGTCCAGTCTCATGCTCTGAGCTAATCACCTGACTCTTCCACCTTCCTCCCCAGCGCATATGGATAATGTTCCTCTCTGGCATGAGTCTGCAGAGCCCTGGACTTCTGCAGAGCCACATTTAGGAACAGTAAGGTTTCAGCTCTGTTTCCTTGTGTCCATAAATTCACTGCTTGCAGCTTCCACCAAGACCATGACCTTCACAAGGAGCATTGCTGAACTGCCCCACACCAGAGGTGGCTGCGTTTCAGCAACATCAGAACTAACGGTAAAGGATGGGTTTGGTCTAAATCACTGAACACCAGCCTGGGCTTTTGCCTACACTGTCTCTTAACTTCTGCAGGAGCAGAATTAGGTCATCACAGAGCACTTCCAAAAACCCAGATGTTAAATCTCAAACTCTGTAAATGTCAGTGCTCCTCTACCACGTCAAGCTCTTGAGCTGGCAATGGTGCCGTCACTTGCCGCCCTTGCCACGTGCAGTGCCATATTGCAGTCTGTATAATAAAGCGATTGCATTCACAAACACCTCCCTGAACACCTTGGGCTGGGTCTCCGTGCCAACCCACCTATTACAGTGTCTGCTTCCCCCATGTTCCCAGCACCGACCACAACAGAGACAGTTTCTCCCAGCCCCTGCGCTTGTGCCAGGTACCACAGCAGCCCTGAGCAGCCAGATGCTGCAAAAGAATGGAAAAAATCCCCCTCATTCCCTGCCTTTGAGTCAGAGCAAACTCAGAAGATAAAGACGTTTGGAGAATGTAGCTGCCAACTTCTAACAGGGTCTGGGCTCATGAATACAAAGACCTTCCAAAGGCTTATAAATCGCATTGTCCTCTGAAAGCTTTTCCACAGGAAGAGCAGAAGACACATTCCTGCACCAACACGCTAAAGTAGGAGTGAGGATTTGCTACACAACAGCAACGGACAAGGCTTTCAAAAAAACAAACCCAAAAACCAAAACCAAAACAGAGATAGAAAGGTAGACTCAATGCAACCTAACTTTCAACATCTGGAAGTTTCCCAAGTCCAAATCCAAGACGGTCATCAGGGCTCTTACTATAGCCCATGGCAAGATACAGGTACCTCCAAAAGCTTCCAGCTGATGTCTCTCTGCAGGCACCAGCAGAAGCCCACGCTATGACCAGCTCAGACTTGAGCAAGTAGCCAACAGCCCTAACGTGGAACAGTTCAACCTCAACAGTTGAAGTGTGACAAGCAAATTGAATTAGTTTTGCCAGGAAGGACCCAGAAAACTTTACAGTAGGTAAGAGTAGCAGCAATAATCCCCCAACGTCCCTGTGGCTGATGTGATTTGGGGTCCCTTTGCTGGAGGACAGCGAGCTGCAGGGACCTCAGAGACTCACCATGCCCAGCGTGCAGGAGAATTCACCCAGGAAGTCATGCTCATACAGCTGCATGCTCGACTTGTCCTGGTCAAACAGGGCAAACTTGAGCTTCTGCACTTCTTCAAAGTGGTAGTCGATGATGAACTTCTTGGCAAAAGCTGGGTTGAGGTTGTTCACAGCTGTCTCTGTCCTGTCAAGCTGCAAAGAAAAAAAAGAAGAGGCATTTAGGTATGTACATCTTGCATCTTTGTCACTGCCATGTCTCTTCTCTGACTTCAGCCAGAGCCACCCAGAAACCCTGCAGTGACCATCAGAGAGTGAGAACAGCAGGCATTCAGCAGAGCTATCCCTAAATGCAGGCCATAATACTCAGGGTATATGAGGTGGGATCCATCTAAACAAGTAACAACACTTCATGCAGAGAGCTGCATCCCCGAGGACGGGGCTGTATAAACTTACCCAGCCAACAGCCAGGACAGGGGCGCCCACCCAGCCAAGGCTCGGCATGGACTCAAGACTCATTGAAGCCAGAGCCATTCCATTTGCTCCTAAGCCCTGTTCTCCCAGGAGCTGAAGCTCTCAAACACCTCCGATCCTCAACCAGACCCTCACAGCTGTAATGCCAAACTTGCTTCTTTCAGGCTGTGCAGCTAAAAGCAAGGACAAGCAAAACAAGAAAAAGTGTCACAAGCCAGAACAGCAACCCTCTAGCATTTCCCTCTAGACCTCAAAGCAAAACATTCATGTGGTTTCTTCTTTCTTGGCCTTCCATGGAAAAAAAAGAGAAAAAAATCACCACCGCAGGCTATTTTTTCATAGATTTCATCAAGTGTTAGGAGGAACAAGAGGCTGGAAGGACCCAGAAGACAAGACTTGAATAGACTTTGTCATCCTGAGCTATTGCAAGCAGGGTGGAAGAAATGACGTCTCTGATGGCTTGGAAGGGCAAGCGCACAGAGGATGATGGAAACTGGAAGGCGCGTGGGGAACCCGCTATCGGAGGGGAAGCACCACGGCGGTCTGCAGCATCCTGCAGCCAAGAGCAGTGATAAGAGCAGAGGAAACTTGGCAGGCAGCCAGTGGAAGTGTGGGTTTATGATGCAGCATGGCACAGGCGGACAGAAAGCCTTGCATGAGCCAAAAAAAAAAATATCCCAGGGACAGCCACACCAGAGATCCCAGGATGCTGCCCTCCGGTAATGGACCTTTGGTCCCAGATCCTATAACTCATACTGCAGGAGGGCTGGGAGAATGGCAGCATCAGCCAGGCTCCTGACATGGACTTACACAGAGACAGCAACCCACAATTTAAGCCAAACTGGGAAACTGAGGCTGAGAAAAGCTGATGTATTTACTTCTGGAAGTCAATGACCAGGGAGGGTCTGAACTCTAATGTCAGGACCCATCATCCCTACCAGACCATCCTCCATCCCAAGAGGCACCAGGAAAGGGCAAGTTTGGAGCCCAACATGCATACCCTTATGAAGCTAAAATGGGCAGAAAGGGTACTGGCGGCACAGCCCGAGGGCTGAACAAGAAACTAACACCCACAGCCTGGGGGAAAATCCTCCAGCAAGAAAACTAAGTAGGAGCTGTGTCAGGAGAGCAGCTATTGATATCCTAAGGAAAAAAGAGATGGCAGCCAGTTTGGCAAAGGGCATTCTGCGGCACAGCGCAGGCAGCCCCATGGGAAGAACCGACGGCTCCAAGCATCCGAGCTGGAACAGCCACAGGCCAACCAGAGCTGGCAGAGAGGCTGGCAGCATCAGCCTTTTGCCACATCACCCTATTATCCCAGGATATCGTAACAGGGTCTATTAAAAGAGAAAGAAAGGCACGCACTTGCCAGTGTGACGTTATCAAAAGCTCCTGCCCTTGGTGCCTGGAAAGACCATCCCATCTGCCTGCGGGACACCACAGAGCTTCCAGCCATGCCATGGTCCCAGACAGCATGGTCCCATCCCACCTCGTCTCGCAGCTGGGACACCCAGTCCCGGGCAAGGCTGAGGTGCACGTCCCAGGTCCCAGGGCAAGACCTCTGTGGAAAGCAGCTCCTGCACCATCATCCCTGGGCAGCACCAGGCTGTGGGATGGAGGGGCGTCTGC
The DNA here is from genome assembly GCF_929443795.1 of Astur gentilis. Classification (NCBI taxonomy): domain Eukaryota; kingdom Metazoa; phylum Chordata; class Aves; order Accipitriformes; family Accipitridae; genus Astur; species Astur gentilis. The sequence goes on from NC_064886.1 coordinate 9,601,570, forward strand.
CAGAGCTGCAGAGCCAAGAATAAGTATGGCAGAGCATAAAAAAGCTCCAAAAAAAAAGCAAAAAAAAAAAAAAAAAAAGCAAGCACATACCTTAGTCCCAAAGAAACTCATTCAGCACTGGAGGCAGGTTTTGGAGGGACTGAGTGGAAATGTGGTGAGTTTGCTACGTATACCAACTACCTCAGTGTTTTTTGAAGTTGGTCACTTAGTCTGTCTTAATTGCCAAGAAACAACTAAAGTAAATGCTGTGTTCCCAGAATAGCCACCTGCTACACTCCAGGGAATCAAATACATCAACACCAGTGGGCTGAGCACTGGCCAAGGCCAAGCAGCTTCATGCAGATCCTTCCCTCTCTGCTGCCATCCCATACCGAAGGATGCCAAACATCTGCTCAGAGATGCGGTCGACCAGGAGCAGTGGGCATCCACAAGCTCTGCCTTTTTTCAGCAGCACAACACACGCAAATCCCCTTTCAAGCCTAGAAGACGAGACTGCACAGGCAACAGATATGGATTTTAGCTCCTTCCATGTTCTCTGAACTACTGGGAAGCCGGGGACCAAGGGAAACTAGTCTTCTCATTCCCAGGCACCAATTTGAAGGAGATAACTTGAGGTCCCATCTCCAACTTTGCCCTGGAAGGGGTGACCCAGGGAAGGGGAAGAAAAACCCAGCCAACATGTCTTGAGCCAACCTTTGGAGTGATGTGGCTTCCTTCAATACCCAGATTAAACTGAGTGTTTAATCTCCTGCCTATTTTCAGTGTGAAGCACAACAAAATCGCAAGCCCCAGCTGATTGCTGCACATGGTTTGGTCTTTGGTTTGATGGGGTGACCAGTCACCTTGCCAGTGATCATCGTGTACAAGGCCTCTTCACACCACCACCCCCCAGGAGACAAGCATGCCATCAGTTCCTGCCTTGCCCTTTGCCCCCAACGCCTACAGGTCTGCGTTCCCTGTAAAGAGCAGAGGTGGCTTTGCCACCCAAGAGCAGAAAAGCACAAGGGTTTTTAAGAGGCAACCAGGCTAATTAAAGATATCTGTTTGGATAAGAGTCTTGATTCTACAAATCAAGCGTGAAACTGGGAAATCATCTCCAGTGACAGCCCTTGTGTTCAAGGAACTCAGCCAGAGAGTCCTCCAGCATCCAAAGGGAGGTTGGCTAGAGACCTTCAAGCATCCCCAGCACGTGGAGATGCTTGATGCTCCAACACTGGGAGATGCTCTCCTAAGTGCCAAGGAAAGCTTGTGCTGAAGACGTGGGGCTGGCCAGATGACTCAGACCAGCACAAAAACAGCAGCATGGCTGAGTCATGTGTCCCTGCTCCCGGCATCACAGGCCAGGTCTTTCATGGCTCCTGCGAGATGACGTCATCGGGCAGAACATTTAAACATGACCCATCTTCATGTCACTACTCAGCCTGTGGTTTACTGTCCCTCCCTCCCCCACCCCCTCCAAGGCTGATTCACAAAGATTTTTTAATTCCTATTAAGCTCAGACAAAATAATTGTATTTGGGAACAAATGTGACAGCTAGAAAGAACAGCAAGCAGAAATCTTTCTGTCAGCATCAGGCAATGTTGCAGCCCCGCCACCCAGCTCAGACACTGGCACCACCACAGCGGGGGCTGGTCCTGGAGGAGAAGAGACCCACCTCCTAAACCAGGTCCAACAGCCGGGACGTGTCGCTAACCCCATGCGGAGGATGCAGGGGCAATGTGGTGGGATGGTTTCACGCCACTGAACTGCTGCTGTCCCCATCCATCCCCTGTTTCAGCTGTGTTATTAAAGCCACCGCTTTCAGATGGGAAAGAGGTTCATCTTAGGGCAAGGGACACATCTGTGCGGCCAAAATCCATGCAGGACAACACAGGCACCCCTGGGTAGCTCTGAACTATGGTGGCATGAGCTGCCAAGGGTCCACCAAGTGTCCCACCCAGTGAGGCTCTCGTGGGTGAGCCCACTTCTCCTGGCCCCCCCCGGCACCCAGCCACAGCCCAAATCCATGCACCGCTACTGCTGCCTGTGGGTGTGGGAGAGTCTCGGTCCCAGCTGTGCCCCCTGTGTGCCGGTTGACCAGGGCCAGCTCCGTGGCATGCGAGCACACCAGACCATGTGCCAGCTCGTGCAACACGCTAACCTCTACTGAAACCACAGCAGTGTAGCACCGAGCAATCTGCCATTCAAGGCTGACGTCCAGTGCCTACCGTGCCAGTTAAAAAGAAGCTAAATATAGCAGAGGAGAAGAAAAAAATAAACCCACCACACATTTGTATTGTAAAAGAAACTTTGGAATCAAAACTGCTGAACTGAGACATTACTGACAGAAAAAGAAATTCCTGAAAATTACAATCAGGTCAGAGAGATGACACCTATCAAGGCTGGAAAGCTCATTAATCTCAACCAGGCTGCTGAGCAAAGTCAACTGCAGACCATGGTAAGGTGAGCTTTGCCCCTAACACCCTCCCCACTGACAGCAAGATCAGCGGCAGGACACCTTAGGTGATGCCCAGCTCCTTGGCCAAGCACTCAAAGGCTGCCCAACTAGTCCAAGTATCTGAAAAACAAGACCACCTAATTTCCCAGGAATTGGGACAATTTTTGTTTGGCTTACATGATTTAATGCCCTTTGGCTGCTCATTTTCTGCTGCAGCCAACACAGGTGCCTGTATCCATCCATCACACCCTCCAATGCTCTGCTTACCTGCTCCCTCCCAGACCAACTGAAAAGACGTCTTACACTATCTACAACTGCAGTTATAAAATGAAATCCCTGGTTTTTTCTCCACGCATTTTAGCTCAGAGTCTTTCCCCCTGCAGCCAAAAGGTTTTTGTTAGGCACAGAGCTAAATGCTCGTGTATAGACTCTGGAGTTTGGATTCATGTATTGGTTTTGTGTGGCAAGGTTTTGGTAGCAGGGGGAGTTACAGGGGTGGCTTCGGTAAGAAGCTGTTGGAAGCTTCCCCTGCGTTCGAGAGAGAGCGAGCCCATACCAGCCGGCTCTAAGACGGACCCGCCGCCGGCCAAGGCCGAGTCAATCAACGATAGTGGTAACGCCTCTGTGATAACATTTTTAAGAAGGAAAAAAACGTTGGGACAGGGAGAAACAGCCACCGGAGCGAGGAGTGAGAACATGTAAGAGAAACAAGCCTGCGGACACCAAGGTCAGTGCAGAAGGAGGGCAGGAGGTGTTCCACACGCCGGAGCAGAGATTCCCCTGCAGCCCCTGGGGAAGACCACGGGGAGGCAGGCTGTCCCCCTGCAGCCCAGGGAGGTCCACGGTGGGGCAGATATCCACCTGCAGCCCGTGGAGGACCCCACGCCGGAGCAGGTGGGCTCCCGAAGGAGGCTGTGACCCCGTGGGAACCCCGCGCTGGAGCAGGCTCCTGGCAGGACCTGCGGATCTGTGGAGAGAGGAGCCCACGGAGCAGGTTTTCTGGCAGGACTTGTGGCCCCGTGGGGGACCCGCGCTGGAGCAGTGTGCTCCTGAAGGACTGCACGCCGTGGAATGGACCCATGCCGGAGCAGTTCGTGAAGAACTGCAGCCCGTGGGAATGGCCCACGTTGGAGGAGTTCGCGGAGGACTGTCTCCCGTGGGTGGGACCCCACGCTGGAGCAGGGGAAGAGTGTGATGAGCCCTCCCCCTGAGGAGGATTAGCGGCAGAAAATAACGTGTGATGACCGTAAACCCCATCCCCATCCCCCTGTGCCACTGGGGGGGTTTGGTAGAGAAATCCGGGAGTGAAGTTGTACCCGGGAAGAAGGGAGGGGTGGAGGGAAGGTGTTCTGAGATTTGGTTTTGTTTCTTATTATCTTACTGTGGTTGATTTGTAATAAATTGAGTTAATTTTCCCCAAATGGAGTCTGTTTTGCGCGTGACAGTAATTGGTGAATGAACTCTCCTGTCCTTATCTCGACCCGCAAGCTCTTTGTTATATTTTTTTCTCTCCCCTGTCCAGTTGAGGATGGGGGAGTGATAGAACGGCTTTGGTGGGCACCTGGCATCCAGCCAGGGTCAACCCATCACAATTCGCAACACCAATTTTATCACAGACAGCACCTTGCCCAACTCAGACTGCCACAGAAGGAGATGACAACTATAGCTTCTCCACATTGAGGTGCTGAACAGTCAATAAAGCACCACGAAAACCATCCTTAGGAGTCCCCGGTCCACTTTGTGCACACCCTGACTGCAAAACCAGCCTGAGATGTACATCTGCCTGGGAGACCCACCCAAGTGAGACCTCTTGCTGTTGCAGCAGCACTGCAGGTGATGACCACGGTCGTGATGCTCAAAGCCAATTTGGGCACCTCTGGATGAACCGTGGTGCCAGCAGCATGCACTCACCCGGTCCCTGACATGGCATAACCCTGTGCCCCTTTCCCGCAGGAGGGGGATTTTCAAAGGAATACACATTCAGTTGGCGGGTATGCTGGGAAGCAAGCTTTTGGAATCAGGCCAACATTTTACTTATGCTATGAAATAATTCGGACAGCTACTGAGGGTCAGTTGCCTCGCACTCCATTAGCCTGGTTAGCGGCAGCCTCATCCCACTGAAACAGAGGGCTGGGAACAACACACAAGGGCTCCTTGTGTGCTGTCTGCATCTCGGAGGGGACAGATTTATCCTGTGTTCACCCACTGCCAGGGATGGCACAGCCACAGCAAGTCCTCCTGTCCTTAAAGAGCCTTTTATCAGCACGGTCTTGCTCTGCAGTAAGCTTGTGTTGGAGTGGGTAGATCGGCAGAGGAAATGAATGCAGCTCTCAGCTCCTTAGCACATACAAGGAAAATAAAAATACGCCCCCCCAAGCCACGGAAGCGTGCCAGCATGCTGCTCTGTGCACAACCTCAGTGCCCGCAGCCCACGGGCTGCGAGCAGCCATGCACATCTGCTGAGTGAGATGTCCTGGTGCGGCAGGGACACCCAAAGCAGGCAAGAAGGATAGTCATAGGATCACAGACTAGTTTGGGTTGGAAGGGACTTTAAAGATCATTTAGTTCCAACCCCCTGCCATGGGCAGGGACACCTTCCACTAGACCAGGTTGCCCAAAGCCCCATCCAACCTGGCCTTGAACACTTCCAGGGATGGGGCATTCACAAGCTCTCTGGGCAACCTGTTCCAGTGCCTCACTGCCTGCACAGTAAAGAATTTCTTCCTTATATCTAATCTAAATCTACCCTCTCAATTTAAAGCCATTACCCCTTGTCATATTACTACATGTCCTTGTAAAAAAAGTCCCTCTCCAGCTGTCTTATAGACCCCCTTTAGGTACTGGAAGGCTGCTATAAGGTCTCCCCAGAGCCGCCTTTTCTCCAGGCTGAACATCCCCAACTCGCTCAGCCTGTCTTCACAGGAGAGGTGCTCCAGCCCTCTGATCATCTTTGTGGCCCTCCTCTGGACTCGCCCCAGCAGGTCCATGTCCTTCTTACACCAGGGGCCCCAGAACTGAATGCAGTACTGCAGGTGGGGTCTCACCAGAGCAGAGTAGAGGGGGAGAATCACCTCCCTCAACCTGCTGGCCACACTTCCTTTGATGCAGCCCAGGATATGGTTGGCTTTCTGGGCTGTGAACGCACATTGTCAGGTCATGTCCATTTTCTCATCAACCAACACCCCCAAGTCCTTCTCCTCAGAGCTGTTCCCAGCCCACTCATCGCCCAGCCTGTACAGGTACTGGGGATTGCCCCAACCCACGTGCAGGACCTTGCACTTGGCCTTATTGAACTTCGTGAGATTCGCACGGGCACACTCCTCCTTCAGGTTGTCAGGGTCCTTCTGGATGGCATCCCTTCCCTCCAGCCTGTCGATCGCACCACACATTTTGGTGTCATCGGCAAACTTGCTGAGGGTACACTCAATCCCACTGTGTATGTCATGACCCCTCCCCTCCTCTCTTCCTGTAGGAATTACCTTTCTCATTTGTAAGGAGCCGGCTTCTGAAACCAAGCAAATAACAAGATCATCTGCAGTTTCTTCTCAGGGCCTCCCGGTATCAAATACAGCAGTTGAAGCATGTATTTATGAGATTTCTGGTAAGGAGGAAAGACCAATGTCTGCAAAGAGTTCATTCGGGATTTGCCAGCGTGTTGCTGTCTGTCTGCAGTTGAGCTGATCCAACCCTCCACGCACCCAGCTCCCAACAGTCTTCCCTGTCCCATGGTCCTGCCCTCTCCACAACCAGTCCGTGAATTGCCCAGCTTCAGGACTGCTGACCTTGATATACTTCTTGAAGGAGGCTGCAGGTGTTCAGAGCATGAGCTGCCCTGGATAGCATTTTTCCACTTGGACTGACCCACCAGACCTTCACCCAGCACATTCCTGGGCCCCAGAAAGAGCCACTCTTCAAGCAAAATCCAAAGACCAGCTCAGGATTCAAGAAACAGCTCATCTTGACTCACCTAGAAACATGCCCCGTTGCAAGTAGGACCCCACAACATCTAACTGTCACGTGAGATCAGCATTTCAGGCACCCAAACCCAAAGCACCCCCAGCTTCCAACAGACTGAGAAGGGGCTGGGACCACTTTGAAGGTGGCAAGACCCCTTTACGCCTGCCACGTGCCTTGCCAGAGGTCAGCATTTTGAGACCTGCAGTTAAATCTAGCACCCAGCACAAAGCAGAAAGCACCGATGGGGAGAGGACCAGTTGCAAAACAGAATAATTAACATACCGGCACCATGCACACAGCCTCGGGAGGACCAGAAGAGCTTCCACCTCTGCTTGGGGACGAACGAGGACCAGCCTTGTAGCGGAGCACAGAAGGAGACACCAGCGTGGGCAAACCACAGGGGGAAGAAATCCACACAACTTCAGGACTTACCTCCATCCACTTCCCATTGACTTCCATGAAGAGGACGCAGAAGGGGTCAGATTTGGAAGTGACATCCCTGTCCAGAAGGTTTTGGCCGCAGACAGACAACTCGACTTTGCAGACACAGTACTGGGAGCCGACGGGCCCCGCCGGCGTGGGACTCACTGTGTACGCCATGGACTCCTGTGGCAGAAGCTCCCGGCAGTCTGTGGGACACGAGAATGAAGAGAAACCTCAGTGCAAGCCGAAAGGCAGAAAATGCTGTCAGTGCCAGTAGGTTGGCCACAGACAGAGGGGCCGCATCCAGAGCCTCATGCTCTAAGTTACACGCAACAAGTTATGAGGCTTTCCTGGCTCCAGAGCAGCTGCCCTGCACAGTCACCATCCCTACATGGCCAACACACCAGGCAGATGTCTTGAGTGGGAGCCCAGCAGAGCACCTACAACCTGCTTTGGTTTTGCTTCATAGATAACAGATTTTCAAGGAAAGGTAACATCTTCTGCTTACCCCCCCAAGGGAGTGGGGGGTCCCCCAACCTCTTCCTCCAGCATGCTGGGGGTTTTTTTGTGGGGAGGAACTACACTTCCACACGTTGTCTGGCTGGTCCCAAGCCATGGACCATGGACCTAAGTTATGAGGGCCAAACTTGAGCTCTGCCCCCCAAATTGTTATAGGGGTGAGACCATGAGGATGAGTGGGGTGGAGGGCAGCTCCAGCCCTGGTTCAGCCCTGTCACAATGCAACTCACCAGGCCAGCAGAAAGCAGTGGCTCTGGCAGCAATTTTAAAGTAGCAATAGCTGGTTCACAGAAGAGCGAGGCAAATGGGACAACCACTGCATGACCTGGTGCATGGGATGATTTACAGGGCTCTGACAAAAAACCCTTTGTCATAAGAAGAGCTTACCAAAAGTCTGCTACCAAAGCCATTTTGCAGAGATATATGTGTTTTATACTATTATCAGTGCAAAACCCCATCCCACACAACAGTTTTATCTTCTGATGTGCAGTTTACTTGGCAAAAAAAACTAAAGGTCTTCAACAGAGAAGAGGAAAGGGGGAAAAAAGAGAAGAAAAAGCATTTTCAGATTAATTTATACTAATAAACCTTCGTGGCTGGGGTTGCTAGTGCAGAGAGAGCTCTTTTCATCAGCTGCTTCAATACCTTTTTCCCTCTTTTTCAAGGGTGGCTCCTGGCTCATTGACTTTATCTGAAAACCCTAAACGTCACCTTCCTCTACCTTGCTAAGCCATCTGCTGCTGTCTGGCATTGAAACCCCAATTAATATTATTCGTTTGTTTTGCCCAGGCATGAGTATTTACAAGCCCTTGCACTGCTGGGAGCTGCGCTGCTGCCCTCTTCCCTTGCAGCTCAGCCTCCAAGCTGGGATGGGGAAGGGGACAGGGATGGGGTGATCCCAGCGTGGCTGTGGGAGAGTTTGCTCTGGGCTCACCGCTGGCTGCCCTGAGCACTTGGCCCCAGCTGCAATGAATACCGAGTGGAAAACAGCCCCCAAGTCTTCCAAGGCTCTGAGCCCCCCTCTCCTACCTGCCAAGATCTCTGCTTGGCACTAAGTCACCAGAAACAAGCCTGATTTTAAACCCCAATGGTAAATACAAGCTCTTCATCACAGCCTGCTGCTCAGGACAAGAGCAATGCAATCATTTCAGCTCCATAAGAACCCAGAAAGATCTCCAGAAGAAGAAAATCCCCATCCTTGGCTGCACACACATGTGTACATCACTGAAACAGCACCCACGTCCCGTCCCTGAGCACAGGTTCCCCTTGCCTAGACCAAGCACATCTTGTGCTGTCACTCCCCATCCACAGCAGCACAACACGAAAATGGTGGCACATGTTGGCAACCGCCCATCTACCATGACTTGAAAGAGAAACACATGCAGAAGTAAAGTCCTCATGGCTCATCCACCACGAAGCCCCTGTGGCCACTGGGACAACAGCTCTGAAACACCCGTCCCCACCAGAGCTACCTCTGCTCCTCTCAAGCCAATGTTACCAGTTGCAGCTAAAACAAAGTTTTTATTTATTTTTTTTCTTTAATGCACAGATCATGTAATCAATGTCTTAAAATAGCCAGGCCTGTTCTATTTATGCCGCTGTCTGTCTGCCACTCCCTCCGAAAAGCAAACACGGGGCAGCTGTGCTGGCATGGACCTGGGGCTGCTGAAGCAGGGAGATCTGGGTTGGGTTTTTCCATCTCCCCTTCCCCCAGACCTCGGCACCGTCTCACAAAAAGCAGAGGCAGCAAATGACTCAGTGGAAAAAGCTTTTTCCCAGGGCTGGCAGGCACCAAAACATCCTCTCCACAGGCTGTGCATCGCCTGTGCTCCAGCCCCTGCGCTCAGCCTGCTGTGCTCCCCAGGGAGCGTGCGGTCCAAATGGGCACAGGGAAGAGGAGAGGTGGCCAGCGCCGGCTGGGGCCAGCTGAGGGCAGAGACCTGGTGGGACTCGTGTCCCCTGCACAGACACACTCCCCACCCAGGCACTCAAAATGAGGGACTGGGACACCGGCCTCTTCCCCAGGTGCCGAGCTGAAGAGCTTGATGCCATCTCACGGGTGCCAAGCACAAAATCCTGTGGTTGCTCCCTCCCCAAGAAGGCAAAAGGCAGTGGGAAGATGTCACCACCCCCTTCCACCTCATCCTAGTAAAGATGATTTTTCCGCCGAGGAGCTGCTGATCCAGCCAGCCAACCAGGCATGGAGATGCCAAAGAGATGGGCAGCTCTCCTGAATCACGGCTTAGGCTAGTCCTCCACCCCCAGCTCCAGTCCTGGTATAAAACCCTGAGAAGCTTAACTGTCCTGATTCAGCCAAAAAGTAGTTAGTTTAAATGAAAAAGTCATTTTCCCAGCCAGGTTGGCTCCCCAGACTTCTCCACGGGAAGTTTAATGCTCAGAGAGGTGGCAGGGGCAGAAGGTGGTGATGCCACCAGGGCACAACCACGTCTGTAGGTGACACCATCGCTCGTCCACGCACACCATCCTGCCCCGGGAAATGGGCCTGGGAGCTGCTTCCTCCCCATCGGAGAGCCGCAGCCACCTCTCCTGCCACACCAGCATGGATCCAGCACCTTCCCTGGGGCCAGGCAGGGGTTTGGCCCCTGCAGCCTCGGCAGCAGCCACGGGTGCCCCTGGCTCAGAGGCTTTGCATCTGAGGCACCACCAAGATTCAGCGAGCTGCCAGCATTTTAACCCCCCAGCAGATGCTTTAAATTCAGAGGGGGATTTGAGCTGGCACCGAAAGAGCCGGCTCACCATCATCTGTATTCCAGTCTCTCCTCCTTTTTTTGTTCTCCTCTCCTCGCATTCACCACCCTGAACGAAGTCCTGCGACTCACTTCGCATCTGTGGCCAAATATTCTCCTGACGTACAATCCCAGCTGCCGGCTGCGTGCTGATCATGCAGACACGTGGACTCCTGCCGAAACACGGCTAGGCTACCAATGAGAGGTCTCAGGGACAAGCAAAAAGGTCCGACTGCCCCACGGTCTTGTCCGCCATCAACCACAGCAGATGCCTGAAGAAGTGTCACAAGAACAGGACCAGGGTGGAGGGACACGGTCCCGAAATCCTTTCTGGGCTCCAGCTTCCAGGACTTCCTGAGCTGGATGCATCTTTGCACTTCGTAACCTTCAGATGCTTTTTCCTTCATGACCTGGTCACCTCCAAGCTGTTCCGTGTCCACAACGTCCTGCAGCAAGGGGTTTCGCTGGCTGGGGGCACGCACAAGCCCTGGGACCACCCAGAATATCTGAGATGAACATCTGGGAGCCCCAGAGCAACATGCACAGATGTTCTCCTCCCCCTCCTCCTCCTCTTCCTCCTCCTCACCCCATGGCCCCCCCAGTCTCTACAGCAGATCCCCAAAGCCCACGCAGAAGGGCCGGCTGGAGGCCCTGGGATCTTTTCTTCCTCTCTTGTCTGAAAGAGGAGGGGAAGGAGTTATCTGTTTTGCAAACTAACTTCTGCCCTGGGAAGTTCCTCTTCTCTCCGCAGAAGAGAAGCCCCACAGGAAGCAGTCACTTGGGCCACGCTAAGGCCCCGTTTGAAGCATTAACAGGAAAAAACAGAGAGGAAAAAAAAAGAAAGCTGTGCTTTAAGTAAAACATTTGGAGGGCTTTTAAAATTGTTAATAGTGCCATCAAACTTCAACGATCTCCCCTCCTTAAAGAAACCAGATTTATTTTCACAGGGAATACCAGGCATATTTGAAACAGCCGCAGAAGTACTGGTATCCACCAGTGATACCATGCAAAGTCCCTCGGGGTCCCTCCTGGGGATGTCCCTCCCCTTCTTTGGGACCCTCCGTGATTTCTGTAATACTTCACAGAAGTCAACTGTGACTCAGTTTACCCACTTGGGCTGCCCCACTACAGCCTACTGCAATTGTAGAATCAAATTTACTTTCTGCAAGGGGAAAATGAGAGAGATGAGTATCAAACAGGTACATTTGGGTTCCTCTAAAGCACGCATCTGAGCTTACAGGCAGCAGAGACACAGCGGGAGAGCAGCAGTACCCGAGGGAGGATGAAGAGCAGGTGAAAACGGGTTGTCAGAAGATTGAAGCAAAGCTGCGGAGCAGAAGGACACAGAAACTGGTTGCCCAGAGCAGCAGCAAAGCTGAGAGGCAGCACGCACAGAGCTGGAGACGCCAGGAAAAGCCGGGACGTGCTGTGACGGACGCCCGACGCAGCTCCCCACGCTGTCAAAACCCACACCGGCCACTTTCCTCCCTCCTGTCAACAAATACAGTCATCTCCAGAATGATTTTGCAAAGCAAAAACGTTTGCCTTTCAGTCTTGCCTAGGCAACACGGTGGATTTACCAGCCTGCACCTGGTCTTAATAACAGCCTCGTTACCTTCTGAATGCACGTGCAATTAGTCATGTACACAGTACCGTACTCCTCCCCAGCAAATGCCTCTGCTGCGGTGGAGCAGGCTGAGGGAGGCAGAAAGGGGATGCTTGCACATAAAAACTCTCTGCAAGGACGTACCTTGGGTACCCGCTACCATCAGAGGACCTTCATCTCTCCTGCGAGGCAGGGAAAGGCTGAAAACTGCCTCTGAGCATCCCAGCACGGGCGGCACGGCTGGGACTGAGCTCAGATTCTCCCAAATTCTCAGAGGGGATGCCAGGCTGGGCTCTGATTTCCAGGCTGGTGCACTGTGAGTGAGTCCCATGGCCCTGCCCAACAGAAGGAGCCAAGGGGATTGTACTGAGATATTTTGGGGGCCTGATGCAGAGGGAAAAAGGGTTTCAGGGCAACATAATTAAGTAATTTCCCCAGTGAACCCTTCCTGATGGAAACTGTGCCTAATAGTGCTTCAACAGAGAATGCTGCTCCTGCCAACAGTGGGGTTTCTTGCACTGGTGCTGTGAAATCCCATCCCAGCTGGTGGCCACCTTGGTGCGACAGCTGCTGCTTCTTCGTGCCCAGGCAATGGTCACCCACAATGTCCAGCTCCTCTCAGACCTATTCTGTCCCCAGAAAGGCCCCCAAACCTTGGCACAGTTTGGTGCTGGGGTAGGCAGCCTCCTTGCCAAAACCCCAAGTGGCTGTGCTGACCAGTATGCAGGCAGCAGCCAGCAAGATTCTCCTGTGGGTGATCAGCAAAGCCATGCAAAGTCACTTGGCGTGACGTGGGAGTCACAAATCACAGGAAGACCCCGAGGCAAACCCTGCGGCACCAGAGCTGTCCCCCCCAAAGTGGTTTCACATTTCAGCCTCTCCAGAAAGGTTGTGTGCCCGCTTCCCAGCCAGAAAGAGAAGATGCCACACAAAGAGAGCTGCCATACCCAGTCATGTTGGAGACCACAACCTCCCAGCCAGCATGCCAGGACCGGCAAGGGGATTTTCCCCAAGTCCTGCAGCTCATGCAGGGAAGAGGGATAAAAGCCCACCAGAAAAACTGAGGCAGAAAGGGAGGATGAGCTTGAGTCCCAGACCAAGGCACCAAACACAAGTCCATCCCAGCGGCACTTCTTGCATTCAGGCACTTTCAAGAGAAAGAGGACTGTGGTGGAAAGAAGTCGTCAGTGGGTTGAAATGTCCCATCATTTCAAATCCCTATTTTTAAAAAGGTAAAAAAGGAAGACCTGGGGAACTACAGGCCAGTCAGTCTCACCTGTGTGTCCAGCAAGATCATGGAGCGGATCCTAATAGAAACTATGCTAAGGCACATGGAAAATCAGGAGATGATTAGTGACAGCCAGCATGGCTGCACTAAGGGCAAATTCTGCCTGACAGATTTCGTGGCCTTCTGTGATGGGGTTACAGCGTTGATGGATAAGGGAAGAGCCACTGATGTCATCTACCTAGTCTTGTGCAAAGTATTTGACATTGTCCCACACGGCATCCTTGTCTCTAAATTGGGGACGCATGGATTTGATGGATGGACCACATGGTGAATAAGGAATTGGCTGGACGGTTGTACTCAAAGAGTTGTGGTCAACAGCTTGATGTCCAAGTGGAGACCAGTGATGAGTGGCGTTCTTCAGGGGTCAGTACTGGGACCGGTGCTGTTTAATATCTTTGTCAGCGACATGGAGAGTGGGATTGAGTGCACCCCCAGTAAGTTTGCCGACGACACCAAACTGTGTGGTGCGATCGACAGGCTGGAGGGAAGGGATGCCATCCAGAAGGACCCTGACAACCTGAAGGAGGAGTGTGCCCGTGCGAATCTCACGAAGTTCAATAAGGCCAAGTGCAAGGTCCTGCACGTGGGTTGGGGCAATCCCCAGTACCTGTACAGGCTGGGCGATGAGTGGGTTGGGAACAGCTCTGAGGAGAAGGACTTGGGGGTGTTGGTTGATGAGAAAATGGACATGACCTGACAATGTGCGTTCACAGCCCAGAAAGCCAACCATATCCTGGGCTGCATCAAAGGAAGTGTGGCCAGCAGGTTGAGGGAGGTGATTCTCCCCCTCTACTCTGCTCTGGTGAGACCCCACCTGCAGTACTGCATTCAGTTCTGGGGCCCCTGGTGTAAGAAGGACATGGACCTGCTGGGGCGAGTCCGGAGGAGGGCCACAAAGATGATCAGAGGGCTGGAGCACCTCTCCTGTGAAGACAGGCTGAGCGAGTTGGGGATGTTCAGCCTGGAGAAAAGGCGGCTCTGGGGAGACCTTATAGCAGCCTTCCAGTACCTAAAGGGGGTCTATAAGACAGCTGGAGAGGGACTTTTTTTACAGGATCCCACCCTGACTGTGCAGGGAGAGTTTCACCCAGCAGGAGATCCGTCTCCAGAGAGCAACTGGATGGATAACGGGGACGTGACCCACTAAGCCACATCCAAGCATCAATAAATCTGGGGTCATAACTTTGAAGAACGAAGCACTCCCCATGCAGAAGCACCTGCCCATGGAGATGCTTGTTGGTCCCTCTGCAGCCTTGGGACACGCACCTCCAACCCAGGGATTCAGGAGGCCCATCCAGCTTCTCCAGCTGGATGCAGGGGGAAAGATCGCCACATCGCCTGATGAGTGACTGGTGAAAGGGAACCCACAGCAGCCATAAAACCTTCGGGGACCTCCAGAGACCCCCTGGGTGAAGCCACCTTTGCTCCTTGCTCAGGGGCAGAGGGGACATAGCAGCCCTCCCTCTGGACAGCCCGCCAGGCAGACGGCTGTCTTGCAAGGAGCTACATGGTGCGAGGAGAGGAGCTATGATGCAGCCTGTCCCACCCATGGGTGCCACTGCCAGATGGCCCAGGGTCACCCTTTAGAAGCCCAGCCCTGGCTGGGTGCTCAGCCATGACAGCCTGCTCGGCCTGGCAGCCAGCAGCAGGCAGGGGCCACCGGGCAGGACCCACTGAGGGGGTATGGGCACGAGCCAGACCACAGGACAGGAGCATCCCTTGCCTGACTGCCATTTCCCAGGGCATGCCATGGGATATGCAGGGACACCTCTCCAGCCATACCAAGGTGCCAGAGCATCGGCTTCCCCAGTGCCCCGCAGAGTTGGGACACTGGCAGATACCGTAACAGCATAATACATCACACCGTAATACCAGTGTAATTGAATTAACAGGTCCGGCACATAAGACCCTCAGGGAAAGGGGATTAGGAGATGTCATCATTTGCGGTCTATCCCACTGGCAGAGCTCCCGTGCTGCTCGTGCATCACCAACAACGGCACTCGGCACTTGCAAAGACCTTGCAGGCTCCAGGTGCTCTGCAGGCACCGCAGCCCCAACCTCGGCTGTGACACACAGCCATCCCGCCACAGCCGGAGAGGAGAGGATGGGGCTAGCCTGTTTTCTGCTTTCTACAGACCTCCTCCTTGGGCAAAGCCCTTCGCTGCTCTGTGCCGTTTCCCCTCTCCGCCTGTTGGGATTTGGGACGGCAAAGAGGGCTGTCAGGAGCCAGAGCTAGGGAAGATGCTCTGAAGAAGCCAGGTGGATGGACTAACATTCCCCTCGCCCAGACCCGTGAGCACAGGGGCCTCCCCTCTGCTGCCTGTCAAGCCCAGGGCTCATCAGCACCATCCACTGCTCGTCTCATTTTGAAAACATCATCACGTGAAGAGCCACTCCAAAGCACTTCCCCTGCCCAGTCCAGAGCTGAGGCAGCAGCCGCAGATGCCAAGCACAGATCCACCACCTCCAGCTGCCTCTGCCATCCCCGTGTGTGGCACAGCAGCTGCTGGACTCCGGGAGAAGGCAGTGCCAGCGAAGAAACCGGCTTATGATGAAGGACCCACAGGGTGGGAGCAGGACTCCTCCACAGTCCCACCCTGCCCTGCATCCCCCCCTGCGCCGCAGTCCCGCTCCTTGTATCGCCACGATGACGTCTCCAAGTGTCCCCCCGCATCCCCCCCTGCCACCCAGGCTGCTTCCCCCATCCAAGCAGAAACTGGAGGGACCTGGGGCTGCTCTGCCCCAAGAGGCCACCCCGTAGCTAAGGGGAGCTGCTGTTCCCCAGGACAAGGGCACCGGGGAAGGCAAGAGCCCCTGCAGTGGTCCCGTACGTGCCCCAGCATCCCTCCAGGGTGGAGGCCCGTCCCTCCGCAACCGCAGGGACATGACCGCTGCCCAGTCACTGCTCCAGGACTGGAGGACGGGACCCACGTCCTTGCAGAGGGGCTCATGTCCACAGAGACACCGAAACTGGAGATCTCAGTAAGCCAGGGATGCGAGGGTAAAACCAAACACCTTTATGTGCTTCCAGCGTGCGGGCAGCCTCCGGTGCGAGCTGACTGGCACTGACCCGCGTCCTCGGGCAGAGCTTGCCCTGGCACTGGGGGAGCAGAGGGCAACAGGATTCGTTCTCCAACCCTCTTCAGACAAACCCTCTGAAAATGTCATCGCACTGTCCCCAAAGTATCTAAAACCACTTACCGGCAAGAAATCACAAACCCCAAAGAGCAGGAGAGCCAAGTGCTCCGGAGAGGGCCAGGGCCCCTGCGCTCCCAGCACCAAAGGTGTTTCCGTAATTCTCACCCGGCAGAAAGCCAAGGGTTCCAGCCTGGCAAACGAAAGCAAAACTTGTTCTTCCACACCCAGCGGTGACGTGCGAAGGGAGGCAGCACCATTGCTGACAGGGGGCTGGACACGCTGCAGACGCTGAGCGTGGTTTGGGAGAGCGCTCAGAAAAATCAGAAAGTAGAAAAACAACGCACAAAAAAAAGTATTTCCTCTAAGCCCAAGAGAAAATAAACGGGCTCTGATGGCTGCTACCAGACAACTGCAACACGGGTGCCTCTGCAGGAGGCAGAGCCCAGCCTTGCTGCTTGCCCTGTGATTGCTGCGTGCCCCGTGATCGCTGCATTCCCTGCGATGGCTGCATGCCCCGTGCCTGCTGCATGCCCCGTGCTCACCACATGCCCTGCGCCTGCTGCATGCCCCGCAATTGCTGCATGCCCTGCGCTCACCACATGCCCTGCTCACAAATCCACGTGCGGTTTCCAGCGCGGCAGCAGCACTGTGCTTGCTGCTCAGAAATGGAGAAAGGGCGAGGGGCTGGGCAAGACGAGAGCGTAGCAGCCCCCTCCGTTGAGGACACGCAGTGACAGCCAAGCCACGCAGACCGACCCCATTCCAGTCTCCACTGGTGAGCGCGTATTTGGCTTAGATGCGCGGAGAAGATGGCATGTTTTCGCTTGACTACAGGCTTCCTCTGGGGCTCAGTTTAGGGAAATCTGTGATTTAGGGCAGAAAACATTGTGATGTCGCTGTGAATCCTGGCGATCGCATCAAACCCTGTACACAACCGCCCTACAAAGCAGACCCAAGGAAAAGGTTTCCGTGCCAGCTCTGCGCCCGCTGCGTTCACACGCTGCTGACTGCTGGGGCAGCCACTTCCCTTCGCCGTGCCGGAGCAGAACACGACGTTGCCCGTCAGCCACGGGCAAGCGGGAGGCTGGGTCCTGCGGGCAGCAGCATGGCTGCGGGCAGCCCACCACAGGCAGCACCCGCAGCAGGCTCTGTCCAAGAGAGGCAAATGCCAACATGAATCCTTTACCTCCCTGTGGCAGCGATGCTCATGTCGGGCACGTGCTCTGGGTGGGACAAACAAGCAAACCAGGAGATGCAGGGAGGGAGGACAAGGTCACTCTCAGGATTTGGGGCAGATTTTAACTTCCAGGCACTGCATTAAAACGTTCCCATCGCAATACTACGGCAGCTGTACAAGAGCTGGACAGGCTATCATGATGAGGGGGGATATATCTGTTTCAACAGCCGAATTTGGAGCAAAAAGTTGGCTTAACTAAAGCCAGACCCTATGAAATGTAAAGGAGTAGGGCAGCCCCATGAGGAAGGCGGCTAGGCTGTAAAGGACGAGCAGCAAGCGGGGCTCCCTCGCAGGTGCAGAGGGAAGCTCCTGCATTTTAAGTGTACTTAATGTATACTGGCTGTTTAACTTATTAAAGGCTTTTGTACGTTACTGAAAACAAAAATGCTGGCTTTCTGAATTTTAATTGAATTCCTATTTCCAGCCAACACCATACATCACACGTGAGAGGGGAAGAAAAAAATCATCGCTTAAGCAATAAGAAATGTCTTTAACTGCTTTCTAACATAACCGCGTGCCAAAATTACAAGCATGCCAGCCAGAAAGGCCCCGCCAGCAGCCCTGGCTGTGGACAGGCATGCAGGTCCCTCCATCCCATGCACCATTTCAACCCCATAGCAGCCAGAGCTTCAGAGCCCTTCCCCTGATAACATAAAGAAATATTAATTAATGGATCGTTATGTGCAATGCTCATTTGCACTGGCATGCCAACACCAAGCCACACGGAGTGCTGCTGATGTCCCCACGGGCTGGAGCCCACCTTCACCCCCCAGGCAGGTGACTCTCGTTGTTACGATCCAAGCTTTTTCTAAAGAATTGTATTTTATCGGCCTGCTCCGCAGCAGAGAGATGCTGCCACTTGACGTGCGAAGCTGCACCCTGAGATGGATTTGTATGCCAGCGATACAAAAAATGCAGTGGTTTATAATGAGAATTACATCTGATAAATTCTCGACCCCTTCCCAACAGCTCTAGACACCGCTTGAGGGAATATAAACCTGGGTTTAAAGGGTTGCACAGCACTGGATTTGCTGTTTAACAGCAAAACTTGCGTTTCCAGCTCATCCAATTTTTAAAATCAGCCTCACGACAGCTGATGTTTCTTCCTAAATCCTCAGCTTCTGGAATCACGTGATGATGGAAAATCCAGGGCTGGGAGGAAGGCGCCTATTTTAGATGCGAGCTTTTTCCTGTTGGCTACAGGCAGAAAATCTTACAGCTCCCAAACCCACAGCCTCAGCGAAAGCAGCAGATAAATAAAAAGTGGAGACCTTCTTGCCAAATACTACACTTCTTTGTTCTTCTGGTATTTTAACAATATTGCTATGATCTCCAAACTCACCTGAGTTCCCAGGAATTACTTTTTCCCCCGCTCCTGTGATCCAAACAAGTAACCTCGCAAAGCCAGCTGCCAGGAAACCAAGCCAAAGCAGCAAAAAGTGATGACTCAGGTCCCTCAACAAATATTTTACAGAGGTTTAAAAGACCAACTGTAAGATTTCAGGGGTGGGGAAGCGTTCAATTCTTTTTTTTCATGCTGTTTCGTGGTTTTGCATCTTGCCAGGAGCACCATTTCAAATGCCTGGCTACTCCACCGTGCCAGAAAATTTACCTTTTCTTCTCCTTTCCCCCCACCCTGCCCCTGAATGCAAGCCAGGGCTCTCACATAAAGAGTTCCTTATGAGAGCTGGCAACCCTGAACCAGGAGAGGAGACTGCAAGCGTCGGTTTTTCATCAATTAACTGGGTATTACGTTCTCGGCACGCTGACGGCTCCTGGAGAACAAGCCCTGATTTACAGTGGCGCAAGTGGCTCCAGCCAGCTTTCCCCGGGCAGAGGTTTCCACTGAAGTCAATGGGAAACTCTTTCCACCGGATAGAACGGGAGCAAGAGAAGGAGTTATTCCTCCCAGCTTCTTCACACATCATGCTGAGACTGCTAAAAGGCGAACAAAGCCGATGCAATTCCAGTATACAACTGGGCAGACTGGTAAATCATGGGGTAGCTAGCGGCCGCTCCAGCACCACGTAACCCCACTGTTTTGGGGTGAGGGAGGAGGATCGCTGGAAGATGAGCAGAGATGCAAACTGCTGGGGGCTGATATATCCCTCCAAGGCAAAGAGCATCTTCACCCACAGCTCAGCTACAGCGGCCAAACCCGAAGAGGATTCTTCCACCCTGGAAACCCCAGTGCATGGGGCCCGTGCCCCCCCCTCCTCCAGCACAGACTGGCCAGGCACAGGGGTCCCCTGACTGCCCCCCCTCCCTCCCCAAGCAATGGCTTTACAAACTGCACCGGCTTGCCAGCAACCGGCACAGGGTCCCTTGCTGTCCACGAGCGCAGACCCCAGGAGCAAGGATGTGCCCAGGGCAAGACGCGCTGATGCAGCTTTAGATGATCTCATTTCTCTTTAGATCGAGCTCAGAAAGGCAGCGGGGAGGGAAAAACATCACAGCCGGCATCTCAAATACTAGCAGTCGTACAACCCTGCCCACCCTCACATTGCTACAGCACGATGTCTGCAACCTGTTCAAGAGATACAAACTGCGACTCCGACCAAGCAGGTCCTGGGAACAGCGGGGCACATGCCAACAGTGCCGGCGGAGGCAGGCTGCCGGCAAACCCCATCCCTGGGGCGGTGAGGGGTGCCGGGCTCTCGGAAAGGAGCTCCAGGACTGCTTGTCTACTCAAGGCAAGTGCTAAGGGCTGCCTACACCACGGGCAGGTGCAATTCTGGGGACAGCTGGAAGCCTCACTGGGTGCCTTTCCTCCGCCTTATCCCAGCCGGGATGCTCCAGAGGCAACAGCAGAGAAACAAAAACACACATCACTGGGAAATGTATGTCACAGGCTATCACACAGCTGTAACCAAAGCAAATGCAGCATTTCCCCGAGGTTACTCCAGCAAAACATCCTCCACTGACTCAGTTCTTCAAAACAGATCCATTCCACATGTGCCGAGCTTTTGTTCTCAGCCTTCCTCCTCCCATTGCTCCGCTCCCTGCCCCGCAAGGGGCTTCAATGGGATGTGATTTCTGGCCCATAATAAAGCATTTTCTGAGCCCAGAAAAGCACAGCAATATCACACGCTGGCATGAAAGCCCCCAATACCTGGGCTGGCAGGACGAGGCTGATGCTGGAGGTGAGGGGAGCAATATCAGAACTGAGCACCCCTGGGCTGTGCTCGCACTGGCCTGATTGTGATTCCAGCTTCTCCAGCAAGGTTCCAGTGCATCTCCAGGAGGCTTCAAACCTGGGGCTCGAGGTTCACAGGGACCCTCCCAATTCCTTCCCATGAAGCAGCTCAGACTCTCAGGGAGTCAACAGCAAGGACCCAGCCCTTCGGAGACATTTCTGCCACAGAAGCTCAGCTCTCGACTCACCTCTATCTCCTGTTCCACCCTCCTTGCGGTGACCGGCCCTGAAGGGTGTGTTTGCCCACCAAATCCTCCAGCCCCACTGGCTTTAATCCAGCCACTCGCCTAAATTAGGGTTACTCACCCAGAGACTTATTGCATCAGGTCCTCAGGCTGGCGGAGCCGATGGGAAAACACCTCCCCGCCCGCCATCCTCCGAGCACCCTCACGCTGCCGAGCGAAACGCTCCGCTCGGCGCTATCGCAGAGGTCGAGGCATCTTGCTGGGTGCAGAGGAGGAGAGAGGGGCAGCCCATCCAAGAGCATAAACCTTCTCGATCCCCCCCTAAACACGCTGCACGAAGGATATTACCACCAGCTGGAGCAGCATCGGGCTGCAAACAGCTCCCAAAGAAGCCCTTCTGCACTTCCCTGGCCTTCAGCTCGCCAGATCCCCCCCCGCAACTCGATGCTGGAGGAGGAGGAGGAGAGGCGCTTGCGGCAGCTGCCAGGAAAAACCCCTAACAAATGTCCCCAGCTTTGGGGAGCGAAGCCAGCAGGCCCCGGCGTTCCAAGGGAGCCGGCGTTTGCTTGGGGGGGTTCACGCGTCCGGTTGGCATCTTTAGGAGCGGATGCGGATGCACGGAGAGCGGGGACGGACGGGACAACGTTTACACCATGTAGGAACGGAGCGGTCCGGGCCAGGGAAGGGGAGCGTAAAGCGATGGAGGGGCTGTCCCAAAGGGTGGAGGGTCTGTCTCAGAGGTTGGAGGGTCTGATCCAAGGGCTGAAGGGTCTGTCCCAGAGGATGGAGTGTCTGTCCCAGGGGTCGGAGGGTCTGTTCGAGGGGAAGGAGGGTCTGCCCCAGGAGGTGGAGGGCAGAAGGGGCACCACACAACCCCCGGGACAAGCCGATGGGGACACTGCCCTGCAGGTCCCCCCGTCCCCCCCCCGGGGGCCGACACAGGGGTTTATGCTGGCCGGCCAGCACAAACCCTCCCGCCGGCATATCCGAGACCCCCGCCGATGCATTCCCCCCGGCCCAGCTATCGCCACCCACCCGACCCGCGGGGAACGATCCCGCCGTGGGACCGCCTCAACCATCCCCCGGCCAAAACGGCTGACCCTTCTCTTTTCGCCTCCCCCCCCCCCCCCCCTTATCCATCCCGTCCCCCTCCGTTATCCCCACGGCATCCTCGGGGGGCAGCCGGTACTCACCGCGGCGGGCCGGGCCGGGCCGGGCCGAGCAGCTCCCGCGGGCTCAGCACCTCCCCACAGCCGCGCCCGCCGCCCCCCCCCCGCCATCACCGCCCCGGAACGGGGGGGGGGGGGGGGGCGGGCGGTGATGGCGGGGGGCGGGCGGCACGGAAAGGCTGGAAAATTATTTTCCGTGTTATCCACCCAGCTACAATGAAAACAGAACTTTGTTGGCTCGACGTCCCCCCCCCCCCCCCCCTTTCTTTTCACCAAAAAGCACTGTTGGGGGGGGGGGGGGCTGGGGGTTGGTGCCGCCTGGATGCCAGAGGGACACATCCTGCCCGGCTGGTGTGGGTGGGTGCTCTCGGTGCTGGCATCGCTCTGTCTAAACCGGTACAGGGTCAGGATCCTTGTGTCCCGCAGTGCTTTGCCGACGTCGCTTCCCCTGGGGAAAAAGCTGGTTAACCGAGGAAAACGGGCAGGCCCCCGATGCGTGGCCCCCCAGAAGCGGTGGTGGGGAGCCCAAGCCACCGAGCTGGCCGGCATCGCACCTACCCGTCACCCTGCTCGACCCAAGGAGCCGGCATGCTTTCCCTTCCAGCCTGGTACCACCGGGGTTTGCACCCAACATACTATGAGCAGCCTCACCTGAGGCTTGGCAGGCACATCATCAGGCATCGGGGATATTTATGTAGATATTTTTGATATGGAGATAGGGTAATAAGACTGGAAGCCTCCGTCCGAGGCTTCAGATTAAATAAACCATCTTCATTTGTACAGAGCCCTTTCCTATGGGCTCCGTTCATGCTTTTAAAGATCACGGGCAAAATAATCAAGTCCCGTATTTCCCCCGGCCTCTCCTGCAGCTTGAGCTGTTAAAGGCTGAAGAGTTTCAAGGCACCAAGTCAGGTTTCAGCATCGATGAGGTTGTTCCCCCCTCTGCCAGCCCCGTTCCCGTCCTGGCACCCCAGGAGCGGGGCAAGGGATGCAGGATGGGCTCACAGGCCATGAACACTCCTGCCCAGTGCAGGTGACATGACAGGCAACATCCAACTAAGAGCTGAGCCTAGTTTTTAGGAGCAAAACCCTTCCTTCTGTGTAAACCCATCCCGAAACCATCACAGGAAGGGACAAGGTTGTGCCTGAAAGAGGAATTCGGTGGGAGAAGTGGGGTCTGTGCCAGACCTGCCCTCCTACCTCCATGCCTGTGGCTTAAAATGTCACTTTGGGGAATAGCGGGAGAGGCAGCCAATAGTTCATGAATGCCAATGTGCCTGTTTTCTCCAAAGTCAGTTTTTCCTGTGTTTTCTCTCTTACCCAGCATGATGTCATCAAATCACAGCAGGTTCAGCGCTACCTGGAACTGGTTTTAGTGGAGGGCAAAACGGCAGCTGCATTTCCAGCTCTACAAACCAGCAGCCATCGTGTGCAAAAGCCCGGCCCAGCCTGGCTCTGGCTGTTCCCTAGCACAAAATCCAGGCTCCTCACCGCCCTCCAGCAGTTGTTTATTTACAGCAGAGTATTTCTTTCTAAAGATCTGATCTCAGGGGGCAAAATCCCTTCTGTGTGTGAAACCAGTACCAACTAGCTCAGACATTGTCTTCCGGAGACTGCTGGCAGCCTGAAACAATAGGGGTGTGTGGAGCGTCCTGATACATTTCCATTTTTGGACCGCGATAAATCTGAAACCTAATAGTAACAGCTCTAAAAATGGCCCACATTAATTAGCTATTTGGGAATCGGTTTGGTATTCAGCCATCACACACAATCCCCAATGGCCTCACATCTTCCTGCATACCAGAAGATTCATTTCACCCCTCAAAACTGGACAAAGTCTCCAGGTTCCCCTTGGAAACTTTCAGACACGACCGTAAGCTGGAACACAGATGTCAGCAGCACAATGAAAATGGGAAGCACGCTGGGGAAGGGCGGCCCAAAAGTCCCTGGCATTCGATGTAAGAAACAAACTAGGGACCGATTGCATTGTCTTTCATGTACCACTTAATCTACATCTCTGGGTTTTTTTTAAATGCAACCCATGCACTCAAAATACAGAACAGAGCCCGGTTTTAGCCAAAATCGCTGGACTACAGACAACCGCTTCCCATTTTTGGGGTTTTGCTGACACCTGGTGTTCTGGAAAAGATACCGTGACGTCCTGCAAGTCCCTTCCCTGGCTTCCACTGGGATGGATGGCTGCCTTGCAGGCCAGACAGATGTGTGTCTGGGAGCTAATCCTGAATTTGGGGAAAAACCCTGAGAAATGCAGGTCTGCATCTAGATTTCAGAGGCACTCTTTAACATCTCAAGTCAAGAGAAGTGCTGCAGCAGCAGCAGCAGTATTTGTAGCATGCCTTGTTACATTACTGCAAACCTCATGGCATAGATGTACGCTTCCAAACTTCAGGAGTCAGGGCAACTGCAGGGGGGGAAATCTCAGGTCTCATTTATTTTTAAATAGCTCATTTCACTGCAAGGGAAAACAATCCAATGATGTGCTCCAAACCCAAGAGATCTCTCTACAGTGGCTGCTGTACACAAGGCAGCCATTTAGGGTTAGCACCCAAGACCCAGAAAACAACACTGACTTGAAAAGTCAAGCACTCATCAAAGCAGCATTCTCATTTATGCAGTTAAAGCACATTTTTCCCCATCAAAAAAGGAGGAAAAACAATAAACAGGCATGTTTCACACCAGTAAAGGAGGAAAAAAAATTATTGTGACACCTGAACAAATTCAAACGCAGGAGTAGGTGGCATCAGGAGACGATACAATGGAGCTGAACGAAGATCTGTTTGACAGTGATATTTTCTGGTTTTCCCCTGATGCATAGGCCTGTGGTAACAGCAAAAGGCTCTGGCTCTGGTTGCTACCAAAGATGACAAAACGGCCATCACAAAGTGCATTAAGAAGTCCAATCCCAGTACTTTCCTTCTTCATACAGAGTAAAACTCAGCCTCTGTAATTTATGACACATAGTCCTACTAAAATGATGTTTAAAATGCAGGAAAAAATGAATTTTCAGCTCATAGTCTGGACCAAAATGGACTGTTACTGCAAACTCTGTCCAATCTCTTATATTTCCAAAAGAAGTCCTGGGAGACCAGGGCCTGAGAAGACCCCAGCTGACAAACACGCTCACTTTGAAAGCTGTGAAGAGCTGAGGGCATCGAGACATCTTTCGGTACGTGATGACGCTGCCTTTTGTCGCCACACTCTTCCTCTGATGGGCGCTGGGAAGATTTGCATCTGCAAACCAGATCTAAAAATACAGGATGAAAATGAAAGCCACATTTGGTGAAGCTTTTTCTAAATTCTAGTGTTTGAATCTCAGGTACTTGATTACTCCACTGAATTACGGCCTGACAAGGAATTTCACTACCTTTTTTTATTTGTTCTTGTTTTTAAATCCTTTTCAGAGCACAGTTGCTGCAAAATGCATCCCACCTTTACACAACAATGCCAGTATCTCATAGAGTCCAATGCTGATCTTTAAATAAGGACAGTGGCTCCCCCAGGAGTAACAAGCACCTGCTGTCCACATCCTCTGCCCACAGGTTTGCTGGACCAGCATTTCCATCTCATTCCAAATGCCTGCTCTGCCCAAATCAGATCAGTTTGGTCTCCCCAGGCAAACACTGCTGCAAACAAAATTCCATAAATAAATCCACCACAAGGATTAAATATTTACAGCACAAACACGGAAGGAAAACATCATAAGACAAGTTAATAAATAATGAGAATGACGTGGCCATGCTCCTGCAATGCAAACTGGTGTTCCACATGTGTAAGGGGCAGCTGTAGTCCACCTCCTCCGCTGAGCAGCAAACTTGGTGTTTGGGATCTTCTCCCTCCAGTTCCCACAGGTCTAACATCCATTGCCCAGTGACACGTAGGCTTTGGGATTCAGGATAGCAGAGGCTGGAAGGATCTATCATGTGGTCAGCATTTCAAGCTAAGTGACCCCACGCTTCATCTCAAAGAAATTAGTGCAATTGAGTCTTCCAAAAACCCCACAAAGGTCTACAAAACCCCACATGAAAATAGTCAGTAGCACACATCCTCTCACACATAATAGTCAGTTTTCTTACAAATTGTTTTACAAGCTCAGTACTTTAAGGTTCTCACTGACATTTATGGTGACATCAGCCTTTCCATGTTATCACAGTATAAACATTGATCATTTGCAGGCAATGATTTGAAATTTCAGAAGTCCTGAAGTTTCTACTAGGAAACTGAGGCAATTCTGTAGGAAAAGGAGCCTGCTATGAAGCAAACAAAAACACATTTTTTGCCTACCATTTTTTGCCTAAAAATCATAGAGATATTTCACACACAGTTGTACACAATTTTCAAACAGCCTGAGTGCATTTGTAACGGGGACAACAGTTCATAATTTTGTAAATAATTTTAAATTGTCTCCTGGAGGATGTACATTCTTTTATTGGAATACCCGGTAGGTGTTGTTACCTTGATTGAAGATAATTAAATACTCCGCTGGCTTTCTGAATGCCTGAGCAGATGCATCTCATCCTCTTGAAGAGAGTTTCAGTGCTTTTACACCAAGAACACTGCCTGCTCAGCAGCTATTATTTACAGTCTTATATTATAAAATCTCACAAGAAATGAAATGCCACTAAGTGTTCACACTTGGTTCAGCACAACAAAGGAAGACCTAATAGTTACAGTTTTTAATTGTAGTAACTTTGAATTCCTGGGTTCTTCACTGCAATTTTTGAGGGCAGAGGGAGACAGAGAGCAATTCCTAGTCAGGCAAGGACTCTTCTTTGCTAGTAGAAAGAGAAACACAGCCTTGGGTCTTGGCTTGTCAAATTCTCAGCAAGGTCCCTGGGCACTGGATTGTCCCACAGCCTACAATGACAGCAAACATACTTAGGACTAAGTATGGTGAGTGAGGAGGTGGCATGCTGAAGACAGTGGAAGAGGCAGCTTTGGGTTTTCATCAAAGCAGCTCTGACAGTGAGACAGGAGTGAGTTATGGCCATATCTCAGCAACCCAGCAGCTGCCTGCCCCCTGAAATGGACCCACTTATCTAGCTAGGGAGACAGATTAAGGCTTTGAAAAGTCCTTAGGCCACTAGGATCTCAGAAAGCAGAGGAAGAACTGAGTTACACACAAGCAACCTCATTTACATGAGCCATCCTTCTTCATCTACCTCATTTGGTGGAGTCTACCCCAAAGCTGCCCATACTGGGCTTCTACCATGCAAAGGAGAGTGCCCCAAGGAGTCAAAGGGACTGTGCTGTGCCCAGCAATCTGAGGGGCCCCAAGCTCCAGCCAGGACCAGAAACATTCCTCAGTGGTTGCTCGCAGGCTGCTCTTGCTATCAGGGAAGGCTGAGCCTATTTTGGGCCAAAGATACAGCTCAAGTAGGAGAAGACACCTGGCTCTGGGACCTGTGTTATCAGAAAGTTATCAGAGGCACTCTTGGAAGAGTCAATTTTCAAATGAGTGAAGGATGAGTGGGTCTTTCCTACAAGAGGTTTCTAGTGGAGTTTGATACACAGGGTTTGGAGAAGCAACGACAACCAAAGAATGGGAAAAATCAGGTGTTCAAGTATCTGCAAGATACGGATCCCAGGACAGAGCGGGACAGGGCAGGAATGTATCGCAGAAGTGCCATCAGATGTAATGGGAGAAAGAAAACTTACAGGAAAAAATGCGGCCAACTGGGTCTTCATTTTTACCTCATTTAAAGCCAGTAAGCTTTTCAGTCCCTTTCTCCCAGGACTTTCTGAGGGGGTGGAGCTGGCCTAGAAAACCCTTGGCTTACCTGGCTTGCATCTGTGTCCCCTGCAATACCCTATTCCATGCCAGCTAAACCAGGGCAGCAGGCCAGCATGGGTCATGTCTGTCCCAAGACTGGTCACCCTGACTTCCCCTTGCTGAGCCGATACCCAGCAAGAGAGCTCCGTGATACCTGCTCACCTTATGAATTGAATTTCCGGGCACTTGGCAAGCTCCTCTGCTAGTTTTGTGGCTCCACGGGTGCCAATGCGATTTTTCTCCAGACTGTTTTAGAAACAAAAACAGAGTTTTAAAATCCAAAACCAAATCAAGAGTGGAAAACAGCTGAATAATCACTGGCTCCTTCTCCTGTCCCAGAAGAGTTACACTTTTGCACAAGTACTGCAATGCCATACAACTTACATCAGCCTCTTCTTTATGACCGTGGCTCTATTTACGCAAGAGGCACGTATGCATTGCTCCCTATGTCCTCCTTCTACAACAGGACTTCTAAGCAGATCTCTTGCCCTTGGAGCACTCTAAGAGTTCCCACTGCAAACTTGGTGCCAAAAAATGCTAGTAACAACTCCTCCTGCTTCAGACACAACCTTCCTGCTTGTACCTGTAAAACAGCCAGGCTTTACTATGTAGTTTCCCTGCCCAAGACAAACAAAACTCAGTTCGTGACCCTACGACCCACAGACTAATATTTTCATACAGCCAAGAGACGGAAGAAACACACCATGTATTCCAAAGGGTCAAGGGGAGGAAAACTCCATGAACAGTTCTTGAGCAGATGACAGCCTCTCCCTTGGAACAGCACTGGGCTGTGACGCCACCAGGCCAGTGCATAAACTGGTGACATCAACCCCAGCTGCTGGTTGCACTGCAGATCTGGCACAGGAGCTGCATATCTGAGCTTCCTGTGAGCTCCTATGGCCCAACACCCACAACTGGGCTGCTCCATCCTGGGGATGGATCGCTTGCCTTGTTGCAGGTTTTCACAAAGGAAAGCTCTCTGAGCACGATACCCATCTACATCATCCCAGGCACTGAAGAGAAGAAAAAGCTTGCAGGAAGCAGCTCACCTGAGGTCATTAGATGATACGACTTATGCCCTAGAAATACCAGTTTGTCTTCCCTGACTCAAACAGGAGGCCTTCACAGACTAGCTTCTGCTTAGATACCTACACTGCAAACACCTTAAAGAAAAAGTGCCTCTGTACGTTGTCTACAAGGCTGGCCCTTGGTGCATACGGCAAGAATGCTAAGCAAGAATTTGAACTGCAAAAGCTTATCTGTTGTTCTTAACATCTGTCCCCTTTTTGGAAGTGCTGTGGTTGCAGGCTCAACAACAGAAAAAAAGTTTTCTTCCTGGGGTTGCTCTCAGGGCTGTACTCACTCTAACATCTTCAGCTTTTCCATCCCCAGGAGAGCACGGGCCAACTCTCGGGCTCCTCCATCTCCAAGGGCATTCCAAGACAGTCTAAGACAGACAACAAATCCCAACTGTGAGTCAGTTGATAAACCCAAGGGGAACAACAGCAGTGCTATGGTACTACCCCCTCATAGATTAGCTGGTTTACAAAAGCTTACCCTCTTATCATGGCAGGTAAACATTCCCCTGCTTCATTTTGAGGCATTTCCTCAGTTTTACCACATATGTCCATGTATGGTAAGACACCAGGGAGTGTCATCACAGAGCTTAGAGACAGTGGCCTGTGCCCTCTGGAGTCCTGCAGGCCCAGGGAATGAGATGCGAAAGATGGAAATGACTGCAGAGCACACAGCTTTACCCCAGGACAACTCCTCCTTGTGCTGATGGTGTTAAACCATTGCAGCAGCTAAGGTGCTGCTCCGACCTGCTCTTAAAGCTGCCTTTTGACTCTGAACTCTTTCAAAGGATAGCTTACAGGGCTTTTGAAAGGCTGCGTTTTTCATTTTCTGGTGCATTAGCAAGTGAGAAAATTCTTCAGATCCTTTCTTTGCCACTGGCTGAACAGCCTGGCCATTTCCCTCTCACCTGGAAAACAGAAACCTAGCACAGCACCATCAGTGCTTCACCATAATACTCAGCTGGGGCCACCCCACAAAGCCATACCTTTACCCAAGTCTGAGGAACTCCAGAATTTCTGTATCATGTGTAGGACTGTTGTGGTTTAACTCCAGCTAGCAACGAAGAAAAAGCAGGACAGGATCCAGCTTAAGAATTAGGGCCATCCACCAAACAAGTTCACAGCCTGTTCTGGGATTTCATGGGTACCAGCATATTGCTTGCTGTGTCACTCAGATTTCCCAATGACAGAACTCACATATGCCTCCGCTGACAAGACAAGACTCCCAACACTACTATTAAAGGAGAATCTGCCTATCTGTTAGTAATTCAGGAGTAGTAACTCCCCACATGGTTAACTAGTCTTAGTGCCATGCTGCAAGCGACACACGTATGCACTGAATATTGCTTTACTCATCCCATTGTTCCACTGGATTATTGACAGACCTTTCATGGGTCTGGCAATAAAATCCTGGCTTTGACCTAATGCCCTGAGTCCTAAGAGATCTGTGATCTCCACACAAATACCTTCTGGGGGAGGGAGAGGAAAGTCTGGTGGGCTTATGACCCATGCATCATTTTCCCCAAACCATCTGTAAGTACTTTGCAGAACTGAGGCATGTAAGAGAAGCATGACAATCAGGTGTCACCCAGCTGGCCACAGCAGAGATGACTGGAGAGCCTAGGTCTCACAGATCTATATCCTGATAGAGGAGTGATCTCAGCGTAGCAGGTCTGTACCTGCCAGCACCTCAGGCAGTGTTAGTCTTCATTAAACCAACAGTAGCTCAGGATTGATGAGACTGCTGCTGACTCCATGGGATCTTATGTACTACAATTAAAGTTAAGGTCCCTTTAGTGCAATGGGGCAAATTGCTTTTAAAAAGACGTAAGCTGGAGCATGTTCCTGGCAGGCTGCTTGCTGAGGTTCTCTTGGGCAGGTGAAGACATGTCAGTAGTTAGCCCATCTATGCTGTTTATCGAAAACACGTTAAACATCCACACATCACAGCAACCCCTTTTATTCCAGTGTGGAGAGCGAGATTGCAGCTGGTGGCACACCCTGATCATCTACAGGCTGAATTCACTTTGCTTTGAGCTCTCAATTCAGCCTCTACAATTACACAGAGAAGCTCCTGCTCTGCTCTGAGAGCCAACTGTGGCCATCTTGTAAAAAAATGGAGGCAAGACTTGGACCATGGAGAACAAGATGCAGAATCTGTCCTGCCTCGCAAAGCAGATGCTGAAAGACCAAGGATAATGGGCAGAGTTTGAAGATGAGTATTTTCCTCCATATTCTGTTCAGCTCTTTACATTCAGCTTCCAATAAGTTGCTAGTTATACCAGGAAATTTTTAGGAGTAAATTGAGTTAATTAGTAAATTACTAGTAAATTTATCACTAAGAATTACTTAGTGGTACGTATCAGTAAGTATTTAGCAGGATCAGAAGTACACTGCAGTTGAAAACCGGAGCAGACATTAAACCAAGAGTGACCTGTATGTTGAAGGGTCTCCCCATCCATTCCCACACTCACATTATCTCCTCCATGGAAGGACATTGTCGGAAGCCGTGAGAAAGTGATTTTGAAGCATCATCAGTGACTCCACAGAGTTTCAAGCTGAAGCAGCAGGGAGAGAAAAAACAGAGGGCACAATGTGCTGGTGCCAGAAACAGTGGGGAATACGGCACCAGCATCAGCACCGTCTGCTGCACTCCTGCCCTGGCAATGCTACAAACAAAGCCAGCCATGCTCTGCCCCAGCAGCCTTCAGGGCCCTGGTACTCACTCGATCTTCCGGAGGTGTTCAAAGCATGGCAGCCCCTCGGACAGGGCATGGATACTCCCTTCCCCAAGGTCATTTTCTGATAAACTGTAAGAGTAGTAGAGAAGCTTTGAGTTGCCACAGAAAAAGCAGGTACAGTCAGAGAAAAGCCACAACCGAAACATAACTATGTGAATTAGCAAGTCAATAACTAGAACCCAGACTAAGTGAGGACTCTAGACAGCAGGGACAAGCCAGATCGGCACATGGCACCTTAGGGTCAACTCCTTGCTTGGTAAAATGGAAATGACAGCCCTGCTCTAACTTGCAATGTAAGTTCATTCAGCAGTGAATTGCTTGCAGACACTAATGTGGGGTTATATCAACAGCCAGAAAGACGGACAGACCTGCAGCACATCATGTGTTGCATGTGAAACTGGAAATAACAAGATATACTGGAGTTAATGACTGGTGTGACTTGAGAGGAAATGACGGTAAGGGAGATCGAGAAGAAGACATGGCTCTCAAAGACTCAGGGCGCAGCAGTAACTGCCTTCCAGCCTTTATCAGGGTGTGCTGCTCTGTTCTCATCTACCAGCAAACACAAGCCATGGCAATACCTCTGCTGCTCTCACATCTCTCACACTTCAATGACCAATAACCTAATTCATGTTGTTATCTAAGACTAGACTAGAATAGAATAGCATAGAATAACTTCAGTTGGAAGGGACCTACAGTGATCATCTAGTCCAACTGGCTGACCAATTCAGGGCTGACCAAAACCTAAAGCATGTTGTTAAGGGCATTGTTCAAATAATAAACAAATAAATAACAATAATAAAACACATAACAAACTTATCACAATAAACACATAACAAAGAACAGTAGCATCAAGGATGCAGCAGAGTTAATTCACATCACTTCCATTCTTTCAGTTCCATATTCAGAAATTCTACTGCTCCCCAGGTTACTGCATACAGTAGTTCAAAGGCACACGGCTACACGAAGCTTTGCAAACAGCACTGGCAGACAAGGTTTAACATCTAAAATGATCCAAGCCACCCCACAGGCAGTGCACTGCAGTGATGTTCAGAGAGTGTCTCCTCTCATCCTACAAAAAGTGTCTAGGACGGGTGGAGTGATTGCCCTCTGCAGAGTCACCCTGAGCATGGAAAAAGCCTACTTGACAGCCTCAGGCCTGTGAGCTGAAATGATTCCCACCTGCAGAGTGATACCAGTCCATACGTTTGGCACCATCCCAAGTGCCCCTGCCATGGCCTACCTTATCTCTTCTAGCAGCCCACACTCCACCAGGGCTCTGGCCAGCTCCATCCCTCCTGCTGGCCCAATGTTGTTGTTCTGCAAGCTAACAAAAGAAACATAAGCATTGGAGGATTATTTTAGAATAAAGCTGTAACAAAAGCTCATATTTAACTTGCTAGGAAGGTAACCACTACATCTTCTGAATGAGCACCCAGTGCTGGTAATAACCTGGGACCCTTGTAGATTAGTCTTAACGAAGGGGCCTGGAAAACAGGGAGGCAACAGTGGGGGCCAGCAATGTGGCTAGCATGTCACATGGCTCCTGCTGCTGCCAGTGACACCTGGGCTAAGGACATGCAAGTCCAGTGGATTTGCCGATGCTCACAACAAAGGAGCACTGTCAGCCAGTTGTTGCAAAAGCAAAGGCAGCATAGCACCACCGGGAGTCTGTCTCCAGCTCTGTGCACATGGGATCAGTTTGAGATGAGTGAGCAACGGCCTTAAGAACAAAGAGTGGATGTGACCTCATGTCTGCAGATTTCCCAACACCTTTCCAGTGAGACAAGAACCTATCCAGAGGATGGAAGTCTCCCACCACTGGGATTTCTCATCTAAGATATCTTTTGATGATACCTTAGACACAGGTTGAAAAACATACCACTAGGCTAACTGAGCTCAGTGAGCTCTTCCAGCTCACCAATTTCTTGCTTTGCTACTGTAAAAAAGTATGAGAACGTCCTACATGTTAGAGCCCTGGAAAGACTCCCATAAAAGGTTTAAAAATATAATACTACTGAGTTCAGGGGGAAAAATGACTTGGAAGTGCCTGCACAAAACAGTGAGGGACTACAAAAGGTGCTCATATTTATGCTTACATTACACCAGAACAAGAGGACAGCCACAGGCATTAGGAGCTAACATACTCAAAACCAATTTTAAGGGTTATTTTAATGTATATACAGTGCCTGGTTCATCTCTAAAGTTAACGCTGCAAGAGATTATGCGAGAATAGTTGATATGACTTGGAGCAACAGAGTAACTGTGGAGGGTTTCTCAATCCTGAGACACTTAAAATAATGTCTAAACAGGAGACCAGTGCACCACTGCAGTCTACGCCTTTTTCCATGCCTTCTTTCAACCATCCCACATATTCCCAGGATATCCAGCTTTCCTGGGGCAGAGGCTGACACTTACTGCAGGACCCTGAGATTGGTCATGTGAGGCAGACAGAGGGCAAGTTTCACTGCTGTCCTGTCTCCAAAAACATTCCTTGACAGTCTGGAAGGAGCAGAAATGAAATGTTACTGACAGTGAACTACAGAGCCTCATTCCTCACCTGTGTGTCACCCACATGTATCTGTGACCTCCATTCCATGTGTATGGGACTATGCTGAAAGGAACTAATGTCCATGATTCAAAGAACACTAGGAATGGGAGGAAAGAACAACGAGGTTTTGTAATCCTGCAGTAGGAGTTAAACAGGGAAGTAAAACTGACTTCCACTTCTCAGGAGCACGCTGATCTCCCTTCCTGACTAAGGCTTTCCTGAGCTGAAATTACACCAAAATTGCACTTTTTAATACGTGCCCTTAGTCCGGTATGCTGTAATCTGAAGGTTATATGAATAGCTCCAGCATTTTAACTGTAACAGAAATAACTTTTTCTGATTTGGTATTTTTTTTTATTATTTTATTTCTTTAATATGGCAGTGACACGTTTGTTCTATAAACCAGTCTGCAATGGAATAACTGATAATAAATCTGGCCGAGTAAAGCCTCTATCTGTCATCTTCCCTCCATCTTTGCAGCCATATAGATTGATGCTGATTTCTTAGGCAACACAGGCACTGCACAGCCCATATGCCTGTGACTGCTATTAAACAGCAGATTTCATCTCTTCCCCACTGATGCAGTCTGTATGCTTCTTGGGAATCTCCAAAAGATTACAGTGAACAAGCAATCCCCAAACCTCCCAAACCCAGCACCACACATCCCATGTAGCTATGAGTTTTTACCCTGCACTCATAAGAATCAGTGGCAGAAATGGTTTTGGCTTTACTGGAGCCAGATTAGATGTGGTTTCTTTGCCTTGATTTTGCCCAGCTTCCTGAAGGGACTTTGGAAATGACACACTTACAGTAACTCCTCGATGTGCTTGCAATAGGCAAGAGCTTCCATCAGCTTTTCCCCTCCAGCAGGACTAGGACTGTTCCCTGAAAGGCTAAAATAAGCATGAAAGACTCTCAGTGACTGAGTAAGAACCAGAACATACCAGCTTAAGATATTTCACTGTTTGCCTGACATGATGGGAATCTTGGGTCACTGCATCAATGGGCTATATAGGGCTGCAGTGGTGTGTTCAGAGACACAGGCCTCTGGAAAACGGCCTGGGGATTTGTAGTGTTTTTTTGTCAAGTACTGAGTCACTCCTGCCCCTGCAGGTACTGGGGGGGAAGGAACAGTTTTCCCTCTCCCAGACAGAACTGGGGATTTCCTTTTCTTGTTTAAGTAATTTCCAGGGTTTTATTTCAAAAAATCATGAGGCATACCCCAGAGCTGAGCCTAACAAACAGCCTGCATGCTCAAATTTCTGTTCCCTTAGAGAAGGGCCAGTTTGAATTCATATCTCTCAGAGAGAGCCTTGTCTAGAGACTGTGTCCTCGTTTTGACAAATTCTCAATTTCACCTCTATATCCACTAGTAAAAGAAAGCAGTGTAGCAACACTGGGGCCCACCACGTTGGGAACCCTACATAGCCCGAGGGAAGGTGCTGCGTGGATCTGAGACTTGTATGATTCCCCACAAGCTTGCAGATTTACTTTCCAGGACACAACTGAGCCAGAGATCTCTCCATTCAAACAGCTAGCGAAGGCTGGCAAATGCCCACTGCTGTGTCTGGGGGTGACTCCACAAGGACATGGCTGTAAACTTCACTCTCTGAGAGTCTCTGCACTGGCAGAAAGAGTCATTGCCAGTCCCAGCTGTACATGGGAGGGCAGCAGAGGGAACACCTTCCATTGGTTTGGTAGACTTTATATCACATCTTCAATGACATTGAAAACTGGAACATGGAACACTGTATAAATGAAGGTGGCAAAGGGCTTCTTATGCAGGTTTTCCCACCAACTGTGACCATAACTGAAATCGCTGCAAATGAAACAAAGGGACTCACTCGATTCTCTTCAGGTTCTGCATTTCCAGCAGGACAGTAGCTAAATTCATCAGGCCTGGATCTCCAATGTTGTTGTGGCTTAAACTTTAAAAAAAGAGAAGAAAGGCTGTGTTGTAAAGGAAAATGCTAAGCACCAGGCAAAGTATGAGATCTTACTTAATGTCTCCCATCTGCTGGATGACACCTCTGACCTTGGCAGCAGAATCAAAAGAGCTGCTTATCTCAACTACCTCATGAAAGACTAATAACTGTGAATAAGGCATTAAAAAAATTTGCAAAGAACAATCAAAATCACTGGATCTTGTTAATAGGTGGGAAATTACTTCAGCCAGAATACCAAGACAGGCAACAGGTCGTTATTATTTTCCAAACTACTACACTGGAGAATGTACATCATCTGGCTAAACAGAGGAAAAAAAGCAGAGCAAGCCTGCGGTTGGCTCTAGATTCAGATCTTTTCAGAGTGGGGAATTACTGGGTCTAAGGCTTTCCCAGGAGAGAAGGGGACCTCTGGCCCTGTTCTGGATTCCAGGGAAGATTTACATCCAGGGGCTGTTTAATCCATTTTCTACATGACTGCAGCAGAGTGGGGTTAGACCAAATTCTCCTCTTCTGAACATCAAGCTCCAATTTCCTCTAGCCCAAAGTACCTCATATGTGAGC
This sequence comes from Astur gentilis, assembly GCF_929443795.1. Taxonomy (NCBI): domain Eukaryota; kingdom Metazoa; phylum Chordata; class Aves; order Accipitriformes; family Accipitridae; genus Astur; species Astur gentilis. Next base: position 9,638,138 of record NC_064886.1, read on the forward strand.
ATTTTGTAACCTCCCTGTTTTTGTTACAACATCGTGTATAAGCACATCTGGGTCTCTACAAATGTTGACACTAGTGGTCACCTCTGCTGATGAAAGACTGCAAGAAAGAAGAAACTTACTTGATTTCCTCCATGTAGTGCATATTCCTCAAGGCTTCTGTGAGTCTGGAGCAGCCATCATTACTAATATTGTTATGGTTCAAGCTGGAAACAACATCCCCAGGAAAATGGACATTAAGATCCTGTTATTCAGTATCACAAGCCGGGCTAGGGGCAAGCTGCAGTTACATACTTACATAAGCCTTTTCAGAGATGGCATTTCACGAAATCCCAGCACAAGCTTAGGAATGGCAGCACTGCTGAGTTCCATGTAGCCCAGGCTAAAAGATGAATAACACAGGAACAACTAACTACCCACAGGCAGTCATGCGAGCACTCAGAGCACAGGAGAGCAGAAAAAAGGTGGAAGAGAAGTGGGAGTGTATTCTAGTCCCTGTGAATAGTTTTCAATTTTGTTCGCTAAGGCAATTCTACTGGACGTGTTTGGATCCTGATAAAATACCAAGAGAATCCCAAACCTCTGGAGCAAGAAGCCAGCCTGTCATGGAGCAAGGTGCCACTGTGACCACAAGATGGCAGAGCTCTCACAACAGCAGCACACACGGTCCAGTGGCACTTGGTAACAGAACCCTGCCTCACATGTAGGTGCCTGGAAAAGCCATCTCTGTGTGCAGGCCACGTGACGATCCTCCCTGAGTAAAATGCTGGCTCTGGGATTGCTGCACGGGAAACACTGCCTCCCAGCTGGGAAAAGATCCATGCAAAAACCGCTACCAAAACACTTGATTTCTCCACTGGACATTCCCTGCCACAGACTACTGATCTCTATCTCTCTCACTCGTTGTTCACTGCAAATAAAAAGGAATTGTTGCTTCTTCTCTATCTGAAGTCCTCCAGCCATCAGGAAAACTACATCTGTCCACAGCAGAGGCAGAAGAGAGGCTGCAGTTAACTAAAGCTTCTGGAAAGACCCGACAGACTCTGGACAGCCTGGTAACAACACACTCACTTGAGCTCTTCAATGGCCTGGCAATTCTGCAAGCCTGTGATCAAGTAATCAATTCCAGTTGGCATAATACTGCTAGAGGTCAGCCTGCAAAACAGCAAGGATCAAATAAGGTCAGGTCTCAGCACACTTAGAGAGAGGAGTTTACTTCACTGACAGACAAACTGCCCCATCCCAAACCCCAGCCAGCACAGACATCAGAGACCAGTAAATTTGAGAGATTTCCACACCTCCCATGCACAGGACTACAAGGACGAGGTAGTTCAGAGATGTTCATCTGATGTACATGTACCAAACAGCACAGTCCCTGCCTGGGCCAACCAACTCCCAGCATTTCACTGGGCAGAGATGGCCTTTATAAGCCTGTCTCTCACTTACAGGCAGTTGAAGAGGGCTGTGAAAAGGGCTGAATGCTATTCATACCAGAAAACCCTCTTTTAAACAGTAGGGTAGTATAAACTTACCTACAATGTAAACAAGACCCAAGGTCTCAGTCTCAAATTGCTTTCACTTCAAAAAAGGGGAGAGGAAAAACCCTCAAGACATGCACATGGTGCCCCTATAACCACCTTCAGCATGAACTGCAGAGAGCTGTTGAGTTTACAACCTAGACAAGTCTCAGGAGAGATCACAGAGCTCATGGCCATATTCCAGACAAACAGTGTTTCAGAGAGGATCAGGGCGAGGCACAGGGTTGAGCAAACGACAAAGATGTGGAAAAGACCACAGCTGGGGACATACCCAAACTTCTTCAGCTCTGGAAGAGGTAGCAAAATCCTGACTAGCATTTCTGCTTCATCATTGTGGAGCTCAACATGAGACCATCTGCAAGAACAGAACAACAGATCTGGGCTATGTCCACTGATGACAAAAGGTCTGTATCAAGCCCACAACTAAAACATAGTGGTGCTGGGACATTGAAGAAGTGTCACGACATTGATACTTGGCGAGGTCCCATGGGACCTCCTAGCCATGACAAGAGACGACAGGTTATCTGGGCACAGGGGAGAGATTTAAATGCCTTCAAATACCCCAGGAAGCCACTCGGTCTATGGGTCTTTTCTATTTTCCATCCAAACACTCTAAGTAGGGGATCCAGAGGGCAAGGACTGCAACCTTGCACTGGCCTCTCCCCTGCCGTGTGCACTCTTGCACACACAAAGTCAAGCTACTACCTTCCCCCAAAAATTGTCTACAATGCCTGTCAACTCACGTCAATTCCTGAAGCTGAGCACATTTTTCAAGAACCCTTTGGTAGAAGCAAGCATGCTTGAATCCTGGCTTGTACAGATGCAATCTGCAGGATACAAACACACAACGCAACTGTCAGTGATGATCAGCAGACACCCACTGCAGCGTCTGGTGCCCCTTAGGGGCAGGCTGAGGAACAGATCAGAGCTTTGCAAGTGCCCTCCCTGGCCTCTCCTGCTATGTCCCATCTACACCACAGTCCACTATAGAGAAACACAGCCCATCCCCAATGACACGAGAAGACAGTTGCCACCTTCTTCAGCTACACAAAGGGAAAAAGACACTAAGGCTGTTCTCTGTCTATACATTCATGCAGAAGCCAGCATGTCTTAAGTCTTCAAAGTGCTCATGTCTCCTGAGTGTTCCTGGTCCTGTGGGGAAGGTAGGTAGATTTTTTTACCTCATGCAGGTCCAGTATGGGCCTGGAGGAGGGTGGCCCAAAAGACACGTGAATAATGTTCCTTCCGGACATGTGGCACAGAGGCACTCTGAGACTGAACCCATGGAGACTAGAGCCTCAGACACTCTGAAGATGTTTTTCATACCATGATGAATTTCAGAACAAGCAGAAAATAAGGACAAATAGTCACTTTCTCACCTGCTAACGACTGATTCCACCTTCTCCAGGCAGTGTGGGAACTTTACACCTAATTGGAAGAGGGTTTTATCTTTACGTATCCTGGAAAGGTAGAGATTAGAGAACACCATAAGCCTATGAACTCTTGAGGGAGAGCAAATGCTGTTTTCCAGGAGAAAACTCGGGACTGGATGGCACAGGACTATGCTGGTGCATGAATCCTAACCACCCATCTCTGAAGAAGTCTGCAATATTTAAACTAGTTCCAAAGCCAACCTAATCTGGGCACCTTTTCTCCCAAGGGAGACCAGGAACATGGTCTCCTTTCTGCTACACCTACTAAGGTGTGCAACCACAAACTTTCTAAGCACTTCTACCCACCAGACATTTGGGTCAAACTTGCTTCAAGTTGGCTAATGGCTTACAAATGCACTGGAGACAGAGAATAAAGAACAGATGAGCAAGTTCTGGCTCCAATCCCATGTCCTTAAAAGTATCAGGCTAAAAGAAAATATCTGAAAGTTACCAGAACTTGAGCTGCTACTTACATAATCTCAGTTATGTTTCCACAGGCCTGGACAGCCAGCTCCAGAAGGTTCGTGATGCTTTCTTCACCTACCCATGGCTCCTCTATGCTGCAAAGCAGAATATAGGCACCTTTGCTTTATTCACGTGCATGGATCCATCTCTGCCTCTGTCAGCTCAGTGCACAGATAGGCTGCTTTGCTCATCAGAGTAAGGTCTACATAGGAAAGAGGGTGCAAACTGGGAACAGAGAAGCAGCCCAGCTCCCCTGCAGAGGAGGACACAACATCAACTTCCCTCCTCCCTGCCTACCACTGACAGCAATGAGAGGGAGCCTGGCCCTTGTGTTCTAATGCAACACATTTTGGAGAAGTGAAGAATTTGTTACCCAGGTGAACTGTGGGATGCTCTGGCAAGGACATAGGAATGTATTCACCAGAATTAGCAGCCTTCTTTGTAAAGCAGGTAGAGTTTTGCAGAAGCAGCACAGTTTATGGCCACAGCTTTACATGATGCTCGGTAGAAATCAAGGAGATAAAGCCGAAATACCAGTAACTTAGAGTCACCCATAGGAATTTCTCAGGCCAATGCTACCTATCTTTGGAAAAAGCACAGTTCACTTTTGGTTTTGATGAAAGGAGATCTTAGATGATCAGACCAGCCTCAGACCTAAAACGGCAGTGACACAGTACCTGATTTTCAGAGGACCCGGATTTTTCCTCAGTGAATGCAGAAGCCTTTCTGCAGCTTGGACTGTCATGTTGTTATTTGAGGATCTAGAACCAAAGGTCATTGTAATGAACGGCTTGCAAACAAGCCCACCCAAATAGGTCCAAGCAGCCATTAACTCACATGTACTCTGTCAGACCAGTACACTTCTCCAGGAGCAAGCACAACTTTTCCAAGTGCTCTGGCTGAAAGTTGCATTCTGAGAGTCTGAAAGGATGTGAAAGACAACAGTCTTAGTTCCTTACAAACAGTTCAGGCTTTCTGACCCAGAAATCTCAGGCATCACACCCTTTCCCCACAGAGAAAGAAGGACGGCACCAAAACTTTAAATGCCTTGCAGGGCTTCCAAAAAAGATTGTGACAACACTTCAAAAGCATCTGTTGAGATGTTCTGATACAGCATATGTGTATGCTAATGGTGCAGCTTTTTGCAGCACCCTGTCCTGTGACAGGGACTGTAGGCATGCCTACAGGTTCCTAGGTGAGGAACAGTCAGTGGGGAAGCAGTGAGAGAAAGGGATGTGGGATTCTCTGTGACGTGAGAAAGCTCTTCTCAGAAGGTGAACCAAAGGAAATGTATTATCTATTAGTGTTAAATATCACCATGCCAGGAGCTAGGGGCTGCAAGAGGTTTTGTCTGCCTTGTCCCTAGAAAAAGGACACCTCCTTTGTCAAAGAAATCACACAAAAAAAATCTGTACCATTACCTCAAAATCTTTCTCCTATCATCTCTGCTTGTCAACTTGATGATTAAAGTTGCTTTGGAGCACAAACTGCACAGAGAAGACATGAGAGTGTAAGATTTGGAGGGAAAATGACAATTTTTCCCAGTGGTCAGAATTTAACAATACATCAAAGTGCACAAAGCAACACAGCCCAGCAGTGACAGAGGTACCTGGCCCAGGTCACCTCTCCCTACAATAAACCAGCCCAGGGAAATGCTTCAATAGGGTTTTGCTAATGCTAAATTGGCATAAGGCAGCACTGGTGGTTGGAGAAGCAATCCTGATCTGCCCTGCTTTTGTCTGCCTCCTTTTGTCTCTGCCAAGCTCTGGGGAGACCTAAAACAGGAAACTGATCTGCTTTAAAATAGTGCAGCCAAAACATTCAGCACTCACATTTAACTGCAGGAATTAATGGAAGTGACCCTGGTTAAATTTGGTTCATGACAGACCAACTGGTCTATGTGAGCATAAACACTGATAAGGTCAGATCTGCAGCATGGCCCAGCCTTGTGACAAGCAGTTCATGCCAGTGCAACAAGCCCAGAACCTCTTTTTTCCAGAGAGGAAAGGAGATAAAGACACAAATCCAAGTAAAGAACATCGGAAATTGCTTTCAACAGACTCACTCTGAAACCTGTGTCTTTATACACAAAAATGACTTGGCCCTGTGGAATAACAGTTCTGCTAGCTTCCTCCTTGGCAGCTATGTTTGGCCAGTAGAAACGGACATAAACAAAAGCTTTGCATGCACGTATACATAAAGATAGTTGAAAACATGGCCCTCATCATTATTACCTGAAGATAAAAAGCTTTATGATAATTAAGAGAAAAACATGCAGGGAAGAATCAGAAATTAGTGAGGAGAAAGACACACCTAACTTGAACTTCAGTAGTATTTCCAGATGTGGCAAAGGCATTTATGAGATGCAGAACTCCATCCTGAGAAATCCTATTATGGCTGAGACTGCACAGAAGAGAAGGAAGGTTTTTCAGGTGTTAAGATTCAGGGTTGTCCCCAGGCTCCTCAGCCACAGAGGTGAAATTCAAGTTGGCACCAAAGGCAGAGCAGTTTGTGGGGTGCTGGGCCCCTTCAGCTGTGCTAAATGTACCAAACCCCTCCAAGACACAGCGCTGATGACGTGGGTGACACAGCCAACTTCCAGCTTGCACTCCAACTGCTGGAGTAGTTGCTTCCCCAGCAAAAAGGGATGGGAAGAGGCTGGCATGGGGCACAGCTAAGCTCACAGCACCTACAGGCCTTGAGTTATTCAAAGAAGACAACGTAACCAGAAGTGATGAACGGAAAACTCAGGGGACTGGGTCAACTTCTGTCACACTACCCCGCTCTTGGCCTTGTTATCTCCTGCTGATGCTAACAGAAAGACTTTTACTTACTTCAGCAAGTTTTGGGTCAGACCCTGAGTCACCCTGGCCTGGAGGTCTTGAGCTGTGGTCTCCCAAGCAAGTGGGAGTGGGCAAGAAGCATGAAACCAGCTTCAGGGAGGATCACATGAACACGTTTCTGCTAGGGCACCTCAGATTCACAGTATGTTTTCTTACTTGAGGGAACAGGTAACAGGCACTTGATGCAAGTGGTCCAAGAGGCACCTCAGGCCTTCATCACCCAGCTGATTCCTGGAGAGACTGAAAGGTAAAAGAACAAGGTGGCCAACTAAAACTCAGCCTTTTAAGCAGCAATGCTCCTCTGAGAAGCTTTGAAGAAAAAAGCCAAACTTCCTGGACTTAAATCCCAGCTCACCCATTACAGGTCTGTCTAAAACAAACTGCTGCCCTACAAAACTACCTCATGTGTAAGCTCCAGAGCAAGCTCAAATGAAGAGCTCTGAACACAAGCTCAGAGCAGAGCTCAGATGAAGCAACAAATGCCTCAAAACAGCCACAGAGTGAAAATCCCAAGAAAGTCATCCCACCAGCTCAAGCCCTCTTAAAATATATGTATAAAGGACCTGTATGATTACTAACCAGTTTTGTTTCTAAATAGCCTGAACGAGCACACGTACACATGCAGACAGGCTGGGAAACACCAGGCAATGCTGAACCATGCCAACCCAGCTCTCCCTCAGTGACTCCTGTTCAAGGTCATGGTAACAAACCAAGCCCCACTTACTCTACTTCTGCCAGCCACCCATGCTGTTCCAGGACTCTGCAGAGCTCATCTATCTGCCCTTGACCAATGGCACAGTCCGTCAGCCTGCATATGAGACAGCAAGAGAGTTAAAGCATGGCCGGCAACCAGGCTCAGCCTGAGCAATGACAGCTGCCCACCAGAAGTTGCATTTTTACACCAGCCTCCATGCAACTTTCACTGAGATGAATGCCCTTAGCTGGGCCAGTGGTTGATACTTCTTGTAATGCCTCCCTGAGGTTAGTAATGACAAACCCCAGGTTATAAGTGGGAAACAGATCTTTTGACATTTTTTGCCATCTCCTTGGTGCCTAAATGGTGACATATTACAGTCTTCTTTACAGGGGCACCCAGCAACCATCACTCCCAGAGAGGTCACAGACATGTATCCCATACACATCACACTGATGCTCATATGGAGATTATCACCCAGAATTTGAGGCACACATTTGGAAAATGTGGTGGATAGGACTCAATTCAGTTGCTTGTGCAGCAGAATTTGGTGCCACTCAAGATGGTCCTTAGTCCAGTGGCCATTGAAGAAAGGCACGTGCCTCTGCCATCTCAATGCATCCAAATGGTACCGCGTTGCACTTAGGCAGCTGAACTGAGCCCCAAGACTTCAGCTACTAGCCCAAGCTCTTTGACTACCAGCCCATGAGTTCTACATAGAAGAGGAGATTTGGCTACCTACACTCATGTATCAAACCTAATCAAAACAAGTGAATTATGATTAAGTGTTTTATGCCAGTACCTGCAGGATGTCTTTTGGCTTCGCATGCTTGCTCCTAAATGCAAAAAAGCATTTTCACTTGACCTGAAGCAAACACAAAAGACAGTCCTTCAGCAATGCTCCTCAAAGATGACAAGCTTAGTAGTCCCCTTAAAGCTGAGCTCCTGGGTTCCAAACAGTCTGAGCGTCTTACCGGACTTCTACCATTCTGATCCGCTCACAGAGGTTGACAGAATTGATGAGTAAGACCATGCAACGTGGGGAAAATGTGGTATTCCTAATACTGAAAAGGAGGGGAAAGAAAGAACAATTAAATTAGCTCCCAAGAAGAAAGGTTCCGATACATACGGCCCAATTTTCCCATTGTTTACTTTGAGATGCAAAAGGCTGGATCCACCCCATTTAACTCGAGATCAGTGAGCAAGGATCTACAGTTTTGAGCACTGGCACCCAGTGTTCCTTTAACTAAAGGAGACACTCCTTTGACTGAAGAGGGAGTACAGACCAAGGGTTTACACTGAACAACTCCTCTTCAGAGCTACTTGACTAGAGATACCCCAGATTGGAAGCAACCTCCTGAGTGAGCAAATTCAGTGTCTCAAGACACTGCAGCTCCTCCATGCTACAACATCTGGTAAAAGATGGCCAAAATCCCTGCAGGCGCAGAGCTGTGAGATGCTGATCACACACACGGGTGGTGTGCTGTCACTACGTGTCAACCAACAAGTTCTACATATGTTATGCATAGCATCCATAAGTCACGTTCCACGGAGCCTGCTAAGTCAGGATTATCTGGAATGCTGTGCCTAGGGTGGGTATTTCTCCTCCTGTTGTTTTTTTTCTCTAGTTATCATTAAAGAAGCAAGGTTCAGTGCTTCTTTGGTTCCAGAAACAAGACAGGAATGGGTGTGAAAGAGTTACTGCATTTTCTTTGCCTAGCTTGTTGACCTACAATTACTGATTAATGCTCCTGAGATATGTTGTGGTATTAACACTTTCCAAACCAATGTTTCATGGCAGCAATCAAAGCAGGGACCCCAAACATTACCTCAGTAGTGTCAGATGACAGAGGTATGGCAGGAAGCTCAGTAGTCTCTCAATGCTCTGGTCACTCAATGAATTTCCAGACAGACTGTAAAACATGGAAGGAAACAAATTCCAAGAGAAACTGGGACAATCTGTAAGTATTTCTATAAAATCTACATGGACATGCACACCCACATGTGCATGGGGGTGTTACAGGCAAATTCTGAAAAAGGACGTGTCCAGAAATGCCCTGAAAGTTGGGTGAGATTTAGTCCTTACAGGCTGATCTCTGTGTTCCACTACATTCTATAGCCAACTAACATTCCAGTTTTAAAAGTCTTACTTTTTCATTACTGTAAATTTACAAAATGATGCTACTGATGTATTTCATGCATGCAATATGGCTATGATGTTATTTTTATTTGTTATTACTCAGTTTTTGGTTTGACCAGTATTCTAATTTTCTTGGTGCCCAGCTCCTGCCTGGAATGACCAGCTCTTCAGGAGTTCGGTTCACGGCTTAGTGGGCCTGGTGCTCTTGCTCTGGCTATACTACAAGCCAGGGTCTCGAGGAGCAGATGACAAGACTTGTGCGTAGTCATGATTGAGGAAAACTGTGAGAACACATACATGTTCTGGGGTGTTTACACACAGACATCGTAGATTTAGGAGAGGCCAAACTCTGAAACAGAGAGGACAGTAGAAGGTGTGGGTTTATCTAAGCATCTGGATGAAGTTTTGCAGGGATTTCTAGGAGGCTGTTGTGAGAGGAGAGCAAATTTACACTAACTGCTAACCTGAATGCCGACTCTGTGTGTGTGGGTTGGAGAGACAGACAGACAGGCAGGGTTGCTGAGTGCACAACACTTACTCGATTTCTGTCAGCTGAGGACATTGAGCCAGTATGTGGCACAGCCTGGTCACTTCCTCTGGACCCACTCTGCAGTCCTTGAGACTGAAGAAAACAAAGCACTCAGGAGCTAAACATTTCCCATGACCATGGTATGGCAACACTCCTTTCATAACCCGGAGCCTCACATCCTAGGACAAGGCCCATAGCAACCCTCTTGCTTCCACTGCATATATTTTGCTACCCACAATCCAGGACTGAAAAGTCAAAACCTGTGACAACCAGGTGACTTCACCAGCTCTGAGCTGATTCAACAGAGCCAGTCCACCAAAATACCATGTCACTTTGGGTGTTGCCTCCCTAGAGCCACATCATTGGTACTTAAATTGTATCAGGAGACTGAACAGCATTTTTCCCTGCTCAGCACTGTCTCAGCTCTTACAGAGCAAGGTTGGGAATGGTGCCTCCTAAGTCCTTCTCCAAGAAGGAAATCACAGAAACTTTCCTGGGTAACAAACTGGCAGGTCTCCATGGGATGAATGTAGTAGCCAGCCAGATCTGTATCTCATTATTTATAGGTAGAAGCTTCCCCTGCAGGAAAGCAAGACAATCCCCTTGAGCCTAGCCAAGCAAAAGATGCACTATTTATTTTCCCATATACACCTGTAGCAGTGGACATCCCAAGTCTGTTCCAAGAGGGTGTATTATTCACCCAACCACCTCCAGCATATCACTGTGTGCCTCCAGTGACCACAAAGTACCAATACCCGTTGGCCTGGGTTGATGCCAGCTGGCCCGATCTCTTTAAGGCTTTGCCAAATTACATCAGCCAAGACCTTCTCCCTTATAAACAAGTGTTATTTTGTGGACTGGCCTCTCTGACCAGTTTCAGCAGGGAAGAGGATGGAAGAGAGATATATTAAAGATGCACCTTTTCCAGAGGTGTCTCATGTGGAATCAGTCATGATGGGATACAAGCAGAGGAAAGAAACATCTGCTTTCCAAGAGAGCTGAGTGCCCAAAAACAGGCAGGGCACAAGACAGCTCTCTGAGGAGACACAGCTGGAAGGATGGGTCTGTTCCACACATTACACTACAGATACAGACCCCCACAGGCATCTCTCCCTACACTCCTGGGTGACAAAAGGAAGCTGCCATACCGAAAGCACCGCCCTTTTGCTTCATGCTTGGGATGCGCCAGGAATCTACTTCTCCATCCGCTGGTACTTCTGACCCTGGGGAAAGAAGGGTTTACCCCATGAGTTGTGCTGATGTTATTGCCCCCATGTAGCTGACTCTCCACATTGCAGCTGGGGAAGAGGGTGAGGTGGTGGCAGTGGCCTCGTGCTCCAGTCTGCCTTTTCTCACCACCTGCCAGATTAGGTTCACGTCATCCCCAGATGAAAAAGGGCCTTATCATCCCTCTTCCAACCTTCAGAGAGTTCTGCATCCACTCAGCACTTTGAGCATTTGCTCTGCCCTGGCCCAGGAGGAAGATGACTGCACCCCCGATCAGCAGTTGGATACTGCCATCTGCTCCATACCCTCAGGCCACTGTCAATCAATCAGCCATGAAACAGCTCACCCTGCTTCCACCACCCTGACTGGGCTTTGGAGCCAAATGGCACACCTCAGGGACTCACACATCACCATCTATTTAAGATTTCATAAGGAGGAGTTTGAAAGGCTCAGACAGATGAGTGGGTATGATTTTACCTGACTCTGTCCCAAAAGGTTAGATGAACCACCTGCATGTGTCCTAAGCTGTAACCAGAAAAAAACATAATTAGGATGGAGTTTGAAGACACATGCTCCTGCATCACTCCTCAAAAACCACAGCTTGAGGTTTCAAATAGCAAAAAATAGGAAAAGTACTGCTGGTCATACCTGAGGTTCATTGTTTTAATGTGTTCCAATGTAGATAAGGACTGAGCTAAGAAAAACACAGAGTTCAGGGAGATCTGGTTGTCATTAAGCCTACAGGAAGAAGAGATGAAATCAGTTGCTGCAAGCAAAACTACTAGCAATTTACACTGCGTCACCTGATAATAGCGATCCTTTTCCAGCACTCTCAGAGACAGCTTCTTTGCCACCTTCTGCCTGTGTTTCTAACTACAGTTCTACAAACACAACTCACTCCAGTATTTTTTAAATTCATCCCTCACTTTTTGAGTTCAGAGAATCACAGAATAATTGAAACGGGAATGGGCCTCTAGAGATAATCTAGTCAATCTCTCCTGCTCAGAGGAGGGTTAGACTAGAGCAGACCGCTCAGGACATTGTCCAGCTGGGTTTTTAACATCTCCAAAGATGGAGAATCCACAGTCTCTCTGGGCAACCTGTACTAGTGATGGACCATCCTCACCACACAAATTTTTTTCTTATGGTTAAATGGAATTCCTTTTATTACAAGACACTGATGCAAGGCAGAAACAACAGTTATAGCAGTATAAAACCCCCACTAATTGAGATCATGCTCAGGTCTATTAAGTCTGTAACAGTATCTAGTGTGACCATGGGCAGTGTGCTTGATGCTGGGAAAAAAACCCAGATAAATAACTGACCTTTCATTGCACTGACCTTAAGAGAAGCTGCAGATTGTCAGTAACTGGAACAGTCTTGGCTTGAGTTCCATTAATCAAACAGGAACAATAAATATCTCTTTCAATAAAACAGAATGGTGCTATACTCCTTAAGCCACAGTCCTGTACAGTGCACTTGCAATGGGAGTACCAGGTAAAATACCCAGATAAACATAAGCCACCATGGTGGCTGAATTCAGACTCCACTGCTGAAGCTGGAGCTCCCCAGCATTTATCTTCCAAAAGTGCCCACCTCAAGAGAGGAAGGACTGCTCTTCCTCCTGATGAGGAACCAGGAGAGGAAAAATTCAGTGGCCTGCTAAATACTCCAGCCTGTTTTAGAAACCAGGTGCCACACCTGCACACAAGACCACCGGTCTCCTTCATGGAGGACTGAATAGAGAGGCTCTTGGGCCCTGATCTCAATCAAACTTCAAGTGGAGTCAAACTGTTCTGCACTATAGGTGGGGACAGACCAGATAGCACAGTGGGTCTACCCTCAACAGACACAGAACACAACTGCACTTGATCCTGAAAAGACCTTCCCAAATGTGGACTGTGCTTCCACAACCAATACTCCCACAAAAAAACCATCCATGAGTGAGGAGAAACAGGAGCTACTCACTTGAGAGAACTTAACATTTTCAAATTCGGGAGGAACCGAAACAGCTGCAAAAGTCCTTCATCTCCCAGATGATTATATGATAGGCTAGGATTTAAAGAAAGGCAATTAATTTTCATAGAAAAAACCCAATGGGCACAATCAGCTTTTAGTGACAAGACCTCTGAAAGCAGAACATGGGCACTCTAATCAAAACAACACATGCACTGCCCCTCTCCACTGATGACTAAAGCCTGCAGGGAAACCAGAGACTGGAATTAACAAACACAAGACAGCCAAAAACCTAGCTCAGGGCTCATCCTTTTCTCACATCCACCAAGTGACCCCTCTGGACTGACAGTGCTTTTTAATGCAGTTACCAGGGATCAGAAATCGACAGCTCTGAGAAATTATCAACCTGGACAGGCACAACAGAGGAGCCACAGGTTAGGCCTGGAGAAGCAATTGGACTCTGACATTAGAGCCTAAGGGTTACAATGAAGCTATGGCCCATGTGAGATCAAGGGACATGATTGCTTAAGAAGAGCAAAGGCTAAAAATCTCTTCCACAGGCTGCCAGGCCTAAGGGAATAGCCAGCCCTCAGGTGGTGGTACCTAGAATACATGCTTGTGCTGGGCCTTGTTCTGTCCTCAAAACCTAGATGTGTGGGTGTGCGTTGGCTAGCCTTTCCATCAGGGCTGGGTCTGCTCACGTCTTGGTGTCAGCAGACAGGATGACTCCCCACACACAGCACTAACTGAAGAAAGTGCTTTGGTGCTGAAGGTCCTTGCATGCCATATGTGGGATCACCAGCAAAAACACAGGCTCCCACCCTTGATTTGGATGGGATTTCTCAGCCTCTGCAGCTTTTCTCCCAAATGGCCCAAAGGCAAAAATGACAGGGCAAGGTTTTACAGCTTTTGTAACATCTGAAGTCAGACTAAGTGATCGAACAGCCCCTTTCTAGACTTATGTCCTGCAAACTTTCCCCTAGGAGAGCACTAGAACTGTATGTCTCCTTGGCAAAGGATATTAGCCCATATAAAGCTATGCCTTTCATAAGGCTACATCTCTACCACTTTCTCCATAGAACACTGCAGAAAAAACAACTGGCATTTTCTCAATATCCCAAAGAATGCAGATAAAGACCATAAGAGTTAAGAAGGACTCACTCCAGCTCAGAGATGCTGTTACATTCCTTCAGGACTGCACACAGCTTTTCCAGGTCACTGGCTTGAAAAGAACTGTCCGTCAGTCTAAGGGGAAAGAGAAATCAGTAGTCCAGGTCTGCAGGATTGCAAACAAGATTGTAAACTTCACTCCTTCAGAAAACAAGAGAATAAACAAGGAGATAATAATGAAATAAAAAATCCCCTTGAAATATCTTGGGGTTTGGGTTTTTTTGTCTGCAACAACGGACCATCTGTACTTTCAGCTCTTGTCTGCAAAAGGAGAATAAAGAGAGAAGGTAAAGAAAGCTTGTGGCACGACAAAGAACCAGGTCCCCAAGGTCCTGGTTAGAAGGCTTTAGGCACAACTTCTTCCTTCCTCACTGCAGCCTACAAAACAGACAGGCGTGCTCTGTGCTGGAATAAGAGCATGATCTGATATCCATCTGAACATGGGTCCAGCTTAGGATGCATTTCTCTAAATACCAGTAGAGAACCCCCCCAACATCACAAGCTCTGTCACCACCAGCTCCCCCAACTCCCACGTGGGAGCTGATGCAGTAACTGCACAATCACCACACCAATTCTGTGAATAAGACACACAACCCACAATCTATTTTGACTCCTGTAGAAGACCACAGACACTAACCACAGAGCTTCTAGTGCTGCAAGCTGGGAATGCAACACAGTGACAAATGACTGACTGCAGGGGCCTTTACCAGCTCTCCTGCGATTCACCTTGGAGATGCAGGTTACATCAGCTATAGGATCCAGAGACAGGACATGCATGAAATACAATGAAAATTTGTCATGCTACCTTATTTTTTTTGAAGCACTAGGTGTCTGGTTTTCATCTCCATTTTGTTGGTCATCAGTAGAGAACACAGGCTCTTCCCTAGTAAGTGAGCACAAAACCAGACAAGGGTAAAACATCTATGCTTTAGCAATTTGGCAGGTCCCTGGGGCTACCCTGGCTCTAGCCCACACCCATAGCTTGCCAATAGCAAGCTCTTCTTTCTTTCTGTGAATAACCAAATATAAGCATGCAGGCAATGGGGAAGGGGAAAAGACAGATTTCTCATCTAAGATACAGTTTGATGGAGAATTCAACTTTTGCCTAAACATGTTTTGTGAAAAGAGTCCACAAAAAGAGTCTGTGCAAAAACCTGACTATTCATAAATAAATGGAGCGTCGAAATCCTGAAATATCCAAGTTTGAAATGTCACCTGGTGCCTTAAAGGAGTCACAGATCATGTGTCTCAGGCTGTCACTCTCTTTCAAGGACAGCCACAACAACTGGGTTGCATCCCATGATAGCCCTGCTGTTCCTCCCTGGCTAAGAGGTGGGATGCAGGTGTACTGTGGGAAATGCTATTTTACAGTGGGCTCAGTCCATGGAGAACAAGGGCATAAATAAATGAACCTACAACTCCAGGAGCAACAGAAACCATTTCTCAAACAAAACATTTGGGTTCAGCTGGTTTGACCCATAATTTTCTAAGGGGAAAAATTAAACTTCAAATTTATTTTGATTTAGGAGTACCATGATCCAGAATGCAGAGTGTAGTGAACTAGATGGTTTTAACATGCAGAGATCTCTGAGTCTTTTTGGAATTTGGTTTGGAGGTGTGGGGTTCACTTGTTTTTTTACTGTTCACTATTATCAGATAGCACAGCTGCCACTACACAGCCTGCTTTACTTAGGATAATGTCCCCTAAAGACATAAAACATAATCGAACACTGTAGAATGCAGTGGACAACTTCCAAAGTGGCTAAGAGAACCAGGACAAAGTACTAGAGAGGAAGGGGGGCAAGAACTGCTGTGAGATAAGCGTTACCCTTGGTATCTAAACAGGATGTAAGAACTAAATGAGATGCTGAGAAAACACCATTTGCACACACACACTCTACCTAGGAGGAAGGGAAGCAAACTCTGTGTCTGCTGTAAACCTCAGGACTGCAGTCTCACAACAATGGCTGTGAAGAAGAGAAGGAATCAATCAATTTTGGTTATTTACAGGACTTTGTGTTTTAAGAATGCTTGATTTTGCTCTGCAAAACTCTTTGGTGACACCAATCTCTTAAAACACTCCCAAAGCAAGCAAAAAATAATCTCCATTAGTTTTAAATCCTGGTTGGATCAAACTATGCAATATGAGGTGACCCAGTTTCTCTGAACTATTAGAGAAAGTGCAAACAAAATAGTTACACCTGAACTCCAGAGAGCTTCCAAGGGAAAGTAATAGGAGAGAACTTCCAGTTCCACTCCGGGAGATGTCACCAGTTCTCATACTCCAGAGACCCTCTCTCCAAAACTTCCCAGGGCAGAGAGTAGGAATAAAACTGCCCCCACACATGAAAGGACACATACTCCTGTAACTTCTCAAATTCTGGTTGATGGCTCAGATAAAATCAGCTTACAGCAATGTATTACCAAGTGTCAGTGTTAGTAATCATCTTTGGACATGTTCTTCACCTGCCCCACTTCTGAGCCGACTCAACAAAAATTTCAGAACCTAACTCTCAGACTTGTATATTAGGATGAACCTCGGGAATGATTCAAGACCTACGTACCTGACTTGTACCTCCACCACCTTCTGGCAGGTATTTACTGACTTCAACAGACTGCAAATGCCATTAACAGAGAGGTGGTTTTGACTGAGACTAAGAAAGATAAAAAAGGCAATTAGTTGATCACTGAAATTACACAGGACTGTCCTAGTAGAAATTATCATCAGTGTGCTGCATGCTTGAACCCAATTCACTTCAGAAGTGGCACGGTGAAAAACACACAGGACTACTCCTGAGGAAGGGGTTTTAATGAAAGGGCACTTCAAATGCATTTAGACCAGTTTCCAAGCGTGATGCTCTGAGGAAGTGACCAACTTCAGCCTGAACAGTCTCATGAGCTGAGTCTCATCCTTCCTTAAGAGTGCTCAGAGCTGCTTCTGTAGCACTGGTCTGGGTGAGTTCTTTGCCTCCTGGATCCCTGCTAAGCATCTCTGTAGGGTACTTGCCAGGCTCAAGAAAAGAGGGCAATTTGGTTTTGTACAAGGCAACACTTACTCCAGCTGCTTTGAAATTGATATCCAAGTGAGGCTTTCCAGCAGGCAACTGCAGCCTTCATCTCCAAGCTTGTTACCTGATAAACTGAGGCGTTTTCCAGTTAGTGGGGACTGTTTTGAACAGCATAAACAACAAAGCCCTCAAAATCTGCTTGCTTTCCTTTTCCTACAATTGCTTTTTTACCTGGACTGTTCTTCTGTCCCAGATCAATCTTCCCTGCTTATCTCTGCATGAAGCAACTTCAGACAAAGACTTTTATCCCTAGGACAACATGATTCATACTTTAGCCCCCAAATCACCTTACTTTTGAAAACCTACGTGGAAGTACAAAACAAGAAACCAAATGAGTCAGTGTCTACTGGCCTCCTGGAAGGAAGAAAGGAAGGAAGAAAACACTGGATGACAAAGACCTCCAGATCCCAATTCAAATCAGTGAGCTAGAAAACTGGGGTTTGAGGTGCAGTTAAATTCAAGATACAGTCAGGACTGAACTGTGTTGCAACAGATATTCCAGCATTTTCCAGGGCACACATTACAGCCAAACCCAGGTGGCCTCATATACAGGCAAATAAGGAAAGGCAGGGATGATACTCATTGGAATGTGTGGGTTTTGAAGTAGATCTCTTGCCTTCCTCCTCTAACTTCTCCCAACAGAGCTGGATGGCTTTAGAAGACAAAAGCGACAACACAGAAGCAATCTGTGTCACTCCACTGGCTCCGAGGATTTGCTGGAGGGGCTGTGTCTCTGGGAAAGTTCCATACTGCCTGCAATGTGCAGCACTGCTTCGTCAGCAGTGTCTGCTCTGTAATGGGCATCTCTGGTTACAGTCTCAGGGAGCCAGAGGCTGCGGCTGTCACAGGAATCAAAGGTTCCTCAGCATTCACCTCCTGCTGAACCTCAACAAAAATCCCTAACCAGGATCCCACCAGATGTAACACACAGTGCTGGGACCCTTCCTTGGGGTAAGGCCCCATGTCTCACTGCCCTCTACATATAACATCCCCTGCTCCCCACCACCTGCCTGCAGCCACTTAGCAGGAAGGAAAGGAGTCACTTACTCCACTTCGGAGAGAGAGGGACAGCTCTGGAGAATGGCAATGATTTCCTCTGCATGTTGGGAAGACAGGCTGCAATCCTGCAAGCTGTGAACAGTAAGCGTTAATGAGCAGCGAGGGGACAGTGGGGCCCAGGCATTTCTGATGTCTCTCTCCAAATGAGGGCACACAGAAGCAGTACCAAGAGAGGAAGGTTTTACTCTCTGGTCTGCCAAACAATCCTTGGCATATTACTCCACCTCTCTGTAGCCAGTGCTCCAAAAGGAGTGCAGAGGGACACACTTGCTGAGTGCTGTGCCAGTGCAACACCTTGTGTCAGAGCCACCTGGCACTGCCATCCACAAGAAGGGGATGGATGCAATTGTTCCTGTTGTGCGGAGTAGTACAGGAAAAAGGAGGTAAGGGAGGGCCATTTCCCAGCTTTAACATGCTCAGATAACATGCCTGAGTTCTCCTATTTTGAGAAAGCCACTACTCTCTTCTGGAGCCTGGGCAGGAAAGAAATCTAAATGGCTCATGCCTTTGGTAGCTGTAAGAACATAGAGCAAGATGGGCATTATCAAGGGAACTCTGCCTCTCTAGGGCTGTAGAGCCCAACACACGAGAAATAAAGCCACTGGCTGGGCCAGGTAGGGATTTCTGTTGTTATTTTTATTTACTGATTCAGGTTTATTTCAAACTTTTTCATATGTGGAAATATCCCCTGTCCTTAAGGACCAACACAGCTGTTATTCTTGTCCTTCTGTAGTACCTGTCATCTGCAAACCATATTCAGCAGCAGGAATTTCAATGCCTTCTCTTACCATAACTTCACATGTCTAGTTGGAGTTACATGTTCCTTCTTCTCTTCCCACCTCAAATGCAAAGATCTGCAAACAAGCAAAATATTTGGCCTTTAACATGCCTTCACAAAATATCTGACGACTTGGTTAGTATTTTCTGGAGGTTTTCTGGGAGAAACCACAAGGTCTGTGTTCTGTCCAACCATTCCATGTAAGGTTAAATGACTTTCAAGAGCCAGAAGACCTCCATCAGGAGATGGGAGTACAGAGAGTATCCACAAGGTATTTCACTATATATTTGAATCAACTCGATAACTGAGCCCCAGTTCAAAGGCACTACTAAGATGCAGGGCATCTTGCCTTCACGTGGGATTGTGCCACCACAGGAAGGGATAAACATACCCATCTGTGCCAGGCTACCTACAACAGCACAAAGATGACTGTTCAGGCATCTGCATAGGAGCTGTTTCTAGCTGACTCGGGGGGAGGCTGAGCCAGTTTACACATGCATGCAAAATATTGTGAAGTCCCTTGAGGACTGCACAACACAGGGCAAAGGGAGTTCCCTATCAAGGAACAAGAGATTATTTCGTAGTTTCTTAATTATGGTCAAATCCACCCTTCCCTCAAAAGTATGCACAAACAGGGAGAACACAGGAGTCAGCCAGAGAAGGAGCAAAGTCTTTTCCTTCATTCACCCTCACGTTCAACTGTTTTTCAGCAGTTTTGCAATAGAAATGCAGCACTTTAAGCTTACACAGGCACTAAGGCGCTGCCTTTGTGGAACCGGCTGGTAGGTCTGTGCGAAGACCAGCTATTTTGGTTACCCTTCTCCTTGCTCAGGTGGATCCACCTCTGCCAGATGCAAGGGCAGAGGCAACCAGTTCTGTTGCTGGAGTGG
Source organism: Astur gentilis (assembly GCF_929443795.1). NCBI lineage: Eukaryota > Metazoa > Chordata > Aves > Accipitriformes > Accipitridae > Astur > Astur gentilis. Next base: position 9,657,925 of record NC_064886.1, read on the forward strand.
TTTATAGTGACACCAAGCTGATGGTTTGGATCAGCGTAACTCTGAATATAGCATAACCCCAAGTGCAGTTTCTCACCTTGGAACTTTCCCAGATGGGCCAGAAAAATATATAATCACAGTGTCCTTCCTGAAAAAGAGATCCAAACCAATGTTAGGACACAAGTGGAAGGATGCCATTTCTTTAGTAGAGGTGTTCAGTAAGGACCAAAGCTATTGCCTGGATGCTAAAGAGGGCCTTGACATCTGCCAAGCTAGCACATTGACACAGGCAAGCAATCAAGCAGCAACATGGCAAGAGGGCAGAAGGACACTGCATGTTGTACTGGGGCTGCAGTACAGACAAAACAGTAACATGATTAAGAAGATTGGGCTGGGATTTTTTTCTTTTTTTTGCAAGACCAGCAGTTTGTTGGAAAGAGTTTCAGTAGAAACTCTATTCCAGCAAGAAAAATAAGAAAAATCTGTATGCAACTGACTTCCCTTGAGTTACACCAAGGATTAATCTTGCCTGTTAAACTTACATTGTAAGACAACCATAAGAGCTAGGATTTAAAAATTTTACCCTTTCTCTGTCATCCTGGACCTATGAAAACACCAAAACCTGTAATTTAAAGGAACATAGAGCTAGAGCTACTTAAATCCACATCTCTTCAGTAAACTTAGCTGATTTATAGCAGATTTATGCTATCTAGTAAAGAATTTCCCAGTTGATATATTGCAGAGCTTAAAAGCAAGTTTAAATTCTGTTACACAAGAAGAAATATTACACCTTCCAAATCAATTTACAGACCAAGGATAAAATGACCTATTTAAAAAATACAAAGTCCATAATACGGTGAATTTGAATTTTGTTTCAAACAGAAAACAAAAAGGATTAAAATTAATTTTGTTGACTTTGACTAGCCAAAAATTAAGCTGTAAAACAGTGTCCATTTAAAAAGTCAGCATCTAAAGAGACAACATATTTGCTTTTGTAACAGGTCTCATACATTGATTGATACCTGACACGCAGCTCAGTAGCATTTTGACACATGACGACTTCCTTTGCCAAAAGGAGAACAGCATTCAAGGAAAGATCATTGCTGCTCAGACTGTGAACATGAGGAAGAACAACACTTCAGCTGCTGGAACCAACAGCGTGCTCTTTCGTTACACAAATGCCCTCTGCTCTGCACCCAAACACCCTGAAGCACACATTCTTTTAGTTAGGGGATTTCTCCAAAACTTTAGAACTTTGTGTTTAGGACCCATCAAAAGCACTATCACATCACAGTTCTTCTCTGCAAGCTATAGCTCCCATGAATTTAGAATCAGCGACACTTCGTCTATGTGCAACAGATGAATCATTAACCAGTTTTGGGTTAGGTAGGAAATGTCCTTTATAACTGTATGATTACACAACTGACCCACACTGCAGTTAAACTCTTGCTATAACAAATCCAATTTAAGTATGGCATATTAAAGTAGTGTGGTCTAAACCCTCAGATTTAAAACACCCCTGAAGACACAATACTAGCAACCACCTCTAAGGATTTATTCTTTAATTGCACATTTATTCTGTTTCATTACTTGTTGAACCTCATTAAATATGAAACATAAGGTCTTGCTTCTACAAATTCTCTGCTTGTTCTCAGGGCCACAGAGCATCATTCCTGTGAGCCTGAAAGGAATCATCCACAACAGCAACACCGTATGTGTGCAGTAGAAATGTGTGAGGGAACGAGGCTTACAAGTTGCACTGGCTTCCTACCTTTTCCATACAATGAGCTGTGTCACTGGGGACAGGCTAGCATCTCCCACAAGCTGTTATCCAGTGTGCCCAGGAAAGCAGAGGAGCAGGTACCTCCCCCCTTCCTCCTTTTCTGCCATGCATTTAAACACTTCTAATCATACTGCAAAGCCAGTAATTAATTCCTGGGTGGGATCCAGCAATAACTGCAGGTATTTTGGATTCACCTGCTTGCACCTGGGGGTATATGGAAGACCTTTAAAGGCAGTCACTCCCTTTTAACTGGGGTAGGCAGGCAGTGCTGTGGCTTTGACTTCTGGCAGGGGCAGCACAGCTTTGTGGCTATCCCTCTCTTGTAATGCAAACTACACTGAGACTCCAACACTTGCAGCAGTTCTGCTCTGCTCTGCTTTCCCTGCTGCTGCTTAAACTGCCCCTACTAGCTTTTCAAAGGCTTTAAATCCCTTCACGAATTGGGCTGGGTCTCTCCACCTAAAAAGATGCAGATCCATGCTGGGAATTCTCCTAGCCGTCAGTCCCTCTCATTCAGCACTGTGCTGTTACAGGAGTGTTAGAAGAAGGAGTACAGGAGAAGAGGGCTAACAAAAAGGCTGGGAAGACAGGGATGGAGCCATCCTCTGTTATGCAGAGATGAGGCATCTCAATCTGAGCCTGATCAAGGGGAAGAGAGGTGAGGAGGCAGAAGAGGGAAAAAGTCATGCCAGGCACCAAGCTAAACACATGCACTGTAATTCCTCAAGAGGTGTCAGTGGTGCCAGGACTCCTTTGAGATTATTTTAAAACACCTGGTTAAGAACTGCAAGGTTGAGTCTATCTCAAACTGAGCCAGGCCTCCAGCACAGCCCTGCTTGCACTTAGATGTCTGTGCCTCAGCTTAGTGCCCCACATGTCCCCCACTAGCATCTCTAAGAGCAACTGTGACCCCTTACAGAGACATCCAGCAGCTCTGCTCTGATGAGGATTTAAACTCTCTCTGATGCTATGCTTCACTTCATAGTGGCTACCATTTTTAATAGGTTTAAGCCATTTTACTCACTCTATTTTCTTCAGCTTTTCCATTCTGGAAAACAGGTCCATCACCTTCTTCACCTCTGGATCCCGTATCCGATTGTCCTGCAAGCTGCACACAGATTCATTTACATTAGTACCCCAGGCCCCCAAGGAATGAGTGTTTGATTTGAGGGTCATTGTCACAACACACTCACTTTATTTCCTCAAGCTGAAGGCACTGTGATGAAGCCTGGACCAAGTTAGTCATCCCCTCAGCTGTCATGCTCCCACCTGTCAGCCTGCAAAAAGAAAGAATCATTCAAACCAAGCAGATGGAGGACTAGCATCCCGTGCAGCGCCTGGCAAGCCTGTCTCAGATGTGTGCCTGCACCGCACTCCCAGCACACCAACACAGAGAGGAGGTGGCCTGACTCTGCCATCTGCAACCAACTTTATACTCCTTTCCAAGCATGGCAATGCAATACTTCTCTTGATACTAGCATAAACCAAGAGTCACACATATCCATGCTGCTCTGCGTAGCACTGCATTACTCTCTATACAGTGCTGCACAGAGCAGATCAGCCTTGAGTGAGCTGATGTAATTAAAAGTGCAAGATAGAAACAGAGGACAGATAGAAAGAGAGAAGGCTCTGACCTTACAAGCAAAGACTTACTCTAATTTCTTCAGGCTCACCATTCCTTGTAAGCTCTTTGAAAGAGCAGCAGCAAAGTCATCACCACATCTCCTACTACGAAAGCTAAAACATGAAGAAAAGAGAAAAAACATAAAACCTGAAATAAGCTAGCCCACAGTGCAGGTTAAAACACAATTTAAAAAAAAAGCCTTGAATTTCTTTCTTAACAGCCATTGTATCATGTTCTTTTTTGCAGCATCTTTATATTTTCAAACATCTGTTTTAAAAAAACCCAAGCATTAAACTCACATATCAACTGCAAATATCTCAGGAGATGGCTTCTGCCTTTTGGTACAGTGACACCATGTGTAAGTGCTGCCACAGATGAAGAGTCATCCCTATTGCATGTCCCACCAGAGTAACGACCCTGGAGACAAGGGAGGTCACACATGGGCAAACCAAACTCATACAAACAGAGAGTGGCTAACAGCTCCTGTGTGATCAGGTGCTGAGTTACAAGAGGGTTGATTTCAGGCTAGATACTTTAAATTTGGGTGGCAGAGTAGCCAGTTGTCAAAAATATAAGACACAAGGTTTTTAGGGATAGTACCTCTTTTATAGAAGGAACTGGTGGTGTTGGAAAAAATAAACAAACAGGTAAGCTTTCAGGTACACAAGCTCTCCTTTGAATCAGTTGCAGAATGTACTGATTATGGGATGTATTGGTACAAAGTACCCTGGGTTGCATGTCTTCCACAGCATGTTTGGGGCCCATGAGAGCAGAAACCCACCTACGGCCCTGTTGCCCTAAGTGCATCCACTACCCTCCCCTAAACCAGAGGGAGTCAGGAACAAGCTGCAGAGGTGCAGTGGGATGATGGACATGGCCTATGGTCATTAGGAACATGCTTGAGGCAATGCTTCTTCTTTAGACAGGTTCTGTATAAGCAACATGCAGCTGAAACGCTTGGGTTCCCACTGCCCTTTGACCAACCTTCCAAGAGAGAGTGTACTCAGAGTGCTAGAATCCTGCAGTCCATAAACAAAAGCAGGCATGAACTTTAATGTGTATGAACTGAGGAATAACCCCCCTAAATCCCCTGTTCTGTTCTCCTAATGCAAGGGAACAGCCCAACCATCCTCAGGCAGCTGCCTAATCTGCTCTTTGAAAGCAGAGGACTGTGCACTGCCCTGTGCCTGCATTAGAGTTAGGATGTATCATCAGAAAGTTTTTCTAACAGTACGTTAAATGGTATTCCTATTCTTCTTAATGGAGGCAGAGAACAATCGATTACTGTCCTTTTTACAATGATATCAATATCCAGGAATAGCAATTTTTATGTCTCTGTTTCTGCTCCTCTGCTTCACAGCAGACATCATTCCCTTCAGGTCAAGGTAATTCTCACCCTAGCTGCTCCCCATCTTCTCCACATTAGTAAACTCTACACATGTTCCCCTAAGTCAAATACAGAATGAGACCCATTCCGCAACAGGATCCCAAGAGATCCTCCCTGAAAAGTGCTTCCAGCATTACAGCAAAGCACTGATAGAGAGCACCTGAGAGTGCAGTTGTCACCTCCTGTTCATCTGGTTTATGGTGATTTCACTTAGATCACAACTTTTCCATTTTCTTGCAGGATTCACCCTGCCTTTGTATTGTCAAGAAATGCCTATCATTTTCTCTCTTATCTACTACACTAGTTAGTCTGTTGTTTGATTGTTTTAATCAAAATGTACAAAAATACAGCCAGAATAGATTTATCACCTTAATAGCCTTCCATCACTCATAAATTTATTATTTCATAAATTTCTTCAGTATCAAAGTTATGCTGTTCAGATCATAATTTCTCACATCTTCCTTCTCTCACTTCTAAAACAAATACTAGGCTTGCCCCTCCAACCCCTTAGCCCTTCTCTCCACCCACCAACTCACAGCACTCAGTGTGTTTACCTCAAATGCTCTACATTTTCACAGCTGGCCAGAACCTCCAAACAGTCAATGTCCATGAGACATCCTGCAAAATCCAAGTAAGTCAAATGCTGGCTCGAGTTCATGACAAAAACCAAAGCCGACATGTCCAGAGGTGTCAGTCTAAAGTTTTTAAACTCATACTTGAAATTCAGCAGGCTCCCAATGTGCTGGGCTACTTTGAGGTCTTGCGTTTCAAATGTGCAATGGCAGAGCTCAATCACCTTAGGCCCTGTCAGATGAGTGGCTGCCAGTTTCTTAAGAGACTGCAGGATTGTGTCCTGCTTATCCTGCACCCAAGCTTCATCTTGTTCAGCTAGCAGCATGAGAAATGTCCTACATTCTTTTGATGACAAGCCTGACAGAAAGATGTGAAAACTCTCCATGAACTCGGTCTTTGCCTCATTCTTTAAAGTCCACTTCGACTTCAAAGAGAACTTCTTCTTCAGGTAGTTCTTGTCCACCCTCTTACTTACCATGAGACACAGTGCTGCAAAAAACTCCTGCAAGCTCAAGTGCACAAAGGCATAGCCAGCCTCTGGGCAAGTACCGTTCGTCTTCACCTCAAAGACAGTCAGCAGTCCATGTAAGGAAGCAAATTCCTTCACATGCTCTGGAATATCACCAACATAAAATACAAGCTTTTTATCTTCCAGACCTTTCAGTGCAAGATCACACAGACCCAAAATGGCCTTCCTGTTACAGTTCAGCTGAGCCTCTTCGCCACCCACATGCTCTCCCTGCTGCTTGTTTATGAAGATGAGAAGCATTTTGATATAAAACTGTGTCATAGTCTGAGGAAGCTCCACACTCATCTGATGTTTAAGGAGCAAATACTCCAAACAGATGCACACAACATAACACAGAGCTGGGATGAGGCACATGCTGAGGAGCTTGGTGTTGTTCTTCAGGTGAGCAATGGCTTGTTCTTTGAATGAATACTGATGGAAATAGCGGCTGACATATTCCTCAACCTTCTCATGGTCAAATCCCCAAAGTTCTGCTAGCAGATCTACTGTGTTTAGTAAGAAGTCAGGTAGTCTCTTAGGTCGGCTGGTGACTAACACTGTGCAACCAGGCAGAAGCTTCCCACGACAAAGGTCTGCAAAGAGCTTAGATATGGACATAGGGGAGGTAAGGGTTGGGCGTCCATTAGAAGAGGATGACATGTCCATGTTAGCTGCAAACTCATCCAGCCCGTCAAAGATGATCAGTGTATGCGAGGCATTTTCCAGGAGGTACTGGAACACTGCATCAGGGCTGTCTTCTGGCTGAAGGAAAAGGTCAAACAAAAGCTCCTTCAGAGTCAATTTTCTTTTTAATAAATTCAGCTGCCGAAACTCAAACAGGAAAGTGAAGAGAAACTGAGGTAGTGCACCTTCTGCCCACTTCTGACAAATCCAGTGCGTTAGCATGGTCTTGCCTGTACCTGGTTTACCAAACAAAAAGATCACCTTTGTAGTGCCTGATGGGACTACACTACGAAACAGATCTGACACTTTCATGGCTGTATCTGCACATTCTTCTGGTTTGGGAGCACTTGCCACACCCTCTCGGGGTTTATCTGTTCTCTCTTTTAAGCGGGAGGCTTTGCTCTGCTGAATGACGAGGTTGACAAAGGCTTGGTTGAAGGCCAGTGGCTGTGTTTGCTCCTGTGCTGCTCCTCCTGCTGCTCTCCTGCTTCCATATCTCTGGCGGATAGAATCGATGAGGAGATGCTGGTACTTTACAGGTGAATCTGAGAGAGAAGACAACAGAGTGAGTATGAGGGTGAAAAAGTTAGTTCTGAGCCATGACAGATCCAAAATACTACCACTTATACACAGAGAAACAATGGCCCTGATCAGAGGTTGCTCCACAGAGCTAAGTAGAGATGACAAATTTTGAACACATGAAAATAAGCCATAGTTTTTCCTATTTTTGCACAGGGGCTGAAGAAGAAAATTCAGGGAAAAGGTGAAACAGCTTTATATAAGAACTAAATCTTATTAAGATGAGAATTAGGTATTAGTATATTATGCATATAATTCCCTGTTCACACATGCTGGTCTTGTGCCATGCTTGCTCAGCTATCTGCACCTTGGGAAAGACATACATAGCTTTTGCTTTGAGAATTTGAGATCCCTGATGGTATCAGCATCTCTTTGTTGAAGAGAGAACAGTGGTGATAATTAAGGGTGCTCAGCACCTTCTGAAAAACCCCATCCTCACTGCTGTTAAGTTTGCTGAGTTTTGTCAACAGACAAGATCTGGCCTCCTGGGAGCACCTCCTAAAGAACTTTCCTGCATGCAAGCTTTCAGCTGAAAACTGGCTCCAGCCCAGCTGCCAGCTTTGCCATGCTTCCTGTGTTCCCCAACCAGACACTGGGCAGCACTGGACTGTGGAGATTACAAGGCTAAAAGCAGAGGTAGAAAAGGGTAAAGAAGGGCAGATGATGAAGGAGAGGATGTGGACACTGGTGTTATACAGCCTGCAGGTCTGCTCAGGCTACCCAGTCTTTCCTGGAATCACTCTGGCTCAACTTTGTCATCACTCATCTATTCAGTTATTTCTCTACTTTAGAGTGAGCTGAAATCATAAGAGTTTTCAATGTGCTAGAGAACCCATGGAGCCTTTAGTGTGTTTGAAATTGTCATATGTCTCCTGATTTGGTTAAAAAAAAGCAAACAATACAGGGATAACCTACAACCGAATGATTTACTGGCATATCACACTTTAAGGGAGTTCTTAGCCTATGCCATCTGCATCCCTTCTCCTCAGGTAGATTTAATATACCTCTGAAATGGAAATGGATGCTTCTGGTTATTTGCCAGGTCCCATTGTCTGTATATTTTAGAACCTGTTGCATTAAGAATTTATGCAGCTACTAAACAAAAGTTTCCCTCAATGTGGGAGGTTGATTTCTTGGGTGTTTCTGTAAAGAAGTTAAATAGGTCCTCCCTCAGAGGAAAGCACACCACCGCTTTGCTTCTGGAACACGTACATACCTAGTCGTTGCTGTTTAACATCCTTATCACTCACAGAGTTGCTACAATGGCGACGCTGAGCAAACCCTGAAAATTGAAAAGTCAGAAACATGTCAAAAGAGCATTTTGAATGGCAGCTTATTAAAGCTGGGCAAGACTCTATAGCAAAGCATTTGGGGAGCTGAAGACGCAAAATTGGAGAGACAAAACTATTTGCAAATTCAAGGTGAGTTTATAGAACTGCTTTTGCAAATGTTCAAGTAAAAGCAGAGGTGCATCTAGCTATAGAAAAACAGCTTGGACTGGTCCTTATGAGGCTAATCCACGCTCTTGTCCCACCTCAAATATGCTACAGCTCTCAGGAGTGACCAAGAGGTGTGGGCTGGTTTAAAGACATTCAGTAATGAAAATTCCAGGCAATTCATTCCAACACTTCAGTTTATTTATAGAGATTTTCCTAGTGGATAACATCAGTCTTGCCTGCCACAGTGTGATCTGCTACTTCCCTGTTCTATCCACTTGAGTGTTCCTTCAGAGAAGTCAAGCAGGTCCTTCCTCTTCCCTAGGACACATGATCAGCTACAAGGATTCAACATTTATCTAATATTGGAACATCACTTTGCGCTTCACAGAGCTGTTAATATCCAAATCTTACCATTCTCAGTCAACAGCAGCTGGAACATCAGAAATAGGGAGGTACAAGCTGCTGGTGGAAGCCTGACTTTGAAAATCTTTGCAGGAAACAACATGAATTTTAAAAGGCATGTTTTGCAAGAAATGTGTTAGGTTTAGCAAATGATGCTCAGATCCTTTTACTCAATCCCCTCTTTTGCTTAGAAGTACAGTGCTAAGTAGTGCCAGAACCTTAGCAAAAAAACTATCATAACAGCCCACCAAAAAGCATCCTAGAAAATTACCCTACTGGCAGCACAGCAGCTGCTGGAAAGCAAAAAAAATGAGGTATGTCCAATTCTGGGTTTGGCGGAGCATACAGAAGTAGAGAGAGCATTAAGGAGTACAGGCAGTCTAATCAAGACTTTCACCACAAGCACTGCAAAGTTACGTAGGGCATGGAGGAAGTGGTTCTGAGCATATGAAAGAAACCTGGCAGATTTGAGACAGATAAACCAAATAGCAGTACCACATATCCCAGCAACACACTGTAGCAAATCCCACAACCCAATTTCTTTCAATTGTTCTCCTCAGGATTTAAGGCCACACAAAGCAGGATAAGGCTGTGTGATGGACCTCAAAGAAAGGAGGAGCAGGAAGTATCAATGACTAGACATATCTCAGCTCCACAGAAAGTTTCCTTGTGAGCAAAGCCAGGTGCCAATTCAGCCTCCACAAGGTCAACCTCCACAAGCTCAGCTGGCCAGGGAGCACTGGGTAAAGGAGCTACATATACTGCTGTGAAAAGCTGCCCTGCATTTTCCAAGACTGACCACGACCACCTCACTGGTGAGTCTTTTTGTAGGCTGGGCAATATATCTGCCTTGCTTTGAACACAGCAACTGCTGTTACTCTGGGGAACAGGGCAGGGATAAGCTATTTCTGGGGAATGCACAAGCCACAGATTCCCAGGGCTGTTTATAGTGATTAATTCCCTGTTTGTTTATGGTGTGCTCTCAGATGGAGAGAATGGGCAGAGCTGAGAGAGGCTTGAGTCTTTCCTTTCTTAACTGGTCCTAGTAACTTTCAGCACTATTTTCAAATTTCTATTCTACCACCAACTGGCAAGATTGACCACCTACTCACTAGGGCAGCACAGCAGCTAGCAGCAGCAGTCTGTCTGCAGAACAGAAGGGTCACTTTTGTTTTCAAGATCTGAAAACTGTATATTACACACAAGACAGATACCGTATTTGCAGTGCTGTGACTCAGAAGCAGTCTCCAAGTGAAAAGCAGAGGCAAAAGTGTCTCTGTGACCATATGAACAGCTGGAACTGCAAAGGGTCGGTTGGGAGCTACGATTTAAAATGGGTAACACCAGCAGAGACAGGCAAAGCAGGGAGTGCTCACTGCTCAGGCAGCGCAGTGCTAAGCGCCTGCCTCCATCTGGCCAGGAGCAGGGAATGCAAAAAGCAGATGCAAACACACAAGTTATAAGGTACCGAGGGAACTGGCAAACCTCAGCAAGTACCAGAGCCAGCTCTGTAAGAAGATCAAGAGGAGCTGGGCTAGTGTTTCATTTTCTGGAAACTGAACATCTGGTGACTGAGGAGGCAACTCAGAATTTAGCAGCTTCTAGTTATTCCAGCAGCTATTACATGAGGACCCAGGGACATCGCTCAGTGGTGGCACATACCTTCAGTATTTTCACATTGCACCGAAGGCTTCTGATGGACATTTGGATGAGCGATGCCGCTGCAAAGTGCCAGGGGAAGAGGAGGGATCTTGAAAATAAATCCCTCAAGTAATGATCTGCACTGAGTAGGAAGGCCTCAGTCCCAAATGCACCCCTGAAGAAAGCCCTAGAACTACTATTACCCGTTCTTTTAAGCTCTGACAACTCTGCAATGGTTTCTGCTGGATCAGCTCCTCAATAGTCTTTCTGCTCGTCCTTTAAAAGCCAAACCAACTTCCTCCACCTAGCAACGAGCAAAGCACAAAAAGCAGAGATTTTGCAGAATGGGAGGGAGATTCTCTTGGCTAGAGAAACTAAAATGACCAAGTTCGTTAGCAGAGTCAGGGCCAACAAGACTCTTCTGAAATTCAGGGAGAGAAAACAAAATGGGGGCGGTTCATCTGGAAAGCACCAAGAAGAGAAAAATCAAACCTGAAGTTGCAGTGGCTTCCCACACCTTGCCAGCGCTGTGGCCAATATGTGGGACATTTGTAGCCCTGCCCAGCCCATGGGCTGAGAAGATAAACTCCAAGTGCACAGCACCCCAGGGTCTGTTCCAGCCTTACCTTTCGGCACAGATGACCAGGCACTCACATCTGTGTGTGCTTCTTGCTTCTGGCTTAAGTTACCTAAAGGAGTTGGATTGGAAATGAAATACAGTTACTGCGAGCATCCTGCTCTTGAAATCTGGGGTGCTGCTGGCCAAAGTCAAAGGGCAAGCAGCTCGGGACACACACAGTGGTACAAACCAAGACTCAGTATAAGGGCTGAGGCAACACAGACAGGTTTCAAGCTCCCTGACTGATCTTTTCCTTTCAGATTGCTCTAAATACAGTTAGCCTCTGCTTTCAAGGGAGGAATGAAACAACTTGTCTCTATGATACATAAAAACTCAGAGCATGGGCGCCTTTGGCTGATCTAAAACCACACCACAGCCAAAAGGGAAGCCTTAGTCTTCCCCATTCCTGCAAAGGAGGAGTTTCTGTGGTGAAACTGTTGGTAGTCAGTTAGCCGCCCAGTCAAGGGCCTTTTCTGACTCACTGCATGGCTCAAGCTGCCACAAAACCCCACTCAGCACAGCCAGCCCCACAGACAACATTCACAGAGCTTCAGAGGCAGATCCTGCTCAGGCTGGACAGAAGTCCACATACCACCAGGACTCTTCTGTTCAGATAAACTCATTCCTGAAAGCATTGCTCTCCCAAATCAGATGGGAAGCCTTCATAAAATAATTCCTCTCACTGTCATTTCCAGTGTTTCCCAGCTGGGAGTGCAGGCCAGTATTCTGGTATTTCTATCTCTAGCATCAGCATGAAGCAACAAAGAACAGAGCTCCAAATGGGCAAATGTGCTGCACCACAGCCTCATGCAAAATCCGTTCAACAGCTCAAGTATCCTGACTCTTGCCCTGTGTGCCATGTAAAGCAAAGACAGACAGTTCTGGTGCCGGAAGACTCAATCCCACTATTTCTCCACTACTCATCCCAAGCACTGCTTGGGCTGCCCCTCAGGTTGGTTTTAGCCCACATCAGTTCTCCAGTCCCCCTCACCATGCAAACACACTCTTTTCCCTAGGATTCATTTCAGCTAAGGCAATCTAATGGTTAATCTTGCCTAACCTAAGACTGCTTCACTACTCTAAAGTGTGGTCCTGTATTGTCCTTCTCCAAACCACCAACTCCTGCCCTTGGGACAGCCCCTACAACCATACAGCTATGCAGAGGGTCAAGGTTAACTGAAAGCCACCCTGAGAGGAAAACCAAAAGTAATTCATCTTCAGAAGGATCAGTGATGCCAAACTGTCAATACTACAGTTAAATCAGCATAAGCCAACTCCGAAAACTTAAGAGACATCTTCTTTTATAATATGCCACAGCATTAAAAGGCTGAAATCTGTTTCAGCTTCAGTCCCAAGAGAAAGTCCCCATCAGTCCTTGCTCTCTGTTGCTTGCCTGGTCTTTCCCCCATTTCATCTCTGCAAAGGTAACTGCTGCTGCATGTGGTTACCAAAGGTTACCAAGTAACAACACGTTACTGCAAGCAGAATGTAAAAGAGAGTACCATTGAGAAGGATTCATTGCATAAGATTTCCTGTGAAGTATGATGTTAACCAAAAAGAATTAATAACCAAATAAGTAACCCAGTAAGGGAGAGGTGCAGCTTAGCTGGTGCCACAGGCTTTCATAAAGGAGAGCACGTGCACACTATGTGTATAGTCTGCAACATAACATGCAGTGTATTGACTGCACTCTATGGATCACATGATTTTCTCTAAAGCCACTGCCTCCAGCTGCTAATAAGAGACACGAGGAAGGGGTTTTCTTGTGGTATGAGTATTTTAAGACTTCTGTATTTCTCACCTTTCTGGATCAGGAGAATAAAAAATAGCAATTAAAAAAACACAGAACAAAAAGGTAGAATTTTTTTCTTCTTCAATTAAATGTCTCAAAAAAATTCATCTCAGCTTTATTTGAGAGCAGGTGCACAATTTTTACTGGTTTTGGCTTTTTATGTCTAATTTTTTTTACCTCAATTTACATTTCTAAGCTAGAAGTTGTACTTCCAAGAAAAAAATAAAACAAATTTCAGCAGTTTCAAAACCCTCCTTCAAGAAATCTGGAAGAGCAAACATGGCAAAATAAGCTTTCTCACCAAGAAATATGGACTGAAGCTAAATTTTCTGATTAAGAAAACCATTGCCATCAAGAAACTCCTAAGCTACTATCGCATCAATGTTCTCTCTCTCACAGCTATTGTGACGCTCTCCACTCTCACAAAAAGCAGACAGGAATCCCTACAGCACAGCACACCTTTTTCCCCACATTTCAAATAGACTTAATTAGTGTCTCAAAACCACTACTTTCTCTCTGGGCAAAGTGACTTTGTCCTGGGGGACACTTCCAATTCGGGAATCCAGATGATATGACCACGCAGGTTCCCACAAGGTCCACAGAACCCTCCATCCTCAAATCATGCCAATTCTTATTGAGAGAGCAAAGAAAGTGCCCACCAACACCAGCAAGGCATAGCAGCATTGAAAAAGCACATATGAAAATGTGAACTATTGCTATTTGCTGGCAATAACTATTTTTGGAGGGACTGATCTTATTCCAGAGATTATACTGAAAGACAGACAGGGTGAACCAGAAGGAAAGTCAGATCATTTTTTAAATGAAGTGGCTTGGTTAAAAAGGCTTGTAGTTGCCTGGACACCATGGAGAGGACTGCCACCTCTCACTGACGAGGCACTGACCATGAAAGTGAGAGCACTGGTGGTCTCACTGCCTAGACTGGTCTGTGGGCTATGGAGGACCAAGGCATTGGCTGTGTTTGGATACAGTCCAGAGGAAGCTGGCCCGATCTCCATTACCTTCTCCCGCAGAACTTAAGAGCAGTATCTCCAGATCCAGAGGGAGGTTGCACTCCATGCAGAGGGACTGTGCAAACTGTTTCCAGGTGGCAGGGCCAGCCTTCTCCAGCAGGTCAAGGAGCACTGAGACTTTTCCTCTGTGGTCGGTGATGCCATCCAGGCCATTCAGGACTATCCCCGGGAGGAAGCGCCGGGAAGTTGTGAGCAGCCAGTTGGGATGGTGACTGAGGAACTCCAGTAGCTGGGGGCGGGCACGTGCTATGGCTGCTTCCAGGTCTAGATCATCATCCTGAAATGGGGGCTAGAGGGATGAAACCAGAAAGGGTAGCAATGGGCATAGGCGTGAGAGATGTTCACCCACACAGCCCTGCTGTTGAACAGCCAGCACAGCCCTATGATGACTTGATCTGCTTTTCTACCCCAGAATTTATCTGCCTTACTCTCACAGTGTTGTGTGGCAAATCTCAGCCCAGCCATGATACGGTGCAAGGACCGCAGTGCTTGTCTGCACAGTGCCTAAGGCAGCGGTACTGCAAGGGACAGGAGCAAACAACAGGAGTCAATCTCTCTGGCATCAGCCAGCGAGAAGCTCTGCTGACATCTGTATTGCTGCAGCGGCCATGTGCCAAATATAACATCTCAGGCACTTTCCACATGCAGCAGGACCTCTGGGGAGGCGTACTACTCTAAGAGCAGGTTATTTCCTTACAGAAAGGGTGAGGCAGCTGTTCTTGCTGTTCATTTTGTGGGGATGAACAACTCATTTCTGCTTTGGTAACAATGTCACCCTCCACTGCCGCTTCCTTCCCACGGCAAGGCCATACACATACAGTCTCCTACCTGCATTGTTGTGTTGTCAGCCTCTGTTCAGTTGTCAAGTGCAAAGGTGGCTTCTCCTCCACACCCTGACAAGGAACTGATCTGCTGGTGGCAGTGGTTCAGCGCACAGCTACATCCCAACGCATGGTGCATGCCTATATGCAGTTGCCTCACTTGGTGCAGTGCCTAGCGATTATAACAACAGAGCAGGATGTAAATACGAAAGTCACACCAGAAAAACTATGAAAAGCTGATCTTCTTAGGCTACATAGCTCTTGCAAGAGTTTCAGGTGCAGGGGCCTGAAAAGGCCACCAGTGCCACTGCCAGCTCCACCACCTCTCAGCAGAGATGGCAAAGAGAAGTTACTCTCCGCACCGCAGCTGGCGCTGGCTGGTGTCTAACCACTCCTACCACAGGGAAAGGGATGAGGAAAGCGATTACCATCCTGCACGCCTCCAAACTTCCAACAGCAGAGCCCCAGCCCAGGCTACAGCCAGCATCAGGACCATGCTATGTCCAGCAGACAGCTGCCTACACTGATGTTGAAAGCCAGCTCCAACTACAACTACCGTCACCATGTTTGCAGAAAGGCTGAGAAAGAATATACAGGGAGCAGCCTCTGTACTCCTCGCCCCCGCAACTACTTGTCTCCTTGTCTTGCATCTAGAGAGGGCAGTCCTTACAGATCCAAGACTGCTGCACTGTGTGTGGTGTGGGAAAAATTCCCACAGCTGCTGTAACACCTGAGTTTACATGGGGTGGGGACAGGACAGTGACCAACCCAGTTCAGCAAAAAGCTGGTAATGCTGTTGAGTGGTAGCATCCTGTTGGGTAGAATAATTTCATCCCTAATGAGGCTGGTGCACACAATGCCATTCCCCAGTAACTGCCATTTTCTGAGCAAACACCTTCCCAACCCAACAGCAGCAGCCACCCTACCACCACCAGGATGGAGGGACTGGGGGAGTTGTGCTGCAGAGCCCACCTGCTCTAGTGTTCACCCCTCACTCCCCAGACATGCTCTCCACACTGACCATTCAGGTATCTACACTAAAAGTAAGCCACAGGCCTTCAGGCTTTTTATTTTTCCCACCTTCTTGACCTGGCCAAGGAGGAAAGTGGGAGATTTCTATAGAGCCAAGGGAAGAACTCAAAACAGAAGTGGAAGACAGAAGGGCACTCTGATGGAAAGAGCCAAGAACTTCCCATCTGAGCAGACACAATTCCTAATTCATCAGAAAGTTATGCTTGTGCTGGAGTGACCTCACAGCAGAGCCATGCCACTCCCTGGAGCACATTGCGTGGAATGAACGTCACCTCCCCACATCACTGCTGGGCATGGCGTGCACCTGTAAGCTGAAGACAAACCAAAAAGCAGGCGCCAGGTTGGAGCACTGGAGGCAAGATTGCTCAAGATGTTTGTCCTGCTCATGTTTAAGAGGATACCCTTTCCCCATAATCCAGCACCACTCTCTGCCCTCTCTGTACTGCCTCTCTGAACAGCCTTGGATGTTTTGAGACTGAGCCAAATGAACGCATCAAAGGGATGTGACTTGACTGAGTGCTACAGCAGAGGACTGGACGGAAAGGTCCTAATCAGTCTCTTCTGTTCCTGCACTTCTAAAGCCAAGCAGACATCCGGTAAGAGCAAAGTGGTGCTGTACGCTCTTTTACTAATCTCTGACCCTTCAGGTCAAAACTACATCAAAGTTGGTTATTATGCAGCATCACCATCTAATTCTTCTACTTATAATACAGTATCACTCCAAGAAAGACTTTACCCAGTTTCCCATTCCAGATCAAGCTTTCAGGATGTGTTACATGAACAGTGAGGCAGCTCTGGGATCCATCAAAATGTTGGTAAAACCCCCAGTTTGTAAAAATTCTCTAATTCCTGTCATTCACTATTCTAACAAGAAAAAACAAAAAGTTCCTGGTGAGATGCTAAGAAAATTGGGCTTAACCAGGATCAGTTTTCCTCACAGGCTATTTCCATGATGCCAAAAATTGAAACTCTGAACCTTACTGGAACAGACTCTGCAAGTTTTTATTTAAAATATTTTATTATTAAATTCATTTTATATTATCAATTACACAAATAAAGAATGCCAAGAGTAACACATGCATTAAACCCAAAGCAAACAATGTTTAAATTAACTGGAAAGCTTAAAAAAAAACATTTAAACATTTCAAATTTAAACCAACTGCAAAATAACAGGTCTTCCTGCACAAACTTCATGTCCCAGCAGCCTCATCAGTCAGCCTTTAGAGATTTTCATTTTACATTTCTCCAGCCAAAAACCAGAAACAAAGCCCTGACTTTATTCCCCTGATGACCAAGAACTACCTACTCAATAAGACCATATTAAATAATGTCCTGGTTTCACCTGGGATAGAGTTAATTTTCTTCTTAGGACCTTATACAGTGCCTTTTGGATTTAGTGTGAGAATAATGTTGTTAACACACTGATATTTCAGTTGTTGCTAAGTAGCGCTTATCCTAAGTTAAGGATTTTTCAGCTCCCCACGCTCTGCCAGCAAGCAGGTATACAAGAAGCTGGGAGGGAGCACGGCTAGGACAGCTGAGCCGAACTCGCCAAAGGGATATTCTACACCATAGAACATCATGCTCAGTACAAACTGTGGGAAGTTAGCTGGGAGGCGCAGATCACTGCTTGGGCATCAGTCAGCAGGTGGTAAGTAACTGCACTGCGCATCATTTGCCTTTTCTTGGTTTTATTATTATTTTATTTTATTCCTTTTCATTATTATTACTATATTTTATTATTACTATTGTTAGTATTACATTTTATTTTACTTATTTATTAAATAATTCTTACCTAAACTCACAATTTTTACCTTTTTTTTTCCGATTCACCTACCCATCCCACTGGGAGCAGGGGGAGTGAGCAAGCAGCTGCATGGTGCCTAGTTGCTGTCTGGGGTTAAACTATGACAAAAAAGTAAATAAAAATATCAGACCTTAATGCCAATTAAGACTGAAAGCTGTTCAGGTGAAGGCTAGACTCATGTGAATTAACGAAAGACTCATTCAAGAACAAAACAACACTGAAAAGTTAGATGAAAGGTCAGGCGATACTGCACAGCTCCTATACTACTACTGCTCTGCTAAGTAAGACCATCAGAAACAATGGGCAGTGACCTACACTAAAATGCCTCTGAGCTCGAAACGAAGCACAAAAACCTTCCAAGAGCCACAATACCTTTGAGCCTTGACCCTTCCCCTCACACTTCAAATGAAGAAACACCATTAAAACACATTGCAAAACTATCCCTCGCCTCCCCAACTTCGCATTCATGCCATTCCCAGCCACAAAAAATAAAATCGAAATGTGAAGCTCCTTGTTGCAAATCTACCAAC
Organism: Astur gentilis; assembly: GCF_929443795.1. Lineage (NCBI taxonomy): Eukaryota > Metazoa > Chordata > Aves > Accipitriformes > Accipitridae > Astur > Astur gentilis. Next base: position 9,676,156 of record NC_064886.1, read on the forward strand.
TCCTTGCATGAGGAGCATGTGCTACTTACCAAAAGCCCAGAAACAGAGCAGAAGCACTGAAAACAAAGTGGGGGTCACAAAACAAAGGAGCTGGGGGACAATGTCCACTGCTTTGTTTTCGTCACTTCCTAACCCATTGCTCTTCTCAAGCACACAGCCCTTTGGTGGCTTTTGGGACCTGATGAACAGGAGACAGAGCAAAATGAAAGTAAAAGGATCTAGGAATTCCCCAACTGCCACTTCTCTGTGGTAAAAACAGTCAGAGGAGCAAAAATACCCAACCAGAACAGCAGGAGAGTGTTATCCTATTCTAAAATCTATAACTAGATGATAATTTAGGTAGAGATTTTGGGGAACGTCCAAAGAAATGGGACTCCGGCAAACACTTTCTGTGGAGTAAAATCTGACTTGGTTGTGGTTCAGGCCCTTGCAATGGGAGTATTTTTATGTATATGCATACCTCTGATTATTCTGGCACATGGGGAAATATTTATTTACCATTTCCATTATATCTATGAGAAAAAAGCAACCTGCCTTTCCTTTAGAATGGGGACAAGGTTTAAGAGAGAATGTAGTAGATGTGAACGATTGGAGGAAAACCCCCAGGTTTCTAGATAGAACTGTATGCACAGAGATCTCCAGATCTAGCCAGATAGGGTGCAACAAACAATAAAATATTATTAATATTTCTTTAGATGACAGAGAAGCTACATTGGAAAACCAGATGCAGCCTGCAGCCAAGTCCCAGACAAGGCAGGATGGCATGCTGCACTATTTCAAAATTTGTTTATCAGAAAAAAACCCAACCAACCAGGTCCAGCAACACCCACATCTCCAGATAGAAATGCATCCTCTGGTTGTGTTACCTCAAGCACGGCGCAGGGGATGGGGGGGAACTCTGAGAGAACCGGGGGTGGATGGAGAGGATCACGGGTGGCGAGGAGCAGCTGCGGAGGCGACAGGCAGCACCTATGGCAGCGCTCTGCCCCATTTTGCCACCATCCCTGCCCAGACCTGGCCCACCACACCTCCCGCTAGGTGTTTCCACCAGACCAGAAACTGTCACAGCACTACCAGTGTAACCCCTTTACGGCCAAACTAGCAATTCTGTGCCTAAAAGTCCCCAATCTCACATTTGGTGGGCTCCCATACATTGCTCCAGCTAGTAAAAGCTGCGATACTGGTTTGCTCCCAACACCTGGGAGCAAAAGTCACCTCCTGCAACATTTCTGGCCTTAGACTTCAACGTGGGGAAGCAAAGAGCACAGCCAGACCCCCCGCTCCCCCCCAAATCTAGACCCTCATGGGGTTGCCCCAGCACGACACCTCCTCCCCGCCCGCGGCACTCACCCGGCTGGCTGCCCGTCCCTCCGTCCCGGCCCGCTCCCAATAGCGGTGACAGCCGCAGCTCAGTGCCGCCCCCCCGCGGCCGCTGCGGAATCGAAACCGCTCGACGGCGAAGCGGCTTTGCCGGGAAAACACGTGAGACCGCCGCGCCGGGCTCCGCGCCAGGCTCGGCGAGGTGCGGCCTCGCCGGCTCCCCTCAGCGCCCAGCAAGTGGTGGCGCGGGGGATGCCATTTTGTGGAGGGGCTCACGGCGAGGCGCGATGCCTCTCAGCACCCGGCGGCGGGGGCTGGGCCGCCATTTTGTGGTGGGCGCTGCAGCCACGCAGGGAGTCCGGTCAGGACCCTCTGGGGGTCCACTGACCGCTTTCCTGCTTCTTCCCCCTTCAGCAGAGTCCCCGCTCCCCCAGGCAAGGGCAGTCGACATGCCCAGCTCCAAGAGCCTGTCCCCACTGAATGGCCCCAGCAGACACCACCCCACCCCACCCCACCCCAGGGGGGCAAGGCACCTCCAAGGCAGAAAAAAGGCATTTTTTTCTGCCATTTCTTCTTTATTAATGCTCATCACTCTAGTGGGATGTTATTCGGGAGGACCAGAGGGCCTTGGCTTGACAGAAACCAGTTCCCATAGTCTTCAGCAGACATTGCCACGCAGAGAGGGAAAACGTCACCTCAGCACTGGTGGCTTTAGAGGAGGAGGGAACATGGACAAGCCCTTAGCCAGTACTGAAATAGCCAGCAGAGGCAGTGATGGGAAGGGAGGTGGCAAGTTGCCCACTACACCAGGGCTTCTTCAAGGCCACCGGTGGGCACAGCGTAGTGTCACACCTTTCACACCAGTTGGCTCTTGCTGTGTCACAGAGGCAGCTGGTTGAGATCCAGTAAGATAAACCTTCCTTGGCTGCCATGGAGCAACCTGTAAACTTAGCCCGCTCTGTGTGCCCCAGCCTTCTCCACCACCAGCCTTGGCACCATGACCACCAAAGAGATGTTAAACCCAGCAGTCGTGTGGAGCAAGGAGGTGCTGGGGGAACTCAGTGGCCTCTGGCATTGAGGGTGGGAAAGGAGCTGGCTCATTCCCCGTGGAGGACATCCATGGCAATGTGGAGGGAGCAACCACCATGCCCAGGAAGCTTGAGAAACTGAGGCCATCCTGCTACCAGCCTCGCAAGGCTCTTTGTGGAAGCCCCAACTTTAATATCACTTTGTGTGGGAGAACATCATCCTCTGCCTTTGTTAAAGTGATCACCATTACAGTCTTAGATTTGTTGCCTGAAACCTCTTCCAAGTGAAAAGACAAATTAAAAAATGGGAAGCATTAATTGGTACAGGAAAATAACTGACTGACTTCAGATAAATTATTGCACTGTAGTAGGAAGGAACAGGAACTTGCTGTCTGACTAGACATACTTTCCCTTATAATCTCTGTGGCTTCCTTATCATTTTTATTGCTTTTCTCAAGTTTGCTCCCACTGTGTCAACAACATGGGCATAATAATTTGCCTAGAGCTCCACAAACAGTCTACAGGCTCTGTAAAGAAAGTACCCAGGGCACGACATCTCTCCGTTATTGTACTGCACTGTAAATTCATGCCCCATTTACTTTTAGCATAACTGGTTCTGAGCTTACTTGGAGTTTGGTAGTGTCATTTGAGTTGCAAAAATCAGGAGCCTCTTGGCTCATGGTAGAAATGAAACAGGATCAGCACAAAAGTTGCTGCATTTCCAAAACATAACAGAGACGCCAAGAGGTGGGCAAAGTCCATTTCTGCTGCCACCCATGAGTGCTAACCCAGAGCCCCTGCACTTCAGGAGTCCAACCCTTACTCCTAAGCAGACAAGTTCTTTAAAGATCCTGAAAAGTAGCATGCATAGAGGTACAGACTTCAAGATCTTTGCAGAGGAAAGGCTCCATGGAAGTACAATTGCACAGAAACTGGAGCATTTCTCAGGAAAAGGAAAGAAAATTCAACCAAAGCTGATTTAAATCAGCTTGTCTTTTAATTGGTTCACACATGGTCTTTCTGTTTGTACATAAGTTCCTGTGCTCCTTTATGAAGAGATCAGCTCTATAATCTTTTCTCAAGAAAATCAAGAAGCAAATGATTCGGGAAGCTAAAGTCAAGTTGTACAATTACGTATCCCTAAAAAAGGAGGAGAAAAAAGAAAAGTATTATATTAGTTTATGCCACACTCCCAAGAAGGGCTTTGAGGGTCAGATGTGTCTGAACTCTGCTTACCTTTCTTGTGATGATCTCAGGATTTCTGATCTCAAATAGATGAAGCCCTTTGCTGTTCATCAGTGAAGTCAAAGCTTGTTCAATCCCTATGGAATCAGTAAACCCAGCCAGTTACAGGTACAGCTGTCTTGGTTTGCTGCTTATCGTGTACCTTGTCTGCCTGTTGCCAAAAGCTAATTGTGCCTCAACACCCCATGACCTTCAGCCTGACAGAAATTCACTTTTCCTTTGTCCCAGCCATTTACAAAGGCTTCCCTATTCCCCAAGTGAAGCCAGCAGAAATTCACATCAGTAATGTGTTTCCCCCAGCTGTCAGGGTTATTGATGTATTTTTTCAGTGCTTAGATTTGGGAGATCTGATGTTAGATGCTTTACAGAGTAGGTTGGCACTTCCCCAGAGGGAAAACTCACTTGAAATCACTTCTGGGATCCCAACAACTGAGATCATTCTCTGCAGAAAGTTTCTTATGGATGGGTCATTCTGAAAGCAAAAAAAATCATACAAAAAGGTTTTAAAGACATCATTTAGCCACAGATGGCTTAGACAATACTTTCTTAGGACTTACCCCACTTGGATCAGCTGTGCATTTAAGGATTTTAAACTCTATCCTGAAGGGAAGGAAAAAAGGGGGTTAAAAAGTCCCTAAGGGCTGCAGAGATCCTCTTTGTGCTGCTCTCAGACATGGGCTAAAAGGGGCAATGAAACCCACAAGAGACCACAGTACTGACCTGGAGTCTAAAGGGTGCAAAATGAGTTTCTTTTCCGCATAAGCAGCTTGGATAGTGACCGTGATTTCCTGCACAGAGATGAATGGCAGAGTTGAGACGTAGTTCATCTTGCCTTATAGCACATTCTGGTTTACTTTCTATGACCCAGAGTTCAACATCCTTCTGGCTTTACCTCCACGTATTACTAGAGAAGGTCAGCATTTTCCTTCTCCATTTGCATGCAACAAACTCCCCCCTGATGCCCACAGCCTCAGCCTGTGGGGCTCTAGACTGGCCCATCCACATGACTGATGCTTTTGCCATTTTGTGAACCAAATCCTGCATAAAGAAGGAAATGGTTTTGTAGGGTGTTGCTTCCCAATGACCATCCATCTCTACATGAAAGATGGATGTGGAGACAATAGCCCCAGGTTAGCCAGGGCTACCACAAGTAGTCTTACCATAGTGTTTCCATTTATAACAAAATTAAAAAAGAGAGCAACCTCTGAATTGTGGCGATTTAGGCTCATTTTCTTGCTTTTGCCTGTATGCAAACATTCACTTAAAAGGAGCATTTTGTGATCCAGTTGCAGGTCACAACCAGGGGACTGGCAGACCAGGAGCAGATCATATCCTGAGAGCCACAATTTTAGGGACCACCTCTAGTTCAGTGCTTCTGCAGTCCTACCAGAAATTCATTTCAAGATATCACCTGGAGCACAAAAACCAGCTGTGCGTATTTCCCTGTAACACCCTGCTAACATGGGATACCTGCAGAGGGCAGGAGGGAATTATTCTCGATTACAGTTTAAACCTTTAAATTAAAGAGTCTGGTCTACCTTCAGGCAGGGATTTGCTTTTGTGCAGTGTTTAGTGTCTGTACCAGCCCATAATTACAAGGCTGGACAAACATACTGCTTTCTTGTGATGTCACCCTTAACAGCAAGGCTGTTGGCATTTCTTTTTTCTACCTTCTTAGATTCAGTATAAAGGAGTTTGGGGTAAAACACAGTGTAAGCAGGAACTGTCAGACAGGCATACATAGAGGAAAAAGTTATATTTTGAGCTTCGCATTTTTCAGAGCTGTATCTTCATCTCAGAGACAACTATCCTCTAAGTGGGGGCCAGAGGGAGAATTTGGGAATGAGGAGATTTCAAAATAAACACATTCCCATGGTGCCTTCATTCTCTCCTAAAACACCTCAGCTAAAGGAGTTTCACTGTGTCCGATACAGGTTAGTGGGGGCTCACCAGAGCTTTCCAGTGCTGCTCTTACCACCTTGCACACCAGCGATGGGCTGGCCTAATAGAGGAGGTATTGAGCCAACACAGTCACCTTCATCATTCCCAGCCTCATATGTCAAGGGAAGAGATGGGAGTGTTAGAAGGAACTGAAATGCCTTCTCCACCTCCCATGGTTTAGCCACCCACCCTTCCCAAAGCGCTCCCTGCCATTACTGTCCCTGAGAGCACCAGGAGTGGTCCAGACTCTGGACAGAGCCTGTCCCAAAGTCTTTACATTCAGGAGAAGCAAGAACTGACCTTCTCCATGTACAGAACCATCAGGGGCTCTTCTCCAGTGGGAAAGATGCTGACCTCCACTGCTACCAAGGACTTCACAACTGTCCCTTCAGGCTGAAGAGAGATTTGGGGATGGGCGAGACTCCACACCTTGGCCACAGAGTTGTTATAGGAGGTGCCTTGAAAAATCTGGTCAAGTAAGGAGCAACAGAAGAGTTAGGCTTTTTCCACACCACACCCCAATTTCATGTCACCTTGCCACACAGCTGCATCCCTTTTGTGGTCCCCAATTCCGCCTCCAGTTCACACAAGCCCAATAACTCAGCCGGGTTTCAGGAAAGCTGTGCCAGCATGGAGGGTGGAGAAATCCTCCTTGCAAAGCACAACCGTTTCTCCATCAGTCCCTGGTTTTCCCCATCAGGCCCACCCAAGATTCAAGTTGTCAAGGGAAGGACACGAGATGTTACAATGCAACTGAATCCATTTGAAAAGTTCCTCATTTGAGATAAAAATGGTCTGAATAGGACCAAAAGTTACCATCTGCACTGCCTTCCGCTGCGCTTCCGTGTCTTCCATTTCAAACAGTGCCTTCAGAAACAAACCAGAAACAGATTGTAGAAAAATGAATGACAAGGTTATGGTTAGCCTTGATGCAGGCTGGGTGGGCCAGAGCCCTGATGTGTGGCTCATGGCCAGTTCAGAGACATGGCTGAGCTCCTCCTAAGTTCACCCTCTTTCTGCTTCAGTACTCCCACAGAAAATCACATAGCTTTACAACTCAGAAGACAAATTTTCTGTCAGCTGGTGTTACCGCTCTAAGAGATAACACTACCTGGTAGCACATACTTGCTAAGAAGACACCAGTTATTGACCAGGAACACATGTAGTGTCTGACTATAGATTTCTATCTTCTACAGAAACTAGCTCTCACCAAAAAAACCCCAGTATTTAGAGAATTTTTTACTCTCTCCCCATAATATGATGTATGAGGTAAGGAGGGAACCACCTCTGAAATTACCTGCAACTTCTCCCCTCTGATGGTCAATACCAGGCGCTTATCTAAGAAAGCTGCTGAAGCCAGAGAGCTGAGGATGTGTTCAGACAGCCAGAAGTAGAGCATTCGGGACTCGGTCAGCAGTGATGGGGAGAAAACAGAGTCACTGAAGACATCAGAGTAGTTCTTATACAGGACAAGGCCCTTTAAAGGAAAGCAAGCGTGTTTGCCGTGACAAGCAGCAGGGAGACAGGACAAAACATCAATACTTGCATTTTCATTGCAAGGCAAAGGCCTGGCTGGTTAGACTTGGAGCAGAGAGCAGGCTGCTCAGCTGGGCGAAAGGCTGGCATCAGCCCACACTGCAGACTGACCTGCATGGCAGCAAAGGGACCAGCCCCTCCCAGCCCTCCAGTGAACGTCATCACCAGAAAACCTCTGGTCTCTCAGCAGCCTGGGTTACTTTACCTTGTGATGTGATTCTAGGTAATTTGCTTTTATTAAAGGAACTGAGGCAAGGGAGATATCAACACTGATATCCTCATCCCGGACAAAATTTTCTGCAGGAAGAAAACACAAAAACCTCACACCAGAAATATGACCTTAACTAGAGCTTGCAACAGTTGCTTTTAGGGCTTGCTGCAGAAGGTGACTGGGAGTTATAAGAGGACACAGGGATGAACTGTGGGGGTCCCACTCCTTTGTGTGCTAGTGCTGATCCTTCTGCTGCTCACTGACTCAGATTCTCCACTGGGAAATAGGGGTAATTACTCTCAGTTTTACATTTTGCTCCTTTTCCCTGATAATTGGGACTGGGAACCATGGGAAAATCTTCAGCAGGCAGATACAGAATGCTGTAGTATCACAGCCCCAGTGCTCCAATACATGCTTTGGTTCTAGCTGACATCAGTCCTGCAGATATCCTGCACCTCTGGTCATTACATGATGAAGGAGAAATAACTTACAAACTGAAACGTGTCTTTCAAGCAGTGCAATCACCCTTAAAAATCAACCTGATGCAGAAAATTCAAAATATAACATTGCTAAGGTTTATTTTGCTGTTGTCTGCAGGCTTAGGATCCCGTACATATTTTTGAAGGACTTTCTTGATGGGTGTGGCTACTGCCCTGCTGGAGTTCGAATGTCGAAAGTTGGACATAAAAAAGCAGAAAAAACAAGGATATTTACCTGCTAAATCATGTACAAAGTCTGCCAGCACCTGGGCAAGAAAATTTATTTCATTGCACACCTACAAGAGGAAAAGAAAGGGAAAATTGAAGGCAGGGGTTAGGATTTTGGATTGTGGAGCAGACCTGAGCCTCATGGTGAGATCTGGGAGCTATTGGTCAGAGTCCAGCACCATCAGAGATGCCAGTGTCAGCACAACCTCTCACTTCATCCAAGCTGGGGGTTTTGTGGATCCTATTTATTTGTCTTATTTTTCACAAGCACTAAAATTATATTGCTATTATCTTGTTGGACATATGTGAGGAGAAGAGTGTGTAGCATACAAACCAACCATTCCTCCATCCACAGGCGGCAGCTGACCTTACCTCGCTCTTGAGAACAAGCTTCAAAGTGAAGGAGATGAAATCCACGAAGAGCTGCTTCAGCCAGCCCGGCCTGCGCAAGACAGGGAGCATGGTCAAGAACCACCCAGTGATCCCCATGGTGGGAAATGGTCAAGCTGAAGTGCTCAGGGACCAGCAGCTGGGCAAGTGAAGCCCGATTTTGAAGAGGGGCACACTCACTCCTTGTCTCCTTGGAGATGAAGTATCAGTTTGTGGAAAGTCAGGTAGCAGTCTGAGGCATCGGCAGCCACTTGGTCCTTTTGGCACACTGCATGGGATGAAAGAAAAAAAGAAAAAAAAAAGCTAATTTGCTACTGAGACAAGGAGGATGAGTGCACTTTGCAGACATTGCAGACCTGGAGCAGGGCATCAGTATAGAGGGGCAGCCAGGGTTCCCCACACCTCCCCGGGTTGCTTCCAAAAGATTCAGGACCCTGCAAAGTCGGGAAAGGCGCGGCTACCTTGCACGTGGATGGAGGGTTTCAGCTCACAGCTCCAGCCAAGCTAGTCTGCTGGGCACTCTTCTTCACACTTCATTTGGATACCTGCCAGCTTTGCTAGCTCCTATCATCAGGGTCTCGGTTGTCCCCTAACATCACCCAGGAGAACCTGGGCAGTATGTGCAACCCACAAACCAGAGTGGGGAGGGAATTAAGTTGTATTGCAAAAAGTTTGGAAATTGCAATATACTGTCATTGAGAGCTTCATGCTGCTCTCCCCCCGGGCGCTCACCAGGAAAATGTATTTTGAGGCACATGTAATAACCCACATCCTTCTCATCCCTTATGGGAGGTGGAGGAGTGTAGTTTGCCTCTGTCCCTTTCTAGTCTAAGTCTATTGACCTTCCCAAGGAAGAGGCTTCACTTCCCAGAGCACACCTTGGGTCTTGACCTGGAGACAGCTGAAAAAGTGGACTATAAGGACATTCAAACCCCCTGCACCAAAGCCCTCATTTGGCTCACTCTTTTGAAACATCCCCATGTTTTTAACAAGCCATCCTGAACTGCAGGAGATGAAAAGCGGGTACTGAAGAAAGCCCAGAAGGCCAGACCATTCTTTGCTTGCTGCTGGTGTAAATCAGCATTACTTTGCTGAAATGATTTATACTAGCCTCCTCTGCTTGATCTGTTAAAACTATGAGGTCTTTGAGGGCCACGTTGTTTCCTAGCCTGTGTCTCCTGCCATCCCCAGGGCAGCAGAGACCCACTTCCAGCCTCTGGATGCTGTCCAGTCCCCACAGAGGTGAGCAGAGCCAGCCGGGGCTCGCTGCCTACCACCTGGTCCATCCTGCTGCTCTGGAGGAAGCACGCACACAAAGACTCCCCACAGCTAGTAATCCCCAGTTGTTACTTACTCAGTTTAATGTTTATCTGGAGGTCAATGGAAGACTCGATTTCAAAATCAACTGAATGGAAGAGATGCAAACTGCAACAGCAAAAAAGAGGACATTTAGCAACCCATGCTGGGAGCAGCTTCTCCCTGACCGTGGCTGGGTTTTATAACACATCTCACATCAGTCCTTGCACTGTGGTGTGCAAAACCCCGCAACGCAGCAGCCCGTCTCAGATACTCTGGCTTTAAATCATTGCAAACCACTACCTTAGTGGCACTTAGGAGAATGGGACCATTAAGCCCCTTTTTTCCCCCACTCAGTTTACAGAGCAATGAAGGGGAGTGAAGAAGTCAACTTGTACACTTTGGCCATCTTTTCTCCTCATGCAAGGGGTGACAGTGAGGACAGAAAGGCAGAAAGCAAGACAAGAAGACCAGCGATGGGGCTAAGCAGCACTGCTGGCATATAAAATCTTGTCCTGCTTAGGCATTAAGCAATGCTGCCATTGCTAGGGAGCCAGAGGAGCGCAGCCTCTCTGCATCTACTCGTGCCGTGGGCAAGTCCTGCCTGCGGGCAGCAGCAGAATCTGGCGCCGTGGTGCTCAGCAGCAGCCAGCCACCAGGTACTTACAACCATCCTCCAGCATAGCCATAGGTCAGGGTCCCTTTGAAGAAGGCCGTCACATTTTTAATGGCAATGTGAATGGCATCATTCTCCTTGAGCTCCACCTCGCTCTGCTCTATGGACAAGTCGTTGACCTGGATGCTAGAAACAACAGAAACCCAGTTTGTCCCCAACCCCAGGGCTGTTTTCTGTGACTGGGCGAGACAGGTTTGCTCCTGATGACATGGGGTCTCTAAGGGGACTGTGCCAACTCCGGACTCGGGACCTTTTGCAAATCACAGGGGCTGCCCATAGGGGCAATGGTGCTTTTGCTCAGCCTTGGTTCACTGCTCCTCCCCTGCAATGTTCAGGTAGGGGGGGGGGAGTGCTTTAAAGAGGAAACACGGAGCAATGTGCCGCAGAAGCAGCCCCATTTTATTGCAGTGCTCTGTATCAGCCGCCGTCACAGCAGGAAATCCATCCTGTGTTTGCACCATTGCATTTGTTGTTCCCAAAGAAAAGTTAGTAACACAGCAAAACCCAGCCTTGTTTGTCACAAAGTGTAGCCAAGTGACATCCTGCTGACAAGGGTGGCTCCAGCAGCCCTTTGCCACTCAATGTGCCATGGGTACCATCTGTCAGCAAAAGGCCCCAGGAGCTCCAGCCCAGAGGGACAGAGCTCCCCATCCGTGTTTTCAGAGATGTGTTCTACATACTGCTTCGATGTCTGCCCACCAAGTCGGAAAAGCTCTTAAGTAATCCATCAGCAGCCTAAACCTTAATGTGCAAATTATCTGCAAGGCATAGAACAGAAACTGTGTCTGCCCCAGTCCAGACCTTTGTTTTCACCAGGACTTGCTGGATCAAAGCTTCCTCTAAGGCTGATTTCCATTCCCCTCCATCAGCCTATACTTCCCCTGACACAGAGACACAGAGATACTCACTTGGTCAGCCCATAAGCCACCTTGCCAAGGAGCCGCATGGACCTTTCCCCAGTGATATTTGGGAATTTGGCATTTCTGAAAGCTGCTTGAATGACCTGTGCTGTTTCCTGGTTCACTGTAGGTAGAAAAAAAAAAGGCAAAGATACTAAACTGCAATCTCTCCTGACTGCAAAGACAGGTCCACACCCTGGAATAAAGCACTACTGAAGGGTTTTATCCAAGGCATTTCCATTAGATTAAGGAAGCACTAGAAGTAACTTCAGAGTAAATAAAAAAAAAATTTAAAAAAATCCCTAACTTTAACAGCTAATGGCAGCTGGGGACAGTAGCATATGTGGCTCCACAGCTGGACCATTCCCAGGGAATCAAGCACAGCTTTCACACACCCCACCTGCGCCCTAGTGGCAGATTTTGGGAAGGTGGAGGCTGTGCCCTTACACTGCACAAGCTGTTGAATTTACCCATGTTTTGCTCTGTTGCTGCTTGCTTGTATTGCAGTCAGCTGTCAGGTCTCCAAAGGAAGTCTTCTGAGACTGAAGTTTCTGTACCCATTTTCCTAACATTTTCCAGCCCATTCCAGCCTCGGCCTCAGGCACACACTTGTACAGGACTTTTTCCTTCCAAAAATATCCTATCTTACTTTGGCCCAGCACCCTCCTCTGCATGTACCACTGTCAGATGGGATGGGACAGAGCTGTTCCCACCCTTTACAGAAGCACTAATTATTCTTCCCCCCACCCACAAAGCCCCCACATCCTTGCAAAGAAACCCACAGCAGCAGAGAAACCCTGTTTCTCCCCTTCTGCACACTCACCCCAAGAGATGAGATTGCAGCGAGATGAGAAACCAAACACACGTTTGCTCTAGCTCTTCCATCATGCCAGCCCCCAGTGAGGAACAATGCTAAAACTTTGGGTAAGGAGAGGGTTTGGGGACTGTTTTCTAGCTCCTTTGAGAAGTTGTGCCTATTCAGTTCAGGTACCCATGCTTTAACCCATGCTCCCAAGGAGGTCTTAATACATCTTACTAGATAAACAGTTTCCACAAGAGCTGGGGAAGCAAAAAACCTCCTCACTTGGCTGATGTCTCACTAACTTCTCCTGGTGAAGAGGGGGGAAACGCAGCCCCGTACAGCAGGCACTTACACAGCAATGCCGCAGGCTTGGTCATCCTGCAGACGATCCCCGTGACGCTGTAAGGGAAGGGCCCAAACTCACAGGCTGCTGATGTATGGACAAGCACTAGCAAGATCCCGAAGGTCCTCAGCCTCATCCTGCCAGCCCAGAGCATCTTCAGCCTGAGTGGAGAGCACTGACAAGACTGACTGATTCTTGACTGTGGCAAAGGCTGCTTTCATACCTCCAAGCAGAGCTCGTTCGAAGCAGGACATGACCTGCTTCCTCTGGTTATCAAAACTCATCACACATTTCCTAATCTTTCTATAGTTTCCTTAACACTCTTCAAGTTGCATGCTGCCTTCGTCCCACAGCAGGCACTTGGGCTGCAGGACTTGGCACACATCAGGTGGGTGGAGAGAGCTGGAGGGGGATGGAGTCTGGGAGGAGATGAAGCCAAGGGAGCAGCCTTGCACTCTGCCTCCAGCCAGTTCATCATTTGCTCTTCACACAGAAATATTCCAGATTTTGCATTCCTGCAGTAATTCCCCAGCAAAGCCCCGTTTGAAAGGCACCTACATTATTAACTGCTCCCCCTTCCACTGATTTTAGGCACACTGGGGGGAAACTGAGGCATGCTCCTGCAAAGGGGATCCCTCCTGCTACCGCTGGGTGAATCCACATCTCCCACATCCCTGGAGAGCTCCTTGACTGCAGGACTGGGATGTTTTCTGCCTCTCAGCTGGATTTGTGAACCATCTTTGGTTTTGCCACCTTCCAGGTGGAGAAGAACCTACTAAGCTGGAGCTTTTCATGCACCTAGCCTCTCAGCTGCTATTTAGAAAACAATAGAAACCCAAGTTCACATCCATTCCTCATGCACGTCTGCCCCGCACGCCACTGGACCCCTGCACCCCTGTTGTGGTGCTGCGGCCCATCCAAAACGAGCTCCAGGACAAAAGAGGGTGAGGCTGTTTTCAGCAACGAGGCTCACAGCAGCTCCCATGAAACATTTTGCCAGCAAAGACAGATGGAGAAGGAAGGGTGAGATCTTGGCAATGCTACAGAAGCACACTCAACCTCCTGAGCAAGACAAGGTGCCAGCCTCCCTCCTCTCTCTGGCAGATGCCTCATCCTCCCTGCACCGTGCACCCAGAGACCGCATTTCCTCCGGGGAGCCCCGCTGCCCGGCAGCCCCCACCCTGCCGCACTGTTTTCTTCCTGAGTTGAGAAGGTGAATGGCCTCGGGTACCCCACGGGAGGCACTCATGGTCACTGACCTGCTGAGGGAAACTGAGCATCTGCAGGCTTCCTCCAGACTTCTCCAGGCGAGCAGCATGGTGGCCCGGGACAGGCTGCCCGCTGGAAGCCTATACTGCATTATAAGTGAGCAATTAAATGTTGGAAACGCATATAAATATAGCAGGTGTCTGACCGGCATAGCTCCCACACAGCAGCCTAATGCCATCGTCTCAGTCACTGTGGCATCCTCGCTGCCCTGGCTAGGAGACCTCTTTACAGGGAAGCTGCAAGGGGCACAGACATGTTACAAAAGGATTTAAATTCAAGAGGCTTTAACCTTGTAATAGCTCCAGTTTCTGTCCTTCAGGTCATAGCTCTCATGTGCCCAGCCCTCCCCAGCAACTTGCAGCTCAAGGGATGTTGGTGCAGTGGCCAAGACCTGGGGTGACAGACTTCTGCGGCCACAGCAGGAGGAGGTACCCCCAGATACTGTAGCACAAACACAACGGAGGCAGCGAGGCACTTGAATAGGCAGAGACACAGTTCTGCAGGGTGTCAGGCAAGCACATCTGCTTGTGTCCTCAGCACAGCCTTTGGCAGAGGAAGGACAGGCTCCCATTTATTGCAGGACACAAACTCGGGAGTGCTGCACACAGTTTTAAGTTTTACTGGAACAGATCCAGAGGAGACACTGCAGCAGGGAAGCAGCCCGACTGAGGCTGGTGTCAGTCACTGTAAATGAAAGCAGAGCAGGACCCAGGAGGCCATAACCACCCCTCTGCCCAGGGCAGCAATTCATACAGCATGAAGGAAAGGGAAAATCAGGGCATTTTGATACAGGCGTATTTGTCAGTGGTGTCCCAGGGTAGATAAGAACAGAAAGACCAACAACCCAGAGCCAATGTACTGGTCACAGTAGATCTAGTGCATTTAAAGCCCCCTTACAGGCCAGCTCCGCTGCTGCATCACAGCTTCAGAGGCTGCTGCTGACAGATGACCTGAGCTGAGAGCAAGGGAGGACAGGGGACTGCCGGGCGTCGACCTCCAGCAAGAACAGGAAGGCTGGAGACTTTCCGCCTACAATAACAAAAGCATGTGGAACTTGGAGGTGCTATGTGAGCATCCCTGCCCTGGAATAACCAGGCAGAGGCCACAGCAGCCCACCCTCCTCCCAGTGCAAGGTCAGGCTAGCAGGAGGTAGGTCAGATTTAAAAACCCAAAGAAAGGTTAAATTCAGCTAGCAGGAGGCAGGGCAGGCTTTAAAACCCCAAGAAAGGTTAAATGCCCAAGCTGCTGTATAGTGCTTGCAAAGGGGATGCTGGAAGATGTTTTGATAAATAGTTGCTGTGTAAGGCTTTATCTGAAGGCCACGCACGCACACATAGGCTCACCACCTTGCTGGGGACTGTCCTATAACCAGGGTTGTTTTTCCCCACGCTATCCAGAGCGGAGATATATCACAGTGCCATTAATCTTTGTGCTTCATTGACTCAAATGTTCAGTGTTACCCTGCAGCTGCTTCCCGAGATAGCCTTCCAGGTAGCCTAGGCTGCACTCTGCTCTGTCAGCAGGATGGGCTCCAGCACCAGGACCTATACAGCAGGTCAGCCCTGGGATAGCAGGAGGGCAAGCCCAAAGCCAGCTGCTCCCATCTCACATAGATCCAGCACTCAGCAGCACAGGGCCATGGTCAAGTCCACCCATCCAGCAGCAGCCCTTGAAGATTATGACCACATGCCCGGCATTGTTCAGGGTGGTGGTGTCAAGCCCCAGCAGCAGGAATCTTGGGTTGAAAGCCTCAGCTTTGAAGAGAGGTTATTTCTTACAGTTAAAAGTTGTGACCATGACAGGCTTGGATGTTAGGCAGCAAGTAAATTCAAACACTCGAGTCTGTGAATTGTGAGATTTTAACAGACTAGCACTTGGGAGGGTGAACGACCCATGAGGGTTTTTTGAACAATGAAGTTTCATATGGTTTTCCACAAAATTCTCCTGAAATCAACCTGATTTCTTCTCTTCCCTACCAGTATCACCCATAACAACCTCCAAAAACTAAAAAAATTTGGCACACAGGTGGCCCAAGGTCAGCCTAGGCTTTTCACAGCTGAGGCTGCCAAGGGCAGCTGTGTTTCTGCAGCACCAGTTCTGCACTGCCAAATCCAGACTGAAAAAGCAGCAAATACAACTTTCAGTGCTAATATAAGAAATTTTGGGCAGTTCCTCTGCAGCACAGGCCACTGAGCAGACACTAAGACAGAGGCCCAGAAGCAGCATCTCCCAGCATTTGCCCAACCCTCCTTGGCAAGCAGCTGAGCATTAACTGACCTCAAGTCCCTCACAGCAGGTTTGTGACCCCAGCTATACACCAGGCCTGGTTTACCTCCATGGTATCATACCATTTGATGTTCAGACAACATTAAATACTAGCAGACATTTCAAGAGCTATTCTTGTGAAGCAGAGGGGCTGGGATGAGGTGATGAAGGTGCAGTGGGCATGTTTGGTAACACAATGGGGGAATAGCCCCAGGATGGCCTCCAGCTGGCCTGACATGTCTGAGGAGACCCTTTGGATGCACAGTTCTGCAAATCCCACCAGCCTCACAGCTAGAAGTGGATCACAGGGAGATTATAACACTTTGCTGGGCAAGTGCAGAGCCCTTGGGAGGTCCCTGGCTGCCGTGCACAAGTGAAACAGCTCTTTGGAGAAAAGGGGAAGTCACACACAGACACACACAGCTTATCAGGAGCACACCCTTGGTGACAAAGAGGACTTCAATGACTCCTCAAGTAAGCAAGAAGTTTCTGCAGCAAGAAGAAAAATGCCTGGGAAGACAAACTGTACATTTCTGCCTTGACTTGTTTTCCAGCAAGGACAGTTGCTCTCAAGTGGGGTAAACTGCCAGAGGATATCAGGAGACAAAGCAGCAGAGAAGCTGGTTTTATTCTGCTGCTCACTTAGCCACCCTGTGGGCCATCACCACCTGCACAACCCACCTGCTTTCTGGGAAGCCCTGCACAGCATACCCATAGCTAAACAGGTATGTTAGCTACAGCTGTTCTGCACTAGTACATTTGCCTGCAGCTGTGCTTGCAGGCATGAAGAGGATTTGAACTAGCAGCAGAATCACACAGCTTCAAGTGTGAGCCAAGACAAAAACCCAGCTTCCTAAACTCATAGCCTCAAGGCCCTTTCTGTTCTCTGCAACTTCTGTCCTAGCACAGGGTCATGTTATTCCCAGAAAACCTCTCTGGGATTCCTACACTTTTTCAGCAGCCTTGCTCTGGAAGCTTGAAGGCTCATTTTTTCCTGATGTCTAATCCAAATTCCCTCAAGTAACCCAAGGCCCATGCTCAGCCTCACCCACAGCTGGCACACAGGCTCTATATCCCCTTTCTTGCCATCACTATTTACATACCTCACTGTTTATACTGCCCTTCTAGGCTGAGCTGCCTCAACTCCTTCCACTGCTCCCACACCTCGGTCATCCCCACTTGCTCCCAGGCTGTCTCAGGCAAAGCTGAGGCCTTCACTGCTTCACAATTAGTAACAGGAGTTAGGGCTATGCCACACTCCCAGCTCCATGTAACACCAGGCTGGCTCAGAGTCACTGGTGCTCAGAGCCCTCAGTCAAACACTGCTCTCTTGCTTCCCAGTGCTCCTCCCAGGTGCAGTGCTGGCAGCTGCCTCTGCAGAATTACAGTATTTACTTTCACATTATTTGCCCAGTGTCCTCTCTTGTAGTCACAGCTTCCCTCCACCCCAATGGCAAAGAGAGGTATGCATTTCACTAAGCCATTAAGGAAACCTTCTCTAAGGCCCAGGAGCCTCACTACATCCCCCAGTGGCATTAGCTATGCTTAATTAGTTTTCCAGCTAATTTTAAACCAATCTGCCTGCTTATGGGAGTAGCGAAAGCCTCAAGACAACAACAGATGTTCTGCTGTCTCTGGCAACTTCTCAGATTAGACTTTTCACAAGTAGTCCAGCACTCAGTGCTCATTGCCTAAACCATACCAAAACAGTTTATTTCTGGCTGCCAAGAAATGCCCTCTCCTCCCAAGGCTGAGCCCAGGCACATCTCAGCTGATTTGGGCACTTTGCCGAGACACTTTAGCGATGATTATATACACCCTGAAGAACAAAAATCCATCATCCACAAAATGCACTGCCAAGCACAGGTAGACTTACCACTAGCAAGGCAAAAAAGAGGGGACACTACCTCCAAGAATAGCCTCAAAGGCTTGTGCAGAATATACCCAATGTAACAAAGCCCACCTCCTCTCAAATTACTTCATTTAAGCATTTAAAGACTTTATTGCTAAATTTTACTGCTGTCCTACCCATCCTCCCCAAGCCTGCAGCAAACTGAAGATGTGGCAGAGAAACTACTTGGCAAGAGGCTTGGAAAGGAAATTGTTGTTCAAAGCCAGAAAAAACACATCACTAAGATTAAACTTGCTACCACAGATTAAAACCAACAAACCATGTCTAACCTAACATCAGTCTGATCTGAAGTGGCAAGATCAAGCATTACCTGTTAGGCTGTTACAACTGCTTGTACCAACTCATGCATGTTAGCCCTGACAAGACACTCCTAAACAAACAGTTTTGCCAACTGCAGGTAGCAACGAGGAAAAGCATTACAGGTTTCACGAGTAGCTGTTGTTCCTAGATAGCACGTTAAGCCAAGTTAAATCCCCAAGCCAAGATAATGCATTGCAATGCCACCGGGAGTCACATACAGGGCTCAGGGGGTCAAACTCCAAACTTTCCAAATACCTGCAGAATTACCTGCTTCAAGATGTCTATGGTCTTTGTGCCAGCAGCTTTCAGTGAGCAAACACAAACTACAAACTATCCAAGGCACTTTAAATGCTGAAGAGTACAGTTAGGCAAGGAGCCAAGTTTAAGGCTCTGCAAGTATCTTTTCCCCTCATACCCCAACTAATTTATCATGACTTTTCAATAAAAACAAGGTGAGAGAACATCCTGTGCTTTGCATAAGTAGTCTTCTGATTGCTGTAGAGTGTATACAAGCATGGATATAAATACCTGCAAATTTTATTGGAATCAAAGCCCTTAGCCATATCAGAAATTAAAGGGAACACAATGAAGTAATATAGGACAGTTGCTCTGGAGTGAGAATGCATCAAAGTTGAAAAGTTGAAAGACATTAGACTGCTTTAACTTTGCATCCAAAAGCAGTGAAAGAGTTTATATCTTGCATAAATTCTTGCTAGATAGAGCTGAACACCCTTACTCTTCTCCCATGATTTGGCAGGGGGGGAAATTAAGCCTTGAGTTTAAATTGTCTGAATTTGGCAACATGTAATTTAGCATGCAACTCCACTGAGGTAATTGCTTATCAAGAGGTCACCATCTTACAGTCCTCCACTTTGTCCAACAAGGAAATTGCACCACACATCCTTCACAGGAAAATATTTACACAGAAAGTTTAAACTATTGTTGAAGCAATTTAACAATAGGTCTTTCCTGAAAATCTACTAATGCATATCTAGCTTTTTTTTGAGATCCTACACTCAGTGTAATTTAAATAGCATTTGAAACATTCCAACAGGAATCACATTGCACAGAAGAAGCAATTTGCTTCTCTAACATTTTTGCACACCTGCTTAGAGCCTGTGCATTTAGTGCACAGGTTTACAGCGCCAAGCCTCTACATAGATGCCTAATAAATGCTACAGAACAAAGTCCTTTGGAATGAGGGCAAGCATCTTAGCCTCTAGGCCATAAAGACTTAAGGCTTCTTGTAGCTTCATTTGCTTGGTCAGTGAGAGCCATAGGAAGTGCCATCCAGTTTCACTCCTGGTTTCGAGTTGGTATCCAATTTGCTCAGGTAGACTAAAGCCCATTGCCATTTCAGACAAGTAGACTGGTGACAAGTCAGTTGTGGGTCACTCCAGGCCCTTCTGGAAGAAGGGATGCAAAGAAAGTCTTGAAAAAAACCCACGCTGTGCTCATATATGAAGGGTTAGCCTGCTGCATTTCTTGTAAAACTTGTCCCTCATCCGGAGATGCCTCAGATTCATCTGCTCTGCCTGCGTTTCCCCCCTGCCAAAATAAAGGATATTTGGTAAATGAGATAATTTCAGAAATGCATTAGAAGAATCAGGTGTCAAACAGCATGTTTTGTTACCCAGATGTCACTGTCAGAACATAAAAAGCTTGCAAGTATCCCCAGACAACCACAAAGTCAAAAAAACCAAGCTGCACACTAGTATTACTGGTTAACTCACACCACGTCTACAAACACTGTTTAGGTCAAACATGAAGCACCAGATCAGGTGAATGATGTATTTACAACTAATTAACTTTCACTGACATCAACCAGAAGTGTCAGCTTGAAATGCAAGACTCAGATTGTTTATATACTCAAATCCTACCACTAAGGTAGTCTAATCCCTGTCTTCAGTTACAGAACCTGTTCAGCCTGTGACAGGCCACTCTCCATTCATTACAACATCTTCAAGAACAGAAGCAACTAAACATCCAGCCTGAAATATTTTGTAGAACAGAGGAATCAGCTACATCAGAGGAAGACTCAGGCTGACAATTAGTCCCCCGTGGACGATAGTTTCTGACAGAAGTTTAGAGAAAAAGTTTTTGCTACTAGATGGCATTAGTAAACTCCAAGTAAAACTTCACAGGGTTTCATGCTCATGGTTTAAAAAATAGCAAGACAATACCTGTAAGTTATTGTTCTGATCCTGGTTTATAGCAGCCTGAGGAGGAACATTGCCTGGGAAGGGCTGAAGTGGTCTTCGTCTAAATGGAAGCCATCCAACATGGTGCCTGGGGAAGGCAACAGATTTTTATTAATACTGCTTAAACATTACTCCTTCCTGTTACACCAACACAGTTCAAGTAGCATTTGACTGCTGACTGCTCAGAGCTGTAGACAGCAAGTTCGGAATACTAAGGTCTTTCTGCCCTGACCCCGTAAGTACTTTAAAAGCCTCCTGTTAGCAGCAAACCATGAGGTGTGAAGGGAAGACTGAGCATCTGCTCGCATTCAAAATAAACAGTACTTCATCCAGGTTTGTACCTAGCATGCTGCTAGAGGTACAAACAGCCTGCTTGTTTACCACATTATGTACACCCCTGGGTAACTTCTCTGTGCCCACCCTAAAAAAGGGCACAACAAAGATGCAAAACACAGTACTATCTTAACAAAACATAACAGGCCATATAGACCTTCTCAGAAGGTCTGTATCTCTATAGCACCTGCACCTTGTAACCCACAATAGAAGCTGTTCAAAGTTACCCTTTGGAATTATCAATGGGAAAATTTAAGGACTTTTCATTAAGCAATTAACCTTCACTCTCCAAGTCTGCATAGAGGTTAGTAGAGCTGATCATTTGAGCTGCTCCAGTTTCAACTCTTAGACCTACCAACAGGAATTCAGAGGCCTACATCATTTGTTTCACTGGTGATCAAAGATTTTGAGAACAGATTATCTCTCAGACAAGACAGCCCAAGCATGTCAGCTGAGAGCCCATTATCTTTAGTGTGCTTCTAAGATTTATCCCAAGTTTTCCCCCTCTAAAGAGGCTCAAAGGCAATTCAGGACACTGCATTCGGTTTAGCTTGGTCTGGTCTCCAGAGCAGCAACACACAGCAGAAAAAACCTGCATGGGTACAGGACTTAAATAGCAGGTGTGAGACCCTCTTCCCAGACTTCAAACACTGGTTTCCCAACAAGCAACTGTCATTTACTACATTGATCCTACAGGTCAGTCTGCTCTACACTTGCCAAACTGCTGGGGCTTTACACTGAGAGCTGCTTAGGTTTCAAGTAGTTTTCTAAAAAGAAAGCCAGCCACACCCAAAGCTTTACTACAAAAATCAGGTAAGATCACCTACTATCATTCATTCTTCATTTAATCCAGGCATAGGCTATACTCATATTTTCACTAAATAGCAAGTTACACCAGGATAGACTAGTGGTTTACCCTTTCCAGGTACAAGAGTCACGTGAAGCTCAACTGCCAGAAAGCTGACCACAGTACAGAGCTCAGTAATTCAGTGAAACATTTCTGAATACAATAGTTAATACCATCTACTTACAGATACATCAGAACAGTGCCACCCATAACCAGGAGGAATCTGCTGACACTGGAGTAGAAATAGATAACATTGACAAAAACATAGAACAGTGTTGCTGAGTAGAGCCAGTCCAACCAATCTCGATTGCCACCCTCCTCTTCTTCCATGAGGGGACCCCCTTGGGCATTCATCCGCAAGTTCTGGTTGGCTGCTGCATTAACCTGGGCAGCAGCGTTCTGGTTTCCAGGCTGATTTTGCGCAGGAAATGGGTCTGGGAGAGGAGCTGGAGGTGTCACTGGTATCTCCTGAGAACGTCGTGCATAGGATGGGTCAGTAGATGCAGCAGTAGAAGCCAAGCTGAAACCAGAGAACACAAAGTACAGAATAAGGCTTAGTCAAATCCTTTGACACTTAACACAGGCACTGAAAATTTGTCTATCTTTATCCTTAAAGTCAGATCACATGCAAGTCAAAAGCATCAAGTTTAGGGGCTACAGAAGGGTTAAAAACAAGTTTTAGCTCTACCCATGCCAACAGTTGCATAGTGACTTCAGCAAGTCAAACCAGACACCTTCCACTTTATGAACAAAAATTTCAACACTTTGCAAAAAATTATTTAGAACAATCAAAAGGTAGTCTAGAAGGCTTCTGCAATTCTCAGCTTTACCTCTGTCACCAATTTTCAGTCAGTGCTCTGTGAGCTACATTAGGCAGTCAAAAAAATCGGTGAAGAACTAAGGCTCATCAGCAGAATTACATTTACTCTACAGACACCTGCCCTCCCAATCACGAGGATCAGAGATCTGCAATTTGTTGCAAGATTCAAAACCACTGGCCTGAACAGGAAGCCAAGAACCACATACAGTTAGAGGTACATTCCCACACCATTCAGTGTAAGTTACAACAAAAAAGTGTCTTCCAACCACCAGAGAGGAAGAATTGCCAGAAGCTCTCTATACCCTTGTGTTAGTTTCTACTTCCTACTGGTAGCTTTTGACAGAAAACTTACTATCGCATGTAATATTGTCTTGCATAAATCTGCTGAAACCAGGACATCTGAAGCATGCTGTAGGTTGTATAAGCAGAGAAGCCAGGAGCCACACTTTGGAAGGGATGCCAAGTTGTTTCCAGCCTTGACCAAAAGTTGAACACATTCATTAGCAAATACTGGACAAACCGCAAGAGTCATTTATTACAGGACAAGGTAAATAGCTTCTGCCATTTTGTGCATCCAAATGCAAGCCTAATTTTTCCCTTCTAGAGTATTAAAGACATCTCTTTACCCACATGAATAAAGGGAACATTTTCAACTAACAAACCAGTGCATTTTCCTTTAGCTCCTTCCATGTCCACTAAAGCTTTTATATATAACCTCATCATATTTGGCCCATATTCTATGGACTTAAGACAGCCTGTGTGGCATAAGGAGCTGGCATCTATCACAAAGCCAACATTTTAAAAATCCTGGTGGTGTACGTAAAAATTGTATTTACCCGTTACTGGCCTCTGCTGAAGACTGGCCACCAGAAGAGCATCTCAGTCTTTCACCATCTGAGGAAGATACAGATGGTTCTTGACTAGCTTCTGATGGTAACTTTGGCTCATCAGCTTTAACCTAGGGACAACAATGCAGTTAACGAGGCTTATTTGAGACACTACACAAGCTTGAAGCAAGAAGGTTATGCCACACAGAATATGCTCCAATTTTATAACTGCTACACAATTCACACACTTTGTCCTGCACAGTACTGACACTGCTCTGAAGCAACATGCCATGAGCACCTCCATCAGTATTGTAAAGTTCCTTAAAAAATGACTGGCATCTAAAACTGACTCAATGTTACTTTTCACCTTCACCAGATCTACACCTATATTTGTTCATTTCTACGCATGTAGTCAGGTCCCATCTCGTTATAAAAATGTAATTGGAAGAAACAGAAGGAACTGCACTCAAGCTTGACTTTTTAGGTATGACAAGTTTGTACTTGCATACACAAACTGCTGTACATAGAATTCAGGAGCTGTTCTGCGGTGATACCTCTGTATAATATCCAGACCAAAACTGGCTCACACCTAGCAACCACCAAACGTGGTTAGGATAAGCTCAAATGGCCTGTAATGGGCAATATAAACACACCTCTAGACACATTAGCACATCCACTTGAAAGTAAGAATTGGTTTTGGCCATTTGCACTTAAGACCAGCAAGTGCTCACTTCAAGCACTAAGGCTCATTTTTGGCTTCTGCTCTACAGGCTGTCATTAATGAGAACAGTCAGTGCCTTCAGCTAACTGCCTTCTTCCTTCCCCACACCCCCATACACAGATCAGAACCACTTCCACCTTAACTACCACATCATCTGCCCACAAGCACAGCCTCTGTCCAAAAAAGGCTGGGACATGACAAGTCACATTCTATTTAATAAAACTGAATTTACCAGAAAGCATTTCTTCTTCAAGCTGTGTGTTACAACTAGATTATAGTTTTGATATTTCTTAACAGAAGCCACAAGAACCTTTACTGATGAACTGTAGAGTCAATTTTTTACTTGGCTTAATCCAAATACATTCACACATTCCTAAACAAATTATCACAAAATACTGCCATTGCACTACTAGGAAAAATCTGCAGGACTAGTGAACCTTGAAATAGCCATTCATTCAACACTTCTGATTTTCAGTCACAACCCCAAGATTCAGCTTAATATGCTAACTTAGTACAAGTACCTCTGCATTGGTTTCTTGCACATTTGCAGGAGTCTTGAAGTTGTATACCAAATGAAGAGCATGCAACTCCCCATGCTAAAATATAAAGGAACACATGTTAAAAAACAATCTCGTTCCTGGATGTATTCCAGCACATCATAAAGGATTTTTTTATATACCTTTGGCAGCAACTCTCTCAGATAATGATGATCAAGCAGCAGCTTCCCAGAATAAATCAGCTTCTGATCCTCTTCAGGCTTTGAAAGAAAACAAAGAATAGGATGACTTGCTCCACCAAGTACATGCAAGCAGCAGCTGACACAACTTGCAGCCAGATGGGCAGAGGCACAAAGCTGGAAGCACCCCACACATTAAGGTACACAGGGAATTGCATGCATTAAATTTTGCTGATGAGATGAGAACAACTGAAGTGCAACCTTACTAACACCGAGGTCCAAATCAGCAAGGAGGATACAAAGCACCCCTTTGGCCAAGAACTCTGTTACAGGCTGTCTCTTTTACAGTCCCAACAGACATTTGTGTTTCCCAGAAGCAGGCTGGGAGTGCCACCTAATCTGATCAGCACTGGAGGTGGTGTCAAGTAAATCCGTTACACCCCATCAGACGAATCCCAGCAAGCGGCAAAAGCATGCTGATCTTGCTCCTGGGCAACCACCTTGCCCCTAAGAAAAGGAGAGCAAAAAAGCACATCCTCCTGCTGAAACGCTGGGTGCGGCGGAGCTCAGCAGCGCAACGCTGGCCGAGCACCCGCGGCGTTACCGCGCCGAACCCCGGCACTCGGAAGGAACTCACAGACTGCCGCATTTGCATTTTCACCGCCCGACCAACCCCGTCGCCTCGCTCTGCGCAGACGGGGCTGCCTCTCGTTCCACGGGCCGAGAGCTTTCCCCCAGAACCAACCCCCGAAGCAGCCTCAGCGCCCCCGCCACCCCCGACCTCCCCGCGGCGGGCAGGTTCCCCGGCGGCGGCTGACGATTCCGAAGACTCCGCGGGGACAGGCGGCGGTCCCGGGGAGGGCAGTTAATATTCAACTGCGGCCCGAACAGAAACCGAGCCAAGTCCCAAAAGAAGGCGGCCCGCACCCACCTACGGGCAGCTGATGCAATCGGGCTGCGGGACACCCCGGCGGGGGGGGGGGGGGGGGGGGGCGGTGTGTAAACCGGCGGCCCCAGGAGCCCCACGGCAGCTCCCGCCGCCCCGCGCGGACTCAGCACACACACACGCACACCCCCAGCACCCCAACGGCGGCGAGAAGCGGCCGGTGCAGCGGGCCGAGGGGTCGCGCACTCACCGGTGCCTCGGGTACGAGGCGGCGCAGCTCGGCCTTGAGGCGGCGCACGGTCCAGGCGGGGGCGGCGCGGAGGCGCAGATCGGGGTGCCGCTGCGTGGGGCTCCTGACGAGCAGCGCCAGCGACTCCTCCATGGCGGGACCAGTACGGGGGCGGCCGACACCCCGACACCCGGCCCCGCAGAGCATTTTATAGGCGCCCGCCGCGCCCCGCCCTGCCGCAGGGTCGCGGTGGCTTCAACCGATTGGCCGCGGCGGGAGCGGGGGGACGGGGCTTCCACGTGGGCCAATGGGACGGAGCCCCGCCTGCGGGGGCCGCGGGAGGGCGGTGGCGGGAGACGGAGGGGCTGATTGGGCGGCGCCGGGTGAGGGGCGGGGGCTCCAGAGCTCAGAGCAGCGTCACCATGGCGACCGTGATCCCGCCCCGCGGGGCCGGGGCCGTGAGGGGCGGGCGGCTATTGCCGGGGTGCGGCGGGGCCCCGTCCCGCCGTCCCCGCCCGCGCAGGGCCCCTGCCCTCCGTCCCTCCGTCCCGGGGACGGTCGGGCGTGCTCAGCCCCCGGGTCCCGCAGGTAGCGGGGCGGCCTCACCGGGGCGCGATGGCCTCCCGACCCCCCTCCGGGCCGCGCTGGGCCTGAGGGAGCCGAGCCCGCCCGCCAGGCCGCAGCGCCGGCAGCCTCACGGGGCCCGGCCCAGACCCCCCTTCGGCACCGGGCAGGGAGCGGGGGACGCGTAACCGGTGCTCTGCCTCACCTTCTCCCTCAGACGCCCAGCCCGCCTCCCGCCTGCCCGCTCCTACCCGCTCCGGCCTTGCCGAAACGTGTGCCCGACCGCCGGCAACGCAGGCACCGGTTTATCTCTGGTGCTCACAGCCCCAGAAGGCAGAGGGGCTCTGCAGCAGGGCTCGTTCATCGCCGTCTCTCGGTCCCCTGCGCAGGCGAAAGCTCCGCCACGCATCGGCTTCGGCAGCAACGCTGGTTTTAGGGATCCCTGGCTTCGCTCTTCCCTTTCCCCTTAACCCACAGGAGGAGCACAGCTCTCCGGCAGGGGCCTGCACACCCTGGATCCACAGCCTGATCCAGGTGAAACATTGCCTTTTTCCCTATGTTGTGGGGTTTTTTACCCGATCTGCATAGCTACTTCAACAGGTTTGTTGCTGACTTCGTGGGGACAGGACACACCATGCTTCTGTGTGAGGCCAAAAGGAGCGCGCAGGGATGTTGGGGAAAGGTGATAACTCAAGAAATTATCACTGACAAAAAAAAGTCCAAAACATAAAAAACGTAGAACAGCAGCTTCTGAGTCCTCCTCCCCATACATACACATTTTCCTTTGAGATGTGATCCAACACCGGGAAAAACAGTGGTAATGATCCTGCTGCACCAGGAGGGGGTTTTAGTGTACTTTCAAACAATATCGTAGGAATGTGAGAAGTCAGTTGTATCTGTCAGCACCACATATTTACTCTGTGTGTTTCATTAGCTGCTCAGCATTCCTTGGCAGCCAGACCTGTTGCCCAAAGGCACCAGTGAGTTTGCAGCCAGTACCAGATTTTGGAAACAGAAAAGACACTCCACCACGGGGATGCATCACCTCGCAGCTTCCTGGGGAAGAGCTGTGCCACAGGGCATCGCTGCCTGGGCGCCGACAAAATAGAATCACAAAGAAATGAACTGAGCCTATATCTCATCCGACAAACCCTTTGCGGCTCCCAGGGTACATTCTTGCAAGGATGGAGAACACCAGCGGAACCCGTTCCTGTGTTGCATCCCTCCCTACAACGAGCACCGTGGCAGCAGGAATCACTTCAGACCTGAGGCTGCGCTCCCTGCCTGCACTGCCCTCGGCTGTCCCTGAACAGGCTCAGCACTCAGGTGGGCTTTCCCTCCCCAACCTCAGTTCTGGGTCCTCGCCCAGCCAAGGAGACGCTGTCAGAGCTATCTGCCGCTCTGGCTCTGCCAGCAGGGACCGTGATCCGTGTCCCGCAGCTCCTGATAGCAGCGAAAAGGGAAAGACAAATGCAGTGTCCAAGGCCGCCCTTGCCAATGTCCCCCGTTAAGGTCAAGGTGACTTTGCTGCTCGCTCAGTTGCAGCCTTTGCTCAGAGTGCCCAGAGAGGTCCCGTGGGTGGCAGGGAGAGGGTAAGGCTGAGCAGATACTGGTGTCAAGCCAGCTTCTCAGGCTCTGTGTGTGCGTTTTGCTGGGACTCCCTGTGCCGTTGCTGACCCCTGGACCAGGTGAGCAGCTGTAGTCACAGCGCCCATCCTGCCTTGTCACAGACAAGGGGGCATAGCTCACCTGAGCTGCCTGCTGCCCATCCCCTCCCTAGCCATTGCTGGGAAAACCACCCGCTCACGCACCCAGCCCTGACCTGGCTTTGAGCAGGGGGTGGAGGAGCGATCTTCCAAGGTGCCCGCCAGTCTGCGTGCAGAACCTCGGCAGCCCCCCCCCCCCAAGTCAGGGGGTGCTGAGCCCCTCGGAGAGCCAGGCCCTTGCTGCCCTCACCCGAAGCAGCCAAGAACCAGTGGATTTGAAGTCGGTGGACATGTCTGGACATTTGGTAGCATGTGCTCTGGTCCCAGAGGCTGATTTAGAGCTCCTGGTACTAAGGCAAAACAAATACCTGCCCCGATACTGTCTGCTTATCTCAGGTCTCGCTCTGTAGACACGGGGCAAAACAGAAGGTGTGACCAGCATGTCACCCCCACTGTCCTGCTGAACAATTAACTCCAATTTACCAAAATTGGAGATGAAGGGCTGCAAGCTTCTTTTGTCAGTGGTGCCTGCGTAAACATTAACCCTGGTGTAAATCAGGATTATCTCCCTGACCTCAACACAATTACTCTTTAAAAAAAAACAAAAACGGGGGGGGGGGGGGGGGGGAAGGAAACGGCTGATGAGTTTACAGCTCTGTGTGCGGTCAGGCTCATTTTCACCGCACGGCAATCACTCAGCACAGCAGGAACAGCCGGCGGAGAGTTTGCCAGTACGCAAGGAGGTGTCCCGCAGCCTCGCAGCCTGGCGTGCTCCCTTTGCTCACCCAGGTGCGGTGACGCAGGGGAAGAGCCTGCCAGGAGCTGCAGTCTAGCTTATGCAGGCCTGGCGGGGTGGTGATGCCGGGGTCCGATGCAATATCGTGCTGTCCAAAGGTTGCTCTGTGGGCCGGGATGGGGCAAGGATCAGAGGGCGGCGTGATCCAGACAAACCGGGCTGGTTCTCGGGATTTGGTTCAATGTATTTACTTAGTAGGAAGCACTGCGCTTGTTAGGCGTCTGGCTTTAAAAAGAGTTTCACGGTGCTGTTGTCACGGCCCCTTCAGCCGGTGTGGCGGCTTCCTCAGAACCTGCAAACAAGACTTTGGTCTTGTTTAGGCACTGGGCTCGGTGACCCCAGTGCCAGCGGCCCGCGAGCAGGCAGGGAGCTCGCAGCGTGCTCCGGCATGGTGCAGGCAGAGCCGCACCGCTGCGGTGTCTGCGGGCAGAGGGCTGCCCGCGTCTCTGAGCATTTCTGTGCCCAAACAGAGCCAGTTCTGCCAGAGATGCATCCCACGGTCATTCCCCACGGAGACAACCCGGCACGGGCAGAGCGACACAGGCGCTTCACCAGTGAACTCCAGCAGTTCCACTGCTTCGACCGGGTTGTTCCACCGCTCGGTAAAGCAACTCATCCTCGAAACGAGCGACCTTCCCCGGCCCACGCTGCTCCGGCGCGGTAATGAAACTTTCCTGCCGGAGAGGGGAGAAAAACCGGAGGGAACGCGTAACCGGGAGGTTGGAAACGAGCTGCACGGCAGCGTGTCACAGGCCAGGCTGAAAATCGTCGCCTGCTGCCGGCGCTGCCCCGGCGGCCCGCCAGCCCTCTGCCAAAAGGCCACCGGGGCGGCGGCGGCGGGGAGCGGGCAGCCTCAGAGCAGCGGGAGAGGCGGGACCCGCCGCCGGGCTGAAACACCCCCGGGTGGAGGCGAGGCCCCCCGCGGCGACACTCGTGGGGGTGCCCGGACACGCGGGACAGCCCGGCGCCCCAGAAGCGGGGCGGACCCCCGCCCCTCTCGGGGTTCACTGTGCCAATAACGGGGCTCCCGATGGCCACGGGATGCCCGGGACGGCCGGGACCGGGGCGGGGGGGTGTCCTGCCGCCCGCCCGGCCCCGCCCCCGTTGCCACGGCGACGTTGTCAGCAACCCTCCGGCCACGCCCCCCTCCCCGTGTGGGCCAATGGCGCGGCGGCGCCGGGCCTGCTCGCCGGTGACGTCATGGCCGGTGAAAATCCCCCGTGGCCGCGGGAGCGGCGGTGGCGGCGGCGCGGCCCCGTGGCCCGGTGCGGCCCGGCCCGGCCCGCAGCATGGCCAAGCACCACCGCACGCCGGCGCGCTCCGCCGAGCCCGTCATCGAGGTCAAGAGCAAGGTAAGCGCCCGCCGGCGCCGCCGCCGGGGCCGGGACCGGGGCCGCTTCCGCCGGGTCACGACCGGGCGCGCCGCCCCCGCACCGGGCAGCACACATGGGACGGCGCCGCGCGCCGGGGAGCGGCGCGGGAGCCGGGCCGTGCCGGCGCTCCGCTCCCCGGCGCTGCCCGGGGCCTCCCCGAGCCCGGCCCGGCCCGGCCCGGCGGCCGCGGTGTCCCGCCACCGGCGGGCTCCGCCGGGGCGCGGGCCCGCTCGGCGCGGCCGGCACCGGCCCTGGGAGCGTCGCCGGGGAGCGCTCGCCAGACGTGCGGCCTCGCCGGGGCGCGGTGCCGCCCGCCCCGGCGTGCGGGGTGGCTCCGCCGCTGCGGGCGTGCTGGGTGCGCGGTCACCCTGGGTGCACGGCTCGCCCAGATGTGCTCTCGCCCAGATGTGCACGCTCGCCAGGGCATGCACACCCCCCGGCTACGCCATCACCCAGATGTGCGCCCCAGCAAGGGACGAACTCCCCCGCCCAGACACACACACTCGCACGGCTGTGCGCTCGCCCAGATGTGCCTGCTCGCCCAGATGTGCCTGCTCGCCCAGATGTGCGCTCACCCGGCACATTCTCACCCGGGTGTGTGCCCTCACCCAGCTGTGCCCACCCAGCCCTGCACTCATCCAGATGTGCGCACTCTCCTCCTGCACCCTTGTCCAGCTGTGTGCTCACCCAGCTGTGCCCCTGCCTGACCGGGGCGCCCAGCAGGGTGGGTGCGCGGTGCCCTCCTTCCAGGCGCACACTGGCCGCCGCCTGCCCCGACGGCTGGGGTGTGATCCCCCCTCAGGCAGCGCGATCCTCGCAGTGTTCCTCAGCCTGTTCTTAATTGGCTTCCCCTTCGTCGTGACTGAAGGAGGCAATAATTAACGCCATTGCTCACCAGGTGCTACAGCAGCACCTGTGTCGCAGGGAAGGGCCTCCCGGCAGCATGGTGCCCGCCGTGGCTGGCGGTACAGCCAGAGGTTCCTTCCTCTGCCGCGTGGACACCTCTCTGCCCCATCGCTTCAGTGTTCGGGCAGGAAAACGGTTCTGCTCCTTTTATTTTGCTTTTGGGATGGGCTCCGGCCAATGGGTGCCGCTGCCTTGGTGCTGCCGAGGCTCTGGAGCCGGCAGTGCCTGGCTCTGCTTGCCCCAGGGCAGTTCTGTGCGGTGCCCTGCCTGCATCTGTCCTGTTGGCCGGAGCTAGCCCTGCCCAGCCTCACCCCCTTCCTCCTCCTCTTCCTCTGCAGTTCGACGCCGAATTTCGCCGCTTTGCCATGAAGCGCTCCAGTGCAGGCAGCTTCCAGGACTTCTACCGCCTTCTGCAGACGGTACACCAGATCCCACGGGTGGACGTGCTCCTGGGCTACACGGATGTCCATGGCGACCTCCTGCCCATCAACAACGACGACAACTACCACAAAGCCCTGTCCTCTGCCAACCCCCTCCTCAGGGTCATCATCCAGAAGAAGGGTAAGTGGGAGCTGGAGAAGGGCACCGGATCCATCCTCCATGTCAAGGGAGATGAGCCACGTCCCGCAGTACCACTGGTTCCACATTTGGGCTGTGCCAGCGGCGGTGGCAGCCAGTCACATACCTGTCAGCCACCACTATGGAACTGGAGATGGTGGCACCAGGAGGCTCCCAGAACCCCGCTGGGGCCGTGGCACCTATGCAGGCTCTCCCTGACAGCCCTTCCCCATGGCAAAGGCACCCATGCCAGCCCAGCCCTGTGCACCCCAGCGAGCAAAGGCAAATCCTCCCAATTCACCCCTTTGAAGTTGCATTTTCCAGATGGGCTTGTGTGGGCTCCCGGAAAACACCGCATTGCTCCCGTGAGTGCCGGGCAGAGAGCCCCGTCAGCTCCCTGCCCCGAGGCGGTGGCAGCCGTTGTTTTGGCAGAGCTCTCAGGGTACCGGGTGCTGCAGAGCTTTTGGTGGTGGGAGGAGGCTTGTCTCCTCCCCGGCAGCCCAGGGACTCACCCTGACCACAGCGGTGTGTTCCCGGAGAGCAACTTCCTCATGCAGGAGCATGAAATCTCCATGATAACAGCATCCCAGTGAGGATGAAAGCCTCTCTGTGACAAACACCCTGGGTAGGTCTCTTCTTCACCAGGGAGATGAGCCTATCCTGCTCACTTTAGCAGCACTGAGGCTTTCTCTTTATTAGCACCATCAAGCAACAGTGCACAAAGCTAGAACCTGACCTAAAAGCCCCCGTTTCCCTGTCACGGTGCAACTCCGTGTTTCCAGCTCATGCTATTGGTATAAAGTCCCTGGGTGAGAGGTGATGCCAGTGGCCAGCCCTGGCTGCTATGCCAGTTTTCCTGGGCTCTTCTATGGCTCTTGCATCGGGGTGATGCACTGGACGAATGCCCAGACCCAGGCTGTGGCATGGGGAGCCAGCGTGGGGCTGGTTGTGCCGGGACTGCTGTGGGAGCATTGCTCCTGCTCTCAAGAACCACCTCATCTGCTGCTGGGAAAAGCCTGCAAGGGCCCATGAGTGACCATGCCAAGCTGGCACAGTACGGAGAGTGGACAGCTGAAGCCCTGGCACTGTGGGCAGCACAATAAGGAGGGCAAGGAGACAGTGTCTGCGAGCCCCAGCACCCAGCTGTGCCCGCAGGAGAGGGGCTGCGGGGCAGGCAGCACCGCGGGAGGTGTGTGGAGAGGCCAGGAGCAAGCCCTGGGTGAGTCACAGCTGATTTAAAATGGATCCAGGTCATCCCGGGGCTGGGCTGTCGTTGAACCAGTCCGGGTCGGTAAGGAATGCGGCTGCAGAGCCTCTCTCGCACGCCGGGCACGGGGAGCCATGCACACGCATGTGTACGTAGGTGTGCACCCAATGGTGGGCTCCGTGGCAGCCAGTCCTGCCGCAGGGGGTCAAAAAGCAAAGGCTGCAGCTTGGTTCCTCTCTGCGCTGTCACCTCACACGGTGAAGTTGTCTCTGCAGAGCAGCCTGGCGGGGGACGGCAGCACTGGCCTTCCTTGACTGGGCTTGGCTCACGGGAAGGGCAGGGGAAAGGCCGGCACATTGCCAGGGCCACCGGCGGGCTCGTCCATGGGGTGCTGGACCTGCCTAGCCCAGCTGCTCTGTGCCCCTTGGAGAGGAGCTGTGCACTGAAATAGCTGTGGGAAAGCCTCCACCGCCCTTCCCTGAGCTAAAAATATGCCAGGCTGTGTGTGCAGGGAGATATTTATAACCTAGGAGCCCTGGCAGGCTGGCTTGGCTGGGGAGAAACCCCACATCCCCTGGGCTTGGGGGCATCCCCAGCTCCCTTGCGGCTGGAGCAGGGTCCGGGTGCTGGCTAGGGGCACCTTGGGGAACGTGCCGGCAATGCAGCGGCCAAGATCTTGCCCCTCGGCCCCTGGTGGAAAGGGATGGGGAGAAACCAGAGAGGGCCCAGGGGATGCTCCCCAGCACATGGTGAATGTGGCCAAGGAGGGGACGTGGCAGAGCTGGGCCCCACGGAGCAGCCCTGGGGCAGGGTCAAGGAGGATGGGGTCAAACCCTCTGTGGTGGCACCAGATGGTGGAATAAGAGACAGCAGCACAAATCACAGTTGGGGATTTTCAGGGGCCCTGGGGACGCTGCAGCCCTGGGATGGGTCTCCAGGAGGTGGGGAGTCTCCATCCTTGGGGATGGCAGGGCTCCACAGGACACAGCTGCAGCCATCCCCATTCCATGCCAGCGATGGCCCTGCCCCAGTGGGGACAAGGGACTCTGGTGCTGTCTCATGGAGCCGGACTTGCCCTCAGGAAGCTGGCTGCTGCCACAGCACCCCCTCATGCAGTGGGGGAGCCTCATGCGGGGGGGGGTGGTTCCCCCTCCCCAAACTGGGGCACAGCCGCAGCTCCCAGGCCCTCAGGGCTGGCAGCTCTAGCGTTAAGCTGCAGAGTTTGGCTTAAAGTGTGATTAAGGCTGAATCACTGCCTCGATCCCACTAATCCTGGCCTTGTGTACGCTGGGTAATCCCAGGAGATGGGCCTGGCGGAGACAGGCTGCAGGAAAAGCCGGGGTGATGCTCTGGGGAGGAGAGCCAGTGAGACCTGTGAGCAGGGCACTTCTCCCGCCGGCTCCCCTAACACCTGGGAGCCAAGGGCACACTGTTGCGTCCCTGGGCAGCTGCGGTGCCTGACCTGTGTTCTCCCTTGCTCCCTACAGCAGAGTCTGATGCCGGAGTCTTCGCCTCAAACTCCTTGCAGCGGAAGAAGAAGGGGCTGCTGCGCCCTGCGCACTACCGTGCCAAGCCTCACCTCCTCATCGGCATGCCCCAAGACTTCCGCCAGATCTCCTCCATCATCGACGTGGACATCCTGCCCGAGACCCACCGTCGTGTGCGGCTCCACAAGCACGGCTCTGACAAGCCGCTGGGCTTCTACATCCGCGATGGCGTCAGCGTGCGCGTGGCCCCGCAGGGAGTCGAGAAGGTGCCCGGCATCTTCATCTCCCGCCTGGTGAAGGGCGGCTTGGCCGAGAGCACGGGTCTGCTGGCAGTGAGTGATGAGATCCTGGAGGTCAATGGCATTGATGTGGCCGGCAAGTCCCTGGACCAGGTGACAGACATGATGGTGGCCAATAGCCACAACCTCATCATCACCGTCAAGCCGGCCAACCAGCGCAACAACGTCATCCGCAGCAGCAAGGCCTCAGGCAGCTCGGGCATGTCTACGGACAGCACCCCCAGCCAGCAGACCCCCAGCCCAGCCTCGCAGTACCTGAGCAACTACAGCACGGCTGAGAGTGATGAGGAGGGTGACCTGGTCATCGAGAGTGACAGCGCACCCCACTACATCCCTGGGGGCTGCCCCAACGGGGGCCCCACGGATGGACCCCTCCAGCAGAGCCTGTCCCCGCACAGCTCGCGGGGCTCCCTGCAGTCCCTCTGCAGCCACGATGGCAGCCCTGGCCGGGGCAGTGGGCGGGAGGACGGCACCCTCCTCACCCTATAGCCACAGGGTCCCGTGCCACCCTTGGCAGCCAGCCGGGCTTCCCCGCAGCCAGGCTGGTCATGGGCACCGGGGCAATGACAGGGCTGGTGGGCAGGGGTGAAGCGGGGCTGCCCGCTGCCTTCTCCTGCCACCCGCATCCCCGGGAGCCCCGCTGCGGCACCGGCTCCTGCCAGGCACTGCCCCTCTGAGCCCCCTTGCCTCCCTCCCCTTCCTTCCAAACAAGTGGTTTTTTTTAATTTGTTTTATCAAAATATGCATCATCAATTAATATATTGCAACGGACAGTAAAACCTTTTCTAGAAAGCACCCTGCTTGTCCCTGCTTCGCATCACTGCAGGGGCTGGACCCCAACAGCCGTGGGGAACAGCCCCCTCCAGGACAGCAAACAGCCCCAGTGCCCCAGGACAGGACAGGCACATCCCCCACCAGCCCCACTGCCCTGTCCCACACACCGTGGCCCATCCTGCCATGGATGCATGCGCTCCAGATCCCCTGGGAGGAGGGGGACGGGATGGGGACCCTGGCCCTGCGTGCACAAGGCAGTGCCTGGGAGCAGCACCCTTGACTGTGGTGCATATCGTGGCTTCGCTGCTGCACTGGGCAACCCCATCGAGAGCCACTGCAGGGAGGAACAGGGAGTTTGGAGGGATGCTGGGGCATGTCCCTCCCCTTGCATGTCCGCGTCCGACACCACGTGTCCAGGCTGTTTTGGGCAGCGAGCCTGGCATGGTGGCCTGATGCAATGAGCCTTGCCTGGCTCCCCACCCAGTTCCCACCTTATCTCTGCTGCAGTGCCCTCGCTACACAGGGGACACCCTGGTGGCACCTGCAGGGAGCTGGCTGGCACCTGGGCTGGCAGCAGCACCCTGGCTGTCATTCAGCCCCAGTAAACGCTGCTGGGGCTGGAGCAACTCCATCCTTCTCCAGCTTGGGGCTGACCCAAGCTCAGGGGGGGCTGTACCCACCCTTCCTGCTCACCTGGGGCTCCTGGTGCCCTTGGTCCCTCTCCCAGCACTGAAGTGCCGGGCTGATGGTGGCTTTGGCCTTCACTTTGCTGCTGGCCTGGCCCAGCTCCAGACCAGTATCTTCCTGCCCATTCGGAGGGACAAAGCAACACCCCAGCAGGAAGGTGCTGCTGGGCCCCATTGGACCCACAGTGGTAACAGCTTCTCCTCCTCCTGTGCTGTCCTGGCTAGGAACAGGCCTGGCCAGATCACGGCTGGCCATCCCCATAGTTCTTTGCCCCCTCTCACCACATCTCCTGCAGCATCAACCTTCAGCGCCAGCACCAACACCTCTGCCCCAACCCGCCGTGGCCACCGGCGACATTTGCTGGTGAAGCAGCCCAGGCACAAGGTCTGGCAGGTAGAGCGCACCTGAGGGCAGTGCTTTTCCAGCCTGTTCAACTGAGCTGGACACGGGTGCTCAGGAACCAAGGGCGCCGGCACAGTGCCAGACCCTTCATGGCATAAGGGCTCTCCCACGGCCCTCGGATTAAACCCCGTGGGACGTGAGCACAGATGGTGCCAGGTGCTCTGGCTTGGCTCCCATGGGGCAATGCTGGTTTA
Organism: Astur gentilis; assembly: GCF_929443795.1. NCBI lineage: Eukaryota > Metazoa > Chordata > Aves > Accipitriformes > Accipitridae > Astur > Astur gentilis. The sequence goes on from NC_064886.1 coordinate 9,712,789, forward strand.
GTGCCGAGGGCTTGACTGCGCCGGCTCTACCAGCCCGTTTGCCAAGGGTCTTACAAACCCAAGGTCCTCTCATCGGCACTGCTCTCAAGAGCACGGGGTGGTACTGGGTGAGGAGGACCCACAGCTCTCGGGGTCTGAAGGGATGGCACCAACTGTTCAGGTTTTAACTGTCCGTCTGGAGCCCCAGCCCTGCCGGGGGCAGGCAGGGAGAGCAGCAAGGGCTGAGGCTGGCAGCTCCGAGGCTCCCAAGCAGGATGACACTGGCGGCACACAGCCACGGCCCAGACAGGCGAGAGAGCAAAACAGGCAGCAGGGCTGGTTATTCCAGACTTGTTTAGGGCAGGGAGGTGCATGGGGGACTGGTGCCTGCGGCCCCCAGCTGCTCTCAGAGCCGCTCTCATCCAGCCGGCTCAGCCTGTTTGCCCTGAAGGCAGCGCAGGGAAGCGTGGGGTGATTTTTCCAGTTGGCATCTCACCTCCTCCAGCCCTCAAGTGCTAAAAGCTTTCCCGGCCCTCGGCAGCAGCATCGGCCCCTGACGTCCCAGGGCACTGCAGGTGCCGCAGGCAGGGCTGGACCACTCTGCAACAGCCCCACCCTGCAAAATCCTGCCCAGGATGGAGTAACCCCCGGCAAGAAGGCACCTGCTTGGGGCAACCGTGCACAGCATCCCCACCTTGCGCAGTAACAGGAGACGAGGCAACAGGCACAAGCTGCAATAAGGGAACTTTTGATGGGACTTCAGGGGAAAAAGTACTCCCCCTGAGGGTGGCACAGCCCGGGGAGAGAGCCCCAGCAAGGTAGGGTAGCAACCCCATCCTTGGAGATTCTCTTAACCCAGCTGGACAAGGTCCCAAGCTGTGGAGCTGGCCCTGCACTGAGCAGGAGATGGACCAAGTGCACCAGTGATCCCTTCTACCTCATATCTTTCTACGCTTCACGCAGCAGGATCCCTGCAAAGGTCTGCACAGGTCCCCATGTAGCATCTGAAGGTAAGGAGGCAGTGAGCTTGTTCTGCCAGCCTGTGGACCGAGATCTGGCAGGACTTTGCACATTCTCCACTCCGAGTCCACCACCAATATCCCAGCACTCCAGCCCAGCGAAACCTAACCTCCATGGACACTTTGGGCTTCTGCAGAAAGTGCGACCAGGACCCATGGCTCTCCCCCTGCCTGTACTACATCAATACTGCTGATTTCCGCTGCCCATTACTCCTCAGGCCCTGCTGAGCCCACTGGGAGCTGTACACACACCGAAAGAGGGAAACAGTGCTTTACTGGAGTATGTCCTGCCCCACAGACAACAAAGGCTTCTCCAGACACTCTGCCAGATCCCCCTGCAGCTGGCCCAGCTCTTCCATGGGCAGAAGAACTGAAGGTCTGCACCTCATTATTGTCCTCAAGCTGTCCCTGAGCTGCTGAGCCCAGCCAGCAGGTTGGGCGGTGCAGGGGTACCGGCTGCGTGAGCAGGATGCATCAGAGCTCAGGACTGGGGCACGCACGGCAGACGTACAGCACGAGGGTTTTGTGCAGACACAAATGTGTCCAGAATGAGAAATGATCATGGCCCAGCTCAGGAGAAAGAAGGGGAAAGGAACACCACAGGCAGCAGCACAGGAGACCTCCTACCAGTTTCTAGACGTGGGAAAAAAATGGGAAAATAAGAGGTGATGTCATGGATCCAGAGCAGAGAGCTGATCTCTGAGAAGTCAAGCAGCACTGAGACACAGGTTCTTCTGACCACAGAGGAAAAAGTATATTAGGGTATCTCCCTCCCTTTTCCATGGACAAGACACAGCACTGGACCATGAGCAAGAGACACCACCTGCACGTTGGACATTGTATTGGCACCTGCGTGGGCCCATGGTCCTGAACTTGCCTTCCTCTCCTTCCCTCCCAAAGTGATAATTGTCCCTTCCCAGCGATGAAGGATATTCACGCAGAGCAGCACAACACACCCAGCCCCACCAGCTCAGGAGTCCAGCTTGATGAAGACTTTGGGCCTCGAGAAAATTTTGATGGCCTCTTCTATCTGGGAGAGCTTCCTCTCCAGCTCTATCCGCCTCTTCTGCATGCTGAGGGTGTCCGCGCGCACTGGTAGCATCACCAGGTCCTTTATCAGCTGCTCCTGGCCTGTGAAAAAACAAAACCCAGAAAAAATCAAGTTGTGTAAGTGGAAGAGCAAAGAAATCCATCCTTTTCCTAATGCTATGACCTCATCCTCAGTCCTGAAAATTGTGGCAGCACAGGACTTAGAACACCCATCCTTCTATTCAAAGCTCAGCTGGATGAGGACCTGAGTGACCTGCTCCAGCTTTGAAGAACCAAGGGTTGGACTAGAGACCTCTGAAGGTCCCTTCCAACCAAAATCTTTCTATCATTTTAAGAGCAATATTAACCCTAACATCAGGTCTACCAGACAAGCCTGCTACAGAGAGCCAGTCCTGTAATGTGCAGGTCCCACCAACCTGAAGGAGATTGCTCTTTCCACGCACACAGCTCACATCCCAGCTACGTGCCTTATTCCAGGCAACTCTCCAAGTGGCAGGAATCTGTGCCCCAGAACTCTCTTCTCCCTAATTCTGGCTAGGATTGCCTGTTTTTCTGAGGTAGAATCCCCATTCCTTTTTCTCTTACTCTGCTTCAGATTGCTGAGGGTCTCCAGCCGCTGGCTCTCCGGCATCATGGTATGACCAGGTGGCGTGTCAGGATCTGGCAGGTTTCGCAGCCGCTCCTCCATCTGTCTGCGCCACAGCTCCTTCCTCTCCAGCAGGCTGGCAAGGCAAACAAAAGCCCATGTCAGCACATCTGGCAGGAGAGCTCACCCAGGGATGCAGGCAGAGGCCAGGAATCGAGCCCTTCCAACCCCACTAGTGTCCACATCACTGCCTGAGGACCACAGAGACCCACCCTGCTGGCACATGCCATTGCCATGGAAGGATACACCCGGGTTTAGCCCGCATGCATGGACTAGCAAACACACTCCACATGCACTGAAGGGCTGCTGGAAGCGACACCGTGAGGCCAACACGAGTTCCTCAGAGAGAAAGGCTTCTGTGCCTTGCTTCTGGCCCTGGCCACAGAGTCCTCTCAAAACCAGCTGTGGGCCAGTGATGCAGTGAAGTTGGACAAAGTGGCTCACAGCCAGGGATACTGGCAGGGAACAGCAGGCACAGCAGAGAGCCAAAGGACTGACACCATGGTCAGTCCTAGGAACAGGGTCACCCAGGAACTGTTTTCCATTCTGAATTCCAAAATGCAAGTCACTAGTTGGATGTTCCTCAGACTCCGGGTCCAAAGCAGGGTGAATGCTTGTGAGGTAGAACAAGCCATCTGCCTCTCCAAAACCAGACCTTTTAATACTGAAGCTACGTCATGTGGAGCAAGGCTTACAAAGGGGCAGGAGCACATTTCTCAGAGCACGCAGAGCATGCTCATGCCAGCATCATGGTACAACAGCAAGCAAGGGAGGAGACAAAATTCTTTCTAAGCCCAGTCACAGTGGCCATGGGGATACTTGTTAAGTCAAGAAACCAGGAGGGACTGCATTTATTCTCCAGGCCACAGTAAATCACACTGCTCGCGTATGGCGAGAGCACCTCTGTCCCCAGACCCCCGTCCTTCTATGCAGAAGCTGGGAGACATGGTGAAGGGAAGTGGGCTTGTTACAGAAAGTCCTGTGGACCAGAGAGGGGCATACGTACTACTGGGGAACGTGGCCCTTTTGATTGGTGTTGTACTCCTCCTGCTCCCGGTGCCTCTGTTCCAGCAGCTCAGCCAGCGCCTGCAGGGACTGTGAGCGTCGCAGTGGGGCCCGCTTGGCGTTGCGGGCATTGTGCTTAATGAAGTCAATGCTTCTGCCCTCCACCTGCATCTGGAAGAAGAGAAAGGAAGGCAGCAGGGGCCAGCTCAGCACACGCGCACAGGCACACACAAGGGACAAAGCAAAGAGGCACCCACAAAAGATATAGAATTGCAGGTGTACTACAATAGGACGGGCCTACCCTCAGTCCATCCCATCTCAGGAGTCAGGGAGACAGGCAGGAGCTATGGCTGTGTTTTGAGAAGAAACCAGTGCCAGAATAAGTGCCAGAAACCCTTGGGGTGCCATGGTTTGCCTGGCACCGAAAGCCAGGCAAAACCTAAACCCCACCTTTTTGAGGTCCCCAAGCTGACCCCCTCAAAGCCAGAAGGACAGGAAGAACCAGGCTTAACATAGTCCACGAGTCCCCTACTGCTGTGTTTGGAGCCCATCAGAGCAAATAGAAGGTCAGGGAAAAAAACTAGTCGGGCCCTTGCCAGACCAGTAAACGCAACGGAGCCCCTGGCAGAGCAGGAACTTAGCTAGTCCTTGGGGGCATTTCCCCAGAGACAGCACCCTCTATCACAGCTCCTCTGATGGTCAAGACAGAGGAGAAGGTTGCTGGGTTTGAGTTTAAAGTCTTCTTTTCTTGGTTTTCTCCCTTAAGAATTTATGTCCTGTTTAAATTAAGTCACTTCATGGCATTTGGGAACCAACAAACCGACAACCCCACGCTCGCCAAGGAAAGAAGACATGAGTCACGGAGCAGTTTAGGACCTCCCAGACAAGACTACCTGAAAGGTTTAGTTGTTAATACTGATTTAAGTCTCCTTACTAAAAAGCACACCCATTTCCCAAATTTTTATCTAATGTCCAGAAGCCATGGTTCCTTTGATTAAGGTGGCAGCAGTCTCCAAATTCCCAAGACCTCCTGCAAAACTCTACAAAGAGCTGATTTGAGATCACTGGCACTTCTACAGTGAGGAGGTGGGATTTTCAAAGGGAACTTCACAATCTCTTTAACTATGAGCAAGAATGAAGCCAGAGGGTAGTATTAGCAATCCTTGAACACCTGTCTTGCCACCCCAGTGACCAAGACCCTGTTCCTTCCCTTCAGGCAGGAACAGTATTTACAGATCTCCCTGTTCACACAGGACATCTGACCCAACTTTAGAAGAATGCATGATGATTTCAAAGCAGGAGCAACAGATAAGTGCCTGAAACCCCTGGGACAGATGTAGTTAGTGTGCAGCTCACCTTGATTTCAGCACCCAGTGCCTCTGGAGCCTCTGCATCTGCTCCTGCTTTTGTTCTGGCAGGCCTTGGGGAGAGCGGTCTGCATGGCTTGATCCCAGGGCCACAGCGAGAATATGCCCTCAGAAATTTCAGAGCCTCTGGATTTGGAGGTGGGGAGCTCTCCTGGGAAAGGCAAGAAAAGATCCACTAGCGGAGGGAGGCTGGAGCAAAGAGAAACCCATCCAATAAAGTTTGGGTGGTCAACCACAAGCTCAACCACAAGTTTCCAGCAGGCACACTATTTCTGCCATGACTTGGCGGAAGTTCTTGGGGGAAAGCAATCTGTACACAGCCAGCAAAGGCCAAACAGGCTGCCTACAGCAACAAATCTGGACCTGGCAACTGAACTTTGTAAAGAAACACTTTAAAAAAAAAGGGAAAAAATCTGCAGAAACACGCGTTTGGATCAAATGCATGCATAGCATTGACTGGAGAGTTCCTCTTTACTGACTAATCTGGTAGGCATGAAAGGAGAGCAACACCAGATAACCCAACAAGAGATATCTACCAGAGCTAGGGACAATCTAAATAGTTGGACAGTCCATACTGACAGTGATCATGACTCCTTAAAAAACAGAAATCTTCCTGTGAAAAGGGCATATGGCAGCATGGAGTAAGCCTGCTGAAAGTTGAGAGATACATGCCAGTCTCCCTTGTTGGCAACACTAGAGAACTTGAACTCCCAGAGAAAGCCATCCCACCTCCATAAATACAGAGCATGTCACAGAGCCCTGCTACAGCAAGCTTTAATGAAATGGCACAGGTAGGCATGAAGCTGACTGCTAAGATGCTGTTCTCAAGTGCTGCTCTGCTCAGCACCCCAAATCTGTGGTTATGCTACTCTAGGCAGAAAGAGAAGTGGAGAGTGAGGGAGTCTGGTGGTTTTGGGAGGGTGGAATTGCATCTGACAGACATCTTCAAAGGCCATCGTTAGCACTGGCACAAGGTAACACTACTTGATGTCTAACAGCTGCTCTAGGGACTATCTCAATCTTGTTGCAAGTAAACCCTGAAAATTGCAAGTTGACACTGTGGCAAGTGGGTGACCTTATGATAACGCAACTAGGGCACTGCTCTGCTCTTGGAAGTGACAGGAATGGTACAGGGCAGCCTCCAGGTCTTTACAGGTACCCAAGGCCTCAGCTGCTCTCTCAGCTGAAGTGTGGTCCCCTCGAGGCAGCCTGTTGCCTGGCCCATTTAGCTTGGCAGACCTCAAGACTGAGGGTGGGATAGCACAGTCACATCAGTAGTTTTGGTGTAAGGACCAGGATATATGATGCACTCAGCACTGCCTAGACTGATCATGCTCCAAAGATGATCAGTCTTGTTTCAACAGGAGCCAGGAGACTCAGAGCTCTCTGGTAAGTTAATGAGAAGCACCTTTACCTAGCATGGTTGGTTTGAAGACAAATAAGTCTGTGATCTTAGGAGTGTGCTAGCAGAGTGCAGCATGCCTCTTCTACCTCCACGGGAGCACTGAGACTGCCAGAGCCCTTTTCAGGGCAGCTGCTACAATTAACAGCCTCAGGGACAGAGGAGAGAGAATAAAATCTGTGTCAGACACCAAGACCTAACAGAATCAACTTAATCTCTGAGCAGCAGCTCCACAGAAGATGGAGATCCTTCAAAGGGAACACCCCAGCTCTAGAGAGCCACAGCAACAGTTAAAGCAGTGTGAGTCAGCACCAGGGCCTCCTGCCACCTATCTCTGGAGGAATCCACAGAGCACAAGTAACGCACCACACAGAAACTGCCTGCACAGACACCACCCCCTTTCCCCAAAACAAAAGAAGAAATTATCTCAATCTTCCTCTAACCCAGAGGACTTGTCAAACAAGAGTGTAGGCTTGCGTTCCTAAAGCACACGTGGGTTTGCTCCTGTGTGTGGAAGGGTCACAGACATCAGAGAGATTGGTAGCACACTGGGAAGAAGAGACACAGCATTTGGAACCACTGGCTTGGAAAACATCTTGTCAATTTTTGCAGTTGTTATTAATACACATAATTTTAGTGTGAAAAGTTGGCCCAAGGGCCACAGACCAGAGGGAATGCAGAGATGAGGAGGAACTTGAAGGTTCCAACTCAGCAAGGGAGCACCAAGGGAAGGCTTGTGTTAGCAGCAGTGCTCGAGGCATCATCCAGCTTGCACCCACCATCTGCACTAGCAGCAGCTGTCTGTGTCGCTCCTGTTGACACAGCTTGGTTGGCTGCAAAGACAGAACAGAGACCGAGACTGTGAAGGCTACCAGGGACTTGCAGAAGGACAAAGCCCTCTTCTGGCAGCCCACAATCCTAAGGCTGATGGGATCGCAGGATCTAACAGCCCTGCACTTCCTCTTCCTCAAGGAGCTTCTCCCACGCCCGGCTGAGCTGAAAGGGAGCCCCAAGGCCTGTCCTCCAGGAGGTCACTATGAAGAGGGTGGGCACTGCCTGCTGCCATGCAGCAGGAACCCACCCCATCCATAGGAGCCACAGTGTCTACTTCTGGACAAAAGAAGAGGCTAACTGAAGACAGAGGTCACCTCAATGACAGGAGTCTCCCAGACTCAGACTGATGACAATGGATCCACCCAAAGATAGTGATGGAGCTTTCCTTCCCTCTCCCAGCTTAACTTTACTTTCTGTACAAACAGGTACACCTCTTCCAAGGCAGCTGCTTTGGTGAATTTGGCAAAGCCGTCTGACAGAGGCACCATTTAAACACCGGGAACCCACCAGGGGAGAAAAAATTATCCAGAGAAAGAAACAGAAAGAAGCCAAAAGCAAACCAAAACCTTCACAAAGCCAGACACCTGCTCATTTCAGTAGCTGAGAAAGCCTGAGAAACAAGGTATGGCCCTGCATCCCTTCTCCCACAAGCACACGTACAGAAGACAGGAGGGTACGTACACCCTTGCAGGTTGTGCTGATCTATGAGACCTCCACCCTAACTGCCTGGAGAGGTCTGTGTGCCCCCACTGCGCAATGGTTATTCACCAGGACCATTGCTCGGAGAAGAATTTGGAGATATACAGCCCACTGTGGGTCCACAGGGTGGTAAGAGTTGGACCAAGGTTTGATGCAGCCTGAAGACCTACCTCTGAGGACCATGACCCGTGGGGCAGAATACCACAGGCTTTTGGCACAAACCCCAGACAAGCATTGCCCCAAACACTGGAAAGCTGCAAAGCCAGCTGGATGCACCTCTAGACAGGGAATATGGCTGTGAGGGCTGCTCTGCACCCCCCCGGGAACCGCCTTTAGATGCCTAACAGCCGAAGGGCAAAGTAGGATCCCTCAGGCAGATGGTGCAATGAGATTTTCCTCTTCTCAGCTTCCCCTGCATGAAGACTCTACTTGGTCAGATAGAATGGGGATTATTACAGCAATCACTCTGCAGACCCACGCCAAATGTTCTCACTCAGCACACAGCCCCACTGTCACATCTGCCCACCGTGCTTCAGCACCAAGTTGCCCCCAGACCCATAGATTCTGGGACTGCCACATCTCCACCATCCCACAGAACCTCATGGCTGACCCACATACCACACCAGGAGAGTTCAAGAGCTCAGTGGGTACTGACCTGCAGTTTGGCCTTCACCTTTGACTCTACATTTTCATATTTCTGGGATTTCCACAGAGCTTTCACAGGCTTGGACTGGCTGTGCTCTTGGGCTCGCTCCTTCTCTTTGCACTTCTTCTGAATCTCCTTTATTCGCCTCACATTTTCCTTCTCATGGTCCTTGGACTCTTTCCCTGCACAGCAAGAGGAGACACAGCCTTCACCCCTCAGACAATGCCGAGGGATGCAGGCTCTTGGAGCACTGGCACCAGAGCACACAGCTCCATCTCCAAAGCTGGTCCAACCACCCATAGAAATAGCAAGCTCTTCCCTCTCCTGCAGACTAGACAATCTGTGCACTTTTCCCACGATAGATGCACACTCCCAGTTTGACCCTCTTCTGCCAGAGGATCCCACAGTGCCCAGAAGAGCATCAGCACAGGTCTGCACATTACTGGTGTCCACAGACTCCCTTGTTCTGAGAGAGTGTGGTTCACTTGTCCTATTTTGGACTATGCCAGACAAGCCATGCCAGCATCCTCTCAAGAGCAAGGTCTATTCCCAGTTCAGCATCCCATAGTGTTTCTGAAGCGAAGAGAGTTAATGGCAGCTGCAGAGCCTTAAACCTGCACTGTTCCTCGTTTCAGGGTCAGCCATTGTCCCACATTCAGGGGGAAATAAACAAGATTATGGATTGTATTTTTTGGGTTCAAATCAAAAATGATCTTTCCTTGGGCTGCCCAAGACAGGGGAGATCTCAGCTGACACAACCAGACCCTCTTCCATTCCCCTCCTGCTTTGGCACAGCAGTCATAGCAGCCACCGCTGGCATCCACCATGCTGGCACCAGGCAGGGCTAGGGGCAATGCTAGTACATGAGGTAAATCAAATGACACCCAGTGCTCAGCCTTATCTCCTTCCTGGACCTCTGAATGTACTCTGGGTGACCTCCTAGGAGAAGGGAACATCTTCCACAAAGACCCTCTCAGTATCCATGTATACAGACAGTCTTCCCAAGTCCTGTTTGGCTTCACTAACAAGGAATTCCCCAGGCTAAACATCCTCTATACATTAAGATTTCGCTTGATTCATCTTTAAGTTTGACTATAAAGATACTTGTTATATTCAGAGGCAGCAAATTAGAAAGCCTTGATTTATTTCCAGCATCTTTCAATAGTCTCTCATCCACGACTAGTTCAAGTCCAACTTAAACAGTGTCTTTTTTATAGTTCCTCTTCCCACTGCAGACCCGGGCCAGATTGGAGTCAAGCAGGCTGCAGCAGCACCAGCTCCAGCACAGGCGACACCACTGCCAGGCCAAATGCAGGAGATAGGGTGACCAGCCCTGCAAATCTCAAGCTCTCCTCAGGCAGCAGAGCCGAGGAATCCACCCATATCCCTGATGCTTCATCCCTGGCCCCAAATGCAACTCAGGCCAGCAGCGACTCAGCTGTACTTACTCTTGACTGGCAGCCTTCCATCAAGGGAGATCCCTTCGAGCTGCAGTAAGAGACTGAGCATCCCCTTCTGTCCCTTCTCCAAAAAGTCCTTTCCACTCGGGCGAATGCGAGGGCCTGGCTGGACCTGGTGGGCACTGCCCAAAGCAGGGTATGGGTTGGGAACTGGGTCCAGGGGGCCAGAGGTAAAATCCAGCTTCTGAGCATTCCCTTCCAGCCTCCCTCGAGCTACAGAGAAAGAAACAGAAGGAGATTACCAGGAAACTATCTCACCTCATGCTTTTCTTCACCCACAGACTACAAACAACGCTGAAGACCCCCTCTCCACCTCTACCTTATGCTTTCCCATCTTTCAACCAGCTGTACAGACCACCTTTAAGATCATCATCCGTGAGGCAGCAGAAGCACCTGCACCAGTGTGAGTGAAGACTGTTGAAGATGCCAAGGAATAAGGACATCAAATGGGCAAGCTGCGTCACGCCAATGTACAAAACCACACATTCGTAACAAGCATCAAGGACCCACCTGAGAAGGGGCGTTTGTAATAGTTTGGAAAGAGCGTAGGGTCTGGAGGAATGGGTCCAGAAATCCTGGATGGACCTTCACACATCCTGCTGTCACTCTGCCTCCACCACGGAAACCAACCACCACTGAGAACAGAAATGAACAAGGCTCACTGAGCCACTGAAAAGCTACAATTTTTATATATTTTTATATATGTGTGTGTGTGTGTGTGTGAACTTCTGACCTTCATTAGAGAGCTCACACACAGCTACAGAGATGACCTGCAGGTAGGAAACTACCCCAGATTGGACTCCATGCAGGTGAGGCAAGGGATCCAGCAGTACTGTCCCTGTTGTGGGGCTAATCAGCGTTTTTACCAGCATTTAACCTGAAATGTCTGCAGTTGCTGTAATGCCAGTATCTTCTGTACAGAAAATCTTTCCTGGCTTTGCTCTCCCATATGGGGACATTTAATACAGACGTGCAAGCAGGAGCTGAGCTGCTGTAACTGTCCTGTGTGCCTTTAGCGAATAGGAAACTCAAGGTAGCTGGACATCATCTGACACATTTTAGCCTTAGATTTGAATTATCTTGCACCTTGGTCTCTTTCTAAATAGCTCCTGTGGTTCAAACACAACCTACCCAAAGCAAGCTGAAGCTCCTGCCCCACACAGATAAACCTCTCCGTTGTATCCTCTGCAAGAGACACACCAGCACCAGCACCACCCTTGAACAGGCTGGGGCTGAACCTCAAAAGGACCCGAGACAAAACACTTCACTAGGGGCAGATACTTCATTTTTGGGGAAGGGTACTGAGACAAAACCAGCCCAGCTGTCTCTTGGCTCTCTGGGAGAATGGAGACTTATCTGTTTAGAAAAACATCTTTTTCTTTTCTAAATAACTTTTCTATGCAGATCAACAGGGACCAGCACAGATCTGCAAATCCCTGCCCTGGCCCACACCAGTCCCTGCTGCCTCTCTCCTCCTCACGACAGGAGAAGCACAGATTCCTCCAGCACAGGAGCAGCCAGCATCTATTTCCCTGCAATGCTCACCAAGATCTCATGGACCGCATTTTATTGCCTACAAGAAACTTGAGGGACTTGCTCCCCACTCAGAAAATGAGGATGCAGGATGCCGCACCAACAGGCACAGGCTGCTGGTGAACTTTTGGCAGATGCCACAAGAGCCTCAATACCTCAGTCACGCCATGATTTTGACAAGTGCCTGGGTAGCTCAGCTGGAGTCATTGCTGTAACAGCTGGGGTTACAACCTGCATGCCCTGACTCCCGAGGCAGTAATTTAAAGATTTCTGAGACAGCTCTACAGGAAGAACCCCTTTCAGGATCCTTGGCATGCCAGCAGTGATGGGATGCAGCATCTGCAGTTTAATTTATAAACCAATAAACGATCAGTACAAGGCTGAGTGAGTCTGAGTCATAGCAACTAATGCACTGCAGTCTTCCTTGCTAAATCACCCCTGTTGACATGAGACCCATTAGCAAAAAGCTGTTATTCATCTCCCAGACACAACTGCAGAGGCAATGTAAGCAATTCTGACTGTTGCACACCAGCATGCATGTACAGTCTGTACTCAGCTACTCTGGAAAAGCTATTTCTGAAGAGCAGACACAGACTCTCAGCCTGAGATAAAAGGACACTGTCTTGGTATTATTTAATCTCCTTGATAATGGATCCAACTAAGCCAGAACAGGCTCTCTTATTCTAGAAAAAAAGTGTTCACTGTGAGATCACTCCAGAACAGCTACTGGCCTTGAAATTCACATCTGATCTTGATCTGAACTTGCCTTCAAACCCAGTAATTTACATGCAAAATGACAGGCTGCAATCAAGACCTGTAACAGAGCAGACAATTAGTGTGGGGGATTGAAGGAGGAAAGGCAAGAAGATGGGAGGCGGGGGCCGGAAAGCTCATTTTATACCTTCACACAAGTCACATTTCACATCCCAACAGCACCCTGCCCTGCTGCAGGGAATTTGCAAATGACACCCACTCCCTGATTTGCAAGTCACATCGCCTCTGGATTGGGATCTTGCAAGATCAGACAACCTTATTACAATAGTAAGCATCTTGCCTATCTAGGCACCTACAGCAAACTCACCTACGTGGGGGACAAGCCCCTAGCATCAGCCTCCCAGCCCTGAGAAGAGGCAGCAGCCAAGCGTCTGTTACCAGTGATCAGTACAGACTTCCCAAGCTGCTGCTCTACTCCTGCCAACTGTGAGCGTATTTGGGGGACATCAGTGAGAGAACTTCATGGCTCACTTGTGCCAAAAGGGGATGTGCGGACCTTCTCCGCTGCCATCCCCATCCTTCTGCTTCATCTCTTGTGACAGCTCTGTAGTGCAAACAGTCCTGTGCTGAGCCGATTCAACTTACTACGCCTGCGTGAAACAAGTCACTCCTTTTGCTGGGTTAGTTTCCTGCCTGTTTAACCTTCTGTCCAAAAGTAACCTGGCTGTTGCCTCCACAGGGGGATCAGAAAAACACTGGAGCAAGCACAAGGGAAACAGCAGGAGCATGTGCTTATGAACACAGAGGAGGGAGGAAGAGGGAACAGGACCAGCCCTTTTCAGCAGTGACCCAATCGCTGGCTCAGCCACACTGTCTAATTGGCACCCAGGAAAGCATCTTCTCTACCACCACGTTAGAAACCTGAACGTCAGGAATACAGGATCCAACCCATTACCACCAGAAACACGCTTTTTAGAGCATTCACAGGCTATGAGATGCAGGCAGACTCTGCAAACGCAGTCTGGTTAAGTCCGGGTAAACAGATATGTATGTGTGCAACTCCTCTCTCTTCCTAACCCCCGCCAGACTGCAGAACTCGCTGGGGAAGCAGCAATGCTGCTCCTAGCCACAGGGCTGCACCAACTTTGTTCCCTGCTCACCTGAAATCAGCACATCTACAAAAGAGGCTCAGGGCAGTTGCCAGAGTAACCCAACGACTTTAGCCTTCCTCACTCACATTGTCTGAGCCGGGCTGGCTGCTCACTTCCATGCCAGGACCACAGCTTAATCCTGGCCTAGGACTCAAGCAACACACTCTCCAGCCCTAACTCTCCCAGAGTGTCCCTGTAAGTTTAAGAACCATTAATTTGACTCTTTGTGCCCTTTGCTCCAGCTTACCAAGTGGTAAGAATGCTACTCATCTCCCTGGTAAGCTGGGATCTTTCAGAGCCCATATGAACCATGCCTTCCTTTCACGGCTTGTTTTTGGCATCATAGTTAAGGAAACTACAAAACATGGGAACGAACAAGGCTTTGGCAGGTGTTTTTCACAGCCCTGAACCTGCCGTGCCTGACTTTGAAGCACTCCCTCTTCTTCACAGATCACATTTTCACTGTGCCTGGGTCGCTAGCCAGGAAGCTGCTACCTCACACAGAGCTGAAGCAAGCCCAGCTTCATGCCTTTTTGAGCCAACCTCTGCAAAAAGCATGGGAAAAAAAAAATCCCGCAGCTGTGATAAGCTGTGATAAGCAGAGCAAGTCATCTGCAGCAAATCAAAGGGCTAATCTCTGTGCAGCTGGTCTTGGCTGTTTGCTTCCTTCCTCAGTAGTTTTAGCTGAAATGGAAAGTAGCACCAAGATAACTTCCATGCCTGAGGGCTGCACCAAAACAGGGGGGCATGCGGATCTGGGACCATACCTCCTGCAGAACCAGGCATCAGGAAATGAGGTCAACGTGCTGTGAACCTACCCAGTGATGTTAGTCCATGCCTATGCTTTCCCCTTGTAGACTGCAATGGAGGGGTTTAACAGTCTCCTTTTAATACGATTCCCCATTCCCCTCAGGTACCACCAGCTCTTCCCCACCTGCCAGTCTCCAAGACCCATTTTCTCTTTTGCCCCTGTGAAGACAAATAGGGATGGGTACGGTCAAGTGTGATACTGGCATTTGCATGTGGGAACATGTTGCCTGGAAGCCGGGCACATGTTCACCAACAGCCCTTTAGGTACAAAGCCAGCTTGTACAGCCTGCCCAAGGAGTCAAACACGTGTCCTGCAGCAGCAGCCTCGAGCCGGAGGTGAACAAGGGCTGTGCTCAGCACTGGAAGGTGGGCAGAGACTGATGTGGGTGTTGCAGATCTGCAGCCAACAGCAGAGTCCTCTCTCAGGAGAGCAAGCAAGGAAGGAGGACATGAGAAAGGCCCCACCTTGACGCGTGTGATTCCTCCCTGATGCAAGGCTGAGCCACGTGCTGAGTTTACAGGACCTGATGTGCAACACTGGGTCCAGCGATGGAGACTGGAGCTTGTGTCACAGTCTGCAGTCTCGTCCGGCTGTGCTGTCGTGGGAAATCAATACAAACACAGTTTTGGGCATGTGCTGAGATCCAAGAGCCCACTGAACAACACTGGATAGCCCTGAAAAACCCTTCTTGGCTCCTCTCGTTCCCCGTGTGCCTGGGAAAGGGGACGGGCGTGTGAAGCGCAGCCGGAAAGGCGGACCTGGGGGTGTCGGAGCCACACTGCCCACGAAGCCTGAAGCAGGAGCTGACCAGGAGCCCCCCTCAAGGCATCACCCAGGCGGGCGCAGCCACCCCTTCCCTGGGGCCGCAGGCTGTGGCCAGGGCTGTGCTTGGCCCCTGCTGCCCTCGGAACGGGCACGGTGGCCCCGCGGCCGCCTGCTCCAGCGTTTCCCAGCCCGGCTCCCCCGCAGTCCTGGTGCCCCGCTGCCCGGCGGTCATCGCAGGGACAACCCCCGGGCCGGGGCCCCTGAGGGATCTCTCCGGCTGCCCCGAGAGGACTCACCGAGGGAGGCCGCAGAGAAGCTCCACCGGCTGCCGCCCGGGGCTGGGGCCGGGCTGAGGGAGGCCACAGCCTGGGCCTGGAGTGGGGCCGCCCGGCGGGAGCCGAAAGCCCGGCCCGGCCCCGCCGCGCTCCCCGGCAACCGCGGCTTCCGCCGGCAGGGGCGGGGAGCCGGGGCCGGGGCCGAGGCCGAGGCCGAGGCCGGGGCCGGGGCAGGCCCCGCCCGGAGCGCCAGCGGCGCCGGAGCCCTCCCGCAGCTCAGCTCCGGCCTTCGCCGGTTCTCCCCGCCGGCAGGCGCGGCCCGGGGGGCGGCAGGACCGGAGGGAGATCCCCAGCAGACGGGCAGGGCACCGAACCCGGCCGTCAGCCGTCCCCGGGGCAGGACAGCCCTGTTTCGGGCTCGCTCTGCGGCGAAGGTTCATCTCCCCACCCCGTCCCGTGCCCTCAGCCTGCCCTTTCCCCGGGGTTTTGGGAGAGGATCCCGCCAGACCCCCCGCACGGCTCACAGCCGCCGGCTGCTGAACCGCAGGAGCCTTCAGGGCCGGGGGATGGAGCGAGCTGGGGGCCAAAGGGCTCCCAAACGTAGCCCAGCCCTTTGCACGACCAAGGAAGTTTGTCTCTACTTACGTGCTTACCCTACAGCTTAGAACAAGGCTGGTGCAACCGATGGAAGCATCCATACCAAGCAAAAAAGATGGGAATGGGCTCCCTGGGATCTAAACTTCAATGCATAACTTGGTGTATATCCTTGGAAGAAAACCCTGAAAGGCTGTTACAGAATGAGTCTTGAGGTATATTTTGCTGAAATATTTTCTGACGTCTCCTTTCTGTGATTTTCTTTCCAATTCAAGAAGCTGAACTTTCATTTTTCCAGAATAAATCTGACTTGGAGCGTGCTCACCATCAAGCCAAAAGGCTGTTGTTTGCTGGGTGAGTGCAGAAGACTCCCTCAGCTTGGTCGAACCAGGAGGTTCAGGCATACGAGAGCAGCAGAATGACCATGCTAGCCAGGTTTGCTGCACCAGGAGACCACAACGTGCAAGGATGTGTTTGCCCATAACCACGCTTTTCCCTCGTAACAGTATATCTCCGTGCCATTGCTCTGGACCTGGGTGGTTAAACAAATTTCAGGGCATTTATTGCTGAGCGGAGCAGAGACAGCTGTGGGGATCAGAACCCCTTTGATTGCCACATCACTCTCTCCAGGCTATAAAATGCCATCATGTTTATAAAGGAGCTGTGCAAGAGCCTGTTTCTCCCACCACGGTACGATGAACAGGGACCACATCTCCGCTCCCAGTCAGCCTCTCCTGAATGCTCCAGGGTGCAAAAGTCAAATAAAAATCCCAGCGTTTTCCAGGATGCTGGCTTGAGGGATGGGACTTGGTCCTGGTCTTCATAGATCCCACAGCAGCGTTCATGGGGAGGGAACCACGGGGGTCCCTCGTTCCCATCAGAGCAGGGCTGTCACCAAGTGCCAGACTGGGATGGCCGCAGCCATGTCCCATGGAGTCCTGCCGTCCCTGAGGATGAAGACTCCCCCCACCTCCTGGTGACCCCTCCCAGGGCTGCAGCACCTCCAGGGCCCCTGAACCTCTGTCACCACCGTGGCCAGCCCCATTGGCCCAGCTCTGCTGCATCCCCCCGGTGCCAGGGAGCATCCCAGGGGTCCTCTCGGGTTTTTCCACCTCCCTTCTCAGGCAGGAGCCCAGATCTGGGGGACCTATTGCTGCCACATCCCCCGTGGCAGTTAACGGTCTTCTGGAATCTCCTGCCCAACTGCCACCTTCAAACCCATCCCCAGAGCTGAGCCTGAGGGAGGCTCGAAGGGGAGAGGTAGGGAGGACAGGCTCAAAGTGACACTGTTCATCCCATTACAGTGGCTTAAAACGCTCGCGGTTGGCTTTTGCAGCTTTCAGTAACCTGTGCCCATCCTAACCGTGCTGTCTTCCAGGCACAGGGCTGCTTCACTGGAGGTTTTGTGGTTGGAAAGGGAAGCTGGCGCGTGTGGGGATCAGCGGTAAGATTCTCAGGGTGGGTAATTGGTGCTTGCAGCCTCTCAGGGTTGCGGGTGATCAGTGGAAATGCTGAAATTGTGTTTGGATGTCCATTTAACAGGCAAACTGTCCCCTCTCATTCCCAGTGGAAGGGGAGGCAATGCCAAGGCTTTGGCCAGGGGCTGAGTGCTGATGGTTGGCTTGAAGGAGGTACAAGGCAGAAGTGCAAGGTGTGCTGGGGTGGTTGGGGTCTTCTGGCAGCTCAGGGTGGGGTGGGGAGCTCCAGCACCTGCTGTGTTTGGAGGTTTTCACCTCCCTGCATCCCCAGGTGTATCAGGAGAGCTCCTAAGGCTGGCTGCTTTGGAGCATCTCATGGGGGTCTTGTGCTGGGCAGACCTCAGCCACTTCACAGCTGCTGCCCAGACCCAGGGCTGGGAGCGGGAATCACCACCCTGGCAGCTCAGCAGGGAGAGGCAGCCAGTGCCTGTGTCCCTGCAGCGGGGGCTCGCCACGGCCTGGCCGGGCTGAGCACCGTGCATTGGGCTGAGCCCCCATGCCAAACCAAACACTCACAGAGATGTTGGCCTGCAGGCAGCCCCCACTGGTGGCCTAGAGCATCTGCCATGTCAGCCCCGGTGCTGGAGCCTCCTGCCCTGGTGAGGAGCCCTGAAGAAGGGCAGAATGGCAGCCAGGAGCCTAGGCACATCCTTACTCAGCTGTCTGCAGCCCTGGAGAACCCGGACATCAAAGCTTTGAAGGTGAAGGGTGATGTTGCATTGGACGTGGGGGTTGTGAGGAACATGGGCTTCATCCCTGGGTGCCACGAGCATGGCACTTGCCCCTGTGCGAGCCTTGTGTGAGAACAGGGGGTCCCCGTGCGTGCCAAAATTTGGGGAGGGGGAAGGAATGAGAAAAGCTCCTTTCTGCAGAGGGTGGATGTCCCTGGGGCTGGGTCTGCTACCCAGAAACAAAAGGCATGATGATACTCCCAAGTCTTTCTCAAACTGAGAGTAGATGACCCCAAATAGTTACCTGCGAGCTTCTAGTTAAGCTGCATGAAATGGCAGCTGAATAATTTTCAGCCATCTCTTTGTAGAGCGGTTTTCTGCCATGGTGGCACACTCAAGGGTGTCCCTAGCTGCTGCTTGGGGCCTGGCAGTGCCACCGTGGGTGATGGGGAGGCAAGATGGCAACTAAAGCCCTGGGAGGGCCAGCGGGACTCATGGAGCCACCCAGCCCCACGGTCCCACCCACCATAGACAACCACTGCAGCAACACAGGGTACTCCCACTCACCAGCCAGCCAGGCTCACCCCCACACCTTGGGGCCACATTGGGAGTAAAATCCTAAATCCAGGTGGTTATTAGTAGCCAGCAAAGGGTCCAAGCCACTGTGGCAGGGTCATCCACACCAGGGCCCGAGGAAAAAAAGTGGGTGCAGGGACAGGCAGGACGGGACCACCGCTTGTCAATGCTGTTCCCCGTGTCTACCGTAGTGGTCCAAAGATGGGCGAGGTGTCCTTATCCACACCAAGCTGTATGAGGAGGAGATGGGGAAGAACAAAGAGGTCTTCCCGGAGCTGGTGGATCTCGGCTGTGTCACGGCACTGCAGGCCTGGCTGCTAGCCTACGGTTTCAAACTCAAGGGGACAAAGTAAGTCGCCATGTCTCCTTCACAAGCCAGCTTTATGCTGCAACGCAGCCGGGATCACTATGCGAGGGGCAGCTGCCAGCGAGGCCTGGGTCTGCCCTAGGCAGGCTGCGTTGCACAAGGGTGAAACAAGGTTGGGAGGAAGGGATGAGCATGGGATGGAAGATATTAGTACCCATGATCTGTGGCTGGACATCGCTCTGCTTTGTTTTTTATTTTGTTGAGAATTGAGCTTGGTTTGTAGTAATTTTGAGAGTTGCTTCGAATTTAAAAGAGCAGATAAACCACAGAATTGTGGAAAGGGAGAAGCCCAAAGAGCTGTGGGGCTCACGGTGGAAAGGGAAACGGCACCTATGGCAATGCAGTAGCCCCGAGCCATCCATCAGCCACAGTCAGTGACCACCAAGTCATGTCCAAGTCCAGCCAGGGAGCTAAGCTAGCACAGCCAGGGCTGGAGCAGCCCCTGGCATGACAGTGCTGTAGCATGGACACAGACCAAGGGCGAGGGCTGCACTTGGATGCAGCTCCTATGCCAGGGCATGGAGCCCCACTCCGAGGTGCCGCAGGGCTCCGTCTCCCACTGCGGATGGACCCTGAGCTGGCTGTACCCCACAGCTGGTTTCTGTCCTTCAGGGTCAACTTGCAAGTGCTCTGGTTGCAGCATCCTGACTTCCAGAGGACATATCCCACCACCAAGGAGCCAGGCACCCTCCGAGGTGACATTGGCCTCTCTGCCAAGCAGGAGAGGAAAAGGAAGAAAAAGAGACATGCGAGCAGCCTGCACCCTCCCAGAGGGGCCAAGTCCCAGGACATGCTGGGTGAGCAAAGCTGGTGGCTGCAGCCACACAAGCTGGGCTGGGCTGGCATGGTATGTGCTCTAACTGGCTTGTCTCAGGAATGATGCTGGCCTAAGGCTGGGTCCATAGTACAACAAGGTGGTCCACAGCTCTTCTGCTTCTCCCAGACCTGGCAGCATCCCCGTGGGCTGGGTGATGACAGGGGCTCTTCCACTGGTGAGTTTTCAGCCGGGCACCATGATACCCAGGCAGGCTCACCATGGCTTTTCCCTCCAGCTGCTGTTTTGTCTCTGGGATGTGGCCACAGATCCCTGGCTTTTATCCTACCAGGCAGCCTCAGCTCAAGGGTATCTGCCTCCCCCTGCAGCCCCTGGCTCCCCTCCTGGCAGGAATAATGTTCTCCCTCTCCTCTCAAGGCTGCTGCAGCCTTGTGAGCTACAGCACAGCCCTGGCAGCGAAGGGGGTGTCAGCGTTTAGCTCTTCTTGTACCTCTCCAGGACAACTGCCACGTCTGCGACCCTTGTACCAGTACATCAACTTAGACATGACAGAGTTGATGCACCCATCACCAGAAGATGAAGTCCCAGAGCTGGCACAGCCAAGCCAGGTCCCTGCAGCCTCCAGCAGGGCAACTGCTCCACAGCTGGAAGGTGAGCTCCAACAAGGTTTACCCAGCTCCTGTATTCCTCAGGGAACTGGCCTTGTTCTGCCAGTGACCTGCTGGTCCCCATAGCTCATCCCCCCAGAAGTGGAGACTTTGCCCTTGCCTGTGCAGATATTGTCACCTTATCCTGTTTCTTCCACCCTTGCCCCTAGCTTTTAGAGAAGCAGCTTGGATGTCTCTAGGTCATCATTTGCAGCAGCTCTGCCCTTAGGTTTTCCCTTGAAGCTCTGAGGTGGCCTAGACAAACAGAGCAGGACCCTTCCCCTTAGGACAGCACTCTTCAGTTGACTCCACAGTCAACAGGTTCCAGAGTTCTCTTCCAAGACTTGGTGGAACAAAGCCATGGCCAGCCTGAGCTGGAGCTGGTGAACAGGCCTGCTCCAAGCAGAATATCAGGCTGGAGACCCAGAGCAGCCATCCCACCCACACTGCTGGCACCTGGCATCCTGCTGGTGCAAATACTCAGCCTGTCTCCAAGGAGGTGGCTGAGCTGTTGATGCACTCACTCCTCTTGCAGATACCTGGGCCAGCAGCGCTCCAGAGATCCCAGCCCTGGAAGCAGGTGACAAATCCATGCAGGTTGATATTGATAGGATGCTCAGATATGCAGCTCACCTGGTGCCACTGCTCTTTCCTCAGTATAAATAGCCATGCAGCTTTCTACCTCCTGTTTGTCTACTACAGCCTGACCTGCGGGGTGATGATCATCACCTGGCCCATACAAAGAGCTGTGGGTTTATTGGTTTTTTTCCTGGTTGCAGAAAATCTGATTTGCCGGGGGGGGGGGGGGGGGGGGGGGGGGGGAAGCAGTTTTTCATTATAAAATACAGCTGCATGTCACTTGGCCTTAGGATGCATGTGCTGTCATTCCTTCCTTGTGCATGAAATGCAGGAGCCTGGGGACTAGCCTTGAGGCTCACTGCTGAAGATCACCCTGCACAGGGGACATAGGAGGGGACAGTGCAGCCCTGCCTTTCAGTACAGCAGACAGCAGAGCATAGCCTGGTTCCCCTCTGCGAGCAGCGCTAACCAGCAGGTGCTTTCACTACCGCTATGTTGGACTAACAGGGATTGCATTGGGAGAATCTCAGCTTCACAACAGGGATCCACCTCATCCAAAGGAGCGCTCCTTTGGCCACTGTCCCACGCTGCCAGTGCAGGGCAGCTAGAGGCTGTAGCCAAGCTACAAAAAGCCCATTTCACCTCTCTGCACACTTCTGCGGTCAGGTCTCCTGCTCACCCAGGAGTCTTGGCACCCTTTCTTTGCTGGGATCATCTGGAGATGTTTTGTGCTTCCTTCTCCTGTATGAGTTGTACTTTAGGATCTTCTGCCCAGTACAAATATACTGACAAAGGCACAAAAGAAGGTTCTCAGTTCAAGGAGGACAGCTTCAAAACCAATCCAAAACTGGCATGAAATAACCCAGAGTTGTTCTGTCTGAATGAAGGCAGTGGCTTCCAGGTGAGCTCAGGAGACATTATCTCACCTGCTTTACATAGCACACAGACATTAGATGCTCAGAGCTATGGCAGGAACACCAGTCCTCTACCTGTAAAGGAAGGTTTGCAGAGATGCAGCTTTCACTGCTCCACCTGCTACAGCTGGGAACAGTGAATTTCAACCATTTGCTTTCTTAATCCAGCTCACAATAGAAATGAGATTGTGCAGAGAGCACAGGAGCAGCCATGCTTCTACCCTTTAAAACAGCACGTCAGTAGACTTGTTTCTGTCAAGAGTTTTACTGTGTTGAAAGTAAATACCCAAAGGTAAATACCTGATATATACACTGAGCAAAGAAAGCGGTCCCATCAATACTGTGGGGATT
The DNA here is from genome assembly GCF_929443795.1 of Astur gentilis. Lineage (NCBI taxonomy): Eukaryota > Metazoa > Chordata > Aves > Accipitriformes > Accipitridae > Astur > Astur gentilis. Next base: position 9,735,097 of record NC_064886.1, read on the forward strand.
TTGCTTCTTAGTTGGCATCTTCCAGCAATTTCTACAATGAGTCAGGCAGATAAATAAAGATCCTGTTAATCACAAAAGTTGACGTGGTGAGTCCAAGATAGGCAAAAGGATCTCCAAACCCAGCTACTCAACAGCTGTAGTGCAAGGGAAACAGCAAAGAGGTGGTAAATATATCTTCCGGTGGGACTTGCTTTCCCTTGGTGATAAATCAATGATACTTGCTAGGATAGCAGAGAGCTATACAGAATAGCACAGAGCTATACTGCTAGATATCACAAGAGCATTTTCCACACCCAAGCTACGCAGCTGGCAGCAAAGGCACATAGAAGTAGGGAAGGACTCAACAGGTACTGAGCCCCAGCTCTGAGTCTCCTGTTCACATTTATTACGACGGTTTCAGCTTGACCAAATCAAAACACAAGCCCACAGCTGCATAAAGAATGCCCTCAACAAACACAACTTTTTATTTCTGTAGAAAACAAGATCCTTTTCAGGAAGGACCAGCTTATGAAACAGCAGTTTGCATGTTAAGATACATAAATACACAGGGTTACAATTTAGTGAGAAATACATTAAAAAAAGCTTTCAAGTACACAAAATATATGTAGTAAAATTGGATTATCCCTTCCACATACCTGCCTCAGAGACAAACGTTTCTCAAACAAATGAACTTCCACCCACCATCTGCCAACAGATCTCTCCACTGGACACAAGCTGCAGGAGGGCATGAGGATGGGCACGGCCAGGGGGTTAATATCCAGTGTTTGAGATTAAGAGCAGACTTACCCATGACAGTTCAGTCCCCATTCTCTCAACTATCAGGATGTATGTAGTGTGACAGTTACCCAGCCAGCACATTAAGAGAGCTACAAGAGGTAGGAAATACCTCCTTACTTCCATCTTCAGGTCCCTGGAAGGTTAATGCTGTACAACTTCATTACCCACAACACTGTGGAAATCCCATGACCCTGGGAGGCATTTATGAACAGTCACAGAAATGAGAACGTGGCCCCGCAGTCACGGCACCAGTGCTGCCAGGCAGTAAACACAACCGACGGACACAGAGTTTATGGAAAAAAGCTGCTGAATGCAGGCAGCCTCTTGAGTAGAAGGAATAATGTCTACAGATACGGAAGAACAGCACAAATCATCACAAACTTCCTGAAGATTTTCCTGCCAAGACACCATCAACAGAGAATTCATAGCATCATTTAAATAAAATACCAGTTTAAATGAATGTGAAAGACATTTGCCACATGCGGGAAGCCAAAAGGCGGATCCTTATGTTCCAAACTTTTATCCGGTCCTTCTACTATTTGTCCTACAGGAGTTTAGAGACCTGTTACATCACTAAACTCTTTTATAAAATTTTACAAACTGAGTAAAACTTAATCAGTCTCCAAGAGAGAAGGAAAAGGCATCTGAACAACAGATACTCCCTGATCTTGCTCTACGTGCTCTCATGTTAAAATAAGTAACCTGTGCAACAGGGGTTGTGTCCCATGTCCAAGCCATGCAACGGCAGAGATCCCATGCTTCACTTCAGCTACTGCAAGTGCAAAGGGCAATTCAAGTTTTCCTACCAGTCTCCAAGACAAAAATTAAACATTTGCAAAAACGGAAACATTTAAAACTCTTTAAACAATTTAAATGAGAACAGTTTCTATCAGAACATACTGTACACGTTTAAAAAAACAGGGAACTCAGGTTGTTAAATAAGAATCTACATATCTTAAAAACGGAGAGTTTTTTTACATTACAGCCAGAAGTGTTAATTGTCCTATCTTCCAAAGCAGGAATGTTCATAAGTTATTTCTCTGAAGCGCCTCGCAAAGGTTTTGATTGGCATCTGGTTCCTCAGTCATCACCTCCACAGCCTCCCACTCTCCTGACCTGCTGGATTTCTTGATGGCCTCTACTACACTTTGCATGTACAGACCATCTTCAAAAGAGGCTGCCATAGAGACAGGTTTATGATCCCACGTCCGACGGTCTTCCTGGTCTTGGAAAGACTGCCGCAGTGCTTGAACCATGTACACCATTCCTTTTAGGTAAAGCAGCGGGATGTCTTTAAACCCTTTATCCAAAAGGCCCTTGTTGACAGTCAGAGAGTCTGTAAACAGTAGTTCTTCCTGGAGCGCAGTGTTTTTCTGCCCGTACAAGTCCGTCCCGCGAGCTATCAGGCGACCGGCAGACCCAACAATCATGACTTCATGAATGAATGATCCAGGCATGTTGAAGTTGAGAGTCACAGTGCAACAGACACCCTCACTCATTAACATCTGGAAAAAGCAGAAGTCATCGCTAGTGACATGGCGGATCCCGCTTATAGCCGTGTTCTGCTTCACAAAAGTCTTAAGCAAACCATGGACCTTCTCTGCTCTTCTGCTGATGAGGTGAGTTAGGAGGTCAATAATGTAGGTTCCCATTGTATGCAGACCACCTCCTCCCATCAGTTCATCACAGATCCAGTTGTACTTGTGGCTGAGCAGGCTTCCCCCATAAACTCGTACATCACAGATCATCACGTTGCCCACGTAGCGTTCTTCTATCAACTGCTTCATCTTCACAAAGGCAGGCAAGAAACGGAGAACGTTGCCAACAATGCTCATCAGCTTCGGGTAATACCTGGCAGCTGTGACCATCCTGAAGGCATCCACAGAGGTAGCAGCTTTCTCACAGATCACGTTCTTCCCTATTCCTGCAGCACAAATGAAAAAAAAAATAAAAAATACAGCACACACAAGTGAAACATGCTCAGATGCCCCAAAGGTTGTCAAGAAGCAGGGTTTTTACGAGTCAGGCTTTCCTGCTGCAATTTCAAAGGCAAAGGTCTGGGAACTAAAATAGGAATGCCAAGTGCAGCAAGCAGTCAAAGCTGCTTCCAAAATGCTCCGGTTGCAGAGCTGACAAACTCCCACAGAGAGATGCTCCAAATAAAGAGAGGATTTTTACATCATGAAAGTTAAATGGCCAAATGGCATCACATGGTGTCAGAACAAGACACAAATTGCATGTTGTAGCTATAAAAGTATTTCAATGCCTGTACAGCCAGAGCGGGGGGGGGGGGTTATGTGACAGAAGAGGTGGTTGAAGGGGAGATTTGATTTTCACTTTGTATTTCACCATCACTATGAATGTATTATTTTAAATAGATTAATAGAAATGGGTCATACAAGATACTTAGTGGCCTGTGTACAGAATACAAGAATTAGAAATAATGTTTTGGTAGGTGGATTGTTTTAAAAGCATCGCTAATTGGAAAGCAAACAATTTTGGTCTGCATGTACAGCCTACTCATACAGTTAGACTGCAAAGGTGACTGAGTTACACAGATGAGAGCTGCACTTGCAAGGTGACCCACTGCATTTTTATACCTATGGATGCACTTTATCTTGTGCTCCGCTTGAGTCAATGTGGGCAGTCAATAATTCATTTTTTTTTAACTTCAAAGCAGAAATAAAGTAATACAGAAGAGTATCCCAGTGCAAGCTTCAATCAGATTCCTATATTTGGTGCTTTGCTGGTATTCCCTCTTCCTCCCCCATCTTCACCCTTTCCTCGTGACATGGCTTAAATTTTCCATATACATCTATTCTGATAAAATACTTAAATACACATTTTTCAGTGTAACATCCAGGGGTGTACCTAGAAGTGTCCAGACATTAACTGGTGATGTCAGACCTGAAGGTCAGTCACATCATACCACAGTTTCTGCCTAAGAACTGCAGGAATTGCCACACATGGTGGTAGGCACCTCTCTGAAAGCTTCTCCTTACCCAGGAGCAGACTCCACTCTGTGCTCAGAACAGCTTTTAATCGACTCCCTGATGACATGATAGCAGCACAAGCGCTTCCGTCGGCCTCTCTCACAAGAGGGGAAGCCAGATCCCACACTGCAGCTCCTGCTCTCGGCACTCCACCTCCTGGCTGTGCTGGGCAAGCCTTTCAGGAGCCATCTGAGCGGGCCAAGGGCCAGCGAGCTCCCGTGACCCATCCAGGTGCCCAACTCAGCCAGAGGACAACTACAGCTACAGAAAACTCAGAACCAATATTTCTAATAGACACAAGCAAAATCCAGTCAGAAAATGACAAGACTACAATTTTTAGTAGTCTTGTCCAAAGAAGTCCCCTAAACTGATGTGAGTCATCAGTATCCAGCAAAGGATAAGGTCAAACTCCCCGACGACACCCTGGCTACCCACTAGTAACCCCCCAAATCAGGGACCATTTCCAAACCTCCCACCCCCAATCCTGCTGCTGAGATGACACACAATGCTCTATTCAATATTCCGCAGGGCTAGCTGAAGCACCTTGAGATGCTTCAGCCCCTAGTTTATCTGCCTTCTTGTTTAAATGGCACTTATCTCAAGTCAGGTTAGAGTAAAATACAAGCAAAAAGAAAAAGCAAAAGGATCTCCACAGCATCCTAAGCAGATCTGCAGTTCTCAAAGTCTGAAGAAAATAAAAGCAACTCTCGATCCGCATACACACAGGGTACAGCTCTGCCACTGCTGCTCTCCCCCTTGCACAACTCCAGTGCCTTCTACCATGTATTTGGCAGCACAGGAGCTGGCTCAGGGTACAAACCCAGCATGGAAATACACTCATCTTGGCTCTTTTTCTGGCAGGTTATTGCTCCAAGTTGGCTCTTCAAGGAGCCTGACAGTGTCCACACAAAAGGGGCTCCATCCCTGTAGTGGGGGACCAAGAGCAGAGAGGGCTGAGCCAAAGCAGACCACCCCTGCCACCCAGGGTCTGCTGTTCCATGCTGGGCAGTTGATCACGCCAGGCTGCCCTTGTTCTGCCGCCTACCCACCCAGCTTCATCCTTGCGTCAGCACTGTGCTCTTTTTGCCAGTGTAAGCTGAGCCACTTGAGGAGCTAAAACTGACTGATGCCTCTTTGGGGGGATGGCAGTCAGCGCAGTGCAATGACAGCTCGGCACAGCCTACCAAGCGCTGCTGGAGTGCCGGGACGAAGACCTGGGTACACCATAACATCTCTGAGATAATCCTGTGGTTGCCCTCAGTGGGACATCCCCCCAGCTGTCCCCAAGCTCACAGAGATGGCTGTGTAGCAAGACAAGGGCCGAGTCAGAGATGGCTACAAGGTCCCTTACCAACGCAACAGCCAAGCCTTCTGTTTTCTGAGGCAGAGCAACTTACAACCCCCGTCTTGTTACTATTATTTTGATAAGGAATAACCTGAACTTTGTACAATATTGTTTTCTTAAATCACTGCTGCAAAATTCTCTGTTGAGGTCCTCACCAGCTAGGAGACATGAGAGCCACCACAGGGCTCTGGTGCTCCTCAGAGCCCTCCGTGAGTCAGTTCAGATCACCAATTGAGCCCAGTTTAGAAAAGGAAGGTTCCTCTTTCAAAGCGGGTGGATTGAATCTGCTCACAGGTGGGTCTAAGCCCACAGAAGGGCCTGGATGCCTTGAAGGAAGGAGATGGGGCTGCGGAGTTGCATTTCCCCACCTCACAGGCAGCGAGCAAGGACAGCAGCAGCTCTGCCACCTGTGGTGAAGCTAATCGTAGGCTGTCCTAACACCACCACCTCAGGATCTTCTCTGTGCACACCTCAGAACGAACCCCATCTGTAGATCTTCGCTCCACTGAAGTCCCCCTATTTATGGCTATAGTGGTTGTTACAGTAAGAGGGACACAAAAAGAGAATAAAAAGGTCACCATTGCCAGGAGTCCTTAGACAAACCATCTACTACCATACTCAGAGGCAAAAGTACCTGCTAGATTCCAAGAATTTTCAAACCAATTCCTGATTTAGTAAATAAACTAAATATTTAACCAGAAGCCTTTTTACTCTCATTAATGTGATACAGCCAAATCATGGCTTCACTTAGTGAAATAACTGGATTTTAAAGTGTGTTCACATTCCATGGAAGCAATCAAAAAACAACAGGTGAGCTGAGACTTACTGGACAGCAGAATAAACTAGACTATTTTCTCCTAAAGGAATCTTACATTTGTAGTCAGATCCACACTGTCCATCAGCACTGAGGCACTGGCTTCCCTTGCAGCTGCTTAGCCATGCTACATCCAAAACTTGCCACATGTGAAATATTTTACAGCCCTGGTTAATAAAATGCAAGCACAGAAAACTCACTGCTTTCTCATGCTACCTGGTGGACACTGCCCAAAGCCATCACAGGTGCTGGGGAGGGACACAGGCCCCAGCAATTGCCAGGACCCCCAGCCCACTCCTTCCTCCTGGTAGGGAGGGTGCCAGGGTGATCAGGAGGAAGGAGAAGGGACTCTGCAGCCTGGTGGGGCCTTGGGAAGGGGAGCATGCATGAAAAGATGGGAGAAGTGCACCCTAAACTTTAAAGAGTTGGCCTTGCTGCAATCAACATGCATATGAGCAGGGTCTCCTCTCTGCCTCAGGCTGGGTGCATACCAGCAGGCCATGAGAAGGACACCGAGACCACACCTGGCCCACTGCTCCATCAAGGAGGTTCTTCATGTCCCAGGGGGGCCTGCTGAGCAGCCTGACATAGGAGGTAGCCCACCAGGGCTCCTGACAGGGAGAGGTCCTGCAGTCCTTTGTCTGTGGGACATGCAGGTGAGCAAACGCAAGAAGCAGGGGCAGCCGTGCACAGAGGTGTCCCTGCAGTGCAGCCAGGAGGGGATCGGCTGTGTGCCGTGCCACCCGCCCAGGCCGCATGAGGAGCGGGCTGGACTGGGACAGCATTCTCACCGTGACAGCTACCACTCCACCTCTTTGGTTGTTTCTTTGCCTGGCTATCATAGCCACAGCTGGCCATCCTACACTTTCCATAAACAGCTTGCGTCCCCAGCCTTGCCTCTCCCTGCACGAGTTATAACGTTGACTCAAACTACTGAAGGTATTTATCCCAAGTAAATATGTCCATTGAACTGAAGACCCAGTTCTTTACTCCCCTGAATAACGTCAAATACCTGAGGTTGCACCAAGGAAGATGTACAACCGGTCACTGTTGAAGCACACCAGACCATTAGCTTTGTCCACTATAAGAAGTTGGGAGTGTCTGAGGAGTCTTCCCAAATAGCCGGCTGTTTCAGATGTACTTGCTTTGGGAGCCTCCCAATGAATGAACGCTCATTCCAAAACACACTCCTTCATTTCATTTCTTGTTTGCCTACAGTTTGAAAAGATCTTCATGCGACTTGTTACAGAGACGGGAAGCACAATATGCAAAGAGCACTCACAGCATGCTTGTTCATCCTGTCTCAAGAACAGGAAATCTGGATTTGTCACAACACAAAGCAGTGACAGAGCCCTTTCTGACTTCTTCCTTCATAACTAACATATATGTGCTATAATCTGTAGGGACTCCACAAAATCAGAGTGTCAAACAACCTATGTTGCAAAGATGTCTTAAATGATGTAGTCAACCAGTACAAACCAAGAGAGACAGGTAAGAGGTTCCTCTGTAGCCACTCCACAAATCATCCATTTGACAGCTGGGCTCAGTATGTGCAGCAGCACTATCTTTAGCACCCTGAAGAAATTTTACTCTGAGGACTTCTCATGTTTTGCCTCCCTGAACTTTGCCTCATGCAAAAACATCCCATGTTTTACATTCCACTCTAGCTGGTAACTCCACTCTGTGCTCACCTAATGCAAAGGTGGATGCATTTTAACTGTGGGACATGAACCACAACACAGACATTTTGTGAAATTAATTTAGTTCCTCTGAGATCAAAAGAAGCACAAATTTTAGGATAGCTTCTTGCGTTGCCTGTTGTGGAGATAAACCATAAGATTAGACTGATTTTAACTTGAATTATCCTCTGGGCTTTGATCTGTTCTGTCTGGTTCATGAACTCAATCCAGTGTTACTGCTTTGTCCCCGTCATGCCAAAGTTGTACCTAGGCTTGTTTATGGATGTCTGTCAATAAGAAACTTATGCAAGCAAATTGCACTGCCTGGAAAAACTGGGTCTGTCTCTCATCCCTGCCAGAAATAAAAATGTAACCACATTTTAAAATTAAAAAAAAAAAGTATAAAAAAGTTTACAAATAAGTAATAAAAGCATAAGCACTTTAAAACAAATAAACAAACAAACCACAACAAAACAAAACACAAAAGACCATTATCACTGCATTGCATCTGATCTTTCCTAAAGCCCAGTTTCTCGACTAGTAAACACCAATCTATTATATACGATTCACAGCCAATAATTCTCCAATTATGTAGATCATGTTATCGCTCTGAACTTTCAGAGAAAATGTACTTGCCATCTTTGGCCCTATCCTGATTTTGTGTTCCTTCAAAATGCTCAATCACAGCAAGCCATCCAACACTGGCTCAAAATATGTCACAACATAGTTGGTACCAGATCTATAAATACCATTGCGACAAACCTAGAAAGCTGAAAGACAAGGTCAGCATCATATTGGGCCTGAGATGCCTGTACCAGTTTGCAAATCAGAACATTTTAGAACATAAGCGAAGAATAAACTGCCCTGTACTACTTCATCCGTTCATTTCCCTAGCTTTTTCAGCTTTGCACTTATTTATACTTGCAGTCAAGCATACATATCACGCCTGCACTCCTTTCCTCCTCTGGATAATGCCATCTTACAGGTTCCCAGCCTTTGAAGAAAGAATCTCAATCCATTTTAGTTAATAATTCACCAGATAAGGTTCAATCCTCTCCTTTTAGCCCACTTGCCCATCATGAGCCATGAGAACTAGCGAAATGCTTATTACCTAAAAAGTGTTTAAAGGAACTTTTAGCATATTTAAAGAGAGAAATTCTAACTTACAGTTCAAATATTCAGAAGTCAGAATACCTTAAATTCAAAGGGTAGTACTCTAACAAGGTAAACAAACAAATCTAACAATGTAAAAAAGAAAAAGAAGAAAAAAAAGCCCGAAATCTCTCTCTGCATAGCTAAGTGGCATTGAATGTTTGTGCAGAGAGTTGTTTACTTCCAAAACAAATTACTGTAGAGCAAAGAGGCTAAGAACAACAAACCACCCTGGCTTACACAGTTTGAGATATTACCCATCCTAAAATTAACTCATGTGGACCTCCTGTAAACACAGTAAAAATATCACACTTGTTATTTACAGAATTAGATGCAAACTCACACCCACGCTGTACTACGTGAGAGGATATTAACACTACAAAGTCACATACTGGAGAATTAAGAAATGTCAGGGTGTCCGGGCAGTTGGCTCCCACCTCCCTGCCCAACCACTTTGGAGTGTCATCCCTTCTCTCCCTGACACCTTCACCCAGCCCATCTTGCTGGATTCTTCCTGCTGTCCCCAACATCTCCTCCTCCCCCAGCATCTGCTCTCCTGCATCAGGTAGAAGGATTCCTCCAGCAAACCTGCACCTGGGACCATCCCAGACTGCTATGGACATGGATGTCCAAAGAGAGCTCCAGATGGTGGCCAGGGTCACAGCATTACTAGCTGAAAACAGCATCTGCAGAGAATTTAGGTCCTAACTCACAAGATTCTACTGAGTGCATGCAAACATTTTTTCAAAGGCTTTTAACTTTCCGATTTGGTTTTATTTGTGGGGAAAACCAAAAGCAGAGCTGAACACCACCACCACCCCCCCCCCCCCCCCCCCCGGCAAATCTCAGTTTCCTATTGCAGAACATGGGAAGATTTGAAATTAATTAAGCAACTTAAGTTGTTCAGTTGTTTTTTCTTTTTTTTTTTTTGTTCAGTTGTTTTTTTTTTTAAAAGGGCATAAAAACATTTTACCCCTTCATCGTCATCTCTGAAACAGCTCATTTTTATTAAAACCTCCCCACCGTAAGTTCAGTCTGAAGAAGATGAGGTATTTTAGCCCAATTGGTTCAAGACTCACAAACCTATAAGCAATTACAAACACTATTTTTACAAAAAATTCAAGGTAACCTCTCTTGCAGATGGTGCTACCAATTCCACACAAAACCTTCAGCACTGCATTTGCACGTTGGTGCAACCAGAATTGTGCTGGGGTAACAGCTTCAAATTTCAATCTGCCAACGAGCTATGGATTTTTGGTCCAACTCCAAAGACAAAAAGATACCTAAAGCCTTCACAGCAATTTGCCGAGTTAGTGGTGGAGGGATATTTATGCAAACCAAATCTACGTCCTGGTGCAGCAAGACATCGTCAGTCCGACTCGTGTAGAAGGAGATGTTCATTTCCTCTGCCAGCTGTTTGGCCTCCTCTTCAGTCTTCCCCCAAAGCGCTTCAATGGAGAAGCCTTCTGCTCTCAGCAAGGGTACCATTACCCGGGCAGTGCTGCCAGTTCCAAACACACCCACTCCAGGAAGCATTTTCATTCTGCATTTATTCAAGCATCAGGGTCTACACACAGGCCTTTGGTAAAATGTTCGGCTCCTCAGCTTTCTGTTCCATCCACAGTTCCTAAAACATGAAAAGTTACAAGTCAGTATCAACAAAAAGCATATTTTGATATCAAATGCATCTAGCCTTAATACTAGCTTCTATCCTTCATACGGCATTCAAATTTTCAAAGATCCTAATGAAAAACAAAACCCCCCAAACTTGTAATCCATAAACAGTATTAAGGGACAAGTCTAACAATCTCATTGCAGAAGAATGGTAAGAAAGCAGCTTGACAACGTCATGAGCACCTCCTGAGCTTCAAAACTCAGGATGCACATACAGAAACACACACGAGCGTGCCAGGACAAACCAGAGATGGCGAGGTACAAATGGGGAGCACCAGGAAGCATCAGGAGGACAGGACTTAGAGTCTATTGCACCGGCAGTAAAAGCAGCACTGCTACTTGTGATGATGTAAGTCTCTAAATAAGATAAAGGTTTGTGAGATGAGGTAATATCTTTTATTAGACTGACTGAGATAATTAGAAATAATAGGCAAGCTTTTGGGTGCATAAATCTTTCTTCCAAATTAAATACACAAACTGAAAACAACTACTTGGTGCTTAACAATTTTATGGCAAATAGTTAAGCCACTCCAGAGAACATCTAGAATACACATCCTGTGGGGAAAGCTGGATTCACTGAGCTTGTTTAGCCTGGGGAGGAGAAGGCTACAAGGGGAGATAATGTCAGTGTTTAAATACATAGAAAACTGCTTTCAGAAAGGAAAAGGGTGCTCCTTTATGTCCATCATGGGTAGTGTAACTTGGGACAGTTAAAAATATCTCCTGCCCATGCCATTCAAACCCCAGGAATGCAGGGGTTTGCACAGAATTATTATATTCCCTACACATAAACATTTGGTTAAGACACACTGCTTTTGTTCTTGCAAGTATTTCCTGCTAAATTAATCCCTTTGGACCCCTACTTGCCAGTTTGTCTTAGAACTGCTTCTGGCCACAACTAGCTGAACTGCCTTTAGCATTCACTTTAGCACTAACTCTGAGGAGAGATGTCAGAAGTCTCCTCAATCTGTGACACTAAAGTAACCTACCATCTGGCTTTTGTTCTCTGCCTTTTTGAATTTTTATTTACTACACTCACTGTTGGCCTTTTTTGATTTTTTTTTTTGAAAGAAAAAGTTTATTTTATTAACATGACAAATTCAGTTTTCTTTAGAAGCTTATAATGAAAAAGCAAAGACCATATTTAAAAAGAGAACTGATACCAACACCAGATCAACACCTTTGGAAAAAATCCCCACAAGCAACAAGAATCACAATCTGTTTTGGAAAGAGACTGTTATTCATCTCCCCATCCTAAAATACTCGTGCTAAATTACAATATGTGAAAACAAATCCTGACACAGCACTGGGAGGTCCCAGCACACAGGTCAAACTACCCACAGTGCAAATGCTTTGCATGCAATCAGCGTTTTGTTGGTCTGGGGGGTGCCTACACTGACCAGCATAACAAAACTGCAACCCTGACTGAATTTCTAAGTACTTTTGTAGTACAGACACTAAACTAGGAAATGGAAACAGCAGCGCTTCTGAATATTTATTTTGCAAAACACACACAAATGTTTACAGATGCTATAGAACACTTTATGAGATATTTACTGAATTATTTCAGTACATTTTTCCCTTTGCGGGAAACAAAAAGAAAATCTTGCAACTGCACAGAGAGTAACTGTTGAAGTCCCCACACATCTATATTTGGCAGTTTACAGGCCAGAAGAAAAAATGCGTGCAGTAAAAATAGCATCACCTTCTTTCAGACAGACACATACTTAGCAAGGTGGAATAGAGAGAGACAAGGTGAGCGTGTGCCTGTTTGCACCAGATCACACAGACATGCTCAACAATGTCAAAATTACACAATATGACAAAAGTTTAGAAAAGGTTGAATTATTTGAAAATGCTACTAAGAGCACAGCACTTCACATGTGCAACAGGAGACTCCTGCTACTTAGATAAGCTGATTTCTGCAACACTCACTCATTTTAAACTTTACTTTTTTCTGTTTCCCATCCAACTGCCTCTTAAAAATCTCAATCAGGTGGAATTAATTTTAAACTCATTTATTCCCAGAACTTAACACGCTGCTGCATCGGTATCACTAGCAGCTATCGTCACGAACCCATGAAAGCTAGTGATTTACTACCATGGAGACCAACTCCTGATGATACAAGAACTTAAGGACGCCAGCTCACCGCTAGTACAACAATTCAAGAATTGGCCAACCCAGCCTCAGCAACAACTTCTAGTAAGGCAGCCACGCTCCTGGGGTTTGAAGACAGGGCTTGCACAGTTACAGGGCCCAACAAGGCTTGAGACCCCCCAAATACTGCAGCCAGCAGCCCCTGCAGCGAGTGGCACTGACCAGAGGGCACGCTTCTCTCCCCTCACCTGAGGACCACCCACAGCCAATTATTCCCTCTCCAGTCGTTTGCCAGCTAGCAAGTCCTGATTTGTCAGGACAGTCACAGTGGGATGGATGTGGATGCTGAAGGTCAGCAAAAACACAGTCCTTGCACAGGGCAAGTCACAGAGCATACGCGACGCAGGGAGAACTAGAGTAAATGCTAAAAGAGCTGTAACAGGACATTCAACAGGAGCTTTTGAAAAGGGGTACATATTGGTACCCCACCCCCACACCTTGCAGACATACTCAAGCGCTGGTAAGCAAGACATTACAGCTAGGCCACCCTAGGGAAGCAATCTAAAAACCCACTGTGTCAGAATGAGGCCACAGCTGAGGAGACAGCCAGCTGTAATTGAGTCTACTAAGAAGAGACCCCAAAAGAACAGCACTATGCCACCACAAAAGTCCCCAGAGCACCGTTCTCCGGAGCTCTCTGTGCATTTCTGATACTTCTGCTCTAAGGTGGGGAAAAAAAGCAGAACGGTGATCAAAAGCACATAACATCTTCTACATAAGTGTGACCTAAGCAACCAAAGATAGCTCAGACACAAAAAGATGTGACCGAGAGGGATGTCACAGAAGGTAATAAAGTCATGAGTAGCTCAGGATGGAGAAAGACCAATTTTTCACCGTTTCTTGCAATACAAGAACAAATCGAATGGAGCTCAGAGAAGGCAGCAGGATCAAAACAATCTAAAGGAGGTGGTTCCTCACACAAAACTTTGGTAAGCTGTGAAATGCCTTGGCACAGGATACGGTGGATGTTAGCCATTTATAAGGAGTCAAAAGGGAGACTAGACAATTTAAAAAAAATTTGCTGAGGGTCACATCTAGCACAAGTAGCTGAGCTGCAAACTAGTGAAAACTAGATTCAGCAGAGCATGGAAATGGCTCTGAGAAAGAAATGCTTGAAAACTGCAACCAAAACCAGCTTAGAATTAGGTACAATGTCTACATCTGTACTTTAGGACCCCGTGAGTCTAAAACCTTCAAACAAGTCTCACCGAATTAGTTACACAAATCATGAAAAGCCTTTCATAAGCCAATCTTTCAGAAAAGGAAAACCCTCATACATTGATACTTCCCGTGATCAAACACCGGAATGAACACTTTTCTGAGGACCCTCCCACCAAAACACCAAAAGGCAGGGCTTTTATCTGGAAGTGAAAACCAGATTGAAAGAGGTATCTTGCATGACGGGAGATACAAATCAATCTCCTTTTTAGAGAGACAAAATAATTGATGCCTGCAACATCATTCTGAACTTAAATTTTCAAATAGAAGCACTTAAAGATCTTTAATCTTGTTGCTAGCTGCCATTCCTTTTTGTGGCCACAGAACGTTTCCATTATTGCTGAATTTCATGTTGAGTTTCAAGGAGCTGTTTGACTCTTTTGGTATACATAGCAACTAGCATTTATGTAACCCAAAGCAACGAAAAACCTGACGATTCCTATAGGATCCAATTCAATTCCACGTTGAAGCAGTCAGGGAGTTCAGAAGGCAGAAGTCTCAAAAACTAAATAGTACAGCCAAGGACTGCAGCGCCCAAAAACCACTGTAGACCATTACAGATGGCCAAAGGTAGTAAAAGAGTATCAGCCTGTGTCCAGAAAGATGCTGGTCAGGGTAACACTGGCTCTGCAGAAGGAGAAAGCAATTCACGCTTCTTGCAACTCCTAAAAAGTTTCATTTTGGCTTGAAGGAAGGCGAGGCACGTGGTGGAGAAGCATACCAGCAACAGGGGCACTGTTTTCATCCAGTTGGGTCAGTGCTGTTGAGTTCAGAAAGAAAGCAAAGACAAGTAACAAGGGTTGTACAAGTAATAAAGTTGCTACTGGTTGTGACATCCTCATGGATCTTAAGGCTGCGTGAGAATCTTTGACAAACTCTACACAGGAACTACTCAGATTTTCACTCTGCAGCAGGGGTCTCACACCTGTAATGTTAATGCACTGCAGAGACCTCCTGTGAAAACAGGTGCTGCCTCAGAACTGTCAGTTCTGCAAGGACCCCAGCAGAGGTGACGGAAATGCAGGCAGAGACTGCGGGCGTTGCTTTGGAAGTCAGCAAGGTCTCTGCAGGACTACTGTGGGAACTTCACTGGACCACCCTGAGAAGCTGGAGGTCACCTCACACGTGATGTTGTTTTTTTTCCTGTCAAACTGGTCCTCCAGCCTTCCGACACCCATATACATGAAGCTCTGTATATAACAGTTCACATGCATGTGGTTCGAGTGCTGACGCCAAAGAGACTGACATGCTTTCTTTAGTAAACATGCTTTCAGTTCAGTGCAGGCAGGTTGCGTGATAACCCACAAGTCCAAACCCTTGAGCAACTCCCACCACACATCAAGACAAGGCTGGCACAGCGCTCTGCCCTTCCTGGTCCGGATATGCAACAGCAAAGGCCCCATTTCTGGCACCTCGCTTCCCACAGGTACTGCCCGAGGTCAGAGGCGTTGGCGACGACCGTGCCAGAGACAGCAACAGCTGGAAAAACGCATAATCCAAAACGGCCCTCACGCTATCCCTGTGCTGCAAAGCTCGGGGCTGGGCCACGGCAGCCCAGAGGATGCCTCTGGCATGGCCCACGGTGATCTCCGCTGACCTCGGGTGCGGGGGCTTGGGCAGCTGCTCTTTGTGCGTGGGTCCCTCACAGGACTGGATGGGGCAGGCCCCACCTCACCTCACCGGGCCGGACCGGGCAGGCCTCCAACTCACCTCAGGGGGCCGGGCCGGGGAGGCCCCTCCCCGGCCTCACCTCACCGCACCGGCCCGGCCCACACGGAGGAAGCCCTGCCGAGACCCCTCGGGTCCCTTCTCTTCCCGGCCGCGCCCGGCACGGCTCAGCGCCCTCGGACAGGGACAGGGCCGCGGCCCCGGGCCGGGGGGGGGGCCCGGGGGGAGCCCCGAGCTGCCCTTACCTGCCGCCGGCCGGCGGAGGGGGCTGCCGCCGCCCCGCCTCGCCCCCCGCGCATCCTCCTGCCGGGCGCGCTCCCGCCGCGGCCGCTCGCTCCCGCTGCGACGTGCGGCGACGCCCTGCCCGCCCCGGCCCACGCAGGCGCAGGCGCGACGACCCCGCCCCTTCGCCGGGCAGCGGCTCTGAAAATGGCGACGCCCGGAACGGCTTCCCTGCCGCGTGGAGGGCGGCCTATCCCTTGGCCGGCCGGGGGCGGGCCTTCGGCGGACGGACAGCGCCGGCAGCCAGTAGGAGGTCGGCGCGGCGCGTCGTCATCTCCTTGATGAGCTCGCCCGAGGCCTCTGCTAGGAGGGGCGCTGCGGTCCCTCTGCATCACCCACCGGCGGGCTCCCCAGTACGTCCCGTCTCCCTTGGACTGGGGCGCCCGGCACCGGAGCCAGGCCTCCAGGGGCAGGACCCCCCCCCCCCCCCCGCCCCGCCCCGGCAATGCCCTGCCTAAGGCAGCCCAGGACACCCCGAGTCTTCTTTGCAGCGCACGGTCACCTTGGTGTCCACCAGCACCCCAGGGCCTTTTCCACTCGTGCTTCTGCCGATGGCTTCACCGAGATGTGCCGCAGGCTGGTGCTGGCCCGGCTCAGCAAAGCGAGGGCTCCGGGTGGGGTGTCCTGGCCCTTGGATTTCAGGTCAATGTTCAGTGTGCCTCTGAGCCCTGTCAGCTCCTCCAGCTGCTCGGGGGGCTTGTGCAGTGAGGGTTCCTGGCAGTGGTCTTCGGCTGAGGGGATCTGTGCCTCACTGCGAGTCTCCCTTGCTCAAGGAACTCCCTTGTTACAGGCAGGCTGAGGGCAGGATTCTGCTCGGCAACCAAAGGTGCGCTTTCAGAGACCCTGGGGAGGGCAGAGCAGCACAACATCCAAAGGAAGAGCTCCCCTGTACAGCCACCATGCTCCCTGTGAGGACAGCCCTTCTCCTCACGCTGCTCCTCATCCTCTCCCAGCATTGCACAGGAGGCTCCTCACCTGCTCCCAACAGGCTGCACAGTGTTGCAGAAGTCAGGAGAGGAAGACTTCTGTGGCAGGACATCAGTCAGGTGGTACTGAGACCCTGTCCTGGTTTCAGCTGGGTTAGAGTTAATTTTCTTCCTGGTAGCTGGTATAGTGCTATGTTTTTGAGTTCAGTATGAGAATAATGTTGATAACACACTGATTTTTTCAGTTGGTGCTAAGTAACGTTTAGTCTAAAGTCAAGGATTTTTCAGCTTCTCATGCCCAGCCAGCAAGAAGGCTGGAGGGGCACAAGAAGTTGGGAGGGGACACAGCCAGGGCAGCGGGTTATTCCATACTGTGTGACATCATGCCCAGTATATAAACCAGGGGGAGATGGCCTGGGGAGGGCTCAGGAACTAACTAGGCACCAGTCGGCAGGTGGTGAGCAATTGCATTGTGCATCACTTGTTTTGTATATTCCTATCCTATTATTATTATCGTCATTTTATTTTTGTTGTTATTATCTTTATTAGTTTCTTTTCTGTTCTACTGAACCGTTCTTGTCTCGACCTACGAGTTTTACATTTTTTTCCCCTATTCTCTCCCCCATCCCACTGGGTGGGGAGTGAGTGAGTGAGTGGCTGTGTGGTGCTTAGCTGCTGACTGGGGTTGAACCATGACAGCGCCTTTGTATTTCTCTGGTTCACTGCAAGGGAGAAGGGAGCTGCTAAGAAACTCTGCAGCCTCTATCTTCCTTTGTATATTGCTAATGTGTGGTGTAGCTGCCTGACAATATGGGGCACCCCGTGTTTTTAACAGCATTGTAATTTCCTACTCTCCTTTCTCCTTTGCAGAGAGCATCATGAAATGTTGCCGTGGAGCTGGAAGGCACTCTTGTAGGAGAGGAGCTCTGCAGGGTCAGCAGTAGGCAAGATATTAACCTGCAGTTCTATCAGCACCACAGTTGGCAAGACTGGGAAGGCACTGCCCGCTGGAGAAGGTCTTGCTGAGCCAAGGTCCTGCGGAGATGCATGCAGGTCTATGAGAGAGGAGGAGGTTGTGCGTGGAAAGGGAAGGGCTCATGGTTTTTGCTGTCACTGACTTGTTATTACTGAGCTCTGTTTACTGTCTTCCTGTTTCCACCCCACTCCTAATTGGAATGTAGAAAATTATCCTAATTGAGCAGAGACTCCAACTTGCTAAGGGCAATCTAGGTAAAGCTTGTACTTATGTGCAGTACTCATGGAGCAGGATGGCTCCTGTCCATCTTCTACACCAGAGACTTTGGAAGATGACTTCAGGCATTGCCCACTCCAGGATCCTTGGTGCCAACATCTCCGAGATGGGAGGAGAGTGTGAAGGAGTTCACCTTGTGTCCAATCAGTTTCATCAGAGCTAGTGAACATGAGAACTAGAATAGAAATAAAAGGGAAGGAAGCAATAAATAGGTGTCATTGTGCAGTCATGAGGCAAGAGGAAGACTCGAGTGCAGAGAGGAACTGAACATCAGAAAGAGCATGGGAAGAGATGAAGAAGTCCATAGGGGAGAGCGAGAGAGACACACAGCCTCTTGCTTGTCGTTCTTGTACCACAAGAATTTTGTTTTATGACCTTCTTGTCAGCAAATATCCTGCTGATATTGCTGTTTCCCCATGTGGGTTGGTTCCCAGATGAGAGCTCAGCCATGCTTCAGCCAGGAGGTTCCACTGGCTGGTGGAGAAGAGTTCCAGTGAACATCCTTTAGCCCAGGAGACGTGCACAGCTGGGCTGTGCATGGCCAGCACAGGGGGTCCGAGGGAGACCTGGGGTGCAGAGAGGTGCAGCCAAAGCCAAGTGTCTAGGACTCTGCCCTCTCCTTGGCAAAGATGTCCATGGGGCTTTGGGACCACACCTGCTATGTGCAGAGGTGCAGGATCAGCCCAGGGACATGCCAGCATTCCCAAATTCTCATCGCTTGGTTTCTGCAACCCTCCTTCAGTCTTTGACCTGGGAGCATCCCTGTGGGACAGGCTTTGTTGTCTTCTTCTGCTCCCTGTGCTGTGATGAAGGTGGTGTTGGGACCATGCTCACTGGTGATAGAAGATGGTCCCAGTAGGATACTGCTCCCCAGACTCTGTTTTGGGGAGGGCTGTGGTGGTGGGCCCCCATCCTGCATGCTCAGTTTGGGCTCTATCATCTTGGGAAACGGGGAGAAAACGGGGATGGGAGAAAAGGGGCAGAGAAAATGGGAGAAGTTGGGGGGGTCATGTAATGTGGGGATGTGGGGATGTGGGGATGTGGGGGTGCTGCCTTCGGAGAAGGGAGGATGTCGGGACTGGCTTCAAAATGGAGCTGGGGGGTGATTACTAGAAATGCTGACAGGAAACTGAAAGGGAAGAAAGAGCAGGTGGGAGCAGATTTTGCTCTGAGCACAAAAGAGGAAGAGTGGTGGCAGGCAGCAGACAGCCTGCGGGGAGCAGCAGATTGTACCCATGGAGGCTGGGGACACAGGGGTCGGCACCCTCTGGCTCTGCTGCCCACGTCCCTTTGGTGGCAGGTGTGATACAAGATGTGGCTGGCCCAGTGGATGTTCCTGTCCTGGTATCCCTCCAGCCAGAGGTGGCATGGGGATGTGGGGGGCCACCTGGAGCACCCCATCCCCACAGGGCAGGAGCCAGGACCCAGGTGCTCACAGACAGAGCAGGGGGCAGGGGACTGCAGGGGTGCCTGCCTGGCTGGGTCTTGTACATCCCACGTGTGAGCAACCAGAAAGCTCTGACCAAGCCCATCCCCCTGTCAAACTGCTGTGGTCCTCAGTGTTTGGGGGCTGGCAGGGTATATGGATCCCCAACTGAGCTCAGCTAGCACACCAGATGGGGCAGACATCACCCCATCACCCTGCGGCGACAGCAGCATCGCCTTCTCCAAGGGGTCTGTTCCCTGTTGTAAAACAAAAAAGGACTCAGGTGGCATGGGAAGGCAGCACTGTAGGAAATTGCGAAGCCTTTTCCCCTGCCCCTGCCCACACCAGCGACAGGGAGCTACTGGGCTGTGACCTAAAATACTGGGAAATGAACATTAGTGGTGCTCGGCTGCGTTATTTGGGTCCATCTCAGGGCTGAGGGCACGTGGCCGGGATGAAACTGCAGGAGGAATCACACAGCAAAGAGAGGAGATAAATATCAGGCTGAAGCAAGAGAAGAGGAAGAGAGGGGAAGCCTGCGAGTGCAGAGGGAACTGTCTGGGCAAGCAGCAAGGAGGTGAGCTCCTGGCAGGGCTGCAGCTTGCTCTGGCTGAGCAGTGACCTTCACGCTGCAGGGAGAGACAGGAACTTCCCAGCCGATCCCACTGGGCACCCAGCATCATTGCCGTGAGGCTGTTGGGAAGGCAGCATGGAGGTCTGGCTGGCTGGTGGCTTTCTGCCCCTGCTGCTCCTCGCCTGGCTGCCTGCTGGTGAGTCCCCTTGTGCCCTCAACTCTGCTTTGAACTCTTCCATCTTTGCATATGCCTGCAGGAGGTTTGGGACATGGCTGCTGCTGCTTTTTTCCTCTCCTCTTGCAGCTTTTAACCCTGCCGTTCTGCACCAGCACCTTGCAATGTGCCTTGCAAAGGGGGTCCCCCCCTGCAATTGCCTGTGCCCAGGCTGTGGCCTTTGCCCATGGGGACCCAATTTCAGGCTCCAGGGGTTTGAACCAGCATTGACTTCAGGAGCAGGGAGAGAAAACAGTTGGGGAGGGGAAGAAAACAGAGGTGCTTATAAGCCTGACAACTGCAAAGGGGGTCAGCTTCACATGGAATATATGGATATTCTTTAACACAAACCCAACCCCCAAACCCTTCATGGTTGTTGGTTTTTTTCAGCAGAACATGCTTACCTGTTTTCAGCCACAATCGATGTGTCGGTGAGGTTAGATCTCGTCTTGCAGTGTCTCCTCCAGACAGGCTTGAGCAGCACCGCCAGGGAGGTGAAGTGGTTTAATATCACCCAAACTGAGCAGAACAAAGGTGGTGTGGAGATGAAGAACGGTTCTGCCCAGCTTGTCTTCACCAGCGTGAACAAAGCACATACAGGAACATATGCATGCAGGATGGAGAACATGAGGAACGTGTCCAGGAACAGATGCTCTCAAGGGCAACAGTGTGGTAAGAGACGCAAGCCCACCAACACCGACAGGAGCAGAAAAAGGACTGAGGAAGGGAGAGGAGAGAGAAGAGAGGGAGGACTCTGCTAAGAAGGTGTGAAGTGACTTCAGCTCAGAGGTTCAGGAGCAATTCTGAACTACTCCAGAGTGAACATTAGGGGATGGGATGAAGCCAGAGAGGCTGTGGGGGGTCTGCTATGTTTTCTTTGCTTCTCTAGGTCTGACCATTTCCCCACAGCTAGCCCCCCAGTCCCACCTCATGCTCCATGAAATGCTGGAGCCTGAGCCTGTGGCCTCAGTGGCACGTCCTGCTTGGGTGCCGGAAGACCTTTCTGCCTAGGTTGGAGGAGGAGGAGGATGAGGTGTCTTCTCCCTGATCCTCCCATTTTCCTTCCTTTCCGAGAAAGAGAAATGCTTGTGCGCTGCACAGTGTTGGGTGGCAATAATCAACATGCAGCATTTCAACATTCAATGTTGAGGAGCGTTTAGCAGCTGTATTTGGAACAGAACATGAGTTGCTGGAGGAAAGGACAGTTCCTTTACCGTGTCTTTCATGAATGACACATGCCAGTGCGATATGACCCCTGCAAGGTCATATATATGACTTATATTTCACTTATCACTTATATTTTTGTTTCCTCCAGACAACCAGCCAGGAAAGTCAGTCATCACCATGGAGTGCATGTTCCAGATTTTGTTAGAGAATCACACGGTACATGTGAAGTTGTGGTACAAAGATGCAGGTCTGGAGATGGGGAGTCAAACCAGCACCACGGCTCTGGGAGAAAACTGTACCAATCTCACCAGCACTGGCATGCATGCAGCCAACATGAAAAGCTGTGGGTGTGCGGTGCTCGTCACAGCAATGAACTTGACAGGCACTGTAAACGGCACACAAGGTACAGTTCCCAGTAAGAGGCACCGCTTCCGTTTTCATGGGGGTGATGAGTGGGCAGAGAAGAATGCTATCTATGACCAATGCTCCCCCCCCTACCCTCGTGCACCATTTCCCCCAAAATCATCCCAGGCACTGGAGGAGCCGGCCCAGCACAGCCCTTTTGGCAGATGCGTACCACCACGGAGCTGCTTGGCCATCAGGTCCTTGAAATAGGACCTGTCACATCCTCCAGCTGTGGCATGTCAGCAGAATGCTGAGGTGGCTGGAGCGGGACAGCTGGGGCAGCGGGGTCCAGGTCCCTGCCCCAAAGTAGAGTGGGGAGCAGGGTGTCCTCTGCTTCTGGGCAGTCTCTCACTTGTGTTTCTGTCTTACAGGCTGTGGCCTTGGGACACCTCAGTCCAATGACACCGAGAAGGAGATCTGGACAGGCAAGTCCCCACAGCCTTGTGTCTGCAAGGGTTGGGGGGGCAGGAGGGGTCCTTGGGGAGAAGGAGGAGCAGCAAGGGGGGAAATACATCCTGATGTTTTCCCATGAGTGGGTGGGAGCTGCTGCCAGACTGGGGTAGGCACCAGTGTATCAGAGGTTGTGATGCTGGGAAGGGGCTCTGATGCTCTGACCACCCCCCTGGCTGAGTTCAGATGAATTTTTGGAGACCGTTCCCCACAGGATTTTGTTGGCACCCCAGGGCTGTGGGGGCTGCAGGTGATTCGAGGTCTGGAAGCCCAGCTTTGGAAAAGAACCGTCCCCCCCAAAAGAGGTAATGGCAGCATGCATTCCTGCACAGTGGGATGGCATCTCATGAGTGTCTCTGTAATGGTTGTGTGTGCAGGACTCAGATTCCTCCTGTGCATCATCTTTGGCTTAGCGGTCGGGACGCTTCTTTACATGCCAATAATTGGCATTCTGCTGTGGCAGCGCAGAAGGAACAGAGAAGGTAAGGCTGAGCCCTCGCCGAGCCTCCATCTCCTGTGGGAGCTGGTCGGCATCTCCTCCTTACCTGCTGGTCTGGACAAGCCCAGGCTTGGGAGATGTCCATCTTCATTATCCTAGTGCTCCTGCTCGCTTGGCGTTCCCTGTGTGAGTCTGTCCTCCTGAACAAGCTGTCCAGGGGTGGGGAGAAGGTTCACCCCCTCTCTTCCCTCTGGCCAGTTGCTGCTGAGGGCCCGCTTATGATACAAGCCATGGTGCAAGTGAAACAGGTCTTGCACATCACCACATTTCCAGAAGTGTCCAGCTCAGAGCTCTTTTCCAGCCCCTCCAAAGGCTTTTAAATCCTTGCTAACACCTCCTGACCCTTGGCCGTCTTCAAAGCCAGCCAGCCACAAAGCCCCATCCTCTCTTGCAACAGAAGCAGGACCAGTGCAGATGTTTTCTTCATTTAAAGTAATGATTGTTATCATTATTTTAAGTACTTTTTAAACTATGTTTCCTTTTTCAGGAAAGCTCACAAGCAAGCAAGTGGCAGAAGGGGATCAGCTCAGCACGGTAAGCCAGGGAGGGCTTTGCACGTATCATTTCCTCCCTGTAAAAAAGAGCACTGGCTGTTGAATACCCATTTAAAGGATTTCAAGGTAAAATCAGCTTTGCTTTCTGAAAATGTGGTCCTAAACACTTATTAATTCCTATTAAATAGGAGATTACAAGCTTCTGAATAGGTGGCACCTCTGAGCAAGCTGGATAATGCTTGGGCAGTGCAAATAGTTGTGCCAGTGGAAAAATATTAGCAGGGGAGATGCAGAAGGGAAAGCCAGGGGTCTACTCATTGCTCTCTCCCCTGCAGGCAGCCCGGGTGACAGGGACTGAGGACCTGACCTATGTCAACCTGAAATTTGAAAAGAAGGGGTCAAAACCCTCCGCCTCCGATGTCGTTTACACTGAGATCAAACCATCGCAACAAAAGCAAAGCGGCAGGGATGCCGGTGCTGCCAGCGAAGGAGTGGATGTCTCCCCTGAGGGAGAAGGCAAATGAGGGAGAAGGGAGGGATGAGCAGCTTGTTGTATGCCTGTCAGGGTCATCATCCCTGAAAACTAGTTGTTTGCTCATACAGAAGTGCAATCTTGGTGACCAAAGCCACCTATTTACCCCCAAATGGCTGCATCACTGTGCTTTATGTTCCCCTGGAAGAAGCCATCTCTCGCAGTGAGGACAGGGCTCTTCCAGCTAGTTTTTCCCTTGCCTTCCTGCAGCCCCAAGCACTGCCAAGCCTCGGCAAGTCCTTTCATGGTCTCTGGTTACCTCTAGCAACTTTCTCCATGTTTCAGCAATGTCAGTGTGCACTGAATGCCCACCATGGTCCATGAAGCACTTGGTGTCCCCTTAGTGCCGAACACGCTGGGTGGTGTGGCCACAAGAAGCTCCTCTCGGTGCTGGAAAAGTCCTCAATTTTCTGGATTTTCTGCAGAGCAGGCACCTGCTGTGACATGGGTTGACCTTGCTTTGGTTCACTTGCTCAAAACACAAGGAGCAAGGATGGAAAAGCATCGCTTGCTTCGCAGAAGTTCAACGCAGGTTGCTGCACTGATCTATGTGGATCTACTTTGTACCAGAAGTGGACGGGTGTCTTCGTGCATGTAGAGCTTTCCTGTAATTTGGGGGGGGGGGGGGGGGGGGGGGGGGACAGGACAACAAAAGAAAATAAAAGGTGGTGGTTTTGCCTTCAGTGTTTCCAGTTCTGTACTGCTGATGGTGCCCCGGCTGAAGTCCTGCAGGAATAGACTTTCTGGTTTCCCCATTCAGTCCTGTTTCAGAGCAGCTGCCAATGGGAGACATCCCCAAAGCAGTGGTGGTGGAGCTCCTGGTGTCCTGGGGGTAGAGCTCAGGTCATGTGTGGCCAGGAAGACATAGGCAAGGGCTAAGGAAAGTGAAAAATTGGGGGAAAAAATCCCAAATATTTGGGGGGAGCAACCAGTGGAAAAGAGGGTGGGAGGTGAATGTCAAAGTGTTGAACCGGTAAGGCTCATAGAGGTACCAAAGTTGCTGGGGGATGTTGTGCAGCGATGCAGAGCAGAGCCAAGCTCCACCAAACTGCAGGACATCCTCACCAGACTCCTCCTGGGTACCTGCAACCATGGAGGAGGAGCAGGTGGAGGAGGATCCCTAGGGATGCCCCAGCTTGGAAAGGGAAGGCCTGAGTTAAACAGGCAGTTACAAAATGCAGCCAAAACCCTAGCAGCAGCTCCTGAAGGAGCTGGAGGAGGAACTGGGGTTTGAAGGAAATGTGCGCCCCAGGCCTCCACCTGGCCGCAGAAAGGAAGCAAGATGAAGGATCTCCAGAACACCTCACTGCCTGTCACTCCTCGGGGGCTGTTTCCAACCTATGTGCCTGGAGGCCCGCGGGATTTGGCTTCGAGCAGACACCACTCAGCCACAACTCCCACCCTGTCCTTGTGGCAAGGAGAGTGATTGCTGGTGCTTGGGTGGGATGTGAGAGTGGCCATCCCACACTCTCCTGTCGAGGCACTGGGACAGCCAGGGAGGTTGGGGTGGGGCAGAAGTCCAACAGGGGGTTAGCGGGGGGTCTGCTGGCCACCTTTTCGTCAACAGCTGGCTGAATATGAGCCAGCAGTGTGTCCATGTAGCCAAGGAGGATGATGGCATCCTGGCTTGTATCAGAAATAGTGTGGCCAGCAGTACAGGGATCGTCCCCCTGTACTTGGCACTAGTGAGGCTGCACCTCTAATAGTGTGTTCAGTTTTGGGCCCCTCACTACAAGAAAGACATTGAGGTGCTGGAGCATGTCCAAAGAAGAGCAACAAAGCTGGTGAAGGGTCTAGAGCACAAGTTTTATGATGACCAGCTGAGGGAACTGGGGTTGTTTAGCATGGAGAAAAGGAGGCTGAGGGGAGACCTTATTGCTCTCTACAACTACCTGAAAGGAGGTTGTAGTGAGGTGGGAGTTGGTGTCTTCTCCCAAGTAACAAACGATAGGACAAAAAGAGATAGCCTCAAGTTGTGCTGGAGAGGTTTAGATTGGTTATTAGGAAAAAATTCTTCACCAAAAGGGTTGTCAAGCACTGGAACAGGCTGCCCAGGGAAGTGGTGGAGTTGCCATCCCTGGAGGTATTTAAAAGACCTGTAGATGTGGTGCTTAGGGATGTGGTTTAGTGGTGGCCTTGGCAGTGCTAGGTTAATGGTTGGGCTCGATGATCTTAAGGGTCTTTTCCAACTTAAATGATTCTATGATTCTATATAGCCAGGCTGGGTGGCCCTTGGGCTGGCCCAGCACAGCTCTTCTCATGTTCCTGTGGCATGAAATGACCAATGCTGTTATTTTAAGAAGAAAGGGTTTTAAAAAAAGCTGACTTCAACTGAGAGGGACTGCTCGTGACCCCAAGAAGAGCCGAGCAGGACACCTGAGAGTTGTATTAAAATCTTGGCAGCTGGTTATCCTTTGCAGAGGCAAGAGAAGAGGCTTCAGAGGAGGCAAATACAACTGCAGAGAAGTTCTTCAGCATCCCACTGGTCAAAAAAGAAGGCCACGAGGAAAGGGAAAACACAAAAGACATGAGCACAGTGACAATGTCACTAAATTGCAGAGGCAAAATCGGAAAGCTAAGGTACAAAATGGGTTAAGACTAAAAAGGGCTGTGAAAGGCTCTGCATTTGCTTAACTGCCTTAAAAAGAAGAGGAATGAAAAGGAAAAGTTTGGCCCATTGCTTCACCAAGAAAGAGTCATTAACTGATGAAGTGGAGAATGCAGGGATGTTCGTAGTGCTGCTTTTGCATCCTCCCTTACACCTCAGGTTAGTGGGGTGGGGATCAGATTTGGGATAGTGCTTTTAACAGGAAACCAGGAAAGAAGCCATGAAATAGCCTTGGAGCAGTTACACGAGTGAGCAAGAGGTGAAGAAACACAGCCAGGGCTGCTTAAGGAACTAGCTGAGACAATCTCTCTCAAGATCTTGGGGCCCTTTTGCAAGTGCAGGCAGGAAGGGTGGAGCCAGCGTCTTTGTCCATCAGCTATTTTAAAAAGGTGAAACAGCTAAGGCCAGAGCTGAGCATCCAAATTTCAGTTCTCAGAAAGATGCTATCACAAGCAGTTAAGCAAGTGCGTGAAGATAAAGCGATAATAAACGCAATGCCCTCTTTGCCCCAAACGCATCCATGCCACCTCCCTTGTCCCTGTGTGTGCTCAAGGCAGGTGGGCGAGACATCCGTGATGGGTTTCCATGCCAGGAGCATGGAGGGTGCCCTCGCTGCCCCACAAGCTCTGCTCGCTGCACAGAGGAAGCCTGACTTGGGTGGAGAAAAAAAGTAAAAGTGCTGCTTCTCCCAGTTTGGGTTCTTTATAGGGCAGAATCATAGCAGCAGGCACCTGGGGAGACCATGGAGGAGCCACTCAACCTGGAGAAGAGGGGTACCCAGGGGGGCAGCCAGGGAGGTCTCTGCAGCTCCCCAGGAGCTGCTGCCTGATGTGGTCCCCAAGATTCACGCTGACCGTGATGGTGCTTTCGGGTGCTGGTGGACAAGTCCTCAGTGCTGCCAGCCCCGTTCCTACATGGTCCTCAGCTGAACCCCCCACAAAAAGGGCTCAGCAGAACATAAGGTCTTGAGCAAAGCTGCAGCCATGCCGGTGCACACAGGAGAGGCTTGGCCTCCACCATGCTCCCTGCCCACTGGAAGAGCAGCAGGAATCCATGTGGGAAAGAACAGGAAAGAAAGAATTGACCCGGGTCACAGTGGGAGAGAGGAGAAACAAGCCAAGGAACAGAAGAGGAGGAATGGGAAAGGATGGGGATGGGTGAGGGTGGCAGTGGGGAGGACTGTAGTATACTTGGATGGTGTGAAAAAGAGAAGGAGAGAGGCCAGCACAGAAGAGAAAAAACAGAAGAGAATTAGGGAAAGAAGAACAGAAACAGAGAGGTGGAAGGAAGTGGAGCAGAGAAAGAGAAGGAGGGGAGAGACCAGAAGAGTCAGAAGAAGGGGAAGACACTGGGGGAGGAAAATGGCTCAGCCCAAGGAAAGCACCGACCTCACTTTGCTGTGGGAAAAAGAGCAGTTAATTCATTGCACGATTAATCAGATTTCTGCTGGCAAGTTCATTGGACTTGAACACCTCTGAAGCTCTCAGAGATGTGTGAGCCAGGCACAAGGAAAGGTTTATTCCCTACTCTTCAAAGGGCACATGTCCCTCCCTGTCTTGCAGACCATCTCCTTCTCATCCAGGAGACTCAAGTTCTCCAGCAAGGAAGTTTACCAGCAAGCATTGCATTTATTTAAGAGCAAAGTATCGCATGTAAAGCAAGATGCAAAGATGCAGGAAAAGCTTCCTGGTCTTTGCACTAATGGGCCTCTGAAGGCCACCAATGCAGCCATGCTTTTCCTAGCAGGAGGAAAAGCAGCTGCTCTAATTCCAGGGGAGGGAAAGCAGGCATGCATGCGGAGCCAGTGCTGAATTCCATGGCTCTTCATGCCTCCTCAAGTTGAAGCCTTGCAAGCGGACATCCTGGAGTGTGAGTACAGAGGCTGGGGTGTTTCTCCATGAACAGCTCCATAAAGCATCTCCTGAAGAGGCTCCAGGGTAAAAAGGGACATTCAATGGATGCTAAGAGAGGCAGGAGAAGAAGGATGAAAAATGTGGCTGATATCATCTATCTAGAGGAGCAAGAGAAACGGACACTCACCTCTGTGATGCAGTGCTTGGCCGCACACTTGGCCTGTGGCACAAAGGGCTGCATCTTGCAACCCCCTGGAAAACGGGGACAATTCACTCTGATTCAGTTTTATTGCTGGGGAGGGTTGGAGGAGCATCCCTGATTATTTTAATCCCCTTTTTTGTAAATTAGACTATTTCTATATCCCCAAGATGATGCTCACCAGGATGGGTTCTGGTGGTGCTGGGAGGAGAAGCCAACAGCACTGGGCTTTGCTGTGTGCTGGGGTCTGCAGAGCTGGTGGAGCGAGGAACAGGTGATCCTGAGCAGGCACAGCCACTGGAGGGAGGCAGTGGAGCAGAAAAGCTGGCAAAAAAACTTTGGACATGGCTTAAGATGGGAAACGGCTTGTCTGGAGCAAACTGGTTGGGAGAGGCACATCCATCCCCCCTGCATCAGGGCCTCTCCTGGTCCCCTGTAACTCCTCCTGCCTACAACCCAGTTGCGCTCAGGACCTGCATCTATCACCCTGGACAATTTTCTGCACTTCTGCAGCTGGAAAAAACCCACAGCTGTCATCTTTGTGCTGCACAAGTGGAAATAGGAATAGGTGAGGGAATCCCTATGGTGACACTCCTGGACCAAATCCCGTGCCCTTGGCCCCTCTTGTCTAGATGTCGCAGCCCCAGATCCCATCCTGATGCGGGTGGGATCACCCAGGCTGCCCCAGCCCTTGGCTTGGAGGAGGAACAACAGGGACAATGAGGCTGCCAACGAGCCAGCGAGGGAAGAGGGATGTGACTTACGGCCACCAAGAAGGGGATGAGCAGATGCTCGTCTTTGCAGTCCCCAGCCCTTGCGTGCCCTGTTTGCCTGCAGTGCCATAGAACACTGCCCGAGGCAGCGGTGCAGAGGGGTCGCTTCCAGAGGGCAATGGATGATGCAATTCCCCCAAAGAAACAAACACACCTGAACGATGCTTCAAAACCATCACGCAAAGAGTAAGAGATCTCACAAGAAAAAGCGCGTGGTAGGAGACAAAGGAACAAGTCCACAACTGGACTGATGGAAGACAGTCTATGGCCAGATCCAGTAAGGTCTCAGGGGTCTGGCCTGAGGCAGCAGGCGCTCTGCGGCCCCATTCCAGCACACACGCAGCTGCACAGCTCACTCTGCACCACAGAGCAGCATGATTTTTAGTCCTTTCTGCTCTCCGCAGCCTCGTCTGAGATGCAAGCGTGCAGGTCATTCCTGCACTCCCCATGGGCCGTACCTGGCACTGTGTGTCCATCCCAGGTCACTGGGAGAGAGGGTGGCTTCGGCTACGTGGAGCAAAGAGTTCAGAGGAACACGGGAACAGGTCAGCTACTGGGAGAAAAACAATTAGAGAAGCTTCACTGAAAATGGCTGAAGTTACAGTGACTTAACTCTGCTGCAGGGCATGTTTAAAGCGTCTGCTGGAGACCCCCATAGAATTGCCCTGTCGCAGAGCTGGCTCAACAGCACGTCAGGATGTGAACCATGTCTGCTGAGTTCAGTTAACCCTCCTTCAGTTTGTCCTTTTAGCCCCTTCCCACCACCGTAGCTGCAAGGGAGGCAGGTGTTGATCTCTTCTCCCCGGCATCCAGTGATAGTGTTGTCCCACAAACAGGGTTCGTTTACCCGATGTGCAAGCCAATAACGCACAGAGTCGAGGTATTGTCAAAATGATTTTATTGATGCGCATGAATGGGTGCCTGTCTCAAGACAGCATACCCTTGTCTCAAAAATCCTTATAATTATACACTTAACTAATACATATTCATTGTTATTTTCCTTAATGATTGGTTCTTTCTTCTTCATCCCTCATGTAAATTAGCGCACAGACTCTGTCTTCTTCCTTCATTGTCTTCTTTTGAGCAGCTGGTATCATTTGAGTGGTGGTCAATGAATCGGTGGTCGCGATCTCCCCTGTAGGAATTACCTTTTGCCTACTTCTTCCCTAATCTTGGCAGTTCCAGGCAGTTCAAGGTTTATTGACCAGCCCACAATTTATTACCTTTTCTGGCATAAACATAAAGTCCCATTGTTGTCCTAAAAGTGGATTCCTCACCCAGTGTGCAATAGACCAATCTCACACACTTAGGGGAGACACTGCTTTTTATTCAGGCCTGAGTGCTCAGTGGATTCTCCACAAATCGAGCACACCCAATTCATCAGGTGTGCCTCTTTTACGCAGTAACAATTACATACAATTCATTAAACTACTCCTACCTAGTACATACCACTGTACCTAGTACATGTTCAGACTATCTAATGCATATGCATAAGATTACATAATTGTGACACACAAATGCTTTCTCCACATGCGCAGAGTCTCAGGTGGTCTTCGGTGATCGTTTGGGGAGGTATCCCCTCCTCACTTTGACCGCTAAGTTGCTCTTGGCCAGGTCAGTGGTCCGTTTTCCTGCCAAGAGGGATGTATCATCAATCAGGAAAGTATAAAAAAGCACAGGATAACTTCAGCTACTCCTCTAGGTATTATTAAAGTTGTGTGACGTTGAAAATTATTAACTAACTTAATTTAAAACAGGATTTTCTATTCTAAACAAACAGGATCCTCTATTCCTAACGTCACCATTGTCTAGTAGTTAGTTCCTAAACCCTCAATCACGTCTAGTTACTGTTTCCCTATTTTAAATATTAACTGACGGGGGCTGAACACAGGACTTTAGCAGCTCCCTGATTATTTCAATCATATTATACATATTAATTGATAACAATTTGACACCTGGGAATGGTGCCAAGCTGCACTAGGGGAGGTTTAGACTGAACATTAGGAAGCACTTCTTTACCAGGAGGGTGGTCAAACCCTGGAACAGCCTCCCTGGAGAGGTTGTGGATGTCCCAAGCCTGTCAGTGTTTAAGAGGCATTTGGCCAATGCCCTTAATAACATGCTTTAGCTTTTAGTCAGCCCTGAAATGGTCAGGCAGTTGGACTAGATAATCGTTGTAGGTCCCTTCCAGCTGAAATATTCTACTCTATTCTAGGCACAGCCTCAGCTTGCTCACCCCCTAGGGACAAGTGGCACCCTCCCACGCCCAGGGTGGGCAGCCAGCCACAAGGACTAGGGGTGGAAGGAGGAAGGGAGGGTAGGCAGCGTAGCTGGAGACTGTAGTGGACAAGGGAAGGGGGCTAAAAGGTTAAATACTCCTCAAAAGCAGCCAGATAGGAGCATAATCCCACCCATTTTATGCTCCATTGCTTAAAGAGAACGAGATTTACGCAGCCTTAACCATCATTAACTGAACTCAGCAGTATCTGAAAGTGTTTCCAGCTTGTTTAAATTCCAGTTGAGTGAATCACTGTAAAACAAAAGCTTCTGCTGCCTCCTCCCTCTCTTATCTTATTTACTCCTGACAGGAAAGCAGAGTTCAGGTTAAGGGCTGCTTTTATCAGGAACCTTTCACATGGAGACGTGCAGATATCCAATTTTCCGCTACCAGTGAGGCTGAAAAAAGGCAATAAAACTGAAAAAGGTCACAGGTGAGCAGAGGCTTTTACCCATTTCTTTGGATCACAAGATGGGAGTGCTAAAAGGTTTGCTGGACAGGAGGTTTATCACAAGACTTGTGTCTCCTTGGGAGCTGTTCTCACTGATGACGGAGGCAGTGACTTGGGATAAGGGTGAGGAAGGGGTCTGGGAAAGCCGTGCTTTTGCTGGAGGGCAGCCGCCCCTCTACACACAAACTCTTGGAGGTCTCTGTTGCTGTTGCCACCAGTCCCTCAGGTTCCCCTCTGGCTCCCAGGTAGGTACCAAGTAGTATACAGGTCACACTCGAGCACCTGCCCCCTTGATCCACACAGAGTGCTCTGCACACCCAGAGGACTCCCTCCCTTCTCTCCCTGTAAACCTTAGTCTCCTTAACCAGAAGAAAGCCTCTTTCTGAAATCTCGACTGAATAAAAAAGTTAATCTAGGCAACTTGAGTCTGTTCTTTCCACTGGGCATCATGTATTCAAGTCATGTTTTCAGTGGAATAATTTATGGAGAACTCCAAGATGCAGCCCAACATTTAAATGGTTCCAGAAATCACTGAGAGGCTGAGTAAAAGGAGAGACACACTTATGTTACTGATTGGTTATTGATTTTGTTATTGATTGGTTAGTAGCTTTGATTTATTATTGATTTGATAGTAGTTAGGATAAGTCATGTTTATTAAGAATATGAAATGGTAAGAAATAGTTTAGCAAAGGTATTTTTATTGCATTTTGCACATTTAATTAACAACCGATAGCTGCTGTGAAACTCTCTGTATAACCTGATACCAAGGCCGGAGGAATTGGTCAAAATCATTTGGTAGGAACATTTAGAACTTAGATGACAAGCTTGAGATTTAAGATGATTTTGACATAGTGCTTGTCAGCAGGAGTATATTATAGCAAACTAGTGATATAGTGTTTGTCAGTGGGAGTATAGTATAACAGACTAGAAGAATGGAGAAGATGTCAGAATTTTTAAATTAATGGAAACTGATAAGAGTTGAATAAAGCAACCTGTAGTTATTTGCCAATAAATAGTTAGTTATTTACCAAGGACCAAACTGCGCAGAATCACCTGAAGGAGGTCAAGAAGCGGACAAGTGAGGAAGACTATGAAAGACCACCAGAGGACTCTAGAAGACCACCAGAGACCTTCAATGCGCATGTGTAAAGGACATTAATATATGCTAATGTAGGCTAATGACTTCTTGGAAATCTAATGAATATGAATGAATAAGTTCAATATAAGGTGTATGATTTTGGAGTTCGGTGTGCGTGGTTCGTGAAAGGACTCACCCGCGCACCCGGCCGTCAATAAAGAAGTGTCTGCTTATCTACACTAAATTGGTGTTGATAAATTCTTTATTCCGAGTTTTTCGGCAACACTTAGAATGCCACTAATACCAGTCTTAAAACAAACACTTTACTATTGGTCATTTTTTATTTCAAGGACAGAACAGCCTTTCATCCCAGCTCCCTCCGTGAGTTTATTGTGTAACTCAGGTAGCACAACAACAAGCAGTCACATCCTGTAGAGCATGAGCTCCAAAGCAAACCCCACTGAGACACCAGCTTTGGGTTTTCCTCCTCTTCCTCCCTGGGTGAGAAGCAAGCCTGGCACAGAACAACCCGTACCTGTGCAGATGCTTCACTAGCAATAATTATGCAAATAAATAAAGAGTAGTCAGTACCTTGTGGAGAGGACAGTGACCACAGATCATCTAGAAATTAAGTTATTGCTATGTTCTTACTTACTGGACACTGCAGGTAACTAACCTGGTAACCACCAAGAGAGGCAACAGTCTCAGATTGCCCTTGTGTTATCAGTTGATGTTGGACAGAAAGGTGTTGTTTAATCTTGTTTAATCTGCTCTCTGCCTTAAGGGCAGGAGTTTTCTCAGTGGGACTGAATCTTTGTAATTTTGATGGAAATAGGTGGGGGAAGGGAACGTCATGGGCAGGCTCCCAAAACGCTTGGAAATTCATCATGCCTGCCAGACTTTACCAAGGAGTTCACGTACGCTGCTAAGAGTACATATACATATGGCTAAGTGTACTCGCTGCTCCTGACTTGCAACAGGAACTACTGAGCCACCTTCACGTGGTAAGGAACTGCAGGTCAGGTTCAAATTTCAAAGACAGCAGGAGCCCAGTGTCACCCTGAGCTGAGCCAGAGCTGCTGATTCGTCAAGGAAAATCAGGGCAAATTAGAGCTGTATGACAGGGGCATGGGGAAGTATGGGTCCTGCCACACACAAACGAGGTTAACCTGACACTTGATTCTACTTCCCTCTGCTGGCGGGACATGCTGTGATGGTCAGTGTCCCAGTACCAAGTCAAGCCAGCTAAAACAAGGCATAACATGAAGTCTAATACATATGAGACCACTTGTCACCAAAGATTATCAGGTAGCCCAAGGTTGATTACAAGTGATGAGCTCACAGCAGTGTCAGTGCCCCCAGCGTCCCTCCCCACAAGGAGTATTGGCTGGAGAGCATGAGTTTGAGAGGATGAGGAGAACTGCAAGAAGAACCTCAGACTGATGGAGAAGCAGAGGAGTCCTTCACAGGACAGCCAGAAATGCCTTTGTTAGGCATCATGCAGCTGGTTCTCTTTCAGGAGAATCTTCTCCCCAGGCTTGAAGGCAGGCATCCCCAGGTAAGGACAGCTGGCACAGCGGAATGCATCCCCCAGGTAGCACTGACAAAAGAAAGAAAAGCACCTTCTGTAATCAGGGGCAACTTTCAGTTCTCTCCTCCTTTGATACGGTTTTTCCATCTTAAGAAATGACGCTCCTCAGTGTGTATTGGCACAGAAACCGGTTCCCTTCTACCCCCTTCTCAACACACATCTGGTTAGCACGGTTAGCAGAGCTGTGCAGGGCACTGTGCCCACATGGAACAAGGAAGTTTCCATCCCAGCCGGTGTGCCTGCATGCTGGGCTTCGGCAGCCCCCTAACCACCGCCAGGTCCCCTGGGTTCCCATAAAGTGATCCTCCCCGAGCAGATCACTGGATAGCACATGAGCAGGGAGGTAAAGGTTCACTCTTCACTTTGACTCCTACAAGGGCAGCACTTGTGCTGGAACAGACAGCACACACTGGTACAGAGCATGTGGGCGCAGGGCAACAGGCTGAAGCTCTGCAGAAGCTGCTGCACAAGCAGTGTTTGGAAGCAGTAAACTGGCTTAGAGAGCTGGTCACTAGAGAACACGGTTCTTGGATACAGATCATGTACTGCAAACCACAGTATAGAAACAAAAATCACTATTTACATTTCCACAGGCAGATTTGGGCTGCGAGCTCTTCTTCTCCTGTTCCAGCTCTTCAGCCAGGCCACACGTGCTGTAGAAAAATAAAGAAGTCACTTGCATCTTTCTGCTTAAACATTGTGAATCACCAACGCTCGTTCCAGCCCTACTCACATGCAACAGCCCTCGCCCTGTCACACTACACAGCTGACTGGGACTTTCACGCTCTTCACTTTGCTCTTCAACACCATGGTTTGTATAACAAGTGTTGAAACACACTCCTCGAGTTTAAACTGAGTGGGCAATTGCTCTACAGCACTTGTTATATGTGCTATTTCTCCTTGAAATCTGAGAAACCAGGGTTTTAGCCAAGGCTGCACAAACTGTGTCTCTACCTTCAAAATAACTGTTGATCATATCAGTGTGGTAATTTGTAGCAGTTTTGGTATGGCTAGTCAATTCTCATTGTATTTGGATTTACATTCAAATAGTTAAGATAAAAAAGGACATGAACCAAGAGAATTACGCTCTGAACAACTGCAAGGTGTCTACAATCTTTTTAAAATCCATTCAACTCTAAGGGTTTAATGTTACAGTTAAAAGATTCAGCAATAGGCTAATCCCAGCACTGACCAGTTCTTGCAGGCTTTCTTTTTGCCCATTTCTTTGCAGGATGGAGCTCTAAGGGACGATGGATCTGGCTTTTTCAAATCCTCTGAATCCAACAGCTCATCAGAGTCCAGAAGATCCTGAAAACATACCACGGAAGATAACATGCAGAAAACTGATTTGTCAGGAGGGAATGACATTGCTGTGTTGTGTTCAAAGAAATGGTGCTATCTGTAGCACTAGCACTACAGCGCTGCAGCTGTGCCCTCTTATCTGTGTCTCCTTTCCACCCTCACCACTTCTCTGGGCTCTCATAGTAGATAAGAGTAGATCTCACATAGTAGATGGGATATTTTACCCTGGGGATGCTTCTCTACCTCTTAAGTTGTAAGGTTTCCCAAGAGGCATGACTGAAACTATTTAGAACAGGAAAGAAGAGAGAGAAGGAACAGCAAAGCCTCACAAAAAAAATCAGATACCATCTCTTCATCATTCATATCATTGGCAGAGAGCATCCACAGCTTGGCAGTGGCTGGGTCCACAGAGGGTTTTCCTGGAGCCAAATCAAAGGAAAAAAATAGTAGTTACTCCAGCCTTTGCCCCATCTACTCCCAACAAACAGAGTTCAAACAACTTTGGAAAGCCCCACTTGAGAGGTTTTTACTGTAGCACTCCCTACCCCAGAACTGTCTCCCTATTCCAAGGGATGCTTGTCACCCAAGAGGCAGGCAATCCAGACATTTAGCACGCACCACTCCTTACCTGAAGGACCAGGTTTCTTGGCAAAGGAAAGTTTGAGCTGACTTGAGGAACCCACTTCGAAATTGGGCTTCCTGCCTTCTATCTGAACAATGAGAAGGTCATTGCCTTGGTAACCCAAACGCTCTTGGACCGACTGGGCCTCCTCTGGGGTCAGCGCTTCCTTTTGCAGCTGCAACGTAAAATTTTAGGTTAACCTCATGCAGAACCCCTTATTTCAGCACCCAGTTCAGCATTCCATTGAACACAGACAACTGGTATTTTCAATCCTTAGGAAAAACAGTATGTTTGCAGTAACTACAATTTGTGGCAGGCAGTGTCCCTGCACATTTACAGTAAACCAGGGTAGTTAGACACCTTGTCACCCAGCACGTCCCCAAGAATCACCATCTACATTTCAAGGTAACGGCAAGAGGGAGTTCCTGGACGTGGCAAGTACAACATACCTCCTTCACTTCCACCAACCCAGAGAGAGTCAGAGCTGTGGGGAGTTTGGCTGCTGTCCTGATTCTGCTGTTGTTTCCTGGAAGACACAAAAGCAGGAAGTAGGAGGAGGGAAGAACAAGAACAGAGGTCACTGAGAAACCTGGAAGAGCAAGAGCTTTAGAAGGACATACTCAAGCCAAACCTCTGCTTTAAAATTGTCTCTTTCTAGTTGACAGCAGGAAGAAAGCAGAAAGAGCATAAGCAGCTTGTCATTAAAGTACAGCCTGGGATCACAAAGCTGTTCTAGCTCCAGATCTGTTCTATATATGCCAAAAACCTTCCTCAACCCAATTAACAGCCAACAAAAAAAAAGGGGGGTGGGGTGGGGTGGAAATCAACCCAAACAAACAATAAAATCCCCTGTCCTGGTTTTGGCTGGGATAGAGTTAATTTTCTTCCTAGTAGCTGGTATAGTGTTATGGTTTGGATTTAGTATGAAAAGAATGTTGATAACACACTGATGTTTTCAGTTGCTATGTAGTGTTTATACTAAGTCAAGGATTTTTCAGCTTCTCATGCCCAGCCAGCAAGAAGGCTGGAGGGGCACAAGAGGTTGGGAGAGGACACAGCCAGGGCAGCTGACCCAAACTGGCCAAAGGGATATTCCATACCATATGACATCATACCCAGTATATAAACTGGGGGGAGTTGGCCAGCGCCAGAGGTGGGGCAGGGGGAGCGGTGCGGATCGCTGCTTGGGAACTAACTGGGCATGGGTCAGCAAGCGGTGAGCAATTGCAATGTGCATCATTTGTTTTGTCTATTCTAATTATTATTATTATAGTAGTAGTAGTATCATTATCTTCTTCCTTTCTGTCCTATTAAACTGTCTTTATCTCAACCCACAAGTTTTACTTTTTTCCAATTCTCTCCCCCATCCCACTGGGTGGGGGGAGTGAGCGAGCAGCTGCACGGTGCTTAGTTGCCGGCTGGGGTTAAACCATGACATCCCCCAAAATATTTTCACATACTAAAATGAACAACTCGTTAAGTTTTCAAAACGTGGACTCCTAAATGAACATTACATTCAGAAACAAAACATTCAACATTGTTCTTGTAGGCAAAAGCTATTACAGTCACTGTTTAATCAAAAACTCATCACAGGCTTCTATGCTTGGGCGCAGGATTCTGCTGAACAGAATTCATTCACCCTCTCACTAGTCCCACTTGCACTTTATTCCAAGTCCACCCAGCCTGTCAGATGTGACTCTGGAAAAAAGAAACCTCATCTACTCCAGACTTTGCATGTTCTTTGTTCTATCCCAGAAGTGCTCCCCCTACCCCTATGGTACCACTTGCACCACAGAGCCACTGCCAGCTTCAAAACACTGGCAAATCTTCCCAACCTGAAGAAGCTGTTTCTGCTGCCACTTACACCACCATTTTCAGCACTGTAGATTGTGCTAACAGAAACACCGTCAGCACAGATGCTTCTGTTCTTGTCAGGTGGCATATTATTTCCCACTTCCATCCTGAATCAGCTCCTTATGCCAGCAAGGGTTGAATGCAGGTCAAGTAGAAAGAGAAACAATCTTGTGTCCACCTCCTTGTGTGCTCCTCCAGCTGTCCCATGACAGGTGCTCTGGCTTTACTTTTAAAACTTAGTCCAAACACTTCCACCTTTTCTAGATAACTATTTCTCAGCTAGCTTCTGGGACAGCCTCTCTCGGCATTTGTCATTTTTAAAATCATTTCAGAAGCTCCTCAGAAACACAACATCTGCAACTATATAACACTACACACTCTAGAAGAAGGCCAGTGCCCACTGAGGTTTTCAACATAGATCAGGAACAAGCCTATCCAGCACTTTTGATAGAAGGAGAGTGACTGCAAACATCTCTGATGGCTACCAGCTTAAAACATAGGATAAAAACCTTGCTATTCAGGTTAGTGTGTCAGGAGAATTAAAATCTCTGAATGTCAGTCAGGGTTCCTGTGCTTTCCATTTCAGCCTAACCCTCACAGGAATTGCTATGTTGCCATGAAAGCAAGGCTGATGAGGATTCTCTCACCTGATTCTGTAACCACTGGTTCTTTCAGAAGGACACGGCCCCCCGGCTTAAGTATCCGAGCTATTTCTGCCAGTACCTCCGCACTGTGCTGTGCTGTACTGCCTGGTACCACGCCAGAGAGAACTACATCAAAACTGGACTCCCTGTGAGCTGCTGAAAAGAAAGAAAGAGGAAGATGGTACAATTTTACACATGTACACACAGAGCTTTGCATCAGTTCCACCTCTCTCATGCTTGCGTACAACAGTAATAACTGATTAAAGACACCAGTCATAGGAAGCACAACCAGGGTATGTCACTTTCTTTGCTGTACTGCCAGTGGTAAGAGTTAGCAGTAGGTGCTATTGTTGTTCTGAACGCTGACTTACAAACCAGGGAAGATGACAGCTCACACAACAAATGCACCCTCTCCCTTTAAACAAAACAGTGAAAAAATTAAGCTCATTCTTACACTGAGACAGCTGGTTAATGTTTTCCACAGACACACGATTATTGGCTCCCACCAGTGCCTGAATTTTGTCCACCAAATCCTTCAGGGCTTCAACCGGCGAGGAGCTGTCCCAGATGATGGCCACACGCTGGCCTGGCACCACTCCGTACTCCCCCATTCCCACAGCAGCAGCAAACCTGACAGCGGCAGAGAAGGGAACCGGTCAGGGGGGAGACAGACAGGAAGGGTAAGTGCCAAGTGCAGCATGAACCTCTGTGGACTGTGACTTAATCGCAGAGCATCGACTTGTTTTAATAAATGGGGGTTATTTTCTGGAGACATGCAGCATAGAATTCCCACAAGCTGAGCGTTAACATGACATTAAGAAATAACTACACTTAAGGGCATAACCCAGTTTGTCTCCAGTTCAGAGACTAGTTCTGCAGGGAGACTGCAAGCCATAGTTAAAAAACTTACCTGCTTTCCCTAAAGATTTGAATTTAGACATACAGAGGATTTCTAGACTTCCAGACTAGTGATGACTATTTGACATTACACACTGCCTTGTCTCTCCTACTCAGGACATGACCTAGCGGAGTTTGCTTCTGCAGTACATGAGAAGTAATTTTTGGCATTCCCAGCATTCAAGATTGACTCTCTTTTGACTCTTATCATTGCTGGCACTGGGTGAGCAATTACACCAAGGGAGGAGGGGAACAGAATATGGGGTGAAGTGACAGTTTTGAGAAACCTGTCTGCACTAGTATTTTATAAAAGATTGTACTCCTGACAGAGTCTGAGGAAAATCTGCACTACAGAAGTGTCACAATAGTATCATACCATCACCTGTACTCGTAGCACCATTGGCTGCTGAAACAAATTA
Source organism: Astur gentilis (assembly GCF_929443795.1). Lineage (NCBI taxonomy): Eukaryota > Metazoa > Chordata > Aves > Accipitriformes > Accipitridae > Astur > Astur gentilis. The sequence continues at coordinate 9,775,365 of NC_064886.1, forward strand.
CCTAGCTTCTTTCACTCTACTCATCCAATGCAAACCTATTTTCTTTCTAATTTAACACAACCACTGAGAACAGAGAGCACCGGTGAGCACACTAGTTGCCCAATGTTACCTTCAATTAGCTGCAAGCCACACACTTGCTTCAGGAGAGCCTGTTGTAAGCAAGAGCCTGTTTACCAAAAATCATTACATTATGTGTCCTGGGTAATGTTTCATTTCTACCATGTTGTCATGAAAGCATAGATTACAGATATGCTGTACCAAATTTAATTCGGTTGCCTGCAGTCAGCTGTGGAGTGGGTTTTGATGCCCTGTTCCTCTGGCTCCAAGTACATGAACCGCTCTCTCCTGGAAACTGCAAACAAGTTCAGAACAGGACAACTCTGCACCTCGTCAGAGCTGCTCTGGTAGGAATTTGCGCTAATGCAGCCCACAATGCCAACCAGGTAAGGAGCGGAAGATCTTGGACCTGTATGCAACAGGTTATAGCACCTCACAGTTGGCCCTGCATGCATATGCAACGCAAGCCAGGCAACTACAAGAGACAGTAACACTAGTAGACACACATATTAATCTCATTAAAAAGTCACCTTTCTGAGGAAGAAGGCTGAAAACCTGAAAAGATACATAAGTTGTTGGGCTAATGTAGAAAAAAAATAAATCCAAAAAAATCACACCTTCCTCTCAGACCAGCAGGTTGTGACCTTTCAAGATCAGTCAGAGCCCAAAATACATCAACAGCGACACCAGCCTGAATCAATCGATGCAGCCTAAAGAAAGTAGGAAGCTACCGATGTCCTCAAAGACAGGACATTATGTCTGCCTCCAGTCAGTGTAAAGCCTAGGAGTTAGTCACCATTAAAGCATGCTCAGTCATGTTCTTGATGGGACGACGGGGAGGATATTGTTCCCCTCTTATGTGGGCTCTATTTAAAACGGAAGGTTTTATGTCTTCCTTTTAAGTATCTCCAGCTCTAGACTACAATGACCTAGACTGGCTCAAGCACCTGAGCGCTTGGCCGGCCAGGGCTCGGTGAAGAGAGCAAACAGGCACTCTCCTCTGTCACACGGAGGAGGATCCCCCCCGGCCGGGATCAGACTGCATTCTGCCCCGCCAGGGAGGAGGCCCGAGGCCTGGATCCGGGGCAGATACCGGGCTGGGGGCGAGGAGGGGGCCTTATCGTAATTTCGCACACGTTTAGCAGTCCTTGAGGAACGCGACTGCTCACAACCCGGCAAGGCAGGGACTTTGAACAATATTGGAGGTTTGCAGCTTCAAGAGATGAAAAAGCTACCGCACATAGCACGTCAACACTTTAAATTAAAGCCTTCTGAGCACCTTCCAGCGGCCCAGGATGCAATCCAAGGCTGCAGGCAACAACCACACTGCCCCTACGGCAGGTGAGTGTTTTAAATACGCCCCCTCATACAGAAAGGGCAAAATAAACCTCTAAATCACAGAGCCGGGAAAGGTTCAGAGGGACGAGGAACTAGATACGTGAAGGAATTTCACACAGCAATTCCCCACTCCCCGCGGGACCGCCTCAGGCAAGGCCTCGGGACAATCTTTGGAAGGGAAAAAAGGGGAGTACCGGCCAAGGCGGGAGGCGCCCCCCGCCTCCCCCCTGCCGCTGAGGAGAGCCTGCCCCTGCCCCGGCCCCGGCCCCACTCACCGCTCGCCTCCGAGCTCGCCCGGCTCGCCTCGCCTCGCCTGGCCCCGTCTCGTCTCGCTCTGACGCCGTCACCGCCGCGTCCCGCCCTCGCGACGTCATCGCCCTCTGCCCGCTTCCAAGATGGCGGCGGCGGTAGCGGCGGCGCGCAGCCTGCGGCGGGCGGGCTGGCGGCTGTGGCGGGGCCGCGCGGGTGAGGGGGCGGGGGGGGCGCGGCTGGGGGCGTGCTCGTGCTCGTGCTCGTGCCCGTGCCCGTGCCCGTGCCCGTGCCCGTGTACGCGGCGGGCGGGGCAGGGCGGGGCGGGGCGGTGCCGGGCGGGGTGGGGCGGGGCGGGGGAAAGGTGAGGTGAAGGGCAGAGGCGGGGCGCCGCTAGGGGGCGGTATGGGGCTGCGGGGCCGCCCCGGCCCCGGCGCTAGGCCCTGAAGGCGCGTCCGGGCGGGCGCCTGCCTGAGGCCGGTGGCTGCGGGCTCCGGGGCGGGCTGGCAGGCCGGAGGGGCCCAGCCTGGCCCGTGAGGGTCTCTTTGGGGAGCACAGTGTCTGGGTGAAGGAGAACGTGCGAGGCCTGGCGTGAGGAGAGCCCTTCAGCGGGCCGGGCGCCCCGCCAGCCCCTCGCACCTCCCTGGTGCTGAAAGTGCCCCAGGCGGTGTGTGAGGGAACCGGGGCGGGGGGAGCGTGGGGGGTTGGAGTGGGGGGTGTTTGATGGTGGGTTTTTTGGAAAGTGTGGGCCAGGCAACCCAAGCTTATTAAAAAAAACCCAAAACCTCGGTGCGGTGAAATCAAAACTTGTCACAGAGTAGCTGTACTTGAAAGCTGCGTTGTCCTTGAGTCATCTGAGAAACACATGGCGTGATCAGCGTGTTGTATCTATTAAGACTGCTCGCTCTCCAGAGTATTACTTGCCTCTTGCCCCGAGCTCAGGGGTCGGTGCCTCCCTCTAGCTCCTCTCCTTCATCAGGGACCAAAAAGGAGAGAGGGTATGCTGCAGGGGAGTCAGGGCATGTTTGCATGCCTGGTTTCCAGTCCAAGATTGGGAAACCCTTTTCTATTTGCAGTGCGTGCCATCTGCGAGGTTCTTTTCCTCACAAAACATTTTCGCTTTATTTTCATCAAGTGAATGTGAGCTCAGCTGAGAGGGGCGCTTCTTGGAAGTGTAAAAAAAAGACTGTTTCTACAAATTTCTGTTCTTTTCAGCTGTTTGCCGCAGCTCTCTTCTTCACCTTAATTTTCTGTGCTTCCTCTTGCTGGAAGGAGACATCTGACTCTCTTGGTTTCCCTTCCAGTGGTCAGGTGCCAGCTCTACCAACCACAGCGTGCTCTCCAGGCCTCAGCTGTGCTGAGGAGAGTCTCCGATGAGCAGAAGGAGCCGTTGGCATCTTCTCAGCAGCAGTTCGATTCACATCCAGCTGATCACCAGCCTGAAAAGGAACGTCAGGGCCCTCGCCCCAGGTAACTCACTAGCTATTTCTAGCGCTGTGCTGCTGACAGCGGGATCGGAAGGCTTTGCTTTCCTGAAACTCACATCTGAAGCTCGGAGACAACGAGATCCAGAGTTAATGGAGCTTTAGACTTCAGCAGCTGGAGAGCTGGTTTGCTGTGACAGTACAAATTCCACTGTCCACTGTGGAGACAGGATGGGACTTGCTTTCAAGAGGGAACCTCTCTGGTCTGCAAAGTGCAAGCCTTCGCTTCTGGATTTTTGTGTAAATCTACACAAAATATGGACAATATGTTGTCCATATGCCTCTAACTATAAAGCCCCAGTTGGAAAATCTTATACTTTAGCTTTTTTTTAAAGGAGGGGGAATCTGAGGCTGATTGGTCTCCAGGTAGGCACCTAGATTGAGCCCTCCCTTATTTTTCTCTTCTCCTCTTATGGCAAAGATTCGTTGAGAATCCTTGTTCTGGAAAGGGAAGGATTTTACAGGAGGAGGTGAGATTTATACCAAGTAAACAGATCTCAAAGTGTGCCTGCACACAGCAGTGGCAGTGAGTGAGTGGCAGAGTCCAGGTTGCTGATATTTGATGGTGACATTCCCCTCACTGTAACAATACCTTCTCATAGTTACACTGGCCAGGGCGGCCAGGAGTCTGAGGACTATGAGAGCGAGGAGCAGCTGCAGCATCGAATCCTCACAGCGGCGCTGGAGTTTGTGCCTCAACATGGCTGGACTGCAGAAGCCATTGCAGAGGGAGCCAAGGTATGTGGGGAGAGAAGCAACAAACCAGTTGAAAACTGGATGGAGCTGAAGTCCAAAGACAGCCAGGCCTGCATGCTTCCCCCACATACTCTTGGGCGATGCACCCTAGTCAGCAAATGCTACCGGGCAGGAATGTGTCCCCGCTACTACAGGATCACCCTGTCAGAGTTAAACTAAGGCACGATATAGAGTAGTGATCCTAAAGAGAGGAAGACATGTACAGGAAGCACTTTTTAATGCAGCATTGCTTTGTTTCAATTCATATAACTTCATTAATGAAATAAAGACGTTTTTCTTACCTGGATCCTGCTTAGCAGTGTATGACCTGGTCTGTGCTTCTCCCTTCTTCCCTACAGACCCTGGGTCTCTCTGTTGCTGCTGCAGGGATGTTTCACAGTGATGGCAGTGAACTGATCCTACACTTTGTGTCTCAGTGCAACACCAAGCTGTCTGAGCTGCTGGAGCAGGAACAAAAACTAGTGCAGCTGGGCAAAGCAGAGTGAGTATTGGGTATGAAAAGACATCTTCCTTGGCAGACTTTGGGGACTGGATAGACAGAGAGGGCACCTGGGACACAGATGCTTTTAAGCACAAAATGTAATTTACCCAAATAAAACCACCTTCCCAGATAGAGAGGTGGACCAGAGGCATGAAGGATACGTAATACTTTGCATATCTATTGCTGAGGCAGGCAAGAGATTGATCTTTCACATTCAGAATTGAGTTTAACTTGGATGTTCTTAATTTTTTATTTTTTTTTTCTTTACTCAGGAAGAAGCCTACAGATCAATTCCTGAGAGATGCTGTGGAAGCCAGACTGAGGATGCTGATTCCATATATTGAGAAATGGCCCCAGGTATAAAATGAATATCAAGACTGTCTCTTTTTTTGTGTGTATTTTAATCACTCTGTGGCCTTCAACATAGTCTCTCCACCAGAGTAGTTGAAGGTTGTAAATGAAACCTCTCCATTGTTCACTCCACCCATCTGGGATCCCCAGGGGATAACCTATGTCTCTGCTCAGTCCTATTTGCAGTGTCACTGCAAGTCAGGCTCCTTGCAGCATTGTTCTGGCTGCACCGGTCTTTCCTGACACCTGGAAATGCAGAACTACTGCTTTGAGCAAGAAACTGCCTGCCTGGTGTGCAAATGACAAAGCCTTGACAACCTGAGGATAGGTCTGTGAACTGAGAGGGCTCCATGATCAAAAATTCAGATTTAAGTCTCAACCCATTCGTTCCAGGGTGGGAAGGGAATTGAATTGTGGCCAGAGTAACAAGCAAAATGTTCCCAACCTTTGGCTGCAAAGATTGCTGCAAAGTCAGCCTCTGTTGTCCAGACTCACTGCTGGCCTCTGGGCAGCTGAATCCAGTGCTCATTGCAGAAAGAGCAGACGGGTTCATGTTTTTGTTCCAGGTTAGCATAACTTGTCTTATGAAGGATGTGGGCGGTTTGTGATTCTCTGGCATTGTGTTATTATGTTCAAAGGCTGCAAGATCCCAGTAGTGCCATTATGGCTAGCTGTTCTGCCCTTGGTAGCTGCTTTGAGTTCAAAGTCAAATTCAGAGAAATGAGAGATTTGACTCCCTTCCCACAGGGGCACAGCACAAGTCTGAGTCAGTTCAGCCTGTGCTGTGTTTCTGTGCCTGGAGAGGCACATTGGGAGAGACAGCACAGTGGCGTTCAAGCTGAACGGGGAGCTTTGGGCATGAGTACAGGCCGAGGCCTGAGCTTGGCTGCCACACTGTATATTCCCTGCAAATCCTGCCGCTTGGAAGGACCGGTGCTAGCTGAAAAGGGGTGGGAGGACTTGTCACTGGGAGCTGGTGGCAAGTCAGCAGCAACAGGGAAAACATAACAGAGCAGAGCATTGTTGGTCTGCTTTATTATTATGTCCTTCTCTCTTCAACTCTCCCATTTATCTGTGTGTTGCCTTTGCAGGCTCTGAGCATCCTGTTGCTCCCACATAACATCCCTTCCAGCCTCAACCTCCTCACCAGCATGATCGATGATATATGGCAGTATGCTGGAGACCAGTCCACAGATGTAAGTCTTTGTCCTTTGCAGACTGGCTCCTTCTACCCTTCGCACTTCACCAAAATGATGGGTTGAAGTACACATCAGGCCATGTCTCTCTTGAAATGATCCATTTGTTGAATGAGGAAGATGTTTTCAGAAGCACCCAAGGGTCCTTATAAGCTACAGTCTCATTTCCAAAGAGACGTAGGAGCCAATGGGACTAAATGCAAATTAGCGCCAATGGAATTAGTGCAAATTAAAAGGACCTGCTTTCCTAGACTCTTTTAAGTGCTCCTTTTTTTTTTTTCTGAAGACACAGACAAAATTGTTGAGATTTTGAGTCTAAGAAGTTGATCCAGTATTCAGTGAGCGAGCAGCGTGTCTCGTTCAAAGCAGCTGTCTCTTCCACCAGCAGTAGCATTTACAGATTTGAATTGAAAACCTTTAAAGAACCTACCTAAAAATACCAGTAGCTTATTAAAGCTTTCATCTTTCTGGCAGGAAATAAAAGAAAATTATAACCTTAATTAAAGCAATTAATAAATTACTTTAATTCATATAGATGTAGGGAGAGATGGCAAAAGCTAAACGAGCCATTTTAAAAAACTACTTTAATAAGCTTCTTTTATCTGTGTATAAAAGAGAAGCTACTGCAGAGAAAAATAAATAAGATGACAGAAAAATTAAAGGAATAAACCAAAAGAGAACTGAAAGACTATGATTACATCAGGAACTGCAAGTCCTTTACGGGTTATGAAAGTCAAATCAACAGGTCAAGAGCCAGTGTCTGCACTGAGCTGCTCCTAAAGTCTCCTCACCAATGTAGGGATTAGGAGAGGTTCTAAAGTTTCTCTTTTGTTTGCACCTTCCAACCAGTTACGTGAGTTTTCTTGGGAAGCTGTGGTGCTGACCCCGCTCCCTCTTTCCCAGTAAAAGGGTTTAATGTCACTCACAGTGGAGCCCTCTTCACAACACCAGGAGCTCAATAGAGTATGCCTATGCCTCCGAGACCCCTTCAGGTGTTTTTTTTTGAGCAGGAGGAGAATCAACAGAAAGAGTTTGGTCTCAGGCACCTGAGAGATCCAGTTGCAAGTAGCAGCATCCCTCATGTTTTTCCCCTTGTCAAAGCTTGCAGGTTGTGGTGCAGAAAGTAGAGCTTTCGAGCCAACTATTGTCTTCAAAATCAAGGCCTGTGTTTTCATTTTTCTTTTGCTTTGTAATTGTGAATGGAACAACCAGTATTTTTTCTAGGTAATAGCAGCAAATGAAGTTGAAGACTTGTTTTTAAAAATGTTTATATATTTTGTCTGCCAGTGGTTCAAGTGCAACTGGAAAAACTGAAAAGTTTGAGTTATTTGTGCATCTTTGCATTGTGTAACCTGTTGTTGTAGCGCATCCTACAGCATTGCTGCCAGCAGTGTACTGGTGCATTTAGTGATTCAGCAGGCGGTACTGGTATTTCAATGATAGGATTTGGGAAAGGGGTATCTCTGTGTGATGTCTTGCACAGTTCTGCCCTCTGTTCCCTTTCTTCATGCTTGTATCTGATGCGAACTGCAGCTGAAGTTCAATACTAAATACAGCTGTTTCTTATCTAATCAGATCTAGAATCGGAGCTTTGCATTGCCTGATAGCAGTCCATGAAGCAAAGATGAACTCTTTCACTGTGCATGCAGGCTAGCTGAGCAAGGGAGAACTCCTTGCTGCCTGCTGCAGGTGCCTGCTTGCAACCAGAAGCAGGTGGTGGGGATTTTGTTCAGCAGTTTGAGACACTGTACTTGTGACCTCTCTCTGGTGCCACGGGAGCAGCTGTGCTGTCAGATGTCAGTGTTGGCTGATGGCCCACTGCATCACGGAGACGATTTATACAGTTTAAGTGGGAAAGGAATGTGCAGTCGGTATGCTATTTTCCTCTGTCGTTCTGTTTACGTTCGTGAGCTGCATTCTTGATCTGCATTCAGGTCGCACCTTTCTCTCTCTCTCTCATTTCATGCCCTTGCAGTTTAACTGGTACACTCGTCGGGCTGTGCTCACTGGCATCTACAACACCACTGAACTGGTGATGATGCAGGATTCATCCCCTGACTTTGAGGACACTTGGCGCTTCCTGGAAAACAGAGTAGCTGATGCCATGAACATGGGCAATACAGCTAATCAGGTAACATTACAGGCAAGGTATACATGCAGTGTCCCCCTTCTCCCCAAATATATATGCAGGCAGACCTGGCTTTTCAGTCACGCAGGCCACACATCTGCTGAGAGACTACCTTGTATTGTCAGGTGATTGCATAAATGCTGTCAGTTCAACGTCAATAAACACCTATTTTCTAGTGAAATGATACGTAGGCGCACTCTTTGTCAGACTGGCCCGATGGTTAGGAGACATATATTCCCAGGAAATCTCTTCCATGCTTCTTATCTCTGGCTATCATTTGTCTGCAGTGCTTGGCTTCTGTCAGCACCTTTCTGTAGCAAATAAATGTTTGTTGTGCCTTATGTCTCCGTTTGGGTGGCCATAAGTGTAACTGCAGAAAAAAGCCAAAGGTCATGTTCTTCTTGTGTCTTCTAGGTACAGTCAACCGGAGAAGCAGTTGTCCAGGGCCTGATGGGAGCTGCGGTTACTGTAAGTAATGCTGAAACCAGCAGGGCTGTAAGGGCAGAATTGTTTCTCTTCCCTTCCATGCTGAATGTCAGCATGTTTTTCCTCCCAAATCTAGAAGGCGGCATGCAAGAGAATTGTCTTTTGTAACTTATCTACACGTCAGGATGATTTTCTGGGTTGTTTGGGGTTAGTTCACTGTTTTGTGGTGAAAGAACTTGTAATAGAGCATAAAAAATTTAACTCTGAAGGTGCAGGGTGAGCTTTAGGGATGAGAGACTGGCGATCAGAATAAATACAACTGTTCTCCATCGCTTGTCACGAGATCTCTTCCTCTGCCAGTCCCCGTGCTGGAGATCTTGACGGAAGGTGCATGCCCCCGTGGGCACACAGGAGGTGGCATCTGTCCCTGAGCCACAGCGGGGTGACTTCCTCAAGCTGTTTCAGTTGACTGCAGCGTCCTTCCAAGAATTCATGCACATATTGGCAGCATCCTGGACCGCTTTGTGTCCATGCAGAGGGAGCTGCACTTCCTCTGGGACACAAAACAATCCTTTCTGTACTCAGGAATTATTTCTGAAGGGCTTCAGGGCCTCCCTGTGATTCTATTTTTGGACAATTCCCATTGCATTTAGCAGCAAAGTGATTTCCTTGTTACCAGAAAAACGTTTTCTTTGTACCAGTACAAGACAAACAGGCTGGAACGTAAATGAGAAATAATTTTTACTGTATGAAGCAGTTCTCAAGAATTTCTCCCACTTCCTTCCCCCTGTGGTTACGGTAGAATCGTTTCGTAACTTCAGTGTTTCTCAGCCTCTCTCTGCTCTCACACCTGCCTATGCCAAGAGGATCCTCCACTAGAGAAATAAATCCCTGTGCTCTGTCCATGCTCTCGTACCTCAGCACGACGCTCTCATCCCTGCGGCATGGGTCTGGGATGTCTCGCATCACCAGCTGTTTAGTCTGTCCCTGCAGCAGACCCACTGCGCAGATGAACAGGAGGAACTACTAGGCTGTTTCCCAAGCAGGGTGGGTTGCAGCCAGCTGGTTTTAGGGCAAAATCGTCCCAGTACATTAACTATAGGGGTAACCGGTCCGGAGCTCCCATGGCCAAGGCTGGAGCCACTGTACGGGTGTGCTGAGCTCTCCAGGTCTCTGCAAAACAGATGAGCAACCTGCATGTCTCATCAGGAGCTTAAATTCTCTGTCGGGGTCTGTGCGGCCTCGGAAATAAAACCAGGCTGAAGCCCACTGACCGAGAGAGCGGGTTCAGCTCGGGAACGGGGGGCGGGGGGGGGCGGGGCTGGGGCCGGATCCAGGGCGACCTTTGTCCGCCTCCTCGGCATTCACGGTGCCTTTTCGCCGGGGGCGCCGGTACTGAACCCCCTCCTCCCTCTGCCCCACAGATCAGGAACCTGGCGGGGCTGAACCAGCGCCGGTGAGGAAGGAACCGACGGCGGAGGAGCGACGCCGGGCCGGGCCGCGCCCGACCCTTCCCCGGCACCAATAAAGCCGTACCCCAGACTGACACGGACTCTTTTTGGGGGCGCACCGGCGGCGGAGAGCGGGGAGCGGGAGGGGACGGGGACGGACCGGGCGGGTCCTCCGGGAGGCGGCGGCCGGTAGGGGGCGGGCGCGCGGGCGCGGCGGGAGCGGCGCGGAGCGGAGGGGAGCGGGGCGGCCATGCCGTACGCCAACCAGCCCACCGTGCGCATCACCGAGCTGACGGACGAGAACGTCAAGTTCATCATCGAGAACACGGACCTGGCGTGAGCACCGCCCCGGGGCCGGGGTCGGGCCGGGCCCCGGGACAAAGCAGGCCGCCGCGGTAGGCCCCGGCGGGCGGCCCCCTTCCCCCCCCCCCCCCCCCCCCCGGTGCAGCCGCCGCCGCAGGCCCTGTCACTCCCCCCCCCCCCCCCCCCCGGAGGTGCAGCGGGACGGGTCGCGGGGATTGACCCCCTCGGGTGGAGGCGTCTTCCGGCCAGCACGGCCCCCCAACCCCCCCCCCCCCCGGCCCCCGGTGCGGGCCCGGTCGGGGCCTCCGAGGCAAAGCCCCGGCCTGGGCCCCGGCCGGCGTCTCTGCGGGCAGGGCGGTGGGTTGGCGAAGCTCCGCGTTCCCTCGTGCCTGAAGGCGGCCGTTTCTCTCCCTCAGGGTGGCGAATTCCATTCGAAGAGTATTCATCGCTGAAGTCCCCATCATAGGTACCGCCCGTCCTGTCCCGTCGCTTACCCTCCAGTGCCGGCCGGAGGTCACCGTCCCTCGGGCTGCTCTCCCCATTACTCCCGTCGTCTCCCCTCCGTTTTGTCCTGCACCTCCAAGCTGCTTTCAGCTCCTCTTGCCCGCGTTTAGCCAGTGCTATGTATTACCAGATGCTGTTGCAGCTTCACTGTAGTCCCCGTAACGTTTTCTGAGCCCTCGCGAACTGCTCGTCTTTTCCCCACACAAATATTTCTCAGCTCGTGACTTTTTCCTCTCTGCAGCCATCGACTGGGTCCAGATAGACGCCAACTCTTCCGTGCTCCATGATGAATTCATTGCACACAGGCTGGGTGAGTGCCGGGCCTGGGGAGGAAGATGAAGATGTGCAGCAAGGCAGAGGTCGTGGGCGAAATCAGTCCAGAGACGCTGAAGCACCATTGTCAGGAGGCTGCAGTCCCTCTGCCTGTCTTGGCAGGAGGGTTGGTGCTCCTGTGATCTCACTCAGACATTCCCCCAATTTCCTTCTTCCCTCAGGTCTCATCCCGCTCACCAGTGATGACATTGTGGATAAGATGCAATATTCCAGAGTGAGTCAAGCAAAATGTCCCGGGTGCTTATTTTGATGGTGGTGGGTGTCTGATCTGATGGGAAGTGCTACTAATTTCTTCCTGGGAGAGGTTTGACATAAAGGTCTTGACCCATGTCTGTCCCAGGACTGCACATGTGATGAGTTCTGTCCGGAGTGCTCTGTGGAGTTCACCCTTGATGTCCGGTGCAATGAAGACCAGACCCGTCATGTCACATCCCGTGATCTCATCTCCAACAACCCCCGGGTCATACCGGTCAGTGCGATCTTCCCGCTTGTCAGCAAGTCCCCTCTCTACCTTTCTGTTGAGGCCGGGGTGGTGAATGTATGGGATGGGGACAAAACAAGGGCTGTGAGCACGTTTCACATTGCCCAAAGCCCCACTTAAAATGTAGTGGCAGAGCAAAGCAGGAATATCAGCAGAAACAGCAGTGTGTGCCAGAGCCCTCCTCTTCTTCACCTTGTTGTCCTTCATTTGCTGTCTGATGGTGTGTCAAAGCAGCATGGCCTTGTTAAAACCTCATCCTGCACCCCTCATCTCAAATTCTTGGGAGGCTTTCGTGTTGCCCCTCCATCTCGCCTTGAATACTCAGAGCGTGTGCGCTTGCGTCCTGCTGCCATGTCACTGCCTTCTCCTGCCCGATCGCTGGTGGGGCTCTGGCAAGGTCAGCCTCTTAGAAGGCTGGCAGCAACCCGGAGGCCTCTGGTTTTCTGGTTCTTGGCTCTCAGTGTGGCAAGGTGTGAGGAGCCCGGGCCAGGGCACTGCTGCCAAATAGCCCTTGCCCAGTCACCTTGGGGAGGGTTGGCAGCACCAAAGCAGAACAGATGCAAAGGCACTTAATGGAGAATGTTTTAAAATGCTATTGAGGCCGCACCTGGATGTCACCACAACCCGGGGGCTGCTTCTGGTGGCTGGTGACAGCGTCTGCCTGGTTAAAGCCCGCTGTCTCTTGCTCCCTTCAGCTGAGGTGCTGTGAGTGCTTTGTCGTGGGAGTGACTTTGGGCTGTGTCGCAGAACCACGCAGTAGCACTGGGCTGGGCTGGAGCGCTCTCCATCCTGTGGGGGAGAACAGCTTGGGAGGCAAACAAGCTGGTGGAGTGGGATATCGCGTACCTAGCTGCAGCTGCCTGAATTGTCCCAATTTCCGTTAAATAGGGTGGGCTGGATTTGTTGCTGTAAGTCACGCTAGAGTGGCTCTGTGCAGTCTCTAATGTTTGTAGGCCAGTGCTATTTGATGTGGGGAAAAAAGTTGATCTTGCCATTAATTCACTTGCTTTTGATGTTCTCCTGCAGGTGACGTCTCGGAGTAGAGACAATGACCCCAATGACTATGTGGAGCAGGATGGTAAGCGGTGTTTCACTGGGAATAAGAGCTGGAGGAGGAAATGAATTTTTCTTTCAGGCTTTTTGAACTCATTCTTCCTTTACTAGCTGTGTAACTGTAAGGCAGCTGTAAAGCTGGCAGTTGAGAGACACTGGCATCACTGCATCAGTGGAGTTAGCATTTTGTCTTAATGCTACTTAAAGGTCATCCCCGGAACTAAAGTCCTGTGTCAGACGGTGCTTCTCTCTCCTTGTGAGAGCTTAGAGACAGCAGAGGTGCAAAATGCTGTGCTGTCTGCTGTTGCCTGGAGGCCTGAGCTGTGCCTCTGGGCATATGTGCAGCTCCTTTTTACTTAGCAAGATGTTTCCCAGCTTCTCTGAGGACACAGATGAGCCCCTCTAAGAATCCAAGGAAGCCCTGGCTTCTGGTGACATCTTCCTGGGCACTAAAAATTCCTGCCTTTGCCCCAGTGTGATCCTGCACACTCATTTCTCCTCTGCAACCTTCTCAAATGGGCATGTGCTTTTGTGCAGACATCCTCATTGTGAAGCTGCGGAAGGGCCAGGAGCTGAGACTGCGAGCCTACGCCAAGAAGGGCTTTGGCAAGGAGCATGCCAAGTGGAACCCCACAGCAGGCGTAGCATTCGAGTACGACCCAGACAATGCGCTGAGGCACACCGTATACCCCAAACCGGAGGAGTGGTATGTCCTAATGTCTGTCTGGAGGGATTGGAAAAGATTTTCCAGCAGGCACCTACATTTCAGCCCTGGGGGTAATTGGGGTCAGTAAGTGATTGTGAGCATGCCTGTCACTTCCCCTTGCACAGACTCTGCTAGGGTACCAGGGCCAGTCACTTGGTTGCAGCTGCATGCAGGGTGGACTGGTTTGTGGCCACCTTTTGTTGTCCCCTACACGTACTGTCACTGCTGTTTTACTTCGTTTTCATGTTCTTCCCTATGACTTGTTCCTGTTTTTTTCTTCCCTGCACAAGTCGTCTGTAGGTCAGGGTAAGGTCTGAGGAACAAATAAATCCATGCAAGGTAGAAGAGGTTGCTACGAGAGTAAAGAGTGGAAGGTTGGGTTGCAAGGCTGATTTTTGCAGCCCTGTTTGTTTGAGGAAGACCAGTGTGTGGTTCTCATTTCACCCATACATCTCCTCACTCCTGGAGCATGAGCTCTGGCAGCAGGGTTTTCCTCTTTGACCCTTTCCTCTGCTCTGACATATCATTCTGTACCAGTAGCACACTGCATCTCATCTAAAAGTGACATGATTTTGCTTTTGGAAAGCTGCTTTGGCTAGAGCGAGGACTTCACCTAGCAGCACTTTTCCATGAGTAGATACCTGAGCTGCTCCTGGCTCTGCATCCCAGTGACTACCTAGCAGACACCCTGTTATCGAGCACGCTGGAGCCAGCAGCAGAGTGAGGAACCAGGTGCTTTAGCCAAAGCAGGCTGAGAGCAGGGACTGGAGGGGGTGGTGGATATGCTGCCATAACAGCAGGGCAGCAGCCAGAGCTGCGCTCAAGGTCAGGAAGACCTCGGTACAGGAGCAGGATACAGGAGCAGGATTTGGTGCAGGCACCGCAGAAGCCAGGGCTGAGCAAGCAGGAACAAAAGCCTGAGCAGAGCTGCAGCTGGAGAGGAGGCTGAGTGGCAGAAGGGGCTCAGCAGGTTTTCCTCCTGTCGCCGCCAGGCCCTGCGCTGCCAGATTTGACTCTGCAAATGGCTGCAAGCACTAGCAGGCAGGTAGTGGACTATTGTACCTCCACACTGTCTGGTCCAAGCCTGGGCGCTCAGACCCATTGCAGAGCATGGCCTTACTCTGTCCCTTGCTAAGTTAGCTGTCAGTAAATGAGCTTCCTGGAGGTGCAGTTAGCCTAGATTTCACACCTCAGCTGGACTGCCAGGGACTTTCTGCTCAGGAGCTGTCATGTAGATCCTGTGTGGCTAGGTTTGCACTCAGGAGACTTGAGAGGTCTTTCGTCGCTGAGGGTGGAGATGTAGGTGAATCCATAACATGCATGAAATGGGCTGGGATCTGCCTGCAGCCATCCCAGCCCTGTTTTACAGATGGAAGAAGCAAATCCCACTTGGCTTTGATGGGCTACGTAGGGTGCGTTCGTCAGTCTGGTTCAGTCAGTCTGGGTGAGAATGGGACATGCAAGGCATTCACCTCCCTCAGTGCTTGGTCAGGGTGGTGCTCTGGGATCTGCAGTAGGAACCAAGCTGGCTGGTAATGCTGGAAATCTGGAAATGGGCATTTTCCGTAGCATTGATGACGTGCACATGTGGGCTGTAACTGGACTTTGGGAACTGCCAGCTCCCGACCAGGCTGTTGGGGGGAAGGTCTGTGAGAGGCTGGTTGCGGTGAGGTGGTGCAGAGCCAAGGAGGATGCTGCTCAGCAGTTTTGTGGTTAGTAGCATGTCACAAGAGTTAACGTGCTGGCCTGTCCTTTGCCACTGGCAGTTTTGGAAGTGGAACGGGGTAGTTTTGAAGTTTCATGATTTGTTGGCAGGTAAATTGCCCCAAAGTTCACTTGATTGTCTGGGTGATAGATTGGATGCTTGAGAAGCAAGAATGTCTCCATGGTGTGGAATTTCAAATCAGGATTTGAAATAATTCTAGGTGCTGTAGAAATTCTCTGGTTTAATTTCTGTGTCACTAGATAGTACGTCTTTGATGCTGATGAAGTGACAGAGACCTGGCATATTGCTTTGAACTGGACAGACAGGTGCCAGGCAGGCTGAGGTATCATCGGGTTTGCCACCTTTTTGTACGTGGAATGTCACAGTGTGACTTCTGGAGAGTTTGGGTTTTTGGAGATGTCAGTGTCATGGAGAACAACCCCAGCTGCGTCGCTGAGCACACGTACCTCGGCAATGAGGCAATTCCCTGGCTGGGTGGCCAGGGAATTCTTTTGTTTGGTGGCAGAGTCAGCTGTGTCTTCAGGAACCTGGTGTGTTATACAACAGGTTAGGTACCTGGAAACAGTTTTTGAGACGTTCTTGACAAAATATATGTAAAAGTTGGAAAAATCCCAAAGGAAGATTGACATAGGAGCTGCCTGTTCCCTGATGATATGTCTGCCTTTCCAAGTTCATCTGATTCTCTGTGAAGACAATACAAAGGCCTCTGCTATCCAAGGCTAGTTATTATTTTTAGTTTGGTTTTTCATGCTAATTGCTTTTTGAGGCTGTTGGCAGAGCACTGGCACGCAGCTGGACTCTCAAAGCAGCTGTCATGGTGGTGGAAACCTCTGCCCTGTTTTCGGTCATGGCTGGTTCTGCAACTAACATGAAGGCCCAGCTCCATTAACACTTTATCTCTCTCAGTGGTTTGTTACAGATGGAGTATTTGTTTGGGAAGTGCTATTTAAGACAGCTGATGATAGGGTGCTAAGATCAGCCTTTCTTGACGTTGCTGGGGCAGAGGAAGGTCAGCAGGAGACCTTGGTGGGCACAAGATTTTCTGTGCTGGCTTCTCAGCTCAAGGCTTTGAGTTTTCTTACATGGATTAAGTGCTTCCAAACAGCCTCTCCAGTATGATGCTCTGTAAGTCAAGGGACACAACGGGTAGAAAGATGTGTTGGCCTAACTGATGCACAGGTATTGCAGTGATTTTGGTAGCAATGTGTGTAGAGGAGTGGAGCTGCAGGACATCAGGATGGGGCTCACTGACACAGCTGGTGTCTGAAGTGCAGGATATTTTTTTCTCCTGCTGGGCACAAACTGACCAGGCCTTTCCATCTCAGCTGTGCTGCACAGACTGAGTGCTGGAGGGCTGAAGTGCTGCAATGAAGAGTAGAAAGAAAAGATAACACAAGGTCCGTTGCTCCACAGTGTCTAGGCTCCATAAACACAGTCCCTTCAGGCATTGACATCCCTTCACTGTAAGCACCTGCCACAGTGTGCCAGTGTAGGTGGATGGAGCCACAGTACCCCGCACAGGGCTCGCCGAGTTTGGGCAGAGCAGGGCTGAGCCTCTTCCTCCAGTGCTGCTGGGTGACTGTGTGGCATTAATGAGGAGCTAGAAAGGGCAATGTGGGGAACAGCTTTTTTTCTGTGACTTGACGTTTGTTTGATGACTGCTCCTTTGTCTGCTGGATGTGAGCCCCAGTTCTCGCTCTCTGGGGCCAAACAGTGCTGTAGAGTGCCTGGGCTGTGTGCTAACCTTTCCTGCTCTTTGATTCCAGGCCCAAGAGTGAGTACTCGGAGATTGATGAGGAGGATGCTCAGGCTCCCTATGACCCCAATGGGAAGCCAGAGAGGTAGGAAGCTGAATGCACTGCCACAGCTGGGAAGTGGGGGGACTAGCTGGGTGCATTTCTTTGGCTTTCGTTAATACAAGAGTATCTACTCTGTGCTGAAGTTTGCCAGCCAAGGGACCTGGTGTTCCCTGAAAAGCAGGGCAGAAGTTGGAGTTAACTGGTGATATGCCCAGGCCTGGCAGCTTTTCCCCTCCGGGAGATACTAGATGGCTCTCCTGAGTTCACGTTATCAAGTACGGCAGTGCAGCACTCGGTGAAGTGTGAGGCCTGCAGGGGAAAATGGCTTAGGATATTTATTCACCCATGTGGGGCTCTCATGCTCTGATTGCTGGTGGTACCCAGGTTATTTGCACTGCAGAAGTGCCTGCAGCCAGCCTTACTCCGTGGCATGGGTCTCTGTGCTGGCTCGCAAGTCACAGTGCTGAATAGAAAAAAAAAATCTCAGAAGCGCTCTTGCAGCCTGTGGAGTCACGAGTGTTGGCATGGTGGTTGTAGAGGGGCAGTGCTGGCTCTTGCCCGGTTGGGAGGTGAATGGTACTGATGGTTGGGATTCCCAGCAGATCTCCCTGTGGTGGCTCCGGATGGGCTGGAACCACTCTGCAGGTGCTCTCTGGTTTTGCACCTCCTCACAGAGCAGATGGTGACTTAACCCCTGGCTTGTAACCTCAGGTTTTATTACAACGTGGAGTCCTGTGGTTCTCTGCGCCCGGAGACCATCGTTCTCTCTGCGCTGTCTGGCCTGAAGAAGAAACTGAGTGACCTCCAGACCCAGCTGAGCCACGAGATTCAGAGCGACGTCCTCACTATAAACTGAGACGACCCCTTGCGAGAGAGTGCTCAGGTGTGAGTGAGGCAGAAGGTTCCTGGCTCTGCCCAGCAGCACTCTGGGCTGAGGCTTTTACCTCCTTATCTCCCTCTGCCTCTCCTGGCCCAGCTGTGCTGGTTGGTTACACCTCTTCCCTGGCCCCCCTTCCCAGGGAAAGCCAGCGTGATGTGTAGGGTAAAGCAGGAAGGGAATCGGTGAGCATCTTCACTGGAACAGGCTTTGTCTCTAAGTGATCCCAGAGTTTGAGGCCAGAGTTTTGGATCCTGGCCATGTGGTGTTTGGCATTGGGAAGAGGTGTACCTCAGTTACACAACCCTACCTTATTTGCATGTCCAGTCCTTCTGTGCTGAATAAAGCCTTACCTCCTCTGTGTTTTGTCATCCCTGAAAGCTTGTCTGGGGCTGCAGGAGGAGATGTCACGTCGTTTACTTCTCTCCAATAGACATTAACTTAATGAGATCTGCTTTGGAGGGAGCATAGCTCTCTACCGCTGATTGCTGCTCTTGACAAAATCTCCTAAGGAGACCAGAATCCCCTCTAGCAGGTAGCCTGTCGTTTACCGATCCAGCGCTACATTTAAAGCAGATGTTTGAGGCTGGGCTGGTAAGTGAGATGCTGCAGAAGGCAGTGCTGCAGGGAAGCCCAGATGAGCCAGGCAGGCTCAGCTGTATTTAAAGACTCCTTTGGAGCAGACTTTACCCATGCACTATATAATCTTTATGTTAGGCGCTGGGATGGCAGGAAGTCCATCATTAATAACCCCTGGCTGACAACTTCCACTGTGCCTGCAGCCCCAAGGTGGGTTGTGTGCTGGGCTGGAGCTTGGTGCAGCCAAACCGTGACCACCGTGGCAGTGGCTGAAAGGCTCCAGTGACTGCCTGGGTCACCCTTCTCATAGAATCATAGGATCATTTAGGTTGGAAAAGACCTTCAAGATCATTGAGTCCAACCATCATCCATGCCCACTAAACCATGTCCTGAAGTACCCCGTGCACTCACTTTTTGAATACCTCCAGGGATGGTGACTCAACCACTTCCCTGGGCAGCCTATGCCAATGTTTGACAACACTCTCGGTAAAAAAAATTTTCCTAATATCTAACCTAAATCTCCCTTGCCTCAACTTGAAGCCATTTCCTCTTGTCCTATCTCCAGCCACCTGACAGAAGAGACGAGCACCCACAAAAAAAATTTTTTTCTTCCCAAAATGATGTTTAAAATAGGTGCATGCTTTTCGTTGTCACTGATATGCATCTGAATAATATAAAATTAAGATTCTTCAATGAACTCCACTGTTTTGTTCATTGCTGAAAAAAACCCCCTATGCGATCCCTTCTTGCAAAAATCATACAGGCATAATGTCAGAACCTTCCAGAGTATTTTATGTTTCCAAGATCAATGGAAAACAATCTAACTGTGCTGAAACAATCGTCTGACTAGTAATGAATAAAAGAATAATCTTTTCACATTATTCCAAATTCTCCTCCCCTCTGTCAGTGCCCAGCAGGATTTAGGATGAGCTTCTCGGTGACGCTTTCCTGGAGAGATCTGCCTTGTCCTCACCGTGGGGGCTGGGAGGAAGGGGAAGGCGTGTGTGCCACTGTGCTTGTCCCAGCATGGATGTGGGGCTTGGGAACGGTTTGTGGTGCTGGGATGGGTGCTCGTGCTGAGTAGGAGAGAGCAGCCCAAGTCAGCGCTGCCCTCCCCTCCAGGGAAGAGCTGCTGCAGCCGGGCTGTGCTTCAGTGTCCTTGCCCTGGCACAGCCGGTTGCAGCTCAGCTCCCCAAGATTTCCCTCCCGTCCCTGGAGGGAGCACTGCCCTGGCTGGCGTGGCTGTCTCGCCTTGAGGCCAGTGCTCTGCTGGACAGTCACGGCACGGGTAACTGAACTGGCACAATTCTGGAAGAGCTGGGAGATGGAGCGGCTTGAAACTCCTTCGCCCAGGGACTTGGAGCCACCGCTGCCCTGGCACGTCCCTGGAGCCCTGGGTGGCTGGAGGTGAGGGGTGACAGTGGGGTGCTGGCATTCTGTTTCACTTGGGGTTGGTCGATGGAGGGTGGCAACTCACTCCGCCCTTCTACCCTCCCCAGTTGTTTTAGGGCTTCACTTGAAATGTCCTGGCCATGGCTGGAGGCAGAACAAAGCTTTGAGCCAAGCACGCTGCTGGGAGCGTCAGGAAATCTCCCTGCATCAGCATTTTTCTCTCTGGCAGGCACTACTCCCACTCGCACTTCCCGACCGCATTTGGATGGAACGGACAAACAGGAAGGGTGGATAAGGATTGTTTATTCATTGAGCAACTCCTTAAAAAAAAGAAAACCCAAACATTTTTGGTAATAAATGTGAAATCTTTTCCAGATGAGGTGTGTAGCTGGGAAAAGAGAGCAGGTTACACCTCTCACCTGGGGGGGGATGTGCTACCGGCAGGTGCTGGGGTACCAACGAGCCCCTCAGTGCCTGGCCGTGCTGCAGGGAGCAGCCGTCTTCTGTCCCACCATCCCCCCCCCAGCCTCAGCCACAAGCTACACCAACCCAAGACACACTACTTACAGACCACAGGTTCCCACATCACAACACTCCCTGTCCTCAAAGCACGGACCTGGAGCTTTAAGGGCGGAAATAAAACCACTGACCACCCAACCCAGACCAAAAGAAGACTCCAAAGAAACACCAAGGTTTGCACGGCAATAAAAAGATAGCCCTTCTAAAGGAGGTCAATAAATAGGAGAACTAGAAAAAATCAATTGCTTTTGAGTTCAGCACATGAAACCCAGCTCCCCCCCTCCAAGGCAAGGGCTTTCACCCAGCCGAACTGGCAGGCAAGGAGGGAGCGAGGACGATGGGAATGCATGGAGAAACGCGGCTCTCCCCTTATCGGCATGGGCTTCTCTGCCCAGGGACTTTTTAGATCCACAAAGCTGCCCCCTCAAGGGACAGATGCTACTGGCCAAAACCAGTCCCTGGGTTGCCCACCAGCAGATAAACCAGGGGCATGGCCAGGGGGAGCGGCTGTGGGTGGAGGAGTGAGGGGTGCTGGGGTGGGGGCAGCCCCGGAAAGCCGGCGGGGGCTCGGGTCTGCCAGGCCGCTCACCCCAGCCGATCCCCCAGAAGGAAAACCAGTTTCTCCTGAGACATCTCAATTCTACAGCGAGTGTTTAAATAGCTTCAAGAAGTGCAAAAAATCAGCTCAGGGGTGGTGGGGCATCATCCCCAGGAGCACCCTACTTTTCACGGGGTGGGGTGTGAGATGCTGGGACCCTGCACCATCAGCCTGGCACAGCCACATCTTCCAGCGCTGCTCTGTCCCCGTGGCAAGGTGATGCTCCAGCCTTCCCCTCTCACAGAAACCACACCACATTTCTTGATACCCCCCTGCCTCTTCACCTCCCAGCTGGATCCCCAAGAGTCAAAAAAACTCTGAGCATCTCTGCCTGAGGGCTCTTCGGCAGCCACAAAATTTGCATTCATGTGAGAAGGAAAAATCACTTATAATACGGATATTCAATATATATTTCAAGTCAGTTGAGGCTGAGCCAGCCGTCATCTCCACTAACGTCAGGCTAGGGTGTGAGCCAGCCCCTGTTCCCCCAAGGTCTTGGCACGGAGAATGTCCCAGCCTGGTCTTCCTGGGGACTTGGAGGGGTGGCTGCCTGCATCCTTGCCACCTCCTGGGGAAGAAAAAGGGGACCCCCACTGTGGTCCCGTTCCCCCCCTGGCGCTGGCTCACGGGGACGATGTGGGCTCCCTGCTTTCAGGCTTGTCACTTTTGGAGGACTTTGGCTTCAGCAAGATGAACCTGTTGAGGAGGTCGGTGTCCGAGCTGGCCTCGGGGCCCGTGTACGCCTCCCCTGGGGACGAAGCAGAGGGTGGGCTCGTGGAGGGGGGACACACGCTCTGGGGGGCTGGAGGAGCGGCGGCTCCTTAGTGGGGGACAGGGACACTCACCAGCGTAGCTGGAGGACTCAGCCATGTTCTGGGAGCCGGTGATGTGGTGCCAGTAGGCGCTGCGGGGCAGCATGGTGGTGGGGGTGCAGGGGTAGGAGAAGTGCTCGGTGCCCTTGTTCAGCAGCTGCAGTGGATGAGAGGGGGGGTGAGGGTGACACAGGGTGCCCCAACCCCCCCACCCAAGCCATGTCCCCACGGTGGGCTGGAGCTCACCCTGACGTTCTTCTCCATCTCCAGCAGGACCCTCTTGTGCTGCTCGGCAATGGCCAACGTGGCACTGTGCACGCGCTGGTAGATCTGCTCGCCCTCCTGGGTCTGGAAGGTGTAGAGACCTTCCCCCGCGTCACACATCCTGTGGGGACGGGGCACGGGGTGTCACTGGGGTCCCCAAGCCGAGGGACGATAAAAAATACCCCCCCCAGGGTGGCAGCCGGCCCAGCTTCCCACGCTTTAAGTGCTGTCCCCGTGTCCCCTCCATGGTACTGAGCTGGGACTAGCACCAGCCCCAAACCTCCCCGGCCATGGGGCACCCTATGCAGGCTGTGGCCATCACCCCAGCATCAGGCCTGCCCCGGGGCAATGGCAGCAGTGCTGCCTCCTGCTGCGCCCAGCACGATGAAGGCACCCAGCGATGGTCCCCGTCCCAGCGAGGGTGACATCTCACCGTCCGGCCTCAAAGGTGAAGCGAGTGGCGTCACGCCCGTAGCGGCGCAGGGAGCAGAGGGGCCAGGAGACCAGCTTCACCCGGGGGTTGTGCGTGTCCCAGAGGTAGATGTTTTCGTGGGTAATCTGCAGCTTGCACTCGCCGTAAACGTCCAGGTTGGGGCAAGGGAGGAGGAACACGTTGAACCGGTCTGGAGAGGGAAAATAAAATAAAATAAAATAAAATAAAATAAAATAAAATAAAAATTTGGGGACCGGGGGGGCGTAGTGAGGCTGAGCCCCGAGCGAACGCCCCGCCGTCGCGCGCTCACCCGTCTGCTCGCACTGCACGCCGGGCGCCAGCAGATCAGGCTCCCCCAGGCTAATGTCGTTCAGGCGGGCGCCCAGGCACTCCACCGACAGCGTCTTGTACCACTCCTCCGCCTCCAGCTCTGCAAGGCACCACCGCAGCCCCTGGGCGACCCCGGCCAAACTGGGGTGCCCCCCCGGCACCCCAGCCCGGCTCCCCTGGGCGCTGCCCCGTACCCGAATCGCAAGTGAAGGTCCGGGCGGAGTCATCGGTGAAAACGATGGCCACAGCCTGTCTCTTGGTCTCCTTGGGCAGACGGGTGATGCACTTGACATTGCTGATGTCAGTCACCTGCGGAGGTGGCGGGGAGAGGGGGGTTACTGAGGGCTGCACCCAAACCCAGACTCGCTGCACCCAGAGCCCAGCTGCTGCTGCACCCAGATCCTGGCTGCCGTGGCACCCAGATCCTGGCTGCTGCACCCAGGCCCCAGCCCTTGCGGCACCCAGACCTGGCCACCGTGGCATTCAGATCCTGGCTGCTGCACCCAGAGCTCGGTGGCACCCAGACCCCAGCAGCTGCACCGAGACCCTGGCTGCTGCACCCAAACGTGGCCCCTGCAGCACCCAGACCCTGCAGCACCCAGACACCGCTGCATCCCACTGAAGTACATGGAGCGACAGCCACCCAGCTTCAGCCCAGCAAGTTTAGGCGAGGAGGGACCCACTCTGGCATGTGGCCCGAAGCAGCAGGCAGCACCCAGCACCCCTCCACTGCACCCTCTCACCTTGGGGCACCCACGCAGGCACGCCGACTTCTCATCCGGGTACTTCTCCAGGCGCTGGGGCCCTTTGCTGGAGGATTTCCGGAAGACCAGCCAGCACCGCCGGTAGATCTGCCGGACAGAGAGTGCCGGCAGCTGCTGCGGTGCAGGTGGGGGTCCCTGTCCCCATGTCCCCATCCCCTTCCCCAGGACCCCTGCCCTGTCCTGCTGACCCTGCTGGCCTGGGGACAGGAGGGGATGCTGGGGCTGGGGATATCCCACGGCTGCCATCATCCCCCCCACCCCCGCCAACGCTAATGAATGAGCTTAATTAACGAACACGAGTAAGAGTCCCAAAGGGACCCCCATCCCGATGTCTCCCTGTCCCCTCTCCTGCAGCCCCTGCCTCCGGGTGTGGCGGGGCCATCGTCCCCAAGCATGTCCCCCCCCTCAAGCCCGCTCCCTCTTTGTTCTCCCTAATTAGCGTGAAATTACCCAGCATGCTCGTTGCTGCTGGCTCTGAGTGATGGAGGCGGGTGACCAAACCCCCTGACCCCCCACCCATGGGTGCTGCACTCCAGCATCCCCCTAATTTGCACCCAGCAGACCCCCCAGCAGCGTGGGGCATCCCTGGTGCCAAAATTGGGTGTGGAGGGAAACTGAGGCATGGGGGAGGGGTGGGGAGGGCTCAGAGACATCCCCCCAAATCCCCACGGTGACCTGCGTCCAATGAGGGGGTGCCACCCGGTGCAGGATCTGAGCCCCTGGGGCTGCCGGATGATTTGGGTACCAACAAGTGGTCTGCCCCTGCACCACCCCCCCCAGCCCCCAAAATGCTGCTTATTCAATCCAAAACCAGGGGTGCAAGTTGCCCCGAGAGGCGACGTGGCCGGGGGACCCCTGCCACGTCACCTCTCGCAGCAACCAGCACCCCAAATCCACGGGTGCTCCCCCACCCCCCCATTCCCTGAGACCCCCACTCACCCCCAGCTTCTTGCTCTTCATCCTCACGTAGCCTTGCTTAATGATGTCGTTAAAATTCGTCGCCATGGTGATGGCCCGATGGGGTGGGGGGATATTTTGGGAGGGGGGGGGCTGCCTGCCTTCACCTTCGCCCCCCCCTCTCCATCCTCTTCCTCTGTACCCCCCTGCCTCACCGCCGGCCCAGCTTGGTGCTAGCGGTGTCCCCCATCCTGGCTGGAAAAGAGAAATGACAGATCGACGGGTGACATCTTCCTCCTCCTCCTCCTCCTCTTCCTCCTCCCTTCGCTGCCTGAACCATCCGAGTGGAACAATCCGATGTTAACCCCTGCCAGCGCGGCAGTGCCAGGCCGGCAGGCACAAGTGGTCCCCCCGCCCCCCCCGGCCGCCAGCCCCAACATGTCTCCCAGGGGACACCCACGCTGGACCTCGCCCACAGGTCTCCATCGCCTCTCGTACTGTCCCTCCTTCCTCCCAGACTGCTCGCCTGGGCAGCAACATGGCCCCAGCTGCTGGCTATCAGTAGGGTTCAGTGTTAATGACCTCTTGCCCAGCCAGGCCAGCTCTGCCATGGGGTGCTTTGGACCCAGCACCGGGTGCCAAAGGGACCCCGGCTCCCAACCTCGCCCCCCGGTGCAACCCAGCCTCCCTCCAGCCCTGCCATGAGCTCGGCCTCATTCAGCCTGGTCCGCGCCTGGTCCCGCCACCCGGTTCCCACCAGGTTCCTTTCCCAGCTGGAAAAATCCCCTAGAGAAGGCAGTAACCTAGGAAACGGGATGGGGCCACCCCCAGGGATGCTCGGGAGCCAGACTGCTCCATTCCGGTGACGCCCTGGTCCCCAAAGCCCCAGCACCCAGGGGGACCCAGCCCCATCCATCCCACCAGGGACAGACCACAGGGGCCATCCCGCAGCAACTACGCCCCAGTGTCCCCCCCCAGCCACCACAGCCACTGCCACAGCCTGTCTGGGTACCACCGGGATGGCTTGTGTCCCCCGTCCCCCCGCTCAGGAGCCAGGCTGAAGCTGCTGCCTGGGACCCCAGGTGCTGCTCTGGGGTGGCCCGTGGCCCATCGGGACCAGGGAGTGGGGATGATGGGGGCTGGGACAGCACCCTAGGGACCCTCCGCTGTCCCCAGAGGGACTGGAGCCCGCGCTCGCCTCTGAGGGGAACATCCCCCTCCATCGCCCCCACCCCACGCACACCAGCACCCGAAGGGAATTCAGACATGCTGGGGGGACACCTCCTGCCCCCCGCCCCGCCCCAACCCACCCCCTGATCTGTCACGTCGGTCACCCCCAAGCCCCCGCACTCCTCACCCCTCCATCACCCCCAGGTCTCCGCCGTTCTCACCGGCATCCTCCCTCCCCGCGCTGTCACCCCCCGGCCGGGCCCCCCGACGCTTGTCACCTCGGCCAAGGCCCGTCCCGTGTCACCTCCCCCCTCAGCCGGTCCCCTGCAGCGTAGTCCCGTCCCGTCCCTCCCCCGGCCTTACCCGGACCCTCCCGCTGCAGGCGGCGGCTCCGGCGTCCGGCTCCGCGTCGCTGCGAGCCCTGGAGCCGCGCGGCCCCGCCCGCCCCGGCCCCGCCCAGACCACGCCCCTCCAGGCCCCGCCCCGTCCCCCACCCCACCCCCCTTCACCCCAGGCTGCCTCCGCCGTCCCTCCGGGCCCGGCCTCGCTCGGCCCAGCCCCGCCAGAGCCACAACTGACCACCTTGGAAAGGTTTCCTGCGTGCACATCATTAGGCTTCAGAGTGAACGCCCCGTCGTGACTGACGGGTGGTGGCAGCTTCTCACTGAGCCACTGTCCCTAGGCGCAGGCAGATGTCTCCTCATCCCCGTCCGCCCCTTCTGTGCCCCCCAAAACTCTGCATTTCAGGCCCCCCCACCGAAACCGCCTGCAGGCACCTCCACCCCCTCAGCCTCATTTGTTGGGCCATAAAAAAATGAATAATCGCTGGAAATAAAAAGACATTAAAAAAAAACCTGTGAGCAGCAAAGAGCCATGCTTTCAGCCAATCAATTAAAAGGCAGAGCGAGGGGATGAGCTCACTGAAATATTAATTTTTAATAAGGTTGTGTCTGAGTTCCTCCAAAGCCCCACGAGGCCCTGCTCTGGGGGGCTAGGCTGCAGGAGCCTGGGCTGGGGCAGTCAGCACCCATGGGTGAGCACCCCTGCACCCATGGGAGAGCGACCACCTCTGCCTGCCCGACGCAGCCCTGCAGATGTGGGCACCTCTATGGCCATGAGCATTATCAGCCGCCCCGCAACCCCCGCTTCTCGCTTCACAGGCACAGGGATGGGCTATACACATGAGCTGGGCTTGTCCGCAAGCATGGGGGCAGCGATGGCAGCGGGGCGACACCAGCAGCCACACATCCAGCCCCACTGACGGAGAAACGCCATTTCTGCCCCATGCTGTCCCCTCCCGTCTCCTCCATCCTCACTCCCACGTGAGAAAAGACCAACAGCCCAAGCCACCACCAGAGCCCGGGCCCCTCTGGGCTCCGTATTTATGATAAAAAAAATCATATACAAATACATACATATATATAATATATATATAAAAAAGTGGGCAGGAGAGCGTGGCCAGCTGCAGGGCTCGATGCCCCTTTCTGCCCTGCACTTCTTCCTCCTGGACTGCTCAGCGATGCTGGCTTTGGTGGCCACATCGGTGTCCCAGGAGATGCGGGTGGCCAAGGGGCATCAGATACTGTCTGAGAGGCAGCGGGCTTGGAGCATCCCTGGGCAAATTCCTCCCTGCCGCTCCATGCCTCAGTTTCCCCATCTATAGGAGAGTCACCGCATGGCCAGGCCCCACGGCGACAGGCACTTGTGGGCAGAGGACCGCCATGGGACATCCCCGTGGTGGTGGCACCTGGCCCTGGTCTCTAGGGCACCTGGATCTGCAGGTCCTCATCCTCGTCAGGGTCACTGGTGCCGTCCCCAGCGTCATCAGGGCCAAAGCGGGTGCTGCGCATCTTCCCGAAAAGCGGGGTGCTCTGCTGCCGCCGCAGCCTGCCAAGAGAGAGCTGCCGGGGTGGGGGGCGGCGGGGTGCAGCTCTGGGGGGACACTGAAGCCGAGCCCATCCCCCTGCACCCCTACAGCATGACCGCACCCCAGTGGGACCCCATTGCTGTGGCTCCCACTAAGCTCTGGGTGCAGGATCAGCCTCCCAGCCTGGGGCCAACCCTCCAGGGTGGGGTCGGGGAGCCCTGGATGATGCTTGGCACAAGTGGGGCACCAGCTAAAACCCTCCAGCGCTGGACACCTCCCCGCTGGGCATCTCGGACTCAGCCAACAGTGCAGAGCAGGGAGGAATCATCCCTCTAAAACAGGAATCCCCCCAAAACAACCCAAGAGTCCCCATTCCCGGGAACCTGTGGTGGTTTTAGCTCCTCACATGCCCTTGCGTGAAAATTCATCAACAAAAATTTATGAAGCAAATTTGAAATCAAAAGGCCCAGGACCTGGTCAGATCTGACCAGTTTGCTGTGTTTTACTGGAAGGCATGAATTATTTAAGGACGAGCGCACGGGGAGGCTGGAGGGGGGGGTGAAGATGAAGCATCCATTATTCCTCCATGATTTAATGAAGATGTCCCAATAAAATAAAGGAATATTATAAACACAACCCCCTCAGAGCCTCCCAGAGATGCGGCATCGATCCCTCACGGCCATTTCAGCTCTTTAAGGCTGGAGAGGCGAAGCGAGTCAGGGAAAGTTTTTAAGGGTAATAAAACCCACCTCCCGCCTCCCCAAACCAGTGTGGGATACTCGAAGCCTGCCCTGGACCTGGGTACCGGCAGGTGAAACCCCAAGCAGCATGAAACTAGGCTGTACTGGTCGGTGGGCAGTCTTATGCTGGTTTAACTGGGAGGTAAACGCCATCCAGTTTGCAGCTGCTCCAAGGATGTTTGCACACCCTCCAAGGTTGTTGAAGGCACTTTGGCCACACAGCCCAGGGTTCAACCAGGGAGATGCCAGTTGAGGGATGGTGGCAAGGAGAACGTCATCCCACCCATGGGCCCTTGATGGTCCCCACCATGGCCCCCCCCAGTCCCCTGCTCACCGGGACTGCAGATGCTCCAGTTGCACCTGGAAGCTCTCGCTCTGCTCCGTCTGCTCATCCAGTGACCGCTGCAGCTTCCGTGTCTGGTTGTGGGCCTCGTCCAGCTGCAGCATGGGATGGGATGGGGCTGTTGGCAGCTGCGGAGGGAGTGGAGCTGCCCAACCCTGTCCCCGCCACCAGCACGAGCTTCCTCACCTCGTCCTCAGCTTGGGCCAGCTCCTTCTTCAGCTCCTCCACCCTCAGGCGCAGCTTCTTCACCTCACCCTCGTGCTGCTCCACGCGGCGGTTGGCATGGGCCAGCTCGGCCATCTTCTCCTGGTACTGCTTCTTCAGCTTGGTGTGGATGTGCTTCAGGTCAGCCAGCTCCTGAGGTGGGCACGGGGTGGGGGGCTGAGCAGGTGAGAGCCACCCCCACTGCCGGGTGCCCCCTTCTCCCACTCCAGGTACCTCTCCCACCACCCCACCCCATGATAGAGGGGCTGATGGAGCAAGGATGGGGTCACTACCACCCCTTAGATGAAGGGTGGTGGCAGAGTTGGGGCTTGAGGAGGTCCTGGGGAATGCTGAGCCACTGCTGAAGTGGCAGAGTCACCCAGGGAGGGAGTGGTGGGGGACAGGACCACCCCCATGGCACCTTGTTCTTCTCAAAGAGCTCGGCCTGAATGGTTTTGAGGTCGGTGTCCAGGGCGCTGGCCGTCTGGCGCCGCTTGCGAGCCAGCACCTCCTCCAGGTCCTCAATCTGTGCCCGCAGCTTCTTGTTCTCCCGCTCCAGGTTGAGCTTCTCCGTCTCCAGCCGCTCCCGCCGGCCCCACTCAGCTGCGTTCTCTGCCTGCAGCCGCTCCATCTGGGACAGGGACATGGGGTGGCTGGGTGGCAGTGGGGACACCCCTCGCCACTCCCTTTGCCCCCTGCACTGGGGTTTGGCCTCACCTCCACACGCAGCTCCGCCAGCTTCTTGTCCATGCTGGAGCGAGCGCCCAGCTCATCCTCCAGGTCCTCGGAGATGCGCCCCAGCTCATCCTGGTGGATCTCCTTTAGGATGTTGAGCTGTGGGGGGGACACAGCACCCAAGGTGGGCAGGGTGCACCCACCTTGTGCCACCTGAGCCCTGCCCCAACCCATCCACCCAACCTCTGCAGATGGACCAACTGGCTCAACAGCTCTAATTAAGACTCTTAATGAGCACTCTGGAGTCAGGGAGGTGGCTGTGGGTCACCATGTCCAACCATGAGGAGATGCCACCTGCCGGGGGACAGGCCACCCCCCCGGGGCACCCCTCGTCCCCAGGCTCCTCACTCACCTGCTTCATCACCTCCTGCTTGTTCTTGTTGAGCTCCTCGTACTTGATCTTCCACTGGCTGAGCTCGCCCTCCAGCTTCTCGATGCTCTTGCTGAGCGCCAGCTTGTCCCTGGGGAGAGGCAATGCTGGTGACAGCCGGCAGGACTCCATGGGATGTCCCATCCCGGTGGGGACCAGGCTGGGCTCAGCTGGCACCCTGCAAGGATGACACCCTGAGCACTCACTCCCGCTCCTTGAGCAGCACTTTCTGGCACTCATCCAGCCTCAGCTTCAGGGCGGTGACTTTGGTGGCATCCTCCTCCATGACACTGACATCCTCCCAGAGCAGGCGGCTCCGTTCCTGGCGGGCGAAGGAGGCCCGGGGGCCCCGCTGCTCCCAATTCTCATCCTGCTTGCTCATCAAGATGTTTTCCATCAGCTCCAGCTCCTGCGGCACCGTGGGTGGCCCGGCACAGGGGACACGGAGTCACCAATGGGTGAGGGGGCAGGCCTGGCTTCCCACCCCCTAGAGCACCCAGCCTTCACCCCATAACCAAGAACATCCCTCCAGCCAAACCCAGCAGCATCCCTCCCTCTGGTCCCCAAGGACCCCCTGAGGCTGATGGAGAGGGACCTGTCCTCCCAGGGGAGCTCCCATACACCACCATGCTCTGCTGCCGGCTCCCTGCCTTGCTAGAAATTTGGGATAATTCTGATTTATTACACTGACCTCGCCACAACCGCTACATGGGCAATCTTCTACCAGGCTCCACGAGCGCGTGGTAAATGACCTGCAGGGGTTTTCTGGGGAGGGGATGTCCCCGGAGACCAAGTGGGGAGCCCACCGGGGATGCTCAGATTAGCCTCAGATTTGCTGCTCAGCAGCCGTGCCGTCAGGTAGACCAAACCAACACGGCGCGGCACCCCGAGTGGTGACTTCTGCATCGCAACAGAGCCGATGGCAGCAGAGAGGGGATGGCTGGAGCAGCTGGGAGCATCCCTGGGATGGCTCTGGTGTCCCCTCCTTCTTCCTGCTCCTCCTCCTCCTCCCTTCAGCACAGACCTCTGCCAGAAGCCCGTATGGCCACCCTGGCATTCGAGCCGTTGCTGGGAGATGCCACTGGCACTGCCAAAGCCACTGTCCCCTGTACCGGCAGACTGACTTTTGCCTAGTGCTTCTAAAGGGAAAGCCCCAAGAAAGGGGCCAGAACCAGTGCCGAGGTGATCTTGCTGCATGGGGCTATGGGGGTCCTGCACCGCCCCCCTGACACTGCTCTGAGAGGGGTCTGACCCCCGCACGCTGCTCCAAAATGTCTGACCCGCAAGGCTGCTTCAAGAGGGGCCTGTCCCACCCCCCCAGCTGCTCTGAGGGGTCTGAGCCCAAAATCTTGCTCCGAGAGGGGTCTGACTGCATGACACTGCTCTGAGAGGGCCCTGAGCCCCCTGTGCTGCTCTGAGGGCGTCTGACCCCCCTGTACTACTGAGAGGGGCCTGTCCCCCCCATGCTGCTCCGAGGGGTCTGGCCCCCCACGCTGCCCACCTTGATTGGGCAGGGAGTGACCCCACGGGCACCCGCAGGCAGTGATGGCTTGGGGAGACCCCCACGGCACCCCGCTAGCCCTGCTCGCCCCAACCAGCCCCCCTCCCCCCCCCCCCACCTTGGCTTTCTGTGGTGCCTCGGCCCCCACATCCCGCACAGGCTCATGCTCG
This sequence comes from Astur gentilis, assembly GCF_929443795.1. Classification (NCBI taxonomy): domain Eukaryota; kingdom Metazoa; phylum Chordata; class Aves; order Accipitriformes; family Accipitridae; genus Astur; species Astur gentilis. The sequence goes on from NC_064886.1 coordinate 9,806,752, forward strand.
GGGTCGGCCTCTCCCTCCGCCCCGTCGACGTTGGGTGGGCTGCCGGTGCCAGGCCGGCCATGAAGTCGTGCTGGCGGGCGGGCGGGCGGCGGGCGCTCCTCCGGCCGGTCGCGGCGCAGGCCGGCCAACTCCTTGGTGAGGGCTTCCAGACGATGCCGCAACTGCCGCACCTCCTCGCGGGCCCGGTTGCGTTCGGCCCGCACCTTGCTCCATTTCTCCCGCCAGTTGGCCGTGCAGTCCGACCACCATCGCATCGTCTTCTCCATCTGGGCCGCCCGCGCCCGCGCCTCCTCCAGCTCCCGCAGCCGCAGCTCCTCCCGCCCTTCCCAGTCCCCTTCCAGCAGTGCCGGTGGGGGGCCAGGCGAGGGCGTCCCACTGGGGGGGGACGGGGAGGGTTCGGGGGCCAGCAGGGCCAGCAGCGAGCCCCCCGGCAGCGGCGGGGAGCCAGCCAGGCGCGAGGCCCCACTTTGGCTCATGGCGGGTCTCCCCTAGGGCATAGCCGACACCGTCGGGGCGGCGTCTCCGCCCGGGGACCTGCAGGAGACAGGAGGGGTCAGGGGGGCCCCGGGAGGGCTGCAGAAGGGGGCTGGAGGGAAAGGGGGGCCACGGCCCCTGGTTTTGGGGGGAGTGGCACACTGAGCAACGAGGTCCCCGGCATGGATCCCGGTCAGGTCCCCGGTGAGGACTCCGGCAGGGTCCCCGGTGATGGCCCCAGCAGGGTCTGCAGCGAGGACCGCAGCCCACCGCCCAGCCACTGGCACCATGTCCCAGCTTGGCACTGCAGCAGGCCCAGGGCACCTCTGCCAGCGCACCAGAGGCATCCACGTCTACATGTCATCTGGATGATGTCATCCACATGAGGTCATCAGGATGACATCATCTGCAGGCCTCCAAGACCATCCCCAGTGCTGTGGTGGGGGGACCCGGCTGCACCCTGGCTGCTCCAGTGAGGGTTAAAGCCTGGATCCGGTGCCAGCGAGGCAGGAACAGCTCCGGAAGACCAAACCAGCCACGGCGGCAGGATGCGTGCCGAGGCGGCCAGACGCGCTCTCCGGTGATGCCGCAACAAAGGGCCGGCGCTGACCTCCTACATCCCAGCACGGATCTCACATCCCGGCTGAGCCAGGCGGGTAAACCGCCCCAGGAAACCTTAATGGGAGGGTGCTGTGCACCCTAATGGGATAAGTACAGAGCCCAGCCGCGGGCAGCCCGCAGCCTCCAGGCAGGTTTTCGCGGGGATGGTGCAGCCCAGACCCACCACCAACTCTGGCCAGGCTGTGAGAGCCGGTGCCGGAACAGCGGAAGCATCGGCCGATGGCAATTATATGCTTTGCACGGGGGAAAATTTAATTTCTCTGATGATATTTGCTGATATGAAACGGTGAAGTTTTGGTAAAACTCGGAGGCAAGCCCTGGCCTGCGCTCTCCTGCTGCCTGCACGGGCTGCTGCCCGGGGAGGAAATCCAGGTCCCGGTGGGATCCGGCACCGGCAGACCCCCAGCTGCTGTGTCATGCCCACGGCAGCACCGGCACCCGTGCAATGCCCACGGGAGCACAGACGGAGCACGGGCACCCGTGCAACACCTGCGGCAGCACGGGCAGCCGTGCGATGCCCGTGGCAGCACCGCCGACCCTGCGGTGCTCACAGGAGCACCGGCCCCCGTGCAACACCCACGGGGTGCATGCCTGGATCACGGGCACCCCTGGAACACCCACGAAGAGGCCGCGTGGAGCACCGGCCCCCGTGCAGGACCCGCGGGAGCGCGCCCGGAGCGCGCTCCCCCCCCCCCCGGCTCCGGCGCGCGGCCCCCGCCGGCCGTCCCGGACTCCCGGCGGGGGCGGAACCGCCCGCCCCCCTTGACTCCCCATTGGTCGCGGGCGCTGCCACTCCGCCTCCGGCGGTGACGCGCCCCGGCCCGCGGGAGCCGCCGCATTCCTCCGCGCCCGCCCCGCCCCGGCCCGGCCCGGCCCGGTACGGCCGGTACCGCCCGGCCCGGCTCGGCCCCGTACCGCCCGGCTCGGCTCGGTACCGCCCGGCCCGCCCTGCTCCGCCCCGTCCTGGCGCGCCACCCCCCTAACCCCGGCCAAAGTTTCCCGCAAGTTTCCCGTCGCGCCGGTGCCGCCGGTGCCGCGTCCCTCCCGCCCGCCCGCCGGCCCGGCCCGCCCCGCTCCCTCACCGGTAGCGGCGCGGCGGCGGTACGGGCAGCCCGCGCGGGCCGGGGCGCTGCCGGCGGAGTCTCCTCCTCCTCCCCCTCCTCCTCCTCCTCCTCCTCCCCCCGCCGCTCCCGCCCCCCGCCCGCGCCCCGGGGGGGGGTTGGGGGGGCCGGTCCCGCTGCCGGAGCCCAGCCCGTAGCCGCGGTTGCGTGTCCTGCCTGTGCGGCAGGGGGGGTGGGGTGGGAGGAGTTTGCTCGTGTGCTTGTGCTTGCACGCGTGGGGTTTCCCAGCGGTTATGCTCGGGGGAGGTTTTACACGGGTGTTTGCACGTGGGAGGCCGTGCCCAGCGATGCACGTGCGTGTTGTGCGTGGGTGCACGATGACAACGCTTGCACACGCGTGCAGACGGGTGTTTGCCCACGAGGGAGCTTGCTCGTGGGTGTTTCTGCAGGCGTTCTTAGGTGCAGGCGGGTGGCACGCAAGCGTCTGCGCCAAGGAGCGCGTGCACAGCAATGCCTGCGCACAAACGTGTTGCAAGCGTTTGCGCAGGCCATACACAGGCATGCTTGTGCACAAGTGTGTTGCACGCGAGCGTTCGCGCGCGAGAGGTTGCCCGCTGCTGGTCGCACGAGGTTGTCGTTGCTCGTGGGTGCTTGCAGACATGCACAGGAGCATGCTTGCTCATGAGGGTTTGCACACAAGTGCGGGGCATAGAGGGGCTTGCACAGGCGCGCGCTCACACGTGGGCACCCTCACACGCATTTGCATGAGTACTTGCACGCAGGCGTGCCAGCGCACAAGTGTGATGCACATGGGGCTGCAGCTGCCAGACTGCAGCTTGGCCCCGGCTTCCTTCCAGCCTGGGCTTCTTCGGGGTTTGAGTGCTCCTGGAGCCACCAGTGCCATGGCTGCAGTGGAGGGGGGGACTGGTGTCTGCTGCTGGAGCAGGCCTGACCCTTCTTCCCTGTGGCTCTGGCTGCTCCCACAGGATTGGCATCGCTCTGCTCCACATCCGTGAGTCGGAGGCTGAGGCTTGGGAGGGAACCCAGGGGGGATGGGACATCCCCACCCAAGGGTCCCCATGGGTGAGCAGGTCCTGGAAGGCCACACAGCACTGCCCACCACATCACCGTACGTCCCAATGCTGGCTCCGTCCTGCTCCCGACTAAGCAGCAAAGCCCCAAACCACCATTTTCCCCCAGTATTTTTCCCTTTGCTGGATGCTTTTCAGCCAAAAAAAAAAGGGGAAATACAAGTGGCCAAAAGGATTTGTGTCGCACAGGACAGGGAAATGATGCCATGGGATGCCGACACACTTTTCTCCCCCAGCGTCAAGCAAAGCAGGGAAAAATAAATCAAATCAAAGCAAAACTGCAAATGCCTGTGCATGTTCTTTCCAAGCCCAGTATTTTTCCACTGGAAAAGACCCCAAAAAGCTGGAGGCGGGGGATGCTTTGCTCTCCCACGCCCCTATCCCTGCATTTTGCGCCAGGGAAGCCCAAACCGGCAGCTTTGCTTGCAGCCGGTAAAGCGATTTTGCAGGCGGTTTGGCCAGAGCTGCTGGTGCGTGCCGGCGGGTTGGGGTTTTAACCCGCTCCCGGCACTAAAACCAGGCTTTGAAAACCAGCAAAGTTTTTTCCAAGTGTGTCTTTACTGTTTGCTTGGATGTGAACATCTTGGTGACACCGGCATGTCCAAGGACACGTTGCCAGCAGCCTGGGATCTGTGGTTTTTGCCCCTGCAAAAATCAAACCTCCTTGGCCCAGGGCATGTCACCTAAGGACGTAGACAGTGACCCATCTGTGTGGTCCATGAACCATCCTCCTGGCATGTTTCTCCTCCAGCTCTGGGTTTCCAGCCTGGCCCAGGGTGCCTGGCTGTGCCCAAAGGGCTCCTGTCTTCAGGGTGGGTCAGATGGAGGCAGATGGTTGCCCTGTGCCATGAACTGAGACCTGGAGACTGGCTGCATGAGTGGCTGCAGGTGCTGGGCAAGGACAGGGTGGCATCGCTGCCCCGTGGTGGGAACCGGTGTGGCTGAGCTGTCCCCACGCCTCTGCATGTGGCCATGTCCCTGCAGTTGGACCCAGCAGCCCCTAGAGCACAAGGTGAAGCATTTTGGGGAAAACCTAACTGTTTTGGGGAAAAAAAAGAACTTTTTTCCTTCAGCTGGGCCAGCTGGCATCGCTGAGGACCTGTGCCGTCGTGGCTGGGGGTGGCGCGGAGGATGCCAGTTCTGTCCTGGCAGTAGCATCACACTGTAGTATCAGAGAATCAGAATATCTCGAGTTGGAAAGGACTCATAGGGATCAGCTAGTCCAACCTCCTGCTCCTTGCAGGACTACCTAAAACTAAACCATATGACCAGGAGTGTCATCCAGACACTCCTTGAACTCTGACAGGCTTGGTGCCGTGACCGCTTCCCTGGGAAGCCTGTTCCAGGGACCAACCACTGTCTTGGTGAAGAACCTTTTCCTAACGTCCAGCCTGAACTTCCCACGGTGCAGCTTCATTCCGTTTCCCCATGTCCTGTCGCTGGTCACCAGAGAGAGGAGATCAGCATCTCCCCTGCCACTGCCCTCCTTGAGGAAATTGTAGACTGTGATGAGGCCACCCCTCAGCCTTCTCTTCTCCAAGCTGAACAAGGAAAGTGGCCTCAGCCGATCCTCATAAGTCTTGCCCTCAAGGCCTTTCACAATCTTGGCTGCCCTCCTATGGACACACTCTTGTAGTTTGATGTCCTTCTGACATTAAGGCACCCAAAACTGCACACAGTGCTTGATGTGGGGCTGCATCAGTGTGGTGTAGAGTGGGACAGTCACCTCCCTCAACCGACTAGCCATGCTGTGCTGGACGCATGCCGGGCCACGGTTGGCCCTTTTGGCTGGCAGGGCACACTGTTGACTCCTATTCAACTTGCCGTCAACCCAAAACCCCAGATCTCTTTCCGTGGGGCTGCTCTCCAGCCTCTTGTCTCCCAATTTGTACATATAACCAGGATTACCCCGTCCCAGGTAGAGAATCTAGCACTTGCTCTTCTTAAATGTCATACGGTTGGTGATTGCACAGCTCTCTAGTCTATGCTGATCTCTCTGTAAGGCCTCTCTACCCTCAAGGGAGTTCACAGCTCCTCCTAATTTAGTATCGTTGGCAAACTTACTTAATGTACATTTGATTCCTGCATCCAGATCATTTATAAAAACTAAAGGGCAGCGGCCCTAAAATTGGGTCCTGGGGAACCCCACTGGTGACTGGCTGCCAACCCGATGATGTGACCCTGTTTACTCTAAGTCTTTGAGCCTGACCTGTCAGCCAATTGCTCACCCAACATGTGATGGACTGTCTGCTGGACAGTTTGTCTAGAAGGATACCATGAGAGACAGTATCAAAAGCTTTGCTAAAATCCAATCCCACCACATCTACAGGCTTCCTTTGGTCAACTTGATGGGTGACCTTGTGTTTTGGGTTTGTGTGGTGGGTTTTTTTGGTAGCGGGAAGGGGCCACAGGGGTGGCTCCTGTGACAAGGTGCTAGAAGCTTCCCTGGCTCCAAGTCGGACCCACCTCTGGCCAAGGCCGAGCCCATCAGTGACGGTGGTAGCGCCTCTGGGAGACCAGCTTTAAGAAGGGGAACCTGCAGTGAGTGAGGGGATTGGAATGTGAGAGTAACCCCTCTGTAGATACCGAGGTCAGTGAGGAAGAAGGGGGAGGAGGTGCACCAGAGGAGGGGATGCCCCTGCAGCCAGTGGTGAGACAGCAGGCTGTCCCCCCCAGGCCACGGAGGTGAGCAGAGGAGCAGATCCCCACCCACAGCCCATGGAGGACCCCACACCAGAGCCGGTGGATGCCCCCAAAGATGGCCGTGACTCTGTGGCAAAGCCCGTGCAGGAGCAGTCTATGCCTGAAGGACTGCAGCCCATGGAAAGGACCCATGCCAGAGAAGTTCGTGAAGAACTGCAGCCTGTGGGAAGGACTCACATTGGAGATGTTCATGGATGACTGTCTCCCGTGGGAGGGACCCCACAGTGAAGCAGGGGAAGAGTGAGGAGTCCTCCCCCTGAGGAGGAAGGAGCGGCAGAGACACTGTGTGACGAACTGACCCCAACCCCCATTCCCTGATCCCCTGCGCTGCTGGGGAGGGTAGGTAGAGAATCTGGGAGTGAAGCTGTGCCCGTGAAGAAGGGAGGGGTGAGGGGAAGGTGTTTTAAGATTTGGGTTTACTTCTTATTATCCTGTTTTGATTTGATTGGTAGTAAATTAAATTGATTTTGTTTCTCCCCAAGTTGGGCCTGTCTTGCCCATGACCATAGTGGTGAGAGATCCCTCCCTGACCTTGTCTCAATCCACGAGTCTTTCTTCATATTTTCTCCTCATCCCACCAGGGCCAGGACGGGAGGAGTGAACAAGTGACTGTGTGGTGCTTTGTTACCGGGTGGGTTTAAACCACGACACCTTGTCATAAAAGGAAATTAAGTTGGCTAAGCACGACTTTCCCGTCGTGAACCTGTGTTGGCTATGACCAATGACTGCATTGTCTCTCAAGTGTTTTTCAATAACTCCCAGAATAACCACCTCCATCATTTTACCAGGCACTGAAATGAGACTGACAGGCCTATAATGACCAGGGTCTTCCTTCTTACCCTTCTTGAAAATTGGGACAACATTTGCCAGCTTCTAGTTGACTGGGGCCTCTCCAGACTCCCAAGACCGTTGAAAAATAATGCAGAGAGGTCCTGTGATGACATCGGCCAGCTCTTTCAGTACCCTGGGATGAACCCTTCTGCCTTCTGCCCTGCTGGATTGACTTCCTACACTTACCAAACTGCACCATCGTGATGCTCCTGCCCCAGTGGCACCACCGTAGTGCCAGTGCTGCCGCAGCAGCTTCCCAGGCTCCTCAGCACGGGAGAGCAGGGGTTGCTGGTGAGCCAGTGGTGAGGAGAAGCTCATTAGGGGCAGAAGGTTAATTGTATCAACTTTGGGCCACGCCGAATCGCAGCCGTCTGCCGTGTCCTTGCAGTTTGGCAGTGCCGGGAATGCTTGCTCTGGTCCCTTACCAGGCTGTGAGAAAGAGTAAGCAAAAGGAAATGTAAAAGCTGTCTTGATTTAATCTGCTCATCTGCATACGAACACTTCCCTTTCTGCTGCCGCAACTGCTGCAGAGGCAGAGCTAGAGCAGCCGACCCCACCGTGGTGCTGCTGATGCCAAGAGCTACCCCGTGCCCAAGGTAGGGGCTTTGCTAGAGCAAGGTGGGGATGTGGGGGGCTGGCACAGTGCTGGGGGCTCACCGGGTCACCAAGCTGCTCCCCACGAAGGCAAAATCCACCCGAAGTGACACCCGCACCCTGCCATTTCTGGAGGGCGCAGTAAGGGAAGGATGCTGTCTCCAGCTCAGCGGCAGCGGGGATGGCATTTGGCATTACCGGGCTGTGCTGGATGGCAGGGGAGGTCAGGCCAAGCACCTGGGGATCACCCTGGGGATCCGAGGGTTATGCTGGTGAGAAGTAAGAGGGTTATTTACTGAAAAACATCCTAAAGGGAACGTGGTGGCTGTCCCTCGCTGGGGGTCAGAGGGCAGCCTGTGCAGGCAGCTGCCCAACATGCTGCCCACTGCGCTGCTGCTTCTGCCCCGGGAGGCTCCAGCTGTGCTGGCCACCACCAGCCTCAGCACCTCGAAGCATCAATCCCATCACTGCATCCACAGTAAAACCATTTGTGCATCGGGGTTGCACCCCAGCACCACTGGCCTCACAGCCTCTCCCCCCGGCTGCTTTCGGTGCCGGCGGTGTTACCATGGCGGGAGTTGCTGTGAGCAGCACTGGGTGCGGTGTTGCAATGGATGCAAATCTTGCTGCCAGCTGCCTTCCCCCCACCCTGCACCGGAGACGCTTCCTTCTCCCCAGCTCAGTGCTGGGCCACTGCCAGCAAGCTGTGGTACCACAGTAGAGCATGCCGGTGACCCTTCTGGCTTGCAGGTTGCTTGCTGGGGATTTGCAGCTGCAGGCTGGGATGGCAGCAAGGTCCGAGTCCCTGTTGGAGGGGGAGAAGGCAAGAAGCCTTGCCCCCTGCAGTTTTACCACCTTAATGGTAAAATGGACGCAAAGGGCATCTTGCACCCCGGTGGCTGCGGTGCGACTCCTCCTCCTCACTCTGCCACCAGCACAGCTGCTTGGTGCTTCCAGGGTGGGGCTTTGCCACTGCGATGGCTTTGGTGGGGCTTGGCTGCTGGGGATTGGGGGGGAAGCTGCCAGGACCTCATCTTTGACCTGCGGCTGGTGTGTGGGAAAGGGCCAAGGTCCGGGGGACGTGGGTGGGGGCTCTAGAGAGCTGCCCAGGTCCTCGGTGCCTTTTGCAGGAGAGGAGCATGGCAATGCCCACCCCGCTGCTCATTGCCCTCGTCCTCTGCCTTGCCACCTGTGTCCTGTGGGCTCAAAGTAGGGACATCTCCTACCCCGGCATTGGGCTGGGTGCTTTTGGGGCTCCCCGGGCTGGGTTGAGATGGGGAGCAGAGCAAGGCTCAGCTCCTGAAATGGCTCCATCATCGCTGAAGAGCAATATGGACAGCCTGGAGAAGGAGCTGCAGCAGGGCTGCAGCAGTGCCCACCACGCCAGGGAGAGGTGAGTGCTGGCGTCTGCCCTGCTGTCCCCCAGACCCTTCACATTCCCCTAGACCCACAGGGGCCAGATCCTGCTGCACCCTGCCCTGAACACCCTTCCCTGTGAAGGTTAAATCAGCTGGAGGAGCAGCTGGCCCACCAGGAGAAATACAACTTCACGGGCGGCATGATCGAGACCTACGTGTTCAAGATCACAACTGAGCACTTCAGAGGCTTAAACCTCAGCAGCAGGATGGTTAGTCATGTGTCCCCCTGCACTGCTGGGGCTATTCCCAGGGGATGCCTGTACCCTCCTGGCCCTCCACCTCCAGTGGGAGGTACCGGGGGATGCTGGGGTGGCTGACGCTTGCCCACACTGGGTTTCCATCATCCTCCAAGGATGCTTTACGCCAGCAAAGCCTCCCGAGATGCAGCTCTGCCAGGGTGTCGCAGGCAGCCATGGCTGCAGATCCCCAGCACCATCACTGTGATAAATCCAGGGGCTTCTAAAGCCGGGGGGGTGTGTGTGTGTTTCTGCAGCCGAGAGCGAGGGTTTCCATCCTGAAGCTTTTCTGATTTACGAAAAGGGAAGCCATGGCCTGCACCTCCCTGCAGTGGCAGGGGAGATGGAAACTGCCATGGGGAGCGCACGGGGTGACTTCCCCGTCCTGGTGCAAGGGAGCGGCAAGGTGTCACCGCAGTGCTTCCCCAGGCCGTGGGGCTGCCCTGCCGGGGAATTCCGACTGCTCCGGCCGAAGGTCCCTTCCTGCAGGTTTTGCAGACAGGGGTGCCTGCCTGCCAGCTGGGACCCCCCACTCAGGACCTGGGAGCAGAGACCATCTGAGGGAGCCCACCAAGGTGTGAAATCCCACTGGGAAAGCATCCTGGTGCGATGCCATCTGCGCCATGCTCGCTCCTCGGTGGGGCCGGCAGGACAGGCGTGCCCACCCGTGGGTGATGGACCCCCCACCTGTGGCTTCCTGTGTGCTACAGGCTGGGAGGGCTCAAGATGGGAGAGGCTGCCATATCTGCACCTCTGCAGGCAGTGCGGCAGAGCTGGAGCTGCCACTGGGGCCGGGGGATGCTGCGGGGCCACGCCGGTAACTGGGATGGCTGTGCTGGGGGGGCCAGCCAGGGCAGCACCCTAACCCCCTGCCGAGCCAGCTGAACATGGGGCAGCTGAACCCATCTCTCCCCTGCCCACCGGTGCAGGATGTGAAGCGAGGCGTTGGCGGGAGGCTCAGGCATGCCATGAACTTCCCGGTGGAGCTCATGGAGGGCATCAAGACGCGGGGAGTGGAGCAGAAGCTTGTCTGCATCTACATCCACAGCCCCTGCATCTTCCAGGTGAGCCGCAGGTCTTCGCACAGACCTGCTGAGCATCCTTGGCCAGCAGCATGCCCACCACGCCACCCCCCTCCCACTGAGATGCTTGCAGCGGGCGGGATGTCCTGGGGACCCGGGACTCTCCCCGCAGGCACCCCACCTGTTGCAGGATGTCCACAACAACTCCGTGCTGAATGACAATGTGCTGGGAGCCTTCCTGCGGAGCGGGCATGTGGCCGGGCTCAGCCGCCCCGTGGAGATCCAGTTCTGGCACGACATGGTGCTGGTAAGCAGGACTCCGCTGCCAGCACGAGCTGGCGGGAGGTCCTCCACACCAGCATTTCCCCTGGAGTTGGGGAAAGTGTCCCCCTTTGCACTGGGACCAAAAGGTTTCTGGGGTCCCTGGGGAGCAGAGAAGGTCCCCAGCTCTCCCCCTCTGTCCCTTTTCCACCAGGATTCCTCCAATGCCACCTGCGTCTTCTGGCAGCCTGGAGCCAGTAAGTGTGGCCGCGGCCAGGGCAGGGGCAATGCCAGCTCAGTGCCACCCTGAAGGCATTGCCCATCCGCCTCCTGGGCAGCCCTGGCAGGGCTCGACATCCCCTCAATGTCCCCGTCCCCTGGCCGCTGTGCCACCCTCTGATGGCAGCTCTCCGATGGCAGGTGTGGGCAGCCCAGGCAGCTGGAGCAGGGAGGGCTGCGAGACCACGCACAGGGAGGGCACCGTTATCTGCCACTGCAACCACCTCACCTACTTCGCCGTCCTGCTGGTCCATAGCCCCCCTTCCTCCTTCCCTCTTCTTCCTTCCTTCTTCCTCCTACCCCATGCTCCTTCCTCCTTCCGTCCTTTCTGCTTCCTCCTTCCTTCCCTCCTTCCATCTTCTTCCATCTTCCTCCTTTCCCCTTCCCTCCATCCTTCTTCCTCCTCCCTGGAGGTGTGGGTGTAGGTGGATCTGGGGGTACAGGCTGGATGTGGGGGTACAGGCTGTATGTGGGGGTACGGGGTGTATGGGGAGTGTCCTGCAGGAGAGGATGGTTTTGCAAGGGGCCCCCCGACTTTCCCAGCGGGTGGGTTCTGCTGTGGGACCTGTCCTGGCTCACCCCCTCCCTCCTTACTCCTGGCAGGTCCCAGCGGGCACCCTGAGCCCAGCCCAGCTGGCATCGCTCACCCACATCAGCACCATCGGCTGCTCCCTCTCTGCTGCCGCCACCCTCTGCACCCTCCTGCTCTGCTGCTTCTCCAGGTAGAGCTGTGCCATGCCATGCTGTGCATGCCACGTTGTGCTGTGCCATGCTATACCTTGCCATGCTGTGTCATGATTCACCGTACCGTGCCACACTGTGCCATGCAGTGCCGTGCCATCCGGTGGGTGCCCACCAGCACCCCGTGCCCTCCACCCTGTCTTGCAGGCAGCGGCTGAGGGACAGCACAACCAAGATCCACATGCACCTCCTGGCTGCGCTGCTCCTGCTCAACTGCAGCTTCCTGCTGAGCACGCCGCTGGCCACCGGCCCCGAGTGGCTCTGTCGGGTCACTGCTGCCCTGCTGCACGCCAGCCTTCTCTGCACCCTGGCATGGATGGCCGCTGAGGCTTTCCACCTCCTTCTCCTCCTTGTCAAGGTCTACAATGTCTACATCCAGCACTACCTCCTCAAGCTCTGCCTCTTCTCTTGGGGTGAGTGGGCATGCACCCAACCCTGCCTGTCCATGCCTGCCTGCGGCACGGCTGCCCCGGCACAGCCCCACACAGCCTGTCCCTGGGCCCACAGGTTTGCCCACGCTGGCCGTGGTGGCTGTTTTTGTCTTCAAGAGAGATACGTATGGGTACCACACCATCCACACCACTGAAGGCTACAGCAACGCGACTATGTGAGTGAAGGGGGGCTGCCAGCTTCCCAGGCACCCTGGGCACACTGGCCACCCCATGGGCCCTGGTCAGCCCATAGACCCCAGGCATCCCAGGCACAGCATGGACCCCAGGCACAGCATGCACCCGGGACACCCTGGCACGCCAGACATACCAGGCACCCCAGGCACATGGGGCTGACCCAGGGCTGGGGCCAGCAGGAGCCAGCCATAGCTCTGCTGGGTGCCACTTTTTGGTGAGCCTGGCTCTGCCGGCTGCCTGCATCCATCTTGCCGCGTGTGGGGGCACCTGCCGCTGTGCCCCTTCCACGCCAAGCTCCTTCTTGGGGGTGCTGGCCCTTGTACCCAAGAGAGTCCCCCTCTGCCAGGTGCTGGCTCACCAGCCCTCCAGCCTATTCTGCCACGCTCTGCTACGCCGGCCTCATCCTGCTCTTCAACATGCTGGTGCTGGGAAGGGTGGTAATGATACTGCGGAGTATCCGGCGGCAGAAGGGGCAGGCAAGGAAGGACTGGGCAACAGTGCTGGGGCTCACCTGCCTGCTGGGCACCACCTGGGGCCTGGCTTTCTTCGGCTTCGGCATCTTCCTCGTCCCCCAGCTCTACCTCTTCACCATCCTCAACTCCCTGCAAGGTCGGTGGGGAGCGCCGGGAGGGGGGGCTTGGGGGATGGGCACCCCGTGGCTTGGGAGCAGCGGGGTCCTTGTCACCTTCCTGCTCCTCGTGGGAGCTCGGTACAGCCATGGCAGTGACGGCGTTGCCACCCACCCACAGGTCTCTCTGTCTGCCTCTGGTACATCACCGTGCACTGCCGGAGCAAGCCGGGCCCTGTCAGCAACACCTCCAGATACCCCGACGCCAGGGTGAAGGGCTGCGAGGGGAGGTCGGGAGCTGCTCCGTGAGGACGCGGCATGGTGGTATCCCCCGGGCTCGACAGCCGGTGCTGTGACGCCATGGGTTTCTTCAGGGGAAGCATTTGGGCTGCAAAGCTGGATTTCTGGGTGGCGGGAGCTGCCTGCTGCTGGGGGGCTGTGGCTCGGGGCACCGCGCTTCCCTGGGAACCATGGCTGCACCCGTGCCAGCCCCCGGCAGCCCCGCTGCCTCATAGCCCCTCCATTAGTAACCAACACTGACTTCTTCTGCTGAAGGCAGACGCTTCTCATTAAAAGCACCCTTGAATTGCTGATGCAGGTCTCCTCCACCGCTGGAGGAGCAGCACGGATGTGGCTGGGGTCCCACAGCCACATCCGCTGCCACCCCATCACCCCAACCCCATGGCAGGCAGAGCCGGCAAAGCCGGCAGCCACGCTCTGCCTTGTCGTTAGTGAAGGTCCCACTAGATGGCACGAGGATTTCGAAGATGGTCGCAGCTCTGGACTGCACACAGCAGGCAGAGCTGGCCAGCAGCGGTCTGGGCCTCTGGCCGTACCGGTTGGCAGTGCCAGTGAGGAGCCCCCAGACAGCCAGGAAAGGACGTCCGAGCCCCCTTGGGGAGCTGCCACCTGGCATCTCACGAGGGACAGGCAGAAGTGGGGGGTCTCCAGCTATAACCCCCCAACCCATTTGGTGCTGGCGTGGCTGCAGGCTTGCGAGTGTGGCTGTAAGGCTGTGGCACGCCCACCCCCCCCCAACCCTGGGTTTTCACCCACCACAGCACCCTGCCGAAAGCCCCCCTGCTTGCCCCAAAGCCAGCACGGGGATGGAGGACGCCCGCAGCCCCAGGTCGGCGAGCAAACCGGGCAAGCAGGGCTTCGGCTTGGCATTGGGAGGACGTGCTGGAGTAGAGGAGAGGGTGGGAAGTGAGTAAGTGAACCGGCAACTCAGCTTACCTCCTGCTCTCACTTAGGAAGGCAGACCCCAAGCAGAGCTCCTCAACATGACCAAATGCTTTACTGGGGTTTAAGCAGTCCAGCCTGTGGGAATCAAATAGTGAGGACAAACTGCAGGGAGTAAAACCATCGGCTGGAGGCAGCGAGGCAGCCCTGAGCCCCTGGTGCATCCCCATACACCGGGCTTAACCCAGAACTGCACCCGTGGCTTTGCCATTGCAGGTGCCTGAGATTTTGGAGCAGGGCATTCCGCTCTGCCTGCTGGGATGCAGAGCAGCATCACAGCACGGTGATGCCAGCAGGGCCACAAATCCATCTGTGGTGACAGGGGGGTCCCCACCGTCCCCATGCTTGTAGCTTGCAGGGTGTGCCAGTGAGGTGCCATTTGCTGGTGCTGCCCATTTCTGGTCCTGTGGCTGGGGACCAGGCATCACTGGGCAGCTTCGTGGCGCGACACGCTGCCCGTCTCTGCCTTCCCATGCTGCTCTGCCGAGCAGCGTTTCTCTTTCTGGCTGCTTCCCCGGGCCTGGTTCTGGGCAGAGAAGGAAGCCACTGGCTATTGTTCTTTGTTCTGCGCACAAAGGGCAGCCAGCGCCGCTGAGTTTCCATCCCTCCCGCCTGCGGCCAGGACAAAAGCCTGTCCTGCCGGGGCTGTATGCCCCAGCCTTCCAGCCCGCCAGGCACTGCGGTGTCCCTGGCTTGCGGGCGCGCTCCCGCCGCGTGGCGATGAGCTGTGCATGTCTCACCACTCCGGTGGCTGACTTCAGCTACTAAATAAGAAGCCTGGAGGTTTGGTGAGGTGCCAAGCGCCCGGCTTGTCCCCCATGAGCCCCACCATGGGAGAGTTGCATCCTGGCTGTGGCAGCTCCAGCCCCCCGGTTCCTCTTGGGATGTGCTTTCCGTACCCCTTCTCCCCACCTCGAGATTTCGGGGCTTGCGGCATGAGTCACGCCGGCTGCCAGTGCCTGAGTACGCACTGATGCTGGTGCATGAATACACCTTGTTCCGGTATCGGGTGGCACTTGGAAAACAATCACTTGGTGGTTGCGTCCCAGCAGTGGGAGCACAGCACCCGTGGGGCACAGTGGTCCCTGGGGAGCTGAGCCTGTTGGGGACCAGTAGGACACGGTGGTCCTGGGCGAGCTGAGCCCAGTGCTGGTGACTGGGGGCAGAAGAGGCACTTTTCCCACCCCGCCGCACTAGGACTGGGGTCAAAACACTCCCCGAGGTCCCCTGGGAGCGCAGGGTGGGTTCCAACCTCCCACCACCCCCAGTGCCCCACAGCACCGGGGCTGACTTGTCCCAGCCCGAGGGCACTGTAGGCAGGAGAAGAGGGAGCCAGTCTATCTAACCTCTCCAAGGAGAAATAATCCTGTTTACCTTCCCCTGTGCCTTATCGGGCACGAGGCCGGTGCCGAGCTGCTGGAGGGGGTTGTGCCATCCTTTTTTCCCCAGGAAAGTTGGCTTGGCATCACTGCGGTGCCTTCAGGCCTAATCCAAGGGGCAAAGCTCTGGAATTATTGCAAATCCTCCAAATCTGGGGGTAACAAGCAGCCAGAGAAGAGACTAAATCCATTTGGGAATGGAAGGTTGGGGACAGACCTCGGCTCCATTTTGGGATCTGCCTTTGGGACTTGTCTGCTGGTGAGCAGATGAGCCCCGTTTCTGCATCCCGTGGGAGCATCCTCACCTGGTGCTTGTGCAAATACCCCCCAGGGACCAGTTTTCCTCCAGATTTCCCTGACATCATTGTGGGTTTACCTGCAAAGCCGAGCCTTAACAAATAAGTCGGGTTTATTGCTCTCTTTACAGTTGGGTTTTACAGCCCCGGCACCTGGTAAGTCACTGTTCTTGTTGCTGCCTGACAGAGAAACCCTGATGTGGGGTGGGGGTAGACCTACCTCCCCATTTGATGTATTTTAGGGAGCAAGGCTGAGGGAGGTGGAACAGCAGTGATTGGGGAGCGGGAGCACCCACAGCCGCTCAAGGCAACTGCGGAACTTCCTCAGGCTCCCCTGGGATTGCCATCCTCCAAGGTTCCCAAGGCTGCCCTGGCATCGCTCACCAGATTTGGATGGGGGACCTCCGGGCATCGCCTCCCACCAGCACTCTACTTCTTCATCCTCATCCTCCTCCACCGCCCACCGGAGCTGGGCTGATCCCCGCTCACTGTTGCACCTCCCCTGGGAGCACCATGGTCTCCCAAGCTGCTTTTAGCGGCGGGTCTCGGCACCCTCAGCTGGGGCTATTACCGCTTGGCAGCGGGCCTGGCACTCGCTGGCTCGCCCTCGGCTTCAGATGGTGCTGAGGCACCTCTGCCCATACTTGCCTCGCCTTGGCTGGCAGCAGCCTGGGGGGACGTGCCCACGCCTGCTGGAGCCTGCCCGTCCCACAGCCGCACCGCCAAGCTCTCTCAGAACGCTCCTCCTCTCCCGCCGCCAGCACCAGGGCTTTGAGGAGCTTTTAGGAAGTTTTAGGCCTTTGAGGAGCTTTTAGAGTTTTTAGGAACTTTTCCGGCTTTAGGAAATTTTAGGGCTTTTAGGAGCTTTTAGGGTTTGTAGGAACTATTAGGGCCTTTAGTAACTTTTAGGGCTTTTAGGAACTTTAGCCATATTTAGGAACTTTTTGGGCTTTAGGAGCTTTTAGGGGTTTTAGGATCTTCTAGGGCTTTTAGGAGCTTTTAGGGGTTTTAGGTCTTTTAGGAACTTTGAGGGCTTTAGGAGCTTTTAGGATTTTTAGGAACTATTAGGGCTTTAAGAGCTTTTAGGGCTTTTAGGAACTTTTTAGGAACTTTTAGGGCTTTCAGTGTTTTGAGGCGCTTTGAGGAACTTTTTAGGGGTTTCAGGAACTATTAGGGTTTTCAGGAACTTTTAGGGCTTTGAGGAACTCCCCAGCTTGAGTAATAAACACTTATCAGGCCGAGTGAGTCCCACTGGCCTGAACCCGAGGGCATATGTCCCTTGCAAGGGACAACACAAGGATTTCCTCCCTCTCCCTGCTCAGCCAGTGTCTTTGAAGACAGCAGCACAGCCTGACGACTTACAGATAATCCCGATAACATCAACAAGTGCAGGCGTCCACCTAAAAATAACGCCTGATAACGTCAAGTGCAGACAAAAGGCTCTTTGTTCCATAAACAGGGGCAAAAACATCCCCTAAAATGTCCTTTCCTCACTGGGATGCGGGGTCGCACCTGATCCTCTCTTCCAGGAGGGCCTGATGCTGCAGGAGCCGCCACTGGGTTTAGCAGCATTATCCCTGGGAGGCAGATTTATGGCATTTCCCAAAGGAGCCGGTCGGGATGACCCACAGCAGGAGGCTTGGCTCGCCGCGATGCTCCCACAGCTCTGGCTGCTATCAGCGTGTGTTTCCAAGCTGGCCCCGCTCCCCATGGTGTGGGGATGGTTGGGCTTCAAAGGCAGCCACGTTAGCCACGGTCTGGCCACATGAGGCCGCGTGAGCCGCTTCCCATGGGAGCCTCGTCCCGTGGGAGCCTTTTCCCATGGGAGCCAGGGAAATCTGGGGTGTGGAGCTGGAAATCAAACCGAGCTGGGGGGCAATGTGAGCATGCAGGATGTCCCCCGCTCCGGAGGTCCCAGCACAGCCATGGCACCTCCAGTGCCGCAGCCGCCTTTTATGTCTATTGCCTTCCCTGCCAGAGCGGGAGGTTGTTTCCACCCTTCCCCCAGCAGAAAGAAGAGTCTTATTCAAGCCGTTGAAAATATCTGCAAGAGCAACTATTTACCCAAGGCACTTCCCGGAGCCCTCCCCGCCTGCCCTCCTCCCTCCGCTCCCGGCAGCCCTGGCTTTGTCCTGCCTGGCTGCTTTTCAGGGCACACAAAAGGGCTGGCACGGCTGGATGCCGGCACCACTTTGCAGCAGCTTTGTCCGCTCCTGCAGCGCCCATCGCTGCCACGATTCTTCCAGCCTCAGCTCCCACCACCGCTGCCATGGCGGGCTGCCCATCTCTGGCCTTGGGATGGGTGGTGGGAGCCGTGTGCCCTGGCCGGGGGGTCACATCCAGGCTCCGCAGCCCACCTCCTCCAGGGATGTGCCATGGTGGGCACAGGGACCCCTTCCCCAGCTCCCCCCCCGGTTCGGGGCCTGGGCTCCTTGCCCTGTTTCTCGCCTCTGTTGTTTCCTGCGGCGAGCAGGACAGGGTTCACGGGGACACTCCGTCCCGGCTGCTTTCCCATTAATTGTTATTTTTTAATCCCATTTGCAGCCAGGCGTGCAGCCACACAGCTCCGTCTCTCCGCTGGATGCCCGCCAGCCCTGAGTTGAAGGGCGGCAGGATGGAGCACCCCCGGCTCCCGGCTGGCCCCAGCCGTGGTCCCCCAGCCCAGCCCAGTCCCAAGCCCGGTCCTGGTCCTGGTTTTGATCCTCGTCCCGGTGCCGGTGCCGATGCCGGCCAGGCGGGGTGATGCAGCCCGGTGCCCCCAGGCAAAGCCGGGCTGAGCCGGGCCGGGATGGGCTGGGCCGGGCACAGCCGGGCAGGTGCCGTGACCGAGGGTCGGTGACTCCGCAGCCCCCGCAGCGACCCCGGAGGGTCTTGGAGGGGTCGGTGCGGCGCGACCCGGTCCCGGTCCCGCCCCGCTGACTCACGGCCTGCCCGGGGGGACGGGGCGGGGCTGGGGGGCGGGTCCGTTTGTCCCGCTGCACCGAGCCGAGCCCAGCCGGGCTGGGCTGCAAGGTGCCGAGCCGAGCCGTGCCGAGCGGTGCCGAGCCGGGCCGTGCCGTGCCGGGCCGGGCCGGGCCGAGCGGTGCCGAGCCCAGGCGAGGCGAGGCGAGCCGAGCGGTGCCGAGCTGAGCCGAGCACAGGTATCGGGGGCAGCGGGAGCGGCAGAGCCGGGCGGGGGGGAGGAAGGGCGGGAGGGTCCGGTGTTTGCTTTTGGGGTCCCAAAGGCCACGGTAAGGGGCGCTGCCGGGCTCGCCCTTACTGGGGATACTGGGAGGGGATGGTGCGGGGTCCTCGGTGCGGGCACAGACAGGAGGCGCCCACTGGGTGCGGGGGCGAGTGGGGTGGGCGTCTGTCAGCCCCTGGGGCCAGCCCAGCAGGACTGGGAGGGCACTGGGGCTCCGCGTGGCTGGGATTGGTACCACTGGGTAGCACCCTGGGGTGCCCAGTTGGCCGCTGGGGCAGGGAGCAGTCTGTGTGGATGGAGCTAAGGGGTGCTCCGTGGGGGCTTTGGGATGCACCCTGCTCCCAAAGGGATGGGGACATTTTGCCTCCCCACCCCTGAGCGGTGGGTGCGACGCCTCCACCAGGGGGGTGGTCCCTGCTCATGGCCAGGGCGCGAGTTGTCCGGTGAAGCCTCCAGCCCTGCTAAATGGGGCTCACCCTTGCCTGTCTCAGAGCCACGGAGCCCCCTGAGCCACCCGGGACCAGCTGCACCCAGCTGCTGTTGGCGGCACAGCTGGACCCCGCGAAGCCCCTGCCATCGGGCCAGGCCCTGGGGGGGAACCACCAGTGCGCCCCATTCCTCCTCCTCCTCCTCCTCCCTCCTGGCGAAGGGCGCAGCATCCCCGGGGGACCACCAGTGTCTCGACAGGGTGATCTCCCTCCCCTAAAATGCCTGGTGGGAGCATTCCTCCTGCAACATCTCAGCTTGCGGCTGCCGGTCCTGGCATGCCGCTGCGGTCCTGGCATGCCGCTGCGGGATGCGGGATGCTCTGGGTGCTCCCTGCCTGCAAGCTGCCTGGACTGCCCCTCCAGAGGGACCAGCAAAACCCAGCGAGGCCAGCTGGAGAATTGAAATGAAGTCTCCTGGAATAACCTCCTGGCAGCAAGTCCAAATGGCTGTTGAGGAGGGAAGGCAGCCAAAGCTGGTTTCACGGTCTGAGGGCTGCAGTAACCCCCACCCCCCCAAGCTCCACCGCCAGTGGGGAGCCAGGAGTGTTTCAGAGATGTGTGTGTGTGGGGCAAATCCTTTAAGCCTGGGTGCGCAGCTACAGTGGGTTTTGCTGTGCCCCTTGCTGGGTTTGGAGCTCCCATGTGAATTAAGCCGGGGACTAAAAAAGCTGCATACTTGGTTGCAGTCCATCTCTTAATCCCACAGCCTGGGGGCTGCTATTCACAGAGCAACAGGTTTGCAAGCAACTGCGTGCTGCTGGGACGGGGACCTCCAGGGCTGGCCGTCCCTGCACCTTGCGGTAGCAACTGTGGGTGTTGGAGGGACGCAGTGCTGCGGGGTTTGCAGGCAGCGGGCTGGGTGGCTCCTGGTGTGCCAGTGCCTGTGTGGTACCAGCTGGGCGGCAGCCTGTTGGCGCCTGTTTTTCATGAGGGCTCCGACCCACCAACTCCTTTCCCATCAGCTCACTGACAGCTGAGGATTGGCAGGGATCCGGGGAGGGGGCCCACGGCCTCTTACCTAGTTCCTCAGGTGCTGCCGACCTTGTCCCGACTGTGCTTGGCTTTTCTGCAACAAGAAAACCCTGCCGGGACCAGGTTCACCCTCGCCGGGCTCCAGGTTGGCTGCTTCCCATGCCAAATGCCTGGGAGCCTGATTTGGGGTGCTCCTGGGCTGCTCTGCACCGCCCTGTACGTTCCTTCCCCAGCTCCCACGGCATGGGCAGGCGATGGGGACCTTGCTCATGCAGAGGGGAACAAGACCTGGGAGGTGATGGGGTGTTTTGGGAGCCATTTAAAACCCAGGGGAGCAGTTTGGGTGGAGGGAAGGTACAATCTGACCCCCAGGAGGAGGCCAAGGCATTGCTCCTGAAAAAGGCTGAGCAGTGGAATCGCACTGTAAGCAGGGCTTTCTGCATCCCCCAAGGCTGGTGACGCCTGCACCACTTTATTCCCATTTCACAACAGCCCTCAATTTGCCGCAGGCATACCTGGTCCTTCACAGACCATTTGCAGCCCCTGCCGAAGCCACAGGCTTTGAATACCACCGAGCTGGGTGCCATGTTGCCCAGGTGCTGGAGGAAGTGCTGATTTAGTTTGCTGTGATATTTCTGTCTGTGGTGTTTTTCAGAAAATGAAACTTTTTTTGGATTTTGAATGTTAAGACCCAGCTTTAAGCAAACGCTTCATCTCGAGAGCCTCAGGCACCGGCGGTCCGCCTGTGCCAGCCTCCCCTCGGCTCTCCCCACGCCTTCTCAGGAAGGGATGGTTGCCAGCGGCTGGCAAAGGACGGATCTGGCAGGGAGCTGTGCCACTCCCATGGGAATCTTTATCAGGTCTGGTTTTGTCCTGTTGGCAAAACTCAGCTCACGGGTGCTGGGTGTTGTGTGCAACCCCACAGCCCGGTAAAAGCCGAACTGCCGTGCCCCATCCCATGGCACAGCCGGGCTGCCGGAGCGGTGCAGCTGCCGCTCAGCTCCTCGGGCATTAACAAATGTGCCGGGTCGGACCCTGCCGCCCACCGGTGACGGGAAAGGCTTGCATGCCAATGCCGTGAATAACGTGCATGCTGGCCCCTGCGTGCATGGGCCGCTGGCCAAAGACAAGGGCGCTTTGTGAAACACCCGGGTGACTGATGCTGGGGCATCCCCTTTGTGGGGGGGTCCCCGCTCCAGCCCCAGGGCACATCATCTGTGGTCCCTATGATGGGGGCTGGTTGTGCAAAGCTGTTCTGCATCTTGGGGAGCCCGTCATGTCTTGCCTCTCCGTGCCTCAGTTTCCCCATCCAGTTCCCAAGACCTTGCCTGTGTAACAGGCTGTGAGTGACAAGCTGTGGGCTCATTAGCATCTTGAGGAACAGAGCATCAGCATATTTTCCTAACAGACCTGGAAGGAAAACAGAGATAAAAGCCCCTGGATCTCCCCATTTCCGGTGTTTGTTTGAGGCGTCAGAGCATCTTCCCTTCTCCTCGGGGAAACACGTCACGTCCAAAAGTCACATGCCACGTCCAAAATCTTAAATACCTGCTGCCAGGTCACCCAGAGAGCACAGTAAGGTGGTAGTGAACACCAAGCTTTCTTCTTTTTCGTAGTTTTTTTAGGGTTTTTTTCCCCCATTTGCCTCCAGGTTTAGAGGTCGCAATATTATTCCTTGGCCTTTCTTTCAGAAATCAGTGTGTTCTTTTAATGGGAGGATATAATGCGATGCTCGGGGCTGAGCCTCCCTCTCTACCAGTGGCAAGGGAGCCTGGTCCAGTCTGCGTAGCCCCAGTGGTGTCCCTGCCACCTCTTTTTACATCATCTGACTGATTTTGGAGCCAAAACAGGAGTTTTTCTATGCATTATTGTTGTTGGAGGAGCTCACCCCCCAGGCTCTGGCTGGGGCAGCAGGTAAAGCCACCCTGACTTGGGGATGATAGAGTGGAGGTAGGGTTGGTGCCGAAATAGGTCTCTGCTTGGTCACTGTGATAGTGCAGGGCTTTTGGAAACGGTTGACACTGGGGAGATGGCCTGGTGGCAGTGGGGAGGTGAGGCATCACCCCAGGCGTGGCGATGCCGCGCATCCCCACTGCCACCCAGGGATGGGAAGATGATGGGGCAGGACCCAGCCCTGGCGTGGGCTCGGTGCATCCGGCTCCCTCCAGTGCTTCTTATCGCCAGCACAGATGAGAACTGCATTTCCCTGCTGCGAAACCGGTTTCGGGGATTTTCTCTCGCTATTGTTTGGCTCAGGAAACAGCAATCGGCATCAGGACGAGCAGGACCATATAGGGCTTGGAGGGGAAATACCAGCTCCCCCACCCACATCCCCAAAGGGATTTCTGGTCCCAGTTGAGGAACGGCTAAAAGGGGCTGATCCTGTCCTCTGACCACCCCAATAAAATCCCAACAGAGCCAGCACAGCAAAATGGGCTGAAGCCTCATTGGGATTCAGCATTTCCCATCCAGAGGGGATGCTTTCCTGGCACGCTGGCTCTGTGCCATCATGCCATGGTTGGCATTCACGTGCCGCTCTGGTGCTTCTAAGCGATCCAGGTGTTTCCCATCACCACCGGCATTTTGCCACCCTGGATTCGTGCTTTTCAGATACGCATGCGTCTATACGCACGTGCATGTACCTGCCAGCCCCGTCCACATCCAGCTACTGCTGCCTGTGCTGTACCCTCCCAGTCCACACTGGGAAGCCTCATTAGCACCACACTCAATTATACCCTTGGCAGCAGGTTAATTAACAACCCGAAGCCCCCATCTTCTAGTGATAAACTGCTGTAAGAAGCAGATAGGGAGGGACAGTGAGTGGGCTGTGCCCACAGTGACGTGCTGGCGCAGGATCTGCCCTGGCTCTGTGCTGGCTGGAGAAACCTCTGGGAGAAGTGCATGCTGGTGGGAGAAACCCGCTAACAGGGACGCTGAGGTTTCAAGCAAGCAATTTTCCCCCAACCTTCCCATCTGATAACTCTTGGGTGCCCGGGAGAGCTCACAAACCTTTGCAGATGATGCTGGTGGGTGCCCCGGCACCCACTTGCAGCAAATGAAACAGGAGTTGGCCACTCAGTGGGTTTCGAGAAGGATGCTTTGAGAGCAGCACAGGAGTGGGATGCGGCGGTGGCAAACTAGGCACCGGCTTGGCTTTGGGCATTAGCAAGTGTTTGGCTCTGCCAGCTGGTCCAGCAGCACCCACTGATGCTGTCCTGCCCTAGGGGGGCTCCCGCTGGTTGCTGGACCCTGGCAGGATGGGTCCCACCAGCCTCAACCCATTGCTGGGGTGACAGCAGGGCAAGGAGGAGGTGAAGCTCAGTGCATCCCAGCAGTGTCAGAGATGCAGTTTGTGGCATGGGCAAGGCAGAAGGCGCGATGGGAGCGGCTGCAGTGTGAAGACTGTGGCTGGGTGGAGTGCGTGGGTGCAGCAGCACCTGAGGGTGCTTGGCGCTGGCCTGGGTGCAGGTCACAGGAGCTCTGGCCACGTATAAAGACAAAGAAAAGGGTGGTGGAGCAGAGTGCGGGTTGAAGGGATGGGGAAAGGGGATGTAGAGGACGTTCCCTGGCTGGTCACAAGGGGTAGAAGGGGTTTTGGCAGCAGTGGTTGCTGCGTTGGCATCTCAGGGGTGAGCCTAGGAGAGCCCATTTCTGCCAGCTGAAATGACAGAGTGGTTTGCAACGTGCCCAGCTCATCGGCTAATCTGCAGAAGCTGAAAGCACCTGAGAAAATAATTTTAGGGCTGGCAAATCAGGAAATCAGCATTTCCTTCTGTTCCTATCGCTTGTGATAAGAAACCAAGGCTCAAACCAAAATACGAAGCAGGGAGATGAAGAGGGGACCCCTCCCGTGGTGAATCATTGGCAGTTGGTGCCTGTGCTGGGGTGGTGGGCCACTCTCTCCATGCTGAGAGCCTGGTGACCCGTCTGCCGGCCTCCCCCATCCTTCCAGCCCCATGGCTGGGGAGCTGGGTGAGACACCAGCCGGTGTCCTACCAGCACAGCCTTTGCTCTCCATCCCCTGACCCCATGGTATGGGTGATACCCAAATACTCATGTGGTCCCTTTCCTTTGTACCCTTCCAGGCTCTGCTTTCTCCTTGGAGGCCAAGCCAAAGCAGAGAGCCGCCTGGGATGAAGGTCCTCCTTCTGCTCCTTCTCTCCCCCTTTCAAGGTAGACTGCCCCAACCGCGTCCTGCCCCGGGACGGTGAGCCAGGTTTGGGCTGCTGGAAGTAATTGGCAACCCCCAAAAATTGGCTGGGGGAACACCAGGGGGCGTTTGCGGCTGTGGCTTCCACAGACTTGAAATGTCTTGTGGGCCGGTGTGCCTCTGGTGGGGTCTCTGGGGCAGGATGGGTTCTTTCCAGGGAAAGGAGATGTTCTCCATCCATCCTTTCTGGGGGTGGAGAGGTCCTCTGTTAGTGTCTGCTGATGTGGGTAGTGGTACCTGGGAGAGGGTGGCCCCGAGAGACAGGACGTCCTGCTGCACCAGGAGCCCTGGGGAATCGTCCCAGTGTGGCCGTGGGGACACTGGGGAGGTGGCCGACATCACGCAGCCCATGCAGGACAGAATCAGGATGACTGGGGCAAAGAGCCCGGCGTGCCACGCGTGAGGCCTGCCACGGGGGTGCAGTGTTTGCTGGGGGTGGCCAACCCTCCGGCTGAACCGGTGTCTCTGTGCACTTGTGCAACGCAGGGGTGGGAGCCAGCAGCCGTCGGGAAGAGGACTTCCGCTTCTGCGGTGACCGAAACCAGACCCAGAGCAGCTCCGTCATCTACGAACATGGCCCCGCCACCATCTCCATTGAGAACACGGCCCAGGCGCTGATCATAAAAAGGCCCTTTTTGCCAAACAGGAGAAACTCTTACTACAAGTACAGCTTGCCCCCTGCTTTGGGCAGGTACCGCTTCTGCGTCTACTGGTTCAAGGCCAACAGGACCCTGCGGCTGGTGTATGGGAAGCAGAGCTTCCTCCTGGGTGGAGACCAGTCCAGCAGCATCGCCCGGGGGAAGGAGAGTCAGAAGACTGAAAGAACCAACACCTCCATCTTCAATGTGTCCTACATCTCAAAGGGCGGGAAGAACACCTCCCTTGACAGTGCATCTGAATACTTCTTCCCCGGTAAAGGCAATTCAATGTTACTTTAATGAAATAAAGGGTTTGTTTCATCCCCAGCCCATTCTCTAGCCATCAGCAGAGCATTGGTGGTGTCCCAGTATGTGCTACGGTATGATGATGTGAAGACATAGCTGAAGGATGATGGAAGGGAACACAGGTTTGCTTGAAGGAGCCCAGAGGCAGCCTGTGGTACCCAGGCTCCCTAGAGATGAAGATGGAGATCTTCAAAAGTGTTTTGCCCCCTAAAATCCTGGGAAATAGTGTGCTTTGCAGAGGTGTCCAAGGGTCCTGTCTGCAATGCTAGGCACCTAGCTAGCCTCAGCCAGCCTGCTCCCAATGGCCGCAGCAGGAGCCGAGCTCTGGGCGGCAGGGGAAGCCCTCTGGGTTGGGGTCTCCGTCAGCTCCCCAGGCTTGGGGTCACCTTGAAGCCCTCTGCTTTCTGCTCCCACCAGGGCTGCGCCTGGTTGGTTTGGGGCACAGGGAAGCTGGCTCTGCCCATGCGTTTCATGGCATTTCCTTTTGTGTGCCCATCAGCCTCTCCAGAGAGGATGCCTGTCTGGGAGCAAGACGTGGAGGACCAGCTCACTGCTTTGGACAGCCTCATTGCCCAGCCCCTGGCACTGGCCACGGGAGCCATGGAGCAGCGGATGCTTCGGCGGTGAGTTCACAGCTCTGCCATTCCCGCTGCCACCGATGCGGTGCCCGCTGCATCCCGCTCACTGTGCCCCTTGCTTGACAGCAAACTTGGGGAGCTGGAGGAGACACTGGCCAGGGTGGAGCTCGAAGGGCAGAACCAGACCTTTGGAAAGGCCACCGTGCATGCGACTGTCCTGAGGGTCCAGCCCACTCAGGCTCCTCAGCACCTGGCCTTTGCTTCCCAAAGAGAGGTGGGTCCTGGGCAGCCTGCCCTGGTGGTCTTGGCCCACTGGCATCCTCTCCCAACTTCTCTCCTGATGAGTCTCTCCTTGCAGGAGGGTGGAGAGGTCCATGGGTTCACAGTGGACCTGCCAAGCAGCCTGTTCATGGTGGCGAAGAAGAGGGAGGAGGGGGTGGAGCACAGGGTGCTCCTCATGGACATCAACAGCCAGACCATGTTCCAGGTAACGCCCATGCGTGTCGCATGGTGGGGTGTCCCCGCTGTGCTGGGGGTGCTCGCTCGGAGAAGATGCTTCAAAGATGAGCTAGAAGCTTGATGGGGAAAGAGGCATGGGACCTCCTTCTTGGGGACTCTCACCCACCTCAGGCCTGGCAGTTCTCCCTTCCCACACTGCCACCGCCTCCTCTTCTTCTCCAACAGGATGAAAACAGCAGCCATGTCCTGGGTGACAAGGTGGTGGGCATCTCCCTGGTGGACATGGTGGTGGCCAACCTCTCCGACCCAGTGGTCCTCACTTTCTTCCATGACCAGCTGCCGGTAGGTGGAGAAACAGCCTCATTGAACCTGATCCCACCAGGAATGGAGGGGCAAGGAGGGCTCAAGCCCTGCCAGCTTAGAAAGTGGTCATAATCCAGCAGGTCCATGCCCTTGGCCTGCCTGTACGGGGTCTGCTATGTCTTCTGGGGCTGTGTCGTGACCATGGCTTCACTGTATGCACTGGTGGTGGCACTGCCTGTGCCTGTCCAGGAGATGCTGCTTTGCAGATATGTTACCTCCAGCACAATCTTCAGGGCTGGGGGACACTTTGAGTTAACAGTCCCTTGGCT
The DNA here is from genome assembly GCF_929443795.1 of Astur gentilis. Classification (NCBI taxonomy): domain Eukaryota; kingdom Metazoa; phylum Chordata; class Aves; order Accipitriformes; family Accipitridae; genus Astur; species Astur gentilis. The sequence goes on from NC_064886.1 coordinate 9,833,662, forward strand.
CATTCATGGACCTGTCAGGTGCCTGCTCAAAGCTGAACCCCTTGTTTGAAAAAGGGGACCTGGGAGGAGGTATCTGCTCTGCAAGCTGCCAAGAGAATGATCTTTGACTGGAGCCCACTCCCATGATACGGGACGGTTTGTCTCCTGAGACTGTCTCACCTCCTGCCCCATGTTCTCCCCTATCAAAAGTGCTGGCCAGGCAACAAACCCACTGCTGCACCCTGATCAGGGCCCGTGGTTTTGTCATTGCAGAGGAATGTGACCCCGCTGTGCGTCTTCTGGCAGGAGGACACCACCGGTGAGTGCTCCTGCGCTTGGGTGTGAAGCCAGGCGCTGCCTTTGCTCCTTTTGCAGGGTACCACAGACCCACTGGTAAGGGTAAAAGTCGCTCTGCACCTCCCTTTCTTGCTCCAGCTCCATAAACCTTTCCTGCAGGCTTGATTTCAGGTTTTTCCCTCCGTAGCTAACCTAAGAGCTTTCTCCCTCCCTAGGGATAGGTCCTGATGCTGAGGGTGCTATCTGAGTGTGTGTACTTGGCATGGGACAAGCTGGGACCCCCACCTTTGTCCTCCCCCTTGCCATGGACACCTTGCCCTGAAGATCCACAAACCCCACGCAGATGTTCCTGCTGCTCACCAGCCGCTCTCTCTTTCTCTTGCGCAGCCAGCTCTGGGAGCTGGGACAGCTACGGTTGTACAACAGTGATGGGAGGCAGCCAGACAGACTGCAGATGCAACCACCTCACCTACTTTGCCGTGCTGATGGTGGGTAACACCTTCCCGCAGCTCTACATCATTCCCACCAGCTGTTCTTCCTCACCATCTCTCGTTCCTCCTTCTCCTCAGGTATCCTCCGCGGAGATTGCTTACATACACAGGGATTACCTGAGTGTCATAACCTACATTGGCTGCCTGATCTCAGCTTTGGCATCTATTTGCACCATCTTCTTCCTCTACTTCAGGTACAGTCTGACAGTTCACCCCACTACACCTGGGTAGGCACAAGCTCTCCAGATGCAGTTGGTGGCCTGGCTAGAAGCATGGTAAAGGAGACATTCTTGACGAAAACAGAGTTCTCTCTAGAAACCACCCCCTTGGCCAGGTATCCTGCAGGGCACTCAAAAACACTGGCTGTTTTCAATGATTTTGGAAATCAGCTTGGTGGTTGTTACGGATCTGGCAAGCAGAAGCCTGCAAAGATCTTTTCAAGGGCCCGGTGGAGAACACAAGTGTTTTCTCCTGAGTCATGTCACTGATCCTACGTGGATGATTCAGAGCTGAAATGATGTCGCTCCCTACGGTCCATGGCCTAGATCTGAAATGCAGGGTCAGCTGCAGGGACCTGAATTTGCACATGTAGCAGGGGGTCCCACCCGTGGGGTTAGGCTCTCAGCCCCTGACAGCACCAGAGCTCCTGGCTCTTCTGGCTGGGGCGAGTTGCCCCATGCAGAGCTATGGGGTATTGTGGGGCCCCAAGGATGCTGGTCAGGTGTGGTGGTGAGGTCTCCCCACCTTGATTCTCCAGAAGCAAGCAGCGAGACCAGATCACGAGCATGCACATCCACATGAACCTGCTGGGTGCCATCTTCCTCCTGGACGTCACCTTCCTCATCTCTGAGCATTTGGCTTCCAGCAGCAGTGAGGCGGTCTGCAGAGCTGGGGGGCTGTTCCTGCACTTCTCCCTCCTGAGCTGTCTTACCTGGATGGGCATCGAGGGCTACAACCTCTACCGGCTTGTGATTGAAGTCTTCAATGCCTACCATGACCACTTCCTCCTCAAGCTCTGCCTGGTGGGCTGGGGTGAGCATGGGGGAGGCAGAGATGCCCTGAGGGCATGGGCCACTGGGGGGGGGGGGCACCTGGGTGGGTCTTTCTCACCATATACAGTGCCTGGATGGGGATGGAGACGCAGCTGTGGGGAAGCAGATGTCTGAAAGCAGAGGGGTCTCTGTCAAAAGACTTGGTAGAGGAGACAGTGACTGAGAGCAGAAGCTGGTGCTAGAGCAAGGGTGGATCACTGTGGAAGTCACCCAGCAAGGGAGGCATGTGAGAGCCACTGCTTGGGGTCTTTAAATAGTAATGGGATCCTCTCTTTCTGAAAGAAACATCCAGGACAGCCCAGAGAGATGGGCTTGATGCAGGAAGCACCCACACATCTCTGCCGTGCTTTGGGCAGGAGGCTGTGGTAGGAAGATCTCATGATCTTTTGTGGCCTAAAATTCCACAGCCCTGGGAGACCCCCGGCTGGGGTCAGGGTAGCACAGCTCACTCCTGGGCCGGGGCTTATGCCAGGCGTCCTTGTTGTGTGAGCCATCCTCAGTTCCGTCTTGGGAGGGGGGACATTGGTTTGTACTCTATACGGGGAGAAAGGGGCAACAAGTCCTTCCAGAAGGTCCAAGGGCCAGGGACTAGGGCAGCTGCTTCACTCTGTTCTTGCCACCCAGGACTCCCCTTCTTCTGCGTGACGCTGATCTTTCTGGCTAGCTGGACGAACTACGGCCCCTTCTCCATTCCTGTCTATGAATCTGTTGGTGGCAAATCCACCAATGCAACCATGTAAGTCATGGGAAATGGGTTGCCTGCTCCCTGGTCTTAAAGTCAACTGGCTAAACCTTCACCGTGTCCTACAGGCTTTCCTTAGCCCAGCTGTGGCTTCTCCAGAGCTTTGGGCAGGGTGGGGTGGGGGACACACACCCCGCCCCCAGTGTAACTAAGCTGGGCGCTGGGTTTGCACCACACGTTCCTGCTTCCCCCGACCCCTCCAACTCATGTCCCCGTGGGATGACACAGCATAACCCCCTGCCCTTTCTCCTCCCTCCAGATGCTGGATCACAAGCCCCCTCATCCATAACGTCGTGAACCTGGGTTTCTTCAGCCTGGTGTTCCTCTTTAACTCGGTCATGCTGGGGGCCATGGTCCGGGAGATCCTCCGGCAGAACAAGAAAGGCCACAAGCTCAAGCACGTCCTAGCTCTCTTTGGGCTGAGCATCCTGCTGGGCATCCCCTGGGCACTGGTCTTCTTCTCCTTCACCTCCGGCGTCTTCCGCCTCGTCTCCCTTTACATCTTTACCATCATCAACTCCCTCCAAGGTGAGCTTGGGACACTGGGCTCCTCCGAAGAGCACCGGGGCTTTCATGGGGTATTGGTGGGGTGGTGACGGTGTACAAGAGGAGCTGTCCCTGACAGGCTGGTTGGCTCATTCTTGGCTGCTCTTGGTCCTTCAAGGGGGTTCACCCACCGTTCCTCCTTCCTCTCCCAGGTTTCCTCATCTTCCTCTGGTACTGGACCATGGTGCTGCAGGCGAGAAAGTCCCCTGACTCGCAGAGCAGCTCCGACAGCATCAAACTGCAGCCCAACAGCAGCTAGAGCCACCTTGGCTGAGCCCTGTGATGGCCGCACCACGCCGGGGCTCCCTCCACGGAGGATGGCTGTGGGAAGGACTGATGCCGTCTGCTTTGCTACCGCACCTGCCTCACAGGGCTGCTAGGAGCCCAGGGACCCACAGCGGGGCCAGCTGCCCCTTGCCTCTGCCGGCCCCCTCCCCAATTTTCCCACCCACCACATCCTGCTGGGCAGTGGCGCATCCCTTGGCTTGGCATCCTTGGGGCAGGAGGGAGGGATGCTTGCCCAGGCAGCGGGGGCTGCAGAATGTGGAAGGGGCAGGGACAGGGTCCCTGGTGCCTCTGGACATCCCCTTCCATGCCCTGAGGCCAGGGATGATGGGTGGGAAAGGCCCCATCTTCAGCCTTTGCTGCTGATCACTGAGAGGGTCCTTCCCCAGTGAAGACAGAATAACTGCCCCAGCGACACCCTCTAGCAGCTGAAATAATCTATTTTTGTTATTTTGTTGAATGTATATTTTTGGATGGTGTAGAAGTTTAATGAGCGCGCCTGCGCACCAGACTTGTGCCCATTAAAGATGTTCCTGCTTGGAGTGCGGCTCGTTGGGGTCTCTCTGCTGGGGTGTGTTGGTAGGCTCTTCCATGGGATCCATACCTTGGCCGGGGTTATCCCATCCCCAGGACAGGGCCCGATGGTTATCCCTGTAGGATCCTGCTGAGCTGGGACCAGTAACAGCGCTCCTGGCAGAGCACCAGCAGCCTGGTGCCGTAGGGGTCGGGGTGATGGAGGGGGATGCTGTGCCTCGGGAAGTTGCTGCAATCTCTGGGGACTGTCACTACCCAGCGAAGAGAGAGGTCAGCAGAGGATGGGAATCTGAAGAGGGAGACTTGGCAGGATGGGAATCGCCTCCCTTGGTGGCTGCAGGGCCACGCACAGCGTGGCTCTCCTGGCTGTGCCACTTGCGAGTGCAGCACCATGTCTCCCATCCCACCAGTTCACCTTCCAGATCATGATGCTGTGCTTGTGGCTCATCCCCCTCCACCTATCTCCCAGCTCCCAGGCGGGGCAGGGGGACCTTCGTGGGAAGGGGATGTTTTATCCCCGGTGGCTCACGGTGATGCCCAGTGGCGTGCCCAGTTTGGGAGAGGGATGCTCCAACACGTCACTGGGTTGGTGGGGGCCATCGATCAAGAATTTGGCAGGATGTGGGGGAGAAGGGGAAGGAAAAAAGCCCCGAGTCAGTCGGGGAGGAAGCAGCCAAGGGGGAAACGATGCTGCTCTGACGGTTATCGCTGTTGCTGTGAGCTGGGGCAGGAGGTCACTTGCCAACCCACAGGAAGGCACGAGGGGTTTGCAGAAGGGAAATGAGGACACGGCTGTTGCCTCAGGAGCAGTTGCAAGCCCTGTGGGAGCCTGAGGAGGAGCAGAGCCACCAGGATAAGGGGAGCAGAGCGTCGTGGGATGGCCAGGGGTGGCCAGGACACCCCACAAAGCAGCATGAACCTGCTCCTGGGCACCGTCCTGCTGCTCCTGGTGCTGTCCGGTGAGTGGTGGGTGAGGGGGACGGGGGCACCCCTGGCTTGGGGTGCACGTGGGCTTGGGGGTTATGTTTTCCCATGGGAGGCTGTTGACCCAAAGACCGTGGTGGGGTTTCACCCTGAAATGTGGCTGGGCCAGAAGGGAAGGTCCCCCCTGGGATGTGCGGAGGTGAGCGGAGTTGGGGGGGAGGGTTTGCTGCTGCAGGCTATTTTAAAACCCTGGACCAGCAGCCCAGAGTCTCTTCTGCCAGCCACCCTGGGGAGCTGGACGCGGTGACATGTCAACAGGCAGGCATGGGGGCTTTGCCTTCACCAGTCCTGATGTCTGTCCTGTTGCTTTTTGAAGTCCATGTAATGGTAGGGCTTCTCCTTTCGAACCTGGCAGCTGCCACATTCTCCTGCCTCCCCCTTCCCCTGTGGGCAGCGGGAGGACTGACCCTAGATTTTGGGGTTTTCCCCCTATTTCCCCAAGCGCTCTTCTTCCAGATGCTGCTGGGGGACAGGAGAGCTGTGCCGGTGAGTGGTCTCCCCCATCCCTGCCCTCGCTCCAGTGCCTGCCCGGTGCCATGGTGCCCAGCAGTCACCCCGCTCCCCTCCTCCCCAGCCCTGAGGCGGGGTGACAGTTACCACAGGTGCTGCAACACAGTGGAGCTGGAGGAGCAAGGCAATGGGACTCCCAGCCCCGACCTGCCCTGGCGCTGCCCAGAGCTGAGGCACTCCGGCAGCCCCGCTTGCGCCTGCCTGCGGGAGCGCTGGTTCAGGTAGCAGACGGGGGGGGACGTGGCGGGGTTCAGGGGCTCAGCCCCCCGCATCCCCCGGTCCCACAGCCCTCCTGCCCTGCAGGTTGCTGCAGTTTGAGTGGCCGGTGCTGCGCGGCAGGCTGGCTGGGCTGAAGGTGCTGCTTCTGAACATCAGCAGGACTGTCACCCATGATGTCCTCATCACTTTTTCCCCCAGGGAGGTGAGATGCACCCCTCTCCCTCGCTCAGAAGGCCCTGTGCCTTCAAGCATCACTTGGCCCCAGCCCTGGGGCTTGGCGTGCCATGGCGTGCTCTTCCTCCACCCTGCTCCAGCATTGCGTCATGGACCCACATCAACTTCAGCATCCCTTGGCAAGAAGTCACGTGAAACAGTGCTTGGGAGGGAAGAGCCCTCCCTGAGGAGCCGTCCCAGCAGCAGGCGGGTGGTCAGGGGGAGGGGAAGGAAGAGGAGGAACGTGTGGGACCTTGCGCTCCCTGCCCACCCCAAGGCTCTCCCACTCTCTGGATGTCCCAGGGGACCATGCCCCACGGAGCGATGGTGGTTTGGGGCTCTCCTGGGAGCTGGTCCCAATTCTACCCCTTTGCTGCTGGGTGCTGGGGATAAGGTTCTCCCCTTCTGCCCTCGGGGCTCCTGCCGATATTGCTGAGAAAACCCCTCCCGGACAGGGTTGAATTTGTGCCTGGAGAAAGGTTGGTGTGTCCTGAGCAGAGACGTGACGTTGCCAGCAAGCAACCCTCCACCCCTGTTCTCCACTGCAGGGCCCTAGGATGCTGAACATGACAGAGAAGGGGAAGGCAGGCAAAATCCAGCTCCCCAAGGAGATATTCCGGTCCCTGAGCAGCCAGAGAGCGCGTGTGGTGGTGACAGTCCTCAACGTCCGGCAGCTTGGCATGTTCGAGGTACAAGCTGGCATTGCTGGCATCCCTCTGGCCACCGGTACTTGCTACCTGTTGACTTGGCTCAGGCAGCATTGCCCCCATGCAGGAGATCAACCAGACAGGGCAGGTCCTGGATGACACTGTGGTGGGCATCACGGTGGGAGAGACGAGCATCTCTGGGCTGCAGGACCCCGTGCAGCTCACCTTCACCCATGGGCAGCTGCTCCATGTAAGTCAGCTGTGCACTCCCTCCATCTCTCCTCTGGTGCCCGTCACTGTGGTGGCGGCTGATGCTGCTCTCCCCCCTTGCAGGGTGTCACCCCGCAATGTGTCTTCTGGGATGCCAGCAAAGGTATGGTCCTCGGCGGGGCCGGGCACAGGGCTGGGCATGGATGCTGTGCCCGGCGCTCACGGCTGTCACTCTGTGCCTGTCTCAGGGCAGGCAGGAGGCTGGAGCAGCAGCGGATGTGTCACGCAGACCAGGGACAAGGGGACAGTCTGCTCCTGCGACCATCTCACCTTCTTCACCCTCCTCCTGGTGACAATCCCACTCCCCGCAGCTCCTGCCTGTACCCCATCTGCACTGCCTGCCCCAGCTTGGTGGCCCCTCGGCTGTCATGAGTAGCTGCACAGGGACAGTTATAGCTGCTCCCTTGCAAGCCCAGGCCCCAAAATCAAGGCCAGCCCCAGCTCAAGAGGGCAGCAGCAGCTCAGCAGAGCGGGTATGGGGTGGAAACAGCCCCCAGCTTAGTGCAGGCTCTGGAGCATTGAGGCTTGGGGTCCCATCTCCTGGCAGAGGCTCCCAGGAGGGTGCTCATGGTGCTCCACCATAGCCTTCACTCATCCTTCACCCCACCCCAGGGAGCATCTCCTCTGAGCCACCACTGCCCCGCTCCCCCTGAAGACATTCTGGGGGGACAGACCAATGGCTTGATGGCTTGTGTGGGGTCCCTGCAGCAGCCCACCGGGGTTATCAGCCCCATGGCTCTGGTAGTGGCAGTCGGGTTTTCTAGGTTGGTCCAGGGCCTGTCTAACGCAATGTGTGCGTGTTTGGCAGAACCCGGCTCTGAACAGGTCCATGGCACAAGCCTTGATGGTTGTTGCCACCGCTGGCTGCGGGGTAGCCATTGCTTTCTCCATCTTCATCATCGCCTTCTGCATCTTCTTAAGGTAGGATGTGCCAGCAGCTCCCTGGGGACTCATCAGGCTGGGAGAGATGTTGGGCAATTCCAGTGCTTCTGTGTGAACCTGCTGCAATATGGCACGGGGCCTCACTCAGCAGTGACCCCACCTTTTCTGCTCCCTCTGGGGACACTCAGGTGGAGATTCAGGTCTGAGAAGACACTCCGCATCAACCTGGGGCTGCACGTGAATCTCATGGGCAGCGTGCTCCTCCTCAACCTGGCCTTCCTGCTCAATAGTGGGCTCTCCGGTGGGACCCAACTGGGGACCTGCAAGGTCCTGGGGGGGCTCACCCACTACTGCCTGCTCTGCTGCTTCACCTGGATGGCACTGGAGGGCTGTCACTTCTACCTCCTCTTCGTCAAGGTCCTCGGCACCTACATCCATCACTACCTGGCGAAACTGTGCCTGATCGGCTGGGGTGAGCACCACCAGCCTGGGCGAGAGCCGGGAGGAGAAGGGGGCAGTGGGTTACAACCAGAGGGCAAACAGCGTGATGCAGTGATGGGCAGAGTGCGAGCAAGCCCCTGTCCTTTATGTTTTATACGGGCTCGGTGCACCAAATTCAGGGCAGCACCTGCAGGCACCCTCCATCCCACTGGGGAACAGCCTCCTGCTCATCGAGCAGGTGATGATGTCCTCGGGTGTCTTTGTTCCCCCATTAGCAGCCCTCCATGGCACCTTGCGGGGCACCAGAGCAGATGATCCTCCAGAGAGGTTAGGGGACACGTCAAGCCCCATCAGCCAGTGCTGTCCTTCCCTCTCCACATCATGTCCTAGCAGCAACCGTTGTGCCCCCAACACTTGTGCAACCTCAGCGGGTCCCTAAGCCCCATCTTCCTTGAGGTCAGCACATCCAGGGACAGGCAGAGACCCAGAAGCTGATCACCTCACTCACCGCTTGGCTTTCTGGCCTCCTCCATGTCTCTCTTGTTCTTCCAGGCTTCCCTGCTCTCGTGGTGGGGGTGGCAGGAGTCATCGGCAGCTACGGGGAGTACAGCATCCAGACCACGGAACACCAGGTCATAGCCCACCTGTGCGTGTGCCACCACCCGCAGGGCTTAAGTGGCCCTTTGGCACGGGGAGCGGTAACCTGGTCCTGCCAGGAGCACGGTGGTGGGGGGTTGCACCCATCCTGCTCAGCCTTATGCTGTGCTTCTGCTTCCCTAATTGTGATTACAACATGGCAGCTACAGCCATGGTAACCACTGCCACCACCACCTCTTGTGCCAAGCCTCCTCAGTCATGCCTGCAGGCCTCCAGGGCATGGGGGGACATCCAAGGTCGCCCTGGAGATTGCCCAGGCTCCCTCCCAGCTGAGCAACACGAGGGCAGCGGGTTCACGCTACTGTCCCCCCTGCTTCACCCTGGTCTCGGGAAAACCCCACCAGCACAAGGGTGTCCCTGCATCCCCAAACACGTCCCCCTGGGAGGCTCCCATGGGTGCTGCTGGGGCTAGCAGAGCCACTGGAGGCACCACAGTTGTCTCTTTTCAGGTGCTGGATCACTTCCAAACGTCTCCTGGTCCACTACATCACCAACTGTGGCTACTTCAGCCTCATCTTCCTCTTCAACATGGCTGTCTTTGGGGTGGTGACCCAGAAGAGCTGCTGCCTGCAGGGTACAGGGACGGTGCAGGGAGACCGTAATACCTGGAAGGTGGCCCTCATGGTGATGGGGCTCTTCTGCCTGCTGGGAGCCACCTGGGCCCTGGCGTTCTTCACCCACGGCACCTCCTCTGAGCCCGTGCTCTACCTCTTCACCATCCTCAACTCTCTCCAAGGTCAGGGCCAGCTCCGAGCTGGGCTCCCTGGGCTCGGGTGGGGAAGATGGAGGAGGGAGGATCCAGCTTGGCAGGGGGTTGACCAGGGGTCCCAAGGTACCAGCATATTCCCAGCACTGTCATGCACTTCCATTTGTCAGAGCATGTCAAGCAGGGGGTCTCAGCCACTGGCGTGGAGCTGGTCACGTCTCTAAATCATGTCCTCTCCACCGGGGGTGGTTTTCCTCCAAGGATGCCACTCCTTAGCAGAGGAAGAGGGACACTATCTGCCCAGGGCATGTCCCAGCCCAGTGACTCACGTGAAGCATGGGGAGACCCCCTCCTGCAGGAGCAGGAGCGAGCTGGGAGAATCCCCTGGAAGTAGCAGGGAAGTGCCGGCAGCATGCTTCCCATCATCTCCTCCTGCTGCTGCTGAGTGTCTGCCCTTGTTTCCCTGCAGGATTCTTCATTTTCATCTGGCTGGTCGTTCTCTACTACCCAAAGACAAAGGAGATTGCTGGCTCCCTCTCCCACATCATCAGACATGACAAAACCACCACAGTCTCCCAGGACTAGCTGCTGGCTACACCTCCCTCCCCGCCTGTGTGTGCCCCCGCTGAGGGCAAGTTTCGATCCCCAGCCCAGACTCAGGAAGTTCAGGTCTGGGAATCAGCAAAAATGGAGAAACCCATGAGCTTCTTTGCAATACATCCTCTCCAAACTGACTGGGGCCAAGCTCTTCAGGCAGGGATCTGCTGGACGTCCCTCCTGCAAAACACCCTCTGGGGCCAGCAGCGATTTCCGCGGGGACACTGTGCTTCAGCTGCAGCAGGGAAAACACTTGTCCTCTCCTTATCTGTGTTTTAATATTAAACTTCTGCCAGCTGTCTCAGCACTATGGATTTAGGCTTTGATGCTTACAATATTGTTTGTTATTTGCTTTATATTAGGGATGTATTGATGGGCAAAAATCTTGCTGGCAATTTGTCATGAATGAAAGGAGAAATCTGTCATGAATGAAGAAATCTGTATGGATAGGTGTATATACACACACACGTGTGCACACACAGAGCAGCCCTTTCTCTGCTAATGCTACATCTGTGTCACACAGAACCATGCAAGTCCAGCTTTGGTGGGCAGGTATCTAGTGTGGGTACCTCTGTCTCCCCACATGCCTGGGTGACTCTCTGGGGAGGAGGAAAAGAGGAGGAAGGAACCTCCCATCCCTAGCACATGTTTTGAGTCTAGGGAGCATGGGCCAGGAGGAGATGAGAAAGTCCTAGGGATGCTATAGGGAACAGCAACACTTTGATGTGACTCATCCTTCAAGCACCATTTGCATTCAACCATCACCTTCCCCAAAAAACCCTGTAAAGACACAGACAAGAGCCTCTCTGCTACTGGCACATTTATTTGGAAACAGAAGTTTTCTACACTGTTCGCCGCCTCGCACTGACAGCTGCAGCAGTCACAGTGAGCACACCAAGCGCACACAGCAGGATGAGGGCCCCGGGGAGCCATGGGTTGGGTCCTGAAGAAGAGGAGAAAGGTTGATTACACATCTGGGTCCCCTGACCCGGTGCTGAGCCCTGGCACAGCATCTTCTGACTGGGGGCAGATTCAGGGAAGGTCATCTCCTGTGAAGGGTAAGAGCCACCGGAGCTGGGGGTACTTTGGGGCCCTGAGGGCACTAACAGGACTCGGTCATGCCAATCTGCCTCACCTGCAGCCTCCACCCACACCTGCTGCCCAGGGGCTCCATTTAGCTCAGCAATCATGCCTGGTCTGAGCTATGCTGTAGGTGGGCTTGTCCCCAACCCCAGTCCTGGACTGCTGCTTGGATCTCCTGGATTGACCTTGGTGCTCGAAAGGAGCCTGCCTTCCTGGGTTGATGCAGAGGTCCAGCGTGAAAACCCAGCCTTCCCTGCTGCACCAACAGCCTTATGGCTTCTCGTCCCTTCCCGTCCAGCTCCCCTGGTCAGCCCTACCTGTGCCTGGTTTGGAGCCGCTCACACAGAGCTAACCTCTCTGTGCTGGTTTGGCTTCTGGAGCACAACATGCATGGCCATGACACCTGAAAGACTCCACACTTCTGTGCAGGGCAGCCCTCTTTAATAACTGAGCATTGCCTAGACAGTTGCAAGGGTCTGTGAGCTGTTCCTGCCCTCCCTGGAGTGACATACATACCCCCCAGGTCCTGTTGGTCAGTCCTGGAACGGTGGGTCTCTGCTCCCAAGGAAGGAGCAGCCAGCAGGTGGATAGGTCCGTAGGAGACAATCTTATTGTAGTCATCCACCAGCGCCCGTTTGCTCCTCCAGTCCCTGGGGCATTGCTGTCAACAAAGCCAAGGGAAGAGCGATGGGACCAGAGGGCAGGGGAGAAGCCTGCTCCAGGCGGCAAGAGCTGTCCTGCTGGTCTGTCCCTGGCAGAGGCACAAATAGGGCTGCAGCCTGGGAGCAGTCAAGACCCCAGAGCATGAGAGGATCTGGTTCCTCAAGGACCTTAGTCTGCTTCTCCCCAAGTCCTAGCATAAACCTCTCCTCCTGCAAATACCCAACAGACAGAGGGAAGAGGGAGACGAGCTCTCTGGTCAGTTCAAGCCCTCGTACCTTTAGTTCAAGGTGCTGGGGTGAGCTCCTGCTGCTGGGAGGTGTATGTTGTGCCGAGGCACCCAAAACCAGAGCAGAGCCCCTTCTCCAAACAGCAGGCCAAGGGAAGGGAGGTCCCCCTCTCTGGCCAGGGCGCAGTGCAGACCACCAGGAGAGCTCACCTTGACACATGGCTCTGGGCCATCAGGGAGACACAGCTGGACACGGCAGTGCAGGAACACCTCAGGGTAACCAACAAACTGAAACATCTGGAAGCTGAACTTGGCAGTAGTGCTCTCTCCAATGGCGTTCAGGTATGTCACTGTCTCGTCACGGGGACACCTAGGACACAATGGCTGAGTCAGCAGCTGGCAAATGAGGGGGAACATCTCAGCCTAGGACACCTGAGCACACAGGGACTGGATGCAGCCCTCAAGCTTTGCTGAACAGGACTTTTTCTGTCTCGGTGCTGGTGGGGATGCCCTTCCTTGGCACCCTGTGTTGTGCCCAGCTCAGGGAGGAGCTGCCACCAGCACAGGAGCTGGCTCATGTCTTGCTCTGTGGGGCCACAGCTGCTCTGCAGGGGTGGACTGAGCCTGGCTGTGGCTCCCACTTCCTGGATATCCACATTACTGGCTTTAGCTTGGCTGCAGCCACCTCTAACACAAGCTCTCAGCAGAAACATCTCTGCACATCCCAGCAAGGTCTCTCCCCTCCTTGCCCTTTGCCTCCACACCTGGTCAGGAGCAATGCTAGAGGGAAGGCAGTACTATTGGCAGCAGAGCAGGGTCAGGAGAGGGGGGTCAGTTCAGAGTGGTTATGGGGGCTCATCTATGGGGCTGTTCCACCTATTCAGTGATGCTGTCCACCATAGGTTCCACCTGTGAGCAATGATGGTGTCATTGCTTGTTGCTCCCTCACAGCAACCTGTCCTTAGCACCCAGGAAAGAGATGTGACTGCGTTCATGGTGCAAGGAGACCAGATGTGCTAGGTGCACTCCACTCACCCCTTCTCAATGAGCTCGTGCCGCACATCCTGGTAGGGATCTGCACTTGGTGTGGCCCAGCAATCCTCAACACTCAGCAGGAAGTACTTGAGCTGGTGCTGTCCTTCTATCTTCAGCAGCACATAGAGTGTGTCTGTGACGGGGATGGCTGCAGTCGGCAGCTGATAGGGCTGGAGGTAGGAGGGGGTCTTGTACAGTCTCATGCTGACATTGAAGTGTCCTTCTCTGACCACGAACTGCACCAGCCTAAGAGGAGAGGAGGAGAGCTCATGAGCAGAACGAGAAGGCAGGAAGGATTCAGTGCAAGTCAGGTCACTGGCGCAGGTGCACAGATACTGGATGTGCCTCTGCTCCCAGGTGGAGCCTTGTGAGAGCTGGGCCCCGAGCTGCCTCCTGGCTGGTACATCTGCACTGTATGTGGACAGAAGCAAGGAGCTCCAGGGCTTCCCACTGACTGGCTGGCCATTGAGGACTATGAGAAAGACAACCCAGGGGGTCCTAACCTCCACCTCCACAGGGGTCTGGTGGGGGCATCTTCCAGTTCCCACCCTTTATTTTTTGGATAGTTGGTTTTAAGCAGTGAGGATAGGGGAAAAGATTGTGTATGCTCCTCTGGCTCTGTCCCAGGCCAAAACCTCGTGTTGAAAACCATGTTGGGAAGAGAAAGGGAGGCACCCTGATATGGCATTGCTGTCAGAGCTCTCTAGTAGCTCCCCAGCGCCTTTGCAGATCATCTCACTGAAGGCATCTATTTTTCTGCAAGCTCAAAGATACCATGTCAGCAGCAAGGTGAAGCGGGACTACTCACTTGTTAACAGCAGTGAGAGCGAAGGGCAGTTTCACCACATGCTCGTAGGCATAGACGCAGGAGAAATGCACCTCCAGCTGAAAACTCCGGGAGATCACACCCCCGTGCACTTCCTGCTCTGACTCAATGACGTTGGAGTATGACACATGGGAGCTGTTTTGCTGGAATGACATAGATATCAAGTCTCCAGACCATGTCTAAGTCCATACACAGAGCTCCAAGCTCTGGTTCAGATGGTGCAACTCAGCTACAGCTGCTCCAGGCCTCCTGGATATCTGCAGGGGCTTTTGCTCAAGCCCTGTGTCCAGGGGCTACTGGCAATCATCACTGGAGGAGGCAGGAGTCAGCATAGTGACCACAGGTGAGGGCCCTCCTGTGTAATGCAGAGCTGGAGCACTGGTTCCTCTGCACCCTCCCTGACCCATGAATCAAGTGAGGGATCAAGGGGCTATAGCCAGGGCTGCAGAGCTCAGAGGATACTGGCAGAAAGTTGAGGGCTGTTATCAGCTAGCAAAGAGCACACAGAGACTTCCATGCTCTGCTGAATAAGACAAGATGTGCTGCCAGCAGGGGTTTGGTGGAGGCAGAAGAGCTTTCTGACAGGTCCCAGGGAAGAACCCAGGAACAACCTGCCGCCTCAGCCCCCAGCCTTCCAAGGGGAACGAGAACTTTACAGCACCCAGATAAAAAGGAAAAGCCTCTGGGGCTTTCCCTTGCTGTCCCCACTCAGCATGTCTGCTCCTCTCATGGCTTCAGAGCTATGCGCAGAGGCTCTCCTGGATCCTCACCTGAATTATTGATCCACAGGCAGTGTGGTTTTCACCTGTGAGAGTGGCTGCAAAAAACCGCTCACCCACTTCTTCCCTTTCTGAGACCTTGCATGCCTGGTTCTTCAAGTGGACAAGCTCCTGAGGGATTTTCAAGAGTTCAAACACCTCCTTCCTCACCATCATCTTCATGTGCTCTTCCTCGCAGGCCAGCTTGAGTACCACATCTGGGGGAAAAAGCCATCTGCAATAGCAATAAGGAAGAAGCCTGAAGGAGCCCTAGGTCAGCTACAGGATGGCACGGTCCCACTGAGCTCAACAGACCCTTGTTGGAGGCTGCTGGTAGGGCTCTTCAGAGACACTGGGCAAAAGACAAACCTTGGGAACAAGCAGAAGTTAGCGTGGGTCTGTCATTTTTTACTGGTTGCCTAAGACCTGCACAAGCCCATGGCCGCCACTACTCTGAACTGACACAGTCCTTAGGCTCAAGACATCAAAGGCAGATGTTGTGGGTCTGGCCCCTTTTGAGGGCTGTCTACAGAATCACTGCAGTCTGCCAAGGGCACCAGACAGGGACAGTAATCCTCTCTTTCAGATGAAGAAGACACAGTTTTTGGCCAGTCTCTTGAAGGAGCCTTCACTGTAGCTGTGCTGGAGTGCGTGTGGTTGTGCCAAGACTGCGAGGCAACTGTGCTCTGCAGCATGCCCTGCTGCCCTGACACAGCTCCACCACATCATGGCTTCTTGACAGCCGAGGTTTCCTTCTTAAGGGAATTAAGACATATGAGGAGGAAGGAAATGGCCTGGACTGGGTCTTGTACCAACGTGTAGTGAGGATGTGGTGGTGGGGAATGTACCTGAACCAGGAGCTGGGACATGCTCCTAGAGCCTGTGGTGGAGAGCAGTGGTAAGTAACATCAGTGCACCGTGCCCACCGCCCTTCCCTTTGGTGCCCGTGGACAGACTGGGCTGACCAGCATCCCCAGCTCTACCTTGGCAGAACATCCCTGTGAAGCCTGGTTTGCAGCTGCAAACTGGTCTGTCCTCCATCACCTGGCAGGCCCCCTGGTGCTGGCACGGATTTGGCAGGCAAGCGTCCAGGCTCCTCTTGAGATGGAGGGCAACCCCTTGCCTCGGGCCACGAGGGCTCGCCAGCTCACCTGCACCAAAGGAAAGGTGAATAAGCTGAAACACAGCAAGAATATCTCCCCTACAAGAGATGCAAGAGTGAACTTGCCCCATGGTTTGAAGCCCTGCACAGCTCTCAAGGACTGGGATCTTGCCTAAAGCCAGAGCAGGCACATCTAAGGAAGACCCTGCCATCTCTGCTTGCCTGGGAGGATGTCACTGAGAGCCTGGGAGACCTCCTCAGCATGGCCGTAATCTGGATCAGAGATATAGAGCCTGCCACCAGCTAGCAAGGAGAGTGGTGGCATGTCACAGCACCTCGGCCCTCTCCACGGTTTATATGCCGTACATGGCTGGGACAAAGAGCCTGTGGTTTCTGCCTATTTGGCCAGCTCTTGCACCCCAGTTCCTCCCCCCACCCCCAAGCCCTGCTCTGTGGTGCTCCCTTAGCAGCATTCAGCAGTGCCCTGAATGAGGAACCTGGACACAGATCAGGTGAGGGTTTGACCTCTCCTTTCCATACTACCTGTCTGTAACCCAGCACGGACAGTGTACAGGGACACTCACTCTTGTTGCCTTTGCAGCCAGCCAGGCAGAGGGCAGAGACCAGCAGCAAACATCTCACAGTCCTTTCCTGTAAAAACAAGCAGGCTCTGGGTAACTCAGGTTTTTAGCACGCTCGCTGGAGATGTTTGCAGTCATTCAGAAAGATCCAACCCTCAAGCATGGGTGAGATAATTTCTATACTGTTTTTCCTCCAAAAACTCTAGGTTCAACGGCACAAAGTCATTTCCTATCCCAAAGGGCCAGATCGGCCACGCCTCCCCCCTGCAGGCTAACACAAGGGTCAAATTTAGGTAGCTATTCCAGAAAAAGGGGGTGGGAGAAACCAGACCTTGGACCTGCAGGGATGTGCTGACAGTGATAAAGCCACATTTCAGTAAGAACAGGCACTTTGAGTAAAAACTGCACCGCAGAAACATCAGTCCAGGCTCCCTGAAGAGGAAAGGAGTTTCTCTCTTCCATCTTCCCACTCTTTTGAAGAGTTAGGATTTGAAAAAGGATCCTTGCTTTTCCAGTAACCCATATCCATAACAAGGAGACAACAGGAAAAAAACCAACCCAAAGCCTTCAACACAACTAAAATTAATGCCACAAAGCCACAGATTGAGTCGATCTCCCCTGTTGGTACAGATAATGGATTTCTGCCACCCCTCTGCCCTGCAGGTGCACTGACAGCGGGGCAAAGCCAATGCCAAAAGCCCCGCTCTGATCTGGCAGCACGTCGTGTACCCCCTCCACCCAACCCCGAGCAGCTGCAACCACCAGACCTCTGGACAAGGAGGGTTTATTCCCTGCTCTGCTCCTCATTCGCTGCAGCAGTCCTGAGAGATCCCACCAGCATTAAGATCTCACCTTGTTCTCATCCCACTTACCATCTCCAGGCCACTCTATGCTCCTCCACCCACCGTTGCCCTGGGTCACTCTTGTGCTCGCCACCGTGTGCCTTATATTGCCTTCTGGCAGCTCATCCTTCTCCCCCACACAAACGTGCTGCCCCCGCGATTGCACAAGATCCACTTTAGCATCCTTCTGCAGCGGCTGGGGAGGAAAGGACTCTGCGAAAGTCCATCCTCCAGCACGGACGGCCCTTCTGATTAGCTGACAGCTCATGAACGCTGACCCAATTCATGGCCCTGATGGGATCCCAAACAGGGGGAGTATCTGCAAAATCCCTGGGGAATCTGGGGTTTTGGGCATCCAACTGTTTTTGTGGTACCTGCTTTTGACGCAGCAATAACAGCAGATACCACAGTAGCACATGTGAAGGCCAGATAACTGTGTGTACTAGATACACGCAGTTTTGCAACCACAATGTACATTTGCTTCGGCTGTTTTTTTAAAGACTTCTGACATTTAAGATCTGGTCAGAAGTACTAGTGAGAGATGGAGGGATGAGGGCTTGGTCTTACCAGCTTTGCTTGGGAAACAGTAACCAGCTGTGAATAGCAGTAATCACTCAAAGTGATGCTTCTTGATATACATTGACTATACTCCATACATCCTCAGAGCTTTAATTGCTACAGTCACCATAACACAGCAGTAAATGTGAACATCCATCCATCTAGGTTTTTTCCTAACCACAACGAAAACCAGAAAACAAGTATTTAGCACCTGACCCTGCTTACAGCCTAATGAACTACTAATTTAAAAAAAAAAAAAAAAAGCCTCCTGTCATCTCCTGCTGCCAACTTTTGGGTGAGAATGAATATCTGCTTTCCATTATGTGTGTTTTACAAAGCAATTAACTGGGACAGAAGCTTGCACAGACTCACTTAGCGATGCAAAGGCAGTGCAGCAGCCCCCAGGCTTAGAAAGCAACAAAGGAAAAGGATGAGGAGGGCTCTTTGGGTTGTTTTTTTCAAAGAGTGAAGCTCGTGGGTTTAAGAGCCTTGTGATCTCCGAGGGCCTGGTGGCAAAGCGTTCCTGTGGCGGGCAGGCTTTGGCTGCTTCCTCCTCATTTTGCCCCAAAATTCTTCTGGACGGAGGGGGCTGCCACCAGAAACGCGCCCTCTCCCCGGGCGGCAGCGGGCCGGCTGTGGGGAGCTTCCAGCCAGCGGGATGGGCTCCTAAGGAGCCTCGGGGGGCTGCCCGGGGCCTGGGGGTGGCCTGCGGCCTTGGGGAGGGGGGCGGGGGGAGGCTCTGGGAGATGCCGGGGGAGGGCCGGGGGAGGCAGCAGGCCCCAGCCGCGGCCCCAAGCCGCCTGTGCGGCGGCCGTTGCCATGGTGCGCGGGCCCGGCGGAGGCGGTGAGGCCGGGGGAGGCGGCGGCGGAGGGAGAGGGAGGGCAGGGGAGCAGCAGCTGCAGCCTAGCTGGCCTTGAGAACTGTGGGGCTGAAGGGGCGGCGGGGGCGGGAGAGTGTCGGGGTGGTGCGGAGGCCGGGGAGCGGTGCTGGGCCCCGCGACGCCCCCCTCCCGCTGCCCACCCCGTGCAAGGCCTGTGCCTCCCTTCTCGCTGTCTGCTCCTCGCGAGGTCAGCCCGACCGCAGGGAAGGGGAAACAAGCAGCCCCCGACCTCCCTGAGGTGTAAATAAATAATATAAGCGGCCCTCTGCCCTTGGAGGCTGCTGACTCTGCGGCGAAACGTCCCCTTCCCTTCAAGGCCGCTGAGCAGCCGGCCAGGCTCCGTGCAGCCCGCTGGCTCTGGCGTGGGCCACCGGCAGGTGCCCAGCGGCTTTCCAGAGCTGCTTCCCGGCCAGCAGCAGCCCAGGCAGGACGGAGGACGTGGCATTTATGCAAGTACATGAACTGGGGGGACAATGTGGGGATGTGCTGTGCCCTGCCAAGGCAGGCTCCCCCGTTCTGCCATCTGCCCTGCGCTCAAGGGTGTCCAGGAACATGCAGCCACTTATTTACTAAGCCCAACCCAAACTCAAATTCAGTGCTCACCCTTTACTGTCACACTTCTGGCTGCCTCAGCCATGCTCATACACTAAATCACTGTGGCCAGCATGCGAGTGTTTCTGTGTTGCTGTGTATCTGGGTTCCAGGCCTGAATTCACCCTGGTGCGTGCATTTCTGTAGTGCCCCAGAGGAGGCAGAATGGAGGTCCTGGAGGAGAAGGAGGAAGAGGAGCAAACAGAAGGAGAAGAGCTGAAGGCTTTGGAGACAAGTGATAACCTCCAGGATGTGGAGATGAAGGTGTCTATGGAGCAAGTCTGCATCCCAAGTGATGTACCGTAAGTCACGTATGTCTGTCAGTTACTGGGATGAGCAGAGATGGTCCTTTTGGGCTTCATGGGGAGATTGTACATGTGTGGATGGCACGTGTGGTCCCCTTGCACAGCAAAGGGACCTGGTGTGTTTGTCCAAGAGTGGGCACGTGTGAGTAAGATAAGATAACTCACTTCATTGTACATTCATTCCATGCTGTCTCATGACACTATATAAAGATCCCCTGAGCCTCTGTGTATATGTCAGCTTGCCATCACTCCAGAGGAGCTTGGCTATATCAAAATCATGTTGTTGGATATGATCCTCATTTTTGCCCTGGGAAACAGGGAGCCCCTGCCATGTTTTGATAGCTGGTCATCTTGCCCAGATTGCTCCTGGCTTATTACCTGTGTCTGTCTGCCTCCTTCTACCCTGTAAGTGATTTTGACTGGAGCTCCATTGACACATCCCAGTTACCGTCCTCATACAAGACAAATTCCCCGAAGGAAAAGAAGCTGCTGCACATCGCTAACCATTTCCTCCAGCAGTACACTCACCTCTGCCCCGACCGCAAGCCGCTCTTCCTCCACCCAGTCAACGAGTGTGGTGTGGAGGTATGGGGTGGTGTGGGGCTGGGCCATAGCACAGGGGGCACTCAGGTTCCATAGTGTCGAATGCTGGGGAAGGACAGCAGCCCTTCCTGCCCTCCTTTCTGACCAAAGGGAATGGGAACCCATTTGCTGTGCCCACAGCACCCTGAGCAGGCACACAGCACCCTGGGAACACCCCACCTGTCCAAATCCACAAGCATGTTGTACCTCGCACATGGTGGTGGTGCCATGTAGGCTGCAGGCAGCTCGCAGCCCTGCAGCATGATGCTTAGGAAACAGGAAAGACCACAGAAACATAAAGGAAAGTAAAAGAAACACATGAAATAGCTAAAGCTCAGGCTCAGTCACAGATATGGAGTCTGGATCCAGCGTTAGGTCTTATTCTGAACTTCACAGAAGTTACAGGGAAGGAAGTAAATGTGGAAGTTTGTGGTCTGGTTTTGTTTAGGACTGGGCCCAAGCTGCAGAACTGTTGTCTAGTTCTGGACCTGATGCTCCCCAGGCATCTGAAATGGCTACTTTGGACCAGCTTTCCCCAACATTTATTATATGATTAACATGCAAGGCAAAAAATCCTGGAGGATGTAAAAGCTGGAGAGGGCAGTAGCTATTTGTCTTGCTTGAAAACTAAGAGAACAACTGGCTCGCATCTGTAATGTGTCTGAGATGAGCTTCAAGGTTTAGCCACAGACAAATAGATGGCCTTTCAACCCCATGCAGTTTCTGTCTCGGAACAGATGAGGAGCATTACTGATGCTGTTGATATGCTCTAGGGAGGTCCTGAATGTGAGCTGCAACATCCAGGGGCAGTCTGAAGGTGGCTTTGGAGAGGACACTCTGCCAGGCATCTCTTGGCTAACCAAAGTCCTCTTGTGGCCCTACAGAAGTTTGTGAGCACAACAATAAGGCCAACACTGCTGCCTTATACAGAGCTGTACCACTGGGATGGCTGTGCCAGCTTCGTCTCCGATTACCTCACCATGGAGCCCCTCAAGTCTCCTATCACACCGGTAAGAAAGGGGCTGCAGTCCCATCAGAAACATAATGGAGGTGACAGAAGGGCCTCTCAGCAGTACACAATGTGGAAACCCCAGTGGCTGGGATTACAAAGGTCTTTGACTCCTACATCATCCCCTCATTACTTAGGCAACCCCCCAGTTTTCCCAGGCCCTGTGTGCTCTGGACTGACCCGTAATCCCAGTACATGTACGGTGTTGTACCTGTCAAGCAATTAAGCACCATTTCTACAAGATTGGGCCTGACCCCAAATGTCACCCCATATGACCAGCTGGTCTGCTGTGGGTTGCAACGGCTGACAAGCTTCCCCTCTAAAGGCCAAGATGCCTTGGAACAAAGGAGCATATAAAGCCCAGGGGATGATGCTTGACCTCAGTGACCCATTCCTAGGGGCTTTAGACATTTCTATCCCAATTTTCAGGATATTTTGGGGTGGCTGAAGGGAGATTTCTAGACTGACAAGAAGGGGTGATGCCAGAGTTTGGGCAAGTTCTTGGCTGGTGTGAATCAGCTAAGGCAAGGGGAGCACACTCTGCTAGCAAAGACTGCTGATGCCCTGCAGAGTGCCCCAAACATTCTCCACCAGCTTCATGCTGGCCAAGCATGTCTCAGGAGTTCCAGGGTCTCAAGAGGAACTCTGGCACTTTGCGACCACAGAGTCTGTCTCTCCATTTAGCAGACAGAGACTGCCTTGATCACCTAAGGTGATGTCTGAGATCTGGGAGCAGATTATGTAGAAACTCTCTATATGCAGTATGTGCATATTGATCCCTTTGCTTGCTCACTGGTGAGGGCCAGAAGGGAATATGTTCCCTCCTTTGAACTATAATTTAGCTTATGTGTCTTTTGCTTTGAAATACTGCAGGCAGACCAGCTAGAGACGGAGGTAAGCCCCACTCCAGAGTTGTGGTTAGTGTTAGGTTTTCAGCAATTTGATGAGCTTTCCTGCCCATCTCTCCCTATGGTTAAATTTCTCACCAGATTTGGTGTCAGAATTTCCCCACATCACTTTGGAGGGGACTTTTTGTGTCTGTGGCTTGTATAGGAATTTTATGTAACAGATTCCCTATGGGTGCAGAGCCCAGGGACATGGGCAATGTCCTCTCTCTCTCTCTCTCTCTCTCTGCCTGGTGCATGTTTCAGCTTCACAAGACAAACACTGTGAACATGCATCTCTCTCTTTCAAGCCTAGTTCGCTCTATTCCCCAACCACCATCCTGAAATACCAGAAAGGGAACTGCTTTGACTTCAGCGTGCTGCTGTGCTCCATGCTAATCGGGGCTGGGTATGATGCCTACTGTGTGCACGGGTATGCCACCCACGAGATATGCAGCCTGGATGAGACTCTGAAGCTGTGCCCACTGCTCAGGAAGCCACAGGAGGTAAGACGTACAGTGAGTGGGCAGGGAGAAGCCCCACATGCATGCTCAGCCTGTTCATTTCCAGTGAGCTCCAGAGTTGAGCTAGGGGGAACAGCTTCAGGTCTAGGTTTCAGTCTGTACCAAGCAGGGGCCTCACCAAAGGGATCTTTTGAGTGATTTTCCACAGTTCCTTAAGAGGCCTCTTTGGCTTCACTGTATTCCTGCTCACCGGGTCCAATACTGCAAACTGCCAAGGGCTGGAAACTGGGAGGTACCTGTAAGCCACACATTTTCTCCCTTCTCTTGATCTCTGCTGGGTTTCAAATACCCTGCTTTTGTGGAGGCAGGTACCAAAAGAGGGGATGAAGAAGAAGTCCAACAAGTATAGAGTTAAGCCCCCACCAGACCTGCAGAGCAAGTTTGAACTTCAGCAGGAGGCCAAGAAGGCAGCAGAAACTGAAGCTGCTCAAAAGAACAAGGAAAGAGAAGAGAAGGTCACGGTGAGTTAGTGAGGTCCACCTCACTGTAAACTCCGGGAGCAAGAGCTGAGACACGGGTAATGGCTGACCAAAGAAAGGAGGTCACCACCCTCTGCCATGAAGTATGACACAACCCTAATCATGGCCATGATCACTTGGCCTCTGGGAACACAGTGTGTGCTGGCACAGGAATATGTATTGGGTATGTACTACCTCACTCTTCTGAAGAGTGTTAAGGGCCTGGAGATCTTTAGAAATGGGCAGAGGAGAGAATAAGATTGCCACCGGGTTGGACTAAAGAGGCAATAAAATGGCAATAATTACTGCTCTGTCCTCTGTGCTACAGGAAGTGGAAAAGCCCAAGCGTGACCCTTTGTATGGCTTACGGGTGCACGCATGGGTTTTGGTTCTGTCTGGGAAGAGGGAGGTTCCTGAGACCTTCTTCATCAACCCCTTCACGGGAAACAGCCACAGCACCATGGATGAGCACTTCCTTGGGATTGAGAGTGTCTGGAACCACAGGAACTACTGGGTGAACATGCAGGACTGCTGGAACGGCTGCAAGGTAACAAGCCCTTAAGCATCCTGTGCCTGGGAGGGACAGTTGGGCTAACCTGAGTCCTGGGGAAGTCCAAGATCAGCAGTGATCCCAGTTGCCACTTACCATTCCCTGTGTTAGCTCTGGTGATGTTGCTCAGATTACATAGACTCTGGAACTGCTCCAGGACATCCTAGACCCTGAGCTAGCAAATTAAACCCCTGCAGTGCTAGAATATCAGCTTTTAAGGCTGGCTGAATGCTCATTCTCTCAAACAGCTTTTAAGGCAGAGGGTGTTTTGAGCCTGTCAGGCATGGCTCAAGGCAGGAAAGATTTTGATTAGGCTCTTCCCACAACTCAGCTACTCCCCAGCTGATACAAAGTCAGGGAGGCAAGGATCTGAGTTAGAGCAACTTGACATTGGGGCCATGCATGGCCCAAGGAAGTATGCAGAAGCATTTCCAGCAACTTCTTCTCATCTGCGGCAGAAGCACCATGAGGAAAGGGGTCTGCAGCCCTCTAGGCGCAGGGGCAGTCTTTGGGGTCCCACCAACCAGCCAAGGGTCTGACAAGACCACCTCAGTGACATCCAGGGTCTGTCTAGAATCCTTTAACTCTCTGACACCCAGGCAGGTCCAGAGCACCTCAAACGTGCAGGAGCAGCATTCAGTTTAGTGTCAGGCCCTTGAGACTGCCCTGTAGTTCAGTGGGTTTCTTCCGTGTGGCCTAGGATCTTGTCTTTGACTTGGGTGACGCTATCCGCTGGGAAATTATGCTTTCAAGAATCAACAAGCCTCTTCAGCTGCTCTCAGATGCTGAGGAGGAAAAGGAATTATCTGACAGAGACACGGATGACATGGTGAGTGACCCAAATGATGGCTCTCATGCAGTGAGGATGCTGTATTGAACTGGTGTGTTTGCAGGCCTGCCTGCCTGCCTGCTGCCCTCTCCAGGTCAGATCACTGTTGCTTTAGCTAGGTTTTGGTTGGCACTTTAGATTCCTTCTCAATCTTGAATAGTTCTGATGCTTTTTGAAGCAGGAGCCCAACTGGTACTTCTGGTGTCCTGAGTGGCTATAGGGATCTCTGTAGGCCTCCAGTGCATTGACCTTTGGGATGAAATAATTTAAAAAAATAAAATCCAAACTGAATTTTTTCTGGACACTCTTTCGCTGCTGGTTGGCACCCTGCTCTCCTGGCTGCTAGGTGGAGTTGCCAACCAAATGTAGAAGTGTACGTACTCTAATATACCAAAAAATGTTGTGTACTGGAAGCAAAAAATGGTATGCTGTCCTGGTGGTGGCAGAATGTAGCATGATAAAGCAGGCATTGTACCAGCACAGCAGGATAGAGGAACACCAATAACAGTACATTCCCTCCTGTTATCTACTCTCCTCAGCCTGTGCCCGTAAACATGAAGCAAAGCGCCCTCCATAGTCTACATAAAACAAGCTCATCATTGGTTTGAATGATGATTGTCACATTCGTCCCCTGTCCAGCATGAGTGTTAGCTGGAAGATCATTTCATCAGGCTTGAGTAGG
Source organism: Astur gentilis (assembly GCF_929443795.1). Taxonomy (NCBI): domain Eukaryota; kingdom Metazoa; phylum Chordata; class Aves; order Accipitriformes; family Accipitridae; genus Astur; species Astur gentilis. Next base: position 9,858,683 of record NC_064886.1, read on the forward strand.
GGTGTACTAGTGAGAGTGGGGGGATGCAATAAAGCTCTCCTTCCACGTGAACTGCAGCGTGCTGTTTGCCTCTGTCCTCAGGCTGTGTGTGACTGACACAGGTCTCGTAACTGCGCTACTGTGTTCCCCAGGACCAGCGCAGCCTTGCACGAGCTGAGCTCTGATTGCTGCACCACATTATCAAGAACCAAAATGCCTCCTGGCACAGTAAGAGAACCTGCCAAAAATGCAAATCTCTGCTTCTGTTTCAGCAGGAAAAGGGGGAAGAAGACATGAGTTTTGACATGCCACCATCGTGGGTAGCCCCAATTCAGATATCTCCCAGAGGTATGTATTCTTCCTTTGCCTTTTGCTTGCCCCCCAGCTAACCTTTTAGTAGATTTGGGACATTTGTTTATCTTACTCAAGAATTCTCCCTTCAGGATGGACAAGGTACAGCAGTGAAGGGCAGTAGATGAAGGCAGCAACAGCTATTCGTTTGAATGCCTGCCCTCAGTGCACTGTCTCATCCTGGGTGGGAGCCCCCCAGCAGACAGACAGACACACACACAGTGTTTTCCTGCCAGCTGAATGATTTTGCCTGGGATGGACTTTCTATTACCACTATGCACAAGGGACTGCCCCTGCATTATTAAATACCTCTTTTGGGAGAGAAAAGAGTTATTATACTATAACATTAAAGCACAACAGGCAGAGTCTGAACAGCTTTACTGGCAGCTGAACGCAATCAATAACTGCACGGTTTCCCTTAGACCATGGTTTTCTCCCTCTTGAATTAATCAATTTTTTTGACACCTCTCTTGCCCACTGCAGAGTTTGAGACCCGCTGTTCCCAGGGGAGGAAGGTGATCCTGTACAAGAAAGCAAAACTGGAGAAATGGGCACCATACCTGAATGGAAATGGGCTGGTGAAACGCCTCACTGTCTACGCAGACTTAGACTGTAAGAGGGATGAGTGAACACACTCGATGCAGTGAACAAACACAGCCTGGGGTGTGCTGATGGGAAGGGGGAGGTGGTCCCCTTTCTGCCAGAGTGTCTCTCGTGCTTTCTTATCCTCCTTTCACATTTGTGGGGGACTTAGCTACCACATCTTCAAATGCTTCATCTCGCTCCCTGTCTGACAAGCCCCAGAACTTCCCAGCATTGTTAGGGGGTTCCTCCAAGAGTTTTAATCTGTTTTACACCCCAGCAGTGAGGCTGTTCAGTGTCGCAGGTCAGCTGCTTGGATTTTCGGTGTCCAGAGAAATGGAAGACTGGTTTGAATTGATCCAACAGTATCATTATTCCCATTGGTCTCGACAGGAGCCATAAAAAGGGGCAGCTACAGACTGTGGATATTTCTGTACTGGAAAGCATTATTCTTCAACAGCTGGTCCAGGAAACTACAGATTCCTAACTGGACATACAGTGTCCTGTCCTCATCGCTCTTGGGTAGTGTAATGCCCCTATCTCATTTCCCTTCCCTCCTGACACTATCATTAAGTATTTGGGATGGAATTTCTCTTGCCTAGCCATAGCCATCCGCCATGCCACCTTCTCTCCCTGAGCTGATTGCTTTAGTTCTTGTTGATGGAGAGGAATAAACCCTCTTAAGGTGTAATTCATCTACTCAAATGTAGACTAGGATTCATCTACAAAATGCCCCTGTGCACAGGGCCAATTCCAGTGACTACATGTTGTCTACTGCAGCTGTATCAGGAGCACAAGGTGCTTGCACAGCCACTGAGAGCTCATCAGATGAATCTTGCCACCTCCAACACAGTGATGTATGGTTGTGAAACGGTTTGTCTCCTGCCAGGTACTGAAGTAGTAGAGGTGAGGGAGTGGTTCAGAAACCGAGAAGACATGTTGGATATGAGAGAAGTGAATAAACAGACACAGCTGACCACAGAATACTTCAGCCCGGGACACCTCCTTGGTCTTAAAGGTATTCTAGCTCATCTGGGCAGCGACTGCAGCTGATGGGACTTATGTGAATCTCTTCTAGCAGTGGCAAAAGTTGGGGGGGCAGCAAACTTCTGGATGAATTGCCTAGATAAATAATGTGGTCTCCAGTGGAGAGTAGAGAATTGGGTTATTGTCTTCCAGTCCTGGACAGTGTTCCCCCTCCAGCATAACGGAAGAAAAATACATACTTATCACATATATAGGGTGATATAATTTACTTTTACTGGTAGACGTGGTAGAGGTAGAAACTTTCTCCTTAGGATTATGTTCAGTCTCTCAGTGTTGTGCAGCTGGGGGAGAGAAAGTCCTGCATCAGATCTGTTGCTAAAGCAGTATTTCACCCCAAGAGGCTGCGCCCATTCCTGGTTTGGGAAGAGCAGGATCCAGGCTCCACTTGCTACTGCCTTATTGTGTAAGGAAGGCAGTGGCCTTGCAAAGCTGTCCTGCCGTCCTCAGGCTGTGGCACATTGATACACAGCAGTGAGGAGATAACATTCCCCTCTTACACTCTTACATACATTTGATTTATTGGTCATTGAAGAAAATGAGACTTTTCTGGACATGCTTGTGTTCACCATATTACGGTTGCTAACTCTGAAAATGTATGTATTCTCTCTTATGTCCTTAGCTCACACATATACGTCACTGGAACCAGAGACTGAACATACAATGGAGTTTTACAACGAGGCGCGAGTCGATGGCCTCCAGAAACGTGTTGAAAATGATACCAAGATGACGGAGTACTTTGTGGGGCGGGATGACTTCCTGCATGTTCGGCACATGGAGTTTGGCAAAAGAGGAAAGAAAATACACTTGGCTAGCACTAGAACTGACATTAACTCCCGGCCTATAGTGGTATGGCCAAAGCAGGAACAGAAAAATATCTGTCACTGTGATATTTATACTATGCAAAACATACTGCCTAGGGCTTTAGGTTCATTTTCAGTGGGCACAGCCAAGGCAAATCTCCAGATGGGATGTCCAAGCCTTGTTCAGCTGCTGTGTCTCACAGTTGCTTGCCTGACAGAGAGCTACAGTGTGACCAGTTGTCACAAACTGCATTGAGCAGCTACAATGAAACTAGGAAACCAAGACTTAGAAAATGCATGTCAGAGGAAAGAAAAAAAAGCTTGACTATGATTTTGGAATGAAATTTTTACAAGACTCAAAACTAGTCAAATGGTTTAATGATGAAGTGTCCTATCACTGATTTGTTACAAGCAGGTAATCTACCTCTTCCTCTAGTCAGGACTGATTTGCAGAACAGAAGAGGGAGGAAATACGACATCTGGCAGTATGGCTCAGATGATTCACCTGCCAAGACAGAGCCATGCAGTGGCCTGCCTTTGGACCAGCACCCAACATGCTCCTTTTTCCTTCCCTATATTGAGGAATATGGGAAACTCTTGTGCTCCAAAATACCTTGCTTCCTGCAGTTCCCTTGGGCAGGGATGCATCCCAAGCTAACTTTTGAGCTTGGAGAGCATACTCAGCTCCACAAATAGGACACCTCTGTATTGCTTCATGCAGCTTTGTACTTTTTTTCTCAGGCAGAGGAAAGAACAGTAGGACCATGGGCCAAGAGATGCCATTGTATTCCAGGCAGAAAAGCCCAATTTTAACCTTGGGTTTTGACCCAACTATGCAAATCTTGCCAGTTTTATGTTGTCTAACCTGCTTCCATCTCTTTTTTTTTTTTTCCCCCACTCCCATTAGCAAATCAAGGAGTGTTTTCACAGAAACCTAGAAAAGCCTGCTGATGAAGATGTAGCAGAACGTATCTTTCTGATCACAGAGGAGACAATCCATCTGACATACCACCTCAAGGATAAATACATTACTGCCTCAAAGAAGGATTTCTTCAAAGCAGCAGACAGGGATAGGAAAGGAAATGAAATCATCATGACCCCAGAAATGTGCATCACATACCAGGTATGGAGAAAAACTACTTATATCTTGAAGTTTTTCTAGATCACAAGACACAAAGGGAAGGTGAAATGTCAGTGGAAGAACCACAAGCATGACATATTCCATGCTGTCCCTCTGCTCCATTTGCATCCCTCCCTCACAGACAGCCTCCAAGGCTGACAATGCGAATGCCCCTGGAGATGCACTGCCATGCTGGAAGTGACTGGGCATGCAGGACATAGTGTAGCATGAAAGGCTTGCTCTGGCTGTGCCTGAGGTCATCTTCCCAGACTTGGTCATCAGGCAATGTAGACGCAGCCACTGGGATCCTGCAAGATGCTCGTTCAGTAGTTGTTGGGCTCAGTCCTGTGGATTCATGGCAGGGAAGCTGAAATTTCCTCTGCTATTCTCTCTTGAAGAAGAGGCTACAGCAGAAAAGCAGGAGCAGACATCCTGGGTTCTAGCTCCAATTCTGCCGTGGACTTCTTGGGTCACATCATTGCTTAAATCTCCCAGAGCTTGCCCTGCAGACTCAGAGCAAGATGCTGAGGCTTATTGCATTGCTGATAGATAGATAGCCTTAAATAAAAGATGTTCCCAAAAAAAGTGGAGTGCTGTCATTAAGCCAAATTCTCTCATTCGGGGCTCAGGGTCACTCCACTAACATCATTGATGTGAGCTTGTAACCAGGGGCAAAAGTCTGCCAGTAAATTCTGCAGTGATGCTGCACGATTACACTTAGGAAAATCAAAAAGAGATTGCAAATACAGGATTATTTAATGTTATGCACATTTTTTTAAAGTTTCTATTTCCCATTGGGGAGAATACACAGAACACAATTGCTGGAGTGCCATCCTTTCATCTCTAACCCTGCAAAACCAGTTCCAACCATGTAACAGCGGCATCAGCAAAGTGTGAAATGTGCCATCTGGCTCACATTACTGATGGATTCAAAATCAAAATGAAGTCTAATAAACTGTTGACCATGGATTAGATGTTTCAGTGACGGAAATCAGTGTCACTATTGACTATAGCAGAATTGTGCCAGTTTCTGTTAGCAGAGTACCTGGTCCGTGCACCCAGAGCAAGCTACTGTCTTTCACTAGCTTCTCTGCTTCCAGGCGGGGTCCTCTGAAAAAGACAAGAAGCTGCTCCATCTGTACAAAGCATTGCAGCAGCTAACAGAGGAAGAGAAACAGCTGAAGCAACAAGTCCGGCAATCTGAAGCAGAGGTAACAGGGAGGTGTCCACACTGTGTCAAAGTTGGTCAGGCATGGAACCAGTTTCAGCTGACTGGTTGCCAAAGCATCCTCAGCATAAACTGTGATAACAATAAAACTCTAGTGTCACAAAGCTGGTCTCCATGCTGAATGATCAAGCTTGCAACTCAGCCGTTGTTCTTACTCTTCATTCTCTGGGGGGAAGACAGTTTTGGAGAGCAAATGACAGCATATGAATTGGGGCATCTGGAAACATGTCCGCCTTTTGCCTGGGAATGAGACCAAAAAGAAAGGATATTGTATGTAATGTTGTATCTAGTTGCTAGGCATTTCCAGGAAGTCCCATCTGAAATACTGAAGTGACTTTTTGTGGGAGCAACTGTAGGGAAATACTTCATAAAATACATTGCTTGTACTGCTAATCACACTGTGACTGGTGTAACAAATCCATGTTCTTAGAAGTCTTTGTAATTACCTCATGATAAATCCAACCATTCAGCAGATGGAGACAAAGCTATTGGATTTTATTATTTTTTTAATGTTTTTGTGAGGAAGAGGAACCCCTGAAGGAGCTGGAGAGGGAATACTCAACTATATTAGCCCAGAATATTAGTAGTAATTAAGAACAAGATTGCAAAAGTCCATTTTTTTTTCCAGAAATTTGAAGCTAGTTCACTGTGACCTCATGAACTACCTTGCCAAATTTCTCAGTCTTGATGTATCAATGGACAAAATATTCACATTGCTTGTGCTGTATATCCAGTTAAGACAAACAATAAGCCAAAGCTATCGGTGCAATTTCAAAAGTAGTGGCAAGACTGTGACTCCAGAAGAGCTTTCCTAACAGATAATATAAATAATTGTGTTAAAGAATTTGATACAGAACAGCAGTCTTAAAATAAGACTGCTATCAGCTTGATGTGTCAGCAGGATATCAACATATTTGTATAGATCTTCTATATTTAACCTTAAGCTACGGTTCTTGTATGCAGTATCTGCTCTGTTAGCAGGTCAAGCATGTAAAAGTACTGTCATTTTGTGGGAAAGCTGAGGGGTCTTTCTTCTGATTTTTTTGGAAGGTGTTAAATATTTTGAAGATCCGTGAGAATGAAGAAACTGATGTTAAATTGACAGTTTCAATTTATAATACAGAGAGGAATGAAAAGAGAAGACAACAGTATGAAGCCATGGTAGGTAGACTTCATTAATCTAGTATTTATTACATGTACACAAAGAAATCCAGAGTAAGCTTCTTCTCTCTGAGGAATTATCTCTGAAGAGCTTTAGTATCATTAAAATATACTGGGCCAAATTCCTAGCAGGTGTAAGTCAGCACAGCTTCAGTTGACTTCCCATGAAAATATAACATGATCATGCTATGACCTTCTGACTTTCTGGAAAAACTCACATCACAAAGAAAGATTATTGTTTTATTTTGTTTAGTTAATAAAGAAAATAATTAACAAGGATTAGTTGATAATAGGGATTATGGGGGGAGTATGATAATGGATTCCAAGCTGCATCTTTCTAGCCAGGGCTTATTTTGTTAGGCAAATATGCACTTCTTTGTGTGATATGCATCAGTTGTTTTCTTGGTTTTCATTATTACTTGCAAAACCAATTTTGTTCCAGGATCTCTGTTGAGGAATTAATACCTTATGAATGTTCTGGACAAATAAAAAAAAGATTCAAGAATAATTACTTGCAATTTTTCAAGATCTCCAAGATGCTTCCTGTAAATGGTTTTTAGACACAGCTTTCCTGCATGGAGAGGTTATAAAAGGTGATATTAGGTTTTACATGCCAAACTTCTGGCGTGAAACACAAGCAGGAGCAAAGATGCGAGAACCAGCTATTTGCCAGCCTACAAGCTGGTATCACTCGAAATACCCCATCTTAATCTCTTTCTGTCCAAATACAAATGCATTTTATAGAGCCCTTCTTGCACCTCAGTGGATAACATGTTTTGTGTAAGAGGCATCTCTACAATCAAGGAAATCAGGAGAAATGTTAAAAAGTACAATAGAAAATAAATTACAGAATAAAAACCACATTAGGAAAGTGTTGGTATGCAAAGCTAATGCAAAGCAGTAGTTTTGATTAAACTATAGGAAAAAGAAACATTATTTCCTCTCGGGGGTAGGGAGTGGAGGAGTTTTGGCCTTTGCTTTTGTTTTGCTTTATCACAGGGTGTTTGGGGAAGCAGGTAAATGGGACCATGACTCTCTCTGTCCTTTCCCCTCCAGAAGAACACAATGGAGGATGAGCTTCTGGGACAAGAGGAACAGGATCTGGATTACTTGGCACCTTTCCTTATTCAAATTGGCCACAGAAAGAAAATGACCAAGGGGCAGGCCCTTCGTGTCAGAGATGACTGCCTGACTGATTTGAAGCATCGTCTCATTGATAAAGCTAACATCATCCAGGCTCGCTTTGAAAAGGTATTCCCAGCCTTGCTCCAGGATGTGCATGTTACTGGAGTCTCTTCTGCACTGACGGGAGGTTAACACACATCTCATTGTGACAGCAGGCAAGAAACAAACCTCCTTTGATTACTTAGAGAGCCATAAACATGCCTGTATGGTTTGTTTTTTTGTCATTAGTGTGTGAAGATCAAAGAACAAAATAGCTCCAGGGTAAAGTTTAGTCCCTATCTCAATCAGAGCTGATTTGATTCTCCAGTGCTTCTTGAGTACAGTGAGGCAACACGTTCAGGTTTTGCTGCCTCTCTCTCTTCCACATATTTTGATTCCCCTTGTTTTCTTGTTCTGTGAGACCTCATCTCAAACTTATTGCCTCCTATGAAAATAAACCAGCTCCGATTTGTGGTTTCCTTCCTCTTGGCTCCCTGAACTTTCAGTTGCACTTTTGCGTGCCTTTGTTCCTCACTCTCCCTGACTTCTATTTGCTCGCTCCCCTCACAGGCAGTGGAAGAGCTGCAGAAGAAGGACCAGTGGTTTCAGGAAAATCACAATCAGCTCAGCGCAGAGGAGGAGGATGACTTCCTCACCTGTTGCTCTGAAATTGCGTTTCGTATCCACATTTTAGCACTGAGACTCAACAGGTATTGGGAATGACTGCCTAAGTAGCGTCCAGGGGTGGTCTATAAGTAAGCCCCCCGGGAACTTGGCACAGAAGCTATTTTGTAAAATACTCTACTTGATATCCTGCTGCAGTTTTCCTCTGATATCCCCCTTCTTGTTCTAGGGAAAAGCAGACAGCGCCGCAGAAATACCTTGCTCTTGAAGAGAAACTGCGCAAGGATCCTCGCCTAGCTGAGTACCTTGGACATGCCTGATTTCTTTATTCCTTTGCACCAGACACTGGAAATCGGTGCTGAAGCCTGTTAGAAGCAGCCTGAAAAAAACATGGAAAGGTTTTCCTATTTGCCTGCAGTAAATCTTTCATTATCATCAGATTCATGGAGATTTTAATGAACTTGTAGCATTCCACTCTCTTTCTTTTCCCTCTTTTGTTTTAAGGCCTATCTACAATTACATCAATTGTCCTCTTACACAATTTCCTCACGTTTAAAACTGAAGTCTGAATGAGACCTTAGCTTTAAGGTCTGCCTCTGAAGTTGCTACAAATTATGCATGCTGTATTGCAGGGCTTTTCTTCCCCAAACCTGCTCCCTAGCTGACATTAGGAGCAGGATTATTTGGGAATACTGATTCTTTTCCAACATAATAATATTTTAATAAATTTGTAATTTAGTTTTATAAGTAGCACAAGCAAAGCTTTTGAACTTGTGAGTTCACAACAAATACAAGAATTCTTTGACCTCATTTAGAGCTCTCTAGTAACTGCAAAACCCAGCAAAGACTAATACTCAAGTTGACAAACTCTGGATTTTAACATCTTTATTTTTCTCTTTGAATGTCTCCACTCACTATTCACAAATATTGGCGGACAGGGTAAAAAGTCAAGAGGAATCCAAAAAGCATTCCAAATCCAAGAAATTTTAGGTAATCAAGTGTTTTGGTTAATAAGTATTGCCTGAGATCCACAAATGGAAGTCAGCATGTGTGTGCCATGTATTGGTATTTATGCAAGTCCCTGAACCTGCTAGGAAACAATTTCTGATGTTACCTATAGTACATTAGGCACCGTGGATACTTAAGTGATTCTACCTACAGTGCCCAACAGCTACAGTCTTCATGGAACAACTCTAATGATCACTCTCGATGAAGACTATACTGATTGCAGCTGGGGAAGGGCAGAAATGTATTTTGCTGTGATAGAGCAGAATAAGGGACATTACCCCTGAAACACAGCATGAACAAGAGCAAATTAAACTTGTTTTATGGTAGCTGTCTACTTTAAATGAAATAGATATACTAAAGGGCTTTTGCAGAGAAATGCCCCCCCCCCCGTCTATTTTATTGCAACAAAGCTATTTTCTCTTGTGTTGTTTCTGTTACATACCATTACCTTATTATGCCTAATCTGAATATCCTAGATTATTAAAATATACCAAATTACCCTTATAGAGAGCCCATTAATTTAGGTGCCGCTTGAAGGATACACTCCATTTTGGGCTCAGAAATAGAACAGAGAATTCAGCATCTTCCTGTGGGAGACAGTTGCAGTGTTTGACACCTACTGCTGCAAATCCCTGGGTCTGCCCAGGCCTCCTAGCTCCCAGTTTTGGAGCTCTGAGATGTTTCACAACAGCACATTGTGTTCCAAGCTGTTGGACCACAGCAGCAGCTGCGTATTTCACACTGTTTCTGACGGCTCTGTATCCCTCTATCAATGCTTGGCTAATGTGGTGACCTAGTACAGATAGAAACAAGCCAGGAAAGGGGAAAGCTCAGAAACAGCTCACTCTGAGATAAAGAGGTATTCAGATAAGAACACGCTAGCGAAAAGGAACATCAGGAATTTCAAGAACTAGCCAAAACAATTTCCAAATCACAAGGACTGTGAACTGCTTAAGGCCTAGGGAGCCGGGGAGAAAGGAAACCCTAAGATCTCTGAATAGAAAGAAAAAAAGGAGCAAGCCAGCCTGTGGATATGAACTCCTCAGTGTTAGTTCAATATCAGAAAAGACACCAGAACAAATTAATTTAAAAATCCTTTTACAGGCACTAGGGACATAGCAGCTGCCAAAAAAAAAAAAAAAAAAATCAGTTAATACCTATTATCAAGGACTAGCATCAAACTAATTTGATTTCCTCTTTTGATGGAATAATTGGCTTCAGAAAGAGGGAGGAAAAGTGCAGAAGAGGCATGACTCCACCTCAGCCAGGGTGTGAGAGCGCCCAGCACGGCTCCCCTGGGAGGAAAACCGACCCGTGGCCCCGGTGGGCCTGACTCGCCGGGGGGTAGCAAGAGTCAGAGGACCTGGTGCCGGCGTTGCCTGGCAAAAAGATACAGATAAGCGGGGAGGGGGGGACGGGGCGGGAGCCCCGCTCCCGCCAGGGCTGCGTCCGTGACACCCGGCGAGGGCAATCGCCTCCTGAAGATACACCGGCCACAGCCCGGGGCGCAAGCGCCTCTCGGCCGCCCCCACGGAAGCTCCAGGCTAAACGGCCACTGCAGCCCCCGCACCGGCCGACAAGCGGCAGCACCCGGCGCCGCTCTCCGACACCGCCCCTCAGGGCGGCCCAGCTCCGCCCCGCAGCGCCGCAAAATGGCGGCCCCGCGGCTGCCGCGCACTGCCCTCCTTATTGGCCGTGCTTGAAAGGCTCCGCCAAGAAGCTGCGTTGCCAATGGCCGGCCGCTCTACGGTCGCTAAGGCAACCGCCCCTCCCTCAGTTCTTATTGGCCGAGCGGCATGCAGAAACCCGGTAACCGCCCTGTTCGGCGCGGCGGGGCTCAGCGACGTCGGGGATTGGCGGCGGGCAGCGGCCCTGATTGGCGGCGGCCGGGCGGAGGCGGGGCGCGGCCGAGGTTTGTTGTGAGGGGCCGGTTGTCAGGTGGCGGCGCCGCCGCCGGGCTTGGGGGGGGAGGGGGGTCGGAGCCGACGCCGGTAGAGCCGGGGCGGCCGGGCGGGCCCCGCCGAGCGCCGCCACCAACGTCCAAGCGTTCCCCCCCCTCCCCGGCAGCTTCGGGCGCCGCCCGCTGCTCCTCATCACCCGCTGAGGCTGCGGCGGCCCGAGGAGCGCTTTCCCGCCCGCCCCCGCCCCCCCCCCCGTCCCGGTACCGCCCGCGGGGCTCCCCGCTGGCCCGTCGCTACCGTGATGGTCATCAGCGGTGAGGCCTCGCCCCGCGCTGCTGCCGGGCCGGGCGGCGGGCTGGGCCGCTGGGCCCCCGCCCGCCGCCGCCGCCGCCTTGCGCGGCCTTCCCCGGCCTTCCCCGCTCCTCGGCCCAGGGTGACGGGGCCCTCGCCGTAACCCCGGTCGGCGGTTCGTTTATTTTTTTTGCTTTTTTGCCTCCAGGGCGGCCGGGGAAGCTCGTGTGGATGGCCCGGCGGCGGTAGGACGCGCCGGCGGAGAGGCGGCCCAGGCAGGGCCGGGCGGCGGAGCCTCGCCGGGAGGAGGAAGGCGCTTCTGCCCTGCCCGTCGGAGAGACGCCGCGCGGAGTGAGACATGGCTGTGGCCGTCACCACTAAGACGGCGTGGAAGCTGCGTGAGTGTCGCCGTGCTGCTCTCCCGAGAGAGGGCAGAGGACTCTCCTCGGCTGGAAGGGGGGGTGGAAGGGGCGGTTTGTGATAGGAACCAGCTCATCCCTGCCTTGGGTGTGGGTGCCTCTTTCCATGTTGCTGACTGTATAATTTTTAGCTCCCAGAAATCCTTTTTGAAAACATGGCAGCATAGTGGGATAGCGTAAGACCTTGTCATTGCGATTGTCAAAGGGTCATGGCCTGTATCTTTTTGATTAGTTGCTGTAATGCTATCCTAAATGTCTAGCTAACCCCACGTGACTCTCATATAGTACAAGAACAAGAACAGGGGTGATGGAAACACCCCTTCGGAGCCCAGGCTGCAGCGAAGACTTCTCTCGGTGGCAGGTTAGCCCGTTTGGGGTTGCCCTTCATTGCTGCTCGCTTGTTACAGGAGGTGCACTGAGCTCTTTGCTGCAGGAGGGATGAGGTGATCTTTGCAGGGGCTGTAGGTCTCATTCTCTTGAAATTGCTTTGCAAGAGACAGCAAGAATCTGCTGCTTTTACGTCCGTTGTTTTTCCTCAGAAGGAGCAGTAGACAGTTGCCAACTCTCGATTTCTAGCTGTTTCCCTGGTCACTGATAAGTAATTTCACAGGGGCTGTTGAGGAATGCTCAGAAGCAGTGGGAAGTGATCAGTTATTCAGAAGTGCGAGCTTTAGACCAGTGATTTGGGGTCTAGAAAATGGCTAGCAGAAATACAGTATCCTTGACTGCTAACACAGTAAGGGAGCTGAGATAACTGACTTAGTAATTTCATATCTTGTTGAGCAGAAAGCCAGTTTGCTGTGTTATCTTCCTATCCCTGAAACTCTAGTTACAGGGAAAGTTGGAAGTCGATCAATCTCCATTCTGTTTAGATGGGCAGTTGATCTTCATTTTTGCTAGGCTCTGCCCCATCTTAGCATCCTCTTTAGAGCAAGAGGCGTTCCAAATGTTAGAAATATTCCAGCGATGCTAATTAGGTGCTTAGTATTACCGAGCTGGTGGTTGATATCTGGTGACGAATGCTTCATTAAAAAAAAAAAAAAAAAAAGTTTGTGGGTTTAAGGAAATTGGCACTTCCCTGGGGGAGCGGATGAGGCTATCTGGCCGAGGCTGGCGTCAGGTAATAACCTGCCTTTTATGAACAGAGGCTTGAATACTTCAGCAATGACTTTTAAACTTACAATATATTATTAAGAACGAAATCAAGAGGAGGGAAGAAAGTGGAGCTGCTGATGCACTCATTTTACCAGCAATGCTCAGCATCTGTCCTTTCAATTTTAACTAGCGAGTTGGTCTATTAATACTAATTGTACTGTTTGTTACCTTCAAGTGTTTGTATACAGACAATACTTTAGCATTGTCATATGGAAGATGGGTCTTTCGACACAATACAGGCATCTTTTCAGATTTGCTCTTCTCATGTAATTTGTGGTCCAGTTACCTTTGTAATATGAAAGGTGTTTCTCCAGCTAAAGTGAAAGTTGCGCAGTTTTGCTTTCAAAAAAGCACTCTGAGAGCTTGAGATCAAAGTACCTGTAATTACTATTGCAGCCGTCTAATATCCTTTTGGGTTAGCGTTGCGTGTAAAATGATCAAATTGCTCCTCCCACCAAAACAATCCGAAGGAAAGCTGAATTGATTGCTACCTAGCCTTTTTATAAACAAGTTTCATAACTATTAGGCGTGCAAATCCTGTGAACCTTCAAAGAAGAGAACTGTAAGAGGAAGAAATTGGTAAATACGTCTGCCACAAAGCCCCTGCCAAAAATTTGAGTGGATTTAAAAATCTGTTCTGAAAATTAGGTATCTAAGCAAAGATGCTCATTTGGTTTCTCTTTTGCCCCAAACTTGTTTCTTTATGATGAGGCTTCCTTGGAGTTCCTTCATTGCGAAGCCCTCTCAGTATCAGAGCTTTGCCTCAGCCCCCAATTTAACAGTCTTTTAGCATCAATTGCATTTGTTGTTTTGTGCACTTTTGGATATATATTCACCCTTCCTTTGTCACAGTTTCACACTTTGCATTGCTAAGTTTCACTGGTGTTACATAGTGGGAAGGTAGCAAAGCCTCTGCCAAAGCTCAGAAAAGGGAGCTCCACCTATCCCTGCTGCTGAGTCTGACTTTTTTTCTGTGTAAGGTAACAAACTGTACTGCTGCTAATCTGCCAGTTCCTCTCAGGTTGGACAGTCTGCTGCTGTTTTCTAAAACGGGATTAGCCAGCCTTTCGCTAGATGACTCTGGCTGCTGCATGTTATTGCAGCTTCTTGGACAGCTTGGCTTTTGGAGACCCACCCGGGTACCGAAGGTAATGCAGCTTCTGTGAGCACATTGCCATAGCTGAGCAAATCTTTAAAAGCTACCGAGCTGCTAGTGAGAGAAGATGCTTTTTGTAAGCCACGTGAGCACTGGAGTTGTGAAGCTTAGTCAGCAAATGTCTTAAGTACAGCAGGCAGAGCCAAGAAAGACTGTTTCGAGCAAGATAATAGTGTGACTTCTTATCTGAACAGTGGGCTGCTGCAGCTTGTGCAGTAGAAACTGGAAAGTTTTTCTGGAGGAAGAGTATTTTTTTAGTCCTTTGGGAGGGATGGGATGAAAATTGTTATATTAGTCTGTAATAACAGTTTTCTTTGTTTTGTGCAGAAGAGATCACGGCTCACAGCAGCAATGTGTCCTCACTAGTCCTGGGAAAAAGTTCAGGCCGGCTGCTGGCAACTGGAGGAGATGACTGTCGGGTCAACATATGGTCAGTTAACAAGCCCAACTGCATCATGGTAAGAACAGGCCTGTTTTCAACTTTTGCGGGATGGGAATATTGATTCTGAGGTATGGAGGGTGGGGAATGAGGGAAAAGATTACTGGGTTGTAGCCTGTCAGACTTGTGAATAGAGTTTCCCAACACAAAGCTGGGTGACTGGATTCTAGCTAAAGATAGGGACAGAATTTGGTAACTGGTGAGACCACTGATTTGGAGAGAATCTGGGATGGCTGGCTGCTTTAGCAGGGCCAGTGCTTGCTCAGATAATGAACATTGTGCCTTCTGTTACCAGGCCACAAATAATTAAATGCAGAGTTTTGTACGAGATCAGCTAGTTTTATAAGTGCAAGATGCAGGGGCCAGTTTTATACCTTGGAGTTTGCCCTCACAGTAGGAAACATCCCCAGCAGGATGCGTACCCACCTGTCCCACAGTCACGAACTGTCAGCACAAAGTTTGTCAGAATAGTTTGCTAACTTGCCTGTAGGCTGGGGAAGAGTAATGCTGGGTGTAGTGTGTTACAAAGAGGAGGGTTACCCCAGTAGTGACCACTAAAGCGCACCATAAATATATTTACAGATGTCTGTCCTGCATCTTTGTTTTGAGTGGGTGTTGTGGAAAACCATCTTTAGCAAGTGTGACTTATCACTAGTTTAATTAACACACAGTAATGTTGTGTTACGGAAGGCATTTTGCTAGCCATTGTGAACCTTGTGAGGAAGGAAGAAATCAGGAAAGTAGGACCAAAAAGGCTAAAAGGAGAATGTGTGTACTTTATTTTTCCATTTATTTACTGTATAAAGAGGTCAAGATGGGTGCAAAAGTTGTTGCTCACCTTTGGTAGTGTTGTGCTTCTTGCATAACGTAGTTAAGCTGTGTCTTTCCAGGCCATTGGTGGTGGCATGACAGTAGTTTGAAACCAGAGTATTGCGTTCCACAATGAGGAGGGTTGAAGGACTAAATATCTCCATACCCTTTCAGTGGGAGCAGAGAGCTGTAGCTCTCCTGTGCTTCCTGGGAACCACAGATGTTAGGAGCTGGTGTTTCTGAGAGGCAGAGACTGACTGGAGCTGCTGAGGACTTCTGCAATTCTTGTATACCAAAAGAATCTTGATTTTTGGGATTGTGCTGTATATTTTGTCCTCTGAAATTCATCTTTTGTGTTTATATTGTTAGGATTCCAGATGTTTATGTGTTGGGGAAGAGGGAGAAGAGGAACTTTTCAAGTAGCATTGCAACTTGGTTCAAGTTTGAGCTCTGTTTCTCACTAAGCAGTGACAGTTGCAGCTGTAGAGTATGTAAAGGATTTCAGTTGCATGTGAAATCCTACGAAAGCCCCATCAGAACAGGCAGCTTTCAACTGGTGTTCCCAGCCTGTGAATGTGGGGGGGGAGCACAGAGCTAGCTTAGCTATTCAAAAAGACCTGTTTGAGGATGGAGTAAAGCATGGAATATTGCTTAATTGACAAGCAAAAACTCTGCAATAGTGGTATTGGTTTTCTAGAGCTAGTTTTAAATATTCTTATGTTTTAATTAAATACTGGCTTTTTCAAAATACTTACATAATTTGTAAGCTTTTAGGTGCTCAGGGGTGAAAGAAACTGCATACATGTGAATTACTACCTTATGCCTCAAGTTAATACTTCAGTAATAGCACCAAGTTATCACTGTGACACCCATTGTTGGCAGCAACGTATGGCTCCTTGCTTATGTGAAGGTTTCAAGGTAGTCCTGCTTTTGCTTTGATTTTGTAACCGGTTCATGACACCTACGTGACCCATTTAGAGCAAACACGGTGCTGTTGTGCTTGCACAGCATAATTTTTATAATGTAAGCATGTGTCAACCTTGTCTGGGCATCCACACCTAATGTTTAACTACCCATGTCTCTGTTGATGCATCCTTTAAAAATTAGTCAGTGTGCCACAGAAAGTGGGATAACATAGAATATACATGCACAGTGCTATATGCAGTGATGGTCTTTAGGGCGCTCTACTGTACTGGTAGCTGATGAGGAAAAAAAGACCAGTGGCACAACCAGGTGGTCCCAACTCATGGCTACATATTTCCCTTACCAATCTGGTATGAACAATGCCGCTGTGGACAGGGCTGTGTCAATAGCTGTTAATTGTGACTCATGGTTTTCTTTGCAGAGCTTGACGGGCCATACAACACCCATTGAGAGCCTACAGATCAATACGAATGAGGAGCTCATCGTTGCAGGGTCCCAGTCAGGGTCCATTCGAGTTTGGGACCTGGAAGCTGCCAAAAGTATGTTACCATGAGTTTTCACTTCTCTTAATGCATGCTTTTTGGAGTATCCTTATGCTTAATATCTATGCTGACCCAGAAGGTTCCCAGCTTAAGAAGGAACAGGAGCCTGGCATTGCTTTCATCTTAATTTCCATCCCTCTTGGAGAGCTTTTATGCACTTCCTACTGAGGCTGTAGAGCTGTGTATGCATGCTCGAGCAGAAATTTGTACATGTATAGTGGAGATTGATTTGAGGAACTAGTTTCTAGGTTTTGACCTGTGTGTGTTGAAATCTATATTCCAGATCAGGTTCCATGCATGTATAGAGTAACTGGGCATACAGAATTTGTATTCAGCGTCTCAGCTGAAAATTGTCAACCTTAATAAAAGGATCTAAAATCAAATTGGAAGTTTAAAGTATATTAGGATCTGCACAAGTCCAGGAATCCCCCGCTTGCTGACCTCTTGTTCTCCTTTTTAGGTTCTAACTTTTCTTTATTTCCTCAAGTGATTTTTCTCCTCTTCTGCTCTTGCATGACCATATAAATAGACAAACACCTGATTTTTAATAAATCGTAAAAGCTATGAACTCATCAAGCTCTGACCCTTTAAAGGCCAACTGTTGAGTCATTCTTTATTTATTGCATTTTTCTCAAATCCTAGAATTAAGTTTGCAAAGGTATCAGGAATCACTTGAGTGCATTCCAGCAGGAATACCATAAAATGACTGAATATTTCTCATAGGTTGCTACTTGTTCATAGAAAGAATGTGTAATGAAAATAGACTTACACTGGCTGAGCTAAGGTGGTGACAGCAGGTGGTATAAATAATAAAAAGCACTTCTGTCATTCAGACAGTTAGAATCAGTTCAGTTATAAAATAGTTTGGCTCTACCAGTGGAGAGAAACTGATCTGGCTGAATTTAACAGGAGACCTATGTGCCAGTGTCTGTGCAAATGACCACTCCAGGTCTGGCTCAAGAGCTAATTTCCGCCCAGGGAATCATCAGACTCTTCCAGATGACAGATGACAGAGAGAGATTGCCCATGTTGTTATCTGAGCAATTTTTCTTCCTCGAAGTTGAGTTCTGCATTTGTGTCTGCTTTCAGAGATATGGTGTACCAGTTCTACTGGTCCTTTCTGGTTTCCAGAATTACAAGGGATGTTACTTGGTTGATGACTTGCTCAAACACTGTGATCGTTTCTTTGTCTCATGCTTCCCAAGCATCCTTTCCTGGTCTTTGGGATGCTTCTTGCCTGGGGCAATTGAAGGAGTCCAGGGCGAATATTGGTACCCAAGAGGTGAAGTGAGGTTTGTGCTTGGATGGGGGTGCAGAGTCCCAGGAAAGGGTCTGTCTAATAGCTGCAAGGTGAACCATGCAGGCAATCAAATGTCCCTTTTACTTCCTGGCTAAAACTCTTCCTCCCTCCTCTCCATTTTGTTCTCTTTGTGACAAGTGGAAAGATACACTGCCTGACAGCTGCCTCAAAGTGTGGCTTTTTAGTTTTATTTTCAGAATGGAGACCTTTGGAATTTTAATCATAGTTTCCACGCCTAAGGACAGGACTTTCCGTAGTATCATTGAACATGGGCCCTCTATTGCTGTTTCTTTGCATTGCAAGGGTAAAGTCAGAAACATTTCCATAAAATAATGTATACAGATGAACAAACAATATGTGACGTGTCTAATGTGCATTGTATTAGCATGTGCTTTATGGTGTGGATAGTATGATTAAACTTCTTCATGGTGTCTGGGGAAAACAGACTACTAAATATTTGCTCCCTATCCTTTCTCCCTCCTCTGCTTCTCCTTTTCCCAGTTCTTCGTACCTTACTTGGTCACAAAGCGAATATCTGCAGCCTTGATTTCCATCCTTTTGGAAGCTTTGTGGCATCTGGCTCTTTGGACACAAACATTAAGGTAAAACCCAGCTTCCCCTAGAGATTGCCCTCTTTACTTGCAGCATCTTTGTTTTGAAGAGTGCCAGAACATGTTTTGTGCCAAGCTGTTGGTAGATGCTCTGCATCATCGTTTCCATGTGTGTGGGCAGGTGTATTTGCAAGTGCTTGTGAAACTCGTGCATGTATTTTCACAGTGGTGGCTCATGAGTGTGACTTCTCTGTTGTGGAATGTGTCTCTGAGTAAGGTGCCAGCTGAGACTTGGTGTCAGCAAGTGCAGAGGTCCTGATTGCTGTGGATTGCATCTGCTTCATCAGGCTGGTATTTGACTGTAGGAACTGAGCTTCTGTAGTAAGAAATACCTTACAGAAGTGATTCTTACTTGGGGAATTATGTTAGGAAATACCCCTGAAGGAAACAGGGGTTCAACAGCCCCTTCAGTGTTTTCATTCTGCAGTGTCGATCAGCTTGGTGACAGGGAGAGCTCTTGTTCTGACGGGACTCTTGAGCTCCCCACATATTGCTCTAAGCATATCTTTTGTTTGCTTTTCTTCCCTGTAGCTCTGGGATGTAAGAAGAAAAGGCTGTGTCTTCAGGTACAAGGTAAAATGCTTCATTGGCTTTCAGGTGAAGAGGGGAGAAAGATTCCTGTCAAGGACTTGTGAGAAAACCTTAAAGTGATTATGTACAATTAACTTCATAGTTTTCCAGTATGAAAATATGATTGCATGATTTGTGAAGTGGTGTGGCAAACCTCTGCAGGCCTCTGTGAAATGTATGGGAATATGAAATGGATATCATAGGAGTTAATGTACTATAGTCTGGTTGGCTTCAGTGGGGGATGGAGAGCATCCATGAGTGTTTCTTTATCCTGTGGCTGATATTGCCATGCAAGTCCCCTCTGCACCGAGATGGTTCTATTCTTGGGGCCTTTTTCTACCCAAAGAACTTGCTGTATATTAATTTAATTTAGAAACCAACTTAAAGGCACAGCACTTCTATCTGACCACCCATAAATCTGTGTAATTTAAAATTGATTCTTATTAAACCAGATCTGTATTTACCATACTTAAACTGATGCCAGAAATCTCTAGATGAGAGGGATTACATGCATTTAGTGTGGACGACTGTAGCCTTTCAGTGTAGTGTTTAGCATTCTGCAAGCTGTGGACTTTGTGAAACAGTTACTTGGTTTTATTTTATCGTAAAGGATTGAAAGATAAAAGACAGAATTCCCTCTAAGGAAGGAGAAAAAAAAAAAAAATATTGGTTTTTCTCATTTCAGGGTCACACAGAAGCAGTTCGATGTCTCCGCTTTAGTCCTGATGGGAAATGGTTGGCCTCTGCTGCTGCTGATCACACTGTAAAGGTAATTTATTGTGACACTCTCCTTATGTGCTTGTGGCACATAGGAATGCTGGGATCGTCTTTTTACCAGGCATTACCAGCACTCGCTCATAAACACCTTTATTTCATTAGGCAGCGGGCTGAGCCCTGTGGCTTTGCAGGTATCAGGCTGTCTGAGGATCATGTCCAGTGGCCCACAACATCCAGAAAAGAGCTGCACATGTTGAAATACACTTATCCAACAGACACGTTGGCTCTATGCACATGAAGGTTCAAGTTTTGATAGTGGTAGAGTTGTGATACCTGAACATTGGCTTTGGTTGTCTCCGTAAATGTTACAGAATGTGTTGTCCACAGCATGTTGCTTCATCATACCAATTTCTGGCTCTGCTCAGTTAATTCAGTAGGAGTGTGTTATACACACTGCACATGATTATCAGTCTGAAAATTCCTGTCAGGACTGAGCAGAGCAAGAGAAGGAATTATCGACTGAAGCAGTGACTTCAGTTGTTTCAGATGTGGTATGGAGGAATGTGGGCAAAGGACTGATTTTTGTTTTGAGTTTCATATGAAATGAACTGATCAGTCATTTCACTCTGTTTTTTTCAGTGGAGACTAGAGCACAGGAAGAATGAGTTGCGAAGGGATTCAGAGCTTTTGGATTTTTGTTTGTTTGCTTTTGAGATTTAATCTGTGGGGACAGGTGGAACTGCTGTATTTTATCCCAGTCTCTAAATATATGCCAGAAGCTTCTAGGGGATAAACTAGGAAATAAAACTAAATGAAAAATTTAAGAGCATGCCAGAAAAAAAAAAAAAGAAGAAAAAAAGAAAAAATGCAACCTTAAGTGACTGGGACGGTACTCCTTCCCTGATCATTGCTTTCTTTGACAAACTTGAGTCTGTTCTTGGAGAGGGAGAAGTGTTAGAAGGTTGCCAGTACAAGGAAATCTGAAGTGTATTGGAATTCTTTAACATTAAATCTTTTCAAGAGTCTCTCTGTTCTTTCCTTCTTCCAGCTCTGGGACCTCGCTGCTGGGAAGATAATGTATGAGTTTACAGGACATACTGGCCCAGTAAACGTTGTTGAATTCCACCCTAATGAATACCTTTTGGCTTCTGGCAGCTCTGACAGGTATGTAAGAGGAGGGAGAAAGAAGGGAATAGTATATGTCAGTTCTTTTTCCTGATGCTCTCCCTTTTAGAAACATAGAAAATAGGAATGTTACACAACTCACAACTGCCATTGCAAGAACCTGACATCTAGCCAGCAGCATGTCAAATCTGTGATGCGCAGAACAGAACATGGAGATCTTGCCTTCTTGTCCAAAATTGATGGCGCCTTCTGCCATACTAGAAAACAATGCAATAGCCTCAAACATCTCACTAATCCAGCTGACATCCTATCTGAACAGCAAGCAGCCCTGCTCAGCTAGCAGGGTGTCCTCTTAGCTCTGGTCAGCTCTAAATACCTATCCATATCCAGAGCTTCTAAGTATCTGTGGCTGGATTTATGGATCTTAGCTAGACTAGCCTTCTGTGTAGGTTCACCAATGTGCGCAACAGCAAAAGTCATTCTAGCTATTAGTATATTATTTCAATACTGGGTCCTACAGCAGATTTCTAGAGGGATGAGTGTGTCCCCCATACTTGGCACTGGTGAGGCCACACCTCGAATACTGTGTTTGGTTTTGGGCCCCTCGCTACAAGAAAGACACTGAGGTGCTGGAACGTATCCAAAGAAGAGCAACAAAGCTGGTGAAGGGTCTGGAGAACAAGTCCTGTGAGGAGCAGCTGAGGGAACTGGGGTTGTTTAGCCTGGAGAAAAGGAGGCTGAGGTAAGACCTCATCATTGTCTACAACTACCCGAAAGGAGGTTGTAGTGGGGTGGGGGTCGGTCTCTTCTCCCAAGTAACAAGCGATAGGTGAGAGGAAAGAGCCTCAGGTTGCACCAAGGGAGGTTTAGATTGGATATTAGGAAAAATTTCTTCACCAAAAGGGTTGTCAGGCACTGGAACAGGCTGCCCAGGGAAGTGGTGGAGTTGCCATCCCTGGAGGTATTTAAAAGACCTGTAGATGTGGGATTTACAGTTGGACTTGATGATCTTAAAGATCTTTTCCAACTTAAATGATTCTTGATTCTCTGATTTTTTTTTTTTGTTCTGTTTTGTGTACAGGACTGTTCGGTTCTGGGACTTGGAGAAGTTTCAAGTTGTGAGCTGTATTGAAGAAGAGGCTACTCCTGTCAGGTATATTAAATTCCTACTGCAGTGTACTAGGCAGAGACTGAAGTGGCGGTGAAGGGAGGATTTCCTAAAAGAGACTTTACTGGGGAGAAGTTAGGGCTGCTGGAGACATTGCACAGGCCCACCAGGTGAACACCAGATCAGTAGGTTCATTGTTAGGGATGGGGCTGGAGGTGTTCAGTGAAGTCAGAGATACAGCCCTGGGGTCCTTGTGGGACTGAGCAAGGTTGGAAAGCTGGGCCTAATTCTCCACCTGCCTTCCTCCCAGGTGTGTGCTCTTCAACCCAGATGGCTGCTGCTTGTATAGTGGCTTCCAGGATTCGCTGCGTGTGTACGGCTGGGAGCCAGAGCGCTGTTTTGATGTGGTCTTGGTGAACTGGGGAAAAGTCGCCGACTTATCTATCTGCAACAACCAGCTGGTAAGCCACTGCTCCTTGGGACTGGGGGAGGTGGCTGCAAAACACAAGATAAAATCCTCCTGCCTCCTTGCAGGCCTTCTGACCTTTAAGCTCGTGTCAGACTATAAGTGGCCAGGGCTTGCAATATGCCCAGCACTTGGAGCTTGTGTGCTTTTGCTTTCAGCAGCCTTGTCCTCCACTTCGTCTCTCTTTGCCTTCTGGAGGAAACAACTGGGGCTTGGTTTGATCAGTATTTAGGAACTATGCTTGGCAAAAGTTTTATCATAGCCTTTCATAAAACATTGGCAGCTTTGAATTGAAAAAGCCAAAGCACTCAACTCAGAAATTCTCAAGCATGGTTGCTCAGGGTCACTCCATCATGCCTATTCTCAAAAAGGCAGGCATGCACCCTGATCCTTGGTGAATTACCTTGACCTTTTGCCTCTGCAGATAGGAGTTTCCTTTGCGCAAAGCACAGTCTCTTCCTTCGTTGTGGATCTCAGCAGAGTGACAAAGTCGGATTCTATTCCTCATGGGCTAATCAGGGATGACGAGCCTTTTGTGCCACCTACCCCCACAGGGTCCTCCCTTCGCCGCATCTATGACAGGCCCTCAACTAGCTGCAGCAAGGCACAAAGGTGAGGGGATCTGCTGACTTGTTGAATTTCAAGATTTTAAGGAAATGTACAAGGAGCTTAGTGCTCTCGCTCTCTCTGAAAGGGTCCATACGGCTTGCTCTGACAGCATCTCTTTTTCCACAGCAGAGTGAAGCACAACTCAGAGAGTGAGAGGCGCAGTCCCAGCAGTGAAGATGACCGGGATGAGAAGGAATCAAAGGCTGAGATCCAGAACCCGGAGGATTACAAAGAGATCTTTCAGCCCAAGAACGCTATCTGTCAGTACCAGGGTTTATTGTGCTTTTGAGTGGTGTTTGGATTAGAGCTGTAGGCGCTAAGCTGGTTTGGTAGAACTAAGCTTTTGCTTACTGTAATAGAGGCTTCACCTGCGACTGGGAGAGTTTAGAAAACTTTTCTTTAATATTCTGTGCTTGGACGCTGAACTACAGATCATGTCGGTGACCTGCTGAAAGGTGGCACCTTTACTAGGGTGCGGTGATGTCTGGTCAAAGCCTGTCTCAGAATGCAGAGCTCCATTGTAAGCACGCTGCCTTCCTATCCTGATTCAGAAGGACTACTGTGTGCCGGGATCTTTATTAGCTTAGAATTTTGATATGTATAAAATCAGCAGCCTCCATTAAAGAAGGAAAGGCAAAATGTTTTGTTAAAGCAGAGATTGTTGTTTAGGAGACACTGTGCCAATGCCTGTATCTCATCTTTATGTAAATGAGAAAAATGAGATACTCTTTCTAAGGAATTAATAGTCATTATTTTGATTTACTTATGTAAATCAATTTAGTGGGAGGTGCTTTTTTTTCTAAAATAATTTGTTGTGATAGTGCCTTTTCTTGTGCTTCACACCTCTACAGCAGCAATGAACTACATGGGTCAGTTTTGTCCCTTCCATCCACGAAGGCTGAAAGCCTTTGACTAAACTCAACAATAGCATCAAGGTCTAAAGGAGATAACTCTGGTTGCTGTATTACTGATTACCCTAATCTGTGGAGTTGTTGGAGATCTCCCAGCTCCAAGGTTGACTTATTGCTAATCTGTAGACTTGGATGCTCCCTCATTTGTTTGTTTATTATTTTTTTTCCTCTCTTTCTGTAGGTCGAACTCCTCCTCAAAGCAACGAGCCCTTTCCAGCCCCTCCTGAGGATGGTGAGTATGAAAATGGCCCCTTGGTGGTAATGAAGTTAATGGCCCTCAAAAGAGGGAGAGTTGCATGTCTGCAGAAATTACTACTTTTAGTCTAGCTACACAGAACCTTTGCTCTCAACTTCCCTTGAAAGGAATAATCAGTTTCTGCTTTCCCACTTCTTTCCATCTTGGTAGATCCTGTAACTGCAAAGGAAGCAGTGAAGCCCAGCCAAGCTGCAGATGTCCAGACCCCATTGCCAAAGCAAGAACTTGTACGTACTGTATCATCTGTTAATAGCTGTTCATGCTCCTGCTGTGAAAGATATGTGGGTGCTGGAGACACTATAATTTCTGATCAAGCTGATTCCTTTACTGAAGAGCAGTAGAAGTGCAGCTCCAGTCTTTGTCCTGCCATGTGTCTTGTCTGAGCAGTAGAATTGAAGGTCAGTCCTCCAACAGGCAATGGCACCATTGCTTTTGTTTGCATCTCACACTTGCAGTGGTGTTTCTCCTTGCATCTCAAAATTGGGGCACTCTGAAGAGAACCAAGTGCCAGATTTCTGCAAGTGCTTGAACTGAGGCTATTTTGTTGCCAAAATCGCAAGCAGCCGATGGGCCATGATACATTATACTGGCTTCTTTAGAATTCTGTCTTAGCCTTCAGGCTGGCCACAGCCCATTGCCCTAATTTTAGATGCTGGTAACAATGACAGCACTTGGCACTTCTGCTGGGGCATCTCCATGTTCTCTGCAAACCTCTGCAAACATCTTGGCGTGAACCTGAGAGACACTTCATTGGGTCTTAAACTATGCTAGCAAACTGGAGACTGCTTCCGCATTAGGACCCTGCGGTGAGAGGAAGGTTGGTTGGGAAAAGAACATCAGACTAGGGCCAGACTGTTGCTGCTAGAGTTTTTATCCCAATTTCTCCTGCAGCCTGATCCGGTTCAGAGGCCACCGATTGCCTCCTCAACTCCTTTGACCAGAACAGAGCCGTCAGTGATTCCTGCAGCCAGGAATGAGCCCATTGGCCTGAAGGCCTCTGACTTTCTACCAGTAAGTATCTCTGGACAAAAGTTTCCAGCCAGTGTCTGTATTAAGCGGCATCAGAAAGGGGGTCCTCTGAAGTGCAAGAAGTGTCTTAGGTGCTTTCTGTAGCCTGCAGTCCTCCGTATTGAATAAGAACATGTTACCTCCTGCTTTCCTTCTGCTCACTTGGTGCTTCCCCTGCCAGCTTACTCTCCTGCCTCCCAACTGCTTTGACTTGCAATTCCTGTGGAATTATCACCTCAGGATTGCTGGACCCAGCCCCATTCTGAATGACAGCAGGCTGATGCGAACACAGCAACCTTGATCCATGCTCACGAAGAATGTGTTATCAAAGCAGAGAGCAAGGGATGAGACAGAGACACTGAACAATTCCACATGCTAGACAGTGATTCATTTAGAAAATTGGTGTCTACCATTACACATACATAATTATTTCACAGGGATCTTTGCCTCTTGCATCTTGGAGGCCTCTGGCTTCTCTTGGGAGGGTATTCCCTGTCCCAGAAAGGGAGAAGGACCAGAGCATCCTGATGATCCCAAACCCTGAATGTGAACAAAGGAAGCAGTGGTTCCAGCACGGCTTGGGCAAATTGACAGCCTAATAATTGTTTAAGATTTATGCTTTGTAATAAAATTTGCCGATTTCAGATGAATGTTTCACATTAAAAAAAAGGGTTTACATGAAATCATTTCTTAATCAAAATATATTGGTTTTGAAAACTTACTTTTAATTTACACTTTTTTAATTTTGAGAGTTTTTCCAAAGCTCCAAACATGTTTGTGATTGATGTAGTAAGTAAAATCAGAACAAATTGAGCATTTCAATCAGCTCTCACCTAGGCCAGAGAAAGCTCCTACCCTTCTGTGCCATCCTGCTCTATTATTGCTGCTCTGTTGGTGTCTGTACTTTCAGGCTGTGAAAAACCAAAGCCAGACTGAGCTCGTGGATGAGGAAGCCATGTCCCAGATCAGGAAAGGCCATGAGACCATGTGTGTGGTGCTCACCAGCCGCCACAAGAATCTGGACACTGTGCGGGCTGTATGGAGCACTGGTGACATCAAGGCAAGGATGTGGAGAATACTTGAGGGTCATGAGGGGAGCAGCTGAGCAGCTCTTTTGGCTTGTCTGGGGCTGATTCTGCCTCTCGCACAAAATGCAGGGTGTCACAGCTTTTATCCCCAGGGGTACACCTCAGAGTGCTGCTGTGTCCCACCTGCAGTTGAATGGTCACAAAGAAATGCGGAGAAAGCTTTCTTATGTGAGAGTTATCTTCTCTTCCCTAGCCAACTCAATGTTTTCTCTACCTTGTTTTTGAAAAGTGGCACTTGATATTAATTGCATTAGCCTAGCCAGTTTGAGCTTTGTCATAGATGATGACTTCTTCCCCTTCTCTCTCAGAACTCTGTGGACTCTGCAGTGGCGATCAATGATCTGTCTGTTGTTGTGGACCTCTTGAATATTGTCAACCAAAAAGCGTGAGTCCTGGGTGGAGGCAGCCCCTGGGATACCTGAGAACCATCTGGCTGGGTATTGAGAGCACTGCATTGTAGGTGCCTCGTGGCCATGGCAGCGTAAAATGCATGTGCTCGTAGTCAGATCTTCAAGTCTGCAGTGCTGGTAACTGCTGGAGTCGTATGGGGCCTTTCTGTAGGCAAATGATTTCTCAGAAGGAAAAGTGAAGTCTTGGGGCTTCATAAAGTGATTGTGCTGAGAATCAATAAAATATGTCAGAACCTGCCACTTTCTATCGCAAGGGGGAGTCAGTGAACTTGCTCAGTAAACTTGAGTGTCTGCTGCCTGGGCTTTTTTGCCAGAAAGCATTATTTGTGTCGACTCAGCCTTGTAAAGTCTCAGTCTCTGGTCTCAGAACACGTCCTTTTCTTTTCAGGTCTCTCTGGAAGCTGGATTTGTGTACTATTATCCTGCCGCAGATAGAAAAACTACTCCAAAGTAAATATGAAAGGTGAGGCCCCAAGAACATGGATATGCTTGAGGGACAAGGTGTGGATATTCATAGGAGAGCTCCACTGGGTATTTTGTAGCTGAAAGAAAATCCTGAAAAACCACAGCAGATACAGTATAATGCTGATACGATGCCTGGAAAAGAGCAATGGAGCTGCCAAGTGTGTGTGGGAAAAGACGGAAAGTATGCACGGGCAAGAAGAGCAGGATGTTGAGATTTGGTGTAGGTGTATTGGACTGAAAGCAGCTCTGGCAGCCAGGAGGGGTCAAACTGATGTGAAACAAGTGGGCTCTGTGCGCTTATGGGAATGAAACTGTCAGCTTGGGACAAGGGGAATGAAGTCCTGCAACAGCCTTGGGGTCACTTGGAAGAATGCTTTGAACCTCATCATTAGGTGGCAAAAAAATGCAGCCTCTCTCTTAAGATGGAGTTTCTGCCTTCCTGCTGGGAGAAAGGCTTCTGCCACGTCCCCTCGGCAGGACATCTCTGCTCTTGAGCAGAAAGGTCCCACTCTGCAGGGTATGCGCCAGGACCTTTCAATAGGGCTCACTTTGTAGTCTTGACGTGAACCAAGATCATGTTGGTACTTGGCTGTTGCTCTCCTTACCAGG
Source organism: Astur gentilis (assembly GCF_929443795.1). NCBI lineage: Eukaryota > Metazoa > Chordata > Aves > Accipitriformes > Accipitridae > Astur > Astur gentilis. Next base: position 9,886,637 of record NC_064886.1, read on the forward strand.
TTCCACATGGTGGAGTGGGGGTCATTTGAGTAGATTATCCCCAGTGACTGGATGTGAGTGAGGGCTATGTGCTGGGGGGACAGGAATGAAATTCAAGTGGGACCCAATTCTCTATTTGTTTTTCAGTTATGTGCAGACTGGCTGCACCTCCCTGAAACTCATTCTCCAGAGATTCCTGCCACTGATCACAGACATCCTTGCTGCACCACCTTCTGTTGGAGTGGACATCACCAGAGAGGAAAGGTGAGGCACTTAACTCCACTTGCTTCTTTTTTGAACCAGCCTTTCTCTTGGGTGAGCTTTGCTCCTCGTGATACTAGACTGGGCATGCCTTCCCTTTTGTCTGCAAACAGCAAACCCTCCTGCTCTGAGAAAAAGACCAAGGACTGCTTTTCCCTCTGTCACTGTGTATTGAGTCATACCTCAACAAAGTGTGATTATGTCAGGAGTAAAACCACCCTGTGGCTTCACCCTCTACCTCACAAGACACATGAGTTGTCAGCCAGGCCCTGGATTTCCAGTTTATTCACAGGGTAGCTCTGCTCTGAGAACTGGCCCTCTGAAACCAGCACCTCCTCCCTCCTTGGACTTTACTGCCAAAGGGGAGAAGAGGAGTGAAAGAGCCCTTATGTGGATGCCATTCTCCTGTGTCATCAGGATGTGGGCTGAATACATGGTGTTTCTGCAGAGCCATGCTCACTTGTAGGGCTTGTGTTTTCTCTCCTGCTTGAGTTGCATCTTTGGCGCTACAGGAACAACCACATCTCTTCAGCAGCTGAGGATTCATGCTGTGTCTGCTGTCTGGTTTTTTGCAGGCTCCATAAATGCAAGCTGTGCTACAAGCAGCTGAAAAACATCAGCAACATTGTCAAGAACAAGTCTGGGCTCAGTGGCCGCCATGGTAGTGCCTTCCGGGAACTGCATCTCCTCATGGCTGTCTTGGAGTGACAGCCATCACCTCCTCACATGCAAACACAGGTGGCCAAGCTCCCCTCTGCTCTTGGTGCAGCTGGATTTCACCTCTCTCCATGTGTCAATCTCCCCCCCCTCCCCAGCACAGTAGGGAAGTGGAATCTCACTGGCTGGTCACCTGCCCAGCCCTGGTGCCTTACAGGCTGGATGGAGGACCTAAGTGGAGAGACATCTGTGCTGTGTGAGGGGACCTGGCTGTTGGTGGGCCCTGCAAAGCCCCTGTAGGGAAGCAGCTTCATTTCAGCTCTTCATCTGAGCTCTTAGCTGCTCTGTCTCTGTGTGCTGGCCTTTCCCTGATGGGAGGGCTCTGAGACTGCTGTCACCCCTCCTTCACCTATGTGTGCTGTCAGTTCTTGTTGCTTGGCTCTGGGGGCTGCGGCCAGCTGGCCCTGCTCTCTTTGAGTGGCATGCTGAGGACTGCAGCATCCACCCCACAAAAGCCTGCTGGGGGGTGGAGTGCCCTTTCCCTACGGAAGGGACTTCAACTGCTGTGTGGGACTGGCCCCTTTGGCTTGCTTCATCAAACATGAGCCAGGACACTGCCACCGTGCCTGGTGTGTAGTCCCAAGGACCTGTATTGAGAGGAGGCAGTCTTGGCTTCTCAGAAATCCCTGCTGGCACCCTGGACTGCAGAAGATGATTATCTTCGGACTGTTGCTGGGAACTGAGGTCTACCTGGATCTGTTAAAATATGTGACTTAAACAGGACTTAACGTATGTGTTTGCCTTTGGGGGTAGGGATTTGGGAGGGTGGAGGGACATGGACTAATGTCTTTCTATATCCACTGGACGGATCTTAAAGGGGTTTTTTTTCCAATAAATGTCTGTCAGAACTTTTCTGTCCCTCTTTCTTCTTTCCTGTTGGGAAAGAGGTTCCTGTTGGTGCTTCCCCTGCTCCTCCCAGCCTGTCTCCCATTTTATACACTGGAGCCTGTTCTCCAGGGAACTGTAACTTATAATAAATTTTATTAAAAGATTTGTAACTTTTTTAAAAAAGTTGTGTTAAATGCCTGACTCTCTTGAAGTAGTACTGTTAGTTCACCATAGCACAGCTCCTGGCTGGGAGCGTCCAGGGAAAGCAGGGCTCTGGTCCCTGCGTGTCCAATGGGGAAGCTGCCCATTCTCACCCTGCTGGGAGGTTGCAGTGAGTAAGTGGATGCGGTGAGCGAGGCAGGGAGACAGCAGGAGCCAGGTGGCTTGCTGAAACCCTGGGGGAGGTTTCACTCTGCTGCGTAGTTCCCAGCCTAAAGAGCAACGTCACTGTTTGCAGCTTGTAATTCTCCCTGGCCTGATGCAGATCTCCTTCCCCACTCAATTTCTAGCAGATCTTGGTGTGGTGGCAGTGCCTTGCCTATGTGGTTTTCTTTCTGTGAGCTGACCCAGGTGCTGGTGTTTGGGGATGTGGGAGTGTACAGTGGGGCCAGCAGGAAAGCTAAAGCCAACCCCTACCTTGCTGATACTTCATCCAAACACAGTCAAGTTTTAGGACCAAAGGGGAGCATCCTGCTCTGCTCCGTGGTTCTGGAGGAGGTGGCTCTCATGGTGGCTCATGCAGCAAGAGGCCATTGCAGGACAGCAGGACCGGGGCTGAAGATGCTGCCTGCTGCGAGCACCCCAAAACTCACTATGTGTGTCCTGCCTGCACTGCAGCTGCTTGCTGCCTCACCCCAGGGGCTCTCTGGTGATAATCCCATGCCTGGAGCCAACCAAGGTGTGAAAAAGCTCCTCCAGCCCACAGCGCTGGGAGAAGCATGAGATGAAGCAAGATGCTGCAGTGCTGGGGTTTACTTAGGGTTTAACAACTCAATCTCCTGCTAATTAAGGGAGTTCCATAGCTGCAAACGGGGGGGGGGGAGCGGGGGGGGGGGGGGGGGGCTGTGCTGGCAGGCTTGTGGAAGGAGGGAGTTAATGGTCTTTTCCAGCTGTGGAGAGATGCTGTGCAAGCTGCAATGGGGAGGGAGCACCACTCCGAGCAGGGCTCAAAGGTGCTGGAGGGAAATAAGAGGAGTGCAGGAGGACTGGCTTTAACAGTTTATTTAAAATAAGTTTTGTTACAAAACAGGATTTTTTTTTTTAATTATTAAAATACATAGAAACATCTAATCTTACAAAATGCTAAATTTATTTTTCCCTTTTTTTTTTTTTTTAAATAGAGTACACTGTGGAAGAGTGAGAGGAGAGGGCTGTGGTGGGAAGGAGCCATCAGTGCATCATCCAGTCGGTTATTTGCGGCAGGAGGAAGCCTACCCACGGGTGGGTGCTCAGTGGTGCAAGGCGCAGTGCCATCTCGCTGACCCCACCTGCAAGCCACTGTCCCGACACATAATCCAACAGGCTTTTGGGCTGGAGGTTGGTGGGGGTTTTTTTGTATGTTTTCAACTTGTTTTCCATTCCAAGACCATGTAAACAGGTAAATATTTCAAACACTTTCATCTCGACCACACTGTGATCTCTCTTGACAAGACAACTGGTAAATAACTTTACAATAGCTTCATTCGAGACTGCTAAATCCACCCTGGTGCTGTGTAACACAGGCAGCCCTGCAACCGTTCTCCCTCTGTGCCAGGGCAGCCGGTGCGGGGCCCTGGCAGCACTGGCACCACGATGAATGGCAGCTCGGCTCATGCACGGCACTGGTGTGCCTTCATGCAACAACAGGGCTTGAGAAACCTACAGGGAAAGGAGCTGCTGGGATTTTTTTTCTGGCTTAAATGGAGGAAGCACTGCTCCAAAAGACATCAGGCAGCTAGTCTGGATGCAGTCTTGGGGGAGCTGCGGCCAGGCTGGCCCCATGGCGATAGCAGAGACATGTCCAGGGGTTCGCCTGGCTCCGAGTCCCCTCCAGACCGATACCTTGACTGTTGTTAAAGCTGGAAAGACGGAGGGAGCACCCAGCAGCTCCCCGCTCTGGCTAAAAACAGCTGTCCAGCAAAAATAACTCAGAGCTGAGCATCTGAGGGGGCAGATCCCTGCCCAGCACCACTGCCTGCCCCACCACTAAGAGAGGGGTCTGGCTGCTGGGAGAGCTCAGCCCCATGCTGCTCATGGTGAGAGGTGCCATCACCCTCTGGTTGTGGGTCCTGGTGGGCAAGGGTATGGCACAGAAGCCTTCATGTCTTCCAGCAGCCAGCTCTTGGTAGCACCATGAGGGGCTGGTTCCTGCAGTGGGTTTGGTGCCAGGGCTGGCACTTGTCACACAGGGACCGGCCTCAGCTTCCCTGGGGATGGAGACACATGTGGGTCATACCAGGCAGGGGACAGGGCCATTGCTGCCCCGGACCCATCCGGTGGCATTTCAGCGGGTGCTGTGTTGAGCTGGTACCGCAAGCATCCCCATGAGCATCCCGGCAAGCAGCACTGCCCAGCACACCCCTGCCCTGCCTGGGAAGCGGGGCCGAAGCAGAGCCCTCCACCGGCTCCCGGCCGCAGGCACTCACCTGGCAGCCCTGGCTGCCCCTAATTCATGCTGAAATCGAAGGGGAGAGAAGTTCAGCCCAAGGGCACTGCCACTGCCCTGCACCATCGCCCCCCCCTGCACACCCCGAGCTGCCCACAGCAGCTTTGCACCAGGGTGCTCTTGGGGAAGTGCTTACCAGGGTCCTGATGGCTAATTAGCCATTAGTTAATGAGGTGATTACAAATCAACTAGCTCCCCCACACAGGCTTTGCCTGCCAGTGTCTGGCTGGGACAAGGCTGGCGGCAGGAGCCTCCTCTGATGGAGGGACCCCGGCCAGGCAGACGGAGTGCAGAGTGGGACCACGGTGCCCCACCACTCACCTGAGGTCTGGAGCTTCCTGCGGATGGAGGCGGCACGGCCGGAGAGCTGCCCCGGGCTGGGGGATGCATGGCCCCGGCCAGAGGGTGCCGCGGTCCCCGGCGAGTCGCCCTGGGGGGAGACGGGGCATGGCCCCAGGGTCAGCCCATGCCAGTCCCCAGAGGGAAAGAATGGGGATGGGCTCACAGGCAGATTGTGCCTGCCCGGGTAGGGATGCCCAAATATGCTCTGGGGGGTCCCACAGGGTTGCTGCAAAACAGGGCTTGGAAGAAGCAAGGTGGCAGCATCGGTTGGATGCCACTGCTTGGGGACAGCCTGCATCCCACTGGGTGATGCTCCCCAGTGGAGGTGTCTCCAGGGGACACTCAACAGCAAACAGCCCTGGGAACCACATGTAGGGGCAAAACAGGGGGACCCCCTGGGGTGAGGGGGAAGAGGAAGGGCACCGGCGGCCCCTCGGTTACCTCCAGCTGCTCCTGGCTGGGCCAGGAGGCCAGCTCAGCCTTGCGGGAGACGGGACCCAGCTCCACCGAGCGAACCCTCTCGGCGAACTTCAGGGAGCACAGTGTCTCGCTGGTGTTTTTCTCAGCGGGGGAGACCTGCGGTCAGGCAGGAGCAGGCAGAAAGTCACCCTGCCGCCTGCCTGCACCCCCAGGTCTCCCCCGCTCCGGCAAACATGCTGGGCTGGCGAGGTGCTATTATTAACCCGCCGCTCCCAGGATAGCTCTGTCCATCTATGCCTGGGCCAGCGTCTGAGCCAGCTGGATCCATCCCCTGTCACCAACTGCCCTGGCGCGAGGGACAGCCGGAAAAAGCCGCAGCAGGTGGCAGAGGCTCAGGCACCCCTGAGGGGGCTCGGTGCAGGGACAGGCACTCAGGGTGGGGGGTCACAGGAAGAGCTGCCAGAGCATAAAATCCTCCCAGCAAGAGAGGGGATGGGGAGATGCCAATGTGCAAGGACACCTGGCCCATAGGGACAGCACCTGTGTGCAGGCAGGGAGGGCAGGGTTGTGGACCTCCCAGTTCATCCCCCCATCCCTCGGCCTTGTCTGGGGTGCAGAGATGGGGACAGAGCTGCCCCTGGCACCGCGGGTGCAGACTGGAGGATGTCCCCATAGGCAAGCCCAGTCCCCTGGTCCCAGCCCAGCTCCTGCCTCCAACATCCCCCCCCCCCAGCACTGGGGTAAGCAGGGACCAAACCCATCCCAAAACCAGTGCCGACCAGCTGCGGGGATGCCGAAAGGCACCGGGTGCCCAGCCCCTACCTGCACCATCATGAGGGTCTTGCTGTCGCCACTGAGGGAGTCCTGCAGCAGGTAGGTCAGCTTGGAGTTGCGGAAGGGCACGTGGCCTTGCCGGGAGCGCAGGGCGTAAATGACGTCACCCAATGCCGAGAGGGACTTGTTGATGTGCTGTGCCTCACGGAGCCGGCTGCCCTCTGCGCCCGACCGCCCGACCCGCTCCGATCCTGCCAGGTCCACCAGGTTCAGCTTCCCTAGGGACACACAGCCAAACCCCCGCCCCGGCTGGCGTCAGCGCCCGACCCTGCGTACCCCTGTGGATGCCGTGGCCCAGACGCCCCGGTGAGGGGCTTGCCGTCTGGCACCCACCTGTGGTGCGGAGCCCCGTGCTGCGGTCAAGGCCACGGACGGTGACGATGAGGAGGGCGTGGGAGCGGGAGCTGTGCTCATTCAGGTTGGTGCACTCCGTCGCCCGGTTGACATGGCCAAACTCAAAGACCTGGGGGAGCCCAGGGAGGTGTGGGGTGAGGCCAGCCTGCCCCAAACCCACCACAACCCCCGCCATGACCCAGGGACCCCCGGGACTGTAACCTGAGCTACAGCCCTCCAGTGAGGTGCTGGTCCATTGGGGTGATGACTGCTGTCAGGTCTCAGCCTGGGTGACACACCAAAGGCAGAGGGTGACAGGCAGGGCACTGCGGTGACAGCCGGCATCCCACTAATCCCCTGGGAGCCGCTGGGGCCCCACACTTTTATTTTTAACCCCCTGTGGCTCACCCCATGGGACAGTGACCGTTACATCGCACCCAGGGACCTATTTTGGTCTCTGTCACTCCCCGGTACTTCAGAAATGCTCCCGAATCGGGGGGTCACACCAGCGACACTCCCCCCCTCCCCCAGTTCATCATGCCACCCTCCTGCTCCCACCACCCCCCCCATCTCCCTGCACCTTGTTGATGTCCTCCACGCTCTGCACCCTGAACTCGGTCAGCCCAGGCACGTAGAGCTGCCCACTGCCATCGGGGCACAGCTTGATCTCCAGCTTCTCCTGTGGCTCCTTCCCCAGCAAGTCCCTGGGCAAAGGGGTACCCGTCACCATCCCCACACCGGGGGGATGACAGGAGCTGACTCCCCTCTGGCACGGCATCCCCACCACGGCTCAGGGCTGTAGGCCTTGGCTCTCCGGCTCCCCATGTGCTTTGCTCCCACCCAACTTGGACCACGCTCCCATCCAACTTGGACCACGCTCTCATCCCTGCTCTTTATTGCCATTCCCAGTCCCCATTATCCACACGGATGCGCTTGCAGCCTCATCCCACCCCCTCCTGCCTGCGGCTGGGCAGGGGAGGAAAATATTTCTCATGCTCCCAGCTCCCAGTCAGTTATTTCTAAATATAACATCCGGGGGAGCAGGGGCAGGGATGAGAGGGGGATGCCCCGGCGGCTGCATCAGGGCCAGGGAAGCAGGAGCGATGGCAGGGCTGGGAGCCTGTATAAGTAATGGAGCTCAAGGGAGGGTGCTTTGCAAGGGCGGTGTGCACTGAAAAATAATTAAAAATAAATCCTTGCACGGCCAAATCCAGTGCCCAAGGCCCTGGGAACAAGCTGCGCAGCCAGGGCAGGGCTGGTAGGACGGGGAGGAGAGCAGCATGGGGTGATGCCCACCGATGCCAGCTCCCCAGCAGCTCCGCTCGCCCCACCCGAAAGTTTTTCCCCCCTTCCCTGTACCTGAGTGCCTCATTGTAAATTTCAGCGGCGCTGACGCTGATGGCGTAGTCCCAGTCGGCTGCCTTGCTCCGCACCTCGGAGAAGAGGAGCTGCAGGGCTCGCTGGTTGATTCCTGGGTTGGCTGCAGTTCCCTGATGGATTGGGATGATTAATGGGGGGTGGGAGAAAACACCCTCTGGCATTTTATTCTGCATTTTTTTTCCTGAGCAGGAGCAAAGCCCAGGGCGGTGTTGCGGAGAGCTGCACAAACCCCTCGAGAGCAGCAGTGACCATCACTGGTGCACCCTGGGTCAGAGCTGGCCACCAGCCTGGTTAGGGGAGGGTGCCAAGACTGGGGACCACAGAATGGGAAGCCAAGGAAGAAGAGGGAAGCAAAGCCAGGCAAATTCACCTCCATTGTGTAGGTTTTTCCTGCCCCCGTCTGCCCGTAGGCGAAGATGCAGACGTTGTAGCCGTCGATGCAGGAGGTGACCAGGGCTTGAACCTCCTGAAACACCTGGGGGGGGGGTGTGGACCGGGGAGCGTCAGGAGAAGGTGGCTGCATCCCCCCTTCATGCAGCAGTGTGGATGGCAGAACCCACCTCCTCCTGGGATGCTTGTGGGGGGAAGACCTTATCCAGCTCGAAGGACACCTGCTTCCCCTTGTGCAGGAGGTGCAGGACGGCATCATCATCGGCGTCGAAGGTCAGCGCATTGGCCGCCTCCGGGCCCTCGCCATCCTCCTTTGTGATGGGGCGGACTCGCCCAAAAACACGGATGTTTCCTTGGGGGTGGGGGGGGGGGAGGGGGGGATGCAGGGACCGTGTCAGTCCCGGCACATCCTGCTGCCACCCTCGGTCACCGTCAAACGCCAGGTGGGCTGAATGCTGCAGCTTGCTGCTGACCAAAGCATCCCATCACCAGCCCAAGCATCTCATGGGGATGCGGAGCACCCAAGTCATGGTGCTGGGGTGCAGCAGAGTGATGCTCCCCTGCCCCTCCTGCCCCCCCCCCCGGGGACATACTCTCCCGTGATGGGACCCGCCACCCTCCTCACACACCTTTCAGCCGCACCAGCTCGTTGTGACACTTCTTGCGTAGCTGCAGCTCCCGCCGGTACTTGCGCAGCAGCTCCCGGTTGGTGTTGTGCACCTCCTCGATGGCCTGGCCGATCTGGGGGGACGGATGGAGAGCAGTGGTTCAACGACCTTCACAGCATCCCCACCCCACACAGCAGGGAACTGGGGTAGCGGTCCCAAGGGGCTCACCTCGGCCCTGGCACTCCGCAGGGTCTCCTGGAGGAGCAGGGGGAAATCGCGGACCTGACGCTTCAGGCTGTTGTAGTCGTGGGTGAGGGTGCGCAGTGCCGGCTGCAGCGTCAGCAGGTTGGTCCGGACACCTGCAGGTACGAGGCAGGGTGAGGGGCAGGTAGCACAGCCCCCCAGCACCGGCCAGGTGACCCTGCGAGTCCCCCACCCTCTCCTCACCCGCCAGGTTTTCGTGCACCGCCTTCATCTCCACTTGGGCACGGGAAAACGCCTCTTCGATGGCGCGGTTCTTCTCCTCCTCCATCGCCTGCATCTCCTCCAGCATCTGCCCGTGGGCTCGCTCCAGCTCGGCCTCATACATCATGATCTGGGAGAGGAGCAAGGGGGGGTATCACCAAGCTGGTGACCACCTGCTGCCACGCCACATCACCTGGCGAGCACCATACAGACAAGAACTGCCGTGGAGCTGGATGGGGTGATTTCTGATTTACACCTGTTGCACTCAGACCTGAGCTCGGAGCTGAGCTGCCGTCTTTTGGGAACTCTGCAGCTGCTGCTCCATCTCCTTCAGCACCTGCCTCTGCATCCCCACCTGCTCCTGCAGGTACTGGTTTCGGGACTGGCTCTCGCACAGGGCTTGTTTTGCCTTGGCTGACTCCACCTCCACTGTCTTGATGATGTACTGGGAGGAAAAGCACACATAGATGGGGTGTACTGGGAAAGCAGCACCCAGGATGGAGCCGGTGTTGGCCCGAGGGGGTTGATTTACAAAATCACGATGCTGCGCTGATGCGATCAGGGCAGTAGGATGAGTGGCACGTGCAGGGCACCTGCTGGGCACTGCTAGGCACCCAGCCCAGCTCGCCCTACCCCTCCAGGAGAGATGGAGAGCCCCATGGCGCTCACCTTTATCTGCTGGGGCTGGGACTTGAGGCTGGCAATGGTCTCCTGGCTGTCCCGCAGCCGCCGGCTGAGCCGCTCCTCCTCCTCGGCTCTCTCGGCCAGGGAGTCCTTGAGCCGCAGCTCCACCTCGGCCAAGCGGTTCGTCTTCTGCTGCACCTCCAGGTCCAGCTCTGCCAGCTTGGCCCGCATCTCCTCCGCCTCCTGCTGCAGCTGGGACAGCCGCTCCTGCAGCCCGGCGTTCTCCTGGCCCCGAAACAGCACAGCCGAGGCCGCGTCACCCACGGGTACCCGTCAACCTGCCGCCACCGCCGCCACCGCCGGTGACTCACCTGGAGGTGGGCACAGTCCCGGCACGGTGCCTGCTGCTGCCGCCGCAGCTCCCGCAGCTCCCCCTCGCACGCCTTCATCTCCTGCCGCAAGCGCTCGTTCTCGGCCGCCAGCAGGTCCCGGTGCTTCTCCGCATCCGTGCCACCCTGCCGATGGGAGGGGATGGAAGCCGGCTGCAGTCCGGGGAGCCCCTGCCTGCTGCTGCCACTGAGCCCCTGCCTGCAGCATCGGGGGACCCCCAGCCTGCTATGTCGGGAAGCCCCAGCCTGCTGCACCCCAGGGAGCCCCCAGCCCACTGCACCCAGGGGAGCCCCCACCTGCCACACTGGGGACCCCCCAGCCTGCTGCATCAACGAGCCTCCGGCTGCTGCCCCCTGGGAGCCCCTGGTCTGCCACACTCAGGGAGCCCCAGCCTGTGGCACCAGAGGAACCCCCAGCCTACCACGTCAGAGAGCCCCTGCTGTGCCCAGGGAGCCCCCATCCTGCCGTCAGAGAGCCCCCACTGTACCCAGGGGGGGCTTTCGCTTCTCACCGCAGGGCGACAGTGTTGGGGGGGCCTTTGCCAACTATGCCCCAGGGATACCGGTCGTGATATTGCGTTGGACAGAAAATCCCGCAAACTTTCGTCTCAGTGGCTCTGTCGCGGCTCGCAGGGTCCAAACCATGACCCTGGGGAGGTTTTAATCCTTCTACCCCTTCCCTGCCCACCCCCTTCCTCCGCAGGGAGCCACAGCTCTGGCGTCCCTTGGGGCAAGGTCGGCTCAGCCCAAGCCCGGCGGCAGCTCACCAGCTCGGAGCGCAGCCGGCCGATCTCCTGTGCCTGCTCCAGGAGCTTCGCCTTCAGAGTTTCAACCTGTCAACACAGGCAAGGTTAACCAGGAGGCATCTCAGCAGCTTTTGGGGGAGACCCCGTGGTGCCACCCTGGCCACCAACGTCCAGTATGGCTCGCACCTTTGTTATGCCTTAATTTTCCACCTCGCTCTGAGCGCCTGATTCACATGAGCTGATTAAAATGAGCGTTAATGAAAGCCTTGCTTCGACCTTGTTCGACCATGGCTATAATTTGTCCATGTTGAGCATTAGCAGAAACCATTATTAAAAAAAAAAAAAAAAAAAGCATCGTCTTTGGAGAAGGAAAAAAACAAACCTATCCATAACTGTGTCTAAAGAGCCAGGAGCACCTCGTCCTGCCCTTGCAACACAGCCTTGCTTTGCCTTCTCTATTTTTCTTTCTAGGAAAGTTATCTTGGGAGAAAGAGGGAGCAGGAGCTCTTTGAGAAGTCCACGTGTCCGAGTCCAAGGGGAGGATGCTCCCCAGCCACTCCTGCCTGGGCACCTGCCCATCCCATGAGGACCAGGCCATCCTCCCTGCAAAACCAGGTGGATTTCATAAATCCTCCAATTTTTTGTGCAGGGACCAGTGAGGCGCTCAAAAAAATATGCAGTTATTCAAAATAACACTGGCAGCGAGTGCTTAGCAAAGCCAGTGGTCTTGTGGGCTGTGTTTTTATGGGGTTTGCCTGCCTGCTCTGTCCCTTGGCCCTGTGCCCAAAAACTGATGGCCACTGGGCGAGTATCGCTGCTTCCCCAAAACTTACCCTGGAGAGAGCCGGACCTGGCTGCACGCTTCACCACCGTCCCCCAGATCCCAGCCCAGTTCCCAGTTTCCCCATGCCGGGAAGCCGCCGCGCCGCCAAACCCCTCACCCGGATGCGGCAGGCTATTTCCCCATCCAAATAACCAGCTTTTTCTAAGCAACTGGGTCTCCATGGACCATAATTTAGGAACTGCTGATTAATAACAAATGCAGATGTGCTGACATGGTGCCGTAATTAATGACGATAAGTTATTAAGCCGCACCCTTACGGAGACGGCAGCACGGTGGGCGAGCACGTCCTGTGTGGCCCCGTGCGCTCGGCAGGGCACAGCCAGGGACTCCGCAGGCGAGCTCCGCGCGCTTATGGCCACGATCTGGGGAAGGCAGCTGCTCCCTGCCGGCATCGGGAACCCCCCTCCCTCCACAGTGGGGCTCCCTGGCTCCGGCTGGGGGGCCGAGCGCGTGCTGAACACACCGGCCTTGCTCTTGAGTGGGAAAATCCCATTTCCATATTCAGTAAGGTAGATTATTAAGGTGTGTTTTTTTTTTTTTAAGTATTTTTAAAAGAGGGGAGGGACCAAGAAGACCAAGTCACGGCTTGTTGCGGGGAAGCTGCCACCCCAGCTGGCCAACACGCACGCCGGAGCCTGCCCACCGCTCCCCATGCCAGCGGCGCCCGAAAATGCCAATACACCTCTATCCCCTACCTGCTCGGGCACCTCCAGCTGCATCCTGCTCTCTGGAGGTGACAGGGACTCCTTGGCAGCCGGATCTGGCTCGAGCCGTGGCCCGGCCATCCCTGAGCTTTGGAAGTCTGGGTCAGTGCTTCGCTCTGGCCGGCGTTGGCTGCGCTTGCTGCCGAACTGGCTGGTGCAGGGCCGGATCCTGCCAGCGCTCACGCTTGTGTCATGCAGAGTATGCCAACCAAATGCAGGACAATTACCTCCACCTTTTTGACACCAGTGGAACAAGCAGAACCTGACTGTAACAGCTTCCACAACAGCCACATGCAAATCCCTTTACGAGCAGCCGGAATTTCAATCTCCCTGGGACGACCCAGGTCCTCGTGCCGAGGATACAGCCACACTGGCGCAGAAGATGGCTTTTGGGGGGGTTCTGGTGGCGGTGGCCAAAATGCTCTGCCCTTTGGCGGACAGCTCTGTGCCTTCACATTCACTTTCCACCTCCTGACTCTCAAAAGTCACTAAAATTAATCTGCTGGGTTGGTCTAACGAGCTTATCCAGCAGTGGTGGCCCTGCGCTGGGTGGATGGATGACTGCCGCGGGGCTCTGACCCCGATGCCCAAAGCCCTCCTGGCCGCGTCATGTCCAAGAAGCCGCACTCCTTCGCCGGCATTATTGCGGTGTCACCGTCATGCCAATCGGGGGGCTGTGAGCATCCCGAGGGAGGCACAGCCAAAATTGGTGGGACGGCCATGGTACTCAGGAGCACCCAGCTCCCCGATCATCCCTATACACCTGAGCAGAGGTGATGCTCCGTGAGGGAGGTCATATGCTCTTTCCAAGCATGGTCCTCACTAACCGTGAGCCACGGTGCTCTGGCCAAGCCGCAGCCTGAACTTGAAGACCCTGACAGACCCCCTCGTGTCCCCCTGTGCCCACTGTACCTGGCCTTGCAGCTGGAGAGAGCGGGAGAGCTCGTCGTTCTCCCGGGCAGCGAGCTTCTCCTGCAGCCCCAGCAGCTCTTCCTGCAGCTGCAGCTTCTCCTCCTGCAGATGCGCCATGGAGGCCATCACCTTCTGGATCACCGGGAAGGGTCGGGCCGCTGGCAGGCTGGCACGTTTCCCACTGCAGAGCCTCCCTCCTGCAGTGGGAGGAAGGATGAAGCTGGTCAGGATCCAGCCGCCTCGCTGGGGAACGAGATGTCAGCTATGGGAAGAGTCCCCAGGGGATGTGGTGGAGATGGAACGGTGGGAAGCGAGACTTGCAGAAGTCCCATGGAGAGCAGTGACACACCAAGAGCTGCATCCTGAGTGCCACGGTACCGACCACGGCCGGCCGGCCGAACCCCTGTGGCGGGGTGGGAGCCAAAGGGATCTGCCGATGCCAGCATCCCAGGCCGTAAGACAGAGTGCCTGCCTACAGCACCACGCCAGGACCCAGCCCCATCACGCACCGAGCTGCTGCCGCCTCACTCAGATAACAACCGCCTTCGCCACGGCGCTCTGATTCATCCCGGCATCGTTTTTTCTGAATGAGCAGGTGCCGGTGGAAAACAGTATGTGATCATGTTATTAAAGACTGCATCGTTACACACAAACATAATGGAAGCCAAATTAAAATTATATGGGTACCCTGAATGGCCGTATTGCCCAATCCTTGTGCTTTTGGCTTTCTAACCTTCCTAGTATTATTTTAAACATCGTTTTCTGTGTGTTAATAGAGCCACTGGTGCTGACAGAAGCCAACCTGGCTGTACATCAGAGCCTACCAAATGAACCCCTAAATGACTTGGTAGTTCCCAAGAAGAAATGAGCTGGCCTGACTCATTCCCAACGTGGGGATGAGGCATGGCGGCAGGTGAACCGGTGGCCAGGATCCCGGCTGCCCGGCGCCCTTCCCTGTCTGCCACGGATTTCATCCGCTGCCACCAGAAACTTGAGGTTTTAAAGGCAGGAGGTGATGCTGGGAGTTGCTTTGCTGCCTGTGGGCAGATGCTGCCTGCTTTATGGGAAACATCCTGAATACAAGAAATAAGACTTTTTTTGTCTGTGAATCAGACTTTCTACCTCTAAAAGGAGATAAAGAGCCAGCAGCAGGGACAAAAAAATGAAATGCTGGGACGAAACCATGGCTCCGCTGTTGACTATGTGCTGTGGGACTTATCTGGCAATGTTTGAAGAAGCGATCGCCGGATTTTGTCTCCTTGCCTTGGGCCGGATACCCTGCAAGAGCACTGACGGGTGGTGGCTTTTCTTTTTTTCCATGCTGAAAGCTCAGGCAGGTGACTGTGATGTTCCCTTTAAACCCAGCACACACAAAACCCACCCCAAAACTCCTAAAGTTAACAGGAACGCCAGCTTTTGCCCCTTGGGGAGCGTGTAGGGATAAGACAAGATTACAGGAGGCACCAGGGCTCCTGCGGAAACACCACATGTCTGCACACATCATCCAGGCTAATCCCGGGCTGGGACCGAAGGCTTCTGCAGAGCTGGGTTCAAAGCCACAACACCCGGCTGCAAGTAAAACTGTCGGGCAGGAGTGATCCCGCACAGATAATGTGCTCCTCCTTGCTCCAACACCTTCCTCCTGCGGGAGCATCCTTGTGAGACGAGGTGCCGGCCAGACCTGCATTACATCTACCACCAGGCAGACATGCTGGTGGCGACGCGGGGTCTGGGCACAGCACGCACACCCTCCTGTTTTCCAAAATGCTTCGAAACCCGTTTGGAAAGGTGGCCGTTTCCATGGCTCTGCCCCATTACCATTGCCACGCAGACTCCCTTCCTCCTGCATCCCTGCATCTTCCCACCAGCCACCCCGCACCAGGAGCTCCTCGGGGATGCAGCCAGGGACCACATGGGGAGCAGCTCCTGGGATGTGCCCTGACAAGCCTGGACAATTCAGTCCTGACGGAGAAAGATGGGAAACCATGGGGATTCACCAGCCCTGGCACAGCCACGCATGCTGCAAGCGTTTCCACAAATGTTACATTTTCCTTAAGAGGGAGAAAAGCACGGTGGGTTTGCTGACACTCACCTGCTCTGTTCACCCAGTTAAATAATTCATCGGTCACCTGGCATCATCCGACAGCTGGCTGGTGTTTGATTTCTACTGAGACCCAATCCCCCCCTGGTGAGCGCAGCCGTGTGTCTATGTGCACCCCGAAAGAGGAGAGGTCCCCCTGGTACCTGCCAGCAGCACCAGGTGCCCATCCCATCGCATCCCTCCGCCTGAGCACCCGCCGCTGTATCCCAGCTTCCCCTTACCTGCTTTCTCCAGGTTCATGGTGGAGGCTGCCTGCACCGGCCTGGCAGCTGCCGGCTCACGGGGGGACGCCAGTGGCTCCTCCGTGGCCAGTGTTGGGTCCTGGCACCGGCTCTCCTCCCTCCGCTCACCCGCCGCCTCCTGCAGGGCCTGTGTCCGTGAGAAGAAACAGGACGGAGAGCTGAGATGCATCAAACGTGCACATTGTTGTGGACACAGTGCCGGCAGCCGGCATTTCACCGAGCTGGCCAGGAGAAGCAGGCAGGGAGGAGGTCGCAGAGGACAGGACAGCGGGGGGATACCAAGGGAGAAACCCTCCCTCCGAGGGATTTTAGTGTCGGGAAGTTGCCGTGATGAATTTATCACCTTGCTTTTAGTTCTCCCCAGAAACACCTCCTTCCCTCAGCTTGATCATGCAGTTATACTGAATTTCACCTATTTTTCTCTCTATAGCCTTAAAATAAAAGACCCTGGCTTGCAGGCAAGGTTGAATGTGAAGTTGCTCGCTGGCGAGCCATGGCACAGGTAATGCCATGCCCTGTGGGATGGAGCACAGCTCTGAAAAAAACAGAGAAGAAATCTGGAAAGAGGGAAAGGAATATAGAGAAGGTCCCGAATTTCTGTATCTATCGCATCTATCACTGGCTTGCAGGGAAAAAAATAAATCTGGTTTTTTTAATCACCATTTAAAAAAGCGTTACGGCATGGATGCTTTCAGAAAGCTGCGCTGCCGATCAGCTGAGCTTGCAGAATTGCTCCCTGCCTCATTCAAAAGTGCCTTTTCTTACTTACATCTTATTTCAGAGCCCGTGGCATTGACCTGTGGATCAGCGATGCTGGGGAAACCTGCCTCACCCCAGCAGAGGGGTGAATACTCAGTACATGCCAAATTTCTGAGAGCAATTTGGAAGGAGGTGATGGTAGCAGCCTCCTGGAGAAGCTGCGTGTCTGTGGTGCCTCTACGTTTGAGACTCCGGGAGGGTTTCGCCGGAGGGAATGCATCAAGGCTGGTGTGAGATAAGAAGGTGCTTTCCTTCTTTTCAAAGAAGGGGAATTTAAATGATTTGCCTGAAGCCCAGAATGAACTGGTGGCAGCAACAGCAGTACATGGCGTCCTGACACTGTCCCTGGCCACAGAAGCCTTCCTCCTCCTCCTCCATCCTGCTGGCAAACACCATCTCACGGCACTGCATTTTCTTATCACCCTTCTGCCTTGAGCTCTCCTGCCTACCTGACCCAGAAGTGACCGAGAAAATACTATTCTGGGCTGTTCCCTGGCATTTTTTGATGCCTTCCAACTTCCTGGAAATGCTCTTCCCTCCCCACCCAGGCAGCAGCTCGGCACTCTGCTCGAGGCATGCAGCACCGGGGCTGCGGTGCTGGGGGGGAACCAGCCAGCTCCCACCACGAGATGGCCCAGCAGGATGCTTCCCACCACCCCAAAAACGCCCTCCCCACCCGAGCCATGGCCAGCTCAGCGCTCCTCACCTGGAGAGCCAGGCAGAGCCTGTGGGAGTTTGCAGCGTCCGGCCAGCTCACGCGGAGGATTTTATGGTGAACAAGCTTAGGCAGCAGAGGAACCTGGGGAGAGGCGCCCGCTCCGCTCCTGGTGTTGAGTGTGTCCTGCCCACAGCCTGAAATGGGGCAAAAAGCATCACTGGATCAACCCAAGACCCCAGGATGGACACGGTCTTTGGCCTCGCTCAGCAACCCCACTTCCTCCTCCCTGCCGCCACTGCCACCGCACTGGTGCGGAAGAGACAGTGCACGAGTTTTATTAAAAATGTTAATTAAGTTAATTAGAAAAATTAGCCCTTCAGGGGGTGGAGACTGGTTGCCAATGACTAGTAATGAGAATTCAAGGTGTAGCATCCGTCTGTCCTCCGCAGGACCAGATCTGTCCCTCTGCTGGGGACATCCCACGCCTGCCCCTCGCCAAGCCACTCCACTTCCCACGATCCTATCTCGAAAAAGCTGCCAAAGCCGGCTTGCATCACCGAAACCAGACGGACGGACCCTGCCGGCATCACCTTCCTCCACTGCCCCCAAATATTTCCTTTATTTGTCATGCAGTCAAACCCGAAAGCAGACAGGGCAGCAGTTCCCTGTCCTTGAGCCACACAGAAGGAAAACAGCATCTCAGGGACCTTTTTCCTGTGGCTGTGTCCTCCTCTGCTGCAGGAAAAGCAGCTGGCAAGGGCTACGTCCCAATGGGACCTGCTTGGGGACCCTGTGCCCCCTCCCCATCCACCTGCCACAAGCACTGCCACCACTGCAGGCAGCCAAATGGCTTCTCTGGCAGGCAGGAAAAAAATCAACAACCTACAAATAAAACCCCACTAATGCAGGGGGGGTTTCTTCCCTAAATTCATCCGGAGGCACTTGGGCCTGAGGTGGAAGCAGCATGTGGAGGGAGATGTGCCCTGATGAAATCAGTCCATCGCTCTGGACTTCTTCCCAGCCTGTAATTAGCCATAACATTTCGCGCGCGCCATGAAAATCGAGCGTTTCCAAAGTGCTGGCGGATGCCCAGATAAGAGGCGACGAGTTCCACATCCCAGCACGGGCGGTGGCAGCCGCCGAGCAGAGGAAGCGATGATAAACTCCGTTTTCGGAGGCTTTGATGCCGATCAGCATTAGGCTGGGCTGGCCTGAATGCCAGGGAAGAAGCAGCACCCAGATAAGTGACTGCCAGCACATAGGGATGGCGAACACTGAAACCAACAGCAAAAAAAGCCCAAACGTCGGGGTTCAGCCTCCCCCTTTGCCGAAACCCATCCAGCACCACCGAAGAGGGAGGTGGGAAGGGCTGTTTCCCAACAAGTGGCTGCAGGTTGGGGCAAGCAGTTGCCTGCCCTCCTGC
Organism: Astur gentilis; assembly: GCF_929443795.1. Taxonomy (NCBI): domain Eukaryota; kingdom Metazoa; phylum Chordata; class Aves; order Accipitriformes; family Accipitridae; genus Astur; species Astur gentilis. The sequence goes on from NC_064886.1 coordinate 9,905,240, forward strand.
AAAACGGCTTTCCTCTGTGGCGGCTGAGCTCTCGACTAAACTCACCTACGGGGTCTGTGCACCGGGGCGAGATAAGGAGCCCTTCCAAGGAGCTGAGGCCGGGGAGAAGCGAGGGCCCTGCGTCTTCCCTGCCATGTGTATCGCTCCGTTTTCTTTCTCACATGTTAAATTTGAACGTTTCTCCCTAAGCTTCCTGCTCGGAAGGGCCAGCAGGGAGGCGGAGGCAGCCCTCTCTGCTCACCCCCCCAGCTGCCTACCGCTTCATGCCCGCTGCCGAGCCTCCATTCCTCAAATCCTGAGCTTCATCCGGAAAGAAATGTAAAAAATGCAGGCTGGCCTGTTCCCGGCCTCTCCTTCCCCAGGCGTGAGCAAGGGCGTGAGCGCAGCAGGCTGAGCCCCAAGGGAAGAGGACGAGCCACCGCCGTACTCACCGTCCGGGGAAAGGTCCTTCGTCTTCCAGGCAGCTCTCGCCGAGGGTACGGCTCCCAGATCCCAGGTTTTGCGGGCTGTGATCATGGCACGGGGGTCCCGAGCGCCGCGATACCTCTGCGGATAAGTGCAAGGACAGACAGCTCAGCCTGGCCTCAGTTTCCAGCCGTGAAAGCCCTGGAGGCCGTTCTGGAACAAACCACGACGGCAACCCCGTCCCCGAGTCCCGAATCCCACAGAAAGTTGCATCAATCCCGATTTCACTCCCGGGGCCGGGGGTGCCGAAAGCCCCAGGCTCCCTCCGGGCTGCCGGCGGATGTGACATAAACCGGGTCTGTAATTAATTTACTCATTCCTGAAGCCTTTCCAGGCTCCTCCTAACCGCGAGCTGGGGGTTAGTTCTTGCTTTAGTAACTCCAGGACCGCGGGCAGCCCAGAGCAGCGCCCTGCCCGGGCCGCGCAGCCCCCGCTGCCCCGGCACCGGGGCCGCCTCGGCGGGGGATGGGGGGCACGGAGCCCCGGGACCGCCCCGCCCGCCGCCCCTTGTTCTCCCAACCGGCGGCCGGGGGGGGGGGGGGGGGGGGCGGGCGGCGGGTTCCAGGCGGGCAGGGTGGTGCCGGTGCCGGTGCCGGTGCCGGTCCCGATGCGCGGGAGGCGCAGCCCCGCCCCGCGCCCCCCGCCCCGGTGCCGGTGCGCAGAGGCCCGGCAACGCCCCGCTCTGCTCCGCCGGTGCCGGTGCCGGTGCCGGTGCCGGTGCCGGTGCCGGTCCTGCCGCCCGCTACAGGCTAACGGGGAACCGTACTCTCGCCGCCGCCCCGGGTGCTCCGTGCCAGGCGCTCCCCAGCCCCCTCAGACAAAGGCGGCCCCGGTCCGGTCCGGTCCGGTCCGATCCGATCCAGCCCGTCTCCCCCGTCCCGGACCCCCCCGGCGGTGCCCGCTGCCGCTGCCGCCCCCACGGGGCCACTCACCGGGCGCGGAGCGGCAGGGCAGCCGGCGCCAGCCCCGGCCCCGGGCCCGCCCTCCCGGGCACTTCGGTAACGGAAACGGCGAGCTCCGCCCCGCTCTCGTTGCCGTGGAAACCCTCGAAACCCCCCGACGGGCGGCGGAGGCGGGGCTCCCCATTCTCCTCCCCGCCCCGGCCCGGTCCCGGGGAGCTCCCGGTGCAGCCCCCGGTGCAGCCCCAGCCCCTCTTGCCGGAGCCCCGGGGAGCTCAGGGGAGCCCCGGTGTTCCGCCGGCTCTTCCCCCCACCGCGCCGTGCTCCCCTGACCCCCCCTTGTCAGAGCCCCGGGGGGCTCCCGCTGCGTCCCTGGTACCGCCGGGGTTTCCCTGGCCCTTCCCACCCCGGTCCCGGTGCTCTTCGGGGACCCCCGGTGTACCCCCATCCTGCTCGCACACCCCTGCCGGCATGGCTCACCGGGGTGTTCCTGCCCCCCCAGCACCGAACCCCAGCGCGGCTGCGGCTGCGGCGCTCTTTCCCAGGGAACGATGGGGACAGGGCCACCAGAACCACCCGAAAGGCGATCGCGGTGCCGGTGACCCTCATGCGGAGGACCAGAGGTGACGAACCGTGCCCTCGCCTTCTGCCACGTCCCCACCTAAACACCGGGGCATCCGCCAGCACTGATGCCAACTGGCACCCCAGGCTCGCCGGGGCCCGGGGACCCAGATTTCACAGGGAAAACAACCTGTTTCTACCCCGCGGCCGTGAGGAAAACAGCACAGCGTGCCCCGAGACCTCTCCAAAGGCCCTGGTGTCAGAAAGGCAATAAAAAATTCTGCTTTAAATATAATTTATACGCATTTTTAGGGTGTGATTTGTATCTCCCTGTCTGTATTGCGCACACCATCATTATGTTAATGGCTGGTTTGGGTGACACAAGTTACTCAGGACTTGTTCATGGTAATTAACTGGCAGTACCGGATATTTCCCACACCAAAACTGAACTTGGCATCCGTGGCGGCGGGTGCCCCGTGCCGATGTCTCACGTCCGCACGCCTGATGTCGGGCTGACCTGTGGGGTGCACGGGTCCTGTGCGGCTTCGGGGATGCGGGGGTGGGGGTCCCTTGGGAGATGGTGCGGGTTTGGTGCCAGCCCTGCAGGGCTGGGAAGGAGAAGGCTCTGCCCGCCGGCGAGGTGGGCTCCCCTTGGACCAGGGGTCTGTCACCTCCCACCCTGCCGCGCTCAGTCCCAGCCTTTCGCTCGCTCCTGGCCGGGTTTGGAGCAGGATTCGGCCTTGTCTTCCCATCCTGGCATCTCCCTCTTGGGCATCCTCAGAGACCCCCCCATGCGCCACCCCATCCCCTGCTACGAGCCAGCCCCGTGGATGGGGGGTGATGGGGAGTCACCGGCAGCATGGGATGGGACACAATCCGCTCCAGCCACTCATCCCAGGGAAAGGGGGCTGGTCACCTCCATGTCCCCATGCCCCTGGCGCAGCACCTTGTCCCCGAGAAGCAAATGCCACCCTGGCCCGGCCGCTGCAGCTGCCTTCCCCCTGCCACCAGCGCAGCAGAAAAAAACCCAGCAAAAACCTCCCAGCCTCTGCAATGCAACGCCTCCCCTTTGCTTCAGCCGAGGTTTATTGGCGTTCCCAGCACAGAGCCCTCAGCGTGGATGGATACATGTGTGCGCACCTATAGCCACACATATATATACCCGTAGAGGCCCTAAGCAGTTGTGCTCATTTGCATAAATACCCTATTATCTGTGCGGCTCCTTTGACTGGTTTGGTGATAATATTGACACACATAAAGTTACTTTCTACTTTCCGATAGCAACTGTAATGCCCTATCATCACACTGGCTTCATTTACAAGCTGTAAGGGTAAAATAAATGTTTATGTAAATGACTGTAACTGGTAAGTAATTTCCTGGCTTTTGAATGCTTCAGGTTTTTAATGGTATTGCAATTATGCAATGCACGTAAGTTGTATCAGTTACAACAAATAAGTCTAAATTAACCAGGCATATGCGTGAATTCCCCCGTTTAGAAAAATAACTTAATGAATAAGCATGGAGCAAAATTTGAGATGCAGAAGGGGTTTTGTGCCAACAGCCATATTCAAATAGTCACCTGTGAGCATTAAAAAACCCACCACTTCGAGCTGCGGGGCTGATTTTCAGCGAGGATGGCACGGCTTTCCAGCAGCCCCAGCACACCAGGGACAGGATCTCCAGGGATCCAGAAGTGGGGTTATTCAGGGTTGGATGCACGCTGGCGGCCAAGCTCCGTTTCCCTTGGCCGCAATGGTATTTAGCTCAAGGGAGTGCCGTAAATCCCAGGGGATGCCCGCTTGCTGCCAGATGGGCTGGGGGGCAGCACGGGAGCCTGTGCAGGCAGTGGGTACCCTGCTCATACCCCACTTTCCACAGGGATTCACCGATGCTGGCTGGGATAAATCTCAGCCTGCTCCCCCAGCAATGCTCCGGTCCTCATTTTCTTGGATGTCACGTCTCTGTGACCTGAGCAAGCACCGGCTGACGACATCGCTGAAGGTATTTTTAGAAATGCTGCTTTGCAGGCAGGCAGAGAAAAGGCAGCAACCGGCAGGGCTCGCTGCCAACGGCACCCTCCTGCGAGCACCCAGCAGGTAGTGGGAAGGGTCGATATATTGACGACCATCAGCGCTAAAATACTGCTGCCCTCCGCAGACGGTACTGGCGGCACTGGCCTGCAGCTGCTGGGGGACGGTGACCCCGGCGTGGGTTTGGCTCTTTGCTTTTAGCCCAGAATTTTCTGTAGCCGAAAAGCATCGCTGTTAAGTCAGGCAGGTTAATTCGCCTTTTACTTGGATGAAGGGAAGCTCCAGCAATCAAACCACATGGCTGAGAGAGGCCTTTTGCATTAGGCATTTGTTCTGCCCCGAGCAAATATTTAACCTACATCTGTAAGACAGCTAAAAAATCCCCCAAATCCCAGCAAAAATTTAACTCCCCCTCCCTTCCCTTTGAGCAACCTGATAACCTAGTCCAGGAATGCAGGCAGGAGCATACCTGAAGCCTCTTGTATATTGGGATGCTCCCTGTAGAAAAGTCCCACCAGAAGCACCAGACATCATGAGAACGTGTCCCCAGAGCACGATTAATTAGAACCCAGCTCATTATTCTTGTTTTGCTCCTCCTTGAGGAGGTGAGGGGATTTCTCGGCATTGCTGAGGCATGGTTTGCCAAGCCAACACGAAACACTTACCAAAGCAGGAACGAACCCCCTGCATTCCTACATTGCTGTTTTGCGCAAAGATAGGAGTTTTAATTAAGTCTTAGCAAGCTCCTGAGAAATGTAATACTCGTTTTAAAGTTCACCAAGTGAATTAATTCACCCCGGAGGCTCCGATCCTTGAGATAGGCTTGTGTTGATGGGTGGAGAGTGGGAGCTGGGGAGGGGTGTTGCAAGGATCGCTGCCTCGGGACGCATCCGGCCGCTGCTGGCCACGGCAGCAGCTTTGGATGGTGGCAGGGGGCTCCACAGCTGCTGGGCTCAGCCCCCCCGGCCAAACCCCGTGAGCTGGTTATGCCAGGTTTGGGCTGCCAGGGCGGTAGGGAGCAGCCCGGGGCAGCATGGAGCCTGTCCGGAGCCGAGGAGCCGGACGGTCCAGAGCTGAGGAGCTGGCCGGTCCGGCTGAGAGTTGCTGCACGTGACGGCTCGGCTCTGCTTGTGTCTCCCCGTGCAAATCTCTTTTATATCAAGCAAATGACAAAAGCGACTTCTTTTTCAACTTGCTCTATTCAGGTAGAGAAAAAACTCTACAACCCACACTGCAACCCACCCGCAGTCAGGAGAGTGCGGTGCAACCTGCAGCAGCCATCAGACAGGCAGCTTTTCCACCCCTCCAAATTTCCTACGTCGGACTGTGTTGCAGAGCCATCTAACCAAAACCTCAGCCTCCGAGTCTCCCTTTTACCTACCTTTTCTCTTCATCATATCTTTCAGCTGGCTTCAGGTACGACTTGGGTTTGGTTTTAATGCTTGTGCCTCCCCTAAGCAAAGCACTGCCGGGCTCATCCTGTGCCACGCTGGCTGCTGGGGAGCTGTGAGCTGCTCTGCGGGAGGACCGCAGCTCACCTGCTAAGTCATTAATGTTTCATGGCATTAACCAATACGGGCTCCTGCTTACAAAGCACTTCTTAGAAACAAGGCTAAGAATAAGCACGTCCTGGACGAAGCTAAAACTACCCTGTCAGCTGGGGGATGCCCATGCTGGTTTGAGCAGACCCAGCAAGGAGGCAGCTTGACACCAAGTAAATTCCATCCAGGGCATTTTATCCACCAAATAAAAATTAAGGCTGTACTGGCAAGATCACTGCATCCCAAGCAGGAGGTCCTGGAGCTCCTGGTCTGGCAGGAGCCCACCGGCCATCCCCCAGCCAGTGCTTATGGGGCGTCCTTGGGACCCTCCGCTCGGGACCTTGGGTGCTTTTTGCAATTCTTTTTCATTAAAAAAAAAAAGTATGAAGATAGAAGCTGCAGATGGGTAACTGGGATTTTTTTTCAGAGTTTTGTTACTTCTACCACTTATTTCCTCCTTGAAGCCAAGCCCCTGTGGTGCCACCGAGCCCCTTACCCTGGCTGGGTGACACCGGTAACAGCATGTGCAAAGGCAGGGCTAGGCTTTGCTCTGCACAGGCAAAAACGATGGGAGCCATCTCCTTTAAAAAATACATTCAGTTCTCCGCAAAACCATTTATTTTTAGTACCCTCCAAAGTGTGCTTGTCTTTGGAGAAGATATAAGGCAAAAGGAGCAATTCTGAATAATTTAGGGAATAGACTTTTGGGGCTGATGTAAGTGGCCGTGCCGTGCTGGTGGGGGCTGGAGGAATGCAGGGCTCACTAATAATACCCAGCTAGTTCAGGCATGGGCACAGGTAAATCAGCAAGAGCCTCTACAGGGAAGAAGGAAATACCCCTACGGCCATAAAGTAAATGCACCCATGTAAAGGAAAATACTGTGATGGCAGTTAATCCATGAGACGGGCTCAGCTGCATCCTGACTGCAGCGTGAAAGCTGCACCCAACAAAGAGATTAATATGCAAACGAGGTGGGATATTCTCTGATGGAATTAAATAGCCTTCTCGCTAACAGGCTTTGACTGCTCGATATCGAACTGTCTGCAAAATCCCACTGTGAGTTCACCCCGGCACGGATACAGCCACACTGGTGCTGCCGCCTCCAGGTCCTCGGAACACTCTGTGTCACCTATAGATTTTAACGTGCCCTAGGGGTGTTCAGTGGGCACGGTCCAGCCGCTCCACTTGTCCCACCGTGTCTCAGTGCCAGCGTGCACGGGATGCTGTACCACCACTGCTCCGTCTGCTCTTTTGCACCAAAGTCCTCCAGCAGGATGGAAACATTACCCTCCCATGCATTATTGACACCCGTTATGTATAATGGATGTCCCTATGTTCGCACCGGCGATGCAGCTTGGAGCCCTGCAGCCGTGCCGCCTGCGCCAGCTCCCTGGTGGGCATCGGCAGAGCCCCTTGGCCACAGCCTCGGGAAGTGCCGGCTCAGCCGTGTCCAGGCGCCCGTTTGCATCCGAGTCCCTCGTTTCCCCGGCACCGCAGGGATGCTCCCACCACCTCTGTGCGCTGCTGGGCAATCTCCTTCCCACTGTTATCTTCCCCGAGCCTGAGCGTGCCAGCCTGCCCCGTATTATTGCGGCTTCCCACTTAACAGGGAAAAAGGCTGAGGTCTTTCTGGTTTAACTTACTGAAATGTATTTCAAGGTGATTTAATTATTGTGAACTTAACTGGGACCAAATTCTCATTTTTTTCTTCTAAAATGTACCTTAGATGGTGAAGAATTAATTAACAGGAAGAATCACCAAAGAGATCCATAAGTCTACCTGCCAAATTATTACAGAGAAAACTATTTTTTCCTCTTAAAACATAGCACACAAATAAATGCACAACTACCATAGAAACTCATGCTGTTTCAAAATAAAAGCAAAATTTCTTGTTCCCATGCTGCTGCTTCAAAGACATCATTCTACTGCAGCAGACTACAGAATTGAAAACTGCAAATAAAATGCCAGGATTGTCCTCACAGAAGGTTTTGCACCCAGCGAGGGTCTTCTGCTTCTCTGTTAAGCCAGTGCAAGTTGGGGAGACAATCAAAGGAAACATTAAATTTCAGCCTCCCACTAAGGTTTAGGGAAAACAGAGCAGTGCAGTGCTGTGCAAAGCTATTTGAGAAAAGAAAACTTTTACTTCTACGGCCAATGAATATTAAACAGCCACACGCTTCGGCTCTGCTGCCTGCACCCGGCATTGCGTGAGCAGATTTAATTTGTCTTTATGAAGAGGAGCGGACCCACACCCCTATTTTCATGCATATGCCTTAGAGATGAGCGGGATGTGAAGAGTGAATCCGAGTCCTCTCTGCCAGGAGATCCCTTGAGCAATCACTCACAACAGGAAAAACAAGGAGACATTAAGGAAAATCTGGCAGCACAGGCAGGAGGGTTTATACAGACTGACGTGGAATAATTGCCAACTCGCTGCTTTTTTTTCATGCAAGCCTTCCTGGGCTTTCAGGTCCATTTGGGGATCCTAGAGAGGTGTTGGCTGGAAAACTAAGGATGAGATGGAGAAAGAAATGGTACATGAGGTGGGACTGAGGCATGGCTGGGGTGCTCAGCATCCCAGGCGAGGTGAGACCAGGGCTCTCTGGCGCTTACACGCCTCTATTCAGCTACTTTCCTCTTCATCCCACCAGACAAAACGTGCTGCTTAACTAACCCCTTGGGAAACAGCGGCAGAAAAAAACACAGAGCCTGTGTGCAAACGTCCGGGCACGTGTCACGAAAACTACTCCAGTCCAGAAGTATTTTGCTGGTTTTCATCCCCAGCCTTTGCTTTTGATGCAGACTCTGCTCACCCCCCAGCCCACCGCTCTCACCTGCGTGCCCGGCCAGGCCAACCCTGGTCTCAGGCACATTTTTCGGAAGGATCCTCCTCCACGGGCCAGTCTCTGCATGGCACCTGCAGGTCGGCAGAAACACCCCCTGAGGCTGCGGCGATCACCCTCCTCTCCGCAAGCAGGGATGCTCTCCACAGCCTGTGTCCCGCTCTTCTTGCTGTTCCCCTTCCTCCAGCCCTGCACCGACAGTCCCGCCAGTGCACACAGTGCATGCATGGCTCAACGCAGCCCGGGAAGGGGTGCTGAGCTCTGGATATGGCCCGTACGGACCCCCGCTGCAAGCCTCCCTAGGACCCTGGGAGCAAGCTGGGCTGGTACAGCCGGGCTGGGGCGGATGACGCTGGCAGCAGCTTTCTGGGGTGGGATGCTTCACCGTGCTTTTCCATACATGGTGCCACACGGCTGGCACGTTGGCACTGGAAAATAGTTGCCTTTTTGTCAGGGGCTTTGTCAACTCCGCCCCAAATCTCAGGGGTCCCTAGGTAAAGCCTCCCAGCAGTTCTCCTCTTCCCGTGCTAAGGACCAGTAAATGCTTTTGTAGAGATGATCTGTAACCGTGCCCAGTCCCAGAGGGGTCCCAGGGGCTGATGCAGAGCCAGGGTGGCAGGACCCCTCCAGGGATGCTCTGCTCGCTGCCAGCTTCCCCACTGAGCGAAGGCAGAGGATGGCTTCCCGCACCCCGCGTCACCTTCACCACTGAATTTCTCAGCCCGCAAAAAACCTCTGGTGGCTCTGCCCCATCCGTGACTGGAGACGGAGAAAGCAATGTCCCCTCCACTCCCATCTGCCAGTGCATTAGGGAAATGAGAGCTGATTAAAGTCCGTCCCCTCCTGAGCACCATTGGTCCCCAGCAAATTGCTGACACAACCTATTTGGTAGCATTGGCAGACAGGTAGACTTTCCTCCCTCTGCAGACCTCCAGATTTAGATGGGTTTGGGGTCGCTTGGGTCTGCTGCTCTGAGCTCTGTCTATAGGCAAAAGAAGTGGTTTAATTGCCCAGAATAAGTGTGTTAATTGGATTTTTTTTTTCCATCACCCGTTAAAAGGTTGGCTCAGGCAGTACCTTTCCTTGCAGACCCGCTCCTCCACTGAACACTGTGTGAGGATGCTGCGATGGGATGGGAAGGAGCTTGGAGGAAAGCGCTCCTGTATGCCCACACCACCCTATCGACCCGCATTAGCTGGAAGGCCCCCGTAGCGCCCAAAACTATTCTGTTTCTTGAGGCAGGCAAGCTGGAAAGCCCCATTTCCCTGCCATTAACCTCCACCTGGGAGCACTTTCTAGAAGGCAGCCAAGAACAGTAAAACCGGGGAGATTTGCAAAATAAACAGCGATCAAACACAAAGACCTTGGTTCCTGCTCCGGAGGGTGTCTGCCAAGACACACAGATCGTATCAGGCTAATTTACAAAAGGAAAACCGCCCTAATTAGTGTTCAGGAAAGCACTTTAATGAGAAGCGCTTTACTGTAAAAAGCAAGAGCGCCAAGAGGTCAAGTAGTTCCTAAATGCCAGAAAAACAGGAAAGGGGGCAGAGCCGATGTCTGCCCGCCCAGGCCGCAGCACCATTTTCTCACTTTTTAAATGATATTTCAGGTTATTAGTGAGGAATTTATAAAACCCAGACCCTAATGCCCAGCGACAGGGCAGACACTGTACACAATGAGCTCTGATCATCGTAACGCCAGATGTGGCCAGCTCACGCTGGGGAGGGTTACGCAGCCCTCGCAGACATCTCCCCTCCTTTTTTGGGGCATAGCATCAGTTTTACAGCTGGAGTTGTGAAGGGCACCCCAGAAGCCCTGTCAATGCTACGAATCCCGTCTTGCTGGCGGCTGTGACGGCGGCTAGTAACCATGGCAGCAGAGAGATTTTCACGTGATATTGGTATTTCTGCAGCACAAAGGAGCCTCTTATCTAGAATGAGTAACTAGTCTGGCTGGTCTTCATTCCTCCAGTTATTGCTAAAACAGAGCAGCATCGCATGGTCCATGTGATGCTTGCCCTGGGGTGAATTCGGACCATCCATGGGGATACCCACAGGCTGGGACATACGGGAGGTTCCAGAACGTAAAAGGATGTTCACATGGGTGCTGCGGCAACGGTCCTGCTGCACGGAGGCAGACCTAGCCCACCATTTCCAAACAGTTAAAGCTGGAAGGGGAGCACTGGCCATCCGGGTGAGCTCAAGCTTGCAACACAAGTACCTGCAAAATGTATGAAGCACATTGAGCCACGCCGTCCCCGGGATGTCACATCCCAGAGCTGGCAGCGATGTCCTCCGGCCACCCGGTAGCATCCCCACAACCTGATTTATCTCACTTCTCTGGTTGTTCACACTTCCCCCAAATCCCTTCCAATTTATCCAAGAAAACAGGTTTTGGACTTTTAACTGTGTGACTTCCAGCTCTTCTCACGCATGAAGTGACTTCTAAAAGCAGAAAAAAATGCATGAAGTAAGGTAGGTATCTAGGCTTTACTTCTTCAGATGACTCAAACCCAACTCGCTGGATATTGCTCAGATCTCCCTAAGACATTCACCCTAAGGCACGCACCAAAGCTGGAAAGTTTCATCCCGGAATAAGAATGGGTAAACAAGGAAAGAATGAGAAAAGGAAAAATGTCATCCAGCCCAAGCTAAGCCCAAGCTGCTGTTAATAAATGCTGGCATGGGCACCCACCAGCTTGTGTACCTCTACATGACCCCCTCCCAAATGGTGGTCTGGCTTTTTTTTCAGGGTGTTAACTCCAGTGGGACCGTTACTGCACATAAAAGGAGCTATACGCTCAGGGCAGAGAAAACCAGACTTGTATTAGCTCCATTTTAGAGGAAGGTAAAAGGGATTCAGGGATTTAATTGCAACCATGACTCAAAGCGGTTCTACACAATGGAAAAAATATATATAGGCAGAAAAAGTGGTTTACAGGCTGTTCCCAGAATTATGAGCATGTCCTGCTGGTTAAGGTCTCCAGGTTTCAAGGTTAAAGTGCTTAATTTTATTTCAAGCTTTCTAATTAAACACCATTTAACTGGGCTTTCTATTTATCCTGCAATTTCTTTCTAGACCTGAGGCTAATCCTCAAACCTGCTTATTTGTTTTTACTTTCGTTATAACCTTATCAGTGATTAACCTGCAATTGCACTTAATCTTTTTAAAAGATTGCTCCGACTATAAATACAGAGAAGCTACCTGCCCTGTTTCTATCCAGAGGAAAACAACTTCCTCCATATTCAGATGTCTATGATGGGTTATATTATTCCTTTTGTAAGTTGATTTTTTTTTTATCTGAGACATTTGTCTTTAACTTCATACAGAACATTAAATCAGTATCACTTTTCTGAAAGACGTAACAGCACAGGCCACAAGGAATATGAATACCCCTCCAGTATAAAAAGTATATATAAATACTAAAAAGTATCTATAATTATATAAAAGTGTGTGTGTATATATCTCTATATTAAAACAGTGTATATATAAAGCCTCCTAAAGTAAAGATGCTACTTGTGACAGTGAGGCAAAACCTAATACATATATACCTAATACAGATCCAACAACAGCAAGCTCTGCTTCTTCCTTCAGCGGTTATCTGTTCCACTTATTTCACTCAAAAGCAGCAGGAGCTAAAATATTGTTGGAAGAAAACCTGGTTTCTATGACCGTGGAGCTCTCAGAAATCAGTTAATCAGAAATAGGAGTCAGGAAGGACACTGCAATGCAGAATTTCCGGGGTGCTGGACTGGCAATAAGCAACTGCCCAGCAAGATCCCCCAAATACTGCGTTAGTATTAGTAGAGAATCTCATATCGGATCAATCCAACACTTATCGACATCAAAGTGGAATGAGCAAAAGCTAATAAGACATGCAGTAAAGGTACATGGAGCATTACCAAATCCATCAAGAACATGACAAGGGCAGTGGAAAGAACAGACCTGTGATAAGTGTATGCTGCAAGATATTTAATAGGAACGACTGCAAAGGAGGCCCGCTGCAAATACAGCAAAACTGGTGAATCAAGGGAATTACAAAACTCAGCAGAAAGCCAATTTATGGCAACCTCCAAAACAAGAGGCACTAAATGAGCTGCTCATCGCCTTAGCCTACCTGTCATTTCTAAATAGTCCTGCACAGTAAATAGATCTGAGCTCAACTCCACAACCCAGCCTGTAAGCCCAACCCTACCTTGACCTTAATTATTACCTGGAGAATAATCTCTCTAAAGAACTAAAGCCATAAACAGATCACAGAGGAGGATAATTTCAAATCTACTCGTGGTTCCAGAATTACCAGTTATGTATCCATCAGCATCTAATGCTGCATGTTGAAAACTAAGACCTTCACGCAAGTATTTGCCATTTAAGAAAGCTTTTTTCCTTCCTTCTGGTGATGAAAAACATATTACAATTCTACTACTGCTATTACATGACCTCTGAGCCTCTAAAAAGTTTATTGGAAAATCTGTGAACCGTGTGTGGGGACTTTACTGGCTCTGTCGGTGCATCAGTGAGCAAAAAAATGGAAAAGAACTGGGATTTTGAAATAAATCCACAGCAAATGAATGGTAATCTACATGGTGTTTATTGTAGATATAGTGAATTATGAAAGCCATTACAGCCCACTATTTGTTTAAATGTTATTTCTAAACCATATCAAATCGCAGCAGCAAATCAGAACCCCAGTCTGACTTTTGCACGTTTCCTGGTTTGATTATATAAATATTTACCATCTAGTGAAAAAAAAACCACGTTGCACTCCCCAGTGAAACCTTCTACCAGCAGGAAACCGCTTGCAAATGACTGAGGATGAGAAATATTTAGGGAGGTTTGGGTGAGTCCAGGTTTTCCCCTGCAATGTCAAGGGCAGTAGTGGCTTCAGACCCTCCTGCTGTATGTTGGAGCTCATTAAATTTGTTTAAAAGAGAGCAAGCTATCATTAATTAACATACGTCCTGGCTTTTTTCTGCCACAGAAACCCATCTATTTTGCAAGAGAAGGGAAAAAACACAACAAAATAAGATGACCCCATAGGAGGTGAAGATCAGCCCCAGGCTGCTGATGGGAAGAAGGATCACCCACATATGGGGCGATGCTGGTGCTGACACCCTTCACGAACAGCCCGGCTGTCTCACGGCCAGACCTGTGAAACCTGCAGCGCCGCTCACAGTATTTGCTGAACACCTGAAAAGTCCCTTGGCCATGGCGCTGAGGCTGCTCCCTGTGGCAAAACCTGCCCCAGCTTTTCCTCCAGAGGATGGAAACCGGCTCCTCTTGATGGAGCCAGCTGTGCCGCAGAGACCTGGTCAGCCAAAACCTTGGGGAGGATCTGCATCGCTTCACCCGGCACCGTCTCGCCCCCCCACTTCTCACGACCTCTCAGGTCACCAGCAGCTCACTCTGCTCGGTGCTGACTTTGAGGAAGATGAGGCACTGGTCGTGCTGGAGGAAGATTGGACACCTTGAGCCATCAGCTGGGCGTGCTGGCTGCTAACCAGGAGTTTGCCTTCTCATCCAGTGCCCGGACCCAGCATTGGGAGAGCGCCTTTACAAGCCCCGTTTGCAGCGACGAGCAAGACCAGAGTGGCTTCTCCATGGGAAGCATGGCCAAGAGCCAACCGAGTGACCAAAAGGGGCTGGAAATTGGCTGCTGGAAACATGGCAGATCACTGAGGTCCAGCAATGAGCGCAGGGGATCACCTGCACAATTGTGCATGTTACGGGCTCTGGCCTGACTCTGAAACGCTGGCTGGGAGAGGAGAGCACTTACTGCACTTCTCTTTTCTGTCCCAGCTGGAAACCAACACGGCTTCTCCCTTCCTGCACTCGGTTTATCCCTGGTGCACCCATGGAAACCCAGAGCTGGAAGGGATCTCCAGAAACATCTCCTCATCCAGGATTGTGCTTCTCCATCCCTTAAAGATGCTCATCAAATCTCTCTGTAACAGCCACCAGCGACAGAGAGCCCACCACCTCCCTGGGGTGGCTGGCTGGCAGGAGGAACTCCTCTTCCCACAGGCAAACCCAAGGTGGTCTTGGCACCATGCGAGGACCCTCAAGCATCTCACAGTCTATACACACCAGGATGGACCTAGGCCTTCTCGTGACAGTGTGATTTGGTCTGTGCTCGGCTTATGAGCATAGTCCACATCCTTTTTGGATGAATCACTCTCCAGCTGCTGCTGACAACCTTGAGCCCAACAGAGAAACCTTGTTGGTTTTTTTCCCCCTCATTTCTGGCCAAGCAGTGACTCAGCTGTCAGAGGTGAATAACTCTTCATGTTTTATCTGAACACTCATTAACCATCCAGAGCCATAAAAAGCAATTTCTTCAGGGCTCCATCTCTGTAAGGCTGGATTTCGAAGCAAGAGGGCTGGCCTGACATTTAGTTCCGATATTCATAAAGACGCTCAATAAAAATATATCTCCAGAGCACGGAAGCCTTGTGTGGTTCTGGGTCATATGGCAGAGAGTTTTATCAACAGCGGGTGAAGGTCTAGGCAGAAAAGAAAGGCAGATCCTACCCACAGCACTTAGCGAAGCCTATAGCCACTGCATGGAAATCGTTAATGACAAAAACTTCTACCCCAGGTGTTTGCCTGACTCCTCTTCCTGCCCCAGGACCTACTTGTTTTTCATTTCTCTTCTTTTTCTTCTTCTTTCTCTGAAATCTCAGCAGCAAGGATTTCTTCATCCTCTTGTGCTGTAGAAATCACACGAATGGTGACTAAACTATCAGAAGATTTTGAGAATATTTCTTCTCCCAGGTGGGTGCGTGCTTTGTGGGATGTGACAGGCGATCTCTGGTGCACTGGTGATTTCGGTGGGATTGGACTGAAACTGGAACCCTGCAATAAAAAAAAAAAAAAAAAAAAAAAGGAAAAAAGCTAAAATCTACCTTAGCAGACCCTTGTCCACTACCCCCAAGCATGGCATCTGCACTGTGCAAAGCCCAGCAGGGGTTTTGCAGAGTTTCACAGCACCGGACCTCATCATCGGGATGTCAGCTTGCTGCCAGAGATGACCCCTGTGAGAAGGGCAGCTGGATTATATTCTGCACATCCTGAGAGAAGTGCACAGAGATGAGCACAACAAAGCTTTCTCACATCTCCTGCACTAGCTCCTGTTTTGCTCCTTGGAGTATCTGGAGGGGGTTATCTCAACAAAAGTTTGGCAGGAGTGTTGTTGTGAGGGAGCAGCCCTGGACTGCCCTGTCCTAAAGCTGCCTTTAGAGAGGAGCCTCAGAAACCTCACCTACAGACGTGCCATGGAGAGGGATGTCCTTCTAATGGGGTCCTACTAATCCCTTTAGCGGGGTTAGCTCCCAATAAGTGCACCCTCCAACGACAGGTCTTGTTACCACTGCCGTACGGAGCATGAGCACACGGTGCCACTGTTTACCGCTGCCTTTAATGGGTTATTAATTAGTGTTAAGCACCGTATTGTGTGAAGCCTCCTAGTGCTTTTGTGAAGGACTGCAGAAATGCAATTATGCTCAGCATCTCCCTGGATACTTACCCAGCCTCAAGGCCATTGTGTGCTCCCTATCAGCTGCTCTTTCACCTCCCTTTACATGTCCAGAGGTGATAGTCTGCATAATTCCATGCTGGGACGAGTAACAACCAGGTCTGCATGGAGATGCAATCTTTTTTATCAGTTTAGCAGACACTTGGAAGTTGTTAAAAAAAAAAAAAAAAAAAAAAAAAAAAAAAAGCAGGCTCATTTTCTTTTTCAGTTGCTCATGACAAAAAAGCAAGGGTGATTTCACTGCAGCTCATGCAGAGCCAGCAGGATGGTGTGCCTCTGCCTTGACCATGCCGTGAAAGCTTTGCAAATATTGACTGGCCTGTGGATGCTGGATGCCAGCATCACCCTCCGTGCCGCCAGCACATCGATTAATTACGAGTGGCTCTGGCTCTGCGGCACGGAAGAGATATTCGTCTGTGGCTATAACCCAGCTAGAAATTAGACTCAGGCTCAGCATAGCTGGGCAAAAAGTCAATGTATTTCCCTTTTGTGTTGCAAAACAAACCCCTGTGGGACAGTGACATTCTCCCAAGGCCGTGTGTAAGATGCCGGACCACCCCTTCCCATATGCCTGCACTACATCAGACCCCGATGACCTGAGCTCACTCCTTTAAGGCACCTTAAGGACACTCAGGCTCTGCAGCCAGCGGGGGGGAGCAGCGACTGGACACCTAATGAAGCAAAGCCAAACTGCCATCCTCCCCGCACTGACCTGCATCGCCTTCAGCTCCTTCAGCCTCCACCGGAGCTGCGCCAGTGGCCTTTTGCCTCCCATCCTCCCTGTGGCAGCCAGGGCAGCCTGGAAGAGCTTTGGGGTGTCAGCTTTTGGGGGGATGATCAGGGGGTCTCCAGGCGCTCTTTTCTCATCTTTGGGTTTATTGTTGTTTTTCAGCATTTTCCTACAGCAAGGTAAAGGAAAGATGATTTCAGTCCAGGGACATATTATACTAGCTGGATTTTATAATGCAGAAAAATCAGACTTTAAAAGGATGGGGATTTTTTACGCCTTAGAAAGGACAGAATAACAAATCTAAGTAACGCTAAAAACGAAAGCGAGTATTTTAATAGATTTTTAAACGAATGCACTTCAGCCTCGTTGGTTCCCGAGTTGCACCCGCTTTTAGCAGTGAAGCTTTGCAGCAGGGCTGGGCTGGCTCTGGGCATCTCCAGCCTCCCCAGCCCAGCGGCAAGGGATGGGTGCCCTCTGCCGAAGCGCAGCAGCTCCAGCCTGGCTCTTCTCCGGGGACACGTGCCTAAGGCCCGGTGCCTGCAGCAGGAGCTTTTCCAGGGCTTCACACAGAGAGAAATCTCCCCTGCGATCTTGAAACCCATACTCTGTTTTGGGTTTTTTTTTTCAAACCCCCACAGGCTAGAAAGCAGCAGGCAGATACGCACTTGGCCTTCTTACGCAGCAGCTTCTGAGACTCCGGGTAATGCACCAAAATCTCGTTCAAGTCCTTCTTATCCAAAATGAAAAGGTTAGCGAAGCCATGAGCTATGACGTTTGCTGTTCGGCGATTTCCCCCTCCTGCTGCCAGCAAGCTGAGAGAGACATGGTGAAACGTCAGTGTTGTTATTCACAGGATAACTTAATCCCCCTTTTCATGTCTCCATCCCTTTCTTTCAGAGGACTCAGTTTAATTTTCACCCCCAATTAAATTTTCCAAGCCCAAATTTTTAAGAATAATGGGAAACATTGGCATGGAGCGCTATATAAAAATTGATTTGCCTGTTCCAAGATTTAAATATTGCATTTTACACCAGCCTAATGTCTGCTGGGCTGTAAGGAGACAAAACCCTATCACTGTGTTACAAATTGGTACAGGACTTTACATGCCCATAAAATGGGCAGATTAATGGTTGGGGGGCTGGTTTAGTGCAACATCTTTTCTTCTTCATGTTCCCATCACTCCATATACCTCTGCTTGCTGTCCCTAGCTTCCCAGGCAGAAAACAGCATGATGATAAAAGTAGTGGAAAAGCTCCGAGAAAAAAGCTGTTATTTGTGTAGCAGATGCTGCTCAGTCTTCATGGCTCTCAGTCACAAAGATTAATTAGGGGGTTGCTGATCTCCCCACCTCCCACCCTCCTCGCCCAGAGCCCGCAAGCTGTATTTCCCTGGCCCCTGGCAATGCTTCACTCACCTTATTTCTCCAAACACGGATCCGGCTTTCAGGGTCACCAGCACGGTTTTGCCGTCAGGTCCCCCCAGCACCTGCACTTGTCCCGCTTGGATAATGTACATCTCACGGCCAATTTCTCCCTGCAGGGAAGATGCGTGCTGTGTGGGGTGCCCAGAAACAGGGAGACCTTATGGATGCCCTAACCTGCATCTTGCTGGAAACCCCCATGCCCATACTGCCCTCTCCAAGCTCTCAAAATGCTTTGTCCTGATGGTGCTCACTCCCAAGCATCCTCATCTAAGCATCCCAAAGTCTCCTCCAGCTCAGCAGGCTCTTCCCTGCTGTCCTGCTGTTCATGGCTGCAGCAGAAGAGGTCAGTCTTTACACAAGACCAGCTGCAACAGAGGATGGTTTTGTTCCGAATTCCCTCCCTGCTTGACGCCACGGTGATGGGCCAGGCCTGGCCTTCCCCGCTCTGCATTGCCCGGCCATGACACTGGGGATGGGAGGGCACCCAAGCATCTCTTTACCTTCTTACACACGTAGTCATTAGGCAGGTAGACCACTGATCTGAGCCGCTTCAGCATGTCAAAGATCATCTGCCTGTCGCAGCCCTGAGCCAAAACAGAGCCAACAGCACCGTTAGTCCGTGCCGGCACGGCAGGCTCCACCAGCCAGGACCCGCACTGCAGAGGTTACCTGGAAGAGGGCCACTTTGCTCACGATGTTGTAGTTCACGTCGATGGCGATGTCCAGCCTCATCTTGTCTGGCAGCTGCACCAGCAGCTCTGACTCATCTGTGAGACAAAGCAGAAAACTGGCTGTTTCCAGCCCTTGATCCAAGAGCATGTGCGTGGTGTGGCAGCGTGCTGGTGGCAGAGGGCCGGAGCCAGCTCACCCAGAAGGGTCTCCTCCAGCCTCTGCCCACCCAGCAACCTGCAGGTCTAAAGCCAACGGGTGATGGAGAGCCGCCCTTCATGTTATCCCTGCCCTGACAGCTCTCAGAGACAGACCAGTGAGCCCAAGCCAGCATCTTTCTTGGCCAGGAGAGCAGGTGTAGAGGTCCTGCCTGATGATTTACTGGTAGGGTGAGCTAGTGGGTTTGCTGTTGGACACGTTCTGGCCAGCAATTGCCAGTCACTGCCCTCTCCCCAGGGACCAGCGGGTGGGATGCTGGACTCAGTGCACTGTGAGCGATGCCGGGTCACCATGGTGCTGTGACCCGCTGGCAGCCTGTATACTCTATAGGTGGGCAAAAAAAGCCCCTATAGCGAAGAGTAAAACAAGCCAACCCCCGCCCCAAAACTGTAGTGCTATTTGACAGTAACGTTTCTGCAAAGCAACTGCAGTAAAACACACGCGATGCAAGTGTTGATCCTTGGAGTGGTTGGATCTCACCTAGCATGCCTTGCGAATGCCACGTGTACTCATACCATGTTTTCACCCGGTTCTGAACAGTTTTGGGAATTTTGTAGAAGTTCATGTATTTAATGGTACTGTCCATGCAGCTCCGATAGTAAGTTTGCCCCGCGGTAGCGGCACCAACCACATCTCTCATCTGAATGGGAGGAAGAGATGTTTTAATCGCTGTCACTTATCCATCACACAGGCTAAGCAGTCTAGAGCATGTATGCTGAGTCCTAACAGCATCTGCCAAATACTTTTTGTCTTCCACCAAAGCTGAGCAGGTCTTCACATGGGGAAAACAAACCTGGAGATGCAAACTTGTGGACCAACCCCATGAAAATGTTCCCTACCTGAGGCTGGGAACCCCCCACGACTCCCACTCACCTGCCCTATCATGATGGAGAAAGCAAAGACGCCCGTGAAGTAGTTCAGCAGCTGGAAGACGATCTCAAACAGTGTCTTGGGGTCCGGCAGGCCGCCGATGGTGATGAGGGTTTTGACTGCCCAGTAGTAGCAGCGGATGTAGCTGGGAGGAAAAGAGAAGGCAGCTTTGAAGGCGTTTCTAGCGTGAAGGCCTGTTTCACCCCTCAGTACCAAGCTCACATCCTCTGGCCACGGCAAGCCAGAGCCTGTTGAGTGTAATTATGGGTGACAAAGGGAAAACTAAGGGGCTGCAGACTCCCCACCACAGTTGCAGGTGCTTCTGGAGATGTTACAGGAGCAGGGGGACATAGCCACCCTCCACAAACCTCCAACAGCCCTTAGCTGCTCTGGCTACTCCCGCTTCCTGCTTCTTAACAGCTGTACTACCATAAACCAGCAACGTATTTGCAGCAACATTTACACTTTTAGAAATAGTCAGGGGGAAAAAAGGGTTTGAGAGTAAATTGTTGGCATAGGACTCAGGAGATGTCGAGCAAATTCTTGATTCTCTGGTCTTGGGTACTCCTTTGGATGTCATAGTTACACATAGAGATACAGATATGTATATCACACAAAATAACTATGTAGCAGCAACATTAACGTGAGAAGCTGAGTGCTCAAAGGGAAGGCAACACCCACACTAACGCCGCATGGGTGACAGTCA
Source organism: Astur gentilis (assembly GCF_929443795.1). NCBI lineage: Eukaryota > Metazoa > Chordata > Aves > Accipitriformes > Accipitridae > Astur > Astur gentilis. The sequence goes on from NC_064886.1 coordinate 9,925,731, forward strand.
CCTGTCCCCACCTACACCCACACCTCATGGTAAGTCTTTAATGCACTCACACGTGCCTTTTTACAGGAAACTCATTTACTGCATGGTGCTAAACTAGCTAAACATTACTCAATATTTTATTTTGCCCATGTTGTGAAACACACAGGTATGGGCATTTGCTACAAGGCAGCATTCAGCTCGTGAGCCGAGTACTCTCCCTGTGGCATCCATCACTGACAATGCAATGGACATTTAATGTGGAAATGCCGTGGTGAGGGGACAGGATGGCCACCATCCCTGTCTCGCATCCTGGGAATGAGGGCACTGGGCTGGTCCAAAGGGCCTGACACACGGCACCTAGGACATACAGCTTCAAGCCTCCATCCTGACCTGGCAGCAGGTCAACATGAACAGAAACAGGGCTGACACTGCCATCCTGCTCGGCCAGGGAGCATTCCCTTGCTCCCCAGCACCAGGTTTCCAGTTTTTCAGCCTCTTCAGCTTGCCATTGTCTTCCATCTGAGCCCAGCTGCAGCCTCTTTGTCTTGCAGCACCATATATTACTGCACATCCCATCCCTCCTGTCCCTGCCATTCTCCCTGGCTCTGCACCTTCTCCTGGCACCCCCAACCCTTTGCTTCAGGGTTTTTTATGAACCCAGCTGCATCCCTTCTTGCTCCAGTTCATCACAGCAAGCTGTGCTATGTGAGGACCCAAGCCCTGGCTTGTACCTGTTTCCTTCCCCATCATAGACCCAGGTGGTAGAGCCCAGTCCTTCGTAGGCTGATGCCCAGTAATAGAGGCAGGAGTTCACGTGCAAGCTGTACAGTAAATAGGCAGTGGTCCGGATCACTCTGCAAAAAAAATAATAAAATAGGAGAGAGCAGGAGGGGAGATGATAGGGTGTCTGCTGGGAGGAACACATCAGATCCACCCCTGGCATCACAAGGAGCTTTGATGCGATGAGCCAAGTGCTGACCATGCAGGTCCTGCCAACGCAGGAACCACAGAGCACCCAAATGTGCAGCCCCACTGCTCCCTCTCGAAGCCCTGCAGCTCCTGAAGTGCCAGAAAAAGCAGCTTATCTGCTGGCGGCTCCTCTTCACTGCCAGCACCCCTGTCTCAACTGGGTCAGGGAGAGGTGATCCTACCCACGTGGGCTCCAGGACCTCCACGTTCAGCCTGCACCAGCCAGTGCCCCTGTCAGCTGGTCCAGGGACAGCGGGAAAATAAATCAGAAACCCAGAACAGGTGCACATCAAAGCGAAACCTTCTTCCCCAGTAGCAAAGAGCAACTCCATGCTCTGTCCCTCCCTCCCTTCCCCTCACCTGTAGATGTATGCCTTGCTCAGAATAGCCTCCAGGCGGTTGTTGAACTCGAAGAAGGCCATGTACTGGGAAGAGAAGGAAAGCAGCATGCTCCAGCTTCCCGCGGCACCCACCAGGAGAGTTACATCCCCATAAAACCCCGCTCCCTCTCCATTTCCCTCCTGCAGCCCCTCTACAGCATGAACTGCCACGGACAGACTTGGCTCCATCTGTAAGTGCCCTGCTATTCAAATGCGAGTGTGTTTTAGGATTGAAATGAAGTGTTTGACCAACAACCCTGTAAAGCCTTTGGTACAAGACTTCTGTCCATTTTACAATCATCTCATCATCATCGATGAGTCTAGCAAGCCAAAGCTTACCCAAAACAGTATGGGACTTCTTCACATCCACTGCAACTGGTGCTCCGCCTGATTTTATAAGCTCCAACTCACCTTCAGACAGCGAGGAAAGCGCAGGAGCGGGTTGACACCAACTTTGAAGTAGAAGAAATCCAGGGGCAGGAGGCACACCACATCCATCTGAGATCGACACAAAAAGAGAAACTTCTCTGAGGACCTGCAGGCATGGTTGGGTGGAGCTGCAAGCCACAGTTCAGATTAAAGATTCAGAATAATAAATAAAAGTATGTCGAACCTTAAAGCGTTGTGATCGCAGGTAGTTCTCTTTCATGGCCTTTTTATCAGTCTGGTTGGATTAGGAGAGGGAGAGAGAGAGAGAGAGGAAGATTGGTCATTGCTTGCAGACTGGAAAGTCATGACCAACGTGGTCCTGCCTGGCTTTCCTCTTTCGCAACATGGAAGATGCTCCCTTTGTGCCCAGGAAGGGGAGCAGAGCAAGAGGAGCAGAAGACTGGTTGTATGCCATCTTCCCATTCTATCTCAGGACATCCTGTGCTCGTTTTGCATCCCAGAGAAAGCCCACCGTGGTGCCAGCACCACAGAAGTCAGGGTTTACAGGAGAAACCTCCCTGTCTGAGCATTCGTATGGGCAATGGGAAGGCTGTACCCTCAAGGTTTTATTTTTCACAGCTTATTTAATTGGGTACGGAAACAGAATCAAGGGCTTTCACTTATCTCAGGCACGTGATCTATGCATTCAGATTGCAATCACTTTTGTCATATCGCTAATGCATTCTGCCTAGCTGTGCTCCTGAAAATTAAACTCGGAGCGTATGGCTGTGCTGGGGACGGTCGGCGTGCACCTCACCGTGCTCTTGGCAGGACTGCCCTGCAGAACATCACCCTGCAAGCATCCCTACCCAGGAACGGGGCCGCCATAGACCACGTGCTTTCTAGATGGGCTGGTATCGACTTCAGGGGAAAAATACGGAAGTTTGGCAGACAAAAAGACAGCCGGCTTATCCACTACATGACAGGAGAGATGCTTGCAGTCCTCCAAGAGTGGACACAGCCCTGATGGGAGAGCTCAGGGAGCTCAATTCAGAGATCAGTGACCAGCACTATCCATGCCGCTCGGGGTGATGGGAGGTCCCCGCAGCCAGTCCCCGGCGGTGGGACGTAGCGACCGTGCTGCCACTCACTATTATGTCTCCTCCCTGGACGAACTGCAGCCGGGTCTGAAAGACGAGGATGTCCAGCAGATAGACAAGGTCGCAGAGGTAGTCCATGAGCAGCCAGCAGTGGATGTTTGCCGGTGTCTGGTAGGGGAAAGCCCAGCGGACGGGGATCAACCAGCAGTTCCAGTTCCAGGCCATGACAACGAAGAACAGCCACAGCACATACATCAGATCTGTGCACAGGGAACCAGACTGTGATTAGCCGGGCACATGTCCCTTGTCCACGTGAATCCACTACACAAAGGGGTTTTCATCCCCTGCCCTGCCCTGAGTGCAAGGAGGAGACCCAAAGGAGGTCTCTTATCGACAGCATTTAATTGCTCGTGAGCTGGGCTCTAGACTGAAAGTGAATACCACTGTTTGCAGAGCACATTGCTTTTTATCAGAAAGCCTCTTCTAATTTTGATGGTTATACTAGGTTTGCTTTTGCTTTGCTCCCACACTACCAACTTTCTTGCTTTTTTGGGTGGGCTTTTTTTCCCGCTTGAGGCTGTGCTGAGCTGATGGCTCGCTGTCCAAGCCTGGGGGCTTCAAAATGGCTGTGAAATAGCAAAGACTAAGGAAGGAGCTGGGTTCCTGTGGGGTGCCCACCTGACAGTGGATTTTTCTTTTGTGATTGTTATTTTTAATTGGGGTGTCCACACCACAGGGACAATGTTTGCCCACTAAAAAGCCTGAAAAGCAGAAGGCTACCCCTTCCCTGTCTGGTCATGCTCCTGACACCCACAGCTATCAGGAAGTATTTAGGAATGCCTGTGCCTCGCAGGGGAATTTAAAACTCTGGGGTTTAGTAGACAGGTGTAAGCTAAGTTGCTCCTTCCTTACTTGTCCTCCCTTCTCTACAAGGTCTCATCTTTTACACCTCCTCTCCTCCTCACCCCCTGTCCCGCAGCCCCACCTGCTTGCCCCCAGCCCAGGTGTGTGGCTGTGCTCCCTCACTCACTGGTGAACGGGTCGATGCTGGTGGGGAACCGGTAGTTTTTCAGGTGGTCCAGCCAGGGCCGGTACTTGAACGTGCAGCACAGCATTTCGCAATAGTGCTCATCCCCTGCCGGGTTGTCCCCCTCCGGCTCTGCTCCTGGGGGAGGCACTGGTGCTGCCGCAGGCACCAGCTTGGCAGGGGCTGGAAGAAGCCATGCAGTTATTTCTAATGGCAGAAAATCCTCTTACAGCAATTTGTTCTAAGGTCTTTTAAGCTGTTAATAAAGCAGCTGTTTCCCTGAAAACACAGCGTGTGTGGGGACGCACTAGTCAAACGCTCCCAGCCCCACTCAAACTCACATGCCACAGGGCTGTCATCGTCTGAGGTGACATCGGGGTCGGTCAGCTTCTCCTTCACCTTCTCAGTCCTCTCTTTGAAGAGCTTCACCAGCTCCTGGAGCCGGTTGTTGATGATGGTGCTGCTCAGGCTCGTGGCTGAACCGATGCGCTCGGGCAGGCTGAGAGGAGACCATCGGGCATTTCATGCAGATAGGAAAGCCCAAGGACAGATTCATGACCCATTTTTTAACCTACAGCTTCCTGAATTAGGACTTACTCATATTTATCTGGCTATTGTGTAATCAGAAAAACACAAGTTAAGGTGGTTTGAGTAAAATACCGTCAAGCAGCACCAGCCTGATCCTTATCCTTGCCCTGGGGTGTGAGATGCCCTCAGAGGGACCTGGGAAGCACCAAGATCCCAGGCTGGATTGCATGTGCCTGGGAGAAGAAGATTCTGGAAGAGCTATGGGGTGAAAATGTGCACCAAGCCCCTGAATTTATAAACTACATCATCTCCTTTCAGCCTCTTTATTAAAACTAGGTCGGATTCAGAGCAGGATGCTTTACCTAGCATGACTGAGAAACATCACTAGGAGGGAGGACAGAAACAAGCTCGTTTGCTGTAGCTCCAGGCTGGTTCATTGTGATAACTGGCACAACAATTTCTGCCAAGGAAGAAGGCAAAACCCTGCGCCACGTGGAGGTGCAGACCCTCCCCAAGACTTTGCTTCCCAGGGCAGGCAGCTCCCTCCAAGGCTGTCCCCCAGGACTGTAGGGAAGCCAGAACTTGGGGTGCATGATGCACAGCTTCCTACATGGAAGAAAAAGGTAATTTCTCCACAATCAGTAAAAACAAGGTGTCCCCACAGTGCTATATTGTATGTAGATCAAAGGCGCATCTTCTCTGTGGTTAAACCTAGTCTTAAGGAGAATATTTCTACGTAGATACAGGAAAAACAAGAGAGCAGTTTCTGCTCCAGGGAGAATCATGATTGGTTTTTTTGGAGGGGGAGCGCATTACTTGCTACACAGTGCTAAACCCGCTGCGGGCAATGCTCCCTCTCCCTTTGGTATCCCAGCACTTCTGGGGTCTTTGCTATTTCTACTTGAGCCCCAGGATCCGAATGCCTGGAAGCCTGGCTGATCTGGAGCCCTCAGTCCCATTACGCACCTTTCCCTCTGCTCCTCATCCCAGCCCAGCAGTGCTCGGGTGGGCAACTGGCTCACCAGTGCCTTGTCCAGACCATCCTCTGGGATGAGCAGCTTCCTCCTGCAGACACAAACACAGTGACCGAGGCTGGGCTTGTCCTCCATCCTCAGCCAGCTTCTCCTCCTCCTCCCAGGTCTCATCTGTTTCCACTTCCCCTTCTCCTACCATGGTCAGTTTTCCCCTACTTTTTGGCATTCCCTGAAGTAAACGGGAGCAAACCACCCTGCTCCTTTGCTGCTAAAGCCCTGTTGCTTCCTGGGCACCACTGAGCCCATGGCTGCATGGGCATGTGGCACCTGGCCCATTCTGCAACCCATTTTGGGCACCTGGCAAGATGCACGGAGGGTGGGTGCTCATCCCCAGTGCTGTGCCATCACACCACTGCACTTTGAAAGGCAGGCAAGGAAAATGCAATACCAGTAAGGTGGAGCAAGAAAGTGAAACCTGGAAAAAAGAGAAGGTACTGGGGATACCACCTGACTCTGGGCTGGCTCCGTAGCACTTTAAGCCCCCAAGACGAAGAGTGAATTGCAGAGCAGCAGGTACATAACATGGACCCTCTAATAGCTGCTGATACCTGCAAAGCCAAGTGCAAAGTGCAACACCTGAAAGAGGATCCAAGTTCGAGAAGAGCCCTATAAACACTGTCCTGGTGATGCTGAGCCAGTGGCAGCTGATGTCTTCCTAGAAGATGTGTCCTAACGAACGCAGCTGGTGGCTCCTTTTCGCACGGCCAGGTTTCTGGGACAACTTCCTTACAAGTGGGCAAGCAAAGTGGCAGAAAGAGAGCTGAACACAAAGATGACAATCATGACAAAAATCTGGACTGGTTTGCAAACCTGCAGTCAAGTCCAGAGTTTTAAGTGCAACAAAGAAATTGTCTTCTGTCACGACAGCTGTTGCTCTAAATGAGCCAGGATCTCGCTGACGCTGGTGCAAAATGACTTGGTGCTGCACGTGGATCAGGAGCAAGGAGGATGCCAAGGGAGGTTGTCCTGCCATCACAAGTCTCCTGAAGAAAGCCAAATGTTAGAACCCAGCCATCTCCAGCCTCGCTGGCCCTCAGGTGTGCCCTGCTGGGAAGGGGAGCAGATGAACAAGACCAATGAAACCTTCATTCCCCAAGCGTGCAGCGCAAGGGTGGAGGAAAACCACCAACCCCCCTGGTAAAGTACCCTCAGATATGGATGGAGGTGTTCCCAAAACCACATCAGTTTGGAGAAATAGTCCTGCCAAGGTCTGTGATGTTGTTAGGACAACATCCATCGCCTCTCACCAGTCTCCACAGAGCCACAGAGCTCACGTGGTCACCTTATGAGTCCATGCAAATCTTTATGTGTCAGCATCCATCTGGGAAAAAATGCCTCTTTTTGCTTCAGATTAATGGATGCCCTCGGCAAGATGTGAAAAGAGATAAACGTCCCCAAGAAGGCTGTAAATTCAGAGATGCAAGAAACATCCCTTGATATTCTGTGGTCCCTGTAGTTCATCTGCGTTCCCAGCAGACGTGGATGTGAGAAGGAGCAGGAGCTACCCAGAAAGCAACACAAACTTCAGCAGATTTTGGAAACTGTGGGGTGAAGGGCTCAAAGAGAACCTGGGATGTTACATTAAGTCCCATGGAGAAGCTCATGTATGTGCAATCCTAAGTCCAAGACCCTGGCAGGTCTAGCAGTTTGAGTCATCCATGTTAAAAAAGAAAACCGTGTGATAATCCCCTGGTAAACATTCGGTCTTTTCATACAGTCCAGCTGCAGGGGACATTTTTTGGGGCAGGACCTCCAGACCCCTGGTCAGAATGGCATTAAAACCCAGAGTTTTTTCCACTGATGCATGAAGACTTCAAACTGCATCTCCTACGATACAAAGTGATCCAAGAGACGCATAGCTAGTGAAGAGGAGGAGTGTGTGTAGACCAAGTAAAAGGTAAAGATGAAAGATTAAATAAATAAATTAATTAATAATAAATTAATGGTAAAGAAATTGAGAAGTGGAAATGTGCAGCACAGGTACAAAGAGCTGCAGGAACACCCTTGCACAAATATGCAGGAAGCCAAGTATGAAAGAATTTGAATACAAGCAATAAAAATGTAAATTGCTACCTCAAGAGACCAGGTAGAGAGTGCAGTTGCCTAAATAAAGCTATAGGGTGAGCAACATGAGGCCAGCAGATGCTGCCTGGGGTTGGCCATTGGTGTGGACCGTGGGTGGCTGCTCTGACGCTGCCCAGAAGCGAAGGCTCCAGCTGTGCTCAGGTATTTCTGTGGCACTGGCCACCATGCAAACATCCACTGAACAGGCAGCTACGACAGAAGACCCTGTCGCAGCCTAAACATCGCTCCATTTTCAATGCCCTTGGAAAGCTGCAGCCATAAGCACAGGGCTGTCCTGCGCTTGCCCGGACAAGTGTGGGATGCACAGGGTCCCCCAGAGGGGCCCTGCCCATGTGGCAATGGCAGATGTATCCTGGTATTTATCACCTGCAAGAGCCTGTTTCCAGGCTCCACTTAGACAAAGTGGCTCATTTGCAGTAAGTCTTTCTGGACATGTCTAAACAATGTTAACCCTAATCCTTCACAGCCCCTTGTGGGAAAAAACTCAAGACTGTGGCCAAGAAAAGTGACTTAGGACAAACAAATGATTGCTTAATGCAGAGTTGATGTCCTCCTCCTCTGAAAACACCAGCCAGAGCCAAGCATTTTGCTTCTGGTTCAGAATGATGAAATTTTATTTCTTTATGTAGCGAAACAGGAGTTTCTGGCTTTTAAAAATCTCCAGCTCTACCAAGAGACCTCCAGTGTTTTGAGAGACACTACCTGGAGTCAGGGCAGAAAGGTTCATATGCTCATATGTGTAACTGCAAATGTACAACCTGCATTAAGAAATGAGTAGCAAACATCATGAGAAACCAAGGTGCTCCAAAAAATAGCTCTACTGGGGCATCAACCATAGGATGACAGAATGGTTTGGGATGGGAGGGATCTTTGAAGATCACCTAGTTCAACCCCCCTGCCATGGGCAGGGATATCTTCCTCCAGATCAGGTTGCCCAAAGCCCCATCCAACCTGACCTTGAACACTTCTAATGATGGGACATCCACAACTTCCCTGGGCAACCTCTTCCATTGTCTCATCACACTCATAGTAAAACATTTCTTCCTTACGTTCAATGTAAACCTACCCTCTTTCAGTTTAAAACTGTCCTGTCACTACAGGACCTGGTAAAAAGTCTTTTTCCATCTTTCTTATAAGCCTCCCCTTACATAGTGAAAGGCCTCAATAAGGTCTTGATAAAAGACTTGATAAAAAATGATGGTGGAGACAGAATTGCACATAGACAAGTGGATCTAAATAAAATAAGGTTGCGCTTTTGGGTTGCTGGATCCTGGGTTTCAAAGATGCCCACAATGTGCTGGGATGCATGACAGGGGTGTTAATCTGAATTGCTGTCCATTTTCTATGTTGGTTGAAGGCATAAGGGAAAGCCCATCACCTTGACCCTGATTCAAAGCGAGAGCTGCCATGTCTGCTGATCGGACTGGAAAACACAGACTTTTCTGTCTCAGAAAAACAGCCTGTCCTGTTTGTTAACTCCAGAGAAAAAAAACATCCTGAGCAGCGACTGCTAAAGGTGTTTCAACAGACTGATCCAGGCATGTGAGCCTCGAGTGCTCTCCAGCAACAAGCTGCTTGTCACAGGACAATTTTCATCGCTGGGTTAATAGAAAGAAGCCAGTGAGATTCAGCAGGCTTTAAATAACTGGTCCCTTAACACTATCAGTTTTTGCACTGCAGGTATCTCATATGACTTCTTGCGCTCTGCTTTCCCAGTTTAAAAAGCGGTTCAAACAGACTAGATTATGGGCATTTTTGCCATTTTATTTTCAAGTCCTCCAGGAGCTTGTTTACTAAAAGATCCAAACTATTAAGTGAGGATGAATATAACACCTGGTTTTCAGCACAGAAAAAAACACCGGGGTTTTTATTTTTAATCCTCTGCGAGAATTAGCCTCAAAAATACCCCAACAACAGCTAAAAAACCATCGGCTTCCTCCAGCCTCAATTTTAAAGCTCAGTTTTAACCCTCCCCTTCTCTAACCGTCCTTGATCTGAAGGCACAAACCCACGGAGTAGATGCTGCAAACCCTTACAGCAAAAATGCAAGAAGAAAATTGTTGGGTTTTATGATGAAGGCCCGTACCCAGCACATGGACGCCCTGTGCTCTGAATTTGGGGGTGCAGACGTGTGGGACAACAGACAAAGGGGATCTGACCATGGCCCGGGGATCCAGCCCATCTCCAGGAGGACACACAGACAGGGCTGTCCCCAGCCCCCAGAAGCTTTAAACAAAATTTAACCATTTAATTAAAAAATGCAAACAAGAGGCAAGGCTTTTGCCATCTCCCCTGACTTGCACGGGGGTGACACCCACCACACGGACATCACCCCATCTCACTGGCCAAACCTGCCAGAAATGGGTTGCTCCGTATGGTTGCATAAATCTTCCTGTACCGGCACTGTTGGGGCAGGGGGCGAGACCCCTGGGACCCGGGGACCGCGCCTGGGCAGAGCCATACCTGGGGGATGCCGGTGCCGTGCTGGGCACCGCCAGCGTGTTGGGAGCGCCAGCAGTGGGCACCGGTAAGTGGGTACCGTCGTTCTCCACAGCAACGCCTCCGCTGTCCACATCCTTGATGTCCACGGTGGGGTAATTACCTGGCCCGTGGAGAAGGACAATTGGAGGTGAGAGGGGTGCAGGGCCCAACCTGCAGCCGGGATGAATCCCCAAGCCCCATCATCTCCGCAGAGCTGCCCCCAAGCCCCGCAGCACACTGGAAGGACTCTCCTTTTCCCTCCATTCCCTTCTCGCCCAGCACTCCTTTCTCCTCATGGTTTGGAGCATTTCTTTCTCTTTTTTACCCAGTTTTGAACACTAGAAGAAGTGCCACCTGCTTCCTTCTGCTTTCCCAGCTTGCAACTACTCTGCGCAAGTGTTGGGTCCCGGTGGTTCGGAAAATGATGGAGATGAGGATTACCAGCTGTGGGTGTTATGCAGGAATCCAGGATTTCCAGCTGCAAACCTGCTTCCCAGGGTCTGAAAATCTCCTGGGTCTTCTGCATGTGGATCGCGCAAGCTCCAAATTACACGAGCGTTTGTTTTTCATGCAGAATAAGGCACTATTTAAATAAGCATTTACAGCCTCTCTCTTTTGCAGATGTAATAACTGCTTCCTGCCACAAGCAAGGTTAGAAGCAGGAAGGTTGGATATTTATAGTGGGTAAAGAGAGATGCCAGTTGCCCAAGGGAGAAATGGCGCTGGAGCTTATCTTGGCTAGATACCGCAGCTGGCCGGGCTGTGAAAAGTCACCCCTTTTCTTAGCTATATAACAAAATGCAGTGAGTTCCTGCATGTTTTCTTCTGGGGGGGGGGGGGGGGGTTTACATGCCTGAAAGACCCCGTGCATCCCCTCCAGTCCCATGCTGATGTAGGACCAGTGGATCAGAGCATGGCTCAATTAAATGACCGAGAAAAGGCCCATTTGGGTTGCAAAGTTAAAATCCCATTGCGTGTAAGGAAAAACAGCAGAATTTGGCTTGCTGGTTAAAAACAAAGCAAAGCAAGGCTACAGAAACATAATTTGTAGTTCTGGGTTAAAAGGCAGAAAACCGTGAACAGCAAACCTCCATCTTACTGTCCTCTTAGTCTGAGCAGGTTGCACGAATGCTAAGGAGAAAACCACGTCCGCAGTGAATATTTAACCCTCGGCCTGCAGGTCCTTTGGGAGAGTTTTTAGCCAAGCAGGTCAAAACATATAGCATATAATTTACGGATATTTGCAAACGCTCTCTAGGGGTTAGCTAGAAAGGCACATGGTGATGAGGTGAGAGCAGAAAACCATGAATTTTTTTCCCCAGCCTCAGTGCTGCAACATAAAGCATGCTTTTATTTATTTTTTTCCCAAAAAAGCAACAAAAAGCAGCTACTCCAGGAATAACGCCTTGCCCCCCTCAAACTACGCAAGCCCATCGTCAAAGCCGACATCTCTAATACCTAGGGGGGATTGCTCCTCATTGCAAAAATTGGGGTTGACAACTCCAGCCTTTGGCTTGCTGGCGGCAAGGACGGGGATACGGGAGGCAGCGGTGGCTCGGTAGCTGGGGACATTGGGGAGCTGCTCTAGCACGCCGCGGCCAGGAGGGGAGGCATCCCTGCCGTCGAGCGGCTTGTCATGCACCAGCCGATCTAGCTCGACGTCTCGGGCACGCTTGGACATGCTGCTAGGTGCCTAGGTGCTTCAAGCAAAGGACAAGGCATCTGAAGCTGCAATAAAACACAGAGTGGTTTGAGATGGGACGGTTGTGTCAGCACAGAGAAATGCAGGGCTGCGGGGGGTTTTGTTGCCGCCTGCCGCTCGCAGGCGTTGGTAGCAGTGGTGGTAAGCATCGTGCTTTTAAGTGGTGGTGCCACGTGCTTTTCTAGCATCGCTGCAAGGTCAGGGCACCCTGCAAGGGCTGCATGAGCAGAGAAATCTCCAGCCTGTACCAGGACTCAGGTCAAGCCATCCCTTGTGCAACTCCCCCGACGTCAGTGGAGTTATGCCAGGACCTGCCTTGGCTCATTCAGGCTGCGATGGGAGCTCACCACTTAATTTTCATTACCTCCTAAAAGGTTACATTAAAATGCAATTTATGCCACCGGTTATTTCCCAAATGGAGCAAAGTGGTAGAGAAAATCCTTTTTATCCCCTCCCACCTTCTTCAGCTGAAGGAGAAACTCTTATTTCACGTAAGAGATGGCTTAATCAAGAAGACTAAAAGTACTGCATAAGCATCAGCCTTTCAGAGCTGGCTCCAGCTGATGAAAATATTGCCATCACGCTGTGCCCACGGGATGCTTTAAGCCAGTGAAAAGCCCCGACTGCCCACACAGGCCCACGCTGCAGAAAACTCAGCTGCCCAATCCCAGTCAGTGAGTGAGAAGCTGCATTTTCCCCGCACTGGGCATCGCATTGCCTGCTTTAGTTCATCCTAATTTGACATTATGCTGCTGTATGTTATACCTTCAGCATCGGTTTCAGCAGCTTCAGCTGTCTCCTCTTCCACCTTCAAAATGAAAAAAGCCATTTTAGGGCCATGAAGATGATTGGAGGGCTGGAGCATCTCTCCTATGGAGACAGGCTGAAAGAGTTGGGGTTGTTCAGCCTGGAGAAGCGAAGGCTCTGGGGAGACCTTAGAGCAGCCTTCCAGTACCTAAAGGGGGCCTACAAGAAAGCTGGAGAGGGACTTTTTGCAAAGGCATGTAGTGATAGGACAAGGAGTAATGTCTTTAAACTGAAAGAGGGTAGATTTAGATTAGATGTAAGGAAGAAATTCTTTACTGCGAGGGTGGCGAGGCACTGGAACATGTTACCCAGAGAGGTTTTGGATGCCCCATCCCTGGAAGTGTTCAAGGCCAGGTTGGATGGGGCTTTGAGCAACCTGGGCTAGTGGAAGATGTCCCCGCTCATGGCAGGAGCGTTGGAACTAGATGATCTTTAAGGTCCCTTTCAACCCAAACCATTCTACCATTCATTCATTCTATCACTGTAAGGAGAAAAAGACCTGTTCTTTCAGTAAAGAGCAGACTTTACAGCTTGATTGGATACCCCATATCCCCCCACCATTCACCAGCCTCTCAGCTTGTTCAGCGCCAACATTTTAGGGTGAAAGCATCCCTCCCTTGGTGCACAGCTCCTGCTGCTGTCTCAGGTTCAGAGATGGGGATGTCTCAGTGGGCAACATGCCCATACCAGTCCCTGCCGCCCCACAGACAAGCTCTTGAGCCCCTGGCATGTTCTGGGCAGCAAGAGCTCATTACAGACCTGAGCCCAAGCAGGAAGCAATGCCATACCTGTACAAAAGCACCTTCGAGATCACTTATCTCAGCTGCTTCTAGCTGCTCAAACCTGAGGGCCTCCTCTGCAAAGTAGCCTTCATCCACGCCCTCATCAGCGGTGAGACAAGGTGACTGGAGCAGTGGTCTGGATGGTAGAGATCAAGCAGAGACAAGCACCTGAGCTCGCTTTTGCCCTTTCTGAGGTTGGGCACATTGTGAATGGGGGGGGGCATCTCGTCAACAGGGGGGCATCGTGTCAACGGGGACGATACACAGGTCTTCCAGTATCGGGGAGCACTGCTCCTCCAGCTGCAACGCAAGCCTTGTTTGCAGGTGAAAAATACCACAGGAATCTTAGTTTAAATAAGCAGTGGTACAAAAAAATATTGCTGCTTAGGTTCTAAGGGACTTGGAAAAAACACTACGTGGGAGGCCAGGTGAGAGGTGCATAAATAATGCAGGGCATTGCATATGCATAAGCAAAGATTGCATATGCGGAAAGATACAGGCAGTATGTTTCTCCTGCTGTGCATAATTTCTCATATAATTAAAATTTGCCAAATAAAAAGCTGACCACCTAATTTCCAGGCAGGGCTGCCCTGCAAGCACCCTCCAAATCCCACCTTTGCCTGTGCAAGACACCACCAGGACACATAAGTCTCATTTTCATTCAGCGCAGACCTCAGCTCCATCATTCTGACAAAGGGGGTTCACAAGATCAATTTTATTGATTTAATGTAACTTTATAACTGGAAAAAAGAAAGCAAGCCTCATCATGCTGTTCTCTGCACTTATACCCTGATTTGCTCTTTCCTGGTGAGAAAAGCAAAGCAGGGATTGGGGATAATGAAAAAAATTTTAAGACAGCTAAATTCATGAAAATTGAAAAAACATCTTTCTGCATCCTTGGTAGGTCCTAAGTCAGAAGAGGAACGTAACAAGCAGTGGCTGCTTTTCCTCTTTTATCTCCATGTCTTGAAAAACTGTTATTTTCCAAGGCATTTTTAAAATTAGTTTTAATAACTCCCCCAGCTTTTTTTTTTTTTTTTTAAATAATTAGGCTCCCTTCAAATGCAATCGCAAGCCTTTTTATCCTCATCTAGAAAGCCCATCAATGTCTCTCTTTTCCCATAAACAGACAAACATATTGAAGGATGGAACAGCATCTCATTCACCCAACAACTGAAGCACAAGTTTCTATAATGCAGCTCCAGGAACAGAATTTGATGAAATAAAAATCTATGGGTTTAACACTGAATGATCATGCATTTTCAGCTTCCCCCTGAAAATCTAGCTACTTCAGAGGAATTAACAGAGAATAATATTGCAGCACTAGGTAATTAATCCCTAAATGTTTACCTCATGTGAAATCAGAGCAAACCACTAAACTAAGCAGAAATATTTTTCTAAATACCACCTAGACCAAAATCACCACCTACAACAGCTGACAATAACTCGGCTAGTTTCTACAACAGGAAAAAAAAGTAAAATTGTACCTACTTGTATTAAGTAGCATTTGCAGGTACAACACATAATCGTGTCTTTAAGTTCAGCTCTGTAATATTCATAATAATCCCGACTGCCGTGAATTAATGGATATGGTTTTAAATAATGTGGACTGTCTCCAGGAGCTGGGTGCTTCCAGCTCCTGATGAAGGCACAAGCTGGGGTTCCTGCCTTGCCGAGCCGCTGGACCCCGCGGGAGGGGATGGCCAGAGGCTGCGGTTGCTACGGGTGGCCGCGATGGAGATGGAGCTTGTGTCACCAGGAGACACTCGCCTGTCACCAGGTGCCGCGTCAGCAGCGAGCCCCGGGGTGAGCCGATTTGCGAACGCATCCCTCCTGAATGCATCCATCCCTCCCGAATGCATCCCTCCCCAGCACACCCCCGGCCGCCCTCCAGGCTGGGGAGCTCCGCTCTGCCAAGAGGACCTCGCTCGTCCACGGGTGTTTCAGCCTCTCTGGCTTGCGAATGCGGCTGAAACAACAACCGCGTTCATGCTCATTTCCAACAAAGCCATAAAAGCAATGGGAGCCACTCACCCTGCACACTCCTCCACGTCCTCCTCCTCCTTCTCCTCCTCCTCCTCCTCTCCCTCCCTCTCCTCCTCCTTTTCCTCCTCGGCAGCACTCAGGGAACACAACCACAGCCTGGGGAGGAGAAACTCATTAGGTGAAATCCAAAAAGTATGTCTGAACCTCAGAAGAGGAGCACTGCCAGTCTCCGCACCCCCTTTGGCCGGAGATGCTCTCCCTCCATTCCTCAGCCAACATCTTGGGGGGACGCACACGACACAATCAGGCACACGCTGCTGCACAGCCGATTAGTGCCTGCAGCCCCAAGTGGGTGGGAGGAAGAATGGGAAAAAGTTTGGGAATGCAAAGACAGAGTCCTTGAGCCTTCAAATTCCCCTGGCGGCACAGGGAGAGGAGGTGCTTAGGGGTAACTTGTTGCTGATTTTAACCAAAACCTCCCTGTTAATGAAATCCACCCTCCAGGACAGGACATGCTTGCTGCCCACATCTTCTCAGGCTCACATATTAAGGGGAAAAAAACCTGAAAAATATTTTTGTGACATGTCCAGTGTTTTCTTGCTGAGCAGAAGACAGCTCTGCTGAGTGAATGTGGCTCTGGGTATCACTTGTGCTTAGTGCAGTCGAACAACACTCATGTCCGAGGTGGGGACCCCTGCGCTCACCATTGCCTGCACATGTGCTGGGCACAGGGAGCATTTGGGGGGGCTCCCAAACCTTTTGGGAACGTGCATGGACACCTCTCATCTCCTTGCTGCAACGCAGCCCTTCTCCCAGCTCTGAACGCATTGCCCAGCCCTCGGGAGGGCCTCAGCAGCAGTTTCTTTTGGAAGATGTAAGATGAATTGTATAGAGAAGACTACCATTTCTAAACGTTGTGACAGTCGGATGCACAGTTGATGGGAATGAGGTCCAAACCCTCTTGCCTTAGGGCCAAAATCTACTTAAGGGAAGCTGAAGCAGAGCAACCTTCAGCTGTCCTCTGCAGGACAATGTGAAGCATTGCATTCATGGCTCTGCCACTCAACACTGGAATCTCAACACCAAAAGGAAAGGCCATTTGCTCAAACACCTTTTGGGTCCTGCCAGTGCCCCCCTCTTTGGAAATGGGCGCCTCGGCTGTCCGCTGCCAGCTCCACCACCAGCGCTGGCAAGGAGAGATGCCCAAGAATATGCTTGTCCCCTCCCATGGCCACCACACTGGTGGCTGGAGAGCGCGCAGAGCTGGCCATCAACAGCATCTCCCTTCTCCTACCTGTTTTCTTCTTCCTGAGGTTCCTCCTGTATGGAGGGAAGGGGATGAACATCTTCCACCAGCTCAGCCTCCTGACCCCAGGCCATCATCTCGCACGTGGCTTCGTTAATCCAGTCATCATCAATCTCTTCCAGGACAAGGTTGGTCTCCTTGGGTTCCTCAGGGACAGTATGAACTGAAATGGGAATGGGGAAAGGGAGGTGGTGAAGTGAGAGTAGCAGATTTTCAAGACGCCAGGGGTAGGGCCAGGGCAGATCCCACATTTTTGCTGCTCGATGCAGAGGTGCTGCCGCATGCCAAGACTGAAAGACCTCTCTGCCTGTGCAGACCTGTGCAGCCCCGGTCTCCTCGAGCTGTGCCGGATGGATGCCTTGGTCACTTTTGCCAGAAGGAAGAAGAAAATTCACCATTTTGTGCCAAGTGCAGTCAAAGCCCCATGAAAACTATAACTCTTTGCGTACAGATGCCTGTTGGCTTCCTTACATGTGTAGCAACCTCCACCAGCAGACGATTTGGCCCATCTCCAGGCCACATTTTGGCTCTCCTTACAAACAGAAGCAGCCACAGAAAGAGACCAAAACCTTTCCCCTCGTGAACCCCGAGCAAAACGCTGTGCTAGCACAGGCTGAGGGCCCTGGTTTTGCGGAGCAAGACTCAACCCAGAGCCCACGTTGCAATGCCCCAAGCAACACGCCACGTCCGCTCTGAATGCTCCCCAGGGCACGGTGTAGGAAGCATCCCACATGCCCCACCACTTCCCACTATCGCTGGGGGAAAACCCACAGCAGGTTACTGGAGAGGCTGTTGGACCAGCTGCAGAGCGAAGAGCACGGGGCTGACCCACGGCTAGCCCTCTCCGTGTCCCAGGGGTACCCATCCTACCACATCAGGCACACATGGGAGAAACAGGAGGAGGAAGAGCACCCGCATGCTGTAAAACCAGTTTATTTTGAGGTCTGCCTGACAACAAAACTTACATGTCTGCAGCAAAGCTAATAGGAAACATGCAGATTCAACTATAGAAAGGCAGAAACCCCACCCACAGTCGACTCTGTGCCCTATTTACCCACGCCACAGTGCCCACACTGCCTTTAGCCCATTCCCTCTAGTTCTCTGTTTAATTAAAATGTGGGACAGTGATCAGGAAGATGGCTTTTAAAACACACCACAACTTCTGGATACATTATAGGAAAATGGGCAAATACTAAAATTGTAGCCTGGTACCAGCGGGGCTCATTATAAACACAGGGGATGGATCTCAGGTTGGTTGCTTGGCTCATGACTCATTGTTACAGCTGCCTAGATAATTCTAAAGAGATGCAATCAGACAGCGGGAGACCTTATCGTGGCATTTCAATATATCAAGGGGGCTTATACAAAGGATACGCAAAGACTTTTTACCAAGGCCTGTAGTGACAGGACGAGGGGCAACAGTTTTAAACTGAAAGAAGGTAGATTTAGGTTGCACATAAAGAATAAATGGTGTACAATAAGAGTGGTGAGGCACAGAAACAGGTTGCCCAGAGAGGCTGTGGATGCCCCATCCCTGGAAGCATTGAAGGCCAGGTTGGATGGGACTTTGAGCAACCTGGTCCAAGTGGAAGGTGTCCCTGCCCGTGGCAGGGGGGTTGGCCCTCATCATCTTCAAGGGTCCTTCCCAGCCCAACCCATTCTGCAATTCTAAGGTATATACTAAAAACCTGGGGTGTAGGGGCTCTCACCCCATCCAGCCCAGTGTGCCTGCGCTGGCTATGCCTGCCCGCACTCTTCTGGGCTGGGGACAGCCGCTGGGATCCCTTCCCTTCTGGATCCCTTCTGGGATCCCCACTCCTGCCACTGTGGTTAGTGCTGCATCCAAAGCACTGTGAGCTTCAGGAGACAGTAGCTGTAGTTGGGGGTAGGGAGAGTTTGGGGTAAGTTCTCCTATAAGGAGAGCCCAGGCAAAGGCTTTTAACCATTAACTCCTACCTATTCACCTAGAGATTAAACTCACCCACCTGCATTTGCTGCTGCAAACCAGAGCCCTTTCCACTTGCTGGGAGAAAACACTCAGTTAACAGAAGAAAAGCAGTAAGAAGCTGGTGAGAGCTTAAAGAGCTTTATAATGTGACATCTTAGAGGCAGAAGACAACTAAAAGAAGCCTGTAGGCTTCAGCTGGAGGTCTCAGGGGTCAATATTTGGATGCTAGGTGGGCATTGAGAGGGCCAGAAGTGCTCAGAGGCTGCAGCAAGAGGCTTTCTGCCTCCAAGGTGTCTTAAGTGATGCTTTTCTACCCTCCTATAAATTATAGCTGCTGTTTCATAGACATCATCCTGCAAAACCAATAGCTCCAGTTCCCAGAGGCAAGAGGGAGCCAGCATGGGACAGCCCTGGGACCGGGGACACACAGCCGGCATCCCTGTGCCAGCCTCAGGTGCCCACCGCCCCAGGTAGCAAGGAGCTAGACACCATTTGCAGATCCCCCCTTGCTTTTGCTCCCCAGCTGCACTTTCTCCTTGGTTTGGCCCCATTTGGTTGTGGCAAGAAGGGCTGGCTTGCCATGGTCTTCATTTTCCATTTGTTTCAGAGGCGCTAAGCCCCTTTGCCCCCTGAAACAAAAGGAGAAGGAAAACATTAATGAGTGTGCTGGCAGTTTGGTGCCAGAGCAGATCTCTCGCTCGAGCCAATCACTCCCTTCCTTGGGCAGGTTAAGTGACCTTGAGATGCCTCAAGGCACCAAAGCGAGCTGTAACACAAGCCAGCCACGCACAAAGAGTGCAACTGCCTTGCACACGCAGCAGCATCCCACTGGCTTTGCCTCTTTCCAAGGTCCCTGGCAACGCTCAGGTCTCCAGTTTGTACAAACAAGTGGAGAAATGCCTTCCTGCAGGATTTCCCGCTCCGAGATCCCACCAAGTGGCTGCTGGCTTGGTGGGAACAACCTCCCAGCGTGTCCCTGGGGGGATGCACAGCCTGCATGTGCTGCGGTGGGTCCCTGCTGCATCGGCAGCTCCCATGGCCCAGCCAACCACTCCTTCCTGGGGATGGTGCTTGCATGGGGCTGTGTGACATCTCCCCTGCCCGGTCCATCCGTGGAGGCAGCCATGGCTCCCTGCCAGGCTCCCCATTTTGCTCAGCATCCCACAATGTGGCTGGTGGGGGGACCCAAGCCTGGCTGCCCACAGAACCGGTGCTTGCTCCCCTCCATGGGCAGGCAAGCAGTGGTGTGACCCCCACAATGGTTTCCTACGACCATGCAGGCTCACATCTAACACATCTAATCCTAGGATTTTGTTTTCCCAAGGTACCTCCTTCAACATCTCACACCAGGCTCGGCAAACACCCTCCAGCTCGGCAGCAAACGTGCCAAAAGGGGTGATGAAGGCGGCAGCTTTGAATTCCCTTGTAATCCTTTATCAAACCCCACCAGCCTGGCAAACATCCTCCGGCACAGCTCCAGGACAGACCTTGATATCAGCACTAACCTCAAACCCCGGGACCTGAAGATGTGGGATGCTGCACTTGGAGAGACTCCCACGGCCCAAGTTTTACCAAGCCTGTGCCACAACTCTGGATCTGCTCCTGCTTCTCATGCAGCAACAGCCTCTCATGGCTTCCCTGGGGGGTTTCAGGGGCTCCCCAGCTGGTAGTCACAGCAGACTGGGGGATAAAAGCCGCCAGCAGGCCCTCTTCCCAATAATCGCTTTCTGACCTTGGCAAGCTAACTGGCATGGTGAGACGGAGCCACCACTTACTTTCTTCCACGGGACTCGAAGTTGCTGTGGCCACTGCCTGCCAGGAGGAAACAGGAAACCTGAGACATTGCCCATTTTCAGTAAACTTAAATTTTTACCCTAAATGCCCCATTTTCAGTAAACATGACCCTTTTATCCTAAATACCCCATGTGATTTCCCAGTGCATGTTGGATGCCTTGGCCATGGGCATGAGCATCCCCATACGTGATGGTAAAGGGCAGGAGCACATCAGTGAGCCCGCCTGGGTGCAAGGGAAGGAAAGGAGAACATGCAAAGCTGCTGCTTCTCCTTAGACCTGGACCGCACCTGGGTGAGATGCCAGGGCCTGGACACCAGCCAGCACTGCATAGAAAGGCAAGGAAATGTCAGAGAAAACACAGGCTATGGGCTATCTCGCTGCTTAGAGGCCAAGTCCCGGTTTTCATCGGCTAAGCAGGTCATGGGAATTAGTTTTCTTGAAGGAGCTGGGTGACAGCCCAAACCATGGCAGGTCCCAGCACTGATCTGGTGACATCTGCATGGCAAAGGACGCCCTCCCTGCCAGGGACATGGTGCTCACACACCCTTTAGCCTATCCAGCAGACGGCATACCTGTGCGTCCTGCTTCTCCCTGGTCACTGGCTGCGGCATCACCTTCTCCAGCTCCTGGACCAACCAGGCAAACATCCTGGTGACCAGAAACAACTGTTAGACCTGGCTGCTGAAGCCTTTGATCCCAAGGCAGCCGTCCCTCTGGCCACGGTACGCACGCAGAAGCTGCCACCACAGTTACCTGCTGCCGTCCCCAGCCAGGGACCGAGGGATGAGGGTGGCCACCGGCTCTGGCTGCCCCTCGGCTGCTGTTGGCTCCACTGCTACCGGGATGCTCTGGGCAGCTGAAACACTGGTTTTTGACTTTGCCTGTGTTTTAGTCCCTTTTGTGCCTGCTCAAGTTTATTTGGAAGGAGAAGGGGGATAGGCAATGCAGCAGTCATCTTATAAATTGTTGGGGAAGGGGAGCAAGTAAGGAAGAATTACCTCCCACAGAGGGACAGGCTTGGGGGACCTCCCTGGTAGCCTCTCCCCCGGGGATCCAGCCTGAGACGAGGACATGGGTGGTTTGGGAACACATGTGGTGTAGGGGCAGTGCCGTAATGCCAGAACCCGGCATGCCCACCCCTCTCGGCACAGTCGGTACCCCAGGGCACAGGGATGGAGGGCAGCCCCAGTGCTGGTGCCTGCCTGCACCCAGGTTCTCGAAGGCAGAATGTCCCCTCTGAAAGGGCCACCCAGGGAAGGGGGATTGCTCACCTCCTGCCACGGCTTCGCACTTCTGCTCCTTTGGCTCTGGCTGCAGAGGGACAGAGGGACGGATGGATGTGGCAAAGCACTGTCTGTGGCCCACACGTCCCTGGGTGGGTACATCTACCACCCCAAAGGGACCCAGGTGCACAGCCCCACACAGCTCTGCTGCCGTTTCAGCCCCATTGTATTGACAAGGACCACTAAACCCAGACCCTGGCTTTGCTGGCACCAGCGGGTCCCAGATGGAAGGTCCCCCCTGCACGCAGCCTGGTTGGGGAGCACTGGGATGGCGCCCTGAGGTCTCTCTCATTCTACTGAATTTCCCATGGGGTTTTCCTCTCCAAGGTCCCACCCAGGGCATGCAGGAGGACAGGGACAGGGAGCCCACTCTGCTGTCGCCTCTGCCAGGCAGCTCCCCAGTCTCCCCAGGCCGGGCGGCGCTCACCTCCAGCTTTTTCAGCATCTCCGGCTGCGGCACCATCCTCTCAAAGCCCTGCACCAGCCAGCTGAGCACCCGTGTTCCTGCCCTGCGGGGAGAGAGCACTGTGGTTAGGGAGCTTGTCCTGCACCCCTCCTGCCCTCCCACATCCCTCTGCCAGCCTCCCTGAGGACCCACCACTCCGTGCTGGTATCTGAGCCGGCCTCGGGCTCGCAGCCATCCACTTCATCCTCCTCTGGATCAAAGGGGGTTATCTCTGCAATGAGAGTGGTGCCGTAGGGATGAGGGAGAGCTGGGATCTGCACTGTTGGGAGCTCCTGGTCCCCCCCATCAGCCGGCTCAAGGGGACAATAGCGCCAGCATCACCGACCAGGAAGTTGGGATGTGGGATGCAGGACTCCCAGAAAGGCCCCTGGGATGTTGCAAGCTGTGGGCTCCTGGCTCTCCTTACCCAGAGCATCCTCTTCCTCGTCCCTGAGGATCTGGACCTCCGTCTGAAAAGCCAAACAGACCGTCACCTGCCCAGCAGCCAAGGGCGGCTCATCCCACCAGGTGGGGAGGGAAACCTACCCTTTCTCCAGGGATGGACAAAGGCAGAAGCCCATGCAGGGCAGGTTTAGTGTTCCCAGTTAGCACTGGGACAGTGATAGGAAGGGAAAAAAAATGAGAAAAGGTAAAAAGAGCTGGAAGCCCAAATATGCCAGAGAATTGCCCCATCTGTCACGTACCTGGTCAGGAACATCAATGCTTGTTTCGAAGCTCTTCCCGAGTGCCTGCAGCGTCCCTGGGGCCGGGACCGGCTGGGGAATCACCTTCTCCAGCCCCTGGGAGAGCCAGGAGAGTACACTGCTCCCCATGCTGCCAGAGAAGGGGGTGAGTCAGGCTGGGACCCCCCCATCCCAGGCATTCAGCCCCTGACTGAAAGCAAAATCCCAAGCAAACTATGTTGCACGCTGGATGGTGCAAGAGCAATACCTCTCAAACACGGAGCCTTGATCCTCGGGCACCACAAATCCCACCTTCTTTTCCATTTCTTTAATGGCAGCAGGAAACAAAAATGAAAGCTCCCATCATGGCTCCGCCAGCCCCCAGCATGCTGGGCAGGAGGGGGACCAGCCAGTAAAGGAATGCTGATCCGCTGCCCGAGCCACTGTATCCCCCTGCCATGGGGACTTACCCTTGGTGCATGCATGGTCAGCAGCATCCCCGGGGCCACTCGCCTTTCCTGTCGGTGCCTTCAGGGTAAAAGGCAGAAGGTGGCAGAGAGTGAGGCGCAGGGGACTGTGTCCCCCACTCAAAGGTGGCCGCAAACTCCAGGGACTCCCTGTCCTTCCTGCTGCCTCCCAGCAGCTCAGATGGGGGATGAATCCTGGCCCCCATCCCTCCCGGGGATGCTGCAGTGCATCCCTGAGTGCCGCAGTGCCAGGGCTGGATGCAGAGGCACTAGGCATCTCTCCACTGTGCTCACAGGCTCCCCGGTAACCCCCAAACTGGCTCTCTGCTCACCTTAGCTGGCTCCGGGTCTCGCACCAGGGCCGGGGGGGTCTCCTCCATCAGATGGGGCGCTGGGGGCTGGGGAACCACCCGCTCGATCCAGCCCAGCATCCTTCTACCTGTGGGTAGCAAGGAGGGGTCTCTGGCTGGTGAGAGGCCAGAAGCAGTGGTGCAAGCTCCCCAGGGAATACTGGGAGCACCAGCTGCTCACACTGTCCCCAGGGCAGCCCAAAAAGGTCCTGTGCATCCTTCTATCTCCACGTCCTGCTTGGGAAATGCAGTACTGCAGCACAGCCAGACCAAACCCAGTTCAACCCCTGACCCCTCACTGTTATCGGGAGCAAACTACACCCTCTGTTTCAAGCTCACAGGCTCAGTTAAACTTGCTTTTCCTAAATGTAACTGCTTGCTTAGGGGTTTTTTTGCACAACCTTCCGTGGCTGGGGTTGTGCAAGAAGTGCTTGTGAAGCCGTAGCATATAAATCACAGAAACTGTGCTGCTCTGCTCAGGGTCCTCTACGCTCCCCCTCATTTTTCATTCGAGGGATGAAAAACAATGGTAATTTGAGCTGAATTTGTTTATGAGCAAGTTCACATCCCAACACATGTATCAACTCGTTCTGCCCCTAGGAAACGACTCTGCACCATCACCTTTCAGCCACTGCCCAGGGCCATGGTGGCCGCTGGGGCAGTCACCTGCCTGGGGCTCTGGGGAGGGCAGCAAAGGCAGCCAGTGCTGACTTGCTGTGGCTGTAAAGATGTTGATGGGGTAGGTAAAAATAAGATGTTGCAGAGCAGGAATTCAACTGTTCAAGCTCTGTTTGCTTGGTCTTTTCAGGTGCCCCCCACCCCTTCTCAGTGTAACTCCAGACTGGGATGCAACACCAGCGAGTTGAGGAATGCTGCACATTCCCACACTTGGGTACAGGACAAGGGCTGGGGGGTCTTGCCCAGCTCAAACTGGGAATGTCTTCTGCTGCTGCCCCTCCAAAGAGCGCCACTCTGCCCATAATACCCCTCCAAATACACCCCACTCTGCTCAATGAGAGAGAGTGAGGAGGAGCAGGAGCAGGAGCAGCTCAGGCGGCCCCCATGCTGCTGCTCACAGGAGGCACCCATGAAGAGCAAGAGAAAGCAGATCCCTGAGCTCCATCCAGCCCAGCCAGGAGACTGCATGGCAGCTTTGATCCCAGGTTAACACATGGCCCCAGTCCCATATAGCAGCAGGTTACAGGCTGGAAGCCGCTCAGCACTGGGCTCTTTACATTAACCCCTCACTCAGCTTTTGGGTATGCAGAATGCCTTCAAATCCCTCAAAGAGGTTCATTGGGGGCTGCCCAAAGCCTGGCATCTTAAATCTTAACAAGACGAGGTTCCCGGGTGGGATGATGTGTCCTCAGCTCTTTGCTTGCCCCCACCTCCTGCAAGTCCAGGAGCCAGGTTTGGATGTGGCCAAAGCATCACCCCACATGGCACCTCCATTCCCTGGCACGCCACAGACAGGCTCAGCTCTCCCAGAGACCCCCATGTCCCCAAAGCAGGACAGGGTGGCTGTAAAACACCCCCCAGGAGGCCTGATGACCTGAAACCAATTAAGAAATTGCCTTTTACCTCCCACTGGGTATAAGGGATCAAGAAGCTGTGAATGCCCCAGGAACAGCAAGGAAAACCTGGTGGCACAGCAGCGTTTCCACCCATGCTTTGGGAACTTCACAAGTCCCAAAGAAGCCTAGGGCCAACATACACTGCTGAGCCCAAACAAGCCCAGAGAAAGCCCCCCAGGCTAGAACAAGCCCCCCCCTGCCACAGCCAAGGTCTCCTCCTCCTTCCATAGAAGCTTGCGCAGCTGTAAAAGCCTGGAGCTTAAGCCTGTCCTCGGCCCGGGAAGGAAAGTGGAGGGCTGGGGCTGTTCCTTTGGCACATGAAAACAAGAGAGGGGCAGAAACATTTGTGGGTCCCCAAAAAACTAGTTGCCGGAAGAAATAGAAATAAGCAGCCAGGATTTGCATGCGATGGCACCCATTGCAATCCCCCCTATGTCGCAGGCACTGGCCGGTGCCACTGCCCATCGTGCCAGCTCCGCGGGGCTCGTGCCAGCAGGCAAAGGGCTCCAGTCCCCGAGAGCAAGAAGTGGGGCGCACACCCAACATCCCCATTCGGAGCAGGGAGCACCACGACCTTTCCCTCCCCTCCAGCATCAGATCAAAACTCTTTACACCACCCAGCTCCATCGCCCTTCCAGCATCATTCCCCATGGACCTACCCCATCACCCCCCCCCCGCCATAGACCTGGACCCCCACCCTGGTTCATCCTCCAGCTGTTTCAGAGCACCAAACTCCCCCGCGATGTGCAGATGTGACCCCGCAGAAACCCCAGCCTCGTCCCTCGCCTCCATTGCTGCCACTTACCCCCACACGCTCACCGACACCTCTCCAGGATGCCACCCCGGGATACGTGGGCTCCCTTGGCCACCGCAGCTCACCACTGACCCCCCAAACCCACCCCAATCCGCTCAGGGCTCTGCAGAGATTAGCCCAGCGCTGCCTGCAAATGGGATTACTGGCAACCAGCTGTCCTGAATGCCCCAGCTCCCAGCAGACAGCCCAGTTTTGGTGCAGGATAGTGCAAAGAAAACCCCAAAATGAAGGAGGTTTGAGCATCCTCAAAATCCCCAGAGCCACCGAAGCTACCCCAGGCACTCACCAGCCAGGTGCAAGCCTGGCAGCACTCCAGGGAAGGCTGTCGTCTTGTCCAGGTGCAGGTGGGTGCAGGGATGCCCCGACAAGCAGCAATGGGGCTGCTGAAACCCTGTGGGGCGATGCAAGGGTGACGTGCCCACGGATGCTCCACCTGTGGCTCTACCCCAAACCTAGAGGATCTGGGGCAGGAGGTAGCAAATCCATGCCGGGCTGAGCTAAGCCTCCCCTTGCTGAGCCTGCCAATTGCTGCTTGATCCGTTTACCTCCGGCCCTGAGTGACCGTCAGCCTTTCCCATCGTCCCTAATCTCAGCTGCGGTCACACCGTGGAATCTTGGTATTGGCACGGCTTTGCTGCTCAATGTCCAGTCCTGGTTTCTGTCTTTGGCCAAAGCTACCTGATCTGATTCCTCCTTCCCCAACCCCGGGGGCGTCCCCAGCCTGGCAAGCAACAAGTACCCATCCTGCCTGGCCCCCAGCCCAAGCACCTCTGCAGCTTTGGTTCAGAGCTAGGGAAACTGAGGCACAGAGCAGCCATCTCCCAAATCACACCCTGTTCCCAACCTGTCAGGCCCAGGAAAGCCGACCAAAAGGCATCTCTGTATTTCTGAGACAGCGTTCACTCTGAAGCAGAATGATGACTGCTTACAGCTCAGCATTAGTTTCTGATTTTAATGGCAAAAACAAGAATCAAAGGTGCTTCCTGCACTCTTCCAGGCCTTGTGGCTACCAAAGCCACTACACAGTCTCACCTCTCCCCACTTTGCTCCCCACAACTCAGTCCAGCAGAGTCATCCCTGCCCCAGCAGCAATCCCTCCATGGTGGCCAGGAGAGGAGCTCAGGGCTCCCATCCCAGGCCAGGCAGCCCCGATCGTCCTGCTTTCCCCCTCCTTGAGGTGGGGTCAGACCCCCAAATGGCACAGCACCCACTCGCAAACCTCCAGCCCCCATAGCGCAATGGGATCGGGGTCGCCCCCGCATGTCCCTTTGCCTCCCCAGCTGTTCGTGCTACCTCCAGCCCTGGTGTAGCCCCTGGGCAGTGGTGCCAAGGGGCAAGCAAGGCAAGCTGCATCCCCGAAGGTGCAGAAGCCCTGTACGCATGTGCCATCATCATACAGAGCAGATGGCCCACCACCACTCCTCCCCTGGCCCAGCCTGGCTCAGGAAACAGGATGAGCCTAGAAATGGCCACCACCAGGATGCTGCCTCCATCACCAGGCTGCAGGGGACAGGGACTGTTGAGTGCCGGGGCAGGAGATTCTCCAGCACCCCAAAAAAAAAATATCTCAGTTTAATCCATCAGCAACTTCAGCTGCCCCAAATGCATGCCTCCACGCGGGGGGGGGTGGGGGGCGGCCCAGGGGAGGCCGGCTCTGAAAGCAGGGCACAGGGGCTGCTGCGTAATGCCTTGAAAACCCTGGATCACCAGGAAAAAACACCCCTGCAAAGGGAGCAAGCTGCAGTGGTCCCACCAGCCCCATGCACAAGCTCCTGGGGAGAGGCAGTAGCTCCTGGACAGACACGGTGTTAAATCAACTTGCTGCCCCTGCAGCAGGATCAGCAGTGGAAGCGGCACAGGCCCAAATCCTGCACCCCTCGGGGTGCAGCCTGGCCCAGGTCCCACCTGAGAAGATGGTGCTGCCTGAAAGAACAAAGCGACGCAGGGACAGTTTCAAGTAGACTTTTGCAAGCTCAGGCTTGTGAAATCCTGTAGCGAGGGGTTCAAAAAAAGTGGCATCTGCTGATGGCTAAACCTCCACAGACACTCTGAAGACACCTCGTCTTTGAGCCAGACCTGCCCACAAAGGCCTTTGACTTATTTCTGCAAGCGAATACCCAGGAGGAACCCTGGGGAGGGAGGTTCTGCTCCTTACCTGGGTGATGCTGCCAGCATTCCTGGCATGTTTGCTGAAGAACTACTTTCCATCCAGTTCTGCTGTCCTTTCATTTGCATCCCTAGCTTTTATGTTCATGGGACAAGGCAGGAGGGACTGCTGATGATACCTGCATGGAAAATAGCTACCAACGAGGTAAGGTCTTCAGGAAAAGCAACCTGACCTTAAGGGGCTCTTAGTAAGTTACTGAGAAGATGCTGCTCCTACCAGCCGCTCCTGGTCCTTCCCCAGCCAGAGCCTGGGGCTCCAGCATGTGCAAAAATTACATGGCTTTGCTGTGATTCAGGGAAATCAAAGATGAGAAAGTAAAAGCCCGTGCAAAGCACCGGTGGTGCCAATGCAGTTTGCTTGCCTGGCCTGAGGATATGGAAAATTTCCTCAAACCACAAAGTTCAAACACGGGCACAGCTTACTATCGGCTGCGGTTTAACTTTTCATCTTCCCAAGGAAATAATCCAGCCAGGAATGAGAAATTAGGGCAGCTGGGAAAGGTATCGCCCTTCTGCCACTGGGTACGATCCTGCTCGGTGGCACTATCGACCTTCCAGGGCTCAGCACAGCTGCCACGGAGAGACCAGTGACCCAGTACCAGGGTCAGCAAAGGGGAAGGGGGTCCTGCCCCTTCCCCAAGATGTGGACATCCCTTCACCTGAGCACCTCTCCACTGTAATTTAAGAAGCTCGGAACGGAGCAGCCAGCCGAGAAGGGTTGCTGAGATGTCTCCCAGCTGCAGGATCCTGGGTGAGTGCTGTTCCCACTCTTACCTCAGTTTCCCATCCCATCCCCTTCCCAATGCTTCAGCCAGAAGCATTTTTTCAGTGATCTGGAGACAAGCACACATCTCACCTAGCCTGGGTGTGGGATGGAGCAAGTCGGGTCATCTGCAGGTAGCGGGCTCCTCTCTTGCTATGACAGAATTGGGGGAATGCAAACAAAACCTCTGGGAAAGCTGAAACAGTCATGCATGGCGCTGAGGTCCTCAGAGCACAACATGATCAGCTTCTGCCTCCTAAACAGATGCTCCCTTCTGGCAGGCAGAGAATCCTGCCTGCTTCTGCCCTGAAGCCCCAGCAGCAAGCTTTGCCCCAGGAAGGGAGCAGTCCACCTCTAGCAAAGGGCAAAACCCCATTGCAGACTCTGCCTGCTTTTGCTTTCAGCCCCTGGGAGCCTGCCTGAACCCTGTGTCTCAACTTTTGGTTACCAGGCACATGAACCATCATTTCTCCATCAGAAACGTTCAGGGGAAAGAAAGAAAACATGAAAAAAAAATACCAAGCAGAGCCAGACAGAGCACAAAGACAGACAGGGGAAGCGGTGCCCGGCACGTGGCCTCCGCTCCAGAAATCTTACACACCCACAGAAAGGTATAAATAACTATAAATTTATTAGTAAAGCAAACCCATTTGACACTCACACAGAAGAGCAGGATGTGTTAATACAATATATATACACACATACATGGAGTATCATCTTAGAAACACACGACAGCAGTGTTAAAGGCACTGCAAGCCACACAAACCTCATCATCCTTGGCCGCAACTTCCCACGGCCCTGGGAACTCTGGCAGAGGCACAAGCACAGGTTAGGAGGAGCCCGAGAACCTCACTGGCCATGAAATCCCTCAGATCCACAGCTTGGAGACAGATGGAGACAAGCCCATGGTCCAGTTCCCACCTGTGGTCCTGCTCTCCCTGCCGAGTATCGCAGACACGCTGTGAGAGCAGCATCTTCATGTCCAGAAAGCGGTGGAGGCGGCTGCCGGGAGATGCTGCGGAGGAAGCCTGGCAGCTGGGGAGAAGCCGGGCTTACTGGGGCCCCGTGGGAGAACCGCTGGCCCCAAACCTTGCCGGCCTGCCATTATTGCATCTCAGCATTACGCCTGCATGTGCAGGAACCTTCCCGCAGGTGAACTCGCCACCCAATGGAGGAGGAGTCAAACCTTGAAGAACAATAAGGTTTTTTTGCTTATTATTAATAGCCAGGCTCCAGCTGCAGCCTGGACTTGATGGTAAATACCCAAGGGAAGTGCAGAAAGAGCTCTCCTCCCTCCTAACAGTGCAAGGCCAGGCTTGAGCGCCCAGAGGTGGTCCCAAACCACTATCAGAGGACGCTTTCCCCCTTGCCCCCCACTCCAGCGTGTCAGCGCCAAGGCCAGAGCATGCACGTCTTCCCACCCAGATCGCAGGGATGGCATCTGCTCCCCGGAGAGCTGGCAGGGCTGCCTGGCCATATTTGTGGTCCCAGGGGTATCTATGCCACGGCTAAATCAGCTCAGCCACCTGCTTTATGCACAAAGCTGCTCCGCAGGCATTCCCAGGGGAACTGAGCAGTCCGGCCCTATCCCAGCGCCATGACTTCTCCCCAGGACTGTCTGACAACCCTTCACTGACTTAACCCCCAGCCTTGGAGATGTGGCAAAGGGACTCACCATGGCAATGGCCGCTCTCACCCCAGTGTCCATTTCCTACAGCTCTGCTCTGGCTCCTGATTCTGGCTTTGACTCACTCGCCAGAGCCAGCTGTACCAGGGACACAACCCAGCCAAGCCAAGCTGCGAGGCCACTGGCATCGCCTGTACCCAGAGAGACAGATGGCCTCATGGGTGGAGGAAGGACCAGAAACACCCACTGGATTCCAGCGAGATTTGGGTCCCAAACACCTGAACGCATCATCAGTGGTGTGGAATCACATGGATCCAGCTACAGCCTGGGAGAGGAGTTTGGGGTGGAGAGGGCGTGGGAAAAGAGAAAAAGACCTCGCAAGTAAAATGGAAAAAGGAATGAAAACCAAACTGCTGCTTACAAATAAAGAATTGAACAAAGGACAAAGAAGCCTAGAAGGTCTTATAAAAGTATAAGCAGAATAGCTGTGGAAGGGAAGGGGCTGAGACACAGCTAAAGGCATCCAGTAGGTAGGGTAAGCTGAAGCGAAGATTGGAAAAAAGCCCAGGTAACAGACTACCTTCTTCCTGGATCCAGGAACCCAGAGGAACAGCAGCCCTAGAGAGCAGGATTTATCTCCTGGACAACATCCACGCTGCCTTCTGCCAGCCTAACCCTCCCTGCCACCTCCCCAGTGGCATCCTATGCTCAAGCTGCCTGCTGAAGAGAAAAACCCTTTGGGCAGGACCATCCCCTACTCCAGCCCTACAGAGCATCCTCAGGCGGTCTGGCAACCAGGTCTTGGAAGACATGCAGGAGCACTTGCCATGGGGCTGATGGAACACCAGCTCCAGCACAGCAACCCTCTTGGGTGCTGTGGGGTGGCAAATGATGCGAGAGGCCAAGCAGAGGCAGCATGAAGAAGTGTGAAAGTCTCTTGAAATAAATCTCAGAAGTGCAATATGGGTACAGGTTTTACTCCCAAGAGCCTTTGGCCCCAACTGCTCTTTGGTTTGAAAAAGAAACACCAGCAGTTAGCAGAGAGCCCTGTGCAGTGTCATGCCCAGTGGACACTGGCCCTCCAGGTCAGCCCCTGCCTGCCTACCCAGCACCACACTTCCTGACACTCACGTGCCTCCTGCTATTTCCATCACCTCGTGCACCTCACGGTACAAAACATGACCCAAAGGCACAGCAACAGAGATCAACCTACTGTCCCAACCCGCCTGTACCCAACACAGCTGCTTCTAACTAGACAATCTCCCTATAAAAATATACCCGAGGCTCTTGGCAGCCGCTCAGCCGCCTGCTCCACACAAGCCCTCCACCCACCAGCACCAAGGTCTGAGAGCAGAAGCTACCACGGGCTTCTACTGGATTTGGGCTGTTGCAGGGCAGCAAACAAGATGAAGAGGCCGAGTCACCACAGGCAGTCCTACTTAATGATGTTCTAAATGCCATACCAAGATGTTTTTGAACCTGGAGGCACCTACTCACAGGTACAGGCTGATGACCTGGACCTGGGCTCATCCCTGCCAAGCTCCTCGCAGCATCCCTCTCCACCAGGCACAGGGCCCCGAGCGCACAGCCCTGATGATGCTCTCTCTGCCCAGGGCACTTCTTGGCTGTTGCCATGTCCTAAGAGGAGCCGAAGCTCCTCGCTGAGACACTGAGGGTTTTCCCAGCTGCTCAGCACAAGGGAAACACTCCCCAACACTCCCTATGCCCAGGGGACAGGATCCAGCAGCTCCACAGCCAACGCGCCGTGTGGAGTTATGTCTGTGGCCCACCGCCATCCTCCTCTGCCCCAAGCACCTGAGGCTGTCCAGCCACCTGGTCCCCTGGGGAGGAAAAAGAGCAGGACACAGCCACCCAGAGACCAGGCTAATGATTTCTGCAAACCCCTCCTCTAGCCAGCAGCTGCCCCAGAAAGAAATACAGCCACAAAAGCCCCTGGAGGCTCCAGCAGCCTCCATTTCACGCCCTCCTCTTACTAAAGATGAGCCTCTCTGCAAGCTCCCAGCTCTGGGCACTGATGCTGGCTGCCAGTGCTGTGCTCAAGTGGTCAGGGTGACTGCTAGACCCCTGGCTCAGTGGGACCTGCAGCAGCTGCTCCAGGCAAGAGCAGAGCTAACCATGGCGTGAGGCAGGAACAGAGTGAGGGTTCAGGTGGGTGCTGCGCTGCCCAGCTGGCCCCGGTCCCATGCTCACAGCCTCCATCACCACCAAGCCCTTCTGTAAAGACAGGATTAGCCTTCCTTGGTTTGGACTCATTTTTTACTCCTACAGTAAAGCATACACTGAACTTACTACATATTAAACAGCAAAAACCAGCCATCTAGAACCAAAGAGCTCTTTAAAAATCCAAGTTATCACATCTTTTTTTTTTTTTTTAAAAGATCCATATGACATCGAGTTAAACTATACAGTATATTTTAATGAATATTAACAAACTGCTTTAAAAAAAGGCAAAAAAATAAAAAAGGAAAAAGAAACGCTGACAGAAAACTCGGTAGGAAGTTCTACATCTTTGAGGCAGCATGAAGTAAGATCCCTCTTCCTTGGGCAGCAGACAGCAAGGTCTGCTTTAATCTCCTTAAAGCTGCGCATGAAGAATACTCAGCCCCAGGGTCAGGTCTGTCACTGAACTGTCTCTGTCCCCGAAAACGCACTCTGTTTCCCCTCACTGTGCTGGAAATGGAAACAAAAGCCTTTTTCCACCTTTCAGATGAGCATCCCCTACTAGCAAAGCAGGCATAGCCCATCCATCTGCAAGGTTAATCTATCTATACTTACTGTGGACAACATTTATTAAACTTAATCACCTGTGTAGCACATGGGCAACTTCCTGGCTGCCGTTCACCAATCACAGCTTGTCACAACACTCCTACCTCATATGAGGGCCAGCCAAGATCACAGAAGAGCTGAGGCTGGCAGGGACCCCTGGAGATCATCTAGTCCAACCCCCTGTTCACGCAGGGTCAGCTACAGTCAGTTGTCCAGGACCACATCCAGTCAGGGCTTGAATATCTCCACAGATGGATACGTTACATCTTAATATCTCCAAAGATGGAGAGGGAAAGGCTGGTAGGCAACCTAGTAAGCATGCCTTCAACTTCCAAGGCATCTAACTGGCATGTAACGGGTCTCTCAGTCATGAGAAGCCAGCAAAATCCTGCAGAGGAAAACACCTGAGGCTGCATCGACCTTGCTAGGGGAAATTTATTTAAGTGATGTTTACAAGAACTGTGCAAAACCTGAAAAATACAGAAGAGGTAAAGAAAGAGTAAAGGGGTAAAACAAGACTCCTGCAAGAGGGGAAAAAAACCACACTCCTCCTTTACCCACTGCTAACCTTCCCCTCCCTGTGAAGCTGAGCCCACAGGCCAGGAAGGATTCTCCTGGCTTGCTCTGGTTCCCACCAGCAAATCAGACACCAAGCCCCTGGCACACAGCGTGGGTTACCGTCAGTAACGGTAACACCTCCAAAGTTGTAGGTTAGTAGTAGTGTTCGTCTTGCCCTTTAGTGTTCAAACTGCTGGGACGGCCCTTTGCCTGACCCTCCCTGGAGGTACACTAACAGCCCAAGCAGTGCAAAGAGGGAAGGGGCCTGGAGGTAAGTCTTGGCAGGAGAGCTAGGTCCCTCAGGAAGCAGCTCTTAAACGCCAGGCTCTCGGCAAGGAGTAGGGCACGGAGGCTCTCCTCGCCACACTCTTCGATAGCGGCGCAGCGCTTGCTACTCTTCCCCATGCTGCTGGCAGGGACAGGGGTTGGGCAGGCTCGCTCAGAACCCTTGCAGAGTGTGACAGACAGCGACTGCAAAAGCAGCAATGTCAAAGTGCTTTTTGGAGCTGTGCAGCCCCATGGCTTTTCCCTTTCTACACTCTAGAAAGAGAGAGAGCAGGGGAGTTTGGGGCAGTCAATCAACGCTAACGATCTGAAATGGTCCTTTCAGCTGAGCTTGGACCAAGAAAGGTGGGAGATCCCAGCAGCAGAAACCTGCTACTTCCTCGCCAAGCAGCGCACCCCACAAGAAGGGGGGGCTGGCTCTGCCTTGCTCCCAAGCCCTCTCCAGGAGGAGGAGAGTTACCCAGCCCTCCCCACTGACCCCGTCAGGCAGGGCAGGGGAAAAAGGCTGCTCGCGAAGGGCTGGTGCCCAAGCAGACAGCTGAGCTCCCAGCACTGGAACTGCAGGTACAGCGCGAACTACAGTCCAGGGGACACCAGGCAACTACAGGCATTGTTTCCTCTCCCCACTTCCCTCCTTTCCACGTCGTCCGCTGGCTCTGCGATACAGGTGGCGTATCAACCACAGAGGCCAGAGGAAAGTTTACCTGCCCGCCCACCATACCTCCCCTTTCCCCCAAACTCCCTGGAGGCCATCTACAACCGAGGAGAGGGAAGGGGAGGCTGAGGCTCAAGAGCGTCACATGCAAGCTGAAAGCCGCCGAGGCGGAAGGCTCACGGCAAGCAGGCAGCCACCTGGTAGGCGCCCTCGGCCGTGTGCTGGACGCTGTGCTCCTGCAGCAGGCCCAAGTCCAGGAACCGTTCCCCGCACCACATGCACTTGTACTGCTGCTCCCGGGCATGCACGCTGTGGTGCTTGTTGAGGTGCTCGCGCTGCTTGAAGGCCTTCTCGCAGGAGGGGCACTTGTAGGGCTTCTCGCCCGTGTGCACGCGCCGGTGGCGCTGCAGGTCCGAGGCGTACTTGAACCGCTTTTCACAGTCGGGGCACTTGAGGGGCTTCTCACGGGCCGGGTCGCAGCGGTGCTGCACGAACTCGGAGGAGGAGAAGAAACGTCTTTCGCAGAGCGTGCACTTGAGCGGCTTCTCGGCACAGTGGGCCAGCTGGTGCTTCTGCAGAGCCGAGGCCCGCTTGTAGGATTTGTTGCACACCGCGCACTTGAAGGGCCGCTCCGCATTCTGCACGCACTTGTGCCGCAGCAGCTCTGAGGATTGGTTGAAGCCTTTCTGGCACACGTTACACTTGAAGAGGTTTTCTATGCCGTGCACGTGCTGGTGGTACACCAAGTGCGAGGGCTGCACGAAGCCCTTCTCGCACAGGTTGCACTTGAAGGGCTCCTCGGCCTTGTGCGTGCGGCGATGGCGCATGAGCGCATACTGCTGCTTGAAGCTCATCTGGCAGAGGTCACACTTGAAGGGCCGCTCCTCGCTGTGCGTGCGCTCATGCTGCCGCAGGTCCGAGGGGCGCTTGAAGGCCTTCTGGCACTCGCCGCAGCGGAAGGGCCGTTCCCCGCTGGGTGTGCAGGGGTGCTGCAGCAGCTCCGATGACTCCTTGAAGTGCAGCTCGCAGACGTTGCACTTGAAGAGGTGCTCCCCTGAGTGCGCGTACATGTGGCGCACCAGATGGGAGCGGTGCTTGAAGGTCTTCTCACACACGGTGCATTTGTAGGGCCGCTCTGAGCTATGCGTCCGTTTGTGGTGCACCAGGTGGGACGACTGGCTGAAGCTCTTGTCGCACAGCGTGCACTTGTACGGCTTCTCACCTGTGTGGATGCGCTCATGCCGGGACAGCTCCGAGAGGTGCTTGAAAGTTTTCTGACAGATGGAGCAGCTGTAGGGCTTCTCCGAGGGGTCGAGAGGCTGCGAATGCTCTGCCTCTGGAGGCTTGTAGGTCTTTTCACAGATAGAGCACTTCATGGCGTTGCCATTGTGGACATTGTGGTGCTGCGCCAGCGAGGTCAGGAGGGAGAAGCCCATCTTGCAGACGCCGCACACAAAGGGCTTCTGCTCCACCTGGATGCACTGGTGTTCGAGGAGGTCAGTGGCCTGGTGGAAGATCTTCAGGCACTGGGTACACTGGAAAGAGCGGTCATGGCCTGGCAAGCACTGGTGCTCATGGGGGTTGGAGAGGTGAGCGAGGTCGTGGCCACACACACCGCATTTGTGGGACGGCTCTCCAGCCTGGATGGGGGCGTGCTGGTGGTGCTGCAGACCAGGGTCTGGCTGGAGCAGGATGCCGTAGACAGCACAGCCCAAGGGGTTGTCAGCAGTGCTGGGCGGGATGGAGTGCTCTGGGAGGGCGGCTGCCCCAGCGTGGTGCTGCTGCGGTGGCGGCGGCTGCTGTGGTTGCTGCTGTTGCTGCTGCCAGCTTTCTGACATGCTTGGGAAAAAAACACGGGATTTTAGCAGTGACAGCTTCAGCTTCTCAGTTGAAAGGGTTCAAGTAAAAACAAAAATCAAAAGTATCCAAGTTCCTGATTCCCCGTAGCTGATCCTCTGAAGTTGAGGACAGAAAATCCAGCCCACAGCCAGGATCTTGGGAAGCAAAGAGGTGACTGGAACTCCAGAGCCTCCTCCTTACATCAGCACAAGTTCTTTGTGGACTGATTTGGTTTGGCTTTTTCTATTTTGGACAAAAGAACAGGAGGCAGAAGCAAGTGCCTTGAAGACAAGAGGAGGCCCTTCTCCGTGATGGCTGCAATGTGCTCGCATTTGGGAAGGGCAAGGGAAGCAGCCCAGGGAGCAGCTCGCTCTGCAAGGAAGACGACAGCTCATGTCAGGTCTCGGAGAAAAGAAGGGCAAGTCTCTACTCAACCTCCCCCCACAGCTCACTTTGAAAACTCTCCTGCGTCCCTGAAAAGCTACCAGGAAGCCAGCGTGGGGGAGCTAATCAGAAGCAGAGCCCCCCTTGCTGCTGCACGAAGGGCCTGGGACAAGGTATGCTCAGGCGAGAAAGCATCGGGCTCTGCTCAGCCACAGCCAGGCACGTGTTTGAGTGGCACACTCTCATGAGAGGCAACACAACTGCCCAGGTCCCAACCAGCTCAGCCATTACCCCGTACGCTGTCAGTTGCTGGAACTCTCAGCCCGGCTGGGGGCACTGGCTGAGAACATCGGGGTCTCTGCATGGGCTGAAGTACGCCAAATGCTGGGCAAACAAGAAGCTACTGGGTTAGATTTTACAGATATCAAGGCAAATCCCAACCTGATCCCACCCCAGCTGAAACACCCCTGTGAAGCAGTTCTGCTCCTCCTGCCGCTCAGGTATCGGGCGCGTTACCCAAGGGATGTATGTTAAGAGATCTCCCCCTCTTCAGGCAGCACTTGTAGACTAGAAAGAGCCAGAGAGCTCAGGGGAAGGTTTGCCCTCAACGTTATCCTATCCACAGACAAAACACAGAACCCACAGGTATCGTGCGCAGCACTCTCTGTGAAGATAAAAGAAGTGTTAAAGCAATGGCTCAGCTGAACCTCCTACCAAACCATGGAATAAAAGTACGCTGGAGCCAAACAACGCACACTGGAGGTGCTGCCTGGCCTTGCTATAGGGCATCACAGAGGTTTTGCTCACTGAAAGGTTCCAGTCTTTCTAGAGATGTCCAGTAAAACCCGCTATCAACTTAGAGAAGAATAAAACCCACCAGTGAGCAGCAGATAGCAGCAATGCCAACACACCTCAAGAGAGAGGAAGTGTCCAGGCCTTGGCAAGAAGCAGCAGCTAGCACTCCTGGGCGAGGAACCCCACCCCCACAAGAGCACACCCGATTCTGTATCAAACCGCCTGCCCTCACCCAGGGCAAGTAAAACCTTGGTCTTCCAGGAAGGTGTTTGTTGTATCTAAAACTAAGCAATAAGGAGCATCAGAGGAACCCACTCCCCAGCGTCCCCACCTCCTCCAGCACTCAGCTGAGACCAGATTGTGCCCCACGGCTTGGGGACCACCGGACTGCACTTCTGCCTACAGGGACGCTGCGTTACTTTGTCCGCCAGCACAATTTGGGGCAGTAAAACGCCCAAAGGCCCCCACTGCAGCCCTGCTGGTACGCAGGATCTCCTCTTTCTCCTACATAGCTCACCTTGGCTGTCGACACGAAGGGAGGGCTCGCAGTTACGATACCTAGCACCCGTGCTCGACAGGATACAAAACTTCAGCACAGCCGCCACCCCAGGCAACGTTAACCGTGGCAGGAGCAACCCAACGGGCGAGGGCATCCCAGACCATCCGGCCTAACGGGGAGGGGAAGCTCGCGTCCCCCCAGCAGGGAAGAATAAGAAATACCAACCTTGGCTTACCGAGGGCTCTGCACGGGTACCCGAGTCGGCGCCAGCTCCGAGCCTAACTCATCCCTCCGTGGGAGGTGGGAAGCGACAACCATTTAAGGAGAGAAGACGGGAAAGCAGAGGTACTTTCAAACTGGAGAAGCGGCCCGCGGCACGGCCCGCTCCGGCATGGTCCGGTCCGACTCCCGCCTCCCCGCCGTCCGGGCCTCCCACAGCCGGGCCGAGGCCGCCTCAGGGAGAGGCGCGGCGGGGCCGCGGGGCGCGGGGGCGGCCGGGGAGTTCGCAGGCCAGCCGCCGCCGCCGCAGCCCGCGGCGAGGCCCGTCCCGCCGCTCGCCTCTCCCCATGGGACGGGCTCCTCCGGCCCCGCCGGCCTGCGGACAAACGCGGTGACGGCGGCCCGAGGCCTTCGCCGCCGCCGCCGCGCCGGGAGGCCCCGCGGTGGAGTGGGGGGGGTCCCTGCCCGGCCGGGGCCGCCCCCGCCCCGGCGAGGCCCACACAAAGGGCGGCGGCGGCGGCCGGGCCCCTCACCTGCGGCGGGAGGCCCCTGTCAGCCCGCTCGCCGCCGGCGGGACCGCGGCCTGCGCGCTCCGCCCGAGCCCCGCGCTGGCGTGGCGGGGGGAGCCGGGAGGAAGAGAAGGAAGGAAGGAAGGAAAAGGAAGGGAAGGAAGGGGGCGCCGGTGCCGGAGGCGGGAGGGCGGGCGGGCGGCGGCCGCGGGGTGCGGGCGGGCGGGAGGGAGTGGAGCGGAGCGGGCCGGGCCGGCCGCGGCGGCGGCGGCGGCGGAGGAGGAGGAGGCGGGGCGGGGCGGGCCGCGGCGGCTGCCCCCTGCCGGGCCGCGCCGACAACAGCGCCCCCGCCGCCGACACCGGCACCGGTACCGCCGCGGGGGGGGTGGGGCGGCCTGGGGCCGCCAGCAGCGTCCCGGAAGGGCCCGGCGGGCGCCGGCCATGAGGGCCGCGCTGGTGGGGTACAGCAGCTCGGAGGAGGAGGAGGAGGAGGAAGAAGGGGGGCGCCGGGGCGGCGGCGCGCAGGGCCCCCCCCGGGCCAGGTGGGTGCGGCGGGACGGGCCTTTCGCTCGGGGAGGCGGTGGCGGGAGCGACCAGGGCCGGGTGAGGAACGCGCGGCCTTCATCCTCCTCTCCGGTCCTCGCAGTGCCGGCCGCCCCCGCCTGCCCGTCCCCGCCGGCCTGCCGGGCGATCCGGAGCCGGGAGAGGCCGTTAGCGACGACAGCTCCCGGCACGGCGGCCGCGTCCGCGGCTTCCCCCACGAGCGGGGCAGCTGGGCCACCCACGTCTACCTGCCCTGTAAGTAACCGCGGCCCGGCCACGGCGGGACGGGACCGGGAGGGGAGGGCGGGACGGAGCCCAGCTGGCTGAGGCCCGACGAGCCCCCAGGGCCAGCCCGTGCTCGGCGGGGACGGGAGCCCTGGGGGAGCCGCCTGTCCCCGGTGGGCATCCGCGGCCGATGCTCCGGGGAAGGACGCGGCTCTGACCGCGCCGCCTCGCAGACAGAGTCCAGGAGGAATTCCTGGAGCTGCTGGAGCTGCTGGTCTCCCGCGCTCGCACCTATGTCTCCTCGCTGGCTGCCATGGAGGAGTTCCACCTCAGCCTCTCGCAGTGCGTGGTGCTGCGCTACCACTGGATAGAGCCCTTCGTCCGCTCTCTCAAGGAGCGCCTGGCCTCCTTCCACAGGTAGGGATGGCGGAGCCCCGGGAGAGCGCTCCTCACACCCTTCCCACTCCCTCAGGGTCTGCCTTTCACCAGCGTCCGCACCCTAAGCTGTCTCTGGCAGCTGCTGCTGCACCAGTAAAGCCCTGGGGGTTTTCCTTTCTGCCTCGGGATCTGGCACCGGACAACTCAGGTCTTGGCTTTCAAGGACCAGGCCAGAGCTGTGCCATTCTCTGAACTGCGGATGGTTTCATTGCTTACATCTGGCTCAGGTGCCCGCTGAGCATCAGCTGCCTCAGGGCTTCTGTCGCTGTCTGGGCTTCAGAGGGCTGGAAACCAGGAGGGAACGGATGTACCTGAGCCTAGAAAGGTTCTGGTTGCTCCGATTCAGTCCGATTGTGGCACACGTTTGCCTTTATCTTT
Organism: Astur gentilis; assembly: GCF_929443795.1. Lineage (NCBI taxonomy): Eukaryota > Metazoa > Chordata > Aves > Accipitriformes > Accipitridae > Astur > Astur gentilis. The sequence continues at coordinate 9,966,295 of NC_064886.1, forward strand.
CCACAGCTCTGTAGAAATCCTGTCCCCTCTCTGTCTTCTGCTTTTTTCTTTTCTTTATTTTCCTACCAGCTGAAATAGGATCTTTCTTATTTCAGGTTCTTCTGCGTGGCTGACCAAGTGAAGGTTTACACCAACCAGAACAAAACCAGGTGAGTGAACAGCAGGGCAGCCTGCCTGCTGGAGGAGAAGGCTGGGCAAGGTGCTGGGTGGATGGGAAGCATCACCCTGCCTGTCCCACGGTCACCAGGCTGAGCCATGCGATGGGCCAGTATGCGATCACCGTGTCTCCAGGGGTTTCATACCTTTCCCCAACTGCTTGCACAAATTTTTAGCTTCAGCGCTGATTCTCTGCAAGCCATTCGTCTCGTTCATGGTGGGTGAACCTCAGGCTGCAGGATTTCAGTCTTCTGAAGGGAAGAGATCTGTTCACAACGTGACCTGAGGCAGGCCTTTCTGCTGGGGTTAGGTTCGTGCTATGGTTTCACAGCAGCTAAAGGAGGCAGCTGTGTTCGCTGCCGTCTCCCATCTAGTTTGTTCTGTGGTTTTGCAAACTCTCGTGCCAGCCTAAGCAGCCTGGGGCGAGCAGAGCTGGGGGCCACCTCTTTTGGCAGTAGTGCTAGTTGTGAAATTGCAGTGCAGGTCTTCCAAGAGCTGGAGAGAAATAGCTCAGATAGTGTTAATATTCCCGGGTGTCAGCTCAGAAGCCTGATTCCAACTGAATGGAATTAAGTAGTTTAAATGCCAAAGCAGAGGTGATTAAAATTGTGAAAAGCCGCTGAATGTAGCGGGAATGATAGCCCATGAGAGTCATGGGCAGGATGAAGTGGATCCTGGGTGAGACTTGCTCTTCCCCTCCCCTCCTGGAGTCTAGAAAGCATCATTCAGACAGTCCTTGAGGAGGTAGCTCTTTGTCACGTCTCTCCAGCTTGGTACTTCCCGTTCCCGGCTTCCTCTCCTACCGTAAAACCCCTCTGGCAACTTCCGCTTTTTGAATGCAGCTCCTCCATGGGCATATTTCGGTGCTCTGCCGAAATACCCATCGAGTGCATCCTTTGCCAGGAAAATGAGTTTTCATGTCCCAAAAGGTGCTGAGTTAATCTAGTAAATCTACATGGTGTATCATCCAGTCCTGCTTCTCCCTGCTACCACGTCTTTATTTCTGTTTTTCTTCAGAATATGGTCAGTGTCCTTGAATGCTTAAACCTGGCATTCCTCAAGTTATCTTCTGTTGGGGGTAGGGAATTTGCCCCGTAGAAATGCAGGGCTAAGTATGCTTATGGCTGCGCTAAGTATGCTTATGGCTGCGCATTCTGTGGCATGAAAGGATGCTTGCTGTCTCTCTTTTTCTTTAGGACCTTTATTGGCTTGGAGGTCTCTGCTGGGCATTTCCAGCTGCTGGAGCTGGTCTCGGAGGTGGACAGAGTTCTGGAGGAATTTGACCTTCCCACATTCTACAAGGTGAGGCATCTCCCACTTGATTCCCTGCCAGTCCAGACATGCCAGCTGGTTCCCCGCTAGAGGTCCTTGAAATGTTCACCCCAAATAAACAGGAGCAGGGAGGTTAGCCTCTGAAATGGTCTCCTCTGGGCTGGTTGGTGATGTTCATACTTAACACCTTGAACACGATCCTGCTGAGAATGGGCCTAGCACAAGTCTGACTTCTGTATTGCGTCCTGTGCAGGAGAGTAAGAATGTTAACTACCTGATGGCCTCTCTAGAATTGGGTTTCCAGGGGAAAGGGCCAGAGCATACGTCATGGTCACTGCCCTGCTGTGCCTGGAAGCAGGGTTGTCCTAGGATTGAATGGGCTTAGGGTGAGTGCTGTGGGACTGAGGGCAATGCTTGCGCCTCTTCCTTGGGCAGTTTCCTGGGGTATCGGTCCAGCCTCTTTGCTTGGTACTAGCTTTGGGGACAGGTTTTGGATTTTGAAGGGCCAAACCCTGATTTCTCTGTCTCCAGAGCTGAGCAGGGGGCTCTTGTGGGTTATTCAGAAGTGACCCACCTACCTGCTCCAGGATGGTCCATGAGAAGTTCTCTGTGCAGTTGGAAAAGCTTCTGCAGAGTTGACCGCAGAGAGGCTGGGAACTAAGCAGCCTTGCCCACTGGTGTCCAAAAAGGCTGGGGTGGGGAGCCCAGGACTCATCTCGCCTCCAGCACTGTCCATATCAGCTCTGCAACTGTTGAGCTGGCAGAGGGGGCTTCCAGCTTTGGGATCCTCCCACCTCTGCAATCCCAGGCAGGGCAGCATCACACCAGATCTCCCACTGCAGCTCCGTGCATTGAGCAAAGCCTCCTTTAGCCCTCACAATCTGATCCCTGTTTTGTCTTCAGGACCCGTCGTTCCATATCAGCTTGGCCTGGTGTGTCGGGGACCTGTCCAGCAGACTGGAAGGGCAGTGTCTGCGGGAGCTCCAGGTGCGTCCCCACACAGTGTGGAGAGAAGGGGAAGAGCAGACCTGGTGTCCAGCCACATCTCCATGCTGAGGGCAGAGAGTGGGAAATTCTCTTCACTGAGCAAGACAAACTTCACTGGCTTGAAAGAAGAGAAGCTTTTGGGGGGAGCGTGAGCTAAATCACCCTCCAGAGGGAAGTCAGAGGCTTCCAGCCACAAATGGCCTTGTCTCTGACTTGGTTCAGAGAGGGAGCTGCTGACCCCATCCTCTGGCAGATCCACCCTCCTGCTACTGACACCTGCATCTGTTTTCCAGGACATAGTGGACGGGTTTGAGGACTCGGCACTCCTGCTGCGTGTCCAATGGGAGGAAATCCGCTGCAAGTCGGGGAACAAGTACTTCTCCTTCCCCTTGAGGTAGGGGGCTGGTGGGGCTGTGCATTTCAGAGCCTTGAAGAGCCTGATGTTCAACCAAGGACCGTTCTCCAGTGCAGCTCTGAGTAGCATGGGCTGTCACGCACCTCCCACGCTCTTCTTGCCTGCTCAGCATCTCTGGGGTGTTTGTAGCCTCAAGTAGGGCTACATCCAAGTTTGAGTTGCTGGCTGAAGAAATGTGTGTTTGTAGCAGATTTCATCCTTGCTGCTGTATGTGCTGCAGTCAGCACCAGCGGTTCCAGCCATCCCACGGTGGCTAATTTTGCTGATTTTTTTTTTTTTTTTTTTTTTTTCTTTAAAAAGAAGAAAAAAAAACTCTATAAAAGCCATAGTTGCCTTATTGGAAGGAGGAAGAAGGTAGCGTGGGAAGCTGTTGCTAAAGGGAGAGTGTCTTGCACAGTTGGAAATAGCACTGCCTGATTGTCAGGAGGTTCCGAGCATGCTTTGAGTAGCAAGAGGCAAGAAGATGGAGCTGGACTGTCTCGCCAGAGCATCTCCCTACTGTAAGCCAGCTCAGACAAGTTATTGGGTCATGTTCTGCATCCCGCTCACACTGCTGCTGCCTCTGTAGAGAAATTTCAGTATCTGATCCTTTTGCCAAACAGCAAAAGATGAAATCTGTAGGGGAGAGTTGGAAACCCCTCCTGTTCCAGCGCTCCAGGCTGGGTCTAAAAGAAGAGCTTCGGTTTAAGACTGTGGGTGCTGTAAGCCCAGGACATTTTTGGTGGGCTGCTTCTCCTGGGAAGCTTGCTGCCATGTGTGGGCGAGCCCAAGAGAGGGCAGTGTCAGCTTTTGCCTGAGCTGGAAGGGCAGTGCCCGCGGGGGAGTCAAGGGGTGGCAGCTCCAGCCCAGGCTCCACGCTTTCTTCCTGTGGGACCAGCACCCCCGGTGCTGTGATGACCCTGGGGATGGCAGGCTGGACTTCGTCCCTTGGGAGAAGCTCCTTTTTAATCCTTTTGTTCCTGCGAGGAGGTCGGCTGCAGCCTCTCATGTCGCTGGAGAAGGATGCTGATGCGCTGCCCTGAATCTTTCATTCCATCTCTGTCTGATGAAAGACTCCGGGACTTCTGAGCAGTAAAATCTGTCTCCTCGTGTCATAAAGCTGTTTCTGTGGTATATTTCAGCCATTCCCTTTCAGACACGCCCAGCTCCCACAGACTTCAGATGCCTTGCAAGCGCTTCTGTGAGCTTGGTGCCGCGCTGCCGGTCCTCGCACGTGAGAGCCCTGGGGCTTCGTGGCCGTGGGAGCGTCTCGGCACAGGTGCCAGCACCTGTACGATAGCCAGTTTTCAAAATCCTTAACAAAATTCGGTTAAGTCTGTATGGCCACTTAGTTTCTGGGATGGGGAGCTGCGTGATAAGGCACACGATTACACCCCGAGTTTTCTTTTGGGGAAGGAAAAACAAAGATATATTTAGACCCCGGGGACTTCCAGTGAAACTGGCTCCGGCACGACCGGTTTCTCCGCGGTCCGAGTCATGCAGTGTCAGGTTAATGCTCAACCAGCGGCCCCGCTCCCGCCCCGGCGGGGCCCGCCTTCGCACATCGCCCCGTTGCGTAACTCCGGTGGGCGTCGGGGACCCCGCTCCGGGCCTCGGGGCTGGGGGACGGACCCGGCCTCGGCGGCAGGGCCGCGGGGACAAAGTCCGGGGAGGGGCGGCTGCCGACGCAGCCCGAAATGGCGGGTGCGAGCGGGCAGGTGGCGGGGGGGGGGGGGGGGCAGGGCCGGGCCTGGCCGCCCGCCCCTGACAGGCCCGGCCTGAGGCCGCGCGCCCCCGCCTGAGCAGGTGGGGCGGGGGGGTCGGTGTGTGGGCGCCACGACTCCGCCCCCACGACGCCGCAACCCCGCCCCCTCCCGGCGGCCCCGCCCCTCCGCTCGGCCCGGCCCCGCCCAGCGCGCTCCCCGCCGACCCGAGCCGCGCCGCTGCCGCCGCGCCCGCGTCCCTTCGTTCCGCTCCGCTGCGCCCGGCGGGCAGGGCAGGGCAGCCGAGCCGAGCCGAGCCGCCGTGGCCGCCCATGTGCCGTGCGCCGCCGGCCTGATCCCCCACACAAAGGCGGGCCGGGAGGCGACGGGCCGCGCCTGGCAGCGCCGCCCATGCACCGTGCGCAGCCCCCCGCGGCGGCCCGGCCCCGGGCCATGAGGGCGGCATAGCTCCGACACCGCCGCGCTCGGCCCGGCCCGGCCCGGCGCGGCCGGGGGCAGCCGCGAACCGGCAGCGGCGGCGGCTGCTGCTGCGGCGGCGCGGCCCGGTATGGCAGGAGGTGGCGGCGCCCCCTGCCGGGCGGGCGGGGCGCTGCGGGCGGGCGGGCGCCCCCCGCCGTTACTGGCGCTGCTGGTGCTGCTGGTGGGGGCGGCGGCGGGCGAGGAGCTCAACGCAGAGGTGAGCGGGGGCGCGGAGCGGGGTGTGTGTGTGTGTGTGTGTGTGTGTGTGTTTCCCGGGACACCCTGCCTGCCCCCTCCCCGCACCCTGCCTGCACCTGCGGCTGCCGGCGCTGCTTGCCCTGGCAGCCGCAGGTGCAGGCAGGGGGCAGGCAGGGAAGGGGAGGCGGGGGGGGGTGGTTCCGGGTCGCCCCCCGGGGCGGCGGGCAGCAGCCGGCGGGGGAGAGGAAGAGCTTTGTGCCCACGCGAGGCCGCGGCGGGAGGAGGAGGGGGGTGAAAGGGCCTTTGATAAAGTCCAGCTCCATCACCCTGCCCTGGGAGGGGGGTGTAAAAAAAAAAATCAATGGAAGATTAAAAATGTTTCAAAATGAAAACATTAAACGTTAAACCATTTTTTTTTTTTAAATTGGAAAATGAAAAAAAAAAAAGGGAAAAAAATTAAAAGGAACTTAGAAAAAAGCAAAAAGTTTTAAAAATTAAGAGAAAAAAAAGCCCCACAGTTAGAAAATGAAAATTAAAAGGGAAAAATAAAAGAGAAAAGCGAAAAGTAATAATAAAAAGAAAAATAAAAAGTGATTAAAAAGGACAAGGGGAGGTGGAGGCTGCTGCAGGAAGGAAGAGACCCGGCACACCCCGGGCTCCCCTCCTGCCCGCTGCCCCTCTCCGGGGGCCCCTGTCCTGCACCCCGGGGGGCTGCCGGCCCCGAAGGACAGAAGCCCCTTTGTGGGTGGAGGCCGGGGCGGGGGGGGGGGCCCTGGTGAGGGGGGCCTGGCCCCACGTCTGTCTGCAGCTCCTGAGGGACACCTCCGGAGGAGGACAGGGAGACAGGCAGCCTGCGGGCAGGCTGGCCCCCTGCCAGCTGCCTTCTCCTCGGGGTCAGGGTGACCGACAGCCCCCCCAAATCGGAGGTGTTGTCCCCCCCCCCCCCCCCCACGCTGTGGGGAAGGACTGGGGCTCTGTTCCCTGCCCCCCAACCGCTGCCTGTGTGCTCCAGCTTGCCCGTGCTGCCTGCCCTGCCTGCTTGGGTGCGGCATTTGCCCCGGGGAAGTTGGCATGGACGCCCCGTGAGGGGGGATCTGCCTGGGGCGGCAGCGGGTGGTGGGCAGGATCCTGCCTCGCCGGGGTCTCCCCAGGGAGCTCCAGGTCCCCCCATCGGGCCATTCCCCGATGCGGCCTCATGGTTGGCTCTCCCCGGCGCAGGCATGGCTGCGGCTCTACGGCTACCTGCCGCAGCCCAGCCGGCAGATGTCCACCATGCGCTCGGCTCAGACCTTCTCCTTGGCCCTCGCCGAGATGCAGAAGTTTTACGGCATCACCGTCACCGGCGTCCTGGATGAGGAGACCAAGGCGTGAGTTTCTCCATGTCCTCTTGCTCTAGCAGGAGGCAGCTCCGCTCCCGGGCTCTTTGGCTTTGCCCACCAGCCCCAGAGCTTTGCCTGCACCTGGAAATGTGGGTGCTGTCTCCCATGGGAGCTGCATCCCCCCTTTTGCGGGCTGCACCCCTGCAGCCAGGAGAGCTCCCTCCCCAGCTGTGGCTGCTGTAACCCCTCGGGGACCTTGGCCACGGTGGGCTGAGCTCTGGCTTGATGCCCCCCGCCCCCCGGCAGGTGGATGAAACGTCCCCGCTGCGGGGTCCCGGACCAGTTTGGGGCACGGATGAAGTCCAACATGCGGCGGAAGCGGTACGCGCTGACAGGGCGGCGCTGGAGCCAGAGCCATCTCACCTTCAGGTACCCAACGTCTCTGGGGCTTCCCGCCCGCCCCCAGCCCATGGAGAGCCATGGACCCCCTCGGGGAGCAAGCGCTGTCCCGGGCCGTCCCCAGTGAGCTCTGTACCCCCAGCATCCAAAACTACACGGAGAAGCTGGGTCGGTACCACTCGTACGAGGCCATCCGCCGAGCCTTCCGGGTGTGGGAGCAAGCCACGCCGCTGGTTTTCCGGGAGGTGCCCTACGAGGACATCCGGCAGAAGCGGAAGAAGGAGGCCGACATCATGGTGCTCTTTGCCTCTGGCTTCCACGGAGACAGCTCCCCCTTCGACGGCGTTGGGGGGTTTTTGGCTCACGCCTATTTTCCCGGTCCTGGCATGGGGGGGGACACGCATTTTGATTCGGATGAGCCCTGGACGCTGGAGAACACGGATGTGTCTGGTGAGTAGAGGGCTAAGGATGTGGCGAAGACAACCAGAGGAGCCTGGTGGCCCCTTGGGTTTGATGACGGGGGATGTGCTGGTGTGGGCAGGAGTGGCAGGAAGAGCAGCTCCACCATGGGTGATGCAGGCAGCTCCCAGCAGAGCACTCTCATTGCAGGGTGTTGGGGCCAAGGACCCACCCCATGCGTCGTGTCCTCCACCCCATCTTGCTGACGGTGCCTTTCCCTGCAGGGAACAACCTTTTCTTGGTGGCCGTGCACGAGCTGGGGCACTCACTGGGCTTGGAGCACTCCAGCAACCCCAGCGCTATCATGGCCCCCTTCTACCAGTGGATGGACACGGAGAACTTCCAGTTGCCTGAGGATGACCTCAGGGGCATCCAGCAGCTGTATGGTGAGGAGCTGGGTGGGGGATCAGCCCAGAGCTGGGATGCTGGGCAAGTGCATGGGGAAACTGAGGCACGGTCGCTGCTGGTCTGCATTACCCCATGCCTTCTCTCGCCCACCCGATCCAGGTACCGCGGATGGGCACCCTCAGCCCACCAAGCCTTTGCCCACCATGACACCCCGGAGACCTGGCAGGCCAGACCAGAGACCCCCTAAACCGCCCCCCCCAGGGAAACCGGAGCGGCCCCCCAAACCTGGCAGCCCAGACCGACCTGACCAGTATGGCCCCAACATCTGTGATGGGAACTTCGACACAGTGGCAGTGCTGCGTGGGGAGATGTTTGTGTTCAAGGTACCAGCTGGGACCCCCTCCTGCCCCATCCCTGGGGATGTGGTGGGTCCCTGGGTGAGAGGACACCCTGGCGAGATGCCTGGCACTGGGACTGTGTCCCTGCATGCCCCTGTCCTCTGTCAACACCCCGTTTCCCACCAGGGCCGGTGGTTCTGGAGGGTCCGGCACAACCGGGTGCTGGACAACTACCCCATGCCCATTGGGCACTTCTGGCGGGGCCTCCCCGGGGACATTGATGCCGCCTATGAGAGACATGACGGGAGGTTCGTCTTCTTTAAAGGTGAGCAGGGAATCTGGGTGGGAGGGCTGAGGTAGAGGGGGGACCCCAGGGCCCCCTCCCAGACTGCTGAAAACTGGTTGGCTTCATCCCATCCTGATCCCCCTCCCCAGCCAGATCTCCTGCCTGATCCCAAAGGGACAGGCATCGCATCCCCGTCACTGTCCACATGTGTCCCTGCCACAGCAGTGGGCATTGCTGCCTCACCCCCCTTCTCCATCCCCTCCCCCTCCAGGTGACCGGTACTGGCTCTTCCGAGAAGCCAACCTGGAGCCTGGGTACCCGCAGCCCCTGGTCACCTACGGGCAGGGCATCCCCTACGACAGCATCGACGCAGCCATCTGGTGGGAACCCACGGGGCACACCTTCTTCTTCCGTGGGGACAGGTGAGTGGCTGTGGGGTCCTTCTCCCTGCTCTGCCACCTCCTGGCCCCTGGCAGAGGTGGGCATGGCGGGTGGTGGAGCCCCCCTTGCTCCTCGCCTGCTCACCGCCTCCCTCCCCCAGATACTGGCGCTTTAATGAGGACACCCGCTCCGTGGACCCTGGGTACCCAAAACCCATCTCCGTCTGGGTGGGCATTCCTCCCTCACCCAAGGGTGCCTTCCTCAGCCCGGATGCCTGTAAGTAGAGGAGGAGAAGAAGGGTGGGCAGCAAGGGTGGGACTAGAGGGGATGGGGTCACCCCTCTGGTAGCCTGGCCTTGCGGGATGGAGGCCGGGAAGGTGCCCAGGAGTCAGCAGTGAAGCCCTTTCTGAAGGGTTTCACCAGTCCCAGAGCAAAACCTGCTGTCCTGGGCATCTTCAGAGGTGTCCTGTGCCTGCCCATTTAGCCCTCACCTCCATCTTCCTCCCCCCCCAGCCTCCACCTACTTCTACAGAGGCACAAAGTACTGGAAATTCGACAACGAGCGGCTCAAGACTGAGCCAGGTTATCCCAAATCCATCCTACGGGACTTCATGGGCTGTCACACGGAGCTGGTCCCGGACCCCCATCCCCGCTGGCCTGATGGGGACCGACCCCCCTTCAACCCCAATGGGGACGGGCGAACCGAAGGCAAGGAGGAAGAAGACGAGGAGGAAGAGGAGGAAGACGAGGAGGATTACAGCGAGGGTGGCCGCCAGCCGGGCGGGGACGTGGACGTGGTGGTGCAGATCGACGAGTACACACGCACCATGAGCGTCGTCATGGTGCTGGTGCTGCTGGTGCTGCTGCTCTGCATCCTCGGCCTCATCTATGTCATCGTCCAGATGCAGAGGAAGGGCACGCCCCGAATGCTCTTGTACTGTAAGCGCTCCTTGCAGGAGTGGGTTTGACCCTGGCTCCCTCCCCAAACCGCCCCCACCACCATGGTGCTAATGATGGACCTGACCTCACCCTCCCCTTGCCCCTCCCCATGGCCTTGGCCCCTCTGCCCCAGTGTTGCTTGATGGCTCCAGCCTCAGAACAGGGGGGGATGCCCACCCACCCCCAGCCCCTCCAGAGCAGCTGGGCTGGGACCGGGCAATAGTCACGGTGGGGCTGGAGGGCATCCAGGTCTTGCCTGCTCCCCGGTGACTGTGTCGTCCATCATCCCCCACCCCGGCCATGACCCTCAGGTTACCACCCATCATGTTGCACCCATCTCTGCCAAGGGGTCCCAGTAGGGTCCCTTCCTCCCACGTGCACCTGCTGCGGCTGTGCCTGTGCCGTGTGGGCTGCTGAGCGGGTTGGGGGCTGCTCACAAGTGCTACGAGCTGGCAGGTCTCAGCTGCTGTCACCTGCAATGGCAGGGAGGCGTGAGAGGAAAGGAGGGCCGAGCTCGCGGCTGTGTATCCTGTTGAACTGTGGGGGTACAGGGATGTGGTGCCTGAAGATAGCACGAGGAGGGGAGACACCACCTTTGCATCCCTGCCATGGGCTCAGCTCAGCCCGGAGCCTGCTGCCACCGTGGGGCAAAGTCGTGGGGACACATGGTCCCAGGGGCAGGGCAGTGGGCATGGCCGCCTTGTACGTGTATTAAACGGGTCGGGTGCGTGGAGAGCCGTGGTGCCGTCCTTTCTGCTGCGGGATGGGGGCAGGAGGTGCATGGGCTCCCCCGCACGGAGGTTTGGCAGATTTTGTGGTAATGGAGGGTTGCCTGGGGGTGCCACCTGTCTGGCAGCCACGGGGCCTGGGTGCTCTGCCAGGGGATGTGGGGAGTGGGCTAGTATGGCTGGCAATGTCCCTGCAGCAGCCCCTGCCCTGGGGCTACCTTTTTTTTGGGGGGGGGGGGACGGGGGACGGACGGGTCAGCAAAAGCAGCCCAGCTCCCACCCTGCCAGCAGCGGACAGAGCTGCCTTTCACCAGCTCCCACGGCAGCGACGATGGCCTTGCCAGGAACACAGTGCGCCTTGTTCTTCCCCGGCCGACGCTGCACTCTAGCCCTGGGCGGCCACCTCCCTTCCCGGCCAGGGGTCGTCGGCTGCAGCAGCCAGGGGACCGTGCGTGGTCCCTCCTGGAGGGACACAGTTTACCGGGTGCTTCGGCTCCCTATCCCCACGCGGCCCTAGCGTGTTTCCTGGGGGGAAGGGGGTGTCCGTATCCTGTCTCACCGCTGCTGTCTTGGCAGAGGAAAGCAGGAGGAGTCGTAACCGCTGCAGCGATCAGGGAGAAATAATTGTGGGAGTGGGAAAGATTAGACCTGGGGGGGTGGGGGTGGGGGGGTGTAGGAAATTGGCTTTATCCAGGGAAAAATGTTGCTCAGCCTTTAATGGGAAGGAAAACCAAACCACAGCAGGCGGCAGACACAGCATGTGGCAGCGACTGGGGATAGCGGCTTCCCTGCCTTTCCTGGAAAGGCACCACCAGGGTGGCAAGCAGGGGCTGGGTTTGCTCTGGAGCCGCAGGGGCAGCCTCGAGGCGGGTGGCAGAGGCCTGGCACAGTTAATACACTGGTGGGGAGTCAGGCAGCACCAGGCAGGGGGTTGTGTGGGTCTGACCCATCCCTGTGGGGATGACCCTATGGAGTTGGGGGAGTGTCTCCCTATGGGACTGGACTCATGAGACCAGCACCCAGACAGCACTCATGCCTTGCCTCTTTCCCCATGGGGCTGGCAGCTCTGACACAGGGCTTGGTGCAGGGAGCATTAACCCATCCCCAACCTGCTCCCCCCTCCCTGGGGCTCCAGCTGTCCCTCTGCCCTCATCCCCACCCTCCCAGCCTTTGCAGGAGGGACCACCTCCCCTTTATGGGTAGGGGTGAAGCCTTTGTGTCATACCCCCCCCCCCCATCCTCCCCCTCCCAGGACCCAGAGCTGCTGGCTCAGTGCCCAAGACTCAGCTGCAGCCACTTCCCAGCACTAAATTACCCTGCACTGCCGCACCACTCGTCAGCCACTAATTACTTTAAAAGGGAAGGACCGATGCTGGCTCTTGCCCTGCTTTCCCGGGGTTGCTGGCACTGAGGGGGGAACCCCATGGCCTGGGCCACCCTCCCCTCCCTCCTTGCCCACACTGGGCAGCGATTCCCAGCCATTAGCTGATTCCCTGGGAAACACACTTGGCTCAGACTCAGCACATCACTGCAGCCAAGCAAGAAGCCAAAATTGGGGTCAGAAAAACCCTGAAGAATTGGGGGGGAAAAAAAGGTCTCCAAGTGGCTCCAGTCTTCCATCAGCCAGGCTGTGCTGGGTCACATTCCTTGGCTTTTAACTCCTTTCAATTCGGTTTTGGCCATTTTGGCCAGATTTGTGCTTGTGGGGGCCCTCCCCAGAGCCGTGGCAGGACCCACAGTTCTGCTGGACCAGGAGCCCTGCCATGGGGCCACCCGGCACCCCAGCCTGCTCTGAACTGGGGCCAAACGGGCACCGGGAGCTACCAAAAGGCGTGAACCTGACCAAAAGGCGAGGCAGGAGGAAAGCATGGCTGGGATTTGCTGCTCCCTGCCCCCGCAAAGGCAGCTCCAGAGGCAGGCGCAGATGCATTTCCCACGGCAGATGCATTTCCGACAACAGATTTATTTCCCACGGCAGCTGTGTTTCCCCTCTTTCCCAGGGGTGCTGAGGGCTCGGTGGGAAGCAGGAGTGGGGACCCCGAAGCCTGGTACCTGGACAGATGCCTGGCTCACGGGGAAAGCCAGCTGAGCCAGCCAAGGATGCCCAGGGCCAGATGCTCATGGCATCCACTTCCCTGGGCAGCACTGCCATGGCAGGTGAGGGAGCTCCTTGCTGATTCAGGGTGGGACAGGATCTGGGAGCAATTCTCCAGGGGGAATCGGTGGCGCTGGGAGCAGAGGCCCAGGCTGCCCATGTTCAGTGAGCTGAGACTTCACTTCCCACCCCCCCTCCTGCTTTTCCCCGGATGCTGCAGTGGAGCTGGTGGCAGGAGCCTGGGGCCATCTGGAAACGCTCATGGACAGCAGTGAGGGACCCCGCCAGAGACAAAGCCCAGCATTTCATCAGGGCCTGGGCTCTTCACTGGAGGCTGCCGCTTTGCCCTCCATGCCCGCAGCGGGGTTGGCTCGCCTCCGGCCACCCACAGACACAAGACCCTGGGGAGGGCAGGGATGTACCTCCTGCGCAGGCCAGGGCTTCTGGTGGCTCAAGGGAGCATGAGTCCTGCTCAGCCTGGCCCTGGCAGGTACCAGGCAGCCCTGCCAGGATACATCCCCACCAGGCAGCTCCCAGCTTCCCCAAAACAGGCTGGAGAAGCCCAACCTGGAAAAGACCCCAGGAGCTCAGTGTCCTCCAGGGCCTGCTGAGCTAGCCTGCTGCAGGAGTGGCCGCTGTGATGGGGGTGACCAGGGCTGGCAGGGGCTCCCTCTGCCTGCTTGGCACCATCACAGGAGAAACCGCGCTCCCTCCCACCACCTCCTCTTCCTCTGCAAGCCTGGGTACGATCCCCTATGCACTGCTGAGAAGACTTGGAAAACAGAGAGGAAGCTGGGCTCCGCACAGAGGAAGAACTGGGGCTGGGACACGCTGAGCAGCAACTGGCTGGCCTCAAGGCTGGAGGAAACGATGCTGGGGACAGAGAGGAGAGCCATGGGGCCCTGCGAGGGGTTGAACCCGCTGCCTGTGCATGCTGCAGGCAGGAGTGAGGCTCCAGGTGCTGCCTGGGCAGGGGGTCAGTGCCAGCACAGCCCTGCTGTGGGTGGGATGCACTTGCCGGCTGCATTGAGCTCGGCACACATGTGTACACCTCATGCCCGTCACCTCCCCTCGCGCCCACTCCACAGCCACCAGCTTCGTTCCCCATGGTGCCTGACCCTTCGTCTCACAGGGAGGCAAGTAATTTCTGGGGCTGCAGGGGCAATGCATGAGGTGACAGTGGAGCAGACAGTCTGCAGGTCTGCTTCAGCACAACTTAGCATCTATCATGTCCTCATCTCTAGTGGCTCTGAGGCTTTCCCCATCACACCCCAGGGTAGCTCTCAGAGCACACAGCCACTCCCTCATCCAAATAAAATCTTGCTTGGGTGGTCCCATTCTGCAGCCTGCCAGGGGAAGCTATCACCCCTCTCCCGCAGGCACCAGCGCAGCAGGAAGATCAGCTCTCCCTGTGTGCAGAAGTGGCCAAAGTCCCCAGTACGGTCACTCATTTTTCCTGGGCAGTGGCCAATGGCAAACTCAAAATAAATATTTCCCTCGCCTTCAGCACCGCCCACCCCATGCTAGACAGCAGCTGCAGAGGATTAGCGTCGCCCTGGAGGTGTAATCCCTCTACAGAGACAACAACATTTGGCCCAAGACATCCAGGGAGATGCTGAACAGGAGGCAGAGAGGGCAAGGAGCAGTTTGGCACGGATTTTTTTGATTCCTGCATATCGCCTCTGTGATCAGAACTATGTGCTTTGTGTCAGGATCCACTTAATAGGAAGGAGACAAAGAGTAAGGGGAAAGCCACAGGCAGGGACAGAAGCCCATACCAGTGTCCTGCCACTCCACTGCGCCAGACTCTCACCCAGGCTGCTTCTCCCCCAGCAGCAGAGCAAATGGACAGAAAGCTTTCCAGGAAAACCCCATCGTCTGCTTCCCCTGTCAGCTGCTGCCACCTGCCCCAGGCAGAGCCACCGGAGCTGAGGGATGTCCCAGCCTTGGCTCACGCCACATGGTGACTGCCAGCTGCTCCAGCTTCATCTGAGCATGCCTGCTCCCTGACTCAACCCGGGAAGGATCACTCTCCCGTCCCTCGCTCCGAGGTGCTGCAGCCCGTGCACTCGCCATCCTTCAGCAGCCGAGATTTCAAAGGGAAGCTTTGCCTTTGATGTAGAAAGCAGGCTCCCAGCACTCAGGTCCCGATCAAAGTGCCCAAGTGCCGGACCTTGCCACAGCCAATGGAAGAGGAAGGTGAAAAGCCGGGGGAGGCAAGGAAAACTCATCTTTGGGCAGACCATGCTCTGCCCCAGGTTGAATCCAGGGCTCCCTACGAAGAAAGATTCCTTTCTTCCCCACTAGACATGAACTGCAATAAGGACTTAGCAGGAAGGAAGGAGCAGGCCACCCACAAAAAGGTGAACAAGGAGATGTTTTCTCCACAGGCTGCCTGCACTGAACCAGGACTCCCCCTCTGCTCCCGCCTCGTACCAAGCTGGCGCTGCCCCGGGAGCATGCAGGCGGTAGCCATCCTCAGGGCAGATTCCCATCTCTGCATCCATGTCCTTCCCGCCTTCCTCCACTCTTTCCATGTAGGACGTTGTGTCCCAGCCAGGTCAAGAGCCATAACCAAAGCAGTAAGAAGCTGGGCGCTTCATTGCAGGAATTTTGCTGGTGCATGTTTACTCTAGGAAACAACCGCTGACAGGATGCCTGTGCCATTTTGGCCTATCCACCAGAAGCATCCTCTTCTCCTGCAGCGAGAGCGCCCAAACTTCACTCACCTTCAGCAAGATGGTTAAAGTTTTGATGGGAGAGGGGGATTAGAAGATTTTTGAAGAACACCATGTAAATCCACCACTGCCTGGCCCTAAAGGAAAGAGCCAGTATCTGAGGATGCTCCACTTTGTGATGCATGTAAACAGGAAGATTCAGTATTTTGTTTCGTATTAAAAAATACACAGAGGGTCCACATGGATGTAAGAGTTTGCAGCTGGGAGTTTATTCCAGCAAATCCGCTGGCACAGCTCCTAGAGGTCGGGCAGGAATTGGCAGCAAGGCCCATCTAATCTCTCCACAGAGGCAGCCAGCTCAGGGCCCTGGGGAGCCCAGCCCCTCTTAACACATTAAGGTCAACTCACTCAGAGCAAGCCCAACTCCTTGAGGACAAGGGCAGACTCCAGCATGGGCCACAGTGGGGCAGGGAAAGGCGCAGCAGCTCCCAGCGAGTGCTCATCTGCCAACAACTGCCAAAAACACATGTTCATGAGCCAGGGCTTGCAGGAAAGGATGCATGCTTTACCCTGCCGGGGTCTGATGGCTTCCCTCAGCAGCTCCCCCAGCCCTGGCAACCTTTGAAAACATGGCAGGAAAGCCTCACTGTGGACTTCATTAAGGGCGATCCTTGGCACATGATACAGTGCAATTCCACTTAACAAATCTCAAGTCCAGCCAAGCCTTGACAGATATCAAAGCAAGATGGATAGTGCCTTCCCATGTGAGCTTCCTTGGCTTGGCTCCTTAGAGCTACCAAGCTATTCAGCTGCTATAAAAATTGGAAAGGTCTTCTCCAGAAAGTCTTCTGCAAGTGCCATCCAGCACCATGGAGTCAGCACCTCCAGTTCAAAGCCCACTAGCTTTGAAGGTGCAAAAAAGGCAGCTGCATTATAGGTGCCCTGAGAGCTTGCCACAGAGGTAAAGTGGGATCTATACAGAGGAGCTGCTGACCATGAGGGTGCACAGACATGCTAAACCTTTAAACCAGGTGGAGAGTCAGTGGTCAGTATTAAACCCAGAGTCTGGGGCAGATGCCCCCCCAAGAGGCTCTCCTCCTCCTGGGAGAGACCAGCTGTGTTTGACAGGACAATAATGAAAGTGAAGTCTTCCCAATTTACTGCACAGCCCAACACCAGGGACAGATCAGTACCTGCCTTAAGCACCTACCCACCGGAGTAGCTGTGGTGGGTCTGGCCTCAGAGAGAAAAGGCATCAGCTACTCCCAGGCTCTCCATTACCAGTGGAGGTCTGCAGCCTCCCCTCTGCAAGCCCTTCCACAACAAAGGCAGATTGGTTTGAGGCAGGGAAGGGCAGCTTCAGCACAGGAAAAGACTTCCGCTCCTGTTATGCTGCTTTGCTAAACCTCCCCTTTGATCCCTGGGGAAAGGGACAATTTGGCAGCTGGAAGACTATTGTGTGCCTCTTGCTATAAGTAGCTGCTAAAGGCTTGGTTGAGAGCTGGAGCGAGTTGTTTAACTACACAGCGAACAGATCTGTGCCTCAACAGGCTGGTAAGACCAATTTGTCACTGCTGGGAAAATGGCTTCAAGGAAGAAGGGAATGACAAACCCATTTCCACGTACTAAATGTGAACAGCATGAGTTTTTGTCATAGGTAGAGTACCAGAAACCTCATGGACTGGAGACAGATCCTGTCTCTTCTATGGAAACCCTACTATTTTTCCTCTCTCCCGATTGCTGTTGTACACGCCCCTTAAACAGTGAGGCTGCCAATAAAAGTCAAATTCAGAGGCAAATTCTAACATCTGCGTTCCTAAAGAAATTCAGAGGCACTTTCTGAAGTGCTAACACATGCAAGTTAAAAGATCCATCAAAGGAGGAAGAAGCCAGAAGCAGACTTAGAGAGTCAAATGTTTAATGACTTTCCAAGAGTATTACATCCATATTTAGAGCATATATAAAATAAGAGATGGAAAACAAGGAAAGAAAAAATAAAATTGGTATCTTCAAGAGGGCACACTTAACCCCATAATTCCTGCTGAATCCCCTCTTCAGAGGCACAGTGGCCATTTTGAGCAACGCCTCTGTGCAACAAAAGATCAGGTACCAGGCCACTTGCAGTGTTTAGGCTCAGCACTTTAGGAACAGCTAGGAGAACTCTGATTCTGTACAACTCTCACACCAACAGCATAGTCCCAGACCTGTTACATGGTTAATTGTGTCCTGTCCAGAAGAGGGATACCAGATGAATCAAAGTTACCCTAGGCAAGGTCAACTGATCTAAAACTTGGTCTCAGCAGGGCCTTCTCTTCCACCTGCTTTCGTTTTCCTACTGACCCCAAACATTTCTCACATCTCTTCCCAACGTGCTGTTATTGCTGGACAGAGCAGGGAGAAGAAAGAAGACACTTATTAGACTCAGCAACACCAAGACAACTGTATTGGGAGGTCTCTAAGCATTCCCCAGGCATTCTCGGGAGGCTGCTACAGCCCAGAAGGCAGTGACAGGTTCCTCAGAGGAGTTACCTACTGTAAACACTGCCTTCTACCTCCCACTAAGATCAGCACCCAAAATCCTCCCTCAGCTCCTTGAAATTTTGCCCAGGAATCTTCTCTGCTAAAAGAAGCATCTGCACTGGGACAGGCTGGCCCTGGCAAAGAAAGTGCTTCCTCACAAGCCTCAAGACCGCTGCCAATATGCCAGGGACTCCTCTCCCTCTCCCATCACCATAAGAGCAGAGCTTGGCATCTCTTGCTGGGCAGCCACCACCTTGCCTATCCCCTTCCTACCTCATAGCACCACTGTCTGCACTGGGCAGTAAAGAGATCAGAGGGGAGTAGATTTGGATTAGAGGGACACAAACAGCATCTCTCCTGGAAGACAAGTGTGGAGCTGCAGCTAGCTCTGAAGAGCAAAGCCACTGCACTGAGTCATGGGTGAAAGCTCCGGAGAGATGCCAGGAGGCTGCCAACCTGCCCAGAGTCCTTCAACACGAACAGGAAGGACGCACGGAGCAGCTGCACAGCTCACCCTGCTCCTAGATGGGAATGACAACTTCCATGTGTTCTGGCAGGAAAGCCACTCAGCAAGGCACCCCTGACAGACTGCTCACCCTGGCAACAGTGAGGGTGCTCCCTGGCTGACAGCCAAAGCTGTAAGAGCTCTGCTGCTAGAAGAAACTCTGGATTGTGAAGGCAGTGGGAGAGGGAAGAAGAATGCTAGCCTGGCCCAGCTGCTGCTCCCACCCTCCTTGCCCATGGCTAGCTCACCTTGGCCTTGTTCTGGACAGGCAGATACAGCTTGAACTCAGCTGGGAGCTCGTCCTCTGAGTAGAGACGGTCAGAGAAGTACACCCGTCGAATGCGACAATTGGCGTGGATCTGAGAGTCAAAACAACAAGTCAGTCCATTTTCCATATGCTCTTCCTACATCCAGCTTCGCTGTCATGCAGCAGCCTGGATTCCTTGGCTCAGCAACTGGAGAAGAGACCTCACTGCCTCTCTGAATCTGACAGGGCATCAGAGCAGAAACATTGGCCTATGCCCTCTGTTTTGCATTAGATGCTCTCTCCAGTGATGCAAGCTGGCTCAAGAGATTTGGCCAAGCTCTGGCATCTCTACAAATTGAGATCTGCCTTAGTTGCTTCGAGGGTTCTTTGCTGTGAACCCACCCCTGCCTCTCCACTGGTATCAGCATTTGCCGGAACACTCTCAGCCTTAGCTTGCTGCATTTTTAACGCTTCCTTTTCAGGGCCTCCCTGAGGTCAGGAATGAGACTGACCAGTCTGCGCTGCCTCCACTATCAGCTGGCAGAGAAGGAGTCGCTCCAGTCCCCCTCATGGGTATGTGAGAAGGCAGACATTTCCCAGTTGGCTGCCTGTTCATCTCAAGGCAACCTAACAAGGAACTGCAGCAGTCCCATCATACTAAGGAACAGGCACGCTCCGCACACAGGCATTCCTCAAAATAACATATGCCATTGGAAACAATGAACATGAATCCCTAGCATATGGAACAAGTTTCACGTCCTCAGCAGAAACAAACACTTGTGTCAGCTCTGGTCCAAGGGGCTCAGTGAAGGCAGGGTCACTCCACCCGCAGTAGGAAACAAGCTCAACTGGGAATATGTATGGACCATAACACCTGGGGTCTTTACCAGCCAGGCTCCCACTTGGCCAGTCGCTGTCTGGCATGTCTGCACAGCAAGGCCGCACATGGCTAACTCCCAGCAGACCTACCCCCAGCAGGATGTGTGGCATGCCGCAGGGAACTTTAGGTGGACTGCAACTCTTACCCTAACTGACAGCCAGCAAGAGAAACAAGATGGAAATGGGCTCCTTCATCTCAGTCTAGTCCAGTGAAGTGAGGCAGTTATCAAGACCTCTGCTGCCTCAGTCGGACCTTCGCTCCCATCCCATAGTGCTCTGCAAAGAGCAGGACTGGCAAAGGAACAAGTCAGAGCTAAAACAGGATTCCCGATGTACAGCAAGGCTGTCCCAGCCAGCAGGAAGATCACCAACCATTGGTTTCTGTGGGTAGGACATGCCTACTTCTCACCTGAACTCTCAGGGTCTCAATGTAATTTGTCCCATAAGCCCGGCGTGTGAAGTCTGACAGGTTGAACTGGATTTGGTTCCAGCCATCATCCAGCCGCATGGGCATGGTGCAGATGAAAGGCTTCACCCGAGTCGTGCTCTGGTAGTTGCTTGCCCGGAAACGGCGACGTACATTCTTATCATCCAGCACCTGGGTAAGGAAGGAAGGCTGCTGACCCAGGCATCAGGGGGCCCCCAGCTCCCCAAGACAGCAGCTGTTCTAGACTCAGGCTCTACCCATCTCAGAGAGGGCTCTCCTAATCCCACTCCTCCATTTCACAGCACAAGTATTTTTAACAAAGGAAACAGACCCATTTTCAGGAATAGCAACTGATGCCACCCTAGCAGAAGACCTGACACATCACATAGCCAAGAAAGCAAAACTGTTTTGGGGACCACTTGCTGTCTGGGACAAGTTCCAACAGAAGACTGCAGGCTCACTGGTTGCTGGAGGGGCCTCCCCGCTGCACGCTCCTCACCTGCACTTCAAAAGTGAAGTATTTCTTCAGGTTCTTGATGATCATCACTAGGAAAGGTAGCTTGATGCCCAGGGTCTTCTTTGGGTCAGCAGGGCACGTGATGTATGTGGTACTGAGAGGGACAGAAAAACGCTTTAGGATCTCACACAGCACAAAGCCCGGGTCCCAAGTCTCTCTCTTAACCTAACACAGTCTTGGACGACAGGCAGAAAAAGACTGCCAAGATTGTAAGATCTCAGCAACAGCCAGGGCTTCCTGTAACAGGAGTGAGAGTTTCAGAGGTAGCTGCAGGGATAACAAGATAAAAGGCCCAAAGAATGCATTTGAAATCCCACTTTTCTCACCCAGGGCATGAAACACCTTCCTAGACAGCTTCACCTCCCCAGTTTCCAAGGCCACATCAGTGCTGTTTCTTAACTCAACCTCTTCCTACCCTTGAATGAATAGGTAGAGCCCTCCAGAGCACAGCAGAGGCCCTCTGTGCTCTATATGGCTGGGAAAACAGAGGTCATGAACCCTAGAACTACACGTCACGCCTGGCAAGTTCTGTATCAACACATCTTGGGAGGAAAAGAAGTGTTGGCTCAGTCTGTCTGCAGGAGAGGAGTCTCCGCTGCCCTTATAAGGAGCGCCCTGCTCTGAATCACCCCGGAGAAGCCTTGGAGACTCTGAACATGCTCATGGAGCTGGCGTCTCTCTCCCTGGTCGATAGAGACGAGGTTGCTAAGTGAAGCACCATAAGCAACTCCCCTCATAAATCTCCCTTTGATCTTCCTGCTGTCGGGAGAGCAGCAGAGCAGGCCTAAGACAATAAAAGATGCAGAAGACAGAATGCTGCTTTCTCAGTAACTGGTGGCTTTCTCAGTAATTGGCAGCACTGACTGGAGACCAGGTATCAAATATAGCTTTTTTTCCCCCTAAGTGATGGAAAAATAATGGGACTTTATTTCCATTTTTTATCCCTTAGTCCCACTGAGGATGACAGAGAGCTCTACAAGCACATCCAGGGAAAGGCACGATACAGTGCCACAGAGTGGTATCAGTGATCTGACCCCAGATCATATTCTTCAATTTATTTACAAAGAGATTGCAGTAGAGTCTGAAGGAGACGTCTGCTGGGCACCAACATCTTTCACTCTGCGCCAGGGCCAAGCCCCCAAGGCACACTAGGGCAGAAGAAAATGCCTTCTCCTACCTGACATTAGTTCCTTCAATCTCCAGCACCAGCGACTGAATGTCATTGTCAGTGATTCGCTTGATGTGGCCATTGCGCACCTGGAAGAAAAGTGGGGCAGACAGCACAGATGTTACCTGAGAAGGAAACAAGAGGTGCCCACAGCTCCATTGAGAGGGGGAAAAAGATCCCAGGAGGACCCATCTACGTTCATTTGGCTCCTATTGTCCTGGACATCGCTGTTTCCAAGGCTTTGATCACCACCCCAGAGTGCCAGGACTCCAAGCAAGAGTTTATGGGCCAGCATGCTGCACAGACGCTGAGTACAAGACTTTGATAAATCAAAATATGCTACAGTGAACAAAACTGACTCAAGTCTCACGTTAGAGGCCCAAATAAACAAACAGAGAAGTGTCAGAACAAGATCAAAATAGAGTGGGATAAAGAGTAAGAACAAGTAGGAGCAATACAGGGGCAAGCAAAGGGAGCCACCAGCCAGCCACTGGTCATCAAGGGGTCTCAGTCTCTACTGCTGGGCATGGCTGACTGCCTCTGTGGAAAAACTTGGTTAAAATTATTCGTAATTGCAGCGTACGCAAGTGCAGAGCCATCATCTGCTCTGCTGAGGGGCTTAGGGATTTGGCTACTTGGATGCAGCCAGCTCCCCACAGAGCTCAGGGAGGCCAGGGCCGGAACCAGAAGCCAACACAAATTCATTTTTCTCCACATGCAACATGGCTGAATCCCAGGATCTGAGGATTTATTTTTTTAATGAAGCAGTTCACTTCCCATCAAATTTATCTCCATTTAAAAGGTACATTTGCTAATTAAGCCCTCTGCTCTTCCCCAATGCTAGATCAGCAAATTGCAACGCTCCTTCCGGCTCCATGAATTAATTATTTTAGCGCCTATCACCACTGCTAATATATAGGATACATTAAGCTTTTAATGGGATGGTTCCAGTCATGAGCTACAAAATGATTTACAGGTTTAGCAATTCATCTTCAAAGTTCATTTCTTCAGAGGGACCTACCTGGGTGATGCTGCGTATAATTGCTGGAAGAAAGAGATAAGCCCTGTGAGCAGCCCACCCCCCTGGTCTGTCTCTACACTAAGCAGTTTCAAGAAACATCAGCCTGGATCACCCAGCTGCTGCTGATAAGCACAAGAGCACAGCTCGCCCTGTCAGGCTGCTCTTAACTCTGCTTCAAGCCTGCACAGATACTTCCAGAAAACATTAAGCTCAGAGAGAGGATCCTTACAGGATAATTGTATCTCTCCTTTGCATCAAATGCAACTCCCATGGATGTATAGGTCTGTTCAGGAGAAACCAACTGCACGAGGTCTGGATGAGTTGCCTTTAACTTCTTTTTTTTTTAAAAAAAAAAAAAATCACCAGCCCAGCAGAAACCCCATGTGCCTCTCTGTTTGAAGCAGTGATTGGCATATGGGAAATTAAACCCTGGAAGCCACAGGGATACAGCATGCAGACTTAACACCAGGAAATAACCCTGCCTATGCAGGTAAAAGTAGTGCACAATAAAGCCTGCCTCCATGCCACGCGAGACTGCTTTCACCAAGGGTAGCTTATGGCTCCACAGAGGGGAGAAGGTTCAGGTTTGGGCTTCTCTGGTGAGGACAGTAACAGAGAAAACAGCTAAACACGCTTTAAACCAATTAGTCAGCAGTGTTTCTATCTGCAACCAGGTCCCCTTCCTTAGCCTGTGAAGGCTTTCCTTCCCCAGATTACAGGGACAATGAAAAGAAGCAACTCTTCTTCCTCAGCGTTGCCAGAAACAGGATGAAAGACAGTAAGTAGAAAAGAGACGAGATAAGCAGATAAGTACAAAACAGGGCCAGACTGCAGCAGAGCCCTTCCTCCCAGTCCTACCTAGCTTGGTGTAAGTTTTTGCGAGCTGCACTACCACCCAGCTGCAGGGAGATGGTAGCCAGGTCATGCAGGCACCCTTCCACACAAAAGCCAGCCTGTCTGCACATGCCTGCAGCCAGCGCTGGCAAGACAGACACACAGACATTTGGAGCATGACATCCAGCACCGGCTGGATCAGAAGTCCAAGCAGCCTCGCTGTTTCGGTAAGATAAGGCTGAATAGTATCAGAAGTGCTCACTGCCAACGGGGGCTCAAAGCGCTGCCCTCCGGGACTCGGTGGTGCTGAATGCCCCATCTCAGCTCCTCGGCTCACTCCAGAGCCTGGCTCCCCACTGGAGGCTGAGCTCGCCTCCTGCCTGCCTCAAGGACCATGTCCCTGATGGAGGACACATTTTGGTCACAGCCCAAGGAGCACTTCTCTTCCCCTGCCACCTCTGGGACCCCCTTCACAACAAGCTCATACAGACTAAGAGGCAACCTCCGGCTCCATCAGGCACAGACACCAGCGCTGTGTGGCACAGGGCAGTAAGGATGGTTCTGCTGTGCTTGCAGTGGCTACTCAGCAAGAGCTCCCAGTCTTCAGGGGCCTTCCCCTACTACATGGAAGCTCAGAAAGATAAGATTTCAGAATATTTTAGAAATCTAAACAAAACACTCCACATTGGTACTTGGCCAATATTTTCCAGACATCTTAAGCCTACAAAGGTGGATTTTTGAAGCTGGAAAAAAGGTTAATAGCCCTCTTAGAAAATAAAAGTTCTTCAAATGCCTAATATCCTCTGAATCAGGATAACTGGGAAGTTACCTGCTGTCTAAAGACAAACTGGAAAAGTTTTTTTTTGCAGATACAAACCTCAAACCTTGCAAGGTTTGGAGGGAACAGCACCTTCACAGACAGTTGTGTCTGAACAGATATAAGACCCGACGAAAAGCAGCTAGGAGCAATCCTCCCCAGGCCCAGCCACCCGCCCATCAGCAGACGGGTTGCCACAGTCTGAGGCCGACCTCTGGAGGCTCGCTCCCGCATCGTTGCCGGACACCCCTTCGTTAGGCGATGGGCTTGTGCCAGCAACAGCAAGCTGAAACACGGCTGGCACCATCGCCCAGACTACTGTAGGCATGGGTACACGCTCGCCTCGAGACAGGCCAGCGCTTCTCAAAGTCAGCAGTGGGTCCAGAACAGGCCCCTGTGCCACCTCCCTCCCCCAGGAAAGGAGAGGGGGCAAAACAAGAGGCAAAAGCAGGAGCTGCCTCGCTCTGCTGTAGCGCCTGGTGCACACAGGTTTGGCAAGGAGGAGTGAGCAGCATGGTCTGCTGTATTTGAGATGCAGAGGGCTGGAGCAACCCAGACAAAGATACTGTGCAAGAGAACTAACGAGTCAGAGAAGGGCTGCAAAGAGAGAACCCCACCACAGCACTGGCAGGGACTTGATCCTGGCTGTGCTCATCAGGGAAACTGCTACCTGCGTCCTGATGGCAGAGCATGCATTTGACATTCAGACAAGTATTGAAAGCTAGCTGATCTTGCATCCTCCCAACAGCACTTGAAATTGCTAACGTTGACGTACCAGCAGAAGGAGTATGGAGAAATTAGCAAGAGGATGGATAGGTTTGACAAGTTTCATTGAACCGTTCCCATTTGCTCTGCAGAAAAGTGTCAGCGAGTCCCCTGGAGACCAGTCAGTGTATCTCCACATGTCAGGGTAGGGACCATGGTGGCAGGATGCTGCAGGAATAAACAGAGTACTCTGAACAACAAAGTGCTGGAAGGCAAACAGAAGACACCTTGAAAACAGGTCTCCAACTCCAAACCAGGAACATGCAGCACTGGAAGGCAGGAGAAGAGAGCACACCCCAACAGTTACCAGCTCTCTGCAGATGAGGCTGAAGGAGGAACCTCAGCCTGCAGGACGGTGGGACAGTCACCACGCTCTTCCCAAGGCCTGGACACTTCAGTCCTACCAAGTCCCCTGGGACAGGATGCTGGTGGCCATGACAGATTGGGCTTGGCAGGGTTTGCTACCAAGGCCTGCCCACAGCTTACCCACAGCCCCTGAGGGAGAAGGGAGAGAAGGGAGGGACTGTATCCTACTACTTAGAGGGAGGTTACAAATGCTCACAACAAGGAAAGGCTTCCTGTACCCCATTTCCACACCTATATCAAATGAAGATGCCTCTACTTCACACAGTCTCCATCAGCACAAGCAGCGCACATCCTCCTAGGGCCGAACAAGAAATGGTTTTCCCCATGTCACAAAAGCTTAAAATTCCCCAAGATTTTAAAAAAAACCCCAAAACCACTGCCTGCTGGTACTTTTTGCAAAGAGAGTCTCGCACCTAGGACGTGCAAGAACATCAAATCTCTTGTTTCCAATTCTCACCAAAACTACAGGTGCATTTCATGCACCCCTGAACAGAGCAGTGAACACTTACTGCAAAGTTTTGGTTGCTTTCCTCCTTTCCAGAAACTCCAACCCTAACACTCTCCTGTGGCGATGCCATAGCTGGACCATTCCTGGGATGTCTGGGCTTGGACAGATCAGTATTTTCCAGTAAATAAATAAATAAGCCCACTGGAAAAATCCCTCACCATTTCTGGACATTTACTCACTTCATGAACACCAGCCTGCCTCTCTGCTTCCAGCCTGGCAGGTTCCTCCACCAAGCCAGAGAGGCTTCATCAGCAACTTAGCACCTAGCTCCCTGTCTGCTGCAGGCCATCAGCAGCACTGCCCCATGCTGTACGTTCACGCAATCT
Source organism: Astur gentilis (assembly GCF_929443795.1). NCBI lineage: Eukaryota > Metazoa > Chordata > Aves > Accipitriformes > Accipitridae > Astur > Astur gentilis. The sequence continues at coordinate 9,992,355 of NC_064886.1, forward strand.
TTGCGCCACCAGCAGGATTTTCTGAAGGGGCTGAGCAGGGGAGATGACACCCACATGCTGTAAAGACCTGAGGGACTCCACTTTCTCAGCTCCAAGGCAGCAAGATGCCCTAAGTGCTGCCCTTCACCTCCTGCTGCTGCGAACACACCAAGGGTGTCAGGTCAGGAATGCCGAAACCATTACAAACCCACCACCCCAACTCCTTTTAAATGGAAAAGTGAGGTGAAAGAGTGAGCCACACTGATATCCACAGGCAAAGAAGTCAGAAAACCCACTCCGGTTTCATGCCACACCTTTGCGAGCACGGCAATCCTCACAACAAGCTCGCCCAAGCTGGCCGTGCTTCCTCAGGATAGGCAGACCTCTAAGTCTGCCTGCATGCAGCCCTATTGCTCCCAAGGATGCAGGGCTCCTGCCACTGGGCAGTGCTACATGAGCCCATGTAGCTCATGCAAGCCCTACAGCAGGCGATGGAAACAGCCTGCACACCCAGCTGCTGTTCTTGGGAACAGCAGTGCTAATTTTTCATCAGTCTTTTCTGGCCAATCCAGCGACTATTGCACCCGAATGGACCGCTGCTTACGTCCACCCTGCAAGCAGACTTCCTGCTGGCCACCCCACAAGCTGCACAGTCGCAATGGTATCACCCTGCACAGGACAATTCACGTTGGAAGATACCTCAGGAGGTCTCCAGTCCAAGCTCCACCACCAAGCAGGGTCAGCCCAGATCGCTCATGGCTTTATCCAGTCTGGAGGCAGGCTACATCCCTTTGCCTAAGAGTCTTTAACGCACTCCATCCTCACACCATCCAAATAAGCTGCTGATCCTTTTTTAAAGTCACAAATATTTGTGCAAAAGCCCTAATGCAGGCACATGCACACAGCCAGGCTATGTGACGCAACCCATTTCTTCACAGAGCTACATGGGTACCCCATTGACGGGAAACAGGATGGGTCTGCGTTGCCTGTCACCCATCCCACAACTTGTAAATGCTCATGCGAGCCCACTGAGGTCAAACAACACCGCTGTCTGCCTTGAAGGCTTTCATTCCTGCCAAAAGCACAAGAAATTCAAATGAGGTTCAAGCACAAGTAACTGAATACATGTTGTAACTTCAGAGAGGAGAGGGTTTGTGAAGAAGAAGCAGCAGGTCTCAACACCCACAAATTTCCTGACACGGGCTCCCTGATGCGAGATACTGGGGAGAAGGCAGGGGACCCTCACAGAACCACTCTAGAAACGGATAGGATGGAAAAACAAACAGATGAAACACTCATGACTTCTTGTACATCCTAAGGCCGCCACACAGCCTACTTTTAAATACCTGTCGCAAGCCTGTTTAAAAAACGGGTCACAATATGACAGAAGACCCCCATCTCAGTTACATCAGGTACTGGGGGGAAGCCGCCATACGTGGCGAAGGGTCGTTTTGTTGTCTGCTGCCTACTTCCAGCATTTAACATTTTTTTTCTAACCTCTTGTAGTGCTGCATTCCTGACACCGGCCCGGCCCTCTCCCCTAGCGGGGCTCTTCTGCTCGGCAAAGGCGGAAAAAAAAGATACTTTCACAATAACACATTCCCCTCCAAAAAAGACCCCCGTCCTCCCCAGGGGGTTGCCGGTAACCTGGCTCGGGCGGCTCAGGCCCCGGCAACCCGCCCAGAGCGGCCCCACGGGTGTCCGGGCCACACCGGCTGCTTCCCGGTGGGCCGCGGCCCCTCGTCTCGTCTCGCCTCGCCTCGCCGGCGGCTCCGCGCAGCCCCGGGCCTGCCCCGGGAGGCTGAGGCGATCGGTCCCGCTGCTCCCCCGGCCCCACCGCCGCCTCACCTTCTTGTCCCAGATCTGGAGCGGCTTGCTGCCGATGCTGTACAGCACCGAGAGGAACCCGCTCTGGAACGTGTTCTTGAACATGCCGGGGCCGCGGCGGGCCGGGCCGGGCGCTCCTCTCCCGCCGCCGGGGCCGGGGCCGGGGCCACCGCTCTGCGCAAGGACACGGCAGATCTCCCGCGGATCCCTCCGCGCCTCCGCCCCGCGCTTCCGGGTCGCGGCGGCAGCGCCGCCGTCACCAGGGAACTACTTTCCGCGCCTGCCGGCTGCCGTCGGATCTACTTCCGGCCGCTGCTGAGGGAACGGGGTGTTACGGGAGCGCGCGTTGCCGTGGCAACGGGGTTGGGCGGGGCCGGGCCCGGGGGGAGGAGGAGGCGGAGGCGGCCGAGGGCTGGGGCTGGCGGGGCCGGGCCCGGGGGGAGGCGGAGGCGGCCGAGGGCTGGGGCGGGCCGGGCCGGCTGGCGGGGCCCTCCCTCCCTTCGTCACAGCGGTGCAGCCCCGTGGGGCGGTCGGCGGCGGCCCCGGGCAGGCCCCGGCTGGTCGGTACCGGCCTGCCGGGCCCTGCGCTTGGCCACCGGCGTTGAGCGGTGGCGGACGCGGCCTTGCCGAGGCCTGAGGCGCACCCCGTGGTCCGCCCGCCTCGCCTCTACCCCCGGGACCCGGCGTCGGTGCTGGTTGCCGCTGGCGCCGGGCGTTGAGGTTCCCGCCCGCCGGTGAGGCCGGGTGCCCGGGAGGGGACCCCGTCAGGGCCGGCCCCCGTCAGGCCGCTCTCCGGGCCCAGAAGGGCACTCGCAGGCCCCGCAGGGGGCAGGCGGGTCTGGTGTGGCCACAGCACTGGACACCGTCCTGAGTGGAGCCTGGCCTGCAGGGAAACCTTCAGGGCGGTGAAAGCCCGGCTGGGGCAGGGCCCTGCCCACGCTCTGCTGCCGGGCACCGGGGCTCCCAGCTGCCCCAGAGGGCTTGCCGGGCACTGGCTCTGTCCCCTTTCCTCGTTCACTCAGCAAAGTGTGTTACTGAAGCCAAGACCATTCAAGGCCATGGACCAGTCCGCTGTAGCTAATGAAATGGCTGGTACTACATCTACTGAACGTTGGGACTTAGGTGGGTACCTTTGTGAAACATCCCAATTCTCCCCCTGCGATTCACAACCATCAGACAAAAGGCAACGCTTTGGTTTTCTGTTTCCAACAATGTACTTTGCTTATGGAGTGTTTCTCCCAGACTTTGGGATTTGCTGTTTTCTTCTAGGGGCCTGCATTTCTCTCTGTGCTGGTTTTACAAGACCGGAGTGCCCGGATGGTGTTTCCTCCACTTTCCTGCTTCCTTTAGCCCCCAGTCTTGCTCCCAAGTTCCCAAGCTTCACTTGCCCCAGCAGGTGATGTCCATCCATCCCAGTCCCAGTGCCGCTCAGAGCAGCCTATGCACATCAGCAGGTATGCACACCTGTTGGAAATCCTGCTTGAGTATTAATGCTAGTGCCTCCATTAAAATGTGTGATAAATGCTGACAGCCTAGCCCTGTGTCTGTGGACCTGCATTTTTGGGTAGCACTACTGCAAAGTGTGAGTACCAGAAAGCAGCTCCTGTCACTCCCAAGTCCCTGACTCGGATCTTCCAAGACATGGCCAGGCCCTTTCCTGTACCTCTGTGGCCAAGGGAAAGGCAAACGTCTTTGATGGAGGTGGAAGGGAGGGATGCTTTGGTCACACAACAGCAGTGGGCATGTCCTACCCTCTGCCAAGCCATTTCCCAGCCCTCTGATGCCACCCAGGCTGTAGCTGACTGCAGCCATGTGCTCGGAGCTCTCTGTTTCTGCCCCACGCCGATGCAGCACTAATAGGGACGCGCTGATGCCGGAGGCTGCTGCCTTGTTAGGTCAGAAACCACTGGGAGGTCTGGAAATCCGTGCTTTCCAGAGGAGCGTCCTGCACATCAGCTGGTGTGGCAGGTTGTCCCAGTGCTCTGTCACACTTGCTGTCATGGTGGCATTTCTTCAGATAGCATTTCAGGCCAGAACTGCTCCATCTCCATGTGGAAATGGGCCGGATCCTGCACTCGCTGACACCAGAGATACCCGTCATGAGGCAGGCTGGTAGGAGGAAGGGACAGGAAAGCTCTCAAACACAGCAGCACCATCAGTGCAATACCTCCAACTTCTACTTGATGCTCTAAGCCAGGCAGGGACACCAGCACTGTGCAAGGGTCTCTCCCCAGGGGAGAGGGGCAGCAGCTCCAGCTGCCTGGCTTGTTTGAGCAGGAAGGTGCTGATCTGTGCCCGCGTGGAGATCTGGATTTTTGGATTAGTGAAAAGAGGGATCTTTGCCCTCTTGGAGAAGCACCAGCCCCCGAGGCCAGGTATACCATGTAACCACTGAGGGACTGCAGCGCGCACTGCTGGGAGGTGGGCAGATGCTGCCTGGGATCAGCGAGGGCTGCGTCAGATCCAGCCCCTGCCAATGTCTGTGGGGGTACCCAGCTCAGTGCATGCAGTACCAAAACCCAAGCATCGAATGGATTTACTCAAGTAAATAAAGGTGCCTGAGGAGTGAACCTCTGGAAAAAACTTTCCCAAAGGCAAGAAACCAAAGCAGCTTCCCTTGAGTGTGAGAAACAGATGATGTGATGTGGCTGCACACACGCTCCCTCCCTGCCCTGCACCAGCTGCCACTGCTCAAGCCAAAATGGTGCCTCTGCCCTTTGCTGATACTGGTTGGTGAAACCCTCTGCAATCAGGAGTCACAAAACTCCTTGTACACGAGCACACAGGTGGGCAGAGCCCTGTCCCTGCTGCGTCTGTTGCCTGGCTGCCAAGGGACCATTTATTTGTCTAGGAAATCACTGTGGCACTGGGACCTGAGCCAAATCCAGTTCATCTGGAGAAGCAGCCCTTATCTGAGCACGAGCAAGAAGTGGCAGTGTACAATGTACAGCCCTAAATTTTCATGCTGTTTACTTATTCCTTTTAAATTGTTACTGCTTTCAGCTCTGGCCTAACTGCCAGTAGAAAGCTTTATCTGCTGGAGTATGATCATCTTCATGCTCTGAGATAACTGTGCCAGCAAAAACCCTTGTCGCTTACTGCATGACTGCAGAGAAATGTGCTTTTTTTTTTTTCTTTTTTGTGAGCTGGGATAAGATGCAGTACCTTGGCAATATAAGGCGGGGCTGATGTACAGCTTTGCTGGTGTGAAAATGCTTTCGAGTATAGACAGGGCCTTGCACAGCTGAGGCTTAACAGGAGCAGCTTGGGCTGGAAATTACATTTCTAAACTGAAATATATTACATTTCTTCCTACTGTAATAACACCCCTAGCATCTATTTTCAATGCACAGACACTAAACAGCATAAAAATTAGCATTCTGCATCAGCTTTATGGTCCTGCAGTTTAACTCCAGGCCCTGTATAGCTCTTGTTGCTAATGAATGCCCCATCCAAATCCCGCTGACAACCTCAATGTCGTCTGCTAGTTGTGCTTGTCTCTCTCCCTTGGGCTACAAACGCTCTGACTGTCCCAAATGCGCAGTCCCTTGCAGCACCAGGGTTAGCAGCACTTTCTCCTTAGTTTACAATTCCTTGCACAAACAAGTGGAGCACACAAAAAGCAAGGCATTATTTAGAAATGACCAGCTATATTTAGTCAGTGGGTTAGAGTACACTTTATATGGCATGATTAAATAACTTGTTCCCTTAATCAGATGGTAAGAGACAACTGGGACACATATCCAGCTGCCATTCCTGAACAGCCTGCTCATTCACACGGTCTCCACTTACCATTTTAATGTCATGTTTTGCTGCAAGTAATGTAGATGGAAATATGTTGTGGTTTCAAATTGTCCCTATTTCTCAATGAATTTTAATGAAAAATAATACCCGTTGCCTCTGCTCCCTTTCCAGGCATGTGCGGGCTAAAGGAGAGGGCAGAAACAGAGAAGCCTAATGAGACATTAACGCATATTAATAGTCAAGCTGGCATTCGGGAAGAGGCCTCTGGAAGATGTATTTCAGTGAGACTCGCACACTGATGTTATCCACCTGGAAGATGACTAGGAAGATGTTGGCATGTTACACTACCCCTGTTCCCAGTTCCCGGGGTGTAGAGGGATTGGATTGGGAGGAGCAGGTAGAAGAAAATGCCCATCCTAAGGGAATAATCTGGTCCAAGAAGTGAGCAGAGGTTGCCTGCTCCAGAAATAACTGTTCACTAAAGCATTTCCTGCCCTTCAGAGTTCCCAGCAATTTGATGCCTTCAGAGGAATGACATCTTCAGGAAGCTCCTGAAACATTGGTCCTCTGAAGTTTCACATTGCTGGGTGCAGTTACTAGAGCAAAATGTAGCAGCTCTCTCCAGTATCGCCAAGTCTGTGCTTGCCTTGGAAGACACGGTCCAGGTTCAGGGCCTGGGAAATCCTAACCTGGACTGTTGGCCTCTCAGCTTAAGCCATCGCTAGAGAGCAGATGCCTAGGGCTGGCTGCATGGCCCAGTGGGCCAGCTGAAAGGGCAGTACTTGGACCAGTAAAACCAGAACCGGATTCAGTCAGTACTTTTTAGAGCCAAAAGCCTTCACTGCATGGCAAAAAAGACTGCAATGACTTCTGCAAGGAGTGTGAGATCCTGGGATTTGTCCAGATGACTCCAGCCATCTCTCCCGGACTGGATTTTCCAACAGGAGCAGGACTGGATGAAAGGCAGCTGTAATGAGGAAACCAAAAAGGGAACTGGGCAGGAGATCCATAGCCATCACATGCAAGGGGAGGAAAGGTGCAAAAGTGGCTTTGGGTGCTGAGGGAACCTGGATAAAGGCTTTGGACCTCATGCTGGCTGAACTCCCAGCAGTGCAGAAGGAGGAGGAGGAAGCTGGGCTGCTGCTGAGCAAGGGATCAGAAGAGAACAGGGGTGTAAACATCAGTGGGTGCAGAAGGAGACAGTGCCAGTGTGTGCTGGAGCTCTTTGGCAGAGAAAGTCAAGGAAGGAGGAGACACTGCCTTGGTGGTACCACGATGCCATGGATGTCACGGTGGAGCAAGGAACGAGAATGACCAAAACCTTTCTGACTCTGGACAAACTGGAGACAAAAACCAGGTAGGTAAAGAAGAGTTTACGTCTGACAAGCAACAGTTAAAAAGTCACTGAGAGCATCCTTTAGAGAGAAGCTGTTGACTTGGAGAGGACATGGGGCTGCAGCAGGCAGCAGGTGGGAATGGGGGGCACGACTCAACAGTGTCAGGAGAGGGATGGATGAAGTAGCAACAGCACTTGAATGTGCCACCATGCTGCAGGGACCTCAGTTCAGTGTGTGCTTGCAGTGCTGCTTCTGTCCAGCACATGTGGACCTCAGGTCGGACTCCGCCATGGGCTCTTCCCTGCAGGGACAGGCTCTCGCTACTGGCCAGATCTACACCAGCCAAAAAGGAGTCTTGCTGAATTTAGGCACCAGAGATCAGCACAGTCCTGGCTACAACAGGGCTATCATTATACTGTGCCTTGGCAATGGACCAAGCCCTGCCTTACACCAGTTGCTTGAACTTACCTGATGTACATGTCCACATCTGGCCCCACATCTGCACATCTCCAGCTGTGTGATGCATGAGGACGGTGTTGGCAAATTTCCACCTGTACAACTCACAGGCTTTGTGCAAGGACTCACTCTTGCATTTCCACTTCGGCCACTGCCCAGGGCTGTATGAGAGCAGCACCATGTGGTTCTGTGCCAGCAGGAGCCTGGGGCTCACCCTACCCGAGCTCCCCTCCCTGGGAACCAGCAACAGGTCTATCTTTCCCAGTCAATAGCCTTGTCTCAGATGTACCCTTAGCCTGGGCAGCTTCAGTATAGGGGAAAACTGTGTAGGGAAAAACACATGGACAGAGAAAGAATGGGACAGCGGAAGAGAAATGACCACATACAGTTGTATAGAGTCCAGCTGGAGGTTTTTAGACCAGAGTTTCAAGTGGTCCGTTAACATCTAAGACCAGCGCACAGCTTGGACAGCCACCAGCATTGCAGCCAGACTCTCCTGAGAGCTGCCGGTGAAGCACCACATCTGTAGGGGAACTCCTGCGATGCAGAGGCCCACAGGCAAGAGCTCCAAGCTCAGGGCTTTGCAGTGACGGTGCTGGGGAAGAGGAGGAGAGTCTCAGCCCACGAAAGAGAAAGAGATGGGAGCTCCTGGGGTGCAGAGCCGTGCCCAAGCCCCATGGGCTGGGAAGAGCAGGTACCAGCATTAGCACTCAGGCCACCACCCAGGCAGGCATCTCCAGAACAGTATGGGGGCCTAAGGAGGGACACCTCCAAAGGTGACAAGCGGCTCCTTTGCCTGTGCCCACAGTGATTTTGTACTAGTTCCTCCTGCTCTCCTCGCCCAGCTTGTCCTAGCAGGGCACAGCTCACACTGCCAGCATACTCCAGTGTGGCTGGTCCTGCCCCATAGCTCCCCTCCCACTGAATACTCTTCTTCGTATACTTCTTTTAAAACTTTTATTCAACAATATAGAATTCTTTTAATTATAATATAGAACTGTCCATCATGTTAGTGTACCCCCTGCCATGCCCACGCTCTGGCAGAGACAGGCGCAAGCTGGCTAAGTGTGGTCCGTCAGAGGTTGGGGGGGAAGAGCCAGAACGGGGGAAGGAACAACTAACCAACTGTTTTGCACACCCTTCACATTTCCACGCTTTCTGGGTCAGGAAGAGCTCAACAAGGAACCAAAGGCAGAAGAACCTTTAACACTTAGAGGGAAGGGCTGTGGTCATAAAGAGGCGAGTGCCATCCAGCCAGGAGTGCTGCCCCACTCTCAGCCCTGCCTGTGCTGCGCAGTCTGCCCGCCGTCACTCTACACGCGCTGATAGGACGTTTGATTTGGTTCTCATTCTGCTTATGGAAAATTGGGAGCAACAGCATCAGACCTGAGGAGAGATGGGAGGAGGGAAGTGAGCGTCATGGGGCACCACCAGCTCGATACACAGCTCCTTCAGCCCCAGGTGAAGAGGAGATGGCTGGGCATGCTGCCCCATGTCCTGCCACCCCACTCCCAGCCAGGCCTGGCTGCACCCTCCATACACGTCTGGCTGTGGGGCAGGGGGTGATCCTCAGCCTGCTTTGGAAGGGGTGGCAGGGTGAGAGGGGAAGGCAGGGCTGAGCAAGGCAAGGGAGAGACACAGTCCAGCAAAGCAGCACTTCTCCAGGCAGCCAGACAGAAGTTTGGACTTTTTTCTCCCCAACCTCCTGTGTTAAGTCTCCCTCCACTGCTGCAAACATCTCCTCTAGTCCTGCTAAAGGCTCCCGTCATGCCACAGCACATTTTTAACAGGCACGGACAAGCTGGGGAAGTTGCTTACCACATCCCTCTCCTACTGCATCCCTCAATGGCTGCCGTGGTTCTCGTTTTGAGCCTTTCCACTTACAAGGCACTCGGCCAAACCTGCGCTCTACCTCTGCTAGAAAGCTGGGCCCAGGCCACCTGAAAGGCCAGGACATGCACCAGGACCCTCCCAACTTTCTCCAGGAGAAAGCATATGAAGATGCGTGTTCCCCAGACTCATCTTTCCTAAGGACAAGACACCGTCTTCTCCAGCTCCTGGCTGTCCCTACAGGCAGGACGACACTTTGCTAAAGTCCAGAGGAGAGCAGGGTTTCCTGCTCTGGGCACTGGAAGGGCTGATGGGTGCAGAGAGGAACTGGCCCAAGCTGCAGCCAAGCATCCACACTACCCCAGAATCAGGAGACTCCACACCCTCCTTGCTCCCAGGCTACACTTCCTCACCTGCTGTGTTTCCCTCCTGGATCAATCTGTCACAGCTCATCCTACCCTAGAGCTGGGGTAGGGATGTGGGGAGATACAGGGCAGGTTGTTCCAGCCTCTCTGGTTACTGCAACCAGGGAAAGCCATTTACCCATTTCACTCGCTGGGAAAAGCGTCTCTCTTCCTCTGCTTGAGGGTACCAGGAAAGAATTTCTGACTCAGGTTTACAGAACTGATACTTCCCAAAGCACCACCTTGAAACCCTGCCATCAGGTTTGGACATTGTCAAGCACACATATACAACAATCAATGTTTTTCACCTATCAGAATTCCTACATTGAACTTGTTCTTCTGCCCCACACCTCTTCTGCCTTGGCTCTCCAGAAGCTGGGAATGCCAACACACAAGAGCTGGAAAATGGCCAAGTTTCCCCCATAGCAACTTGGACAGGCCATGAGAAACATTCACTCCTGCTTCTTCTCAATGGAGCAATTCAATACATGTTTTAAATCAGTTCAGAAATTGATATTAAAACCCCAAACCAACCCCGCTGGTATTAGCACAGCTTAAGAGCACAAGAGACCTCCCCCCCCACTTCTCAGGCCAGGCAGCCTGTAGGTCAGGCAGATGAAAGGACAAAGGGCTGGAAACACTCACCAAAGCCTTCAGCAGCATCTACAGAAGAGTTAATGTTAGCGAGGGCCCTGTGGCTTGGTAGCCACACCACAGATGACAGCTCCTCAGCCCAGACACTGGTAACTGAGCTCATGCACCGGTTGCATCCCAGGGTGGGAGGAAAGAAGAGCTACTCCCGGCTCAGCACATCTTTAGAAAAAGCCATCCACCCAGGCTGAGAGGAGACAAGCATGGGGGTACAGACATGGAGAATCCCCAACTTCCAGCCATGCATGGGTGACTTTGTGTCTGACCAGCCACATAACAGAGACCAGTATGACAGGCACCAGCTGAGTCCACTGTACCACAACAGCCAACTCCCACGCTGTACCCAAAACCTTGCACCTCCTCTGCAGCCCCGTGGAAGCAGAGACAATCTGCCACAGTGAAACTCTCAGGGCTGACAGCATAAAGATCTGCAACCAAAGACTAAGAGATCCCAAAATACTCTGGCAAGAGGGGCCAGAAGAGCCAACCCGACATCCTCAAGGAGGCAATGCCTTCAGCTCTCACTCTTTCTGGCTATCCCATAGATTTGAGACGGCAGACATTCAGACGTATAGATATTTATTGGTTTCAGTGAATTATACAAATGGATTGACCTGCTATCGATGCCAATAGAACTTTATTGGAATATGGAATGTAAACAGATGTTTCAAATAGAAACATTGCAACCTTATAAAAAATTAACTATTTCGACAATGCCGCAGAAGGAAATTCTGTGTTTAGGTGCTGGTGGGAAAACACTATCTCCAGCTTCTAGGTTTGAGTGTCACCAGAACCACTTGATGAAGTTACACACAGAACAAGTAGAGGAGGCAACTGTGAATTGTGGGGCTATAAAGCCATCGAGGGATCTGATGAAAGAACCCACAAGACGAACCCCCCACCCCCCACAACAGGATCGGCACCCCAGAATTCAACAACTGGCGGACTTTGTTAAAACACTGCGTGGGATCCCAAGTCCTGGATCAGTAGCTGCACAGCCCCCTCCCCGACAGACCACACTGCTGTTTGCTGATCCTTCCCCCTCTCTGTGCTCTCCTCCCTGGCCTCTTCTCCACTCCTCCATCCTGCGGTGCTGGATTGAACCGCTCCAGAGCTGTGCTCTGGCACAAGTCTGCGTCTGGCACGAATTCTCATGGGAGCCACGTCATGAGGTACGTGGTTGCACACCTATCACAAGAAGTCTTGCAACACTGACTTTCCTGAGCTTGGTGGGAAAGTCTGGATAGTCCCTCCCCTGTCCTGCCACAAGAGCAACCCTCACATTCACAAGTTTCCAAAGCAGGTCTATTGAGTTTCTTCTCAGAGCGAGCCTTTGTCAAACACAGCTGGAGGGGGGAATTTCACTTCTCCCCAGCAACTCGGATCAGTACCTTCGTTTTAATGCTCCAAACCAATCCTGAGATACTGCTGGGTTTGTGGGCTGCTTTTTGTTGAACCTCCCCCCTCCCCCCAACTGCCCCGGCATTTGCAATTGAAACTGGAATTCAAGGGCCAAATTCAAGCCCAGAGTGAGCAGTAGGACTTGGACCTCAAAACAGAGTTGCAGCTGCTGACCCCCAGCCTGAATTTGGTTTGTCCAGAGTCTACAAGTCAGAAAGGCATGTTTAAAAAGAGGCATGCTAAGGGCTGATGGTGGAACAACCAATTTGTCCCCACTGGTGTGGCGGGGAAGGCTGGACTGAGAAGGAAGAGAAGGATCCATAGAGATGTGAACCAGAATCAGTTGTGTTGAGCCCTGGGGATATCACTACGTGTTTAGCTCTTGCAAGACCATTTGCCCAGGGCTTTGGTACCACAGGGTTAGAGTTACATTAACCACAACCACCAGAGAGGAACTGAGGTGTATGACCCCCCCCAAGGTTAGATTTCTGCCGAGTATAAAGGGGAGGGGAAGGAGGGGGGGTCCTTGGTTCTTTTCCCTTCACTGTGTGACCGAAGGTTTTGCTTTTATTTGTAAACATCTTGAATTACCCGTCGTTTTCCAGTCTTCATCGTGCTGTTGTCAGGCCACTGGAGAGCACAGCATTTTCTGAGCTGGGCTGGGACTGCTCCTTCACCACTGGATCTGCAGGAGACACAGATCAGGCAGGAAGGGGAAACAGCATTTAGTGAAGCGAAAGCTCCACCCTGGCAAACCCTTCTAGAGAAACTGCCCTCAAAACCCAGAGAGCTGCTAAAGCTTTTGCAGAATGGGGAGCCGAAATTTTCCCCCATAACCCAAGACTCCTCTCCATCCCAGCTGGCCCCAGCTTCTCCATAGACTCACAGAAATAGGGGTGCTCCATCGCCTCCTTGGCGGTCAGCCTTTGTTGATGGTCATATCGCAGGAGCTTGTCCAGGAGGTCTAGGACTTCAGGACTGACCAGGTGTCTGTTCTCACTGTGGATGAAGTTCTCCCAGCGCTTCCGGGAATGCCTGCAAAGGGACCAGCTGTCACCACCCAGCTGTCACCAGCAGAGCAGTACCCAGAGGTCCTGGAGGAATCACTATCCACTTCTGAGAAGAGATGGCTGTGACAGACACTGCCTACAGCTCTTCCTTGCACAAGCTACTGCTCAGCAAGCACTTACTGAAGGGGGAAAACCCTCTTCTTTAGGTACACAATTGTGTGAATGTCCTATGCCTGGGAAAGGCACAATATTGCACATTCCCTTCTGTCTACAGGGACTAGACAACAGCATGCAGCAGACAGGGTGACACCCTTGGGACCAGAAGTGCTCTGGCTTGCCAGCAAGCCTCACAAAAGCTGTCCTCACTATCCCATCCACCTCTCTTCCTTTTCAGAAATCTCAGCTGGGAGATTTTGAGCCCCTCAGCCCACACTCAACTCCACTGTCTACATCTGCACTTCTAGGATGTCAACAAGCAGGAGAAGGAAGGAACAGGGGATGGCTTGTGGATCATGGGAGAGGCAAAAGGAAAGAGCCAGCACTTCAGTGACCTCCTGAGATGACATGAGCAGCCAGACAGGAGTCCTGCAAGCAGCATTGCAACCCAGAAGATTAAAGCAGGCCTTTGCTTAGAGTCCTTCAAGGGGATGGACATCAGTTTATCTCCCTCTCTGTGTTACAAGGAAAAAAGGCAGCTTTTCACTTCTCCACTTACTGGCCCAGGATATCATTGAAGTGCGGGTCCAGTTCTATGTGGTACTTCTTGAGATAGCCATACAGCTCATCTGTGCCCAGGACCTTTGCGATGCGAACCAGCTGGAACAAAAGACATGTTGAGAGACAGCAGAAGAGCAGGCCAACACTTTTGCACAGGCAGAGCTGCCCAAATCTAAGAGGTCTCCTTCTGGAAACATCCCAGGTGGAAGGAATATCTCCCTTGAAACTTGTTTTTGCAACATGTGCAGAAAACAAGTCTCCTACACAAGGCAGTGAAGCATAATCCAGATGGCTTAACTAAGCATGTAGCAAGTTGGACCACCTTCCCAGCCTGGTGGTCCAATCCCCAGAACCTCCCCATTATCCACACAGAGATGAGGTAGTGACAAACATCTGATGAAATAAGCCAGGTAGCAAAGTCTTTACTTGGTCATAATTGTCCTGGCCATGGAAGAAGGGCTCCTTTCGGAAGATCATGCTTGCCAGCATACAGCCTAAACTCCACATGTCTAAGCTGTAGTCATACATCTGAGGGGAAAAAGGAGAAGCTGTCAAAAAAGGCATGCTCACCACAACCGGGTTCCCCAACCGCACAGGCAATCTCAGCCTTTTCACATCACAGCCAGCCTCTTTCCAACCCAGGCAATGTCCTGGCAGGCAAAACCAGACAACCCAAAGGTGGCCAAAGTGCAACCACAAGTGGTATCACTGGTTAGCAAGGAGGCGGCAGACTCTTACTTGGTAGTCCACAAGGAGCTCCGGTCCTTTGAAGTACCTAGAGGCCACACGGACATTGTATTCCTGAGCTGGATGGTAGAATTCGGCCAGACCCCAGTCTATGAGCCGCAGCTGAACATGCGATAAAGAGACACAGAGTCAGAAGCCTCAGTATGAGCCGGTTAGGTGAAGCCACGTTGGCCAAACCTCTCAATCCTGTGATGCAAGCACGGAGCCTGGCATGCAGGAAGGCACTCCGAGGACAGCAGATGCTCTCAGCAGTGCTCTGGTCAGGCTCTTCCCTTCCTCCTATCACCAGCTGGTGGGGCAAAGCCCAGCTTAGAGAACTCCTCTGCCTCCTCAGTCCAAGCACACTGTTACTGCTGGGCAACTGGCTCTTTACCAGCACAACCAGCCACAGCAGACAAGTCACTGCATACTAGGGAACAGGCAAAAGCCAGCTGTCTTATCCTGCTGTTTAGAGGGACTGGGCCAAAGGCAGTGTTGATTTTAACTGGGCGCTGAGAGCAGGAAATGAGGTAGGAGAGAGACCTATCACATCCTGCAAGGCAGACCATCTCCTCCGCCACTGCAGGGATGGACAACCTGCCAAGTTACTGAAGGACAGCAGGTCTAGTAAGAGATTTCCCCCTCCTTATAAACCTTGCCTTGCCTGTACAGCCACAGCTGATTGACAGGGAGGGACCTGTGGACCAGCAACTAATTCACTGTTGCAAATCTCAGGTCCCTGGGGAAACAGGTACACACAGCACCCGATGAGGTACAAGTACCATGACGGGGTGGGGAAGCTCCCTGTGCTGTCCATTTCCATGGTAGCAAGCTGGTACAAACGTTTCCTGTGATCTAACTAGCATGCCCCAGAAGTGAGGAAGGCACTGTAGGACAAGCAGACCATACTACAGGAGGACCTTATGTTCCCTAGGAAAAAAATATCCACCTGTATTTTGGACAAGGCCACCCTTCCTCTGCCCAGGGCCTTTGCACCCTACTGCCACAACCTCCCCAGGTGGAGGTTAACGGCCCAGACTTGCTCCTCTCAGCAAAGAAACCCAGCATGGTTGGCTGGTGGGAAGAACAACCTCCAAGCCATGGACTTTCACTGCAGTGCTCCCCAGTGGGACTTTGGCCATCTCCTGATGCAGGCACAAGTGGAGGGGAGCCGGTAAAGAAAAGTTAAAGGGGTAAGTACAGCTGCCCAGTATATGGGTACGGAGGTGGCAGAGTTTCAAGTTTCCCTGGAAAAACCCTGCTTCTAAGCCCTGGTGCCACAGTACCTTTTTCTGTTGGTGGTCTATCATGACGTTGTGGGGTTTGACGTCCCTGTGCATGATCCCCATGCTGTGACAGTAATCCAGGGCCTGGCAGACACATGCACATACATTAGACATGTCTGTAACCACAGGCACAGCATTAACAATGAAACAGACAGTTCTCAGCCAGGAGCAAGAGTGCCCCGCTCATGAGGAGATGCTGCAACCCTGGCACAAGAAACTGGCATTTTCAGTTCTTATGCCGCATGTGATGAAGTGACAAGCTGGCAAGAAGACTGTATTGATCTCATGTTCTACTGCAGCCACGGGTCCTGGAACCATGTTCCTTGCACAGTCTTTGAAGAACATGATGCAGAGAGGCGTCCCACCTGGTGGCAAGCCCAGTGCTCCAACCTGGGTAGCCCTGTGCTTCCTAGGTCACGCTCTCTTCCCCAGGAGGGGATGATTCTTACATGCATACAGTTTTTATGGCCTTCCAGTGCAGCTTTCCCCCTGTGTCCCAGAACACGCTTAAGCCAGAAAGTCACCTCTGCCCTGCTCATTTAAGCCAAACCTGCACTTACAAAAGGCAAGTCATAGCACACAAGGGAGGACGATGCTGCTTAAAGCTTGAAGGCAGGAGCACACATAAGCTCTCCAGCTCCGTGACCTTGCACCACTCGCCCCCCCACGCAGCTGTTCCCTTAAGCAAGAGGGTGAGAATGTTGTTTTCTCATCTCCAAGGGGGAGGGAGATCCATCCATCAACATCTATCAGATGCTCCGAGATCTCCAGCAGCACGGAAGGAGGGTACAGCCTGCAGTCATTCAATGTCCAAAACATCAGTGCCAGGGAAGTAACACTGCCCTTGGGACCCTGCCGCAGCAGGAAGCATAGGAGGCAACAGCTTCCATCACAGCAAGACCTCAGGGAACATCCCTGCAATGACACATGGCCTCACAACCAACAGGAGCCACAGCAAATGGTGGTCCTGGGATCTCCAGTACAGGAGATCTATAACAGGTTGGACAAACTGCTTCAAGGGATGACGCTGTTCTAGTGTCTTGCTTGTCCCAAGGCTGGATCATCTAAATCTCTTCACTCCTCCCACCCTAATCCTGGGCTGCCTCAGGCTCCCTCCACCTTTCAGTAGGAAGGTCTTTCCCTTGCAGACAGGTGCAGCAAGCTTGGGGGTGCAGAGAAGAAAGCCTCCCTCAAGCCCACTAGATCTATTTCAGGAAGTGTCTTGCAGTCACCAAGTCCTGGAGCACAAAGGACTTTCCCTAGCCTGTCCCACTCATTTCCAGAGGCAGAGGACCTGCAAAGTGCCAGCCCAGAAGTCCCGAGACCCTGCTAGGACCTGACACAGCCAAGCTGCTGCTCCAGCAGTTCAGCACAGAACAGCCCTGGCATCAGCCAAAACCTGTAAGCTTTCCCTAATGCCCTGCTGCCTCCCGTGTCCTGCAGCCAGAGACCCCAGAGAGGGAGCGCAGCAGATCTCACAGATCTGCCATATGGCTCCATGAGCATTTCCATGGGGAGGTGCAAGCTAGGCTAGTTAAGAGGAGGTATTTAGGGCACTCCTTGCCTGTTGTCAGAGGGGCAGGGAAAGCTTTGGCTGGGAGGTCTCAAAGGAAAATACCAGTGTTATATCAACATATAACAACCAGCAGAAGCAGAAGCTTCATTCCCCAAGACCACATCCACGGGGTTCTGTGAGCACAGGGCACCAAGCTGGCCAGCTTGTTCTTAAAGTGTCCTACATCCCCCACCCAGAGACATGGGTCTAAGACCAAGTGGGCAGAAGTCACCTTCTGGGGCTGCATTTGAATACTGCAGCAGAAGAAAGCCTGGAGTTGGCAATCCCTCTCTTCCACTCTCCCTAGCATGCTAAAGAGTCCCCAGTTCCCCAGCCTTGCAAATGCCTCTCAGTGTTTGTGCTGGGTCTGGCTGGGAGGGAGTTGATTTTCCTCATAGCAGCCCAATGGTGCTAGACACAGAGAGAGACCAAGAACAGCCCTACCTGGCTGCTAACAATCACAAATGCTTCATGAAAAGAACAGACCCTGGAGAATCAGAGACTCTTTGGAGGTGACCAAAGGTCCCCAGTTTGGCTGTAATACCTCACAGCAACAAGCCAGGTAACCAGATCTGTTCCCAAACCTTCCCAGGTTATGAGACATGGGTTCTGCATTGAACACGAGAGAAGTAACCGCTTAGTAGCGCTGCCCCATGAGCCCCACTACTGCCTCTCTCATTCCTGGTCTCCCCATCTCAACTGCCATATGCAATACCACTCACCTTCAGCAGCTCATACATATAAAACCGAATATCAAAGTCTGTCAGGATCTGGTACAGTTGCTGAAACAGATTTGGGGAGGAAGGGGAAAAAAAAAAAAAAAAAAAAAAAGAGAAACAAAAATAAATACTCCAGATTTGGATTAGTCTTGTTTCCTGCACCCCACCTGCCTCCAATCACTGATCTTATTCCAGATCCCCTGCGAATGCTGCCACTCCTGAGGGCTGTCCTGGTCTCAGACCTGCCAGGGCTACATGCTAGGAAATCTAGAAAGGACACAAGAGCTTCTGTGAAATGCTACTGGGATCATTCAGACCTGTCATGACTTCTTTCCAGCAGGAGACAGGCAGCAAGCCCTTCAGAGCATGCTGGACTTGGCACAGATGATCTTGACTCTCTGTTCACATGCAAAGTCATCACGGTGACTTCACAACAGCATTCAGAGCAGGCAGTGTGGGAGTACCTGGGCAAGGTTTCCAAGTGCTCAAGGTGGGGCAGGGAGAGGAAAACATTAACCTAAAGGAGCACAGGGTCGGAGAAGCACAAAGGGTAGACACAGCCTCAGAGCCACAGAGGCTCCCCTCTATCCCAGGATAAAGGCTAATGGAAATCAACAGCACAGAAATGTTTGTGGGGCCAAGGAGAGCACAGCTCGGAGTCTCAGTGAAGTGCTTGTTGCCAGCACACGTTTGACACCCTCTCTCCTCTGCATCCTTCTGCAGCTACTCATGCAGAAGTGACAAAGATCCAGGGTGCACTTTAACCTGCACCATGCCACCCACACCATCACTGGAGAACTCATCATCCTGCTGCTCCCACGCCAGGACACAACTGGCCCCAAATTTGCCTTCTGCTTTATATCTGTCATTGGCAGCGGTGCCATCCCAACCCTGTTGGGCTGTGCTCTTGTCCTGGGAAAGCTAGGCAAGACGCCAGGACAGGGCAAGGAAGGACATTCACAGGGCAGCAGTAGGACCAGACCCCTCTGCCCTTTCTAGCAAACAAGGATCATCTCACAGCTCAGTCAAATCACTGATTGCATCAGCACTAGAGCCAGCTGCTCATCACAGGCACCACTTGGCAGCTTCAGGAAAAATCCCAGAGTGAGGGATTGAAATTCACATTCCAAGAAAGCAGCTCTGGCCCCAGATCCCCTACAGGCCGATGCTGAGATCCTCAGGATCCTACCTTACTTAAGGCCAGTTCCAAACAGCCCCACCACCCCTAATACTGCTCTGGGAAATCATCTGACGACATACAAGTGTCACTTACAGATGCAGAGCTTTAACGGCCTCTGGGAGACAAGCTGCATTGTATTCTCATGAGCTGGGATGATCCTAACACTTCGGAGCAACCCACTGAAGCAGACAAGTGAGCAGGGAGCAAAAAAAGACATAGCTACAAGCTACAGCAGGGATAGATTTCCTGACTCGGTTGTGCATGGCTCTGATGCATGACCCAGGGCCAGCAGAGGACAGCTGAGCCCTTCTGGGAGCTTGTTTAAATGGTTTGCTTAGGTAACAAACACTGTGTGGGGACAGAGATGCTTAAAACATGTCTTTCTGGGAATCACTACCCTGTTCAACTTCACCTGGCAACATCAATGCACCTGGGGAAGGAGGAGGGCAGGAGAGGCAGTGGCAGAACAAAGCCAGACCCCATTTTCCCCATTTCCTGGCTCCTCTGCCTCTCGCTGCCTGTAAGCAGTAAGGGGATGGAAGGGAGGTCACCAGTGCTATTCTTCTCAAGCCCATGATTGTGTCGCTGCTCCGACACATAGCCTTCAGCAGAGGCAACTGTTGGGCAGCCAGTTTTCAACAGAATTCCCTAGAAGAGCTGTCTGTGAAACCCAGCACCACTGACCCTCTCACTGTGCCAAGGCCAACAGTGTGGCTAGCAGCACCCAGGCTCTGCTTGCTGCGGGGAACAGTCCCTGCAGGGACTCAGCCCCACTTGCAGGCAGCCAGTGAACACAGAAGGCTTTGAAGGACAGAGCAGAGGTTTCCACTGCAAGTGGGTCCTGCACAGCAGCTGCCCCAAGAAGGCTTTGATAGTGAGCTCCAAATCCCCTTTGGCCAGCCTAGCAGGGGAAAGCAGACACCTCCTTTACAGACATGTCCCATGCTCTGCTGTTACAGCTGGCTCTTTCGAGTAAAACTATCGGAAACATCACTGTGGGGATCACTCGGACCCCGCTCAAACATCTGCTCAGCTACTTGTCAGCACTCAGGATCGCACAAGGCCTTAGAGGCTGGGCTGGTCTCCTTTCTCCATACAGAGCACAAGGAAAGGCCAAACTCACCCCCAGGCAGTCTCTACCCCTCTCCAGCTTTCAGTGATATTTTGGCACACATCACGTAACCAATCGTAAACTAATCATGTTAGTGCCTGAGGAGGCAGAGACATGCTTCCCCTCTCCTTGGGGCTGACATGAGTTAAATGCTTATTCTTCTCCCTTGAGTGAGCAACACAGCTGGCTACGTGCAGGAAGCAGCATCTGCAAAGCAACAGGGTGGCTGCAAGGAACTGTCAGAGGAGAGAGATGCTGCTTTGGGGTGCAGAGCAGGCAGCAGCAAAAGAAAAGGCAACAGTTCCCAAAGCATCCCGGCCTCAGCAGACGTGCAAGGGAGGAGAATCTTTCACATTTCTGCATCACCTTTGCAGGGCAACAACTATTTTTTAAACTAACCTCGGATGTACAAGCATAAAATCCATGCACACACTTCCCTTACAGCAATTTGGCCTGAAAATTCACTGAGGTGCGGGCAAAGTGGAAGATTTGACTCAAAAGCCTGCTGTCCCCACAACTGAACAGGCTGAACATCCTGAAGCAACCTTTCATTGGTCACCGATCTTGACCATCTCCTCTTCTTCAGCTGCAAACCTGCTAGCGTGTTTTAAGAATGAAAGAGCAAACCCAACCCAGCACTGCTCCTGGAGACCCGGCTTTGACCCCTTCTTTCCTGAGGGATTTGCCTCTTTGGGGCAATGTAAGGCACAGTACCAGGTACACTCATGGACTACACAAAATATGTGACAGTTGACAGTGGTTGAAGGACAGGCATCTCATTTCTAGTTTGAAACCAATTAGCAAAAGACATTTAATTTCACTGATGGTTACTCAATTGACTGCATGGCTCTGAAGGCAAATGACTGTGGGTAGCTTGAGTGCTCACAGATGACAAGTAATACAGCAGGTCTGAAGAGAAACACTAGCCCCATACACAAGCAGCCATCCTCACACAGCAGAATATGCATTTAGTCTAGTTCCAACCCATCATCCCTGTGAGTACACAGCCATGGCTTTCAGAAGGGACCCAGCCAGGTAATTTAAGAAAATGTAATCAGCTCTAGGGAGGTATCACCCAAGTCTCCTGTTTATACTGTCATTTAAAAATAGCCAAACTGTGTGGAATACAAGCTTGCGCTTCTGATCTGGAATCATCCATAGCCGTGGCTTAGGCCCCACAGAACTGCAGCTTTTGCCCATGCACAGAGAGCTGAGGAAACCCAGCAGCCATTTTAATGGGTGCACGGACATGAATAGTGTCCTGCCATTTGAATGGGCAAAGGGGTGAAAGTATTAACATTAAGCAAAAAATAATAATATTGAAGGAAAGAAACAGCCAGACAGGAGGCAACTGAGGAGACATCTAAGCTTGTGAGCAACTACTGACAACAGGACAGAGAAAAACACAATCCTGTAAAGCAGTCAGCAACCACCTGCTACCCTGGGAACCCCCTCACACACCCTGAAGGCAATTTGCCAGTGAGATGCATGGTACTCATCAGTACTGCTGAATCCAGAAGTCAATGTAGAGATGGGCAGATCAGCAGCAGCCCCCTCAAAACAAAAAGAAGAGGTCCCTGTCACCAGGATTAGCTCATGTGGCACTTAACTCCAGCAGAATTTGGCTGTCCGGGAAGATCAGGACTGTGGAGCAGATGGGACAATGACTGGGTGCTCTCCAGCTGCTTCAGGTATAGAGGCATAGTGCAAGCCAGGACCTCCAACACAAGTGGTCTTATCTACTCTGCGTGCTTTCTGCTTGGCAAGGGCCAAGAGAAGAGACAGGGAGCAAGGGAAGAGACAGCTTGGGAGCCTCTGTATAGAAGAGGATATCCACAGGTACCTGTGAGTAGCAGCAGCTCTGTAATCTGCCAGCTAGCTAGAGCGCCAAGAACTTACCCAAACAGGCAGCAGAGCTCATGGGAGTGTAGCTCAAATAACCCATACACCCCATATATAACTAGTGAAATTGAAGTTACAAATAAGCTCTGAACACAACAGCCATACTGCATGCCCTGGGGGGACGCACTTGCATTCCCCAGACAAGTTATTCCTGCCTTGTACCCATCAGCACCAAAAGCATCAATACTTTCTGTCTTGGACTTGTACAGCTCTGAATCTGGACTTCCTTGAGGAGCCAGGCTTTCTCCTAGGAGTCTAGAAATATCTGCTGCAAACTGATATAGTTATGTTTCTAATGCACCAGTCAGAGCTGAGCACTGTTACTTCTGCTGTGGCCAGACCAATGTTGCCTTACCAGCTGCAATGGCGCCTGTGACAGCTCTCAGCACGGCTGAGACAGCTGACCTACCATGTACTCCAGGCTCTGCATTTCTCAGTTAAGAGTCTCTATCAGCCACCAGCCTCAAGTTACCACTTAATGCTCCACTTCATGAACTTATTTCAGCTACTGGATGACATCTTTGATGATAATTTTTTCCTCTAAGGACACGACAGAGTGGTGTAATCACATTTTGACTAGGAGACATACAAAGCAATCCTCAGCAAGGTGTGCTGCTGCCCTAGCAATCTTTTTTATCTCAAGCCATATATTAAAAATAAAAATAAATAAATAAATAAAATCTCTAAATAGAAAGTTAAGAACTTCCAGGATCAGCCTTATGAAGAGTCCCTGGATCATCAGAAGCAGCACAGAGGCATGTTCCCAACATACATGTAGCACTGGAACAGCCCAGTTGATGTCAATGAATCCCAGACAAACCAAGCCTACTTTAATTATCCCTGAAAGGTCACAACATAGCACTCCTCTCATGGCTGTTTACTTGATGGAGGCAACACTTGCCTCCCCTCCCAGAGCTGTCAGGGCAGACACTGCTGCAAGTTACTATTATACTAGCCTCTGCAGTAAGTCTCTACATGAGATGAAATAGTGCTAGACTACCACTGTCAGCATGGCTGTAGCTTTGGCTATGCACAGGGTCCCACCTAGCAGGATTCTTCTCGCCAGACCAACCCCAGAGGGACAGAAACAACGCATGCCGCCTCGCAGCGTGCAGGACTGCAGGTGAGATGGTCCGTGGGCCAGCTGACAAACTGCCTCCTCTCCACTATCACCAACCCAGAGTCCTTCTCTGGGTGTTTGATGTATCTGCTGAAGCTGCATCCTACAAAGCGTATACCTACATAAGGCTCCAGCACAGACAAGAAGAAAAAAAAAAGACTGTCCCATAATATGGAACAAAAGAGATCTCTGAACAGTGCAGGAGGGGATGACTGCTGGCTTTCTAATGGCAACTGCTCAATTAATTCTCCACCACTGACTTAATGACTTAGGGTAAAGATTCACATGGGGGAAGCAAAGATACCATTAAAATAGGCGTGGTTGCTAATTATATATCCCTTTTGTGTATCAGCTCACTGCTGCCAGCCAGAAGCATTTCAGTAGCACAGGCAGTCGTAGCTGCACTCAGAAGGACCCCCATTTTGGGAAGGAATAATGCCACTTGGAGCAACCCAGAAATCAGAAGAGCCAGGGAATATGCTGCAGCCTCAGGCAAGCAGAAAAGCTCTTAAGATGTATTCAAGACTGCACAGTCCCCCGCTGCCAGGCCCACCAGCAGTGAGAGACATGCTCTCCAGCCTCTGCCACCCCACAGTTCCCAGGTCTGAAGGATTCCAGCACAAATTGGTGTCACCTGCTCCATCAACTGCACTGCTGTTAATAGAGCATCACAGCACAGGGATTAACTTGGGCTGAATATATAGCACTACAGTAATTACTAAATTGAGAGGGGAATATCTAACCTGTTGAACTTCCTCCTCAAAGTTGGGAGGAGATTCAGCACACAAGCTTTTTATTCCTTCTCGTCTAGAGCCCATTTACAGATTTGTGATTTACATGGGGAAAGGAAGGTGAAGCTGACATAGTTAAAACTCCAAACTCCCCCCATAGCTCTCGAGGAGTATCTGACAACCCAAGATCACAGAACTCTTAACAGAAATGGGAAGCCTCCCCCCTCTACACTCAGGCAGACTCACCTTAAAATCTGTGTTATTGATGTATTCAAACACCAGAGCAGGGGTCTTTGACTGCAAGAGAGAGAGAGTCACAGTTTAAAACACCCTCTTGACCTTCCTTTGCTCCAAGAGACCCAAGAAAGTTTTTGCTTCCTGCCCAACCCTCACTGCAGAGAGCAGGGCAAGAGCAGGACAGCAAGAGAAACAGAGCCCTGCTCCTGCAGCAGGCAGAGGCAAGATCCGCTTATACCCCATGCAGCAAGCACCAACACAGCATTTTGGCCAACGCTGCTCCTCCCCATGGCATGGAGCAGAGGGCAAGGCAAAAGGTGTCACCAGGGGCTAAGGCCTCACAGCCCATCACAGGAGGAAGATCAGCCAGAACTGCCAACACTACAGCAGCATCATTTCCTCTCCGTGGCTGCCAGCAGGCTGGGAGTCACAGACCTCAGCCAGGTGCTAGTCAGAGAAAACTTCCCAGGAATTGTGGCAATGCAAAGGATATGACCTCTGGTCACTGGGCAGGACAGCAACCAGAAGGATGAAGAGTGCTTAATATCCAATTGCCCTGGCAGATACTCATGTTCCAGATGCCAGACAGAAGCTGAAAGGCTACAGTCTCTGCTTTCTTACAGAAAATTTGTAGGGCTACAAAACTTCTCCCTCATCAGCCACAGGAAGCTCACAGAAGGAGTGTAAAAGTGTCTGGGGAACATGGAGAGGAACATGAGCTCATCCAAACCAACCCACCTCAGGAGACCATAATGAGCTGGACACCACATGCCCCTGGCTGGCACGAAGGCATGGGCACCTAACCCAAGCTGAGAGCAGGAGTCACGTGGCATTGCCTGCCCCGTGCCTGCAGCCGGCGGGGAGGCAAGCCCACCACACACACCACGCCACACAGGCACCTACCACCGGATCCTTGACAGTGTCAATCAGATTAATGATGTTGGTGCCACCACGTAGATTCTCCAGAATCTTAACCTCGCGTTTTATCTTCTTTTTCTTCACTGGCTTAAATAGACAAAAGAAATTAGAAGTGAGAGTCCTTTCAGAAATTAACACTGATTTCTGCCACCAATTTTGATTGGATCACATCACCTCTCTTCCTCTCTCTGCTCCCACCCTCACGAGGGAACATTTTTAGCTTCAAAGAGGAGACAGACACCTTGCTTGAACTAGGATTTGCCTCTCATCAGTGAAAGCTTTCCACTCATGAGGTGAAAGTCAAACCACTCAAGACAAACATAATTGTGACTTCAGTAACTGTCGTTAAAAGTGCCTTGGACTGCTATGTGGAAATCTCAGCACACTCATTCTATGTTATGCCTTTAGAGCCACGGGACAAGCATAGTGGACCTCATACCTCAGCTTTTGGTTACCACCACAAACCAGTTCTTCACTCCTTAATCCCAACCCATTTCCCAATGAGTACTTTAATCCAATGAAACAATGACCTTAGAGTATCCAACACCAAGATTTCTAGTAAGCTCAGACACTGCTACGCCTAACTGTGCACGTCTTTCGCAACCACCCTAAGAGCATAGACCCAACTGCACAGCATGCCATTGCAACCATATACCATGATTATTTTTAAAGCCTACAGACATTTTAAACAGTTTTTGACTCTTCCTCGAATCTGCAGAGTCCCAGGAACTCCCTTTGCAAAGTAAGCTCTTCTCTGGACATCACCCTGCAGAGAGTGACAAAAAACAGCTGCTCCCAAGGCAGGGGCTTGGAGTTTGCGTTAGCTTTTACACTCTGCTGATCCAGTGGTCCACTTCAGTGCAAAGGAAAGATTGTTTCTTTAACTCATCCACACTCAGGACAACTCTAGCTCTGTGCCTGCCTGAAAGGAAAGGCAGCTTAGAGGGGAGACTTTTTTAATGAGCCTTGGCTAGCAACCAGTGTGGGCATCACCGTTTGCGAGTCACCGGTTTAATGGCCCTTCATTGCAGAGCTGGAACAGCCCCTCCTTGGACCACTGGTACCATTGCAGAGAGCTGCAGAGACATCCTGCAGAGACTGGTAAAGCCTGTGCCCCTACCTCTGAGGTTTGCTGATGAAAACACTCCTCTCCAGACATTTAGCTTTCTAAAACATTTGCCATCCAGCACGGAGTCTGGTGTGTGAGGACAGGAATAACGGTGAATGGCAAAGAGGTACAAGGCACCTTACCAACACGACACATGTTATTAGATGTCTACGTGAAGGACAAAGAGCCACAGGAGTTCGAACAGCTCGTGCTCACCACCTTGCCTCTGCCACAGCCTCCCACTTCAATGATGGCTGCAGAGTGCCAATGGAGCAACTCGTACTCCTGTTACAGGTGAATCCAAGGCAATCACTGGTTTCAGACCCCTCAAAGGAATGTACCAGGAGATGGGAGAAGGAACAGAAGCTTTTTATATACTGGGAAAATATGGCATTTATGTAAGTGATAAAATATGCTGTCTTTCTAGGCTTTTCAGGTGGCTGAAACCTTCAGATTTGAATCCTGCCCTTCTCTTCCAAGTTAAAAGGCAGGAGCTAGACTTTCAAGCCAAAAGATGAGAATCTCAGCCCGAAGCAAAGTGCCAAAAATAACACCGATGCCAGCAAAGGAAGCGTCAGCACCTCATAAAGCCACTGTGGAAAACGGCAGCAAGGCCACTGCAGCCATCAGCCAGAGCTGGAGCTACACCGGGCAGGGTTTGCTGGGGAGGGGCAACCAACAGCCTCGGGGCAGTACCCAGCCATGGCTGGAGCCAGTGGGAGGTCAGACAGATAGGGAGAAGCAGCCAGAGCAGGGGAACAGAAACAGCAGAAGTGAGGGCTACGTTTCTGAACCTGAGAGGAATATGGTTCGTTAGGGACTAATTTCACTTATGTCAGCATGGGGACAGACACCACCTTTGTGTCGCCCACATGCACTGATCTTACCAGAAGGCCAAGACGGAATTAGAGGATGTAATGCAGTTACTCTGATCATCTAGCAAGGCAGATGCCCGCACAAGCTGTTTTCCAAGGAACTTCAAAAAGGGAGCTGAGCCACAGCCATCCTGAAGTGCTCGCTGTACGGCCTGGCTACCGATAGATATGCATCACAGCCTCTCTGCTGTGACACTTGCACCTGATTGGGAGCTGAAACAGTGCCTGAACACGGCCAAGAGGACCCAAAGCCCACTTTGAAATACCTCTTCCTTTGTACTGTAGTTTCAAGGGCCTTTTGCATCAGCTAGGTAGTGGAGGATATCCCTCCAACATTTCCATTTCTCCTTCCATAGCAGTCACCACTCCCACTGGGGCAATTGTTGTCTTCTGGTCACTTCCACAGGTTTCCACCTTTTTCAGGATGGGAAAACGATGCCCTGCGTGATCTCCACCAGAAATCTACCCCTGCCCACAACACACATTAAAAGACATGAGCAGACAGAATCAGCGACTTTTGGAAAAAAGAAGAAAGTTGGTAATTTTTTAATGAAATGCCTGCAGATAATTGGCAACAGCAGCATCTCCAACATCACTGAGGGAAGACACTCCAATGAACACCGTCTCAGCAAGAGGGAGAGTTAAAAGCTGCTCGCTGTTTGGACGTTTTGCTGCTAAGCTGCAGTAGCGCAGAGCTCAGGCCAGGCTGTCCCCACATGGCTGCACTACCTCCACGCCGGCTGTGAGCTGGCACAAGGGCCCCACAAGCCTCTGGGCAGGGAGGGGGTATGGGAAGCCCTGCTCATTGCAGGTTCATAAGCAGTGCATCATCAGAGCACTCTCCCCGCCTGCAGCCAGTGGTCAGGACAGGGTTTTCCACCACTAGGTAAACAGGGATGAGGCAGGGAGAAATGCCACAGGCTGAAGTAATGCCGTCTTAGAGGAAAAGCTACTGCCTGGATGTTTCCTCAGAGAGCAATGCAGGGGAACAAGGATTTCCCCATTTCAGATTTGCAGGAGAAAACAGTGGCATCCACTGGCCTCCACCCTACCAGCCTATCTAGCCACATACCACCTCCTACCCACACACTGTTCCATGCCATTGCTCCAGCTGCAACTGCAAATACTGTCTACTACCCAAAAGCACATCACTGGGGCTAAGTTTTTGCCCAGTAACTGATTCCAAGCCCAAGCTCTTGCGCATGGCAAATCAAACACCTTGGTGCAAACCACTCCTGCACACAGCCAGTACTGCACTGGAGCTAACCGTTCACAACCACAGAAACTCTGCTGACTTCCCTCCTGCTGAAAGCACCAGACCCCAGTACTGCTGAAAGCACAGGCAATCAGCAGCATACCCTCCAAGCACCAGGATTAAGTCTGGGTTGCTACAACTGTCTCTCAGTCACCCGATCTGTCTCTCCAAGGATGTTGACTCCACACATGGATTAAATGTGAACTAACTGAAGCTATTATGGCCTCCAACCATCTGCCCCTCCCAGCAGGGATAGCTTCTAAACCACTAGCCCTTGCAGCCAGAGTATTTTAACAGTACTCATTTAAGGCTATTTTATTAAACCAGGCTATGAACAGTGGCATTTCAGGTTGTGTTTCCTACACAGCTCAGTCCTCCTGCTCTGGGAGGGGGATTTCCAGCAGAGGAATGGAGCAGGCACCTAAATAAAATTAACTGCTCCTGAGTTTGATCCGCTTGTGTTTGCAAGGCAACGTTTCATACAGGTGCAGACTCCAACTCCATCTGTTCCCACAGCAGAGACATTTTAAAGCTTTCCTCCATCCTGGGAGGCTCCAGTGACCAGTATGAGTCAAACCCTCGCTGCAGCCTTTCCCTCCGAGGCAGGGTCTGACAGAGTCCCTCTGCTCTATGCAAACACCTATTTCCATGAAATCTGTAGAAACTTGACAGCTCGGAGACTTCTGTTGCATTTGGTTGAAATTGGCCTACCAGTGCAAACTACTGGGGGGGAGGAGGGGGGAGAAAGGCTGACAGACAACAGGATTGCATAAGACTCGTCTCCATAGGAAACCAGGCTAAAAGACATGTCTCAGTTTAACCGTGTCTACACTGGGAGGGGTTTAATTACTTCAACTGCAGCAGTACCCTTAGAACAACATGACTGTCTGGCACAAGCCAGTCTTCCAGTTTCCCAGAAAATTGCTTCCTTCTTCAGGCAAACTGGAAGTGAGGTGACTGTAGATGGTGGAGACAAAACATGCAGCTCACGGCTGCCCACTACACTGAGCGCCCAGAGCAGAGGGACAAGGTGACCTCCAGCCACAGGAGGATGGTCTCTGCTGGACCCTGCAGCTCTCACTCCAACTGTCCCCAGCCAGCCACCCTTTGCTGCAGGTTTCCTACACTACCAGCCAAAAGGATCCCACGAGGGTGCTTCAATCCACTTGAAAGTCAGGCAGAAGAGACAGTGACAGTGCTCATCGCTATCCCAACTGTCTTTGCCCAAAGACTGGGGAGCATCATGCAATGCCATCCTTCTGCAGACATGACAAATGGCATGGGGTAAGTAGTTGCTCTGCAGTCAGGTAGATGCAGAAGAAAACACCTCTCTGTGACTGAGAGATCAGATCCTGGGTCATTTTCCATGAGATCATGTAAACTTGTAAGCAGGGAAGGAGTCCAGCTGCAGCAAACACCAGCTGGGAGAATTAACATTGTTTGCTAAAATAAACCTTTAAATACAAGGCTGCAATGATCACTTCCTGTCTTGAATGAATAAATGGCTGCCTGGTTAATCATCTTTTTTGCTTGGTTTCTGAAGCAAAGGGAGTACACTCTTCTGTCAGATGCTTCAGTTCCAGCCTTCCCCAACAACCTGGGGACCCGCACTTCAATTCAAGCAGAGAGAAAATAAATTTGTTATCCAAAGTTCTCTGCGCATTTCCACACTGAGAAAGAAAAGTAGTGACCAGGAAGGCCTGTGAAATACAAGTTAAATCCAAAGCATAAAAATCATTTTACATTGGCCAAAAGCAGGCAGCCAGGCAGCACACACACACTGCCAGTTGAGGAGCACACATGCTGCTCTGACGGAGTCACAGAAGGCACTGGGTTTTGCCCAGCAGGTGCTCTGAAAAAGGACTGGGGTTAGCACAGCAGGGGAGAAGGTTTAGCAGTCAAAAGATACAAATCTGTGAGAAACTAAAGTCATTTATTACACCACCCTGTAAAGAAAAAGATCCATTTTTTGTTCACCAAACCTGAATAGCCTGGGAACACCATGATGCTTCCAGTGAACAAGCAGGGAAATCTCAACACACAACGTCCAGGACCAGCAAAAGGCTCGAGCAGCATCCTTATGACAGGCTTTAAACATTTAAAAGCTGGCACTAGAAGCTCATTCGTCTCTAGCAAGTATTATCAAAAGGATCACAATAATCGGCCTATAAAGCCTGACGCCAATTGCTCAACAGGAAAATTGGCTTCAGAGCAGCAGTGCTTACTTTGCCAGACATCAGCTGGGAAACCAAATAATCATATTCAAAAGAGCTACAAAACCAAGGAGCCCATTTGTGTTAATATTCTGTCAGTTGTTTGCATCCTACAACTCCCATTATGGGAATTCAAACTTTCCTGAGCTGCTCTTGAGTTTTAGAGAAGACGGAGAAAAACCTGCCCTGGCACTACTAAAGCACTTTTGCTTTTTTATTTAAGTTTGCTAGAATACACCAGCACGTGTTTTGAGGGCAGTGCCATTCTTTCCTTCAGAATGCCTTTCCTCCCCCATAGCACATCCTGAAACGGCCCTCCTGGGGCTTCAGGACTGTCCACGACGCATCAAGACTTCTGCAGTCAACTAAAAGGGAGACGCACAAGGACCAAGGCCTGATTCCCACCACGACCATTACAAGGTATGAGAATCATTCATTCAGGCTCTGGCCTAGGCCACTGCGAACAGACACAGTGCTGTAACTCGCCCTCCTCCTCACAGCAGCCACAGTTTCACTGCTCACAAATTCCTTAGTGCTAGAACACCACCGCGAGAGTTATCAGCTGTATCTCCAGGCCTCTGCGAGACACGCGGTACCATCTCAGTTGGTCTCAGCTCCAAACAAGGCTGGACTCCAGCAGCCAACCGTGCCAAGCTCAGTGTGGGCAACTGGTATTTAAAAGAGAAGAGCTGTGTACCCGGCTCTCTTGCAAAAGGGCTCATTTCAAGACTGCCAAAGGAGGAAGTGGGCCAGGGAGAGCTGATTCAGTGCATGCAAACACAGGAGAAGCAAAAGACACAGATAGCTACCAGGAGCAGGCATTGAACGCCTTTGGTAGAAGGTCACTGATGCAGTCAAAAGCTCCAGCCTGAGGGACCAACATCATCCAATCCTATTTCCCTCTGCAATCCCTTCTGTACACCAGCATGGGAATCATTTCAGCCCCCATCTAGAACATGCTGATATATGTGGGCTCTAAAGCTTTTAGGGACAGAGGAAAATTTACCAGAGCCACAGGGCTTACCTCCCCCAAATGGTTCTCTAGCTACTAAAGCGATAATTTGAGTTCAACACTGGAAGGACCTTGCAGCAGTGCCTGGTATGAGCAGCAGCTCTGGAGGGTTCACATAGCCCAAAAGGGGGAACAGGGGAAAAACAAAGCCAAACAAACAAGAATGCACTTGTGAAACCACGTACATGGTTGAAAGTTCTAGTTCACAGACTCAGCACAGAGGGACAAAAGCCACCAAAGGAGAAAGGGGCTATTTCATCACTGCTGCAGAACCTCCATTTCACTGGTCCCTCTCCTCGTAATTGCATTCTTCTCCTAACCTCTGCAAGTGTTGTGTCCATGCAGATAGCAACCATACCAGGAGACAAAACTGTCTCAAAACTGTGATGGGTTTAATGCTTCGCAGGCAAGTAGAGTGTACACAGACAAGCACATCAGGAAAGCAGGAGGACTCCTGTACAGAGCTAACAATATGGATGCTGTAATCTCTGCCTTGAGTGGGCACTCAAGATGGTGGTAAGCAGTACAAGAGAATGGGCTATGAAGGACAGTGTGGTACAGCTGAAGCTCTCCAACAGCCATAACTGTAGGTAACTTGTAACAGCAGCATTCTCACCACACAGAATCACCCACAAAAGTTACAAGCAATGTGGAAAGTTGTTTTTAGAGTGGCAACTTGCAACGCTGTTCACACCCCCCAGGAACACTGTTACCCCAGAACGGAGGATTCACTTTTAAGGCACACGAGGAGACTGGCAGACACTTTGGAGCTGCATTAGCAGAAAGAAGAAAAGTTCATCAAAGAGACAGCACAAAGATTGCAGACTGACCTCAATGGTTCACCAAAAATCTACATGTATGTGGTTAGATATGAAACAGCAGAGCTGTGCTTTAGATACCAGCATTGGATGTAGACAACATGACTCACTGGAAACAAAGATGTCTTGAATTTCCTTTGTAAGTGCCGAGGAATGTCAGACCTCATCCCAGGAGTCAAACCTTAGCATCAAATTTAAGCAAGACACAAAAGCACGTACAGGACACGTGCACGCATTCCCTCTTCCTGGTTTGGCCCTCCGCTAAGCATGCGGGAAGCATGCCCATAGCTGTACCAAGGCCGGGCAGATCAAAAAGCCCACAAGAGCCTTCCACATCAGCTAGGGACTGCAGGAACACAGCTGATGGCTAACTCCATGCCCTACTACCCATGAGGGGTAGAAAGGTCAGTACAATGCAGAGTCCTCCACTACCTACCAAGATGCCTTCAGCCCCATGGCTCTTTTTGGTGAATCTTTGCTCCCTGAGCAGGTTGAAAAGGTGGGGAGTTGCCCTCTGCCTCGCTTCTCAAGATAAAAGCTTTCAGAGGATGCTTAGCAGGGGGTTTCTGTGTGGCAAATCAGGGCTTCTACCTCGCCGCTTTGCGTACACTGTCCTACATGGCATGTCCTGATGTCTTGCTGCAGTGGAGTAAGAAGGAACCCGCTTGCTTCGTTTGCTTTTTTTTAAAAAGAGCTGCAGAATTCTGGAAAAAGTGACATTAAGAGTATTACGTTTGCAAAGAAAGGAACTTGATCCAGAAAATGGTAACATTATAGTCATCTGCATGATCTTAATTCTGCTTCTTTGCTGACACATGTTATGACCACAACTACTAGCATGAGCACATGCCATTTTCCTGCAGGATTATGCCTGGTCCTGCACTCAGGGTAGCAGAACAGAAAGGCAATGCTGGGTGCTGACCTTCCCTGGCCATTTCCTTATGGGGCATCTTACTTTATGCAAGCCCCAAAGGCCTGGGGCACTGTGATACCAATCAGAGCCATTACCTCCCTGGTCTTGTCCAATGCTAAAGTCTTCATAGGGCACTTAAACAAACAAGGCAAGTGGCTGCCAGAAGAGAAAGAGCAGTTAATTATCTCCTTCATGCAGCACTAGACTAGGACCTATGCTCTAGTCTCAGCTTTGTTGAGGCTAAGGGACTTGCCCAAAGTCACACAGGAAATCTCTGTGGCTCAGTTCTGCATCAGAAAAAGGGTGATAAAATTTCCTGACCTCTCTGGAGGAGGGTACAAGATGTTCAGGTAGCACAACACCAAAGAAGGGGAGAAAAAAAAGGCAGGGGAAGTACTTGCTACATGTTAACTTGAGCTCAGTAAGGATAAACTGCTTCAAACAACAAGGCTGGGAAGAGACACCAGTCACCTCCCATGAAGCGCAGATATCAAAACAATTACTCTTGCTAAAAATCAGTCTAACACATAATATAAATTGTCTTCTCAAAAAACCTTAACGAGAAAGGAGCAACTGTGGTAAACAGCCGCATCCAGCACCCAGCAACAGTCTTCCCCTTTGTTGCACCCCTACAGCCACACAAAAACCTGAAGACATTTGGTTGCATTTCCTACCTCACAGGATCCAGCCTGAATTAGGAGGTAAAAAGAGACCCAGCCTCTTTGCTAAGGTTCCACTGTAGATACATGTAATTACATTCGCAATTAAGTTTGAGTCTAGCTACAGGAAACCAGAGGCACTTTCCACAGATCAGAGTGATGTTATTGCCACACTTCACAGGTTTTCATAATACACACAACATGGTGCTCTGAAACTCACTTTTCACTGACACACTTTCCACTGAGAAGTAAGTTCATCTTTATTTATCTGGACTTTCTGCTTTTCCTTGCTCACTCGCAGGAATGCTGTCTGCATGTTAATGTAAGTGGGGGGAGCCAAGGGAACTGGTGGCAACACCATCCGCTTCAAAACTGGGACAATCCAGTCCCCTGCTCGCAGGGCATTAAGGCAACAGATTCAGGCCCTAAGGAGAAGGAGCACCCAGCTGCCCTCAGATGACTCTTGCCAGCTGATTCACAGTCCAATGCTGACAGGCTCCCTAGACATGACAGAGTTCCGCTGCCACAGTGAGAGGAGCATCGCTCCAGGGGAGGCTCCTTAGGCTGGGAAAAGGCAAGGAGGAAGATTTCTGACGACTTTCCCTGCAGTCTCTTCTCAGCCTCGTGGTGCCTTTCTATGTGGGACAAGACCTAGGATCTCAACAAACCACCGCAGTCCTGAAAAGACCATCACAGGCTCCAGAGCAGCATGCAGAAGTGCACAGTTTCCCCAGCCTAGCCACAAGCCATCTTGCCGTAAAACCCAGCTCTGCACTGGCTACCTTTGACTACTCTCTCATAGCAGAAATTCCTGCCTGCCCCTACTTAAAGAAAAACCAAAAACCAAAACCACATAAAGCATCCAAAGGAGGGGAAGGCCCAAACAGCACGCTAGAGGAACTCAGCTCGCTGAGGGCATGTGAGCCTCACCCTTCTGCCCTGACGTCGGGCTCAGCCACAGGGACTCTCCCAAACGGCTCACCTGGCCACCACGTTGACCACAGCCAAAGCAGGGGTGTGCATACCACCTCCCAGAGGCAGACAGGAGATCACACCTTGCCTAGGAGCAGTGGCCAGGCAAATGGTGACAAGTTCCCTGGGAATCCAAGGAAGATCCCAAGGAAGCAGGCACAGTGAGAGAGTGGGGATATCAGCAGAGACAAAACGAGACAGCTAGCCACACTACAGGAGCAGATCTAGCTAAAGCCTTAAGGCTACAGCCCTGCAGAGAGACACGTGTCCTAGGTAAGCTGCTAGTCTTAGTGGCTGCAAGGGCACGTAAGCTCAGACCCCCATACATGCTGCAGATCAACATGTGCCCAAATTCTTAGAACACCCGTAGTCAGACATTGGCTTCCACATGCTCTTGGGGAACAAGTGACAAGTGTTGCTGGTCCAACAAGTGACAGCCACAAGTGTCAGCCAAACCAAAACGAAAAGCACCTCAAGTCTCACCTTTCATTTCTGTTTTTTTAATACCCCTGCCTACCCCCAGATCACCAACACAGATTGCTGCTAGGACAGTTACTACAACTTGCCATGAGCCTGCTTGCTTCAGCGCCAAACACAGTAAGGTGTGTCCTGCAGCGACTAACCAGTGCATTCAGCCATCTCAAACTACAACCTGTTACGGCCGCACAAAGGTCCCCAGTAGGGCCAACACACCAGAATACAGGACACCAACACTGCCAAATTTCAGATGGCCTATTTCAGTCTCCTTGAGTTTCCATGGTGGTTTTGGCCTGCCTGTGGTGAAGTTCCTTTCTGTGCAAGATCCTCTAAAGGACTGAATATAAAATTTTGTCTGCTTTTTTGACTGCTGAGCATCCCACAGCCTGGCCCTGAAAAGGCCACGTGCCAGCTGTCTAGAGGTTAACAGAAGGATTCCCCCCTCCAGGCTTCACATTTCTGTTAACATGGCAGTCCCTGGGCTGTTTTAGACAGGCACTGCCAGATACAATTCACCAAACTCAGGCAGCACATGCAAGGCTGTTCAAGTGTCAGGAGTCGCAGCTCTTCTCCTCTAGAGGATCTCTCAGCCCAGAGCTATGCTGGACAGGAGGGGTGGAGACATCAAAACATCACTACAGCACGCGGGACACCAAATCGATTTCCAAACCCACCGTCCCAATGTCTTTAATGAGAAAACAAGAGGTTTGGGGTGAAGAAGGAGATCCAACAGTCCTTTGGCCCTGCCAGCCCAGCTCCTCTCCCCCTCGCTTCCAGCCACCACAAGCCCCTACAGCCATCAACGGGACACTCACCTTGAGGATCTTCACGACGACCCTCTCGTTGTTGGTGATGTTGATGGCCTCGAAGACCTCGCTGTACTTCCCTCGCCCGAGCTTGCGAACCAGCTGGTAGTCGTCCTGATTGCTGCGGGCACCAAGAGAAGAGAGGAGGAGGAGGAGGAGGAGGAGGAGGAGGGTGGGGGGAGAGGATAACTGACAAGGCAGCAGGCCGGGACGGGGGGGGGGCCCTCTCCCAGCCCCCCCCTCAGCCGCCCGCAGGCCCCCGGGGACACCCCAAAACGAGGTGGGGGGTGGGGCAGGGAACCCTTCCCGTGGGCTGAGGCCCGCAGGAGGGTGCGGGGCCGCCGGCGGCCCGGGGAAGGGGGGGGGGGGGGGGGGGGGGTGTCTCCCCGCGGGGCGCTTTACCCCCAGCTCGGGACGTGCGCCTCGTAGTCCCAGTACTCGCGGCTCCTCAGGCTGTTCACCTCGGCGTACACCCGCGCCCGGCTGCCGGCGGCCGGGCCGGGCATGGCGGCGCCGGGCGGCGGCTGCAGGAGGAGGAGGAGGGCGCGGGGCCGGCGCGGGAGGCCGGCGAGGCGGGGCGCGGCGCGCAGGAGGGCGGCGGCGGGCGGCGGCAGGGCCAGGCCGGAGCGAGGCCGGAGCGGGGCCGGAGCGGGGCGGGGCCGGCCCGGGGGCGGCGGGCGCGGGGCCCGCGCGGAGCGTGCCGAGGCCCGGGCCCGGTGCCGGCGGCAGCGGCTGCAGCCTGGGCCGGCCCCGAGCGCCGCGCAGCCAACCCGGAAAAGGCGCCGCCGTGAGAGGCGCCCGCCCGCCCGCCGCCGCCCAGCCGCCCGCCGCGAGGCGCCCCCCGGCGGCACGGAGGTCCGGCCCCTCGGCGCCCTCTCGGCGGGTGGCTGCCGTCACGCCTCGTCACGCCCGCTCCGCCATCGCAACCGTCACTCGCCCGCCAGGCCCCCGTTCCCCCGCCTCGTGTCACCCGCCACGGCCCCGTCACCCAAGCCCTCCCCCTCCCCTGTCACCCGCCCAACCTCCTCCTGTTCCCATCATGGCTTCATCGCACCCTGTCACACCCCTGTCACACCCTCCTCACCCCCCACGCCCCATCGCGGACCCTGGGGGTCCCCAGAGGGACCTCTGCCGCCCTGTCAGCCCACCTCAGTCTGGTCACAGCTCTGGTCAGCCCCCTGTTACACCGTCAGCCCCATCATCACCTGCCAGAGCCCCTGTCAGCCCGTCACCTCCTGTCACCCCCAAGGTGGGACCCTGGGTGGAGGAAAGGCCCCATGTTCCTCTGGAGAGACTTCACGGAACCACAGGCTGGTTGAGGTGAGGCACCTCCGGAGGTCGTCCAGTCCAGCCCCCTGCTCCAGCCAGGCCACCCAGGGCCGGTTGCCCAGGACGTGTCCAGACGGCTTCTGAATACCTCCATGGATGGAGACTCCACCGCCTCCCTGGGCAACCTGTGCCAGTGCTTGGGCACCCTCACAGTGAAAAAGCGTTTCCTGATGGTCAGAGGGAGCCTCTTGGGTTCCAGTTTGTGCCTATTGCCTCTGGTCCTGGCACTGGGCACCACTGAGAAGAGCCTGGCTCCCTCTTCTTTGCACCCTCCCTCCAGTCCCTCATTTGTCTTGGTGGCCCTTTGCTGGGGTCTCCCCAGTATGTCCCTGTCTCTCTTGTACTGAGGACCCTAGCACTGGACACAGCACTCCAGGGATGGCCCCACCATTGCTGAGCAAAGGGGAAGCATCCCTTCCCTCCACCTCCTAGCAATATGTTGCCTAACGCAGGCCAGGACACCATTAGTCTTCTTTGCAGCTTATGTTCAGCTTGATGTCCACCAAAACCCTCAGGACTTTTTCAGCCAGGTTGCTTCCCAGCTGGGTGGCCCTGGGGGCTGTTCCTCCCCAGGGGCAGGACTTTGCATGTCTCCTTGTTCAGGAGAACTTCAGGAGGTTCCTGTCAGCCCATTTCTCCAGCCTGTCCAGGTCCTTCTGGGTGACAGCACGACCCTCTGCAGTATCAGCCACTCTTCCCAGTTTGGTGTCATCTGCAAACCTGCTGATGGTGTGCCCTGCCCCATCACCCAGATTGTTAATGAAGATGATTGGACTGGGGATGCTTTACCTAACGCAGAGCCCAGGAGACCATTCACCTTCTTTGCAGCAAGGGCACATTGCTGGCTCATGTTCAGCTTGGTGTACACCAGGACCCCCAGGTCCTTTTCAGAAAAGCTGCTTCCCAACAGGACTAGGCCCAATATTAAACCCTGGGGTACACCGCTAGTGACTGGCCTCCAACTAGACTTTGTGCCACTAATCACCACCACCTTCTGGGCCAGTTTTCAACCCACCTCACACCCTCACCTCCCAGTACCCAGTGAGTCCCAGGGGAGCTGCCAACTCCAGCCCTTCCCCACACTGGCTGGGTGCAGCCAGGTCTCAGCACCAGCCACCAGCCTGTGAGGTGACAGAGCAGAGCTTGGGACACAGGTTGCTTGGTCTTACTCTGGCACTGCTCCTGGCTGGCCTCCAAACATCAGCTTAGGTTCAGCTGGAAATTAGACTTGGCTCCAGGCTGTTTCATGGTGGCTGCTGAGGAGCCTTTCCAGCCGTCAGGTCACAGGGTCACCACTGTCCTTCCTTTTCTGTAGGCATCCACTTTCAACTCAAACCCAAGGTGAGGTTGGAGCCTTCAAACTGCATGTAGATTCTTCTTGGTATTGCTATTAATGGGAAAAGCAGCACTTGGTAAACAGAGGAGATAAGCCTTTGGCTGCTCTTCCTAATGGAAGTACATAGAGAGATGATTTTCTTTTCCTTTGGGTGCTAAGAAAGGAAAAGGACCCATAAGGACCTTGAGTCAGAGGGCTAAAGCTGATGTGAGTGCTGGGCTTTGAGGTTTTGAGGAAACCTAAGGAAAGTATCCCTGGAAAGATAAGCACGTGGAGTCAACTGTGTGCTGCAAAACCCAGTGAGCTTTCCAGGTGCCTGAGACTGAATGATGAGAAAACTCAACAAGACTTTATCATTTCATACTTTGGGTCCTGACTGAACACAGTCCAGGCAAGACTTTCACAGGCTCTTTGGAAAACAAGGAAGATGTGCTCAAAATGGTCGCTCTCCCAGGGCACTCATCACTGGAGAGAAAAGGCAAGCTTGACACCCACTCCTGCTAAACCTGTCTTAGCAAAGTGAGAGGAAAATCAGCTGTCCTTGGGGAAGTCTGCCACATCCAGAGTCCAGCTTACTGGCCTCCTTCTACCAGGACTGCAGAGCGAAGATGAACATCACCTCCTAGGACCCAGAGGAGATGCAGAAATGCACAAGCAAAGCAGTCAGCCTTTGCATGAACTAGAATTTGTGACAGCATATGCAAAGGCATTGAGTCACAGGTTTAAAGCGGCGCCATGATACTGGCATGTGCATATGGCTTTTTCACAGAGCAAGATGGCTAGAGCTGCACCACTACACAGCTGAGATGTTCGTCTCTCCCAGTAAATTCTGCACGGGACCAGGGTAAAATCCGGCGTTAAAAGGGAGATTTGCATTCCACAGGGTGCTGCTATTTGGGCACAGGTTCTCAAACGTCAGGTTGGCTAAAATTTTTCTGAAGGATCATTTTCCCAGTGGAGTACACTGGGTTGTCAGCAGTTTCATCACTGGTGACATCTTCCTTGGTGCTTTCCGGCAGGACACAGGCAGACTACCAAACTGGCTTGCCAGGCTGATTTCTGGCAGGAAAGCCAGCCGGTGTGCTGCCAGCTCCTCCAGCTGATGCCTTGGCTGCCTGACTGCAGGAACCGGGGCTGCTTGCTGGTTTCTGATGCTGCCTGGCGCTTTCCACAGCAAAAAGCCTTGTTTGAAGTTAATGGGAAGTTTGCCAAGCTTTACCTGCTTTCTCTGAAATGTTAGTGAGCTGCTGTTGTTGTTGTTGTTGTTGTTGTTATTATTATTATTACTATTTTCAAATCTGGCCAGAAAGGTCCAGCTGTCTCCCAAAGCAAAGTCAGGGAAAATATGGTTTTGGCCATTAAAAATATGTGGAGATCCTGTCCTGAAGGTACATCACAGCTCTGGAGCCTGGTGTTTGTCAAGGGATAAATCTTCTGGCAGAGATGTGCTGAGTGTCCTGCTGACCTCCAAAAAGCTTTGTGCAGCTGGACAGAGCTATAAACTTCTTAAAATCTGCACCCCATGTTCCTGCAGCTGCAAAACCTCTGGCACAACATCGCTGTTCCCTCCAGAGATGCCATGCCTGCCCATCATCCCATCATGGGCTCCCCCGGGTCACTCAGCTGCCTCTCCCCATCATACTGAATGATGAAATACTTGCTGTCTCAGGTTGGAGCATCACAAAACTTGGGCTGGTGCAGAGACCGACAGTCTGGTGTTATAATTATCTCTGTGATCTTAATTAGCCAGCTCACACAAGTACTGCTTTTAACACAGGTTTTAATTCATGACCCCTTGTTAAGGTTTTTCATGGGATCCCCGTCCCACCCTGCAAGCAAAGAGGACCTCCAGGCTGTGTCACGTACATCCTGTCCCCTCATCCTCACCTCAAAACTCTTGCTTTCTGGCATCGAGTTCTTGTATGTGATGAAAATCCTGCAATGTTCATCCCTGCACCAGGTGAAGCTGGGAAGCATGGTTCCTCCCATGGATTGGATGCAGTTATGACTCAAGATGCATTTTGAAGGTGAGTTTTGACATGTTCTGGCCAGAAATAGGACTGGCATTGCCAGGGCATTGATTTTTCTCGTGTTTATATAATTAGGTTGGCTTGCATCCCTCATCCGGGAAAAGCCGTGGAGATGCATCACCAGCCACATCAACTTTCGGGGAACAGGTGCACATTGAAACAGACCTGCCACCTGCTGCTGTTGGTCCTGAGTGTCCAGCACAGGGAAGTCAGAGCACATCGCTGTGCCATGGTCTGGATCCAGCAACAGAGCCACTTAGAAATGATGCTGCACACTCTCACAAAGCTCCTAAAATTAGGCATGTCTGCGGGGGCAGATGCCTTCAGGACTGGTGTTACGGTTCCCCCCATTTTACAGCCAGACCGTGATAAAGCAGAGTCTGTAAGACGAAGATTGCAGTGTCACAGAGAGAGAAACCCCCGCTGTGGTGCCGATGCACCCCAAATGTGAGCTGGGGGCCAGTGTTTGCCTTTAGCCCTCCGGGCGGGCTGGATCCTGTCTGGCATGTCTGGCGAGGAGGAGCCAGAGGCAGTGCCTAACCAGGAGCTTCTGGGAGCGGGCACCGCAGGGGTGGGAGCGACGTGCACCCCATGAAACCGCTGAGATGGTTGCCCCTCTGGCATCGCACCACCCCCTCATCCCTGTGCCCATGTCCCCTATGCCGCCTGTCCCCATGTCCTCCTGTGTCCCATGTCCCCCTGGGCCCATGTTCTGTGTCTCCTCATGTCCCATGCCTCCTGTCCCCATGTCCCCCTGGGTCCCATGTCCCCCCGGCTCCGTGTCCCGTGTCCCCCCCGTGTCCCATGTCCCCTCGGGCCCTTTTCCGTGTCCCCCTGTGTGCCGTGCCTCCCGTCCCCATGTCCCGTGTCCCATGTCCGCCCGTGTCCCGCGCCCCATCCCCCTGTCCTGTGCCCCCCCGCGCCCCCGCCCGCCGCCCGGCCGGCGGCGCGCACCGCCCCCGCCGTTGCCAGGAGACGGCGATGGCGGAGCGGGACCCGGCGGCGCTGCCGCTGCCGCAGCTCCGGGCGCAGCTGCGGGAGGCTCGGTACCGGCGGCCGGGCGGGGAGGGGGTCCGCGGGCTGCGGGGCCCTGCTGGGGGCTGCGGGGGCCGGGCCGGGGCCGCCGCTGGGCCTTAACCCCGGGCAGGGTGCCCCCGGCTGCACCCACCCCGCGCTGGGCATCGTCCCCAGAGGCCCCGGCGGTCCGGGCTGGCCGCGGCCGGGGTCTGGAGCCAGGCCAGCCCTGGCACCCCTGACCCCCGGGAGGGGCTGGTGCCCCAGGCTCCGCCGGCTGCTTCGGGTCCGGGAAGGAGTGGCGCTGGCCGAGGCCCCGTGCCCTGGCCGGGGTGCCCTCGGGCCCTCCCGCCCCTCCCGGGTTGCCCTGTGGTCGCCCGTTTTGGCTCAGCCCGACCCTCTCCTCCTCGCAGCCACGCCAACGCCCTGCTCCAAACGGAAGCAGAAATGCTTGAGAAATGGTACCGTAAGATGGAGCCGTGCGGCCCATCGCTCCCGCCGCCCTCCGAGACGCGGGATGCCCCACCGGAGCTGATGCAGGTACGGCTCTGGAGCCGTGGCAGCGGCTGCGTGGCTGCAAGTGCTGGGTGTTCGGGTCTGGCTGCCGCCTTACCATGCAGAGCCATGACCCTTCGACACTCTGTAGCCCCTCTGACCTCCCGGTCTCAGTGGTCATCTGACAGGTCAGCAGGCAAGCTCCCCTGTTTGAAATGTGATGAAGAACGTCCCCCAAGAGCCCTCTGCACTTGGGCTTCGCAGTGATGAGCCCCTAACCTAGACATCTGCTTGCAAAAAGCTGCTGCTGGTCTTGTAGGTTTAAGAGTTTGGGCTGCCTTGCTGTTCCTGCGCTCAGTGCAAACGCCAGGCTGCCTTCTCATTTCTGCTCCTCCAGCTGATGCTGTCTCTTGCCTGCGTGACAGCATTGTGTCCTCCTGAACAGGAGTGCCAGGGAGATCTGGAATGAGTTATCAACACCCCCCCCCCCCCTCCCCCCAGCATGATTTGAAGTAGAAGTTAAACAAATAGGGAGTCTGGTGCCAAGAAAGCAGGAGGCTTGCCCAAGGCCGTGCCAGGCCTGCGACAGGACTGCTCGGCTCCTCTCCTCCCTCCTGGGGAAGTTCACATGGGCTCAGACTTGTGCACATCCACACTCGGGTACCTCTGCTGAGTGCGTGCTGCTCCCTTCCTTCTCACTGGAGCCATGCACAGGCTTTGGGAGGACATTTTTACCTCCTGGCCAGAATGTTGCCTTTTCACCAGAGACACAGTGAACAGAAGCTCTAGACCCTTTGTGGTGGAGCTCCTTTCAGCCAGCATCCTGCACTGGGTTTTAGCACCTGCCTGAGTCCAAAGCAGCCACTTTCTGGTTAGTCCCAGACTAAGCCCTTAGAAACTTTGCCTTTGGCCAGGTGGGCACTTGCCCTCTGCAAAGCAGTGCCTGCCTCACTGTGTCCCCACAGCAACTGGGAATGGCTCCCGCGTGGTGTCAGTTCTTCCAAGAGCATACTCCAGCCTGCCCACGCTGCAGTATGCTCAGCTCCTCAGGGTGTCTGACCCAGGCAGCGGTAGGAGACCCCATCTGTCCTGCACAACAATTAGCATCTTCTGTACGAAGAGGTGTTTTACCTGCCCACATGAAGCTCTCACATTGGCTTTAACCTCTAGCTCTGGATTTGCCTGTTGAATTGAACTGAAAGTGCTTGCGTAGGAGGGTTTTGTGGGCAGATGAGAGGACAGATAGGGTCAGCCCAGGTGTGGCCCTGAGTTACCTCTGCTCTGGAGAGGCCTCCCTGTCCTTGCTGTAAGCTGGAATCCCTCTAACATGATCATTGAGATTATTTTCTTTTTGAATACAGGGAAGTGCAGCAACAGTTAGCCACTGCTGGCTTTCTAATGGCATCTGCGTTGTTCCTTGGTTGTTGCAGACACGTGGCAGGTACAAATCCAAGTTGCATGGTGCAACAGACTATTTTGTAGGCCTCACAGTGGAGCAGAAATGTGAGCTGGCTGAGCGGGAGCTGACTGAGATGAAGGATGAGATTCAGAGGATGAAGGAGGACTCAGAGCAGACCTTGCAGAACCTTGAGGTATGGCTCTCCAGGACTTCTACAATCACCAGGGTGTCAAACAGTCTTGTTACTTTCCACACCTCTTTGAACATGCCCTCAGGCAGTGAGACAGACTTGCTTGGTGTGGGCTGTTCATAGCAGAGCATTGCTGTGAGTGGTCCTGAGTTCAGAGTGGGAGCCAGAACTGTCCTCTCACCTCACCCCTTTCTTGAAGGCAAGTACACCAACAGAGATCAGAGGTGCCCAGTCTCTAAAGACGGATCTTCTTACGGCAGGAGCTAACAATAATACAGGCGAGGGGGAAGATTTTTAGGTAGAGAAGCTCAGATCTGCTGTGTGAGATGAAGAAGTCAACACTTGAAAGAAAAAACTCCTTTTTGTCAGCTTCTTGAAGGTGTGCCCTTTTGTGCCAGACATATTTTTTCATTCTAGCAGCTCCCAGAAGCTTCCTGATATGGCTGGGCCCCATGCAGTCCCCTCTGGGGTCTGCCTTTCTGCTGTCTCTGGGATTTCTTCAGACTGTGCTCCAAGTCTCCGAGACTCTGTTCCTGCTGCAGGTTCCTTGAGGCTGTATCACCATCTCTGCCCTGTGCTGCCAAGACCTCCTCCTAGCCAAGATGCTCAGGAGCTTTTGGGGAAGGAGAGACCTCTGCATTCGGTTCAGACCACTGATGCTGCCTGCAGTGGCCAGGAGAGGTGAAGCAGGCAGCCCGTCCCTCTTGTGTGGCTGCAGGGCATATGCAGTAAACAAAGGGTGGTAATTTATCTTGTGTTGGCTTAGTCAGACTGGCAATGTTTGTAGGTCAGGATGGAGTGACAGATGTTGAAGCTCAGGCACGTGAGAGATTTTTTT
Source organism: Astur gentilis (assembly GCF_929443795.1). Lineage (NCBI taxonomy): Eukaryota > Metazoa > Chordata > Aves > Accipitriformes > Accipitridae > Astur > Astur gentilis. Next base: position 10,036,935 of record NC_064886.1, read on the forward strand.
CTTGTTCTTTTTTGAGTCAGTGAAGTAGCAGTACTGTGTAAGCCTGCACCCTGTGCCCCGAGCTGCACAGGTTGAAACTCAGTGCTTCCACAGGAGAAATGCTAGTAACACCAGCAGAGAGCATGACTGGTCCTTTCTGGTGTTATCTGTTCCTAAAGCTGTTTGAATAAGGGAAGTGATGTGACTTCATTTCTACAGGCAGTCATTGAAGAAGCAGATATTTGGTGGACTGATGTTAAGAAAGCCATCAGTGACTTTGAGAAAGACATCATCAGCACCATCTCCAGCAAGAAAGGGAGTATCATAGCTTCTGAGAAGCTGCTGAGATACATGGAGGAAAAGAACCGCCAGAGGGTCAGTGCATCATGGCAAATTTTGAGGCTGGTCTGTCATCTGACAAGTATGTTGGTTAGGGAAAATCCTAGTTCCCATACTCCTATGTGGCCTATATCACATTTTCAGACCGTTTTAGCAAGTCTTGGACAGCCCTTGTCACACTTGTCAGTCGGTGACTAGCCCAGGTGCTCATCAGGCTGCTGAGCTGCAGCACAGCTGTGAGCACAGATGATGCAAGGTCCTTAGAGGAGCTTGGGAAAGTGCACAGCCATGACCCCACGTTTGGGGCAGGCTGATGCTGAGCAGTGTTTCTTGCTGGGCTCCTTTCTAAGCCAGCAGTGAATGCTGCAGTGCACAAGATGAACGAGAACCACACCATAAGGAGTGAAGTCTGGGTGCTTTTTTTCCTCCCAGGCTCTGCTGTTCCACTATAATCTGCTGTCTTTCTTTAGGATCTGCTGAGAGAGAAGTTGCGCTTAAAAAATTATTTGCTCAAGGGTTACAAGAAGAAGCTGCAGCAGCAGCTCAGGCAGGTGCGTGTGGCAGTTGAGTAGAAGTAGGGACTAGATGGCCCCTAGAAGAACGAAAAGAGTACAGCCCAGTGCAGATGCAGGGCCTGCTCTGTGTAGAGATGCGTGGCCCTCCTCCTCCTCCTCTTCCTCCTTTGCTTCTGGCCTTGTTGCCTTTGTCAAAGGGCATTGTTGTCTGCCCAGGTTCAGACCCGGCACATGTCTGTGTGCATGACATGAGACCAGAAGTCTACCAGAGTGGAAGCTGGCAGATCTCTTTGTGCCCTTTGTGCCCTGGAAAAGATGTATGGTGGATCAGAGTAGTTCCCTGGGGACTGGCTGCTGCTGGCATGGCAGGAGCCTTGCCAGAGGGGACCTGTCTGCAGTGCTTGGACCCTCTAAGCTAGGACACAGAGCACAGGCTCAGTGGCATGCTGTGTCTTGCATTTCTCCCCGAGCCCCAGGTTTGCAGCCAGGCTGAAGACCCTGTTCTTTAGGTCTGCTTTCCCCACAGAGCAAAGCTCCCTTACTTGGGATGCAGCTTTGGTCGGCAACCTACAGCTCTGGTTCCTTTGGGTTTGCAGAAGGAGCGAATGGGAGAGACACTCCATGAGGTCCGCTTGCAGCAGCTGCAGGTTAGAAATGCCCAGTACCAGGAGAAGATTATCGAGAAGAACCAGGAGCTGCTGCAGCTGAAACTGACCTCAGGGAAGACTGTCCAAGTCCTCAATTTCTATAAAGTGAGTGAACCTCCCAGCACCTCTGTTTTGCCTTTCTTCTTTTCCCGAGGGTCATACACAAGCTGATTAACAGCTCTTGCATCCATTCCTTTCTCAGTCAGGGGATGCTGAACAACCTCTCTGCCTTCCTACTGACTTAGCAGTTTGGTTGGGAGGTTTGCCCAACACACCAAAACTAGCGATGCCCTTATTCATGTTTGGCTGCATCCTGAAGATGGATTTCATGCTCTGCAGCATGGTTATTTTACACCCCAGGGGAGAATTCCAGTAGGAAGGAGCTTTGGTGCTTACTTGCACAGGAAAATACATTTTTTACATAACCTGTGACATTTGAAAAGATGTCATGAGCTGTAGCTGTCACTCTGAGTCGCTGCTCTTATCAGTGAAAAGTGCTTCTCAGCTGGGTGTATTTGCTTCTCTCCAATCAGCCATTCTGTCTGGGTCAGTCCTAAACACCAGCTCCTGTGCCATGGGCTGTGCTGCAGTGAGACACAGAGGACATAACGAAGCAGTAACTGTGTGACCAGGGCATAATGCTGCCTTCTGCAGGGGATGAGTGGTGCCACAGAGCTCCCTTGGGAGCAGAGCTCCCGTACCACCAGCTGAGACCAAACTGGAGGAGTAAAGGGGTGGCTTTGCAGGTGGCTGGGAGCTGCCATTGTGCCCACTGATGCTGTCCTGCTCTCATGTTCCAGAGGAAGCTGCAGGATGCCATGGAAACGTCCACGTCTCTGATGAAAGACATCTCCCAGAGGAAGGAGCTACTGGAGAAAATTGAAAGAGAAGCTGCTCTGGTGGAGGAGGTAAGAGAGCAATTTGGGAGGTCCTGAGACTTCACTTGGGAGGACTCGAGATACTTTTTGTGGTATGTTGGATGCTGATGCCCATTCGAGGCCTGGCAATGACTGGATACCTGTGTGCCTTTCTGGGTCTGAGCAAGTCTTGGGGCTCCTGCCAGTGCACAGGTGGGTTTGCAGAACAGGTCATGTCGTGGATTTTGGCCCTGGCTCCACAGGGACCTGCCACTGGCTTCCTGAAATTCTGTTTCCTTGAACTTTTCATCAGCTGTGTCCTCCCCTGGGAGAAGTGCCACTGCTGTCATACCAATCTGGGGACACACAGCCTGGCAGGGACACCACAGCTTTGGGAAGTGGGTTCAGGGGGCTCCCTAGCAGTGCTGCCTAGCAGGGATGAAGGCATTGGTGGATGCATCCCACTGCTACCCCCCCCCCCCCCCCAGCAGTGTCAGGATTTGATTTTATCCTTCCTGCCTGCTTCCCTGGAGGACAGGCTGCCAGCTGGCAGAGAGACATTTCCTTGGGATCTCCTTGCCTTGTGTCCTATTCCTCCGGCAGCAACGAGCCAAAGCTGAGAGTGTGAATCGGCACCTGCGGAAGCAGCTCTCAGACTACGGCGTCCCCCCTGTGCTGAGTTACGTGCAGAAGAAGGCGGCTGTCACTGACCTCGAAAACAGCCTCAAGGCTTGGGAGAGGAAGGTGGCAGTTGCTGAGGTGAGCAAGACTGGGTTGGGTGTGCAGGAGCCTGGATGTGTGCCAGCCGGGCTCTGGGTCCCAGTGGAGCCGCATCTGTGCCTGCCCACCTGCAGCCACCCTGGGGACCAGAGTGCTCGCTCCTGACGCTCCAGGAAGCCGTGCGAGAGTTCTCACACGGCGGTTTCACCGGTGCCTGGCAGAGCCAGAGGCTCTTCCTGTTTACAGAGCAGCGATCACTCCCTACCCTGAGGACGAGGATGGAGGCTGAATTTTAATGACTGAGCTCAGAGGGGAAGCCAAGGCAAGGACACAGCTTGTCATTTGACAGGAAGCACTGTCGGGCTGTTGCTATAGTGAAACCTGTCGTGCATGTAAGGAGAAGGGGATGTATGGCAGCTTGATATGTTTCCAGCTCTGCATGTGTAACCTGCACTGGCCTTTTCCAGTGCCCCGATGGCTACCCAGTGTTTGTAGTCCTCTTTGATGATCTCAAACATTTCTTACTCACTTGTATCTTGACTCCTCCCTGATAAGGAAAGGCTGGCCAAGACCCAAACATGAGTGCATGGCAAAGTTGCAAGAATATCTTTGACTCTTCTCCTGCCCCAACTCCTGCAGCCTGGGAGGAGATGGAGAGATAACACAGAGGAGCATAGTCAAAACGTGGAGGTAGCAGAACATGTCTGTATCCCTGCCCTGTGTGCACAGCAGTGTGGGGAGAGAAGTGGCTAGGATGGATGGGATGGATAGTGCGATCTTGTACCTTGACACCCTGCTCGTCCTCAAGCAGAGATGGGCTTAGTTGTGGCTGGGAGAGAGAAGGCTCTGAGCTTGTGCCTGGCTAGCACTTAGCTCCCCAACACCCCAGTCTCCAATGGACAGGGCTTAAGTGGTCCAGCCTTTCTCAGAGGTCAGAGCTGTGTGGATTTGGGCTTGACCCATCAGCGACAGTGCTGTTAGTTCAGAAATAGGGGTCTGGCTATCGCTATCCCAGAGCTGGTGGGCAGCCTGACTGCAGGCCTGTCTTTGCACAAGCAGATCCCTTCTCACCCAGCTGCTCCCCTTGACCAGGAGACCCAGGCCCTGGCTTGCATGCTGTCTGTGCAGCAGTACCCAGAGTCCTGCCAGCCTCTGGGAGCTGGAGAGCAGCAAGGGCTCAAGGGGCTAAAGGAGGAACCTGTAGTTGTCCCTGGGATAAAAGTGAGGCTATAAACCTGTTTTCTTTGCTGGCCCTTCTGTGGCAGGGCATGTCCAACACCACTGCTGCCGTGCAAGGGGCTGTAGGTTTCTATACAGTGCTTTTGTGTGGGGTCTCCAGGCTTCCTGTGGCATTCCAGGGAGAAACCAAAGTTGGTGTAGACCTGCAGGAGCTCTCCTCAGCATGCCACAGTAAGCACCAATCTCAGGTGGGAGCAGCGGGGGGATGAAGGGGCAAGCAATACAGCAGCTCAGGCCAGGCTAGATTCCAGCCTTGCAGCTTTCTCCACAACGTATCACTGCTGTCTGAACCTATTAAGGCCTTCTCCTTTCTTCTCTTGCAGATGTCCTTGCAAAGCTACCGCAGAGCATGGAACCAGGTCAAGATGTCTGGTAACCAGCACTAGGCTTGTCTGATGCTGCAAGGCGGGCAGTGGAAGCTGCAGAAGGAGCCAACCCTGTGGGGAAGTTTACTGTCAAGTGGGTAAATGTAGCACCCTGCAAGCTGCAGTGAGATGAAACCACTTCTGCATGAAATGATAAAGAAACCCATGGCTCTGTTGTGAGGCCATCTCTTCGGTCTGTCCCAGCATGTGCTGGCTTCCACCAGGCCCTGCTGCCTGGCCTCTCCGCAGGCCCTGCTAGGTCAGCCAGCTGTGCTCTGGGTGCTCCCTTCTCCCTCCCTCACCACAAGCAGTTATTCCCTGGTGATCAAATCTGACATGTTCACAGGAACTGTCCTTTCTCTCTGGGCAAGCCCTGGTGATCACTCAATGTAGGAGGAACCAGAGGGAGTTCACTGGGATATGTGGAAGTTCAACATCTCCAAGCGTGCACTGACAATAGAAGAGAGTGGAGCAGTGTGAGTATATAGGGCAAATCATTTTAATGTGGCATGCGTGAGCCAAGCAGGCTTTCTGATCGCAAAAGCATACTTCATTTACCTAAAGAAACAAAACAGCAAGAAAGGAGCAGCTACCCCTTTCCCAAGCACCTGGGGCAAGTGTAAGTGCCCCTTGGAGATGGGAAGTGTTTTCCCACTGCAGGAGTTGTAAATCATCTCAGATGGCCCAGCCTCAGATGAGTTCAGGTCTGTTTTTCCCTTCTGGGATTGCAACCAACTTCCCGAAATATCCTCACTGCTGATCTGAAAGCCTCTTCCCAGGCTTTGGGTGGAGCCTGCAGATCAGCTCACACCCTGACTAGCATGGGGAATGCAGGAGGTCCTGTCGTCTCCGTGGTGGCCAAGATCCAGTGGCTGTAGTAGGACACTGGGGTGTACCGGAATGGTCTGTAGCAGCTCATGCTGCTTTCACTGAGAATGCCTTTCAGGACCCATTTCTCAGTCCCTCTAATCTGGCACATGATGGGGTTGCTGGCATCACCCTTTTGAGAGACAAAAAAGGCAGGGTTGTGTCTCAGCAGTGTCCCTCCTGCCATTCCTCTTGGTGGCTGTGGCCTTCACCAGGCTGAGAGGAGGGCAGATCACAGCAGTTTGGTCCTTTATCATCACTGGCATCAAAGCATCACCGATTCAGGGGTCTGGCTGCCTTTGGGCTGATGATGTCCCTGTGTGCCCCAGACAAAGTGAGCAGCATTGCCCTCTGTGGCTGCTCATGCCCGCATCAGCCCAGCCCTATGCCTGATCCTTTGGTACGTACCACAAGGAACCCCTCTTGGTTCTGCCTCCCAAGCATCTTTGACCCTGGCCACATCAAAGGCCCTTGGAGGCCCCAGCAGTGGGAGAGGTCCGGGGACTGGGAGCAGCACCCACAGGCCTGCAGGGAGATGCTCACCCCGCAGCTGATGCAGAAATGGGTATCACACGTTCAGACTCCCACGCCTGCTATTTGCAAGCTGTGCAGAAGGGATCTTTTCCTGTAAGAACTGAGCAGGAGAAGCCCAACAAGTGTTTTGGCTGTTCCCCCAGCCTGGAGTTGGGGATGAGCAGAACAGGGAGGAGGCGGTTTGGCTAAATGTCTGCCTGGTCTGGGTTGGTGCTCTGTGTCCCCTACCAAACAGCCTGCCACTTTGTCAGTGTCTCTGTGGCTGCAGCATGCGGTTGCAGCAATCCTTTTCAGTGGGCAGGGATCCATGTCCACCACGGAGAGCTTCCTCAGGAAGTTGCTGCAGCACTTTCCCCTGCCTGGCCGAGGGACCACCATGAGCCTGTGGCTCTGGGCAGCCCCCGGCCTCCAAAAAACAGGGATGGTTGACCAATGGGTGCTTCTTCCTCCTAGGACAAGCCCTGTTCTCCTTCCTCCCATTGGGGCTCTTGGCAGGAGGGACCGGGAAGGCGGCTCTCTGCCCTGCTGGAGGGACCTCTTTGCTGCAGGAGCCAGGGGTTACCTGTGGTGGGATGGATCCAGCCCAAGACCCAGCAGTTCATGAGGTCTGAGGCAGGGAGGCTCCCGTGGGGGCAGCAGATGGGCTGAACGACACTGCTGAACTCCATCGGTGCAGCTGTCCTGAGCAGAGCGATGTTGTAGAGCATCACCTCATCAAAGTCCTCACGGGTTATGACAGAGCTGATCGAATACTGGGGCTGGTCCTCCCATCACCTCTTCATGTCGCTCAGCCCAACCAAGGCCAGCACCTGCTGCCTGCGGGGGGTGGACAGAGGGGACTGGGTACAACAAAAAGCCTGGGACAAACTCTGCCTGCCCCCGCTCTGACCAAAGGATGCTCACCCAGCTGCTGGGCAGCGACAAGACCCTCCTGAGCCAATGAAGGTGCTGTTATTCCCTGATGATTCCCAAGCCTTGCCCGGGGTGAGGCAGGGCCCCTTGCAGGGCACGGACCTGCTCTGCAGGCTGGATGCGGTGCTGAGGATCCAGTGCTTGTTCAGGATGGAGCTGAAGGCGAGGAGGCTGTGCTGCATGTCCTGCAGTGCGACCACCCATGGGAACTGGTCTGTGGCTGCAAACTCCTGCACTGATCTCCAGGGGGACGGGCTGGCCTGGCCCCGCAGGCTGCAGGGAAACAGGGGGCATGTCGCTAAGTGTGCCTGGACCTATGCTCCCCTCTTCTCTCTGATGCCCCCTTGCCCCTTGCTGCAGCTGTCCGGAGCTTTGACCTCACCGGGGACTGATGCCAGCGTCACCCAGGCTTGCTCACACACTGGGCTGAGCCGGTGGCATGGTGTGCGGTGCACGAGGGTCAGATCACACCACCTCTCTCACCTGACGCTGGGGTGGCACAGAGACACAGCAGCATGAGGCTTTGCACTGCCCCAGCCAAAGAGCTGAGGCCGGGGAGCCAGGGGCCCCCTTCTCTGCCCGCCTGTGGGGAGAGGGGGAGATGGCGTGCTGGGTGCCAGCTGGCAGTCGGCCTGGAGGGGTTTGTTGTGCCCGTGCTGAGCGTGCTGGGCCGGTTTCTCGCCCTGGTATGTGGGCGCTGCACGTCCCAAGAACCCTGGCAGCAGGCAGGGACACAGGGAGACTGAGTGGGCACATTCCCAGCTCCCTGGCTCCCACCCCCTCTCCACAGACCTCAGCCTACTGCATTCTGCCTGCTCCATCATGGCCCTGCAGAGACTGCAGAGACCCTGCCACCCCTGCTTGGCACTCCGATGCTGCCGCAGCGCCCAGGCAGCAGGATGCAGGCACAAGCCGCTCTGTAAGCTCAGCGCCGCTGGGGTGGCTCGCAGGACCCTGCTGGCCTTCCTGCATGGTGGAGCAGGCTGTTGGAGGCTCTTGCAGCACATCTGCCTGCACAAAAAGGAACTCTGAGGCACAGGTCCTCCTGCCCTGGGCACTGATGGATGGTTTCTCCCTGGGACAGCCTGTCCTGCCCAGGAGCTTCCTTTCTGTGTGCCCACAGGGGTCTCTGCCCGTCCTGGCCCCACTTGCAGGCAGAAGCAAGGGCAGCAGGAGGCAGGAGGAGCTCTGGTGCTGCTTAAAGGGATTTATAAAAAACTGAAGGACCCCAAAGTGGATGGGGGTGTTGGTTAGGGAACCTGGAGGGTAGCAGGAGCTGTTACAGAGGCACCACCAAGCTACAGCTGCCTGCACTGGGCTTTCCCGTGGAGTGGGGCCGGTGGGGAAAAGAAGTCTCTTCCCAGCTCATGAAAGGCCAAGTGTGCCTTTGAAGAGCAGGACAGAGAAGGTGGGATGGTAAAAGGAATATGAAAACCCCTTCTTTCCATCAAGGATGAGAAAAATGTTGAGAAAGAAAAATTACAGTACCCCTTGTATGCACTAATTAATAGCCATGGGTGAAAGGAGCAGGTGAGAAGCAGAAAGCATAGGCACCAGGGCTCCTGGAGGGCTGGCACACTCCCAGCAGATTATCCCTGGATCGCTTTTCTCCCTGGCGAGGCGTGTGGTGGCTGTGGATGCACATGCCCAGACCAACCCCTTGGATGCCCTCTGCAATACTGGGGATAAGGACAGCCAAGGGGAAGGGAAATAGTGCTGGGAGAAGGCTGGAGGGAAATCCAGGTTTGAGCGCTTGTTTAAACCTGCATACGGACTAGGGCAGCGTCAGCTGAACGGATTTCTTCCTAGCATGTGAATACATGTTTATTATATGCAGGGTTTATTATATGCAGCAAGGGCAGGGTCCACGCTATGGCATGTTTAAGACAGTACAAGGGAAACCTTGGATTTTTTTTCATGGTTGTCTTCTCCTCCCTCGATATAGCCAATCCTGCACATAGGAAATTCAGTACTCTGTGTTCTTTCAATAACTCTGTTAGTGCTTATCTGTCCCACTGAGAAGGGTCTTTCATGTGTATTATCCCTGACTCTTGTGATGTTGTGTTTGAAATGCTGTGGGAATCAGCTGGGAGGCAGCTGATGATCCCAAGGCCCATCTGTAGTTGATTTTTGCCAAAAGGGGCTACTTAACCCTGCAAGAGCCAGGAAAACATCTCCGAGAGGTTGGTTTCACCCTGCACTCCCCATGGGGGTGCCACTCTGAGGCTGGTCCCCACTCACTGGCTGTGCTGTTCCACCATGATGCTGGTGTTGCTGCAAACAGAATGTTTCCAAAGGTGATGCTGGCACCTGACAGTGACATTGCCTGAGCCAGAGGTGCCTGGCACCTGACTCACTGTGAGCACGACTTGACTTATTTCATCTTATCTGGATCCACAGGGGTCAAAGACAACCTGCATGAGACCAGGTGCTGGTGGAACCATGACCAGCCCATGTCCTTGACCCACGGGCTGTGGGTCGGCCAGCTTGGTGACACCAGTCCTGTCCCATTTTGCAGGTGTCAGAGAAGGTCAGCACTGCCGACGAAGCATGACCTCCATGGCAGCTCTCTCAGGTGGCATGGGATGCTCTCCCAGGCCAGCCCAAGCCTCTTCTTTTGCCCAAAGGACCAGCTGCCTCCCTACCATCCCTGCTGGGAGACAGGTACCTCTCGTGAGGAAGCACAGCTTCCCAGCAGCCTGACCACAACTCAGAACTAGCGAGTTTTAAGCCCCATGGTTAATGAAGCTGACCTGACTCTGCACAGAGACAAAGCCTGAAGCCTGCCTCCAGCTCTGCCCACAGCAAGCTGAACACGGCACTTCTGTGAGCTTGTACAAAGCCTCCCTTGTGCAGAAGGGGATCCAGCCAAAAAAGTGATCTCCTTGGCTGCATGTCTCCTGGTGCTCCATCATTAATATTATTTGCTGGATTGCTCCTACTACCAAGGAAAACTTAACAAGTAAAAGCATCTGATAAAAATCTATTGACCGCAGTAAAACACCAACTGAACCAAACCAGTCTGTACAGCATGACTTTCGCAGCCTTTGAGGTATATGCACTCAGTTTACCACCTAGAAAAACAAATGCTGTGTAGTACTTGCAACACCGCCAGTGCAAAGGCTTTGATTAAAGCTTGCGTTACCAAAGCACAGGGACATGTTTGAGAATCAAGTGCTGCTTCCTTCCCCAAGCCCAGTTCCCTGTTGCGCAATGACACGTGTCTTAAGTCATCTCCTTGGCATTCTGTGCTTCTCCTTTTGTGTTTCCAGATCACACTCCTCCCCTTGCTGCTGGCCTTTGCACTAAGGTCCTGACTCCGGGGTTCTGGTGACTGCCCTTCTGGCTGGGTGCCCAGCAGGAATGATGCACCTTGTCTTTGCTGAAGAACTCTGCGAGAAAACAGCTTTTGGCCACTGGCGCCTTCATGTCCTACAGGGTTACTCACAGGTGGTTCAAATCTTGCCTTGGACACAAATCTTGCCAGTGCCACAATTGATGGTTTTTGTTCTGTGCTGGAGGCAGCAGCTACAAAGGAGGCTCCCATGGCAAAGGCATGTATGGCCTGGATGGGTCGGGTACCAGCACGCTTGGCAGAATGAGGCCACCAGCATGTTCCTCTTGGTTGAATTCATTTCAGCAGATAGTGAGCACATGTGAGCAAACCCATCTAACACTCAGAGACAATGGTGTTTGCCATTCTCAGAGAAGGTGGCCTGCGACTGTGCGGCCAATAGTGAGTGACTCCAGGCAAATAGAGCTATTGCACGGGAGTTCTGCTGCATGGCTTACTTAGCCAGCTCCATGGCTTGAATACATCTCTGGATGGGAACCTTGCTTTTTTATCAAAGCACATGTGGAGACCGCTGAGGGTGTTGCCTGCAGCGGCTGTGGCAGGGTGCTGTTCCCTGGCATGACCCACAGTGCCCTGGTGCATGGGCTGTAGCAGCTCAGTGGAGCCATTTGGCCAGAGTTTGCACGGAGCAGCCTGGTGATGGAGAGGGCACCAAGTGACTCAATAGACATTTTGTGAATTGGCTCAATACCTTTTGAAGGACACTGGAATCAGTGGACCCTTAAAATCCCTTCCAGTCCCATCCCACGTGAAATCCCTCCCTCCCAATAAGAACAGAGGACAGCAAATAAAAAGAGAGGGAAGGTATTAAGAAAGCCAAGTGTCTGAGGAGGCCTTTGTTCAATGTTATAACAATGGTGCAAAGAGATGATCCAGAATAAACCCACCTTGGTGGCTCAGATTTGCTTACATATGTCAGTGGGCTAATGTTTCACTGGGAGGCTTTACGCCAGATTGGGTATCAGCCACCCTTCAGCCACCTACACGTGAGAAGTGACCAAGACACAGATCCTTGCAGCTCTCACAAATCTGCTCCACTCCCTTACCTTCACTATGGACAGACACCAACCTGCAATTCTTTATTTTTCTCTCTGTAGCCAGATAGGAGTTTTATAGCTCTGGTAGATTCTTCCATACTAAGGATAAGGGTACTTCAAACCTGGGGTTGTACTGCCAGCTATGTTTTGTGTAGAAATGAAGGCAGAAAGTAGAGAGCAACTAGGTTGTGGGCAGGTCAGAGGACAAACAGTCTCCAAGCTGAGTCCTTTTAGCAGTGGATGATGTAGTAGTCCTGGAAGTACAGCAGCACTGCTAGAGGAGGGCCCAGGACAAGGCTGATCCCACATGAGCATGTTACTGTAGCAGCCATCAAAAAGCCATTTCCACTAGCAGGACAGTGGGATCGGTCAGGAAAAGCAAACAGCAGTTACTAGCAGAAGTCTGGTCAGTCGGTAATACCATTCCCTAAGGGATGTGCATGCCTTTAACTGGAGGACAGATCCATACGGAATTAGCTTTTCTATTATAAGGATGATGACTCTATTTCTAAAGGGTGCCCTTGCCAAGGGGGTCTGTCTGTGTGCTTCTTAATAAAACAATTAAAACCCCCATTAATGCTAAAATCTTACCAGGCTAGCACAAAAAGAAGAAAGAAGGGGTCTTTCCCGTCCCACAGAGCCAAGAGCTACCAAATTTACAGGCATCGTGGGAATGGAAATTATTTTTAAAGGCTGGAAGAGATTAGATGGGAAGGATTACAGATGGCCACAAGTTTTGCACTCAGAAATCATCGCTGTTTGACAGATCGTTACACTGAGGATACCTGCCCCCAGACAATGCTCAAAAGCTTTCAAATTAGTGGCAGGCTCGTTGCGGATCGGGTGATCTAGTCCACCCTCACTGGGCTGGTTATGAAACGCCTCCGGCTCTGGTCTCACTTGCTGAGACTGGAAGTTCAGGTACAAATGGCTCAAAGACCTGATTTACGGTTTCTCAACACTCCAGTGGCTCTACATGTTGGGTAAAGCCTCCAGAGAATGAAGAGTGCCTTCCTGATGGATTTACAAACAAGGGATGCTGGACGTTTGGCTGTTTTTGTGAAAGAAATGAAGGATGCTCTTTGCGACACAGCAGGAATTACGCTGCCAGGGAGCACTCCATCCTGAAACTGATCCTTTGCAGTCTTGCCTGTTTTATTCATGTCAGAAAATCAAAATCGATAATTTTAACTACCAGCCTAAAACTACCACCTTTGTGCTTTAATTGTTAAATATCATTAAAATAACAGTAGCAAGAACTCTGTGATCAGTGCCCTGATAGTTTTATGTTTGCTGGCAGATTCCTCATTTTAATATCAATCTTCCCATACCTGAGATGCCATAGCAGTAAACATCCCAAACCGGAACATGCTCAGTGAGATGGCAATGAGATACTGGAAAAGGCAAGATCAAGAGTCTGACATGCACTGTCCTGTGTGATCATGTCTCGTATTGGCTCTGTACAATAGCAGTGAGGCATAGTTGAGCGAGCATGAAGGACCCAATACTAGTGGGACTTCATTGACAGTTTTTCTTCATATTGGAGTGAAACTTAAGTTAAAAGGAATTCAAAAGGGGAAAGAAAGCCCTGAGATACACAGCTTCTGCCAGGCCACTGGTCTATGGCACTGTTCCCACTGAGTGAAGCAAAACTGAGCTGGCCAGCCAGGATGCCTGTCCTCAGTACGATCTTTTCAGCTTTGTTCATCTGTTTTTCTGATGGTCCCATCAGTTTGCTCTAAACAGCAAGGATCAGGAGTATACAAAGAAAAGTCTCTAACACTCCAGTCCCTGCCTTGGACTGGGGCACCACGGGCTTCCCAGGGCTTCCCCAGAGCAATGGCTGGAAGTCACAAAACAATGTTCTTGGTTTAAGTGATGGTGTAATCTGTGCTACAAATTCTTTTGTCCTAGGAGGAGGAGGTGCCATGCAGACCAATGGCTCTTGCAGTTTCTGCCTTCATCCTGACTCATCGATGTGAAGATATGAGAGCTCCCTAAATTTTCTTGTGTGACATATCCCTAATCCCTGTGGGAACTGGGCTGTTCTACCACCTGTGAAGGTGCAGGATGCCGGAAGACATGAACGACTGATAGAGCATCCAATGACTAATGCAATGGCTTGCATGGCAGAACAGGGTCATACTTAATGGCCTGTGACAGAAAGCTGGCCAGGGCCAAGATGCGGTGCACAGATACTTTTACAAACAACTCTGCCCACTGGGTACTGGATCCTTTGCAGTGGGAGGCAGAGTCTGGCACAGCCTATGCACATTTGGTGAATTGCTGCAGTGCCACTTTCCTCCAGGCACACTTACCTTTTAACTGACCCCATGCTGTTTCCCAGCCACTGTTTCCTAGGTCCTGGGAAACTAAAAATTTTCTTCAAAGGTCAGCTAAAGGTCTCTCCTCTAACCATTGAAATTTCTAGTTTAATCCAAAGTTTACTTTGAACCCAAGCTAGCAGATTGCCAGCATGGGCAGAAGGTCAAGAACTGCAAGCACTCAAGCTACTAATGCAGTGGGGACCTGGCCACTCAGCACTGCTAATGCAAGAATGCCGGAGTGCTAATCTAATCAGTCCATGAAGCTCGAGTGTTATTTTGCAACGTGACTCCTCTCACTAGAACTCACATCAGTATTTAAAACCATTTGGTAGCTAACTCACAACCCCAAACCTTATTCATTTTGTCTAGATGCCATCTCAGCACATGGCACCCAGCTTAGGTTGGGATCTGTAGGCAACTAGAGCAAATCTCAAAATCTTAGCTGCTTCACATAAAGCTATGAGTTTACGTGAACAAGAGGTGTCGTAGCTATGACCGGGACGGCTGCTACTGTGACCTACCTTGCAGAAACATGCAGAGAGAAGGAACGCCGCCAGCCAGGCCTGCCACTTGTCATAACCATGATGCAGTAAGGGCTTGTAGACGTGTCTGTTTACAGAGCACAGAAAAACGGGAAGAAGCTTGATAAATTGTTCCCAGTGCACTGCTAGTCATTAACATCAGGATCAATTGCACACAGCAAGATAATGCGTTTTATATCAATCGGCCCGCCAAAGCCAAAGGAGTTGCTCCAAATGCACACACAAACGAGTGAGGGGAGCATCTTGCACTACAGCTTAGGTAACTTGTGGAAATATGGTTCATTTCTAAGACCTCAGCATTGATTGATGGAGCGAGGGAGGAGGCTGCTCTGAACTGCTGCCTGAAATGAAGTCTAAACCTTCACACGCTGCCCAGACCCGTGTGCTTTGATACAGGATCCGTTTTAAGCCCTCCTTTGCATCTTTTACTCTGCACACATCATAAATCTATTAATACAGGAGAAGAACTTAAAAAATTGACTTCTTAAGTTAGGCTCTTTGTCCATACTGAGGGCACTGAAAACAAGCAACTTGCTTCTGCTTTTCATGAGTGCTGAGTACTTATTGGATGCCATGAAAATATCTGAGGCCATTTATTTGGCTTCCAATTTATTGGCCTCAGGAGCCTGATTTTATGAACTACTTTTTTAAGGTCAGCAAAAGCTCTTATCACCAAGAGCTTGACACAAGGGTTCTCCATAAAATGCTTGTGACTTTGTAAGGAGTGAGTCATCACGAGTATCACAGATGGTGCCAGTCCTGACCTCTTCACTTAAAAGGCTCGGTATTTACACTGCTGCCTTTTCAACACTGCTCAAGCAGTGAAACGGCAGCAATCCTGACTTGTGTACCCACTCGCCGGCTGTCACTGCATGACAGGTGACCATGTCTCTCTCCTGGAGGCTTTTGGGCTAAAACACATGATCATTCTTTACCTTTATGAATCTGCATGTGACAATGAACAGCCTCCCAGGGGCACTAATGGAAATAAATGTATTCTGGCTATTTATAGATGCAAATAAGATCCAGTTTCCAGCTGAAATATTAAGCAGTGGTTTGGAATCTGCCTCCTTCCTAGACAGCTCCCGGAGATGCTGACAGCTTGGGCTTCCTGGACCTTCCCAAGATGTTGGGGTGAAGGAGCAGAGCTGGTGATGCAAGATGTATTCCCTGATGGGGAATACTAACT
The DNA here is from genome assembly GCF_929443795.1 of Astur gentilis. Lineage (NCBI taxonomy): Eukaryota > Metazoa > Chordata > Aves > Accipitriformes > Accipitridae > Astur > Astur gentilis. The sequence continues at coordinate 10,052,359 of NC_064886.1, forward strand.
CCTGCCCTCAGTTTCCTGCAGTGGGATTCCCCTCTTCGATCCCTCCTTAGAGAAGTGCCAAGATTTAGATTACTGGGGCTCTGGTGCTATTTCTGAAGAGCTTGTTCCCAGCAGTACAAACCACATGCTTACAGAAACGTTGACACTTTTAAATTAACAAAGTTATTTCATTTCTGTCAGCACCCTGCTGTTCCTTTGAGACTATGCTAAAATGTAAAGCTTGCTCATTAATTACTTCAAATGTCAAGGTTTAATTACAATGCCTCCAAGTTAAATTTCAAGACAGCCAAACTTTCAGAGGCATACAGGAGACAGACAGACAGACATACCCATAGCAAGTTAATCCTGCAAAAAAGATGACGATGATGATTAATACTATTGATTTTCCAGCAGCAGTATTTCACCTTTCAGGCACAGAGTACGTTAACCGGAGTATGCAGAAGCCAGTGTCGTACCTGTCTAGCCATCTGTGGGCTGGGGTATCCCACTTGGACCACAACTGCAAGTGTGAGTCTGCATTCCTGCAAGAAGGGGAGGCGTAAAACCAGGCTTCATTACATAGCTCCAGAGAAAACACACACCCATCCTACTGGATGGACATCCTTCCCCATAGGCGAGGTATAGGTGCATTAAAAATCAAATCGCACCTGGGCTGGTTATCACAGCACAGCTGAAAATCTTCCTGTAAGCATGCTGGACTCCTGGCAGCCCCTGAAGCCAGAAGTGAAGGCAACACTTGCTGTTTGTTGCAAACCGTGCCACTTTGAATGTCAGTGTTCTATAGCAGTATCCCATATTTTCTCCAGATTTAGAGACCGTGAGCTCAAACACAAGATAACAGCTACAGTCCTGATGTGGTAAATCACCTAACTTAAAGCTGATAAATAATCTTTGGCCCTTGTAAGCATGAAGGTGTATTAGGCTTAGTTATGAAAGGATGACTGAAGTCCTGGGTACCAAGAGAAAGCCCCTAAAAACTGGCAGCTTTAGATTTCAGCAAAATCAGGTGCTGGAAAGTGTTATGAAGATTAGCTGCTAGCTGTAGGTATTTCCCAGGAGGACAAAAGGAACCGCCTCTCCACAGCCTCCGCACCTGGCTGACGGCACGCCTGGCCTGTGACGCACGTTCAGTGCCTTTGCTGCAGAGCGCAACATCGGGCTGAAGGTTTCAGAGTCTGTAATTTAAATGGCATCAGTCCTGGTTCCCCTTTTAAAGCTGTGGCAGTCTGAGAGAACCAGAACGGTTGGTCAGTCAGGGTGACAGACGTCTGCTAGATGAGACGTACCAGCACAACTTGCCTTGTCGTTGACTGCCAGAATGTAGAAGTTTCATCTTCCTGACAGCGCTTTCAGTGGTGAAAGACGATGAAGCATCCAAACAAAGCATCTCCTGATTATACTCAGGGGACTGTAATCTTGCAGTTTTCTTAGATGCTGTGTCTGTATCAAAAACTTACATTTAATTTCTACTGTCTTAATCATTAAATCAGGATTTAGAGGACTATGGCATGTTTTCATCTTGCAATATTTACTGGCTTCCTTAAAGCCCCAGCTCTGGAGCCATGTTTCAATAGGGGGAAAAAAAATCCAGTACTTTTTGAAAACTTAAAAATTGTCAAAAATTAGACATCAGAAGAATATAAAAAACCCACAAAACTAAGACCTGCTGAGAAAAAAAAATCTATGCCTTCTAAGCCAGCTTCATGACTTTTAGGGCCCAATTCATTATTTTCTAAAATATATTGTTGTCAAAGCTGTAATTTAGCTCATAAAAACGTTTGTTGTTCTAGGGATAATAACACGTCCTGGGGTTAATGGATTCTGTAACCTCCTATGTTTCAGTTATTTTTAAAAATCAGTCATTGGCAGCCAGCTGGAGAGCGCTTTATTAGCAAACATCCCCAGAGAACAGACACTCTAACACTTGATATCTTTTTGGCTTAGAGAGTATGGCAAGGACACAAAGCTCCTCACTGCACCTTGGAAAATGGGAGAACAACAATGACACAGCCTGAAATGTGCTGTGCAGCATCCCACTGACCAGTGCTGCCTCGGCACAGGGTTTCCCCCATCCTCCGTCTGCCCCGTACCACTGCCACCACGATCGCGGAGCGGGGCAGGTCTGACCTGCACCCTGCCCTGACGTATCGCCTGCTGCATGTGTAGTTGATTTTTATTTTTCATATAAAGTAATACTACAATATCAACATTAAGTATTAACAAGTTCAAATGCGTTTTACAATTTTTAGCAATGTTTGAAAGCAAAGGGCTGTATTCTTGACTAATGTGACACTACTAGAGAGATCAAAGTCAACTTTATTAACATCACATCTTACATAAATATCCACATATATATCAGGTCAAACCCCATTTCTTTAATGCATTGCAGATCCTGTTTCCCTTTTAGATCAATACGTGTTCCTGTTGCCTGTGGAAACTCATGTTATAACTTCTGTGCCATAAATATTTAACTTTTTAATATATTTTTCCAATAAAATAATTAGTGATCTATATGGTAAATATGTATCTAAAGAATGTATAAATATATATGTCGATACATATATGTGCAGATAGTATTAACATGTATTAATGGGATTTTACTGGCTAAAGTATACAAGTATAATGAATTCAGCTGCCCCTAAAGAATATACAACCATTCATTTGAAAATTAAATAAACTTTTCAGAATCAAATAGACAACAAGGTGAACCAAAATGAATTTCTGAGAAAGTGTTGTCTCATGTGTTTTTTTAAACTTTCTACCAATCAATCAGAAGTGTTTTTTCCCAATGTGAACTACAGCAGGCTTCTGAATGACTTCAGCTCTAGTCAAGGAATCAACAGTTGGGCATACACTTATTTTTTGTTCAGCTCCTGACTCCTTGTCGTCTGTTAGTGATACCAAGATACCTAGTTTTTCTTAGCTAGTTGCACTGGAGAAGGAGCTCACGTTACAGAAAATCCAGCAAAGGCTAAAAATGCAAACTTCATTCAGAGTCTGCTGGTACTTTTTTTTTTTCCCCACAACTACATCTCCTTGTATGGGGATGCTAATGGAAACAAGAAACAGAGGCTAAAATAGTATTAGGTGCAGGATTATACACAGCTAAAACAGGTAAGGATTTGGTATTTTTGGATCTTGCCCATACTTTACTTGCATAAATCAAGTGTCTGTTTCTGAAGAAACAGTAGTGAAAGCAAAAGATAATGCTTACTCCTAATGTGAACAATGTATATTAGTTGCAATCATTTATACCACAATAGGTATGAAGTCATTGTCACCCTGTCAGTAATGTTTACTGTCTTCTCCACAACCATGTAAATGACAATCCTAAATGTAAGATACACAAGGGGTATGACTTTGTTTTCTGAAAGCCTTATCTTGCTTTTGCCTAACAGGTATTACCCACTGAACCCAACTTGTTAATTCTAAACCAGCATTCAGTCATGCTAGAGATCTGTCAAATTAGACCTGTACCAGCTAATCAGGGTTCCTGTTTGAAAACTGATTTACAGTTCTAAACAAACCTAAAACATGTCACCTAGCAGTCCTATTCCAAGCAAAGCAGCAGCACACTCTTTTTGCAAGAGGTGAAAGACCCACATCTGTGTAAAATCACAGCAATTCTGCAAGGCAATTGAGGCAGGAGTGAATGTACCAATAAAAAAAAAATGAGCCAGATGAAATGATTTGCCACTTAGAGGAGAAACAGGCAATAAAAATAATCTTTCTCTCTTGGTTCGATTCCACTCCTTCAGCACAGTTTGAATATAATCTAATATAAATGTGCCCTTTCCAGAGCAACTCTTCTTATAGAGAGATTTACCTCGGCTTGATTTAAAGTATCCATTTGCAGGCCAAGCACCATGAGAAGCTTTTAAATATGACATTAATATAAAAGATGACAAATAAAAATGGTTCAGATATAAATAAGTTGACAGACCAATAGAGGGCACAGTACTAAGAGTAAATTGCAAAGCTATATGGGTCTATGGTGTGTAATGAGATAATTTAGGACTTGGGAGCATGAGAAACAGAGAGCCCTTAAGGGAACAAGGCTAACTAAGATAGCTTTGGTCTCTTCTCATGTTTCTCAGCCCCCTTCTCTGGGCATGCACTAGGGGGGATGCCCTGTGGTGATGGTAAATGTGTATGCAATTTGTTATTTTAAGTAGAAAAGCCCTCATTAAGTGAACTGGATAATGGAAAACACATCTACCCTGGACCTCTAGTACAGAAATGCTAGTGCATTAAACACAGCATTACCTTCAGTGAGTATTATCAACCTGAACCTCGCCTGCATACAAAAGTTGTAACACTTTAGTTATCCTAAACTATACCAATATTACTCTCCTAGCATGAACACTGTTATACAAGACTAAAGATACTACTTGTACACCCCTATTGGTGATACAAGCAGGGGAATATAAGAAATAGTATAAAACCCATTTTATAAATGGTTTCACAGGAAAAGCAAACGGAGGTATTGGGCCTTTAGGTTTTAAACTCAGGCTTCCAGGGAATTCACAGTCATTCCCCTGACACATCTCTGGATCGGACAGCAATTGCCTGGGTGATTTTTTTGAACCTTCTTTAGAGAGACTGCCCATGCTCAGATAATGATCTGAGCTTGTACACAAGCCACCTTCTGCCTAGGAGTCATGCAGCCATGTAAGTGTGGCAATGAATCATGGAATAATTTGGAGGTCACTGGGCTCAGTGTCCTACCCAAAGCAGGGCAAACTTTGAAGTTAGAACCAGTCTGAGCCAAGAGGTGACATTAGCTTGAGCTCAGCGCTGTGTAACGCAGGATTAACTGGAACTGGTGCATGTCTGGCAGGCTTCAGGCATGGTTGGGGCGGGCACGTTGTTGTCTGCACCTCACTGTGTTGATATGCCTGCTATCTCCTAAGAATACACTGAAGAGTTTTGCAATTTTCTGCTCCTAGTCTAAACAGGGAAAGATCTTGGCATTGGCAAAAAAAAAAAAAAAAAAAAAAAGCAGAGGGACAGAAAGGGTGCTTTTGACATAAGGCGCGTGTTCTAAGGCACGAGAAGCTAATGCCATGACAAGCTACCAATTTGGAAAATTACTTTAATAGTCATTGTTAGATCCTTTGATATCCTGGCACAAACAAAAAAAGTGAAAGATATAATTAAAAGGTTAAATGCTGTGAAACTGCAAGGAAGCAAACAAGGAGAGATACTGAAAACTTGCCATGATTAGAAGAGTGATAAACACCACCTGTTTTTTCAGCGGAAAGATGGGAGCAGGAAAATCCTTCGGACAAGGGGAAAATGCCAATAAAATCAAACTACAACACTGAGAAGGGTGTTGCCCTTTGTGGGGCTGGGCAGGGTCCTCTGCTGCATGTCTCAGGCAGAGTAAAGGAAGAAAATGAGCTACAGCTAAGGAAAAAAGCAAAGTAAATTGCAGACAGAAAATATCTGCCATACCCTCACTGTAAGACTAATAGTTCAAGAAAGTTCACAGCACTCAGAAAAGAGAGCATTAGATATCTTTCCCATCACAGTCTACTCTGGAGCATGCTGAGGCATTGTGCTGGGGCAAGGAAAATAACTAAACACGCCAGGGTGCAATGTCAAGATGCACTTTGCACTGTTAATGTAAACATACACTTGGGTGGATGCTGTAGGAGAAATACTGATGTCAAACAAGGTCCTCTTACTCCTTTTGCCTGATATCATCGACTATGCTCTCAGAAAACTTGTTGATGGATACAGCAGCCAGCAGCACCTGGCTCAACTTTCATACAACGAAAGGTCTGGATTTTGCTGGCATTATGATTCACTGTACATGCACAGCCTGAAAGGGAGGCAACAGCAAAGGCAATCGGATGAAACCTAGCTGTGAAAACATACATGTAATGAGAATCTCAGCTCCTTTGAAACCCATCTGCGCATTAGGGCACAAAACCACAAATCAATTCTCATGTCTTGACAGTGGTGTAACAGGGTAGTGGGGCAAAAACATACAAGCCGACGGTGGCAGCTGCTTCCCCAAGATTAACACGGCTCATTCATTGAAGATCTACAGCCCTCCAAAGCAAACTGCAAACCTTCAGTGCCAGTTATTTCTATCTTCACATCTGGATGTAAAAGCTGGAAATACCTTAAGAGTCAGGACAAACATGTAAGGGCTCTATCCAGGCCACCCAGAAGTTAGTCCTCCCAGTGACTAGTGTTTCACATTGCAATGGGGACAGCAGGTGATAGAGGCTTATCCAGGGAAGCTGCCACATAAGAAGTCAGTGTCTGGCAGCCCCCTCAGTGCATGCGTCTGAATGCCATCCTATATGCCTTCAAAGCTAAGCCCTGAGCAGAATCCTAGCTATTACACACTCTTTCACAAATATGGAATTTAACAATCTGAAGGGTGTGCAAAGAGCACTGTGCAACAAGCAGAGATGGCAGAGCTGTGCTCATTCCCTACACACGTTGGATGGAATGGAAAAGGTCTGGATCCAGAGCAGAGCAATGAACAAATCACAAGAGATAAATCCCACTAAAGTCAATATGAATGTTGCAGCCCATTAATTTCAGCAGGAAGTTTGGAGATTAAATTGGTTGTTGAGTCTGGGCCCAAGTCCACTTAAAATAAGACACATAATTGGGAGGGCAATCAACTGCCATAAAGGTCACTAGGGCTTAGATGTGCAGCAGCAGAAGATCCCTTACTCCTGAGCAGCAGCTTTGTTCATAAATTACCATGTAATAGTTGCAGACCCATGGAGAATGGTGCCAGCAGCTGGGGAACTGCTGAGAGGCTTTGCACGGGGAAAATGACATGACTGAAGTGGGTAGACTAAGAACAGGGAAAAAGAAAATAACATACATGGTTCCCTCAGGGATGGGAAGGTTCTTCCTGCGAAAGTGTTTGCAGAAGGGGCATGGCTGCTAAATAGTGCTGGAATTTTCTCTCCAGCTCTAAGAAACGCCGTTTCTTCTCAGCCCAGACCCTGTGTGTTCCTCTCTTCCTGGCTGTGTCACCACAAGTCACTGCATGAAGCTAGTTATGAATGTGGGGCATGTGCTCCAGCCAGTACAGCCTACCACTGCCCAGCTTACACAGGGCAGTTTAAAGTCTTGTTTCTTAGGATCATCACGATGCATACAATACTGCTGTGTCAGATACCACATTTTTATCCCCAGACCACCAAAGACTTACATTTCCAGGAGACGACAGCCCAAGAAGAAGCCAGGGAAAAGCTGGAAATTACATACTCTCCAGCTGGGGAATTAAGTTACAGGGCAGATTTTAAGAAACACTGCAAAATACTGTTCTCTGAAAAAACCTTTCTAGTGCAAAGTACTGATAACTCTTTAAGCCCTTTTTATTCACCTCCCTCCCCAACAAAACTGATGAAACAGCCTACCCAAAGTAATGATTTTCACAAGAGACACTAAGCAGAGACTCCATGAAATCCACTGGGTTTGATATCGGTATTTTGTATGAAGGCATTTCAGTAATGCTACCATCAAGGGCAATGAATGGCATCTGACAGTATTTAGAAGGGAACAGAACTAACGTGCTTGCATTCCCTGACCTCCTTTGTTTTATGTTGCAAGGTGAACTCTGTAACAAACATACATAAGACTAGCTGTTCAACAAAAAGCACATAGATTGACCTTACTGCTAATTTCAAGATGTATTCTGTAAGCAAGACAGACTCTTTCCTGCAGAAATAAATAAAACACACTAGAACATTACGTCTAGCAATGATATGAAGTAGAATATGCTTAAAGAAAATAAACTGGCATTATTTGCTTACATTTATAAACTTCACTGATTCATATATATTTGGTAAAATCCACTGAAAGAAAAAATAGAGAGCAATTAAGGTACACACAGTTTTGATTGGAAGGCCCTGTAAAGTGACTCATTATTTTGTGTCTGCTATGATGAGAAAACACAGCTGCAGCCTCTGCCACATATGAGCCCGTACAGACTGATGAGATGCTGGCACTGGCAAACAGCCAGCAGATAACCCATGGGTGGCTCTTTCCCTGAGCACTGAGGATGGCTGTAAAGCTTTCACCATTGAAACTCCCCTGTGTAAGAGGGACAGGCCAATGGCAGCAGGACAAAGTCCTCCAGCCTTCTCTACCCGGGAGAGAAAGGCACAAAAAAGTTCTGTTGGGATGTATTAACAGAGAAGAGCATCCACAGCGCATCCTCTTGTGTGAAAAAGGCTGCCAGCTGAGGTGAAGAGCTTGCACGGATAGCTATTTTAAGTGCTTTATTACAGCGAGGGCTTTATGAGAACTATATCATACTTACACTGGCATGAAAAATATACTTTATGCCCCCCCCCAAATCTTTGAACAAATATTAATTTACTGTTCTCAGCTGCCCACGCTGCTGGCAGAAAAGGTTCTGGAGAAATTCTGCAGGGGATCTTGGACAAGCCAGGTGACAGCTGCTGGGAGACTGCCACAGGAAGCACGAGAAAGAATTGTTTGTGTTAACACAGCTACAGAGCTTTTCCTCTGCAGATCCCAAAGTACCTTAAAAAGTTACAGCCTTTCACAGAGAAGAGAAAACTTAGACCCAGAGATGCAAAGGGTCATCTAGCAGGCCATAAAATGAGACAGGTAGCACCCCTGATCCCAGTGTCTTCCCTTTCCTTTCTTCACACTGAGTAGGCACTGGAATCATCATCTGTGGGGTAGCTGCTGTGTTTAAGGAGATGAGAGTAAGTACAGACATGATAAAGTGAGCCATTTCTGTGGTACCTAAGCATTAAGGTAGTTGCAAAAGTGGTTAGGAGAATAAAGTGGTGCAGGTCAGCCATAACTTTCCTATAATGTTAGATGCTAAGAACTGCATCCCAGCAGTTCTTGTTATATATGACAATTGAATCCCTGGGTTTTAACATTAAAGAAAAAACCAATACCTGTTGAAATAGCACCAGCATGAGATGAAAGAGAAATATCTGCAATGAAAACAAGAAGAGACTTCAAAGCCCTTCATTGATTACCTCACACTAAAGTCACCATGTCCTGAGGCATCACTCCATATCTCCATCTATTTTGTATTTAGATACCACAACGACCACAGTGTCTTCGTGTAATTAACTGACACTGAAATTGCTTATGTTGCAGCCATCCCGTGAAGGTCTTAGAGGCTGGCACACATCCCAGCACATTACTCACTCTAACATAAGATGTCAACGTCTTAGTGCAAGGACTCCTCTCTCTGTCACTGTTTCAGAGCATTCACCATGCACATTGCCTGCATGGACAACGGATGATGCTTGGCCTTGCCTGGATGGGCCAATGGATCCGTGATGACCTGCTAGACCAGGGGGCTTAATTTGGTCTGGTTTATTGGCAGGAGGTGAGAGTCCCACACACTTCATATCACCTCTATGAAATTGCCAGATCCTTCAAGAGCCCCTTTAAAGGTTAATCCATGATGATCAAATAGTAACTCCCATTCAAATATCCTAAAAAAGGGGAGAGGGATTAGAAAGGACTGTGTGAAATCCCCATGATTAGCAAAATACCACTGTGTGATGTCTGAAATTTTCATTAATTCACAGCGTAATTGCATCACTGTTGGACTTACACAAAAGGAAAGCAACCGGCAGACAGCTCAGGCTATTGCTACATTTTTAGCAGAGTGCACATACGGTCTGTAGGACATTTGTTTACTCCTTCAGGGCCCTGCAGAGTTAAGAAAATAGTTTTGGAATATCAGAAATAGATTCCCACTTTCTGTCAAACATCAGGAGAAATATGCCTGTGTGATAAGGCAATATTTGACACACAATTGTAATGTCAGCATCCAAGGGAGCAATGTCAACCTTGGTATGAGTCTCATGGCTCAATACAACAAGTATTACTATCCAAGGAGAGTCTCAGAAATTGACAGGTTTAAGTGCAGTGTCATTTTCTTACCACTTCCAGGAGCCTCTTAATGATATAGCTGTGTCTGCAGTGTGAATTTCTCGGGAAATTCAGGTGGTAGCGAAGCGTGGAGGCTAGCAGAAAGTAGCACAAGCCTGGGAGGAAAGAAAGGAAATCGTGCATCATTTTCTTGTGTAAAGTCTAGCAAAAACCAATCTGCTTTAACATTCAGACCCCAGGTTATTCTGTGGAGTTCTGGGTGCCGTATCAATGCATACCTTGTCATGGCTTCACTAGCTGTAGCTGGGAAATAGATGGGAGTCACTGTGTTGTTGAAACCCACATAGATATACCAATTTTAAGCAGAGCCTCAGGCTTTATAAAGACCATTCCCAGCCCTGGGGCATGTACATCCTCTTGTGACTGCACAGAACCATGACCAGCACATCACTGAATCCCTACCATAAGTTAATCTCATGTAAAAAGAAGAACAGGGACTTTAAGCTTCCCCTCAGAACTAATAACGTGGTAGTAAACAGAGTAAGATACAGATGATGCAAAGTGCAGGACTGCAACATCAATCGGGTGACACTGAATGACATGGATCGAGAAAATAGTATCTTACGCTGTATTGACATAGGGTGATTGCTGGCTTGTTGAAGTCAATGAGAATGTTCTTGATATTAAAGGGTGGGGCAGTGCAGAATTTGTTCTCTATTTTTGCATATCCTAGGTGCCCATGCACTCACCAAATTTATAGCCTTGATCTAAGGACAAAGCTGAAAGAGCCTCATAAGCCCAAACTGTACTGCATGGCAGACAAAATTCACTGTATTTGTAAATCGGACTGCCCGACTGCTGCCTTGTCACGTTTAGTACAAAAGTTTTTGCAATGTGTAAGGGTAGAGCACGCCAAAGCCTCATGCTAAAAAGCTGATATGGTGTTTGTTCACTGGAATTTAGCAGACACAAAGATCAGGTCTCATAAATGAGAGAACCCATCAAAGAGAGCTTCTAAGGTAAACACATCCTCTTAAAAGGGTCTTATCTCTGCACCAGTAGATCAAAGAGCACTCTTGCACAGCTGTATAGTGTGCAGGCGCTACTACTAGTCCTCTACAAAACAGACTGGATTGCTTATTGACTTGCAGGACTGTGAGACATGCATCACACATGAAACTCATGATGAAGAGTTTGGGGATTTTTAATAAATGGATATCTAATGTTAGACTATCATTTAGGAACCTGAACTAATACCCTGACTTTCAAAACACAAAAAGCTCCACAACACCCAAGGAGTCCAAAGTGAAGGGATTTTTCAAAGATACAAATTAATTTTATCAGCCACCAAAAGGGGATGATACAAAAGAGTGTTAGAACGTGTTTCCAGGAACTTCATGTGCCATGGAATACTCACTAGCCACCAACACTTGTGATTTTATAAAAATGCTTTCCATTTGAAATTTTTTTTCTATGCCTCCATTGCCTAGTGAAAGACACATACACACACACAAAAGACCAGACAGAAGGAAATGGCAGTACTTCTTATACCTGAAGTGCTGCCAAATATACACTATCAAGCTTGGAGACGGCAGTCTTAGATCACTTCTAAAAACAGTAATTTCCAACAAAGGCTTGATTTTGAAGGAATAATGTCACATCTAAGAGATTATGAAAGCAATAGTTCCTTTGGCGGAAGCAGAAACTACCCACTTGCTAGCCTATCTCAGCAACTTGATGTAGGATTTGTTATAAAAATCCTACTCTGCTGACAGAGAAAAGGTAGCCACTGTAAAAGGATGAATAGTTAGTTACCTTTTACTTTCAGGGTCACTGGGTACGTGATCTGCTCTGACTGTCCTTTCATTCTCCCTGGAGCGATGGCTGGAATGTTCTGCTGCGAATAAAAAGCGTAAAAGGCGTCATAGGGATCAGGCGAATCTGAGGCCACAAATGACACTACATAACCAGGAATGGCTGATAACTGCACCAGTCAACTTCTCATGAAGTCAAGGTGATGGTATCAGAATGAATATTTTATCCCCTTCTGCTTTTCGTTTGATCCCTGGGCAGTCTCCAGCAAACTGGGTCAGGGATTCCTTCCCTCTGTCTTCTGGGATTCAATAGGCTCTTCCACTACCCCAGACTCTGAGCACCCACAGTCTCTAACGGGTGTACCTTCTTAACTCACCTGGGAATTAGGACAACGCTGCTGTCCCCTCTTACAAACAGGGCACAGAGGAACAGCCAGACTGTTGCACAAATTCTTAATTGTGTTTAATTGTGTTTTGGCATTTGACTATGAGCTCCTCCTCAGCATCACTTCCTCTTGTCTCTAAGGTTTCAGCTCTGAGTTAGGCATTTAGGTACTTCTTTGGCTTCTGGCATAAATGACTTCTTCAGTGCCACATGCAGACAACGTGGGAAGCCTGGGTCTGACACTGTCATTCTTGGGCTAATTTAAAAGGAGATCCTGTCATGAAAAATCTCCCCTTTGAGATTATGTGCCTCACAAAATACGAGTAGTATAACCAGAAAGCAGGATTTTCTTGCAAGATCGTGTACTACTTTAAAAAAGATTCATATGTTCTAAGAAGAGGGGAGGAGAGAGGTTAAAAAGTACAATAAATAAGACTGACTAAAAAGAAGCATGCAGTGTGGTATTCAAAAAAAGCTCAGCATCAGCTTAACACTGCTTTCAAATTTGTCAAAGGCAGAGAGGAACTGATATAATTTTAGCCATTATTCCCCATTAAGGCTAAGCATTCATGGAAAAAGAGGTATGTTTTTACACTAAATTAGTTATCCAGCTTGAATCAGGCACATTGTGCATATACTTTACCCAGCCTTTACTTATATGACCCCATGTCTGTCTTCTGTGGAGCCTCTGCTTCACTCAGTCCACAAGGCAGAGATGCAGAAGAACTTACTCTGACTGATCAGACTGGATGAGTCCTGTTAGTTCCAAGTCAAGAGCACAGAATGAATTGAAGTGCCTTTTTCAAGCAGAAGAGCTCTGCAAGAAAGAATGGCGGGAACAATGCTCAGGAGAAAATTAGGCCTGAAGACTGGGCAGGAATATTATTAAGTAAATAAGAAAAGGAAACAGAGAGGTTTGGGGGAGAGAAGGGAAGGAATTTATACATTAACTTGCCCCATCATTGTGGGGTTTGTCCATTTGTAGGCACTTGGACCACTGCCCTCCTCCCCCCAAAGTCAACTGTAAAACCCCCCTTTGATGCACTGACACAGAGTCTGGCCCTGCATAGCAATTTATGCCTTGAAATGTACAAGTTAATTAATCCTTCCAGTCTTGATGCGGCAAGAGATTTCTATGTGGCCCAAAGACTCTCTCTACTGATAGGGAAACTGAAAAAGAGAGAACCGACTTTCTCCAAGTCACAAAGTACATCCTTGGCAGAACTGGGAGGGGTTCAGAAAACTGCAGGGTGCAGAAATCCCAGTTCTGAACTCATCCCACGCATAAACAGATCATAATTTTTAACGTCTGCTGCCAGTCAGGCTGACGGAAGGGTTCTGGGATCTGCTGACTTTGTGTTACCATAGCTTCTCAAGTGCAGACAGTGCAAGAAACTCCTCTATGTGAAACTCCTCTATGTTTGCTAATCAGATCGCAGCTATCTCTGTTTATACAGCCTGCCAGATGCATCCAAAATAGACATTTACTAATTATTCTCTTGTCTAAAATGAGATGCAATGACACTCAGCTGTGCAGGTATAATTTTATTTGGAACTTGGAACTAAACTCAGCCCAGTTGCATGTCAACATAGGTAGTGTCTGCCATGAAGGGTCCTCCTAGAACTGAAAGGATGGGAGCAGTCAGCCTCATCCCAGTCTGAATTCGTTCAGCAGTGAGATACAGGACCTTAATGAGAAACACAGTCTGCACTGGAAAGGACAACTGGGACATGTTGTCAGCTAGGACATCAGTAACACCACTGAAAAGCAATCATTTGGCAACACGTGAGCCTGGAGGTGCCAGAAGAGCTATCATCTGCCACTGTATTTAGAATAGGAAGTAACTGTGGTAGGGTTTGTTTGTATTTTTTAATAGCAGCCAGTATAGACAGTTAAAACCATAGAGCACAGCAGACACCATCACCACCCCCAACACCTTCCTCTCTTCCCAGATATCACTGGGTACAATTTAGATGGTGCCATTAAATATTTGCTTGCACACAGCAAGCCCTACACAACAGCCCATATAAAAACACGGACACTCTGAGAAAGTGAATCCATTCACTATCCTTTATTAATCCACTTGACTGAACACCAGCCACGTGCTTGTCGATCTCATCCCTCTGCTGTGTGGGCACGCATACAAAGAAACTGCAATATGTTCTTAGGCTATTCTTAAGTAGCCCACCCTAGACATAGAAACACAGAGGACATTAACAGCACAGGTAATAGGAGAAATAATCCCATTTCCCGCAACTTTCCGAAGTTTTCAGTGATTTATGAGTTTTTGCAGCAGATGGAGCCATTGCAGTACACACCATGAACTGCGAACTAGGCTAATTCAGCATGTTCAAAAGAAAAAAAGTTTACGCCTGCTATGAGGATATTTTCAAAAGAATCCTTGGCTGTATCCAGGCAAACGTGTGGCATCCAGGCAACTACATGCTCTTTTAGCAATTGGATTGGCTTGCCCTGAATGTCCTAGGACTGATTTTTAGATCTATAGGATGATTAGTAATTATACATTAGTATTACAATCTAAGCTGATGGTTTTAACATGCATCCGAAAGATGGCAGGTCCCCAAATCATGCCCACCCAGTAATTCTGGTACATAAAGACCAGCCTTTGCCATGATAATCAGCCAGTTCCCCTTACTGGTGCCAAAATCCATCTTTTTAAAGGTCAAATGTCACTACCATGGAAATGGTATATAGCTGCAATTGCTGAATTGTTATGTTGCGGGATACCCCTGGCTGATGGTGTGAGGCTTTCAGAATGTTTACACACACACATATTGAGGAAAGTAATACAAATAAGAATACAACAATTCAAGTTTCCAGAAATACATTCATTTATGAGTATGACTCTTTAAAGGTTCTAGGAAAATAACTACGATCATAAACTTAGGCATAAAACAGTGAGCAATTCACGGTACAATTAGAATTTGAGATAAATGGATTAATAATCTCCTGCTCAAGCATCTAATTAAGAAGAAGCTGCATTCATCAAAGGCTTCTGTTGACATTATACATTACTGAAGGGGAATTGGGATTTAATATCTCCTTGGTATGCAAACTCATTACCATTTTCCTTGATGGAGGCTACACACATATACAAGAGGCAGAGATTATTACACTTAATATAGAAAGACAGAATGCCTTCAAGAACTGACCCCTTACGTTCTGCATGCTGCATAAGACCTGCTCATAAGCTACACAAGAATTACTTAGCAAGTCTGCCCCGTATACTTTTAAATGCTTTGTAATTTTGAGCGTTAAAGATAGTACAGCAGCTCTTCTACAGTGACAAGCACATCAGTTCTGGGACATGTTGCCATTGCCAGCCACTGCTGGGCTGATGATAAATCAGAGTAACACTTCTAGCCCAAAACAAATCTCTCACCTGGAGTTATGGCTTTCACTCTACAGACCATCACAGAAGGGAATGTTACACTGAAAGCAAGTTAGGAGGCTGCAACACCAAGCCTATGCTTTCAGCACCATGAACCTACAAAAGACACCAATAGTATGTTATTACAATATCCAGGGATATCTTGGCCTTAGGAGTAACGTGCTGTAAATCAAGGGCAATTTGGTGAAATTGAGAGCTCACAGAAGGGCTGGACAGAGACCAAAGTCAGGGATGCAAGGAATTTCTGCCATGCATTTCCACTAAAGGCTGGAGGTCTAGCTTCTAATATATCATTCAGTCCCAGGCTCCAAATCAAAGTGTTCTCATTGCACTAACTCCTATGGTAGTTTTGGATTGAAACAGCTATTAAAATTGAGGCCACAAAACCCTTCCCTTTGGGGAATAAATCTAAATTTAGACCCTAATCTTCAAATGAACATATGAAGCTGATCTACCTCACTGCATTACTAATGTTCTTTACAAATATATGATGTCTTAAAGGCATTTTGCTTCTCTCTGTGTATATGTGGCACAGAGTTGGATTAAAAGGATGGATTCTGCTAGAAATACCCATCATTATATAGAGCAAGCACAATTAATAAGGAAGCAGTTCACCTACCTTTTTAAAATACCTTTCTATAAAAACTGCAGTAAGTGCAAGCAAAAGAGAAGCTGAAAAGAAGGAAATAGTAAAACATCAAGAAATAACTGTGTTATATACTGGTGTGAAGATGTTATTGGTATGTATGCTCAGAGCCTGGGCTGGGCCGAACTGGCTGGCAGTAATGGCAAACTAAAACTTCTTTGGGGACCATCAATCAGGCCGCTGCAAGTCAGGAGTTGCATTTATGGAGCTGAAGCTTCTGCGCCCATGGGCTCAGAAGAGGTTACCTAGAACTGACACAGTGAAATGATGAGACTGCAAATAAGACAAAGCATGTTCCCAGCCATCTGCTAAGCCATCCTCCTGGGGAGGTCAGACCTCTTTCCTAAGGAACCTTCTGGGGCTGAGGTAGCTTGCAATGGCATCAGATGAAAAAGCTGGGCAGAGACTCTATATGAATCTACAGATTTAAACTGCTCCTGTGGTGTTGTCTGTGCAGTCCAGGAGTGGCTCTTCAAACCTTTTTGCACCAGCCTGCTGAATTAGGGAAGGAAATCAATAACATCTCTCTGACATCTCAGGAGGCTGGGTTTCCATGAGACATTAACTCTGAAACCTAAATGCTAATTTAAATTCAAAGTTTTGAAGGGTGTCATTCCTAATCAGCTTTGCAAGAAATAGCTAACTGTTTTGGTGTGGACAGTCAGAGCGAACTGTGATGATGCCATTAGCTCCTCAACTAATTATTTGGGATGAAACTGAATGCAAGGGAAAATTTAAAAGTAGAGAAGCATTCTGCAATAAAAATGTAACCTCATGCAGGGAAACTAGATGAGCGATGTTTATTAGGAGCAGGAGCCAAGTGTCTATTTTCTAGTGTTTGTGACGGGCTGACCTCAGCCAGCAGCCAAACACCCACCCAGCCTCTTGCTCGCTCCCCTCTCCTGCAGGATGGGGAGGAAACAGAAGGAAGGTGAAAAGACTCATGGATCAAGTTTAATAGGGAAAGCAAAAGCAAAAAGCAGAATTCATTCACTACTTCCTATCGGCAGGCAGATGCCCAGTCACTGCCTGGGAAGCAGGGTCTCAGCATGTGTAACTATTGCTTGCGAAGACAAACACTGTGACCATGAACGTACTCCCTTCCACCCCCTTTCCCTGAGCTTTTATTGCTGAGCTCAATATCATATGGTATGGAATATCCCTTTGGTCGCCTGTTCCAGCCATGTCCCTTCCCCATCTCTTGCGCACCCCCAGCCTCCTCCTCCATTGGAGGAGGGAGCAGAAAAAGCCTTGCCATTGTGCAAGCACTACTCGGCAATAGCCAAAACACTGGTGCATTATCAACACTGTTTCAAACACAAATGCAAAACAGAGCACCATATAGGCTGCTATGAAGAAAGTTAACTCCATCCCAGCCAGACCCAGTACAATGCTCTGTAATAAAATTATTCCTAAAGTTTAAAGCCAAAGTAGGCTTGAATGCAAAGGATGTTATAAAGAATCTGCTGCAATTTTAAGCAATTGCATTAGACCTTTACATTCATAGTTTGACTTATGCATTTCACATCATTAACATTTCAGATATGCTAACCATGTCTGTTTCCACCCTTTGGGGAAAAGAGGCAACAAACTGCTGTGTGCACCAAGAAGTTCCCAGGTGCACCCCAGTTCACCAGCCATTCTGACATAGGCGCAAACTATCTCTGCTGAGACACACCAGCAGGTCTCAGCTGGTTGAGATTTTCATCTCCTTTACTTGGTTCTGTTTAGAACAAAATTTTCTACCATGTGAACAAAGCTCATCCGTACAGGAAAAGAATGAGCCATAGCTACAGAGCTAGTGAAGTCCCTCTTTGGTAGCTCATGTCCCATTGATAATTACCTCCTAACAGAGTTGGGCATCTAAGAACTGTTGCAGACCTGAGTGTTGGTCTGTGGAATGAGCTCGTTAGGAACCACAAACCCCATCATGTAAAGTAAAACCAACTATCATCCAGTCTGACATCTCTACTAGAAAGCCATAGAATTGTGGGCATTTAGAAATGAGGCAGAGT
Organism: Astur gentilis; assembly: GCF_929443795.1. Classification (NCBI taxonomy): domain Eukaryota; kingdom Metazoa; phylum Chordata; class Aves; order Accipitriformes; family Accipitridae; genus Astur; species Astur gentilis. Next base: position 10,070,505 of record NC_064886.1, read on the forward strand.
AACAACTCTGTACTGCATACAAGTCTCAGAAAGGACATAAGGGAAAGGCTAAAATCTATAAGACACATTACTTAGTGCACTCTGGAGACCACTGGTCAAAAGAGAAGAAAAGCAAAGCATTTGCACTGAATCACCAAAGAAGGTTTCAATGTCTTTAAGGACTGCTAATTGTAATATTGAAAGACGCCATCAACAAAAAAAATCACCATTGGTGAACGGATATAACTGCACTTTCTGTAGTGGATTTACATCTACTTGCCATGGAGATATTTGGCCCTGAAATTCTGTGAGAAGGATACAGATTTTTGAACTCCATATTTTGAAAGTAAGGACTAAAACCATCACTCAGTGAGATTACTCTGGGTTTGCTGAACCTTCCCTGCTGAATGTGTTCTTCTGTTATTTTACTAGCTCTGCTTGTAAATACAGGATTATAAGAAAATGAGAAAAATTAAAAGATAGGCAGTCTCTCCTAGAAGAGGTTAAAACCCTGCCAAAAATCCACATCTGGGTTTGTGTGATAAAGCCTGCCACTGAGTACAAGCCACAAAGTCCAGAGAAAATATATCTGCTTTTAAAATATCTCATGGGGTTTTGTCATTTTTGAATATAACATTCCTGGATATTTAGCTGATGACACCTGCACACTGCTGACTTACCGGCAATGAGATATATTGCTGGCCTCTTACAGGGGTGTTTCATGAAAACCAAGATAAACTTTATAGGATCAAAGAGTAGTCCATGCCTGAAAGAGAAAAGCTGTCAGGTTTGAGGATACGCTGTGACAAGATGTTCTCAGAACTACAGAGCCACTCAACTGTCAGACCATGCAAGCTGCCTGTCTTGTCTCTTCTTCATGTTTCCCCCCCTCCCCGCACTGTGAATCACTGGACTTCTTCCAGACGGGATGTTCAAAATAAACTGCATCATCCCCTTAATCCTTTGACTCCAAGGGTTAATACCTCAAACTCTCCCCACGCTTCACAAGCTCCCACCACCTGGGATCACTTGCCTGGTCTGGCAAGTGATAGTGGGTAGAGGGGGGGGGGCGGTCCTGCAGGACTCCACAGGCATCTTTTCAGCAGCTCAGAAAATGCTGCTATCAGACCACCTCTTAGATGGTTTCCTCTCATTCCCAGCAGTTACCTTTCTCTCTCCCAAAAATGCCAGGAATGCAAGCAAGAAACTCTGGTTTTGCTCTGCTCCTCATGGACCTCCTAGTTGTCTAATACTAATGATCTTTCCCACTGGGGCATAGAATTTTTGGTGTGCTAATTCTGACTATAATCACATGATATTAGCCAACTCCCCAGCATGCGTTCCGTGTAACCTGACATTTCTATAGCATTTTCTACATTGAAGGATGAAAAAAAAACCTTTTCACAAGCTACGAATGAGATTCTCTACTTTTTGACATGATCCAGTCTGCTCCAGCAAGGTGCTGTTAGATTTCACTTCCCATATGTGATCAGAGAAGAAACAGTTTGGATCTTTTCCTATTATAACATGCCTCAAAAACATGGGACAGCCTGACCAGATAACCACAGTCCAGAAAGGTAAAGCAGCAGCCAAGAGGCAATCAGGTTTAAGGTATTCAGAGATTCTGCTCACCAAAGACAGCAAGCCATGGGGCAAAAGGAGCATTCACACTCTGACAAAGCAAAGGGAGATTCTGTTTCTAAGAACCCCGGAATATCAGCAGCATTCTGCTCATCTAATGCTGATGAATGAAGGGCTGAAGTAATGCTGGTAACACTGAAACCATGGTTCAAAGAGCACAGGCAATTGAAAATATGAAATGCAGATGACTGCCATCCTCTGCCGCTAGTGATCCTGGATCACTGGTATAGACAACATGGCAGATAAAGGCAGAGGGTGGGTGGCGAAGCCAGATACAAGGAATCTGAATGAAGGCAGTGAAGAAATTGGTAGCATTCGTGTTTTAGTAACTTACTGATTACACAGAAGTGAGTTGATATGAACATACTCTCCCTGCAATTCAGAATTAAAGCTCTTATTCTAGATCTTGAGAAATAAGTAGTGTTGCCTTTTTTTTTCAGTAAGTCACTCACTCAAACTCTCCAGACTAATGTGAATAAGTGAGAACCTAGAATGAAGAAAAATATTATCAGGATGTAAAGATAAAAATATTAAAAATATCTGTAGTCAGATATTAAAATTGCTTATTTGAGTCTGAAAGACAAAGAATAATATTTTCTTCTTTTTATAGGGGTAAAATTTGCAAATTTTACCTTGCTTTTACTGGAAATGTCCTGGATAGCCCAGAAAAATAGCCTAACATCATTTAGAAAGTGAAGCTCATATAGCACCCCGCCCCCTTATCTTGCTTTCAAACAGGTCATCAGTTTCTAGTTTTTATGTAATTTCTTACAAAAAAAAAAAAAAAAAGCTTTCTTCTGTGCACAAAGATTGATTCATTAGATGTTTTTTTGTCTCTGGGCATTGAGCAGCCTTTTGCTGAACCGAGTTGGAGTGCATGCAACTTAATTGGAAGAGCATAATTTCCAACATCTCCCTAGGATATGTACTGTGAATGGTGAGACATAAGAAAAAGGAAATTGCTGATGTTTAATGTTTTATGCTGTGGAAAGGATTAATTGTTTTGCTCAGCAGCTTGAGTACCGTACAGGTAGGAAAGGGTCTCCCTCTCAAGAATGAACACAGTACTTTTCTTTCAACCATGTCATGGGAGTAGATGTGAATGAAATAAAAATACATGTGAGTTTTCTGCTCACATCATCACAGTTACACTGAGATGCCAAAAATTTGAGAAATCTCACCCCTTTTGAATTTACTGCAGATATAAAATTCTGCACAGTAATCAGCAACTTCCTTAATTTATTGCTGAAGGCAGTTATCACAATTACCATTTTCCCATACTTCTAAACAAAAACAATAGTAAATTGCCATCTAGGGAACTCCAAGTGCAAGAAGCACCAACAGTTTTGGCAGTATTCCCATCTAAATCATAAAAAGTTTTAGCAACATGGCATCACTCCTTAAAACAAGAAACCTTCATCAAATGCCTGCTGCTGACTTAACTGTGACTTTTCACTTACCAGCAAAACTACACAATGGTCAAAAATGCCTTGGAAATTGCTGAATCCACTCCCACATAATAACAGAGATTCACACAGTAAATGACAGGAAAAATATTTAAGAGTTCTAGAAATGCTTCTTTCACTTTGGTTGTCAAAAATGCTATTTGCAATACCAGCTATAGCATCTGGTTTATCTTTTCACTTCAAGCTAGCCAGAGGCCCTGCTGAGATTGCTGCCTTCTTGCTAAGAGACCCTTGGCTAGAAGCTGGAAGCCAGAACACCCTTTCCATAGGATGCTTGGTTACCCTAAATCCCTTCACTTCTTCTATGGCTGTTCTCCTGTCTGCAAAACGTGACACAATCCTTCTCCTTTCCTCCATGTGGAAAGGAATGATACTTTGAGATGTAAATAAGAATATGGTGTATCATTAATACTGTTGCTGAATCTCTCACATTGGCAGATAAACTGAACAGGCAAGCAATTATGTCCTTGGGTTAACTACTGACTTGTGCTGCTACCCCTTTTCATTCAAAAAATAAAGTTGTACTGGACTGCAGGATCTGTCTCTTGGAGAACAGTTTTTATTCATAGCACTTAACTCTCTTATGATAATCCTACTGAAGCCAATTGGTTTACTTGAGTTATACGTCTGTATTTACACAACAAAGGGGTTGCAAAAGCTTGTATCAAAGATACAGTATGGCATTACTTACAAATAAGAACTCCCACTGCTGCAGGCAAATTAACTGATTAGGAAATGCAAATTTGGTGAGTGAAAGTTCCAGGAGGGAAAGGAATGATCTGAGTAGCATCAGAAAACCCTGGGGATGTGGGTGAAGGATATGTGCTACGTGTTGTCTTCTATCAGCTGGACGCCACAAAACAGAAAGCTCCGCTCTCAAAAGTATACACACCACATGCCTGAGTTTTACTCATGCACTCGGGATTCTCTGGCCAGGATTAGACAGTGAGATTCTGGCTCCACTCAAGTCAGTTGTCTCATCTAGGGATCTTAAGACAGCCAAAAACCCTGCCAGGGTTTCCAATTACTTGATACAAACACAAATAAGAAAAGCAGGTCATACTATAACCCTATATGGTAATTGAGATTCTGCATGAGAGGGGACAAAGGCTCAATATCAACCTTAGTTTGTGCTGTGGTTTAGTCCAATATGTAGAGACTGATGATTGCTCTCTCACTTTGACCTTAAAAAGTAAGGTAAGGTGAGGTCACAGGGAGTGGTACTTCCTGCCCCCATCAACATCCTGCAGCTTTTTCAGTTGTCTCACTTCATGTATTTAACATTATTTAAATTACCCATAATGGCAGCATCAGCTGACTGTCGTAACATCACATACACATGCTGTCATGACACATCTCGCAACTATGCAATACACACAGACATCAGCCTCCTCTGATCAAATGGAAGTCCCTAGAAGAAGCAGGTAACATAATTTTGCTTCCCTCAATTTATCTAAGAGATTAAATTGGCTGAATTTTGTGGTATTCAAGATTTAAGAAGTACATAGATGGGATGTAACAGCTGTCGCTTGATTTCTAAGTTTTCATTCTTTTCCATACTTTGCAATCCTCTCAATTTATCTACTGTACCTGGAAGTAATTTGGGTTTTACCCATCACAGCTCAAACTTACTTCTGTAATATTTTGCTCTGTCATTACTCAGCTTTTGGCATATGCCTTCGCCTCCTGCCTCTTTTGCTCTGCTACCGCCTTCTCTCAACATCTCTTTCCCTTTCTTCTCCTTACATGCTTTTGATCCCTTTTTTACTCTGATTATTGAGGGATTCTGTCGTTATGTCTCAGTAAAGCTACAGGATCTGATTCCCTTCTCAGACTACTTATGCATAATGAGTCCAGCATCCTAAACCATATTATATTTTCATTAAGATGATTTCCAAGACCTTCCTGAAAGAAAAGGAATGTCTTGTGTCATAACTGAACCTGTTTGTACTTGGAGGATTTGTAAACTGGAGACTCATTATGCCTATATTTATACTAAGATTCATACATGAGTGCTCAAGAATAAGAACCTGCCTAGTACCTTTCTCAGGATGAGAAGGCAAACATACTCCAAAAAGGGGCGACATAATTTTGGTTACCAAACCCATCATTCATTAAAATTCTCACAGAAGAACAATTCTTCAGCTGATTTTACAGTGAGTGTAAACATCTTTCCCCTTTGTGTTCTTTCAACTTTGCCCAGTACCTTAGGCCTTCTGCATCTCTGTGCCTCATTTCAGTATCACCCGCTATAGGCCGAGGCATCTTGGGGCACATGGAAACAGGGCTTTTCTTTCTTATTTTTCCAGATGTCTACTTCTGCACCCTAGAAAAATAACATATTCCATTTGCATAGTTCTCTCCTCTCACTCACAGTGCAAGCTTTCATATTTAGCATAGAGCTTTGTTTCCTAAACCTGATTAAGCAGGGAATATTTTTACTAATCCAATTCAGCAAATTATAATTTTATCAGAACTGCCCTTTAGAAAGGGCTTTTGGAAGTTGCTCTGTAATTCATTTGGAACATGTGCATAGATAGAAGGATTTCTTTTCCAAACAGAAAGACTTCATCTCTCATTAAAAAACACAAAACCAACACAGGACAATAATTAACATTGCTAACTCTAATATAATGTCTGGTTTCTGCACCATAGATAAAAATTCAGCATCTTACAAGAAATGGCCTTTTACATTAAATCTCGTTTCAGGAGCATGCATTTCTCTTATGGCTGTTGTCATGATTTAACGTACTGACATTCTAAAATCAGCGGTGTGCGGGCGTCACATTGACAAACACATGTGCATACATTTCTTCTGTTCCTGGATCTCTATTTCTGATACTTGTCTAACAAATTAATGGCATTTAGATTTTTGCAAATCCAGCATGCCACGGTTCACAAAAAGCTTGCATTTCTTTGTTGGCTGCGTTTTTATAGCATATATTGCCATGGCAGCTAAGGGACGTGTAAGTGATGGAAGTACATCATTCTAAGGTCTCAAGTCTCCACTGCCTGTGCTTTATTTTTCTTAGTCTGAAATAAAATAGTGCAAGATTTAATACACTGGTGCAAATTTGATTATTTTTGCATGGGTTTGACTTTGAAAAAGGTATTAAAGTACCAGCATGCTAATTAATGAAGACAAAACAATATCAAATCACAATGGATCCAGCTTGAGCAAACAGCAGCCATGAAGAATGCTGAGGCTGTAAGAATTAAAAGGTAATTGAAGAGGCATTGGCTTACGCCTTAGTCATGGACTGAAAACGTCATTAAACAAATCATCAACCCCCCTATAAATAACTCTGTCGTTATTCTTCAGCGACATTGTCAAGTCTCTTGAGTTTCAACCCTGCTCAATTGTTTGTTTTTTGTTCCTTAGCAGAACAAAGATTGAAATGTTTACTAGATCATTTAAATGTTATTTTATAGACCACTGTATATAGAAAGAATAATGTTTTCAGCACATACAGTTTCGGGAATAGCAAGAAAACTTTAATGTGATGAAAAATGAACTAATTTTGAAACAATTGAGCAAAAAAAAAAAGAAGAGCTGGCACAACGTCCGGTTCTAACATGAAGTAAAATTCAGATAAAAATGGGGTTAACCACCATTCTTATACACAATCAAACCCAGAATTTAGCACGGGCTATGCGATTCTGCCATCAAAATATGACTTCATTACTTATTTTATAGCACTGAAACAAATTACTGAGGGATGTAGCCTCACTTTGAAATCCACGGTATACATCGCTCATTAATACCAACCTCTGCCTACTCAGCACAACCCCATCTGTCGGTCTCATCTTCTACTCTGCAAGGCGACCCAAGTCCTTAATTGCCAAAAAGAAAACACAGGGATAACTAACCACGCGAGCAGCACTTGCTTGGCTTTTCAGACAGCTAAACGGAAGGTTCTGATGAAGGTACTGAAGCTGCACGCAGGGCAATCCCTCTGCCTGCCGAACAGCTGTCCCGAGGGGCCAGCGAGGGGCCAGCGGGTCGCTACTGCTGCTCTGCCCGCGGGTCCTGCCGGAGGACAGGGCTTTTGTCAGCCAGCAGCGCTGGCCACGGCCTGCAAACTCAGCCCGGTGCGTGTACGTGGACGGGACACGCCTTCGAGACGCCTCTTTCACAGCCGTCTGCCTGCAACACCAGGCTGGCAGGCCGGGCGGGGGAGGGGTGGCGGCTGCAAGGAGCTGCCCGGAGGCCAGGCTGAAAGCAAAGCCGGAGCCGCTGCCACGGCCGTCCCGTGCTAGAAAGGCTGCTGGCGGCGGACAACCGCCGGCGTGCGGAATGGAGGCCACGCCGGCACGGGCAGGCCAAGGCCGGGCCAGGCCCGGCGCCCGGCAGCTCGCAGCCCCTGCCGAGGCCCGGCCTCCCCTTGGCTCGGCAGCGCGCCTGCCCGGGCCCTAGGGCCGCCAAGCGGCGGGGCCAGCACGGGTGCGGGGGACGGACCCCCGCCGCGGTGCCGGCACGGCCGCGAGGGAGAGCCCCGCCGAGCCCCGGGCCTGCCCCCTTCCCGCCGCCGGGCGCGGGGCGGAGCGGGGCTGCGCCGGCAGGGGCGGGCCGTGGCAACGCGCAAGCGCGACGCCGCGCCGTCGGGCGGCGGGAGGGCTCGCCCGGCTGCGCGGGAGCCCCGAGGCGCCCCGCTCGCCCGGCCATGTCCGAGGCGTATTTCCCTGTGGGCCCCGGGCTGGGCCCGGAGGAGAATTTCTTGTCGCTGGACGACATCCTGATGTCTCAGGAGAAGCTGCCGGGCCGCGCCGAGACCAGCCTGCCGCGCCTGGCTTTCGCGCTGGGCCCGGGGGCCGGCACCGGCGACTCCATCCCTGAGGTAACCGGCGGGTGGTGGGGGAAGAACTACGGCTCCCGGCAGCCACCGCGTGGGGCGGGGCGGGGCGTACAGCGGAGGCGCGGGGGACGCTGGGAGCTGTAGGCGACCCTCACCCACCCCCCGGTGGTGGGTGGGTGGGTGGCTGGCTGGCGTTTTCTAGCTGCTTTTTAAAAAGTTACTTTTATTCTATGCATTTTGCCTGCTTTGTTTTGTTGTGGTGGGTTTTTTTTCCTGGTGTTTAATAATCTGATAATTATTGCATTATACAACATCAATAAAAAAGATCCGCTTTCAGAGTCTTGCAGTAATAGTCAATGCATCTAAAGTGTGCCTGTTTTATATTACAATTACAGCGGACTGTTCTGAAAACACAATCGACACTGGATCTGCATGAATAAAGTTTGCTATCTGTCTTTGGGGTTGCTTTACGTCTGTTTTCATGATGTAGACAGCTTTGGGTGTTTCTCATTCATGCAGGGATCAAAGCTGGAAATACCTCTGTGGCTTGCTAAAGGTCTACATGACAGCAAAAGAAGAATCATTTCTGTGGAACTGCCAAAGATTTACAAGGAAGCCTGGAGGACAGTGTTCAGTGCTGATGCCAACGTGGTTGATCTGCATAAGATGGGGCCATACTACTATGGATTTGGCTCCCAGCTCTTGAATTTTGACAATCCAGAGAATCCTGAGATAGCTCAGAGTCTCCTGCAGGCAAGTATCTGAACTAAGTCTTGAAATTTCGTTTTAAGTTTTTCCATCTTCCTCTGGTTCCCAGCTGCTCAACAGTCTTCAGGAAAGATATCCTGTTGTCATCCAAATGACCTCTGGATATGGATGTCTGGATCAAGTTGTAGGATGACCCTTTGGGCAACTGCACAGTCTAGTGGTGGAAGCCTCAAGTATGCATCCGGGAGTGTAATTTTAGCTTGGCGTTTCCACACTGTAAATACAGTATTTCATAAAATCCTGTAAAAGGACTAGAGGAGACATAAGATTATTTAATTGTGCCCATGCTTCAAGGCAGAATTAACTCACTCTCTATTATTTCTATTTTTCTACTCTGTTTTTAAAGCTCTGTAATGATGAGACTTCACACTGCTCTGGGCAATCTGTTTCAGTGCTGCACCATCCTAATCTTAGAAGGTTTCCTCTGATGTCTAAATTAAAGCTCCTTTGCAGCAATACAAGCTCCGTTCTGTTAGTCTCATACAGAATAAACACTGAGGACAGATTATTCTCTTCCTTCCTGCAGCAGTCCCAATTCATTTGGTAACTCTTTGTGGGTCCTCCTTTCTAACCTCTGATTGTCCTTATTGTGCACTCCTGGTATCTTTCCAGTTGATCTGCATCCACTGTGACTTGCAGTGCCCTGAACAGCATACAGCCTCCTGCTTAGGACTTGCACTGATGAAAACAAAAAGCTTATTCTGTGAATTTTGTAGGCTCATCGTGGTGCAGCATCTTGTTTTTCACGATAGAGTGACATTGATATGTGTTTGGTTTACAGTCCACAGTAAGATGGTACAGATTCCATACACAGACAATCGTTCCTCTTCCTGCCTTTGCATGGTTCCCTGTTTCTGCCTTAATGTAAAACCTTACATTAGTCCCAGGTGAATTACGTCCTATTGTTTTCACACCATCTTTCTAATTTGTTAGGATCATTATGAATCAAGAGTTCTGCTCCCCAACATGCTTGCAGTCATCCCTTCTCCTTCTCCTGCATGTTGTTTGTTAATTTAATAAGCATAACTTCTGTTCCTTTAGTAACTTTATTAATATATTAAACAGTACTTGGTTCCAGATAGACCCCTGTTGAACTCTACTCAATATGTTCTTCCCCCCTGACAGGAGCTATGGGTAATTGTCTTTACCAACCACCTATGGGTGGTTTAGCTAAATCTTGCAAGAATGTCCCATGACAGATACCTGTCTGCTGCTTTTCCTCCCTTTGTAAGGCCTAGCATCCTGCCATAATAGGAAACTAGGCTGGTCTCTCAAAGTTTGTTCTTGGCAAGTCCATGTTGGCTATTATTCTTCTCTCTATTTTCTTGCAGAAGTTTATGTATAGTTTATTTGTTCCAGTATGTTTCCAGGAATTGATAATGATGGATTTATAATTCCCTGGCTCTTCCTTCCTCCCTCTCCATCTCCCCTATATCTTTTAAAAGATAGATACCATCTATGCCAGTTTCCGGACTTCTGTGCTCTTTGAGCTTTTAAAAATAACCACTAACAGCTCTGAGATTTCTTCAGCCAGCTCTCTAAGTAGTCTGGGATGATTGCTATTGGCTTTTTTTCTTCTTTTTTTTTTTTCTTTCTCTATTCTTTAAATGAAGGCTGATGCAAAGAGGCTTTAAAGCACTGCTGCTTTCTTGGAGTTGTCCACTGAAAGCTTGCTTTCTGCATTGAGGAGGTGACCACACCTTTCCTTGTCTTTTCGCTTTCTGCTAATGGACATCTTGGGGGAAAAAGCCACATTAGCACAAATTACTTGTTGACAGAAAAATCAAAGCACACAAGGTATGCTTTCTCTTTATTAAAAGCAAACAAGAGGGGGGCAGTGCTGACTTAAAAAATAAACAAAACAACAGTGAAAACTCCTTTTCCAAATATTCAGGAACTATAAATGTGAAGTATAACTATTTGGTGGCAAAGCCAAAATGAGAGTTATTAATTTATAATATATTTATTCTATAAATAAATCTCTAAAATACTACAGTTCTGATGATTCTAAAATCAGTTTCTAAAATAACAAAGCACAGTTTTCAAAGAGTTTTGACCCTTTTTTTTTTTTTTATTGCCAAAAGCAAAGATAAGGGGGGGAATAAAAATCCTTAAATATGTCCTGTTGCTTAGCTTTTAAAAATGTTATTTATTAGTCGTAGATTTGGAAAAAGACTTCCTCTGTAGAAAAAGGCCTTTTTCCTGGCTAAGTGTTTTTTCAGCATACTGAATGCTTTACAGTGGAGTTTGGCTTAACTTCCAGGCCATTCACAGGTTGCAGCTTCTGTGTTCCTGCAGTAGCTGCTGTGGCATGAAATTCATTCCAACTGCTCTAAAGCAATGATTGCTTGTGAAGTGAGATGGAATAGATCATTAATTATGTTATATACCACGTGGTCTGCTCAAGCCTGTCATTAGCAAGCAGCCAAAATCTAATTCTGTGCTTGCTTCCCATCTAGTGTATCAGGGACTTGTTCTCCCAGCTCAGGCAGGAAATGGTTTGTCTTTGTATCCACGGTCAATAGGTGCTATGCTGTTTGGAGACCCTTGACTAGTTGTGAACTAGAGCCTACACCTTTGGCTTTTCAGTCTTGAAAGCTCAGACCTGTAGCATTTGAGGTGAAGAAGCCTCTGTGTTACCTGTCAGTAATTATGCTTATCTTCTTTAGACATTTATTAGCCGTTTTCGTCGTATCATGGACTCCTCTCAGAATGCCTACAACGAGGACACATCAGCACTGGTGGCTCGGCTGGATGAATTGGAGCGAGCCTTATTTCGAGCTGGCCAGAAAGGGCTGAATGACTTCCAGTGCTGGGAAAAGGGACAGGCTTCTCAAATCACAGCTTCCAGTCTGGTCCAGAATTATGGGAAAAGAAAGTTCACAGATATGGATGGTTAAAAGCCTGAAGAACATGCAGCTACAGTGGGGGACACTGAGAGATTTACAGTCTGTCTGTCACAGAAGAGAAAGATGAATCAGCTTTGCGGAAGGACAGGCTCCCTGTCCATTAATGGGAATTCTTCTCTAGAACGTCTTCGGATTAGACTAGTGCAAATTTTAAAGGCAGACGGCAAGGGTATAAAAAATAGATTGCATCGCATCACTGGATAGCTTTACAGCTTACTCATACCACTCCTGAGGATTTGCAGTTAAAAGTGTTTGCTAGGTTTCTGAAAGGGTATGAGAGGATTTTTTAAAGGGGTAATTAATATTTATTATTCTTTATCTTCCAAATTGATATTTACAATACTGGATCTGTTTGGAAAAAAGTGTAATTCTATGTATTTCATCTTGTCCTTCCCATTCCAGCCTCCTGGAAACAAGTGTTTCCATGTTCCCTGTTTTTTGGAGAGCCTCAATGATGTGCAAAAAAATGTGATACAAACTGCATTGAATTTTTCCCATTTCTAATACACTGAGGTGGAACAGGTACTCTTTGTGAGGCAGGAATGTTTTTCTTTGCTGACTTTTGTACACAGTGTTAGTGCCCCAGGGAAAAATACCTCCTCTAACCCATGTAGCAAGCGAAGTGGCTGGACAGGTCTCATGTGCCGCCTCATCCTCTCTCTCCCTTTCCGCCCTTGTGGTCTTGATGCTGCACAGGTTGGAGAATGTTCTTCTTTGATGCGAGTGGCTTTGGCAATGGATGCATCTCTAGGATAGGTGTTAAGCTCCTCCGCTTGTTTTACAGAGGAGGCAACAGAAGGCAACAAAGAGTCCGGACCTTATCAGAAGCAGCAACTTTAATGGAAACTCTCCCCCATTATCAACCTCTGAGCCATCTGTTTTCCCATGAGAAATTCTTCAGGTTACTAAATTTGGTTAGTAGAAGAGACAGAGCAAATGAACTGAGTTTCCTTTCTTCTGATCCATCTAAATGATTCTAGCAAAATGATCCTAGTAAATGTCATTCTTGCCAGTAGAAGTGACTGGAGTTGGAATTTGCTAAACAGCACAGTGGTTATCATCCCATGTGGATGCCCTTAAACTTAGATTATCTGAAGTCCCATTGGATTGGAGACAGAAAACAGATGGTTATCTCTGTAGGGCATAGTTCCCGTGATCATCAGGATGGTTGTCCTTTGGAAGCAGGTATTAAATATCTTATGGGTGCTTCTGAGCATCTGTAGCAGGTGGACCTTGCAGAGTACCTAAGTGGAGGAGCCAGATTGTAATGATACTGAGCGCTTCCTCTTCTGTGGGAATCACTGGGAGGTGGCAGCAAGATCCAGACCTTGGAGGAGTCGTTACTGGGCTTGCAGATGCACCTGGATATTGTATACTTCAAACTGGAAACCTCAAGTACAAAAGGTGCATGGCCATCCCTTGGCCAGAGGGCTGAAAGCTCTGCCTCTGGAGGTGGTGAGAGGGGACAGTGTGCTGGCTTCACAAGCACCTTGGCGTCTCCACCTCAGCTGCATTGGGCCAGCTGTCCGGCCACAGGAGACTAATTAGAAGCTGTGCCTGACAAAGTATTTCAAGTATGTGCAAGATCAAATGCTGCTGAACTTAATGACTTAATGGCACATAATAGCCTATGCATTTTCATGAGGTTTTTGTCTATTGTCCATTTCTGGATTTTTATGTTGAATAAATATTTTGTAAGGGGATGCTTGCAATGTAAAATGTCTGTTGTTAATGGCTGCACAGCAAAAAAATTCGTCATAGATTGGAAAGTGCAGGTCTCTACAAAACTGTGGCCATGATAGATAATGCAGTCCTGCTTATATCATTCTTCTTCTTTTACAGGTAATGCAGTCAGGAGCTACAGTCGTGCAGTCATGCAAGTGTAGAAGTAGTTCCTGTCTGACTTGCCCCACATGCGTAATAGCTGTTTGCCCAAGTTGTGGGAGAGACACTGCCAACCAATCAATAAGCTATTGATTTTATAAATTGCATTTTTATAAAACACGAGATGGATCGAGGTGATTCCGTGTTACCTCAACTTTGTTGTAGAGTGGTGGGTAGTGGGTGGAAATTGGCCATCTCTGTATTCGTACACTGCTGCCCCAGGCGCTGTAGCATAGACTTCATGTAGCATGTCAAAGCTGTTTTCAGTGCTTCAGCTGCAAGGGAAGCAAGTTTAAGTCCATCTGTGATGAGAACCATTTTTGAACTGGAAGGATTATTTTAATGAGATGGTGGCTCTGAGATCTCATTGGTTTATAACAAAAATCACTAGTTCATCAGTTTCAGGACTGGTTTTGGTGACTATCCAAACTCATTTTCCTACATTTGTGAGACGTTTTTCTTCTGTACTGCTGGGTGCAAAATCCAAGCAGACGGTTGCTCATTTGCCAACATTTTGTACAGCTATTTTCAGAGTGGGGAGAAAAAAAATCCCTGAAGTAGTCCTCAATGTCACTGGCTTTTTGTAAGTAGGCAGTGTCACTTTTAGTAACCCTGAGTGTTCAGGAATAAACACCAGTAAGACCATTAAAAAATTTCATCCTGTAATGTTAAATTAATTACAGTATTTGGTTAGTAGATTTGATATTCTGTTGATTTTTTTTTTCCTTTTTTTTTTTTGTTTTTTTTTCCTTGCTGCATGGAATGCTTTTTTTCTGTGAAGAAATACAAAAAAAGAGAGCTCTGTACTCTTTATGAACACAGACTGTCCTTTATGATTGCACCACAGCAAGCTCTGAGTTATAGGAGTTTGAACTTGTGTATTTTCAGAATGGCACAATAAATCCTCCTTACAGAACTATACAGAAGAGGTCTGAAAAGGACTTTTAAGTGTCATTTCTCCCCATGTCCCTCAGCTTTTAAACTGGAGGACTACTGATGTTTATGAGAAAGCTGTCCATAGACATGTTTTACAATACTGCCACAATGGTTTTCATTGCAATCAAGTAAAAAATATGCTAAATTTGAGATGCTTATTAGTTATGCGTTCACATAAGAATATTTGTTTGGGTTTTAATGTCCTGTTTTTGAAAAGAGGTAGGGGCTTACCTGGCCCAGTCCTTCCCCTAAAGCGAGGAGTTGGACTTGATGATCCTTATGGGTCCCTTCCAACTTGAGATATTCTACGTTTAGCCCTGTCTAACCCATCTCAGGCTGATGTTTGTCCAGCCAGGCCTTTAGAAGCTGCCTCTGCAGCAGAACCCACTGCCTCCCTAGGTAGTCTGTTCCTGTGCCAGGCTGCAATGTATGATGAACAAAGCAGATCAGGCAGCTGTGGAGGGTTGACCCCTAGTTAAATACAAATAGCTCTGCAACCAGCACACACACACTTTCTCACCTACCTAAATTACCCTTTCACAAAACATTCATGTTTCTTCCTTGGTCTCCTTTGCTCTAAACAATGTCTTAGTTTGTCCTCTGGCTTTGATTTATTTTTGGTCAGCAGAATGAAGCAGTTGATTGCTTCTGCCAGCCTGGAAGCAATAGGTGGTGTCATTTGGACCAAGAGCAACCAGGAGGAGCAGCAGCAAGCAATGTTTTGAGCACTGACATACTGTAACACCAGATACTATTTTAATGAGAGAAACAGTGGCACCAGAGTTAGGAGCACAAGCCTTTCTGATCTTGATCAGTGATTTTCTACCCATTTTTGGTGACCAGCTATTACAAGACCTTAATTCAAAATTTTAGTTGAACCAGTTGACGTAATCAGTAGAGGCACAGTGTGAATGCTTTCTTCATGCAGAGCTGCTTCTGTCCCCAGATGTGCTTTTTATAAAACACGTTGTCTGGTAGCACAGCCTATGGCTCAGGAGTTCATGGTTTTATTAAAAAAAATAGCTATTCATCTAGCGCTGCCTCTGCCTGGCAGGAGGCAATTCAAAATTGTTCCTTGCCTCAGTATCCTTTTCTGGCAAACGAAGGTAACAATCCCTTATTAAGACTATATTTTGTCCTCTGGATTGTAGGCAGTGTCTTTGTCACAGCAAATATGCCAGCCAGATTTTCCTAGCTCTGCTGCATCTGCCAGAGCTCAGATGCTTACTTTGGTAAGTGCTTTTCAGAGCTGAAAGATTCCCCTTTTCAGAAATCACTCTGTCTTCCTTGATCAGTCCCATTAAACCTTTACTGCTAATCTTCTTCAAGACTACCAGATGCCTGGTAACTTACTAGAATAAGATAAGTGCTTTTCCTACTCTCTATCCTTCTCTCCTACCTGAACAGCCACTTGGCCCTGCAGAGAATGGCTGAGCATGCAGTGCTAAGCCCACATTTCTCCTCTGTTTTCCTGATCTTACCTGCTTAGAAGTGCTTTCGCTAGAGTTGATGGCAGCCTGAGCACTAAATGCTGAGCAGAATTATTGGTGGGACTTTGAGCAAAAACTGGTGGAAGGATCGCAGATTGCCCTGGTTTCATCATGTCACATGAGTAAGTAATGGGAGAAGGCCACGCAAACTTCCAACTTATGTCTGATGGTTTTGCTTTTCAAGACTGGTTTTGGGAGCTGCACTCTGGTAGGTGTAACATGCTTTTCTGTGTTTTGTGCTGACAAGGCAATGTGATTCAAGTCTGGGGCAGGCAGATGCTGCTTTTGAAAGAAGCTGTGCCAGTTTGGGCTTTCCCTTGAACATGTCTCCTGGGTGAAGACCATCTGAGTACTTGAGTTGTATCTTCTACTGCAGTGCTGCTGACTGAGAGCTTCTTCTTACATCCAGGCCCAAGGGGCTTTTGGGTGTGGGAACAGCCTGATGGCCTTTGTTGTGAAACTAAACCTGATGTGGTGTCAGCAGGACCCTGGGGATGAACCCATTAATGTCATGTGCGTGTTGCTGTAGAGAGGATGCCAACCTACTGCAGCTGGGCTGGAGCTGAACATACCGTGTTACTAGTGTATTGAGTTTTTATATAGTTTATAGTGTCCTCTGACCCTATGTGCACAATTCAATCTGATCTCTTCAGCACTAAGACACTTCTGCAATGAATCATGGTCAATGAAGCTGGAAGCTTCACATTGCACTCTGCTCAAACAATATTGTCATCTCAGCCTATGTTAGATACGTGGTCAGGTTGGAGCTTTATTACCGTGCTGGTATTATGCAGTTTTAGAGACACCATCTTGCTCTTTTTCTGCCAGAGTCTGCTGTAACCTCTTTGCTGCTGGCTGAAGTGCACGTTGGGTTTTCCCAGTAGTTCCTAGGGGAGTTTGAAACGATTCCCACAGGAAGGCCGTGGCCTGGAGGGCTTGTGCATGCACTGCTTGTCAGCAGCCAGGAGAGGGGGCACTGAGCTTAAGACATTGTTTTTGTGCGGGTCCTACCGTAACTGCTTTAAGTTGTAGGTAGCAAGAACCCAATTTGGCCTGTGAGATCAAACTAGGTGTCTAAGTGACTTTCTGTTGTATCTGCCAGGTGAAAACACAAGTCGAGTGAGATTCAAAGCAGAGTTTAGATTGCACTACCTTGTCCTAGATTTGAGCATACAAAAAGAGTGGATGTCAAGGTTGGCAGAGGCAATGAAAGAGAAGAATTAGCGATTGCTGCGTAAGGAGGGAAGTGGTGAAAAAGCTGCCAAGAAAGAGTAGCAGAGGAGGAGATGGACAGACACTTGGCTGTGCCACTTCAGTCGATGTGAGATGTGCTGAGCACGCAGCATGCCTGGTACTACTTGAGCGGGTGCGAGACTTGCCTCGTGCTGAAGCAGTTAGTGCCCCAAGGGGTCCTGTGGCACTGCAGTGGGCTGGGGAAGGGCCTGCTGCAGGAGTTAGCACCCTGGCTTCTGGTGCCTTCTCCTTCACAAAGTGCTACTTGCTTATTCCTCAGTTGGGAAGCCTGGGAAGTGGAGTTAAGATTGACTGTGTGTGTGTTTAAAGGCTGTGATTCACAGAGATCCGAAAGGCAAGAATGTCTGTTCTCTGTCTGCCAGCTTGAGCCCAGTGCTCAACATGTACCATCCAGAAATTCAAAGCCCTTCTGCCAGGGACAAATTTGCTGTCCTGTGGGCCCTGGCTGCAGTGGATGCTGCTGTGCCTGTTCCCGTTTTTACAGTATGTCCTCAGGAATTTGTTGGGACAACAAGAGACAGGGAGAAGAAGTAAAGTTGCATCTGCCCTCTTCTCCCCACCACTTGTTGGAGGGAGCTTTCCTAGCTGCCAAGGAGCAAGAAAAGCAGCCTCGGAGAAGTTGCCACCCATGGTAGCCCTGGAAGCATCTGGCCATGGGAGCAGTGTGCCTGGGAAGGCAGCCAGCTGCACGGAGCAAGGCAGGGGACGGCAGCCGCAGTGGTCCCCTTGGGTCTGCTTGGGCAGGAGACGGGAGGTGGGAAGAGACAATGGGAAGCAGAGCAGGCAGGGAGAGGGGGAGTATCCGGAGGGTCTCAGAAAGCAGGTCAGCATTCGGTGTGGTACTCTGTCATTTGAAGGGGTCCTGAAGTGCCTCCACTTACTACTGTAAACAGTATAACATCTCAGGATATAAACTGCAGGACCACTTCCAGGCTGCACATCATCACTTGGTTTGTCTGAGACCAAAGACTAGGGTGAAGAGAGCTGGAGATGTGTGGGGAGGTAAAGGAGACGAGGAGGCAGGAGCTGGGGAGAGACCTCAGGGAGTGAAAAAGAACCCAGAGCGGGCTTGAGACAAGGATTGAAGACAAGAGGGAATTGGAAGACAGTGAGGTTCTACCTCCCCCAGGCACTGTTTCCACTGAGTATGCTTAATGGGTTTTGCATCACAGAGGAAACTACTCCTGGGAGCCTCTTCCTCCCTGGGCACTGAGGGCTGGCCAGGCTTTTCTGCGCAGGTGCCAAGCTTGCTGGGAGTGCAGCAGAGCTGACCCCATGCCACTGCTCTTGGGGTGGCTGTGTGCGGGAGAGCAGAGTGGCACAAAGAGCAGTGCGCTGCCACCGGACCACTCCTTGGCTGCTGTGGAAAATTACAAGGGATGGCACAACCCCCAAAAGCCAAGGCATTTGTTCTGGTTTTCGAAACACTTCATTAATGTCATTGACAATACCAGCAGGTTACTGAGATTAGCACGCTTCTATTTTTGAAGAGTTATTTCTCATGGCAGGCTGCCAAGCAGTGCCAGTGGCCTTAGTATCCTTTCTATCTGGATTGGCAGGACACACTGTGGTCTTTTGCCTTTTGTTAGCCTTTGTGAAGCATATAGCTGCAGCTCTTCGCAATGCTCCTCCACACCTTGGGGGAAACGTACCTTCTTCAGGTTTTCAGCTAGCCCTGTGGCAAGGCAGAAATCCCTTGTGTTTTAGGACAGAACCCACTTTTCCTCTAGGTGCTGGGTTGCAGGCAAGGCACGGGCAGCACCCAGGCTGAGCAGGGTTTGGGGTGTGAGGAGCACGTTGGGACATAGATGACGTTTTCAGAGTGCAGCATGTACTGCCTCGGGTTGCTCTCTGGCTGTGCCTAGGCCTAAGTGCAGAGTTTCAGGCACAGCTTCTCAGGGGAACAGCACAGTTGTGGTGATGGAGCAGGTGAGGGATGTGGCTCCCTCGGTACACATTCCTGAACAGGCCTGCAGCTGCAGCACTGCATCCTGCTGTCAGGATGCGGCTTTGCTGGAGTCACAGAGCAAGCAGGTGGCATTCCCTGGGAGAAGGTGAGGTTCCTCTGCTCATCAATTTAGCCGCCTTGGAAACACAGACCATGGGGCCTGCTTCTCCCCAGCTCCAGCTGGAAGGTGTAGGAGCACAGCACCACCTCAGGACCAAATCTATATCATACTGGTATTGTCTCCTAAGTGTTTCCTCAATGCCTGGTGTTGTGATATCAGAGCTGTGTTTGAGTCATGGCACTCAAATGCATTGTGAACTGCTCTTGCCCCTGTTTCAGGCTTAGGTTCTTGTTGACAACTACACATTAAAAGCATTTGACTTTCAATTAGCCTACGAAATGGAGGGGGGACCCCAAGGGTGAAGATTGCTTTAAAGCTTAGAAGCTGTCTTCTGTTTATGCTGGGATCCTGTAAAATCAGACTAAAATAGCTTCACTGTAAGAAGTCCCAGTTTGCCTGCAGATGAGCTTGAGAAACTGCAACCTAAAGACACTCCCAGCCTTACGCCCCTCCAGATTTCTCTGTGCCTAGAAATGGGCAGTGGTAAGGAGATGCCTCCTGAGGGTCGTGATGGTGCTGTTCCATCTCTGTTGTCATGCTGCAATACAAAAAATGTGGCAAAAAGCAAATGGAGGTTGCAAAAGCCCAACCTGCGCTCTCAGCTTCTGTGGCTTATAAGGCCAGGCCTATCTCAAGCTGTCCTGTTGGTCCCTCAAGGGCTATGGGTTCTCCCTAGGTAAAGAGAAGCATGAGGATTATGACAAACCCTCACAAAGAGGAGGTTTTTGCTGTTTTTCCCTGACATCAGGCCAAGAAACTGCCAAATGCTTAGGATGCAGTGTGGCTTTTTTTCTCAGACATTAGAGCAAAAGGGGAGTAAGGAGATGACCACACCACAACTTAGTCCTGTGGCTAGGGGGGCTTGGCAGCGATGCACTTGGGAGGAAGCAGTAAAGCAGATACAGAAGTCAAGGCACCATCAAAACAATTCTCAAATGTGCCTGTTTCTCTTGCTGTGGGACCATCCTCTGCAGGGTGGGTGTATCTTGGCAGTCAGGCTCCCATCACAGCAATGATTTAAGATGAGTTTCTTGCCTTCACCTTGCTTACAAGTACAAGATTGGCAGTTTGTTTGGGTGCTTGATTGACACCTGGGGGAGTCCAAGCTGATGGATCCTGCAGCCCCTTTCGTAAGTGCTTTTTGTGCCCATGGGTGGGTGAACGGCCATTTTTACTGCTGGGGTGCAGTTCTGTGGCTGGTGTAAGGGAGTGGAGGGCTTGTGGGCTTGAGCAGAGATCCATGCACAGGCCCAGGTCATAATTAACAGAACAATTGTTGGAGTCACACCCTTTGCAAAGGCTTTCAGAGAAGAGTCCCCCCCCCTTGCTTGTGCTGATGGAGACCTTAGGAGCGCTGGTGGAATGGAGCCGAGTCGAGCCAAGCCAGGTGCAGCCTGTGTTTTCCTAGTCAGAGCTGTACTCTGTCGTACTGCCTCTGTGAATGTGGGCTGGTTCGGGTGAAACCAGCAGGGTTACTCCAAGTTTGTACCAAATCAGCAGGGTTTATTGCAGTCATGGTGGATTTACCAAGCCCTGCCTGGAGGCTGAGCTGTGATTTTTCCTTTCAGTTTGGGCTTTCAGGTGCACAAATGCAGCTCTAGCTGCCTGGCTGTGAGTCTGTCCCATGCTGACACAGGCAAAATGCGGTGAACAGATCATCGCTTCCCTGGATGGCCAGGTCTCGTTGCTGCCACGCTGCTCCCCTGATGAGCGCTCCTCTGGATTTACACCAGCATCCTCCAAGTGAGCCCTTCCCTGTGCAGCCCAGGGCATGCAGTTGCATTTAACCCCTGAGCATCTCTGCAAAGTGATCCCATCCTCACCCCTGGAGCCCCCCTGAGTCCCAGCTGCCCAAGCTGCGCCCAGCACCCTGGGGCTTCAGCTGAGTCAGCAGGGCAGGATGGCACAGGGAAAGGAAAATCACTTTGAATCAGGCCTTGGGAACAGCATCTGCTTCGTGGCAGAGACCGATTTAATCTCCTTAGCAATAGCCTCAATTGTAGAATCAGCAGGATGCTAATTAATTGAGAGGCACTCAACGACAGACATTGAGATCCCTGTGGCTTTAAGTGGAACCCTTTTGGGTTTGGCAGTTGTAGCTGGCTGCTCTTCTAAGGAGCGGCTCTGCCTTGGGGCTAAAGTCCTGCATGGGGTGTCTCAACACCAGTTACCCTGTGGCTGCCCATCCCTTTCTGCTGGCTCTCCCTGGGGTTGGGGTGTCCACATGCCACTGAGATGATGCCACATCTGTGCAGTGCTGGGGAAGCACCCCCAATCAGCCTCTTGCTCCTGGCTCTCAGCCGAGGGAGCCAGCAGACAGGAGTGGCTGCAACCCACCAGACCCCTCACCCTGCCTCTTCCCCAGCCCCTCTGGTCTGGAGCCAGCCCCTCACCTCCACCCTGAACGCTCACAAGCTGATTAAGCCCAGCATGTTAACTGGCTGCGACAGCTCATTTTGTTATCTTGCATTTAGTTATTGATGGGGTGCGTGTGACTGCATTCACAGCGAAGGTCAGTGCCAGGCTGGGCCAGATCCCCTTGTTTGGTCCACCCCAGGACATGGGATGCGGCTCCAGAAGCTCTGCCACAACCAGCTGTACACCAGCACTACAGTCACACAGTCAGCAGCAACAAAGTCAAGGATGATTTTGCCCCAGGGATATGCAACACCCCTGCTGCAGGGGGATGTGGAGGCTGGAAGAGAAGTGGGTTTGAATGGGTATTTGGCAGCCACTGGTGAAAACCACTCTTTCCAGGGCTGTTCAACCCAAGGATTGGATTTAAAGCCCCTGAGCTGGGAGGTTGCACAGGTGAGGACAGCACCTGGTATCCAGCCCTCCCCAAACCAGTTTGGTGACTTCATCTTAGTTTTGTCTTGTGCTTTTCCTATAAGGGACAAGGCTAAAAAGGGCAGGAGAGGACAAGCAGGCAGGGAAGTATGTGCTGCGTGGCTGGGTTGGTGCTCCCACACATGCACTCCAGCAGTGCTCCTGGTGCCACGTGGGGTCCAGGCTGCTCTTAATGGGAAGCTGCTGAAATTTGGTGCTTCCAGCTTGGGCAGGCATGGTGGGGGCTGGAGGGGCAGCAGGCTGGCCACCCAGAGGGACTGGACTTGCAGGCAAGCAGGCAGGCAGGCTGGCTGGCTGACTGGCAACTGGGGGACAGGAGGCATGTTCAACTCTCCATCATTACACAAGTGCCTGCACTTTCATCCTGGCTAAAAGTTGGGTGCCTTGAGAAAAGGACTCTAGAAATGTTGACTCCTCCTTCCCATCATTGGTGGGTCAGGGTGTCCTCGAGTTCCCCCATCTCCAGACGGGCACAGGGAGTTTGATGGAGGCTCTCGGGAGAGGAGCAGTTGCTGAGTGAAGAGGCAGTGAGGGATTGTGAGGACACATTGGTGGGTTTTGGTTAAAAGCTCCGAAATCCTGGCTGAGACAAACATACTGAATGTGCCTTTCCAAGGAGCTGAAGAGCTGAGAGAGGAAGGTTTATGGTCTTCCAGTGAGCCATGAGCTGTGGGAGGAAGGGCTGGAGGCCTGCCTCTGTGATGGAGAGGGTTGTGTTGCAAAGCGGTGATGCTAAGGGTTAACCTGCTGTCCTGGGACAGTCTGTGATGATGCCTTTGGCCAGCCATCTGCCTTTCTCCCAGCATCTGCCAGGTCCATGGCCCAAATGCAGTGCAACAAGAGAGTGCATTAGTGAGAAGTGGGATGAAATCGTTAGGATTGATGGATCCCCCCAGAGCTAGAGGTATTGATCAGCTGTGGGCCAAAGAGAAGGTCAGGGGCAGAGCTGGTGGGGTGCAGGCAAGGGGAGCTGGGTATTTGGCTGCTCCCATGAAGGATTTTGCGATGAGCAAGGAGGAAGGGCTGCAAGTGGCTGCTCAGGCTCCTCCAGATGCCTTTTCCTGCCCGGGCAAGGACTGCCTGTGCTGGAGCCCTTCCTATGTGTGCTGCCCTGCCCTACTGCATCCCCCTCCTGACCCAGGCACCCTGGCAGGGCAGCTGGAAAACCCCAGATGTGTTCCCTGTGCTCCAAGCTCCTCTCTTTTTATGACTGTGACCCTAGGGAGCTCCCAGCGCTCAGGACAGAGCTGGGTCCACTCCTGCCAGCCTCCCCCTTCCAAGCACAGGGAATTCACTCCTCCGCTGGTTTTGTCCAAGGGTTGCTGTCCCTCCTGTGTGACAGCCCCTCCTCGGCTCTGCCACCAACCCAGGAGCCTGGGCCAAGGCCCCAGCCTGGCTCTGTCTCGGATGTGCTGACGAGGTCCTGGGAGTTTGGGTAGCACAAATGGGGGTGCTTGGCTTGCCTGGATCAATCTCTGCCTGCACAAGCAAAGGAGCGCCAAAGCCACCCGGGACTGCTGCGGCCATCTGCAAGACTCCCTGAGAGCCCCCTCCCAGGGACATCTGTATCAGGCCAGGCTTAGGTTTGAGCTAGAGCAGCTTATTTTCATGGGTAGTCTGCTGACGCGTCCACTGCAGGCGATGGGCATCTGCCACCTTCCAGGGAGAGGTGGTGGGTGCCCATTCCACCAGGGCTCCATGTAGTTTGAGCACAGAGGAGACAACCCAGATACAGCCTTGTGCAGGGATCAGCAGCATCTTGCTATCTCAGCGGGAGGGTTGCTGGGCTCACCTGAGCTTGCTTCTTATCTTTTCAATGTTAGAAGCCAAATATAATCTGCTTTAATTAGTCTGCCCTGCCAGCCTGAGGGCCTCTGCACCCCTGGGAAAGTGGTCTGTGTTTCAAGACCCAGGTGCCCTCAGCTGTTGGCACATCCTGGTCTCACCACAAGGCGACCTTGGTATGTGCTTGTGAAGGTCCCTGGTACCCCAGCAGGAGAGGGACCCCCCTCCCCACCTCCTGGCCAAGCTGCACATAACCAGCCAGCGGAGAGGTGCAGCCCACGGGTGCCTGGCCTGTGTCCCCAAATGCAGTTGGTGGCGATTGGGGAACTATGGAAACTGAAAACAATTGAGTCTTCCCACTCCATCACCCTCCCCTTAAACCATCGCAGCAGCTCGCAGCCAGAGAAGCTAGCCCTTGGAAATGGCATTATCCTGCTCTCCAGGGGAAGGTAAGAGTGGGCAACTTTGCTCCATCGTGATGGGTGCTGCGTAATTGAAAATGCTGATTAATGCTGCCTTTGAGAATGTGCCAGTCTCTGGCCTCCGAGGAGAGAGACCCTGCTGTCTCTGCTCTGTCTCATGCCTATCAACTTGCTAACACATCTGCACACATACAGTCACTCTGAACAGCTCAGCTCTGCTCTGCTGACAGGTATTTATTTAAAGCCTGGCTTGGCTCCGAAAAGGGACTGTCACAGAAGTGGCACGGCGGGGCTGGGCGCTGCTGCTGCCTGCTCGTGTGGCCAGGAGGAGGCAGGGAGGGACGGAGGGGGCTGCTCAGGAGAGATGGGCAGGTGGTTGGCCTGTGGGCCCAAAGGCCTTGGCAGCCTAGCAAGTCACAGAGGGGCTGCAGGTGGGCTCTGCAGGTGAGGACCTGGGAAATAGCCAGACACCAGAAGAGGTGTTGCCCGGTGGTGGGAGAACTCTTCATATGCCAGGCCTGTTCCCGCAGCCGTCTGTCTCTCCTGGTGCCTCTCTACGTGTTTTGAGGCACCTCTTGCCCAAAGCAACTCGTTTGCTCGTGCTAAGACATCTTGATGCGACATTACGCATCCTTCATTTTGTACCTTTTCTTTGAGTGCCTTTCTCTATTTGTCCCTGGTGCAGCTCCAAGGGGTGTTGGGGGGACACACTGCAGTGGGGGTGGAGGCTGCACCTGCTTTGGTGCCTGCAAAACCCAAGGGAGATGAGTGAACCCTTCTGTGGTTTCCATGTATTTTGATCAAGGTTCTGGTGCTCCTGGAGGTGGTTTGAGAGTTTGAGATAGAGATTCTTGGATGCTCAGCTCCTCCCTGGCCATGGTGGGCTCCCTGGAGCAAAGAGCAGCAGCGAGATCCCCTCAGCACCCATGCCTTCAGCCTCCTCTCTGCCCCTCCTGGGACAAGTTGTTTCCAGGGCAGTCAAGGGGATGTTTGTATCCACACTCCCTGCCAGATGCATCTGATGCCCCCTGCTTTGGAAAGCCACACGCTATCCCCTCTGCATGGATGCAGGAGCTCGAGTGAACGCCAGCTCCCGAGGGACTCCTGCATCCTCCGCCTGGCTCTGGAGCAGCAATGGCAGGCGCTGGAGTGATGCCTAGTTGCATTGGCCCAGCTGGGCTGGTGCAGGAGGAGGAGGAGAGCTTGCCTCTCCACCTTCTGCTCACTTAGGAGTGGGGATCTCCCTCTGGCCCTCCAGGCTCACAAAGTGCAATGCCTAAGCTGAGATTAGAGTCGAGCAGCTTCATCGCAAGGAGAAGGGAGTTCAAGGCAGCACGGTGCCGCACACACGCTGCAGACATACTGAGCTCCAGGACCAGATACTCCCTTTGTGAATCAACTTTGCTCTGCCCTGCTTGGCCGATCAATGCAGCTGATGGACCCAGACTTTCAGTTCCAGGCATTGCTTGCCCGTGCAGAGGCAGCTTTGGAAACAGCTCACAGCAAAGTCCCCGGGGCTGCCTTGCTCCTGGCCCAAGAGTGCAGCTGAGCCATGGGAATTTTTCTTGGCATGTTGCTGGGCTTTTCTTTTTTTTTTCTGGCTTTTGGACAAAATCCTCCCATTTCCCTGAGGCAGAAGGGCTGTGAGCACAGGGAGGAGCAGGGGTCGGAGGAGCAGCCGTCCTGCAGAACTGGTGGGAGGCTTGAGCAGTGAAAGCAGGGGGGACTCTGGGTTTGAATGAAGAGAGAAACTTGAACGGGGCCCAGCCCTATTAGAGGGACGTAGGAGAACATCTCATTAGGGCAGAGCCTGCAGCCAGGATGGAAAATTACTGGTAGCCCTGCGTTGCAAGGGCAGGAGGCAGTGGGGGGGGGACGGGGACTGGCAGCTCGCCAGCCCCAGCACATGCTTTGTGCTGTGTTGGGGGAGCAGACAGGGCACAGCGCATCTCTGCCCTGTGCCAGGTCATGGAGGCACTGCTCCCTGTCTCGGGCTCACGGGCTGCGTTGCAGGGAGAGGATGCTGAGCTCCCTGCAGGATTGCATCTTCCCAGGCAGCTTCAGCAAGATGTGTGGTGTTAGGCTGGAGAGCGGCCTGCAGCCCAAGCCATAAGGTCATGCATGGGCAGTGCCACATCGCAGCCTCCCCTTGTTCTGCATGAAGTCCAGCGGTTCTGGGAGGACTGACCCAGCCCAGGGCCAATCTGGAGGCTCTGGGCAGGGTCTGAGGAGTGTCTTTTGGGGTGTCCAAGGTCCAATTGCCCTGCTGTCATTCTGGCCCTGATTATTTTGGAGCCAGCAAGCTGTGGGCCTTTCACTGCCCTGCGAATGCAAGGCTGGGGCAGATCGTGTCTGCCCTAGGGTGGGCAGGCGATGGGATGCAGGATGGGGCCCATCGCCAACAGCCGTTGCTCCAGCACTGCTGCCTCAAGCCCAGGCCAGCCTGATAGCCCCCTTGCTATGGCCATGGCATGCAAGCTGGCCATGCACAAGTACATCCCCATGGCCACCGAGGTCAGCCTCTTGCTGCTTTGTGTGCACTGCTGGTTTCTGAGAGATGGCTTCTGGGCATTTGGAAATAGGCCCTTGGGATATGTCTCACTAACTGCTAATTTCCTTGTTTCTCCCCCTTTTGAACAGCTTGGCCAAAACAGCCCATCAAAGGTCCAGGGCTGAGCAAGGCAGGGCCAGCAGCCACATGCTCCAAACAATGTCTTTATTTAAGGACAGCAAAAAAAACATCACACTTGCGCACAACCAAGGCTAAATTTAGCTCTGACTCCTCTGTGCATCATCGCTGGACTGCATGCGCCTCGGGGTGGTACCTAATCTCTGTGAAACCCTTCAATACAGGCACATTGACCATGCCGATCCCCTGCCCAGCCAACATGGGCATCCAGCACATCTGCCCTGGGCTGCTTCTCTTCCTGCCCCCAAATTAGCCCCATGTGCAGTGCAGGATGCACCCTGGAGCTGTCAGCCATGCGTCAAACCCTGCCCTGCCTTGGAGCTTGGATTCAGACCTCTGCTTCCCTTGCTGGTCATCTCTACGATCGTTCTCCGCCAGTGGCAGCTGCGTGCTCTGTCCATCACTAGGTGTTCTCCACCGGATAGGTCCTCGCAGCACTGCCAGCACTGAGTGCCACTGTGGGAAGGGTGGCCAAGATGTGCGGAGGTACCTGCAGCAGGGTTGGGGGTCCCAGCTCACCTCTGCCAGGTTGAGGTGGCACTGTGGTCCTTAGAACAGGAGCTTTGGGGAGGGACAGGGCCATGCTGAAAGGTTTTTGTTAGTTTTATGGCCTTTACCCTCTTTTTCATGAAATCTCTCCAGGTTTCTTCCAAAAATGGGGGAAATGAAAGGTCCCAGGGTCTCATGTCCTGCCACCTCCCCTCTGCCAGCAGCAGCATTGCTAGGTTCAGCACTTCTGGCGTCTCTGCCTCTCCACTTGCAGGTGTGACTGCTGAGGCAGCAGCAATGCCGGGGATCCTGGCTAGAAGGGCAACCCATTGCTCTCAAGCTGGTCTTGTTCAAGAGAGGTGACTCTTCGAGAGAGAGGGGGACCTGCTGGGAGCACAGCTTTTGCTGGAGTTTTGCTGGAGCCCCAGCAGCACCCCTATCTCAGCTCCCTTTTCCCCATCCACCTGCCCCACTCTCCACCACATCACACTGAAAACTGAGCTGCTGTAAGGATAAGGCTTGTAAGCCTGGCAGCCCCTGCCTGGACTCGGCTGCTCTGTGCCTCAGTTTCCCTACCAACAAATCCCACAAGACGACCTCCTATATGGAGATACGGGAAACCTTCACGTGGATGTTTCCAGCTTGCAGTGGTGCTCGGTACAGGTAGACAGTGTAAAACCTTCCCCACCCCTGCACATAACCCTGGCCTTCAGGGACGATCTGCAGCCCCTGTCACTACATGGGGTCAGCCGGATCTGTCCCAGGGCCTGGGACTGCAGGTCCCTGGCTGTCCGTTGTGCTCTGGCTACAGAGCTGTGACTCAGAGTGGCTCCGGCTGGGGGACAGAAAGGAGCTGCCACTTTTGCATCAGTGATGACAGCCCCTCCCATGCTCCCCATGCCACTGCTGGCATTGGCAGTGCCGTGGAAAATTACCCTGTGCTGCCGGTGGAGTAGTAAACCGATGCATGGGGGAAGGAAGGGGCTACAAAATGACGCTGGCTGGGATGTGTCCTTGAGAAACACACCAGACAGCTGGGGTGGAGGGGTCCAGCTCCCAGCCAGGGGGCTTAAAATAGCGTCTCCTGCTGCCTGCTGCCTGACTCGGCCCCCTCCACTCACCATGGGGAAGGATGGAGGCTGGCTGGCGACGAGGGGGTGAATGGCTCTGGGATGGCACACTCTGCTCCAGCCCGCAGTGGCAGGGCAGAGGCTCAGGTCTGGCGAGTGGCACCGTGCTTCTGGCAGCCTTTCCTATGCTACTTATGACCCGACTCACCCCACAGCACCCAACTTCTTCCTCCCACTTCTGGCTCCTGTCCCGCTGGGGTGGACACCCAGCACACCGTGGCACAGATGAGGTGGCTCCCAGGCTGCTCAGGCTTTGCAGGAGCCCAGCCAGGATTCGCTGTGCTGCTGGGGAGGCTGATGGCCGGCTGCCAGCACAGCTGGGGACCCCAGCCCTGAGCAGCACGGAAGGACGGCTCACTGCAGGGTGTATTCAGAGCTCGGTTTGGCCCCTCAGAACCACTTGCTTTGGTGGACCAAGGTTCGGGGTGTTGGCCTGATGGCCAGCCTGAGCCTGTGTCCATCACCACCCAACTGCTCTGGTTTGTGTGGCAGCACAAAGAAGGTGGGAATCTGGCCCCAGCCCCAGGAGACCATAGCAAAGCCCAGTTGGGAGAAACTGAGGGGTTTGGCTGTGGCAGCAATTGGTGGATACCCCTCTCTGGGTGGGCCCTGGGCACCGGGGAACATCCCCTGTGCTTGACATATCTCCAACACGATCTTCCCCCTTTGGTGCAAGAGATGGGACATCGCTCAGACAGCTGCCCAACTTCAATGTCACCACCGACATCTCCGGGCAAAGGGCTCCTTGGGTCCTTGGGAAGCGCTGGTGCCACAGCAGCACCTGAAAATGAGCATCAGTGGGGGTGTGACTAAATGCCATGAGACGACACAAGTCTGCAAGCAGCATCCCCAAACCCCCAGCAAGGTCCTGGGGAGTCCCTGTCCAGGGCTGTGACTTCCCTGATGCCATCTCTGGAACCAGACCTTTGTTTGATTGGCTTAGTGTCGCATGGCTGAGCTAAAAGCACAGGGAGAGCCATGTGGAAAATGCCACGTTGACCTGCGTTAAAAGTGCAATTAAAAATAATGTGGAAAAATCCTTGCTGTAAAACTCGCTCGCTTTCCTTTAATCACGCAATTCAGAATGCGGATAGCTCTGGGTGCAGGTGATTTCTGAACTCCCAGATGGGGTGACACCCCAGTCCTTTCAGCTTAGAGCACGCAGAGCTTGTGCTCTTCCCAAGACTAATTAATTGTGCAATTATTTCAGCCACATGATCTTGCTCCTTTGGCAAAGTAGCCATCAAAAAGCTGTTATTTGATAAAGTTGGACTTCATGTGGAGAAGATAAATCCCCAGTGTGAAAAATCATTTATTCCTGTAGGAACACCTGGCAACTGGAGGAGGAGGAGGTTTAGATTTGCCCAGTGTCAGGAAGATCTGAATCCCACCCTGTGTCATCCCCGAGGAAACCCCTTGCCTGCTAGACCCACAGAAGAGGGTGAAAGGCAGCCCTGAAGACAGAGAAGATCTGCCCCATTGAAGTGCTGCATGTTGGGCTGGCTCCTAGTTGAGGGATTAAAGGGTCCCTGTGCTCCTTGACATCCCGAGTGTTTTCTCCCTTTGAGGTGAGAAGGTGAACATAGCCTGGATGAAGAGCTCGTGGTGACTCAGAGGGAGAGGCTGAAATCAGCTGAAAACTGGTTGCCATCCAAAAAGCCTGGGACAAGCTGTTAAAACAGATGTACCAGGGATGGAGATGAATGTCTGTATCAGCAGACGTTCCTCCAGCCCCTCAGCAGGCGTTTATATGATGAGCTGCCTGTGGCCGCTCTCAAGGCACCCCATGGTCCAGCAGTGAAAGGTGCTGTGAAGCACAGGGGTACGTTGGCCACCACGGCTGGCCGATGGGCGATGAGGCTGAGCCTGGTTCAACCCAGGTGCTGAGAGCAGCCTGTGGGCACCTGCTGCCATCCTGGGAATTTAGGGTTGGGGGCAAACTTGGATCTCTGGATGAGGGTGGTGCTAACAAGACCCTGGTTCAACCCTCTCGAGATGCCAGCACTCCTCCCAAGGCCCATGGCTGGGGGTTACAGGAACCACCAAGTAATCCCTTTCTAGGCCAGTCTAGGTCTGTTGCCAGCTGGTCCCCAGGACCTCTAGGGCAGAGGTTGTCTCCGAGATCGCAGAACCCAAACCCTGACCTTCTTGCAGCATCTTGCATGGACTCCTCTTGGTGTAGGAGAACCTGAGCCTCATGTCCTGCAAGAAACCTTTGCTTTCCCAAGCTGACAAGTAAATAGCACTGAAACACAGGATGAAGCAGCATCAGGCCCTGACTCATGCATGCCACCTTTGCAATGGAGATATGAAATATTTTGTCTGGACTCTCCTGGCAGAAATGCCCAGCAGGGAAGAGGAGCAAGTGATAGCATGGACACCAGACCAGAGCCCTGCCCTGGAGAGCAGCCTGAGTCCTCCCAGGTGAGGATCATGTGGGGCTGGGATCCATGGGGAAGCAAGCCCATGGGGGGAGGTGATGGGGTCCTCAGCAGTTTCCCCATGGGGGTGTTTTGGTAAGGCCCAGTTTTGAATAGTATGTCCTGTGCCATAGCCTCAGGCAACTTGGGAGTGGAGACTTACATCCCTAACTGTGGAAAAAAATTAATTAAAGCGATACCAAAGAAGTACAGGGGAAGGAACAATGGCAGGATGGGCTTGTCCAGCTTGGCAAGGGGGAATCAGCCCTTGCTCTAGGGGCAGGCTGGGGCCTTCTGTCCTCACTGGACCAGCTGTCCCAATTCAGGACACAGCCTTGCTTCATACCCTGCCAGCTTGGGAGCCCCTGGCTCCTTTAGAAACCTGGGAGCACCATTACAAGAGCGGTGGGCAAACCTCCACAGACTGGCTGCCCTGCAGAGCTGGTGGCCTGTGACATTGCGGGATCACAGCCAGGGCAGAGGGAGGCACCACCAGCATCCCCACCTCATGCAGAAGATGAGGGTCCTGCATCTTCCCCAGTGTGGGACTGGCCCCCTCCAACCACCCCCATGGCAGTGTTCACAGCCCCTGGTTTTGCCTGGCCCAAACAGCCACCCTACAACCTCCTCCTCTACCCCAAACAGCTGCCACCCTACAGCCCCAGCATCAATATGTGTGGGGGGGTCATCACTATCCCAGCCACAGCCTCCACTCCTGGCTGATCCTTCAGACACCATGGCTATCACCATCCTCACTCCCTGGCACCCCCAGACCATTATGGCCCTGCTGTGGGGACACTCGTTGCACAGGTCCCACTTATCCTAGGACCACCTGGGTCCCTTGACCATGACCATCCTATGCCCAGGGGAACCTGCCCCCCTGTGCTCCAGAGGACCCCCAGGTCCCTTGTCATCCTTATTCTTGTTCTTGGATGCTCCCAGGCCCTTTGGCCTTCATGGCCCCACTCCCTAGACCCCTTGGCCATAATAGCTCTGTTCCAGGTATCCCTGTTGCACAGGTCCCCTCTTGTCCTGGGATCGTTCCTGGGCACCTTTATCATCACCATCCCCTGCTCTTGGGGACTCCCTGACGCCTTGGGCATGGCCCCATACTCGGGGTTCCCCAAGGCTCCCAGCGTCCCCTGCTCCTGGGACCCCATGACCACAGGGACCCCCTGGACCCATTAGCCATCATGGTCCAGCTCTGGGACCTCCATGGTTCCCTCCAGGGTGATGTGTGCCGCCCCCACGCGCAGCACTCCCTCTCCCGTGTAATCCCCCCGGCAGCGCTCCATCTCCCCTGTAACCCCCCCCCCCCCCCCGGCAGCGCTCCATCTCCCCTGTAACCCCCCAGGCAGTGCTCCATCTCCCCTGGAACACCCCCGGCAGCACTCCATCTCCCGTGTAAGCCCCCAGCAGCCCTCCATCTCCCCTCTAATCCCCTCCTCCCCCAGCCCCGGCCCGGGCCCATTGTCCTCCTGGAGCCCCCCCGGCGCCGGCCCCGGCCCCGTTCCCGGCCCCGTCCCCTCCCCTCGGGCCCCGGCGAGGGGAGGAACCGGCCCGGCGGGGGCCGTGCCCAGCCTCGCCCCTGCGCCGCCCTGAGCGCCTCGCACCGGCACCGGCACCGGCTCCGCTCGCTCCCCGCGCCGGGGCCCGCGGCCGCCGCCGCCCCCTCCCTCCGCTCCGCTCCGCCCCGCCCGCCGGCGGCGCCGGGACCCGCCGCCCCGGCATGAAGGTGCTCCGGCACAAGATCGAGCTGCTGACAGGTACGGCCGGGCCCGGCCGCCCCCGCTCCCCCTCCCCGGGCGTGCTGGGGACGGGGGGGGGGGAGGGCGAGGCTGGGAGGAGAGGGGCGCTGGCGTGATGGGGTTGGGGTCGGGGCGGGGGGGGGAAGAGCCCTCAGCCCCTGCCTAGGAGATGGGGCTGCCCCCCCCCTGCCCCGCCGTTGCCTCTTCTCCTCCAGGGATGGGCTGCTGGGGGGAACGATGCTTTTTGGGGTGCGGGAGGTGATGCCTGAGGAGGTGCCAGGGCTGCAGCGGAGGAAGCCCAGCCTGATGGTGCTGGGGGGGGAGGGGGGGGGGGGGAGGCAGCCTCCTGGCACGGGGGTCCGTCAAGCAGACAGCCAGGGTCGCGGCGGGGGGGTGTGTGCCTGTGGGACTGCTGGAGCATCCCTTCAGCGCCTGCTCCTCCGCCAGCCTCCCCTGGGATTCTCCCCGCTGCCTGGGTGCACCGAGGATGGGACTGGGGCTGGGGAGGAGGTTGCTCTTAGCAACAGCCACTGGGAGACAGCCTGCACCCCAGCAGAGCCCCCCCGCTGCCGCCACCGCCCCCCGAACCCGGGATGCTCAACCCCTGCGTCAGTGGCACTGGTGGGTCTTGCGCTGTGGCCTGTGCGCTCCTGCGCTCCCCGGTTGGACCACACTGCTAGGCTGGTTTGTGGAGGCTACTGGGGTGCAGAGCTGTGCACCCCCATGGGGGCAGAGCAAGCTGTGGGTGTTTATCCTGCACTGGCAGGGCGGGAGGTGGCCCAGGCTGTGTCACACTGGGGTTTTCCTCCACCTCATCGCGGGTCCTTAGCGGTCCTGCTTGGGGGACGATGCTGTGGGCACACTTCCATGTCTCGGACTGGGCTGCAGGTTCCCTTCCTCCCTCTCCCTGCCTCGCTGGAGGTGGCCTTGGCTTCGCTGCCTGGCAGGGGCCAGCCCTTGCTCCTCCAGAATTGCTTCCCTGTCTGTCGCGCGCTGCTCAGCCCAGAGAGTCTGTGCTGACATCCCGTGGGTTCCACGTCTGTGCCAGGGCAGGACACAGGTGGTCAGTGAGGAGACTCCTGTGAGGCTGGTGGGTCGTCCGAGGGACCCCTGCCTTCTGACCAGGCACACTGCCCAGTGTTAAACCCTTTCCATAGCCTCATGGTGATGATGATGATAATGATAATAATAACAATAATAACGATAGTGTATTTCCTTGCCATTTGCTGGTTCTCCTCCAATAAGCCAAGACTGGACTGCAGATCCCTGGGGAATGTAAGCCAACGTGGCTGTTTCCATCCCTGTCTATATATGCAGTGCCAGGGCCCCGGCAGGGCAGAGCACTAGTCCCAAACAGAGCATTAATGTCGTGCTGGGTTTGGGACTGATACAGGATTAGGGAGGAGGCGTGTGCCAGCTGTGCCCAGGAAATGGTGGCACCGCAGTGGGAAGGCAGAGTGGGAGCAGAGATGGGTGCGCTTAGGGGGGCACCCTGGGGATGGGTGCTGTTGGGGACCGTTGGGGCAAGCTGGAGTGAAAAGGGCTCCTTGCCAGCCACATGCCCCGGTGTGCTATGGGAGCCAAATTGTTTTGGCTAGGAGACCTGGACCCATGGCTTCCTCACCAGCCCTCCGCAGTGACAGTAGCCCACCAGGCTGGGTGACACTACCCACAGCCCCACTGCTGTGCTGGCAGGAGCAGGGACGAGGGTACCTTTGGAGTGCCGTGGGAAGCAGAGCACCCACGGGAAGCTGGCAGCACGGCTGTGATCCTGCTCGCAGGCTGTTGTACCCATGGGACTCCCTGACATGCTGATCCCTCCTCCATTCCTGTGCTCAGCACCACTTTAGGTGACCATCCATCCTGCACTGAGGATGCTGATTGGCACAGGGCTCTGCCACGTCCCTTCTGAGCCAGCTTTCCCCCCCACCACACAAGCAAGGTCACAGGGCCTTTCCTCATTGCTCGGCCATCCTCCCTCCCATACTAGCTGGAGGCTTTAATTAATAAAGGCATTCACCATACACTAAGTGCTGTTCCCAGCCACCCTGGGGCTGCGGCCACACAGTGGGTTGGTGTGGTCAGCGTGGGACGCTCCTGCTCTCTTCCAGACCCAGCTACCGGTGAGGCTGATTTTCCTCCCATTTTTTAACCCTGGGATCATGCCCCGGGGGATCGCGGGGTTGCTCGGTTGGTGGCTCTGCAGGCTGCATCATCTCGGCTGTGCTGGTGGGCTGCAGGCGAGGACTATCCCCTTGTGGAAAGCCATTTCCCCAGCAGCAGCCCAGCCTGGAGCAGCATGCCCCAGACGTGTGCCTTTCCATGGGGCTGTCGGCACCTCTTCCCGCTGGAGTTTTGCGCGACACCTGGCGCAGCGGGACCCTCTGTGCAGGGGGTGACACGGAGACCCCCAGTGCTGGGTGCAGTGAGAGTGCCGGGAGGCTTCACGGTGGCGTTTCTCCCTCCAAACAGTTCTGGTTTGTTGGACGGCTCCCAAGGAGCAAAGCAAAGTGCGGTGTCTGCAGAAAGCAGCCAGGTGGCATAGCCTGCTTGGTCTTTGAATGGAAAACCCAGTTGGATGAGCAAAAGCCAGTTTTGGAGGGGAGTTTATGACCAGCTCCTGTACTCCTGGTGGCCTTGCTATGCTCTTGGAATTTCTTGGCCTTGCCACGTGGACAACCTGGGTTGACCCAGGTTTGAAGGTGGACAAAGTGGAGCAGGCTTGCCAAGGCTGTGAATGGACTGGGGGCCGTGCTTGCTGCTGTGCTAGTGTGGTCCCTTATCACCCCTGGTATCCCCAGGGAGATTGGAAAGAATGGGTAGCCAGTGGAAGGGATGTGGGACTGGTGCTGGTCCATTCAGAGCAGTGATATGCGGCAGCAACAACTCCTCCGAAGGCTTGGCCTTGGGGAAGGGGTGGAAACAGAGGCTGCGAAGGCGAACGTCTGAGGACTGGATCCTGCCTGAGCGCAAATAATCCCCTTGCACTGGGACCTGCCAGTTACCCACCTCATCTATATGCAGGGGAGCCTGGATTGTGCCGTGTCCTCCTTGTCTGTCACCTTCTGTGTGCAGCCAGCTGCTGGGGGCACAGGCATCCCCTTGCTGCCCTCTGCTTTCTAAGCTGGGCTCGTGCCTGTGGGTGTTTTTGGAGGTGCTGGCATTGGCGGGGGTATGAAATCCTGGTGCCCTGGTCAGCAGCATCCAGTCTCATACCTCTGCTGAATGGCAGCTCCATGGTGAAGTCTGTCCCTGCAAGCGCTGGGTCTGAGCTGCCAGCTGGCCAGCACCCGCTTCGCAGGCAAGGAGAAGAGTTTAGGAGTCAAGGCTTCACGTTTTATTTTATCCCATCATTGCAATACAAACTTCAGGCTGTCTCTCTGCTCCCCTGCTGCTCAGAGCATCCCTCTGCCTCCCAGCACGGCTGACAAACATCTCACCTCATTCTGGCTGTGCAGGGAGATCTTCCTCTCTCCCACCTGTATCTGTCTGCAGTCTAAACCCAGCCAAAACATTGGATTTTCTCTCTCTGACTGGTGCTGGAAGCTGGGGTGGGAATTGGGATGCTCTTGCCCTGGATTGAGTGCTTACAGGGGCGACTGGCATGGACAGACCAGGTTGTTCTCCCAGTTTGCTGAAGACCATGCCTTGGAGACAGGTCTGTCCTTAACTGGGAGAACCAGACCTGGGTGGGAGCTGGAAGCTGAGCTCCTCCAGGCACTGCCTGCCCCTTGCAGGCTTCCAGCTCCAGTGGAGGGGCTCGCTGCGGCCTCCAGACATGCTGAAGCACCAAGTCCCCGTGGTAGATGGGTGGAGTGATGATTTGGGTCCCGTCCCCATGAGGAGGGAGTGGGAGGCTCCAGAGGCCTCCAGGGGCGAAGGGAACCAAGTCAGGTCCCCGTGAGCACTGACCTCTCCCTTGCCCTGGGCAGGGCTGCTGCTGCAGGAGATGACCATGGCAGGGCTGCATGAGCTGCGCTTCACCGAGGAGAAGCCACTGCTGCGGGGCCAGGACGCCGAGCTGGTGAGTCCGGTGACTGCACTGGCTCCATCTCCTGCACGTGGGGTGCCAGGACGTGGGTGCTTAAGTGGGAGCTTGTGTGTGGGCGGTGTGTGTGCTGATATTGGGTGCATGTGTGTGCCCATGTGTTGAGCACTGGTTCTGGTTTGGTGTGATGACGTATGTGTGTGAAGATGTTGCACATACATGCTAATACACACTTGTGTGTGTGCACACGTACAGGTAGTGCATGCACATGTGTGCGGGTATTGTAGATGTGCGTGTATGTGTGGGCATCGTGTCCCCCTGCAGCCAGTGCTGCCCCAGGGAGTGGGTGCTTGTGGTGTCAGGGGACTTCATGAGTTGGGTGGGAGGAGGGCACCACAGGAGTGAGGGATGGCGGGCGGATGTCTCTGTCCCTAACGGCTCCTTCTCTCCCCAGGAGAACTCGGATGTCTTCCTCTCTGCTGTGGACACGGACTGGAAGGTAGGATCAGCCATGAGGGGTGCCCCCCACCTCTGGGTCCTACGTGGAACAGCAGCCTGCGGCTGGGGAATGCTGCAGGGCACTGAGCGGTCCCAGGGGTGCTGCTGTCCCCCCACTTCCATGGGGACGTAGTGCCTGGTCAGTGTCTGTGCATGGGGCTGCACGTCCATCGTGGTCCCCGGCAGGAGGGGACAGGGGACGGGGGGGTTGCTGCCAGGCATGCTCTATGTTGGTGCTCGGATGTGGCTGGCAGGCACTTGGCGATGGGCCCGGGACAAAACCTCCTTAAAGCAGGCGATTTCTTCTCAGGAAGGCCGAGCTGCTTTTCCAGCTCCTCTACCATTGCTATGGCAATGGTTTCCCAGGTGATGCCAGCTCCCTGCTTACATAAAGATGTTTGAAAGCCTCTTTCTTTTTTGGAGGGCTGGGGCATTGCCTCCCCGTACCACCCACCTCTCTTGGAGAGCAGGGCCCCTCTGCTGCCCGGGCTGGCGCCTGCCCACCTTGTGCCTGCGTTTTGCCTCTCTGGAGGAACCCCATGACATGGCCTTGGGGCTCGCAGGGGCTCAGGTCCTGCCTGGCTCCTGTGTTGGTCTTCATGGCTCTCACATCTCTGCCTGAGCTCATCCCACACCAGGTTCCCCCTGCAGAGACCAGGGTGCCAGTAGATGGGGAGGGAGGGTAGTGGGGCTGCCAGACCCCAGCTCGCTGCCTGTCCCTCTCCCAAAGCATCCCCCCCTCCCAGGGGACACCAGAGACCGACTTCAGGTTGTATGTTGCTGCTTTGCCAGTGGCTGGGACTGCCGTGAGTGTGGGCTTGGGTGGTGCTGGCTGAAACACCAGCAGTTGCAAGGATAAAATAAATCTGGATTTCATTCATCCTGGGAGAGGGGCAGGGGAGCCCAGGTCCCCATTTTGGCCGACCCAAGGCAGTGCCCAGGCTTTTGAGGCTGTCTCCATCACCTGTGTGGGTGGCAGGGTGCAGCCGGTCAGGGAGCAAGGACTTTTGTCGGGTTGCTGGGCAGCAGCTGCTGTGGTTCACAGGGTAGAATTCTGGTGGCCCTCGTGGAGGCCACAAAATTATTCAAAAATGGCAGTGGTGGAAAAGAAATGCCGCCCTTCCCAGCAGCTCCAAAGCTGGTGAGATGCTGGGGCAGGGAGAAGCAGGCTGTGCGGGTCTGGGCTGCTCCTTGCTCTGCTTGCTCAGGGTCCCTGTTGACCACTGGAGAAGAAACCAAACCTCCTGGTGCCACTGAAGTGAGGGCGAGAAGGGAGAGGAAGGCAAGGAAGAAGAGGGAGGTGGCAGTGACAGGCTCCCCAGAGCTCCCAGTAGTGCCACAAGCACCAGTATGGCTCTCACTCAGCTGTGCTGGGGCAGGGCTTGGTTGGCATGCAGGGGATGTTAAAGAGCAATGACTCTCCTAGGACAATCTTTGCATGCCAGTATTTCAGACATTGGCCCATGGTGACGCTGAACTGTGTCCCCAGTGGTGCCCAGGTGGAGCGGTTCCGGACGGCAAATGCCACAGCGATGCACCTGCATGCACTAGGTACCTAAAAAAATGAACTGGGCAAGGATCAAGGTGGCTTTTTCCAAGCCAGCCAGGCCCTGTGCCCTCTTGGTTCCCTTCCAAGAGTCTCAGGGTGGAGATGGGATGAGCTTCCCAGGCTGTGCTGGGGCAACCCCATCCTTCCCCGCCCCCCCAGCGCTTTGCAGGTTGGTTTCCTGCAAAGGCTGGGGGCTGCCTGCCCTTCCTCAGGGAGATCTTACCCAATTTTCTAGGCTCACCTTCTTGGGTAATTCAATCCAGCCCCCAGCTTCTCTTCACTGTCCCTCTGCTCCTCCCCAGGGCCAGTTGCTGCTCCCTTGCCAAGATGCTGTGGCCTGGCTGGGGGAGCAGGGATCCCCCACTGCTGCTGCCCACCGAAATAAAGCCCTTGGGGCTGCTGGCATAGGCCAAGGTGCAGGAGTGCAGGGGTGGCAGGTGCCTCTGCCCTGAGACCTGGGCGCCCTGGCCCTGCTGGAGGTCTGGGTCACCCGCCAGGTGGATGGGCTAGTAGCCAATAGGGTGGCGATGCCATCTGATGCCATTCAAGTGGAGCCAGCCTTGCTCAGCCCTCCCATCTCCCTGCTGCCCTTTTGCATTCACGTCTTACTTCACCTCAGCTTTTCCACCCCTCCTCCCCTCTATTTTGCCACCTTCTGTCTTTTTTTGCCTGCTCATGCCCCTCTGCATCTCTTGCCTTTTCCTGGAGGCTGTGGCTGCTTGTACTCTTTGGCTCCACAGGCAACAGGGCTGAGGAAAGCAAAAATGGCACCCAGATCCACAAACGGCCACCTGGGAGCAGGGCTGCCCTCTCACACATGGTCCTTCGTTAGCAGAGATGCATCTCTCTAGGCTTGAGTATGAGCTCCCTGCAGAACAAAGCAGTGCAGAGGAAAGCCTCTTTGGTGGAGGCAAGGTGGATGCCGTCCCTCTGCCTGCCTGTCTGTCTGTCCTTTCTCCCATGTCCAGAGCCCCTGGATGCCCAACCCTGACTTGTTTGCAGGACACTCCTTTCACTGGCTCCCCACCAGCTCTGGGTGATCATTTGTCCAGGTCAAGGAAAGGGCTCTCTGCAGGGAAAAGTCACTCGGCCCTCTTATTAGACGTCAGAGACTCCACAGGAACGAGCCTGCTGGGTGAAGCCAAGGACATGGGCCTTTGCCACATGGGGAAGCCTGTGCCTGTGCTGGTGACAGCAGCTGGACCGCCTCTGCCCATGGCTGCGGTGCGTGCCAGGGCATGGAGGAAGAAAGCTGTGGTGAGCTGCCGGGGTGGGGATGATGCAGAGGTGATGGCAGGCTCCAGCTGGCACGGAGCATCCCTGTGGTGGGCAGGGAGGCTGGAGGGTCCCTGCTGGATGCTGCCCTGGTCCAGCACTGCCACATGGCTCTCCAGCCCCTTTGGGCAGGCACTGGAGGGACCGCAGGACTCTCTTGCCATCCATGATTGCCCAGCTTTGTGTGCTGGAGCGGCTCAGGTGCCAGTTGTGCCGAGCTGGAGAGTGGTGCTGGGCTGGGCAGGGGTGGTCAGGGTGCAGGGGGAAGGCACCCAGAGCCTCCCAGCGGGGCTTTTGGGGCCTTGGCAGCACAAGGCCGTGTGTGGGTGCGAGCTGCAGGCAGATGGACTCACCCTCTCGTGAAGCCTCATTGGAATCAGGGCAGAAACCATCTGCCTGCACACATGGGAATACACATGCATGTGCGTGTGCATACCGCATGCGTCGGCCCAGGGACAGGATCCAACCCCTCGGCACTGCTGGGTTGTCTTTCCTCCTGCCTTATTTACTTGCCACCAGTGACATCCAGACTGGGGCTAAATCCTGCATATCCCCTGCATGCCAGCATCCCGCAGCAGGCGGGATGACCGTGCTACTGGTAAGGTAACACAGGTACCCAGGCAGTTTTCACATGTGTACATGCACGTGCCCCTTTGTGCACAAGGTTCTGTGTGTGTGCAGGTTGTTGTGCATCCATGGGCATGAGTGATGGCCATGGCATACATGCTAAGCACATGGGAGAAGGATGCAGCAGGTGTGCTCCTTATATGCACATTACCATGCACATACATGCACAGGAACATGTACCCATACAGACACAGAGGGGCCAACCCCATGTGGGTATGCGCAAGCATTTCGTGGGGTGCATGCGCTTCAGCATGGGTCATTGTATTTTTTTTCCCAAAGTTTGCATGCACAGAGGTGGGGGACATGGTTTTGCCTGGCCCCTGTGTGTCTGTGTTGGTACGTGTTCCCGTGCATGCATGTGCATGGTCACATGCGTGTGTGGAGCATGCCTGCTGCATCCTTCTCCTGTGTGTAGTGTGTACCCATGTCTGTTCCTGGGTGTGTGTGTGCTTTCTGGTGCATGTGTGTTGCTGCAGGGCCTTGGTCCGGGTGGCTGCAGGCTCAAGCATGATTCTGCATGTTTGCATGGGGCTGGAGTCACACGTGTGTGCATGATGGGTGCAGGGGAGCATTGCTGGGCTCTGTTGTGATGCTGTTGTGTGAGTTGCAAGGGGTGGGAGTGCAACCCTGTCCTGGCACCCCTGCCTGTCTTGGTTTGCCGAAGGAGGGAAGATGGAGCAGGTACTGCACAGTGCCAGACGTTTTTTCTTCATAAACAAGGGTGCTTGAGGCCAATTGGAGCATGAATAATTCCCGTGGCAGCCAATGGCTGAGTGCTGGCTTCATTGCAGCGCTTGCCCGCAATGGAGGCCAAACCTGCCGGGGCTGCGCGTCGCGTCGAGGGGGAAGGGAGAGGGAGGGCTTAGCGCAGGGCTGGGGCTTCGCTATAAATCGAGGTGAGGGGCTGAGCCAGCGCAGAGCTCTGCTTTGCCCCAGCCTGCTGCACTGCTGTGCCCCACGCCAGGACCCCGTGCTCGGCCCACCCTGCCTGCGCAGCCTCGTCCACCCGGTTCCTCACCATGCCTGAGTGCTGGGATGGGGTAGGTACCACCATTCCTGTGCTTGCTGCCCTCCCTTCCCAGGGAGTTTTGCCCCAGTACCTCCCCTGTTCACCCAGGCTAGAGCTTTGCACCCAGCAGGGCTTGGCGTGGGCCAGGCAGGCATTGCTGCCGGGAGGTACCTGCTGCTGGGGAGCTGTTCCTTCCCCAAGCCCCGCTGCCGCATCCCTGACATGCCGCAGATTTCGGGGACGCATTGTCCTTGAGCGTGTCCTCCCCGAGCCCAGCAGAGATGCTGTGCTGAGGCTGAGGATGAGTGAGCGCAGCTGCAGCAGCTGTGAGCTGTGCTGGGGCTGACTGCTGATGGGGGAGGAGGCATGCTGCCCCTTCCCCACCCCCAGAGTTGTAGAGGGAGAGGGTCTCTTGCTGTTTTGAAGCAATCCTTTGGATGCCTTCTGGCCTCTGCGCTGACGGCAATATCCGATGGCAACAGGCTAGTGTGGAGGGGGGTGAGCGAGGTGGGAGCACTGCAGTGGCGAGCGGGTAACCTGGACAGGGCTGGGGTCTCTCAGGCAGCTATGGGTGCTGTGACGCCTGCACCCCTCCTCGCTGGGGCCATGGGTTGTCATTGCCCCCCCCGCCCCCCCCCACCTTGCTGCCTGCATCCCCTGCATCCCTAGCCTCTCCTCCTCAGTGAGCATCCCTGCGGCAAAGGGCAGGGCTGTCGTACCCAGCGATGCTGCAGAGGCTGCACCACGAGCAGGGATGTGTCTGCCGTGTGTTTGGGGGGTGGTAGCAGTGCTGGGGAAGGAGCTGCCACCTTGGGCATGTGATTTTGGGGTGGGACTGGAGACTCAGCTGTTGGGCTGTGATGGGGACTGTGGGCATGGT
Organism: Astur gentilis; assembly: GCF_929443795.1. Taxonomy (NCBI): domain Eukaryota; kingdom Metazoa; phylum Chordata; class Aves; order Accipitriformes; family Accipitridae; genus Astur; species Astur gentilis. The sequence continues at coordinate 10,113,056 of NC_064886.1, forward strand.
GATGGCAAGGAGGCAGCCCTGTGCCCAGGATCAGACCATATGGATGCCTCCTGCTCTGTGACGTGGGGTCAGGCCCTTCCTCTGCCTCAGTTTCCCTATGCATTGTTGCAGGGCAATGTCCCTGCTCATCGCCTGCTGCCTGATACAACCCTGGGGAGTGGAAGGACAGCTGATGAGGGCTGGGGACAGCGTGCCCTTGGGGAGCCGAACATTGTCTCCACAGAGCCCTTGAGCTGCCCTCGGGCGCTGCATCCCCCCGGGGACAGTGGATCTCAGTGAGGGGAGGCACTGCAGTGAGGAGATCCTGTCCTCATGCAGTTCCTCCCACCTGAGGCCCGTGTCCTTCAGAGTCCTTGGCGGTGTGCAGCCCACGGGACCATCCTTGTACCCGCTCCCCTCCCTCTAGTCCATCCATGGGGCTGCCAGTACCCACACCGAGGACTGTGCTCGTTGGGCACCTTGCCAGCATCCCCTGCCCAGCCCTGCTCGGCGTGTGATGCTCCTGCACCCACCAGGTCCCAGCTTCGAGGTCACTGCCAGTGGGCTGGCTGGCAGGCGTGGGCATCTGGAGGGGATCCCTGGTCCCTAGGCAATGCCTGGGTCAGCACCTGGGCATGCAGCCTCAGTTTCCCTTGCTGGCTGGGGACGATGGCTGTGAAGGTGAGGCTGGAGCCCTACCAGCCAGGGAAACTGAGGCACAGGGCAGTATTGGTCTCTGTATGGGGGCACAGCCACTTCAGACCAAGGGATTTTAAAGTTACTTTAGCTGTCATTTTGGAATCAGGCTGCAGCATTTCCCAGGGTGGTGTCCAGGGTCTGACCTCTGCCTGTTTGTCCCAAGCACAGCGAATCCAGGCCAGCTAGGCCATGCTGTGATCCCCCCATGCTGTTGCCAAAAATCCCTCGGTCTCAGGCCCTCAGAGATCTCCTGTTCCATCCTGTGGTCCACCTGTCCTGTCCCTCAATCCTCCTCTCCCAAGTCCTCTTAGATCATCCCATCCCATCCCATCCCATCCCATCCCATCCCAAACCTTTATCCCTTGATACCATCCCATGATACACCTGTCCAATCCTAAATCCTGTTATCCTATTCCAAGTCCTTCCTTCTTTCCCTTCCCTTCCCTTCCCTTCCCTTCCCTTCCCTTCCCTTCCCTTCCCTTCCCTTCCCTTCCCTTCCCTTCCCCTTCCCCTTCCCCTTCCCCTTCCCCTTCCCCTTCCCCTTCCCCTTCCCCTTCCCCTTCCCCTTCCCTTCCCTTCCCTTCCCTTCCCCTTCCCTCTTTCCCTTCTCTTCCCAGGAAGTCAAGACAGTGGAGGCTGGGAGCATTTGTATGTGATTTGTCCTGCTTTCTGTCACCGCTGAGATGCCCAAAGCTGGGTTTTTTTCCATGATGGCTGCTCCTCCTTCCCTTGTGCTCCCATGACACCCAGCCACCTGGGGAAGCAGTGGTGAGGGGTGGGATGACAGGGCAGGAGAGGATGTCTTGGGGCAAGCAGGTGTCACCCCGTTTCTCCTGTTCCCCCAGGAACATGACATTGAGACCCCCTACGGGCTGCTGCACGTGGTCATCCGGGGCTCACCGAAGGGAAATCGCCCGGCCATCCTGACATACCACGATGTGGGCCTCAACCGTGAGTGCTGGTCCCAGGGCCATGGGGCGCAGGGGCAGGCGGGAGCAAGCCTGGGGCTGCACATGGTGCCAGGGTGTCGGCCGAAGCCCCTGGCTCAGTTTATGTGCCTCTTCCCATGGAGGGTCCCCGGGCTGCATTGGGTCTCCCCAGGCATCTGAAAGCACCAGGAGGGTTTGGATGCTCAGCCGAACCCAAAGCCTGGGCCAGGCACAGCCAGGAGTTCTTGCCCACCCCGGTTCTGGCTGTCCACCCAGCCACGCCAGGCAGGGATGGGACGCAGGGGATGCTGGGTCAGTCCCCACCGCCTGTTGGTATTCAGAGCATGGACCTGGCTGGCAGCAGGGCATGGAGGGGGCCGAAGGTGACAGGGAATAGCAGGGAAGAAGGGACCCTGAGGGGCAGGGAAAGAGGGATGCTGAGCCGGGGCTCTGGATTGGGGATGGTGTGCTCTCTGTTAGCCTGCAGCCTTGGACCTGCACCCCAGACCTCTTCCCTGGGCTGTGCCCCCCGGGTAAGCCAGGATGCCCAGTGCCCTGTGAGCAGGGAGAATCATCTCCCCTTCCACTGGCGGCTGAGGCTGAGTCACTGGCATGCTACGTGAACTGCCTCTCCATCACAGCAGCACTCTTGTGTCCAGGGATGCATCATGTTGGTTGCAATGGACCTTACAACCTGCCTCACCCCATGTTTTGGGAGGGATGGCCCAGCACTGATGCCATGGGTGGCAGCATCCTCCAAGCCCCGGCAATGGCTATATCCTGCTGCAATGGTGGTGGCCCGTCCACAGCAGCGCTGAGGCTGTTTCTTTGACTGTTTCCAAGCGGGAGATTTGCAGTCGTTTCTCAAATCCCATGTTTGCTTGAGCCCTTTCTGGGAATTTTAGATAGGGCCGATAACACTCCGGGCTGCTAATCCCACTGCCTGCTGGGTGGTCCTGCAGCTCCGGGCTTTGCATCCCCCAGCCCCATCCCTCCAAGAAGACAAGCCATCCCTCCAAGTTGGCTCACCCCAACTTCTCATCCTCCTGGCTGTGTCCATCCATCCCCATGCCTCCCAACACCAGTAGGGATGCAGACCTTGCTAACAGTGGCTGTGGTCTCTGCTGTAGGGACAAGGAGCCTAGAGGGAAAGGGATAGGAGGGCTTTGATGGCATGTCACCTCCCGGCTGAAGGGCAGTGGGAGGGCAGGCAACCTCTCTCCATGCTCCCCTGGCCCACCAGGCCCCTGTGCTGGGGTGTTTGGTCTCTGATCCCTGCCTGCCCTTTGACAGACAAGCTTTGCTTCAACACCTTCTTCAACTACGAGGACATGCAGGAGATCACAAAGCACTTTGTGGTGTGCCATGTGGACGCGCCGGGCCAGCAGGCAGGAGCCTCGCAGTTCCCTCAGGGGTAGGTGCCAGCTTTGGGGGCTTGCTCTGCCTGCCGGGATGTCAGCTCCCTGCCCACTGGGTTGTCACTGCTTGGGCAGTAATGCCCTGCCTGTGGGTCTCTCTGAACTGTATCAAAGCCTGTGGCAGCTGACTGGCCCAGGGTGGTCAATGGGGTGGTTTGCAGGTGGGTGGCATTTCCCTGCCCACTTTCGGCAGCCCAGCTGCCCTGTCCCAGCCTTCCCACTCTGCGCGGGTCCCATAACCGCTGTCCTGTGCCTCCCTGTGCCACAGGTACCAGTACCCATCAATGGACCAGCTGGCTGCCATGTTACCCAGTGTGGTGCAGCATTTCGGGTGAGTCAGCCTCTCCTCCTTGGCTGCTGGCTGAGGGTGCTGGGCAGGGAGATGGGCAGGAGGCAAGGGTTTGGGGCTGGGGGAATTGTCCCTGTAGGCTGGCACCCTGCATGTCTTCTTGTGCCCCAAACTGTGGGTGGAGCAGTGCCCCAGGCAACACATGCTGGCATCCACTGTCCCTCCATATGCACCTCTCTGCTTTCCAGGTTCAAGTACGTGATCGGGATCGGTGTTGGGGCAGGAGCCTACGTGCTGGCCAAGTTTGCGGTGAGCCTGGGGCTGAAATGGGCTGGCCCTGAGTTGACTGTACCTGCTGTCAGCCTGGGGCATGGGGAAGAGTAGGAGCTGACGCCCCTTGGCAGGCTGTGCTGCTGTGAAGGTTCCTGGAGGGCCGGGGGGCCAGGATGGCAGTGCCTTGGCCATGGTAGCCAGGCAGTCTTGCCACAGGTCTCCCATTGCTCCCAGGACAGGGCCATGTCAACCCTGTGCAATGCCTGTGCAGTGGCCAGTGGTGCTGGTGGGGGGCTGCCCCTCAGTCTCCCGTTCCTGCTGAGCATCACCCCTCTTGCTCACTGCAGCTCATCTTCCCCGACCTGGTCGAAGGACTGGTCCTCATGAACATTGACCCCAATGGCAAAGGCTGGATTGACTGGGCAGCTGCCAAGGTGAGCAGGGCCCCGACCCCCCGTCCCATCCCTGGCAGCTCCCTGGGGCATGAGCCAGCCACGGCGGAGCTGTAACTCCCTTGTGCTCCCTCCACAGCTCTCTGGCCTCACCAGCACGCTGCCGGACACTGTCCTGTCCCACCTGTTCAGCCAGGTAAGGGCTGTGCATCCTGCCGGCCCCCTGCCACCAGCCCCCTACCCAGCATCCCAGCCAGCTCACCCGGGCTGTGCCCTGCCCTGCCTGCCGGGTGCCAGAGTGCCACTGGAGCTGCCCCATGCCCAGGGATGGAATTAGCCAAGCCCTGCCTGCATCCCTCCTGCCTGACCCGGGGATTAGCCTTGATGAGTGTGCGACTCATGCCCGCGTCCTGCCTGGGTGTGCTGCTTGCAGCACCTCTGTGCCCAGCTGCATTGCCCAGCACCCTCCTCCTCTGCCCCCCTTGCTGGCACAGCTGGGGGAGCGGGGTGTCTCCACGGCACCCAGCAGTGCCTGCCCTGATCTCCATCTCGTGCTGGCACAGGAAGAGTTGGTGAACAACACAGAACTGGTGCAGAGTTACCGGCAGCAGATCGGCAGTGTGGTGAACCAGTTCAACCTCCAGCTCTTCCTCAACATGTACAACAGGTGAGCACCCCGTGTGGCCCTGCCAACAGGCTGCCCCCCTGTCTGCGCCAGGGTGAGGGGCTGCAGTGCTGGTGGGTGGCCCTGAGGGCACCATGGGAACCCTGACCCCTTTTGGGTGCTGCCATCACCCTCCGGTGCAGGCAGGCAGCAGTGCAAAGGTGGCCACCAGTGCTGGCCAGGGATGTAGAAGTGGTGGCACCTGTGCCGGAGCCTTACCATGTCCCAGAGCCCATGGCTGTGGGTGCACGTCCCCTGGTCTCCTCCTGCACGGGGTGCTGGCACAGGCCTGGGGAAGGGGGCAGAGATGCTGTCCCATGTGTACAGGGGGTTGGGAGCATTGCTACTCCGCATCCTGTGGTGCAGGGTCTGCTTGGGTCATATCAGAGATGGCCATGAGGTCCTCCATCCACAGGGTGCCAGGACAGTGGGGCTGGGTGCTGCTTTCCAGAGCTGGCAGTGCCCCAGCTCTTGTGCTATGGCATTGGTGGCAGCATCTGCCCATGGCCTCACACTGGCCCTCTTTTTCCTTCATCAGCCGCAGGGACCTGGACATCAACCGGCCTGGGACTGTGCCCAATGCCAAGACGCTGCGGTAAGAGTCGCACTGGCATGGCATAGGGGGGGTCCCAGGGCCACGGAGTCCACTCAGGCCAAGCCCTGACTGTGCTCCTTCCTCCTCTCACTTCCAGCTGCCCCGTGATGCTGGTGGTCGGAGACAATGCGCCTGCTGAAGAGGGGGTGGTGAGTGATGGGGTAGTGCCTGCGGGGTGGCATACAGACAGTGCCCACGTGTGGGTGTGCTCGTGCTCACTGCCTGCTCAGACTCACGTGAGGTCCTGTGTGCAGGAGTGTGCTGATGTGCAAACCTACCTGCTCATGTGAGCATGTGTGCATATGCATCTGTGCATGGTTGCCACACCTGGAAAACCTGCCTTTCCTCATATTCCCAGACATGCTCACAACATGCATGCTCTGATGTGTCAACACACCCCCTGCTTGGCCATATGCACCCAAACAGCTGCTAGCACATGCATGTGCTTGCACACATCCACATGGTTGTCCACACTTGCACAATCAGCCTCAGGTACTGTGCAGGTGGCCACATTTGTACATAATGTGTAACTGCATGCACACACCCCCCCCCCCACCTCCAGCACATGTACCTCTGTGCATATGCACATGAGCACACTTGTGTGCTTGTACACGTGTGTGACACACAGGATGCCTCACCAGCCGCTCTCCCCTGTCTTTCCAGCCCCCATCCTTGCCCAGACACTGCCTGGCAGGAGGAAGGTCCCCTCTGTCCCATGGCAAGGGATGGTGGTTCTGCAGGCTCAGGGCTTGCCTAGCACCCTATCTCCGCCTGGCTGGGGTGGGATGTGCCAGCTGGGGTGCCATGGGCCAGTGGCAGTACCCGTGGGCAACTTCTGCCAGGCTCAGGGCACCCCAGGGTGCTAATATCATCCCTCTCACCTGCAGGTGGAGTGTAACTCCAAGTTGGATCCCACCAACACCACCTTCCTGAAGGTAGGCGGGTGGCAGGGGGCAGCTGGGCGGTCCCTCCTGCCCATGAAGTGCCCCATTGCCCTCTGCCCCAGGGTTGCAGGGTGTCCCCATCTCCCCGTTTGAGGCCTGTCCTGGCCACGGGGCTGGGGACAGGTGGGGAGAGCAGTGTGGCCCCAGCAGTGGCATCCCGCGAGCAGGTACCAGGGGACAGGGTGGGCAGCAAAGGCACCCTCCCATACTAAGCAGGACCTTCTCTCCACAGATGGCTGACTCCGGTGGGCTGCCCCAGGTCACACAGGTGAGCCCTCACAATTTCCCCAGTTAACTGGGTACACTGGGCCCTGAGACATGCACGGGTGCTGTCCCTGGCTAGCAGGGGATGGGCTGAGGTGGGCATAGGGGTCTTTGGCAGGGGCTGCCAGAGGCAACTCAGGGCTAAGTGGGGATCTCGGCCCTGGTGCTGCCTCAACTCAGCGTGCTCTCTCCCCGCAGCCCGGCAAGCTGACCGAAGCCTTCAAGTATTTCCTGCAAGGCATGGGCTACAGTGAGTGCCAGGGCTGGGCAGGGGGCTGGCACATGCCTGTGTGTGCACATGTGTGTGTGCCTGTGTGTGCGTGTGCTGACCCTGCCACAGGAGAGAAGCCTGGCACCCCTGCGTGCCCATCCTGATCGAAAACTGCACGTGCGTCTGTGGCATTGTACGTGGAGGTGCACAAGATGTCTATCTGTGCATTCGTAGGGGTGCGAGATGTGCAGGCTCTGTGTGCCCACAGATGTGTGTACAAAGGCTCTGTGTGTACATACGTGTGTGGACAGGATCTCTGTGCATGCACGCACACTTACATGTCTGTGGGCATGCACAAGCAGGGGCTGTGTGTGCACACAGACGTGCAGAGTCCATGTGCACAAGTCTGCGTGCATATGTGTGTGCATAGGTCCATGGGCACGTGTGTGTGTATGCGTGTCTGTGCAGGTCTGTGTGCGTACCTGTGTGTGCACACATGTGAAGGTCCACGTACACACGTGTGTGTTTGCAGGTCCACGTGCACGTGTGTCTGTGTGTGTGCAGGTCTGTGTGCACACGTGCAGTTCCGTGTGCATGCACACGTGGGGCCGGGCAGGGGCTCCTGGCCCCGCAGAGCGGCCGGCACGGCTGACGCTCTCTTTCTGCCCTCCCCGCCCTTCTCCCGCTCCACCCCTGCCAGTCGCCCACCTGAAGGACCGGAGGCTGAGTGGAAGCACAGGTACCGCTCAGTGCTGCTCGGCCCGTGCCTGCTGCTGCATGGTGCCCGCCTGGCCTGTGCCCTCGAGCTGCCTGGGCACCTTTGGGAGCAGCCTGGGTGCGGGGCCAGCCTTCCCCAGCCAGGTGCCCTCTGCCCTGCTCCACTTTGCCTGAGATGGCACCCTGAGCCGGGTCTGGGGGCTGAGAAAGGGCATTCAGAGAAGTCCTCCCCGATGCAGGCACAGTCTCGGCAGTGTGCCCACTGTGCTCTCCTCCAGCCAGCCAGGAGCTGTGCCTGCTGGGCATCCTGGCTGGAGGAAGGTGTCACCTTCCTTGCACACGCTGGGGAGCCAGGAGAGCTCCCATCCCAGCTCACTTCTCTGCAGTGTGACGGCCAGGGGTCCCCACTGCCTTGTGCTCAGTGGTCACATGCCTGGGAGATGTGCCCGGCACATGTGCCAGGGCACCCTATCCCTGCCCTGCTGTCCCGTGCCAGCCTGGAGCTGCTCATGTTGTCACAGCACCGCATGCTGCAAGCTTGTGCCTGGGGTCATTCGCATCGGGGAGTGGGACCGGCGGCTTTGCTTGTGTGAGGCAATGTCAGCTCAGGTCCTTCTGGCTTTTGGGGGGAGTTGAGCACCCTGGCCATCTCTCTGTACCTGTGCAGTGCCATCTGCCAGCATGACCCGCCTGGCACGCTCCCGCACGGCCTCCCTCACCAGCGCCAGCTCAGTGGATGGCACCCGCCCGCGTGCCTGCACCCACTCGGAGAGCACCGAGACCATGGGGCAGATCAACCACACCATGGAGGTATCGTGCTGAGGTCCACACCCGCTGCCGACGTCTCCTCCAGAGCCATCTCCCATCCGTCAGCATCCCGCCAGCACCCACCTGCCCCGTGGACATCCTCTACCAGGGCCCTCACTCCTTTGGGATCGATTTGTCTTCTTTGCTGTTGGCCTCATCCCTTTGTCTGGTACCGGAGAAGGAGAGGGGCTTCACTTCACTGCCTCCTGGCTCCTGCTCCTGGCTTTGTCCAGCAGTCACACATGGTTCTGCATTGGTCCTCACCCTCCCTAGCACTGGCTTGGCCCTGGCTTGGGAGGGTGGGTGGCAGGGGGACAGGGCCAGGATGAAGGAGCAGGACGGGGTGGTGAGATAGGGATGGGATGGTGTGATGGGGCAGGACAGCAGGCTGTGGGCAGAACAGCAGGATGTGGAGAGGACGCAGAAGGTAGATTGGTCCCCCAAGGTCAACCGACGGCTGGCCAAGCCAGAAGGAATTCAGGAACAGGGAGTGGTGCCCACTGGGAGGTCACTGGGCCCTTCCCTGGGGATGCAGCTTCCATTTCTCCCTGCTGGCCCTCCCTGGGGAGAGCTAGCATGGGATCCCCCAGCACACCCAGGACCTGGTGTCCCAGAGCCAGCTGAGCATTGTGAGAAATTGCACCCCAAACTGTCCTCTCGCCCTGGTCATGTACCCTGAGGGCTGCCCCGGGGCAGGGGTAGAGGGCTCAGCCCTGCTCCAGAAGCCATCAGGGCAGGAGGGTGGCATGGGCGTCCCGCTGCCTCTGCCCACGCCCTCGCCCGTGGTGGCACTTCCTTGGTCCCTTGTTGCAAGAAGGACAATCACCACCTGCCACCAGAAATGCACCGGAGGGGGAAGGGGGGCTGTGTGCCCTGGCTTGCTCTGTCCCTGCCACACCGGCAGTTCCACTCACAGCTCGTGGGCTGAGGCTGCCAGGGCTCAGAGGCCACTGGCTTTGGGGATATCACATGGCAAATCCCCACCTCCAGTTTCGCCACAGCCCGTGGGTCTCGCTGCAGTGGAGCCATTAGCAATAAGATGAGACGCTCCTCCCCTGCAATGCTGGGGAGCCCTCAGCACTCTCTGCCCTGCAGGGTGCATCACTGCAAGGTGCTGGCAGTGTGGGATGACCCATGGAATGTGGGGAGCACCCCAGCGTCCGGTTCTGCCCACAGGCTGGCTTTGCCCACAGAGCTGGCCAGACCCACCATGACCCCCCCGAATCCACTCCCTCCCCAGCATCTTGCCTGCGCACTGAGGGGGGTGTCTCTCAAGGGCTTGGCTCCCCGAGCCGCAGGGTCCCATCCAGCCACCAGCTACAGGTGGATCCAGCCTCTCGCGCTCGGCATGGACAGCCGCGTCATCGCGTAACCCCACCGTCGGCCACCCAGCCTCTGCTGCTGTCCCTGGCCCGCCCCCCCAGCAGCAGAGCCCGGCTCCTCCTGCACCTGGGGTGAGGGACCCCCTGGCTCTGGCGATGGGTGCTCAGGTCTTTGCGGGTGGTCTGTGGGGAACCCGAGCAGGGACCTGTAAGGGACCCACTGGGTGCCACCATCTGGACGAGCAGAACCAGCCCACTAGGAGCAGGTCCCACCCAGCACCCCAAAAGCACTTGCCCCCCAGACCCCGTGCCCGCTGCCCAGCAAGGGGCACAGGTGTCCCAGGGCTACCAGTGAGTGTATGAGGGCTTTTGGCCCTGAGACCTGTGCCCCACCCAGCCCCTCCCACATTGAATGGCCACCCCAAAACAACAGTGTCCCCATTTGTCCCCCACTTTGTTCTGCCGTGTGCTTCCTTCTCAGTGTGACTCTGAAAGCTATGTAGCTCCTTTTTACTGTAGATACCGCTGCGATCTCTTGTTTTCTCAGCGTGTCCTTCCAGATGATATATATATAAATACCTATACATAATATATAAAAGGGTTTGTCCGGTCCCTGACCTTTTTGGGTTCATTCCCTGTTGTATTCTCATCCAAGCGGTGCTGTGTGGTTCCGCTGGAGGTGGTCTGGCCGTGCTCGCCTTTGGTTCCTCACCTTGGTTTTGTTGGTTGGTTTACTTTTCCCTGGTGGTTTGTTCTTTTGATTTTTGTTGGTTTTCCTTTCTTCCCGGTCACAGTGGAATTTAATGCATTTTTCAGTCTGAGCGCAAACTGGTTTCGTTACGGCGGCATCAAGGCTGCAGCACTCACGAGACGGCAATACGTAAACCGGATTTAACTAACTTGTTGCTGTAGAGAGGATTTACTGTGTTGGAAAAAACCCCAACAAACTAATAAAGATGTTAAGAACCTGCTGTGCTCTTTTTAACATGCTGCAGGGAAACGGGTCTGAGCCCATCGTGGGCCTGCCTGCAGAGATCTGGCAGGCAGGGAGAACAAGAGGGACACCTTGGCCACCAACCCCACCAGGGACTGTACTGCTGGGAGAGGGGGACCAGAGAGGAGCCCAGGACCCCAGGGTGCATGTGGATGGGAGCTGTGGGGTGCTTTGGCTTTGGGGCAGCCATAAGCAGAGTGCCCCATATCTTGGGAGTTGATGGAGACTGGAAAGATGCCAGTTGTGGCCCAGTGAGGTTGGATCCAAGGGGTGTCCACTGAGGGAGGAAAGACCTGTGGCTGCACAACTCTGGGGATCATCAGGGTCCTCAGGAGATCCAGCCTCTCTGTCCTCTTCCAGGATTGCAGGCTCCCTGTTTGTCTCCCTATCAAGGTCTGAATGTCATGGGCCACAGCCCTTTCTAAGTGCATGAAGCCATCTCTCTGGGAAGGATCCCCTCCCTGCATCCTAGCCTCATCCCTGCTCCAGTGTGTCAGTGTGTGCCTTGTACTGGTCCCAGTCCCTGAAGAGGGTTCCAGAGCCAGGGCATGGAGGGAGAGTGACTCTGTAGTCCACACACATGGTTGCCTGGGGTGTGTGGAGAAGAGCCCGGACACGTGGGGATGGAGTGCAAACCACCAAGACTGAGCTGAGATGTGGGCAGGCAGCCTGGGAGCCTTTCTTGGCTGGTTCAGCTGGAGGGTTCTGCTGGTTTCCCTGCCTTTGGTTCTTCCTCTGTCCTGCTCCAGCCTTGAGGCTCCTCTCTTGCTGGCCCCTTTCTCCTTCTGCTTTGGTTTTGGGGGCCTTCCTCCTTTCTCTTTCCAGCATTGGGGTCTCCCTCCTCTGATCTTGGGATCTTCTCTGGCAGGGACATCTATTTGGGCCCCACTCTCTGCTGCCCCAAACCCCCACCCCCTGCCTGGGTGAGCCTCATCTGGGTGGAGGCAGACTGGAATAGTCCTGGTGGGGCTGGGATGGGTTGTCTCCTGCCTGGCTCTAGGACTGGAGACCATTGTTGTGTCAGGGCAGCTGCAGCTGGGATAGCTGAGCTGCTGGCAGTGGAATGGCCATGTGAGGACTTGACTATGGGCAGAAATTTGTGCCATGCCACTAGCCCATTATTGCCTCCATCATGAATAATTATCTGGTACTGCCTGCTTACGAAAGAAGGCTGTTTTATCTTCCTCCCACTGTGTCCAACACAAAGCAGTTTGCATGATGTACCATGTCAGCCAGTACATCCTCCTGTCCCACAGCACAAAATGGGGTCATCATACTGCCCACCGAATGTGCCCACTGGCTATGTAGGCAACCTGGGACAGCTGTGCTCTTAATGAAAGCAACTTAGTTGAGCACCAGGGATACTGTCACTACATATAGCTATATACTGAGGGAGATGGGAAAGATCTTCGTTTGACCAGGAGATCTGCAGGCATAAATGTAGATAATTCTGCTAAATGAAGCAAGTGATACAACGAATTACTGGAATGAGAACATCTCATCATGCAAGTTTCCAGTGAAAACATAGGAACTTAGGGAAAGAGTTGAGCTGGATTTGAGCATATTTGCTCCTGAAGTGGAGGAGTCTATGCAGTCAGTACAATGAACTCAACTGAGAACAAGTTCCTCACTGAATCTAGGTGATGGTCTTACCATAAAGTGGAAAGAATTAGCCCAGTTGTATTAAGATCTCTGAGAATCATCTTGAATACAGTGTACAAGTTTTGGTAACCTCTTTGCAAGTCGAATAAGAATAAATGAAGAGAAGAGTTGTTAAGGTGTTATGGGGAACAGTGATCCAATTAACGAAGAGAAGGTTGGCTCGTTTGTTGGAATGTTTAGCTTAGTGAAATGAATGGTGCATTATGGACCATAGACCACTAGGGACAACTTAGAGTCGAAGAAGCGCAGTGAAAGGAACTGGTAAGAGGAGACCCAAGAGTGTGCAGGTGCAAACAAGTATGAAGGCACATGTTGGCAGGTTAGAAGGCTCCCACCCAACGGTGCGTTGACTTCGGAACAATTTTTTCATGTAAAGCGGCACGAAACCAGCTGGTGGCAGTGTGGAACTTGGTTTAGAGAAGAAGTTCTGTTGCGTGGCTGCCCGGACCAACAGGAATCATGATGCAGGAGGCTCTCATAGGACAGTTTCTCTTATCAGTGGCTCTTAGCTATGAACTTTATTTCATTAGGTAATCAATTGCAGCTGTCTGTTGCCTGGACTACAGTTAGTTTTGTCCTACAAGCAGTGAACTAGACAACAGTTTAGTGTATCTTCTAGCAAGCATAGCATTTAAGACCTGGGAGGACTGTCACCCTGCTATGGGCAGAGTTAATGAATCTCTCAAATACTGCAGAAAAAACTACTTGGGCCATTCCACCATACTTACTCTCCTTCTTGTAGAAGGAAGAGCTTATGAGGTTGTTCCATTTCCTTAACTCTTCCCAGTATAAGAGAAGCCAAGGAGAGGGTGAGCCTTTCTAGCTGCTCCTTTCTTTTCTTCATCGGCTTTCAAGATGGAAGTAAGGACCAGAGAAGAGCGGGCCATTGCTGAGACGGTGATCTGACATGGGTATTAGACACTTGCCTGATGTTCTAGTGATCAGGTGTTGTGAGCAAGAGGAACTTGAAGCCCAGTGGAATGCCAGTTCCAGCAGCAGCTTCTCCTCCTCTTCCTGCAGAGTTTGCCAGATCCCTGGGCTGTGTTGTTGGAGTAAGAAAGTGGACTTTGAAGATACTACTAGTGCTGGGGAAACAGGAAAGCTGCAAATGAATTAATTCTTGTCCAGCTTTAAGGCAAGTGTGGAGTCTGTAGTGGTGGGGTTTTTTTGTGTGTTTATGGCCTCAGCAGTTTCCAGTACTAACTACATGGGGCTGCTGCTTACAATGGGGTGTTATTTTCACCTTCCTTTCTCTAGTACTTGGCACCAACTTTGTTTTACTCTCTGTTTTAACAGATTTTTTGACATAAGCGATTTTTAGACAGTAGTTCAAAAGACAAGAAGTAGATTACTGAAAAATAGCTGGAAAGTTCTTAGAAAAGGGGCTGCCTATTTCCTTAACATTCATGGGCAGGATTTACAAGTCTTGCAGATCTCCTACCCTTCCAAAGTTTTACACTCGCATTTTGAATAGCATAGTGATTGCTGCATATTATTATTTGGGTAGTACAAGCTCACTACAAAACGAGGCATTCTTCCCCAGGGAGAAATGGGGAGGCAGCAGCGTTAGGCATCCAAATGCCCCATTTCTGTACTTTTCAGCTGGGCACGTCTCACGCGCACAGCCATGTCCTTCTGCTGTTAGCTCTTCAGGTGGCGTTTGAGCTTCTGCTTCACACGCAGCCTTTGGCAGAGAGTGGGGACCCGCAGGGCTGGGGCTGCAGCCAGTGCCCTGACTGCTGGGTTGGTGGGGTCCTTCCTCATCCAGACATTGCTTCTCTTCCCTGGAGGGTACGCTGACTGGCTCCCTCCTGGCTTTGCAGTTTTAAAGTCCTTCTCACCTCAAACAAATTATCCCTTTCAGGCCTTTTGCACTCCTAATAATCTTATTTGTATGTGACAATTGCAGCAGAAAGTGTAACTCTAACCATCAATATTTGTAACCAGACATGCAACTGAACACTGCATAAATCCTGAAATGGAATTTCTGCATGTTCGGTCCTCTACTTGTTCTCAGAAAACATCATTTAGCGAAGAAAGCATGAAGACAAATCCAGCAATACCCATCTAATTTGATTTTTCCCTTCACTGAACCTGTCTCCCAACAAACAATTAGTGGATGACCATTATTTCTTGTTCTCACTGCTGGTAATTTAATTTGCTTCTTCATTTTAATTAAAAAAATATTATGTGTGGACACATATTTAGCTAACGGTCACAAGAGCATCCCAGATGCCTTTAGAAGGCCTTAAACAGAATAAACAAGAAGACAAAAAAAGAAAGATTCCAATTAGAAGAACACAGGTGCGCATTCCATGATAAAGGGAACTTGGCACAAAGAACCTCAATTCGGCAGTTTATCTTGACCAATTAGACTGAGATGAGTTTCGCATGTTATGTCCTATGTTTATGCGCATGTACAGAGTTAGTATAACCCATTACATCTTATGTTTATGCGCGTGTACAGTGTCAATATAACCAATCATATTTTATGCTTGTGCGTGTGTACAGTGACTTTGCAGAATATGTGACTATAAGTACGTGTGTATTTTAGCAATAAAGGGTCATCTGTCGTCTGCTTTCAAGATTACAGGCGTCCGTCTACTTCAATCTCCTCAATTATGAAGCTAATTTTTAAGTTACCGCACTTTGCAGATCTAATGAGTCCTCTCCACAGAGAGGACAGAACCACATGCAGCTAAAATCAAAATCATTAGCTGATCGTTTACTTTGAGCAGGATTAGTAGGCATGTCTCTTTACTCCCAGTCAGGTGCCCTACCCACTGCTCTGAACTACCTCTTAAACTTGCAGTTGGAAGCCTAGGAACACAGTGATAGAAGGAAAACCAATTGGTTGGGAGTAAAGAAGGAAAAGCATGCTATTAAATCCCAAGAAAACCAGCCTTCCGTTTTATCCATATTTCATTTTACTGGCGGCAATGTGAAAGCAGAGCCAAACATGGTATCCTCACATGTACTGCAATCCCTCACTACAGTGCAGACAGAGCCAGAAAGCTGTAATGGAAAGGGGCATATGAATTAAAGGTGACATATCCTTGCTTCAGTTAGCACTAGAAAAGGCTTTACTTGAGAAGTTCAGTAGTGACCCAACCCTAAATGTAAAATAATAGCCAGTTGAACAGGCAAGTCCATTAATGGACTTGATGGACTCTTCAGAGCTCAGTCAGGGAACAGCACCCTCAGATGTGGTATTTTACAAGCATCTCGTATTTGCACCAGCTATCGTGAGCACAGGAATCCTGATGATAAGCTGGATATCAGAAATACACAACATACTAACTGAAAATTTGATACTGAAGTGTGCAATGCAATCTGACCATCATTCATGGCTTTGGGAGGGAGGAAAGGTCCCTTCGAGCTAAGAGAGTTCGCTGTTATCTAGAAACTGAATTTTTTTTCTCCCCAGGGTTGGCAGGAGGAAGGAACAATCTGTTTGTCTGTTTTACACTTAGCCTTTCACAACTCTGTAAGTATTCCTTCTGCCCTAGTTAAACTGCTTGCTGAACCTTGAAATTTGGATGGTAAGTAGTGCTCAACTGGAATGTGTACTACAGCTAGCTAAGAATCTGTACAGATCTCTTCTAAAAGACAGCACCCAGCACACTTCTCGGTCACCTAATGAAGCAAGGCACATTCCCACTGAGTCTGCTGCCCTGTTAGCATTCAAACACTTGCTGTGGCAGTTCGCATGAGAGTATCTGTGAATGCTTTGCTAAAAAATGTCAACGACAATGTACAAGGGAAGGTAGAAGTACAGAGCAGGGATGTGTGTGTGTCTGTGTGTATCCACCTGTGTGTTAGGGAGTGTCTAGACATAACAGTTATCATTCAGTCCAAGTCATCTGAAGCAATCCAAAGCCTGTGCTTGCTAGCACAGTCTAGGCTGTACTACCTCCATTATAATCATGTAAAAATAGCCTCGAGTGCCAAGAGCCATCAAAAAATACTGGATGTTCTGCTGATGCCCTTTGCACTGCAGAAACACTATCCATTTGACGCAATGTCATCTTAGAAATAATTAGTGACACTGGCAAAATGGGGATTAGTACCATCATGGTATAGCAGGTAAGAAGTTGATTATAGGAAGAAGAGGCACAGAGGGATCTGTAATGACAGCAGGGGATCATTAACTTGCAAGTAAGTTATCTGAGATATTCTTCAGGGACTGCTGTTTGGACTCACCTTACTGGAAATTTCCTTTAATGACTGTTGCGAAAAGTGGAAACACTGTGCAGAAATGTAGTGATTAGCTCAATGTTTACAGGTACTGTCCATGTGGAAAAAGATGTGACTCTCAGAACTGGAAGAAGGTATATAAATGTAAGCAGTATAGACTCCAAAGTCATCCCTTCAGCAACAATAGCAAGAATTTCTGCTCTAAGCTGGAGATCAGTGGTTGAAAACTGCCAAGACAGCCAGGCAAGTGTGCATAACTGGTCCTAACGTATCTACATGTCACTAAGAAGACAGCGCTGTGACAAGGGCAAGTGCTTTCACAGGGCAGGTGCAAAGCAAGATCCAGAAGCACAAATCATACTAGTGAGATATTGTGTAGGGTCCAGTTCAAGTCCAAGAAAGATTAAATCAATTTGGAAGAGGTGCAGAGAAGGACAACTAAAATAATCATAGGGAAGAAGGCAAAACTACAGAAGCTTGACATATTTAGTCTCACAAAATGAAAGCCAAGAGGAGTGCAATTACTGTACATGAATACAGTATGAATACTGAAATCCTGAATGGCCATGCTGCCCCAAGACCAAATAGGTTTAAACTGATCACAAATACATTTATGCTGGAGACAGGAAGACATTTAGTTTCAGAAGAGGGGGTTTCTGACCCATCATACTTCATTGCTAGTGTCATAAGGACAAAAAAACCCTGAACCAAACAACAACAACAATAAAAAAAACAACCTTAATTTGTTTTAAGATGTTTCTAGGAAACAAAGAGTCATATTTCATGTGCTGGCCCTGTCTCACATTCCTAGTTTCTATGTTTGAGCTAGAGCACCATGTGTGGACACCAAACTACAGTGTTCCTGGCATGGATGAGTTTCTGGTCACTGGCACTGGTTCTCCCAGGGGACTTCAACCTCCCTGGCACCTGCTGCAAGGGAAAGGCCATCAGAGAAATTTCTGGAGGGTGTCAGGGATAACACAGGTGCTGGATGGACCAACCTGGGGTGATGCTGTCCTGGATGCCCTACTTAAGAACAAGGAAGAATTGGTCAGGTCTGTGATAGTGAATAGGAGCCATGACTGTAATGATCCTGACACAGAGGAGTTCAAGATCCTGGGGGAGTTAGGAAGGCGAGTAGCCCTGGACCTCACGAGAGAAAGCTGTGGCTTATTCAGGGAAGAAGTAGGTGGGAGGCAGCTCTTGTGGGACCCAATTGTGAAGGGCAAAGATGCTCAAAAGGGCTAGCAGACCTTTAAAGATAATCTTCTCCAAACACAAAAAAAGTCCATGCTGATGCTTAAGAAAAAAACACAACAGATGTATCAGGAGGCTGGCATGGCTAAACAGGGAATTCAAGGCAGAGCAATACAAAAAAAGATGTATACGGGCGGTGGGAGTTATGACAGATTATGATAGAGGATATAGAAATGCTGCTGAGGTATGCTGAGATGCAATCAGGAAAATGAGAGCTAAGCCAGGGCTGGCAAGGGATATGAGAAGCAACAAGAAGGGCTTCCGCTGCTATGCAAATAGTAAATCAGTCAATCATTCCTCCTTGACAATAAGGAGCATCACTGGATTTCCCCGAGTAGATTAGCTAAATATCAAGTTGTGTTACTGGAACAAGACGATGTCACACTTTCTTCGATCTCCACTTTGAATCCTGCCACCTTGCTCCCAGTCTCGGAATCTGATGAATTACAACATGATTGTCTAACCACTATTGAATAAGTGTATTCCAGCAGACCAGACCTGCAGGATGAACCCCTGCCTGATGCGGAAGCAGAGCTCTTCACTGATGGCAGCAGCTGTATGGTGGAAGGCCAACAAAAAGCTCGCTATGCAGTGATAACAAATGCCCAGCCATTAGAGACTAAGGCACTGCCTATTAACACATCCGCTCAAAAGGCTGAACTAATAGCACTGACTTGAGCTCTGGAGTGAAGCCGTGGAAAAATTGTTAATATAGATACAGATTCTAAATATGCATTTGGGGTGGTACACGTACATGGGGCAATTTGGAAGGAAAGACGATGTTCAACTCACAAGGAACTCCAATAAAATATGGGACTGAAGTTATGAGACTGCTGCAAGCGGTTCTCCTACCAGAGAAGGTTGCAATAATGCATTGTAAAGACCACCAAAAAGGAAATAGTGAAATTATAAAAGGAAATCAGAAGGCTGATTGTCTTGCTAAAAAGGTGGCTCTCAAGGAGCCAAAATTTGAAGGAGCTTTAATTCCAGGGCCTCATTTAGAATTACCACCACCAAAATATACTGAGAGGAAGATCAATTAGCCGAACAAACAGACTGCTCCAAAAATGAACAAGGTTGGTGGATAACACCATTAAAGCAATTATTGATTCCTGAAAGAATGATGGAAAGTTTGCTCAAGAGATTACATCAGGAGACACATACAGGAGCAGATGCATTGACAATAACTGCAAAAAGAATTTTTTTTTTGAACCAAAAATGCAAAGGGTAGCAGAGATGGTAGTAAAGAAGTGTACCATCTGCTGTGCTAATAATCCAAAAATTGGGAAAAAGGTTATAGGAGAAATTGTGATACAAGGAATAACTCCTGGGGAATACTGGCAAATAGATTTTTCAGAGCTACCTAGGTGTAACCAATATAAATGTTTATTGGTACTTGTAGCTACCTTTTCTGGTTGGCCAGAGGCTTTCTCTTGCCGTAACAACAAAGCCAGAGAGGTGATTAGAATCTTATTGAAGGAAATAATACCCCAAGCCAGTATTCCCGAGGGAATCTCCTATGATAATGGGCCTCATTTTGTTGCAGAAGTGGTGCAAGGGATTTCTAAATTTTTACAGATTAAGTGGGAATTACACACCCCTTGGAGGCCACAATCAAGTGGAAAGGTAGAAAGAATGAATCAAACTCTTAAAAGACAACTTGCTAAACTCTGTCACGAAACACATCTTAAATGGACAGAAATTTTACCTATAGCTCTTTTATGAATTGGAATAACTCCTAGGGTCAAAGAGAAAGTAAGTCCTTTTAAGATTGTGTATGGGAAAGCATATCCCACAAATTTTTTTACCATCACAGGAGACCAAATGCATATAAAAGGGCAGGCTGATGTTAAAGGGTATTTGATTTCTCTTTTTCAGACTTTATCTTCACTGCACAGGTATGTAAATTAGAAGGTCTCTCTCCCATTGGATATACCAGTTCACCCATTCCAATCATTTACGTATGGACCTGGAAAGTTGAACCTCTAAAGGAAAGGTGGAAAGGACCTTACACTGTGTTACTGAAAACCTATACTGCAGTCAAAGTAGAAGGAATTGATTCCTGGATTCATTACACGCAAGTGAAAAGAGCACCAGAACCAGATCAAGGAGAGTGGACAGCCACACAGACTGGGAAACTCAAATTTTGGCTAATCAGAGACCGTTGAACTTTGAGAGAATGAAGAACCTACTTAATATAATATCCTATTTGGTACTAGCTCTAGGTCAAGAGAATTTGGTTTTACAGCTTATCCAGTCCTTTGAGCGAATCCAGAACATTAGCAGCATAACCACTTGTCTCCTTCCATCTGAGTCGGCCAACAGTCCTTTAAATTGGGGGATATTAATAAATAATTATTTTTTTTTTTGTAGTCTTGGGATTAGGGAAGTGGTCCCCCAAGTTTCAAAACCTTACACACAATAATTCACACACTGTTGGTAAGTGGTGCAGAGAGACCTGTCCAGGAGACATTACTCATGTCCTCAATTATCTTGGAGGAAATAACAATTTTCTCCTGGCAAAGGCAACAGAACAAAATAAGACCGGGAATTGCTATTTGTATCCATGGGGATTGCATCTTAAACCATTATGGTCCAAACATGAAGAGAATAAATGGAATCACATGAGGGGTAATAACTGGTGTATAACTTGGGGACCCCTAAAAAAGAAAAAAATCACCCAACACCCTGAATAGAATTGCACTCTGATATTCAATTGCTCTGCTGACGATTACGGCGATCAGCAATTAGGTCCTGTAGCTAAAGCTCTACAAGAGGGATGCCTGTGGAAGAATCAATTTACTAGCATAAATGACACTTGGACAGGTGTTAGGATCCAAACTAACCCTCTCAATTGTGAGAAAGGAGTAATACCATCAACGGGCCCTATAGTATGGGTAAGTAGCGATGGAACATGGAACATGGGCCGCTCATTTACCTCTTACTAAAGAAAAATATCAACATACGTTAGATATGTTGCTTCTCATATTCCTTGCCAGCCCCATTGCCCACGAAGCCATGGGTGTGGGCACATATATTCCTGAATATAGCAGCAAGTCTGCTGCTACGTAAATAGTAAATTAGACAAGGAAAGTACATGCCTGCTTGCCAAGCAGGTTGAGTGATACAGCAACAGCAAATGCAGGCAAAGCCGAGGTACTCAGTGCCGCCTTCATCTCAGTCTTCACTGATGCTGTTCCCAGCCATTTTAAGCTAGAGGCAGGGCTCAAGGAGCAGAGGAATTCCAGTATCAAGAGGACGTTCAACTCGGGGGTCTCCTAAGAAATCTTGTCCCATACAAGTCCATCGACCCTGATGGGATTTGTCTGAGGGTGTTGAGTGAGCTGGCTGTTGTCACTCTGAGGCCGCTCTCTGTCATCTTTGAAAGGTTGTGGAGCTTGGGGGAGGCACCAAAGTCTAGAGACCGCCAGATGTTGCACCCCATCTTTAAAAAAGGCAAGAGGATGATCTGAGGAACTCCAGGACAGTCATCCTCGCTTCTGCCCCTGGGGAAAGTATGAACCAAGTCCTCTTGGTAGCTATTTCTGGCCACATGAGAAACCAACACGGGTGGGGATGGTGATGCCAACGACATTGTTAGAAATACGAAGACTATTTCTGTAGTTTTCACATATTTATTGTATTGTTTGATCATTAGAGCTACCAATGACCATCTCCCTGTCCCTTTGGGGGCTGGTGGGTGCCCCAGCTGCTGGTCTGTCCCTAGTTTCACCAGCTCCTGGGGCACCCTCCTACTGCTCCCGGTGGGGTGGCCTCTTGTCCGGAGGTGACGTGGCCTGAGGGCTGCTAGCCCTCCTCTTTGGGGCTCTCCGGGGTCCCCCAGGGGAGTGTTCGCTGCCCCAGCTGAGAGCAGAGGGCCTGGGCACAGCCTCCCCTGGGTCCTCCTGTGGCTCTCCTTGCTCCCTGTGGGTGGGAACATGGGCAGACAGAGGGCTGTCAGGACCCCCCTGAAGGGCAGCCGACGAGGTGCTGGGGAGCTCTTCTGCCTCAGATGTGTCAGGGCTGCTGGAGGGGGCTGGGCTGGGGGCAGAAGGCCGCCTTTGGGAGGCAGCGGGGCTGGGGGCAGCCACAGAGCTGCCCTCCCGCTCCTCAGCAGCATGGGCATCCTCCAGGCCCATCTGGTGTCGTGCGTCCCCACTGCACCGCTCCATGATGGTGATGATCAGCTGGTGCACAAAGGTCCCTGTGTACCTGCCCAGGGCCCCCTGCAGCACCTGGAACAGGGTTTCCTCGTCCAGGCCGAAGAGGTGCAGGCTGGACAGGACGAGCCTCTGCACTGCTGCTGTTTCCCAGTGGCCACCCTCGAAGAACAGCCACAGCTCCTGTCACAGCCAGAGCATCACGGGCCGGAGCAGAGCTGGGTACTCTCAGAAGAGGAATGCCCAGACGTGGGGATGGAGGCTGCCCACGGAAGCCCTGGGCTGTGCAATGATGAGCACTGATGGCTGGGATGCTGCAGCTGGACGGCCAGGAGCACCTCCTGTCACGTGGATGACAACTGATGGCACTGCAGATGGTGTGAGAACGTGCTCCTTGAAGTTGTCGTCTGCCTGCACCAAGTGCAAGATGGAGGTGACCTTCCTCTTGCAGAGGGGACACTCGGGCTTGCTCTCAGCCCACTGCAGGATGCACGGGCAGCAGAATGGGTGGAGGCATGGCATCACGTAGCTGGCCTCCTCCCAGCTGTCCAGGCATATTGGACAGTGGTTCTCCAGCTCCGTGGCCATGCTCTCCATGTGCTGTGGTGGACTGGGGGGACCTGGGGATGTTGAGCTGCTCCCTGTCACCGGCGCTGCAGCAGCAGGTGTCATGCTAGAAAAGGAAGAGAGGCCAGGGTCATTGGCTGGCCCGGGGAGGGCTGGAAGCAATACCCAGGTCCCTCAAGAAGGAAACCCTCCCAGCTCCCCACCCCAGGCTGAGGTTTCCCCTGCCAGCTCACCTCTGCTGCTGCGAGTGCTCCTCCTTGGTGCCCTGGCTGCCTGAACCTGGCAGGGCTGGGGAAAATCCTTGGATGGCTCTGAGGTTGGACACGGAAAGCTGCAAAAAGCAACTGCCCAAGCCCAACACCAGCACCAAAGGCCTCGCTCAATGCTCCAAACCTCGCGAACTCACTCAGCTGGAGTGCGGGCACGAGCCGGCTGGCTGAGACTCGGCGCACGAAAATAAGCAGCAAGGGACGCGTGGTCACGGTCCATCGCTCGGGGATGTCATAGTCCGTCCCTCGGTCACATCAGAACCCATCACTCAGGGACATCACCGTCCACCTGGGGGATGTCACGACAGGCCGTCCTCACCCATGGTGCTCACTCCACATCTGGGGTTACTGCGACGCCACTGCTCACTCCATCCCCCCATCTCTCGTCTTGAGCTCGGCATTGGTGCCTCGCACCAGTAACGGAGGCCTCGGCCATGTCTTCCCAGGGCCCCGTCAGGTCGCTCTGGCCAGGGCAGAAATCTCCAAGAGCATAGGGCAAGAGGGTTCCGTGGATAACACCTCATGCCTCCCTGGGAGGCTGCAGGACAAAGTCCCACAGACCCTCCCCACAGCCCAGCACTGCTGGCCAGCACTCCAGGCTCCCCTGCTTCCTCCCACAGGGATCACAGGCAGCACTGGGCTCGCTCTCAGGGGCTTTCTCTTCTCTTTGTCCCCTAGCCAGAAGGCACAAGGGTGATCCCCCCCTGCTCAGCACCCATCCAGCCTCATCTGGGCACTACATCCTGTTTGGGGTCCCAGACAGGAGATACATTGACAAACCAGAGGGGCTCAGGGGAGGCAAGGAGGCACTGTGGGACTGAAGTACGCACCCTGAGAGGAGGGTCTGATTCAGCATGGAGCAGTGAAGGGTTTGGGGCACCTCACAGCACCCCCCCGTGCCTATGGGTTTGGGATCAAGGGGATGGGGACAGGCTCTTCCCAGTAGTGGCAGGCTGAAGGGCAAGAGACAGAGACATCAGCTGAAACTAGAGAGGTTCAGCATGGTTAGAAGGGAAAAAATGAAAAGAATTAAGCCCTGTAGGAGAAGTCAGAGAGGCTGTGGGATCTCTGTCCTTGGAGGTTTTCAAAGTCTGGCTGGATAAAGCTCTGAGCACCAGGGTCTGAATTCATTCGTGACCCCACTCCAAGTAGAAGTTTGGACTAGAAGCTACCCACGTTCCTCCAAACTACAATGGTTCCGTGGTCTCTGTGACCTAGGAATTAGTAATGTTTAGATACAGCTTTACGTGGACAAAGTAGCTACACATACAAGTGAATTCCTGATGAATCCAGAGGACTCGCACTCTCCAGCTGTCAGGTTACACATGTGCTAGGAAAGCAATGTACTGCAGCAGCTACAATAGTGTCCCGATCCAATGTCGGGGAAGGTTTCGATATGATCCCAAGAGTGAGATTAAGACACAAACAAGGTCAAATGCCTTATACCCAGAAGAGCTTTTATTATCAAGAGTATCAGAAGTGGAAAATAATGGCGATAGGATAGAATGGAAGAAAAGGTAGAAATTAAGCAAGCAGTCAGGATAGGATTGCTAGGATAGTCACCACCACGGATCCAGCGGCATCCTGTTGGTCCTCAATCTTCAATTCTTCGGTGGTGAAAAAAAAAGCCCCACGGCTTGTCTCTATGGGTTTTTATAGGGCATATTTCGATGATGTCACACACTGCAGGTTTCATCTATCACACGACCTTCGCATGATCGACACCAGAAACCAGTATCTTATCAGCTCCAGCCACCTTTCCTCCCCTGGATGCCTCACTGGCCATGTAATCATCCTTATGGACAGAGGAGTGCCCTGCTTAAACAGGCCATCTCAGAGACAAAGGGCTCCAGATAAACAGTTCACAGTTCCTTGAGATGACAGTCCAGTCCCGCACACCTAACAATCTTTGAGGCAAATCGTTCAAGACAACAATTCAGTCTCTTACAATTAGTCCACAGCAGATGGCCTGTACGAGCTATGAACACTGTGACAAAGCCTCAGAGCGTAGCATATTGTCCTCTTTTCTCTGGCAGTCAGGATAAAAAGCAAAGTGTTGGCAAGTGCATGCTCAAAATCAAGTAATGCATAAATCCATAGTCAGGTCTCTATAGAAAGATCCACTTTGGTGTCTTATTCCTCACACCACACTGGAAAAGATTGGTCTGTGTGTGGAGCAGGACAGCCGAGGCCAAATTTGTTTAAATGAGTTTTAACTGCATTTTGATTAAATTAAAATACTTTCAGATCAACACAGTGATGACTGTAATATGATTAATGAGTCATACAAAAATAAACTGATCTAATTTATTCATAGCAGCCCCAGTTAGACCTGTAGCATTTGATTCACTATTTTTCCGATAAATACTATGCTTGGATTCAGTGTTCCAGATTAATTGCTGCCAATTTCTGATGTCATTTCCCTAGGAGTTTTCATCGTGCCCTCAGCAATCCATTCTGCAACTGTTCGGTCCAGCCCTGAAGTTGGGAAGACCCTCACTGTGACACGGTCAAATTGCAGAAATAGCAATGGGCTTCCCTGGCTGATCACATTATTTGCCATTCTAAGGTCTCGTGCAATAACTGGCCTTGCTTTGGAAATACTGAGACATCTGGCCTTTCCATAGCAGGTCTGCAGAACTACAGAAGGCTGATACGCATTTTCTGGCTTCCATTTGTGCTTGTTCTTACAGCACAGGCAGGGACCAAGACAGAACAGAAGCTCAAAGCAAGCCTGAATATTAAAACAGTTGGCAAAGAGTCTGTACTCTGAAACACTGTAAAATCCCCCCACAGCAGCAACAGCCCTTCCTGCTAAACAGACCCAGCCATCAGATAACTGTCCTCAGAGACACAGATTGGCAATTGTCAAACTCCCATCACTTTCATTCCCTTCCCTTTCAACTGTCTAGCACTCCAACGAAACCAGTTATTGAATAAGGAAACTTTTCACGGATAAAAAGATTTGTGCGTTTCCAAATAAACTCTGTTGAAGCATACAGAAGTCAAAACCTTCCTCTCTTACTGACAAGTAATCTTTATGCATACAGAGATTTACAGAGTTTAATTCCAATTGTCCAGTCAATAGCCTCTCCCAGGCATTGACACTGATGGCCTAAGCTTCCAGAGTCACTAGCCATGACTGTTACAAGCCTGGAAGATGACCTCTGCTTTAAAATGCTTTGGGCAACATGCAGTATGCAGCCTGGCATTCCACTGCAAGCTCCCATCGGTCTTTCTTGGCAAACCTTTTACCCTGGAGTAGCACAATGACACTGATAGGACTGCAAGAGAACCTATAAAAAAACAACCAAACAAAAATGTATATGAAGGGGTTAGAGTCTAACTGCTGGCACAGTGCTGGCATGAAGCTGGACTGTCAGAAGCAATAGGAATATTCTAGGAATAGCTCTCAGAGGCAGCATGCCTTGCAGCCACTCCCTGACCTGAGATTCCTCTCCCCACTCCTTGTCCCTTGTTTCCTTAATAAATGGGATAAAATGAATTAACAGTGGTTTCAGATTAGGAAGTTCATGTACTTGCTATATTTAGAGTACCTAGGTCTCTGTATAGGGGGGAAGAAAAAAAACACCAAAGGTTTTGCTACTGAATGAGAAAACTTTTTATATGTTTAAGGAAAATTTGTAGGTTAGTTTTGATGTGCGGAAAACAGACTCCACAATCAGTGAGATTGTAAAGTAGGTATGTTCATTCAGTGCTGGGCAGCACGGGGGGGGGGGGTAGTCCCACCAAAGTCGTGCGCACCTGACTCGGCAGTTTGCTTCAAGTTTATACAGTCAAGTGCTACATATTCACAATAGGCCTATACATATGCATGACCTATCCCCGCTTCATATTAAAATTAGCTCTGAGAGGTCATTTCCATAGTCTCCTCTCAACTGCGCTTGCGCAGTGCCTCTTTATGGTGGTCATCTGGTGGTCGCAGAGATGAAGATAGATGATGACTTTTCATCACTGCTAGTAACCTCTTTTCTTGCGCAGGCTCAGTGATTTCTTGGTATTCACCCAAGCTGCAAGACCAGTCTTGGCTGGCTTTTGGGGCCAGCTCCTGCTTCTTATCAGGAACTGTCTCTGCCTCATTGGCTGGTTCTTGGGACCAGCTCTTCTTATCAAGGACTGTCTCTGCCTCAGCTAATTTCAACAATGTAACTGCTAAACATCATCTTTCATCCCCCTTTATTATGTCTACTGAGATTCTTTTGACTTCCCTTGTCTCAGTTTTAGCTGAGAAATCATTTGTGGGTTTTCCCATGCCTGGTACTGATTTACAGATAAGAAATATCATATAGATATTCCTAATACAAGTACTACACCCACATAATTAGTGTAATAAATATACAAGCCTGTCAAGATGATAGCCTAACGAACTTGCCACACTGTTATTTTATAGTGAATTCCCAGTGTTCTTGGCAGCTCTCTGAATGCCAATCAAGCTAAAAGCTTAACAACAAAAAAGTGATAGCTCTCAAAATAAAAGACCCCACGTGTGAATCCCTACTTAAAAGACATTTCAGTCCCCTTTTATCACTAAAGGCTGGGTTTCATTTTGATCTCATACTAACTTTAGGTCGGTGTGGATGAACTACAGGTGCTTCTGTGCAGACTCCAGTGCCAAGATCTATGGTGTCCAAGTGCTGATGGAAACTTGAATGGGAATTTCCATGCTTCTGGGTGTGGTGCTGAAAATGCACACAATGATTTCCCTCATCCAAGGGAGTACCACTGCTTTGGAGCGGGATTTCTCCACGTCTGAGAGCTCCAGTCCCTTTTGATGACTTTTTTCAGGCCTTGAGGCATGCAGACATGAGAGGTCACTGACAAAGCCAACAAAAAGTAACATCCAGACCCTCTTTTGCCTGCAGTTGGTAGAGGCTGAAGTGGTTACAACTCCCTCCAAGTTACCACTGCTCCCATGGTCACTGCCTAATACCTCCTGGTCTAGTAAATTGGTTAACCTGAGCAGCTGCTCTCTACTATCATGACAAACAGTGTGAAGCTGCTTCAGTGTTGTCTTGCACAATAACTGAGAATGACTGTGGAAGGTTGGTAGCAGTTTCATGCCTCAAGTAAGCCTCCAAATTATTCCTGTAGTGAAAGAAACAACGTTGCCAACAGGAGGCAGATAAAGCTCCTGAGTGCATGCACAGATTAAGGGTGAATTAATTTACACTGTATTGATTACTGCAACCCGGAATCTAAGTACTGGTTCACCTACTCTAGAGACATGCTTGCAGCACCTGAAAGGTGCACTGGCATTCTTTGCTAATAGGTGTTACAGAGAAAGCAAATAGAAGCTCTGCATAAAGGCGTGTGGAATGGAGACCACTCAAGTCAATGGAAAATCTCACCCTAACAGAAAAATAAATACTACATCCTAGGACACCTCACACTGATTCATGCCCATTTAATGTCAACAGCCAGTGGGAAATGCCTGCTTTTGAAACATTTTTCTGGGATAAGGCCACTCGTTGTGAAAGGTGTAAATGCTGCCTTTCATTAAGGGAGCTCTTCATGTTGCTGCCTGCCAGTCACCCTGCTACTTTCCCTCACCTCTCTGTTCCACTTGATCCAAAGCTCTTCCAGACTGTGCTGCCCTTCTGGACTCCTTCTTCACATATACCTAAGTAACAGCTCTTCCTAACCACCATTACAAGCTCAAAATCTTGACTCTTCCTTCCATTTTTCTGCTGCTGCTCATCTGCTGGTATCCAGCCGCCCAGGCATCCACCTGGAGAACTGACCTCTGTATACCTCCCCCCAGTTCAGCATGGCCAGTACAAGCTGCTTTCTCCACCTTTAGGGCCTTGTGCAGGCCATGCTACTGTTCCTGTCACTTCTCACTTGGTTTTGAAAAGTCAGCACTTGCCTCTGAAAGGTCTGAAACACAACTTCTGCTATGAATGTGCTGCTTTCTTGCAAGCACAGTTTCATTCCTTGCATCCTTAGACTGTCAGTTCTTTGGGGTGAGAATCACCTTCATATTCTTTATCTGCCATCAGTCCTAATGTCTGGGTAGGACTTGTAAAAACTATGGTTATGCTAGTAATGATTGGCAGCCTTAACAACATACAGGTATCTAAGACAGTGGGATGACCCAGGCAACAGTGCGTAGGCACTTATTGCAAGTTAGTGCAGAGATTGAATGCACTGACTTATGAGCTTTGAATGATGCAAGTATTTCCCTTGACGTTTGCCAGAGAAACTGCAGAGCCTTTTACCAAGAGTGACTGGACAAACTGTAGTAACATGCAATAGGGACTTTTTTCGTGGTTGAAGAGCTGAAACACACATAACCTGAGGTGAAAACACACAGATATGTACACGCTGATCTTGTTATGCACAGACCTGGACAATGCTGTCAAGTCTAAGGGTCCATAACAGTCGTGGTACTTGAAACCAGGAGTCTGCTCACAGCTTTGAATGTGTAGTGAGAAAATTCACTCAGTGGCAGGATCTTATTGTAAGATGTTTGACTCTCTAAGCAGGGTCTTAGCCTTAGGCCTCTGTCTAATGGACTTCACACAGTACAAGGCTTGAAGGTGTTACTTTCCCAGGTTGTCAGGCATATTATCCTGTTGCTCAACATTTTTCTTGCTTAGCTTCTTCCTCTTTTTTCTCTTTATGATACAGTTTTTCTCAAGTCTCAAGGCTGTACTTCTTTTATGACCAGGAACTGACTACTACTGAATTTTTTATAGCCTCGGGGATGCTCTTTTAGCCCACATGCATGTTTTGAAGGCCTTTGCTATTACCTTATACTCGAACTGTGCATCGTAACATGAGACACCGTTACAAAGCTTCTTTTCACAAAGTCAGTTCTCATGACAAGCCGAGAAACCCAATAGACCCTGGTCCTCTGGCCTCACAAAGTTAGCATAAGGACTGTGGTCTGTTACCAACAGCAGCAAAACTGCTTTTACTGGGCCACGAGCAGCTGAGAGAATCAGGTCCTTGAACATTTGCTGTAATCAAGCAGGCTTGCATCTCACCTGCCTCAACGGTCAGATGCTTCTTCCACTAAACGTAACATCACTGGCAGAGACCTAGGAGTTCACAGGCTCCAACTGCTCGCTACTGCGGGCTCCACGGCATATATACGCACTCTGATAAACTACCAGCAAGGCCCTAAGCTTTGGATAATTCTTTCAGTCAGAAGGGGGACAGCACTGACTCATGTCCCTATCTCTGTGCCGTTTAAATGTGTGCATCTTTCCAACTTCCAGAAGCACTGGGGTTACACAAGGAAACCTGGCTGCCGGGAAAGGTGTACCAGAAGCACAAATACTTTCCTGTTACCTTCCCTACCACATTTTGGTTTCACTGTGTTTTCCTCCTCCCCCTCTGCAAGAGCCAGCTGTAATTAATGGCTTCGCCTAGTAATGTGTAAGACATGAAAACATACACCTCCATTTGGGAGACAGCAGTTCTTGGGGAATCCTGGACAACTGAAAAGAGCTGAGCAGGACAAAGCCACGGTGCCATGAAGTTGGAGCAACTGCACCAGGGAGATCAAGTTACTTGGAAATTAAATCCAGGAGTTCTGAAAAACAAAAAGCAATTGTAGGCATTTGCCATCGAAACCTCTTTCTAACTTTTGGGTGCCTATTCCGAAGAGGCACAACTTACAGCACTGTGCTGGGCCAGTATCTACCAAACACTGCTCGATATTATGCAGCACCCTCAGATAGAAGGGAGGGAAAAGGGACCAACAGGCACTGTGGCTATTCCAACCCTCGTGACAAGCACTGCAGCTATCCCAACCCCAGCGCCAGGCACTGCAGCTGAACCAGAGAACCAACCTGTGCCAGTGTCAGTTGCCCCTATACAGAAGATGAAATACACAGAGAAATCAGTTTGCTCAGCAAGGGATGAAGGTTAACCAGGGTCATCACGAGAACAGGAGGAAGAGGCAGAATCTGATATAATCACCCGCTCCCTATCCCTGAGTGAGCTGTGAGATATGTGAAAAGATTTTGGCCACCACCCAGGTGAGCACATTGTTACCTGGCTGCTCCGATGCTGGGATAATGGGCCAGTAGCTTGGAATTAGAGGGTAGGGAAGGCAAGCAGCTGGGATCCCTGTCTAGGGAAGGGGCCATTGACAAGGCAATTGGGAAAAAGACACAAGTCCTCAGCCTCTGGAGGGGACTTCTGTCAGGTGTGAAGGAAAAGTACCCCTCCGAGGAAGATGCTACATGTCACCCAGGCAAGTGGACCACCCTGGAGAGAGGTATCCAGTACGTGAGGGAATTAGCCTTGCTGGAGGTGATTTATAATGATCCAGATAATGAGCAGTTACCCACAGATCCAGATGAAGTCCAATGCACACAACCCACGTGTTGGCAGAAGTTTCTACGACGTGCACCAGTGTCGTGTGCCAACTCACTGGCAATGATGTCCAGGAGAGAAGGTGAGGGACAAATGGTGGATGAAGTGGCTGGCCGACTCCGGCAATACAAAGGAAGTCTCTCTTCCTCCCTACGGGCTCATGTCTCGGCTGTAGATGAACTGTCCCGGGAGTTCCAGCAATTCAAAAAGGCTATGTTCTCCCCACCTGTATGGGCCCGCATCTCAGCTATTAGGAGTAAGCGTTCCTCTGCTCAAGAGAGAGGAGATAGAAGGTACACACCATGGTGTACCCTGTGGTTTTACCTGCGTGACCATGAGGAAGTGGGGTGGAAAACCTACCTCGACCCTAGATGCATGGGTAAGTGAGTTGCAAGGAAAAGCAATCAGAAAAGAGGATTCCTCCTGGAAAGTGCTGTTCCAGTTTCCAGCAGGCAGTTCCCCAGACAGAGCAGAAGGCCTGAGCTCATTTCTGATCCAGGTTTTTCCTGAGAGGCAGGAAGAGTACGGATGCTCCCTAGAAGCACCGAAGTGGTGCAAGCACTTGTCTGAGCCAGGTTCCTCAGGCAGAGCTGCCATCAGAAGCCCGTGAGCACTGACGGCCTCCTAGTTCAACAGAGAAGCTCCTCATTTTAATGGAAAGGATGTTCTTTACAGAGCAAAAGGAAATGCTGACTATCCTGCCCTGAGGAGGCAGATCAGTGTCTGCTTTCATTCTGTGTTTAGGTTTTTATTTAGTTCACTAGGAGCCTCTTCTTTTACACCAAAATCTGTTTTTGTGTTTGGCACAAGAGAACTAATTGGGACATTGTTTTTCCTACAAACGTCCTGGCTTTCCTGGGATTAAAAGTGGCTCTTTTTTGATCATTGCTCGGCTAGGTCGCTGACCATCAGAGCTTTTCGGTTGTGTCTGTTTGAGAAGTAAAAGGTGGCTGCCAGAAAGGCTCCAGACAGCTATCTACAAGGGTGTTTCCTCCCCAAAACCCCAGAAGAGACTAATGCTGCTGCTGTTGCATTTCTGCAGCCCTCCAGGAATCCCACTGTGTGTGTAGCGGAGGAATGAAAAAATCTCTGGGAATCTTTGCATGAAGAGTGCCTAAAACAAGAAAAGGCAAACCTGACATCATCGCAATTTGGGAGAGAAAGGGCTGAGCTACCAAGGCCACTGATAGGGTACTGCCATTAGGCACCAGAGTTAACGTTGACTCCAGAAGCCTGGGCAGAGCCCAGAGCCCCTTGAAAGCAGCTGCAAGACCTGCCAGGAGGTACAGGCCAACTCCTCTGATGCTTTGGGCTCACGCTGGAACCCAAAGCGCTCCAAGCCCCAAAATCCAGTTGCCTCTGCAGCGCAGCAGCAGCCAGTGCCAAGCAGCGTGTGGCCGTGGGGAGCTGGAGCAGAGGGAGGGGGCGCTCGGGCCGGGCTCGGCTCCGCTCGGGCCGGGCTCGGCTGGGCTCGGCTCCGTTCGGCTCATCTCGTTTCGGCTGGGCTCGGCTCCGTTCGGCTCATCTCGTTTCGGCTCGGCTTGACTCGGCTCCCCTCGGCTCTGCTCCGGCCGCAGCCCCGGCCCGGCCCCGCCTGAGGCAAGGGCGAGCGGCGGGCGCGGCGGGACCGGTGGCCTTGACAGGGGCTCCTCTTCTTCCGTGGAGCGGTGGGCTGCCCGGCGGTCCCCAGCGCCGGGGCTGCCGGGGGGCCTCGGAGGCCGGCAGCGGGGCTGAGGCGGCGGCATCTCCCCTCGCGGCAGGCCGGGGCGCCGGGTGCCGGCCTTCCCCCCCACAGGCCTGGCCAGCCCCGGCCACTCCCTGCCGCCCCCGGGGCTGCGGGGGCGGCAGGGGACTGCCTGCCGCTGGTGGCTGTCCGGCGGAGGCCGGCGGGCACCGCGGAGACGTGCGGCTGTGGAGAGAAAGGAGTTTCTGCCGGCTGTCCGTTCCCGCAGGGACCCGCAGCCGCCGGGGGTGTCCTTCCCTCGCAGCCTGGCGTCGGTGGCGGGCTGCGACACAGTCCTGCCCGGGCGTTCTTGGCAGCCCCCGGGGCAAGAGGCCTGTCAAGCTTCAGGGAGGTCGGCAGTGGCATTTCCAGAGCAGTAATGTCCCCTTGACTCTCCTGCTTCCTTCCCTAGGCTGGCATTCCAGGAGAAAGGAAGATGTCGTTGAAACCATTTACCTGTCGGTTGCCTGAGACAAGGTTTCTTCATGCAGGCAGGCTTGTGTACAAATTTAAAATCCGTTATGGCAATTTCAACAGGTAAGCATGTTAAAGCTACAACCTGCAGTTTGATGACTGCATGTAGCAGTGGGTTAATAGGAGACCCTAAATTCAGATTGTGAGGGCTGCTCTTTTCCTACCTTCTTTCACTGACCATGGAAGTGGTCACTTCCAAGTGGCTACTGTCCTTGCACAGGCTGAGCATCAGCCTGAGAGAGTAATGTGAGCTGTAAAAACCGCTGCTGTTTCACTGCCATGCAGTGGAAAAAGAGGCTGGTTTTACTGATGGTAGTTTTAAATTTTGTAAGTGTTTAACTGAGAAGCTCTAGAGCCTTTGTAGTGGTTTAACCCCAGCCGGCAGCTAAGCCCTGCACAGCTGCTTGCTCACTGCCCTGCAGGGGAATGAGGGAGAGAATCAGAAGGGTAAAAGTAAGAAAACTCATGGGTTGAAATAAAGATGGTTTAATAAGTAAAGCAAAAGCTGTGCACATGAGCAAAGCAAAATCAGGAATTCATTCACTGCTTCCCATTGTCAGGCAGGCATTTAATCTCCAGGAAAGTAGTGCTTCATCACACCTAACAGTTTCTTGGGAATGTGCTCCTTCCTTCTTCCCCCAGTTTTACTGCTGAGCATGACGTCCTATGGTCTGGAATATCCCTTGGGTCAGATGGGGTCAGCTGTCCCAGCCTTGTCCCACCCCCAAATTCTTGTGGATCCTCAGCCTACTCACTGGTGGGGCAGTGAGAGGAGCAGAAAAGGCCTTGATGCTGTGTAAGCACTGCTCACATCCCTGTGTTATCAACACTGTTTTCAGCAGAAACACAAAACAGCCCCATCTAAGCTACTGTGGGGAAAATTAACTCTCACATTAATTAACCAGCACAGCCATGGAGCTCTGTACTCAAAGTATGTACTTATTTCTTGGGCTGTCTGCTGTTAGCAATGTGCCTTTCGCTGGCCTGGCAATCTGGTGCTCAAGTGTGGATGTGGAAAGAGTCTTTGGGAACTCTCACTGGCTGTTGGCAGTAGTTGTTTGTTGTGCTCTTGGGATTTTTTCTCTCTCAAGGTTCCCTTTGCACTGCCACTCCTCTTTCAAATGTGTTTGTGACAAACCTGTCCTGTGGTTTTGAAACAATAGCATGCCTCTCCTGCAGGCAGAGGGGCTGAGCAGGACCTTTAGGGTAACTGCTGCTCTCCGTTTCTAGAAGGCACTGTAGCGGCAAGCCGGAGAAATGAGAGCGAAGGGAGAGTGTTTTAGTCTGTGGTACTGCTGGCATGCGAGGCAGAGAAAGGAAAGCGGCCTTTGCGTGTGCAGGGGACAATGAATAGGAAGGTTGTGGGAGGTAACAGCTGTGTGGTAAGCCTCAAATGGGAAGTTTGAGTTAGTAGCCAGCAAAGTAACTAAAGCACAGGGTACTGAGTAGTCTGGTCAGCTGGGGAAGATGTAAAACAAGTGAAGAGGCTGGTCCTTCAGAAGTTAAAAAGAGACTTTCCCTGAGGGTATTGCCCTGGAGGAATCTGATTGTGTCGGCTGGTCAGGCACAGAGATGATGGGCAAGTGCTTTTGCGAGTGGGCAAAATCTTGACCAGCTCACTCAAGGAGCTCTGGAGCCTTTAGTTTGAGAGGGGACTTAGAATCCTGGAGACTGCAATCTATAATAATTCCAGAAGTTTAAGCTGCTCTGAAAAAGGAGCTGGAACTGCTTGGGTTTAAGGGTGGTATTCCAAAGCAGGTGCTTATAGTTTGGGTCCTGCTGAAGGAGTGTTCTGTAGGGCCCAAACTTGGTCTGAAACTTATGAGTTGTTGCTGCCTCAGCCTCTGATAAGTATTAATAATGATAGTATTCATAAGCCAAAGCAGTGGCTCAGCATAATCTGGCTCCCTGTGTACATCCTTCAAGGCTGTGGTCATCATCAGACAGCAGTTCAAGGTTGATGCCCTCACAGGCTTTTGGAAAGTCATCTAAACTGTTGAGGTTAAGTCTCTTTTCAGGTGGTGGCACCCATGCAGAAACTAGGACTGAGATCCTTTTGAGCCAGGAAGTATCCCTGCATCAGAGAAAGAGAAAAGCATTGTGGCATCCCGAAAACCCTGTTTCCTTGCCAGTGAGGTTGCAGCAGGGCTAAAATGACTTAGGCAATGACTCAAGCCTCTGCCTAGAGAGTGGTTTTATGAGTGTGAGTGAATTTGCTTTTGCAATCAGATGTGCACAGGCATTGCCAGGGCCTGGATTTACTCTGGAAGTGACTGTTAGCTGCAGAAGAATTGAAGAGAATGTGCTATGAACACCATGCCAATGAGGCTGTCTCCAGACCTGAAGCTACGTTAAATCTCGTGCCAGATTTGTCTCCTTTTTCCTTTGGAGAAGTAGGCTGGGTCTTTGAAATTCTGCTGCATGTCTTCTGGTGTCACGTATTGTTCAGAAGGTGCTTGAAATATTGTTCTTGTCTGTGACTAAGGTCTTTTCCTCAGCGTAATCCCTTTAGAAGGCACTGCCAGTAGTGCGTGTATGTTTCTGAACAGCCTGCAGGTGTTTGATCTCCTGATGGTAGAGAGCGCACTGTATTTGTTTGAGTTTGGCAGTCTGTCATTGCCCCTTGCTTTCTTCCATTCTTTCTACCCTCTTCTCCTCATTGCCGCGGCAGCGTCCCTTCCTGAATCGTGCTTTTGTGTCCCTGCTGATCCATGAAGACTTCATGACCACAGCATAAGTCTTGGGTGGGTGATATCTGTCCTTCTGCTGTGGTGCACTGTGTAATTCCTTTCATTAACTTGTTCTGTATCAAGCAAGGAGAGAGCCTTTCTGAAGAGGAAGGAAAGTTCTCATCTCTGACTGAGTTCTGGCTGGGGCCCTTGAATGTGGAGGATATGAGAATGGCTGCCTGCCAAACCACATACCAGAGAATACTTGCATGCCATAATTCCTTACACTCCACCGTATTTCCTTATTTCCAAGTGACATTTGTGCGACACTTGTTTACTTTTTAATGGGTTCAGCTTTTCTTTGAGACCTTCTCTTTCCCTATGCATTTTATTGTTGGCCGGTACCTAGCAGCAAACAACTTTTGAGAATCTGGCTTACAAAAGATGTAGTTAGTAGTTGGGAACACAGTTTGATGCAGGCAGTACACAACTCCCAGCATCATAGGGCCTAGCTCCAATGCTGTGAAGGCCTGTTCTCTGCAGGTTTGCACCATGGAGGGGATTAAGAGACACATCCTGCTGGTTCCTTCTTTTAGTCCCTTGAGCACAATGGCATTGTGATAGGCTGGAAGGGAGAGGTGCTGGTTTGAGGGCACCTTGTCAGAAAACCCAATCCTAAAAGTTGCTGAGAATTGACTGAAAAGATCTGATCTCTCATCCATTGAATCCTCAGACACACAAAATACAAATGGGCAGAAAAGTGAAAAGAAACAGTCCTTGTGGAATAAGGGATGTTTTTTAAGAACAATAAATTGGGAATTCGTCTGCCTGCTAAGTATTTTCTCTGTGCAATGGGAATGATGTTTTGTTGTTTAAACTCTTACAAGGAATGTAGCTCCATTGCTTTTTGATCGGGGTGGGACTAACTCTCTCTGTTTGTTTCATAGCGCTCTGGATCTCGACACCACTGGAAGTGCTGTCAAGGAGTTAGAGGTAGGAGATGAAGCAGGTCCACGGGACCTTAGCTGAATGTTAGGTTGAGCAAATATTTTGTTCGTTATGGGACAGAGGACGTTTTGTCAAATGCAGGGTTTCAAGTGCAAGTAATGGGGAACTTCTCTGGACAGTACGAGGGTGAAAAAAATGACATAAATGAAAAATGTCATCAACAGACAGCATTAGCATAAGCGAGTAATGCTTTTTTCAGAAATATTTCAAAGAAGCTACTGACTGTTAAAATTAGACAAATGAAAACTCCTATTTGTTGAGCTAGTTGCACCCCGTCCCTTTCTGGTTCCTGTTCAGATTCATTCTGCAGTAGCAGTTTCCTGTGGTTTCACTCTCGGCCCCAGACCTGACCACTGCTTTGAACTTCTCAGGCTTGACTAGCTCTCAGACCCTCCTAGTTTTTCAGGAGCTGTGGCAGTACTGGTGAGCTAGCTTGACAGCAGCTAATCTCATGCTTAATTGCACATGCTTTCCTCATAGCTGTGGAGCTGGGAGAGCCAGTGGATGTTCTTTTAATGACGCCATTACTTTGTGATGAAGCTTGGTGACAACTGATGAATTCTGTTCTTGTCATCTTCTTCCTGAGACAGGAGAAAGACCCTGCCATTCCTGAGGAAATGAGACCAATATACTGCCTGCTTAAAAATGCTCCTGTTACTTAATTTTAAACAAATCTTCAGAGTACAGTAACAGTGTTGTAAATATCATTGAAGAAAATATGCTGATTTTAATTGATGTGGAAAATCATCGGTTAATTTTTGTTTCTTTTTCACTTTTGATAATATTGAAAGGTATTACTGGAAAAAGTTTCCCGTTTATAAAGCAGGAATATGTTGGGGCTGAACTACAGTTCATTTGTAACTGAATTGCGTCAATATTCAGAAAAAGGGGAATACGTTTATTTTTGCAACAGGTCAGTTGGTTTTTGCAACACACTATATGTGTTTTGCTGGCAAGAAGCAGGCTTCTTAAATGTAAAACTTCTTAAATTTAAAAGCACTACTCCAGTTTCCATAGTAATGCTTCTATGTTAGTTCAAGATTAAGACATTCATTCACTTCAGTTTCTGTGAATCTGTTAGGGCAGCGTGCTCTAAGGTGATGGGAAGGAGCAGGGGAAGGCAGGGGAGGAAGAAAAGCAAAATACCTAGAACCTGCTCTTCCATGATTCATGCAAACTGTAATGTTAATTTTTTTCCAAGCCTCAAAACTGTACTTGACAGTGGAATTGTGGCTATATTGTTAATATTATTCCTTCCTTTCTTGTTTTGGCCTCTCCAGGAAGCAATTCGAGTAATCCTTGGAAATCTTGATGATTTACGTCCGTTTTCTACAGACCACTTCACTATCTTTCCATGTATCCTTTCTTTCCTACTTGTAAAATAAAAGATTCAATGACTTGCACCTGTTGGGCATTGCTTAATTCGACATTCATGTCCAGTAGTGTGCAGATCTTTAGCTAGAGTACGAATCCTTTGACCTGTGCAGTTTTACGTTAGCTGAAGATCCTTCTCAGTTGTTGCCTTCAGAGAACTGATGGGAAAAGAGTGTTTTGCAGTGTTTTTGGATGAACACCCCTGCGTTCCAAATCTGATTTAGCCAGAGAAAATGAACATGTATATATAAAGTCCCAGGAAACCCACATAATGTGATTGCAAGCAAAGCTAGTGCGTTGTTTCAGAAGGTTAATAAAATGTAAAACGCTCCTTTCAGGCTCAGCAGCATTGGTCCACTAGTAGAGAAGACTGCAGTAGTTTTCTTGTAAGGTGTATTAGGATTAAATATTGTAGTTGCTTAGTGTGAAGGGTTAAGAAGCACCTACTCTCCTGAGGCTGTTGTTGAAGAGAAAAGTAAGTTAGTTGAAGGGA
This sequence comes from Astur gentilis, assembly GCF_929443795.1. Lineage (NCBI taxonomy): Eukaryota > Metazoa > Chordata > Aves > Accipitriformes > Accipitridae > Astur > Astur gentilis. Next base: position 10,151,755 of record NC_064886.1, read on the forward strand.
AGCCTTTTCAGTCCTAAGGTGTGTCAATTTTTTAATTGGATCCAGCCCTTTGGCATCACCTCCTGTGATTCCAAGTGCCCAGGAGTAATGAACACCCACATGTTTCCGCCTCCAAGGCATTCCCTTCCAGTCTTGGCAGACTGCATTATTGCCACCCCTCATACTAGCAGGTAAGAACGAGGTCGTCCTCTTTCTCTGTCAGAAGCTGGTATGTACGAGAGCAACTTATTCCTGTTACTGCCAGGAAGAGAAAGTAGCCCAGAGCATTGTCAGAAAGAAGGCACCCAAACAAACGAAGCCTCATTGTTCATTTGCTTCACTAAAGCACAGACAGTTTTGCCTGTGTGCTTGAGGACAGTTTGATTCACGAACTTGTATTTCTAGAACTTGGAAGTCCATTCACCTGCTCAGCCAGCACCGGGCCCTGATGAGAACTGCAAGCTCAGAGGCCTGGCGTGATGAGTTGTCCTGCAATCTGTGTGTCGGCCTCCTTGCTGCAGCATACCTCTTAGTTAATCACCAGCTGTGGGAGTCCTTGAAGCCAAACTCAAACGAGCAATTTCATCCCTTAAGGGAACTGATTGCATCAGTGTTTCATCTAGGCAAAACTTGGGCCTCATCTCCACTCTTCAGGATGTTAATTTCTGCTAGCAAATGGACTAAAAGTATTTGTGTTACCTGTTTCTTCCTGAGATCAGAGGCATGTAAAGAGACTGCTGTCTGGCGTCATCCATTCTTGCATGCATGTGCTCCTAGGTGTGCGAACTGCACCCACAGGAAGGAACATCTGTGATTGTGGCAGTTGTCATGTCAATTATCTGTTTTCCTCCCATTTTGAACTGTGAAGTGAATGTAATGATGCTACTCCTTATGAATCCTAGTCCTTTTCAGTTTTAAAAATAATTTTTAAAATAATTACTTTTTAGTTAGGAAAGCTGATGAGGTTTTATTCACAGGGTTGGAAGAGCCTGGCATGTTGTTTCTTGTGGGAAGATGCCAGGACTGAAGCCAGATACAGTTAAGGAAACACAATGCTATTAATACAAGCGACTGATGGGAGAGTATCACCTGGATGAGTGTTTCTTGTAACGTGTTACTAGTGTTTTTTCACAAAGTTCATACCAACAGATTGTAGTTGCTCTCTTATGCATACATGTTCAGTGTGGTATGACTTTTGAAACTTTACAAGAAGGCATTGTCAGGACTCCTGCTCCTTTGAAATGTTAGTGCTATGTTATTAAGTCTTATCGTTGTTCTCAGATTTGAGTAAATGGGAGAGAGTATCAAAGATGAGATTCAAACATGAGAACGTCCACCTTGTGCCTTATCCCTACATTTGCACTATGTATCTAGAACTCAACTCATTTCAGCAAAGCCTATCTTGTGGTAAGTCACTATGGCTATGTTTGGATAATGTCTGGAAACATCTATGACCTATGTCTTGCTTTTCCCTTTCCCTTCCTCTACTGTGTCTTTGAATTAGAGGGTGCAAAACTGCATGCGGTATGGCTGTACCATGGATTTGAAATGGAGCATAGTAATGTGTTCTCTTTTGTCCTATATTTCTTTTTGAAAATTTCTAGAATTTCTCTTTGCCTTTTCACCCACTGCTGACTCTTCAGCTAGTATTTTTATGAAGCAATGCCCAGTGGCTCCCAACCTTCATTCTTGAATGTCAGTAGCTAGGCTGGAGCCAGCACATATATATGGAACACATGTTTTTCTTCCTTATGTTTGACTACATTTGTTGACATTGAACTTCACACTCTTTGTTTCTATTTTCCTAAAGAAAGAATGCATTTGTTTTTCTAAATAATGATAGTAATAATGGTAATAATGTCTTTTATATAATTAGCAAATGTTGTCACCTCCCTAGTTTCTCATATTCCAGGTTTTCTATGAATTCCCTGAACAGCCTCAGGCCCCAGCTGAGACCTCTGTGGGACTCTGCGTTTAACCTCCTCTGTTGTGAAAACGGAGTGTTTTTTCTTACTATTTCCTGTTCTGATTATTTGTCCCTGGGAAAAGCTGCTGGTCTTTCTTGTGAGTGCTTAGTAGATATTCTGGTCTCCTTTATCAAATGGACAAGTAGTCCAAAGCAATTGTCCCCATCCCATTGGCTTGTGTTATTCATAGCCAGGAGTTCTTAAAGAGCTGTATTTGCAGTTCTTCAGTTTCAAGATATCATATGCAAGTCCAGCATTGTTTCTAAGTAGTTTATCTTGTTCTCAGGAAGTGAGGTGTAATGCAAAAATGTACTTTAAAGTTGGTTAAAGAAACTCCAGTCACCAAATATTCACCAGATTTTATAATACCTCTGTTACAGGTAAAGAAGTAAACAAGGGCACTGATGAGCTTGTAAGTTGTATGTGTGGTTGTGTTTTGTGTTTTGTTTTTTTTAAAAGTCATATTCCAAATAGTCTGAAGAAGCAGAATATATATCTAGGCAATGCTATAGTTCTCCTGTTTCTGGGTGTCAGTCAGGCAGTGTAAGGTGGGACTGAATTCTCCCCTAGAACCATCCAAGTTGAGGGAAACCTTCCTGTCAATTCCAGCAGACTTTGAATGAAGTCCTGCCTCAGGATGCAAGTGCCATGCTGGCTTCAATTAAACGTGTTTTCTGCAAGTCTGAGCTGAGCTGTCAAATGGTTTCTTCACCGTGAGAGTCTGTATGAGGTCAATATTGCTGAATAATTAAGTAGTTTCCTAAGTGCTGTATGTGTCCTAAACAACAAAGTCAAGCTTCTTTGGAAAGTTGTTGTTTAGTGAGAGCTCAGGGTGGGTTTGTTTTCTATACAGGTAAGTGTCTGAAGATGGAGTGAATTAGTGAAGGTGTCCTGTCCGAATTCCCCCAAAGAAAATCCCACTCTCTCTGCTAGCATTACGTTCCTGCTAATTACATTCCTAGGCCCTCCTCTAAAAACGGAACAAATAGGATGCCCTGGGAAGCAGCAGTTCTTGTTTAAAACTGTTGAGCATAATTTTCTGGATGGTCTCTCAGTGCTTACCTTCTGTTTAAATAAGGCAGCTAATCTTTTATTCCTGAATCTTTTTTTGTTATTTTTGTTGTATAAGCATGGACAATGTTGTGAAATATGGATGTATATTAAGTCTGACTTTTGTTCTAAAATAGAAAAGTCAAAATCAAATTTTATCAATACCAACTTCGCAATGTTTTGAAGGTCAAGAGAAGAAATGAAGTGTCAGAAAGTGCTGCAGTGGAAGAAACAGTGAAGAGGAGAAGAGTGGAAGTCGGAGCAGAGGCCTCGCACTCACAGTTGGATATGGACAGGTCAGTTGACTACAAAATAGTCTTCCAGGGCACATATCAATGTTTTTGATGTTTCTTGTACCTTTCTCATATTTCATTCCTGTGTAACCCTTTGGCCCATTTGTCTTCTTCCTTCTCTTCCGTAGGTGACAGAATCTAAGCAGCATTGTCCATGTTTGGAGAAAAGTTGTTCTGTGCTTTCAGGTTCCCATGCCATTAACTAGACCTCTAACTGTCTAACTCCTTTGTGTTAACGTTACCTGTAGAATCACAGCGGGATGAGAACTGGGCAGCTTGACAAAGCAGTGCACTGGCTTGCACACCTGAGGCAGGGATGACAAGGGAAGAACTGGGAACATTTTTCTAGCTGCCTCCCAGCTTGTTCCTCTGAGTCAGCTGATGACTGCTACCTCTTGGCTTGCGGCTGAGATCTCTATCTGTGGCTTTCACAGAATCATTGAGGTTTTCGGGACCTTTGATATCATCAAGTCCAACCCCTCCCGCTCAAGCAGGGTCACCCAGAGCAGGTTGCCCAGGACGTGTCCTCTCAGGTTTTGAGTGAACTCCAAGGGTGGAGATGCCACAAATTCTGCGGGCAGCTGGTTGCAGTGCTTGACCACAGTTGCAGTCAGAAAGTTTTTTCTTGTGTTCAGAGTCAATTCCATGTTTTGTAATTTGTGTCCTTTGCCTCTTGTCCTGCCAGAAGGCACTGCTGAGGAGAGCCTGGCTCCCTCTTCTTCGTTGCCTCCCATCAGGTGTACATTGATAAGAGCCCCCTGAGCCTTCTCCGGGCTGAACAGTCCCAGCTCTCCCAGCCTCTCCACATATGAAGAGTGTTCCAGTCTCTTCATCATCTTTGTGGCCTTTTGCTGGGCTCACCCCAATGAGTCCCAGTCTTGTCCTGGGGAGCCCAGTCTGGACAGAGTACACAGACTGGCCTCAGCAGCCCTGAGCAGAGGGGAAGGATCACCTCCCTCGAGCTGCTGGCAAAACTCTTCCTAACGCAGCTCAGGGTGTTGCTGGCCGCCTTCAGCACAAGGGTGCAATGCTGACTCATGATGACTAACTTCAAGTTTAGTTCTTGGTTACCTTTCAGAGGCAGGCCCATTATTAGTTACAGTCTAGCAGGCTTCTTTCTTTCATGGAGTGTAGCTTTTAAAAACAGAAGATTCATGTCTACTTAATATTCACAAGTATGTGGCTGAGAGTCCCAGATCCAGCGTTGTGGTTGGAAGTGTTTATGCTCACCTTTCCCCTTCCATGGCGACGTACAGACCATGTCAAATCATCTCCCTTGTTGCCTTATATTCTACCCAATTCCCAAATGTATTTCAGGCAGAGATTACAATGAGAGAAGTCTGAAGCCAGTTCTTTTCCTGCTCATACAAATGTAGTCCTTTCATTCCCCACGCCGCCCTCTCCATCAGTTTCTAGTCACAATAAAACTGCTGGACATGAGTGAAGAATGAAACCAGGATCCAGAATGCTTTCCAATCTCTTTTAGCCAAGGCGTGATTTGTAGATTCATAAGATACAAGGCCAGAAAGGGCTATTTCATGATCCAGTCTGGCAGTTCTCTCTTAGTCCTGTGTCTTGCCCCAGCAGTTACGCTATTCCAGAAAAGATTAAAACAGTTAATAATTCTAAATTGTATTCTTGATTTCAAAATTAAACTGGTCAGGCATCAACTTCAAGCCTTCTGTCATTTTTCCCCAATTACTCTGTTAGACTGAAGAGCTGAGCATTCAGTCTGAGCATTCCCCCACCCTGGGAAGGAGTTTGCCTACTGTAGTCAGACCACCTCTTGATCTTTTGTTTCTTTTTGGACAAGCTCTTTAGCTTGTAAGTCCTCATGGGGCATTTGGATTGGGGTTTTCTTGGGGTGCTATTGAGTGTTGGGCTGTCAGAATCTCTAGGTGATGCTGAGCACTATTTTGTGTGTGAAGCCAGGACACTTTTTCCCCACATGCATCACTTTGTACCTCTCTGCCTTTTTATTGCTCCACGACTGAGTCTTGTAAGATCTTTCTATGGTTCTTTGCTACCTGCCCTTCTCTTTGTGTCAGTAATCTTGTAGGATTTGCAAGCTTTCTCACCTCACTGCTTATCCCCCTTTCCCTGTCACGTCACACTGGTTTTCTCTTTAACTGCTTGTTTGGCTTACTAGAAAAGCAGAAAGCCTAATACTGGAATGAGTGCCTATTTTCATTTTTTAAATGAGACTTTGAAACATGAGTACAAATACAGATTAAGGGTATCTATCTTGTTGGCTAGAGGTACTGAAACCTTAATTTCTAATGAAGTACTTGAGTAGCCATTTACAAGATTGCTTCCTTTTTGTGACTTTTTGTAAACTCAGTTCTTACCTGTTTGACTTATTTTTAGAACTGAAGCCGACTGTGTTCGCCATACGAGTAAAGCAGAGCATGGATTTGAAATGGTAAGCTACAGAATAGTCAGGAAGAGACAACAGTATCTGTTTAGTCCTAGATTCTTAAAGTGGCAAGCATAAAAATGCCTTCAGGTAACTTTTTTTCCTTTTTCACCTGCATCACCTGCATGGAGACATTTGTGATTCCTGCTCATCAAACTCAGCCACGGGATGAGTTTTACCAGGAGCCAACACAGGCTTTTCTGACTGTGAAGCTACAAACTCTAGGGGTGAGCTTAGCTTCTTGGAGCTGAACCTGAAGGATGCCCTGCCTTGTCTTCAAGCCTCCAGTCCTCTTTTACCTCAGATGCCCCTTTGTGCAGAACTCCATGAAGGGTCAACAGTGGGTGCTGACACCTGGACACTGGCTTTGCTGCGAGTACTTGCCACTCCCCACCAGTGTCCTCTCTCTGTGTAGGTGGCCTTGCAAGCATCTCCCTCTTCTTGAAACAGTGTCATGCCTTTTCTCACTATGTCATCAGAAGGCAGATTTACGACAGGATTGTTCCAGAGGGATTGGGAGGTGCTTTCTAAACCCACTGTTCTCCAGAGACCTTGTCAGGAGGGTGAGATTCTTTCTTTTTTAGCCCACAGGCTAAACGGCTGCTTTGACAGAGCTACTGTTAGGCACACCCTTTAGTTAAGAGGGTCTTCCCTCACCCCCCTCTTCTCTTCCTCCTGGCTGTTGCCCATCCTCTTAAATGTCCCAGTGCATTTTGTCCATTTTCTGGATCCTGAGAGCCATTCTGCATTTAGTTCAAATCCCTGCCACACTATTGCCTTCCGGGCCGCCTTCCTTCTCCAGCTTTTCAGAGAGAGTCTTTTCTGAGGAGGCAAGCTCATTTCTTGTGGGGTTGTCCAGAAAGGAAGTTGCCCAGTGGTATAAAAGGAACAGCTTCTTTTCCCACTGTTCCTTGGGAGGTGAACAGTTGCATCAGATGCCCAGATTTCTGTGTGTTTCTGCAGGATGACATGCTGCCCCCATTTTGGAAACCTTTTGGACCTCTCCACAACTGGTTGAGCTTTATGGAAATGTTGTCTGTGGGCTTGCTGCCTGGTGGCCACGTCATACTGCCTGCTTGCTCCTATAGAACTGGTTTCAAAGGGCCAATCTCAGTGTAATTGCTCTGCAGGGATCCCCTGCATATACAGTGGCCTGCTATTTCAGTTGCTGCTAGTTGCATGGTTACCTTCAGCCTGCACAGGTAAACTCTTGTACTGAAACAGCCCTCACCTTGTTGTAAGCCCAAAACTTTCTTTCAAGAAGAGGGGTTTTTGACAGGTTTGTTAGATTTTCAAGATAGGAAGGAGACTGCCTGGTAACTCCTCAGGAGCATTCAGTACAGAACTTCTCTAAAACAAGCAGGCTGATTTGTTTCCAAAACCTGTATCCCTTTTTTTTCCCATCACCTTACCTTTGCAGGATTAGTGACAGGTCTCTCTACACGTCCCTTCTGGCTTCTTTCCTCAGGTGCTCCAAACACTCTGTTGGTGGGGTAAGGTCATCCTCTGAAATATGCTTTTTTTATTCCCCACTTTGCTATAATCAGTCCCCAGAATGCCTCCACACCTTGTACAGTGGCTGAATTTCCCAAACATTAGGGTCCTTGGAAGCTGGAGCTCCAGGTTAGCATGTTGGACCCTGAGAAATGATGTGGTAGGTGGCAGTCATCACCATAACCTCCTACTGTGTTAACTGATGGGGGAGGACATGTCCTGAGCTCTTTCCAGGTAAACTGGAACTATGACGAATGAATCATCAACTTAGCAAATACCAGTTCAGGTGAGAAGAACCTTCTCCAGAAGAGGTGCTTGTGCCACCATGACTCATACCTGCAATTTTCACTAGTCAGGGCACTGTACACTGAGAGGGAGCTCCAGACACAAACTGGCATCTTTATGAATACCAGACCAGACGTTCAGGAGCACCACATGAAATCCTGGGCAGATGACCTCTCCCTTATGTGCTTTTTTAGGAGGTAAGAGCCAGGTGCTTCTGTGACATGCTTTCCATTTGGTTTGATTTCCATTTTTTTCTTTTGGTATTCAGGATGAGAAGAAAGATCAGGCTTAGGAAAAAACATATCAGTAGCTCCTGTACTTTCTCAGGATTCTTCTGATCATTCCTCCAGGGCTCTTGTTCAGTTTATCAGCAGTGCATGATTTTGGATCCAAATCCAGCTGGTGTTTTAGAGTGCATCTTGAAAAGGGAACAGTCTTGTTAAAACATGGAGGAAATCTGTCTGCTTAGTACACGTAGGACTGACTTTACAGCATCAGCACTCGATTCAAAAGGAGGACCATGGAAGTGCTGCAGTCAGACAGCTGTTAAATAGATTGCATTTTCAGCTCTCCTCCAAACGCCTTCCAGGCCTGCAATTTTGACAGTAGGCTGTCTGGTCAGGATGATTGGAGTCGAGCCTATGCATCTTTCCGCCTACCAAGAACACCAGTAGAAGTACAAGGAAGAAAGAGAACTGAGAGACGCTCAGCCTGTCACTGCAGATAATTTTTGTAACTTAGTTAATGCTCTGAGACTAAACTGCAAAGATCTCTGGCCATCTGAAGTTTGGAATTTCACATGAACCTGAGCTTAGTGCAAGAGAAGCACCATCGGGGAGTGGATCTATTCTTCTCTGATCTTATATCTGTGACAAAGTTGTTTTACTGTCTCCTAAAGAAGCTTACATGGTGATTTTGTTGTTTGTGGTCCTTTGTATTGCTCATAGCCTTGCTAATAGGTATTTCTGGCTCACCTCTTGCTTCTGGCACTTTTCACTTTTGTCCCTCCCCTGTTACTCTGCTTCCTATGACTGTGTCTTAGCAGGGCTGATGTCTAGGGACTGGTATTTTCCAGCAGCTGTTATTTCTCACAGCACCTCTGTTGATGTTTTTTAAAATCTCTGTGCCATAGCTGCTGTTACTCTTTCACTATCTACTATATTAAAGTCTACACAATGAATTACTGCTTTATGTTAGGCCTGGGAATGTCCTGAGGAGGGAGGGGTAGAAAGATACTGGTGAAGAAAGCCCTCATAGTAGCAGGAAAGAAAATAAAATCACAGAACAAGAGAGTAGACCTTGCCTTTTAGTTCTTCAAGCAAGCAAGCAAGCAAAGAAACAAAAATCTTGTAGAACAGAATTTTACATTGTGTGACAGTTCTTGGGTTCCTTTTCCTTTCAGAATTCCTCCAAAGAAAATGAGCGTGAGTTTAGTCCAGCATCCCTTACTGTGGGCAGTAAGCAAATGAGTTTGTGTAAGTAAGGAATTCCTGGTTTGCTTCATTCAAATTAGTCATATGAAATCAAAAGCTGCAAGGATGACATTGGTATTAGTTTTCCTTTAAAAATGGTGTTTGGTATTTTCCAGCACATGAGACTAGGAATAAGAACCGCCGTAGAGTGGTAGGTCAGCAATGATTTTGGCTATAAGCAATTCCCACCCATAGAGCCAGGCTATGTAGCTCTTTCAGAGCTGGGCTGCAGGAGGGGAGGCTTCCTCCAAACCAGTCTGCATTGTGATTGCTTCGAAAGCTCCCAGGCGTCACGTCAGTCAACAGTCTTGGACCCACCTCTCAGTTTCAGGGTCTGCTGTTGGGTCTGCAGGGTGTGTGGAGAGAGAAAGCTTATATTTTTGTTCTTGCTGCTGTTTCTTACAGGGGGACGTGTGGGATCTAACCTTGAACAAAGAACAGGAACTGGTCAGGCTGAGGGTGCAGTGCAGCTACTGCAGCAAATGGACCAAATGATAAACAAAGGAAACATGGAGTCAGGAGGAAGAGGTCTCTCCAGGTTCTGGAGAAGGTACTAATACTGCAGCTATGAGCAGTCCTGCCTGTGTCAAAGCCTGTGCCTGATTCTGGCAGTTCAGATGATTCTGCATTCTCTTGAAGAATGGGTACCTCTTTTCTGTGGTTAAATCAAAGTCTGCCAAGGCAAAGGTGCATTCAGGGATGTCCTTTTGTCTTGCGGTAAGGTGCAACATTCCCAGGAAATGTTCCTCTTCTGAGCTGTTTTGGGGGAAAAAAAGGAGGGTTACTGACCTCAGTCACAGCCCTCATAGGATGTGGCTTTTATCAGCTGAGGAGTACCATCTCCAGCCCAATTTTTAAAGGACTTAAAGCTACCCCTTCTCGCAGGGCCTTCCTGGGAGGGACCTTCAGTCAAGGTAAGTATGGCCTTTATTTGGCTGCTTAGCAACTGTGGCCTTTCTAACTTTGACTCCCAAAGACACCATTTTAAACCAACATGAAAGTAACCATGCCAACAGTTGCTGGGCATTGCTGACTAAACGAGTGCTCTAAAGCTGTTGAAACTGTATGCTGCAAGAGTGGTCTGTTCACTGCACAGCACGTGTTGAACATAGGCAGTAACTGTTTCTTTGATGGGTTGGTTTTGGAAGCAATGAAACTCCTTGTTAATCATAATGTGTGCTAGTCTCCTTAACTATTGAGATTAGACCGTTATGGCACAGGTTGTTCTTTGTTTCCTCTACTTTTTCAGTCTTCCTCTATTATTTTGTGCTGGGCTTGTGTCTTTCTGGTGGACAGAAATTACCTTGTTGTTACAATTCTCAGAGAAGTACTTTAAGTATAATGTAGGTTTTGTTGTTGTTGTTTCCTCAGCATAATCTTCTCGCCACTACAGCATCTCTTTGGTGGGAAGAACTGACCTGGAATTACTAATGGTTGTGGAAAGGTAAACTTGTAGCATGAATGTCGAGTTGTATTGTTTCTTTTGTAATTCAGCTTTTCACATTGCTTGTCTCCACTATTAATGCTTTAAATGAAATTCTACTTTGTTTACATTTTCAAATTAATGTACTGAAGATGTCAGGTTAGAATGTCTTTTTCTTCACAACCTAGAGTTTTTGGAAAAAGAGCAACAAGCTTTAAGATTTTGATTCTTGAGTGTCATAAATTGGGAATTTTACATTTAAAAATCATTATATGAGACTAATAAAACAAGCATTAGCTTGGAACTGTGTGGGGTTTTAATCAGTCTTACCCTATCAGAAAACACTCCTTCCCTCCAAGCAGAGGTTTCTAGTATTGGATAGACTCCTGCACTATGCTTCACAGCATTAAAAACGTCAAAATTGGTGAAAATATTTTGGATTAGATTTTTATCACTCCCCTACAAGTTGTGTAGTTATTTATGCCTTCAACAGGTAGTGGGAGGAGGCTGGGAGTTAAGATTTCAGACATGCCTAGGGCATGCTCAGGCAGCCTTTTGCCATCACGCTAGTGCATTTACAGTAAACCATCATTCTTCAGCCATCTCCTGAGCTGAGGCACTGTCAGTACATACATGCACAATGCTAGTCTAACACATAACACTGTGTTACTGGTTGTTACTTTAGCAGTAGCGGCGCATGGCCATCTGACTGCATCTCAGGGGTAACATATCTGGCAGAATGAGGTGATGCTCTAAGTGAGTCAGATAATGCAACACAGGATCTGTTTGGCTTGTTCCCACCCTGGTGCACAGATTATCCACCCTACATACTGCTGTATTCATTCCCAGACTCCCATCAGCAGCAAAAGAATGTTTTCCCTCCAAGAAGAAATGGAGTTGAGAAACTAGTTCCATTTATGCCATTCTCCTTAGTCCTGTTGCACAAACTGTGGTAAAGGTTGAGCGCACCAGGGTTCAGTCCCTTCTGCTGGGGGGCTGTACAATGAGATGGACAGCGGTGAGGATCAGGGAACGGATAAAGAGTTGACCAGATGGATAACAAGCCATAAGTAAGGGAAGATATCCATAAGTTGATCTTTAGCACTGGTTCTGTCAAGAGAAGGATGTGCCACTTCCCTAATCATAGATGCAGCTGCATAAGAAAGGGCCTTTGCCCAGCAAGAGCTGGGCTGGCTGAGGCTACAACATACACACAAAGACATTTTGATGTCTCAATCTGGAAAATGCCATTATAGAATTATGGGCAATATTTGCAAGATGTGTATCCATTTTGGAAAATCATTTTAGGTGATAAAGAAAATGGTTTAATGAAATCTAAACAAAAATGGGTTTTATTTTAACTGGGATAGGCATTCTTTTAACTTTGAGAAAGCACCTTGTTCTTTAAGCAAGTGGCTGCCTTCTAGAAGGAAAGGGGAAGGTACTTAAAAAAGAACAAGCAGAAACAAGCAAGCCAGCCTATTTCTCGAGGGGACTCTTCCTTCTCTTCCCCTTGGCATCCCATAAACGCTGGAAAAAGCCACACGTGTCCAGTGGTACCTGGGCTCATGGCACCGATGCCGTATTGTTGGCACTGGTGACTATGGACCTTGATGCTCCTAGCTGCTGAAGTCAGTGTGATCAGGGCGGAGAGCTCATTGGTGAGGGAAGTTGGAACTGGAAAAGGCTTTTCCGTTTTCCCTCTTCCTGCAGGATGTTTTTGGGCTACTTACCCACTCCCCAAAAGGGGAGATCTCCTCTGCCCTGGCACCGCTTGTCCTGCTGCTGGCTTTGCTTTATTAGCGATTTACTTTCTTGGAGATAAGTTTGTGTAATAAATACTATATAGGCACCCGGTGCTCCTCTGATTGATTGTTGCTGTTACCAATTGTTGACAATTAGTTGTACTAGCTTGAGAGAGCGAGCTAGCTAGCTAGATACACAGCCCCCCCCCAACACACACACAGACACTTGCTTTTTGAACCCCGGGCACACTTGCTAGCGGAGACCTTGCGGCACTGGTGGCAATGTGTGGCGGAGCCGTTCAGGGGAGGAAGCCCCCATTGCCCTGTGTCGCAAGGGAGGGAGGTGAGGGACCCCCTTTTGTCTGCCGCCTCACCCTCCCCGCCCCCACCCCGCCGACCGAGGAGGACAGCAGGAGGGCGCTGGGTTTCTTCTGCCTGGGGAAGGAAGGGGCGGCCAGGGGGATGCGATGCAGTCCCCCAGCGCCTGGAGGGTGGGCGGCCACCCCGCCCCGGGGCAGCTCCCCAGGGCTTTGTGCGTGACGCCGCTGTCAGTCAGTCATCCGCTGTGAGGGCAGCGCTGTCAGTCAGTCCCGGTGCCCCGGGGCGGACCAAAGGGGGTCCTCCCGTGCCCCCACCACAGAGGGGTCGCCGCAAGGACAAAGCCGGCCCCAGCCCAGCCCCGGAGCTCTCCCGATGCCCTTCCCGGGCACCAGCGCAGCCTGCCCGGACAAGGGCGACCCGAGGACGGACGGAGTGGCGGGTGGCTCCCGGCGGAGAGAGCTTCCTCCAGAGGAGAACCCTCATCTCCAGGAGCTTCCTTGGAGGACCCTGGGGCCGCTGCCCGGCTGTCACTGCAACTGGCAGTCGGTCGTCGAGGCGAGCTGCTCCGGCGCCGGCCCGGCCCGCAGCGGAGCCGCAGGTCTCAGCGCCCGGAGCTCTCCTGCGGCGGGGACACGCCGGAGATTCCCGCCAGGAGCCGGCAGTTCTCGCCAGAGCCGCCGCGAGGCCCGGGCGTTGGCGGGGCAATGGGCAGCGGCGGGAGGTTTGAAGGCGCTGTAACGGAGAGGAGCGCTCCGTCGCCGAGGGGAGCTGCTCCGGAACCGGCCCGGCCCCACCCCTTTCCAAAGCGGCCTGAGGAGAGCCGTGGCCAGAGTGGGCAAAAAAGAGCCGGGGTGGCGGTTGGCGGGGAAGGGCGGCGTCCCCCTGCCCGCTCCAGAGGAGAGTTCGGCCGGTGGCCATCACCCGCTCAGAAGGCCCTTAGCGACGGTATCCCCCCCGCAGAAAGCCACATCCTCTGTGCTCTCCAGAAGGGATGTGGCGATCCAGAGAGAGCTCCCAGAAAGCACGCAGCCGCCCCGGCCTCAGGTGGCAGGGCGTGCCAGAGCGTGGCCCTGAGAAGGGACGGCAGGAGCGGGAACAGCCCTGTGAGGTGGGACTGAGCGGACAATCTGCTCAGCCCGCTGGCAGAGCCCCAGGAAGGCGAAGGCGCACCAGGGACTCTGAGAGAGGCTGCTGGAACCATGCTCTGCCCTCCCTGAGACAGAAACAGCCCCAGAAAACACCCAGGAGCCAGGGGACCCTATATCCTCCTGCTGCCAGGCTGAAGGCAGCAGTGGAAAGGAAAGGAGTGAATGGAGGCAAGCCCAGGTTGGGGGCAGCAGGCGAACCCCCTCCTCGCCCACCACGCCTTCCCAGGTGCCTCTTTACAACAGGTATGAGGCTCAGGAGGTGGAAGGCCAGTCAAGGGAGGACGTGGAGGATGGGCCAGCTATGCCAGAGGTGTTGCCAAGGTCAGAAAGGCCTACCCCCGTATCACAACCACCTCCACAAGGAAGCAAAGATGGGTTAGGGTTGTGGGCGACTCCCTTCTGAGGGGAACAGAGGGTCCGAGATGCTGGACAGAGCCTCCTGTTAGGGAAGCCTGCTGCCTCCCTAAGGCCTGGGTTCAGGGCAGCACTGGGAAACTTCCTAGCCTGAGATGGCCCTCGGGCTATTGCCCACTTATTGCTCTCCCGCCTGAGTGGTGATGAAGCTGCAATGCATAGTCCAAGGGCGATCAAAAGAGACTTCAGGGCCTTGGGACGGTTGGGAAGGGAATCTGGAACACGGGTTATTTTTCCCTCTCTCCTTCCAGTTGGAGGCAGCGACACTGGAAGAAAGAGACAAACACAGTCTATTAATACATGGTTTGTGGCTGGTGTCACTGCCAGAGTTTGGGGTTTTTCAATAATGGGATGGCTGGCACGGCTCCAGGACTGCTGATGTCAGATGGGATTTGCCTTTCTCAAAGGGGGAAGGGGGTCTTGCCTCATGAGCTAGCTGGGCTCATTGGCAGAGCTTTAATCTACACTCGAAGGGGGAGGCAAATAGTATCAGGCTTGCCCATGACAAGCCGTGGGATAACACGCCAAGGTTAGAGGGACAGGATGCTAGCGAGGGCCCTCAGCCTGTTGCTCAAAAAGACGTGCAGGGTACACTGGAACACACTTGTGAAGTCTTACAGAGATGAGCCAGGGGCTCCTGAGCTGATACGAGCCAAGAAGGAAACAACAGTGAAATCATAGAATCATAGAATGGTTTGGGTTGGAAGGGAACTTTAAAGGTCATCTCTCCAACCCCCCCTGCAACGAGCAGGAACGATCAGGTTGCTCAGAGCCCCGTCCAACCTGACCTTGAACATTTCCAGGGATGAGGAATCTACTACCTCTCTGGGCAGCCTGTGCCAGTGTTTCATCACCCTCATTGTAAAATGTGTCTTCCTTATATCTAGTCTAAATCTACCTTCTTTTAGTGTAAAACCATTCCCTCTTGTCCTATCGCTACAGGCACTGCTGAAAAGTCTGTCCCATCTTTCATATAAGTCCTCTTTAATGTACTGAAAGGCTGCAGTAAGGTCTCTCTGGAGCCTTCTCTTCTCCAGGCTAAAGAACCCCAACTCTCAGCCTTTCCTCATAGGAGAGGTGCTCCTCTCTCTGATCATTTTTGTGGCCCTCCTCTGGACCCGCTCCACCAGGACCATGTCTTTCTTTTGCTAAGGACTTGAAAGCTGGATGCAGTATGTCACGTGGGGTGTCACCAGAGCAGAGTAGAGGGACTGAATTCCCTCCCTCGACCTGCTGGCCATGCTTCTTTTGATGTGGCCCAGGATACGGTCGGCTTTCTGGTTTGCAATGGCACATTGTCAGCTCACGCCCAGCTCTTCATCCACCAAGTTGTGCACAGGGCTGCTCTCAATCCCTTTAAACCCCAGCCTGTATTGATACTGGGCATTGCCCCAACCTAGGTGCAGTACCGTGCCCTTGCCCTTATTGAACTTCACAAGGTTCACGTAGGCCCACTTCTGCAGCCTGTCCAGAGTCTTGGGTGGATCCTGGAGGGCAGAGCTTCCTCGAAAGGAGAAAAATAATGTTGGGTAGCTGCCTTGGAGGAGTCTGTGGCTGTGACCTGAGATCTTCGGTACTTAAAGCAGAGGTCAAAAGACTCTGGCAGATGCCTGGGAGGGGTCTTGAGTGGATCCCGGAGAAGAGAGTTTCCTCCAAAGGAGAATAAACATCTTGGGTAAGTTCCTTGGAGGAGTCTGGGGGTGGTAAGCCAAGCACGCTGAAGCTGAGCCAAGCCGAATGGAGCCAAGCCAACCAAGTGGAGGCAAGCACGCCAAGCTGAGCTTAGCTGAGTGAAGCCGATGCCAGTGAAGCTGAGCCAAGCCAAACGGAGCCAAGCTGATCCGAGCAGAGCCAGTCGGGTGCAGCAGCATGGGTGGGCAGTGCCGGTGGTGCGGCTCCTCCAGCAGCAGGTGATGGTGGGCAGGAACCAGCCCCTCTCTACCGTGCACCGGGCGCTGCAGCTCCTCGTCCAGTGCCGCTCCGGTGGGGGAGCGTGGGCTCAGAGACCTCCTGCCCACGGCAGGTACAGGTGGGTGGGCAGATGGAGAGGGACACTGCCAGGGGCTGGGGAGTGACCCGGGGTGGGGGGGGGGCCTGCGTCTCTGGCAGCAATTGCCCTGGTGACAAGGACACCGATGCAAAGGGACCGAGCCAGTTCTCATGATGCCAGCACTCTCCAGAGGCGCCAAAGGCCAGCCAGGACTAAGGCTGTGCCAACCCTCGGCTGCACCCATGGCAGACTTTGCCTCAGGCTCAGTGCCACCCTTCGGCATCAGCCTCCCTGCTGTGCACCTGCAGCAACAAAATCAAGCCAAATCAACCAGCTGCTGGCAAATACCCTAGACAACACGTCCCCATTCCGACTTCTTCGCTCCACTAACCTTGTTGATCTGTGCTCTGCGCTCCAACCTGCCACACTGAATCAGTTACATCAGTGAGTTGAAGAAGAACAGCCATACCCACCACAAGCATACACCCATCCCTCTTCTTTCCCCCAGCCCGAGGGCCACATCCCGGACTCGCCTTTTCCCCAGCAGCCTGACACGGCTCCGCTCTCCTCCCGTGCCACAGCGCCAGCATCACGGGCCACATCAGGTGCCCGTCCGTCCCTGATATCTCGGGAACCGGAACCTTTGATGCAAGGGCTGCCGCGGGAAGACGCAGAGAGGCAAGCGGATGTTATAGACGTATTGCACAGTGACCCGAGCCCGTTTCGGGGTCACACACTGAACCCGAGCCCCTTTCAGAGACGTTCCACAGCGCCCGAGCCCGTTTCGGGGTCACACACTGAACCCGAGCCCCTTTCAGAGACGTTCCACAGCGCCCGAGCCCATTTGGGGGTTACACACTGAACCCGAGCCCCTTTCAGAGACGTTCCACAGCGCCCGAGCCTATTTGGGGGTCACACACTGAACCCGAGCCCCTTTCAGAGACGTTCCACAGCGCCCGAGCCCTTTTCGGGGTTACACACTGAACCCGAGCCCCTTTCAGAGACGTTCCACAGCGCCCGAGCCCATTTGGGGGTTACACACTGAACCCGAGCCCCTTTCAGAGACGTTCCACAGCGCCCGAGCCTATTTGGGGGTCACACACTGAACCCGAGCCCCTTTCAGAGACGTTCCACAGCGCCCGAGCCCGTTTCGGGGTTACACACTGAACCCGAGCCCCTTTCAGAGACGTTCCACAGCGCCCGAGCCCGTTTCGGGGTTACACACTGAACCCGAGCCCCTTTCAGAGACGTTCCACAGCGCCCGAGCCCGTTTCGGGGTTACACACTGAACCCGAGCCCCTTTCAGAGACGTTCCACAGCGCCCGAGCCCGTTTCGGGGTTACACACTGAACCCGAGCCCCTTTCAGAGACGTTCCACAGCGCCCGAGCCCAGGCCACTTCAAGGTGCCATGTGCACGCTCAACGATTGCCTGTCCTGTTGGGGAATGGGGAATTCCTGTAACATGAGTAACAGCCCACAAATTAAAAAATGTTTGCACTTTCTGTGAAGCAGATGCTGGGCCACTGTCCGTTTTAATTTGGCGTGGCACCCCAAGCATAGAGAAAGCCTTCTGCAAATGTCAAATCACATCTTTTCCAGTTTCTCCATTATGTGCTGTCACTACCAAAGCATGAGAATAAGTATCAATAGAAACATGAACATATTTCTGTCGGCCAAATTCATTTATATGAGTAACATCGGTTTGCCAAATCTGTAAAGCCTGCATACCTCTGGGATTAGTACCAAAATACACTGGAGTGTGAATTCCTTGGCAATCAGGGCAGGCAGCTACAATAGAGCGAGCTTCAGTATGGGACAAACCAAACTGCCTTCGTAAAGCTCGAAAACGTTGATGAAAAAATTGATGTGATAATACAGCTTGTTGCTTCATGTTTAGGAACAGTACTCAGAGTCATAGCAGAAACAAGAGCATCCGCTCTGGCATTACCTTCCGTATAAAATCCTGGTAAAGTGGTATTGTAATGAACGAGTTAACTTTGTTCATGAAATCGGGAAGGAAGAAGAGACATATTGAGAGTTAGCAGATGCCTTGTGTAAATAACAAAACTTGCTTAATTGGTGTGTAAAGGTCACGGGAAGACGGCAACGGCTATAACTTACTAGCTAAGGAGGGAAAAGAACAACAACTATAATTTACCAGATAACGGGATGGACTTCACCAAGACTGCACTTTTCTACATCAAAGGACATTCTATATCAAAAGACACTCGTCCTTGAGAAGATAGACCGAATCTGCCTAGTGACAGACCTGCACGAATGAAGAAAGAAGAAGCAGGACAAGGCGGAGACTTGCAAGAAAGAGATACATGGAATGTATATAAGGAATGTAACTATAACCTAAAGTTGCGAGCTTGTGGCGGAGCACTGCCTCCCCGGCCGCCCAGCGCTGTTTTGCTCTTTTATCGCTTGCTAATAAATTCGACCTTTTTTATTCACTACTAATTGGCTCCTCCAATTTGTCACGAGCGTCTATAACAGTATGAGTCCGCATGTGCATGATAAAATAATGTTCTGTTCGTAGCTGAATAGCTTTCCAGAGTTCTAAAAGCACATCAAATAATAATTGATTGTCTGACATGGTCAAAACCACTTTGTCTAGTCGAGAAACTAAATTAGCTACATATGCTGAGTCAGTTACAATATTTACAGGAGCAGAAAAAATAGAAAAAACAACAGCCATTGCACACAGCTCTACTACTTGTGGAGAACCATTTTGATATACTACTTTGCTGTTCCAGTTGTTGTTTTCATACCATACTACTGCTGCTTTACCTGTTTTTCCCAAACCATCTGTAAAGACAGTGGGGCCTTTCACAGGTTCCAGCTGGCTTAAATTTTTCTGACCAAATGGTATTTCTTGAGCAAATTTCAGTAGCGGGTGTGACGGTAGATGATACAATATCTGCCCTTGAAAACTCGCCATGGCCGCTTGCAGCTTGTAATTGTTTGCCAGACACCATTCAGTTTTGAACAGGTAAAACAATCGTAGCTGGATCACGCCCTGTTAGTTCTAAACATCGTTTTCTGGCTTTTATGATTACATCAGCAATAAGTTCAAACAATCCAGGAGCAGTTTTTCATGGCCAGAATGATAAAAACATCCATTCTAAAATATGTGACGGGTCATCCGACTCAGAATTCCACTGCACCAAAGCACCAAATGGCACAGTTTTGTCAATTAGTACAAAGAATTGTACCAATTGAGACAGATCTATGCGAGATACAAATTTCTTGTATATACATTGTTCCACCATGTGAATTACATTTAATGCTTCCTTATTTAATATTCTGGGTTCTGTTGGATCATTGGAATTTTTTAATAATTCCAATAAAGGTTGCAACTGCGAATTGGTCAGTCCAAGATAGGGCCTGATCCAGTTCAAGGATCCCATCAGTTTCTGTACATCATTGAGTGTCTTAACCACAAGGTTGAGTTTCACAGGTTGGGACACAACCTGCTTGCTTGTAACTGTCATTCTCAAATATTTCCAGGATTCTATTTTTTGCACCTTTTCAGGGGCAATAACTAATCCATATTGTTGTAACGAATTCCTGTCCAAATTCTCAATGTCATTCAACTGCTCCTTGTTGTCTGATGCTAACAGAATGTCATCCATATAATGATAACAATAACTAGTAGGGAATTTTTCCCTTACAGGTGACAAAGCCTGTGCTACAAACCATTGACAAATTGTTGGCGAATTTTTCATGCCCTGCGGCAGAACTCTCCATTGATATCTTTTTGCTGGTTCTGCATGATTGGTAGAAGGCACACAAAATGCAAATTTTTCTTTGTCTTGGGAAGCTAATGGTATCGTAAAAAACCAATCCTTAAGGTCCATGACAATGATTTCCCAATCTTGAGGGATCATGGCAGGTGACGGCATGCCTGGTTGCAGAGCCCCCATTGTGGCCATGACAGCATTGACTTGCCACACGTCATGCAAAAATCTCCATTTTCCTGATTTCTTTTTTATCACAAACACTGGAGTATTCCATGGACTCCGAGAGAGTTCAGTGTGTCCAGCAGCTAGTTGTTCCGCCACCAATTCTTGCAGGGCCTTTAATTTTTGAATTGGTAGGGGCCACTGATCCACCCACACAGGGTTATTTGTTAACCAAGTTAAAACAAGCGTGGGTTGTCTAACACCCTGCAGCACAGTGGCCCCCGTTAAAAAACCGTGGTAATTCTCACCCCCCATTGCGACAAGCAGTCCCTCCCCCATGAATTGAGGGGAGCTGCCGTCACGTATGGTTTAATGACTGCTTGTCGGCCCTCAGGATTGGTAATCAGAACTGCTGTGGCTGCCGTCCTTGCTCGCGCGGATCCTCCCAGCCCCACTACCCCCACACCCGCGTCCTCTGTTGGCCAGGTGGACGGCCACAGATAATCGGCAGTAATAGTCACATCAGCTCCGGTGTCCAGGAGCCCCGCAAGCCTTACTGTGGTCGGCGATCATCCGTGATTTGACAGCGTGCACGTCACGTGTGGTCGGGATGATGAAACAGTCAGAGACCAGCAGACTTGAGGGGGTCCCATAGAGCCAAAGCCTCCATTGCATCGCAGTCGCTGTTCTGCTTTCAAAATACAACTCGAAAAAAGAATAAGCTGAGCAATGCAAGCACCTTTTGGGACTGTTACTGGTGGGTAGGGGGTTGAAAGCATCGCGCAAATTTGACCTGTAAAATCAGCATCAATAACTCCTACCTGCACAATTAGTCCATTTAACGCGCTACTTGATCTTCCCAGTAGCAACGCACTCAGTCCTCGTCCTGTAGGACCCCTTGCATCAAGAGGGACCTTGACGATGTCTGTTGTGACTAGAGTGACTGTGTCGGCGGTGGACACATCCAGCCCTGCTGAGCCAGCTGTTGCGGCCGATAACTGTTCATGGAGGGGAGTTGGCTGGCTGCCAGGAGGGGATTTTTTGTCCCGCACGGCCTCTTGCGCTCTTTTTGTGGTTTCCCTGTAGCGGCTGCCCATTAACGTGAAATTTGGAACGACACTGTTTTGCAAAATGTCCTGGTTTTCCGCATTTGTTGCAATTAGTCCCCGGTGGGATGTTCACCAGTTGTTTACCTGGTGATGTTCTGTTTGGACAAGCTACCTTTATGTGCCCTTCTCCGCCGCACCCAAAGCATGTCCCTGAATTTCTCATATTCATAGCAGTAGCTAGGGTGGCCACTTGCACTGCTGACTGGACGGCCGCCTCGTGTTCCACTGTCCCAACCTTAGAACATGCAGCCACAAGGATCTCCTGGTAAAGCCTGTATTATCTTTTGACAGTCCTCATTAGCTTTCTCTTTTGCTAACTGTTTGCACAGCATTTGTCTTCACGCCTCATCTTCTACCTGTTTTTCCAGTGCGGCAGATATTTTTTCTACAAACTGTTAAAAGGGTTCTCTGGGGCCTTGGCGGATAGCAATGTATTTTTGTTTCGGAGCTGCCATTTCCATGGTTCGCTTTAATGCCGTAATCCCTATATGTTGTGCCTGTTCGAGAACAATCGGAGGCCATGTAGCCTGCAGTTGAGGGTTATTAAATGGCCCTTCACCAAGCAAAGCATCCTCTCCAAGGCCTAACCTCGGGTCACCCTGTGGCAGTCGTAAATTATTCTGCGTTGCTGTGCGTGCCATCTGCCTCCAAGTAGCTTGAAACACTTGAAATTGCACGGGCTGAAACAGCACTTGTGCAAGATGTGTAATGTCATATGGACACAGCAGATCCGTGCTGATTATTCGAATAAGTTGCATCACCTCAGGAGAATTGATTCCAAATGTTTGTACTTTATTCTGCAAATCCTGCACCACTTTCCAGCCAATTGGATTGTGCTCATTGCGCTGGTTTGTGCCTGCAGCAGCTTTGAAAACAAGAAATTTACCAGGAGCCTCTGCTGCTATGTCTGCAGGCTTTGGATATGCTGCTGTGGGAGAGCACGGGCTGAGGCGTTCAACTAGATCCCAGTTGCCAGCTTCGGCAGCACATCTCCTAACTCCCTCCCGAAATCGATCAGGGGATCTTGGCACTACACTTATTGTGGACGGAGAGAGAGTCCACGGCTGGGCTTTTTTCATTATGGTTTTATCTCCAAGATGCAGAGTTTGCATAGCGGCAGTTAGAGCTTCTTCTCCCTCACTTTCATTTTCGCTCTCACTTTCCGGCTCTGTGTTATTTGCCGGATTCGCCGGATTTTCCTCCTTGGGCGGGGGGGAGGCTGATGGGGGTCACCCCTTCCGCTGCTGCACCACTAGTTGGGGAGGGCGCCTCATCGCCCTGTAAAATATTTAATGGCAGAGGAGGAGGAGGTGGACGAGGGCGTGATCTGCCTGTCCTTACAGGGAACTAAAACGCAGACAGAAGAAAAAGCAAAGGTGTAAAGGGACAGGCAAGAAAAAAAAAGAAAAAATACAGACAGTGACCTGTATAAAAGGTGACAGAAAATATTAAAAGCAATGAGGATTAGGGAAACAAAGAAAGAAAAATAAAAATAAGGACAGTAAACAAACAGAAACATAAAAAGTAAATTTTTAAAGTGATGGGGATTAAGAGAGGAAAAGATTAAAAAATAGAGACAGGAAACCAGACAAAAGTAGACGTAAAAGAAAATTGAAAATCCAAGGGATTGAGAGAAGAAAGAATTAAAAAAAGGGGCAGTGAACTAGAACAGAAACGGAGAAATCAAATTTAAAAAAAATGCGGCTCTAAGGAAGGACAAGAAATAATCCAAAAGTAAAGACATCGAACAGGATAGAAGTAGACATAGAACATTTTAAAAGAAACAAGGACTAGGAGAAGTAAAGAAAAAAAAATAAAAATAGGGACAACAAGCTAAAATGGAGACTTACAAAGTACATTTCTAAAGCTATGGTCTACATGACAGGCAGGAAACAATTGAAAAATAGGGATAGGCAGCTTGACAAAAGTAGGCATAGAAGGAAAATTTTAAAAGTGATGAGGTACAG
Organism: Astur gentilis; assembly: GCF_929443795.1. Lineage (NCBI taxonomy): Eukaryota > Metazoa > Chordata > Aves > Accipitriformes > Accipitridae > Astur > Astur gentilis. The sequence goes on from NC_064886.1 coordinate 10,174,737, forward strand.
AACAGACAGGAAAGAACTAAAAATAGGGACAGCAAACTAGATAAAAGTATGCATAGAAGCAACACTTTTAAAGCCAAGGCATTAAAAGAGGAAAGAATTAACCAATACTGATAGCAAATGAAAACAGAAACTTAGAAAGAAAAATTTAAAAGCAAGGGAAATAAGGAAAGACAAGAAATAATGAAGAAAAAACAGCAAACGGAATAAATGTAGAAAGAAAAAAGATTTTTAAAGAGACAGGGATTAAGGAAAGACAAGAAATAATTAAAAAATTAGAACAGTGAACAGGATAAACATAGACAAAATTTTAAAAACAATGGCGATTAAGGACATAAGAAAAAAATTAAGAAATAGTGATGCTGAACTAAAATAGATGTAGAAAGAAAATTTTAAAAGTGAGGGCACTAAGGAAAGACAAGAAATAATGTTAAAAAGACAGCAAAGAATAAAAGTAGGCATAGAAACAACAGTTAAAGCAAGGGGGATTATGGAAATAAAGGAAAAAATGAAAAAGGGACAGCAAACTAAAAGGGATGGAGAAAGAAAATTTAAAAAGCAATGGCATTAAGGAAAGACAAGAATTAAAAAACCCACAGTGAACAGGATAAAAGTAGAAAATTTATAAAGCGATGGGATTAGAGAAATAAAGGGAAAAAAATTAAAATAGGCACAGCAAACTAAAACGGAGACATAGAAAGTTTAAAAATCAATAGCACTAAGGAAAGGCAAGAAATAAAAAAGACAGCAAAATAAAGACAGCAAACAGGATGAAAATAGAAAATTTAGGAAGCGAGGGGGATTAGGGAAATAAAGGGAAAAATTAAAAAATAGGAACAGCAAACTAAACAAGAGATGTAGAAAGAAAATTTTAAAAGTGAGAGCACTAAGGAAAGACAAGAAATAATTAAAAGAAAAGACAGCAAAGGGAATAAAAGTAGGCACAGCAAGAACATGTAAAAAGTGATAGGCATTAGGGAAATAAGGGGGAAAACCAAATAACAGCAACATTGAACTAAAAAGGAGAAGTAGAAAACAAATTTTAAAGGCGATGGCACTAAGGAAAACCAAGAAAAATAATAAAAAAATAAAGACAGCAAATCAGGTAAAAGAAAATTTTAAAAGCAATGGCACTAGGGAAAGACAAGAAATAATTAAAAGAAAAGACAGTGAAGGGAATAAATGTAGGTGTAGCAAAAACACTTAAAAAGCAATAGGCATTAGGGAAATAAAAGGAAAAAAAATAAATAATAGCTACATGAACTCAACTGGAGAACTAGAAAACAAATTTTAAAGCAATGGCACTAAGGAAAACCAAGGGAAAAAAATTTAAAATAAAGACAGTGAATGAGTTAAAAGTAGAAAAATTTAAAAGCCAAGGGATTAAGAGTGGACAGAATTAAAAAATAGTGTCAGCAAACTACTACGCAGACATAGAAAATTTTAAAAGATGGGCATTAAGGATGACAAGAAATAATTAAAAAATAAAGACAGTGAATGGAATAAAAGTAGGCAGAAAATCTTAAAAGCAATGGGGATTAAGGAAATGCAGAAAAAAATTAAGAAACACCCAAGGCTAACTAAAATGAGGATACATGACAGGAAAAACTTAAAGAAAGTGAATAGGTTAAAGCAGACATAGAAAAAAACTGTAAAAATCTATAGAGTACAGGACAGACAGGAAAGAATTAAAAAATAAAGACAGCAAACTAAAAGTGAGAAATAGAAAGGAAATTTAAAAAGCTATATGGTACAGGACAGAGAGGAAAAAATTAAAACACAAAGACAGTGAACTAGATAAAAGTGGACAGAATATTTTAAAAGTGACAGGGCAGAAGACAGGGAAACATTAAAAATAGGGACAGCAACAGAATAAAAGTTGACATGGAAAAAAATTTTTTTAACGGTGACGCTGTTAAAGAAAGGCAAGAAAAAATGACAAACTAGGGCTAGGGTAAAAGATAGAGATACATATAAAGTAAATCTAAAAAGCAACAGGCTACACGACAGAGACAAAAGAATTTAAAAATAGAGCCAACATACTAAATAAACAGAGACATAGAAAGAAAATTTTAAAAGCAATGGAGTATATCAATAGGGTGAAAAAGAGAGAGACACATAGAAAGTAAATTTTTAAAGTGACTGGTATAGGCCAGACAGGAAAGAATTAAGAAACAGTGATATGCAGCTTCATAAAAGTAGACATAGAAGGAAAATTTTTAAAGTGATGCGGTACAAGACAGGAAAGAATTAAAAAATAGGGACACAGAACTGGATAAAAAGACAATTTTTAAAAGTGATGGGAATAAGGAAAAAAGAAAAAAATGAAAAATAGGGACAGAGAACTACAGAAACTAAAGAAAAGACATAGAAACAAAGTTTTAAAAGCAATGGGGTACAGGACAGACAAGAAACTATTAAAAAATAGTGACAGCAAACTAAATAAACTGAGAAATAGCAAGGAAGTTTAAAAGTGATGGGGTGCAAGACAGAGAGGAAAAAACAAAAAACAGCGAACTGGATAAAAGCTGACAGAAAGAAAATTTTAACAGTGATGGCATTAAAGAAAGGCTAGGGGGAAAAAAAATTAAATAAGGGTAGGGTGAATAATAGAGACATAGAAAGAAAATTTAAAAAGTGCCATGGTACACGACAGCCAGGAAAGAATCAAAAAGCTGTGATACGCAGCTTGATAAAAGTAGACATAGAGGGAAAATTTAAAAAATTATGGCGTATAAGGCAGAGAGGAAAAATTAAAAAATAGGGGAGAGAAAATTAGATAAACAGAGATATGGAAAGAAAATTTTAAAAGCAACACAGTGCAGGACAGACAAAAAACCTTAAAATATATAGACAATGAACTGTACAAATGTAGACATAGAAAGAAAATTTTAAAAGCGATGAGGTGCAGGACAGACAGGAAAGAAATAAAAAATAATGACAGTGAATTGGTTAATGTAGAAATATAAAGAAAATTTGAAAAGCAGTGGGGAACATGACAGGAAAGAATTAAAAAAATAGCAATAGGCAGCTTCATAAAAGAAGACAGAAAATTTTCAAAGTGACATGGTACAGGACAGACAGGACGTAATTAAAAAATAAAGACAGACAACTGGATAAAACAAGACAGAGAAAGAATATATGAAAAGCAACCGGTTACAGGACATACAGGAAAGAATTAAAAAATAGGGACAGCAAACAAATAAACAGAGATGTAGAAAGAAAATTTTAAAAGCGAGATGGTACCGGACAGAAGATAAAATTTAAAAATAAAGACAGTAGGTAGGTTAAAGTAGGCATAGAAAGTAAATTTGAGAAGTGTTGAGTGTTGCAGTTTAACCCCAACTGGCAACTAAGGACACAGCCACTTGTTCACTCCCCTTGCTGCAGCAGGAAAAATGTAAAAAATAGCAACAGCAAACTAAAACTAAGAAATAGAAAGGAAATTTAAAAGTGATAGGGCACAGGACAGAGAGGAAAAAATTAAAAAGTAAAGACAGTTAACTGGATGAAAGTAGTCATAGAAAGAAAATTTTAAAAGCTGTACGTGTCTGTACGTGACAGACAGGAAATAAAAAATAGCAATAGGCAGCTTCATAAAAGTAGATGTAGTGCCACAGTGTAACCCCGGCTGGCAACTAAGCACCATACAGCTGCTCACTCACTCCCCCCCAGCAGGATGGGGGAAGAATTGGAAGGGTAAATGTGAGAAAGAAACTCATGGGTTGATATAAAAGCAGTATTAAAAAGAGTTGTAAGGGGGGGGGGGGGGGGGGTGGGCTGGCAGGGAAATAAACCCCAGGAAAAACAAGCGATGCAAATGGAAACAATTGCTCACCACCGACCGACTGATGCCCAGCCAGACCCAAGCAACGGGGTACAGGACAAAGAGGGAGGAATTAAAAAATAGGGTCAGGGAGACAGATAGGGGAAGACAGAGAAATTAACTTTAAAAAGTAATGGTGTACAAGGCAGCACAGAAAAAATAAAAAACAAGGCGAGGGAGCTGGTTAGAGAGAGACATACTAAAAATTTAAAAGGCAACGGGCTACTGGGCCAAGTTGGCAGAAGAATAACAAGTTTTAAGGAGCCATACATGTAGGTGGGCAGGCAGAGAGGGAGACGGAGAAAGGGATGCAGGCGGACATCTAAAAAAGGGTGGCAGAGATGGGCCAGGACGTAGAGGAGAGGACGTGTGACTCACCACAGCTCCTGGTGCCAGCAGGAGCCCTTCAGCACTCCGACACGAGACCTTCACCGCTCCGACACCTCTCTCTCCGCCTCTGCCCCTTCTGTAGCGCTGGCTGGCTGATCCTTGCCCACTCAGCAGCGGACGCCTCAAAGCTCCTGATCCACAAGGCTCACGTGTGTAGGCAATGGAGGCCTGGAACAGCTCAGAGGGATCCTTCCTCACCACAGGGACTGGCCATTCCTTGCTGGAGGCACCTGCCTACAAGACCCCCTTGGATTCCCTCCTCAGCCAGTGGCCCTTCATCGGCTCCCTCAGGCAGACTTGCCCAGGCAGCCCCCTTTAAAGCTGGAGCCCCTTCACACAGCAGGGCCTGCCCCATCCTCAGCCTCACCGGCCATACCTGGGGCTGCCCCAGCCCCAGCCGGAGTCCATCAGGAGCAGGGGGCCATTGCCAAATCCTCACAGCACATCACGCCCTCTCCGGCACCCGTCCGCAGCCGCGAGCTCTGCACCCAAGCGCTGCAAACACACCCGGGGCACAGAGGAGGCAGGACAAGTTTATTAACGCACATAAATCCTGGCAGTGAGTTGGCTCCGAGGCTCAGTGCCCAAAGGCAGCAGGACAGGGCGATAAAGGGGAAGAGAAAAGCGGGAGGAAGGACAGAGGGACGTAGAGGTGTGACGGGATGCTGCAACAACAGAGGGATGAGGAGCAGGACAAGGGTGCAGAGAGAGGAGAGATTGAGCAAAAAACAGAGACAGAGAGGAATAAATAACAGAGAGGAAGTGGGGCGGGGGGGAGGGACTGGCAGGACAACAAGATAGAGACAAGGGACAGAAAAATTCTGAAGTGACAGGGGAGAAGAAACAGCAAGAAATAAAAAATAGAAACAGGGAGCTGGGTAGAGGTAGATGTAGAAAGAAAATTTCGAAACCCGACAGGGTACAAGAAACACAGGCAAGAACTAACAAATAGAGACAGGGAGATAGAAAGAGGGAGATGTAGAAAGAAAATGTAAGAAGTGACAGGGTACAAGACAGAGAGGAAAGAATTAAGAACTAGAGCCAGGGAGATGGAGAAAGGGAGACATAGAAAGAAAATTTTGAAAGCAACAGGAGACAAGGATCATAGACAAGAATTAAAAAAAAGGTACACAGAGCTGCATAGAGGGAGATGCAGGAAAGAAATTTGAAATGCAACAGGGTACAAGAAACACAGGCAAGAAATTAAAATTAGGTCAGGGAGACAGAGGGAAAGGTAGCAAGAAAATTTAAAAAGAACAACTGGGTTTAAGAAACATGCAAGAATTTACAAAATAGGGGTGGAGAGGTAGAAAGGAAGTTCCTAAAGCAATGGGGTACAAGAAACATAGGCAAGAATTAAAAAATAGGGACAGGGAGCCTGATGGAAGGAAATGGTGGTGGATTGACCTTGGCCGGCTCCCAGGTGCCCACCAAGCCCCTCTATTGCTCCCCTCCTCAACAAGGCAGGGACGTAAAAAATACAACAGAAAAGCTTGTGGGTCGAGATAGGGACAAAGAGATCACTCACCAATTACTGTCACAGGCAAAACAGACTCAACTTGTGGAAACTAATTTATTGTCAATCAAAATCAGAGTAGGATAGTAAGAACAAATCTAAAAAACACCTTCCCCTACCCCTCTCTTTTTTCCTGGGTTCATCTTCACCCCTGACTTCTCTACCTCCTCCCCCCAAGCAGCGCAGGGGGAAAGGGAGTGGGCGTTGCAGTCAATCACAGATTGTCTCTGCCACGCCTTCCTCTTTCACACTCTTCTTCTGTTCCAGTGTGGGGTCCCTCCCACAGGACCACAGGTCCTGCCAGAAAACCTCCTCCAGCATGGGCTCCTCTTCACAGCGTCACAGCCTCCTTCGTGTGTGTAGTGGTTTAAGTCCAGCCAGTAACAAAGCACCACGCAACTGCTCGCTCATTCCTCCCCTCCGGTCCTGGTGGGATGAGGAGAAATTATAAAGAAAAGCTTGTGGGTCGAGACAAAGACTGGGAGGGATCCCTCCTCACCACTTTATGGTCATGGGCAAAAGACAGGCTCAACTTGGGGAAGAAACAAATCAATTTAATTGACTACAAATCAAATCAAAACAAGGATATTAGGAAGTAAGCCCAAACCTTAGAACACCTTCCCCCCACCCCTCCCTCCTTCCCAGCTTAGCTCCACTCCGGGTTCTCTCTACCTCCTCCCCCAGCAGTGCAGGGGGACGAGGAATGGGGGTTGGGGTCAGTTCGTCACATGTTGTCTCTGCCGCTCCTTCCTCCTCAGGGGGAGGTCTCCTCACTTTTCCCCTGCTCCAGTGTGGGGTCCCTCCTATGGGAGATAGTCCTTCACAAACTTCTCCAATGTGAGTCCTTCCCACGGGCTGCAGTTCTTCACAAACTTCCCTGGCGTGGGTCCTTTCTGTGGGCTGATCTTCAGACACAGACTGCTCCAGCGCAGGCTTTCCCATGGAGTCACAGCCATCTTTGAGGGCACCCACCTGCTCAGGCGTGGGGTCCTCCACGGGCTGCAGGTGGGCATCTGCTCCACCATTCACCTCTATGGGCTGCCAGGGGACAGCCTACCGTCTCACCACCGGCTGCAGGGGCATCCCCTCCTCTGGCGCACCTCCTCCCCTCCTTCTTCACTGACCTCGGTATTTGCACAGGGGTTTCTCTCACATTCCAATCCCCTCACTCACTGCAAGTTCCCCTTCTTAAATACGTTCTCGCAGAGGACCACCGTCACTCATGGGCTCAGCCTGGGCCAGAGGCGGGTCTGGCTTGGAGCTGGGGAAGCTTCTAGCAGCTTCTCACAGGAGCCACCCCTGCAGTCCCCTCCCCTGCTACCAAAAACCCCACCACACAAACCCAAAACAGCATGCATCCACCTGCTCTGGCATGGGGTCCTCCCTAGGCTGCAGGTGGATATCTGCTCCACCATTGACCTCCATGGGCTGCAGGGGGACAACCTGCATCACCATGGTCTGTCTTCACCACGGGCTGCAGGGCAATCCCTGCTCTGGCACCTGGATCACCTCCTCCCTCTGCTTCTTCACTGATCTTGGTGCCTGTAGGGCTGTTTCACACTCTTATTTCCTGCATCACAGCTTCTGCGCAGCATTTTTTAGCCCTTCTTAAATATCACAGAGGTGCTACCAGTGTTGCTGGTTGGCTCAGCTTTGACCAGCAGCAGATCCATCTTGGAGCTAGAACTAGCTGTGCAATGCCAGGTGCCTTCTCACAAAACCCACCCCTGCAGGTCGTGCACCCCCTTGCCGCAGCTAACAAAACCTTGCCACGTAAACCCACTACAAAAGCAACTGGCTACAGGGCAGAGAGGAAGGATTGAAAAATAGGGAAAGGGAGACACAGAAAGCGGGGGGTGGGGGGGTGGAATAGCGATGGGCTACAGGACAGAGAGGAGGCACTAATAAAAAGGGAGAGGGTACCAGATTGAGATGGACAAAAACAAAGATTAGTGATGGGCCACATGGCAGAGAGGGAGGAATTAAAAAAGGGGATGGTGCAGTGGACAGAGAGCGACTGAGAAATACCAAAACCATCGATGATCTAAAGGGGGGAGAGAGGAGAAATAAAGAATAGGGACAGGGAGCCAGACAAAGAGCGAGCAATAAAGACAAAAATGGGCTATGGGACAGAAAGGGAAGAAATTAAAACATAGGGACAAGGGACCTGGAACGAGTGAATCTAAGAAAGAAAAAGTATACCAGAATACAGGGCAGAGGCAGAGGAATTTAAAAATAGAGACGCAGCACCAGACAGAGAGAACTGGGGTGGGGTGAAGGACTAAAGAGCAGATGGGGAGAAATTAAAACAATTGGGATAGGAAGACAGACAGACAGATAGATAAAGACAAAAGCAGTGATGGCCTACAGGACAGAGACAGAGGATGAAAAAAAGAGGGGCAGGGAACAGGACAGAAGCGCAGAGAGAAGAAGAACATGGAGAGGTAGAATGACAAAGAAAGAGGGTGAATTGGAAAATGAGAGAGGGAGAGGTACAGGGAAGTGCAAAAATGACAGCAGTAAGAGAAAGAGAAGGGAGGGGACAGGGATGCAGAAGAAGGGTGACATAGCCCCAGGGGTCCAGGACTCACTGCAGCTCCCACTCTCATAGCTGCTGGGAGAATCTGAAAGTTCAGATGCATCTTTCTCTGTGTTTCTCTCTCCCTCCCTTCCTCTTCTGTAGCTCCAGTCACTTGACTGTGATCCACCTGAGAGAACAGATTGGCGTCTTACAGCTCTTACAACATGAGGCTTCCTAGATACACAGCCTCATGCATGCACACACTACATGGCTGTACTGTGCTTTTGGTTACACATACAGACCCTGCCCTGCACACCGGTGATGGGATCTGCTGAGGACTATGCTAAGATGGATCCTTCCTCACCTGGAGAGGCAAGCTCTCTCCTGTCTGCAGCTGGAAGCAGCTGCCAAATGGCTCTCTTTTATTTTATTCTTCAGCTGCTTTACCTTTTTCTGGCCTCTCCAGCTTCAGCTGTGGCAGCTCCTGTCCACAGCCAGCAAGTCTTCAGCTGTCCCTTTTTGCCCGTGCCGCTAGGAGAATGAGGCCAAAGGCAATGCACACAAACCTGAGCCAGATGCAGTCAACAACATTCACAGAGAGGAACCAACAACTGAGTCCTCAGTGCTGCCTCTGGGAGAGAGAAAGAGCAAGCAACTGTTACCCACAGTGACTACTATAGCTTTCCTCAGGCAAGAACCCCTCCTGCTGCAGGAGCTTCTGGAGATGCTGCTCCTTCCTCAAACTGATGCTAACGGCACCTGCATTTATGGAGAATAAAGCATATTCAAGGGTGTCATGGTTTAACCCCAGCTGGCAACAAAGCATGATGCAGCCACTCATTCACTGCCCCACCCCACCGCAGTGGGATGGGGGAGAGAATCGGGGGGGGGGGGGGAGGAGTAAAACTCGTGGTTTGAGATAAAGACAGTTTAATAGGACAGAAAAGGAAAGGAAACAACTACTACTACTAGAATATACAAAACAAGAGATGCACAATACAATTGCTCACCACCCGCTGACCGATGCCCAGCTGATCCCCAAACCACAGTACCCCCTGGCCCACTCCCCCCAGTTTATATACTTGGGCATGACATAATATGGTATGAAATACCCCTTTGGCTTGTTTGGGTCAGCTGTCCTTGCTGTGCCCCCTCCCAGTTTCTTGTGCACTCCCAGCCTCCGCTGGCAGGGCAGTATGAGAAGCTGAAAAGTCTTTGACTTGGTATAAACACTGCTTAGCAACAACTAAAACATCAGTGTGTTATCAAATTATTCTCATCCTAAATCCAAAACACAGCACTATACCAGCTACTTAGGAAGAAAATTAACTTTATTCCAGCCAAAACCAGGACAAAGGGCCAGCTTGCTGCCATGAGGGCAGGATTTGGGGGCAGTCAGTGGCTATGGGACAGGCTTCAGGTGAGATGCTGGAGTTGGGAACAGCAGCATGGGGTGAGCAGGGCTGGAAGAGTTTTGTTGAGTTGGGGATGCACCCAGTGCCTTTTCCAGGAGGCGGGAAGGCCTCCAAGGTACCCAGAGGGACGGGAGCAGCTATCTCCTGCCCCTCTTCCTGCTTCCTCTCCACCAGCTGTCAGAAAATCCCTCGGAGCTGCCCTGATGGGGCCCCACTCCAACTGACCATCAACCTGTTGCACTAGTGTCATGGTTTAACCCCAGCTAGCAACTTAGCAGCACACAGCTGCTTGCTCACTGCCCTCCCAGTGAGATGGAGAAGAGAATCAGAAGAGTAAAAGTGAGAAAACTCATGGGTTGACATAAAGACAGTTTAATTGGTAAAGCAAAAGCCACACACACAAAGCAAAATAAGGAATTAATTCACCACTTCCCATCGGCAGGCAGGTGTTCAACCATCTGCAGGAAGCAGGGCTCCATCATGCATAATGGCTACTTGGGAAGACAAACACCATCATTCTGAACGTCCCCACCATTCCTTCTTATTCCCCCACCTTTGTATGCTGAGCATGATGTCATATGGTCTGCAAAATCCCTTTGGTCAGTTGGAGTCAGCTGTCCCAGCTGTGTCCCCTCCCAACTTCTTGTGCACCCCCAGCCTCCTTGCTGGTGGGGTGGAGTAAGAAGAAGAAAAGGCCTTGACTCTGTGTAAGCACTGCTCAGTAGTAATGAAAACATCTCGGCATTACCAACACTGTTTTCAGCACAAATCCAAAAGATAGCCCCATACTAGCTACTATGAAGAAAATTAACTCTATCTCAGCCAAAACCAGCACAACTGGTCAGTTGGAAACATCCTTGCAGCTCCTTGGCACTCTCAGGCAGCCATGCCTCAGCAGCACCACCCCCTGGGGCTGCAGCCCTTTTATACAGAGGGGCCATCACCATCACCCTCACCAGCCCTACCTGAGGCTCCTCAAGCCCCAGCCCACAACTACAGCCATGGCCCCTTACACCCACTACTTAACCTGCTCCCCTGGATTCTCTGACAGCCACTCATCAAGTATGAAGGGCTACAGAGTCATAAGTGCAAAGGAGACAGCAAGTGTTTATTTTTCAATGCGTGTAAGTCCCAGCAGTGAGTCCGCTATGGGGCTTGGTGCCTGTATGCTCACCCTTCCCCTGGACAAGCTGGCAGTTGTTACTGGAGCAGCAGATACAGAGAATGAAAATACAGGGATGGGTAGCAAGACAGACAAACATAAAGAGAAAAATAAAATGAGGGAGAAGGACTGAGGAGCATAGAAAGAAAGGTACAGGGAAAAGGACAGTGAGATGGAGAAATCAATAAAAAAGGGATGAGAAGTCCTGCATGGACATAATGGAAGAAAAGCAGGGTCAGGGAGCAGGACAGAGGGAGAGAGAGAAAATGATGAGCAGGGAGCAGAACAGACAGATCAAGAGAAATCGAATGAATAAGGAATGAAAGAGAGAAAGAAAAAGAGATTGGGAACAAGCCAGAGGGATTGCAGAAAAAAAGAGAGAGAGAAATATCAGGACAGAGAGATGGAGAAAGAAAAAACATTGATCATAGAATCATAGAATAATTTGGGTTGGAAGGGACCTTTAAAGGTCATCTCATCCAACCACCCTGCAATGATCCAGGACATCTTCAACTAGATCAGGTTGCTCAGAGCCCCATCCAACCTGACCTTGAATGTTTCCAGAGATGGAGCATCTACAACCTCTCTGAGCAACCTGTTTGTGTTTCACCACCCACATTGTAAAAAAATTCTTCCTTATATGTAGCCTGAATCTACCCTCCTTTAGTTTAAAACCATTACCCCTTGTCCTATCACAACAAGCCCTACTAAAAAGTCTGCCCCATCTTTCTTTTAAACCCCCTTTAAGTACTGAAAGGCCACAATAAGGTCTCCCCAGAGCCTTCTCTTCTCCAGGCTGACCTACCCCAACTCACTCAGCCTTTCCTTGTAGGAGACGTGTTCCATCCCTCTGATCATTTTTGTGGCCTTCCTCTGGACCCACTCCAACAGGTCCATGTGTTTCCTGTACTGAGGATGCCAGAGCTGGACACAGTACTCCAGGCAGGGTTTCACAAGAGTGGAGTAGAGGGACAGAATCACCTCCCTTGACCTGCTGGCCACATTTCTTTTGATGCAGCCCAGGATGCAGTTGGCTTTCTGGACTGCAAGTGCCCATTGCTGGCTCACATCCAGCTTTTCATCCACCAGTACCCCCAAGTCCTTCTCTGAAGGGCTGCTCTCAATCCCTTCATCCCCCAGCCTGTATTGATACTGGGGGTTGCCCCAAACCAGGTGCAGGACCTTGCACTTGGCCTTGTTGAACCTCATGAAGTTCACATGGGCCCACATCTCAATTTTGTCCAGGTCCCTCCGAATGGCATTCGGTCCCTCTGGCGTGTCAACCACACCACTCAGCTTGGTGTCATCGGCAAACTTGCTGAGGGTGTACTTGATCCCAATGTCTGTATCACTGATGAAGATATTAAACAGTACTGGTCCCAATACAGACCCCTGAGGGACACCACTCGTCACCAATCTTCATATGGATATTGAGCTGTTGACCACTACCCTCTGGATGCGACCATCCAGCCAATTCCTTATCCACTGAACAGCCCATCCATCAGATCCATATCTCTCCAATTTAGAGAGAAGGATGTTGCATGGGTCATATGAAAGGCCTTACAGAAGTCCAAAGACATGGCATCCGTAGCACTCCTCTTGTCCGTTGATGTAGTCACTCCTTCATAGAAGGCTACTAGGTTGGTCAGGCAGGCCTTGCCCTTGGTGAAGCCATGCTGGCTGTCTCAAATCACCTCCCTGTCCTCCATATGCCTTAGCATAGCTTCCAGGAGGATCTGTTCCATGATCTTCCCAGGCACAGAGGTGAGGCTGACAGGTCGGTAGCTCCCAGGGTCATCCTTTCCACCCTTTTTAAAAATGGGTGTAATGTTTCCCTTTTTCCAGTCACCAGGGACTTCACCTGACTGCCATGACTTTTCAAATGTCATGGAGAGTGGCTTGGCAACTACATCAGCTGATTCCCTCAGGACTCTAGGATGCATCTCGTCAGGTCCCATATACTTACGTATGTTCAGATTCCTCAGGTGGCCAGAAACCTGATCTTCTCTTGCAGCAGGAAGGACTTTGCTCCCCCAGTCCCTGTCTTTCGGTCCATCCACTCAAGAGGTGTAGGAAGAGAGGTTGCCCCTGAAGATTGAGGCAAAAGAGTTGTTGAGTACATCAGCCTTCTCCTTGTCCATTGTTACCAGTTTGCCAGTCATGTTCATCAAGGGCTACACTTTCTTTGACCTTCCTTTTCTGGATGACACATCTATAGAAGCCCTTATTATTATCCTTTGCATCCCTTGCCAAGTTCAGCTCCAGCCACGCCTTGGCCTTTCTGACCCTATCCCTACACAGCTGGCCAGCATTCCTATACTCTTCCCAGGATACCTGTCCCTGCTTCCACTGCCTGTGCATTTCCTTCTTGCCCCTTAGTTTGACCAGCAGGTCTTGATTCATCCATGCAGTCTCTTGCCTTCCTTTCCTGATTTCTTACACCTGGGGATTGAAAGCTCTTACACTCTATAGAAAGCATCCTTAAAGATCTGCCAGCTCTGTTCTGCTCCCTCGTCCCTGAGGTCAGATTCCTAGAGGGTCCTATTGAGTAACTCCTTGAACAGCTAGAAGTTTGCTTTCCTAAAATTCAAGGTCCTGACTTTACTCTTCACCTGCCCCATATCCCTCAGGGCTGCGAACCCCACCAGCACATGATCACTGGAGCCCAGGTGTCCTGGTTTCAGCTGGGATAGAGTTAATTTTCTTTCTAGTAGCTGGTTTTGGATTTAGTATGAGAATAATGTTGATGTTTTCAGTTGTTGCTAAGTAGTGTTTATACTAAGTCGAGGATTTTTCAGTTTCTCATGCCCAGCCACCAAGAAGGCTGGGGCGCACAAGAAGTTGGGAGGGTACACAGCCAGGACACCAGACTCCAACTGACCAAAGGGATTTTCTATACCATGTGATGTCATGCCTAGTATATAAATCAGGGGGAGTTGGCCTGGCAGGGGGGCATTGCTGCTCGGGAACTAACTGGGCACTGGTTGGTGAGTGGTGAGCAATTGCATTGTGCATCACTTGTTTTGTATACTCCCATCCTTTTCTTATTATTGTCATTATTATTATTATTTTCTTCCTCTCTGTTCTATTAAACTGTTCTTATCTCAACCTCCAAGTTTTACTTTTTTTCCCCCCAATTCTCTCCCCCATCCCACTGGGTGGGGGGGAAGTGAGTGAGCAGCTGCATGGTGCTTAGTTGCTGGCTGGGGTTAACCACGACAGTCTTTTTTAGCACTCAATGTGGGGCTCAAAGGGTTGAGATAACAACAGATCTGACCAGAGTGTGTTAAAATGAATTTGTTACAAGCATTCATTCCACATGGCAGAAGTTTGTACAGAGCACACCATCGTCATATGCCAACCCATTGGCAGTGTCAACCTGGCAAGATGAAAAGGCATTGACAGTGGATGACATGGCTTGCCAACTCTGGCAGTAGAAAATCTCTCTTCCTCCCTACAAACCTGCATCTTGGTTCTGGAAAAACTGTCCAAAAAGTCAAAAGAACTGATCAAACTGATCGAAAAGTCGTACTCCCCACCTGTATGGACCAGTACCTCAGCTATTAGGAGTGAGCGTTCCTCTGTTCAAGAGAGAGAATATAGAAGGTACATACCACCAGGTACCCTGTGGTTTTACCTGCGTGACTACGGAGAGGACATGAGGAAGTGGGATGGAAAACCTACCTCAGTCCTAGATGGACAGGTACGCAAGTTGTGAGGAAAAACATCCACAAAAGGGGATTCTTCCAGGAAAAATGCTGCTCCAGTTTCCAAACAGAGCAGAAGGGCTGATCTCACTTCTGATATTCTGGAAGGGACTTCTAAGTCAGTTTACAAGTAGTGGGTAATGGATACTCCGATCAGGATTAGAGGGGCCCTGCCTCCAGCCAGAGGGAGGAAAGGGACAACCAGGTTTATTGGACTGTGTGGATTTGATGGCCTGGCACGTTAGACCCACAGGAGTACAAGGCACTAGTAGACACTGGTGCACAATGTACTCTAATGCCATCAAGTTATAAAGGGGCAGAACCCATCTGCATTTCTGGTGTGACAGGGGATCCCAACAGTTAACCCTATTGGAGGCTGAAGTAAGCCTAACTAGGAATGAGTGGCAGAAACACCCCATTGTGACTGGGCCAGAGGCTCCATGCATCCTTGGCATAGACTACCTCAGGAGAGGGTATGATAAGGACCCAAAGGGGTATTGGTATGCTTTACGTATAGCTGCCATGGAGATGGAGGGAATTAAACACCTGTCTACCCTACCTGGTCTCTCTCAAGACCCTTCGATTGTGGGGTTGCTGAGGGTTGAAGAACAACAAGTGCCAACTGCTACCACAACGATGCACCAGCGGCAATATCACACCAACCAAGACTCCCTGATGCCCATCCACAAGTTGATTTGTCAACTGGAGAGCCAAGGAGAGATCAGCAAAACTCGCTCACCCTTTTATAGTCCCATATAGCCAGTGCAAAAGTCTAATGAAGAGTGGAGACTAACAGTTGACTATCATGGCCTGAATGAAGTCATGTCACCGCTGATGGCTGCCATGCCGGACATGCTAGAACTTCAATACAAACTGGAGTCAAAAACTTCAATACAAACTGGAGTCAAAGGCAGCCACAATTGGTACACCAAAATTGACGTCACTAATGCATTTTTCTCAATCCTTCTGGCAACAGAGTGCCCTGCACAATTTGCTTTTACTTGGAGGGGTGTCCAGTACACCTGGAATTGACTGCCCCAGGGGTGGAAACACAGCCCCACCATTTGCCATGGACTAATCCAGACTGCACTGGAAAAGGGTAAAGTTCCGGAACACCTGCAATACATTGATGACATCATCGTATGGGGCAACATGGCAGAAGAAGTCTTTGAGAAAAGGAAGAAAATAATCCAAATGTTTCTGAAAGCCAGTTTTGCCATAAAAGAAAGTAAGGTCAAGGGACCTGGACAGGATATCCAGATTTTAGGAATAAATTGGTAAGATGGACATCATCAGATCCCAATGGACATGACCAAGAAAACAGCAGCTATGTCTTCACCAACTAATAAAAGGGAAACACAGGCTTTCTTAGGTGTTGTGGTTTTTGGAGAATGCATATTCCAAATTACAGTCTGATTGTAAGCCTTCTCTATCAAGTGACCCGGAAGAAGAACGATTTTAAATAGGGCCCTGAGCAACAGCAAGCCTTTGAACAAATTAAACGGGAGATTGTTCATGCAGTAGCCCTTGGGCCAGCCCAGGCACAAGAATATGTTAAAAACGTGCTCTATACTGCAGCCAGGGAGAACGGCGCTACCTGGAGTCTCTGGCAGAAAGCACCAGGGGAGACCCAAGGCTGGTCCCCTAGGATATCAAGGATGTGAGGCTCACTATACTCCAACTGAAAAAGAGATATTGGCAGCATGTGAAGGAGTTCAAGCTGCCTCGGAAGTGGCTGGTACTGAAACACAGCTCCTCTTAGCACCCTGACTGCCAGTGCTGGGCTAGCTCTTCAAAGGGAGGGTCTCCTCTACACATCATGCAATCGATGCCACATGGAGTAAGTGGGTCACACTGATCACACGAGCTCATACAGGAAATCCCAGTCACCCAGGAATTTTAGAAGTGATCACAGACTGGCCAGATTTTGGAATATCACCAGATGAGGAGGTGACGCGTGCTGAAAAGGCCCCATTGTATAATAAACTGTCAGAAAATGAGAGGCAATATGCCCTGTTTACTGATGGGTCTTGTCACATTGTGGGAAAACAACAGAGGTGGAAGGCTGCAGTAGAGTCTCCTATACGACAAGTTGCAGATACTGCTAAAGGAGGTGAATCGAGTCAGTTTGCAGAGGTGAAAGCCATCCAGGTGGCTTTAGACACTGCTGAACAAGAAAAATGGCCGATACTTTATCTCTATACTGACTCATGGATGGTAAAGACCAACAGCCAGACCAGGCACATAGAGGTATCAAAAGTCTCATAGCAAAATTTTCCATTAAATTCTCCTGTAAGCTGGCTGGTTTGTTCATTTAGCTGTGGTTTGTTTGGGGAGTGATAAAAGCATTATTTGAAAATGTCCAGCAACTGCTCCCACACAGAATGTGCCAGGACTGAAAGCTGTTGCTGGCCCTCAACTTCCCTTGGCAGCCATTTAGCGGCTCCACCAACACTGGGGCCATGCGCTTTCTCAGCCATGTAACAGTTTCCACACTCTCTCTCACTCTAGCCAGAGCCAGGCTCCAAAAGTGTCCAACGACTGCTCCCACACAGAAGGTGCCAGGACTGCAAGCTGTTCCTGGCCCTCACCTTCCCTTGGCAGCCCTTTTAGAGCCCCACCATCACTGGGGCTATGCACTTTCCTAGCCATCTTAGAATTGCAGAGTGCCCCAGGTCTTTTGCTGCACCTTGCTGAAACCCAGAAGGGGCCCTGCTGCCTTCCAGAAGGCCCTGGCTCTTTTCCCAGCATTTGCCAAAGTCTACAATGGGCCCTGCTGCCTTCCAGACTGCCCCAGGTCTTGTGCCAGGCTTTTCCAAAGCCCACAAGGGGCCCTGCTGCCTCCTGGTTATCCCAGGGCTTTTGCTGCTCTTTACCGAAGCTCAGAAGGGGCTCTCCTGCCTTCCAGATGGCAGCATGGCTTCTGCTGGGATTTACCAAAGCCCACATGGGGCCCTGCTGCCTTCCTGATGGCCCCAGGGCTTTTACCAGGCTTTTCTGAAGCCCACAATGGGCCTTGCTGCCTTCTCAATTGCCCCAGGGCGTTTGCTGGGCTTTGCCAAAGTCCACAAGGGGACCCGCTGCCTACCAGAGGGCCCCAGGGCTTTTTCTGGGCATTTCCAAAGTCCACAAGTTGCCCCTCTTCTCCCTGAGTGCCCTAGGGCTTTTGCCAGGCTTTGCCAATGCCTGCAAGGGGCCCTGCTGACTTCCATAGTGCCCTGGGGCTTTATCTGCTCTTTGCCAAAGCCCACAAGGGGCTATTCTGCCTTCCCAAGTGCCCCAGGGCTTTAGCTGGACTGTGCCGAAGCCTGCAAGCATCCTGCCGCCTTCTACAGTGACCAGGGCTCTTGCTAGGCTTTGCCGAAGCCCGCCATGGGCTCTACTGTTTCCACAGCGTGCCGCAGCTTTATCCAGGATTCACCAAAGTCCAGAAGCAGTCCTTGCTGCCTTCCAGAGATTCCCAGGGCTTTTGCTGGCCTTTTCCAAAGCTCACAAGGGGCCCTGCTGACTTCCAGAGGGCCCCAGGGACTTTGCTGGGCTTTGCAGAAGCACACAAAGGGCTCTCCTCCTCCCCAGAGTGCCCCAGGGCTTTTGCTGGCCTTTGCCAAAGACTGCAAGGTGCCCCACTTCTTTCCAGAGTGCCCTGGGGCTTTTGCTGCGTTTTTCCAAAACTTACAAGGGGCTCTGCTGCCTTCCAGAGGGCCTCAGGGCTTTTATCAGGCTTTGCTGAAGCCCACAAGGGGCCCTACTGCCTTCCAGACTTTCCCAGGGCTTTTTCTAGGCTTTGCCAAAGTCCACAAGGGTTCTTTGTGCCTTCCAGGCTCTTAGACGTCAATGAATAACTTCCTTATGTCGACAGGGAAGGAAGTTACACCTCCAGCCAAAGTCACTGTCCACAGGGTATCGGTTCAGCAAGATCCCAGTCCCTCAGGGTTGAGAAACTTTCCATCTTTGGAGAAATTCAGTTTCACATGGAAGGCTTTGGGGGTCTCAGCGATGAAGGTCAGGGATTCCTTGCCCCTCCAGATGGGGATGCATTCCTGGGAGCATGAACTCATAATGCTGACTGAGATGGGTCTGGAGGACTAAATAGAAGATTTCATGCAAGCCCCCTCTTCAGTATTGCTTGTAAGGGGATCCCAAATGTCCTCTTTGGATGGAATTCAGAATATTTCAGGGGCAGAAAGCAAAGTCTTTCTGATTCTGCCAAAGATGGGAAATGTGTTACAATTAGCAGCAGATAAACTGCTTTTTAAGTTAGGTGTATGTTTGTACACATTGTTCATGCATAGCCATCTAACAAAATCCACCAAAAAGAGTACCCTTACTAGGAAGAAGATTCTGCAACATAAACACAATAGGTCGTACCCAGGTTAATTTTAGTATTTGTGTTCTACAGGAAATGGCAATAATTCACTTCACTGCTAGCACAGATGTTATAAACATTCCTCATTCTTCCTCACTGTCTTATGCATGGTTGGTTCTTTGATTTTTCTACAGATATCCCCAAACGAGAACTTCTTTTCTTCTTCCAGGGAGAACAAGAATCCTCACGCTTCTTCATCTCATGAGCAGAGCACATGAGGGCAACCTTCTCCTTGGAGAGATTAAGTGGAGAGCTGAAGGTTTGGGAAGAAGTATGGAACTGAAGGAATTTTTGGAAAAGACAAAAAGGACCTGCAGGAGCTTCTGAAAAAGAAACCAAGGGAGACCCAAAATGCAGCCAAGAGAGATCAGGACATGCCACCAGAAGGGATTGTTTTCAGGTGTTCTTATTAATGAGGAATTAATATGGGCAATCTGAGGCTGCATGAAGGGCATGGTCACATGGCATCTCACTAGCACAGCCCTTTCCCCCACACCAGGTTTTCCTTTTCCATGATGGGGATTCACAGTGGGTAACTTGAGCTATGCACTCTCATGAGCTTTAGGTAAGAAAGCTTTGGGTCCTTCTCAGACAGGTGAGAAGATCAACAAAGCTCATCCTACATAAGCAACTACTAACTCTGCACGCCTGATTTTAGGGGGTCACAAGACTCACCTGTTCACCTGCCCAAACATGGAATGCCCTGGGGTACCTGAATCAGGAGGTTCAGCATGAGGGCTGTGACACAGAAGGTGTGAGGAGAAGGAGACACAGAAGCAGGAGGAGACCATATCTGGTAATACCAAGGACCCTGCTCCCAAGCTTTTATATATTCCTATTCAGGGGAGAGGAAACCCAAACCTTCCTAGTAGTACAGCAGCTAAACTAGAATCACAGTCATATCGCTGCCTCTGTCCTAAAAAGAAAATGCACATATTTCATTCCCCATTTGTTGAAGGGTACAAGTGATCTCTGCAGAATCTGTCCTTTCTCCTCTCATTCCCACCAAATTTTACCTTGTGTGTGTGCACCCATGCTCACTGTCTACATACTTTCTCAGAACAATCTCCTTCTGGCCTTTCAGGACCCCCCATGGATGTCATGGACATGACACCTGTATCATGATGAACACAGATGTAGAACTTCTAGCACCACCAGGGTCTGGTCTTCCAAACAGGCTGAACTCCAGCATTTGCACAGACACCACAAGAAGAAAAGGAAACAACAAGCCAAGCTCACCAGCTACAGTGATAGAGATGGACTGGTTATCTACAAGAGGCTAGAAATCCTGTCAATGGGAGTGTATCCTGTGTTGGCAAACGTGCAGTGCAGCACGCTTGTACTCTGAAAGGTTTGGGAGTGTTGGGTTACCCAAATAAGAACATATTTCTCTGCTCCTGCCAAATTGAAATCATGACATGTCCTGGTCCTGGGATGAGGCTTGAGCATTGAAGGTAATCTTCTCTACAGGGAAGTATACAAGAGGCTGGGAGTGCAGAGACATGGATGGAGACCTGGGTCCCTGTGGAGATATGTGTGAGCACAGGGAGTCACTGACAAACATGACAACTGAAGGCAGGAGCTGATGAGGAGACACCAAGGAAGAAAGATGTGTCAACTTGGCCAAATTAGTTTTTTGCCCTGCACCTCAAACCCAAAGAAAGCCACTCCTCAATAGACAAGGGCCAAGAGAACAGCTGGTGGCCACTGAAGGTCATGCAGCTGGGAAGAAGTGGAATTGTGGGGTCACATGGCCCAGTAACAGGGTCAAGCTTCCCACTATCTTGGATTTGAAGGAGGCAAACAGGCAGATGCTGCTACCTAGGTCAGCCCTGTTTTAGGTTTCATCCCTTGACATATTCCAGATGTGGGAGAGATTCACCTAACCATAGGCCAGGAAGGGAAGAAAGTGTTCCTAAGACATTATTTTTCTCATCCTAATGGGGATATCTGAAAGGGATTCTATGAACTATCCTTCAGAAGGACCTTGCCCCACCACCCCCACCAACAGCAAATGGTACCCAGATGATTGAGGTGGCAACTGAGGAAAGAAGTCCCCTTCCAGTGGGCTCTCTAGTGCTCTCTGCTTCTCTAGTGCAGAGCAACACTAGAAGCTCAGAGGAAACAGCTCAGCAGTTCCTACGATGACCCAGAGCTGAATGGACCTGGCTGATCCAAGGACACCTTCTATGTTTATTCACAAGCTTCACTGGTCCAAGCAGCATGCCTGGCTCTCCAGAGCTGACTATATATCAGACATCTCCAGCAAGCCATACAGGAACTTCTCTCTGAAAAGTACATGAAGCGTCCTGGTGGAGGGCCCTTCCTCCAACCTTCAGCACTTCTCCACCATGACTAACACCTGCAGAAGCTTGGAAAAGCCATCCAGCAGCCCCCACTGAACCCAGTTCACCTACCAATCACAGCTGCGCTCACCTGCAGCTCCCCTCTTTCCTTTCTCACTACTGATAGCAATGAGATCACATAGGAAGTTACATACTAATAACTTAGAACATCTGTGAAAGAAAAAGAAGAGTCAATTTGCTACTTAGGAAGATGAATCCCCAAGGGGATGTGGAGAGGGTTGCCAGCAAACATGCATCTTCTAAGCAAAAACATGGAAAAATAAGAGCATTTGCAAAGAATTTCTGTAAGGTGAAAATTCAGAAAATAGACCTACTTTTTTGCCACATATTTGAAAAAAAATGACCACATTTATCACAGGAAATATCAACAGAAGACTATAAACTACTGCCTAAGCACCTGATTTCTACTGCAAAGTACAGTGCTTTTCTTAAGAAAGTATCAAAGATGGGACCCATGAGCAGTATTAGGGGAACAAGTGGGGTTAAAACACCTAACTATTCAGGAGATACCAAAAGGAATGAGGAAAGGGGAATATGATGAAAGAGAGGTGCCTTAGAAGGGAAGCACATGACTGTTATGTGCTGTAGAGAGGGTGTCATGAAAAGTCATTATCTTCCCATCTGAACCCTCAGGGGTGTTATAAATGTAACTGATTGGGACCTATAAAGGAACATGCATTAAAAAAAAGAGACACCTGCCTGGAGATCATCTCTGCCGGGACTCGAACCCGGAACCTCTGGATTAGAAGTCCAGCGCGCTCGTCCATTGCGCCACAGAGACCTCACCATGAGTGCAGTATCAGCACCAGAACTGAAAAATCCCGCACCTCCTGCATCACTGGAGGGGTCTCAACACCCCATTCTCACAGCATGGCGCTGAGGCAGCGTGAAAACCCTATGCCCAGATCAATATCCCTTGCAAATCAACATCTCTAGGCATCCCCTTCTTCCACAGGGACGGGCAATAATTCTGGGTGTGATCTATATCTTTCTCAGCAGCAGGGATGCAGCAAAAACCTGGATGCAGGCTTGTATCAGCGTCTCTGGCAACCTTTCCGCAGCATCTCTAGCTCGAATGAGGGCAGAGCTAAATCCTGGAGTAGAGTTAATTGCTGCATCTCCCTCAGCATCATCACAGCATCCTCATTGCAGAAGCCATGAGAGATAAAGATGAAAGAGGATTTAGCTTACAACACTGAACACTGACAATGATGAAGAAAGCCCTGTTCGTCATGATGAAAAATGCAGAAACCTGTGGTCTGAGCAGAGAAAGAAAAGAAAAAGCAGCTATCATGTTTTTATTTTAAGCAAGCTGCCAATCAAGGTTTTAATGTTTCTCCATGTACATCTTCCATCAGAAAAAAATTAAGATGACATCAAAACAACAGGAAATATCCTGCTGTTCAACAATTGATCAAACCCTGTGACATAATTCCTTGCTGTGAACAAAAACATTTTGCATTTCTAAACTGCATGAATTTTAGAGTACTGTTTACTCCGAAACATCCTCTTAATTAGGGACAAACATGAAAGGCAAGATGCTAACTGCAGTATGACTTGCTTAGAAGAATGAATGCTACCTGAGACTGTGAGCTTTTACCTCAGGGTTGACATGACCAGAAGACCCAACCTAAGCCAGCTCTCTTGCCAGCTGAGAATACCCCATACCAATGATAAAACAATAGAAGATTTACCCTTCAATAGAACCAGGCGTATAACCACGGTGAGAACCGCAACCGACCAGAATTTAGGATAAACACTACCACCACCTGTACAGGACATCGGTTTAGACCAATGAAGATCATCACACCACTGACCATACGTGTGTCCCACCTGCACGGGACAAGCACATACTATCCTGCATGGGATAAGCACATAGCGATTATGCAAGCAACAGTAACCAATTAGCCCACCCCTTAACATGAAAAATTTCATTGACCTATACGACTGTATTGTCACATATATAATCCCTGCTTTTCTCTGCATCTGTGTCCTCCACACATTAGGCTGGGGCACAACTATGCACATAGCTAATATACAAAAGAATAAATTCCCTTGGTAATTCTATGCTAAGCATCCTTGCCTCCCTCCTCAGCTGGCGAAGAACTGACTTTTATGCAAATTGGGCTGTGAAGTCACATGGTGCTAACAAGAAGAGGCACAGCACTAACAATCTCAGCACATGTAATGCAAAACCAAAGAATTTGGTCTTCCTTTTACTGATGCTCTGGGGCTTTGGAAAGATTTATGGTTGTTTTGACAAGCAAAATTCAGCTAGAATTGGTGGGAAAGAAGGCAGGGGTTTAACTTCTATCAGACAAAACTGCTGCAAGAGATACCCAGTAAATCGATAATCCTTGAAATAAATTAATCTGTGAACCAACTGTAATGCCAGTGTAGCACTGTAATCCCACCAATGCCTTGAGAAAACTCAAAAAACCCACCTATCTACAGGGTGAACAAAGGCTGTGCTTAAAAAATGTCATATAATAAATCTTAGACAAAGTTATAAAGCACCAATATAGAACAGAAAGGAAGGAAAAAATCTCACACAGCCTGTGGCTGCACTATGTGTGTTCCTCATGGGAGGAGACAACACTAATTCTTTTAATATGATTTTGGGAGGCTGTACGTCAAAAGCAGTGCCTATTTTGAAGTCATTAAGAGTTTTGTCAGACAGTGGAAAAACTGGAGATGAAGTACTAAATCGCACAAACCTCAGAAGAATGTGGCTTTATGGGCAGCTGCATCCCAGGAGCTGGGGGGCAGATAGGTTTCAAAAGAACTCCCATTCCTCCTGACTGGAGCTGGACTGGGGCTTGTGGCAGCTCTGTAACCTGCCTTTTGCTTCTGCCCGTCTATGCTCTCATATGTCTTCAGTAACACATAGCTCAGCAGCATGCATGCCCAAATTTTTACCAGCCAACTAGCATTCAGCATCTGGAGGAAAGGCTGCTCTAATCAGCCATAATTGTACCAGAAACAGGTAAGGTCCAGGAGTTTGAGCAGATCCTGGTGAAAAAGACACATTTCCGACAAAGAAAGCATGGGAAGAACGTCTCACTGCAGGGAAATGGATATGCCACAGGGTGCAGCCCCCAAGAGCACCCCCCGATCAGCAGCACTGCTAGGAGTGCCACCAGAGTACCCCACTCACCTTCTCCCCATCCCAGCACATGCCCGTGCTGGCACAAGGACAAGGCCATGAGCCACACGGTACCAAATGTTCCCCACTGAATGCTACAAAACAATGTGCAAGTTTCAAACCCTTGGTACCTTCAGTAATTTGGCCAGTTTTCCCCAAGGTATTGACTGTGCCTGTTATCTCCATATGTGACATACTTGGAAAGCAGAGACTGGAGTGGGCAGCATAGATGCAGGTAGGTTATTTTTGGTGCTGGGGGATGCCAATACACCCATTTCTGTAGGAAGAGATGACAAATTCTGTAAGCTGGGCAGCATGTTTTGGGATGAGCAATATCCCTCTTTAGATACAGACAGGGAAATGCTTATAATGTGTCCCCAGCACACAGAAATGTGATGGGAGTGAAAAAGCTGCAAGGGGTCCAAGCAAGGTGCAAATTGGCCCCCAGCTCATCCCTGATTGCCTTCCAGTATCGATTCATTTGCTGCAGATGGGAAGAACATGAGCAAGGATGCAGTGGACCAGGGTGAACCAAGGTAATTTACTACCTTATAAACAGCTGGGAAAGGCCTTTTGCAAGACAAAGACTTAAGCAGTAAGATGGCTGCTGAAGCGTGTCTCACTTGAGCAGGAAGATACCACCTCCTGTCAAGTTGCTCTAGGGTAGCATCATCTGTGCTGAGAGACTCAAAAATCTCATTGCACACCTAAATAAACAGCAATAGAAAATCTGTCTCGGAGCTGCGACTGTTTTGTGGTACCATGGCTAAAGGTTTTATACACAACTACCCTGTTACCTAATAAAACCTTCGCCAAGAGTCACCAAACAGCCAGTCCCACCAAGCTAAGCATAAAGCTTTAGAAGCTGTGTGCTTGCAGGCCACAAAGCCCATTAACCTGTGTATCCACAGTGGGGAAGGATTTTCCCCCAAATCCTTACAATTTGCAAGGTATATTCTTGTCTTTTTCCTAAACTTGTAATCCCTTCTTTATTACTTTTTTTCTATTTTTACCAGCCATGTCAGAAGCAGCCAAAATGCCATCAGGTACCTTGCACTTGATTTGACCACCACCTCACATGCGTCTTCAAACCCTCCAGTGCCTTTGTCTGCAGGACTGTGACTGGGCTCATCTAAAAGATGTCCATCGGTAACTCCTGCATTTTGCTCCCCTGATAATTAACATGTTATCGTGAGACACAGAGCCAGTTTCAGAAGCTTTTGCCTTCAGTGCCATGGGCTGGCATTGGTGGCTGTACTGAAGCTTGCTGGGCAAGGGTGCAACTCAGCAAGTGGCTGATTTTCTACAAGCTTACAGTTAAATTAAAGCAGATGCTCTTTTAAAATCAGCTCAGCTGTCATCTTAGTATCTAAGATATATACAACTGTTTGATTTGCATTTTGCTGGAGTTAATCCCCACAGGATTTATTTTTGCATCCCAGATAAGACAGATGAATCAAGAGGGCATGACTAGCTCCTGTTGAGAGGCTGAAGCAATAACCACCAGGGTAAAAAGAGGAGAGAGAGGAGCTGACATTTCTGGGGAGCAGGTTGGATCCCATCCACAAAGTAGAAAATTAAAACTGACACTGGGACCAAGCAAAGACATCTCTGAACTATACTCGTAATTGCTGTTGTGAAAATCATTGCAAGACTGAGAGACTGATGCCACACAGAGAAAGCAGAGCATAAGCACAGACTAAAAAATGCCAAGGCAGTGATAGAAAAGGAAGATCCCAGTAGAAACCCCAAATCTAACATCCTTTGCCTACAGAGCAACAATTTAAAAGTTGTGGACCAGAGGGTCCCCCTTTAGCCTGTTTTTTGGATGGAGCTGAGCGAGTTGGCCGAGACCAGATGCTGGAAATTAAAAGCATTACCTGGGTCTCCCTTGTCATGTCACCACCCACGGCAGTATAAACCCAATGGGGATCTCAAACATTCAGCAGCAAGCAGCCAGGGGATGCTTGGAACAACGGGGGTGTCCAGCATGGGCAGATTTACCCAAGAGGTTGAGAACATGTCCTCAGCTGGGATCCTCAAAATGGCTCCAGGAGGGAGGGACACACCAAACCAGGTATCCAAGACAGACCATGTTCCCAGTTCAGGGCAGTACAGAGAAAACACTGTCCTCTATCTGGCACACCCAGAAGGGCTGAGCTCCAGCCCGGCAGCACCTTGGGTGGCCAAGGTCAGCTTTCCTGCCATCTTAACAGAGGCTGGAGACTTAAGCCCCCTTGATCATCCACACCACCAGCTCTTCAGGGACACCTAATGACAATGAGATCTGGTTGGCACCCCATCCCTACTGGCTTCACATAACTGCTTAACACCTAATTTTGGTTCTCACTTGGGCACTGGGAATGAAGCCAACACTGTACTCAGAAGCGAAGCCACCTGCAAAGCAGCAAAAAGCCTGTGCAGAGCTCAACAGCCATTGGAGATGCTACCCCACGTCAGCAAATGGAGATCAATTCAGGAACTGGGCAAAAAGCCCACCTTTCCTCCAAACTGCGCAGTTAGTGGTATCACAGCCCTATGAAAAGAAGAGATGGGACCTTCCAGACCCAAGGCCTAGAAACCTCTACCACAAAAAACAAGGATAAAATCCTCCCACTCACTATCCTACAAGGACTTTCCAAAACTTAATATTATGCTATTGGTGGCAATATCAAGAACATGGGCACATGCTTAAGCAGGGAGGATGCTGTAACCCTAGTGTTCCTCAGTCTGCAAAACAGACACATCACAGGGGATCCAAACTAGCAGAGACCGCGACAACACACCTTTAGAAACACTCACAAGAGTCTGCTAGAAAGCAGGTTAGGTGTGCTCCCACCGTTACCCATCAAGAAGTGCCCCTTCCACGCACACACATACAATTATAGACACATAACCAAATTTCATATGCAAATTTCATCAGCAAGATGGTGTTTCTAAGAAATCTCTGCCACAGAGTCTACAGCAACAATACTTTGATTGGAAGCATCCAGAAGGCAAAACCAGTCCCTTTCTTTATTCTTCACAGAAAACTGGTATTGGCAATCCGCGCATGCTGCTACCATCATGTCACCCAAAAAGCTTATAGGTGTGATGGAGCCTGATGTCTCCAGCAGGACAGAGCCATTTGTGATGCATATATTCAGGGCAGATTTCAGGGTCAAGGGACTGGAAGATCTTTCTTCCAAGGAGTGCCGATCCACCAATTCTAACAAAGCATCAAGTTATTTTCACTAAAAAAAAAAAAAGTATTTTATCCCTAAAATGACTTATTTAGCTGCAAATTGCCATCCATCCCTTAGTGCTATGCCTCATGTATTGTGCCTCAGTTTACTGTGGATACTTGGCTGTGTCAGCACAGCATGGGCGCAACCTGCCCGATTTCTCCACAGGCAACTGATGGCTCCCAGAGCGGGCATGGCAGTGACACCCACCCAGCATCTCCCAGCACCAGAGCAGGCAGTGCTGTGTCAGCTGCTCGCCCAAGCTCTGCCAAGTCCCTTCCACCCCCAGGCTCTTTCTAATCTCAATGTTTCAGGCTTCGTCTCTTTTCTAAAAAAAAAACAAACAAGCAAGCAAACAAACAAAAAAACCCAAACCACAATCACTCACAGGATTTGTCTGGCAACCCAAATCCTGTCTATCACTTACTCTTGTCACTCAGCCTGACATATTCACCTCTGTGCCACCTCTGCTGCTCCCAGGTCTTGCTTTCAGCTCTCTTTTCCTTCCAGCAACTTGGTATTGCTGCCCACGTCCCCTCCACACCCGCCCAGGACACTCTTTCGGCCGGCTCAGGTGTCTCCTGAATCGGGCCCAGCCACGCTTCTCCTGCCGGATCAGTGCAGGCCTCGCTCGCTCCAGAAGGCAAAGGCCTCCCCGCTGGCCGGGCAGCCTGTGGCCGGGCGAGGGGCCTCTCCGGGCGCTTTTCCTGCGCCTCAGGCCACGCACAAAGCCCCGCACCCGTGGCTCCGGCCCCCGTCCTCTCCCATCTCCCTTCAACTTTCCCCAGCTCCGTCGCCCCGCTCCTCTGCTGGGTTCGCCTGTACCTCTTCTCCTTGGATTCCTCCCTCTTTTCCGGCGCTACCCGCCCCCCCCCCCGCCCCCCTTTCTTTGTCCCCTCTCGGACTGCCCTTTCCGCCCAGGGCGGCCCGGCGGCCGGAGTTTCCATGGGAATGGAGGCGGTGGCTGGGGCCCTCGGCGGCGGGGGAGAGCACAAAGGCAAGGGGAGGACGGAGGAGAAGGGCCGGGACGCAGGGTCGCGCTCCGGCAGGCACCGGGGAAGAACGCAGCGCCTTCCCGCGGCTGCCGGCCGGGCTCTTGGGACGCAGGGAGCCCCTCGAAGGCCGTTTACTCACTGGGACCTGTGTGTGAAGGTTTGGGTTTTTTTTTTTTTTCTTCCACTGGAAGAGAGAAGCAACAAAGACAAACCAAGTCATATTCCATGTGGAACGTCCCGGTCCCCGGCGTGGCTGCGAGGGCTGTGCCTGCAGCCAGAAGCACGGAGGAGAGGAGCCCCTCGCTGCCGCGATGAAAGCAGCGGAGCTGGTCGACAGCTTTCCGTAAAAGCGATGACTGCCTCTGCCCAACGTGGTCTGCCACGCAGAGGCATGACGGACAGGTGGAATAAAGGCCGGGGCGCGACACAAAGCAAAATGCATAAGCAACACCCTCTGGTATGGCCGTGAGCTGGGGTTTTGCTTTAATTTATGGTTCTTGCATTATTCTCTTTCTTCTTGAGGAATAAAAGAATAAAAATTGAGAGGTATCTAACACAAAGGGAAGGTAAAAGGGGGGTCTCTAAGGAGGCAGGACAGCAGGACGAAACTGCCTCTGCAGATCCAATTTGTGCCTGTCACCTGGCGTTGCTGAGCTCTACCTAGGAAGTGGTAGACTGAGTGGCCATGTAGCATCTTCACAGCCCTTATCCCTCCGAGAGTTCCAGCTCTCTCAGATCTGTCTGCAGACAGTTCCTCTACCTCTACAGCTGGGAATCTGGGAGCCTTGCCTTTTCTTCCTCCTCTCAGAAAAGTTCCTTTTCTTTAGAGGCCTACATGGAAATTAGATATACATACACATCTCTATCCAGGTAGAACAAGATAGTTACAGAAAAGGCTTCTATTTCCAATAGAAATGAGGAAGAGAAAATTTTTAAATTAACCAGAAAGGAGCAGCTCTTTCTGCTCTGCATGATGCACTTACACCAGAGGATGGTGAAAATGAAGAAAATTCCCCCCCCCCCCCCCCACCTGGAGCAAACAAAGAGGGTGTCAAAGATGTTCCTGAGGCCAAAGAGCTTTTTGTCAGCACATCCAGATCAATCACATCCATGAGATAATAAATAACTGGCCAACAGAACATCAAGAGGATTCAAGTTTCACTAATTCATGGGACATTGAAAAGCAAAGAGGAAAGCTTAAGTGAAGCCAGTACTTCTGGAGACTTAATAGGATTCTCTGTCACAAGCATGTCTCACATGCAAATTAACTATATTATCTCCAACTAACTGAGGATAATTTTTATCAAATTGTGAATTTGTTTATAAAGGTGATTAACTCCAGATTCCCCCCCCCCCCCTTACAGCCTGCTCACGTCAGCTGCATTTCTTCCTTGCCTGTAACAGCCCTGTTCTCTGCCCCATTCCTTTAGCTCTCCACTCGCATGCACATGCTCCTTGGAGGGAGGCACTGATATGGGAGGGGAATCTGAATTGCACCCTGCAAGGCTGCATGTCTGTAACAAGTAAGGCTTTTAATCTGGAAATGCACATTTATATCAAAATGCTATAATCCATTAAAATTGGGTAAAAAAATGAAGCAAATAGTAATTATAAATAGAAGATTGTTGATTTAACACTCAATTCTGTCAACACTTCATAATGGTTGATTTTAATTTTCTAGGATTTAACTTTTCTATCAGTTATTCAAATGTAATGACTAACTGCTTATAAGGCTTGCAGAGGGCATGAAGGCTGGAGGGTGGGGGGTAGTGGAGAGGATGGACCCCTAGGTGGGTCACTCTATGTACTGGGAAACTCAAAACCATTTGTTTCAATATGGGCAAATACAAGGATTGATGCGCAGGGTCAGAGCAAGGCACCCTCAGCCCAGTGTCTCACTGCCACCAAGAGCTGTTGAAAAAAGGCTATAAATCCCAAGAAGTATGGAGTGCCATTTCTCAACTCCTTTTTAGGGACCTTCTGACTCAGAAGGTGCATTTTAGCTTTTTTTTTTTTTTCAGGGTTCTTCTTCCTTCAATGTTCCCAGTCACTCAGGGGAACTTTTAGCACTCAATGTGGCAAGGACTTCCACGGTGCTGCCCAGCTGTCCTAATGCCTTGTCTTCTCCCTCCCATTCCCACCTCCTCCCATCCTAGAGTCTCACCTCACTTCCCTTGGGTTCGGTCTTCCAATGGTTCATGTTACCTGCTACGGCCAGGTAGCTTAGCTCCATCCTACCACGAGAGGGCTCACAGGCAGTTCCTACCAGCACTTTCACAGGAGTGTGGAAAGAAAGCATCTACGGGATGGAAGAAGCTCTTTATCACCTGAGTCAACCCACCTGCAGCTGCAGCAGTGCCTCCTCACACGAGACTCGGCACCCTCCCAGTCAACAGTAGTTAAAAGCCAGGCAAGAAGCATCTGCTTTGGGTGGGGTTGGGCTAAATGATCTCCAGACCAATACAGGCTACTCAGTGATGCTACAGAAGGTTAGACCTCAGGCTGGGAGTTGCATTTCAAGGGGGAGGGGAGGACCAAAACCCAGGGCAAAGGCATGTGGCTCATCCCATCCTGTTCCTGGGAGAGGTGCCTACCTGCTGTTTCCCTGAGGAACATCCACAGCTCAGCATCTTCCCAAGCCTGGTGGCTCACTTTGAGTGTGACTTTGAGTTGTGGGATGCCCTGACCATAAAGAGCTGCTTCATGGTGAGTCTTGGTCACATTTATTCCTTCTCTAACATCCCCTTATGCTGTGCTTTAGTTGTTCTGTTTTCATATATGCCCACTTGGTGCCAGTGTTACTCCATGTTTCTCCTCTGTAGCAAAGCAGCAGGTGTGAGAGCCTGTAGTAGAGCAGGAAAAAAACATCCAGGGCAAGCCAAACAGAAGGAAGTTTGGGAAAATAAAATAGAGTTGTCACAAGACCCATGAAGACAGTTACTGCAAAGTTTTCCTACAGCAAGACTGTTTCTTCATGCAATGGAGAGGTAGAGAGGTGCTGGTCCTCCAGCTAACCTACCTGGCCATGGGAGCTCAAGCACTAAGGCAACGTCAGATCTAACTACTCCATCATGTGTTTAGGGTATCCTCAGCGTGCTTGAACACCCTGGGGACAGGCAGATGGGGGCTGAGCAAGAGACTGGCACTCTCTGGGGCAGCTCAGGTAGGGACTCAGTGCCCCTGGCTCAGCTGAAATGGGACTCCTGGACCCATGGGCAGATGGTGTGAGGTGAGGCTCGTTAGGGTCATTAAGGCCTATTAATGCCTTCAAGGCCACCGCTATTGTGGTGGGATAACAAGCAAGCTCAACTAGCAGCTCCTGGCCCAGTCATCTAAGCTAAGCATGACATGAGTACCCACAAAGTAGCGTTCTACCAACTTTCACCTTCACATCTGCAGACCAAGGACCTCACTGGGCTGTTTCTTCAACCAAAATGAAGGGATTGTCCCCAAACCTTGGTGGAGAGGTTCCCTCTGATCTGTTCAAAATTGCATGTGTTAAAGAAAGAGAACTGAGCAAGGCGTTGAGCTCAGGAGCTGGTACTTTGGAGGAGATGTCCTGGTAGATTCAGGACCAAAAGAATGAGGCTCACCTCCTTAGCCAAGGGCAAACTGGATCAGGCAGCTGAAGGAGTCCAGAAATGGCTTCAGCATAGATAAAGGTGCTTCCTGCCTGCATAGTCCTACACTGCAGTAAGGTAGGGATTTTGCAGACAGACAGCATCTCTGAAACCCTTTTGGGGACAGTTCATGGAAGATCTTCAGGTGCACAGGGAGTACATGCAAACTGGCCCAGAGGCAGTCCTGCAGGGGCAAGCAAAGTATACCCACAAGAAGCACTCATTTCCCAAGGCCTTGGAGGATGTGCATGCACCCATCTGATCCTTTGCTTATCGCTGTCCCTTGTATTCCCCAAGTCCAGTGTGAGCATCCGAGGGGAATGTGAGCATGAGTTAGGATTTGCTGTATCCTGTAGCCTGAGAGAGGCGAGGCTCCATGTCCCAGGTTGTGCCAGGGGTAAGACTGAGCGTGTACTGTCAATGGGCACATACACAAACACACACACAAGGAGCCAGCCACAGTAATCAACACAGGCAGAAAAAGCACTACTCCACAAACAGCACCAATGGCCTTGTGCTGTTCCAGCTGATCAGGATGAAAGCCCCTTAGTGGAAAATACATATACATATAAACATGTAGATCCCTTCAGAACATGGTTTAGTGGGCATGGTTGATGGTTGGACTTGATGAGCTTGAAGGTCTTTCCCAACCTAAATGATTCTATGATTCGATAACTTACGGTGTAAATAAGGCCTAAAAGAAGCTTGCGCGTATAGTATGTCAACAAAGTTCCCTTTATCAGACAAACTAGCACGATCTCATAACAGCAAGTGAAGTTGAACTTGCAATCATATCACTGTTATAAATATATGCTTAATATTAGCAGATGCTTTTTAGCATCTTGCCTAGTTAATGTTACAATTAAAAAATAGAAACACCATAATGGGATGAATAAACGAGCAATGTCTGTAGCAGCATGAAGTAACAGGGATGAAGCAGTTCACCTCTTTGTTGATAAGGTCTCAGGGGCAGTCCCAGGTCCAGGCTTGACTCCACAGCTGGAACTGGCATGGGCCAGTGCAGTCAGGCACCTACAAGCACAGGCAGGAAGAAGTCTGTATCCTCACAGGACATTGTCCTGATCAGCAGCTTTTAACAGGCTGGACCATTACTTGCCAGCCCCAGTTCAGTGGAAAGGGGAATGATCTCCCCATAACCCTCCCAAACTGCAGCATGGAGTTCATATGATTTCTATTTTGCTGTGAATGTAAGATGACATTATCCTGCTTCCTCCTAAATACACAACTTCAACCCATCTAAGATTTTCTAGATCTTTAACAAAATTTTTTGCATCTGCAACCAGTGAGATATGCAATGCCACTGCAAGGATTCCTTTTCTTTTTGATATATATGTATCCCCTGTATAAAACTATTCGCACTGCTAGCTCTGCTTGGCTGCATAGCTTTTCATTGATATTTGAGCTTCCTAAACAGCAACCCATACTTCATAGCTTAATAGCTACTGCCACAAAATTCTCCTTCTCCCATTTTGAAGAATGCATGAATTTTGCTTCACTTGCAAGCCTATTGTATGGTTTGTGACTGCAGTTCGCCTGGACCACACTTATAAAATGTTGTGACAATCTGCATCATCTCTGCACACCTTACAAATCTGGTTTTAATTGTTATAAGCTATCTCTGTCTCTGTGATTTATAAACATCCATGAAAGATCAGACAAGCAAGGTGTTGAACGCTCAGCAAGGAGTCAGCCC
This sequence comes from Astur gentilis, assembly GCF_929443795.1. Taxonomy (NCBI): domain Eukaryota; kingdom Metazoa; phylum Chordata; class Aves; order Accipitriformes; family Accipitridae; genus Astur; species Astur gentilis. Next base: position 10,208,701 of record NC_064886.1, read on the forward strand.
CACATGCTGGGCGTGCAGTACATCCAACCCAACTAAGGGCTGCACCAATAAAAGACCTACAAGCTAGGTTAAGACAAAGCTAGTGCATTTATTAATGGTGATTTCTAAAGGTACTGCACCTGCTGACCTCAAATGTCTGTGCCAACACAATATATGCTCCTTGTCCACAAACTCAAGGAGTTTGGGGAAAGACTGGGGGAAGGTGTGCTCTGGATGTGATAATCAAGCCCTGGTGACAGCTGAATTTATCACTGGGCAAGTTTCAGCATTTTGATTCAGGAGAACATTCCCCCTTGTCATTGCTTGCTTTTTACTCCCAATGAAAAATCTCCGATGAGATTTCCAGCGACAGCTCTCTTTGCATTCCTGGCGCACACTCAGCTAGCCAAGCAAGTCTGTAAATAATTGAGTACCCATCATTCCCTTTGCAGTCCCCACCAGCACCAGCTTAATTTGCTCTCAACAGCAAATATTTAGTGAGGTAATCAATCCAAAAAAAATCTTAATTTGGATCAGAAAATTAAATGCTTTTCCCAGATCTTGTAACTGATTATCTCTGGCATCCATTCTGCCTTTCTTGGACAAGCTTTCTCAGGGTAGGTGCTGTACCAGGAGATAATTATGGAGGATCATAGGAGCAGTTCAATTAGCTGCAGCTAATGCTTCTTATTAGCATTTTGCTGGAGCTTGTGGAGTTCTTCAGCTGAAACAGATAAACAAGCTCAAACATTCACATATGAAAGCTCAGACAAACACAGAAACAAAGGAACAGGGAGAATGTCAGGAAAACCACAGAACAGCACATGAGTAGCAGGGGCTGGCTGCAAACATGGGCAGTATTATCACACAGCTCTCAGGGCATGTATGCAACGCCTGGACTTTGGGAGCTTCAGCATCTGGACAGGAGCACATTTGGGTGATGGAGCACAGCTGGACCCTGCTGTCATAAGAGAGTGAGTCCTAATGCCAGATCAGACATCCAACAGGACATAAGACGCACTCAGAGGACCTAAGGGAAACCCAGTGCCTACGGTGGTGCATCTGTGTTCAGACAGCCAAACTGATCCCTTGCTGCTCTGTACAAGGTTTGTGCCTTTTTTGGAAACATGAGTTCAGATGAGGATGCTCTATTTTGGATACCCATCTCCCACCTGCTGTGTTGAGTCCTTGGCTATCACAGACCCCACATCAAACAATTTGTTTCATAAACTTGTCAGCCCTTACCTTCACATCAGCCACATCTCCTATGCCTACTCTACCCACCAGAAGCTGCTTCACAGCATCCTACTTCTGACACTAGAACAGTAAATTCAATTTTCAGTGCAAATGAACCCTGACTGCTTTGTAACATGTCCACATTTGGGAGCGTAGTCCTCCAGCTTAAGCACCTTCCTCTGGTGTTTCCCACCCCAACTTCTTCTTAGGAAGCAATCAGACACTGTTATAGCCTACAGTTTGTGAGGTCAAACCCACCAAATACTTTTATTCTTTTTTTTTTTTTTTTCCTAGGACTGGCTATCATTCTTCCTGTGCATGAGGCCATGCAGCTCCTTCTTGTCTGTGCTAATTGCTGCAGTCATTTTATACTTAGACTCTCCTGGATCACATACTAAGGTCCCTTCCTTTCTTCATTTTCTTCCTCATCCAAATTCTCTTCCAGTCAGTTCCTTGTCTCCTTTCTTTCCTTCTTAAAGAGCCTTTTCTTACTCCCTTCAAGAAATAGTGTTTAAATGAACCTTATGAAGTAAACCACCTGTTTTGTAACTTCAGAAGCAGAGAGTCAACAGTTATTAACCACCTACAAACATCCGAGGAGGAATCATGTACTGCAGGGGAGCAGTGTTCTCAGACAAGCACACTGGGCCTTTCTGTTCTCCTCAGAAGAGGGTCTCCTATGGCAATAACTAGTCTTTTTTTCTTAATGGAAGTAGTTTTCATGTGGGGCCTAGGCCAACATAACCTTGGTGACACCTCCAACCTCAATGGACCATTGTCCTCATCATTGTTTAGTTCCACTTCAGGAGCCTCATGGCTATTGTACAAGGGCACCTGGGAAGGTGGGGTAGTCACAGAGGAGACGCGTCTGCTGCACCAGGCAGGAACTTGCTGCCGTTCGCCCCTGTCCCCCAAGTCACTGCATTCTGCCAGGTGGAGAGAGGATGGGGAATTCTCCATATCACGCGTCCGGTCTGCCCTACAGGCCTGTCCCAGGGAAGGCAGAGTGCGGCTCCAGGAGTCAACCTCCTTCTCAGAGACCCCTCGACCTACTCGCCTCCTCCCGGATCTCTGCCACTAAGCTGAGGGGTTCCTCTCCCTGGGTGAACCTCCCACTGGTGTGCTCACTGCTGCCATCCGGTGCCGGGGTAGGAGCGGGGCACAGCCTGCAGCCCGACACCCGCGTAGCAGCACGTTCCCTCCGGAGCTCTGCCTGCAACCCTGCGTCAGTGGCGGACAGAGCCTTCTGCTGGGTAGAGGCCATTGCTCCCTGGTCAACCTCGCAGAGTTACGTACGTTGCACCGGAGCTGCTTGCACGGGCGACCAAGCACTCGCCCGGTTCCCCCGTGTTTAAATCTTCCGCCGTTGCGCTTGGCACCGCCCGGGCCTCGTCAGCAGCTCTCGCGACAGCTGCCAGCTCCCGCCGGCTCCCTCCACTCCCCGTGGGGCTTCCCGGTTCGGGACCCCCCGCCCCGTCCCGTCCACCGCGCTGCAGCACCCAGCTGCGGATCGTGGCGGCACCGGACCCGCTCGCCTCGGCGGCTGAGCGAGGCACCTGGAATTGCTAATGCAGCAGCGGGAAGGGAGACCGTCCCTCAAGGGAAAATGCAGGCTGTCATGGCGGCGCAGATCCCTGGGAGCAGGATCGCGGGTGACGCGCTGCCTGACAGACGTGGCGGTGCGCAGAGAACAGCCGTGTCTCCTGCACATGGGGAGACCTGCGTTTAGACACGTCCACTTGCAAGGCGAGTCCCAGCCCACAGGACAGAGCTGTGAGTTCTCCCCATCATCAGGACGGCGCGTCACGAAGATGGCCGAGTCTCAAACCCGTTCCCCAGCAAGGCCGTAGCGTGCTCAGGAGCTGTGTTCACACCGCTGACCGGCGGCATCAGTCCCTTGCAAAGGTGCACCTCTCTGCCAGCGTCCAAATCCTTCCTGACTGTGCCCTCAACTTCCATATTCGCCTTCCAGGCTGCTTTGGCTGCCTCGCTTTCTGTGTCATCTTCTGACAGGTTGCTTACCACATTTCTAGTAGCCTGGGGACAGCATCCAGCAAGGCTCTTCCAAGTTCATTGCTACATTCTTCTACAGTCTTGCCTTTCCAGCAATGGCATTTCAAGGCTGATGCTCTTCCACACTAACAGCACAGAGGAGGAGAGACAGCCCTTGCAAGCCCATGGCCATTATCGATGAGGGGAGCGTGGGATTGCAAGTGAGGTGTTTGTTGTTTACATAGCAGCACCCTGACTTCTTAGGGTGGGTTTATTCTGCAAACCAAAGCTTTCCAGCCTTACATGTCCCCAGTCTTTCTGGCTCCAAGAGTCAGTGAATTATCCAGCCTCTGAAATGAGGCAACTTCATAGCTTTTTACTTCAAGTTCCTCTCAAAGCCCTTTTTTCTCCCTTTTTTTCCCCTGTTTATCATTAGCAGAAAGACCTGATAGAGTATTGTACTGGAAATTGTAAATTTTTGAAAGTTTTAAAATTTACTGGAGATCAACAGTCTGCTCAGGGGGAGCAGCAGCACTGTTTGGGCTAGCCTTGACCAAACTCCAGAGGAAAACAGTCATTCCATACTGCAGCAGGAAAGCAACCTCTGGGTTGAGATTGCAGCGTTTCTATCAACATCTGCTATGGATGGCTGATCACAAGGGCACCACCAATTTGCTCTCCTAAGTCACACCATTTTTGGTGTTGATTATAAGAATCAGGTGGTTTTGTGGCATCTTGAGGCCAGATATCAAAGTGCAGAAAGAGGAGCCTGCTGCTCAGTAGGGTGGGGTGTGTGCAGTTTGCCCAGTGTCTTTGTCATTCCCTGTGGCACATTCTTATTTTATTGACCCAATTCTCTCTGTGCCACATTAGTCATCATTTCCCGTACATGCAGAGCTGAGGTTTGTTGCCCTGAAGCAGCAGAGCTTGGCCGTTTCAGAAAGGAGGCAATGCTCCACCTTTGTGGTGTGGGTAGAGATCTTACAAGCCTCACAGTCAGCTCACAGTCCTCTTCAGTAGAAATATCAGGGCATCTTCGAGGAAGCAGGTTCCCAGTCTCCTCGGTCTTCATGGATAGCCCAGCATCACATCTTTCCTTGGTAGTGCATGACTGAGCACATTTGCCAAGCCTTTAATGATAGCATTAAGGCAAAGTAGCGTCCTTCTGCCACTTCATAAGACTTTGCTCAGTAAATGAGGGAGCAGCTGTGAGGGAAAGCACAAAGGCAGAATGAGATACTGAGTACCATCTGTGGCCTGCGCAGTGAAAGCCTGCCCTATCCTAGGAGTTGGGAGCAAGAGGAGGCACCACAGGATCAAGAGCTGAGAAGAAATCCCAGTTCCTTCTGGTGCTGCGACTGATGCTGTACATCAGGGGCTTGTGCTAATGCTGCCAGGATGCTGCACCTTCCAGCCAAGCAAGTCCCTGAGCTCAGCGCCATGAAGCGTTTGCACTTTTTCCCCACTGCAGCAATGGCTTAAGAGGTTTTTGGCATACCCATGGTGTCCTGAGAGCTTGAGTGTGCCTAAGGTTTGGCAGTGGGAGACGGTCAGGGAGGTCAGATGTGCCTGTTTTCACTAGAAGGCACTAGAAGCCCCTTGAGTTTAGCCCCGGCTGCTCAGTCCAGCAGGTTCCTGTGTTCCCCACTGTGCCTGTAGCTAAAGCAAATCTCAAATACACCAATGGGGATCCACATGATACAAGGGTGAGCAGCAGATGAGGAAGGGAGATGGATGCAGGTGTCTATCACTAGCATCAGCCAGCTCTGAAAACCACGCTATGCCTTGCAGTGCACAATCCTTGCCCAGAGCACATGCATACAACTCCTGCCTTATCAAAAATAATAACCAACATCAATTAACTCTTCTAGTGCCTGTTCCCTGTACACCCAACAATCATCAGCCAAGACAACATATAACAGCTTGATATCAGGCTCTCAACAGACCGCTGAGCTGAGACAGAAATAGCCTTTTCTGCCACATTCCTTGGACTTTAATCCCCATGTGCTTAATCCACATTGGTACCATGAAAAGTCTACACAAGGCATGAACAGTAGTGTAGGGATGGGAGCTGGGCATCTGCGAGAAATTTTAAATCAGTGCAGAATCAGTGAACTCCTATGAAATCACCAAAAGGAGCCAGCCAGTTAAACCTGACCCACATGCCAGAGACCCAAGTCTTGAGATCATTGATTACTGCTCTATCTCCTAGGGAATAAATCTCTTACAAGGCAAAGGGCTGGCTGTCGCTGAATGATGCAGAACCATGCTGCCTGGCAGGGGACTGCAAAGCTTTATTATAAATGATGGGCATGGGGTTTTCTGATGGGAATTTGCTCTCAAAAGCATAAACAAAAAATCCAAACAAATCCACTGCTGTGCGCATAGCTCCAGAGAGGACCAGGAACCTATTTAAAGACAGAATTTTGTAGTCATGAAGATCCAGGGACAGCATCAGTCAGGGGGAAAATGTACCAAGGGAAGTCTCAGGCAAAGGCCAGCCAAAAATCCTTGTTGTGCCTTGCACAGACTCCATCAGCTCTGGCAAACTGCCAGAGAGCAGAGAGTAAGAACAGCCAGAGCTGAGCACAGCATGTCAAATCAGCAACAGAGAAATTGATAAACCCCATAATAATGGACAAATTAGCCAGTACTTTGAACAATTATGATATAACAGAGGAGAACCAAGTGGCTTCAGAGGACAACGTCATAACTCACGGTTCTAACAATATTATTGGCAGTAGGGTTATTATGGGCAGAAAGGGTTGATTGGGCTAGGGACCTTATGTCCTGGGATGACATGGAGGCTAGACACACATCCAGCTGTGCATGATAGATCTAGAAGGATCTTCTATTGGACCAAGTGCCATTTTCCCAGGAGCAACAGAGGTGTTTCTGACTGAGATGAAACTTGAGGGGTCCAAAAGGTATAATGGCAATGCTCAGTTACTCCTTTAACTCATGGCAAGGTCCCTGTGGCTGGTGGCTACTCCCCCACTCTGGCCTCATAGGCTCCTCCTTGACCTTGTTGGGTGGCAACCACTTATCTCATCTTGGACAAGTTTGTAGCGCAAGCAGTTCTAGGTCCACCAACTGCTCTGGGATCCTGAAAGCTTGCAAGCAGTTCCTGTCTGCTTTGTTCTCCAGGAATATAAAGGTGCTCTGAACACACTCATCACTTCCAAGGCATTAACTGTCTCTTGGAGACAAATTATTTTGGTCAGAATGGATTAAAAGGATAAAATCTGACAGTATCATGGGCTGCAGCATCTCCTTCAGAGACTCTTAGACCATACTCAGTCATCAAAAATTAAATAAGAACACTTCTCAAAAACCAGCAAACTCTTATCTCCAGATTATGGAGAACTCACTCAATCCATAAGGTCATTTTTCCAAGTAGCTCATTAGCTTCCCTGGTAAAGCCATGCAACTTTTTGCCAATCTTGCTTCAGCTTCCAGCTGTTAAAGTGGGACAGTGTCTCCGTTACAGCCAGCACCCATCAAAAAGCACTTCTGGCCAGACATAGTCTGATTCTGGCTTCACTGAGAGTATGAGATAGCAGCTTTTTGCATATGTGATCGGCACCTGGAACAGAGCTCTCCTCAAAGTTTGCCAGAAAAAAAATGTTGCATAGAGGCTGGGGTTTCTAAATGAGTGTGTTAGGATATGGGATCTCACTTGTCCATCTATATCACTGTCACAGGGGAACTGAAGTTTAGTGCAATTTCACCGAAAGTCTCTTCCTAACAGGCTGTGTAACCCCTTTTATGTCTGTACAAGGCACCAATCTGAAAGGGATGGAGGACAAGGAAAGCCTCACAGGAGCAGGAAACATGGCTGTCTCCAACATCGCTCCTCTCTTGGTATAAAACTGCCTCTGATCCAGAGAAAATGAAGTGAAGGGAGCTCACGTCTCAGCCTTTTCAGTGCCTGGGATCAGAGGGGCTCCCCAAGGACCCAAAGAGTAGCTGGTGCTTAATTCAGAAACACCTGGAGGGACAAGACTCATTTATCCTGGTCAGCATGTGAACTTTAACTGCTAAAAGCTAATAGATGTAAGAACAGATTTCAAAGTGTCAAAGAAATGATATCTTATCAGGGAGCAGTCACAAATGCAGTCATTTTTCAGAGCTCTGAGACAAAACAGAAAAACAAAGGTTATTTTTAGGCAAAAGGATCTCTTCTTCCTCCACCATCTCTCTCGGAAAAGACTCAAGAGTGGAGTTTGAAGAATTTCTTGTGTAGGAAAAAGATGTTTCTAGCCTAAACTGCTGCCAGTATTGCAAAGCAATTAAATGACCATAACTTACAGCTGCTTACTAAAAAGTTAGATCTTGTTTCTTCAAGCTTTTTCCAGTGTACTGATTTTGGCTGGGATAGAGTTAATTTTCTTCACAGTAGCTGGTATGGTACTATGTTTTGGATTTGTGACCAAAACAGTGTTGATAACACAGGGACATTTTTAGTTACTGCTGAATAGTATATTTCTGTTTTGGAGTTGGAATGAAAGGCAATGTTGTCCTGATCACAGATACCAACAAGCTACATCCCAGCCCATGAGCAATGTGATGGAGTTTCCTGGCAACCTGACACATGAAAAGTCATCTTTTCTGGTGTCTTTGAAAGGTATCAGATGGAAGCCTAATGCCTGAACAATCCTGCACCATCAGTGCATCCCTTCTTCCCAGGCTCAACTTCACTCCCTCCTCGCCACAAGCAGTGCAGGTGGACAGGGAACAGGGGGGTTCTTAAAGCATCATCTCTGCCGCTCCTTCCTCCTCATGCTCTTCCCCTGCTGCACTGCAGAGTCCCACCCACAGGAGACAGTCCTTCATGAACTTCCCCAATGTGGATCCTTCCCACAGGCTGCAGTTGTTCACAAACTGCTCCAGCATGGGTCCTTTCCATGGGCTGCAGTCCTTCAGGAAAGGACTGCTCCAGCGTGAGTTCTCTGTGGGGCCATAGGTTCTGCCACAAAAGCCTGCTCTGGTGTGGGCTCCTCTCCATGGGGCCACAGGTCCTGCCAGGAACCTGCTCCAGCACAAGCTTCCCACAGGGTCACAGCCTTCCTCAGGAGCATCCACCTGCTCTGGTGTGGGGTCCAGCCCAGGCTGCAGGTGGAGATCAGCTCCTCCATGGACCTCCCTGGGCTGCAGGGGGACAGCCTGCCTCACCATGGTCTTCCCCACGGGCTGCAGGGAAATCTCTTCTCCGGCACCTGGAGCATCTCCTCCCTCTCCTTCTTCACTGACCTGGGTGTCTGCAGGGTTGTTCCTCTCACATATTCTCACTCCTCTCTTCCAGCTGCTTGTTGCACAGCAGGTTTGTTTCCCTCTTCTTAAATATGTTATCAGAGAGGCGCTACCAACATTGCTGATGGGCTCAGCCTTGGCCAGCAGTGGGTCCTTAGAGCTAGCTAGAATTGACTCCATCCAATATGGGGGCAGCTTCCAGCAACTTCTCACAGAAGCCACCGCTGCAGCTCCCCCACTACTAAAACCTTGCCACAAAGCCAATACATGGGCTTATTAATAACTCTGTAAAATTCTATGGCTTGTTTTATACTTGTGGCCAGACCACATGATCTTGTGTTTAATACCTGATGTCTCTGCAGGCACCCATCTCATCTCCAGTTCTGGAGGGCAGTAATTTGGCTCTTACAACAGGGTCATTTTCCTGCATTTGTACACCTTTCCCTGGAGTTTCTCATTCTGCTGCCAGCATCCAGATGTCACAGGTGCAGCAGTGTCTGTCCGTGCCTAGAAAAATCCACCTGTTTTTCCTAAAGACCTTTTGGAGAGCATCAGTCTCCCAGTCATTCACCACCTAGCATTTAATACAAGCCGAATATCCTCAGGATGTATCACTGCAACATCGCTTACTACTGGGATCGCCAAAGCAATGGCAAGTCCCTTGAACAGAGGCGTGATGTGACAGGTTTTAACTGATAAGCGATTGCTTTCTTCTCTTGCGGTTGGAGGAGATTGTCACCTAAGGAACATGATAGCAAGGCAGGGCCAATAAGAGTGCAAGCTGGTTGAGGATCCAGGCAGGCAGCCCCTGAAGACCAGGGTGGAATGTCCAGACAGAAACATGCTTCAGTTTCTTTTCTCAGACTGAGACATCCCAGATAAAGCCCTTATCTGGCCTTTTCTCAAATCAATATGATGCTTCAGTCTCATTCTCAGAGCACAGCAGGGGCAGGCATCTAGGGAACAGCTTTATCACATCATTCGCTAGAGCCAGAGCAAGCTGGATTTTTCCACCCAAAGGTGAGTTTGGTAGGTGTAGTCATGTCCCGGCTGCATGTTGTCACTGCGAGGTTTTAGCTTTGTGGTGTACCACCACGCGGGTAGGCTGAAGATGTCAGCCCAGCCAGCCAGCCTGGGGATGCCTGCAGGGGGGATGCATCGAGGCAAAGGTAAAAATGCCCTGGGCACTCTCCTGGCTGCTGTGGAGGCCGGTGGAGCCCTCAAACATTACACTTTGTTTTTAACCTCTCCACCCAGAGACCTGAAAGCTATTTCCAGACGGTCCGGCACCTTTTCTGTCTGCCTTTGGACAGGAGAGGGCAGCAAAACGCTCCTGTTGAAGAAAGGGAAAGCAGGCAGGAAGAAGAGCGTGAGGTCTCTGTTTGGGAATGTTTCGCTCTTTGCTGTGAAAAATTTAAGCCAGAATCAATTTCTCTTGCTCTTATTACAAGAATGGCTTACTGCAACCAAAATGTTTGGAGCAGAGCCCCAAACCGTGAATCTGCTCCCACCAGATACTCCCAAAAGTTGGGCCTTTTAAAAGACGTGATGCAGATGACGCTCATGTTTTGGATGCCAGAGGGAGTCCACAGCTCCCAGCCAGGGAAATACCAGTCCCCTACTTGAAGTGCAGCCTTGTGCTTCCATCTCCACTAGTAAATTAAGGAGTGTCAGAAGTTCCTTGGCACAGGGACTCTGTCAACCTCAGTACTACATTATTTGAACTGTTTCCAGCATGTTTTTTGGCCATGCCATGCCATGCCATGCCATGCAAGACAGCTCTCTCTCAAATAATTTCCCGGCACAGGGGAAGGACTGTTCCCAAGAGGCTCTGGTTGGGGATATCCTACTCTAAAAAGAGTTTAATGGTGTAGATACAAACCCTACCGTTACAGTTTAGCCTCCATACCTGAGAGTGGTCCCAGGCATGTTTAATTTTCTAATACAGATGTGCTAATCCCACTGCATCCCAGCACTCATCTTCAGGAGCATTGTGATTCCCAGTCTGCTTAGAGCTAATTTCAGAGCCTTAATGCCTCTTGCCACTCCTCCTGTGGGGAATGCAGAAGCTCTGCTGAGCCCTCTTCACTAGGGCTGTCAAGCCCTCTGGTGAGAGTCATCTATCCAAATTTAGGCAACAGCAAAGTAGTTGCATCCAATGAGCTCATCAGTTTTTGGTCCCTTTATAGCCAGTGGCAAGAAACAGAAGTGACTCACACAGCTGTAGACACCTGTCCCAGCACAAGCCGACTCACCTTCAGAAGGTGCCCCTTGCTCTCCACTGCCCTGCACTGCTCAGACACTGATCTCCAGGGTTTGGATGCTGACATTCAAGCAGGTGTATCTCATTCCTTGGAGCAACATGTACCAGGATTGCTGATTGCTTACATCCTTTCTGTGGAGTCTCAGAAACAGTCCTACAGACACCCCATTGACCCCATAACCAGGGCTTAATTTGCACTCCATGACCCACTCGGATGAGCTTCCCCAAATCACACACCCCGTATTTGTGCATAAACCTCATTTTCTCAAGACAGGCCGAAAACTAAGGAGAAAATATAACAACCAGAAAGTTCAACCAAAAGTATTACAAAACCTTTCTTAGTAGATGCAGCTGAAAATGAGTTGCTTGCACACACAGGCTGCTCATGCTTAAAGAAATCTTAATGCCTTGAATGTATTCGTATTTATAGCTGAGAAAACACTGCTTCCCTTGGCAAAAGCCTGTGTAAATGCAACTATTTGCTCAGTACGTGTGATGGAGAAGTGCGAACCCACCAGGTGGCTGTAGCGTTGCCAGCACGTAGAGTTCATTCAACCCACCGCATTCCTCCTGGGATTTCTGCAAGCGGGCAAGATGCAGAGCTGAGCAGCAGCAAAGGCAGGTGGGTTGTATCCAACCCTACAGGGGACAGTGCTTAAAACAGAGAAGAGCCTGGAGGTGGACTTTCAAATCCAGGGAAAAGCCAGCCTGAGGCACAAAGGTGTTTGGAAACTCGTTCATGAGGCCAGATCTCCTCTGGTTTAAGGCTGAAGTCAAGCTGATGACTGCAGCTGATCTCTGAATACAGATCCATATCATCATGCCAGCACAAAGAGGCCAGATTTTCAGATCTGCAGACGAAAATTATGATTAGAACTGAGACCATGCTCATCCGAGTGCTGTGGTGTTTGTAGGTAAGTGCTACCTCTTTCAGTGTTATTGCTGTAGTCATTTTATCAGCTTTCTGCAATCTGGGGTTTTTTTTCTATGTTTGACCGTTTATAATTAGCCTGCTGGGTTTGCTATTGTCTCAATTTCCTTATCTGTTTCCTGACAGTTTTGGAGATGGCTCCATTTTAAATATATACTATGCTTTAAGAAAAGAAACTCTTCTCTAGCTCTCTTTGAAGCTCAGCACTCTGGGGAGAGTGCCAGTAGACAGGCTGTCGGCTTAAAGAATATGTGTAATAAGGGACAATTAGGTGGCAGCAAACATTTAATTATCAAATGTATTGGTGCTTCTTACCCTGCCTGAAGTTAAGCAGGTGCCTTATACACAGGATCCTTCAAATATAAAATGTTTCAGAGCAAAACCAAATGAGCTGATGAATACATTTAGGCTATAAACTAGACAGAGGTTTTTAGCAAAAGCCTGTAACAGGCTTCACATTGCATTAGCATTTGCAGGGGGACAGCTTCATAGGTTAACATGGGAGACTGCACACCCTCTCTTGTGGTAGAGAGGGCCACCTCCTTCCCGTACCATGTTTGGGAAATGCCCCAGTCAGTTGCCACTGACCTCAAGAAACCAGGATCCTGCTCATATCGATGGGGTTGCCCAAACCCACTTCACTTCAATGGAATGGATTGGCCGAGGCTGAAGCCACCAGAGGTGTCTTACCTTGTCCTGGTCATCGGTGCTGCTTGTTGTCTCTCACTGGGCAGTGGAAAACAAACCAACTCCTGAGACCCCTAAACTTTTCTCAGCTGTAAAGAGCCACAGACTCTCTTGTCAGCCTTTACTGATGAAAGGACACACTCCCTTCGGCTGGATGTGTAGGATGGGATCAAACCTTGTGGAGAAGCTCCGAGCAAATCCCCTGCAATTCTTTCAAAGTTGGTGGGAAAGCAGGCTTGCTTAGGTGCTGTTCATCTGTTGAACATTCCCCTGAACTGTCTGACCCTCTCTGCTGATGGGAGAAATCCCAGCACCTGGATAGAGAGAAGCAAGCCTTTGCCATTGTGTGCCACACGTCCACCCCATGTTTTTCAGAGACAAGGCTGACATTGCTCCCAGGGACAAGCTGAGAATGAAACCTGATGTATTCCAGAAGAAAAAAAAAAAAAAAAAAAAAAGGAAAAAAAAAAGAGACATGTTCCTGGATACAAAGCAGGAAACAGATTTACAAAACTCCTTGCAGCTCCATTACACACCAAGGTTTGTACATGTCACCACCAGAAAGAGGGGTCAGACAGACCCCTTGCAGAGGGGCCACAGCACTACCTTGTCCTTGTCCCTCACCAGCCTGCTCACAGAACAGCTTCTAAGGCTGCAGTACTGAAGGCAAGCAGGATTCTTCCTGAAAGATTTTCCAAGCGCTAGGTAGGAATCCCCTGCCAAAAAAGGGAGCTTCTCCCATTCTCCACCTTCTGTTCTCCCACTCAGCTCTGTTACTCCAGACTCTACCAGAAATGGCCATCTGCACTTGGGCCAGTCCAACTTTGTGAAACATTTGAAAGAAAAAAAGGTTGATTTAAACACACTAAGAGCTGTTAAGGTTACTTCCTAAAACAATTTCCCATACATTTTGTAGTTCATCCAGGAACTTCTGTTCTTGCACCTTGCAAGGAACAGCACATCCCCTGGATAGAGGGACAGGCATTACACTTGCACACCCAGCCTCATAAATCTACACTGGCTCCCAGTGCTTTGTACTTTAAGAGCTCTGTGTCCCTTTCTGCACTTTCTTTTTCCAGTCTCAGGATGGAGATGTATTTCTTGTGCTCCAGCTCAAGCCGATGGGGTCTCCTCACTCCTTGCAAAACAGACCCCACGCCTGGGAATCCCAGCTATTTTGAACTGTCCCCCTTCTCTGATTCTGCCGCCTTCATCATTTCAGGCACAAAACCTGGCCTGAGTGCCCCAACACAGGTGGTATATGACAGGAAGGAGGCTGTCAGGGACTGCCTGGTGCGTGCCACCTCCCTGGAGCTCTCCTGCTGCTCTCTTTCATAGATGTCAAAGCTGGAGGCCTCTTTCCAACATCAGGTCTCCTGTGCATTGTGAGCCAGCAAATCGAATCACATCCTGATCTTGTCATTTGGAGACAGAGCAAGGGGGATTTTTTTCATTAATTGTCAACTTGGGCTTTAAATATCCCACCATGGTGGGGAATACTCACTTACCTCTCTTCTGATGGAGCATGGCTTCCAATGTTTGATCTCCCCTTCAACTTTCCAAACCTCCTTCCCAGGCAGCTTCTCTTCACCCACCTCCTAGGAAAAAGACAAACACAACCCACTGCCTCACAGGTGGTCTCAAACCTTGCTTTGCAGACCAAGGTCCAAGTGGCCTGAGGCACTAAGGCTGAAATGGGCTCTGTTCCCATGGTGCTCCCCTTGGTGCTGTGCATGCAGCAAGGTCTCTCCTCTGCCTACTTTCTGCTGGTTCAGATACACACAGTTCCCAAAGTACAAAATCTCTTGGAGACAGTGCACAAGGGACACTTGCTTGTGGCTGGAGAGTGCAGCTAAAGCAAGCGTTAATTCCACTTACAGGATGAAATTGGCAGGAGAGCAACTGAATTTTCTGTCCAGCTCTAAAGTGCTCTCAAAGTGATCTAATTTATCACTGCGGCAGCAGCAGCAGCCATTCAAATGCTCTCCCAGCTCTCTGGCTTTGCAATCAGGTGATAAGATGACTTCATGTTAGCAGATGGGTCCAAGTTCTTTGTCTGTCTCCAGTTCTTGGGTCCTCACCAGATCTTGCAGTTGCACTTGGCCCTTTCAGCCCTTTGCTGTGCTGCTGCACCGTGAGTGGCTCTGACAGGCACAGACTCTGGACTTCATGGTTCAAACCACCATGCCTGCTTAGAGGAGACTTCTGTCTGCCTAGGGCATGTGGCTGTGAGCTTGGTCTTCAAGGAGCAATGGCATTGGTAGGTTGTGGTGGGCTGTGCTTCTTTTCCTGTGCCCTGGTGAGAAAGGAGTGGAGAGGAGCAAGGGTTCTGTCTCTTTCCTTGAAGCAATAAAAGATTAATACGTAGAGTCCCTATCTCAGTCCCCGAGAGCAGACAAATCTCGTAGTAGGACAGATGGGTCTGTCCAGGATGTGCCATATGCTACGCTGCATAAGGGACAGCAGAGACCTTAGGGCTCCTGTGGATACAACCAGCCAAGAAGGGGGCATGTGAGGTTGGAAGAGGGGATGTAGAAGTGTAGGATAGGGAGGGTGGGGAGACAAGGACTGGGTGAGGAAGAGGAAGGAGGATTTGAATACTAAAGGTTGGGCTTTTTTGTGAATAGTGCATGGACCAAACATCTCAGTCTTTGTCCCTGGGACTCTGCTGACATCACTTGCATGCCCTTCAGTGGGAGCAACTGTGCACTAAATCTAGCTTGGAGTGGGATTTAGCTTGTGTAACTTCAGGTGTCATTCAGATGATCAGATGGATGTGTCTGACTACCAAGTGAGATGGCTCAACAGGTCCCACTGATTGACACCCAGCACCCTCAGATATACCTTCATTTAGACATGCAGAGCTAGATTTGGTTGTGAAACATCAGCAGCTAGCCTTACTCCAAATGCCTAAGAGTACCTGAGACTTCCCCACCATGACAGCAACTAGAGGTTTGAGCTGCACCATTCTCTCTGCTTCTGCCAGACTCCTGCTATCCAATTTACACTGCAAGCTCAGAAGGAACATGCAGCCATTAGACCGAACAGGATAGTCCCTCCCAAGCTCACAGGGGACACCAGCAAAACATATCTACGACATCAACATAACCTCAGGGTTCTCTGAGCTGAGCCATGGAGTGAGGATGTCCTGGAAATCCAGTGGAAATTTCCAGCTTTCATCTTGAGTTTGTTCATTTTTACCCATATTTCTGCTTACATCTTTTGTGAAGGCAAATAAATGCCAAAAAAAAAAAATGGAGAGACAGATGAGCATTTGGGAGCAGAAACCACCAATGTGTCAATGTCTATCTTAAGAAAGAGGCGACTGGAAGAGATACAGAGGGATGATGTGATGAGATGCATGCAGACCAAGGGACACATGGCTCTGACTGGAGTCACTGGGGACCAGGGTACCTCATCAACCCTCCCCATTCTCTGAACAACCTCCAACACACACACAGTTTCTTACCTAGAAGTAAGCCTGAATGTGATTGAAATAACAGCATCCCTGCAGCCCAAGTGGCAACTGGCTTTTCCTGAGCATTGAGCTGAGCATTGAGACACAGAGACTACAGCCCTCTGGAGAAGTCTCAAGAAGGACCAAACAGTGCTTCTGCCAGAAATTACAGCAGAGATGAAGCTCCAGCACAGCTATGCTGCTCACACACAGACCATTGAAAACCAGCGTAAGTTTAACAATTGGGTCATACCCTCTATGCAGAGCCCAGGACCAAGTGCTGTAAGCCATCACTATCTTCCTAACTAGCAGGTAGGACATGTGGTCACCAGCATGGGACTCACACAACCTAACATCAATCATGAACAGAGCAGATGTGCACATCTGGCTCCAGTGCTGGGATCCCTTCATTGTATTGCACTTCACCTTGGGATGGCAGGACTGAATGCCCCCTGCATACCTCTGCTGACAGTCACAGATGTGCAGGGCACAGATGGGGATGCCTCTGCAGTGGACAACTGCGAGTGGAGACATAAACCCACTCTTTCTGCATGCTCCATCACCTTAAGCTGTTTACACAACACCTGCAAGTCATCTATGCAAAGATAAGCTAACTTGATCATCAGCCAGAGCCTTAACGTAATTATGACCTGTTTAAGCCTCAGGTTCAGGCTTCAGTAATGGTTTTTGAGGGAACTAACAGTATATAACAACATGACTAATGATGCACTGTACTTAGCATATGCAAAGAACCTCATTTTGGGTAGCTACCTACAGCACCTTTTGACAATGAGAACCTGTGCAACCGGGTATCTTCTACTAAGCAGACAGTATGTCTCTTATTTGTGTACCAAAAGTTTTAATTTAGACTACCTTAGAAGAAACCCAAGGTAAGGAAGAAATTTTGCTGCCTTCAGGAAACCAAGAAGTACCCTTTCAAACCAGCATGAGACATAAGCTCGGTGTGTAGGCAGCTCTGCATTTACCAAAGGCCAGGCATGCTGATAAAACACCTGAGAACAGGCCCCGCACTTGGAGAGAAATGTCTTTTAGAGCAGTTTCTGACACATGTGTAACTCCCTAAACAGCATCTTGTGCCCTCTGGACACATGGGCCAAAACTCCCAGTCTAATTTCTCCTCTGACAAGAAACAGACAGAGGGGGGAGACACTGCTGTGATAAATCACCACTTCATTGAGGTCTCTGTCACTGCCACACATGATGTCCTCATAAGCAAAACCAAAGGAACAAGATCCAGCCAAAGGCAACACCATTTTACAAGGTCTTCTGGATACTTGTAACAAGGTTAACCTGTCAGGGTAAGTTCAGTGGCATCAGCTCTGCTCTTCTGTTAAGATCCGTGACACAAACTGCAGCTGCTCCACAAAGATTAACAGAAATATAATAAATATGGCACCTCCCTCAGGAACACAAGAAATAGCTCTGCTGTAAGACACCAGCAAAATATCCAGAGACAATGACCGGAGGCTTCTAATTATCCTAGTCTATAATAATTAATTGAAATTAGGAAATACATATGCAATATGAAAACGATGTATTGAGGGGGATTTACAAGGGCATCTTCTCCAGCTTTGGACAGGGACAACAGGGGAAAGTCTTCTCCCAGCTGAACCATGCCTGGGAAATGAGCAGGGAAGGAGTCCAGCCTCCAGTGGGAAGAGGGGCAGAGGTGAACCAGGCTTGTGTTATTTACTCGTGACTCAGCCACGCTGACAATACAAAAACAAACCACACAAAACCAACTAAAAAAGCCCCACATGGCAAAAGCTGTGAGTTAAAGAAAAAGGGGGAGCTGTAGGGGTTTTGTTTGGAGAACCAAGGAGAGACATTCTTCAGGGGTTCAAAACCCACCATGAAGAAGATGAGAAGCTTGAATTTGTTTTGATGTCAGCCCCAGAGCAGGGCTGGACAAATGGCCATAGAGCTGTATTTCTATGACGTGAACTAATTAAAACCCAAGAAGGAAGTACAAGTGCTGAAAAAGTTTCACCATTTCAAAGCCCACATCAGAGACTGCACAGATGCCTTCTGAAGGCCACAAGCACCATATTGACATTGCATGGCCATAGCATGGGATGCTTCCACCTGACGCAAGGCAACTAGAGGAACACACACACAGCAATGATAAAAGGAGCACACTACCATCACCAATGCCCCCATGTAAGGCCAGCTCAAAGTCACTGTGCACAATTCAAGTAAGTAACTGTGACACCACAGGAGAACGCTGGAAGGTAGAGGACACAACCAGGTAAGACCATCTTCTGTATCCCATTTCTTGTGCTTTTCTCTGGGGAACGGGGAGGCGGAGAGAAAGATGAAAGCTTTATTCAACACATCTTGAAAGTATGCACAAAGGGAATCCTGTATTTGAACAGCTGTAGTCAAAGAAAGGTGTGAGCTGGGCTTAGAAGTAACACGTGGAAGTACAGAACTGAGAAATACTGACCTTTGCCGGAGTCCAGTGCTCTTCTCCATTTTCTGCTTCCTCAAGCTGTTTTCTGTATTGCAGTAGCTGGGTAAGAGCTGTACGGACAGTACCTTCTCTGCACCAGCTGTTTCCAGATCTCCATTTCCTGCTAAATTGCATCATCAGAGCTTTCTTCACCTTATATTTCTTCAATTTTTTCTCCTTGTTTTTGCCTTTTGCCGCACCCAGTGTTGCGTTTGCCCATCCTTCCAAACACCCATCTAGATTATGAGTGAAGTCAGAGATTTCTTGTTCAGCAGGAGGAGGCGAGAAGAGCATCCCAAGCACTGAGGGCTGGTCCTGGGTAGCAGGGAGAGGATGGCAATTACTGTACTCTTAAGCAGAAAGAAGGTGGGCCAGGCCAGGATGGTGCCAGATGGCTGGGGCATATTTTAGCAGCAATGCATTCCTCATTCTCATCCATGCACCATTCGCAGCAAGAGCAGGGCATAACGAAACCCCACATGAAAGACCATAAGGGCAGCTATGCTGGTGCAGAGGAAGACAACGTCTCCTACCAGGATTTCTGCACCTCTCCCAGGGAAGAGGAGTAAGCAATACCACCATCCCCAGACCTGCAACAATCCATCTCCCACAGTGTGGGTGCAGCTGCCAGCTCCCCCCACCCCCCAGCCTGGAGGGGTGACTCTACCCTTGCACCCCTGGACGGGGCTTCAGAAGGGACTGGGGGGAGTCTAGCCTCCACCTCTTACTGCAGCTCTGCTACCCACTAGCCCATCTCTTCCCTTTCTGCCCTCACGCTCACTTTACTGGGCACTTCCCCAAGTTTGTCACTTCCACCCACCTCCCCTTTGCCTGGTTCACCCAATTTCCACTGTCCTGTTCTGCAGCCTCTCTACTCTTCCCACAGTCTGGGGTGCATTTCTTCCTCTCTCCTATTGCCATCTCTCCTCAGACCCCATGTCTGACCACGCTCCTCTTCTTCAGCAAAGATTTCCCCCCAGATGCTCACCCCTCCATGGGACACATACCAGCCTTTCTCTGCACAGAAGTAGGGGAAAGCTGAGGAAAGGGGATCCCTTACCCTCTCGCTAACACCGACTGCTTCTCCTTCAACTCCGTGGTCGAAATGATTGCTGCCATAGACCCCTGACAATTGGAAGACATGAGCATTGGAGCAGAAGCCAGGCCGTGCCTTTCCTTAGGCACAAAAGTGGGACATGGAGACAAGGCACAAGGCTTTTTTTGCAGCAACGATGCATGGGAGATGTGGCGCGAGGGGTGCTGGAACATGAGAGCTCAGAACTGGAGATTTCACTGAGGTTCTCCGCTAGAAATGCATTCATCTCGTGATTCCTCATTTATAATTACACCAGGACCTAGCAGTTCACTGGGCTTACAGTAGTGTTGCTGGTGCTCCAGTTGCTCAGTCACGTGATGCCCAGGCAAGTGCCTTACAGAAATTCATCAAATCACACTAAAGCTTTTATCATTCAAGACTGCAATTTCAACAAGAAAAGAAAATACACAGTGGATGTCGAAGGACAACTACGCTATCATCAGAGATGAGCTGTGGAGTGTACAGCCTTTGTGAAGTTTTCCCATGTGGTGCAGATGAGACTGGATTTATTGTGGACCTTTGCTGCCCTAAACCTTGTACAATGGCTTTATCCATCCAGACTAAATAAAACAGGTGCAGCCAACCCTGGCTTTGATGCAGAAAGAGAGAGGTCCCCCTCTTTATTCTGGGAAAATAATGACATAAGACTGCCAAGGTCCTGTAACAGACACCACACCACAATTTACACACTAAATACAATATGAGCTAATGCAGAGATTGCCTTCCTGACCTCCCTGACCACACAACGATGACTTCAAATGTCCTCACGTGTGTAAGAGTGTGCAATCATGCTTTTTATATACACCATCACACACCATTTTTCAGCAACACCCCAACATACAAACCCATTTTGTCCCTTTATCAACTTGCAATATTGAGGTGAAATAGGCTCCTGAGCCCAGGGCCATTATAGCCTGTTGATGCCCTCAGTGCCCTGCACAGACACATGCTTTTCAGAAAAGATGGTCACACATAAATGCTGCTCAAAGAAAGGCAACAGCAAACATGCATGTCCTTTCTACATATGGCTAATGTTTTTCTGCATCATTATATCTTTTTTTGCAATGTATCATGAAATCATAGCTCGTCAAACACTTTACATGTAGACAATTTTCAAAAGCCCTGTCTGGCATTCACTGTAATAAAAGGCAGGATGTGTCTGCTTAAACCTATTGAAATATTTAATCACAGATTGGCTCGTCTGAGAAACAGTGTGCAAACTGGAGAAAATGTTCAGATATCTATGCCTGTGTATATGACAGGACTGAAACTGAGGCTGGGCACGCACTTCATTTTGCCCCTAAATTTGTAATTTTAAACCCAGACAATTTTCATCCCTGTTCTGGGGCTGGCTACATAATCCAGACCTAGAGAGGCTTCCCAAGTCACTCTTAAATCAGGCATTTATCATAGTTCATCTGAAGCAGTTATTTTAGAGAGACACCCCAGGGAGGGATTCAATTGGCTGTTATAGATGCTTAAAATACAGCCACCTGCATCTCATCCAGGCACCCAAAGCTCCCTTTACTGTCAGTGGAGGTAATGGGTGCAGGTCATGTCATCCTAAAGTAGGCATCTAAAATAGCTTAAATGAATCTTAAATGAACTCCATTCCCAAATGTAATTTAAAGATGCAAAAAGATAGCAAACATATTGCTTCCTTTAGGATATGTTCTCCTGACAGGTTCCCCTCCTTGTTAAAAGTCTGAATCATATTTTGAGCTTGAAATTGCTTAAAATCTTTCATCCCTAAGTCTTAGTACATCTCTGCCTGTTATATTAAATATTCCTCCACTCACATTCTTTACTAGTTACATAAATAGTGCACGCAGTCAAGTAACTTCCCAACCTTGCCCTTGCATTGCCTCCTTTTCTTTTCATGCTAAATACTACAGAGGCAACAGCGCCTGGAAGCTGTTCTTCCAATATGAGGTTTCTTAGCTTTTTATTTGTTTTCTTTGGAAAAGCCAACATTGGACGTGTAAAAGAAGGAGCTCTGGTCTCCACTACTTGGAAATTTTGCTAGCCACGAGCATTTGAATTGATTGGCCACCAAAAGAAAAAACTTGCCCCAAACCTTACAGCACAGAGGCAGGCAGACATAGAACATCCTTCTTTGTGCACTTTGATAGTGGATGTGAAGCAGGGGAGGCACAAGGGGACTTCTTGCACAAGCACAGGTCTACACTTTAAGCAAGCATAAATTCTTCTGTCCCATCTCACCTCAGCATCTCCAGGCACTTTGTATGCCCATCAGTCTGGTGACACTTTCAGATTTTATGATCTCTGCCCTTGGCTTGGTCTGGGTCAGCACTTTAAATTTCAGCTCTGAGGCATGTGCATTCAGAGACAAATCATGCTGTCTATTTATGACAGCTGGAAACAGCTGGACTGTTCCTGTTCAAAGTTCTAGATGTTTGGGCGGGGGGGGGGTGTCCCTTTTTTTTTTTTTATTTCTCCAGGAGGATTACTACAGAGCAATACTTTCTGTAAGTTTTGATCCACACCAAAAAGTTATCTGAATGAAAATCATCGTGCAGCTTTGGAGAAAGCAGACCCTGAGGCCCCTGCAAGATTAGTGTTCTCGAGTGGTCCCACCAGCCTGAGAAAAGCTGCCTCCTTCCAAAGTGTGGTACAGCTTCTGCAGCATTAGGAAATAGCACTGAAATAGCAGCCCAGCCCAGATGCAAACCTAACTTTGTGCCTTTAAAAACCATGTGCAAAGAGGGATCAGACACGAGGAATGTGGAAGGGTTTGGAGGAGAGACAGCAAGATGTCAGACCTTCTGAGAAGCAGGTTGCCATGGAGACTGGCTCGTTTAACCCAATAAGGGTCAGGCAACCCTTCATGTTCAAGCTAATTTAATTAAAGAGGTGGGAAGGATGAGCAAAATAAATTGGCAGAGACTTCACTTCGGGATGCTGTTCCTCAGGCTGGGCAGGATTCATGATGCCAGGCTGTGGTTGGCCATCTCAAGTATCATAGGACCATTTGTAACCAACACTGGCCCCTGGAGAGGAACAAATCAGGGAGGAAGGACCAGATGCACAGGACACCCCAGGGGGTGTGGGGGGGGGGAGAGAGCATTTGCAGTGCCTCTCATCCCTTTGCCCAGCTGCCACAGGCACATCTCTCCTAGGATGAGGGAGCTTCCAGCTGCACTAGATGCTCTTCTTGATGGGCTCCTTGCCTGAGCCATTGGTAATGTGGCTTTATCTCCCTTCTGAATTTGAAATGTGGATAAAGCAAAGCTGGCAAGGTAATTATTCCTCACTGTCAAACATTGCTCTTGGTTTGCTGTCTGCAGACAGCTGGAGAGTGATGAATCCCTTTGTGTTTGCAGCAGCCTTGGATTTGCTCCAGGAAAAGGTGCAAACAGGCAGGGAAGTTTTGTTTTAACATGCCCCATCGGCATAGATTTGACTATCACTGCATCTAAGCCAGAGAAAGGGGCTCATCTGAAGTGAGAGGGCAGCTACGGCCCAAGCATTAAAACAGCTCAGTGCTAAAAATGCAAATCTTCAGCACAGAGAGCTGATGTCAGACTCTCAGAAGACATCATCAGGCACCCAAAAAATGCTGTGCCCTATTGAAAGCCTGGTCCTTAATGGCATGACTTTGACAGCTTTCCCTGCTATAGCAGGGTCATTGGGAGCTTTACATGTTACCACTGACCACCTCCTTTCTGGCACGCTGCCTGCAAGCTCTTCACCTTCTATCTGAAGGTGTGCTCCCCATACAAGGGTTAGAGCTGCCATCTGCTCATTCCCTCTCCTCCTCTCTATCTCTGACCCCTGATACTGTAGAGACTAGAGCAGAAACAGGTAACACACAAAACCAGAAAGTTTGAGGTTGGCAGGGCACTTCTGGAGATCACCTAGCCCAATCCCCCAACACAAAGCAGTCAGCTAGAGCAACTGGAGTTGTTCTTGCTCCCAGCATATCACAAGTGCCATCACAGGGCACAGCCACCCATGGCAGAAGGTGCTGTGCTGCAGGCTCAGGCACAGTCAAACTGTTTCCAGTGCCAGAGTGAGAGGATCACCAGAGCATCTCACTAGTGTTTATGGTCTTGGTCCCTCTGTTGATGGCCAGGTGGCACGAGGGGATACTGTGCTCTTGGATGAAGGCACACGCACAGTCAGTTGAGCTCTCAACACCTTTAAACCATCACTAACTGGAAACAGCTTACCGAGTTAGTGGCTGTGGCCAGCGTGAGCCAGTCCTCCTCCTCCCCCCCCACCCCTCCACTCAATATAGATGTCAGCTTCAGGCAGAAATAAACCTGTACCCTCAACTCCAAAAGCAGCCCTGGGCCACCCACACAGATAGAGACACATTTCTAGGCAGAAAAATCCCATCCAGTGCATACCTCTTCCCATTCATCAACCACAGGATCTGGTTTATTGCTTAGTCCAGTCTTTTGGCAGCTCAGGACCTGTTTCTATGGCAGGAAAGGCTCTTTCTTGGTTTTTTCTGTTAAAAAAAAAAGAAAGAAAAAACCCAACTCTTTCCCTTTTCTGAATCTTTTCCAAATTCATTCACTGGCCCTCTGCCGCTCTTCTGAATGACTCCGTGGGAGTCTTTGAGTCTCAGCATTATTATATTTTATTTATACAGCACAATAAATGTATGTGGCACTTTTCAACTTACATCAAACAGCAAGGTCCATTTTCTGATGAGTGTACAATTTGATTCAGAAAAACACTGTATATAAAATGCAACAGTCTCCTGGCCTGGATAAGCTGAACTGTACTGGTGAGGAGACTGAAGGCTCTTTGCTGTATTTCCTCAACCCCTAAAACTGAAACAAACAAAAGAAATCCCTGTCTGTAGAAGAGCATTTTATCTCAAACCGCCCCTGGTGATGGCATCCCCTGGAGCTGTTCAGATTTACACTGATGTATCTCTCTGCTGCTTGTGCCAGGCACATCTTTCAGGTCCTGATGGGTACGTTGGTCCTCACAAGCAGCAGCAGCAGCTATTTAGGGGTCCTGCTCCAAAGGTTTTCACCAGCTGGACCATATCAGGTAACCAGACAGCAGCCACCACCAGGAGAAAGCAGAAGAGCACAGGCGGGGTGGGGGGAATGCAACCAGGAGAAAGGAGAGCTGCTTTTCTTGGTGGAAACTGTTAAAAACCACCACCTTGGAAAGGCTGAGCACTCTGGGGCAACTTCAGCAAGGCACAAAGCACCACACTGGGGAGTCCCTTGAGAGGGAAATGGTGAGAGAGACCAAAAGCAGTTCTCTGAGTACCTGAGTGCTCTCTGCTGTACGCCCAGCAAAGCACAGTACATTAATTAATTAGTGAATTGGATAATTCTGGAATCATTCTAAGAATATCTACTGATGAAGGACAAATAATTGGTTGTCAGTATCTCACAAGTTTTCCAAAGACTGCTTCCTCTGGGCACAGCTACAGTTATCTAAACAAATAACGGTGAGCAAATGTAAGGCTCAGATAAACAAATAAGAAATGCAGTGCCTAGAGGCATTTGTGCTTCCCCACAGGATTTGCACTTAATCCAAAGCCTTCTCCTCCCTCAAGCTGGTGAAAATTTCTCCGGGGGTTTCAGAAAACTTTAATGCTAACCTGACCTCAGCAATGGTCTGAAAGGACAAGGTGCCATGAGTCAACTGGTGAGATTGCTGTGGCTTGTTTCCCCTTGGCTATAACAAAAGCTGTGGTGTCAGTGCAGTTTGCACCATGGATAAGACATTAATGCCATGCACCATCACAGAGGTGACAATGTTACAGCAGCCCTGGGATTGCCTTGCAAGGAATCATGAGAATTGTTCATTTCTGTGCCACGCTGAATATATTCTCAGAGGTTGAAACAAGAAGCCTAAATCCATTTAAATTTTCTAAAACACTTTTTGGTGGGGGAATTCCACACTTTTCAAATCACAGGGTTCAAATGATCTCAAATAGCTAGGCAGGTGGGGGTTGTTTTTTACCAAGTGACCCAGTGTATAAAGTTCAAAGATCCCCCATGACACGCAGGATTCATACTGTTTAGGGAAACAGGCTATTGCCCCAGGCGGCAAAACCACAGGGGCTTTTGATGTTTTTAAAAGGACATCATTGATTGACAACCGAATGTTACCTACAAAGAATCAATCCTCAGAGGCAATCCTCATGCACAGAAAAGTTATTATAAGGCTGTTGGTACGAGGCGCACAAACACACTGCAGCAACCTGCCAGAGCAAGGTGTTCCAAGCACAGATGTTCCTCAGACATGACTCAGCCACTGCATCGTGAAGTTACCCGCACGCTTTAGGGCCTCAGGTACCCTGGGTTGGGTTCAGTCCTGCATGCCTCACCCATGCGCACCAGTGCATTTTATGGGGCTCCTCATAGGGGCTGATTCCCCGCCTCTGCTAAAGGCACATCCCGGAGGCATTGCCCCACTAGACAGCTCTCCAGTTGGGACACAAGTGCCCAGCTCAGTCACCTGGCTGTAAGAGACACTATCCCAGAAATAGACCTCTCCTGGAGAGTTTTAGTGAAGAAAATCAGAATATAAGCACATCTAGGAACCAATTTGGTTGCTAAGGGACATTCATGCAAACCATGACCTAATGAAAACCTAATGCAGGAGGGAAGCCCACGGCCTGTTTTCCCCATCTCCTCCCACACAGGCAGGGCACTGGTCACAGGTCAGCCACCCTCATGCCCTCCCACAGGGAAAGATGTACCTAAGCTGCCCAAAGAGGTTGTCCCCACAGGTAGAAGGGGCCACCAGGACAGCATCCTCACGGACAGGGGGTGCAATTCCAAATGAGATCAGAGCAGACCTGGAGCAGGTTTCTAGGGTCAGCTGCAGCCCAGGGATCACCAGACAAGTCCAGCTCAGTCCAAAATGTCAGACAAGGAAGATTGGCCAGGTGCGTGTCCAGACACACGTATACCTGCAGCAGAGCTTAGGCATGAACCAAGGGCAAATGCCTGAACCTCACTACAGCTCCTCAGCAAAGGGCAGGAGCTCTTTCTCACAGCTTATCTATTTTCCCAGCAAGCCGACCCAAGGTTACACAGCTGTGTCATATTAGAGCTTGCCTTGAACCCAGGCAGCCAAGCCCCTGGGGTGAGGGTGTCGCAGAGGCTTTAGTGTTCTTTGCTCAGGGCTCTGATGCTGCAGCTAGAGCTGCATGTGAAAATAAAATTAGTGCATCACTACCACATGCAATTTGTGCAAACCGGCGGCCCCAATCTGACACCAAGCTCCTGCACTGTCCTGCCACTCAGATCATAGCCAGGTAGGCAGTTTAGCCTGCCACATGCATCATGCAGCCTATAGGGCTCCTTCTGACTTGTTTCCAATTAAAAATGCTTCACACCTGCTGGACTGTGGGACATATCAACACTGCAGTGCCTTTGCCTGCAAGGTATCCCCTGTTTTGGAGACCAGCAGGAAACTTGGGTATTGATCCTTCAGGACTGAAATGCTGACTCCAAAGAGGGCTGCATGGCTGCTCTGCTAGCTCATTCCGAGTGCCAGGATGGCTGATGCCTACACCAAACAGCTCCGTGAGCACCCATGGTCACCCAGCATTTCCCGGAGAATCCAGCTCTGTCACATTATTTAGGTAGTGCTGTGCTAGGCAGACGCCACTGAGGAATAGATCCAGTAAAAAGAGCCCAGATGGAGTCACAAGGATCCCTCCCC
Organism: Astur gentilis; assembly: GCF_929443795.1. Lineage (NCBI taxonomy): Eukaryota > Metazoa > Chordata > Aves > Accipitriformes > Accipitridae > Astur > Astur gentilis. Next base: position 10,235,742 of record NC_064886.1, read on the forward strand.
CATCTTCAGAAGTCTCATGGGGACTTCCCAGTGAACGCATTACCCTGCCACGTCCACAGACAGGAATTAGCAGCTCTCCCTGGTAGTGGTTTGAAATGGGGTGAGAGCTGATGGCAGCAAGTATCTGAACCTTAAACCCTCTGTTCATCTGGATATCTGGACCTATGCCACCATCCAGAAGGAAAACTGCTCAGGCTGCTTGGGGGCTGAGACCAGAGTGGAGGTCCTTGTGTCACCACAGTGCTGTGAATCAGTGCCATCTGCTGCTACGTGAACATGGGACTGTGGTGCTCTCAGCGCTCCAGCAGACTGAGAGTTTGAACACACACTGCCAAATTAGTTACAGAAATGTAATCACATCTATACACCAGAGAGACTGCTAACGGCTGACGAGTATGAGGAAGGCAAGGACTGGAGGTGTGCAGGAATGCAGATGGACTGGGACAGATCTTTAAAGCAGTTCAGCATTAATTGCTGGGAGAACTCCCCAGCTGATCCTTTCACTAGTGCTGGGTTTAAGCTACCTAATGGAGGGGGTTGGTTAGAGAAGTTCATCTTCAACAATTGCCACTTCACATCCTGCCTCCTTACTTGAGGAGGAGAAAGTATTTCATTATCTCTGTTATCAAGAAACATCTTCCAGCTGCTTTTAAAATGCAGAACAGGAATACCTATTACAATGCCTGGCTTTCCTCTGCTGAGACTGCCAAGTTAACTGCTTCCATGTGGGAGTGAGTCTGTGCCAGTGCTCATATTCCTGTTATTCCTGGTAGAAATAAATAAATAAATAATCTCCCTCGATTCCTCCAGACAGACAATTGCTTCACAGAACTGTCAAGCTGTCACTCTCAGCAGACGCTTCCAAAAGGGATAATGTCAAGTGGCTACATGCAGACCCCAATACATTTTTGAGGCCAAACAGCGCTGTTTAGCCAGCCAGTCTGGGCTCCCAGGCCAGAGACAGGGATGCTCCCCATGGAAATCCTTTGTCCTATCTACAGCCCTGGGCTTAAATTATGATACATTAGTGACACTTTGTGCTCGAAGTCTGTGCAGGAAGAAGGTTCACAGTGAGAACTGGAGCCTACACAGACCATGCATTGACCTCTTTCCCATGCAACCATCATGTGTATCTCCACCCCCTTACTGCCACTGCACCATGACAGGTAGGAGCTTGTGGAGAGGTATGTGTGTGCGTGTGTTTGTGCACTACACAAGGTCCATTCAAGAAGCGCTTGACCTCAGCAAAAGAAAGAGTCATAAATAGTCAAAATGTTCTCCTTGCATGATCCTCTGTTAATAGACTTTGCACCTTGGCATCTGTTTGCAATGCTCTTGGGGAACCTGATGAAAAGCAGGGAGGGGAGCAGATGAGTAGCGTCTGCTGACCCAATGCTCCAGGCTATTAGGAAACGAGACAGTGTTTAACACATTGGAGAAAAAAGCATGGGGGACACTCTATGCAGCAGGATCACTCCCAGGTGCACACGCATACATACTCACATGTTTTATAGGGCAGCAGAATCAGCATTCACTTTACAACTGACCTGGATTGCTAATGCAATGAAGCCAAGGCCCCAGGCACTGCTCTGAGGGCATGGCAACCCGCGCACTCTCGGGGTGATGCACACTCACGTCAGTCCCGTGTCCGCTCTAGTGTGTGATCTGAATGGGGTCAGACATCAGGTTTGGTGGATTTTCCGCAGCTGGCCAAGTCCTTTAGAAAGCAGCTTCAGAAAAGAGAAAGGAAACAGGATCCAAAAAGTGACTCATGAGGAGGAATTAGTAACTCATTAGCTCTGGGGTTTAAGGGGAGAGTTTACTGGTCCTGTGGACCAGGGCAACACGCAGCTCATACAAATCCAGCCTCTTTCAAGTGACAAGGGAAACCACCAAAAAGAGAGAAAAAAATGTTTCTCAAGGGTGGGAGGTGCACCACTGGGAAAGCAGGAAGAGATGGTGTGCCCCACTTCAGAGGTTTGGTGGCAGCTGTGATTGACCGAGACACTCTGAGAGGAGGAATCGACCCTTATCATTTACAGTATCTCAAGCTCGGATGTACCGTGGCAGAGCATGCTCCACCAGCTTGGAGCGTTAATTTTGAAATTAATAATAAACCTCTTTTTCTCATTTTGGGCACAGTTTGTTGCTGATGCTGTTCAGTACCACAAGTCCATGTTTTCCAGAATTTCTAATGGCCTCTGAAGCATGAGATTCAAGTCAACGAGGCAGGTTGTTGTGGTTATTGCTCGGCTACCAGGGTTTCAGCGGAACATGCTGTGTTCAGGGCCAGGCATAAATATCACCTGAGGCCAGTGTAGTAACAGCCCGGTTGGGCTTTCATTAGAAGTGCTGGGATACCACAGGAGATGCACTGTACACCTTCTGAGATCACTGCAGGCCGGGCAGGATACTCCAGAGCACCTGTCCTGGTTTCAGCTGGGATAGAGTTAATTTTCTTTCTAGTAGTTGGATAGTGTTATGTTTTGGATTCAGTATGAGAAGAATGTTGATAACACACTGATGTTTTCAGTTGTTGCTAAGTAATGTTTATACTCAGTCAAGGATTTTTCAGCTTTTCCTGCCCAGCCAGCAAGAAGGCTGGAGGAGCACAAGAAGCTGGGAGAGGACACAGCCAGGGCAGCTGACCCAAACTGGCTAAAGGGGTATTCCATACCGTGTGACATCATGCCCAGCATATGAACTGGGGGGAGTGGGGGTGGGGGGATCGCTGCTCGGGAACTAACTGGGCATCGGTCAGCAAGTGGTGAGCAATTGCATTGTGCATCACTTGTTTTGTATATTCCAATCTTTTCATTATTATTATCATTTTATTATTGTTATTATTATCATTATTCTTATCTCAACCCACGCGTTTTACCTTTTTCCTTCCAATTCTCTTCCCCCATCCTGCTGGGTGAGGGGAAATGCGTGAGTGGCTGCGTTGTGCTTAGTTGCTGGCTGGGGTTAAACCACGACAGCATCTCAGCACCAAAAGCTTTAATGTGAGCAGCTGAGCCCTGGACATCAACATTACTATGAACAAATCGCACCCCAAGGTCTATTTATAATATCGACAAGGGATGGGCATCAGCTGCAAACTCCAGAGCCTACCACTTAGCGGACTGCACAACTGAGTCAAGGCCCAAGACAGTGCAGAAGAGGGAGCATTGCATGTAACATAGGTGCAAGAGAAGACATGTCTGTCTAGTGTCTGGCACTGTGAGCAATGCTACCTCCTTCCAGCAGCTTATCCAGGTCTCTGGGAAGTCCTGTCCATACTGACCTCGGGGATGTCTTGGATAAGCTACATTATTTCAAATGGCTCTAAATGCCTTAGCTAATGAAACTCAGTCAGGCCCTGAATCCTCACCCCTCACCAGTGGACAAAAATCAGGTCAGGCCAAACCAGACATTGCATTTGTTGGGCTGAATCACTCTCCAGATTCCAGAAGCTGCATTGACTATGTCTCCATTGACTGCGGTAGGGTGTTTGGACAACCAGCACACAAATAGACAACCTCAGCTGGGTGAGTGATTATAGGCTTCCTCATCTGCAAACTGAATGTCTCTGAAAAGCTCCCAATTCTGAAGGAAATTTAAGGCATCTACATTCACGTTGTCTACTCTTAGCAAGATGAATCCCTCCTCCAGTGGAAAATGCAAGAGCCTTCACCTCTCTGCACATATCTGCTGTATTTTTCACAAGCAGTCAGAGGAATAAAATGGGAATGAGTCACGAAGAAATTTCTTCCTCTAACAGTAACACATGAGCAGGGAGATGCACATTATTCAGCTTAATTACTGGCATGTCAAAAAAAAGGCAGACAGCCACACAACCCAGTGTCAAAGGTATTTATGACCTTCACCCAGCAAAGGTTCATGGATGAACCTCTGCAGCATCCTCTGCTGGCTCAGCAGTAGGATGGTCCATGCTATGAAGCTCTCCTGACTCCACCCTTCTGCCCCAAAGCTGGTAATCATTTCTTTCTGCAGAGATATCCTCTATGGCTGCTGAAAACAGCTCTCAGCTATTTGGGATTTGCTTACTGATATCTTCTTCAGGCTTTCAATATATTCAGCCCTTCCAAGGGTCTGAGTGTCTCACCTGTACTCCCAATCCTCAGTTACATCCATGCAGAAATTGTGTGTGTTGTTTGGGATGTGACAAATAACCTACCTGCCTGTAGGTATTCACCTTTTGCTAAATGAGTGTCCAAACACGAAATTGCACCAGATTATGTAAAATAGTAAAAATATATAGAAAGAGTATAAGAAAGATACGTTTTCATGTTAAATCCAATATAATTCTGTATTTGGTGATCTGCTTTAGTTTTGCAAGTCTCAGTGTTCTAGTTTTGCGGTGACTCAGTGTCTGCTAGCCAGATATCTGAGACAGTTCTGTGTCGTGGCACTGTGGGACTGCCTTCTCCAGTGCCCTGTTTTATCTGCATTTTAGTATATCAAACATTTTTCATCCTTTTATACAGAGCTGTTTGCTTTGCTAGCTGAATTCAACAGGAGGAGGGATGGAGGAGTCTGAACTACTAAGTTTTTACTTGACCCCAGCATCTCTGAGCCCAGGGAGGGACTTCTCACAGGCTGGTATAGGCAATATTTCTCTCGGGTTTTAGTTCCCTCAGTCTGGCTGCTGCTAAAGTTGGACATCAGCCTTCAGTCCTAAATAGCAGAAGGAGTAGAGTTCTACTGCTGAGTAGTTTTAGCAACAGTTTTACTGTTTTTTTTAATCTATCCAGTGGTTTCTTTACTGCATGCAAACTTGCAAAGCTTTCCCTTGTAATGTTTTTATAGCCAGCCCAAAGCTCCCTGATGTGTTTGTAATGAGCCTCATGTATGTATAATTTAGGATATGTTTAATCTCTCTGCCTCTGTAATAAAAAATTTACTGTTTTGGTTGGTTTGGGGCTTTTCTAAAATATCATACTTTTTGGTTTTTTCCAGGGTGACCCAAGAATCCCATGTGGTTGAGTCAGACTGCTCCAGTAGGGATAGGGAGTAATTGATGTACCAGAGATGATGACCTTTGTTGGGCTGAGACTGCATCTCTCCGTTATTCCTTTTTTTTCCTTTTGCTTGAAGTCCTATCTGCATGAGGTTTGTTTGCATCCAGCCTGAGATGGATGGTGTACGGATTTAATGAGGTCGTGTTTTCCCACCAGTTCCATTTGTAGCCATTTAATGTTCGTCTCTGAGTAGTAGATTGAGTTAAAGGCTATTTAAAAGTCTATGATGCAGACAAGCATTCTGCCCAATTTTTATTCTTTTACATATTTGTTAATAAGCATCTCCAGGGTAAAGGTGATGCCCATGGTTCACTTCTTGGAGAAGCAGCCAATTTGGTACTCCTGGATTATGCAGTCACTGCTGAGATACTCTGAGATCCTGCTCCTGACATGCAGAGCAAGTGCATATCCTGCACAAGGGTAAAAACATCATCATGGCAGTGTTAATGCTGTGAAAATTCAGGCAAACCTGCTGTTCTGCTGAAGCAGAAACATTTTACGGAGACATTGAGAATGGGATGAGCATCAGTGAAGAAGGGTGATTCCTCCCTACACTGGTCATTGCGCACAGGGAAAGCATGGGCTCAGGTTCCAACTTGCCAGATCTGAGATGAAAATTTCTGCTTGGTCTCTTGCACAGGATACAATTCCCTGACTGAATGGAGATGTCAGGAGCTATTATGTACCTGTCCTGGTAATTGCACAAAGAGAGATCTTCTAGCCAGGAGGCGGCTCCATTCGGATGAATTTGGAGATGTCTGCATCTCCAGCACATCAACCCGCATCAGCTGTTTTGTAACCTTAAGGGCTTTCTGTGGCTACCCTTGGAAAGCACCTAGGAAAATTAATTCCACATAGGCCTGGGGGCATAGCCTATACATATGCTGTGGTGCTCCCCCAAGCACTGGCAGTGATAGACAACACACACCTGAAAATCTGCATGCTTCCCCAGGAGGTTAGTACCTTTGCCATTGAAACCATGGCTGTGGCAGACACCGTCTACCCTCTGATGTTTGCACCACGGGCCCTATTCACTCTGTTACTCAAGTATGCAGGCACAGTCCAGCCTCATCTACTATTTCACCATGGCAAAAGCAAACCGTAAGTCAACAACTCCCAAACCACGCACAGCTCTCCACCTCAAAGCTAACAGCAGGCTTAGGTCTGCAGACAATACATCCAGCTCCACACCATAATGTCCAGTTGTACAATACTCAAGCCACACACATTCTTCATCCTCCACATGGCTCATGAAAAATTGCACCTACAAATACCCTGTGCACACTTGAAGCACACAGCGTGTGTGCAGAAAGTCAAACGTGGCAGCAAGTGGTACAGTGACATGCCCTGAAAATCCTGACACCTGTGGTGCAGAGGCTGAATGAAGTACAGCATCCAGCAAAACACACTGGCAGCCAAGCCATGGGGCAGAGGCACTCTTCACGCCCAGGACACAGCACATACACACAGTATGCACTTCCACACATGCACTCTTCCTACAGGGGAGTCAGGACTGTGAAACCAGCTACTGCTATTCCCAGGAGTCTTTCATTTAAAGGCACCGTAAAGGAAGAGCTCTCTGCTGTATCTCTTTGGACTAACTGCCTTTGAAACAATTTTACTCTAGCTTCCCTCTCGGTTACTGTCAGGTTATTCGCTTTCTCTGTCAAAACCTTTTTATTCAGTGGGAATCTCAGCAGGGTTCTTCACTTGTTAATATTGCTGATTAAATTTTATAGTCTCCAACGTAAGTATTCAAAGAGACTTTCCCTCTTCCCACCATTTAAATAGCACAGACCGTGCATTTACATATGTCTTGTACAGGAGTGAATTGGATGGGACTAAATCAGAGCTGCCTGCACAGGGCACACAAGGCTAAGAACAGACATGACATCTAACATACATTCCCAAACATGCTGGCAAGATCCCCAGACAGCCCTGCCTGGCAATGCTGGGCTTCCCAACCCCACGGGCACTGGTGACCTGCCTGCTTAGCTGCCCCTCCTGCCCCCTGTGATTGCTACCTATCAGAAAGGATGCAGGAAGCCTTGTGTCTGTCTCCAGGACCTGCCGGCTAAAGTCTGGCCCTCACAAACCTGTGCAGGGAGGAAGGAAAGAAGGAAGAAGGTGAGAAAACCTTCTTGTACATGTTGCATTTCATTACAAATAGCAAACCTCTGTGCTTCAAATGATGACTGCAGGGCAGCGAGGGCACCATGAATCAGGGCTTGGCACTTCTCCAGCCATTAGCATCTATTTCCTTTGCTAGCTCCAGACTCAGTCTTGGTAGGGGAGACCTGAGAAAGGATTGCACCCTCTGGCCCGATGAGCTGTTCTGTGGCTGAGCTGGTGATTTCAGACCGGGGTCTCCTCCCCACCATCACCATCTGCTTATCTTTCTCCATTTACTATTTCATTCATCTCCCTCCTGTAGTGCAAGGCTCTGGCGTGTCTCCCCTGCCCTGAAGACCTCATGCCAGCGGTGGGAGAAGCCAGACCCCCCTCAGACAGGAGCCAGACTGCAAGGGAGGGAGCCTTGTCCCAGCACTTGCATTGCAGGATTCGTTTCTTTGCAGGTTACAGCAATAATTCGTCTCCTGCTTATAGCAGAAAGCTCACACTCCTTGAAGGGCTTTACCTCTTGTGTTAATAGGAGTTGCTTAAGGAGAGCACTTCTAAAGAGGGGCATAAATCTTTGATGAGGATTCATGAACACACCGAGCAACGCCCAGCCAGCTGAGAGTTAAACAGGCAGCGAGGCTGCGGGAAGATTATTTCCTCAGCCCCATCCTACTTTGTTGTTCAAAGTGCTGGGACAACAGAGGCCAGCAACCAGGAAGGGTACTGAAGTGAGCCGGAGCCTGTGCCTCTTCTTGTTCCCTTACAGCATCTCATGATTATCATTAGTTTATTATCACCTGATCCAGCACTATATTTTCTCTCCTCTCCTTCATCATCAAGACTTTCTGTCTGCTTCTGGACAGAAGGAATGACATTCTTTCCCCTGGCATATGAAAGACTATAAAACCTGGTAAGTATCAATCTATCTCAGCTTCAACATCATCAGCCAAATACTGACACTGCTTAAACAAAGGGGAGCGCAGGCACAGTGTGTCACTCCTGCTGCTGAGGACAGCCACAGGGAGGTATGGTGAGATGGAGAGAAGCTGTTATTGATTCAGCTCCACATTGCAAAGCCCTTCCCCTTCCTGCATTAAGGGCTAATTTTAGGCTGGGATGATTTGATAATGTGGTAATGTTCATCATGCAAACCCATTTCATTTCCTGTCCAAAATGGACAGACATGGGGAGCAAGGCTCCAGCGGAGCAAAACAGCATTGGGTGTTGGGCAGCAGCAGGGTCAGTATACCTGGATGCCATCACAGCTTTCTCTTGTGCCCTGCTGCTTCTCTGCTGATGTCTCTCCCTCTCCTATCCTGTCCCCAGATGCCCTGACTTCCCTCCTGCCACAAGCAGGAGGTCTGGACATAGGCGATGACACCTCCAGAAGCACCAGCCCCTCTCCAGCAGTGTTGCCTGGTGCAAGTGAGGCCCCAAGGGGCCATGCATCCTGGCAGAGGTTGCCCAGACCATGGGGTGAGCTGAAGTGCACTGGGGTGCTCCGCGGTTTGCAGCCTTCAGTTTTCTTTGCACAGCAGCTAGGACACAAGGTCAGTTATGAACCCAAGACTTGTCCTGAAACCAAGCTGGGACTTGAATTCAGAGCAACTTCTGTCATCACAGAGCTGATTCCAGTGAATCTCTGCCTAACTAGAACAGCACGTACGGGAGTCTGGAGCTAAGACAAGACTCTGCCCTGAGTTGTCCCCTGGATAGCTGTGGAAAAGCAGGGCCATACTTGAGACATTGCTCAATGAGAAGATACAGCAGCAGAGGAAGCTTATCCTAGGGAACATGCCCTTCCTCACCACAAAAGAGATTTCGCCAGTAAGAAACACCACTCAGAGCTGTGCTGAAAGTCCATGGTGTGGGTGGCACAGACCAGGCTAGCCACGATGCCCCAGCCCATAGCAGGAGCCTTAGATATCTCTTTATCTATATCAGGAGATGAACACATAGCATTTGGTCTCTCCCTCCTGCTGCCACACCACAAGTGCTGCAGAGCAAATGGCTGCAAGAGATGTCGGGCCAAGGGGAGCTGCACAGAGCAGATTATCCTCGGCTTTTCCCTGGACATGCAGAAACAACGTGATGCTTTACCACTGCAGGACAAACTGCAGTCCTTTCCACTGGCCCCTGGGAAGAGCAGGGGACAGCAATGCTCCCATCCCACCCCAGCATCACACCTTGGAGCCAGTGGAGCTGCAGTCGCCCTCACCTGCATGGCTTTGCCTGATGCTGCGGCACTGATGCCAACTGAGTCACATTCTCATCAGACCCTGACTTAAATGACGGTGCAGAGCCTTGATGCTGTCTGGTCTGAGCAGGGCGAGGCTGCTGGCACAAGCCCAGCCACTGGTCCTGCACACATCCAGCAGAAATACTGCAGATTGCCTGCAGCCAGGCAGGGGAATTAGAGATGATGGAGCAGCAGGGACTGGGCGCGAGCCAGGAGGAAGGGAGGCAGCGAGCTCACAGCTACCTGGTGCAGCATCCCTCTTCTCGAAGGGAAGCACCAGAAACATGGGGGAAGCATGCCCCTCTCTCATCCTGCCATGCTCACCCCAGCCCTGCTTCCCTCCCCACCACTGTCCTGGACACTTCCAGGTCACCACCCCTTGAGGGGTGCTCATAAGCCCATGCTTCTCCTTGCCCCATAGGACATGCCATGGTAGGGGTGGGGGGAAACAACTCACGGAATAGACAATTCTCTCAAAAGTCTGTGTGAGCTCATCTGACGCTTTGCACACCCAGAGGTCCAGAGCAGAGCTGCACAGTCATCTCCTGGGCTGGGCTGTGGCTCTTGAGCCTGCATGACATGGGCTGCAGGCAGGCAGCAGAGCGGGACTGCTCCGCAACAGAAGGTGAGCCAGGAACCAAGGGTGAGGATGAGGCAAGCAAGGGCAGCAGCCACACTAGGAAGGGGCATGCTCCCATAACAGCCCGAGCAAGAAGGGCAAACCAAGCAGGTTAGGGTCAGGACTGGCTGGGTATGGGGCTAGACACAGGCAAACCTGCCATGTAGCTCAGTCAAGGACCAAGGGCAAGGGCTTGAGCTTAAATGCAGGTCCAATGGGTACACGGGGAGAAAGCTACTTACTGAAGGTTTCCTGAAGCTTTTTCTCACAATTGAGCTGTTTTCCCTGCAGTCAGACCCAGCACAGTACAGATGGCCCAACCCCAACGAGGGGGCAAAGAGGTTGTCCGGCCCAGTGCCACCCAGACCCTGGCCATGGGGGACGCCCAGGATCTGGAGGTAAAAGTGAGGGGGAAAGACGTAGCAGTGGCAAACTGGGGATCCACTGCTGTGCATGCAACAGATGCCTGGCTCCGGGACTGGTCTTGGGGCTGTGACAGCGCATGCCAAAGCGATTCGGTCGCTTGGACTGCTGTCCAGTCCAATGAGGCTGCACAGTCCCTGCACCACTGCGCTTCTCTCTGGCAACTCTTACAGCTTCCGCCTGCTCATTCACTCTAGTGCTAATGATAATGGCCTTGCAAGCATCACCCCATCTTTGCAGAGCTTTTAAAAATTTGGCATGGGAATATGCAACACGGAAGAAACATGCAGGACAACTGGAGAGAGGCAGGTTACACTGGCAGAGCTCCTTAATTATCTGGCTGCTATCTTGTCAACACTGGATTGGTGTAGCACCTGTGTTCAGAAGCCAGAGGAGTATGAAAAGAAGCACTTTTTCCCTAGGGCTCTGTCCAGCCCAATCTTCAGCAACCACAGACCTGAGCATCAAACCCAGAGTCAAGTTTCAAAAGCTCTGCCATTTTGGGAGTGAAGAGAGATTTGTTTTCATCACTGTTTGGACAGCCTTATTCTCAGCACTGGCTGCTGCAAGACCAACAGCATTTACCTTTCATCTTGACTCTTGGCATCTGTGGGCATCATTCCCAGCCAGGGGAAGGTAGAAAGGCAAAAAGTCTCTGTGCGCTCCAGGCAAGCTGGGAAACCGTGATCTGAGCAAACCTGGTTAACCTGCAGCTACTGGAGGCAGCAGCGAGCAATTTGCGTGAGGAAGATTCCTAGGACTCTCCCTCCCATTGCCTTCAGTGCCCAGACCCCTGCTCAGGAATATCTGCCAGCCGACACCATCCTGCTCTGTTCTCACTTTCCTGAGCTGCAATAAGCTTTGTCCCCACACAGTTTTCCACACAGCTCCAGCTCATTGCACGTGGGTTTGCAGCCCGCAGACAGACCTCAGGCAGGCCTAGCATTATTTTCAAGCTGAACCAGATTACACTAATGATTTGTCTTTCAGGAAACAGTACCAAATGCTTCAAGTACATTCACTATTTAATCTTCTGTCACTAATGAGCCAGAGCCACTAACTTTTACTGTGCTCTGTAATTCCTTCTCCTACAAGTAGTTCCATGGAACAGCTAAGGTTGCAATTTGATATGAGAACACTTAATTATCATTACTGATAGAGCATCATATGCTCCTAATTTGTGGAAATAACTTCAGAAACAAGCATCTTCTTCAGGGATGAAACAAATCTGCTATTCCAGCTTTTTCAACATGGTAAAGAGAAACACGCTAGAATAGCTTAAAGTGCATTGTTTGAGTCACACTTCCTTTAATAACGTATACATTTTCAAATGGGGTCAATAATTTTGGTTGCCCACCTCCAGCGAAGTGGGGTATAAGTTTGCAACTGTTGTGCACAAGGGATTGACTTGCAGCAGGCAGTGGGAAGAGAGACAACTCTCTGGAAACCCACTCCAGTCTGTTGAAATTTGTGTCCCTTGTCAGACGCCATTTGGAAATGCAGATCTGTGTGTCCAGACAAGCCCAGATAACATGCTCTCTTCTCTCAAATAGTCAGGCTCATTCCTGGTTTTAATCTGATAGGTGAGAAGGGGGTTCACAGCAACAGTGGAAGAAGCAGGCTAGAAGTGAACCGAGCACAATAGGGGTGCCTGCAGAGACAAAATTCTAGTTTTGAAGCCACGGTGGCTCATGTGGATTAGTAACTGACTTGAAGAATTTAAAAAGAGCCATCTCTGGTCTGCCTATCACCATTTCCAACAGCAGACAGCAAAGGAAGGCTGTAAGAACAGGGTAAGCATCCCTGGCATGCTTTCTCATCCCCCAGTGACCTGTGGCTCAGGGATTTCCCAAGCCCGAGATGGTATCTTCAGGTTTAATGGCCCTTGATGCATTTTTCATCCATTAATTTGTCCAGCTGCTTTTTGAATCCACACAGACCAGTAGCATCCACAGTGTCCTCAACTAACCCCCATGCTAAGTCAAGTATTTCCTTCTGGTTGTTTACAAAACCAGGAAAACTTTAGAAACCAAATCTCCCATCTCTCCTTAGGAGCCCTGGAGCAGGGCCACTCCACAGCTCTGGATTCCAGTTTGATAGCAAAAGGGATGCACAAGTGATGGAAGCCAGCCCCTGGCTAAGCAGAGGCAATGTGAAGAAATGCTGCTGCTTTAACAGGCAGAGAAATGCAAAGTGATTGCAGAAATACTCACCATTGCCTCTATCCTCAGCTTCAGTCCCCTGCTGCTACAGAGCTCCCTCAGAGGCAAGATTGCCCGGGTCTCCAGCAATGCCGCTTATGCTGCATGTCCTGAGGTGTGCTGCCCTCTCACACAGCTCATCCACTCACCTCCTTTCTCCGACCCACACAGACTTCCCTATAGCCCACTCAGGCCTCCTTACTACAGACTCACATGCAACCCTTCTTGGCTTTGCTGTTGGCAATGGTCCAGGCTCCTCTTCTGGCCACACTAGGCCCCCAAGGTGATCATGTCTCCAGTCATTTTGTCCCATAGCAAGGCACAGTCAGGTCTGGCATGGCTCCGAGAGTCACTCCTCCTCCCATAAGAGGTTTGGCTGAGTCTGCAAGAGAGGGTGTAACATAGCAGAGGACAGCAGGACCCCGGGGTGAGAAGGATTCACCCCTTTCCCTGGTATTTCCTACCGCACACTATGTCTTCCAGCTTTACAACCTCCCTGACTCTCTATTTATATCAAAGGAGTGTGCAGGCAGGGAGCAGCAAACAGACCTATTAGGGAAGACTAGGCTGCTATAAATAGTCCCATCAGTAATTAGCTGCAGAACTATTCATTAAATAGGAAAGCATGTGAACAAGAACTGGAAACACTAGGGCTGAGGTAACCAAGCCATAGTCCATGTCCCACAAGGCCATGAGCTCTGAGCAATTTTAGAGTACTGCCAGGGAGCAAGAACAAGCCTTGTGTCCCTGGTGGATCCCAAGGGGAACACATAGCAAAAGCCAAGCAAGGAGGAACACTGCACAGAGCTTGAACACATATCTCTGGCTAGATGTCAGATTAGGTCCACTTTCACCATCCATTTCCATGGGCTGGAGAGCCATTTTGCCTGTCAGTTTTTGACCCAATGCATTGTTTCCAGCTAAAAAGCCAGCTGCCCTGCTTGATCCAGGAGCCTCTGACTCTGGGGCCATGCCTACAGCCGGCTGGTTGTTATAATTTGTGCCTGCAGAGGACAAAAGTCCTCCCCTGATGGATGAGTAGCAGACAGTGATCCCTATAAGCTGCTGTGCTGTCCCGAGCAAGGAGGGATATTTGAGCACGGTGTATCCTATGCCCAGCATTGCCAGACACATCCCATGCCCCGCAGTAGTGCTGTCAGGATAGAACATGCAGGTCATACAAGCTGGGACCAACAGCACGCTCCTTGCTGGGATGTGCCACCCCATCTTTGTTCCTACGGTTGCTTTGCTCTCACACCTTGCTAGGTTGCCCCACAGCCAAAAACCATGCCTGCGCCCAGCCACAGAGTGTGGGACTGTCCACATCTGCTTCATCTTCTCAGCCCCAGGTTGTGGACATCTCCTTTTAGGTATCTACAAAAAGGTGCCTACAACTGAGCAGGTGTCTCCAGTGACGACAGTACAGACCCTGGGGAGTCATTTGCTCTCCAGCCACAGTAAGTCCTAGGGGAGATCAGGTCTCGTGTAGATATGTTTGCTATCCACACTTAACGCATTGCTGTCCACACACAAGGACTGAATCCATCCTGCAGCTTTCACAACAGCTGGGGAAGAGCAAGCTGCCCTCGTGCCTTCATCTCATCCTGAGGTGGTGTCTGAAAGAGAAGGATATGTCACACCTTAGCACAGCACGCGGAGGCAGGAGCAATTGGAAAAGTTTTGAGATTGCTCTGAAGCAATGACCTGCCTGACAGCCCCATAAGCAGTCACCCACCCCCAGCCTGTGTGTGCCAGCCCTAACCAGGCAGTACACAAGAGCCTGGCTGTGCCTGGGGCACTGTACTCACTCTGCTGTGCTGCAGTAGATGTACACATTTGCCTACCAGATTGGCAGCAGAACTGGGTTCCTGTGTGACTCAGATTCCTCTCTGGAAGGGATGTGGCCCCAATCCCAAGTAGGCCATATGGCCCCAACCCAAAGACCTCCTTGTGCTATTAGCAGTGTCCCTTTTGTGCTCCCCAGCCAGCTCAGCTGCACAGCCCTCCCACTCGTCCTTCCAACACGGGCACCAGCTCTGAGGCCATCAGGGCATAAATGACAGGGGAGAGACACGTTTGTGTCTTGCTCTTTGTGGCCATTTCATTAGTGCAATTATGGTCCTCAAGAAAACCCAGGATGCACGCAACACTGCTCAGGCAAGCAGGTGTGATTTGCTCCCTGGAGGTGCATCAGGCAGGTGTGAAGCCCCAGCGGAGGCTCCCCCAGCCCTGGGTCTCTGCCAGCCCATCCACCATCCGGTGCTGCACTCTGGTTTCCGTCCGCCTGTTCCAGCCACCCTCTGCCTGCGTGCTCCTGGTTCTGGCCCCTGTACCTGCACTGAGCAACAGATTGCTCTGTCCTGTTCCCTGCTGTTCCCTAGGAGTGCTGCAAGCATCGGCCTGGCCTGGTGGGGCCAGCTGAGTGATTCACGCTGGCAGGCTCAGGGCTCTGCAAAAGGGGGCTCTGCAGGGGCTCTCCAGCAGACCCAGAGGTCTCCTCCATGAGAACCAGGAGGAAATCGCTCCCATCGCCCCGCAGGAACGTCACTTGAGTCAAGAATCATTGAGGGAGGATGAAAATGCATGTGTTCAGGCAGGACCTGCCACCACAGCTTCTGTTAAGGCTTTAATTTCCCAGAGCTGCTCCAGAAGCTACTTAGCAGAGCAAGCAAAGGAACATCAGCCCAGCTAAGCAGTTTGCACACCGGCTGACTGAGCATGGGGAGAGCTAACCTGGGCCAAACATCCGCAGGACATTGTGCCAGGCTGCTCCACACCCTGTGGGGATCCCTGGAAGGGAAAAGAGAGATGGAAGCTGCGGCTGGAGGAGAGCAGGCCCGTCGCTGGCACTGTTTGATAGCACAAAGACTTTGGTGGAAGAGGACCTCACAGAGACATGCAACCAGATGCAGGCTGATTGCCTGGTGGGTTAAAGTAGTAGCACAGTTAAGGACACCAAGAGAAAGCCATGCTGTACTTCTCCCCCAGTAAACGGTCAGCAAACTTGTGTAGGACTAAAAAAAAATCCCTATGTTAAGCAGCCTGACCTGACTCCAGCCTGTGGACCACTGTTGGCTACCGCAAAGAGCTCGGCCTCAACGTCTGGATAAAAAGCCAAAAATATCCCACATGTGATACCCAGACTTTCAAAAATGGCAGGTGTCTCCTTTGTCTGCAGGAGTCTGCAGCCCAGAAGGCTTGGAAGAGCACCCGTGTCTTGCACTGGAGCCCTCAACATGCTTTCTAATGGCTTGCGCAGCCTGTACTCCCACTCCTGGATGGATATCGCTTGGTTCAGCAAGGCTGAATGGTGACACTTCCCTGCGTGTGGGATAACTGACAGAGCACACACGTGGGATAACACACCAGAACATCAGCCTGATTGAGAGACCAAGAGGTCACCAAGAGCTTCTTGCTTTGCTGCTGGCTGGAGATGGTCAGGAAACATTTCTGAGGGCCACAGGAGACCCACATATGAGCACTATGAGGCAGAGATTGACTGGCCTGCATTTGGTAACCTTGGCCAGCAGCCTTTGCAATCTGATTTTGCCATTTGTTTTCTGCTCTCCTGTTGCTTCCTCTACAAGCATGATATCCAGGAAAAGCCAATCCACATAGGCCCTGGGGTAATTTGGCTTCCCTTTAAGGCACTTTTCAACTGAGAAGGGTTTGCTGGAAGTACTGACCCACAAACAGTGCCAGAGAAGATGTTTAACTCCCAAGTCACTTAGTTTAATGGCACACTGTGGTCAGAAGTTCCCCAGATCTCCAACTGTAACAGGAATCATTTCATTCTCTTCATTCTGAATTTGCTCGGTTTAATGCCTGTTCTTAAGGCACATTGCTTCCCTGTCATGTCAGGAGCTCACGTCTTCACTGTGTCTTAACTCCTTTCATATTCTCCCTGTCTCAGGCCAGTAATTCCAGTTTCCCGGACTCTCTTCCAAGCACAGCTTTGGGGACTCCCATGCACATGAAGAGGCATTTTTGTCACCACCCTTTACAGTGCTCCCATTTTTAATTCTGCCCCCTCACTCTGAATTATCCCCACATGCAGCTCCCTAAAAAGCTCCGCTCTATTTGTCTGAAAGGTTTTCAGGCTGAGAGGGGCTCATCCATCAGCCGGAGATTTGGCAGCTTTCCTGGGACTGTCAGTTCCCAAGAACAAACAGCTGCAAAGGCACCATCCTCTTCCCGGAATCGGGGAGGAGCACACATGGCTTCAGCCCATTGCAGAAAACAGCCAAGCACCAGAACTGCTGCCCTCAAGCCAGCAAAGCTGAGTTCACGGGTCATCTCTGGATTGAACTGGTCTCCTGCTCATCTTGGAGGCAGCAGCATTCTCCAGGCGGCGTCTCCATGGTGTGTTCAGACCCGGAGCTGAGCCGAGCATGAGATTGTGTGCTCCCATCAGGCACAGCCAAGGACACTGGATTTGTGTCCTAGGGGACACAAATGCTTGAAGCCGCATAGACAAAAGCCTACACCTTTGTGCATCCCTGTGCACAAACCATCGCTGTGAATCTGTCAGCTGCCCACCTCCATATGGAGGGCCCCGTGTCTAAGGAGCTTGTGCTGTCCACACACTTCTCCCATGAGTGCTCTGGCTGTGAACACACCTTGCTCTGTGCAGCAGGCACCATTCCCACACCTGGCACCAAGCCCTTCACCAGCCCAGCTCTACAGCTTGTCCAGCCAGGATGTCTCTTTGTACTAGTAAATTAAATGCATCCAAGACTGTTCTCCAGCACTAACGTCAGCTGGTTTCATCCACCCCACATCCAGGCTACCAAACTCTCTTCAACCTCCACAAGTGAGCTCAACACACAAATTGCTCCTGAGCACAGTCCCTGCCCAGCAAAACCTCCCCGTGCTCATCCAGGAACAGTTCGGGAGAGCATGACTTGGCCTGAACCAAACCCACCTAGAGATGTTGGCTATCCAGAGACAATCCCTTCACACTGTTTAAGTCACTACAGCAGGCATTTGGCCTCTATATCTGCAGGAAGACAGCAGAGTTTTCCCCCAAGGTGGAAAGGAGAGTGCTGACCTATGTGTCCTGGTGAGCCTCAGCAATGCCTCCTGCAGCATGGCCTGGCAGGGGAGGCAGGCTCCATACGTACCTCCAGGGACAGGGGATGCACCCAGGGTGTCAGGAACTGGTGGCTCAGCAAGTTGGAAGCAGGAAGGCTGTGTTTACCGCCTTGCTGGGCAAGAGGTGCACACCCACAGAGGTCTTTAGCAGGTCCTTCTCAGGGAAGAGTCATGCTCTTATATGTTATGCATTTGAGGAAAAACCACTCGCTGTGTCCTGGAGGAGTATACCACAAGGAGCACCAGTCCCCTTGGCTTGCCTCTTTTCCATCCTCCCAACAGCCCTCATGCCTCGCAGACCCTCATTTCCCTCCCACCCCATTGCACACACTGAAAGCAGGACAGGGCCATTGCTGAGCTCCCCTTTGCAACAGCATTTGGTGGTAACAGTTTGCAGGTCCCTAAAGCACAGCAGAGTGGAGACAGACCAGAGGCCTGACACAAGCTCTGGCCTTTGGGGAAGGTTGCAGCTTGCAGATTCTCAACACAGCCTTGCTTCTGACTGCTAGTGGGGAAAACAAGAGCTCGAGTCACCAAGAAGATCCTTCCTTCACGGCACTTTGCTTCCCTCCAGCTCCTGTTGTGCCTGCCAGGATGATTGCTTTGTTATTTTTTTGTGTTCAACCCTGAGAAGTCATATTTAACAGCTCTGTAATAACACAGCTTACATAACTCTTCATGCAGCAGAAAACTGTGCAGCCTCTTCACTGCTGGCTCACCATCCGCCACACACTGCAGGGCTTCTCCCTCCCAACATGAGAGGACCTTATTTACACAGACAGCTTGGCACAGTGCAAATGTATTCACAGCGATACCTTGGTCACCTCAAGTTACCGCAGCCCCTGGATCTTCTACACACTCCTGGAGGGCCTCTTCCTCCAGGTCTTCCTGGCTTCCAGTCATCCTCCTTCCATCACCTGGCAGAGGTATCAAGAAGAGGCCAGGCTGCAGTGCTAAGAAGACAGCCAAGGGTGCTCCTGGGCTCTCCGGACAGCAGGACCAGACCTCAAGTACACCGCAGGCTGCTCTGCTATGGTTTTCTGGGGAGCTGCACCCATGAGTGAGTCAGTCTGGATAACCTTGACAGAAATAACACAGACTCTGGAGACTCTGGGAAGATGCACCATTGCCTATGGGGAGAGGGAAAAGCCCACAGAGGAAATTAAGGGCTGGAGCTCCCTACCTGGAGGAGCTGGGCATGGCCTGGAGGTGTGATGTCCAAGTGTTCTTAGTGAAAAGCCATCACCAGCTCTGAGAACAGCCATGGAGAAGATGTACCTGATGCAGGGCTGGGCCTCTTAAAGGTGCTCCCAGCAGGCTGACATGGATTCTGGTGAGTTGGAGCTGTTTGGCAAAGGCAGTCCTCACATGAAGAGCATAAGCCCTTTCTTGGAAAGGGTGAACGCCAGCATCAGCAGCTGGCTTACGGGTACCCATGCCAGGACTGACGGAAGGAGCAGTGTTGACTAGTATTCCTTAAATGCAACAGCTAGACACATTTCTACCCATCTTACCATATATTCAGCCTGTCCATACCTACCCAGTATGGCTATAAGGATGCTTTGTGATGTCAGAAGCCTTGCTAAAAATCAATATAAACAATATCCACTGCTCCCCCTTTTTCCATACAGCCAGACATCTCATCAGAGGAGGTAATTGGGTTGGTCAGGCATGCTTGGTAAATCCCTGCTGTTGTTCCCAGACATTTTGTGTCCTTTATGTGCCTGAAAACATCCTCCAGGAGGTGAAGCTGACCAGCCTGTAACTCCTCAGACCCTCCTTGCCTTTCTTGAATGATGGATCTGGGAAAGCAATGTCTGACTGGATTGCCTGGGGGAAGCAGACACTCTGCATGCACTAGGAGCAGCTGCTGAGCCTCACTGAAGGCCCATGAAAGCCTCTTCCCCTCCTCTCCATGCACTGGTACCTCAAAGAAGTCTAGACCTTTTTCCTGGAGCCTCTCTGTCTCTCCCTTTGGGAACCAGGAACATTTTGCAGCAGACTATGTGTCACCAATTGTGAGTATGCTGCAGGGATTAAGCATCTTTCCCCACCATCCTCACAGACAAATCTTCGTTGAGGTTCCATCCACACTGACACAGGGAATTCAGAGCCAGCTAGGCTCAGCAGACATGGCAGGAAGTGCTGGGATACCTGCACCATGAGAGCATGCAGGGAGCAGACACTATTGGAAGAGGGAGAAGTGTCCCTGGACTCAAAGGAGACCATACAAGGTTTTTCTGCACCTCAGAAAGTCAGATGACTAAAGACAAGCCTAGGGGCAATACTCTTTTCTGCAAGTGGGCAGGGGGGAGTTAAATAAACACTTTTTAGTCCTATTTGATCTGATCTGTCTCTTTGAGATATCTCTGTTAAGTATTTTAGCTGATATTACAATAAAACCCAGCTTGTTTGAGTTTAAAAGCCTCTTGGTTCCTTTAGAAAGCTGGCTGCAAGAGCAGATCAAGACGGATCACCACAAAGCTCTGGCCAGCTCTGCCTTCACATTTATTTGAACCAGAGCAATTCACCTGTCAAATAAGAGGTGCCCAGAGCAAGCTGAAACACTATTTGGTCTCCAGTGACTGTAAAAGAAGTCAAGACATCACATTCGGCACCCACAGAGATGCCTATCCCTGCACACCTACACACAGGCAGCTTAACCCAAAGCAGACCAGTCATGGGTCAGATCTTCTGGGTGGCTGCAGTGCCTAAACAACCGCACCCAGGGCCACTTGAGATGCCCTGGGGCACTTGAGACCCACCGCTGGAGGACAGGACACAAGACCACGTGTTCCACATCCCAGGCACAGCCCGCGGCAGTGGGCATAGCCGAATGGGGCCAGCCCCATCAGAGGGCCTGGAGAGGGGAGGACAGGGAGTGACGCTGCAGTGCAGCCCGAATCTGGCATGCCCATCATACCCATCACACCAGCAGGACCAGTCTGTACCATAAGAGGTGTGCTCTGCCAGGACAGGAGAGCAGCCTGCCCGTTCATCGCCACACTAATCCACTCTGCCTAGTTTCTGACAGTTTCAGACTGTTTATTTCTAACACTCCTCCTGCTTGTTAGAGCAGCCCTGGGATGACAGCAGTAAACACTTGTGTTTGGGCAAGCCAGACTTCTCATCTTCAGCATCTGCTGAGTTTTACGGTTTAGGCTAAAATTGCCTTATTTAAAAGGATCCTTTTCTGGAATTACCACTTGGTTTCTGCCAACTCAAGCCACTGTCTCAGGAACAGACCAAGCCCAGCTGAGCTCCTGCTCCAGGGAGCTGCTAATGAGCGTGCTACCCACATCCCATCCCCAACCTGCAGCCCAGCGCGATGGCCAGCAGCAGCCCTTTTCACAGCAGAGAGCACTGAGCACGATCCTGTCTCCCGGAGCCCTTGCTCACCTGCTGATGGCAAACCAAGGACCCCCTGCCTCGAGGTGTCCAGAGCCTAATACTAATTTCTACCAGTAGGCAGCGGATCAGCTAACAAACATCCATCTAGGAGTTAATATTTCACTGAGCAATTCCAGGAGGAATTATCACAAAAGTTGTAGCTGGCCTGAAGTTGAAGCATCATCAGTACAAAAGGGAGTAAGGTTTTTCCACAAGAAGGGCTGCCTGATCTTGAGGTCTGGAGTAACATCACTCCAATGCAATCTAGCAGAGGAAAGGAACAGGCGCATGCTTAGGCACTGATCCTAAGGATTTCTGCTCAAAAATGGGAGTCCATCAGAAATGACAGAACTCAGTTTGTTCAGTGCAACAAAGCGAAGGCTAAGGAGAGGCAGAAACGCTTGCTATAAATATGACAGGGAAGTAAACACCATGGAGGGAGACCTATTTAATCCAAAGCACAAATTGGCACAAGAATAAATAAATATATATTTGCCATGAACATAGGCTGAAAATTAATAGGATTCTAACCACCAGAGAAGTAATGTTCTGAAACCACCTTTTGACAAGCAAGAAACCATACTGATTTCAGGATGGCTATTGAACCATTTATAGTTCATAAGAGGACAAGGACAATAGTGGACAACACGTTTAATGTCTTAGAAATCTGTGTATACAAACATTAGAAACAGAACAAACAGGAGGAGCTGAAATTCTTCATACAAAGCAAAATTCTGATTTAATTGGCATAACGGGCTTGTTGGGATAACTTACGTCTGGAATATTAATATACAACTGTATAGCTTGTTCAGGAAGGGCGAACAAGGAGAAAAAGGAGGATCTCAAAAGGTAGGTACATTCACTGAGTAGGAGACTGCATGAGGAAATAGTCTCTGAGTAAGAATTAAAGAAGGAAAAATGGGTGCCACTAGAGCAGAGGCATACAGAAATTCAGCTAGAAAGAGAAAACAGACCAGCCATTTTAACAAGTCATTCACACTATCATCCAAAAAACAGTATTTTGTGGTAGCAAGGGATTTTAGCTAGTCAGAATTACTTGACAGGCATCCTGTAAATCACTGATTGCTTGGCAAGTTTTATGACTGCACTGGCAGAACAGCTTTTATCCAAAAGGTAAAACAGACAAACAAAAACCCTAAAGCTGAAGCTTTTCTAGATTTTATTCTGGCCAAAAGGGAAGAAAAACAAGAAAAAAAAAACCAGCTGCTTTATAAACTGGTAAAATTGGTGAGGAAGAGCCCAGGGAAGGGAAGTCTACGCAGGTTCTAAAGAGAACTCGTGGTTACTTAAAGAAACAACAGCAACAACTGAAAACTATTCCAATGAGGAAGCAGCAGGAAGAATTTAGTAAAAGATCAACTTTTCAAAACGAGGAACTTTGCATTGACGTCAAGCATAGGACAGAAAGGAAAAGAAAGGTAAAATACTTCAGGTTACTTGGGATGGACAGTTAAGAACAGCACAGGGAATTAAACACAAATTCAGAGGGTCCGGGCTCCAAACAAGACACAACCTCAGACCCACCCAAGAGCACCCATGACTGCTCCATAAGGCACTGGCAGTACACAGAGGGTGACAGCAAGGAGTGGTCCAGCAATTCACCACACAGAAATGCTGTCGAGAGGTGACAGTCACAAGCACAAGGCTCTTTTTGCTACAGCCTTTACTCAAAAGAGAGCTACTCCAGTAGCAAAGTGTGAAATCTTCAGTGATACAAGGGAAGGAGATAACAGATTAGGAAGTTAATTTTTTTATTAGCTGGGCTTGATGACTTTCATCATGGACGGCTTCTAGACTTCCAGGTCCAGAGCATTCAGCAGTTTTCTCCAAGAACCCACCCGACATCCCAGAGAAGGTGCCATGTACAGGGATTTCCACACAGCTTTTGACACCATCTTGTATGACATTCCTATAGATGAGGTAGAGAAAGTAATCTAAATTAAGCTTCTCTGAAACAAGTGCAAAACTGTCTACTACTAAAAAAATCTACTTGGGAGATGGTTTTAGCTCAAAATGTGAAAATATATCAAAAGGAAATCTGGCTGAGGCCTAGTGTTATTCAGTGTTTCATACCTGACTTTCATGCTGACATAAAGACTTTTCTTATTAAATCTGCAGGTGGATCAACTTAGAAGCCAAGAGCAGAATTAAAATTAACCTTGACAAATTGGGAGAAATAGTCTGAAAAAAAAACCAGGCTTCAATTTAGGAAGGACACATGTCCAGAGTCTACATAAGAACAGCCCATTTCCGAAACACAGATTAGGGAACAAATAGCTTGATAGCAACTCTAAAATAATATGGACACCATACCAATACAACCACGCCATGCTGGAGTGTGTAAACTTGCTTATAAGATGGGGTTGAACAAACAACTGGGAGGAATGATCTTCTCCTGGGACCCTGACTGTTACCCTGCATAGGAATTTCTTTTTCTTATTTCTACTCCAACTTTCCTTTAATGCAGCTTATGCCCATCACCTCTTGCCTTCTCTGTTTTTCCTGGGTATGTTTTTTCAGAGTTTCTTTTTATTCACTACCAGTAATTTTCCTTTGAACAATCCTTTGAATGCATTTACTTATTTTTAATGGCATTATGATCATCTGAGCAAAGAAGTGTTGCATTAACATGTAAATACCCAGCGTATTAATCTCAGCAACAAGGTGCATGCTAGGCATTTCATAAGGATGCTTTCTCCCACAAGGATGACAAAGTGTGTTTGTTTCTCTATAATTACAAGCGGGAGTACACCTCCACACTTCACACTTCAGCTCTGCTTGTCTATTTATTGCAGTTTTGGCAAATTCATATGTCACTGAATGGGACCCTCTTGTTTGGTTTCTTGAGTTTTGGTTTGGTTTTTGTTGTTTGGTGTGGGGTTTTTTTCCCTCAAATTTGTCTATTTTGCTGGTTCGAGGATTTTTATTTTTTTTTTTTAGTATTCTCAAACTTTTGATCGAGCATTTGTGTCCCTTCTTGCTGCAGCCCTTCATCATTTAGCTGATCAAGGATATCTTAGGGAGTCCAAATTAAGCATTCCTCCTAAGCATTAAACCTGCAACCCATTTCAAAGACTTTCTTGTGCCTCTTGCAATATCACAAAGAAGAGGAATCCTTCATCTTTAAGATCCTGGGAGTGAATTCCCTAAAACATAGAGGGAAAAGGTGCAGGATGGGGGGACTGGGAAGCAGTCCAAGTATCACTCATGGTATCTATGCATCACATTTGGTCCTAGAGTACATTGCAGTTAGTAAGGTGCTGACATACTTGTTAGCCTTTAAGGTGTATTAAATATGAAATGCAATAGGAAAAAAGTGACTCTATACCCTAGAGAGAGAGAATTGTAAGCATTTATGGTTATGGTGACAGTTCAGGCGGCCTATCCAAGACTACAGGGCCAGTTTTGGGTCTGTTCACAGCCCAGTGGCTCCAGGTGCTGAATCCTACCCTTAGCACAAATTTAAATAGCCTTGAAGATTTTTATTTTTTTTTAACTGAGCATCCGGTGCACACCAGTGTACTTAAAGACACCCTGAGCCAATTCTGCAGCTATTGCTGAATATTGGTCCTGGCAAATTTTCTCCAGAGCAAACATGAGAATCCCTCGCAACACCCAATACATGTGGTGAGGACTCAGTTTTCTGCAGGTCCTTATCTCCTTACAGATCTCCTCACAGTGACTTTTTGTCCTGTGATTCTAAATTTGGGGCACTGAATGCCAGGGCATTGAGTGGGGCCAAGAACAGCCATAAGACAGCAGGATCTCTTTTAGAGCTTAGGATGCAGCCCAAGGACAAGGGAGCTGGTGCAGGGCTGCACAGACAGCTTTGGATTTGACTATCCTAAACAATACTGCACCAATGAAAAATACTGCCACTTGCAACCACAAGAAAAGGAGATAATTATGTTGAGCACTGCCACCTCCAGCACAGATCTTCACACCACTCAACACTTAATTCCCCTTCCCCATGAAAACCAAATACTCATTCTAGTCTTTGGTCCCCATCCCTTAACATGCTATTAGTCCCTGCAAGTGGTCTCCCCTTAATCTGTGACCACTAAATTTCCTTCACAGCTGTCACAGGAGGGCTTTTCCCACACTTTTTATAAATCCAAATACCCACTATCACCCGGATCCCATTAGTCAAATAGCTGCTAATACCTTCTAGGACACTGCAGAAGCATGTTGGGTAAAATCCCTGCCAACACCACAACTGCCCATGTCTTAAGGCTGGTGATGTTTTCTGTTTTCCTTTTTGCCTTATATATGAGTTCAGGCAGCTAGAACTGCTCTGATGAGTCTTTCTGCAAGCTTTCAAATCCATCCATTCATGATACTCTGTGCTTCCCTTCATATCAGAGCCCCCAGAGTTGGTATTTAACACTCGTTAGCTTTTCCTCATTCCATTTTTATGTAAATACACATTTATCATGTTTGCCCAAGGAGGAAGTATTTGTGGTTTCCAATTCCCAGTGCTGCCTAATGCTTGTGCGCACAGCGTTTAAACACTGTGACCCTTCTGTTGGGAAGACAGCAGAGATTTTGAGAGGGGTCTAAATCCAATTGTTTTATTTACTGTATACTGAAAGGTACTGAGTTGGTTAAACTTGCCATTTGTGCTGCTCTAATTCCTTGGTTCTGTGTCCAGCAGTGGCAGGTATGGAGAGAGTCTCCATTCAGCAGCAGATCTCTATAGAGCTACTTTGGAAAGAGGCAGGTGAGAGAGGATCACTCACATGATAAGTGAACTGAAAAGAGCCAGCAGCCAAAGATACATGTGGGTTGGGACTTTGGCACATACCTGGGTTTGCTCCTTAATCCTAGCAAAGGGTTTACTAAGCTTGCAGGGAAAAAAATTTGATCCAAGAGAGCCTGAGACTGTCAGCAGGATTCCCAAGTTCCCAACAGCAGGCTTCTTGCTTACCAAGAAGATTCTAACTGAGAAAACAGCCAAGGAGCTCACCAGACCAAAACATGAGGAGTGGCCATGTGTGATGTACAAGAGAAACTGAGGTAGGCTTGCCAGAAGGACTGATGTGTGACCACCAACCAGGGAGCATCACATCATCAGCACGGATGGATACCACGTTCTGCCTGTCTGGAGGGCTGGAGAACTCCTCAGCCTTCACAAGATCATTGTGAGTCCAATTTTCTCCTCCTCGAAAGATGCCACAAAATTATTACAAGTTCTCTTTAGACTGACCTAGTAACCCAGATTTCATTGCAAATATTGCTCTCAGTAAGGATGTCACACCTTGATTCATAGAAAAGGAAGAACAAACCCAGGGGTGGCTCCCCACCTTTCAGGATGGGCAGAAATGTGACTTCCTTACAGGAAGAAATCTTGGAGATAAGTGAGAGCTCCTGTTCTGACCGAAGGTAAAAACCTGTGCAGACTGCCTGGGTCTGCTAGCATGAGAATCGGCCAAGGCAGATCTATGGACAGAAGTGAGAACAGAGCCAGGAGGTCCAGCAGATGGGAAAAAAAGGTATAGTCTGTGCCAATATTTAGAAAGGTAAATGAGAAGACTTGGGTAATTACAGGCCTGTCAGTCAGACAGGGAATAGCTGGCTGTTCTACGGGAGTTCACAGAAAATAGACTTCATCAGCATAACCTGTTTTCTTGATGGAATGATAAGTGTGGGTGATAAAGGTAAATTAATAATTTAATGACAATTAAATGTGAAGAGCATTTCATTTGGTCCCATATGACATTATGACCATGAAACTCAAATGGTAAAATCAACATCACCCCATAAAACAGACTGAAAGCATCACAACCCACAGGTCCCAACCTGCACTGAAAACGTGCCACCACCAGGAGGTCTCCAAAGCATCCTGCAAAATGCAGCTCTCGGACAGATACAAACAAGTAAAATGGACACAATCCTAAATCCCATCTGGAATGTTCATCTTGCATAATTGTGGATATACCCAGTGCCAGCATCACCATCTCAGCTGCCACCTCAGACTCCATTTAGAAACAGAGATCGCATTCAGCCAGGGAGAGCCAATTGAGGGGTTCAGCTCAGATTTGGACACCTACAAGGGAGCAGGATGTACAGCTTCCTACCATGGTCAATGGAGCTGGGATTCAGCTGCATACATGTTGACTCATAGTGCTGCTTTGGATGCCTTGGGGTATCCCAGACATTCACACAGTGCTGAGAGATAAAACACAGGGTCTATGGGAGACTCATGTGCAGGTGGGGCACCCTGGGGAATCTGAGATAGTACTTAGAGATTGGTATTAAGGTAACCAAACCAAGTCCTGCAGCTCTAGTTGGCAAGGTCTGGAGAGAGATTCAAGTGAAACCAGCATCTGCTCTGCAACCAGAATATGGATTCAATTGCCTACACAGATGTCTGGTGCCATTTGGGATGCCCTGGAGACCAAGCTTTGCCTCCTGCTGTCATTCCAAAAGGACATGGGACTCCAGCAGGTCCTCTGTAACAAATTCCATCCCTGGGGTGACTTTTTATGTACTCCAGGACCTCTCACATCCCTGGACATCTCTGTCTGGGCAAGCAAACTCCACCTCACCCCATACAGACATCCCACTCCAGGTTACTGGGAGCTGCACCAGAGTAGCTTAGAAGTGTCTTCTTGTGTCAGCTTCACAAGTAGCGAGTTGCAGGGGCCTGTGAGAATGCAATATACAGCTGCTGCTTCCAGCAGTGCAACCAGGTACCTCTTGCCTTGCAAGCTCTGAGTTTTACAGGAAAAAACAGTTGCTAAAAGCCCTGCAGTGTCATCTAGCAGAGCCAGCCATGGGTTGCTCCAGCCGCATACATCAATTCACAGGGCTTGGACTGATGCTGGAGCATTCAGCACTGCACATTGCCCATCAGCACAATGGCATCCATGTCCGGGCCAGGCACGTTTTGAGCAGGGATTGAACAAGCTGCCCAGTTACCTGCAGGTATGTTCACATGGCATGATGCAGTGCCAGATGGATGTTCATATCTCCTGTAGGCAGAAAGAGGCCTGCAGATATCCCATTTCCTGGGCAGATATTCAAAGTTCTGGAACATTGCACACATTTTGCTCGGCTTCCTGTTGCTGTGATTAGGCATGCTCCTAGGAAATCCAGCTTTTCAGGGCACAGGGACTCCAGGTAGCCTTTTTTCTGGTTCCCAGATAGCCTCAGGGAAGAAGTGGTCAGCTCACACGAGCTCCTCCAGGCATGCTCAGTAATTAATGCAGTTACAGGCACCAGTGGAAATTTATTCTCCTGAAAGTCAAGGTGCCAGGGAATACAGCCAGATGAAACTCCAGGATCCTGCAACTGCAGGCAGTGGGTAATTCACATGGAGACATCAACAAAGGGACTATCGTTTAGCCAGATGAGACCCTGTCCTGGCTTCTCAGCAAGCCCAGGCACAGCAAAGAAAACACAAGGGCATCACTGCTAGCAAGAGCAGGTGCTAGATTACCACACCATCCCCTGCCCAGGTTCCTGCTACGGTCTTCAAAAGCTGTTGGTTGATGGCAGATGAATGACAAATCCAACAGCCGCTGGCAAAGCTGTCCCCTTCCAGAGTCTACCCCAAGAGCTGCACCCAGCACTCACCAGCTGACCCTCCCATGGGACATGCCTCGTTTCTGTCATAACTCCTCCACAACCATTCAATAAGACAGTTAGCAAGGAAGGTGGCAGCACCAGGAACAGGGGTAAATACCTGCCCTCTAGCTTGGCTGCTAGCTCAGACCTCAAGTTAAAAGGATGGTAGTAACTGCAAACAATCTCAGACATTAAGCAATGAAACTGTTATCCCTTTTAAATTTACATTGATATGTTTTCTAACATGGAGCTCTTTCCCAATGCAGAGGCCAGAGAGAGCAGTAGATTCAGTGAGAATATAATGGGCTTGAAAGGTATTTGTCAGTGCTGGTTTCTCAGGTCAGGCTAAGTGTCTGTGCTTGAGAATTAATTTATAAATAGGAGGTTTATAAATCAGAAGTTCATCATCAACACACACACACACTTCAGGAACTCACCAAGGGTTATATAGGTGCGACCTGGATCCCTAATAAGCTTTGGGCACGGGGTCTATTACCTCTTACTGGAGGGAAGGGAGGAATAAAATCTCAATTTCTAGTTAGTCACAGAGATTTAATCAACACTTTGTGTTAATGATCTGTATAGTGCAAATTGCATGAAATCCAAAGAGACACAGAGAAGAAGATGTTACAGACTACAGGTGCCCAGACCCCCAATCCCACACTTGGCCTCTGAGCTGCTTTTGGGAAAAGGAGCATTTTTGTTTCTCTGTGCAGCACCTAATATAATAAAGTCCCAGCATAATATAAACAGGGTTCACTAGTGCTGCTACTGGGCAGATACTAAATAGTCGTAAGCAAGTGTGAGAGAACTGTAGCATATCCTTACCTGGCAGGGTCAGACTTTGCATACTGTGCTTGCAAGCATACATACTGCATGCTGCGATTAGTGTAGTTTCAACAGGGTAATTTTTCACAAATGTCTGCAACAGAACAACAGTGAGGTTAATATACAAGATCCTGTGTAAGTGCCAGCATCAGCAATTTAACTGCAGCACCTTGACTCTGTCACCACAGGGCAAGGAAGACAGGCTGACCAAGTGCCTCCCTTGAGGCAGGTCCTACTGCCTTCCCCAACCTTTTCCTCAGTTACCAAATTTCCACATTTTTCTCCTCTACCACGTGGCAGCTCTTGTCTGGATGTGTCCCTAGCTACTCCGTCCATCTGTTCTAATGCAACAGAATAACTTCCCTCCCGGCCCTTGAGCAACTGGGGGCGGGTAAGTGTTAAAATCCTGTTTTATCCATATATTAGGATGTGTCCAGAGAAAGCTGTGCCCCACTCTCTGTGGCTATGGCTCAAAAAGCAACACAAGAAGGCACAGGCTCTATTACACACTTCTGCCACCTCTGTAATTAGCAGTACTCGGGGCAGGGCAGGACTGGCATACTGGTCCCTTTCCATGTTCCCAAAACCCTAGGTAAATCCAGCTGCAGCCAAATCACCATCCACCAGAAGTTTTTTTTGCTCAGATTCATACAGACAGGAATTGGGAAGGGTGTGACCAGGGCTCTGTTGGTGCAGGATGAAGTGGTGGTGGTGCTGTGAATTACTCACTCTTCTATGCAGTCCTGTTTACTCCACAACTGCTCTATTGCTGCCTCAGGCCCCCTCCACAGGCAGTCTTATGTGCAAAACGAAGCCACATCCTCCAATGTTTGAACAGAAGAACACAACCACCTGTGAAGGCATCACATTTGCAACAAGTTAGGCCTTCTCTTGCCACAAATTGGGCAAAACACCCCATTTTGCCATCACACCTGCTTTGAGGATTTGCTTCTCAGTCTGGGAATTAAATGTAGCAGAGGATTTTTTTAAAAGCTCTCCTCACTCCATCAGAAGTGCCACTCTCACCATGTTCCCAACCAGGAATAGACAATATCTTGTTGGGAGAGTAAATCCAATATCCCACAGGTCCATATCCTTGTGCATGATGGAGCCACCAGCCCTTCTCCACAACCACTCGCTTTTAGACCAGAGGCATCAGATGCAGCTTGTCCACTACCACTTGTCTTACTGCTGCTAACCCTTACAGCGCACAGCACCCTTGCCGTGAGGGCCCACAAGTCCCAATCCATAAAACCTGATTGTTGTCAATCCCACAGATGCTCATTGCCTAGCACAGTCTATTAACACATTTCTCCAAAATGCTCTCACAGCTCTAGGCTCCTCTATAACTGCATTTTTTTGCACCAGCAGCAGCTATACCCCTGCTCTGTATGTTTGGAACAAGTGTACCTCTCACCCACCACTTCCCATGCTCCTTTAGGAGAAGGAAGAAGCCGTCTCTGGAAGCATAAATTGGTGGGATAAGCTGCTGTTAGCTGAGCCCACTGAGCTCCCCTACTTACTCCAAGTGAACTGCTCACTTTGAAGGGATAAACAGTCTGATTAAACTAACAGCTCTTCCTTCCTCGCAATGATTCTCTTTGAAGGATATAGGCAAAGCCAGAGTGAGCGCAATCTCTGGCAGCAAATCCATTGCTGACTCCTCCTGGGAGAGAACCCTCTGCGCAGAATGGGAGGAGGAGAGCCAGAGCGGGAAAGCTGGTGGAGATTTGCTTTATATCAAGTAATCTCGTTATTGCAATTTCAGAGCTAAATGGTAAATAGGCAGGAGTGCTGAGCAGTGCAGCAGGAAGCAGGCCTGGGTCACTGGGTAATTTAGCTCATATAAACAATAACCTGTGCCTGGATGGTTGGCGTCTGCTGCTGGTGCAAACCTTCAGCATCACTCAGAGTATCAGCGGAGCTGTGCAGTGCAGGTAGACAGTCCTGTTGTCTGAGGCTGTATCCAGAAGTCCTGGGAGGGCTGATACAGAAGAACTAGGAAAGATAACAGCTAATTAATGTCAACCAGTATAGGTGTACTAAGAGGCCTTATCAAATGAATAAGGAAACTCAGTGGGTCTGTTCTTGGTCTAACGCTCTCCTGTGTTCATCCCCAACGCAGAAGGGGAACAGTGGTGGGGAACACAGAGCGGATACAGAAAGCAACTCACGTGGTGGCCTGGCATAAACTTGAAGCATCTTTATACAAACTGACAAGACATAGAAACAACAAGGGTGATTTGCATTTTCCAAGGAGAGTCAGTGCTCTCCAGTCAGCTCCGGGGCACAACAGTCTCACGTGGTCCCGCAGAGAAGGAAGAGCCCTGGATGGGTATAATCTCTGTCACAGCAGCCAGACTGGGCCCAGATGTTGCTATTAGTGTTTGTTCCCTTGTTTTTCTAGGTTTGAATACAGTATATAAGGGATGACCATCCACACGAGACTTCTTTCAAGGCAGAATCACACCCAAGACACCACTGCTGCATTCCCAGGCACAACAGATTCCTTTGATAATGCATCAAAACTCCTTGATGCTTGCAGCTCAGATTGAAGGAACCACTCCTGCCTCCTCTCTCAATTTGCAGCATTTCTGAGTACCCTCCTGCCAACGAAGTGCTCAGCAGTTGCAGTGTCCTGAGTGGGTCTATCTCACTGATCCACTCCTTCTCAGGTCCCGAGCCTGCCTCCCGGGCCAGCACTTTCCAGCCAGTTTGCTCTGAGCAGCCTTGGTCCATACTGCCCCGCACACCTCTCATTCAGCTGCACTGGCTCCTTTGTGGAGCTCAGCACCTGCAGTGCTCACCAACTTCACACTGACATGGTGCACTGTCTGTGCTCCACACCTGTATTTCCAGACAGATTAACCAGTCCTTTCTGGACAGCTGCACATTACACTGTTTTGTGCTGCGTTCTGCACTGTTCAGTGCAGTTTGTATCTTCATCATTCAGTGTACAGCCTCGGGGCTTGTTTACTACACATCAAACCCTGCTCTGAATAGGGAATCTTTTGCTTCCTCTTGCATTTATCTGTTGCACTCGTCCACTCGTCATCGGGAGAAGTAAGTCTTGGAAATATCGGGGAGGTTATGAATTCTCACAGTGCCCTATGACATGAGGAGACGTATTCTCCCGCTTCTACCTGGCTCCCAGATGTGCCTCTCTCAAAGGCAGTCCTTGGACACTCAACAGCACCGAACTTTGTTCAGCACTCATGCTGCTAATGCAGCTGTGGTCCCGCCCAGCTAGACCCCCTTTGCTCATTACTTGGTGTTCTGAGTGCAGTACGTGTTCTCAGAAGAAAACCAAGTTGTCCAGGAAATTAGAGCATGAATAGTACAGTTTGTTTGCCACAGGCAAAGATGAAGTTATCTTATTTCTGGTACTTCCTAAGATCTCAGTTCTTGCTTAACCCTCTGAAGGTGTTCATAACAGGGTAAGGTTTTTATCAAATATCTTAGGTTTCAGAAACAAGAGGGATGTATCATGTCCTGCTATACTCTCCACTAAAGTGCGCCAATGCAATAATCACAAAAAGATTTTGGTCGGTGTGGACCCTGGAGGTCTCTCATCCAACCACTGATCAGAGCAGAGCTGACCTCCAGCTGAATTACATCACTCAAGGCCTTGTGCAGTCAAGTGTGGAATACCTCCTAAAATGGAGATCCCCACCACCTCTTTGGCCCCTGTCCCACTGTTTCACCACCCTAATGGGGAAGATTGTTCCCTTATGACCAACCAGAAGTTCTGCTGTTCCACATTGTGATCGTTATCTGTTGTCTTTCAAGAGTCTGGCTTCCTCTCTGTGAGTAGGTAGCAGAAGACAGCAGTTAGATCCCCCTTCACCTTTTCATAGCCTCTCCTCATTTGCTGTATGCTTAAACCCCCAACCATCTTTGTGACCCTCCTCTGGACTTGCTCCAGTATGTTGATTTATCTCTTGAACTGGGGAGCCCAAAATGGGACACTAGTTGTGGCCTCACCAGTGCTGCAGTAGAGGGATGCAGGGTCCCAAAAGGAAGCCACTAGTAGCTGGCCACCAGTTGGACTTCATACTGCTGATTGCAACTCTATGAGTTGGTAGTCCAGCCAGTTTTCCACTGGAGTCATCTGTATCTTGTGAATTGACAGACCACGTTAAACACCTTGCTGAAGACAAGGTATGCAGTATCCATCGCTCTCATCTGTTGACTCCTCTCACACAAGGCAATCAAATTGGTCAGGCACAATTTTCTGCTGGTAACTCCACCCTGGAGAAAGGTCAGGTCTTCCTCAAGCAGAACAGGGTTACAACAAGTCATCAGCACCCTGAAGTCATTGCCGAGAAAAGTCTGCCATTCACGGTAGTGATTTCTTCCTCCTCACTCTTGTGCATGCTTGGATTCATTTTCATATGTTTTGCTAACACTGTCTTCTCGCTGGTTCCCAGCTGAAGTTTGGAAGTTTCCCAGTAGCCTCCTCCAGCTTCATTTAACATAAAGGGCTGTTGTTTGCTACACAGCAATGCCTGGGTTCACCAGTCCTTTAGCACATGTTCACAGAGCTCAAGCTAGAACAAGTCAGGCAATAGTTACTGACCAAAAGGCAGCTGTTAAATGCAGATAAAACCAGCTGAAGCCCAAACAAGACCTGAGACTTCACACTATCTGGTCAATGCAAAACCCCTGGCCTTCTGCAATAAAAACAACAGGAATATTACTGGGAAACTAATAAAATCCAGTGGTCCCAGTTTGGTCCCTGGCTGCAGAAGTGCTGTACCTGCTTACCAGGACTAAAAAGCCCTGCCCACCCACAAGGCCAAATGACATATTTGTTTTGCAGTCTTACATTTGCTTTCCAGAGCTCCATGTGACAGCCCAGAGATGTCCGCAGATGTGTGCCATGCTCCATCATCACTCATTTGTCCATGGGGTCAACCAGCTCAGCAGGGTCAGCTCAGTGCAGACTTCTTCCTTATTGCAGGTTTTCCTAGCCTGAAACTGAGAAAAAAATGGTTCTACAACTAATAATAGAAGCTGCGAAGAGTTAAAATGTCCCAGGAGTAGAGGAAGCTTTGATTCATTTCTCCACATAAAAAGTTTCTAATTATACTGAGTCTTATCTCTGTGCTAGAGTGGATTCATAACACTGCCTTTGTCCTTGATGTTCAGCAGCAATGGCTAGATTTCGGACAGTGCAGGGATGACAGTTTAGGAAAGAAGAACAGTTACCAGGCATCCTTCAGGGAGGAGGGGCATTTGTCTGAAGCCTCAGGAACTCCAGAGATGGGTATTGAGCAAAAGCAGAATCGTTGATGAACATACCCCATAGCTATAGCCATGGACCAGATGACTTCCCCAGGTCCCTGCCCACCTGAATTATCCCAGGAACGTCTGATCTCAAGCAGCAGGGTCCATCCCCAGGAGCTCCCAGTGCTGGGCTAGCAGGCTTGCACAGCAAGGATTAATGTGCAAATGGAAACCCCGCCTTTTCACCATCGTCAGCGTCAATAGCAGCTTGGCACTGCATCCCAAACTCGCCGGCATCTCCTGAGAGCTCACACAACAGGAGAAGGCGCAGGCACTTCTGTTAGGACAAACGAGTCAGCCAAGCTCTTAAGCAGCACTCAAAATCTCCTTACATAACTTCCGAAACAAAGGCTGCCCGTGCAGCCTTTCTACTTAGGCAATCAAATACACTCCCTCTTGCTCCCTCCCACATAGAGGGCATGTTACCATGATGGGTTTCTGCATTGCATTTCCACCTCGGGTTCCTGTAGAGCACATGGATACACACGAGCACACACACATACACTCTCTCCCTCATTTTTATACAATTTTTATACATTTTTATACAACTGGTGACCTGCAGTTTAACACAGAATGTAGCAGATATGAGATACAACTTAAAATGCAAGTTATACATAGCTCAGGCAGTGACAACAGCAATATTAACAATGACCAAACCTGCTGCCATAGGCCACAGACTGCAGGGACCACAATATGGAATAAAAGCTGTTGCACTCAGCAGTGTTAGAGAATGAGCCAACAGAGAGTCCAGTCCTTTCTCCAGACCCTGCACCCCTCACAGTCTGCCAGGTGGTACCAAGCTGTAAAGGCTGATGCATATACCATGTGCTTTAGAGAGTGTCTTCCCAGGAAGAACACAGTGAGCAATGGTGATATGGACAAAGATGGAGAGTGAGCAAATGCTGTAGGCACTGGTGCTCGAGCTGGGCAAATATCTGAGGCCAGAAAAGCCAGTGCTTGTGATTGAAAGAGCTGGTCCTGCACTGCCGTGTGAACAGTGGTGGACAGGCCACAAAGACATTCCCCTATGGGGAACTGGCACAGATGAAAAATAAGTGGCAAAAAATAGTGATTCTGCAATAGGAGTAACTTCTCAGACCATGTCACCTTACAACCACAAACTCACTTGTGCCAACATGTGAGCACAGCAGGTCTGCAGGGTAGGAGGGAGGAGCAGGGAGGGGCAGAGACTCCTGCTTGCAGGGACACATCAAAAAGCAGCAAAATCTACAAAGTAAATGCCATTCCTGATGTACTTCCTCCTCTTTGTGTCTTCTCTCTTCACTTTCAGCCTCTCTCCGTAGCAATGCCCACAGAGGAGTGATGGGCTCTTCCCCAAAATCCCAGACAAGGCTGTTACACTAGCAGCAGAGAGCTGCTGTTAGCACAGCAAAGGAGCCATCTCAAACACTGTAAGCCGCAGTGAAAAGGTTTTTTCTTGCTGGCTGTTGTTGCACACATGGGGTAAGGATGCAGGTAATGGTCTACCATCACGGGACATGCTTGGCAAACCTATTCAAGCAAAATTTTCCGGCATGAATTTATCCAAAGAGAGAAGCCAAATGTGGGAGTCGGAGAACATCCCACTCAAATGCACAGGCACGCACACTTGCTGCCTACATGGCTGATTTCAGCTCTGGACAAGGGCCAAATCCCTATCAGTGCTGTGAGTTCCCAGAAGACTGGGGCAAGGATGCTGCTCAGGGCTGAACGGGTAAGGCTTTCCATCCAGAACAGAGCAGCTCATACTGAAACACAGTACAGAATACTGCCGCAGCTCTCCCAAATGATTTTATTTTCCCATAGAAGTTTAACATCTAAAAAAGTAGTTTTAAAATCAACTTTCAAAAAGCGAGAATCCAAAGTTTTAGTCACTGATAAATATTTTGGTTCTAGCTTTCCAACTGTGTCTGCTCCTACAAGAAAACAACGTTTGCCCTCATCTTGGGGTCAGGGTATTTTGTTAAAAGCACACTATTTCAAACGAATCTTGCTTTTCCTCTGTGCGAGTGGCTGAGCGGTCCCATGACAGAAACACTTGCAAGTTCTTTGGTATGAAAGGAGAAGTGGCTTTCCAGGGCAGTGCCACAGCAGCCCCAGAGATCCCCTATCTCAGGCTGCCAGTTGCAATGCTGCTCACGACACCCTCCAAGAAGCACGTGCTCTGCCTGATCCTCCAGCTGAGGTTAGCACAACCCTGCAAGCAAACTAAACTGAGCAGCTGTGCCAGCCCTTGTGGCTCTTACAGCTCCAACCTTGGGAGCTCCCCTGAGTGCATCAGAGATATTCACCTAGCCTAGGGCTCTGTCTCCGTCAGAAGCAAAAGGAGCTGCTCTTTAGGATGCACACAAGCCTGGGCACTCTGCAGGCATCCTCCTTGCTCTTCCCCTGCATGCACAGTTGTTGTATCAGGGATGTTAGAGGAGATGTCCCTGCCTGCTGCCTTCAGTCTCTGCTGATGGACCTGTTGCCTCTGAAGTTTTCTGATCCTTTTTTGACCCTGCTGTTACTGTCTTTCCTCTGCCTCCTCCAGTAACAAGTTCCTCACTTCCACTTCCTGCTGTGTAAAGATGAACTTTCTTTTACCTGCTTTAAACTGCTCTCCTAGATTCATCAAGTGCACATAGTTCTAGTACTGTGAGATCTGGTGAATGACAGCTCTGCTTTCATCTTACTCACCACCTCCCTAATGTTATAAACCTCAGCCACATTCCCCTTCTTACCACCTTCTCTGCAAACGGGAGTCGGGGTCTTTTCGGTCTCATAAGGCAGCTCTTTCATCCCCTTGATCATTTTAGCTGCTTCTCTGCACCTCTCTCTAACTTGAGATGCAGAGACCAGAGCTACACAAGGTGCAAGACAGCTGCAAAATTATGCCTGGTGTCTCTGTGAGGATGCCCAACACGCTGTTGCCTTTTTGGCTGCTGCTGCTGCACACAGACCTCATGATTTCAGAGAACCACTGACGGCTCCAAGGGCTCTTTCCTGAGCTGTACGTGCCAGTTCCACATTCAGCATCACGCAGCAGAGTTTGGAGGGAGTTAAACAGAGGAATGGTTGGTGCAACCTGCTGTGGCTGCCTCCTGGAGCAGAGACCTCACAAAGAAGTTGTACGCTGCAGTGAACAGTGAAACCGCTTGAAAACAGAGCATGTTCCTAATGCAGCCCCCTGCCCTGCAGGTCTCCGGCTTCCTGAGCTAAGGGTCTAGCAAGCACAGAGGGTAAGCGAAAAGCACCTCGTTGCCCAGGCTAAAGTCTACCACCCTGGACCTAGATCTGGTTCCAGGTGAGCCCAGACGTTTCCAGAAAGACCTGGGGTGCTCAAGGACAAGGGGGATTTTTCATATGAAGGAGCAGATAAGACATGTTGGGTAGACACAAGACTAATTAATTACAGGAGAAGTAAATTATTTCACTGCTACCACACATGGAAGCACAAAACCCAGCTGTAGTGGGAACAGTCCAAGCCTCCTCAGGCCATTTACCTCTATGGCAGATGGGGATTAGCAGCCTTCTAAGCCAGGCTAAGGACTCCACAGTTAAGAGTGTAGTTTGCGGTTATTTATAAGCCTGATTTCACAGCCTATATTTCTCAAAAAATGTCTTTGCGTTTGAATTTCACACACATTATCTGTGGCCAGAGCAGAATTTTGGCAAAATGTGAGCTGAAAGGAGGAGAGAAGAGGGATAAGAGAGACGAGAGAGGAGAGAGGAGAGAGGAGAGAGGAGAGAGGGCAATGTCTTCTCTGCAAACAGCTTGGCATTTATCACTCTTGGAGAGCAATTCCTAATGGCCAAGGATGAGATCAACCCAAGGCTAAGGGAGAGAAAGCCATCCTAATCACACCAATTTCAGGACAGCTGGGTATCTGCTAAGTAAAGCCTGCATTCATGGCAGGAGAGTAAAACTGGGACCACCAGCAAGAGTTACTGATGTGATCCTGGATACTAGAGCTTCAAAGGACCAAGCTCATCATTTAGCCCCAAGTCCAGGCCTTCATGGACTTCAACCAGAGATTCCTCAAGCACAGCACAGCCCTCCCAGCTGGAAGGCCACACATCTTTTAGGAAAGAAGACCCTAAATGGCAGAGAAGCCTTCACAGCACCCCAATGGTCAATTCTCTGCACAGCTAATATTTTGCACCCTCTTTCTTGTTTGAACCTATGCTTCACTTCAGCCACTTGACCTCACTCAGTCTCTAGCTGGGATTATTCAGTCTTCCACTGTGACAAACCTTCCACCCTTGCAGTGAACTGCAGGTGAAAATCAGATCATTTTTTGGTCTTTTTTGTAAAGCACTTGGAGCTCTTGGAACTTTGTTTCAAAAGCAGATATTTGTGGCTGTTTTCTCTGCCATTTCCAAACAGACTTTTTAAACATGTAAGTACTGTAGCTGGATGCAGCATCTATATGATAGGCATGAACAAAAAGACAGTTCCTCTTTCTGCTCTTATTCAGGGTTTCCTTGCATAAACAACCTTCTATCCTCGGCCACCAGCTCACATCTCAAGCTCATACTTGTCATTTATACTTCAGGATCCTTAGCTTTCTTCTGTGTCTTCTTCCCAACAATAGTCCCCACTGTTTAAATGTGAGCACCATTTTTCTGTATGTCATTTTGCAATTACCCATACTAAAATGAACACATCGTGCTCAGCAAGTCCAATTCACCAGCCAGGCCAGATGAATCAGTATAACTGAGTAGTTGCTACCATTTTCTTTTTTACTGATCCAGTGTCTTTTCTCTATATGATACATGAGAAAATAGTCCTGCAGCAATTAGCCCCATATCAATAGTTGTGGTCATTGATAATTAGGGCATCAAAAAGAGGCAGGAGTAGCTGTACTGAGTCGGACCAGAAGTCTCTCTGACTCACCGGTCTCCTTCCAGCTGTGGTCACAGGCAAATGCACAAGAACAGTGAGAATGAGGCAGACACGTGTGACACCTTTCCCAATACCTTCCCAGTACCTCAAGTCAGACGTGTTTTCTATGTATTTGCAACCCTCAGCTCAACTCTCCTGCATTAACTTGTCAAGTCTCTCCTTGAACCCACAGTCTCTGCAGGTCTCCAGCACACAGAAGGACTGACTATTTACTCCCACCTTATTTCTGACCTTTCAACAAATTATTTATACTTCCCAGCACTTTTCTTGTTATCCTATGGCTGCTTATTTTCCTTATAGCCTTTGGTGAAGGACACTGTCAAAAGCATTTTGGGAATCTCAATACAGTCTATTGAATAAATTGCTCATCTGCCACATGAGAGAACACCACTGCCTCTTCTCCCATGAATCACGTAAATCCATGTGCCTACAAATACCATTTTGTGATATTATGGGGTAAACGAAAATCAACGAGATCTTTTCTGAAGCTCTTTTTAAAATTTTCCACACTTCAGCCTTTAGATGCAAAGACAGTTTGGGAAAGGACTTGCACACCACCATTTCTAATTCAGCAGTCTCATTCTTGGCTTTCTGAAGAGTCTGAAGCAAGACAACCGGCCTGGATGGCTTATCACTGTCCATTTCATCAATTGGATCCATAATCTCTGTTCCAGGCTTTTCAGTTTTGAACATATCCTCTGATGAGTCCCCACGAAGGTTAATTACAGCATGGGAATCTCCATGTTTTCTTTTTCAATCAACAATAATGCAAATAATTGCTTCAGCTTCTCTGCAATGGGCTCGTCTTTTCTAATTGCTCCTTTTATACTCTGATCATGGGCTGGCTCTGTCAACTCTTTGGCACACTTCTTGTTTCTGATATATTTGAGGAAAATCTACTCTCTTCTTCTTTAGCTGTTTCTCAGATTCTTTCAGTGTGCCACTTGGGCAAGGAACTCAGTGATGCATACCCAATACAGTGATGCAGTACTACCATCGTCTTATCTAGGTCTGGCCTTTCTTTCCACAAGGTTTCTCTGGTTTTTACCAGGATGGTTAGCCTGCCCACTTCCTTCAGTTTACAACCCTCTGTCAAACAGCATCACTCAGCTTACAGTGCCCCAGGGATTGTCTGCCTTGCCCAGGTTTCCAATATGCCTGTTGTGTTCATGTCTTCGTTTAGGACCTGCCAATCCACGCCCCCATTTCCAAAGGCTCTTGGAGATCTAGAATATACCTGAATTTTAATCCACTGCATAACTTTCTCCTAGGCTGTGTGACTGAGTCTAACTCTGTAATCAGACTGTGCAGCAAAGGAACTGAAATGCCCTACAGAAGCTTTAACATACAGCATTAATACATTTATATATTTTCAACAGCCAAGTTTGTAATCTGGCCAAGAGATACCACTCAGGTTTGCAGGGCAGAACTTATTTTCCACAGAACAGAACTGGCAGGCATTAATCATGCTAGCAATCTGTAATCTGCTACAATCTACTGTTTCCAGAGCTCCAGCATATGACTTTGGCAGGAGGCAACCTTAGGTCAACAGCTCAGATACAGGGCAGAGCTCCGCACCCAGCACTATAGCGTGCTTCAGCACACGTGCCATTTCTCTGCAGTGCAGCTGAGACAGTACTGTCCTCTGGCAAGACAGCACCCTGGCCACCAGCATCACCAGGACTGTGGCAGTTGGTCATTTAGACCCATAAAAGTGGAGAAGTCTGAGAACATTTGTCCCCAGACGATAGCTTTCTGTTGTCTTATTTTCTGGCAAGGTTGCTGAGGGCCCTGTGTAACCATGCTGCTGGGGATTTAGCTGCTTTAACCATGCAGAAGATGTTACAACAAGCAGAGCTGGCATGTAAAAAAAACATCTAATTTCACAGGAAAGCAAAACCAAGATACAGATTTGCCTGTTCAGTGGCTTGACGTTTGTCTTTTGTCACAGACTCAGTCAGTCAGGAAAAAACATGTCATATTCCTATTACCTACTCCTTTGTCACTAGCCTACAGGCATGAGCCCAGGCACTGCAGAGAGGGTTCCTGCCCTCACACTCAAGGAGTGATTTCCTACTCATGTAGGAAATGCCACCATCCCCTTTGGGGGCCAGAGCCGCGAGAAGCTGTGAAACATGGAAAACCAAGCAGAGCAACCAGCATTACCACCAATCCCAATGAGATTCAGCTTCAGGGACCTACCTGTGCTGGTAGCAGTGAGCAGAGAGGCCTTCCACACAGATAGACGAAGCAACCTTTCTATGTCCCCTCCAGTCCCGCCAGCTACTATGCCACATCTGTGCCTGAATTCATGTCAATGATTTCATGTAACTGAATTTGTGCCAGTCCTTCACCCATGGAGAGGACACACCAGGCTGTTCTGACTCACTCATCACTGGAAATGTAGAAGCTTCCATCCTGGACTAAACTTTCTGGACCATCATTTTTGCTGTGAACTTGTCTAACCCCTTTTTGAACACATTCTGCTTTCCACCCTCAGCATCATGTGAAGGTGGATTCATAAAGAGATGTGAATGGATCACATCCATTCACGCACCCACTTCTCACACAGTGGGAAATGGCAAAACACTTCCTCTCTTTCTACCACAGATGTCTGCTACACTCCCTTCAATTCACCCCATCCCAAGCTGGGCGCTACGCCGTAAGCTGTCCTTTATAGAGAAGCTGGCTCTGGTCTCCTTGCCAGAATTTCTGTACCTCCTCCAGTCAGCTCTAATACCAGCTGCAACAGATACTATCAACACCCTGTACACACCACTCTCCTCTGAATTCGGCTTCACATGTATTTGAATTGAATGTAATCTGCCATTTTATGCATGAGCATCATGGGACCCTCTTCAGCTTCTTGCATTCAGCCCTACATTTGGCTCTCCTGAATCATTTATTTTTCCCTACAAATTTGCCAGCTCACTATTCACAGTCTTCTCTGCATCTTCTATGAATGCACTGATTGGCATGAATACCAGCACAGACCTCTGTACGCTGCCACTGGCACCCACTGCCACTGTGAAAATGGGCTCAATACTCCTGTAAACAGTTATTAGTCTATGGGCCTGCCTCTTCATCCCTTGAAAAGCTAGTTTTCTTGTAGGTCACTGATGCAGGAACTCACTCAAAACATGCGAACCCCCATGTACAAGTGTACTAACTGTAAATCACCCTGCTCGCTCACACCTTCAGATAGCTTGGATACACTTCTGTGCTTTGACTTCCTTCTCTAAGAGCCAAATAAAACTATTCCCCAGTATACTGTATTCATTCAAGCATCTAATAAAATTATTCTACATTGTTGTTTCTAACAATTTGAGGCTGTTTGAACACTAACTCTGGTTCCTAAATCAGTCCAGGACTCCTTTCACTCACTGACATCACACTCCTGCATCCCTCAAAAACTGGTTTAGGCATTAAAGCACAAGCCTGTTAGTAGCTGAACAGCTTTACTACTGCGCTTCTCCAGCACCATTGGGTGACTGCAGTTGGCCAGGGCAATGCACTGATTTGCTCCAAAACCTCTTTCCCAACACTTCAGTTTGAGAGAGTCCCTCAGCCCCGTCTCCTTCTGCACAGCAAATAAAGGAACCTTCCTGGGATGCCACTGCAGCCAGCAGTAACACAAGGAACTCATTTGCTTCTGCACAATAGCTTTGTTTTCTTCGTGTGTCCTCCCTGCTCCTGATGTGCACACCTCAGGACAGAGCTGCCTGGATGTATTCCTGAAAATTGGCCTCATAAAAGGACTTTTAACCTCTAAATATATATAGTGTCAGAATGTATATGAGAACAAAATGTCTCTTGAAACAGGGGAAACTCAGACCGGTGTCCCTGAAGAGTGAATTTGTCTTTCAACCTCAATTCAGCAACTTTGGGTGGCTTCCTGGTTTCCAAGAAACTTGAGTCCCTCCTCCAGCTCTGCAAAGGCTCTTTCTTCACCGTCAAAGCCTGGCTGTGCGTCAGCTCCCCAGTCCCCTCAGTATCTCCTGGTCCCTTGCCACGCAGCACACTCTGCCCTCTCTGGTTGTCCCTCTGCTCCCGCAGCTCCACCAGCTGCTCCAGATGTCCCCCCCACCAACCCACCATTCACTCCCCAAGACCATGCAGTACATCCATGACAGCAGAGAACAAGGACTATTGACTCGAGACCTTCACACAGCGGCTTTAAATATTCTCCATGGCAGAGCCAAGGATTTTATTCATTTAGCTGTTCC
Organism: Astur gentilis; assembly: GCF_929443795.1. Classification (NCBI taxonomy): domain Eukaryota; kingdom Metazoa; phylum Chordata; class Aves; order Accipitriformes; family Accipitridae; genus Astur; species Astur gentilis. The sequence continues at coordinate 10,279,674 of NC_064886.1, forward strand.
CTTTAATTTCCTTCTAACTGGCCTCCTCTTTTTATGTTATTTAAAGACTTTCTCAAATTCCTGCTGCTGCAGTCAACTTTTTTGGCTCTTTCCCCTCACAAGGATGTTGAATTTAAGTACTTTACAGTCAGTATAAAAAAGAAAGCGTATCTTTGATAGTGATATATTGATCCAGGTTCTGTGTATTACTCTGGAATAAATCAAAAGTTACTTCTCCCCTTGTAAGGTCTTTCACCAGTTGCTTCACAGATTGTCATTTATGGTGTCTAAAACTCATTTTCTCCCCCAAACAGAAGCAGCTTCTCCAGCCTCAGATTTTGCCCAGTTGTTCAAGGCATTTCCCCATAATAACAAAAATCTAATTTTCAGTAGCTGAGGATTGCAAAGCTGGATCTATAAAATGTCAATGTTTCATGGATTAAACCATTTTAACCAAAAATTTATTTCACTTATTACATGCTCAGTTGACTAACTAGTTCCCAAGTAACATAGGACTTGCTGGAGCTGGTGTTACCTTCCTATAACCGAGCTTTTGAATTCTGAAGTTTGAGAGTTACCAAGGAGAAAGTTCTGTTGCATTTGTCTTTTTCTGTTAATTTTTATGCCAGCTTTTCAAAGAACATTTTCTTTTTGACTGGCGTTTTGTATTGTTTTGTTTGTAGCTATTTAAATGCATTGTTTTGACATCATGTGCATTTATACTCAATACATCATTAATTGGGGCAAATTTCATTCCTTTGCAAAAATAAAATCCTCCAGAATTAATTCCTACGCTATTTGCAACATTTTCTACACCAAAGCTACATAAACCCACTGTTCAAACTGCAATGGAGACTACAGGGGGATCTCAAAGAGGACTCAAAGCTCTGCTGTACCTGTCCTACCAGTGCTTGGAAAAGCAGTCCGCACAATTCATGAAGAGCCAATTGCCAGCCAGGATTTGGAGTCAGCTCAGAGCTGTGCTGTAAGCCAGAAGCTAATAAATGTCACCGAGCCCGCACAGAGTAGATTAGAAATGGCCATTTGGATTTTGGCCATCAGCCTGTGCAGTGCAGCCACACCACCTCTCTGAATTCCTGCTGAACGTGAATGGACTGTGCGAAAAGTTCATCTGTAATTTAAAAATTACCTGAGTGGGTTAATCTGCCTTGGGAAGTCACTCCAATGGTCAGGACCTTCTTCCAAATCCCAGCTGTCCTCTGTCAGCTTCCAGCCACTGGATCCTGCTCCAGTTATTGCTGTCGTCCAGACTGGAAGACCTGTTAACAGAGCAGGATTTTTTGCTGAGACACTTAGGTACTACGGCTAAGTAAGCCCTTAATGCTCTTAGAAATTCAATAGTTAAAGTAGATAAAGGTTATCTGATACTCCAGTGACCTCCAAGTCTTCTCTGGTCACTGTGGCTCAGAGCAGCACCATCCATCATTTGTTCCTCAACCGCTAACGCTATATTCACCCTTATTAAAGCACCTATTTAGTTCCAGCTTAGCAAATCACCAGCCCTACCCTCCAACCGTTTTGTTATCTGCACAGTGCATCAGAGACTTTTCTGCTTTTTTCTCCTAGGCTTTTGGTAAAAATGTTGAATGTAGCCAGACCACAATACAGGTCATTCTAAGACTTTGCACGTGAATACAGTGTGAAGCCTAGAAGTTACAGAAGCAAAGGACAGTGCTGGAAAATCTGAGAGTTAGTTGGATAAAGGAGATGTTGAGGGCTTGCTGCAACACAACAGACTATGCAGCTGCTGGAAGTCAGGTTGAACCCACCATACAACCATGCCACATTTGGGGTTTTGTATTCACTCCCCACTACTGTCATTTCTGCTGCTCTGGGCTCGCTGCAGTCAGCCATGAGTAAATCCTGCCTTGATGAAAATTGGTTCAAATGAGATAGCCCCTAAATGTACGAAACCCAGTCTCTGGGAGGAATCCCCAAGGACGGCCATTGGGTTCTCGTTCCTGACACACAGCAGAGCTGTGATCTGACTCACAGCAACGTGACTCAGGAGTAACTACCAAAGCCTTAACAGAAGCAAATCAAGGACAAGATATTTCTGTACAGAATATTTCTGTAAAATCAGCTTGGTTGCAGGTTAATGAGTTTGGTAAAAGCCTGCACGGGTCTGGAACAAGCATTATGAATACCTGGGCAGTGTGCAAACATAGGTGAATTGCCTGGACCTTGATCTTGATATAAAAGGAGTTACAGAAGTCAAAGAAATACCAAAACATCTGGCTGCAAGCTCTGCAGGACAGCTCAAGCAAGCTGCTAAGAGCAGCAGTCAAATGCCCAGATGAAATCACATCCCTGCAAGACTCTATCTCCCCACCCAGATGGCTGCAGAGAAGTGGCAGGCTCACTTCTTTGACAAGAGAGATCAAATGGCATGAGACTCCAGCAAAAGTGCGATAACAGCAGATGATAGTAACGGACTTGAACCACCCACATACAAACACGCAGCACAGTGGGACACAGTTCAGAGACAGAGTAACTCCACATGCGACACGCTGCTCTGTGCAATCGCTCACTTGGAGCAAGGAGAGGAGCAGGAAGAAGTGGGGAGGCCATTCTTGACTTAGTTTTAAGTGGCACACAGGAGCGAACTCATAAAGCAATAGTAGCTGAGATGCTGCATAATAGCAGCTCCAGTGCTGTTCAGTTCAGCATTGCGTTAGGGAAGCCAAGACCAAAGAGCAGCAAGTGACACCAAACGGAAGCAAATGCTAAAAATCAGTGTGAGGCTAATTAAGCGAAGCCTAAAGGGGTTCTGAAGAGCAAATCAGTAAAGGTATAAAAACAAACAACAGGGCTGAGGATGTCAAAAAGCCATCAGGAAAACATGGGGCCGTTAGACTGTCAGAGGTTACAGGAAGCAATTATGGTAGATGAGGATATTGCAGAGATGCTAAATGACTCTTCTCCTTCTATCTTCCACACCTATGGGGATTTCTATGCCTTTGCAGAGCCTCCAGGGAGATACTATCCATGGCTGGGGCAACAGCAAACAGAGGCTAGGAAACATGATTGTTTAAAAGGAAATATGTTATCGAGCCCATTTGATGATTTAGAAGGCTTCATTCTCACTCCATCCTCCAACCCCACTTCCAGAGAGAGTATCCATTGGAGGGACTACAAAGGAAAGGCAGGAGCTTCTGGTCTGATCCTAAAAGTCAGGAGACAGGCAGCAAGACACCAGAAAAGGCCACATTCAGATAAACAGAGGGGAAAAATCTTCTCCAGAGGTGTGATAAGAGAGTGGTCAAACAGACTGGATTTTTTAGATCGGGGGGGGGGGGGGGGGGGGGGGGGAGAAATTATAACTGGCATTGCTAAGGTATTTTGGAAAGTGTTTTAGCTCTACATTCCAGCTGGTCCTGAGTGGAAAGTTAACACCAGAGTGGTTTATTCTTCCTCTGTGGCATTAATATTAGCTGCAGCCAGGACATGGGGCTGGAAGTTTTTCACAGATGATCAGGACTGGCAGCTCTTAAACTGATGTCAGTGGGAGATGAGTGAGATCTGGTTGCTTCTGCCCGAGGGTACTATACCTAAGTGGCACAGCTGAAAAAAACAGTCCTGCACCCGCAGTCTGTATGTCCATACCTTGCACAGTCCTTTACACTTGGCTGGAGGATGCTGCCAGACCACTGCTGGCACATGTGGGAGGGACTGGAGGACTCGAACAGCCTAGTTCAAGAGAGGCACGTGGTCCCAGAGAGCAAGGAGACCCAGAAGCCAACACTGCTTTGAATGTAACACCCACCTTTGCAGCCCTGCATTGTCATCAGCAACAGAGAACCAGAAAGATTTAGGCCAGCAAGGACTTCTGAGGGTCTCTCAGGCAAAGCAGAGGTGAGGAACACCAACCTTCCTGAGCATGGCAGAGTGAATCCATGCAGGGGAACTCCAGTTCCTGGGGGCTCCAGGATGCCTTGGCAGAGGCGGCTGCGTGACATCAGCCCCCTCAGCCGTTTGTTGCCGTTTGTTAACATTCGGTACCCGGCGGTGGCAGATGCTCTGGGGCTGAATCACAGGGATTTGTTGTGGCGAGCATTGCCTCAGCACCTGCTGCACACTGAATACCTCCTCTTGCTCTGCCTCCAGCAGCTCTGCCCTGCACTGGCCGCCACCTCTCGGAGCCGCCCACGTGATGGAGAGTGTGGGTGCTGCACCCACAGAGGCAGGGGCAGCCAGGCTATCTGCAATGCACCTGCCTTGCAGGAGACAGGGAAATGGTTAAAAGCCCCACCTGGAGCTATGAAGCCTCCAGGTTTCAGCAGGGAGAGGGGACAGGCTGGGGGGGGCGCAGGCTGGGGAGATGGGGGGCGAAGGGCGTCGTTCACTGCAATGGTCTCCCATGACAAAGTCCTGCCACGCTGTAGCCGGTGCTGCAACAGGCAGGCAGTGTGCCCTCCCAGTCTCCCTCCTCTGTAGAGGGAACTGCAGCACAGCCCCATGGGACACGACATTCCTGCACGTCCTCCTCCAGCAAAGACATCTGAGGAGAGGTTGGGGGATCACAAAAGGCCCTAAGAGACCCAGTGTCACCCAGGACCCTCCTCTCTAGAAGAAACTGTCCCCCCCCCCTCCTGCCGCATGCAGTGCCAGGAGCCACCCACACCCTCCCAGGGCCTGACCCAGCACGGTCCCCTGCCACGAACCATGCTACGAGACCCTCTCCAGCTTCCGTCCCCAATCTCACCCTCCCACCAGAGCCTCCCTCATGAGGCCATGCTCACGCCTCAGAGAGGAGCCATGCTTGTATTCACTCTGCTCCTGGGGGAAGACCTCATGTGAGCTGCTGTCACATCCCCCGGCTTGCCGGAGCCATTTTCCAAAGGCAGCCCCTTCTCCAGCTAAAGACCTGGGGAGACCCTCCAATGGCCTCACTTGGCCCACGCTGTCCCCAGATCTGCCCCACAGGCCGTGGCTCTGCACCCTGAGCACTGAAGTCACAGCTGGGGCCAGCTGCAGCTCCTCTAAGGCTGGCTGGACAAGGCCATAACACAAGCAGCATCACCTTTAGGGCCACGTCCAGACATAGATGAAAATTGAGGCAGAGTAGCAATCTGATCTGACCACCAGAAAGCTGTTCCTCCCACAGCCCCTTCCCACAGAGACTGTGACTAACGGAGACATCCCTCTTGCACAGCATTTGTGCAGGAGAGCATCAGGGTGTGGAAAAGCTCAGCATAAAAGCACGTGAGGAAGAGTTTATGCTGACATGTGAAATGAATGTATGCATTTGTTTCAGACCTACTAAAGCAAAAGGGGTTAATTTCTCCCCTAGGGCTGCAGCAGCAGAGTCCGAGCTAGAAATGTTTGGGCTGGCGTGAGCACTCGGGTGTCATCATCTAACGGATGATAACATGGATGGATAACAGCGGATAAAGGAGTTGCCTGGGAGATGCCGTGGGATAGCAAGGGCTGGACACTGATTTTTAGGGATTGGCAGCCAAGGACTGGAACAAACACAGACTTCACCCCAAATGTGATTCGGCTGCAAGTCTGAGCGAGGACCGTTCATGTGACCGGGCAGTACGTGGGCTCCCGCAGAGACAGAGAGGAAGTCCTCAGCCCTGAGGACCAGAGAGACACTGAGCCACCCTGACGGGCACGGGTCACACCCCAGCATTTCAGCTGTAGTCTTCTGACCCCACGAAGCACTGAGGAGACCACCTTGCATCGATCAAGCTGCACGCTGCCTGCTTGTCTGTGCTCGACGGGCTGGCCGCAGGAGCAAGAGGAGAGCCAAAGCTGGGCCTTCAGCCACAAGAGCCATGGGAGTTGCTTTGCAAATCGACATATGCCGAGCACGTGGCATAGAGGAGAGCGATCCCAGACCAAGCAGGGCCAACTACCCTAGAGAGCAGCAATACATGGCAGCAGGCAACCCTGCCTCCCGCTGCTTCAATCCCGCGGCCAACGCGAGCCGCCCATCACTCGGTCTGGGGCTCTGCCAGGTGCTTCCCAGACCACAGATCCCAGACCCACCTGGAGAGTCACCGCACAGAGGGGCGCGGCCTGGCAGGCACACCAGCCCGCCCTGGGGACAGGGCGCGGGTACCCGGCTGTGCTCCCGGCGTGCGGGGCAGAGCCATGGCGGGACAGCGGCAGTCCGCGGCCTGCCCCGGGCGCCTCGCTGGGGGCAGCGGGACGCGGTGGGCTCCGACGGGGACAGGGCCGAGCCCCGAGGGAGTGCCCGGGCCCGGGAGCGCCGGGGCCGACGCTCTGGGAGGACCCCTCACGGGGCCGGACGAGGCTGCGAGGCACGGGGCTGCGAGGCCCTCCGCGGCGGGGCCGGGGCCGGGGCCGGGGCCGGGGCCGGGACCTCCCCCAGACCGGCACCCCCTCAGGGCGGGACCGCCCTCAGCCTGGGATCGGGACCGGCGACGGCACCCTGACAAATCGCGACTCCGCTCGGACCGGGCCCCCTCAGCCCGGGGACGGGACGAGGACCACGGGGACCACCGGGACACCCGCGCGCCCCCCCGCCGCCGCCGCCGCCCCGCGCCCACCTGCCTCCCGCGGGGAGCGGCGCATGTGGAGCGCACCACCGCGCCTCTGGGCGGGGGGGGGGGGCCGGCGGCCGGAGCGGGCATGTTTACACGGGGGCCGAGGGGGGTGGCATCGGCGCGGCCCCCCCGACCCCCCCGCCGCCGCGGCACGAATGGTCTCTTCCTCGCGCTCTATTTAATCCCCGCCGCTGCCGCACCGCCGGCTCCAGTCCGGAGAGCAGCGCCGCGCCCGGTGCTGCCGCCGCCGCCTCCGCGCCGCGGCTCGGCTCGCCCCGGCCCCGCGGGCACCCGCCGCCACCATGTTGCCCACCGCCCTTGGCCTCCTGCTGCTCCTCGCCTGCTTCGGCGCCGCCCGGGGAAACCTCTCCCGCGACGGTGAGTGGCGGTACCGGGGCTGGGCAAGACCCCCCCGCCATCGCTCAGCCCCTCGCGGCGGGGACCGGCGGGGCGCGCCCCTCCCTCCTGCGGCCGGGGGTACCGGCCGCGCGCGGGCCCCGCGGGGAGGGGGAGGACGAGGACCGGCGGGGGACCTGCCCCGCGCGAGCGAGCGACAGGTGCGGGCGCGGCGGGGCCGGGCTGCACCGTTATGTGGGTCAGGCGCGGCGGGGACCGACAGGTGCCGCCCGCCCCGCCCCGCCGCCCCGCCCCGGCCCTGCCTTCGGGGCCCGCCCGCGCCGCCGCCTCTGCCAGCCCGGGGCGGGTGCGGCTGCCGCGGCCCCGGGCGGCCGGCGGGGCTCAAGGTCACGGCGGCGCCGGTGCTGCCCGCTGTGTGTCCCGTGTCCCCGTCGTTTCCCCCCCCCCCCCCCCCCAATGCCGCGTACCGCCCGGGGCGGGGCCGGGGCGGCGGAAGGTTCCAGACAGGCCCCGGCGGGCGGCGGCGGAGCCCGGCCCCTCCCGGCGCTGCCCGCGGCGGGGCGGGTGGAGTCGCGGGGGGGCCCGGCGGATGGAGACTCCCCAGCGCCGTAGAGCCGCCCCCCCCCGGGAGGATGGCGGGGGGTCGGTGGTGACCCCCCCACGGAGGGGGGGCGGGGGGGAGACACCCCTCTGGGCGGGGGATGGAGTCCCCGGGGGGGCGGCGGTGACCTCCCCGGGATGGGGCGGGTCCCCCCGGCAGAGCAGGAGCCCTCGGTGGGAGCTGCCCTGTCGGAGTACCCCCTCCCTGGGGCGGTGGGCTTGAGGAAGGGTCGGTCTTTCCCCATCCCACCGGGATTCCGCCGCTGCCGGGATGGCTGGTGGCATCCCAGTGCCTGGTCGCTCCTCGGTGTCTGTGTGCGGGAGGCGCGGGGCTCGGCTGGAGCATCAGCCCTTGAGACAAAGGGTGTTTACCCGCCATACAGCACAGCGGCGGGCGGGCAGCGCGCCGCCGGGCGAGGCAGCTGGTAATGAAGTGCCGCAAAGCAAATGTAATTTTGGTAAGGGCTCATCAATGGCAGCACCTTGTTTTCCATAACCGTTCAACTGCAGAGTCCTCGCTGGATTACCAGCACTCGCCGCTTAGGGCCTGTAATTCCTGTCGGGTTGCTGGCAGCTGTGTTTGGGATGTCAGGAGTCGCTGGTCGTGATAAAATTGCTGCTGTGTGTGGTTTTGGATGAGGAGCAGCAGGTCATGGGGAGATGCAGCAGCTGTCTGGGGCATGGCCTCTACCCCCTGACTGTGTGGTGTGTTTTGGGGGGTGTTGCGGAGGCTGGCAGTGGGGGAGGGTCCAGTTGCCATCCGAGTCCCTGCCTGTGGCTTCATCAAAAGCAGGGAGGTAATCTGGTATGAGTATGTGCCCCTGGGATCAAGGGTCCCAAGGGCTGTTGGGGCAGAGAGGGCATGGCACAGAGGGTACGAGGTGGAACCTGGCAGCCCTCCTCCCTGCGGCTTGGGCTGCCCGTGCTGGAGTGAGGCGCAAGCCTCCCACCCGCCATCCCCAGCAGGTGCCTCCCCTGTGGCCTGTCCCTTTGCTGGAGGAGGTCGCTGTCACAGGCAGAGCTGTTCTGGGGGCTGGTGCGGGTTGGTGGCTGCGCTCCCATCCACGAATCCCAGGATTTATTCTGGTTACAGCCACGGTCCTCCCACAGGAGCCCAAAAGAGTCATTTGGGTGTGGGTGGTGCTCAGTCCCACAGTGCAGGGATGTCCTGGTATCCTGTGCGTGGTGATGCTCAGTGTGTGGGTCGGAGCCGGGCAGGAGGGGGTGGCTGAGCAGCCTGGCAAGTGCTCACATGAGGAGGGGTGGCCATGACCTGGAGTTGTGTGTAGGCCTAGGGCAGGATGCAGCCTGGATGATGACACTGCAAGATTTCCTCCAGGGCTGGCCTGCTGCTGTGGCCCAGCCCTGGCCATGAGCTGCCAGGCTCTCTGTTGTCCAATGCGGCTAGACAAACAGACCCCCAAAAAGAAAAAGCCTTTGGGAGCAGAGGAGACTGATGGCTGGAAGATGCTTGAAAAGAAGCTTCTGGCATGTCTTTGTGGTTAGTGCCTTTCCCTCGTGCCCCTCAGCCATCAGCTCCCTGTGTGGCTCTCTGGCTAGGAAAGTCCCTCCGCCCCACCCTTCCGAGGGCAGGGATGGAGTAGGTGTCTCCTCTTCTTGAAGATACGCTCCTCCAGCACTCTGGATTTCAAAGCTACAACTGTGGTGAGGCCCAGCAGAGCCCCTTGAAGCTTCCTGAGCACTGGAAGCGCTGGTACTTCACACTGGGGCTGTGCTTGTGCACTTGGCTGGTGTTGTGCTGCTGTCGGCAGATTTCTGAGTGTTTGGGCTGGTTGCGTGGTTGTCCTTGCTGTGAGGATTATTCCCCCCACGGAGTTATTCCACTCTAGAGTTGTGTAACCCTTTTGTTTGAACAGTGCCCTACTGTTGTCCCATGGAAGGCCACAACATGCCAAAACCAGACTTCGCAGGGCTGTTTTTCCCTGTGCTCAGTAGAAACTTCATCCTGCTGTGGCACCAGCATCGCAGGCTCAATGTGCAGCACAAGGAGCACCACCATCCTGTGGCAGCGAGGGGGGAGGCTGGGCAGCATCAGTGGCACAGCAGGGAGCTGAGTTCAGGTCTTGCATCCGGTTACCTCCCACTGTACCGGAGCTGCTCCATTCATCATGTATGTTTCTCTTGCTGGGAGAAGCCTCAGTGTTGAGGGTCTTAGAGCTGAGTCTGCCTGACCAGGTATAGATGCCACAGCAGGATGGCCAGGGCTGCTCTGTCTCCTCCTGTAGATGCTGAGGCTGGTTAGATGGCTTATGCCCCTGCATCTCCATTGGCTGAGGAGAGCCTGGATACCATCTTGAGATGTCTGAAGCCAGGTGAGATGAGCTCCCTGCCTGGTGTTTACAGAGAGGCAGGTTCAGGAGGCTGTCCCCTTCTTGGAAGGTGGCTTCATCTTTCTGAAGCTGGTGGAGGTGTCTGCTCAGCCAGACCACATAGGAGGAGCTTTATCTGTCTTGGGGAAATGCCCTGTGCTTCCAGCTGGTGTCCTTTATGTAAGGAGGACGTCCTGTGAGAAGACGTCCATCCACCCTGCCCTGCCTTTGTAGGAATGGTGTCTAGTGGTAGGAGCATAGGGCTGGGAGAGATGTTTGGACTCCCACAGGGCTCTTACCATCTCTAGCCCTAGAGCAGATGATGGCTGCAGGTCCTGTAGTCCTGCTCCCTCAGGAGGAGCTTTGAAGACAAGTCAGCACCAGTCCTGAGCCAGATTGCAGGAGACTGTGTGTGACCTCCAGCCTGTAGCATCGGCCCTGGGCCCATGGCAGGGAGACCCTGCGGAGGGAGCCCTGGTGTGCAGAAGTGGGATGGTGGAAGCCCAGTAGTTGTCTGAAGCTAACGTAATCCTTCGATTGCTGCTTACAGCAGTGTTTTTACCCAACTAATGTGTGCAAATGCCCTGTTCTCGCGTGTCATTAGGACTCGCCATATGCTACAAGTCTCCTTCTGTGCCAGCACCAGCCCTTGGCACTAGAGTAGAGGAAGCGGTGACATCCCCAATGAGATGGTGGTGTGCAGGCATGAGAAGAGGGAGTGCAGCCTATCTGTATCACTCGATACCTGGATGGCCTGATTTTGGATGACTGATCAGCTGCCTGGGGGAAGTGAGCTGTTCTTGCAGTGGTGATGCAGCTGGGATCAGCATGTCAGCCGGAGGAGAGTGTCCCTCTGTGAGCAGCTGGGCAGACAGAGCCGGACGGGGAGTGTGAAAGCCACCACTCAGCTGTCTGGCACAATGTGTTAGGCTCAACAGGCAATGCTGGATTTTAAGACAATACATGGGATCAAGTGCAGCAGAGCTGCCCCACCGCATACCCAGACAGTGAGGGGATGTGCTGGCACTGCTGCTGTGTGACAGGAATTTTGCTGCTGTCCCAATAACCCCTCAGGTTTTGGCGTGGTCTGTGATGCTGAGGCCCAGGTGTTTGCTGGGAGCGTGGCAGCTTGGTCTGCTGGCCAGAGGAGAAATCCCCAACAGACCAGGGCATTGCTGCTCAAGTATGAGTTGAGTGCCTCCCAAGTGTGGGTACTTTTCCTTCTCTGGAAGGAGATGGAGGGAAGCACCCTACTTGCCCAGGATTCCCTGCTTGTGAGGTCTCCTGCGTGCTAGACACTGCCACTTTTCCCTCCGCCTGACGTTCTCGCCTCGCCAGGGGTGTCGAAATTGCCGGTGTAACTGGAGGCGTCTACATCTGGGTAGTCACCCTGGTGCTGGCACAGCCAGGCACCTAGCCAGATGGAGGAATCTGCATTAAAGCTAACATTCTTGTTTGTTTTCACTAGGTTGATTTTAACCTAGTTTTACCTCAACCCAGGGTGTTGCGTGACCATTGAGGTCCTTGCAGGAGAGGAGCAGCATGAGGGAGGAGATGGTGCAGGATGTGAACATGCGTCGAAGGTGCCTTTGCTGGTGGCAGTGCCAGTATGGTGGTCTTGGATCTTGGTGGGCTCTGCATGTGTGCTGCTGGGCTTGGTCACTTGGGTCCCGTGTGTTTGCTGCTGTGTCAAAGCCACTGCAGAGCATGGTCAGCTTGTGCAGATGCCTTCTGGGAAGTGCTTTGCTCCCTGTGCTGGCATTTGGCATGTTTTGCCTGGTGCCCAGCCTTGCCTCCATCTGAACTGCTCTCCAGGCTCCTTTTACAGCCCAGGCAATGTCTTGGCCATCTGATGCTGTGTCTGCACAGATTGAACTGCCGCCTCATTGCTTGGCTCTTCAGTGACTCCATGGGACCTTGAAGGTGATGCCAGTGCTGTAACACCCACGTAGTCAGATGTATCTGATCCTCCTCCTCTGAATTACTGGGTCAGCTCAGCTTGAACCATCTGGTCCAGTTCTCTTCCCTCTGCTCTTGGCCAGGCACCTGCAGCCATGAAGCGATGCAGCAGCAGAGCCTTCATCACGCAGTGACGGTGAGGTGTAAATGATCTCCCTGGTGACCCAACTTATCTGTCCACCTGCGAGGGCAGGTGGGGCACAAGGCTCTCCATCCTACTCTGAAAAAGCTCCTGCTTTCACCCATGGCTGTCTCAGCACTGGGCTGGGCTGTGCAGTGGCTGTGGCAGAGGGAGGGCTGTGCTGGCTGGGGGGGAAAGGAGAGGAGCCAGGCAGGACACAGTAATGCTGTGTTGTGTTTGGGCAGCCCTGATGCCAGAAGCACTAACCCAGACGAGGCTACCTAAAACAAGCAGTCAATAGCAGCAGAGGGAGGTGGAGAAGCTGAGATGTGAGATGAGGGCTGGGCAGGAATGTGCTTAACCATTCCAGTCACCTGCCTGGCGTCACGCTCTGCCTCCACTGTAATGCAGGCTGAGGGCACAGGGACCAGTGTGCGCACGGGCAGGCATTGGACTCTGCAGCTCCCACCGCTCAGGGATTGCGGAGGCTCCCTAGTGTCACAGGGACATGCTGGAGGGCAGCAGTGCTTGCCGCGGAGCCAGACGGCAGATATTTCCAGGTGACCCTGGAGTTTGCCTATGGCTGTGGAGCAGCAGAGCTGCGAGCTTCCCCTTATTGCTGCAGGGTCCTGCTCAAGGGGACCTGCCCCTTCCTCAGGTAATGCTCCAGGCAGTGTTCCATCTACAAATTCTCTTCCTCGCCTTACAACGCTTCAGATGGCGTATTTACTGGCAAGCCCAATGTGGAGCGTTAGCTTTCCAGACCACTGCTTTTGCTGCTGCTTTTAGGCCATTGTTTCCAGGAGAAGCAAGTTCTGACACTTCTGGTCTGAGTGGCCAGTGGTGCAGAGAGCAGCAGGCTTCCTGGGCCACCTGCTGTGTGGATGCTGCACAGGAGCTGGGTTCACTTTCTTAGTCTGGAGACAAGCACAGGGCTGACCATGCCAGAAGACAGGGCTTGTTGGGACCCCGTTGCCCCATGCACCCTGGGGACTTGTTTTCCAGAGGTGGGATGTGTTTGGTGGTGTCTGTGCCAGTGCTGTGCCCAGGGCAGCAACTCCTCATGCTCCTTTCTGCTGCCATCAGACTTGCATTCTGCTCTCCTCCCAGTCTGACATGTGGTAGAAGCTGTGGGGAGATGGGCCCAGTGGTACAGTGTGCTGCTGACAGTGCTCCTGCCTTGGCTGTGTGTTGCAGGGGTCTGCTCTTAGCTTGTCTTTAAACAGCTTCACCGTGAGCAGATGAATGCAGTAACAGGTCAGCATTGTGGCACTTTCCTGGGGGGCTCTGTTTTGCCTCTCTACATCTCACCAGCTTTGGTTTCTGGCTTTTTTTTTGTCTCCCTGTGATGCTGGGGACTTCATCTCCAAAAGGGACAGACCATGGAACAGCAGAGATGACCTGGTGGGCCACAAGCTGAAGCTGAGAGCGCTCCGTTCTCCCTGGGCATCCATTGGGATCTGTGGACTCCCTGCTGCAGCTGGGCACAACAGAGTATCCACTGCAGTCACCTGAAAGACCAGTGGGATTGAACCTGTATTTTAATCTTTTGAAGTTACTCTTCCCTCCTGTCTTTCTGGGAAGTCAGGAGGAGGCATCGGTGTGGTGCCCATCAGCAGGCATGCTGTCCCCTAGGAGGGGAGCAGAGCTGCCAGGGTTTCCCCACTTCTTATTTCTGTTATAAATATCCTCTTATACAACCTTGTGTGTTTAATCCTTGGACAGTTGGGAGTGACAATTTCTCATGCCAGCTTGGACAGAGCTCTGCTGCAAGTGTTTAGATGCCTGCAAAGCAACAAGCGATGTACCAGGGCATCCAAAGCAACCATTTCTGAGACACCTCGCTGGGCAGGCGGGAGATCCTTAAAACAGAACTGTCAAAGCAAAGAGCTTGTTCCCTTGGCAACAGTCATGTTGGAGATTGGCCTTAGGGTAGGAGCTAAAAAACATGCTCAAAAAAGTAGTTATCAGCTGTTTGCTGTCAAACTGGAGGAGGGCCCTGGGAGAAGGGTCACCCTGCCTGGCTCTGCTCGCTGCTGCCCTGCACCGGAGGGACGCCTGAGACAGGAGGGTACCAGTGAGCTTGCTGCTCATTCGCAAGGCAATTAGTCCCCTTTTGGAGGGGCCCAGGAAAGCTCTGTGACACTGGGGATGGCTGTCATGGTGCTTCTATGATTTGTGGTGGCCCAGAATGGGGCTTGTCCCCCTCATCTGTGTCCTGCCTCCTCCAAGGACTTGCCTGTACTCTGCAGGCTTGCATGCGGCATGTGCCTGAGCTGGGGTCTCGGCTCTCCCTGGGCAGGCTGCAGCTTTGGGCTTTGGCCTGTGACTTGCAGGTCGAGGTGGCAACAGATCCTCTCAGCCAGGGGATTGCTGATGGCCTCGGAAGGAGGCAATCATCATGCCTGGTGCTGGGATTCCCTGACGATGCCACTGCCTTTTGCTGAGCTAATTGGCCACCAGACCGGTGTGAATGTGCAAACACGACTGAGCAGAGCCGCCAGCGGCGGCCTGCGTTTGTGCAGCTGCCAAAGCTGCAGGCAGGAGCTGCTGCTGCTGCCATCAGAGGGGTTCCCCAGCTCCCTCGTCCCCCGACCAGCCTGCTCCTGTCCCAGCTCTCTGCAGGGGCTCATCCGGCCCTGGGGCAACTGGAAGAGCAGTTGATGTCTGGGGGGGACCAGGCTGTGTGCTTTGAGAGGGCAGAAAGCAGAGTCCTGCTGGTCCCAGAGGAGAGTCTGCTTCCCAGCTCTGCTCTGATGTGTGGTGGCAGAGGAAGGTGCATGGCGAGGACATAGCCGAAGGCATGCAGGAGGGGCTCTGACAGTTTGCTCTAAAAGCAGCTCGCCAGGGCTGGAGGAAGAGGGCATCCTGTGATCTGAGAGCCTCCGCTGCACTTGCAACCAGCCTCTCTCTTCAGCTGCTGCTTTTTTGTGGCTGCTCTTGGCTGCTGATTGATTGCTAATTGCTGGCCATGTTTCAATTGCTTAACCCTGGTCAGGTGTCACAGGCAGCTGTCAGTTTTCACCGTATCCTCGGGCAGGGTCTGTCAGGGAGGTGACCGCATCCCCATACCCTAGGGGACGGACACAGCTCTGCAATTTGCCAGCAGTGCCCCTTGGACCAGGACCCTGCTGCTCTCGCCTGTAGAGGGCTTAGGGCTGCTGGAGACCATTGATGGGGTCCTGGAGGCTGTGACCAAAGTCTCTAGTGTGGTCTTGGGAGAACCCCAGCAAAGGCCCAGGGTTCAGAGCAGGCTGTGATGAGCAGCTTTGCCCTTTTCCCAGAGAACGTTCATGTACATGTCTGCTTGCAGAGAAACAATACAGAACTTGGTGTTTAGGCTGGGGAGTCGGGGTTTTTCATGTGGACTGCACTTGAAGGTGTGAAGCCCCTGTTCTTAGCTGACTGCTTCACTTGTGAGGAGCAAGTTCCTGTCATGTTGGAAGCTTGGATGGCAGGTCCCCTTGTTGCTCCCCCCATTAACCTGTGGATCTCGCACCCCACATCATAAGCCCCCAAAGCAGAGGGCTTAGCTGTTGCAGAGACAACTGTTGAAGAGTGGCATGTCACAGCATCCTTGTCTACAGGAGGTTTGGAGCAGGTTCTTAGGGTTTGTATGTTTTCCACTTCTAGTGAGCATTTGTGTTAATGTGACAGTCTTTTGTCACCCTGAGGTCAAATCCTTTGCTTTGTGGGAAGGATGGGTCAGATAGGCTGGCTGTTGTGGGCTGGAGGTACAAGGGTGGGACTTGGTGGAGGGGCCAGAGGGGGGTTTTAGCACCAGAGGGTGCAAATGAGGATCCTGGATGGATTTGTTCCTGTGAGGATGAGGAAAATGTGGGAAAATTCCCGAAGTGCCTGGATGCCACAGCCTCTGTAGCCTTGCAGTGGTGGGGAGAATCACCTGTCCAGCCTGAGAGCGGGATACCCCTGCTCACTGGGAGAGCAGCTGGGTGATGGCACACTGGGATGTCCCCACTTCTAGTCCTCTCCTAGATCAGCCTGGCTTCTTGCATCCCTCCCACCACCACCTTTTGATCCGAGTCTGCTTCAGCCTGCAGCCTGGCCCTCCATCTGCTCCCTTTACCTCCTGCTGCCCATATCCTCCTCTGCCTTGCTTTTGCTTGTCTGGTGCAGAGCTGTCCCATTTTGCTAGCTGCCTCTTGGTGACAGCACTTGATAAAGTCTTGTAGCCATGAGAGATGTCTAAATGGTGTGGAACTGGAAAAGGAGCCGGCCCTGGAGGTGTTGCAGGAGGGCCCCTTGCCCTGTACCTCCCAGAGGGATGCGTCTTCTGTCTGAGGGCTGGAGTGTGCCAACAAGGCTGGCTTCCACAGGCGAGCATGCAGGGAAGAGGAACATGGGGTGGCACTGAGCAGATGCACTGAAACAAGAGCAGGTTTCCCCCTCTAACAAAATCTGGAGCAAGTCAGCTGCCGGTGAGGAGGAGCCTGGAAGTTGGGCTCTGGGTATCCCAGACTGTGGATTCACATGCTGCTCAAATCAGCTTGCAAGCAAGCTTGCACAGCAGATGTCTGAGCCCGCTTGGCCGGGTTTGCAATCCACTGAGTTCAAAACTGCCACCTTGGCTGGGCTGCTCCAGTGTCACTGTGCGGGAAGGATGCCTGCGGCTGGAAATGGAGCTTTGCAGTTCATGGCTGCTGAGTGAATTATTAAAATACGGTCCTCAGAGAGGAGATAACTTGCCTTAGAAAATGTCTGTGTCAACAGAGATAAATTGGATCTTTATGATGATGAAACTAGACTAAATAGAAAAGAATGAGGAAAATGACAAGTGTTGTTTTTTGGGCCACGGCTGTGGACTGGAGGTGTTTCAGGGATCTGAGCAGTGGGTGTTTTCCTCTGGGGCTGCTTCTGCCCCAACAAAAGCTTTTGCAGCCTGGAGGCAGGCTCAAGATGGGCATGGGGTGGATGTGCTCTGCAGAGGCTGGGAGAGGGTCCTGGCAGCTCTGGCTCATGGTTGCTGCTGGAAGTACCTCCAGCTTTTGGCAGGCCTGGGCAAATGCTCTGCCCTGCAGAGATTGGTGTGGGCAGCGGGATGTCGTCCTGACGCACTGTGAAGTCTGCTGGGCTGCAGTGCTCTTCCCAGGCATTGCTCGCTGCTTCCCTGAGGATGCTCCAGGTGAAATGGCTCCTGGAAGGCAGAAGGCTTGCCATGGCATCTTGTTGCAAAAGCCCCCAGAGATGCAGTGCTGCAGAGGATTTGGTGTGTCTGTGCATGGGAGTGTCCTGGGGCTGGAAGCAGCAGAGCTGCAGACCTTTGAGAAGTGTCTGTGCTGGAAGGGGGTGTGTGTGGCGGCAGGTCCTGCTGCTGGGCTCAGGTTGCTGGGAGAGATGTGTACATGGTTTTTTCTCTCATAAACATGAATCCAGCCCCCCTGCAAAAATGCACAGGTTTAATTAATGAAATACTAATTTTCCTAGTGTGGTGCTTCTCTGATTTCACTGCACTAACTGGGATCCGAAACAAACACAGGCATCAGCTCTTGGCCAAAAACAAGGGGCCTGGCGAAGCCTTTGCTGTGGTGTTTTGTGGGGTGCCTGAGTTTGCTCTGCCTGTTCCAAGGTCTGAGGTAGTAACTGAGCCTTTTCACTGACCCTGCCTGCAGTGGGTCTGGCCCCCTCCTGTGGAGGGAGAGCTGGGTCCTCTGCCTGCCAGAAGACCTCACTGCTGGCTTGCCATCTGCAAAATAATTTTTCACCCTATTGCAGGATGATGGCAGGGCCTGAGGTGGCCAGTGAGGCTTGGATGGCCCCTGGGAGCTAGAAGGTGTGGATCTGAGGGATCTGCTTCCTTCTCCTGGTGAGGAAAGCTGTGAGCACGGGAGGGCTGTGGAGGCAGCGGGGGTCCTGGGGTGGCTGCACCTGCCTGAGCCCAGCACCATGCAGGGAAGGCTGGATTCAAATACTGCATGCTTCTCCTGCCTTGCCTCATCCCTGCAGACCAATGCTGGAATCCCTGGGGCTGTGCACGCACCTCCTTTGCCCCGGTGTGAGAGCAGAAGCCATCCTCCGGTGCAGCTTGGTGCCAAGCTCTGCCAGCGTGCTGGGGCTCGGGCTGCACAGCCCCTCAGACCGTAGCGGTGGGGCAGTGCCAGGGGCTGCTCTGGCCATCATGCGGTGTCGCAGAGGGAGGGTGAGGGGACTGTGCCAGCCCAGGCTGTCAGGTGGCAGTGGCTCTGCGCTGGCAGCAGTTGCTGGCACAGCGAGGGCGGATGCTTCCCTAAGCGTCCAGCACCTGTCTGTGGCCTCGCGGGGGCTGTTTTAACTGGTGTGCCAGGAAGACCTGAAAGCTTTCACTGCAGCCAGCTTGCCAGCTTCCCGTGCTCCTCCATGTGCCTCTGAGCCCCCGGGATACTGCCCAGGGCCCCCCAGGGGACTGGGACTCCTGTGTGACGGGTGCCTGCTTTCTCATAGCAGCACCCTTTGCAATGCTGTTGAAGGGCCATTGCGGTGTGAGCAGCGTGGCCTAAGTTGCCATTCGTCTTCCTTGGGAACCCCCAGGATCTAACCGGGAGGATGCACTGGGCTGTGCCAGGCTGGAGCTGCTGGATTTGGGAGCAGTCACGTTGCATGACGCATCTTCCTTCTCAATGTGCTGCTGTCCCCAGCTGTGGGATGGCAGCTTTGCCCCTTGTGCGCCCTGCTTGTGCTGCCAGAGGGTGTCTTGCCTGCGAGGGTGGCAGCGAGGCTGCGGAGGGATGGGGACCCCATAGGCCATGCTTTGTTCCTTGCAGGTCATGGCAGGAGCGCGAGGTGGTGAAGCTCCCTGTGGTGGGACTCGCTGCTCCTGGGGTCCTGCCGCCCACTCCTTTCCTGGCCCCACAGCAGGTCCCGTGGCAGCTCTGCCCCTATTCTGTCAAGGGCCAGCAGGTTACAGCCGTGGCGGTTTTTAATTAAATCAAGCCGCACTGGCGCAGTGGCCCAGCCGTGCCCATCTGTTCCTCCAAGCTGTTGGGCGCATGGCGCGGAGGCGAGCTGAGTATCTAGGT
Organism: Astur gentilis; assembly: GCF_929443795.1. NCBI lineage: Eukaryota > Metazoa > Chordata > Aves > Accipitriformes > Accipitridae > Astur > Astur gentilis. The sequence goes on from NC_064886.1 coordinate 10,298,572, forward strand.
CGTGCCGGAGGGTGCAGTGCGGCGGGCCAGAGGGGCTCTGCCACAGGGGCCGACGGGGGGGCTCTGTCCCCCACCCTGCACAAGCCGCTAGCACATGCCCATGGGCAGGAGAGCCAGACACGGCTCTGCAGCTCTCACAGAAGCATGGTCTCCGGTGGTCCCAGCTGTACAGCTGTGAGCCAGGGAGGAGGAAGAGAGGTTGTCAACATGGCCAAGCCAGATCTTGGGTGGGTCTGTGTGGTGCCCTGTGTGTCACCCAGTGTGGGGGTGCAGGTGGCATCACCTGGCCCCTGCCCTGGGGGAAACACAACCTGCTCTGTTTAACCTCTCTCCACACTAATACCTTAATGAGGCCAGTGCTGTGGCAGGTGATGGTAATTGTATTAATTAAGAGATTGAGTCTGTTCTCTCTGAGTTTTAGACCCTGTTCTCAATTCCATGCAAGTTGGAGTGTTTTGAGTTTGGACAACAGTGGCTTGCAACAACCTAATCCCCTAATTAATGGTAGTAGCAGGGCAAAGGCATCAGTAACAGAATTAAAACAAGCTGACAGACAGATCTCCCCAGTCAGGAGGAATGGACAGAGAGCCATGGCTGAGCTGCAGACCCCAGTATGTGATGTAGCAGAGACCTGTCCCCCACAGTGGAGGGGGGGGTGCTGCTTGCCTGGTGTCATCCCAGCAATGGGGGTCCTGGTGCTCCTTGCTGGTGCTCCTGCTATGCCCGGGCCTTGAGTGAGCTGGAGATGTATCAGGGTAGAGCCTGGGTTGTGATCAGCAGTTGGGAACGGGCTGTGGGCACTCTGGCTTGCTGGTGTGTGGGGAAGGTTTGATCACCACCTGTAAATATCTGCAGGGAAGGAGATGTGAACCAGAGGCTCTTCAGCTGACCAGGCAGGAGTGTAGCAATGGCCGAGGGCTGGCTGTCAAACTCAGGCAGGTGGAGAGGAGCAAAACTTCCAATAGCAAGCATGAAACATAAGCATTAGTGATGGGAAGTTTCCTGGGGCTGGAGAGGGAGTCTTTACCCTGGGAATATTTTTAATCTGAATTTGATGCATCTCTGGTAATCATGGCTGCTGGGAGTGGGCAGGGAGAGATTCATGCACTTTCCAGCCTGGGCTTTCTTGGAGTTTAACATGAGCCAAGCAGTCCCTGGGAAGCCCGGCAGCCTTGTCCTCCTGCCCTCCTCCAAAACCTCTTCACTCCTGCCTGCTCCCTGCGATAGCTTTGGGGAATTTGCAATGTGAGCAAAAGAAAATATTTTCCTTCACTGTTCTGAGTGGAAAATGGGGAAATTCAACTGAAGCTGCTCCCACCCCTCTCCTTCCAATAACTGGCACTTCTCCCAGGCAGTGAATATCATGCAGGAAAACAAACATGAAATTAGGACTGCACTGCTGGCTGTGTGGGCACGCAGGCAGGATCACCCAAGGCTTGGGGGTCCTGAGGCTGAGTCCCTGCCTAAACATAACTTGAGCTGAGGCAGAAGATGACAGTTTGTGAAGCCCCATGTCCAGCACATGAGCAAAGTGCAAACAGCAGCAGCATCTGTGTTCCTCTTGTCCATGTGGCTGCCTGTGGGCCCAGCTGGGAGAGGAGGGTGCGCAGCCCCCAGGCTGGGAGAGCCAGTGTTCCCCTTCTCCCTGTGCAGCTCAGCTCACTGGCACATCAGCTTTCCCAAAATAGCTGTCCTTGGGGCAGGTGGTGAGGGGGGGTGGTGGTTTATCTGATACTGTTGCTGCTCTTCTCTGCCCTTGGGCTGCTTGGCAGTGTGGAGCCCTCTGAGGAGCCTGAAGGAAGCGAAGGACAATGTCTTAGCTGAGGAAACGCAGTCTGGGAAGGGAGGTGCATAGCCCAGGAGCAGCGTGAGCAAGAGAAAAATCCCCTTAAGGAATGACATGGAGAGCGGGCCACTGACTGCACCCCACAGGCCATGCTTAGTGGACCATGGATGCTTTTGCTGGAGGCCAGGGTGGAGATGGCCAGTGGAGCATCCCATTGCATGGGATGCTTGGCACAGAGGCACCACGGGTGTGAGCTCCGGCTTGCTATGACTGCCAAGGTGGTAGAGCAGAGCTTGCTGCCTCCCCAGGTGCCTGTGCTGGTGCCAGGATCTCCTGCTGCCTCCTGGTGTACGCCTGCTCCTGCCTGGATCTGCTCATGCCTGGTAGGCACCAGCTGCCTGTATCTTCCAGCAGTCCCAGGGACTGTGCTTAGAGCCAGGCCTGACACTGATGTCTGTGCAGGTTGGCATGGAGCCTACTGCCTGGGGACAGTAGCACCCCAGGAGCAGCCATCCCAGCAGGTGCTGCAGGTTGGGTGGCAGGATGTGTCCAGCCTTCTGTCCTTGTTTCTGCAGCTGTGATGGGGCCATTCCATGCTGGGGAATGGGATCGCAGTGGGAAACCCAGCCTGACACATGCCCATGGACAGGTCCCTGTTGTCCCCAGGGTGCACAGGACAGCTCTGCTCCAAGCATGCTGCCTGTGCAATAGAAGCCCTGGAGAGGGACACTCACCCATGAGCACATGTGTGTGTGCACATCTGTGCTCAAGGGGCTGTACAGATGCTCCCAGATATATACATGTGCACACTGGGATATACTCACACTGACAGTCTCCCTGGATCTGGCCAGACCTCTGGCAACATCTGCTCCTCTTCCCCATGCCCCTCCATGCTGCCACTGAGAGCAGCTGACCCAGGGTGACCTAGTCCCCCTACTCCAGTCTGTGTAGCCTGGCCATCCAGGGCTTGGGGTCAGCTGGAAAAAAGGTTGTCCCAAGCAAGCTATGTTCAGCCCAGCACTGGAGCCCTACTTGTCCCAGGGGTTTTGGGGACACTGCTGTGTTCCTCCCTCCCTTCACTTGGTTGCTCAGTGATGCTCACGCACACCTGGGGAGAGGCGATGCCCAGGGCCCCTGCTAACTTCTCCTGTCTGTGTCCAGAGAGCCAGCCCACGACGTCAGATGAGACTGTGGTGGCCGGTGGTACAGTGGTGCTCAAGTGCCAGGTGGAGGATCCTGATGACTCCTCGCTGCAGTGGTCCAATCCTGCCCAGCAGACCCTCTACTTTGGGGAGAAACGAGGTACGTGTGCAGGAACTGGGGATGGGAGAGGGCTGCCTGGGGAGAGGAGCCAGCTCCAGGACCAGAGCGATGGTAAGGCAAAGTGGACCAGGGCCGGTGTTGCCCCAGAGGGTGATGCTCCCTCCTGTTCCCCACCTACAGTGATACCACCAGGCACAATATGAGCTAGCAGAGGGGTGTGGCGATACTGAACCAGTCACTCACCCTATTGTCCCTTTTCCCCCAGCCCTGCGAGATAACAGGATCCAGCTGGAGAGGTCCACACCTAACGAGCTGACCATCAGCATCAGTGATGTGGTGCTGTCAGACGAGGGGGAATACACCTGCTCCATCTTCACCATGCCTGTGCGGACTGCGAAGGCCCTGGTCACTGTGCTGGGTAAGCCACTGGTGGCAGCCCCCACACCTGCTCCCAATCTCCTGCCAGCTACTGCCCTGCCTGCGAGATGCTGTCCATACAGCTGTTCGTATCTGCTACTCCTATATACCTACCTACCTGTTAACTCATCCTTGCAATGTTTATTGACATGTCTCTGCATGTGCATCCATCTCTGGGTGGCAGCATACACACAGCTAATAGGCTGTTGTATTTCTTGCCTCTTCTGCCAGGAATCCCCCAGAAACCCCAAATCTTCGGCCATGAGCAGCCCATTGATGAGGAGAAGATAGCCCGGCTGACCTGCCGGTCCTCTGGCAGCAAGCCCGCAGCCCAGCTCCGGTGGAAGAAGGGCAACAAGGAGCTGACGGGTGGGTGCCCAAGTAGTGGGTCTTTGCCCCAAGGGACTGAGGTGGCTGGGGAACACCATGGAGGCAGGTGGGACACCGGGGGTTGCAGATTTGCCCGGCGCTTGACCACACTGGCATCCTATGCTACTGCCAACAGAGGGATGGGGTCAGGATGTCTCTTACTCAGCATGCATGTCAGCTTCATGCCTCTGCTGGGGTACTGTGTTCATCAGCTCTTAACAGTCCGCTGTCCCCACAGACGAGGGCACCGAGGTGGTGGAGGACCCCAACGGAAAGACCTTCACTGTGAGCAGTCGGGTGGAGTTCCGCGTCACCAAGGAGGACAACGAAGCTGAGGTGACCTGCACCGTGGACCATGAGTCCCTGCAGAACTCCGAGAGGTCAACCACACAGAAGCTGCAAGTCCACTGTACGTGGTGCATGGGGATGAAGGGACAGGGCCACCTGGGGAAGGGGACAGGGCTGTGGAGAAGTGGGAGAGATGGAGGAGGCCTCAGTATTACCACAGTTCAGTAGACATCACACACGTTGCCCTACACTTATATGTACATACAGCCATTACGCATGCATGCATACAAGCTCATCAACCTGCATGCACAGCGGTCACATGTAGGGGAACTGCGCAGTGACACTTCCCCTGCATGTGCCCACCCTTGGTTTCCCCTGCCTGTCCCTGTTTCCTGCCTGTCCCCATCTCCCTGAGACTTGTCTGTGCCATCCCCTGCTACCTGCCTGCACCATTTCCCATGTCCTGCCTGTTCCCATTCCCCTTGTCTTGAGTGTCCCCTGTGATCACAGGGTGAGGGATGTGGGAACTGCACTGTGCACCCCCAGAGTGCCGACCCCCACCACTGTGCACCCTACCATCCACAGGTGCACTTACACTGCACCCTTGCAGATGCAGAGCTGAGGCCGAGGCAGGGTGCAGGGGCAGGGTTTTGGGGTGCCAGCAGGCCCCTGCACAGTGTTGGGCAGGGACAGGTAGTCACCCAACTGTGCCTTTCCTCCTTTTTCAGACAAGCCGACAGCAAAGATCGAGCCGCATCCCCAGTACCCGCGGGAAGGCGAGAAGCTCCAGCTGCAGTGCGACGGGCAGGGCAACCCCATGTAAGGCCCCCTTTTCAGCCCCACCAGGCCCTGGCCAACTCCTCCTCCCACTGCCAGGCTCCCGAAACCACCACTTAGCTCTCCCCAGAGCTTGGGCAGGCATTGCAGGTAACACTGTATGGGCTCAGGGCCAGGCACTGGCCTTGCATTGATGCCAGGCAGGGCCAGGCACCCCCACAGAGAACAGGCAAAGCCTCTGTTTTCTCCCTCGAGCAGCAGATCCATCTTGGCTCATCTCTAAATGGGGTATTTCCCTCCTGTTTAAATACTTCCATGCCTTTGTTGCCCCCTCCACTGCCCGGCCAGGGACTCCACTTTGACCCAGCCCACCCAGGGTGCTGGGGAGAATGGCGGTGCCTCACCACTGTCCCACTCTGCAGCCCTCAGGAGTTCCTGTGGGAGAAGGAGGGCAGCGATGCGCCCCTGCAGCTGAGCTCTGACAGCGTCCTCATCTTCCCCTTCCTCAACAAGAGCGACAGCGGCACCTACGTCTGCACAGCCACCAGCTCCATGGGCAGTGTCGTGGCCAAGTACAACCTCGACGTCAGTGGTAAGCGGGACCGCAGGGCACCTGGCATCACCCAGTTTCTCCTGGCAGCTGCTGGTTGGCACAGCCGCTTCCGTCGCAGCTGCAGCTGCCTGTGATGTGAAGGGGTGCATGGATCCAGGGAGGGCTATGGTCAGAGCGGGGCTTTGTGGTGCAGGGTGAGTGCATGCATGCAACTGGGTCTTGGTGCGCTTGCTGGCAGAGCACTGCATCTCCAGCTCCTCTGGCCACATCCAGCCCCTGCATCCTTCCCTGCACTGTGCAGGGCCGCTGCCTGGGGCCGAGAAGGGCAGAGAGCAGTTTGGGGGGTGTTGGGGTAGGGACACCTCACGGCCCAGGCTGAGCTCAGTCCCTGTTGCCTCTGATGGGGAGTGGGGGTGTGATGGGGGAACTGCAGGGGCTGCAGGCCGGACTCTGCTGGAGTCTCTGGGACAGGAGGAGAGACCAGTGCTCCTGAGCCTGTCAGAGGCAGGAAGCCTCTGCATACTGCCACCGTAAGCCAAAGAGGATTTCCAGACAGCGCTGACCATTTCAAACTGTGAGGTGCCCTGGCAGCCCTGTCCCGCTTCTGGAGATGGCTTGCCCTGAGCTAGTGGAGCTAGAGGCTTGCATTGCATCCCGTGTCCCCAGAGTGTATCACCACTCGACGCCTATCCTTGCGTGGGAAGGGGCAGCACCTGCCACCTCCCCGCACGGTGCTGTCCCCTCACCACCACCCCCACCCTGGCTGTGCTCTGCTGCCATGTTTGCTGTCGTTGTGCCCTGCTATGTCTAAGCACCGTGCATCACACGTGGAGCAGAGCTGTACGCTGCACAGGGCTGCAAGCGCTTCTCCAGCCCATCCCCAGCTGGTGGCAGTGCTGCCCTGGTTCCTGTGCTCAGCACCCAGGCCCTTGCCCAGCAGCTTTCCCATGTTGGTAGGAGCCTGTTTTCCTGAGTTTTTGGCCTTGGATTTGGGGTTATCCTCCTCTTCTGCCAAATCTCTTGCTATCTCTCTCCTCTCTACCAGCCTTGGACTTTCCATCTTCCAGCACTCCTACATGTTCCAGCTCTTCCCTTTCCCATCCCCTTTCCCTCCCCTCCTGTTTTGAGAACTCTTGGCGTCCTTCCCTTCCAATAAGGCTGTGGGTAGAGGGAGCACATGGCAGCAGTGTGCACCTTGGGCACCCTGTCTCCCTGAGTCCCTTTCCTCTGCCTGCCCAGGATGAGCCCCTAAATGCCTAAGCCTGTGCAGTCGTTCCTTCATCACTCCTTGTGTCCTGCCCCTGTCCCCCTGGCTGTGGGATCTGCCCAGGGAGCTGGTTCCTGAGCCTGGCTGTGAGTACCCAGCAGCACCCAGAGCCCTCCGCACCTATCTAGGAGCACAGCAGCCCCTGGGGTGCTCAGCACCCATCCACTGGCTCACAGCAGCATCCAGGGTGCTTGACACTGTCTACGAGCACACGGCACCCAGAACACCAGTGTCCCCCACCTGCTTGGTGTCACAGTTCCTGGCAGAGGAGCTCCACACCTAGGTCAGTTCCCCTTGTCAAATCCCACGTCTTTTTGCACAGAGCCACTTGTGTCTCGGGCATCATCACTGGAGCAGCCATCTTGCCCAGCTGAGCCCTCAAGCCTGCCTGCTGCAGCGGCCACCTTGCTCAGTAGCAAGGGAGAGCAGAGGTGGAGCGATCCGTGAGGGTGTGCATAGAAAAGTGTAGGTGGCATCTCATGGTGGGTGACACTTTACAGCCACTGCAGTCCCAGGGTTCCCAGGCAGGAGGGTCCCAGTGGGGTGTCTCATGAAGGAAGGTGTGACTGGGTGTGCTGGTAGGGTAGGAGATGGGGGAAGATCTTCACAGCAGTGTGTCCCAGAGGATGGTGGCAGGAGAAGAGGAGCAGGACCCATGGCCAAGAAAGGGGTTGTGGAAGGAGCTGCTGAGAAGAATGGGTCCCATCAGGCTGGGGGGAGCCAGGGTCCTCTCCAATGAGCTGTGTCACCCCTCACTGGTACCTCCCAGGGTTGATTCGTGTCCCTGTGTTTTTGTCGTCCTCCCCAGATCTTTCCCAGCTCCCCACCCCACATGTTCACTCCACTCCAGCCCCTCCGCCAGGCCCTTCCCAGCCCATCTCTCATGCTTCCATGGCCACCGCTTCATCCTTCACTCCAGCTCCCATCCAAGGTACCGTAAGCTCCTTTTCTCTCTCTTTATGGACCTGCTGCTCGCCAGCCCAGCGGGAGAAGCTCCACAGGAAGATGGTGGCCCAGCCCTGGACCAGGGACACCCTTGCCACGTCCCAGGCACCCAGCCAGGCTCCAGTCCCTGTGCAGCTGCTTGTTGCTGTGTGTGGACCCTGCAGCCACCATCTCAGCACTTTGAGGTGGTGGTATGCAACAGAAAGAGCCAAGGCCCCAGAGCCTGGGCTGCGTAATGGTCCTTCCAGCTCTTCCTGGCAGGTTGTGGCAGCAGCTGCCTGTGAGCTGCAACCTGTGCCTTGTATCTGTGTGAGATGTTGTCCCTTTGCCCTGTTGCCCTCCCCTGTTGTCTTTCCCACCCTGTCCTGTCTGAATGCCCCCTTTAAATGTTTCTGTGGCTGTGTCCCCTCCAAGCTGACAGGGCACAATGAGAGTGGAATGGAAGGAGGATTTGTCCCTGTATACCAGGGCTAATGCAGGATCCCAGCGCAGACTGTGCTACAAGATGCAGCTGACTTGGGACTGGCCTTGGGGTCCCACCTTGGGATGCAGTGTGTGGCCATGCCAGCCTGCACGTCACCTTCCTGCTGGCACAGCACGGGGAAGAGTGAACCAAGCCTGGCTCCACAGTGTGCTCAGCCTCCCCTTTTGGGGCAAAAATCCCACGGTGAAGGATGGGGTGGTGGGATCGTGGCCATGCCTGAAGGCAGAGGTACTACAGGCTGCACAGAGCATGTTGCCGGTGCTGCTCTCTGGGGCACTTCACTGGCAGCTGGGCACGGGGATGGGTTTGCCCATTGCAGCTCTTGGCTGCCTTCTCACCCAGGCAGGGCTCCCAGCACAACCATTGGGGCTCGTCTCAGCTCACTCCCTGCAGGAGCCTGTACCAGTGGCCATTGCTTCTCTTCCTTGCTTCCCCCGCTGCCTTCCCTTTTCTTAACTCCCACCTTGACAGCTTTCGTCTGCAGCAAGATCAAGCTGATGGCACTGAGCTGAGCAGGATTGGGCCCTCCAAGGTGACTGCTTGCAGCCCTGAGTGGTCCATGGGACAAGCAGCAGCAGCCTCTGCTGCTCAGCAGGGTGTGCAGCATACCTTCTCTCTGTTTTCTCTCCCTTTGCCATCTGGGCAGATGCCAGCCCGGTGCCCTCGACCTCCAGCACGTACCATGCAGTGATCGGTGGGGTGGTTGCCGTCATTGTCTTTCTCCTGCTGAGTCTTCTCATCGTGTTGGGACACTACCTGATCAGACACAAAGGTACGGGGCAGGGGAGCTGCACGGGGGCCGGGGGGCAGAGCCAAGACCCCTGTGCTGCATCAGAGCAGGCAGCACAGGGCATGCTTCCTCCTCGATGGGTCGCTGGTGGCAGGGATATATCCCCGAAGCGAGCAAGCAGCGTGGGGCAGGCGTGAAGAGAGGCAGCTTCCCCATCCTGCAGACCTGCCCCTGTCTGGACAAATGCAGCACAGCCAGTGCTCCTGGGTTTGGGAGCTGCTGCCCGTGCCCATGCTGGCACCAACCCCAGCGTGGAGATGTCCCAGTGAGTCCTTGGAGCTGAGCAGCACCAGGTGGAGGCAGCTCCTACCCTATTTCTCCATCTCTCCTTCATGGCTTGGTACCCACTGCCCTGGGACTGCCCGTGTTACTGTCCCTGTCTGTACCTGACCCCATGTCCTCCCTCTCCCTCCCCTCCTCGCTATTCCTCCAGCCCTCTGCCTTCCTCTTCCTTCTTCTCCACCATTTCCATCTCCCCATCCCTGGACTTTTCATCCGCCCAGCAGGTATGTGCATAAGACACGGGGAGACGGTCACATCCAGACATCGGCAAAACCCAGCAGAGGTGATGTGTGAGTAAGAGCCCCCCATTCCTGCCCTCTGAGCTCAGCCAAGCTGCTGCTTCTGCCCTATGCCGTGCTGGTTCCAGGGGCAGCTGGGAGCTGGAGCCTCCTTGCAGATGGCAGTTTTGCGGAGAAACCCTTCAGTTTTCTGAGGAGGAAAAGGAACAGGGATGCAGGGAGGGGCAGATGGTGGGGAGGGCAGGAGACATGCCTGGAAATGCAGGCAAGGGCTGCTGCCTCCAAAGCAGGAGGCAGTTTCATCCGCTGGCTAGAGACAACTGTGAAGGCCTTGAGCAGCCCAGGCAAGGTTCAGTCCCCAGGCAGAGCTTGTCCCAGGGAAACTGGTGACTTTTCCATTTCAGGCCAAACCCAAAGGACTTTTCTCTCAACTCTGCTTTCCAGCCAGCCCTCAGGCTCTGCCACGGGGGCCCCTCAGGCAGCCCACCCTACCCCTGCTTGCATGGGAGCAGGGTGTCAGCAGGTCCCCCCGTGACGCTGACCCCCTCTCCCCACCCAGGTACCTACCTGACCCATGAGGCCAAGGGGTCAGATGACGCCCCAGATGCCGACACGGCCATCATCAATGCAGAGGGCGGCCAAGCCGGCGGTGACGACAAGAAGGAGTATTTTATCTAGAGGCGTCGGAGAGAGCGAGAAATGGAGCCAACAGACCCTGATGGAAATGGAAACCAGACCACAAACCCCACTCAACCCAACTGATTTTCTCTCGCGCCCAGCACGGGCAGACAGATGGACAGAGGGATGGCGGGACAGAGAGCAGAGAGCGACCAGCCTGAGACATGATGCTTCTTCTTGAACTTGTACAAAACGTTATTACTACGAACAGCGAGAGCCCCGGCCCTGTTTGCTTGCTTGCACCTCCATCCCTGCGACCGGCGCTCGCGCAAAACACAGACCAACCAGTGAGTGAGCGACTTTCCTTCTTCCTTTGGACCTTTGCTTTGGTTTCGTGGCTGCTCTTTGCTTTGGGCCCTTGGTTGGGATGTTGGGCTGGGGTCGATGTAGCTCTTCCCTTTGTTTCTCTCCATTTTGGTTTCTTTGACATCCAAGGATAAAATCAGCTCCAGGCTCTGGTGCAAGCTCGGGGCAGCTGGGTGGCCCCTCTGTCATGAACGCTCGCCCCGTGCCTCCCACTGAGAGCTGGGACCCATGTTCCCACTGCTCCCCCCAGCCTTGGCTGCTGTGTGATGGCCCCGGCCCCAGCTGGGACGGGGAGCGTGGCCGGCGGGACAAGAGCGGGATGCCAACAGGCAGTGTCTCTGCCTCTGAGGTCTTGGCTCGTGGCTGGGGTCAAGTGAGGAGGGACCCCAGGCCCCTGCCCTGATTTTATCCTTGGTGGTTCTTGTCGAACAGTGTCCATTTGGGAGGAGAGCTGTCCTCGTGCGCTAGATGTGTGAAGGGGGGGGTGAGCTTCCAGGGTGGGAACCGCTGAGGCCCCCAGAGAGACTGGGAGCTGCCAAGCATTGCAGCTCCCTGGTCCCACCCCAGCGGGAGGGGGGAGGGCAGAGATTTGGGGGCGAATCCAGAGAAAAAGCCCCGACTTTACAAATTCTCAGATTGGAAACATCAATTCAAACCATCTATTGAGATGTTCAGTGCAGGAGGCCACCTGCGCTGGGAGCACCAGGCAGAGCCGGGAGAGCCGGTGGGCCTGCGACCACTGCTGCTTCCCTCTTCACTGGGCTGGCTCTGCGGCCCCCAGAGCCTCTGGAAAGGTAGTTTAGACCCTGAGAGTGGCTTGAACTAGAGCTGACACAGCTGATGGCACCACAGGAGCTGAGCTGAGCTGGAGACAACCTGCTCCCCAGTGCTAGCAGCCCAGAGTGGCACAAGGCCTGGGATTCCTCTGGCCGAGGAGATGTGCAGAGAGGGGCTCCACTGGGGTCTGCTTCTTGGAGCTGTCTGTCCCGCTTCCCTCCCCAGCCTCTTCCCAGAGCAGTTGTGAGCTTAGAAAAGACCGCTTCCCGCTCAGCTCCAAGGGCTGCAGCCAACAGCGGCCAAAATGCCTGGGTTTAGTGTCTCGGTAGTTTGGGGGTCTCCAAGGAAGCTTGGGGCAGGGCTTGCCCTACCTCCTACCTGTTTCACTGTCTCTTCCAAGACAAAAACAAGAAGCTTTCCCAACCTCTCCAGCATGTCCACAGGGTTCGCTTGGCCCACCCCAACCACAGACGCACAGGGTGGGGCTGCAGGGGGCTATGCACTCCAGCATCTGCAGGACACCCCATAGCCCCTGGGGAGCCAGGCCCCATCCCTCACCCTTGGGATGAGCTTCCCAGGACCTCTTGGTCTGGACACAAGCGGTTTGCAGGAGCTGCCCTTTGGCTGGGCACCCCTTTGATTTTGGGCTGTCTGGAGGAGGAGAGCCCTTTGAGAAGGAGCAAAAGCCCTCAGTGGTGTGGGTAACCTCACCTTGGAGGTAGGAAGAGCTTGTGTCCTCTGCCGTGGGGTACCAGGGGCCTGTGGGGCAGGTAGTGTCGCTGACATCCAGACCCTGCGAGCACAAGGAAGATGCCGGCAGGGAAGCCATTGCAGAGAAAGCGAGGCTGGAAGGGGGCTGGGGCCAAGCAGACGAAGAGGCGTGGCTCGGCGGCAGGCACAGGGTGTGAATGAGTGATGCATTTGTGGCACGTGCACAGATGTGACTAGGTTCACCGTGGCTAAATCATGTGTCAGGAGCACACAGGCAGCAGTGTGTTAGCATCTCAAGAGAGAAGTGCACAAAGCCTTTGTCATACATGGTGAAGAAAACCTGCAGTTTTCTCGATGTTGTTCTTCCCTTCCCATCTTTTCGGAGAAGGATGTTGGCCTGGAGTCCCAACGGTAGCTCCGAGCTCATTTCGAGGGATGCAACCGTTGCTGCCGGAGATAACACTGCAGATGTCGATGCTGTTAACTACTCCACTGCACACTGAGCATGTATGAATGTGCGACCTGACGCTTTGCTGAAGATCTTTAACGTCCACTGTTGAATAGACGTAATTCCTTCCAATAAAAATGCAAGGATGTGTTTTCAAGTATAATTTAATCTCATTGTAAGTCTACGTGCTGTAGATGGTTACAAAGAAAGCCCCAGCCTGGGGGTCTGGGAGGGAAGGGGGTTAACTGGTCCCTAGGGAAAGGGGTGTGGAATCTGAAGTCAGACAGGGAGGTTTGTGCCCCTTAGAGGCAGCGTGTGCATGGCTGTGGCCAGTTTCTCCCCAGCACTGCTGCTCCAGAGCTGCTTCAAGGGCTGGCACAGGTGGTTGCCACTTTACCCTGGTCAGAGAAGTGAGGATTTGGCCTTTTTGAGATGCTGCATGGTATGGGATGTGGCAGAATGCAGCAGGGGGAGGACTGGGCACAGACAGGGCATTGGGGGGGGGGGGGGGTGGGGAGGGAGGGATGACCTGCTGCCTGTGGCAGATGTCATCAAAGGCTGGGCTGGGTCTCACCCCAGGTGGGCCCATTGTCCTGCCACAGCAAGAGGCTAAGCTACAGCCCCAGGTGTTGCAGGTCCTGGGAGTGGTGGGGAGCATGAATGTGAGGCTGCATCTGCAAGCAAGAGCCAAAGGGCTCTTTTTGCAAGGGAGCAGTAGTCCCACTGCCATGGGTGTGAGGGCAATGGAGACCCTGTGTCATGTGAGGGGTGACAGATACACCGGGTCACACGTGCGAAGAGGGAGATGCTGTGAGATAAGCGCAAGGGGTGATGGGGACACCATCGTGAGATGATGTGTGCTGCAATGGGGCATGTCATGGTGTGGGAGGGTGCAGTGATGGTGCACCCATCATGATGCTGATGGAAGGTGTGATGGGACACACCATGTTGTGAGCATGATGGAGAAACCATGTTGCAGGTTTGAGGCACTGATGAATAGATTGTCATGGATGTGAGGTGTGGTGGGAAACACCATTTTGGGAGCCCAGGGGCATGGTGGGGTATGCCATGTGTTGAGTCTTTTGGGGTTATGAATACACCATGTCACAGGTGTGCAGAGGAACAGCAACACAGCCATGAGTGGGGGCACGATGGGTGTCAGTCGTAAGCTGTACCACACCGTGTGTGTTAGGGTGATGTGAGGCAGGGGTGATGGGGTGCACCCTGTGTTAGGTCTGGGGCACGTCCTGCTTGTACCACAGTGCTACGCACATGTACACCAGGTCAGGGCTTGCAAGGGGGGTTGGGTACACCATGTCGTAAGTACAAGAGGTGATGTGGGTTGCATGAAGGGATGAGAAGCTATACCTTGATGCTTGCTAGCGTGGGGATGACACCACACGCTGTCAATGGTACGAGGAGGCAGTGGGGTACATGGTGTCACTGATGTGGCTGATGGTGTATGTGCTGCATTGCAGAGGGAAGAAGCAATGGGGTGAGTGGTGCTGCTGGGGCGGTGATATGAGGGACACTGTCACGAAGGAGTGGGGACACCAGGCTCCTGTCCCTCCCTGCCAGCACCCAGCAAAGCCAGGCACTGTCACTGCATGGCTGGGAGAGCTCAGGGCACTAGCCACCTCCCTGGGCCTGGGTGACCACTTCAGGAGCAGGGGGTCCTTGTTGGTCACATGAGCAGGGGACCTCCAGGCCCGTGTCCTCCCTGTGCCACTACATTCACCTGTGCTGGGGCGTCCGAACCGGGATGTGGCCAGGGCTGGCGCTGGGGGAGCGAGGAGGATTTGGGACCCTGTGGCCCTTGTTTGCAGCCAGGCCTGTTCACTCCCACTCACCAGCCCCAGCGAGGCTCCAGCGACTTCCCAGCCGGCACTGAACTCTCAATAGACACGAAAGCCATATTTGTAGGGAGCTCTGGAGACGCCGTGGGGTGGCAGTGGGGCAGGGCAGAGGACGGTCTGTGTTGTGCTGTGTTCTTGTATGTACATAAAAGGGAGACAACGAATGTTGATGTGACTTTATAACCTTTCTAATATCCTGTGCTAATCTCGGAAAATAATCCTATAAATATATCTGGATTACACGTTACCTGCCTGCACGTCTCTGCTTCTGCCTGCGCGTGCTGGATGCTGCTAGGGCCTGGGAGGTGTCATGGCTGTGACACTGCCCCAGGGTGACGGGGAGCTGGGGGCACCGAGGCCAGGGGAGGGGGCAGAGCTCAGCCTAGTGGGTGGACACAGCTCACCCTAGTGCACAGCATGGGAGGGCTGCAGCTGAGCCCATCACACAGTCCATGGAGGCATAGCTCAGGCCCCCTCAAGCCTTGACCCTCACCCTACCTCAGCTCCCCAAACCATAGTCTCCATCAGCTGCCTGTCCCCAGACCCCCTGTGCAGACCCCTAGCCCTTTCACCCCCAAATCCCCCCCACCTAGTCCCCCAAACTCCCACTGCAGACACCCTGACTCTCAGCTCCTCCCAAATTGCCAGCTCTGCCAAACAACAGTAACCCTCAACCCAACCCCCTGAGTGCCCCCCAGCCCCACTGCTCTCCACATGAATGGTCTCACTAGGCATGAGGGCCACCAAATGCCCCTGGCCCTTGTCAGTCCCCTGCCAAGCTGGTCTTGCTGCCCACTGCAGCCCAGGGAGCCCATGACTCAACCCCAGTGCTGCAGGGTGACCTCACAGGATCTGGCCTCCCAGTGGGGCTTTTGGAGGAAGAGCTGCAAATTTCCTTGACATAAGGGAGCTGGAAAGTACCGAGTGTCTGGGCTGCGCTGCCACGGGGTCCCCTTGGCAGCTGCCCGCATCCTGCACCGGCAACACCCACGCTATGCCCCAGAGCTGGGCTTGCACACAGCCGGCATCCCTGGGATGAAACTCTGCACACGCCTGAGTCCTGGCCAGCAATAGAAGCATCCACACAGGCAGGGTGCCTGTAAATACAATTCCTAATTAATTTAAGGTGTTCTGCCAAGAAGTGATTGTTTCCTGCCCGAGAAGTTGCAGGCTTGCACTGGCGGCTCGCTGGCTTTACTGGCAGCAGTGACCCGCCTGTTTCCTTCAGGCCCTGGCAAAGGGTATTGCCAGGCCAGAAGGGCAGGGCTGCCTATTAACGAGGCAGCTCTTATCTCCTTACTGCAGACCTTCGCCTCCCTTTCGACCAGGAGGAGCAGAGCCCGAGGGAGAGCGAACGGAGCAGGCACCAACTGTGCAACACGGCTCTTGGAGAGTGTGCACTGCTGTGCCTGGTACCCATTGGAGAGCGTGCACCCCTGAGCATGCACCGCTGGGCACAGCGCCCTGTGGTGAGCACACGTGGCTAGCGTTGGCTGCCACGCACAGCACCCACTGAAGACCTCCGAACACAGAGGAGCAGGTGCCGTCCTGGGACACACATCATGGGCAACTGTATCCCGGTGGTGAGTGCCTCTCCCATCCCCTGCCACTTCTCCTCAGCGACTTCCCATACTGCTGGATGCGAGGGCTGGGGCCATGTGGGTGCACAGTTGGTGAGCAGGGCTACAGCTCGCAGTGGGTGCTGCCAGCAGTCACTTGCAGATGGCTCGGTGGGGTTTGCACCCACCTACTGGGGGTCTGCAACCCTCCTTTGAGGCTGTAAGAAAATCTGTGCTTCCATACA
Organism: Astur gentilis; assembly: GCF_929443795.1. Taxonomy (NCBI): domain Eukaryota; kingdom Metazoa; phylum Chordata; class Aves; order Accipitriformes; family Accipitridae; genus Astur; species Astur gentilis. Next base: position 10,314,612 of record NC_064886.1, read on the forward strand.
CAGCAGGGCCAGCCCAGGACAATCCCATGCCCCTGAGAGCTCGCAGCCTCCCCTCTCGCCGCAGCTTGTCCCTGCCTGATAAATCACCCTGCTCAACCTGCACCAGGGCTGTACGTGAATGCCTCAGCACCAGCAGGGCAGCAGCTCCATGGCAGGGAGCAGCAACCCATCAGAGGGGATGTCTCAAGCAATGCTGTGGGATGCAGGCACTTGTGGTCGGCTGGGTATGTCCCTGCCTGACATCCACTGGTCTCATTCACAGAGCCCTAGAGTCCTGGAGAGCGAAAACTCCCTGGACCTGCTGGAGATCATGGGCAACTTCTCCTATGATGACAGTAACATGACCTTCCTGGACTACGACGCTGCGCCTTGCCACAACCAGTACTGTCCCCTCTTCCAGCGCGTAGCCCCCACCTTCCTGGCCATCACCTGTGCCACAGCCATCCTGGTCACTGGGGCACTGCTGGTGGCACTGCACAAGCGGCCTCATGCCTGGGGCTGGCCCCAGAGCCGAGCACTGGTGGCCCAGCTGGCAGTGGGGACGGGTCTCTTTGCCACCCTGCTGCCACCGCTGGCAGTAGGCATCAGGCAGGGCTGGCGACTGGGCACAGGGCTGTGCAGGCTCACCCACTTGCTGTGGTACTGGAGCCTCTTCGCACAGGGGCTGCTGGTGGGCAGCGGCTCCTGCAGCACTGCCTGGTGTCGCTGGGATGCCCGGAGCCAGCGGCTGGCTGTGGCCATGTGGGCCGGGGCACTGCTTCTGGCAACGCCAGCAGCTTTTGCCAGTGGCACGGTGGCAGCCGCGGAGACGAGCTGCCTCCGCCGGAGCGTGGACGTCCTCTCCCCAGTGTACCTGCTGCACCTCGCCTTCTGCCTCTGCCTCTTCCTACTGCTGCCAGCAGCACTGCTGGTGGCCACACTGGCCGTGCCGTGGCTGCGTTCAGGCTGGAAGCTAGGCGTCAGCACGAGCTGGCTCTTCTTTGGGCTCTGGGTGCCTTATGGCATGGGGCTGGCCATGGATTTCCTCCTGCACGCCCAGCTGCTGCAGCCCACCTGTGGTACCTTTGAGCATTTTGACTACGTGCTGGGGCTGAGCGAGGGGCTGGGGGTGCTGCACTGCTGCCTGGGGCCCGCAGCACTGCTTGCTGCCTGGCTCTGCCGCTGCAGGGCAGGTGCCAGTAGCAGCAGCTGAGCTCCTGGAGCTGCAGCCATGGGCCTTATGCTAGCCCCTGGCACCCCAGCCCCCAGCACCGTCCCCTCTCCCCACAGTGTCCGCACCAACCCCGCAGCTTCTGCCACACAGGCAACGCTCCCCCAGGACCCAGAAGAGAGCAACATGGGCCCATTATGTGCCAGGCTTGGTGCCTCTCCTCCCTCCGTCCTCTTCCTTGGGGTCTCAGCCCCACTGTTTGGGGCCAGACACCCCAATTTGCTCACAGGAGAGAGCCCTGGGGTGCCTCAAGCATCTCCCCAAGTCCCCGGGGGGTGTCAGCCCCAGGCTCCTGCACACCTCTGGGGACCCCCGAGGCTCAACCCCCACCTACCCAGCTCCACTGTGAGATTTTAGCAGGCAGAAAGGGCAGTGGTGATGTGAAGCAACGGGTGATTTTTTCACTCCCTCCTGACAAGCCGAGATAAGCGTCATGTCCGAGATCAGCCTGTGGGAATTACATACAATATATACGTCTGTCACAGCCGCTCACTAAGCTCAGTTAATGGCAGGGGCCGGGAGGTGCAGGGGGGGCATGGGGGCTGACATCTATCACCTTCAGCCAGGCTCCCACAGGCCGAGGGATGGGAAGTGGGAGGTGGTGCTCTTCATGCCTCCAAATTAGCAGGAAGTGTTCATAATGAAGCTCTGCAGTCCATGAGCGGGAAGTGGGGTGATTTATATCCAGCGCTGGAGGCGTCTGAGCCATGGTCCACGAGAGATGGCTGCATGCGGTCACAAGGCACACAGGATGCGAAATGGGTGTGGATGGAGAGCTGGAGGGGGGGGGCAATGAAGGGGCACAAGCCTGCAGCCAGGACCTGCCCCCCCCGCGGGGTCCAGGGCCTGGCATAGCTGCACACAAGGAGCCGCCCCGGCTGAGCCAAGCCCTAAGGGACCTGGAGGCTCATCCCCGGTAAATTCAGGGACAGACACAGTGGGGAACGAGCCCACATTGTCTCCAAAAAGGGGGTGGCCACCCACAGCCGAGAGCATCTCGCTGTTGCCCTGCCACCCATCTCCCCCAGCATACCCACGCAACAGCCCCACATCCCCAGCCCAGACCCCCTGACGAGCACCATCATTATGGAGCCCGGAGCAGACAAATCCTCCCCCTTCCCAACCAGTCTGCACACGGGTGGGGGCCACAGCATGCTGTGCACCAGCCCCATCTGCTCACAGGACACACGGACACTCTCAGAGGATGCCCAGACCGTGGACACCCTCGGAGGACACCAGACCCTTGGCCACTCAGCTTTGCTGTGGTTTCTTCTGCCACCTGGTGCCCACGGCTCCAGCTTCAGGCTCCGTCCCTTTGGCCAGGACAGGGCAAGCAGAGCCCGGAGATGTGCCCGAGAGCCACAAATCAGGGCGAGGGGGCCGGGGTCAGCTTTCCCTGTTCCTCTCAGACGAGCCGGGACCAAACCGGGTTGCTCCCACAGGGGGTTTGCCCAGGGGAGGGTGACCCGAGAGGACCGAGGTGAAGTCACGTGGCCGGGGTGCCCCCGCTGCCCCGGTGGGCACGCGCCTGGGGCACAGCTCCAAGGGGAGCCCCGTGCAGGCGGGTGACCTAGGGTCTTGCGACACAGCCCCGTGATGGCATGAAATTGCTCCTCCTGGGCATGCCAGGCTGCTGGGGATGGGATTGGGGGGACCCGGGTCCCCTCCCACCCTGCAGCCCATAAACCTGGCGGGCAGCAGCCCTGCACCGAGGCAGCTCCTCTCCCAGCATCAACCACAGCGCCTGGAACCATGGGCCAGCTGCAGCTCTGGCTTGCTGTCCTGGCGGTGCTCTCAGGGATCGTGGCCCAGGAAGGTAGGGGCAATGCCGGGGGACAGGAGCTGGCACTGGGTGGGGCAGGTCCAGGGGGGACGTGGCAGCAGCTCTTGGAGCCCTCTGCTTTGTGCCAGAGCCCAGTCAGCAAGGCTGGAGAATGCTGGAGCAAGGCTGGGGTCAGCAGAGGGGCCGCCAGGGATGCAGTCACCCAGGGCAGGGGGAAAGAGGAAGGCTCAGAGGCAGTCACAGGGGGCTGCAGGACTCGCCAACCTCCCACCACATCCCCTCTCTCATCCCCCAGACCTGTACCGAAAGGTGTTTGTCTTCCGGAAGGACCCCAGCAATGCCTACGTGGTGCTGAGGGCCAAGCTCGAGCAGCCACTGCAGAACTTCACCGTGTGCCTGCGGTCCTACACCGATCTGACCCGGCCCTACAGCCTCTTCTCCTACGCCACCAAGGCGCAGGACAACGAGATCCTCCTCTTCAAGCCCAAGCCCGGCGAGTACCGGCTCTACGTGGGGGGCAAGTTCGTCACCTTTCGTGTCCCCGAGGGTGGCAGGGACTGGGAGCACGTCTGTGCTAGCTGGGAGTCTGCCACTGGCATCGCCGAGTTTTGGTTCAATGGGAAGCCCTGGCCCCGCAAGGGGCTGCAGAGGGGCTACACGGTAGGGGTGGAGGCAGCTATTCTGCTGGGGCAGGAGCAGGACGCCTTCGGGGGTGGCTTCGATGTCTACAACTCATTCTCGGGCGAGCTGGCTGATGTCTACCTGTGGGACGTGGGGCTGTCCCCAGACAAGATGCGAGCTGCCTACCAGTCCCTGCGCCTGCCACCCGCCGTCCTAGCCTGGAAGAGCCTGAGCTATGAAGTGAAGGGCGATGTGGTGGTGAAACCCCGACTCCGGGAGGTGCTGGGGCCATGAAAGTCGGCTGGATCCGGGGCTGAGACAGTCTCAGCCCCCGCTCTCCCCTCCCCATCCCCATCACCCCTTTGCCTCTACAACCTGCCAAGAAGAAGGTGCCATCTGCATGCCCCAGCCAGGGAGCTCCAGTCGGGACAGGGCTCGGACGGAGCTGGGGAGAGCTGAGGGCACCGCTCAGCCTGGCAGGGTCCCCCTGAGTGCCAGCACCTGCCACTGACCCACCACTGACACCTGGGGTACCCTTTCCCTTGCCCATACCCTCCCCTCCCAAGCTGACCCCGCGGCCAGCTCCCGCGTGGGCAGGATGCAGATCCACCAGCTCCAGAGCTGCCTGACCACAGAAGTGATTAGGGACAGGCAGGCAGGGGCTCAGCACAAGCCTCTGGGGCCATGGGACCTGCCCCCAGTGCCCGTCCCCATGCACACCCACTGTCCCCAGGGCTCCCTGCCAGCCCGCGGGGTCTGCAGGCTCCCAGGCAGGCAAACCAGCCCCAGGCTCCTCACCAGATTGCCAAACAGCCCTGCAGGTCAGTGCCCCCAGACACTTGGGGACAAAGATTACAGGCGAATGTCACCATTGCGTAGCCACGCTCACCCCAGCACAGACCCTGAGCAGCTGTAGGGCCGCGGCAAGGTGGCTCTGCTGTTCCCCCTCACCATGGAGGTGCCAGCAGCAGGGCTCAGCAGTGCCATGGGGGAGCTGTGGCTCTGCCTCCTCACCCTCACAGCACTTTTTGACCTTACTGCCCCGCAAGGTAGGGGCGGAGGGACTGCTTTGGGACCCCTTCTGGGTCCCATGGAGAGAGCAGAATGTGCAGTGGGGAGCAGTGGGTGCAGTGAGTATAGGGGGACATGCAGTGGTGGTGGCAGTGGGGAGCAGTGGGGCACCCTGAGCACTGCAAAGGGGTGCAGCAGGTGCAGTGAGGGGTGCAGTGGGGGCAGCGAGGGTACAGCAAGGGTGCAGTGGGTGCAGGGGGAGGAGCAGGGGTCACACTGTAGCTGCACGGTGGAGGAGGCACCCAGAACAGAAGGGTGCAGTGGGCTCAGCGCAGTGTGCTGGGTGTGCAGGGGGGGTGCAGCAGGGGTGGGAGGAGGAGATGCAATGGCAGTGTAGTGAGAACCAAAAGGGGCACCCTGAGCACCACAACAGGGGCAGCAGTAAGGGGCAGCAGGGACACAACACCAGGTACCACAAAGAGTGCTGCAGGGCTGCGGCAGGGGCAGCAGCAGGGGCAGCAGCAGGGACATGTGGCTCCCACAGGCTGCTGCAGTCGGGCCCCACGGGTGGGACGGAGGGGACAGGGAGACCCCCACACACCCAGCCTAGCCCTTCCCTCTGGGTGCTGCAGAAAAAGTGACCACCCAGATCCAGGCTCACCCACCGGCACCCACCCTGTACCACCAGCTGATGCTCTCCTGCAAGGTCACAGGGGACGCCAGGTAAGGCACTCCCCGCCCTTCCACAGCCTCTGGCACAGCACCAGCGTGGGGCAGGCAGCTCCAGTATCCCTGGCCCCATGAGCAGCTGGAGAAGAAGGAGCTGGGGAGAGAGCACCATGATCCCTCCATGTCCCCCCACCCCATGGCATGGCCACCCCGGGGTGTCCACCCACCCGAGTGACACCTGGCCCGGCTCAGCCCCCAGAGTTCCTGTGGGAGAAGGAAGGAAGCCACAACCCCCTGCAGAAAGGCCACAACAACATCCTTCTCTTCCCCTTCTTCAACAAGACCCACTTGGGCACCTATGTCTGCACAGCCACCGGCTCACTGGGCACTGCCGTGGCCACCTACAACCTGTGGATAGATGGTAGGGAGAGGACCAAGGGGATGGCTGGGGACAAAGGCTCTTACCCTCCTTCCCACAGCTCGTCCTCACCACCCCATGCCCGTGGCACCCCATATCCAGCCCACATGTGGCCGGTTTTAGTGGTGCAATTCACCTCTGGGTCTGATGCTGGAGGCCACCTCCAGGTTGGTGGTGGCTTCCTCACTGGCACACTGCAATCCTGTTTCCCCTTGGGGCACTTGGCCGGATGCCTTCACCGTGACAGGAGCAGCCACCTCTTTCTCACCTCTCCCAGACCTGCTAGACAACGTGTTCATGTTTCCCCAAGAGATCAAAGACTCCCACGTGCTGGTGAGGGCGAAGCCAGAGCAGCTGCTGCAGAGCTTCACCGTGTGTCTGAGGTCCTACACCGATCTGACCCGGCCCTACAGCCTCTTCTCCTGCGCCACCAAGGCGCAGGACAATGAGATCCTCCTCCTCAAGCCCAAGCCCGGTGAGTACCAGCTCTACGTGGGGGGCAAGTTTGTGTCCTTCAGCATCCCCAAGAACATCGCAGTAAGCGAGCATGTCTGCACCAGCTGGGAGTCCACCGCCGGCATCATGGGCTTTTGGTTCAACGGGAAGCCCTGGCCCCACAAGGGGCTGCAGAAGGGCTACACGGTGGGGGCAGAGGCGGCCATCGTGCTGGGGCAGGAGCAGGATGCCTTCGGGGGTGGCTTTGACGCCCAGCAGTCCTTTGTGGGGGAAATGTCGGTCGTGTACATGTGGGACATGGGCATCTCCACCTCGGGGGTGATGGAGGCCATGAACAACAGACCTGACAAAGCCCTCATCTTCGGCTGGAGAAACTTCCCCTACCAGATCGTGGGCAAAGTCTACCTGAAGCCCTGACGCCTGGCGTGGGGTTGGTGCACTCCTGTGCTCTCGCTCAGGGTGGCTGGCAAGCGCTGGGCAAGCTGTAATTGCCGTGCGGGCTGTGTCCCCGCTCCCTTCCCTGCTGTGTAACCCCCTATAAAGCCACCTGGCATCACAGAAACAAAGAAATGGTTTTGAAAAGCAGCAATGGTCTTTGCTGGACACACTGAAGCCCACCAAAGCTCGGCATGGCTCAGGCAATTAATCCAGGCTCAGAAAAGTCATTAGGGCGAGGGTCAGCGGGAGAGGAGGAAGGGGGAAGGGGCTGCTGCCAGCCCAGGAGCCCCGCTCCTATCCTGGGGACACTGGGGCCGGGCGGGGGGGGACAGAAACAGGCACCCCATTGCCCAGCGCTGCGGGACGTGCACCCCCGCTAGCCCCTGCACACGGAGGGGGCCTGGGGCAGGGGCGAAACTCGGGGGGCCGGGGCCGGGAGGGGCAGCCCCGAGGCAGCCCCGTGTCCCGGTGCCGCCGGGGGGTGGGGTGTACAGTCCCGGAGCCCCGGTGGGCGCGGCCCCGTGTCCCGGCGGCCGGCCCGGCCCCGCCGCTGGCGGCCGGTCCCTGCCCACCCGCGCCGCCGCTCTTTGCAGACGCTCCCTGGGCCCCGCTCCGCCGCTGCGCGGCCTCCCCGGTACGGCGGGGCGGGAGGGGCCCGGGGGGACCCGGGCCTGCTGGGGGCGGCCTGCGGGGATCGGCCGGGCCGGGCCGGGCCGGGCCGGGCCGGGGTCCCGCCCGGGGCAGGCCGCGGGAGCCGGGCCCGGGCGGTGCGGCCTACGGGGAGCTCTGGCCGGTGCGGGGCTGCCGGGGGGGGGCGGGGACGGGCCTGGTCGGGGGGACAGGCCCGGGGATCTCGGGCGGCCTGAACTGGGGGTCCTGGCGCCTGGCCAGGGGGTCCCGGCAGTCCCGACGCCGGGGCTCCTGGCCAGCGGGTGCTGGGGAGGTCTGGCCACGGTCTCCCGGGGGGCCTGACAGGGGATCCTGAGGAGGCCTGACCGGGGGGGGGGTCCCCAGGGGTCCTGGCAATGGTCTCGCAGGGGTCTGGCCCGGCCGGGGTCCCCAGAGCAGCCCTGTCCCCAGGGAACGCAGCGGCGCAGGCCCACAGTACTGATCCCCGCAGGCGATGGGAGCGTCCGAGCCCCCCAACTTCTCGTGGGTGGCGGAGGGGCGGCTGGCGGGCCTGGGCATGCCGCGGGAGCCGGGGCACTACCGGTTCCTGCTGGGCCAGGGCGTGCGGCACCTGGTGTCGCTGTCGGAGCGGGCACCCCCGCACCATGGCTGCTGCCCGGCCATCCAGCTCCACCGGCTCCGTGTGCCTGACTTCAGCCCTCCGACACCTGGGCAGATCCAGAGCTTCCTGCAGCTGGTGGAGGAGGCCAACGCCCGCGGTGAGGTATGGCGAGGGGCACATCACACCGGGGAGGCAGCGCTCAGGGGGTGACGCTGCAGTAGGGTGACACCTCGCACGGTAGGAGGTGGCACCCAGGGAGAGGTTATGCCAAGGGAGGCAATGCCTGTGACACCAAGGGGTGGTGCTGGGGAGCACGGGGGGCTGCGGCAGGGACACTCGCATCCCTCTGTGCTGGTGCCAGCTGACGGTGCGGCGGTGCCGGACAGGCTGTGGCAGTGCACTGCATGCTGGGACACGGCCGGACGGGCACCATGCTGGCCTGCTACCTGGCAAAGGCACAGAAGATGAATGGCAGCGACGCCATCTGGGAGATCCGACGGCTGCGGCCCGGCTCCATCGAGACGCGGGAGCAGGAGCAAGCCGTGATCCAGTTCTGCCAGCGCATTCGGTAGGTGCAGCCCTGCAGCGAGGAGTCCTGGCTCTATGTCACTTCCCTCCCTGGAGGGCTCCCTGTGCTATGCCAGGGCCACAGCTGGTGGCGTGCCGGGCACAGCAAGCGGGAGGGCAGCTGCGGCTCCCAAAGCCCAGCTCGCCAGTGGGATCTGCCTTGCCACAGTGCTGGAGAGGACAGCAAGGATGCGTGAGCACAACCGTCTCCTCGGGGCAGCGTGTGCTGGATGGGTTCGATGGAGACTGTCGCTCCAAAATGGTGGGGGACCTTTCCCAGCCCCGAGGTTCTGTTGTCTGTCCCGGCATTAAAGGACTCTCCTGTGGCTTCTCTCCAGGTCTGTGTATGGGGAACCAGCAGGCAGCACATGCGCTTGTGGCTCTGCCAGGCTCCCTGCCACCCTGCTGTGCCACCCAGCTCGGTCGGCAGCCACGTCCCGGCTGCAGGGGTCCTGGCTCTTGGGTCTCTGCCCAGCCTTGGCCCTTGGGGAGCGCGAGTGGCTGCATTTCGGCCACCAGCAAGCGGGCCTGAGAGCTGGTCGCCCGCCAAAGCAGTGATGCCACGCAGAGGGTGGCAGCTGCGTCAGCGCACGGGGGCCGGCCCAGGACGTTGATGCTTAAAGTGTAGCTTAGATGGAATTTAGGCATCTCTGTCCAAAAGTCCAATCCTGAAAATCTCTTCTCAGCTGCTCCTAACCTTGGTGGCATTTAAATCCTAAGTGCAAGAAGTGTCACCGTCCCCATTCCCGGGTGTGCGCCACATGGCTGGGAGCGCCTGGCGCTCACTGGGCATGAGTGCCGTGTCCGCGCCCTGGGCTGGCGGAGCTATCGCCTCTGCGAGGCAACTCCCCAGGCCCCCAAATGTGGCTCTGAAACACCAAAATGTCGTCATCTTCCCTCGAGAACGAAGCACCAGGGTGGTGGCACTGGGTACCACTGACAAAATGGCTGTGCCCTGCTCAGAGACCTGTCTGGGGGCAACCAACTGCCTTGGGGTGGCTGTAGCACCCCAGTGTCCCCGTCTCCTGGACCCCGCTCCTCCCACAGGGCCTGGGGTGGGACCAGCAGGGACAGAGGAGGTGACCGAGGAAGGGTCTTCAGCACAGGCTGTGGAGCACCCCAAAAAGCCGGGGGCAGAAAGAAGCGCCTTGCCCTGCCCGGTGCCCCATGGCCCTTCCCTGGTGGAGATTTGAGAAGTACCCATGGTCCATGAGTGATGCCATGGCTCTGGTGGGCTGTGACACCATGTCAGGACATGGGGCCATCCATGGGTGCTCAACTCTGCCTGCACCCCTTACCTGGGGCACGAGTGGCTGGGGGGGGGGGGGGGGGGCAGCCCTGTGTCAGGGGACAGGGACGGGGATGATGGGGACAGCACAGTACCATCCAGTCACAGCGCTTAAGCCCATGGGAGCTGCAGGACTCACATGGGCCTGTGAGATGCAGGAAAGCAGCTTAACTGCAGAATTATTTACTTTAACTCCTCTTACTTTAGCTCTGTCCTTAATAGTCTCCCAGGCTCAGGGGGCCGGGCCAGGCCGGGCTGACGGGGGGGACTGCAGACCCCCATGTCCCAGGGAAGGGGGACCGGGACAGGGGCTTTGCCCCAGCATCCCCAACCCAGTGCTCAGTGCCGCACCTGGGACTTGGCAGTGCTGCAGAGCAGGGCCCAGCACGGCACACGCAGTCCAGCATGGCCATGCTCAACCCTCGATGCCACGCTCCATGGTGGCAACAGGACGCGGGGGATGTCCCCTCCCCAGTCAGCCCCTGTCCCAGGAGGCTTTCCGGAGCCCCCAGCCTGGCGGGCAGCCCAGCTCCGGCTCAGCCTGGCAGGATGGGGACACCGCACCGGTGGCCATCTCCACGCCAGGGACACATTTAGGATGGGATTACAGAGGAGACAGCTGGGATAGGGAAGGGCAGGTGGGGAGCCCTGGCAAGATGGCGATCATGGGGGTGCCCCGTGCCCACACGTGCGCTGCCTCCCTGCCACGGCGCTGTGCGTGGTGTGGCACGGCACAGCTTGGCATGGCACAGCATGGCTTGGCGTGGTATGAAATGGTGTGGTATGGCAGGAAAGGGCTCGGCATGGTGCGGCACTGCACGGCATGGCATGGCTTGGCACAGCATGACTGGGCACAGCATGGCAAGGCTCAGCCTGCAGCAGCCCTGGGTGGGAGCCATGGGCAGCCGATGCTCCCAGCCAGACAGCGTGCAGGCACACTGGTGTCACACACCTGCTCACGCACACCTGTGTCACGCACACGCCCCGCGCCGTGTCCCACGGGTGTATCACACACCCATACTCCGCAGCAGTGTGCCACCCGCGTCCCCTTCCCTTCCCGCCAGAACTACAACTCCCAGCAGCCCTCGCCGATCCCGCTGCCCCGCTTCACCATTGGCCGCCTCGGGGACGCCCGGCGCCGAGCTCCCGATTGGCTGTCCCCGTGGCAACGGGCGGGGCGGGGGGCGAGGCCCGGGGCAGCCCCTCCCGGCACCGCGGGTTTGTTTGCGGCCGCCCGGCGGCGGCGGTGGTGGCGGTGGCTGGAGCGTGGGGACGGATCTGAGCCGAGCCTCCGCGGGACGGGCATGAGGAGCGGCGGGACGCGGAGCCGCCAGCGCCCCCCGGCCGGGGCCGGTGCGCCGTGGCCAGCCCGGCGGAGCCCGCCGGTCCGCGGGCCCTGAGGCGCCGGCGATCCGCCGCCGCTCGGTCCCCCGCCACCCGTCCTCCCCGTCCCGCCCCGTCCCGGGAGCCGCCTGAGGGGGGACCTGGGCTATGCGGTGGTGGCTGCGCGCCGCCGTCCTCAGCCTGCTCGCCGGCGCCGGCGCTGAGGGTAAGGGGCCGCCGTCTTGCCCGCGGCGGAGGGGCCGAGCCGGGGCGGGGGCGGCCGCGCTGCCGGCGGGGCCGGTCTGGCCGGTGCCAGGCCCCCGGGACGCGGGTGGCGGCGGGGACAGCGCGCGTGGTGTCGCTCCCGACGCCGCGGGGCCGGGGGCGGCCGGTGCCGCCGGTTGGGAAGGGGTCCGCGGACTGCGGGGCTCGGGGGAGGGCAGGGTCCCGACCCGGTGGCGGGGCTCACCCCTCCCGCCTTGCTCCCGCCAGGCAGCGGCCAGAGCGAGTCCCAGGCCGTGGTGGGGCGAGTCGGGGAGAGCACGGTGCTGGGCTGCGACCTCCTGGACGCCCACGAGGCCCGTCCCCCTCTCTACGTGATCGAGTGGGTCCGCTTTGGCTTCGTCCTCCCCATCTTCATCAAGTTCGGGCTGTACTCGCCGCGGGTGGACCCAGAGTACATCGGTAAGTCCTGCGGCCGGGGTGCCATGGTGGTGAGTGGTTATGGGGTCCTGGGGGGGCCCTCCTGGCTCCAGCCTCCGGGCTGGGACTGGCCCGGGGGGTTACCCGAGGCCGGCCAGGCTGGCTCCGGTGTCCCACGTCCCTGCTCTCCTTGGCTGGGCCCCAGCTGAGGGCTGCTGCTGTCAGACAGCATTAATCATGCTCCCAGGACGGTGGGGAAGCGCAGGGCTCTCCCTCTGGCCCTGAGGCAGCAAGAGGGGACACTGTGGGACTGGGGAGGTCCCCAAGGCAGGGCAGAGTCCTGTCCTTGTGCAGCAGTTCCAGGGATGGCTGGAGTAGGAGACAGAAGGGATGTGAATACCCAGCTTGCAGGGGAGACTCAGCCCCTGGCCCAGCTCTGCAGCAGGGAGGGATCCCCACCGGGGTGGAGGGTGGGAGAAGCTCCCTAGGCAGGAGGCTCCTAGCACACCAGCCATCGCTCCCATCATCGTGGCCTCTGGCTGCCAAGGCCTCCCCCAGCACCACCTGCTTGCAGATGGGGACGGCTGAGCACCTGCCCGCACGCATCCGAGCTGCGGTGTCGTGGTACTGCCTGCTGCGCTGCCCCGGCTCTCCTGTCCTGCCTGCTGCGCTGGACTGGGGCCAGTGACAGTGGGATGCCCGGTGACAGTGGGATGCCCTGTGCCAGAGGCCGCGGGTGCCCAGGCACTGCCATGCCACCGCCTTGGCCCATGCTTGAAGGTTGAGCCTGGGGAGGGGATTTTGGCGAAGCCACTAATTGGTGGTGCTGGGCTGGCTGGGATTTGAAGCAAAGCTGTGCTGGGAAAGGGCTGTGGCGTGGGAGGGGGATATTCTCTTTATGGGATATTTAAAGTGAAGCGGTGGCAGAGCAAGAGGGATCCCTGTGAGCATGAAGGTGGAGACAACGGGAGCGTCCCTCAAGGATGAGGAAGCTGGGGAGGAGGGGAAGGGCTGAGCATTTTGGGCTGAGCCTGGCACCAAAAGCCTGTGGCAGCAACACACCAAAATCCTCCCACGGGAAAGGATGGGGAGGGCTGGAGCACCAGATTGGATCATGCCTAGGTCAGGAGCCTGCCCCCGCTGCCAAAACAGGCCCTTGCCTAAAAAAATGCATGGCAGGCTGAGGTTTGAGCCAACCCCTGTCCTGCCTGACTGCAGGCAGAGAGAGATGCTGCCTCTTCTGGGCTGCACAGGAGGAGAGTGATTTTTGGGACACACCTGGATCTCTCCCTGCTGCCAGCCTGTGCCCAGGGACACTTTTGCTCCATGGCCAGCCCCGAGCTGGCTCTGTGGGACCAGTGGTGACAACAAACCCTCTGGTGACGACGAGGCACCTGCTTTACTGGGAGGCCTGCCCTGGGCTCCTGTTACCTGAGCCTGCGTTGCAGGGCCCCTTGGCTGCAGGAGCTCAGGTTACCCAGAAAGGACCTGCCAGCATCCTGCCTGCGCTGCCCTCGGCCCCCCCTTGTCCCTGCTGCCAGTGAGGCCCTGGGGGAGGGGTGGGGGGAGCAGGTTGGGCTGCTCCGGGATCAGTGCTGGGGGGGATGTGCTGGGGGAAGGGGTCTGGTGACTGTAATGAGGGCGAGGTGGGTGGGCGGGGGGGGCTGGCGGCTGTCACCATGGCAGCGGGGGCGGCTTGTTTTCAATCCTCTGGGGAGCTGGGAAGGGATGGAGGGAAGGGCAGGGGCTGAGGGTGCAGGGTAAGGGTGAGGGTAGCCCCTTTTTCCAGCCCTTCCCAGGCAGAGCAGATCAGGTGTCACCCAGAGGGGCCAGGGAGCCCCTGCTGTCACCCACATCAGGCAATTTCGGGCATCCTGGGGACAAGGTGGGCTGTAGCCATCTCTGTGAGACCGCTTGGGGGAACAGAGTCAGCTCTCCCCTAGGTGCTACCATCCCCCATGGTGTCATGGGCCATCCCTTGCTATTAGCTGGCCTGGAGGAGGGCTACTGGTCTCTGGCCTGGCCGCCTGCTTGGGCACCCCATCCCTGGCGGCAAGCATGGCGGCTGGGTCTGCAGCCCCCTTTGTGTCCCTCTGACGGTTGCCAGGCACTGGGGGATGCTGGTCTGGAGGGCAGCGGAGGTTTTGTTATCAGCAGGGTGGTGGAAGAGGAGGAGGGGGCTGGGGCCGGCATGCGGGATTAGGGGGAGGCTGGGGGGCGTCCCCAGGGCACTCTGATCCCTTCCAAAGGGACCTTTGTTCAGGAGCCTGCTGCTCCCGCCTGGCTCCTGGGGCTGTGAGCTGGCAGCTGCAGGCAGGGATGCAGTTTCCCAGAGCTGCCCTGCTTCCCAGGGCTCAGCATGGGAGCCGGCTCTGGGGTGAGGCGTGGGAAGACCCCTTGTCCCACGGATGTTTTGCCATGGCTCCCATCGCTCTCACTGCTTCTGCCACCCTCTTCGTGTTCAAGGTTTGCATGGACTGTTGTTTTGTGCTCTGAGCGAGGGGTGCTGTAAGAGGCACCCGGATACGTCCATCTGTCCCTGTGCCTCCTGTCGTAGGAGATTCTGTGGGTCTGGGTTGGAGCTGACTGTGGGGAGAAGCAGGAGGGGTGGGAGATGTGGCAGGTGGCTGCAGCGGCTGGAAGAAGTCCGGGCGCTGTTGGGAAGGGTTTGCACGTGTCTGTGTGCTGGGTTTGCGCAGGGCTGCACGGCCCCAGCACTCTGCATATGATCCTGTCCCTCAACCACTCAGCCTCCGTGCCCAAACCAGTCTGCCTGGGTCCCACCGCTCCTCTTCCTCCTTGCCAGGCTCGTCTGGCAGGATGCGGCCTCCTGCTGCCGGTAGCGCTCCTGCAGTGCCCTGCCTGGGCTCCAGTGGGTTGGGCAGCGTGTGGGACTGCCTGTGACACTGACCTCCTGGGTAGAGCTGACAACAGCATTCGGCAAAGCTTGCTTTGTTGGAAACACTTCAGGAAGCTGCTGGACTCGGGGAGCTCTCAGATGTCGATGGGGAGCATCAGGAGCTATTCCAGTGCCAAGAGCTGCGTGCTGTGCTGCCAGGACTGTGGCAGTGGGCCTGATGTGGTGTGCTGGGAGCAAGGCAACCGCAGGCAGTGGCACACCTGTGGCTAAACCCGCATCCCCAGCCTGGAGCAGTTTTCTGGGCCATGGATGCCTGGAGTGGGTTCGGGGGCAGGTAGCCTCGGGGGTGCCAGGCCAGTGGGTGCTGCTGGCTGTGCACCCCAGCCGGGGCTGAGCCAATTGCCTGCTGCACGCCTGAGCCGATTATGGCTCTGATAATAGCCCAGGGGATTAAAGGGCTGTGCTCGCTGTCGCTTTGCACCCTTATCCTCCTCCTCATCAAAGAGCCCGTGGGGCGCGGGGCTGCTGCCTGCTTGGGCCAAGGGCCCTGTGGTCCGGGAGAGCACCCCGCTGCTGTGCCCCTTGAGGGGTCTGTAGCACTCATGCCTGCGAGGCGGGCGAGGGGTTCAGCCTCACCCCCTCTGTGCCACGGGGAGAGGGGACGGTGCGGGGGTGCCCGAGGCTTAGCAGGGCTCCTAAGGGTGAGACTGCTGGGGGGGGCTCCTGGGGGAAAGGGCAGCTGAGGCTGCAGGAGAAGGGTCCCTGAAAGGCAAGGGAGAAGGGGGCAGGGAGGGATTTTGCAGGCAGGCTGGCAGCTCAATGGGGAGGCAGAGGGGTCAGCGGGACCAGCTTTCTTGCCCAGCTGCTGAGAGCAATGCTCAAGGTGCAGGGACCCACCTTGTCAGGGGGGTCCCTGCCAAGGCCACCCCACACAGGGACAGGTAGCAGAGCCCACCTCCACGTCCTCTCCCATTTCCCCAACAGCAGCGGGAGGTGTAGTGCTAAATGTCGGTGTGACCAACCTCCACCATGGTGCAGCCACCCTGGTTTTTGTCCCGTGGCCCTTCCCAGCCCTCTGTAGCACCAGCCGAGGTGGAAGAAGGCCGAGCGCAGCCTGGCCACACTGGCAGACCCTGCTGCTGCCAAGTGGGGCAGTTGGCCCCACTCCCCAGGGAAGTCACTGAGCCCTCAGTGGGGGCAAGTGCTGTGTGGGTGGGTGGCCCAGGAATGCAGCTGTCCCTCAGCCGGCAGCACTGGCTGTGACAGCTGCTTCTGGGTGTGCAGGTCGTGTGCGGATTGAGGAAGGCGCCTCGCTGCGCATCGACCTTCTGCGTGCCGAGGACCAAGGCTGGTACGAGTGCCGCGTGCTCTTCCTTGACCGGCACAGCACTGACGCCGACTTCCAGAACGGCACCTGGATCCACCTCACTGTCAACGGTACCAGTAGATCCCACCCTTGGTTACCGCTCTGCCCAGCACCAGCCAAGATCTCTCAGGGCTGGGACTAGATCCACTCGTCTTCCAACACCAGTTGAGCTGGACCTGGGGGTAAGGGTCTGGACTTGTCTTTACAGCACCCCCCACTTTCCTGGAGACCCCCCCTGCATTTGTGGAGGTGCAGGACCAGGACGCACTGAGCCTTACCTGCACGGCTGTTGGCAACCCCCAGCCTGTTGTCATCTGGAAGAGGAGTGACCTGGCTGTGCAGAGTGGGGACACAGTGCAGGTGAGGACAGCAAACCACCCGTTACCCCTCTGTGGTGTGTCCCCCAACTCAGCCAGGGTCTTGTGGGGCAGCCAGGCACACAGAGCAATGCAACTCTGCTTGGCTGGAGAGCAGGTGCCCATCCCCACCATGGTGGCACCCACCTACTGCCACCAGCCCTGCCACAGTGCCACATTCCTGAGGGTGTCCTGTCCCTTGGTGGCCATGCCACATGCCCAGTGCTGTTGCAGGTGAGGAACGGGACGCTGAGCATTGCTGTTGTGGAGCGCGCCAGTGCAGGCACTTATACCTGCCATGCTTCCAGCAAGGAGGGTACCATCACCCACACCACCCGTGTACTCGTGCAGGGTAAGAGCAGGTGCTTTACCGGCCCTGGCCATGTAGGCCACCCCACTGGGTGCTGCCACAGGCCACAGAGGGAGCCACATCGCAGGGGTTGGTTTTGGGGCAGGTGCGGGTATGATGGGCTTTGGGAGCAGCTGGGGCCATCCCCCCGTTCCCAGTCCTCACTATCCCCTCTGCTTCACACTGCAGGGCCACCTATCATCGTGGTGCCACCCCAGAACGTCACCGTCAATGTCTCCCAAGATGCCTTTCTGGCGTGCCAGGCTGAGGCGTACCCAGGAAATCTCACCTACACCTGGTTCCAGGGCAGCAGCAATGTCTTCCACCTCAGGTACAGTGGGAACAGGGATGGCACCGAGGTGGCTGCGGGCTCCTGCCGGCAGTGCTGGGGCTGGTGGGGGCTGCTGTGGCCCTGTGAAGCGTGGCTCAGAGTGATGGGCTAGCTGGGTGCGTGGCTGGGGGGGTTCGCTCATCCCAGAGCAGTGGGGACAGTCCCAGCCACATTGTTCACCACTGCCCTCCCCTTCCCTTGCAGCCACCTCCAGGCTCGGGTCCGCGTCCTGGTGGATGGGAGTCTCTTGCTCCAGCGAACGACCCCAGATGACGCCGGCAAATACACCTGCATCCCCAGCAATGGGCTGTGGAAGCCGCCTTCTGCCTCAGCCTTCGTCACAGTGCTGTGTAAGAGCCCCACAGCCCCTCACGAGCCTGGGCCATGCTGTCAGCAGCTCCACTCACGGAAAGGCCCTGCTGGGCCAGCCTGTGGAGGTCCTCACAGGCTGTGGTGGGAAGGAGGTACCCCTTCAGCTGCCACAGGGACCCTGGCCCCCTGCGGCCCTCATGCAGGCCCTGGCACCCTGTTTGTCCTTGCAGATCCAGCGCAGGTGACCACCATGCTCCCAGAGACCCACCTGCCTAAGGGGATGCAGGGTGTGATCCGCTGCCCCACCAGGGCCAACCCCCCTCTGCTCTCCGTCAGCTGGACAAGGGATGGGCGCCCACTGGAGCTGGACAAGGTACCACCGCTTGCACCCTCCCCTGCCTTCCCACCCCCCTGAGCCCCTCATCCTGACCCTGTGCCCCAATCTTCCAGCTCCCTGGCTGGTCCACAAGACCAGATGGCTCCATCGTCATTGCGATGGGGAATGATGATGCGCTGGGAGTGTATACGTGTACCCCGTACAACAGCTATGGCACTGCTGGCGAGTCCCGGCCCACACGTGTCCTGCTGAAGGTGAGGCTGGGCAGATGGGCACACTGCCCAAGCCCCTCACCCAAGCTGCTCCCACCCTGCCGTGCTGAGCAGCCCAGGCACACTGCGTGCCCATTGGCCTGCCTTGCTGCAGGTCTGCACCCTGTCCTGCCTGCCACCAAGCCCTTCACCATGTGTGCCTGTCTTCCAGGACCCCCCTGCCTTCACGGTGCGCCCTAAGGAGGAATACTTCCAGGAGGTGGGCCGGGAGCTGGTGATCCCCTGCGCTGCCCATGGGGATCCCCCCCCAACTGTCACCTGGCTGAAGGTAGGAGCTGCCGCTCTGGGGAACCAGCTGAGACCTCCTGGGAGGCGGATGCTGCTTTTGGCCTCTGGGGCATCACTCTAGCACAGTCCCCATATCGGCGTCCCTGCAGGGATATGTTCTGGGTCACCAGGTGCTACAGGGTCACCTCTCTCCTGGTTCCTGCAGTAGAAGGGGCTCAGGGCACTTTGCTTGTGTCCACCCCTAAGAAACCAGGGAAGAAGTCTCACCCCTCGGTTCCTAAACCAGCACCAGGGTGGTGGATCACGTTAGCTATCCCAGCCCTGGGTGGGGTGGGTGGTTGCTCATGATCGGTGTGTCTGTGCCTTGCCATGCAGGTGGGTAGCATGGGGAAGAGTGGTGCCCAGGTGGATGGGAACAGCAGCCTCATCTTCCGCCCACTCGTCAAGGAGCAGCATGGTGTCTGGGAGTGCACGGCCACCAACTTGGTGGCCAGTGTCAGCACCACCACCTCTGTCCACGTGCTGGGTGAGTTGCTGGTCCCTAGTGGGCAGATGCTGTGGGTGTTGGGCTGGGGTGTACAACACCAGCCTCCCTGTGCTGGAAGGGATGGAAATGCTCCTGCATGACCGTTGTCTAAGCCACCCCATCTGACAGGTCTTCTCTCTGCTTCTGCCACCAGGTACCAGTCCTCATGCTGTCACTAACGTCTCTGTGCTCCCACTCCTGCTGGCAGCCAATATTTCCTGGGAGCCGGGGTTTGATGGAGGTTATTTCCAGAGGTTCAGCGTCTGGTACACACCACTGTGAGTCCCTGTGGGCAGCGTCTGGTGTCCCACGCCCCCTCTGCCCTACCAGGGGCCCTCAGTTCTGGACTCCCATTTCCCACATTTCCTCAGGGTGAAGCATCCACCCCGGGCCCATCATGACTGGGTGTCACTCTCTGTGCCAGTGGGGGCTCAGCACCTCTTGGTGGAGAATCTGCAGCCAGACTTAAGCTACCAGTTCAGCGTCCTGGCCCAGAACAAGCTGGGCAGCGGCCCCTTCAGCCAGATTGTCACCTCTATGCCCAGGGGTAAGAGGGGGCCTGTGTGCTCCCCAAAGCAGCTCCTGTCCCCCCAGAGCCCTCAAGCACTGAGGAGGCTCCTGTTTCTGCCCTGCTGTCCCCTCACATTAGCTCCCACACCAGCATCCCTTTTCTCCTCAGGCTTCCCAGTGACCACAGTGCCTCCAGAGCCGCCAGCCATGACCATGCGCGTCTTCCTGTCCCCGCCGCAGGCTCTGACCGCCAATGAGACTGTGCGTGGGGTCCTGCTGCAGTGGGAGCCCCCAGCTCAGTTCTCGGTGGCGCTGAGCGGCTACGCGCTGGAGCTGCGACAGGGCAAGGGTGGCTGGGAGGTGCTGGACCGCTCCATCCCTAGCACGAAGACCCAGGTGCTGGTGCCAGGACTCATCAAGGTGGGAATTTCACCAGGTGCTCCCTGGCTGTGGGGCAGCTCAGGCGACGCAGCAAGGGAGAAGATCAGATCTCCTGTGTCGCTGCTACCCAGAGCTGGGGCCTCTGGCAGAGCCACTCGGCTCTGCAGCTGTGTGAGCTGAGGCTTGGCTGACCACTGTGCCAACAAGGCTAACGGCCCTCTGCTCCCCAGGACGCCTTCTATGAGTTCCGACTGGTGGCCTTTGCTGGCAGCTACATCAGCGATCCTAGCAACACAGTGAATGTCTCCACAGCAGGTAAGGCCTGGGCTGCTGCCCACTTGCTCTTCCTGCCCTGGGGATAGAAATCAGAGGTGTGAAGTGCCCAGCATGGACTAGGATCTTCCCAAAGAGAAACCCCTTCACACTGCTCCCACCTGCAAGTGTCCCTACTGCTAGACCAGGGTACACAGTGCCCAGAGCAGGACCCCCAGAGCTAATACTGTAGGAACACCCATCTCCACATGCAGGTCTGGGGTGACCTCAGTCTCACGGGCCAGGTAGCAGGAGAGCTCTGCACAGAGCATCCCTGTTCCTGGTGCCTGGCATAGTGGAGGGCATGGGTCCGCCTGAAGGCAGAGCAGTCCCAATGGGCAAGAGAGCTGAGGCTTTGCTGTTTATCTCTGTGGTGCTGGTGATGTGAGGGAGGCTGTGCCCGCCATGCGGGTGTGCCCTGTGGGTAACCGAGCCTCTGATGGTGTCTCCTGTCTCACCCAGGCATGGAGGTGTATCCGTCTCGCACCCAGCTGCCAGAGCTCCTGCCGCAGCCAGTGCTGGCCGGGGTTGTCGGTGGGATCTGCTTCCTCAGCGTGGCCATCATCTTCAGCACAATGGCTGCCTGTATCATGAACCGCCGGCGTGCTGCCCGCATCCAGAAGCGAAGGCAAGGTAGGAGCTTGCTGCCCGGGTGCAGGTGCCTCGATGCCAGGGCTCCCGGAGAGCTCAAAGCGCCATGTGCAGGGCGGCAGGACCCTGTGCCCAGGGAGGGGACAGGCCAGCCTGGGGCTGGGGGGCTCCCCTGGGGCGGTAGCAGGGCTGAGTGGGTGCCGCAGTCTCCTCATCATCACTTTGAGTTGCTCGCCGTGTGATCCCCTTGTGTTCTCATGACCTTCCAGATCCACCACTCGTCTTCTCCCCCAGCAAGAAGCTTCCACCTCCACAGTAAGTCATGCCATGCCATGCTCCCTCCCCATCTCGCTGCGCTCCCTATCATTCACTCACTGCTGGCTGGGGGCAGAGGGACAGACCAGGAGGCAGCCAGCCACCACCACCACCACTGGCCGAGGGCTGGCCACAGAGGGGATGTTAGGAGAGGGGTGCTGGGGTCAGGGCGTGCCGTGGGGTAGGGCTCCCCTGGGGTGCTGCTTCTGGGGAGTTCTGGCTGAAGGAAGGATCAGAAAGTGCAGAAGCAGGTCTGTCGAGCTCACAGCAGCGGTGGCAGGGTCATGGTACCTGCTGCCAGATGCCTGGCACAAGCTCTCCTGGCATGGGGGGCAGCCACACAAGCCTGGAGCCAGGATGGGGGTGCTATAGCAGCTCCCTTCTTCCTTACAGCAATTCTCATGGCTCTGGTAGCCCAGACAGCACCGTGAAGCTGAAGCTGCAGCCGTCTCCCTACCAGAGCCTGCGCCGGACGCTGCTGTGGGGTGAAAAGGCCGGCACCAGCCTGGGTCTCAGCATTGCTGGGGCCGGCTCCCGGTACGCCATGTATGAGAGCCACGTCGGGGAGCATGTGCCCCTGGAGCGGATCTGCCGTGGCCCTGACGGGCGCTTTGTGGTGGAGACTGACACGCAGCCACAGGAGAGCAGCTTCGGGTCGCTGCCTTATGCTGAGCCAGAGCTGTACCCCCAGCAGGACCCCCAGGGCCCACAGCCCCAGCCCTACCTCCAGCTGCCCACAGAGGAGGAGGAGGAGGAGGAGCAGCAGCACATCTGGCACAAGGGGGTCTCACTGCGCCCCCGGCCCATGGGGCAGGCCCGCCGGGGAGCCCGGGCCGCCAGCTACCGCCAGGGCCGCTACTTCGGCTATGGCAGCAGCAGCCCCGTGGATGAGGCCGCGGCATTGTGCATCATCAACATCAGCCCCGTGGCCTCCGCCGCGACTCTGCCTTACAGCACTGTGGAGGAGCTGCGTGACAGCCCCAGCAGCACCGGGCCCTGCCAGAGCACTGCCAGCGCCCTGTGGGACTCGCTGCCCCTCGAGGGCTCCCCCCAGCTGCCCCTCGGCCCCCCGGCTTCCCCCAGCCCCAGCCTTGGGTGCAGCTGGCAGCCGGCCAGCCCCCCAGCCCAGAGCGGGATCCTCCAGTACCTGAGCCTGCCTTTCTTCAAGGAGATGTGTGTTGATGGTGACTGGCCACCCCTGGAGGAGCCAGCAGAGCCCAGCCATGCTGGCAGCCAGCCAGAGCCTGCTGACAGCCCACCGCCCACCCCCTCGGAGTCTGGGGGCTCCCTGCAGCACGTGGGGCGGACGCTGTGCCCGGACTGCATCGACACCTGTGCCAACGCCACCTCTCCCCCAGCTGCCACTTTCCTCAAACCCCCCAGGCTGCCGGTGGGTCCTGCCAAGGCCTCGCTGCCTGGCACTGCCGCCTGGCCCAGCTCCCCCAGCCCAGGGACCAGCCTGCGGCCCCCCACCCAGCTGGCTCACCGCCTCCCCGTTGGTGGCGGCAGGACTGAGGCCATGCCCTCAGCTGGCACCATAGAGCCTGGCTGGGCACCAGGCAGGCCGCCAGATCCTGCGCCCCTGGAGAAGCTGCCACGGGGCAGTTTGACTAGCCAGAGCAGCGGCCGGGGCAGTGCCTCCTTCCTGCGGCCCCCCTCGCTGGCACCATCCCTGGGGGGAAACTGCCTGGGTACCCCACTTGGGGACAGGGGCAGCTGGCATGGCGGAGGCTTGGCAGCGGAGGAGGGCAGGGCAAGGATGGATCCAGCCCTCAGTGGCACCGGAAAGAGGTGAGCCGCAGGCAGGACGCCGGGGACGAGCCGGCTCATGCTGGGGCATCTCGCAGCCTGTCCCACAAGGCTTGGCCAGAGCATCCTGGTGTGGAGCCGCCCTGCTGCTTCCCAGCTCCTGTGGCACCCCGGCCACTGCTCCCTGGGGACACCCCCCTATGGCATCCCTGCCGTCCCTGCCCCTGGGGACCACCCCAGCTCTCCCCCCAGCATCCCTGCCTGCCCTCTCACCCACTGCCTGCTTCCCCCCTGTGTCCCCACATCCCTCGCCATGCCTGTGTGGGGACTATCCTGATGCCCATCTCCACAGGAGGAACACTTCGGTGGACGAGAACTACGAGTGGGATGCGGAGTTTGCCCTGGAGTCGGACATCCTCGAGGCGCTGCAGCTCTACCGCAGCGGGGACCCGGCGCGGCCTGTCTCCACCATTGTCCTGCGTGACCTGGAGCGGCAGAGTGAGTGCAGGACCCCCGCAACCCCCAACCGTCACGGCCCTGCGGGGCTGTCCACCACCCTTCTTCCCAGGGCGAGGCCATTGGGAAAAGGGGGGGGGCAGGGCCCTTTGGCACCCACAGCCCTGGGGGTGGCCCCGCGGGTGGGTGGGTGACGCATCTGGGCCGGACGCTGCCTGTCTCCTCGCAGAGCCTGGCGGTGGTGGCTCCTCCCCGGTGAGCTCGGTGTCGGCGGAGGCGTTGGCGGCGGCGGCGGGCGGCCCCCCGGAGCGCAGCAGGGCCCTGCGCCAGGAGCTGGCAGCGTCCCGGCACCGCAGGGAGGTGGCCCGGCAGCGGCTGGGTCCCCGCGGGTGCTGCGCCGAGCGCTTTGAGCTGGCCACACTGCTCTAGGGACCCCCGGGGACCTCCTGGGCTGGGCAAGAGGGATGTAGGGGCGGAATAAAGAGGCGTGAGAGCAGCACCCGCTCCTGTGTGGCAGGCAGGGGCACGGGTGTGTCCCCCACCCCCCCGGGCACCCACCATCCCCTGCCCGAGAGCACCCCTGTCCCTTCAGAGTCCTGCCACTATTCCCTCCCCGCCCCCCCCCCCCCCCATCCTTGTGCTCCCTGCGAGCCTGGGGCCCTCCCTATCACACACACACACACACATCCCCCCCCCCCCATGCTCCCTGCATCCCTCACCGTGTCCCACCTCCTACTCCCGCTGCATGTGTCATGTCCGTCCGTCCCCTCCCCGTCGCTATGCTTTGTGCGGGCTCCCCTCCTGGTGCCCCCCTAAAGGGTCTCCCACCCGCAGCCCCCTCCCTGCCCCGTGCCCCCCCCCCCTCCCTCTCGGGCTGCGGGCGGGGCGGGGTCTGGCTGCAGCCCCACGCGGGGCGGGGTCTGCGCGCCTCGTTCCCTTATATGGCCATGCCGCGGGAGCGCGTCATGGGGGTGGGGCCTAGAGTGCACTACGTCATCCCCGGCCCCGGGGTGTTCCGGGGGTCGCTCGTGGGCTGTGCCACGGGTCACGTCGGGTCGCACCGGGCTGTGCCCCGGGCCCGCCCCGTCTCCCCCCCCCCCCCGGGTCCCGCCCATGTGTCACCCCCGTCTGCCCCGCCAAGTCGACCCGTGTCACCCTGTTCTGCCCATCAGGGTCACCCCCAAACCTGCGCTGCATCACATCGTGTCCCTGGCCTGGCCTTGTGTCCCCCTCATCCTGCCCCAGGTCCCCGGCATCAGCCTTGCCCCCCTGATCCTCCCCCGTGTGCCCTAGGGGTCCAGCTTGGGCCATTCCTGCATTGTCCCTGGCTGCAGTCCCTGAGCATCCTGCCCTGTACCCCCCCCACCTCCATGTCATCCCTAGCCCTGTCTCCCCGGATCCTGCCCTATGCTACCCCGTTCCACCCCCGGGTGTCCTGGCCCCTGCCACCCCAGTCCCGTGCCCTAGAGCTCCTGCCCCTCTTTGCCCCTAAGCTGCCCCCAGGGGTCCTGTCCCCAGAGCACCCTCTGTTACCCCCTGCCTTCCTTGGACGAGTCCTTACACGATCCTGCCCCTATGTCACCGTTTTCCTGATCTCTGTGTCATCCCTACAGGACCTGCGCCCTGTATCACACCCCTCCTGCTCCCTCCGTCACCCTGGGCCTCCCCCTTGCCCCGGGGTGCTGTTCCCCAGGTCCTGCCACTGTGCCACCCCTATTCCTTCACCTCCATGTCACCCCCTGACCTTGTGCCCCCTATGTCACCCCTGTCCCATGGGTCACCCTGGTTCCCCATGTCATGTGCCACCCCCTGGTCCCCTCATCCATGTGTCCCTGAGCCATGCAATGCATCCTGGTCACTGAAGCCATGGGAAATCCTACTGGAAACCCCAGGGGACACCCACAACTGGGGGGGGGGGCAGGTATGCGGGATAACGGGGACAACATGCAACCTCCCATGTGGCACCCATGGGTGCAGGAGGCGCCCTGGCCCATGGGCGGGGGGGGCGGGGGGGGGAACAACACTCCAAGGCCGCTCCTCACCATGATGGACTCCTCACAACCGAGCTCCAGAAGACAGTGGCACCTTGGACTGGCTCGGGAGGGTGGATGCTGAGCCCAGGACAAATTTCGGGTGCTGAGGGGTGGGTGGGGTCACAGGGACACCACAGCGGTGGCCCTGCCACCCGTTCCAGAGGCGGATGGTGGCTTCGGGCTGAGGTTTTGTTTGTTGTTTTGGTCGTGCTTCCCATGGAGACGGGACTTGTGCAAGGGCCATCACCCCTCCCTGTGCTGCCAGGGACACTGTGGGTGCTGGGGAGGCTGTGTTCCTGTGGGCCCTGCAGCCCCCTGAGCTGTACCCCTGCCACCATGGCCAGGCCCTGGCGGCCCCCACCGCCACAGCAGGGCCCTGGCACCCACCATGTCCCATTCCACTGCGGTGACTGTATCCCCTGCTACCACAGCTGAGTCCTGTCCCCATCACAGCCTTGTCCGCCACTGCCACTGTGCTGGGCTCTGTCTCCACCTTGGTCATCACAGCCCCCATATCCCCCCTGCCACTACAGCCACCCTCTCCCTGCCAAAACCCCGACGTCCCTTGAACACTATGGCCAGCCTGTCCCTGCCACCACGGCCACCCTGTCCTCACCTTGGCTGTCACAGCCACCCTGTCCCCACCACAAGCCCTGTGTCACCCTGCCACCACGGCCACCCTGTCCCCACCAAAACCCCCATGTCCCCCTGCCACCACGGCTGCCTCGTCCCCACACAGCCCCTCTGCCCCCACCACGACCCCTCTGTCCCCCACCACCACGGTCCCCTCCCCGGCCCGGGCCGGAGCCCTCTCCCCGCGGGGCCGCCGGGCGGGGCGGGGCGGGGCTGCTCGGGGTGCGGTGGCGGCGCGGCCCCGGCCCCGGCCCGGCGGACCCGCCCCGGGAGCGGGCGGTACCGGGCCGCCCCCGGCCGCGCTGACATCAGCCGTGAAAAGGGCGCGGGCGGCGGCATCCGCCACTGCCGCACCGGGAGCGCGGGATAGGCGCCGCAGGTAGGGAGGGGCGCGGGCAGCGGGCAGCGCCCGCGGGCACCGGGCGGCAGGTGGGGGACGGGGACCCGGGATCGGGATGGGGACCGGGATGGAGATGCAGATGGAGATGGGGACTGGGACGGGACCGGCCGGTCTGCCCTAAAATGGCCGGGGCCGCGCTGCCCCGGGGTCCCGGAGCGGGACCGGTCCCCCGGGGTGCCCGCCCCGCCCCGCCGGGGTAACGGCTCCGGGCAGTGCCGGGCGCCGCGCCCGCGGAGCCGCAGGGACACGCGGCCGCGCCCGGGAAGCGGGACCCGGGTGCGGCTTCCGGCCCCGCTGCTCCGGGCGCCCCGGGGGCGCGTCCGTCCCGGGGCTGCGGTCCCTCGGAGTCGGCGCGGCGACCCCGGCGCCCTCCTCGCTGGCCCCCGGGTGGCCGTGTCCCCGCCAGGCTGGGTCCAGTATCGCCCCGGTACCCCCCCCGCTGCCTGCGGGGTCCCCAGGGTGGCCCTGTCTTCCGTAATGTCACCTCCCCGCCGACCCTGGGCTGGCTGCGGGGTCCCCAGGGCGGCTGTGTCGCAGCCGGGCGTCCCCTCCCTGCTGGCCTCGGGGGTCTATGGGGACCTGAGGGTGGCCGTGCCTTGGGTACAGTCCCCTCCCTGCTGGCCCTAGGGTGTCTCGGGGGGTCCCTAGGCTGGCCCTGTGCTGGCTGGGGTCCCCTCCCTGCTGGCACTGGGAGGGTCTGTGTGGTCCCCAGGGTGGCTTGGTCCCGGCTGGGCTGGTTATAGTGCCCTCCCTGCTGGTCCTCGGAGACCTATGGGGTCCCCAGGCTCTCTCTGGGGACACCGGGGTGGCTGTATCCCAGCTGGGATCCCCTCCACGCTGCCCCCGGCGCTGCGATGGACTCCCCAGGGTGGCCGTGCCCCAGCCTGGCTGGGTGCAGCCCCCTCCCGCCGTGTCCGTGGGGTCCCCAGCGTGGCGGTGGCGTAGCTGGGCTGGGTCCGGCCCTCCCCTCCGTCTGGGCAAGCCCCAGCTGTGTCGGGAAATCAGCCCTGTCTGCACCAATTTCAGCTCCTCTTTGTTTCCCAACTGGCTTGGCCCCCGGCCGGGCGCTCCCCGCGCTCCGGGGGAGCCGGCTCCCTCCCTGCAGGGGCTGCCCGCGCCCCAGCCCTCGCCTGGGGGAGCCCAACAGCGACCGACGGCTTTGGGGGGACACGCGGCTGGCCCGGGGCAGCCTGCGGCCACGGGGTGGCTGCAGTGCTGGGACTTCGGACGGCTGACCTGCTGCTCCCGCCAGCTTCCCCGGGGGCTTGGGGTTGACTTTCCTCCTGTCCCCATGAGCCAGGGTGGCTCATCCCCTGGCTGCTCCTGGTGTCAAGGAGCCCCAAGCCTGAAGCCAAGCATGTGACAGGGTCAAGCCTGAAGCCAGGCATGTGACAGGGTCAAGCTCCGTCCCAAACTGAGTCTGGTCCCCCCAGGTGTGGGCTGGGCTGCCCCAGGCCGGCAGCTGTCACACATCCCCGGCTGGGACATGGGGAAACGGGCAACGGGGCTGGCAGGGGCACCTGCACCCCTGAGGGGAGCAGCACATGCTCCTGCTTCTGCCTGCCAGGGTGCCCCCAAAGGCCAGAGATGCAGGACTGGGCGTGGGCGGCAATGCACAGCCTGGGCAGCCTGGCATACCCACTGTGTCACTGGTGGGCAGAGGGGGTTCAGACCACCTCAGGGCTTGGAGCACCCCAGCTGCATGGGCAGGGCAGTGCTGGTCCACTCGCATCCCCCTGTGGGCACCTTGCACAACCTCCATCCTTCCTGGCACGGGTGGCACTGGTTCCGGTGCCACCTTGGCAAGGGGAATGCCTGGCCACGGGGCCCACCAAGTCAGGTCCAGCTCCCCTGCCAGAGCGAGCGCATCGCTGCCGGCAGAGCAAGGGCATCGCTGCCGGCAGCCCCAGGCCCCATGCTCCCGAGCCAGTCCCGGATCTGGCATCTGGCCCAAGCAAATGGGTGAGCTTCACAAACAAGCTTCGACCGGCAGCGAGCACCTGCCAAGTCTCCACACACTTGGTGGGGCTGAGCCGTGGGGACAGGGATGCTCGGGGTGGGGGGTCCAGCCCCAGCACTGAGGGGCCATGGTGCTGCCCATCCTGCCCAGGGCCGAATTGCCCCATCAACCTTGGGTGGGCACGGACCCACTGCCCACTCCTGGCTGGCTGGGCAGGAAGCAGGCAGGGCAGGGCAGAGCCCGGGCAGTGCCTGGCACGGGTGATAAGGCTCCATGCCGGACATCCAGGCAGCCTGGCCGGGCAGGATGGGGCCCTGCCATGCTGCTTGGGGAGCAGCTACTGGTGCCTGCTGTCACCCACTGTCCCCGAGGGGCTCCACCATGCTGCGGGCACAGGGCCATGCCTGTCTCATGCCGAATGCCCCAGTGCCACCAGAGCCGCTGACGGGGGTTTGGTCTCTGCAGACCCCCCCTGCCGTCAGCATGGCAAACCGGGGACCATCATACGGCCTCAGCCGGGAGGTGCAGCAGAAGATCGACCGGCAATATGACCCCGAGCTAGAGCAGATCCTGGTGCGGTGGATCCTGGCGCAGTGTGGCGGGGACGTTGCGCAGCCAGCACCTGGCAGGGACGGCTTCCAGCAGTGGCTGAAGGATGGCACTGTAAGTACCCCGGGGCGGGCCAGGGCAGGGGGCTGCTGCACCGTGCCGCCTGACCCCCGGGGTCCATCCCATCCAGGTGCTGTGCCGGCTCATCAACAGCCTGCACCCACG
The DNA here is from genome assembly GCF_929443795.1 of Astur gentilis. Taxonomy (NCBI): domain Eukaryota; kingdom Metazoa; phylum Chordata; class Aves; order Accipitriformes; family Accipitridae; genus Astur; species Astur gentilis. The sequence goes on from NC_064886.1 coordinate 10,343,320, forward strand.
GGGCCAGGGGCCAGTGGCCAAGATCCAGGCATCTGCCATGGCCTTCAAGCAGATGGAACAGATCTCACAGTTCCTTCAGGCGGCTGAGCGCTATGGCATCGCTGCCACTGATATCTTTCAGACCGTTGACCTCTGGGAAGGTGAGTGGCTGGGTGGGCGTGGGGGACCGGGCTGGGGATGGACAGGGACAGGGCTGAGCCTGCCTGGGGCCTTGCAGGGAAGAACATGGCGTGCGTGCAGAGGACCTTGATGAACCTGGGCAGCCTGGCCGTGGCCAAGGGCGACGGGCTCTTTGTGGGAGACCCCAACTGGTTCCCCAAGTAGGTGGTGGGTGCTGGGGGGGGCGGTGCTGGGCTGTGGGGTCTCACGGAGACGCTGACACCCACCATGCCTACAGAAAGTCGCAGGAGAACCGGCGCGTCTTCTCCGAGGACAAGCTGAAGGAGGGCCAGAGCGTCATCGGGCTGCAGATGGGCACCAACCGGGGTGCCTCACAGGCTGGCATGACCGGCTACGGCATGCCCCGCCAGATCCTCTGAGCGCCCATGCCGCCCCCTGGCTGCCGCCGGCATGGCCTCCCCAGGCCCTGCCTGTGAGGGGTCCCCTGGGGCCAGCCCCCAAACTGCCTTAACCCCGCCCGTCCTTATGGACCAGCCAGCTGTTCCCCGGCCTGGGCACCCGCCCCCCTGCCAGTATTTCCAGGACCAAAGTCTTTTTTTATTATTATTATTTTGCTGGGCACGTGTGAGGGAAGGGGGCTGCTGCACTGCCCCCCCCCACCGCTGCACCTGCAACCCCCCAGTGCCTTGGGGGCCGTGGTGCCAACCCCAGCCCTGCCACCGTGCTGGGAGGGCAACCACCCCCCCCCCTAACCCCCCCAACCCCCCCAAATAAAAAGCTCCTTTTCTTTCCAGGCCTGGATAGTCATGATGGGGGGAGGGGGGGACACCTGGGCTGGAGTGGGGGGCATGAGGCCCCTGGGTGAGGGGAGACCCCGGGGTGGAGGGGGGTGGGGGGACCCGGGCCCAGGGTTGGTTGAGGGGACCCCAGCCTGGGGGCACAGGGATCCCACTGCCTCGTTCCACAGCATGGTGGCAGCCAGGCCACGCGGAGGGGCGGGGCAAGGGCCGAAGGGGCGGAGCTGATGGAGCAGGGCAAGGGCTGAGAGGAGCGGGCGAGAGAGGCGGGACAAGGGCTGGTGGGTGGGGCTGGCTGGCGGGGGCGGGGCAGTGGCTGACTAACCCGCGCCTGAGCGCGCGCGCGCGCGCACACACACACACACACACACACACCCACACCCCCACACCCACACCCACACACACACACACACACACCCCCCCACACACACACACACCCCCCCACCCACCCCCCCCTGTCCACCACAGAGTGCGCCCTCCTACCGTCCCGCGCGGCCGTCCGGCCTCAGCCCCGCCCCCGTGCGCGCGCTCGGGAACGCCCCGCCCGCGCGGCGGTTGCCAGGGGAGCGGGGGAGGGGGCGCGTTGTCATGGCGACGGTCAGCGGCTGCTGAGCGGAGCGGGATGGTGAGCGCGGCCCGTACCGGTGCGCCGGGCCCGGTCCCCTCTCTCCGGGTCCTTCCCCCCCGCCGCAGCCCGTTCACGTCCCCTGTCCCCCCGCAGCCCGCCAGCGTCCCCGCACGCCCCGGCCGTGGCCCCAGCCAGCCCCGCAGCCGATACAGGAGGAGGGCCCGGAGCACCGCGGTGGATGAGCTGCTGTTCGGGGAGAGCCGGGTAAGGGGGCCGGGATACCGGCGGGCACCACCGGCGGCCCGACCCCTCTGCATCGGGCAGTGCCACGGAGGGGTGGGTGTGGCCGGGACCTCACCAGGCCAGAGCCGGCCCCATTCTGCCCGGGGCACCGTGGTGCTGGGGTCCTGCCCGGGGTCCTCAGCCCGGCTCGGGCACTCTCCGGGCAGGGAGCGCTCGGTGCTTCAGCCCCTCGCACCTCATCTGCCGGCCCTCATCCCGCCCTGCTCACCCCGGCTCGCTCGCCAGAGGCTCTTCTCCACTAAATTGCCTCCACGGTCCCTGTTTTCCAAGCCTCCCGGGTGAGGGACGCTGTCGCACCCTTCGCCAGCCCTCCCCGGGCCCTGCCACCTCTGCGCTCTTAATGCATTGCCTGCTGTGGGAGCCCAATGTTCAATTCCTTCTGGGAGAGCTCAAAATCCACCCCCGCCTCCTGGGAGTGTGCCAAGGCACCAGACCAGACCAGGGACTGCGTGTGCCTCTGTCCTCCTTGATGCACACTTCTACTTTTCACAGGGTAATTAGTTAATTAGTGAGATAAAGGAGGCTCAGGAGGTTAGACACCCTGGTAAAGGGGAGGAGCTGGCATTACCAGGTTTGTACATTAGATAGTGGTTATTTCATGTGGGATAGAGAGAGAGTCCTTGGAGCAGGGGCTGGAAGCTTCCAGAGCAGCTTGTTGCCAACATATTTAGACTTTCATCAGGGAGCTACGAAATCGGTCCCCTTGGAGACGAGGCAGAATTGCAGCAGGTCTCTGACCTCCTGGCCGGATGCCCTGGCCATTGAGAGAGGAGATAAACAGAGAGCAACAGCTCTTTCCTCTCCAGTCTTGTAAGGAAAAGGCTGTCTTCCTCCACACTCGTCCCTCAGCTGTCCCCGGCTCCTGCAGGAGAGCCCAGGGGAGAGCTGCAGCCACTGTCACCGAGATGGATGATGGCATTTTCCAGGCAAGGGTGATGCTTTGGATGTCCTCCTCCCACTACTACTTCCCCCACCTCCTTTATCAACTCTCCCAGGTGCTCTCCCCATGGCAGGTTGGGTTTATGGCTGCAGCCGTTGGCTCGCCCCACACTTGGCATCCTCTTTGACACAGATGAAGGCACAAGGGCCAGGCTGGATGCCACTGGAGTTTGGCCCATCTCACGCTTGCCATCTCTTCAGCTGTTAAAACATTGGAGGCATCTCCACTGGGGCTGCGGCAGGTGGCTGGCTACCATGAGGGGACCACGTTGTGTTTGAGGCACTTGTCCCTCCGTGGGGGTGTGTGTTTGTGGCTGTAATTTCCTCTCCTGGGTCTTATTGTTTGAAACAAATCTGTCCAAAAAGACTTGCCAAAACCCATTGGCTTTTCAGAGGAGAGGAAGGAAGAGTGTAATGAAGATTGCCTCCGCTCCCAACTGGAGGCTGTATGGATGGTTTGCCTCGTGGGGCAGGAGGTTGGGAATGCTCCCGGCAAGCAACCTCCTCTGAGGCTGCCGGGTCCGTGTGCCTCGGACACCCTACAAGCCGAGGAGCCCCAGGCAGGTTTATGATCTGTTATCTCAGAAGCCTTCAAGGCAGTTAGATAAAAATGTTGTAATGCTCCTATGGGTGATAATTGAATTCCCTGAGATTAATCCAGGTCTAGTCCAAGGAGTTCTGGCTACAGGGGCAATGTGCGGGCTGGCTGCAGTGAATAACACTATTATCTTTGTTTGCATAGGTGTTTCAGTGACAAACCCTTTAATTCAACAGCTCCCACTTGGGGCCCCCGGTGGCTGGGAAGCTGCTCTGGTACCTGCCGTGCTGGACTGCGGGAGAGCCCGTGGTTCAGGGCCATCAGACCTGTAAAGTGAAATATTACAGACCTGTAAAATGGAAATATTGCCAGCAGCAAGTTCCCAGGGAACTGCTCATTGCCCGGCCGGCTGTAGGATTTGTTCCAGCAGTTGCTTAGGATTTTAAAGCTGAACTGGTATATAGAAGTCCAAGGGAAACCACACATCTGTGTGTACCTTAGATGAGCTCTTGTGGTTCCCTGACCTGGGCAAGTATCTTGCTGGGACGCCTACCCTCTGGTTGGGCTCAGGGAAGCAACCCTGGCCTTGGGAAGTCGAACCTGCCCTGCTGGGCTCGGGTCTCCTGGCCAGGGACCATCCCGCTCGGCTGCTGGAGGTTTGCTCTGCAGACCAGTGCCTGCTCCAAAACCCTCCTTCCCGTGGGATTGTCGGCAGCCCGGGGGGGCTTCACCCCGGACTGGACGAAGAGCCTGTTCCTGCCCATTGGAGACCCTGCGGCCTGATCGGAGCTTCCCATGGAGCGGCCCCACGAGTGCTCGGGACACCCCTCGGCTTCTGCCGCCCCTCCGGGGGCACCCAGCGCCTACCCTGCCTGGGGAGTGCGGAGCGGGGTCCCCGAGTCACCCCGCAGCCGGGTGACGCTTCACTAGGTGGCAGTCTCGGCTCGAGCGAAGGGACCAGCACCGGTCCGGGCTGGACTGGGAGGACCGGTTTCTGCCCAGGGCTGCCTGCCGTTTGATTGCCCTGCAAGGCCAGACCTCGAGCTGTCCCCGCTTCTCCCTCCCCAGGACCCCCCTGCCAGCTCCCAGCCAGTTTGGGTCAGTCTGGGCTGGTTTCCACCCAATTTTTCCTGAGGCCGTGGGGCTCAGCAGGACAGAGGTGCTGGTGGCCACAGTGAGGAATGGGGCAGTGGGCAGCCCCCATCAGCTCAAGGTAGCCGAGATGATGCTTGAGCATTTGTGAGGTCTTGCCCTGAGCAAGCAGCTACCAGCTCATCGTTTACTTCAAATTCGGGTGAGAGACTGACGCCCAGACTTTTATAGTAAAACGAGTGCCATAGGGGTATTTTTGGTTATCCACTCATCAGGCCTTCGGAGGTGGGGCTGTTGAGGCAAAACACCTTTCTCATGCCCAGACGTCACTGGTCTTGGCAGTGTGAGAGGGTGTTCGTCAGATCTCAGGGGAACCTTGCGGCCTCTGGTGCCCAGAGCACCTCTGTGCCCAGGAGCAGGGGGCAGAGAGCTGTGTGCGGGCCAGTGGCAGGAAAGCCAGAGTAAACCTAATCCTTTCTTGCAGAACCTGCAGCAGTCGTGCTCCGGCAGCCCTGTTGTGATCCTTCAGGATGTGCAGACTGCCCCAAAAGCATCACCCTCTGGCAGGCACAAGCCCAAGACCACCCGTCTCATCACCCAGGACTTCATCCGTGACCTCGTGTAAGTCTGTGCCTGAGTGGCAACTCTGAGGAGCTTTTGGGGCTCTGCAAGTCTGTCACAGCACCGTCGCAGCACATGGACCTTGTCCCACTGTTTGCCAGGACATCTCAGGGTAGGAGGGATGGGCAGCAGCGCTCCGATACGCCTGGTTTGGGCAGCAATGGAGCCAGTGAGCACTGAGCATTTTACAGAGGTACTGAATCATCATAAGAACCTGTAAAAAGCAACATAAAACCTTCTCAGCAGCCAGAAAAGCTCCTTCTGGTCTGAACAGCCCCCCAGGGTAGCACCTGCCCCCCAGCACATATCAAACGCTGCCTCCCGTGCCCCTATACCAAAAAGCCCCATGTGAGAAAGGCAGTAGAGTGTTGCCTGCAGCCCCTGCACACCAGGAGCTGTGTATTTCTCTACAGGGATGTTTTATAAGCAAGACTGAACTGTAAGAACCCTGGCCCTAATTACTACACCTCATTAAAAGCCTGCAGCACATAGACAAGAATAGGGCCATTATCCCAGCCAGCTCCAATTTAGCCTCATTTTGACCTCTCTAAATATTCCTTGTAGTTGTCGTTCGGTGTGAGGTTCATCTTCTCTTCCTGTTTTGAACTTCTGTGTAATGCTCTTACACCCTGTAAAACGTGACACCCGCCCTGCGGATGGTTCAGGTTTGGGTTTGGGTTTTGTGGAGAGTGAAATGGCATAGAGGCACAGGTGCAGGCTTTTGAGGCTGGTTCAGGCTTTCAAGGCTGGTACCTGGTTTTATACTTTCACATTCTTGTTTGACCCTGCTGCTGAAGCTGAAGGCCAATTTGCAGATGTGTCGCACGGCCACAGCTCCAGCTGAAGCTAAGGGAAACTGTGCTGGTTTAATTCCTGAAAATCAGGCCCTAGACATCCCAGGCTGGTCACCCAAACACTGGGACGACTAAAGCAGTGGCCACTGTATCATTACATTTATTAGTGCCGTTGTGACCATTAGCCATTCTTTAAAGCGTCCTGGAATCCGATGCTGTGATGCAGCTCTCGAATGATCATTATGCAGGTATCTGTTCATATTCACAAGGGTGGATGAAAGGTGACACACAATAATAATGAGTAAATTCTTAGTCCTGAACATCTTCAAAGTGCTCTATGCATTTGGTTAATATACGCTCCTACACCACACGCGTCACCATGGTATCTGAGTAATACAAAGAGTAATTAACTCCTTACAAGTCCCCTGGAAAACAGCCCTATATTATTATCCACATTTTTACAAGTGGGGAAATGGGGGCACCAAGAGCTTCGGTGATTTCCTCTAAACCACAGCATGAGTCACGGGCAGAGTTTGTGGCTCTGCAGTGTCCTGCAGAGCCAGGGTGACGGCTGGAGGGACACCTGCCAGCACTGGGAGGGGAGAGGGTGCTCTGTGTTTGGGCAGCGCAGCGTTTCCTCATCTCGTGCCGGGTAGATTCCCAGGACAGCAGAGCCAAAGCTGAACTATGCTGTGCAGATCTGGAGTCTGAGCAGGCTGAGTGTCATTAAACAGAGTGAAAAGGCAGCTTCTGCTCCCCAAAATCTGTCTGCACAGAACAGAGGTTTCCATCTGGCACGCAGGAGCAGTGACAGTCAGTCTGGGGGACAAGGCTGAGCAGCTTGTCCCGCTGGAAAAGGGGTGAGGGCAGTGGTCAAAATTTTCCCAAATGAGAGCTGGGAAAGCCAAGTTGGACTGAAATAGTTTCAGCATTTTTTTACTGGGGCTGACTAGGCCCATGCTGAAAGTTTTGGGGTTTTCCCAGGAGGCCCCTGGCCACCCCACTGAGCATCCTGTCCCCCATGCATCACAGTGTGGTGCTGCTTTCACTGCACTTTCTGTTTCTTCCTCCCCCTGACCAGGAGAGTCAGGTCCCCACAGCTCAGGCACTTCCTGCATTGCTCTTGGGTGACTCCTGGTCGCAGAGCGGCTCCCGCTGCCCCTGGTATGGGCAGCCTAGGCAGGTCCTACAGCCAGGCAGGGAGATCAGCGGGGCAGGGAATGGAGGGAGCTGTCGGAGGCTCCATGCCACTGACTGCTACCTCTCTGTGCCCTGCTCCTGGTACCACCAGCATCCCTGCAGAGAACCCAGCAGCATCCCTCATTATCGGTCAGGAGGATTTCCAGCGCATTAAAGAAGCAGCTAGAGTCCTGACCAAGGAGGAGCGTGAAGCCAAGCTGACAGCCCTCAGAGCGGAGAAGGAAGCCATTCTCGTAGGCATTTCCACCCCTGCCCCTTCTTTCCTTGCTTGCTGACAGGTCTCGGGCTGCAGGTGGAGGTGCATGCACCCAGGTAGAGCCAACCTTGTGGGTCAGAGACGTGCCAGCTGTGGCTGTCCCCAGAGCTCTGCTCAGGGGCCACCACCTTCATCCCCCTTTCACCCACATTTTCGTGTGCCCATGGCTACCAGGGCAGCATGCAGGGGAGGCAGCACGGCAGTGTGTCTCGAGTCTCCTCTGATCCCCAGCCCAGGAGGGGCCGTGAAGGATCTCTGGGTTTGCCTGGTCCATGGGTGGTGAAGGAGTCCCACGCTGATTGCATCCAGCATTCCCACACTGGTTGCTCCCCCAGCCCATGGTAACCCCGGAGTCTGTGACAAAGCCTCTTGTGCTGCATTTCTGCCACCCTGCAAAGGGAGTGGGGTGTCCTAATAGAAGTGTGGGAAGGGGCTACCTAGCCCCTGGGCCAGTGCTGGAGGAGCCTGCCATGCCCCTCGGCTCCATGCCGGGGATGCGGTGTGGTGAAGCATGCCCCTTGTGAGTCAGGCTGCCCCACAGCACCCTTGGACAGGCTCAGCCTCACAGGGCTGCCCCAGGAGCGCATTTGGCAGCCCTGCCTGTCCCCTCAGGAGGCAGTGAGTGAGCGCAAGAGTGCAGCGAAGCAAAAGGCCATCCTGCAGCAGCAGATGGGGAAGCTGAGCGAGCTGGAGGAGGAGGCGCGGGAGCGGGCCCAGTACCTCCTGCAGCGGGCGAGCAGGATGCGCATGGAGCAGGAAGACGAGATCAAGGAGTTCAGCGAGGTAGGGCCAGGGGCTCCCCAGCATCACCCAGCACCACAGGGCCTTCTGCCAGCATTAAGACCTGCCTGAGCTGCCTGCTCGGACAGGCTGCTGAGAGCCCCCATGAGCTTCACCTAGGTGCTCTAGACCTGAACCCTGCTCTACTTGTTGCTACCCAGGGTCTTCCTCTCCTTCCCTTTTCCCCCTCCTCATCTGTGTGTCTGTCTCTGCTGCCACTGCCAAGTCTGACTCGGAGACCAGGGAGACCTGTTGTCCCCACAGCTGATCCTTGGTGCCAAATGCCACATGATCCGTGACATGCAGATCCTCGAGAAGCAGCTCATCGCAAAAGAGCTGGAGGAAGAAGAGAAGCGCCTGGCCAAGATGATGGAAGTGGAGAGGAAGAAGGCTGACGAGATGCAGGAGGAACTGGAGCGCAGGAGGAAGCAGGAGTTGATCAGGTTTGCAAGTGTCCCTCTTCCCTGCAGAGGCATCCTTCCTCTTCCCAGGTCTTGTGCGAGAGCTGGGGTAACCTCCAGCTGCTGGCTTCACACCACAGCACACTTCCCAGTCACTGCAGCTGGACCAGGCAGCATGACACAGCAGACACACCACCTGATGTCCATGCCAGCATTTCTGCTTTTGGGAGTGGGACAGAGCCAGAGGGAACCCTTCCACTCTCTTCTTTCCAGAGGGAGGCAGGAGCTTGTAAAGCAGATGGAGCAGAATGCCGAGGAGCGGGCTCTGAGAGCTCAGCAACGGGACCAGGAGGCACAGGAGCTGCTGGAGTTCCTGGAGCAGCTGAAGATGGAGGACCTGAAGGTGTGACTGGTCCCCCACTGGGGAGCAGGGGGGACTGGAGCTAGATTTTCACCTTGTTGGAAGTTTGGAAGGGTGACCCAGTGCTGAGTAAGTTGGACTTGGTGTGTGGAGTCAACAGCCATCAGAATTAAAGCTCTGGTCTCTTGGGGAAGTTGAGGCATCCTCAGAAAGTAACCCAAGCTGCTAAGCCCTCCCTTGCTGTGAGTGTGCTGCTGGGCCCTCAGGAAGGCACATGGGGAGGAGCGGAGGGAGTGCTTTGTTCTGTGGCGCTTGCCCTGTCACTCTCGGACCCTCTGCACCGTTTTCAGGACTTGGAACGGAGACAGGAGCAACAGAAGAAAGTCCAGGCTGAGATTAAACACATCAATGATGAAAACCAGAGGTGCAAGGAGGAGCAGCGGGAGCAGGAGAGAATGGCAGATGAGCAGGTGCTCGAGTACCAGAGGCAGAAAATGGTAATAGGACTGAGCATGTGTGGCAATGGCATAGGTTCAGCAGGCAGCAGAGGTGCTGCAGGAAGCTGCCACAAGGGTCTGTCCCACACAGGAGCGTGAGGCTGAGTTGGAAGCTGAGCAGGAGAGAATCCGTCGGGAGAAGGAGAAGGAGATGGCACGCTTGAGAGCCATGCAAGAGAGGGCCCGGGACCACCAGGCAGAGCAGGTGAGTGGCTTGCTGACATGCAGTTTGCTCCTGTGCTGGCTCACTTGCCACCTTCCTCATCACCACCCCAGCAAAGTGGAAGGTCCCCTGGATGTGGTGGGTCTACTGGGGCATTGAAGGTCTGGACCAGCACCTGGAGCAAGGTGATGTCCTGGAGCAGAGCTGGCTGTGGTGCTGGGAGAGAGGCAAAACCACGGTCAAGTGCTTCCATACCTCCCCCCGAGGGAAGCCCTCCATGACCCCTCCAGCGTTGCCACTGTCCCGCTTTGTCAGGACGCGCTGAGGGCCAAGCGCAGCCAAGAGGCTGCTGAGCGAGAGTGGCGGCGCAAGGAGAAGGAGGCGGTGCAGAGGAAGGCCGAGATGGAGCAGATGCTGAAGAGGAGCCGCCTGGAGCAGATTGCCCAGCGGGAGCACAGCATGGCCGTGCAAGTGCAGCAGGACCGCCACGAGTTTGAGAGGATTCTCAGGTGAGAGGGACAGTACTAGGAGCTCACTGGTGAGATGGCTGGCCCCTGCCTTGTGAAATGGGGCTGAGGGATGGGTGACACAGTGGCAGGGGGGCTGCTGTGGGGGCTCCCAGCGACAAGTCAGCAAATCCGGTGGCTCTGGTGCTGGCCAAGCCCCTGTGGGCAGGTTATCAGCACCTGCAGGGGCTGGAGCAGAGCCTCTCATCTGCCCTGGCTCTCCCGCAGGGCCCAGCAGGAGCAGATGGAGAAGGAGAAGGCAGAGGAAGCACGGAAGGCAGGTCTGCAGCTCGCCCATGCTAATGACGTCAGGCGCCAGATGCAGGAGCGTCAGCAGCAGCTGGCGCAGGAGCGGGTCGCCGCCTTCAAGGAGTGCCAGCGGCTGGAGGAGGAGGCCCGCCAGCGCAGCCAGCGCATTGCCCAGCTCAAGCAGCAGAAGATGCAGGAGCTCAGGTGAAGTGCTGCCAGTCGCCACTTACTTGCCTGGTTCCCTGCACGTCCCTAAGTCCTCCTAGGCTTCCCACCATCTCCTGACCCCTGGACCACATCACAGGTTCTTCTGCATACTCACCAAACAGGATCTGGTCCAGGCCCATGGTCCTAAAGCTTGGCTCCAGTGTAGTACAGCATGCCTGATGATTTCTTTCCTCTGCAGATCCTCCGGCATCCCTGAGAAGTACTGCGCCCAAGTGGAGCGGAGGGCTCTGAGCCGAGCAAGCACAGCCCCTGGCCAGGCTCAGCCCCATGAGGAGTGAAGCTCCAGTTCCCCAGCGACTTAGGGGTTTCCATTAGGCTGAGTTTTCAATGAACAGAGATGTTTATGGAGCAGACAGTGTCTTTCATCCTTCTCTTGCTTTGGATTTATGGGCCGGGAGCTGCCCTTGGGGTTTGAGTAGCCCAAAGGCTCATTGTCCAACCTGCCACACTCCCAGAACCAAGGTCACCCCTTGCCCATCTCCCCACACACACTGGGTGAAAGCTGTCAGAGGTGGCCTGTGTCCTTGGAGGAGCCAGGAGCATCCCCAGGCCCTCGGCATGGCTCAGTGTCACCACCAAAGCAGTGTGGGTGTTCCCAGCCCACGCAGGGTAGCTCAGGTAGAGTCCCCATGAGCCAGGCAGGCTCTTCATGCACACAGCCCTGGCCCTGGCTGCCCACAGCTGCATCAGCCCTGGCAGTGCCACCTTCTCACCAATGTGTCACCTCCGGGCCCTGTGGCAGCGGCCTTCTGCAGGGGCAAAGCAAAGAGACCGGAGCATGATGCAAACATTTAAAATCCATTTGGATAGGGACTGGCAGCTTCAGAGAGCCAGGATCCCATAGGAGTGGCTCTGATTAATTGTCAGAGCAGCTGAAAAATAAGGAGAGCTGGCACAGGTGAGACCGCCCAGGGCACGGGGACAGCTCAGGACTCTGCTGTGAGCCTGAGCCTCCTCCAGGCTGGGTAAATAGGAAGGACAAAATGCCATAGCCTCTTGTTATCTGTCCCTTCTCCAGCTGCTGCGTGTCCCTGTGGTGTGACATCCCTTCTGGGGCATGGGCTGAAATGCATTACTAGCTCTGCAGGGCATCTGCCGCCTCAGACCTAACCCTGAGCAAGCCCCTGCAGCCACCAAGCTCTCTGGGACCCTTGGGGCTTTGGCACCGGTGCCCAGCCCACAAAACATCTGCAGTGCTCTGTGCCAGGCTCAGCTGTCCATCCCCGGTCCCCAGCAGCCACATGCTGGTCGTGTCACTCTCGGTCACTGCCTTGGCCAGGCAGTCACAGCCTTGTTCTAGGCCAGGCTTAGCCCAGAGGGTTTCAAAGCCACCGCGCCAGCCACGCCGAGGGGACTGTGACCACCGGCGGGTGGCCAGCTGGGGTGGAGCGGCTTCCCCACCCTTCCTGCACGAGCAGGGCTCCCTACGCCGAGGAATGCAGGAGTCACTGGCTGGGGAGCCAACGCTGTGCCGGCAAGGAGCCCCGAGCCACGGTGAGCCACGGGCCCGTCACGGCGGGAACGGCCACGTGGGAACAGCCCCGGCAGGCGGCACCCCTCACCGCGTCGGTGCTGCCCCAGGGCCAGGCCACGCACAGGGGCCCTGAAATCACAGACGCGGCAAAGCACGTGCTGGGTTCAACCCCAATTCCCAGCACAGGGCCGGTAAGGGTTAACTGGCAGCGGTGAGCTCAGCTTGGGGCCAGTAAATGGAGCAACTCTTGGCCTCAGGGAGTGTTTGGGACTGGCTGGGTGGTGCTGCCGAGCCAGCTGGGGCAGTCATGGTGTGGAAAGTACTAGCATCGCTGTGCTGTGCCGCGGGGCAGTGCACAGGTGAGCTGGACATGGGGCCTGACCCTGGCCACAGCACCAGAGCAGCCCAGCGTGGGGGCTCAGCCCTGCCAACGGACATGGGCATGGACAATGCCCAAGGCTGGGGCTTGCCACAGGGCTGAGCATCCCCTGTGTGGCTCCCAAGACCTGCTGCAGAGCATCCCTGTCCCTACTTCTCTGTCTGCTGCCGAGCATCCCTGTTCTAGCTCCTCCATCTGCTGCCAAGCATTCCTGTCCCAGCTCCTCCATCCGCTGCCGAGCATCCCTGTCCCAGCTCCTCCATCTGCTGCTGAGCTTTCCTGTCCCAACTCCTCTATCTGCTGCCAAGCACCCCTGTCCCAACTCTTCCCTCCGCTGCTGAGCATTCCTGTCCCAACTCCTGCCCTCAGATCCCAGCAGGTTTCAGCCCTTCTCTTCCTCCCCTCCAGCTGTCCCAGTCTCCTCCAGCCACGCTGCTTGTCTCCTCCACTGTGCTGAGCATGACCCAGGGTGTGCTGCCCCTGTTGCTGCTGTGCCAGTGTCTCCATGCAGTGAGCCATGGCCTGGAGCATGAGCCAGGTCTCTGCACTGAATTTCAGCAGTGCCACCAGCACCAGCGTGAGCTTGGTGGGTGCCACAGTCCCCACATGGCTACATCTCCGTGCCCGCTTGCTGAGGGGGCAGGACCGGAGGAGGGATCTGCAGGAGCTTAAGCTCATGGTCAAACCACACCTTTAAGCTCTTCCAATTGCCCTGAGTCCTGCTCCAAGACCAAAATCCTTTCGGGACCTGCATGGGGCCAAGTTGGCACTTCCGTGCAGCCACAGTGCTCAGCCATGTTCCTGCAGGGTCCCAGGCAGTCTTTTACCACCAGCCACACTCATCCCACCGGTGCCCACATCAGGGTACCAGCCACTGGTCACCATGGGGTCCACAGCCCCCCTGATCCCTGCTCTGCTGCTCCAGGTGCCCCAAGGGTGTGCTGGTGCCTCCTGCCCACGGTGCCTGCAGTGACCCCCCAGCCCGGGTCCGGCTGGATGGGAGGCCATACCATGGCGATGCTTAATTACCAGGTAGGGAGTGGAGCAGGGCGGCATCGCTCACGCACAGCTTGGAGCCACTCAGTCATCCCAAAGGCATCCGCCCCACAGGGAGGAGCACCCTGGCCCAGCATGTAAAAGCAGCCCCGCACGCCCGGCTGCCTTGTCGCCTCGGAGCCTCCTCTGCTCCCGCTCCTCCTCACCACCCGGCACGGCTGCAGCGTCATGGCAGGGCACGGCGCCAGCCTGCTCCTGCTCCTGGGTTTCATGCCAGGTAGGCACTGATGGATCCCTGCACTTGGACCTGCTCCTGCAGCAATGCCGCCGAAGATGGAGGGGTCCCTGCCCAGCCTTGGGGAACCCTAGGGTGCTGGATACATCCCTGGTTCTGCCCTGACACACACCTGTCTTGGCCAGAGCCAGGCGGGTGGCATTGAGCCCGCCAAGTCCCTTTGTCCCCGATGCAGCTTCACAGGACCCAGATGGTGCCAGCCCTGATGGGTACTCAACCCCACCAGGACACCCAATCCCTGCAGGTGCCTGGCCCTGGGAGATGGCTTCCTGCCCCATTCCTGCTCCCTGCAGGTCGGGGTGCTGCGAGGTGTGGGGTTGGGGCGCATTGTGGCACAGGTTTGGGGTGTTCCCAGCTGGTGCGATGTGTGCCGTTCTCTCCCCAGCTCTCCTCCTGGCTGTCAGGATCAACAGCAAGGGCCGGGAAGTGTTGTACCTGGCCAAGGGTGACTCGGTGAAGCTGGGCTGCCCCTATGTCCTCGAGCCTGAAGACAACGGTCCCCAGGGTGTGGGCATCGAGTGGATCCAGATCACGCCCGAGCGGCCCGGACCGGAGAATGTGGTGAGTGTCACTTGCCCCAGCAGCTGCCATCCCACCATGCAGGCAGGGCAGGCAGGGCTGGGATGGACCAGATGGAGCCCAGCCAACCAGGCAAGGACAGGCAGGACAGGCAAGGTCTGGCAGGGCAGGGAAGGACCAGGAAGGACAGGCAGAGCAGGGAAGGACCAGGCACAGCAGGCAGGGCTTGGAAGGACCAGACAAAGCCCAGCAGAGCAGGCAGGACAGACAAGGTCTGGCAGGGCAGGGAAGGACCAGGCAGGACAGGCAGAGCAGGGAAGGACCAGGCAGGACAGGCAGAGCCAGGAAGAGTCTGGGATTGCTGGGCTGGGAAGGACCAAGCAGGGTAGGGAAGGGCCAGGCAGGGTCTGGCAGGGCAGGGAAGGAACAGGCAGGGGCAGGCAAGGGCAGGCAGGCACCGGGCAGTGCATTTCCTTCCCCAGCTGGCAGCCCCAGGTCCCCTGACCTGGACCAGCCCTGCCCAGTCTCCCCGCTTGCCTCCCCCAGTTCCTGTCTTACCACGACCACCACGTCAACTACGGCAGTGGCTCAGGGCTGCAGGACCGGGTAGCCTTCGTGCAGAACGACCCCAGCCAATACGACGCCTCCATCCGCCTGGCCGACCTGCAGGTCTCCGACACTGGCACCTACCAGTGCCGGGTGAAGAAAAATACCGTGGCCGTGCACGAGGTCATCGTCACTGTGCAAGGTGAGCTCCCCCCTTCCCCGTGCCCCTCTCCCGGGTGCTCCAGCTAGCCCCCAGTGGCCCTGGTGGTGACAGTGTCCCTCTCCCTGCAGAGAAGCCAGCCACCCCGCAGTGCTGGACCGAGGGGGAGGTGACAGAGGGAAGCAGCATCCTGCTGCGGTGCTACAGCCGGGGAGGCACCTCCCCGCTTGCCTACCAGTGGGCCAAGCTGGCTGATGGCTACGGCGGGGGACGCCTGCCCTCCGGCACCATCCAAGGTGGGTTCTGGCGGGGCTGTGCCCACCCAGGGCGCTTCTCCAGGGTACTCTGCTGGGTGCGGGGGATACTCATGGGTGGGGTGTCCCTGTCTGTGAGTGCATGTGTTGGTGGGTGCCCAGGGCTGTGTGCATCGAGATACATGGGTGTCTGTGTGCACCTGTGGTCATGGATGTCCCTGTCTGTATGTGCCTTGATCCTGTGCACCCGTGACTGGTCTGCACAGTGGGGCTGACAGGGCTGTCTCTCCCCGCTGCAGGACGTGCTCCTGGCGACCTGTTAATCCGTAGCCTGTCGGAGGTGCACGCTGGCATCTACCAGTGCCGCGTCGCCAACCGCGTGGGCTACTCTGTGTGCCAGCTCAACCTCAGTCTTGTGCCAAGTAAGTGCCACTATGGGCAGGACAGCGCCGGCAGGGTGCTGCTGGGGGCTGGCTCTGAGTGCCAGTGTGCCACCTGGGGCATGGTGACCAGTGGGCAGCCGGTGGGGAGGCCGGCGGTGACAGGCTGTGCTCCCACGGCAGGAGGAAGGCAGGCGGGCATCATCGTGGGCTCTATCCTGGGGTCCCTCCTGCTCCTCAGCCTGCTTGGGCTCCTCATCTGGGCGCTGATCTGCCGCTACCGCCGGAAGGAGTGCCAGCGAGCGTGCAGTGACTGCAGGTGAGGGGCACGGGATGGGTACAGGGCCAGTGGGCACCGGTGGGTGCTGCTGGGCACTGACGGGCATCACTGGGTATTGCAGGGGACTGGTGGGCACTGCTGGGTACCACTAGGGGCTGATGGGCACCGGTGGGTGTCACTGGGCACTGACAGACATCACTGGGCATTACTGGGGACTGATGGACACCCACAGGCACCACTGGGTACCACTGGGACCCAACGGGCACCCATGGGCACTGCTGGGTGTCACGAGGCACTGATGGCCACCATGGATCACCTATGGGTACCACCAGACAATGATGGGGACTAACAAGCACTGATGGGCACCAATGGGTGGCACTGGGTGCTGATAGGTACCACTGGGAACTGCCAGGTACCAATGGATCCCAGTGAGCACTGGTGGGTGCCATCAGGTAGGTACTAATGTGTGCCAGAGGGTACCGATGAGCTGATGAGTGCCACCAGGCACTGGCTGGCAATGATAGAAACCAATGGGGTACCAATGGGTGCCACTGGGCACTGCCAGGCACTGCTGAGCATCCGTGAGCACCAAGGGGTGCCACCAGTCACTGATGGGTGCTGGTGGGTGCCACTGGGCACCACTGGGCACCACTGAGCACTGACATGTGCCACTGGGGCTTCCCTCTGCCCACAGGAGCAGCACAGGTGGCACCATGACCCGCACCTGCAATGTCTGTGCCCACCACAGCTACTCACCCCACGGCATCAGCTACATGCAGTGCCAGCACAGCGACGGCGACGAGCGGGCAGCTGCCCTCATGTGCAACGAGGGCATCCGGCACCAGGTTGCCTGCCCAGCACTGTAACCCCCCACTAGCCCCATGCCCACCCCCGATTCGGCTCCACAGGGGGAGTGACCGCAAGCCCAGAGCCGGCAGCACCGCCGGGATCCGGTGCCAAGCGGTGCAGGGCTATGCTGCCGGGGCTCGCCGTGCAAATTGAAGTCAGGAATCCAGCTCCTTCCTCCCCCCCGAAACAGCCCCGGGCTTCCAGCAAACTTCGTTTGGGTTCATCAGTTTGTTTTGTTGGTTTTCTTTTTTTTTTTTGGCCTCTTTTTTGTATGTCCCCCCCAGCCACAGCCCGGCTCTCGGGGCGGCTCCCGGCCCCGCTCCTGGAGGCATCCCTCGCTAGCGCAGCAATATTTATTTCTCTCCAGCCCGTCCCCTCGGCGTCGAGCAGGGACGTGGCAGCCCCGAATTGCCCAAACTGGCTGCCGGGCAGCCTCCCGCCTCTGGCCCAGCGCCACCGGCGCCCCCGCATTGACTTTAGCAATTGGGTGTTATTCGAGACGAGATGCCATTGGCACCAGGATTTGCAGTTTGGAACAAGAAAAAAAAAATGAAAAGAAATAAACTAAAGTGAATTCAGCGCTGTCCTGTTGCGTCTCGCCCCTCCCCGGCTGGGCAGCCCAGGGAGGAGGCAGCTGCTGGCCCCAGCACTGCATTCGGGAAGGTCCCGGGGAGTCGGCAGCACCGATTCACCGGAAAGGTGGAGGGAAGCTCGTCCTGGGATGGGTCCCATAACGCCATGGCAGTGGCAGGGCACCCGGCACATTCCTGGCAGCGCCCGTCCCAGTGTCCCGGCGTGGACGCTGCTGACACAACCCCACAGCACCCATGGGTGCTTTCTGGGGCTGCTGCCAGGGCAGGCTGCCATGCGGCCCCGGGTGCCCCACGCCAGCCAGGACGCCAGGCGAGCTGGGACGTGTTGGGGAGCCATCGCCTGGGGGCTGCTGTGACATCTGGCAGGGGATGGGGAGGCAGGACGCAGCCACCTCGGACCCCGAGCACCCCCCACAGTGCGTGGGAGGGAGAGCCTCAAAAAAGGAGCGCGGGCAGCCCCATCGCCAAAGATGCCCAGACCCGGGGTGCCCTAACCCTAATCTTAATCCTAACCCTAATCCAGTGCTGCCTGTAACCTTAATCCCCAGCCTGACTCACACCCTAAAGCTGGCACTGACAATAACCGTAACCCAACAATAACCCCTACCCTAACCCCAATACTAATACGAACCTTCACTCTGACCCTAACCCGGACCCTGGCGCTAACCCTAAACCTCATGTCAGTCCTAACCCTCACGTTAACCGCAACCCAGGTGCTAACCCCAATCCTAATCCAAATCCTAATGCTAAACCTAACCCTACCCCCACACCGGCCCCAGAGCTGAGACCGAGCAGGGCCGTCCCGCGGGGCGGGGGCTGCCCCCGCCGACCCCCGCCCCACAGACACCCCCCGGCCGGGCCGCAGCCGTAACTCCCGGCCAGAGCCTGAACCCGAACCCCGGCCCTTCGCTCCCTTACCCGACCCCGACCCCGACCCTGACCCCGCCATAGCTCCAGCCCCAGCCCGGGCTCCTCCCACCTGGTGGGCACCGGCACCGGGACCCGCCACCTCGCCCCGGCCGCGGCGCGGAACAGCTGGCGAGGACGTCACGGGCCACGCCCCCGCCTTCCCGGCCCCGCCCCGCCGGCAGCGCCCGTCGCGGCCGCTAGGGGGAGCGCGCGGCGCGGCGTCACGCGGGGCGGTTGCTAGGAGCTGTCGCGCGCGGCGTATGGCGGCCCGCTACGGCGCGGGGCAGGTGGGGGCGCGGAGGGGGCCCGGTGCTGGTGCCGGTGCCTGTGCCGGCTCTCACCGGCCCCGCTCTGCCCGCAGTACGAGGACGCCTTCAGCCCCCACCGCCTGCAGAACTGGAGCGTGCCCCGGACAGGCCAGCAGGTACTCCCGGACCGGCCTCCCCCCGGGACCTCCCCCAGCCCCAGCCCGGACCCCTAGGACACCCCGGGACCCCTTCAGCCCCGGCCTGGACGCCAAGGACCCCCTGGGACCCCCCTCAGACACAGCCCGGACCCCCGGGACCCCTCTTAGCTCTGGCCTGGATGTGCCCTGGGACTCCCAGGACCCCCTTCAGCCCTGGCCCGGACCCCCAGGACCACCCCAGAACTCCCTCCAGCCCCGGCCTGGACCACCAGGACCCCCCAGGACCCCCCTCAGCCCTAGCCCAGACCCCCGGGGACCCCCCTCAGGTCTGGCCCAGACCCTACCTAGGACTCCCAGGACCCCCCTCAGCCCCAGCCTGGCCCCCCCGAGACCCCTCAGCTCCAGCCTGGACCCCCAGGACTCCCTGGGATCCCCTCAGCTCTGGCCCAGTCCCCCCTGGGGCCCCCCTCAGCCCTGGCCCAGACCCCTGGGACCCTCCCAGCCCTGGCCTGGACCCCCAGGACCCCCCCCAACCCCAGACTGGACCCCACCCCCCAGGACTCCTGGCCATACTTCCACCCCCTCCTCCCCCAGCGCCCCTTGCTGCGGGAGGGCTCCACGCTGATCATTGCGGATGACCGGGGGCACCTGCTCCCCACCGTGCCCCGCTCCCAGGTGAGCCAGATCCACGGGCACCTGTGGGGGGCCGGAGGTGACGCCTCCTGCCCCTCAGCCTGCACTGGGGCTCCCTGGAGCCCCAACACCCTCCCCTCCCCCTCTTCCTCTTAGGCCTCCCCATGGGGCACATTTGTGGGGACCTGGGACATGCCGCCGAGGATTCCCCCGGCCAGGCTGGACCTGACCTCCCGCTCGGCCACTGCTGCCGCGCAGCTCATGGACAGGATCCGTCAGCCTACTGCCCTGACCCACGCCTGCAATGGCCTCTGGACGGAGATCACCGGCAAGGTAGGAGCCCGTTGGGGCTCCAGTGTGGCTCACAGACATCTCCAAGGGTGGCTTCATGAGCTGGTGCAAATCACGGTGGGCCCTGCGCTGCAGGAGGCGAATTCTGGGAGAGGGTTTCTAGGGCTGGGGATGGCCCACGAGCAGATTTCAGAGGTGTTTTGTACAACGAGGCAGTGCCCAGTGCTTGGGCCACCACCTCCCCTTGCTCTCCGGACGGGGCTCCCTCCGCTTCACCCCAAATCCAGGCTCCACTGCCGGCAGGGTGCCTCGGCCGCTGCGGCTGATGCAGCGCCGGCAGGAGGAGCTCACAAGCCACCGCTCTCCTCCCATAGAAAAGCATCCAAGAATAGGGACTGCCCTGATGTGGAGGGGTTCCTGGACCCCCCAGCACTCCTTTTCCACTCCCTGCTTTTCCCTGGGGACTGCAGCAACAGCACCTTGGCCTCGGGCAGACCAGTCCCTGCCCCAAGTGCTTGGGTGAGCCCAGCACAGAGCCTGGCCCTGCAGCGAACCCCTCCACGGCAGCAGGGGCTGGCCCAGACCCACCTGCCCCAGCATTTCTGTCCGGTCCAGTTGCCACCCCCTTCTCCCACTGCCCCCCGTCCCCATCTTTGCACCACGAGCGTAGCACACATCTCCCTTCCGCAGCCCCAGGAGCCTTGGTCGGACACACAAACTGCCAAGGAACCTTCCCAAAGGAGCAGTCAGGCATCCAGCCAGGGTATCCAGCCTGCTGGGCCCCTGCCCGGGGCACCGCTAGAGGAGCCACCTGGCCCGGGAGCAGGAGCCGCGGCATTGCTCTCCCACAAGCCCGGCTGCACAGAGGTCCGGCTGAAGGCAAACGCGTCCCCAGAACCCCCAGCTGCACGCCAGCCTTGCTCCCAGCAGGCCAAGCATGAGGGACAGACCCCACACTCCCACCAGTCTGCTGTGACAGACCTCCGACGCAGGGACGCCGACCTGCCCAAAATCCCAGCCTTGATCCACCCTGCTCTGAGGGAGGCCAGCCCTCCGCAAGCCACCCTGACACAGGTCTGCGCTCTCAGCCAGGGGGGCTCCGTGGAAGCTGAGCCCTGGGGGGGCAGATCCCCCAGGCTCAGGGCATCACCTTGTGCGGGATGGGGAGAGGCCAGTCCTGGAGGAAGCACCGCAGATGCAAGAGCCAGGCAGCCATCTCGCGCTGTGCTGTGAGCTGGCTTTGCTCCCCTCCCTTCCCCTCCCCAGCTGCTCCCAGCCTCTCCTGCCAACCATCCACCCCTTTGGACATGCATACCAACAGAAAACACCTTTCTACCCCCAAGGGTGAGGAAGGGGAATGTGTCAAAGAAGCCTGAGTGAGGCAGACACTGGGAGACCACATGGCCTGCACTTGTGCTTTTGTGGCAATTGGAAAAATAGAGGTTTAAAGAAAAATAAATCCTTGTGTTTGGTTTCAGTAGCTCAGGGCAGAGCCCCAGACCAGTCCAGGCTGCGTGAGTCTGCGTGGTGCTTTGGTGTTGGATGTGGTGCCCTCTCCGGTTGTATCTCAGCTCTTCCCATTTAATAGCATCTCATGCTGGAAGTGTGGGACCAGCCGGAGGACTGGAGCTGTGCACAGCTCACCCGGCCTCTCCCCAAGCCAAGCAGCAGAAACCCTGCCATTGCAGGCTAGTTTCATCCATTCCTTTACCGGTCTCTTGGGGGGGTGGGGGGGGCCGGCAGGTCTGGTGTCGTTTCCCATCTGCCCCACCCATGGGGCAGTGCTGCCAGCCCCCTGCCACTGCTCACAAAAGGGAAATAAAGTCTGTGAAGCACAGCTGACAGACGCAGCAAAGTCTAACTTTGTTAGCAGCTGGCATACACCACAGAATAGCTCATTAGTGAGCAGAAGTGGGTTCCAAATAAAAGCCATTTCAGCAACTGCAGGAAGTAATTGGTTTAAAGCTAAAATACATTCATTTTCACCCAGGAGAAGCTCTCTCCTGCTGGGACATGCAGCTACACCAAACAGGATTCAGCAGTAAGTCTTCTCCCTCTGCTACACTGACAACAGACAGTTTTTCCTCCTTCGTGATTTCTCATCTCTGAGCTTCCACATCCCCTCAGGGCTGCAATGCTTTCTGCTAATTAAAGGAGTGGCAGATTTGTTAGGTCCAGCAGGCAAGAAGAGGAGCTGAGTGAGCGGGAAGGATGGGGCTCAGATCAGTGGTGGAAGTAAAAGCAGTCACATGGAAACAAGCCTGGCCAGTGTGAGGGATGTTGCAGCACATTATTGGACCAGCTCCCCTCCTGCCACTTCAGGTCTCCATCAAAAGCCCGATGAGGAGAGCAGATGTTCCCCATAAAGCTGACGTTTTGCCAGCTGATGATGTGAGCAAGGATTCTTCCTGAAACAGAGCCAAGACCCTCGCTGGGGCAGGAAAGTGGGACAAAGCTCCTGATGGGGACTGTCCTCTTTGCAAAAGCTTTGCTCCCAGTGGAAAATGTTAAGAATTGGTCAATTTGAGCAAAAGCTCCTGGACCTCATGCAGGTGTTTGTACCAGCAGAAATAACTGCAGTCCAGGTAGGAAATTCCTTTCTGCTGAGCTGGCAGCATTTCACAGACAAGTCAACCCTGCACCCCCAGCTCCAAAGGTCAGGCACTATACCTGCCTCGCTGCCGAGAGTTTGTTTTTCCATCACCCAGCTGCTCTGAGAAGTGGCAACTTCTTGGCTCTCAAAGCAAAACACCCTTTCCCGGCCAACTTTGCCTCAGTTAAGTGTCAAGCACAGACAACAAACTCAATGGTTCACTGTGAAGGATCAAGGCTGCTTTATTGCAAAGACAGACGAGTGACAAGTGCTGAAACGAGAGCTGGTGGCAACACACAACTGGAAAACCATGTCCCTCCCACTGTGCCAGAGACAGAGTAACTTCCTAACAGGGGAAAATTGGACATTTTTCACTGGCAGGGGCTCCAGAGCCCCAAAGCTGGCTGAATTGTGACAGTCAAGGATAAGGAGTGGGGGGTTGAACCTTTGCAGGTCTGAGCATCCCATCCCAGCCGGCTCATGCTGCTGGGCTCAGAAAGTACAGAGTCCCATGGCCAGTACGGCACCTGGACACCACCAATCAACCATTCCCCTCACGGGTGCTGGCGTTGGCAGCTCCGCCTGCTCTCCCTGCCCTGGCACAGGCTGACTCAATGGAGATGCTTGTCCTGTGCTGGGCCTACACATGCACAACCAGCCATCCCCAAGCCCACTCGGACCTGCGGGGACACAGATTCAGCATTGTCTCAAGCTTGGGGACAGAGCGGAGAAAAGAAACGCCCTGGAGTTTGCCTGGAAGAAGCTAGGCAGCTCTCTGTGAGCAACTGAACATGCCAGGACTGGCTGTCAATTTGTGCCTGGCTTTCTGTGGCTGCTCGGGTATATGGCACAGCAGGAGACAGCCTGCCCTCTACCCCCCACCACTAAGAGGGGGTTAGCACATCACCCAGGCTTATGAAAAGCAACTCTGATCATCCACGAGATTTGCAAGGAGGGGAAGCACCACCTTCCCCAAAGATTTGTAGTTACTCGGGAGCCTATCCTCCCGCCTCCCTCTCCACGCACGTCTTGAGGTGGGCCAGGACGGAGCAAATCTTCCAAAAAAAAAAAAAAGGGAGGCCATCAACCGGGAGGTACCTTCACATCGCTGCAAGGCCCGCAGAGGAAAGCAGGGTCAAGATCAGGACCAGCACCCCAGACTGATTGACCTGGGGGATCTTGAACCCTTTCCCCATGTCCCATGCCTGCGGGAGAGAAGAGACACAGCAGGGTTAATTCAACAGGGCTGGGATGGTCCCTGATGGGGGATGTGCCGGATGCAGGCAGAAAGGCACCATCTTTCTGATATAAGCTAGCAAGACCACCCCAAAAAACAACCTTTGGACCACCAGGTACAGACTGGAGGGAGGCCTACAAGTGTCCATTGGTGCAGGGCAACAGGCAGGGGTCTCCCTGGGTGCAGGCACACGTGCACCGTGCCAGAGGAAGCTTATCACCCACCAGGCCCCCACACCTATCAGCAAAGCCACCGGTGAGCTCTCCCTAATGCCCAACAGCTGCAGCACGCCAGGTTCACTTCAAAAGCAGTAGCTGCTCTCCGCTTGCTTCTCTCCTCCTGACAGAAATAGGTTATAAAGCACAGCGCAAGCTGCAGATCTGAGGCAGCACCAACATCCCCATGGGCAGAGTCGAGCAGACGGGCATGAGCCTCAGCCCCTCTGTGTACGCCCCTGGGTATGGTGTGAGCTGTGGAGGCCAGGCTGAGCCCAGATGGCAGGGAGGGATGCTGGAATGGTACCCTGGAGGTGGGTGTCCTCGGTTCCCTGGTATCGCAGGTGGGTTTGCACCTCTCACCTGACTTTGGCCAAGCAAAAGTGGGATGGCCGAGGGCAGCCTGGGGAGCACAAGCCTCCTCCCAGCCTGCCACCAAGATCTAGGGCTCAAAGCAGAGAAGCATCTGGGGCAGAGGCACTAAACTGAAACTGCTCCCTGCTGACTCCCCTTCTGTCATTGATGGGCTTGCGCTGCCGAGCACAGCCAGGGGCCAGTGCTGCTGGTTTCCTTCTCAAGACAATTTAATTGGCATCCTAATATATACGTGCAGTCAGAGACTTCAGCACACATTCGACTCATGACTCTCTGAACAAGCAGCCAGTTATGACTGCTCCATTTGCCCAACAGCATCTCCATGAGCAAGCAGGGCTCAGCCAGCTGCAGGCCCCATGCCCCAAGACCTTGTTCAATGCTGAGTACTTGAAAAGCAGGTAATGAGCGCTCGCAGCACTGCCAGCCAGTGAGCATCTGCCGCAAGGACCCACAGAGGGGGCTCCTCTCACAGCACATGGCTGTTGCTCACCACAACAGCTCAGCCAGGTGCCTCCCAGCACTCTGACACGAGCACCTCGTTAATGGCTGCTCCGGGGTAGAGGATACAACATCCAACAGTGCTTGAGTCTCCGGTTTCCATGCTGGAAACACTGGGAGCCATCAGCATCCGCAGCACGAGCCCACATCTGCAGCATGGCTCCACACGTGATGCTCCCCCCACCCAGAGCAGAAGGATCGTGTCATGCTCTGGGCCAGCTGCCTTTGCAATTTGCTCCCGTAAAACCTAACCTATTTGGAGCTACAGAAAACACAAAATCAACCTCAAAAAGCAGCACGTCTTGTACTGTTCCCAGCAAGAAACTCTCAGCTCTCTGGCTCCTTCATCAAACACAGGAAGCTCAGCTGAACAGAGCTGCTTGTTCCTCACTTCAGCCCAGCGCAAACATCACAGGTTACTCTCTGCACTGGCAGCGCCGTCTCCAATCCTCTGCCACACATCTGGGCTCATTAAATATTATAAAGAATTGGAAGATCACAGCGCAACGGCTGCATGATGAGGGTGACATAACAAGCAATGGGTGGCACCTCTGCAGGGCTTACACCCACGGCTCTGCAGACAAATCTCCTGGCTGTAATACTGCTTCCGCCATGCCTCGTCCATCTCCTGCAGCCGAGCAGATGCGGTGGGATGCTTCAGTCAGCTGTGCCGCCCGGTGAAGTACCAGCGTAGCAATGCTCTTTGCAACTTAAATGTACCCCAAAATAGCACTGAGGTTCTGAAGCACTCGAGGTGACTAATTCCCATTTCCAAGGTCACCTTCCCAGACGCCGCACCTGGCTCTCCCACAGCCAGATGCTTCCCTTCCCTCACACCCTCGGCCCCTTGTGGAGGGCTACTCACAAGGTGTCGGACTCCATTCCAGGTGTGGTAGGAGAAGGGGAAAGCCAGAGCGAACTTAGCAGAGTAGATGAGAGCAGGCCCCAGGCTCAGCGACTTCACCATGGCCAGGTAGTGGGGAAACTGTTCTGGGAGCAGCAGGGCAGCCAGACTGAAGAGGGAGACTCCTGAGGAACACAAAGCCCACAGGTCAAGCCCACAGAAGCACTTCCAACCCCTCACTGCCCACAGAGCCCCAGGCCACCTCTAAGTCTCTGGTTTGGTGACCTGGCCTGAACCACCATCAGCTCATGGTGGCCTGCAGAAGAAGGAGGGAGAAGGGCTCTGCCCGTCTGGTGGCAGCACCAGCTGCACTGTGACAGTGTATCCTGGGGTGCTGAGGACTCAAACTGGGGCAGCAACACTCTGAATCTGGGTCCTGCACGGGGGGCTGCATTACTCATAAAACATCCAGAGACCAAACTGGTGTGACCTCATGCAGTTGCAGCCAAACTAACCCCAATTCAAGGATAAAGGAACAATGAAGTTCGGAAACATAAGGTGGCAGCTCTTCAGTGAAGTCCCCAGATTGACATCTTGGGACAGAAACCCCTCCGCTGCCAGCCACTGACACAGGCAGCGATCTAGCGAGGCTGCCTCGGCGGAGACCAGCAAAGGAACCAGCAGACAAAGAGGTAGCCTGACACATGTGGCTGCGCTAGCTGCAGGAGCCACGGCAGCTTCTCCTCCTCATTTCTAGGCCAAGAGGGTTCCTCCAGATGGTGCTGCCAGAAGAATGGGAACGACAACAGTCAGCCAAGTTGCGATTCAGCCTCCGCTCAATAGCGCCTGATTACATTGCAGCACGCTAACTCAAGCACCTCGGCTGAGGCCGGCACTGGCAACACAAGTCAACCAGCTGCTTCCTTACTCAGCCACTTGTCTCCTCAATGGCCTTTGTGTTCACCCTGCAAGAAGCGCAGGAAGTCAGAGGCTCCTGTAATTATAGGCCTTGACAGAGAGGAGTTGAACACTTCCCCCTCCTTCTCCTGGCTGCTGAGCTGTGGTCGGTAGAAGCGATATTCCTTCATGCTCGATCGGCCTAGGAAGGGGACGATTTCCCCTCCAGCAGAGGCTGATAGCTCGGAACAGAAAGGCAACAGTGAACCTGCCAGCTCGGCCTGTCTGACAGCAAGCTGGATGGGGACCACAGCAGGAGGACACATGGGTGCCCTTTTCTAGGAGCCCAACTCCCAAGCCCTCACGGGACCCAGGCTGGGAAGGGCAGGCTGCAGCCCTCGCTGCTCCCTCTCACTCTGCCGAGTAAAGAACACAAGTCCTCAGTCCTGCACATCTTTTCTGAGTCCCTTCACTCTCTGCCCTTCTGCAAACACCAACTCAGCTCCGCCCCCCCCAACAAGGAGGTACCAGAGAAGCACCTTCCTGCTGCCATGAGAGGGCATTAATGGAAATAAAACAGCCTTTCACAGTTAGATGTCCTTAGTCAAACCATGCAAGTCAAATTGCTGGACAGAGTTTATTGTTTTCAATGCTGGTGCCGCCTTCTCCCCCACTAGGATCTCTGGGAAAGCAGCAGCCACTCCCAGGAAGCTGAAAAACTCCACCTGTCCTAAGGAAAATCCACTACGCTCTGCCTGACTGACAGTCTTTCCCTCGCAGTGTCTCCTGTAAGGATAAACCAGAAAAAAATAGCCACAGAAGAAAAGGGCTGAGACCTAGAGCAGCTGATCAGCCTTTTCCAGGCTGGGGGAGGCCCAGAAGAAAGCAGCCAGGCCAAGCCAAGTGCTGCAAAGGCTTTGAAGGCTTTTACGTATGGGGGAGCATCGTTGCCTTTGCAGGACTGGAGCCACTCACAGCACAAGAGGACCTGGGGACAGAGAAATGGGGATAGGGAGATATTCAGGGGACAGAGAAAGGCAGAGGACAAAGCGCAGGTTTCCCAGGAGAAAACCCACTGCTAAAGCTGGGGACAGAGAGAAGAAAACATCTGCCTGGAGTCACGTCTCTGAATCAGTCACAGGGGTCTTCCCTCCTGCAGCCCCCGCCCTCCGTCGCCACAAGCACGTGGGAGATGCACGCACCTAAGCTCAGCGCAACGCCGGTGCCCCGGTGTGTGATGGA
This sequence comes from Astur gentilis, assembly GCF_929443795.1. Classification (NCBI taxonomy): domain Eukaryota; kingdom Metazoa; phylum Chordata; class Aves; order Accipitriformes; family Accipitridae; genus Astur; species Astur gentilis. Next base: position 10,370,598 of record NC_064886.1, read on the forward strand.
CATCGCCATGGGCAGGGACCATCTGCAAAACAACCAACCTCGTCAGCAAAACAGGGCACAACACCAGGGAGGCCTCCAAGGCCGCAGGACAAAGCACAGCCCGTCTATTCCTAGACAGCTCCGTGTTGCTGGGTGGATATTTCTGCACTCAGAGTTATTCAAGGAATCCAGCCAGAGCAAAAGGGGAGAGACACGGGAATTTGCAGAGGCAGCTTGGGAATGGCAAATGCCACTGGCACGAGTTTGGGAAGGGGAAGGGCGTCTGCTGAGAAAGCTTAAAGGGAGATGAAACAGGAGACGACTGTAAGGTTCCTGCAGTTTAGGAAGAAAAGGGCAGCATTTGGGCATCCAGGCTCATGGATAAACAAGAGAACCTGGAAAACTGACTGAGGTGGCCCCAGAGAAGCAACCACCTCTCTGAGGAGGGAACACGAGACCCCCGAGTTGGCCTCCTGCCTCCACCCCCAAGGACTGCCAACTCTGCAACGGGACACGCCATTCTGTCCAACCACCCTCCATGGAGGCGGCTGCCTTTCAACAAAATGCTGCCCTGTCTGAGCACCCTGAGGCGCAGCTCTGGGGGGACTGTACCCCTCTGCAACACCCCGTATGAAAACAGTGAGTGTCATCACTCTGTGGGGGAGACTGCGATTCCCCCACACAGCTCAGACGGTTCACAGCACAATGTAGAGGGTAACCCCATCCTCTGCCTGAAGTGACAATGGGAACACGCACAGCCCTCCCACCTAAGGGTGCCTCCAGGGACGGGGCTGTTGTGTGCCAGAGCCCAGAGGTGCCCCAGTGTGAAGCTGAGGAGGCCAAGAGGCTCTTACTTGTAAATGGTGATGTGAGGGGACAAGGGACGATTGGACTTGGTGTTCTTCTCCCAGAAGCGAGCCATCTCCTCCTTGGCTGTCGTTCCCATCGGGACAACACTGCAAAAGAAGAGGGAGACAGGAGGTGCAGGGAGATGGCCAGCATTTTACCCCTGCCCGCTCCACCAGGCTTTGCTGCAGCAGCTTTCCATCTCACAGGATGTGAGCTCCTGGCTGACCTTGACTACAGCAGCACAAAGAATGGCTCCAGCTATGCACGGACCTGGGTGAGGAGAGGATCGCTACCAGCTCTCCCGAGTGAATAATAACATGCAGGATGGGAAACTGCCGCGCTGGAATCCACTCAGCCAGCAGAGCTGAGCCACCCCCCCCAGCACCACCCAAATCAGGGTATAGGATATCAGATAACACATTATATAATACTGATAACATGCAACCTGCTCTTTACTGCCACGGTAATTGCACACTGTACCAAATAAAGAGCTTGTAATTTAATGTTCCTGAGATTACACAGCAATTACACTTACAGCCCAATTTAGCAGAAAATAACTATTTCTCCCTAAGCCTGACAGCATGAAGCACCGGAACAAGAGGGCTTCTGCAGCTCCCATCCCTCTTCAAGTGCAAAGCTGTCGTGCAGAGCGGTACAGAGGGGCGACAGGGGTACCGTCACCCCCACTAGAGACCCAGGCCCACCTCAGCAGCCAGCCAGGCTCTCCATTCCTGGCCACAAGCCCCAGCCCCTCTGCAAATAGGCTGTGCCTTCGCGGTGGCATGAGGTGGTAAGTGGCCAGCCAAAACATAGCGTTAATCGACCAGAATTACTAAGTGGATGGAGCACACACATGCCCCAAAGCCTTAGATGGGATCCCTCCAGGAAGAACTTAATCTCGTTACTCTCAATAAAACCTCGGACTCACTGTCGCACAGAAAGGCTGGGGCCAAGCCGAGCCAGCAGGCACTGCCGACCGACACATCTGCAAGAGAGAAGACAGAAAGGCTTTGTGAGTGCCAAATAAATGCCTGAAAATGCCAGCAAGATGGGGCCAGGGAGGGGATTCGTCACTTCAGCGGTTCATATCTTAAAATAAATCTTAACACAAGAAGTTCTGGGCTGTTCCTCAACAAATCTGTCTCCTACACTGAGCTTTTAACTAGAGTCTCTAGACTCTGCCCGGGGGTTCATTCTTTACGACACCCTGCAATTAGTCTACTCAGCTGTAATACCTTGTTTGTAAGACAGACATAAACAGCACTCTAAGCTCACAGCTACACTGAGGCAGTCCATTTTTCACTTTCACTATGGCAATTATCAGGGCGGGTGGCACACGTCCCCAGAAAGGCCCATCTGCCAAGCTCCGCAGAAAGGGCTGATTCAGGCCACAGCTCTCCGTGTGTCCGAGATGAAGACATCACCTTGCCCTCCTCCAAACACTTGTTTTCATTACAGCATTTCACCGTCGCCACTCATTAAGCTCCGAGCACCCATGAGATGGGAGGTCACTGCCACAGCCCAGAGCACACAGCATTTCAGCCATGCCGAGGCCCAGGGCAGGAGGTAAAAAGGGATTTTGTGGTGCCTGAAAGAGTGGGAGCCACTCTCTGCAGAGCAATTGTAGTAACTGCAACTCTGACATTCAAGGGCATCTCTCCAGGAACGGGGAGGAACAGGCCCCCAGCCCAGTGCAGCTCGAGCGTTTGCAGATGTGGGCTGGAATCTGCGGCTCCTCTCCAGGACAAAGTGTAACAGGCAGCGCTGCCTTTCCTGATAACACAACAAGAACAAGGTGTGTAATAACGTTTGGCACGCTCATCTCCAGCACAGCGACAAACACTAATTAATCTTCTCAAACACACAGGCATCTGTACCAGCATCTCCTGCTGTTTCATTAACAGCCATAGATAAACGAAGCTCTGCTGCTCTTCAGTTGTCCTACAGCTGGTCTCAAGGATATGGTAGGAAAAACATCTGGAGGTCAGCTCTTCACCAGGTGTAAATGCAAAACAAAAGTCATTATTATTAACCACTCCGAGTTCCTGTGTAAATGATCTTTAGGATGTTTCCTTTCAAAATCCTCCCTTGTGTTCAAAGGCTGGACTTGAAACACAGCAGGTTTTTAGGAAGGCATCCCACCTGGATGCATAAACTTTCGGCAATGCAGAATCCACCCCATGCTGCAGTACAACATTTCTGATCGAAAACCCTTCTTTGAACCATCTCTAGTTTATCAACACCCTCCCTGAAGTGCAGCCTGACAGCTGGACCGAGAGCTTCACGAGGACATAGCAATGGCTGAGCCCAGCCAAACCTCCACCAAGCCTGCCATAGCATCCGAGAGCAGCCAACAACAGATCCCCAGAGAAAAGTCTCAGGAAACGCACGGGAGCACCCCCCACCATGTGCAGCTCACGTACTTCCTGAGCCAGTGGGTTTCAGTCCGTAACAAAGGGCCTTTTCCACCATGAAATCACATTGTCACCTCCCAACCCCCCACCCAACTTTCAGCACGAATTCTCACAGCTTAACCAGATGCAGAGAACCAGCTCCCTGCTTGTCCCGGCCCCTGCAGACCAGCGCCGGCTGCCACCTCCCACTTCTTGGGCAGGAGAGAGGAGGTGAACAATAAATCTCTACACACAGACCATTAATGATTTACACCCCTCGCTCATGCCCCCTCAGTCCTCTTTTCCAGATTAAAAGGCCCAACCTACTTCATCTCTCCCTGTGCAGAAGCCAGTCAACACCTCTTCTGGGGGCCAGGGTGGTGGAAGAGGGAGGGCTGGTTCCAAATCACACACAATATTCAAAACAAGAATAAAATCCACAACGCATTTGCATTTTTTCAAAGCTAAACTCCCTATCCTCTTGGCTCAGGTTTAATATTTTTTGTTAAGACGCAAACCATTACATCTTGCTTCAGTATTACTACCGCAAAACACAGCCCTCCAGCTAAGCAATCAAGGTCACTCTGTACCAAGGACCTGTCCTCTTCATTATTTATCATTTTCTAAATTGTTGCACCTTCTCCAGCTCTCCATCCATTAAATTGCACTTTCTTCCAGATCACGGACAAACATGTTTTTTTAAAAAGAATAAGCCCTAAAAGAGGATCCTCTGAACCCCTGCCGAGAGCTTCCCACAGCACCCCAGCCAAATCCCGCCCTGCCCCACACCTGAGGACAGTGCAAAGACTCAGGGGACTCCCAGATAGTGTTAATTATTTGGGACTCGCGTGGGGCTGGAGAAGGACAAGTGTAAAGCGGCAGCTCAAATGAGATGTCTATAAACACCTGGCAGTGGAACAGCACAGGCTGCGCACGCCCCACCACACAGCTCCATTAGCTCAGGAGGAGAATTTTGGGAGTCATGGGGGACAGCTCTGGAGCAGCATCAGCTCAGTGTCAGGTCGACAGACATCCTGCAAGACAGGTCTATAAAAATCACTCAGATTTCACCATGGAGGAGGCAAATGAGAAACGATTATATATGCTTTTTCATCTGACAAGCAGAAGCAGACATGAGATGAAGTTATTAGGCGCAGGCTTCAAACCAGAGCGAGCAACTCCTCTCTTGTTTTTCAAGCAGCAGCTGCTGGGTGCCCGCCCCAGCAGGTATCAGAGCCCCCCACCTCTCCCGCTGCTGGCAGATCCTGCCTTTAAACAAAGCCGCACACGCAACAAAGAGCTTTCCACAAAAGCATGACGGCTCCGACTGCCGTTAGAACAGAATAAATTAAGAGAATGAAATCCCAAACACTGTCTCCAGGCTGATATCAAAGAGAAGAATAGAGGAGACTGTCAGAAACGGGGCCTGGGAGGGGGATGGTCACAGCCTCAAGGAGACACAAAACTTTTCACTGTGGGTGGCAGATGGGAAGAGGTACCTTCAGGCCAAGCATATACAACACCCCTCCCCATGGCTGCTCAGCACCACAGGCATGGCGGGACATGCTCCCACGCAGGACCGCTGAGCTCCCATGAAGCTACCAGCACCCTGCTGGGGGGCCCTGCGAGGTGGGGGACAGCCCCCCAGCACAGGCTGTGTGGCAAAATGGACGTTTGTCCACCCAGAGCCCCAAGAGCAAGGAACAGGGAGCAGCTGCGGGCAGGGAGTGGAAAAGAGCACAAATACCATTCTCCACAGCCCCACCGAGCAACCCGGCCTCGGCTCCGCCCCCGCAGCCCAAGGGGGTCCTGGCTCCTGGCCCGACTCCGCACTCCGCCGTTCGCAGCCCGGGGCTCGCCACGACGGGGGCAGCGCACGGTTCAGCCGCCCGAGGGGGGATGCCTCACGGGCTCCCTGCAGCCGCCGGAGCGGGCGCGGGGGAGTGGCGAGGGCAGGGACACGGGCCCCGTCCTCCGCCTCAACCGCACCAAGGGACGGGTCACAAAGCGTCGGAGCTTCCCGAGCCCCTGGGAGCCGCAGCGAAACGGCCGTGCCCGAGGGCGCAGGGACCGAGACCGGGCCCAGGGGCTGTCGTGGCTGGGGCGGCGCGGCCCGTCCGCACACCGGGGACCGTTACCCACCGCCGGGCTCGGGGCAGGAACCTGTCCCGGGACGGGGCACCCCGCGGTCCGGCCCGGCCCAGCCCAGCCGGGGCTCCGTGCGCGGCTCCGGGGCTCCGTGCGCGGCTCCGGGGAGCCCCGGGCCCCGCGACGCCCCTCCCCCCTCCGCCGGGCTGGCCCCGCGGCACCGACGGGACGGGACGGAACGGGACAACCGGCCGGCCCGTCCGTCCATGGCGCCGCGCAGCCGCTCCCGGGGCCGCGGGTCCCGCCACGGCGCCCGGCCCGGCCCTCCCGGGAATCACCTCAACGCCAGCGCCGCCATCTTGAAGCGCCCCGCACGCCGGAAGCGGCCGTGACGCACTTCCGCCCCCACCGCCCGGGGCTGCCCGTTCCTCCGGGTGCTGCGCGATACCCCCGGGCTGCCCGTCACCCCTGGGGCTCTGCCCGCTAACCCCCGCCTCGTTACCCCTAGAGCTGCCTGTTGCCACCAGAGCTGCCCCTTCCCCCCTTAGGCTGCCTGTTAACACCCACCGGGGCTGCCCGTTAACCTGCGCCGGGGGTTCCCGTTACCCCGCAGAGCTGTCTGTCACCCCCCGCCCCCTTACCCCCAGAGTTGCCGGTTACCTCCCAGGGCTACGCAATACCCCCGGGGCTGCCCGTTACCCCCTCTTGTTAGCCCCAGAGCTGCCTGTTAACCCCCCCAGGACTGCCCGTTACTCCCCCGTGTGTGTCCCCCGAGCTACTGGGGAGCAGGACAGGGGCTCCCCAGTTTCCCGGCCCACCAGGACCCTCCTGCCCACAGCTGCAGCCTATGGAGGACGTTGAGGCAGGAAAATCTCGCAGCTCCCGGGCGAGTGCCATCCCTGTCCCCATCCCCGTTGCCTGCACTCGCCCAGCCGCCAGCTCTCTGGGGAACTCGAAAACCTTCTGAGGCAAACCCCACTTTGGAGTTTTTCACCCCAAAACACCACTTGCTCCTCAGCCTATGGCAAAGCAGCTGGAAAGCCCTTGTGCAAATTTCTGGCCTGGGCTCTGCACAGGGTGGTGGGACTTTGGTGGCTCCCTACTTTGCACCCCACCAGTATGGATGTGCCCTTGTCCATCACCACCCTCTCAAAGCTGTGTTTTCACCCCAAAATGAAGCTGGAGCAGAGGCTGCTGGGAGCACACTTGGCCGGAGCTGGCAGTGCCAGCCACGGAGCCCCACGCCGTGGGGCAGGAGCAGGGACCTCACCGGAGGGTGCCGGCAGCCAGCCAGTGGCTGCAAGACAGGAGGGGACACACCGGTGGGCCTGTGATGTGGTTGGCGTGAGACCCCAAGCCCCGCCAGATGGGTCCGTCCCTGGGACTAACCGGGGACCGCGGCCATGCGCTGGTGCCCTCCGGCTCCGGCCACATTCCTGCTGAGCCGCCTCCGCTGCGGGCGGGAATGCGGCTGGACAAAGGGTGCTGTGTGCTCAGCGCCCCCCCCTGCTGCATGCTTCCCCCTCCTCACCCATTGCCAAACTAAATGCCCCCTTTCAGCCCCGGGCACCCAGCACCCCCTGGCCCCCACCGCCCCAGCTGCCTGGCGCCCATTGGCCCAAGGCCGGGGCGCTGCCGGCATCATACGGCGCTGCTTGCTCTTAAACCTCGGCCCCCGTCCCGCCGGCACCCTTCGGCACGCCACCGGGCCTCGCGCACTGCTAGCCCTCCATGCGGCTCGGAGCCAGCCGGTGACAGGCAGCCACCATGTCACAGGGTGCTGGGGGCAGCAGCAGCCTCCTCCTCCTCGCCGGGCTCCTCTCGGCGCTGGGTAAGCTGGGGATGGGGATGGAGAACTGGGGCTGCTGGTCCCAAAATCCTGATCCCAGAGGCTGGGGGGTATTGGGGGGCTCCAGACCCCTGGGAGATGGCCGTGGGGCTGGTGGCCACCCACACATCTGCTTTTGGGACCATCACCGGTAGTGGCAATGCTTGGGGACTGTATCGGCTGCCATGCTCCGGTCCCCATCACAGGGCTGCAAGGGGAGTCCCAGCACCAGCCACCTCCCTGGGGACAGGCAAGGGGTGCTGGATGCCAGACCCAGCCCTGTTGGCATCCCCGGGTGTCAGCCAGTGCCAGGACATGGTCCCGTTTGAGCCAGCCATGGGGACGCCAGGGCGGAGGCTCCCTGCAAAGTCACCCGTGGTGGCACAAAGAGCTGCTGTCCCTCACCAGCCCTTCTGCTTTCTCCGAGGCCAACAAAAGCCCTATGGCGGCAGCACGGGGCTGGGCACAGGGCCAGCGCGGGGGCGCAGACCAGCCAGCAGCCCCGGTGATGCATACCATCCCTGTGCTGGGGTCCCCTGTGGGGCTGACGGGTTTGTGCCCCCTGGCAGGGCCATCCCCGACATCGTCCATCCACGTGTACACGCAGCGGGAGGTGTATGGCACTGTCGGCTCCCACGTCACCCTCTCCTGCAGCTTCTGGTCCAGCGAGTGGATCTCCGAGGACATCTCCATCACCTGGCACTTCCAAGCTGAGGGGTCTCGCGACAGCACCTCTGTAAGCACCTGCTCCGCTTTGGGGCTGGGGGTGGTCCTGCTGTGCTCGGAGCCACCGTGACCCCAATGTCCATGTGTCTGTCCCCATCGCTAGATATTCCACTATGCCAAGGGACAGCCCTACATCGATGACGTGGGCAGCTTCAAGGAACGGATGGAGTGGGTGGGCAACCCCCACCGCAAGGACGGCTCCATCGTCATCCACAATCTGGACTACACCGACAATGGCACCTTCACCTGCGATGTCAAGAACCCCCCTGACATCGTGGGCAAGTCCTCCCAGGTCACACTCTACGTCTTTGAGAAAGGTATGGCACCGGCAGTCCCCTCCCCACCTCGGTTTCCCTGCTCCAGCTGGGGTGGCTGATGGGGCACTGGTGTCCCCACAGTGCCCACTCGCTATGGCGTCGTGCTGGGCTCCATCATCGGCGGGGCTCTGCTGCTGGTGGCTGTGGTGGTGGCCCTCGTCTATCTCATCCGCTACTGCTGGCTGCGGCGGCAGGCAGCCCTGCAGCGACGGCTAAGGTGAGCGCCACTGCCCAACTGGGGCAAAACCACCCCAAAATGGGGCTGCCAGCAGGACTGGGGGGGGGGGGGGTTGGCCTTTCTGAGCCACCTTTTTGCCTTTCCAACCCAATTTCAGTGCCATGGAGAAGGGGAAGCTGCAGCGATCGGCCAAGGATGCATCCAAGCGCAGCCGGCAGGTGAGCACCGAGGGGTTGTGTGGGCAAAATGGCCCAGCTGGGGTGGGGGTGATTCCCTCTCCTACCTTTTGGTCTGGGAGGAGAGGCTGCAGGGCAAAGTCCCCAGAGCAGGGGGGTACCATGGTGCTGACACTGCCCTGTCCCCGCAGGCACCCGTGCTCTACGCCATGCTGGACCACAGCCGCAGCACCAAGGCAGTGAGCGAGAAGAAAGCCAAGGGAGCCCCGGGAGATTCCCGCAAGGATAAGAAATAGCGGTTAGCGGGCAGGGAAGGTACCGTGGGGGCAGGCGCCGGGGCCCCCCAGCCCCCCAAAGTCGTCATGACCATCGAGATGGAGCTGCGGGGGGAGGCCGCAGAGGCCACCCACCCCCCGGCCACCGTCCGCTCCCCCAGCAAGGGCAGCCTCAAGAGTGCCCTGATGAACATCATCAAGCCGAACTCGGGGACCTGACACCTAGCCGCTGGCGGAGGGGGGGTGCCAGGACGCGGCCCCCCTGACTCCGGGAAGCGGCCGCCCCGTGGCATGGGACCCGGCGAGGAGTGGGGTGTGGTCCTCGCCCCTGGTCCCTCAGCCTCGGGGATGCTCCGGCATCCCCCCACCCTGTCCTGAAGCCCCTTGGTTGGTACCTTCCTCTGCGCAACCGCTGCCCTGCCCAGCCCCGGGCACTGATGTAATTTTTCTATTTGAAGACGCAACCACTGAATTTTGGGTCTGTCCCCCCCAGGCTGTCTCGGTCCCCCCCTCCCCAGGGACCTGCGGGGTCCCTGCGGGACCGTGCCGCCCTCATCCCTCCCCGTCACCCCCCCCCCCCCTCAAACCAGTCTCTGGGAGGGTTTTTCTGGCCCCATTGTTGCTCCTTTTCTGTCCGTTTTCTCGTCTCTCCCTGCAACTGAGCTCAAATGACGTTGCGGGGTGGCCCCCGCCCCATCCCCTCCGTCCTGCTCCCATCCCCCATTAAACCTCCCGCCCTGTAACCCCCAGCCCCCCTGCATTGGCCGGAGCCTCATGGAGGAGGAGAGGCTGCGGCCAGGCTGGAGGAGCTGCCAGTGCCCATCACCCCAGAGCCAGGCGCCGCTCCCCAACATGTTTTTCTATGCCCTGTCCATGTCCCCCCATCCCCACGGCGCCATTAATAAAACTCACATCTCCAGGAGCCCGGTGTCTGCCCCAGCTCGTCATCATTCCCCGCTCGAAGTGGGGGTGTTTGGGGGAGGGGGGGGGGGGCAGAGGGTGGCTGAGCACTTGTAAACTCATTGCATGGAGGCCCACCAGCTCCCACAGGGAGAGGGGCATCCCTGCCACTGTGCCGGTTTCCCCAGGGGTGAGGTCATGTCTTGAGGGCACCATCATGGCACCCTAGGGACCCCCCTCAGGTGGTGGGGGCTGTCCCTGAGGCCACCCATTATGGCTGCACCCCACCCTAGAGCCACCTTCTGCCTCATCCCCATCAGCTGCTAATTAAAGCTCACTCTAATTAACACAAGAGGCCAAGTTTCAGGTCCTGCCCTGGGTGCACAGCCCCGGGCACGGCCATGGGGTGGACAGGGATCTCCCTCCGTGGCCATTGCTCTCCCAGCGGTGACTGTCACCGTCCTGGCAGTGGGGCTCAGGGAGGGACTACGGCCCCGGCATGGGGTGGGTAGTTGGGGCGCTGGGCTGACTCTGCGCTGAAGCGGAGCAGGAGCACTCCCACACCCGGTCTTGGTGCCAGCCCACAGCCCCATCCTGCCACTGCACCATCCAACTCTGCATGGGAGCAGACCAGGAGCGCTTGCTCCCACACCAACACAGCAGAGGCTGGGAGGGAGGGGGCCCTGCACTGCCCCCACAGCTCTGTCACTAGGGCTATAATTATCTTTTCCCTAATAAGTCTGCACAGCAAGTGGGGGCCGAGCCCGACCCCAGTGCCCCTGGGGTGTCCCTTGGGCCCTGCCTTTCCCTTGGCTACCGACACTGTTTTTCTTTCCAGGGAGCTATTTCTGCAAACGCGCTGTGGCTCCGCACCGGGTCCCAGTGTCCGCGGTCACCCCACAGCATTGGGCACCGCAGAGACCAGCCCTGCAGCCGACTCGCATCCGAGCATGCAGAAATCCCCATGCAAATCCCCCAAATAGCTTTATTTCAACCACCCCAAAGCACTTTTTTCTCATCACCAGCAGGTACCTCCTGCAGCTGCTCTTGGCAGTGCCGTGACAGGAGTTGGGGCTGGGAACCGCTGCCGAAACCAGCCCTGAGTAAAACTTCAATGCCTGGAGGGACACGGCACTACAAGACCTTCATCCCCCAAGGAAGAGGAGCAAGTGGCAGCATCTTTCATCGCTGCTGCAAAGAGCGGTGTGATGGGAAACGAGGCCATGGCTCCAGGGGCTGAGACCCAGCAGATGATAAATTAAGCGGAATTTCATGGGAAAAACCTCAAATCAGAGGGTGACAGGAGATCCCAGGGTGATGAAGCCATCCCCAAAGCACCAGCTGAGGAGCCCCACCCCAACGGGGGAACACTCCACTCACATCCCAGGACCACCCCTGCCCACACCCCCCCCCCAGCAGGGACAGCCCCAGGGATCTGCAGGGCTGCTTTTAACAGGGGTCTCCACCCGCTCCCCTGGAGAAGGGGGACCTGGGGGCCCTGCCCAGTGGGTGACTATCCCCACACTCCCTCCCACATACCACACGCCAGACTGGCTCCTCTTCCTGGTGTTTTATTCTTTACACATGCTAAAAGCCCCCCCAGGGGAGGGGACGGTGACAATGACAAGAGCATGGGGAGGGGGGCAGTGCGAGGATGGGGAGCACTCCATGCCAGGGGAGCCCTGTTTTCCCGTGGTGGGCTGCAGCCTGCAACGAGACCTGTCCTCCCCACAGTGTCCCACCTCCTGGGAAGGGACAGGGGCTTCCCTTGCTCAGGGGATACCAGTACCCCCGTTTCCCCAGCAGCCAGCATCATTGCCACAGACAGGGAAATGGAGGCTGGCCCAGGGAAAAGGGCATTTCCATGCCACCCCCTCACACAAGGGCCACCTCCACTCCAGGGAACATAGAACTCAGCAATGTCCCCCTCACATTGGCCCCCCAGCTTCACCCAGGGTCCTGTCTCGGGGGTGGGCAAGGGATAGGGAAGGGCCAAGCCCCCCCCAACCCCACTCACAGAGGATGGGGCAGCCCCAGCATGGCAGAGGTCAGGATGGGACTGTGCCCATGTGCGAGAGCAGGGTGCCCGCCACCAGCCAGGGGTCCTGGGACCCCAGAACCGCTCAGGGCCCCGACTCCTTCTTCCGCTTCTGGAAGCGGCGGAATTTGTCCTGGATGGCAAGCGCAGCTTTCTCCGTCTCAGGTGCACTCAGGTCGATGTCGATCTCTTCCTCCTCCACCTTCTTGGGGTCACCGGCTTTGGCTGAGGGGGGCGACAGGACAGGGGCTGCCCTTGTTACAGCCTGGCACCCCCAGACTCACCCCAGCGCTCAGTGAGCACCCTGAGCCCTCCCTGCCACCAGCAGCAGGGTACACCCAGGGGGTCATCCCCCCCCCAGGGGAAGGACAGAGCAGGTCCCCAAATCTATCCAGGTGTCACCTCCCCCCGCCCCCGCCATGATGGGGACACAGATCCTGGAAGCTCTGGGGACAGGAGCCAGCCAGCAGGGTCCCAGGCAGCAGGGCAGAGCAGGAGTCCCAGGAGGGCATGGGACAGAGGTGACACCAGTGATGGGGCACCCCACAGGATGCACCCCACCGGTACCGGGGGTCCTCACCTTCCTCCTGCCCGTCGGGGGCCTCTGCCGCAGAGGGGGACTCATGGGGGCTGCGCTGCAGAAAGAAAAGGGGTGCCCGGGGGTGACACGGGGCCCCCAGCAACAAACCCGCATCGGGAAGGGGGGGGACAGGCTCCGCTTTGTTGGGGACCCCCCGCAGCCACCGGGGTCTCTCGCGCGTCCAGCAAACACCCCCCCCCCCCAGCCTCGCCATTCCCTTGACTGATTCTCTCCCGGCCCGTTGCTAAAAATAAACGGAAAAAGAAAAACCCCGTTGCTGTGTGCAACCCGGCACCGGGCCCTCACCTCGCTCATGTCCGTCCCGCTGCCGCCGCCGCTGCCGGTGTGCGGCGCCCCGCGCTCCGCCACCCCTTTTATAGGGGCGCGGCTGAGTGACGGCAGCGGGCAGCCAATGGGGCACGGGGGCGGGGCCAGGTGGGGACCTGCCCCCCCGCATGTCTCACCACCGCCACCCCCCCCCGAGCCTCGACGCCCCGTGGAGCCGGAACCGGGGGGTCTGACGGGGGCCGTGGCCGTGGTCACCCCCCGAGCTGCCGTGGTCCTGGAGCACCCCAAGGTGGGGGGGTGACACCCCCAGGGGGGACAGAGACTGCCCGAGGGTCCTGGGAGGGGGGCACCGCTGGCACCTCCCCATGGAGGCTGGTGACAGGGACCTTCCTCCGGGGTCACCGATGGCAGAACAGCCACTGCCGTGGTCCCCATCCCTTCAGGGCTCTGTTGCCCCAAATGCCTCCTCCAGCACCCACGTGTGTTCCCCTGCCTGCCTGGCCCCATGTCTGCCTGTCCCCTGCCTGTCCCCTCTGTGCCTGCCTGTCCCCTTGCCTGTCCCCCCCATGTCTGCCTGTCCCCCATGTCTGCCTGTTCCTGCCTGTCCCCTCTGTGCCTGCCTGTCACCCATGCCTGCCTTTTCCCCCACACCTGCCCATCTCCTGCCTGTCCCCCATGCCTGCCATGCCTGTACCTGCCTGTCCCTGCTTGTCCCTTCCGTGCTGCCTCTTCCTCCCCTGGCCCCGTGCTGCCTGTCCCCGCCTGCCGCTCGCTGCGTCGCTCAAGTTCAAGGTTCAAACTCCACAGGGCTCCTGCTGGGAGACGGCGGGGACAAGCGGGGGCTCGGCAGCCCCTCGCTGCGTGGTGGCGAGCACTGGGCACCAGCCGCACCGGTGGGTGCTGGATCCCAGGTACCAGCACCAACGGGCACCAGCCACCTTCAGGGGCACCACACGGGTGGTTCGGTGGGAGGTCGCGGTGGCAGGTGGGTGCACGAGCGTCGTGCGCCGTGGGGGGCACTGTGGCTTCAAGGGGATGGGGTGCAGGAGCCAGTGTTGGGTGTGTGCCAGGTGTTGCTCAAGTGGGAGCTGTGGTGTGTGTACGCACACACGCACACCCTGCCACCCACCCTGTCCTGCAGGCTCTGTCCTCGCTGTGGTCCCCCCGGTCTGGGTGCTGTCACCCGCGTCCCCAGCCATGTCCGAGCCGAGCCCCTCGGATATGGAGAGCAGCCCCTGCCTGCTGCCGGGGCCCTGGGGCTCCCGGGGGGACGATGTGGAGCCCGGGGAGGAGAAGGTCTGCGCTGTCTGTGGGGACCATGCCACCGGCTACCACTTCCACGTCATGACCTGTGAGGGCTGCAAGGGCTTCTTCAGGTGGGGGCTGCCATCGCGGGGGGACCCATGGCTGCTCTGTGGCACTGGATGGGACCCAGGGGACAGGGTGGGATGGGACAGAGTGGGGTGAAATGGGATGGGACGGAAGAGGGGGACAAGACAGGATGGGGCAGGACAGGATGGACTGAAATGGGACACAATGGGATGGGATGGGACAAGATGTGATTAAATGGGACAGGATGGGGTGGGACAGGGCAGAATAGGTCAAACAGGATGGGCCAAAACATAGCAGGGTGGGATGGAACAAGATGGTCCCATGGACAGGGACTGGGTAGGACAAGACAGGACAGCCACTCGGGCCACCTTACTTCTCTGGAGCACAGCAGTGACAGGGTCCTGGGGGCTGGAAGTGCCCCCCACCCTGGGAGACCCTGTCCCCCAGCCCCTGCTGCCTCTCTGCCCCCCTCGGGGGGACATGGTGACAGTCCCCATGGCCTCATGGCAGGGCCCGGTGCCTGTGTCCCCCCAGGCGCTCCATCAACAAGGGCGTCCGCTTCACCTGCCCCTTCACCCAGAGCTGCCCCATCACCAAGGCCAAGCGTCGGCAGTGCCAGGCTTGCCGCCTCCAGAAGTGCCTCGATGTGGGCATGCGGAAGGACAGTGAGCACAGTGGCACAGGGACAGCGGGGAGGACACGCGGGGAGAGGGAATGGGGTGATACAGGGGAGGCCTGAGGGGAACAGGGGGACGTGAAGCAGAGGGGAGAGGGAGGACCTGAGTGGGACGACTTGGGGGAAGGGGGATGTGGGGGACCTGGAGGGGACACGGGGAGACGTGGGACAGAGAGGAGCAGCCTGGGTGAGGTCGTAGGGAAGGACACGGGGGCAGAGGGGATGGGGCAGCCCAGGGGCAAGGGGACAGCAAGGGACGGTGGCATAAAGGTGACAGCAGGGGGGGTGTGGGAGAGAGGGGACAAGTGGGACCCCCTTGGGGTGAGGGGACCACAGGGCAGTGGTGCCTCTGAGCACCCGGGGGGCCATGGGGGGCCTGCACCACCAGCAACCCGGTCCCCGGGCCGGGGGTGACGGTGGTGGCGGGGCGGCAGTGATCATGTCGGAGGAAGCGCTGAGGCAGCGGCGGGCACTGCGGGGGCAGCGGCGGCTGGCACGGGAGCAGCCAGGGGGGCTGACAGCGGAGCAGCAGGAGCTCATCGGCGTCCTCATCGCGGCCCACCAGCGCACATTTGACTCCAGCTTCTCCCAGTTCACGCACTACTGGGTAAGTGGGGCCCCCGGGACCCGACTGTCCCCACGGGTGCCCCAGCACGGTGCTAACGCCCCAACTGCTGCTGCTGCAGCCCGCCGTACGCCTCTATGTTCCCACCCCACGGCCGCAGAGCCCACCGCAGCCGGCCATCCCTGCCACATGGACACCATCCCTGCAGCTGGACTGCCTGGATGAGGACGTACTGCCCGATGTCTTCTCCATGCTGCCCCACTTTGCTGACCTCAGCACCTTCATGATCCAGCAGGTCATCAACTTCGCCAAGGAGATCCCAGCTTTCAGGTCTGTGGGGAGGCACTTGCAGGAGACCCCTGCAGCTGCCCCGGCCCTGATGCCTCCCCTCGCCCACCCCCCCCGCTCTGGCAGGAGTTTGCCCATCGACGACCAGATCTCACTGCTGAAAGGGGCCACGCTGGAGATCTGCCAGATCCAGTTCAACACAGTCTTCAACACAGAGACCAATGCCTGGGAGTGTGGACAGCACTGCTACACTATCCAGGACGGAGCCCTGGGTGAGGGGGGGGGGAATGGTGGCACCTGGAAGCAGGGGACAGCCATGTCCCCATCCTGGCTCGCCCATTACCACCACGCTCCCCCCAGCTGGTTTCCAGCAGATCTACCTGGAGCCACTGCTCAAGTTCCACATCAGCCTGAAGAAGCTGCAGCTGCACGAAGCTGAGTACGTCCTGCTCCAGGCCATGCTGCTCTTCTCGCCAGGTAGGGACCATGGGGACCGGCAGCAGGGCATCCCCTCGGCCCTGCTGATGGCCGCCTGTCCACCCTGCACCCCCAGACCACGCCAGCATCACCCAGCGGGACTTCATCGACCAGTTCCAGGAGAAGGTGGCCCTGACGCTCAAGAGCTACATTGACCACCGGCACCCCATGCCGGAGGGCAGGTATGTGCCGGGGGGTTGGCACAACTGCGGTCTTCTCTGCCATGGCGACAGCAATGGGATCCGAGCCGGGTGTCCTGTTCCCTCCCCCAACCAGGTTTCTCTACGCAAAGCTGCTGCTGCTCTTGACAGAGCTGCAGACGCTGAAGGTGGAGAACACACGGCAGATCCTCCACATCCAGGACCTGTCCTCTATGACACCACTGCTCTCTGAAATCATCAGCTAGAGCCCAAGCTGGCGGTGTCCACACCATCCCCTGGCCCCCGGCTGAGTACCGGGGCTCACCAGCTACCAGTGCACTTTACACGGCAGAGTAAAGCTCCTTTATTTTTCCAGGCTCCGTGCGTACGTGCACACAGGCACTGCCAGCACCTCCAGCCCCCACCGCGGCCTGGAGCCACCCCCTGCGCCACCAGAGGGAAACTGAGGCAGAGCAGGGGTGGGAGCAGAGGGAAGCGCGGTGCTGGGGCAAGGAGGGCGGCGCGGGCAAACACCAGCGCTGACGGAGGCCCCCAGCCCCAAGCAACAGCTGCTTCTCAGCCCAAAGATGCTAACAGCTGCCACGCGCTGTCACACAGTGTCCCCCAGCCATGAGGGACCATGTCCCCCCTCCGCAGGCTCCCCTGGCACCACGGCATGAGAGCGGGGCCCAGCCAGCGCCCCCGCGACATGGCACGGCGGCTCCCTGAGCAGGACGGTGGCACGTGCCGCCTGCCTCTGCGGCCCCTCAGCCCACGATGACACTGAAGCCGCAGTGGAAACGGTTCTTCCAGTGGTTGAGGAAGGCGCCCAGAGCGAGGGTGACAGGCAGGGGGGGCAGCTTCTTCTCCAGCACCCCCCCAACACTCCAGTTACTGTCCAGGAGCCCTGCGGAGGGAACAGGGTGAGCGCGCAGCCAGTGCTGTGGCTGCCAGGTGCCAGCATGGCTCCTTGCTCACCTCTGAAGACCATGTTGGCTTGTGGCAGGTTAAGCTGGTAGCCGAAGGCGAAGGTAGTGTCCTGCAGCCGCGTGTTGGCCTCCAGCTCCACCCCGACCTGCACCTGGGGGGCAGAAAACGTGAGGCCCTGGCGGGGGGACAGGGACACACAGGTGACGGGGACACACAGGAGACGCTCACCTGCTCGTTGGCTCGGTGGTAGTAGCTGGCATGGGCACCACCATACCCCACGTTCAGCGTTGCCACCCACTTCAGAGCTGGAAAAGAAGAAGCAAAGCGGAGGGCAAGGGGAGCCGGGGCATCCCCCCAGGGCCAGCACAGCGGGTGGGACCCCCAGGGCCATGCCCGCAGCCCTCTCAAGCATGGGGCACCCGCGTACCCGTGTATTTGCCCGCCAGCGTGAGGATGGCTCCCTCCTCCCCCGGCCGCCGGTGGTAAACCATCTCCCCGCCCAGGACCAGGCGGGAAGTGACGCTCTGGAGGAAGTGGGCCACCAGGATCACTGCAGGGACAGCACGGCCCTCAGCGCTCGGCCCCCCCGGGCCCGGCAGCTGGGGGAGGGTACACCCCGCTCACCGGACTCGCCAAGGAGGTCGGGGTTGCCCAGTGTGACGGTGGCGGTGCAGTCATCCCCCCGGTACTCGCTGTCGAACTGCCACGTCACGAACTTGGCCTGGTGTGTCTGCAAGGGGACGGGCACCATGGCAGGTCCTGCCACCGTCCCCGCCACCACCTGGGGGTGACGAAAATGCCCCGGCATCGCCCTGCCCGACCCCGGGGTCCTCTCCCGCCCGGTCCCACCTGGAAGACAGCTTTGGTGCGGATGCGCTCGGCCACGAGGTGCAGCACTTGGGCGTTGAGGCTGCCACTGTTGTCCATGTCCCCGACCAGCATGGGAAAGGCCTAGGGACAGACCGGGGGGGGTCAGCTGGGGGGACAGGGACAACCCCATCCCCTGGCTTGAGCCACAGGCTGGGACCCCCTCGCCCCCCAGGTAACCCCCACCCATCCTAGTGCCATTTCAGAGCCTTTCGGCCACCCCAGGGCCACCCACTGTCCCAAGGCCACCCACTGTCCCAGGGTGCAGGGTCTCACCTCGGTGGGGCCGAGCTGCCGGTCCCCCACGAAGGTGGCGTTGAAGTGGTAGCTGGAGGGGCCGAGGGTGCTCATGTGGACCGTGTGCGTCACCTGCAGGGACGACGCCTCAGCGGGGGACAGGGGGACAGCCCGGGGGTGGCAGCACCCGCCCCCCTGCAACACGGTGTTCTCCCCCACCGCGGGTCCCTGCGTGTCTCCCTGACCTGGAAGTGGCTGCTCAGGGTCTTGGTGACGATCAGCTTCACCCCCTCCATCTGCTGCGGGAAAACCTCTGGGGGAGAGCAGGGACTGAGCGGGGCCTCCGCTGCCGCCGCCCCACCCCCCCGGCCAGACTGCCGGTGCCACCCCTCCTCTCCCACAGCCACCCTCCCGCTGCCCACCCCGGTGTCCCTCCGGTACCAGCCCGTCCCCCGGCGCCGCCAGGACCCCCCCATTGCTGCCGGGGCCACCCGGGGGCCCGGCCCCGGTGTCCTCTCGGCCCCCGTACCTCCCCCGCCCGGCCCGGCCCCACCTTTGCACTGCCGGTGCAGCTCATCGAAGCTGCCGGGGCTCCCGAGCGGCTCCCCCCGGCGCAGGGCCCGGGGCGCCGCGGGGCCCAGCACGTTGCCCATGGCCCGGCCCGGCCCGGCCCTACGGCCGCCCGCCCCCCCCGTCCCCGCCGGGCGCCGCCATCGCGGGTGCGGGCACCGGAAGCGGCTTCGCCAGGTCCGCACCCGCCCGAGGCCGCCGCCGCCATGGCGGGCGCGGGCAGCGCTCGCCGCCCATTGGCCGAGTCGGCGGGGCGGGGCCGCGGCGGACAGTGCTCCCCGGCCCCCCGGCCCCGCACGGCGCCGTTCCGGGGCTGCCGCGTTCCGCCCCCGCCGCGCTCGGCCGGGGCCGCCCCGCGCACGCCGCCCCACCCCGCCGTGTGTGTCCACGCGTGTCCCGTGTGCCACCCGTCTCCTCCCTCGCCCCGCCCCCCATCCCGTTTCCCCCGTCGTGTCCCGTGTCCCATATCCCCCATGTCCCCTCCCCGCATCCCTGGACCCTCCTGGCTGTGTCCCAATTCCCCGCCACCCTGTGCCCCCCACGTCCCCTCCCTGGGTCCCCCCCTCCGTCCTGTCTTTCCCCCCCTCTCCCTGCCCCGTGCCCCTGGACCTTCCCCATGTCCCCCGGTCCCCGTCCCCTGCCCCTGCTGCCGTCACCAGCAGCTTTCCTGGAAAGGGCTGGCACGAGCAGGGACTCAGGAGGGGAAGGGGCCCCAGTGGCCCCACTAGTGACCCAGGGGACAAAGAGTTTTTGTCCTCAGTGCTGCCCAGGTGCCCTTTGGCCCTGTGTCCCCAAACAGCACCGGAGCTGGCCCTGGGCCTGGCCCTGAGGTAGGGTGTCCCCAGGGTCCCCCCTGATGGGTGCCTCCTCCGGAACCCCACGGGGACGGCCCCTGCCTGCCGCAGGCTGAGTCACACCGTCACGTTGGCAGCCGAGGGTCAGCGATAAGGCGGGCAATGACCTTTGCCCTGCAGGCGCCAGGGCCGGCCGGGCTGTGCAGCCCCACAGGGTACCCCTGCCAAGCCAGGACCCTGGGGTGGGGCGGCCGCTGAAACCCACGGGGCTGGGGCAGAGGGCCTAGTGGGTGCTGGAGTGGGGGTATGGGGGGGGGGGGGGAGCCCTGGGGCTGCTCTGGGGGCCCCTCTATGCTGCAGGGTTACAGCATGTTGCGGTGCTGCGACACGCCACAGGGCCGCACGTGCCACAGGGCTCCCACATGCCACAGGGCCACCACATGCCACAGGGCCACTGCATGCCATAGGACCACCAGCCAAGCCCCCGCCGTGGCAGCCCCGGCTCCCAAGGGCCCCCATAGCCCCAGTCCCTGGGCCATTGTCACCCACTGCCTGCGTCCTGCCTAGGGCTGTGGGGCATTGGGGACATAGGGACAGGACCCCTGGGTGCGGGGCCACCCCCAGCTAGGACAAGGAGGGGCCGTCCCCCGCAGCGACCCTTACCCCCACCGTGTTTACCCAGGCTGTGGCAGGGGCCAGCACGGCCTCCCTGGCCCGGGGCGGGAGCTGGCCCAGGGGATATAAGCAGCCCCCAAGGGGTCACCCACAGCCCCACACCCCCAGAGTCCTGCCCAGGTGAGCAGCAGCCGGCACCCAGCGCCCAGGCAGGACGGGGCTGTGGGGCAGGGACGGGGCAGGATGGGGATGGAGGTGCGGTGGGGTGGGATGGGACAGAACCAGATTGGTGCTAGTGGAGCCATGGGGTCGGGATGGGATGGGGTGGGAGTGGGATGGCAGGGCTGGGGTGCAGGAGGGGAACCGAGGTTCGTGGGGTGGGATGGGGAACAATGGGGATGCTGGGGCAGCAATGGGGCAGGGATTTGGGGGTGGGAAGGTGCCGTGGGGTAGGAGGGGACAGCAGAGCTGTGGGGCGGGCTGGCCACCGCTGACTCGGTCCTGCAGGCCCCCAGCCTCGCCAAGATGAAGGTGCTGGTGGCCGCCCTGCTGCTGCTCTGTGCCTGCCGCCTCCAGGCCGCCCTGGTGAGGCGCGAGGTCCCGGCCGAGGAGGCCGCCCCTCCAGCCGAGGATGACTTCTTCACCCGCCACTTCCAGTCCTTCTCCAACTTCATGACCAAGGACCTGGCCCAGAAGCTGCAGGTGGAGGAGCTGCGCAGCCAGGCCGAGTACAGGGGGAACAGGGGGGATGGGCAGGGGTGGGGGTGGGGGGTCTGCCCCTCGGCTGCCCCCTCATCGGCTGCCTCTCCCCCAGGGCCTACCTGGACCGAGCCAACAAGCAGCTGACACCGCTGGCCCAGGAGCTGCGGAGCAACGTCCTCGGCCTCTTCTCCTCCCTGCTGGAGCTGGGCAAGGGCGAGGGGCAGCCCTGAGCCCTGCTGTGGCAGCCCCCACCCCCCCTCGTAACAATAAAGCCCTGGAGCTGCTGCTGTGTCCCTGGTGCTGTGGGACCGTGGGGGGGAGGGGGGGACGAGGCGGGGGGACACGACACCCTCCGGGGAGGGAGGACGCATGAGCACGGCTGAGACCCGACAAACTCATTTCTGCCAGCACTAAAGATGGAAGCACCGGGGCGGCGTCGCGCCCTCCCCGTGCCCCTAGTAAAGATGGCGGCGCCGCCCCCCGCTACACCCCCACCCCCGCCGTCGCGTCACGCCCCTAAGCAAGATGGCGGCGCGGGGGGAGGGGGGCCAGCGCCTCCGGAACGTCACTTCCGCTTCTGGCCAAAATGGGCCGCTTCCGGCGGCGGGGAGATGGCCGATGAGGCGGCGCGGCGGGCGGTGGCGGAGTTGCCGCTGCTGCGGACGGTGTCGGGGCCGCGGGACCGGGAGGGCTGGGCGGCGCGGCTGAAGGAGGAGTACCGCGCCCTCATCCAGGTGCGCCGGGGCTGGCCCCGCCGGTTCGGGTCCTCCCCCGTCCCCCCCGGTTCCCGGGTTCGCTCACCCCCAACCCTCCCGTCCCGTCCCCCCAGTACGTGGAGAACAACAAGCGCGCCGACAACGACTGGTTCCGTCTGGAGTCCAACGCTGAGGGCACCCGGTGGGTGAGCGGGGCCGGACCGCGCCTCCCCCGCCCCGGGGCCGCTCCCGGTGTCCGGGGGCGGGGAGGGGGGAGCCGGGACTGAGGCGGGGCGGGGCGGGGGCCGGCCCCCCCCCCCCGGTGTGTTGCAGGTGGTTCGGGAAGTGCTGGTACGTCCACGAGCTGCTCAAGTACGAGTTCGCCATCGAGTTTGACGTAAGCGGGGAGGGGGTCGGCGGGGGGGTGGGCGCGGGGCTGAGGGGGCCCGCGGGGCCGCTGACCCCCGTCCTGTCCCGTCCCATCCCCCGCCCCAGATCCCGGTGACCTACCCCTCCACCGCCCCCGAGATCGCCATCCCCGAGCTGGACGGGAAGACGGCCAAGATGTACAGGTGGGGGGGGTGGTTCTGTGCGGCGGTGGTCCTGGGCTGGGGGGGGCCCTAGGGGGGGCTGACGGTTCCCTCCTCCCCGCAGGGGGGGCAAGATCTGCCTCAGCGACCACTTCAAGCCCCTCTGGGCCAGGAACGTCCCCAAATTTGGCTTGGCCCATCTGATGGCGCTGGGGGTGAGTTGGAGATGTCACGGGGGGGGGGGGGCGTGTGACACCGGGGGGGGTGTCACCCGCGGGGGGGGGGGGGGGGGGGTTGTGCCTGGGGGGCTGCTCACCCTCTGTCCCCACAGCTGGGCCCCTGGCTGGCTGTGGAGATCCCCGACCTCGTCACCAAAGGCATCATCCAGCACAAGGAGAAGTGAGGGGCGGTGGTGGTGGTGGCGTGGGGCTGTGCAGCCCCCCCGAAAGGTGCTGCCCCCACCCACCTCCCCCCAGCTGCTTCCCCCTGCCCCTTTGCTGCTTCTCCCCAATAAAATCTTCAGCCCTGGCCTTGCCCCTGCCTGCTGTTCTGGGGCGTCCTGCTGGGGGGATGCCCCTCGGCTCGCCCCCCCCCCCCGCTCCCAGCCCTCGGGGGTTCGGCCGCCCTACAGTAACACTTTATCGGAGGACGCTGCCACTTTAAGACCGAGTGCGGCGGCTCCTTTAAGAGCGGGCGGGCGGGCAGGACGCCGCTCGGTCTCCATAGCGACGCGGAGGCGTGTGGTGGGGGCGTGGCGCAGCTTCAGCGCAGGCGCAGTGCGGTGCTTGAGGCTATCGGGGGCGGGGCGTCGGGTGGGAGGAACAAAGATGGCGGCGGGTGCTGCGGGAGTTGTTGCCATGGCGGCCCGCGGGAGGTGCGGCGACGGCGGCGGGCGGCAGCCCCGACGCGGTGGGGGGGCACCGGGGGGGCGCGGGAGGGGGTTGGCAGGAGGGGAAGGGGCTCTGCGGGGAGGGGCGGGCAGTGAGGCCGGGGGGGGGGGCATCGGTGTGTGTCGTCGTCGTCGTCGTGTCGTGTCCCCCCCCCCCACACCCACCCCCATGGTGTTCCCCGGTACCGGGCAGGGGGTGGGCCCCGGGGGGGCCCCGGGGGGGGGCGGGGAATGGTGGCCGTAGGGTGGGGGACGGTGCCCGGGGAGAGGGGGGTGGCCAGAGCAGGAGACAGTGGCGGGGTGTCCAGGGCAGGGGACAGCGCCTGGATGGGCCATGCGGCAGGGGACAGGGCCGGGCAGGGCGGGGGTCCCCGGAGCACGGGACGGGCAGGGAGGGGAACGCAGGCCTTTGCCGTCGGCACGGCTGACCCCGCGGGGCCCTTCGCTCCGGCCGGCAAGCTGAGGGCTGGGGGCTCTCGCCGTGCCTACAGCCCCCACGGCTGCACCGCGGCCATCATCCCCCGCCGGTGCTGCACCCGCAGTGGGAACGCCATCCCTCCCTTCCTGCCTGCTGGATCCGAGCTGGCGAGGGCCCACCGGGATTGAGCCCTCCCCCCAGAGCCACTCCAGCCGCTCTCTGGGGACAGCCATCGCTGCTGAGCCTCTTCTTAGGGTGCGTCGAGTGCCGGCAGCCTCCGCGTGGGGCCTGCACCCCCCTGGTGCCGGGTGCCCCCATGGAGCAGGAACCAGGAGATGGCTGCCTCACCTCGCCTCGTTGCCTGGGCACTCTGAGCGGTGTTTCGGCAGAGCCTGGAGCGGGCGGGTGGGAGGAACCCGCTCCCGGTGGTGCCAAGCACCTGTGATTCACCTGCCGTCTCGGGGAGCGTGGCACAGCACTCGCCTCCCGCTGGTGCCATGGCAGCTGGGTGAAGGGGGCTGTGGGGTCTCACCAGGGCCACGCTGTCTCCCAGTGCCATCTGGTGACCCAGAGCATCTCTTCTTGTGCCACAGGGCCCCTGCCAATGGGACTCTCCGGCCAGCCACTCACTGCGGAGGGCTGTGAGTGGTGCTGGCGGGAGGAGGCGCGGAAAGAGAGGTGGGTGCACACCCTGGTGCCCCTGCACACCGTCCCAGTGCCGCCAGCATCAGCCCAGTCCCTCTCCCCACAGGGCTCCCCTCTCGACCGTCCCCACAATGCCCCAAGCCTCGGAGCACCGCGTCGGCCGGGCCAGGGACCACACCGTTGTCACCTCCCAGCCCAAGGCTGCTGCCAAGCTGCCCAGCGGGCACCGGGCCCTGAGCCAGGAGCGCCATGCTGCCACCCTGGCCTCCGCCGCTGCCAACGGGCTCTCCCCAGCCCCCAAGCTTCGCCTCCTGCCACCCCGGCCTGGCCCGCTGGACGACCGCGGCAAGAAGTTGGAGCTGGACCGGGGTCGGGCCTCAAAACGTGGGGAGGCTCTCCGTGGCTCGGCATGCCGGCGGGGGCCTGTTAAGGCAGACCACGCGGTGCGGGTGCCCGGCTCTCCGCAGGCGGGCACCGTGCCGGGCAGCACCTCTTTCTCCCTGCCTGCCGGGGCCTCACTGGTGGGGCGTGAAGCGGAGCGCCGGCGGAGCAACCTGGCCCGCTCCAAATCCATCAGCATTGGAGACCTGAGCCAGGGCAGCAGTGGTGGCCGTGCTGAGGACGTGGCAGCAGTGCTGAGCCGGCTGGTGCTGAGAGACTGTGGCCACCAGCTGAGCGCCAGCTCGCTGGCACTCAGGAGGAGCTCCTCTCTCCGAAGGGTCAACGTCTCCCCAGGGCTGGATGGGAAGCCCACCACCCCGCTGCTCTCTGTCCGGCCCGAGGGCTGCCCGAGGACTCGTACTGCCCCTGACACCCCATACGCCCACAGCCCCAACGTTCTGGTGCCCGGCAGCCCTGCCCTGGGCAGACCGCCGGCAGCCGGCAGGACCGAGGAGAAGACAGCAGCTGTAAGAGCCTTGGGATTTGTCCCGCTGGTGGGACAGGCCCTGACCCCCAAGTTGCACCCGGTTGGGGGGCAGCAGCTTCATTCCCATCGGGGTTGGTGACACCACTGGGGTGGCACAGTGGTACCGGTCTCACCTCTCCCTGCTGCGTTCCTCCTGGGGGACCCGTACTGCGAAAGTGTCGAGTCCCCTCGGCTCCGGGGGTGCTGGGGGCTAGCCAGTACCGTGCCCGTTTCCACATCCACCTTCTTCCCGTGGAGCAGCCAGGCCCTGTGCTCCGCTCACCCTGGGACACGTGTGCGGATTAGGTGCCCTGAAATCCTGGGGCTGGGCCTGCGCCGGTGGGGGACGGGGACACAGCTTGGCCCCCGCGGCGCATCTGGCACCAGCGGCATGAGGCATGCCCCTGGCCCCACCGGGCTGCCCTGCTCCCTGCACCGCTCTCCTGCACCTCACCAGCATGGTGCAAGGCAGGCGGGTGTGTTTGCCTCTGCTCCCCGTTCTCTGAGCACCCACTGTCCCTGAGGTGGCTCTCCCGCTAATTAATCCCCCCGAGATGAGCCTCCAGCAAGGCCCAGAATAGCTGGGGGAAATCGGATCAGCTAATGAGCTGTGGCTTAGAGAGGCAGAGGGGGCCCAGCAACGCTGGTGCCGCAGTCCCGTCCTGGCACCCGGGCAGTGCCATAGCCATGCCAGGGCTGCAGGGAGCCACGCTAGTGGAGCTGCCGCGCAAGCTGCACCGCACCCTGGTTACCAAGCGGGAGCTGCAGGGCCGTGGCACTGACATCTCTGAGTCGGTGGTCCACACGGCTGTCATGGGGCTGCTGCTCGTCAGCGGCGAGGTGAAGTCTCTGTGGCTGGGGGGCTGTCCATCTGTCTGTCCATAGGAAGCCGAGGGGCGGCTGGAGGCGTTTGTTGTGTGCGGATGGGTCTCACTCCTGTCCCTTTGTGTCCCCACAGACCCATCACACCCTGCTGCTGGGCTCAGGCCACGTCGGCCTCAGGAACCTGGGCAACACGGTAAGTGCCCGCGTCCCCCAAGCCCTCTTGTCCCTATGTCCTGGGGTACTTAAGGGACCTGGGGTCCCCCTGGGCTTGCAGTGGTTCTAACAAAGCAGTTCCCTCCTGCCGGGGCTGGCACTTCCCTGGAGATCCCCCAGCCCCTTGGGGGTCCCCGCAGTGCAGCAGGGTACGGTCAAGGGCACGAGGGACAGTGGAGGACACACCAAGGCTTGGTGGGTCCCCCCCACAGGGCGTCACCACATCCCCAACACTCTCTCGGCAGTGCTTCATGAACGCTGTGCTGCAGTGCCTGAGCAGCACCAAGCCGCTGCGGGACTACTGCCTGCGCCGGGACTTCCAGCAGGAGCAGCCCCCTGGCACCCGTGCCCCCCAGGAGCTCACCGAAGGTGGGACAGGAGCCCTCTGCAGCTAATCGCCCCTCCCAGGTCTTACATAAACCCTGCTGGCACTGACACCCGGCATGTCCCCCATCCCCACAGCCTTCGCCGATGTCATCGCTGCCCTCTGGCACCCCGACTCCTCCGAGGCTGTCAACCCTGGGCGCTTCAAGGCCATCTTTCAGAAATATGTCCCTTCTTTCACTGGATACAGGTGAGGCTTTGCCCCCCCCGCCCCAGGGGGTCCCTGGCAGCTCCCCAGCCTCCTGTGGGGCTGGGAGCAGCAGTGGGCGCGATGGGTCCATCCCTCCACAGCCAGCAGGACGCGCAGGAGTTCCTCAAGTTCTTCATGGACCGGCTGCACGTGGAGATCAACCGCAAGGGCCGCAGGACCCCCAGTATCCTCTCAGATGCCCGGCGGACCCCTGCGCTGGAGGACCCTGAGACACTGAGGTGAGGGGGAGAGGGGTCCTGGGGAGGGGGGTGATCCCTGGCCGCAGGGACGCAGCCCAACCTACCACCTTTCCCCGCAGTGATGACGAACGCGCCAACCAGATGTGGAAGCGATACCTGGAGAGGGAGGACAGCAAGATCGTGGGTGAGTGCTGCCAGGTGGGGATGACTCCCCCCAGACACCTAAACCCCTCAGGGTGCCCCTCTCCACCTGGCTTCACACCCCTCCTCACCCCCAGACCTCTTCGTGGGACAGCTGAAGAGCTGCCTCAAGTGCCAGGCGTGTGGCTATCGTTCCACCACCTTTGAGGTCTTCTGTGATCTCTCCCTGCCCATCCCAAAGGTAGGGATGGGGTGGAGCCCCCCGGCCACCCCTATCCCCCCCCAGCCACCCCCTGGCCCCTCACCTGACCCTCTACCCCTGCAGAAAAGCTTTGCCGGTGGGAAGGTCTCGCTCCATGACTGCTTCAGCCTCTTCACCAAGGAGGAGGAGCTGGACTCAGAGAATGCCCCAGTAAGAGGGTGGGGCTGGCAGCTCAGCACCCCCAGCTCAGCACCCCCAGCCCCCTCTCACCAAGGCCATGCCACCGGCAGGTCTGCGACAAGTGCCGGCAACGGACGCGGAGCACAAAGAAGCTGACCATCCAGCGCTTCCCCCGCATCCTGGTGCTCCGTATCCTTTGGGGACTGGAGGGTGGGGGACCAGGGGAGAGGGCTGGGACCCCTGGAGCTGCTAGTGCTCGTGGAGAGGGGTGGGAGGACATCCCCAGGAGCGGGGTGCCATCCCTCCAGCTGCTCGGGGTCACATTTTCCTTGACGCTGCCCAGACCTGAATCGGTTCTCCACTACCCGCTACTCCATCAAGAAGTGCTCCGTCTTCGTGGACTTCCCTCTGCAGCAGCTCAACCTGCGGGAGTTCGCCAGCGAGAAGGCGGGTGAGGCGCGTTGGGGGGCAGGTGGTGTGGGGCAGTGCCAATCCCCCAGGGCAGCGCTGAGCTTGGCCTCCCGTCACAGGCAGCCCTGTCTACAGCCTCTATGCCCTCTGCAACCACTCGGGCAGCGTCCACTACGGCCACTACACTGCCTTCTGCCGGGACCCGGCTGGCTGGCGTGTCTACAACGACTCCCGGTAGGTGCCCCCCACCCAACCCCCGCCTCGCCCGGGGCCTTGCGCCCCCCCTGCCCAGCCGGGTCGGGCACAGGCTGAGGGTGCCGCCGCAGCGTCTCGCCCATCAGCGAGAACCAGGTGCCGTCCAGCGAGGGCTACGTCCTCTTCTACGAGCTGGAGGAGCCCCCCGGCAGGAGGCCCTGAGCCGCCCTGGCCCCCCCCAGCCCCTCGAGGTGGGGGGCTGCTGCCTCCCGGGGCCCAGGCTGCAGCCCCCCAGCCCCCTGTGGCGGGATGTGGGCGGAGGGCGGGGGGCCGCAGCCCACGCTGCCCCGGGCGGGGCTTTTGTGAATAAATTTACTAAAAAAAAAAACCACACCAAAAAGCCCAAGTCCGGTGGTGTGAAGGGTTGGGGCTGGGTGCTCCGCTTGGGGATGGGGAGTGTGTGAGGGGCGGGGCTGGAGGCAGGGGGCGGGGTTATAGTCAGAGGGGCGGGGCAAGAGCGGAGGGGCAGGACTGTTGGGGGTTTAGAACCGGTGGGGTGGGTCGGCTTCAAGGGCAGGGTTTAATGCACGGGGGCGTGTCTAATGGCGGAGAGGCGGGGCTTGCCGTGTGGTCCGGGGTGGGCTTTGCGTGGGGGGCGTGGCTAGTGGCAGGTGGGGCGGGGTCTGTTACAGGAAGGGAGGGCCTAGAGCTCACGGGCGGGTAAGCTGCGGGGCCGGGGCTCATTGCTGGAGGGGCGGGGCGTAGGCCACCGCTAGCGGGACACCTCGCTGGCCGTTCCGCGCCGCGGCATGGCCCTGCCCGGCCGCCGTAGCGGGCCGGCGACTGGTCCCCGGGCCTGTCCGTCGGGGAACAGGGTCGTGCCATTGGCACGCCGCGTCGTTAGCCCCGCCCTCTCCTCACTCGCGGAGAAGGGGCGGGGCCTTCTCGGCCCGGGCGCCGGGAGAGGTGCGGGCGGGAGGGACCGGGGCCGGGGGTGTCGGTGTCCTGGCGCTCAGCACGGCCTCCCGCCCCCGCTGACCCGCCCGGCCAAGATCCCTCATGCCGCCGACCGTGGCCGTCGTAGGGGGCGGCATCAGCGGCCTGGCCGCCTGCTACCACCTGGCCCGCGGCCCCCGCCCGCCCAAGGTGAGCCCGGGCCCGAGCCCGCGGGGGCCGGGCTGTCCCCCGGGGGGGGCCGGCATCCCCAGCCGCGGTGTCCCCGGGGCGGCCGCGGTGTCCCCACGGTGACTGCGGTGTCCCCAGGTGCTGCTGCTGGAGGCCAGCGCCCGCCTGGGGGGGTGGCTGCAGAGCACCCGCACTGCCGACGGGGCCGTGTTCGAGCACGGGCCCAGGGGCATTCGCCCCGCCGGGGTGGTGGGCACCGACACCCTCCACATGGTAGGGGGGACCTGGGGCTTGGTTCGGGGTGCGGGGGCTTGGGGGAGGGGGTGTCTCGGGCAGGGTGCTGGGGTCAGGGGTCCCTGGGTGGGTGCTGGCATCTGGAGGGCCCCTCTGACAGTCCAGTTCCAGGGTGCTGGAGTTCGGGGGGGGGGGGGTGTCCCTGGGTGGGTGCTCAGGTCTGGGGGAGGGCCCCTGGGTGGGTGTTTTAGGTCCCTGGGGGCACAAGGGCTCAGGGGTCCCAGGGGTGCAGTGATCCGGAGGGACCCTGGTGCAGGGTGCAAGGGTGCCAGAGGGTCTCTGGGTGGGTGCTAGGGTCTTGCGGTGTCCCTGGGTTGGTCCAGGGTGCTGGGGGTCTGGAGGGGGTCCCTGTGTGGGTGCTGGGGCCTGGGGGTCCTTGCATGGGTGCCAGGGTCCGGTTGAGGCTGCCCCAGGGCAGGTCCTGTGGCCTCCGCCGTGCCCGTCTCCCGCCCCGTCCTGCCCATGTCTCTGCAGGTCTCCGAGCTCGGCCTGGAGGGTGACGTCCTGCCCGTCCCTGGGGACCACCCAGCTTCCAGGAATCGCTTCCTCTACACTGGCGGGGCCCTGCACAAGCTGCCCTCGGGCCTGGGGTAGGTGTCTGCCCCAGTGCCACCCCAGTGCCACCCGTGGGCCACCCTGCCCTGAGCCCTCGGTGTCCCCAGGGGCCTGCTGCGGCCAGTGCCCCCATTCTCGCGGGCGCTGCTGTGGAGCGGGGTGCGGGACCTGCTGGCGCCAGCCGGGACAGAGCCTGATGAGAGTGTGCACGCCTTCGTGCATCGCCGCTTTGGCCAGGAGGTGGGCGTCTGTGTGGGGGCGATAGTGCCAGGGACTTATCAGGGCCCAGCAGGGGCCAGGCGGGGACCAGCCTTACCCTGCCATGTCCCTGCAGGTGGCCGACATCGCCGTGGACAGCCTATGCCGGGGCGTGTTTGCCGGCGACTGCCGAGCGCTGAGCATCCGCTCCTGTTTTCCCGCACTTTTTGAGGCCGAGCGGCGCCGGCGATCCGTCCTGCTGGGGCTGGCGCTGGGCTCCGGTGAGCGCCAGGCCGGAGGGACACGGTGGGGGAACACCCCGATGCCATCACTATGGCATGAGGGAACACCGGCATTGTCACCTGCAGGAAAGGAGCGCGGGGCCGAGTCAGGGCTGAGCCAGCGGGCGCGGGCTGAGCGCTGGAGCCAGTGGTCGCTGCGGGGCGGGATGGAGAGCCTGGCCCAGGCCCTGGCAGCCTTCCTGCGCCCACGCGGTGTCGAGCTGCGCTGCCACGCGCCCCTGCACCGCCTGCGCCGCCACCCCGACGGCCGCTGGCAGGTAGGGCCCTGGTGGTGGGGGTGCCAGGACACCTGGGTTCTCTTCCCATTGCCCCCTTCCACCACTCTTCTTCCCCCCAGCTCACCCTGGCAGATGGCACTGTGATGGCCGACTATGTGGTCAGCGCCCTTCCGGCTGCAGGTAGGGGTTGGGGTGCCCAGATGCCGGGGTTCCTGCGGGGCAGGGGAGAGGAGGACAGCATTATCCCCCCCCATGATGTCCCCTCTCCTCCCAGCCCTGGCTGAGGTGCTGCCTGCTGAGACGGAGCCACTGGCACAGGAGCTGCGGCACATCCCGGCCGTGTCAGTGGCTGTGGTAAACCTGCAGTATGAGGGTGTCACGTTGCCCGTTACGGTGAGAGCGGTGCCCACAGGTGTCCCCTGGTGCCCAAGGGTGTCCCCAGTACCCACAGGTAACCCCATCCCACTCCTGCCCAGGGCTTCGGGCACTTGGTGCCCTCCTCCGAGGACGCCTCCCTCCTGGGCATTGTCTACGACTCGGTGGCCTTCCCCCAGCACAACAGCACAGGGGCCGCCTCGGTGCGGTTGACGGTGAGCAGCTGGGGATGGAGTGGGGGGGACAGGGATGATCTGGGTGGGGCTAACGGTGCCACCAGTGCTGTATAGGTGATGCTGGGAGGCGCCTGGTTCGGGCAGAGCTTTGGGGACCCAGTGGCGGTGGCACCGGCATTGCTGCTGCAGCGGGCACAGGTGGCCGTGCGGGAGCAGCTGGGCCTGGAGCCTGCCCCGACCCGCTCTATCGTCAAGGTGCACCAGGTGGGTGATGGCACTGCAGGGCAGCAGGGCCTAGGGGGGTCCTGGGGGGGTCCCACAGGGCTCACCGGCTGCTCCCCCCTGTCCCCCAGGCCTGCATCCCCCAGTACACGCTGGGCCACTGGCAGCGCATAGGTAAGAGGGGGCCGGGTCCTGGGGGTTCCCCGGCCCCCGCAGAGGTGCCCACTGCCCACCCCCATCCTCGCAGAGCGCATCAACCGCTTCCTGGCAGAGCAGCGGCTGCCCCTCAGCCTCATCGGGGCCTCCTACACCGGCGTCTCCGTCAACGACTGCATCGCCAGTGCCAAAGTGGCCGTTGGGCAGCTGCTGGGGCAGCTGCGCTGAGCCCCAGTGTCCCTGCGTCCCCTCCTGGCACACAGCAGCTCCACGGCAGTAGGACAAAGTGTTTTTTTAATTGAAAAACCCTTATAAAGGTCCAGGGAGCAGCTCATAAATAGAATAAATAACCGCGCACCGGTAGCGCAGCCTGCAACCATCTTCAGGCACCCATAGCCAGCAGGGAGACTGAGTCAGGCGAGCCCCTGGGGTCCCAGCTCACCCTGACCCTGGCTCTCCCTGCACCCCTTTCCAGGGCTGACCCCTAGTACCAGGCACCGGCCCCACGGCCAGCAGCTCTCTGGGCAGTTGCCCCCATGGCTTGCTGCTCCCCCCAGTCTCTCCACCAAAGCCACAGCACAACCAGCCCAGCAGCAGCTCCCCAACCCCACAAATGATGGGGATCCCTTCCCAGCGCCAGGTTGTGGCGAACAGAGTCCATCTGGGGCCCACAGTGGCCAGCAGCTAGCGGGTGCCTTGAGGCAGGCTCTGATTGTCCCCACGGGCAGGCAGCATCCCCTCCTCCTGTGTTACAGCCACACCAGTGCTGCTTCCCAGGTGGGCATCACCCTCCCCAGCAGCCTCAGGGCTGTGCTGTGTGATCCCCGGTGCCGGCGGGGGGCTGGCGCTGCCCTGGGTGCCATTACCTTCCAGTGGCTGCTGTGCGGTGGCTGTCGGCAGCCGGGGGGACAAGGACAGGCCCTGGTCCCCCCAGCCCGCAGCATCCTGGGGCAGCTTGCGCAGCATCTCCTCCCGGAAGAGGCTGGTGCTGCTGCGGTACCTCTGCCCCTCGTGGCCCGGCACTGGCCCCCTGCGGCCCCGGCCGGCGCGGGGGTCTGTCCCGATGTCCACCGTGAGGTTGGTGTAGAGGGGTTGGAGGTGCTTGGCCAGCAGTGTGTAGGTGAGGGAGTTCATCCCATCCTGCGTCCACATCCGCTGTGTGCGGATCAGTAGGTCAAACCTGGAAGGGACAAGGGAAGGGGAGCATCATTGCTGAGCCCCCCACTGGCCCCCCACACACACCTCGCCAGCCCCCTGACCTGTGGGGGTTCTCTTCATTGCCTTTGTCACTCTTGTGCTTCACCATCTTGTAGTGGCCGATGGAGATGGGTGGGCGGGCAATCTTCATGCCAGCCAGGCGCACCCTGCGGACGAGCCACTGCGTCACCCGAAGGTGCCAGGGCGTGGGAACGCTGCCTGTGTCCCCCCCCCAGTGCGGTGGCAATGGCCTCCGTGTGCTCTTCCTGCACAGCAACGGTGTCCCAGGGCCTGGCGACCAGCCAGTGCCTCCCAGCAGGTCACAAACACGGGGGACAGTGAGACCAGCAGGTCCTTGTGGCATCCTACCTGGTGGCGATGTCATCGTCCTCACCGCCCCAGCCCCAGTACTCGTTGGGGAAGCCATTGATCTTCATGTACTGGTCAGGGGTGAGAGCTGAGACCCCCCCAAAGTACTGGGGGTATGGCAGGCTGCAAGAGCGGGGGCAGACACTGAGCCAGGGCCAGGGCTGGTCCCCTCACTCCCAGCTCACTCCCAGCCGCAGTCACCCACCTATATCCGAATTTATTCATGGCGATGGAGACGTGTTTGGGGTTCCAGGGGTCGCAGATGTAGAGGTTGTGGTCATTCTCAGGGATGAGGTCAACATCATGGAGGAAGAGGCAGTCCCACTCCTCGTCCTTCAGAGCCTCCTTCACCCCCACATTCAGCAGCTTGGCCCGGTTGAAAGTGGAGTTGCCCGCCTGTGGGGAGAGGGGGCTGGCAGCAGCGGCCCTTGGCACAAGCCCGGCAAAGCCGCTGGCGCCTGCCGGACTCACCTGGTGCACGACATAGATGCCGTACTGGAGCTGCTGACGCTGCAGGAAGGGGTGCAGGTAGTAGAGCAGGTGGCCCAGGTGGGTCTCACGGTTGCGGTGGGGGATGATGATGGCGGTGCGGGACCGGGACTCACAGGTGGAGGGTTGGTACCGGCCGCCCTCCCGCACTGCCGGGTTCTTCGCCTGGATCTGCTCCAGCGTGTGCACCCGGCTGAAGCTCACTGTCAGTGGGCCGACTGCATGGGGGAGGCAGGGGGCTGGCGTGGGGTGGCGGGGACAGCACCCACGAGGGGGAGCACAGATCCCCGGGGCCGCTCCCCCCTGCCCCAAACCTCGGGAGCCTCCCCAGACAGGCCCTGCCTGCCCGGCTGGTCAGTCTGGGCTGGCAGCTGCAGGGCCGGTTCTTCCCCCAGGACGGGGCGGGGGGGGGGGGGGGGGGGGGGGGGGTTGGGGACGGGACACGGTTCTTTCCCCGGGGCGGTTGTTTTCCCTGGGGGGAGCACTTTCCCCAGGGCGGGGGGGGGGGGGGGCGCTCCTTCCCCGAGCAGGGGCCGGTTCTTCCCCCCGGGGCGGGGTGGCCAGTCCCTGCCCCGACAGCTCCCGGGACACTCCCCTCCACGGCCGCTTTCGCGGCTCCACCGCGGGCAGGGCCGGGCATAACCCTCCCCTCCCCCGCGCCCGGGCGGGGCTGCGGGCGGCGGCCCCGCACTCACCGAGGAAGGGCGATCGCTCGGGGCAGAAGGGCAGGGGCTGCGCGGGGTCGGGGTGGACGGGCTGGCGGGGCAGGAGCCGGCTGAGGTTGGCGTAGACGTCGTGGGTGCGGGAGTAGTCGAAGACGGGTCCGGCGGCGCGGCCGAAGAGGGAGGTGAGGTTGCGGAACCCCCCCAGGGAGAAGTAGGCGACGAAGGCGAACTGGCAGCCGACCAGCAGGGCCAGCGTGCAGGGCCGCTCCAGCAGCCGCCGCAGCATGGCGGGGCCCGGCCCGGACCACCGGGGGCCCGGATCACCGGGGGCGGCTGGGGGCGTCGAGGGGGCCGGGCCGCATCGCAGGGCGCTGCGGAGAAGGGGAAGGGTCAGGCCCGCGGCGGGGGGAGCTCCGGACGCCGCGGACCCCCCCGCCCGGACCCCGCCCCGGTACCTGCGGGCGGCGGGAACGCCTCAGTGCCGCCCGGCCGCCGCCGCCATCTTGGAAGGGGGAAAGAGAGAGCGAGCGCGCGGGGTGGGCCGTGGTGACGGGAGGGGGCGGAGCCTCCCTGACGTGACAGGTGTTAAAGGGGCCGTCCGGGAGCACGTCCCGTGTCCCCTCCCCGGTGGCCGTTCCGGCGGGCGGGGTCAGAGGGCGGGGTCAGGGTGGGGATAGGGCCCCGCTCAGGCAGGAGGGGCCGGGGTGCTGCACCCAGGTCCCTGGGGCAGGCTGGGACTCGCGGGTCACGGCTGGGGGTGGCAAAGGGGGTCGCGGCCCCACGGGCCTTGAGGGGAGCGGGCGGAGGGCCCCTCGGGGTGCTGGGGGGGACAGGGGGAGCCCGGACGAGTGGCCGGGAGGGGAGGCGGGCGCCGGGGGGGGGGGGTGCTGCGGGATCCCGGGGCGCCGGCTGGGTGACGGGCGGCGGGACCCGGGGGAGCCCGAGCCGGCGACAAGGGGCGGGGCTCCTCGTGGGCCGCCCAAAGGGGCGTGTGCACCTCTAGCTCCTCCCCCGCCCCGTTGCCGCGGCAACCGCGCACGCCACCGCACCCCCTTCCGCGATAGTTGGTCCCGCCCCTGCTATCGACGTCACGGCCGGAGCGCACTTCGATTGGGAGCGGCGCGCGAGCCGGAAGGGGCGCGGCGGCGGGGGTGTCATGGCGGCGGCGGCCGGGCGGTGCGGGCGGGACCCGTGCGGCGCCCTCTGCCCGCTGCTCACCTACCTCGGCGTGGGCTACGCCGACTACGCCGTGCTGGCCCACGTCCTGCCGCAGCCCGCCCTGCGCGGCAGGTGCCACCGGGAACCGGGGGGGGGCCCTCGGGGGGGCGGCGGCGCGTGTACCCTCCCCGCGGCCCCGGGGTTTCCCCCCGGGAGTGTGTGGTTCCCCCGGGCACTGGATACCCGGGGCTGCTGGGCCGGTGGCGTCCCCGTCCCCGGGGGGTCCCCGGGCACCGGCCCCGCCGTGCTGCCCTGACCCCGCGCCCCCTCTTCCCCGCAGCCCCTGGTGCCCTTTCCACGCTGCCGCCTTCAACCTCATCGTCCTGCTGCTCCTGGCCTGCCACGCCCGCGCCGTCCTCGCCGACCCCGGTGAGCGCCCGCCTCCGACCGGCCCCCCCCTTCCCGCCCCGCCCCAGATCCCCGCGGAGCGCCAGGGCCGGGCATCCCCCGTGCACCGTCTGGGTACCGCGGGGGGAGCGGCTGTTCGGCGCCCCGCTGCGGGGGTGGCTGTGCCGTTGCGTCCCGGCGAGGGGGGTGCTCACCTTACCCCCCCCCCCCTCTCCGCCGCCCCCCCCCCCAGGCGTAGTTCCCCTCCCCGACACCGCCATCGACTTCTCCGACCTGCGCAGTGGGGCCCCGCGGAAGCCCGAGCGGGTGAGGCCGGGGAGCCGAGGGGGCGGCCGGGGGGTCCGGTGGGGCGAGATGGGGGTGAGGGGCTGCGCTGCAGCCCCGCTTAGCCGGGAGCGACCCTGGCGTCCGGTCCCCACTGAGCACCGTCCCAGCAGAGCCAGGAGGACTGGACGGTGTGTGACCGCTGTGAGGCATACCGACCGCCTCGCGCCCACCACTGCCGCATCTGCCACCGCTGCGTGCGCCGCATGGACCACCACTGCCCCTGGTAGGCACCTTCGGCACGGTCCCGTGCCGGGGCACGAGGGGCTCTGCCACGGCTTGTTCCAGTCCCTGGGCACCGGAGAGTGCTCCGAGAGGGGACCAGGGACAGCAAGACACCCATCACCCGTCTGTCTATCCATCCATAGGATCAACAACTGCGTCGGGGAGTTAAACCAGAAATACTTCATACAGTTCCTCTTCTACGCTGGTGAGTGCTCGTGCGGGGGTCCCCATTCCCTGTGAGGTAGCCCCACTCCTGGGGCTTCTTGTGGGCAGGAGGTGGGTGATGGGGTGGGTGCAGGGCTGGGTGACACCCACCCACTCCTGGGGATGGCCTGATGAGGCTGGGGGCTCCCAGGGGCCTGTTGGGGTGCCCAGCCCCATGGCAGCAGGCAGCTCTGGGGGGATGTGATGTGGGTTGGGGAGGGTGCTTGCTGCCCACACACTCACTGCTTGCTCTGTGCCAGGGCTGGCTAGTCTTTACGCTGCAGGGCTGGTGCTGGCCGCCTGGCTGGGACCAGCAGGCAGGAGCCCAGCAGGGATGGCAGCGGGAGGAGACGTTACCAACAACCATGTCCAGACGTGAGTGGGGGCAGTGTGGGGGTCCTGTCTCCCTCCTCTGTGGAGGAGCTTGCAACAGGAGGGGAGGGCCAGGGTGGTGGCGCTGTGTCGGGACCCTGGGCCTGCCCGGGGCGCAGCAGGGATGGGCTCTGGGCTGCCCCACGTCGACTCCAGCCCCTGGCCCCACTCTGACCCACACCTGCCTTCCCAGGGCTCACTGCATTATCTTGCTGCTGGAGTCCCTCTTCTTCGGAGCCTTTGTCACCATCGTGTTTTATGATCAGGTTAGTGGGGCAGAGGTGGTGGCCAGGAGCACAGGCACGAGCCGGGGATGGGGGTGTGCACCGGCATGAGTAGGGGTGGCTGTGTGCTGGCAGTGACAACCCCGTCACCCCCAGGTCATGTCGATCATCACGGACAAGACGCCCCTAGAGCAGCTCCGCAATCGGGGGTTGAAGGAGATGAACCGGGAGGGGCCACGTCCCCTGAAACCCAAACTGGTGCTGCTGCGGGAGGTGTTTGGGCGAGGTGTGTAGGGCTGGGGAGTTTTGTGGGGCTGGGGCCAGGGATCCCAGCGTGGTTCATGCCTCTCCCCTTCCCTCTGGCCAGGTTTCGTGCTCTGCTGGCTCTTCCCCTGGAGCTGCAGCACCGCCCCAGGCACGGGTCCCATGTACAGCCCCCTGCCCAGCCGCTATGTCTGAGCTCCCTGTACTTGGCACGTGAGAGGATGCTGGAAACACACCGATGACAGCTTTGTGCCAGGATGCGAAGCCGTGACTGAGCTTCACTGCCTCCGTGCCCGGCCACGTGAACCCTCTGCCCACCCAGGGGTGAATTGGCTGCCCCTAAAGCCAGGGCATCTCTCCAGCAGCACTAAGCCGGTGCAGCAGTGAGCTCCTGGGGCTTTCCGGCACAGTGGGTGCCTGGCCCCCCTGTCCCTGGGGGGTAGGAGCGGGGTAGGATTCTCCACCCTGGGATGTCTCAGAGCAGGCTGGCAGCAGGGTCCTGTGTGCCAGCAGCTCTGGCTGCCATCTCGAGAGACGGGTACAGACCTCTGGCCACCCTGGGGGGCTGCACACAGCCAGGAGGAGGCACCCAATAAAGTCCCTTTCTGGGCAAGGCTGGTGGTGGCCTGTTCTTGGGGAGCGCTGGTGGCACCCTGGGGTGGGGGAAAAGACACCAGGGAAAGATGCTGGGACTGGGCTGGGAGCAGTAACGGAGAGTTAAAGCAGCTGCGCCCAAGGGATGTTGCGGTGCCTGGCACCACCATGCCAATCACCACACACCATGCTAGCTGGCTCCATAAATAGCTTTAAATAACGGCACTGCAATAATTTACAGCTGGGTGGCTGTGCCGGCGGGGGGGGGCTGCAGCTGGGGAGGGGGCGGCCCTGGGGCCTGCCCAGGGGGTCACCCCACTCTGCCCATGGAGGGGCTGAGGTAGATGTGGTTACCTGCACTGGGGCTGGTCCCATGCATGGCATGAGCCCGCCAGGGCTTTGCTGAGAGGCTGCCAAATGCCATCCCATGGACGGTGCCCCCGCTCCTGGTGGGCAATAAATAACCATATAAATAGGCGCTGCAGTGGCCGCTGGGATCACTCTGGCAGAGCCACGTCCCAGCCAGGCTCATGCCGCTACTTGTGTCGCTGGCGGCTCCTGAGGATCTCCAGGATCTCAGCTTTCTGCTTCTCCCAGGCTGCCGACCGGTGTCTCTGTGCCCGGGGCACGAAGAAGCTGTATTTCAAGCGCGGTGGGTGCTGCTCGTCCACCACTAGCACCTGCAGCACCAGCGGTTCACGCAGTGGCCCCCGGCCTGTCAGCGTCTCGGTGGCTGCTGTGGCACCGCTGTAGCGCAGGGTCACGCCGCCTGCCAGCACCACATCAGTCGGGGAGGGCACCAGGACGTAGCCACCATTGAGCAGGGAGCCACCGGCCGGCCGCCGCAGTGCCAGGAAGATGTCCTCGCTGCCCGCTGCTGAGATCTGCCGGACCAGGAGGTGTGTGGCACCCGCGGGGATGGTCACCACGTCGTTGTAGCCATAGCTGCAGGGCACAGCGGGGTTGGAGGTGGGGGGATGATGGCAGCCCACGGGTGGCATCCCCCCCACCCCCCCACCACCGCTGAGGTGCTTACTGGGGTTTGGTGAAGGAGCCATAGACCTTGGTGCAGCCAGAGCCGTCACCGCCACACGTCATGCATTTATCAAACTTCTTCTTGGAGCCGATGATGCGGTCACAACCAGCGGGGATGCAGCGACCCTGCACACACACCCCTGTGCTCTCAGGCGAGCAGGGTGTCCCGTCAGCCACCTGCGGCACAGCACAGTCTCAGCACCTGCCGGAGGCATCCTGGGGCGCCCGGCAGGTTAGGGGACACTCACCCTCGGCTGCAGCACGTGGTAGTAGCCCAGGGTTTGGGACTGGCAGATCAGCTTACACTGGTCCTGTTCGGAGACACCGCTGTAGCGTGGCACCCAGTCCTGGGGGGCCAGGAGCCCCCTGACAAGGTCGGGGCGATGGTTGTAGGTGGCACATTGCTCCTCCCGGAAGGTGAGGGCTGCTGGCAGCAGTGGGGCACAGTCAGCACTGGCGGCAGCCCCCAGCCACCCGCACAGCCCATGCTGGGGACCAGTGATAACCCTGCTCTCCCCCACCCCCGCCAGCCCCACTCACGGGTGCTGCCAGGACACTCTTCCACGTTGCAGGACTGAAAGCGGGTGCGCTTGCCCTCACAGTACTGGCCACCGTGGCGAGGTGTTGGCGCAGTGCAGTTGCGGTGGGAGAGCTGGACGCCACCACCGCAGGTCCGTGAGCACCCACCCCACGGTCCCCATGGTCCCCAGCCGCCATCCACAGGTGTCTGCAGCCAGAAAATGCAATGGGGGGGTCAAACCCCGCGACTGGCAGGTGGTGCCCACCCCACCACCCACCCCACGCTGCCCCACTGGGACTCACGGTGAGCTTCTGCATGTGGCTGATGCCGACACAGAGCCCATCCATGCAGACTCTGCCCGGCGCGCATGGAGTGCCGTCAGCCCAGGGGAAGTGCTTCGTCTGGCAGACGGAGCGGCCGCTGACACGGCCGGTGCACCACAGCGAGGCGCAGGGCGGCTGCAGGTCACCGCAGTGCCGTGAGTCGGGCCCAAAGGCAAGCTGGCATTGCCGCAGCACCGGGTAGATGCTGCCTGGCAGCACCGAGGGCAGCTGCAGCCACTCTGAAGGCTTGTCTAGTAGGCATTGACCTGCGGGGACACAGCACCGCTGCACCAGGGGTCCTTGAGGGTATTGGGACCCCCTGCACTGAGACCACCTGTGCCGGGTCGTACCATGGCCATTGTCCAAGAAGTCAGTGATGAAGTGGGCGCTGCATGGGGACCACATCTCACCAGGCTCCAGCGAGGAGAGGACAGGAGCCATCACGCGGCGGGTGGCTCCAGAGCGGCTGTTCAGCTCCCGGCAGGGCTGGGAGGTGTCATGCAGCATGTTGAAGATGTGGCCTGTGCCGGGGGATGGTGGTGTCAGCCCTAGCGGGAATCACGGGTGGAAACGCCCCGCCGCCCCGTGGGCTCCTGCTGCTCACCCAGCTCGTGTGCGGCCGTGAATGCCGACTGCAGCCCGTCGTCCTCCACGATGGCGCAGCTCCGCTCGGGGTCACAGATGGTGCCCACATCGGCCATGCCCAGTGTGTCGCAGGTGGCTGCCCCACACAGGTCCTGGTGGCAGGCAGGGGGTGTGTGTGTGGGGGGGTCTTGGGGACACCTCCAAACCCAGCCAGCACCCAAACTCCCTGGGATGGGCCCCAGGGACCCCACCAGCCCTGAAACCCGTGGACAACCCAGGGGCTCGGCCAGCACCCAAACACCTTGGGGGACACCCAGGGACCCTGCAAGCTCCCAACCACCCTGCAGGGACCCCAAACAGCCCTGCAGCACTCCCGGAGACCCCAGCAACCCCCCCCAGCTGTCACCCCCCACGCACCTGCCGTGTGAAGAGGATGGCGGTGTCAAAGTGGAGGGGACTGTCCTCGTCGGGGACGTTGAGCCCCTTCTGCCACTGGCAGAAGTTGCGAAGCATCTGGGCAGCGTTGGGGGTGGTGGGGGGCCCAGGGGTGCCCTGGCCCAGCACCACCAGCCGCGTCACCCGCAGCTCCACCGCGTTGCCCAGACTACTGTGCCGGAAGGACCGGGCGGCCGCCGCCAGCACCGTCAGCAGGTACCGCCGGAGCCCGGCGCCATGGAACTGGGCCATTGACTCGTCCGCCACCACCAGCATCTCCACGTACCGCGGCACCGAGGCGAAGCGCTGCGGGGAAGCGGGGCGCTGGGGCAGGGGACCGGCATCCCGGTGCCCCCCAGCACCCCCCACCCACCCCGTGCCGGTGCCCTCCAGCACCGTGCACGTCCCTGCCGGTGCCCCCCGGCACCGTGCCCATGCCAGCTCAGTGCACCCCGGTGTCTGTGGGCTCGGTACCAGCGCCACCCCCGTCCCCTGTTCCCCCCCACCCTCACCCCGCGGGGTCCCGGCCGCCTGTGGCCCCGGTCGCCCCCTCGGGGCTGGTCCCGGCGGTGCCCCGGGAGGCGGAGGGGAAGCCCGGCCTGGCCCGCCCCTGGCCCAGCCCGTCTAGGTCCGCTGTATCCCGGTCCTAGCCCATCCCGATCAGTCCCGTCCTGTCCCGGTCCGGTGTGTCCCCATCCATCCTTGTCCATCCTTGGCCCGGCCCATCCCGGCCCGGCCCGGTCCACCCCGGTCTGGTATGTCCCGGTCCATCTTTGTCCATCCTTGTCCCAGCCCATCCCAGCCCATCCCGGTCCGCCGTGTCCTGGTCCGGCCGTACCTTGGCTCTCCTCGGGGCCGGCCCCACGCGGGACCGTGTCCCGGCTTCGTCCGGTGCCGTGACGGGACACGCGGGACCAGGGGCGGCCCCGACGATGGCGACAGCAGCGACCAGGAGCGCCAGGAGCGCGCGGCGCATGGCCCGGGCACCGCGACACCACCGCGACACCGCGACAGCGGGAGGCGACAGTGGGTCCCGCCGGCTCTGCCCGCGCCTTTTAACGGGGGGGGAGAGGCGGCCCCGGGCGGGCGGGGCGGAGCGGGGCTGCCCCGGCGGCGGGGGGGTGTGGGGGGCCGTTCCGGGAAGGCAGAGCCTGGTCCCCCGGGAGCAGGGCCGGGCCGGGGGATGCCCCGCACCGGGATCCCCTTGCCGCGACCCCCGCACCGGCATCCCCTCGCCAGGACGCCCTCGCCCAGACTCCTCCACCTCGCTGGGACCCCCGCACAGGGATGCCCTCGCCAGCATCCCCTCGCTGGGACCTCTTCGCTGGGACACCCGCACCGGGACCCCCTCACCGGGATGCCCTCGCCAGCATCCCCTCGCTGGGACCTCTTCGCTGGGACACCCGCACCGGGACCCCCTCACCAGGATCCCCTTGCCGGGACCCCCGCACCAGCATCCCCTCGCCAAGAGCCCCTCGCCCAGACCCCTGCACTGGGATCCCCTCACTGGGGTCAGTGTGGGTGCCTGCCAGGGGTGACCGTGGTGTGCCCGGGGTGAGCACAGGGCTGGGGACATCCCAGGGTGCTCCCCCACCCTGCAGCACCCTCTGCCCCCTAATACCCCACTGTTCCACCCCCACCCCCATCCCTGCCTGTCTCCTTCATCCCTCCTCCTCCTCCTCACCCCTCCCTGTTCCCTCCATCACAGCGCGTCCAGCCTCAGCCCCTCCGTCCCCTCCCTGTGTCCACACTTCCCAGCAGGGCCACCCGCTGTGTCACACACTCCGAGTCACCTCCTGGCCCCCAGCCCGGCCAGGCAGGACATGGCCTGCATCCTGCTTCCTCCTTTCTCGGAATGGGGGGCTGGACCCTGCCACCCTTCCTGCCCCGTCACCCCCCAGCACCCCTGTCTGGGGGTGCCCTGTGTGGCACTGGGTGCTGCCGTGTGGGTGCTGGTGCCAGTGCCATCCCCGCCGTCCCCGGGAGAACAACAGGGTGACGCGGCCCTGCACAAAGGGAGCCGGCAGCACCCGGCGCCGCTGCACAAAGGGCCTCTGTACCAGCACCGCAGCGGTGCTCGGCTGCATCCATGGGACCCCACTGGCACCACAGCCGGGCCTAGCTGGGACAGCACCTGCCTGGCACCCACCTGTGCCCAGGAACGGTGCCACCAGCGGGGCACGGAGCCCACCACAGCCTGGGTACCTGCCGTGGCTGGCAGCCTGTACATGCAGCATCCGCTGGGCAGCAGCATCTGCCACAGTCAGCATCCGCCACAGCCGGCATCCCATGGGCTGCGGCTCTGGCATCCGGCACAGCCGGCATCCCTGGGAGCTGACATCTGCTCTGGCCGACATCCGCCTCCTCTGGCATCTGCCACGAGCAACATCCGACACCTCTGGCATCTGCTGGCTTCAGCATCCCCCACAGGTCTGGGGTCCGGGCCGTGGGGCACCCTTGGGTGCTGGCAGGGGTTCAGCATGGGAGGCTCCTCCTGGCTCAGCCTCCTGGCCTGTGGCCAGATCCAGCCCCAGCAGGGTGGCCCTGTGCCGGGAGGAGGGGTTGCCAGCAGCCAACATCTGGACAGCATCAGCTCGTACGGCCACCGTGACTCACGCCGGGTCAGGAACAGCCGTGACGTGGGGGTCGGGCGGCTGCTGGCGTCACTGGGGACAGTGACGCAGGGCAAGGCTGCGGGAGCCACCATGACCCCGCGGTTGTGAGGACATGGTGGGGGGGGGCAGGGGACGTGGAGGGTCCTGGCACAGCAGGATGGTCCCCGTGTCCCCCAGGAGGGGGGGCGAACCCAGATGCCAGAGCCTGGGAACTCCCCGAGGGTGGGGGCTGGGGGTGCAGCTTGGCTGGAGTGGACACAGGACAATTTTGGTCACCCCCTCAGCCCCACCACCCACGTGGCACCCTGGTACCCGTTGTCCCCCCCCAGCACCCACTTGGGGACACCGGGGGTGTCACAAGAGGGGACAGGGGCCACCTCTGGCTGCCGTGGTCCCCGAGCAGGGAGGCCTGGGGACACGTGTCCTCCCGCTATCACGCCAGGACACCC
The DNA here is from genome assembly GCF_929443795.1 of Astur gentilis. Classification (NCBI taxonomy): domain Eukaryota; kingdom Metazoa; phylum Chordata; class Aves; order Accipitriformes; family Accipitridae; genus Astur; species Astur gentilis. The sequence continues at coordinate 10,414,507 of NC_064886.1, forward strand.
CACTCCTCCTTAACCATGTGCATCCTGCTCGCCCTGTCCCCTCTGTCCCCATCACTCTGTCCCCTCTGTCCTCATCCTTGTCCCCATCCCTGTCCCCTCCGTCCCCGTGTCCATCCCCACGGGACCCCCATCCCGCCGCCGGCCTCTGCCCGGCACAAAGATGGCAGCGGTCCCAGCGGCCATTTCCCGGCTGTTTCCCTTAGTAAAGATGGCGGCGGAGCTGCCCACGGTCAATATGGCGGCGCAAGAAGGGCTTCGCCTGCCCTCCCCAAACATGGCGCCCGGCCCCGCCCCCTTCGCGGCGGTGAGGGCAGGGGCGCTCATGCGCAGTGCCAAGGGCAAGATGGCGGCGCTGCGGGCGCTGGGGAGGCTGCGGGCACCTTCGGGGCTGCGGGCGGCGGCGGCGGCGCGGCTGGGGCCGGCCCCGGCCCGGTGAGAGCGATGGGGAATCGGGACGGGAGACGGGGCCAGGGGGCGGCGGTGGGGGGCTGGGGCTGGGGCCGGGGCCGGGGCCGGGGCCGGTGGGGCCTGGAACCCCCCCATCACGGCCCGACCCGGCCCCGTCCCGTCCCGCAGGACGGCGCGACAGTGGCAGCCCGATGTGGAGTGGGCCCAGCAGTTCGCCGGTGCCGTCATGTACCCGAGCAAGGAGACGGAGAAGTGGGTGCCGCCGCCCTGGAACGGTGAGGGGCTGTGGGGGGACTTCAGGGGCAGGGGTGGCCCCAGAGGAGCCCAGGAGGGGGGCGGCCGAGGCTCTGGGAAGGTGTCGGGGGCCCTGGAGTAGCCCCGAGGCCCTGGGGAGGCCCCTGAGGAGGGAGCCCGAGGCCCTGGGGGGGGTGTCAGGTGCTCTTGGTGGTCCCTGGAGGGGGTAGTCGGAGTCCTGGGGGTTGCCCTGAGGCTTGGGGGGGGGGCATGGAGGGGCCCTGAGGCCCTTGGGCGGGCCCTGGAGGGGATCTTGAGGCCATGGGGGGGTGTCAGGTGCCCTGGGTGGGCCTTGGAGGGGCCCGAAGGCTCCGAGGGAGTCCTGAGGGGGTGTTGGGGGACATTGGGGGATGCTCAGTGGGCTCTGGAGCCAGTTGGACTCCTTGTGGGTGCTCAGGGCTGTCCAGGAGGCAGTTGGGACCTCGTGGGGGCTCGGTGGATGTCAGCTTTTGGGTCACAGGGGCCAGGGGCTGTCCTGGGTCAGTCTGGGGCTCACTGAATGCCCACTGGGGCCTGGGACTCGGGGGAAGTACCCGTGGCTGGAGCAAGGGCCCAGTGGGTGCTGTGGAGGTCTGCTGTGCATATCCTGGGCGCCTAGATATGCAGGGCTGCTGCTCGGTGGGTGCCTGGGGCCAGACTGGGACTCATTGGATGCTCAGGGCTGCCTTGTTGTCCTGAGTGTCTCTGGCTGCCTGGGTCTCAGGGGGTGTAGGTGTATGGTGCCATGCAGCATTGGGAAGCTGTCTGGCTCCCCATGCTCTGGGAAGAGTGGCCAGCCCAGTCTGAGCCTCCCGGGAGGCCCTTGGATTTGTCCCAGGGGTCTTGTGTTGGGCCGAGACAGGAGCTTGTGGTTGGGACACCACGTTCCTGATGTCTGGCCAAGCACTGAGCTCGGCTTGGACATCTGTCCAGCGTCCGCTCTGCGCGTCCGTGCTGCCAGGAAAGGCCGAGGGCGCTCAAGGCAGTGGCGCTTCTGGGGGTGGATGTTCCTCCCTGCCCAACTCTCCTCTTTCCTCCCCCGAGCAGACAAGGACCCTGTGGCTCACAAAAAGGTCTCCAGTTTGACCATAAACTTTGGACCCCAGCACCCAGCTGCCCACGGGGTCCTGCGGCTGGTCATGGAGCTGAGCGGGGAGACGGTGAAGAAGTGTGACCCCCACGTTGGCCTCTTGCACCGAGGCACCGAGAAGCTCATCGAGTACAAGACGTACCTCCAGGTAAGGCACAGCGGGCTCCCAGTACTTCCCCGTCCTGGGGGCTGGTGTCTGTCTGTGGGGACAGTGAGGGGTGTCCTTTTGGGGTGAGAAAACTAGGACATGAGTGGCTGTTGGTGTCCATCTGTCTGCAGCTGTCTGATCAGATACATCAGCAGCCTCCTTGGTGCACTGGGAGGGGATTTATTTGTCTGCCAAGGTCTGCAGCAGTGTTTGTAAACAGACCCTGCTGATTTATTGTCCTGATCGGGTTTAATGTTTGTGCCAGCGGGAGAAATGGAGCTTGAAATAGCCCAGGGCGGTGGGGGAGCACTGCCTTGTCTGGCCACTGCGGCTTGAGGCAGCACCGTGACAGCTGTGTGGCAGAGATGGTTCTCACCTGTTGTGTGCCAAGGGTGCAGGATTAGGGCCCTCACTGCATCTGTGAGCTGGAAAACTCTCGCAGAGGGACATTGTTTGCCTTTCTTCAAGCCTTATCCCAAGGCAGAGCCGTCCATGTGTCCGCTCCAGCCCGGAGCTGTAGCTTCTGGGCTGCTTTCATGGCTGCTGTTGTGCTTGATGCTTCCTGAGTATGCTGTGCCTGGGGGCTGCGTGCCGGTGCTCCCTGGCTGCGGTGAAGTCTCCAAGCACTCCTAGTGGTCCTGGGTCTTTACTGCCCAACTGTAGGTGCCAGCAGCCAGTGCTCAAGGCTGTTTCTTTTGGCAGGCACTGCCCTACTTCGACCGTCTCGACTACGTCTCCATGATGTGCAATGAGCAGGCCTATTCCCTGGCCGTGGAGAAGCTGCTCAACATCCGCCCGCCTCTGCGGGCTCAGTGGATCCGAGGTGAGGGTGTCCCCTTGCATCCCCGTACCTTTTCTGCGGGGGCTCCAGCTCCCGTCCCAGAAACAGGTGCTTCTGCCTGCCCTGCTGAGGGCTCGTAGCTCTCAGCTTTCCTGGGGCTCAGCCCTCGTTCCTCCTCTGCAGGGGGGGCACAGGGCTGGAGGTGCTCACCCCCCTGTGCCTCTTCTGCCCCCAGTTCTCTTCGCGGAGATAACCCGGCTGCTCAACCACATCATGGCTGTGACCACACATGCGCTGGACATTGGGGCCATGACCCCCTTCTTCTGGATGTTTGAGGAGAGAGAGAAGGTAAAGGGCAGCATGGCCATACCGGTGGGTCAGATTTGAGGCTCGGTGCTGCCCATGTGGCCATGCTGTGGAACAGTGGGCTCTCCTCTGTCCCTGCAGATGTTTGAGTTCTACGAGCGGGTCTCGGGGGCACGGATGCATGCTGCCTACATCCGCCCCGGTGGGGTGCACCAGGTAAGGGCAGCTGTGTCATGCCCTGGCTCCCTGCAGAGCCCCTGTGGTCTGGCAGGGATGTGCGGGGTGTCCCTGCGTGGGCGATGGCCCCTCTGGTGTCTCCCTGCCCGCGTCCCCAGTGCCACTGGCCGTGCATGGGCTCACGTCCCTCTCCCCCTCCCTGTGCAGGACCTGCCCCTGGGACTGATGGATGACATCTATGAGTTTGTGAAGAATTTCTCCATGCGGATAGATGAGGTGGAGGAGGTGAGGTAGAATGGGAGCCAGGCTTCTGCTCAAAACGTGGGAGAGAGGGACAGTCCCCATTTCCCAGCACCCTGAGGGCTGGGGTTTTGCGTTGCCTGTCACCTGGGCACAGCCAGCACAGGGTTATTCCTCCTGCAGCGGTGGTGATAAGGTGACATGGATCAGGAAAGAGGGTGCATAATCGGGGAGAGGCAGCTGGTGTGGGGAACAAGTGACTAATGCCCTGCTGCTCGCAGATGCTCACAAACAACCGCATCTGGAAGAACCGCACAGTTGACATTGGGGTGATAACAGCGGAGGAGGCTCTCAACTATGGGTTCAGGTGGGTCCGGTGGCTCTCGGGGACACCTGGGTGGGGGGCTCAGCCTCCTGCCACTGCCCACCTGTGTTGTCTCCCCGAGAAGGATTGGGGCTGAGTCCAAAGGTCTCAGCCCAGAGCCGTTTTCGGGACCGATGACACTGCTGACTGTCAGGGCAGTGCCATCCAGCGGCCACAGCGTGGCAGGAGCTGTGATGGCGTGTCCTGCCTGGCTGTAGCCATCCTCCTGTGGCCGCTGCTTAGGGCTGTGGGGTGTGCACAGGTGGGGGATGCATGGCTGCTTTCCCCTGTGTCAGGGTCTGCTTTGGGGCACGGGGAGGGCCCAGAGCTGGCGTGGGCTGGGGCCCATGCTTTGGGTGGGCTGCTTACCCACCTCCCTCCACCCAGTGGGGTGATGCTCCGGGGCTCAGGGATCCACTGGGATCTGCGCAAGACCCAGCCTTACGACGTCTATGACCAGGTGGAGTTCGACGTCCCTATCGGCTCCCGGGGCGACTGCTACGACAGGTACATCACATGCTGACTCTGCTGGGGGCTATGGGAGGCCTTGGCAGGGTCACACCTTCTCCGTGGGCCTGTGGTGAGGCTGTGGCTTCCCCACGGGGTGCCCACCACACAGGGTGCAGGCCCCGAGCTGAGCGGCTTGGGGGTCCCACAGGTACCTGTGCCGTGTGGAAGAGATGCGACAGTCCCTCCGTATCATCCTCCAGTGCCTCAACAAGATGCCTGAGGGGGAGATCAAAGTAGATGATGCCAAAATCTCCCCTCCAAAGCGGGCAGAGATGAAGGTAAACACGCTTCCTTCCCCCACCAGGCCTTGCTGCCGGCTGCACATCGGCGCTGGCGAGCAGGAAATGCGGTTTGGTGTGTCAGATGCTTGAGCTGAGGATTTTGCCAGTGTTATCTGCTGCCACTTCCGTCCCTCAGCTCAGCTGGGGACTTCCTGGCCTCCTGTGTACTGTCCCTGCCTGGTCTGGCAGTGTGTGGGCAGGAAGGACAGTTTTGCACTGGGGGCAGGTTTGTTGCCAGCTGAAGCTGCTCCTGAGCCCTGCGGTGGTCCAGCCCTGTGCTGTGGGAGGGGTTCTCCCTTCCCCGGCTCTGCCAGGCCCAGCCCAGCTGGGCGACAAACCACCCTGGTGAAGGCAGGGGCTGTCACAGAGGAGACCTGGAAGCTGCCCTTCCTTATCATCCCACGTGCTTGTTATGGCCAGTGGCCATGTGAACGCAGCTACCGCCCTGGTTCCCATGCTTTGCTCCTTATCACCAACCGATGAGGCACAGGCAGGAGATGGGCAGTGTTTTTTGCCTGCACCTGACCACACATCCTCGCTGATGGCGCCCTCCTCTCTCTGCAGACCTCCATGGAGTCACTGATCCATCACTTCAAGCTCTACACAGAGGGCTACCAGGTGCCCCCCGGAGCCACCTACACGGCCATCGAGGCCCCCAAGGTGCCACTTCTCATGATGTTATGGGGGAAGTGGGCTCTGGCACTGTGAAGGGTGTTCTGGCTCCCCTGTGACGCTCTTGGGGACATCGTGGTGCTCCCGTCGCTGGCTGGGCGGGCTGTGCTGTCCCCAGGACTTTGCTGTCACACCACACCAGTGTTTGAGGGCTGGATGCTGCGGCTGGGAGACAGAACCTCAGCCTCCTGCCAGTGTCGCCAACCCTGTCCCCACATCCTTGCAGGGTGAATTTGGCGTGTACCTTGTCTCGGATGGCAGTAGCCGCCCCTACCGCTGCAAGATCAAGGCACCTGGATTCGCTCACCTGGTAGGGGAGGCTGGGGCGGCCGGTGGTATTGCCGTGCTGGTTGGGCTGGAGGGGACAAGCACAGCCTGGGATGAGCTTTCTTTCCCTCTCTCTGTGCTGGGCTCCCCAACATGGTGGGCTGGAGCAGGGATCTGTGGGCCACCACCTGTATGTCCCCTGGGGTCCCTCTGGGACCTGAACTTGCCTCCTGTGCCTCTGCCACTACAGCTGGTTTCATTCTCTGCTGATAACTGACCACTTCCCCCACTCCTCCCTGCCATGCTGTGCTGGCAGGGGCAGCATCCCCTTCCCTGCCTGCCCCCAGTTGCAGGGAGGGGGCAGTGGGCCCTGCTGCCAGCATGGCACCCACTCTGGAAGCAGTGAGCTGGGCTGGGCCCCGCTCGGCCGCTCTGCTGTTGTGAAAACCTGGGAGACAGAGCCATCCCCCTCCCACCTCGGCAGGCCTGGGGCCAGTGTGGTGGGTGCTCGGGGGTACTCTGGAGGTGGGACTGTGGGCTGATGGGGGTCCCTGTGTTCTGCTTCAGGCTGGTCTGGATCGGATGTCACAGGGCCACATGCTGGCAGATGTCGTGGCCATCATCGGTATGTTCCTTCCTGGGGCTGGGGGCTCCCGCAGCTATCGGGGGGCTCCTTTCTTGTTCCAGGGGGCTGATCATGCCCTAACCCCTCTCTCCCTCCCACAGGCACGCAAGACATTGTCTTTGGGGAAGTGGATCGGTGAGGTGGCAGCCCCGGCTGGCCCCGCTGTGCCTGTCTCCTGCTGTGTGCGCGCTGCTCTGGGCAGGGGGGTCCCCCGGCCCCCCCAACCACGCCCCCTTCCTCATCCGAGTCAAATAAAGACTAAACCGGGTCCTGCCTGCCCAGTGCCACGTCTCTGTCCTCACGTCAGCCCTTCTCCAGCTGAAACCTGGTGAAGCCCCACTCTTCTTCCCTTTCCTATATGAGGCTTGTGGTCAAGAGCTTCCCCTTCCCATGGTTGCAGCCTTCCCTGGCCAGGGGGGGGCCTGGAGACACCCCCCAGGGGTTTCACTTCCAACACCCCAGGTTTGGGTGCTGCCAGTGCATGCAGCCTGCGGGCTTTCCCTGACAACCTTCATCTGCCCAGGGCTGGTGGGTGCTCCTGCAGCCCCCCCCAGGTGATCACAGCAAGGCTGGGGAGCTGTGGTGCCATGAGGGCTGGGGCGGGCCAGGCATGAGAAGGACGGGTGACGCTTGAGGACAGCTTGCCTGGCCCTTGAGCAACATCCCCACTGCCCTTTGCAGGAAGAGAGGAAGGCTGTGCTGGCCAGTTCCCCAGCACAGTGGGTGCTGGAGGAGGGGGGAAGCGAAGTGGGGGCGGCGCAATCAGGCAGGAAGGCACTGGCTCTGTGGTCGGTGACTCCGGCACGATAGCCCCAGCCTGCCGGACCCTGCTTGGGGCCACGTGGAGGGATGGGCCCCCACCTGCTGCTCACCGTTGCCCTGCTGCTGCTGTGGACCCCGGCGGCAGGTGGGGATGGGGGTCCCGTGGGGATGGGGAGCGGCTGGGTGGGTGCATGGCTGCCAGGCTGGCTCCTTCAACGGTGTCCTCATCCTTTGGGGTGAGCCAGGATCTGTTGAAGTCCACCTGGGTGCTTGTGGCATGGAGGAGCACCCCAGGGTGAGTTCTGGGGGCTCTGGGGCTCTCTAACACCATCCAAGGGGATGTCGGTGCCGTCCGAGGGGACATTGGCACAGCCTGCGACCCCCTGGGACCCCCTGCTGTCACCAGTGTGTGGAAAGGGGTGGTGCTTGGAGGCAGAAGAGCCAAGCTCTCGGCAGCCAGGACAGGCGCAGGATCCGTCCCGCAGCAATGCTGACCCGGGGACCCCCTCCCACACCCCTCCCTCCATCCTCCCCAGAGGCCCTGATGGAGCCGGAGCTTTGCTACATCCTGGATGCCATCCTCTTCCTCTATGGCATCATTCTCACCGTCCTTTATTGCCGCCTCAAGGTAAGTGCTAGGATCTGGTCTGTGGCCACCTGTCAGGCCCCATTTTTGGGGGAGGACCCCCAGGGAGGTGACAGCAGTGCCCCAAGGCTTCCACACCTGTGCAGGGGCTTCTTCCTCTTACTCCTTTTTTTTTTTTTTTTTTTTTTTTTTTTTTTTGCTTTTGCTTTTGCTTTTGGGCAACCCCCTTGCCCCCCTGCAGTTCCTGGTTCATCGAGCGTCACGGCAGGGAGCCGTCAAGGAGGTAACAGTGCTGGTGGCAAAGGGTGGCCAGAACTGGGGGGGTTTGGGGCTGGGGTATCCCGGGAGGGACAGGCTCTCCCAGCCAGTGCCCACCCCAGTCAGTGTTGTAGCCGTGAAAGGGGAAAGCGAAGGGGAAGTAGCAGGGGGGCTCTGGTGCTCCTGGATTGGGGGGAAGAAATCCAGGAAACCTCATGACTTCCCTCCACTTCCCCAGGGAGTGAAGGGAGGGGTGCAAGGGGGTGGCGGGGGCAGGCGTTTTCATGTGTGTTCCCCCTCCCCAACTCTTTCTCTTTCACTTTCCTGGAGCAGAAGGAAGAAGCCATCTACACCGTAAGTCAGCCTGGGGGTGACGCATCCCAGGGGGGCCCTACCCACAGCTGCTGTCGCTGGGGGGGTACCCTGTCCCCTGGGGTGCCTGTATCCCACTGGGTGTACCGTTCCATGGGTGCCCCACCCTCCAGGTGCTGTATCCTATGGGCGCTGTAACTTGCGGGGTGCCCTGTCCCCCCCCCCCCATCACCACCCTTTGGGAGCACCCACCCTGGGTGTGGCCCCCCCCCCAACAGCCCATAGCTCCCCGGGGCCCTTCCCTGGGGCACATCTTGGGTGGGAAGCCCCCACAGTGGGGTGACAGTCTGGAGGGGGGGGGTGGCAGTTGGGGGGGGGGCAACAGGCATCCTGTAACCCCCTCTCCCACGCAGGGGCTCAGCGGTGAGGGCCAGGAGATGTACGAAACGCTCCAGATCAAACACTCCTGACCCCGTCCTGCTGCCGTGCCGCAGCCGCCCCTTGTCCTCCTGTCCATCCCTAGCAGCTGGGGACCCCACATGGCCCCCCTGGTCCCCCCTCCTGGGACTGTGATGGAGAACTGGAGCTTTTCCCCCCTGGAAGTGGCTGGTTTTGGTGCCAAACTGCCTTCGGCCAGGCACAAACGCAGCCTGAATGCCACCGCGGTGCTGGGACCCCCTGAGCCTGGGGGGGCTGGAGCTGCCTGGGGTGCGTGGTGCTGCCCCCCGCTTCTGCTGCCATCCACCCCACAGTAAAGGAGCACCATGCACAAACAGGGCAAGAGGGTTTCTGTAATGGCGGGGCGAGAGCCTGGGGTGACAATGGCACTGGCTCCTGGTGGGGCTGGATGTGGCATGGGGACAGGGACGATGGCCGTGGCTGCCAACAGGGCTGGGCATCCACCAGGGACGGGGACAGTAGCACCATCTCCTGCTGGGGACGGTGGCACCATCTGATGGGGTTGGAGCTTGTGGGGACAGGGACACCATGGGGTTGGGGACAGACACCCATGGGGCTGGGGAGGATGGCACTGGCTCCTGGTGACAGCTGCCGCATGTTTCTGGGTGGAGGAAATGTTCGCAGGGGAGAAAAACACCATTTACACATTTAACAAAAAAAGCTGCATTTTGGGGCCGATACCATGGAAATGGCTCCTGTGCCCCCCCCCCCCCCGGTCCTCCCAGAGCCCTGGTTGGGGGGATCCCCCAGACGTCTCAAGGGGGGGGCAGCACTTTCCCTGAGATGGAGCCAGAGCCTGGCACCCCTGAGCCTGGGGAGGGGCCTGGGGCTTCCCGGGGGTGGGGGGGTGTGGGGAACCACTGGAGGGAGGTAGGGTGAGGGGGAGAGGAAGAGGGAGGCAGAGGGTGCTGGGAGCATTGGGGAGGACTGGGGACCCCCACAGAGCACTGGAAGGATGAGTGGGGAGCACTGGGAGGTGGAATGGGGAGCATGGGGTGCCCTGTGTAGCCCCACGCAGGACTCCCCTGCCGGGGCTGGGCTCTGCTGATCCGGATCGGGCCCCGGGCAGAGGAGCGGCCACCCCGCGGGTGCCGTGGGTTGTGTGTCTGGGGGTTTGCCCGGGGGACACATGGAGACCAGCGTGCACGAGCACAGTCCCCGGCCCCCCCTCCCACCCCCAGTGCCTCGTGGTGTCACGGGACGTTCTCGTAGGTGTCGCTCGGGAGCCGCAGCCGCGCGTGGGGACCCGGCAGCACAGCGTAGGTAACGGGCGGCTCCTGCGGGGGTGCGGAGCGGGGGGAGCCCCCGGGGGAGCGGGACGGGGAGGTGCCTGGAAGAGAAACCGGTTCGGGGACCTGGGCTGGGGGCGGTGACACGCGTGGGCGGCGCGTCCCCCACCCGCCGTACTCACCCCCGTCCCGCTCGGTGAGCAGGACACGGGTGTACAGCACCTCCCCGTCCTCCGGCTCCCCGGGGGGTGCTGTGGGCTCTGGCTGGCGACTCTCGGGCTCCGGAGGGATCGTGGGGTCCCTGCGGGGACAATGGCGTGGCTGGGGCAGGGGCAGACCGGGACAGGGGCAGGTAACCTGCTGTACCAGCCCTGGGGAAAGGGGCTTCGTGGCCAGACACCCCCCCCCCCCCGCCCCACTCACCTGCTCCGGCTCTTCCCAGCAGCTGCAAGGCAAGGGGGTGTGTGAGCAGCCCTGGGGTCCCGGGAATTACAGCTTCAGGGGATCCCCAGGACCCCTGAGACTCGCCAGGACCCCAAATGAAGGACCCCAGGGCTCAGCCATGCATGCCCAGGAGGGAGGGAGGACCCCAGGCCCCTGAGCTGGTGGTACTGGAGACTCCAATGAGTTTCACCTGGAGGTACCAGACCCCCAGATGAGACAGGGACATGTGGGCTGCAAGGAGGGAGCCCACCCAAGGCATCCCAAGACCCCCTGGACCCCAAGCCAAGGACCATGGGGCTCAGCCCTGCATGCCCTGGAAGGAGACAACACCCCCCAAGACCCTCCAGGACCCCAACCTGGCGGTACCAGGGACTCAGCCTCGCATACCTAGCTGAGATGGGGGTACATGAGCTGCAAGCAGGGAAGGCTCCTAAGACCCGCCCAGGACCCCAAGCCAAAGGCGCTGGGGGCTCAGCCCTAGCCAAGATGAGGGATGCAGGGTGCAGCCCCATTGCCCACCCCCCAGCCCGTGTGTGGGGCTTTTACCCCACCTGGGACCACACACAGACCTGGTCCCCAGCTCCCTGCTGTGGGTGACCCACCTGCACGGCACCGGCGCCGGAGGTACCAGCCCATGGCAGCAGTGACCACAAGCAGGAGCAGGAGGGACACGCTGAGCCCCACGGCCATGGCTGAGGACAGAGCAGGGACAAGCCCAGGTCAGCCTTGACCCTCGGGGGCTGGACACCCATGCGGGACCGGGGCAGGGGGAAGATGAGCATAGTCCCCACCTGTGCCCTGCTGCCGCCCTCCCTGTCTCGGCTGTGTCACCGAGAGGGCCAGAGCCAGGCTGCGCGCCCGGAAGATGCGGTGGGTGCCGAGGCGGTTGGTGGCCAGGCACTGGTAGGTCCCAGCGTGTGCTGGCCCCACAGTACCCAGGGACAGGATGGGCCCCGAGTCCAGCTCCTGCCCGTCCCGCAGCCAGGTGAAGGTCACCGGCGCGGTGCCCACCCGCACGGAGCAGCTCAGGTTGAGATTCTCGCCCGCTGGCACCACCGGCTCCATCCTTGCCATCGTGATGGTGGCGCCAGCCACTGGCACTGCCAGGCAGAAAGACGGTGCTGGGGTCAGACCAGTGGCGGGATGAGGTGACACTGTGGGTGGGGGGCACCCGAAGCCAGAGGGTCCTGCTCACCTAGGACAGTGACCCACAGCGGCGGGCTGTCGGCCGCCGTGCCACCATTGGTGGCCGTGCAGTGGTAGCGGCCGCTGTCCTGGTGCCGCACAGCGCGGAGCTTGTAGTAGGGGCCTGTAGCCAGTGGCACAGCTGAGCCCTGCCGGTGCCAGGAGAAGGAGAGGGGCCCCGTTCCCTCGGCCACCGAGCAGCTCAGCACCAGGCGGTCTCCCTCTGCCACCTGCCCCCCGGGGGGCTGCGCCACCAGGGACACCCCCGAGACTGGGACCCCTGCAGGGAGGAGACAGGCAGGGATGGGGGACCTAGGGAAGGGGGGGACACTTGGAGAGGGATGGAGGGGACCCCAGGGAGAGATGGAGGGACCCAGACAGGGAAGGGGGACCAGAGGAGGGGTGGAGGGACCTGGGCAACATAGAGGGACAACAGGGAAGGATTGGGCAACCCCAGGGAGGGATGGAGGGACCTGGAGAGGGATGGGGGGACCCCAGGGAGAAATGAGGGGGACCCAGGCAGGGATGGGGGGACTTGGAAATGAATGGAAGGACCCTGGGGGGATGTGGGGACCTGGGGAGGGACCTGGGAAGGAATGGGGGGACCTAGGGAGGCATGAAGGGATCCCAGGGAGGGACCTGGGAAGGGATGTGGGGATCCAGGCAGGGGTGGGAGGACCTGGGGAGGGATGTGGGGACCCAGGGATGGCTGCAGGGCCCTGGTACGCCCCCATCCCTCCTGCACACTCACTGCGCACCGTGACGGTGACCGGGGTGCTGCGTTTCCGCACGCTGGCCGACTCTGTCCGCACTTCACAGGAGTAGTTCCCCGAGTGGGACAGCTCCACGGCCGGCAGCTGGAGCTGGGGCGAGCCCTGGGGCCCCCCCACCACCATGTCATCCTGGTAGAATAGGTGCTGGAGGCGGGTGAGGGGCCGCAGGGGGCTGAGGTGGCTGAGGCAGCCCAGGGCCACGGGGGTTCCCTCGCGGGGCTCGGCCGGGCCCTCCAGGCGCAGCACCGGCACCGTGAAGAGCTCTGGGAGGGATCCGGGGGGGACCGGTGATGCCGAGCCCACTGGGGAAGGGGGACTGCACCCCGCCAGGTGGGTGTTGGGGAGGGGGTGCTCACCTTGCACCGCCACCATCACCAGTGCCGATTCCTGCCACCGTGGCAAGACATGGCCCACGGTGGCTTGGCAGTGGTAGCGCCCGCTGTGGTGCAGCTGCAGGGAGGGCAGGAGCAGCTCAGTCCCCTGGGAAAGCCCCCCCAGCACCTTCCTTTCACGGAAGAACCGCACCTCGGCGACATGCGTGTCCTTCCAGCCCCGGCAGCGCAGCGGCAGCGCGTCCCCCTCCAGCAGCATCCATGCCGGCACCTGCAGCGCCAGCCAGTCTGCAAGAGAGGGCGGGGGTGGCTGGTGCACGGGGATTCGGCTGGTGGGCTCCCATAGCATGGGGATGCACCGGTGTGCACAAGGATGCACTGGTGTGCGCGGGGATGCACCCAGTGATGTGCAGGAGATGCAGCCAGTGTGCACAGGATGGGCTCCTGTCACACGAGGGGCGAGAGGCTGAGAAAGAGAGCCCACCCAGAACCCTTGTGGCTCCTGCAGGTGCCAGGGCAGGGGCACCCATGCCACCCCTCACCATTTGAGAAGCCCAAGGTGATGGAGGGGCTGAGCCCGGCACCAGGGCTGCGGCACCGCAAGCTGTAGCTCCCGGGTATTTTTCTGGTGATGTGGATGTGGTTGGATCCTGCCTGCTGCCAGAACTGCTCGTTGACATACCAGTCGGTGGGGCCGGGCACGCCAGGGCCCTGGCAGGTCAGTGTCACCTTCTCTGACAGGAACACCGGTGTCCAGGGGGGGTCCAGCATGAGCTGGCTGGGCTGGGCACCTGCAAGGTGACAGAGGACGCCAGTCTGCCGCGGCCACCGGCGGTGTCTGTGGACAGCAGGGTTGGGGACCAGCAACAAGGACTCACCAGTGAGGCCGAGGGCTTGGGCTGGAAGGAAGGGGAGAGATGCTGGGTGGGGGCTGCTGCCACGGGGACACCGGCACCCAGGGGAAGGGGTGCAGGGGCTGTCCCCAAGCTGCCCCTGCGGGGACACCGACACCCGTGGGAAAGGGAGCGGGGATGGTTCCCAGGACAGCTGGGAGAGCCCAGGGGACATGGCTGCGTCAGAGCCACCCACGCACTGTGTCTGGGCAGCACAGCCATCCCGGGCCGGCGCAGAGCATGGGGACACTTCCGCCAGCCCCACAGCACCTGTCCCCATGGCCCCATCCCTATGGCCCCGTCCCCATGGTCCCACCGCCGTGGCATACGGCCCCATTTGCACGGTGCTTGTCCCCATGTCCCCATCATTACAGCTCTACCCCCACAGCCCCATCCTCATGTACCCACCCCCACAGCCACCCCAGCCCCATGACACCAGTCCCCACATCCCTATCCCTGTAATGCCTGTCCCCTCAGCCCCGTCCCCACAGCTGGTCCAGCCCCACAGCCCCAGGCACGCTGGGGGGTACAACCCCATGTGCTGGCTCTGCTGGCGTTTGGGACCTCAGGGGACCCCACAGCCACCCAGCACTCCCTCCCCATGGGCCGGCCAGTGCCACTGGGCTCTGCTTCAACTCACTGCTCCCCAAAGTGTGGGAGGGGTCTAGGCGCCCATCCCTGTGGCATCAGGCCCTCTGCCCAGCCCCAAGGCCCATGCCCGGGCACTCACCCCAGAGGAGCAGTGCCGCGCTCCTGGCCATCCCGGCACTCTGCTGTGCGCTAGTGGGGCCACCTACCCTTTGCATAGCAGCTATTTGGGGAAAGGGGAAGGAAGTGACTTGCGGATCCCCCAGGGCTTTGCCCTGGCCCTGGGGGACACGTGCCTCCTGGTAGCCCTTGTCAGGGACGTGTCGGACACCTGCGAGGGAGGGCTTGGGGCTGGAGGAGCTGCTGCCGGCCCCTTTGCTAGGGGGAATCACTTCAGGCAGCGGGACCCTCCAAGGACATGGGGCATGAGTGGCCCCGTGGGTGTCCTGCACTCATGAGACCCAAGGGGCTGGGACCCAAATCGCTAGGACCTCGACAGCTGGGACCCCGAGGGGCTGGAGCTCAGGGAGAGACCCCAACATCTGGAACCCCGAGGGCCGGGACCCCGAAAGCTGGGACCCCAGGGACCAGGACCCCCTGGGCTGGGACCGCGTGGGCTGGCTGTCACGGCCGCCCGGTCCGCGGACGGGGGGGGGTCGCGGCTCCCCGGTTCGGGCGGGCCCCGCCCCGCCCCGTGCACTGCGGCGCCGCCTGGCGGGCGCACAGCGGAACCGCGCCGCGAGGGGCGGGGCTCGTGTGGAGGGCGTGGCCTCTGAGGGGGCGGGGCTCGGCAGTCCCGCCCCCCCGGCGGAGGCGGTGCGGCGGGAAGATGGCGGCGGAGCCGGGTCCGGGCCCCGACCCGGAGCTGGAGGAGCTGCTCGACAGTGAGCGGGGCCGGCGGGCGGCGAGCGGGGGGGGGCGGGGGTTACGGGGTGCGGGGGGGGACGGGAGGTTATTGGGGTGCAATGGGCGCAGGGGGTTATTGGGGGTGCAGTGGGGCTGGGGGTTATTGGGGTGCAATAGGGCTGGGGTTTATTGGGGTGCAGTGGGACTGGGGGGTTATTGGGGTGCAGTTATTGGGGCACAGCAGGGGGGGTGTCGGGACAGGGCCCCTGGGGCTGTGCAGGCGTTGGGGTTCATGGGGTGCAGCGAGGCAGTGGGAGCTGGCCTGTGCCACGGGATGGGGGTCATTATGGGGTGCAGGGGGCTACTTTGGGGACAAGGGGGTGACCCTGGGCCAGGGGTGCCCGGGGGTCCACCCTCAGCCCGGCCCCTTCCCCAGGTGCCCTGGATGACTTCGAGAAGGCCAGGCCCGCCGCCCCCCCTCCACCGCCGCCGCCCCCCCCCGGGGCCCAGCCCTCGCCCAGCGCCGCCGCCAAGGTGCGACGCTGCCAGGATGCGGCCGCCACCCTCGCCCCGGCCCTCGGGGTGGGGAGACACCGTCCCCGTGGTGGGGGGGGGGGCCTGACCGTGCCCCTCTCCCCAGGCGTCCCTCTTCGCCTCGCAGGAGAGGTTCTTCCAGGAGCTGTTTGAGGGGGAGCTGGCCTCGCAGGCAGCGGCCGAGTTTGAGCAGGCCATGCAGGAGCTGGCCCGGGAGGAGCCACACTTGGTGGAGCAGTTTCAGAAGCTGTCAGAAGCGGCGGGAAGAGTGGGTGAGTGGGGCCAGCACGTGGGCATCGCTGCTGGTGCATTTAAATGACATGACAAAGGAGCATGTCGAAGGGCGGCCACCCTTCCTGGCTGCTGGCTCGGTTGTGCCAGAGTTGGCGTGTTGCAGCCTGGTGAGCCCTTGCTGTGCCGGGAGCGCACCAGCACTCAAATCTCGCCAACAGCTGGGAGACCGAGGTCATGGCAGAGTGAGCAGCATGTGCTGGCCCAGGGTGGTACGGGGCTTTGGGGGCATTGGCGGCTGTGGGTTCCCCACCATGCCAGGAGGTCTCGGTTTGGCTTGGGGCTGGTTGGCACCTCTCCGGCATTGCAGTGCCGGGCGTCCTCCTGCATGCCGAGAGCTCCCTGAGGCTCCTTGCTGCCGGCCAGCGCCGTGGTGGAGCGGGACGGGGGGAAGGCTTGAGGGCTTTTGAGCGATACCCCAGTCCCTCAGCCCCCTGGGATCCCCATTTGGGAGCAGGATCCCCAAGACAAGACCCCGACCCTTGCTGAGCGGGGTGCCCCAGGGTACCTGGCATCTCCCTGTCCCCCGACTGGTGTCTCCTGGTCCCCACAGGCAGCGACACGGCGTCGCAGCAGGAGTTCACCTCCTGCCTGAAGGAGACTCTGAGTGGCCTGGCCAAGAACGCCACTGACCTGCAGGTATGGACACCCCCCTGCTGAACAACTGGGGTCCCCCTGGGGGTGCCCCCCCGTCCCAGGGTGGGTGCTGATGGTGTCCTTGCAGAGCTCCTCGGCCTCGGAGGAGGAGCTGGCGAAGGCACTGGAGGGGCTGGGGCTGGAGGAGGGCGATGGCGAGGGCAGCGTCCTGCCCGTCATGCGGAGCATCATGCAGAGCCTGCTCTCCAAGGACGTGCTCTACCCTTCACTGAAGGAGATCACTGAGAAGGTGGGCGGTCCGGCGGCACCGGGATGGGACGTGGGACAGGCGCAGTGGTCCCGGTGTGACCCCCTGCTCTCCCCCTGCAGTACCCCGAGTGGCTGCGGCGGCATGGTGAGGCGCTGCCAGCCGAGCAGTACGAGCGGTACCAGGCGCAGCACGGTGTGATGGGCCGCATCTGCCAGCAGCTGGAGGATGAGCGGCCAGGCGAGGGCGAGGAGGAGCGGCGAGCGCGCTTTGAGACCCTCCTCGACCTCATGCAGCAGGTTAGCTGGGGGGGAGACGGACCTCCCCGGGTCTCCAGTGCCATCCTGATGACCCCCATGTCTCCCCCGCAGCTTCAGGACCTGGGCCACCCACCCAAGGAATTGGCCGGGGAGTCGGTGAGTGTCACCAGGGACCCCTGGGGGTGCGGGGGCCCTGTCTGGACCCCCCCGGATGCCTGGGTCCCTTGGCTCACCTTTCCCCCCTCACCCCACAGCCCCCCGGCCTCAACCTGGACCTGCCGGGGGCGACAGGTGGTGAGCAATGCTGCCTCATGTAGCGCCGGTGGTGGGAGGGGGGTGCCCACAGCCCCCCCTGCCCCGGTGCCGTGCTGCCAAGGATGGCCCCTGCCTTGTTACCGACTAATTAAGGCCCTGACAAGGATGAGGCCGAGGAGGCCGAGCAGAGCTGGAGCTGCAGCCATTGAGGAGCGGGGCTGGACACAGCAGCACCGGCTCTGCCATCCCGCACCGTGGGGGTGCTGGGGGTGGCTGGGGGGGGCCTGGTGTGTGGTGGGGGGCATAGGGACCCTCGGCCCTGGGGACACGTGTCCCCCCCCGATGTCTGCAATAAAGATGTTGGCAACTACACTGGCTCCTGCCTGGGGAAACTGAGGCAGAGGTGGCCAGCAGCACCCTGCTGAAATGAGGGGGATGTGGGGTGACCCTACAGTGATGGGGGGGCACCCCGGGGGACCCTGAGTAACACACAAGGGAGGGGAGGCCTGAGACCCTATAGTAACGTGGGGGGAGACACAAGGAGACCCTACAGTAACATGGGGGGGTGTTAGCCCCTACAGTAGTAACATGGCAGGGGGACATGGGGTGACCCTACAATAACATGGGGGGTGGAGCGTGACCCCACAATAACGTTAGAGGGGCACAAGCAGACCCTACAATAACACTGAGGGGGGACAGGGTGACCCTACAATAACACGGGGGTAGGGGTCGCCGCTGCCATGGCAACGGCAGGGCGGGGCGGCGCGGTCGCGCGGTGTCGCGCAGCGGCCGTTGCCGTAAAGCGGCGGCTGGGCGCCGTAAAGCGTCCCGCGGAGGCGGTGCGCTAAGATGGCGGCGGCTGGGCCCGGAGCCGGTGGCGGAGGAGCAGCCGGCGGCCGCGGGGCCCGCGCCTGAGCGACGGCCGGGAGCTGCCGGGAGTCGGGTCGGTGCGGGGCCTCCCCTTCCTCCCCCTCCCCGCCCTGGCCGGCGGTTCTAGCCCCGGCCCCGGCAGCCCTCCCCTCCCCCACCCGCCGGGCGGCGGGGCCGGGGGCGGGGCCCGCTCGGGGCCGGGCCGGGCCGGGCCGGGAGGACTCCTTCAGTGGGGGCCCAGCCCGGGGGGTCTGGCCGCCCTCGCGGTGTACCAGGCCTTCGGGGGCGGCTGGGGGGGCCCGAGGTACTCCCCTGCGGTCATCGGGCACTGGGGGTCCCTGCTGCCCCCGGGGGGTCTCTGCGCCTTTGGGGGGACGCTGGGAGGGTCCCTGTTGCTCCTAGAGGGTCCCTGCGCCTTTGCGGGGGTCCCTGCTGCCCCTAGGAGGTCGTTGTGCCTTTGGGGGGTCCTTGCTGCCTTCCTGGGGACGTTGTGCTTTGGGGAGGGTGTTGGGGTGGGCTCTCTTGCCTCCAGGGCTGGTTTCTGTTGCCTCGAAGGGCTCATCAGCCCTTGGGAAGGGTTGGGGGTCCCTTCTGCCCCCAGGGTCGGTCCCTGTTGCCCCCGGCATGTCGCCATCCCTTTCAGGGAGTACTGGGGAGTCCCTTCTGTTCTCAGGGCTGGTCCCTGTCACCTCCGTGGTTTAATCATCTCTTTGGGGGGATGTTGAGTGTACCCCTGCTGTCCCCAGGGTGTTGTCCTGCCTTGGTGTGTTGCTGAGGGTCCCCCCCTGCCCCCAGGGCTCCTTCCCCAGTGCCCCTGTAGTGTCACAGTGCCTTGAGGAGGCACTGGGGGTCCCTTTCAGCCCTAGAGCTGGTTCCACTACCTCGGTCCTGGGGCGGAGCTCAGCTGAGGGTCCCTCCTGCCCTCCCAGGTCCAAACCTCATTGTCCTTGGGCCTTCCTCACCCCCTCCCTTCCAGGACAGTCCCCGTTGTCCTCAGGGGGGTCCCCAGGGAGCAGGGGTCCCCGGGGCAGGTGCGGCTGGGCCCTGTGCTGCCGGGCTTTAACCTGTCGTTTCCGCCAGCTGCCAGCGAACTTCCGGCCTCGGCACTTGCTGCCCGCAGCACCGCTGCCGCTGCTGCGCAGGTGAGTGGGACGCCCTGGGTCCGGCAGCGCTTGCCTCGTGTCCGTCTGTCTATCCTGCTTGCTGCAGAGGTGGAGGCTAGGGCTGCATCTGCCTTTGTCTCCTTTGCAATGCTGAATTATTCGTGTCAGTGGAGTGGTCTTGGGCTGCTCTGGCTGCTCCCTTCTTTGCTGCTGCAGGATTTCTCCTGCTGGCCAGGCTTTCCTCAGCCCTGGGACCACCGTGCTCCCCTGGAGAGCCGGGAGCCTCCGCCTTCCTGGGTGCTGGACACGGAAGGGGTGGCGCTGCGTGCTCAGGCAGCTAGTGCTTGTTAGCCGCAGTTAATTAGGCTCTGCCTGCGCTGGGAGCAGGTTCATGCCATCCCCCTGGCTGTGCTGTGGGATGGCTGGGAAAAACGGTGGGGAGGTGGGCGCTGCATCGCCCAAAGAGGTGCTTCTGTGCCCAGGATGCTCCGAGATGGGGATCCCAGACCTCTGTGTAATTGCAAATGGGAAACTGCTTAATTAGCATCGTCTCTAGGATCTGCTGGGCTCCCGGGTAGGTTTGTAATTAACCAAGGCTCTCCAGAACGCGACCCACTGGCAGGTTTCTGCCTGTGTCTTGGCAAACCAGAGGTGCCTGGCCAGCCCCTCCCCTGCGAGGGCTGTTTGGGGTAGACACCTGCTTGTCGCAGGAGGTTTAACTGGGGGTTTAAACCCCCCAACACCATCTCGGGGGCGGGGGGGGGGGGGAAGAGGGCTCCTCTGCAGTGAACAAACGAGGTTGCCTCGGTCCAGGTCTGATGAGAAAACTTTCCTTAAATAGAAGAGGCTCAGCGGAGCCCTGTGCGACACGTGCAGGAGGGACCCAGTGTAAAGGCAGGCACAAGGCTGTGCTGTGGCGTCCTGTGGGCGTCTTGGTGTGCCGGGGTGGTGGAAACTGAGGTGAGGGGCTCTTGGTGGGTCAAAAACACCCCTTGCTCGCTTCTGGCCCTGTTGCTTCTTTGCTTTATGTAGCCCAAACAGGGCCTGGGTGCAGAGTGCCTGTGGAACCTGGCTATTCAGGTGTTTATATAGCTATGTAAATATTTTAATGACAGATCGTTTAGGGACTAAGCAGCTGCAAGCACTGGGTTTCCAGGTGTAAAGTGGCTGGGTTGGCAATGCCATGGCATGTGGCCAAGTCCTGTGGGTGCTGTGGAGGGGCACTGAGTGCTGGTGCAGATGGGTGGCAGATCTCTGGTGGCAGTGAGGGACTGGAGCCATCTGCTGCACAGAGTGTGGCCTGTGTCCTGCTGGCTCATGGCTTTACAGGTTGGGGTATCGGCTTGGGATGGAAAGGACTGTCTCTTGGGCATGGCCGTTGGAGATGCTGACTGGTATTGTGATGGTTTGGGGGCTTGGAGCCTGGCAAGCCATTGGGAAGGCACGGTGGTGTGAGTCCCAACATGGCAGCCTGAGCCTGGCACGCTGTGGCAGCACCTGCAGCTCGATCCCGGCAGCTGGGAGGCTGTGGCATGCGGAGTGATATTTTTAGGACTCTCACAAGGGTGCTGGAGTGAGGCTTTGAGCATATGAAGCTGGGAGCACTGATCCTGTCCAGATGTTGACTCCAGGGAACTGCAGAACCCACATGTCAGCTCCCAGGGTCACTCTGCACGGTGTCCTGGAACCATGCGGGGTTCACTGGTTCCAGCCATGTGCCCTGAGGCATTGCCACCTTGGCAGGGAGACCCAGCCTGACACTAGCAGCTTGGTGACAGGCTCAAATCTCTCGGTGAGGGCTCGGGGCTCTCTGCACGGCTGACCGTGTCCCAGATCCCTCCAGTCCACACCGAGCGGTGTCTCGCTGCATCCCTCAACCAATGCTCCCCAGTTTGGGGAGGTGGAAGCAATACCTTCAGGGCCATCTGCATTTCCAGCCATTGGTAACTCGCATGTAGCATTCCCCTGTGTCCGCTTGCTGCCGGTTTGTCCCTGCCTGAGCCCTCGAGTGTCGACAGCACGCTGTGCTGTACCGTGCCGCGGGGCTGCCGGTCTACACACGCTTTAATCTCCCTGCCACGTGAATGGCTTCGGTGCCTGCGGGTGGAGCTGGTGGGCGGCTGGGGAGGCTGACGCAGAGCTGTCGGCGCCGAGCACCTACCTTGCTTATCCATCGGTACTGGGCAGCTGGCATAGGCTAACGTTGTGCTCCTGGGCACAGAAGATGGCTGGGGATCCCAGTGTCCCCTGTGGTGTCCGTGGCACTGGCAGAGGCTGTGTCTGTCCCTGCTGTTGGATCCACTGAGGCAGCTGGGGGCTTTTTTCCTGCAATTTGCTTAATTTCCTAGCAAGGTTATGGTCCTCTGGTGTGGGTGGATGAGAGATGAAGTCAGGCTAATTATTTGGTAATGGATTCCTTTCCTCTGAAAGCGTGTTTCTTGTTCCTCACCTTCGTGAAAAGGCTGCCGTGAAAGAGTGTTAATGACAGATCTGAATAGGCAATTTGGTGGAGGAAAATAACTACCGAGGAGCAAAGTCCAAACTCGGTTCCTTTTGTACGTGCAAAGATTCCCAGCCCCTTGGATTAATAATGCCACTGAAGGCACAATAACTGGCGGAGTGAAAGTTGTCCTGTTCTTGGACTTTCCGATTTCCTAAGGACTCGAGCTTGAGCAGCGGGGAGTTAAGCCACAGCTGAGCACTGCGGTGTTTTGAGCCTGTTCCTTAGTCATCTGGCATGACAGGCGCCGTACGAGGGACAGAGTTGCCTTGCCGCTTAAGAGCAGTAAATTAAAACCAGTCCTGCCCTAGCTCCCTCCTGGTCCTGCCCACAGCCCCTGGGGACAGACCTGGGCAGGCACAGGGCACCGTCTGCAGCACTGCAAACTTGCCGGCTGAGCGTGCACAAGCCGCCCCCACCGCGGCGGTGAGTAATCCCCTCGTAGGGCTGAGCCTTGGTGCTTTGCAGGAGGTGAACACCCGCTCTTCTTGGTGCCACAAAGCCTTCACGTGCCGAGAGCTGCCGGTGCTGGAGGGCTGGGCTCCGCACCGCATCTGGCTGCCAGCGCAGAGTGGAGATCTGGCAGGTTTGGGCAGGAGAGAGGAGGGCTGAGGGTCTGGGGCAGCTCTCGTCCCCTGCTTTGCTTTTCAGTCCTTTCCACCCCCTCTCCACAGTGTCAGTGGTTTTAAAGTGATTCTGTGCAGGCTGGCAACACCAACTGGGGAATAGTTAAAACTGAAGCTGCAGAAAACATTTTATCTTTTATTTCTGCACCACTATTCTTGTTATTGAGCGAGTGGCTGCAGTTGGCTGAAGCTTGCTGGTGTTTTCAGTTGCATAAACTTGGTTTCCTTATAAACGCTCCTACACTGTAAGAGCTTTTATCAGGCTTCAGCCCGAGCCAGCTTGGCTGCCCAGGCCTTCCCCGGGCACCGCCACAGTGCCATCAGGTGGTGACAGTGCCATCAGGCAGTGGCGGTGGCCCCTGGTCCATCGCCCTGCAGCCGTACCTCTGGGCCGGCAGCTTCAGCAAGTCCCGCTTGCCTCCTAAATTGTCTGTTTCTTAGAGGGGAGCCATGCCCAGGCTTGGACTGGCAGTGACAGACCCAGCGTGAGCAGAGCTTTTTGCCTTCTTTGGCTCTTTGGGGCTCTGCTGGTGTTAATTCCCAATCTAGTGAGGATTAGTCTCCGGAGTGTTTGCCGTAATCGGAGTTAATGATGTTCTGGCTTCAGCTTTTCCTTGCGTGTAAACGGGGAACTTTTAGCAGACTCCCTGACACTGGTTAAGAGCAAGCAGCTAAACCAAGTATGAAAAAGTTTGACTAAAAATAGAAGGGTAGTAAAGAACAAGCAAGCATAAACAAAATGTTATTTTTAATTTTTTTTTCCCTCCACCTTGGCAAAACCTCTGCTGCTTGTGACTCCAACGTGTTTTCCTCCTGTGTCTTGGTGTAACCTGGTGAGGCAGCTCTGCCGGCAGGTGGGCGCTGGTGGTCTCACCAAAAGCCACCTGTGGGCGCTGGATCCGTGATCCTGGGCAGGGTCTGCAGCCTCCAGGCACAGAGGTGGCTCCACTTCACAGCCACAGTCCCGCAGGACCTACCCCTGCAGCAGAGGGGAGCCTAGGCCACTTTGGATGCTGTCCCTGGATGCAGCAGGGCCATCAGTGCTCCTGCAGCCCGTGCCTCCCCTCCCTGCAGCAGCCGGCCCTCCAAAGCAAAGGCTGTGAAATGCCTGGGAGCCAAAAATGTGCTTGCCTTTGGTTTTCCGTATGCTGGTAAGGAATTAGTGAACCTCTCCTGGAGCAACTGGAAATGCCAGGGAGCTCCTGGCCTCGTCGCCTGGTTCTGCTCTTGCCCGCTCCCCAGGAGGAGCTGAGTTGGTGGGGGTGCCAAAGGCCAAAGCTTGCTCTTGGGGGAGGCCAAGTGGGCTGGCCATGTGTCTGGGGCTGCTGTTCTGTCTGTGGCATGGAGGAGAACAGCCCCTTGGTGATGCTGTGAGGATTTTGTGCATGGGAAGGTGTTTAAAAATCTGTTGCTGGGGTTAAAAAAACCTGCTTGAGCAGCTTTTAACTGGCTGCCTATGGTCTGCAGATGTCAAGAAGTTTCTCGATACTGTGACTTGCTGCCTCCCCAGTCACCTTTCCTCATCCGCCTGTGATCCAAGCCCCGCTCCTGCCTCCCTGCCTGTCCCAAGCCAGGGATGTGTGTTGCGCAGCTGCCTTGCTGTAGCAATCACTGGAGTCAACACCTCCTCCTTCCCCTGAGCCTGGCTGGGGATCACTGATTGGGAAGTACCTGTCTTACTGTGAGAGGTGAAGCAGGGACCAGGCACAGGCAGTGGGAGCCAGGAGCCATCCCACAGGCAGGAGGACAGGCAGCACGATGTGTCACAGATCTGCTTCCCTGCTACGTCGACAGCATCTGAGCAAATTAGAAACTGGAGCAGGGTTCAGGGGATGGTGCCAAGCGGCCTTGTTACTCAGCTGCGAGTGCCTCGGTGGACGCCAAGGGACGTTACCGTTCACTCTGCCCTCAGCAACAGCCTATGAGCTTTTGTTGCTGCACATGCTTCTGTGCATCAAGTGTGGTCACCAAGCCTGTGGCCACGTGTGCATCACTTCTCCGTTGATTGTGTTTTCCCTTAGAAAGTGGTGCCCTCCAGACCAGCCTGCAATGCCGTGGGCTTGTATGCGGCTCCACCGACACAGGGACAGGCCAGCATGTCCCTGTCTCGGCAGACTGGCTGTAGCGGGGATGCTCCAGCTTCTCCTCTCTCCCTCTCTTGCGTGCAGGGTGAGTGCTCTGGAAAACACGATGTCGGATAAAGGAAGCAGCATGGACGGGAAGACAGACATAGTGAATGGTAAGGGTGCCAGCGGGGACCAGTCTCTCTGTGCCTGGGGTCTCCTGCTGGGGAGGTTCACGGTGTTGTCTGCACCATGCAGGCAGCTTGTCCAGCAGCCCGGAGGAGATGTCAGCCGAGGAGGGCCGAGAAACCTCCTCTGGCATCGAGGTGGAGGCCTCCGACCTCAGCCTGAGCCTCACAGGAGATGATGTGGGGCCCAACCGCACCAGCACAGAGAGCCGGGACACGGACACGGAGAGCTCGGGGGAAGAGAAGGACTCTGATAGCATGGACGACACGGGCCACTACTCCATAAATGAGGAGAACCGTGCCCTCGATCGGTCACACTCAGAGGAGGAAGAGGAGGAGGATGAAGAGGAGGAGCAGCAGTCCCACCGCCGTGCCCAGCGCAAGCGTGCCAACCATGACCAAGACTCCTCCGATGATGAGCAGGCCCTGGAGGACTGGGTGTCCTCGGAGACCTCGGCGCTGCCCCAGCCCCGCTGGCAGGCAGTCCATGCCCTCCGGGAAAGGGAGCTGGGCTCCAGCGCCCGCTTCGTCTATGAGGCCTGCGGGGCCAGGGTCTTCGTGCAACGCTTCCGCCTCCAGCATGGCCTGGAGGGCCACACGGGCTGTGTCAACACCCTGCACTTTAACCAGCGTGGCACGTGGCTGGCCAGTGGCAGCGATGACCTCAAAGTGGTGGTGTGGGACTGGGTCAGGAGGCAGCCAGTGCTGGAGTTCGAGAGTGGCCACAAGAGCAACGTTTTCCAGGTGAGGAGCATGCAGGGAGGGTCCTCGGAGGGCTGGGGGTGATAGAAGATCCCCCACGGTGGGTAGGTGCCTGCTCTAGAAGCATGTAATTTCAGCTGGATAATGCTGTGCAGGGCAGGAGAAACCTGTTGTTAAAGCTAGGGGCTGTGAGGAGTCCAACTGCTGTGCGGTGGTAACTAACCATCAAAACCCACTGCTGTGCCCTAAAATCCACTGTCTGGTGGAGCCCTGGCTGGGGACGGTGGGGTGAGATGCCCCCATGCCCTGCAGAGCTTACCCCTTCAGCTCCTCTGGCCCTGGTGAGCAACAGTTTTGGGAACAGCCATGGGCAGGAGCTGTGTTCAGAGGGGCTGTACCATGCCAATTTCTCTCCTGTTTCACCCCGTTTCCATCCATGCATACACAAGCTCCTGCCCTGGTGTTGAAAGCCACCCCTCCACTTGCTCTTTTCTAGGCCAAGTTCCTCCCCAACAGCGGTGACTCCACTCTGGCTATGTGTGCTCGGGATGGCCAGGTCCGGGTGGCCGAGCTCTCTGCCACCCAGTGCTGCAAAAACACCAAGCGCGTGGCACAGCACAAAGGAGCTTCGCACAAGGTGAGCCCAGACCAGCCTGTGGAGGGAGTGGGCGGCATCTAGGGAACCCTGAAATGCCCCAGGGCCGTTCTGGCATACTGGCTGCCAGGAATAGTGAATGCAGAGCTGCTGCCATGGAGGGACCGATTCTTAAATGCTTCTTTATAATTGCTGTCACCTCTGAGGGTGATGAGGAGGGTCTTGGTGCCTGCAAAGCAGTGACGTGAGCACATGGCTGCAGGGTATAGAGGGCTTGGTGCTGCGTCAGCTCCTGTTAATGACTGATGGTTTGCTGGGAGAAAGGGATCTTGCCACTTTGTTGGGTAAAAAGGGAACCAATGCCCAAGTATTTATCTTCCAGCTGGCCCTAGAACCGGATTCTCCATGCACTTTCCTATCAGCAGGTGAAGATGCTGTAGTCTTCACCATTGATCTGAGACAAGACCGGCCCGCCTCGTGAGTATTTCTCTACCTGCTCCCATTGCCAGGACCAGGGAAGCTCCAGAGTTTGATCCGGGGTCTCAGGGGGCTCCCCCACGAGTGGGCGGCACTCGGCTGCGTAGGGCTGTGGGTCCCACTTGTGCTGCTGCATTTTCAATAGGCATAAAGTAGGAAAACAGGTATTTTTTGGCTTTCAAGCTGTTTTGTCTTCCCTGAGGTGCAGGGTCAGACCAGAGAGGTTTTTGGTGGCTGGTCTGGGGCTGACCATCTCATGTGAGGATACAGATATGAACCTTGCTAATTAGATGAGTGCATTTGAACCCTCATCCTCCCTGGGATGGGGTCCTGTTGAGATAGGAAACAGAAATAATATCACTGCAGCAGGTCCCTGCCCCTGTGCAAGCACGCCTGCTGCGGTGGCTGCCAAAGGCTGCCTGTCCTGTACCTGTTTACCCATCCCAGGGGCAGCGCTGAGGGTCCCGTGCTCCTTCTGCGCAGTGAAGTGGCAGATTAATCACAGCACTGAAATTTCTCTATGCTGGCAGCAGCTTGGAGCTCGTGGGTCGCCTGACTCGCTCATCGCATGAGCGCTATTGCAGTTAATTGAAAAACAATAATTAGCAAGCAGCCGGGTGGTGCATGCTGGATCTTAACCCGTATCGCCGAGAGATGTGTCGTTTCTGACAAGCTTCCAAAATAAATCCCTGGTGGGTATTCAAACAGACGCCTGGTTTTGGTATCGGGGTACTTTTCCAATACAACAGCATATTATTTTGCAGATGATCCTACTTAAAACCGAGGGCTTCAGCACTCATCTCCCGGTGGTTTGGTTTTATTTGTATATGCGAGTGCTTTTGTCTACAGCCTTAAACCCATCTGTTTCATAACCAGGACAAAAACTGCCAGGGCGTTTCAAAACAGCCACATTTAATCCTCATCCCCACTTCCCCCCTCCATTTGCCGGGTCTGTTTGGAGAGGAGTCTGTTGGTCAGTAGGCTGGCATGGGTCTGTCCCTCCTTTTTCTTCGTGGGGATCCACGCTGCTGTTTGGGTTTGATGCTCGCAGGGAATTGTCACCCTGTGAGCGTGAA
Organism: Astur gentilis; assembly: GCF_929443795.1. Classification (NCBI taxonomy): domain Eukaryota; kingdom Metazoa; phylum Chordata; class Aves; order Accipitriformes; family Accipitridae; genus Astur; species Astur gentilis. Next base: position 10,441,700 of record NC_064886.1, read on the forward strand.
ACCGCTCTGGAGGCAGGGTTCGCAGGCAGACTGTAGGCAGCTCCCATCTTTCATTAAGCCAAACGGTATAATTAGAAGAAAGACAAGCGTTTGAGCTGGCTGTTCCTTCTTGAGGATGCTGCCTCAGTTTGTATTCGTGTCTGCAAAGCCGAAATATTGAGCTCCTGGGGGAGGGGGATGGTATGTGTGTCGGATTTCGTTAAATCTGGGCCTTATTACAGTGAGGCGGGTGGGGAAAAATAACAGCAAAGCGTTTCTGCTCTGGAGTTAATCCGATTCTGCCCTCGCCACTGGCTGTCCAGCTCCGTTAGGCTTGAGTTCAGGCCCTGAAACCCTTCAGACTTTTCGGAGGAAAACGCCAGAGAATGATTTCACTCTGCGCCGTTTGAGTTGCAGACAGAACATGTGCTTGCTTCAGCTGGGAGGCTGAAATGGTTGGGTCGTGGGGTTTTTTGTTGGTGGTGGTGTTTTGTTTGGTTTTTTTTTTTTCTGAGAGTGAGTAAGAGACTCTCACAGCTCCTGCTTTTCCCATCTGGACCCTGTTTTGAATTTGAGGTGGATTTTTTTTGTTGTTATTTTTCCTCGTCTCTTAAAGGAAACTGGTTGTGACAAAGGAGAAGGAGAAGAAAGTAGGTCTATACACCATCTATGTGAACCCAGCCAACACCTACCAGTTTGCTGTGGGAGGCAGAGATCAGTTTGTCAGGTGAGTCTGTGCTGGGGGCCCAGACTGAGCCCCTATAGTGGACTTGAACATCCCTGTGGTCCTCAATTGGTACCTCTGCAAGCTCTGAAATCTGATGTCCCCTGCAGAAGTGCTTGTGGCTTCAATCATTAATGCCTCCAAAGCCTATTCTCCTGTAACAGCAGGAACACAAGGGGGATTAATAGAGGAGGATTTGGATCCTTTGAGGTTTAACCCTGGGATCCACTGTCCAGCCTGCTCTGAAGCCAGGCAATCCTCCCCTCAGGAACTAGCAATGTTCTTAACAAACTGCCGATAAACCTCCTCTCCATCCCCCACCTGCAGGCAGTGCCTGGAGGGCATCAGAGATGAGATTAAGGCTCGGGGATGGTCTTGGTTTCAGCGGGAGTGAGCTCCTTAAGTGACAAATGCAAGCTCCCCTGGCCTTTGAAACACTCAGGAGAGCCCCTGGCATGGGACCAGGCTGTGTCTGTGTGTCTGGCCCCTTGGCTCCCTGCATCAGTGCAGAGCTCCTTTGGAGCTGGTGGATTTTAAGGTCCAACTTGTGTGGCGCCTGTTTTGGGCAAAGGTGAATCGAACATGCAGCAAGACTGCCTGCTTCCCAGCTCCCTGAGAGCGAGCAGAACTGTGGCATCACTTGGCCCCCTGAGGATGCATAGGGGCCGCTCTTCGGAGAGTGGGAGGATGCTGCAGCCCTGCCACTGGGATCACTTATGCAGCATCAGATCCCCGGAGCGCCAGCCATGCGGGTGTCTGGCATGCAGGCAGCAGCTCCTGGGGCGCTGGGCATGGAAACACTTAACACATGGGCTTGCAGACTGCTCAAACAGCAGCACCGGTACCTCGCTAGCTTGGTAGCTTTCAGAAGAGCCCAGGATTGTTGCTCAAAACACAGCCTCCCCTCCTGCCCGTTCTGTTGCTCTCTTCTCCGTCCTCTGCCCATATCCAAGTGCCTCCTCTTCCCCAGCTTCCCCACCCCTGGGCAGCTCCTGGTGGGCTTCCGCATCAGGGAGGGGAGGTTGGGGACCCAGAGGAGCCCAAGCCAGCCAAGGGACAGGCACAGTGGCAGTCACGTCCCCCCTTAGAGAGCAGCCTCTGGGCTGACAGAGCCCCAAATGCAGGTCATAGCCTGTGTGCATGCAGGCTTTGACATTGTCACGCACCACCAAGCAGCGCCTCCAACATAACAAGAGGTGACATTAAGCTGCTTTGGCTGAGGCTTCTGCCAGTCTGGGCCACTCGCAGCTCTGCAGATCCCTTGGCAAAGGTCGGAGCCTCTGGCCAGCATTGGGACAAGTCGTGGTTTCAGAGCTGGCTCAGACATGGTGTCTGCGTGGTCAGGGAGATCTGCTGCTCTCTTCCTGCCCCAGCCCACAGAGGTGGGCAGCGCCAGCCCTCCATGCCTATCGGCTCGGCATCCCTCGTGTCTCGAGCGAGTGCCAAACACCTGTTGTCCTTCCCCAGGATTTATGACCAGCGGAAAATAGATGAGAATGAGAACAACGGCGTGCTAAAGAAGTTCTGCCCTCACCACTTGGTAAGTGGCTTGATTTTGTGGTGTACTGGCCCGATGGGCAGCACCAGGGGTCCCTCCCGTGCATTGACGTGGCGTGAGAGAGATAGGGGGTGGGTGGACCAGCAGAGGACATCCCATGGTGGCCACCTGCATGGGTGGGCGGCAGCCCTGCCACAGCGCTGCAGGTCATGTGCCCTGCGTGCCGGCACCGAGCAAAGCTGAGCCTGATGGGTGGGCAAACCTGGGGGGTACACTGCGTCCACTGCAGGGTTAATGACAAGCAGCTAGGTCTCCTGCCGACAGAGGGGCTGGCCATACCAGCCTCACCAGCAGGACCGGCCTTCGCCCAGCTCCTGTAGCCGGGTTGGTGCCAGCAGCACTCGCCGCAGAGCAAGAGCCTGGGATGGGGCCTGGGCAGAACTCACTGCCCGGATTTGTGGAGCACTCCCTCAGGAGCTTCGTGTAGGAGTGGCTGAGAAGCACTCGCTGGCCAAGCCTATTGCAGGCTTCCTGCCTGGAAAACAGCTGGAGAGGCCGAACAAACTGTCTCGGCTTTGTTTTTTTTCCTTGACCCAAATCTTCCACTGTCCATAAAGTCCTGTCTTGGCGTAGGAAGAGGCAGTGGTTTTATGGTCTGACTTTGCAGCCCTTGCAGAGCAGTCACTCATGCACTGAGCTCTCTAAGCAGGCACATGGCCAGCGTAGGTGTGCTGGCACACTGTGGGAGGAGGAGGTGGGAGCAGAGGTGTCTGTGCTTTCCCTAGGTGAACAGTGAGTCCAAAGCCAACATCACCTGTCTTGTCTACAGCCATGACGGCTCAGGTGAGTGACCGTGCCACAGGCTGGGGGCCATACAGGCGCTGTGGTGACCTGTGACTGCTGGAAACCTGCAGAGGCGATCCTGCCGTGCAGGGCTGATGGGCGAGTCATGGGTAGTCGGGGGCTGTGGCACTGTGGGATGGAGCAACCGGGGGTCTTGCAGCATACCCACCCCTAGCAGAGAGACCATCTCCGTGTGCTCCCTGCTGATGCCCATCTCTTCCATCCTACACCAGAGCTGTTGGCCAGCTACAACGATGAAGACATTTATCTCTTCAATTCCTCTCACAGCGATGGAGCAGAGTACATCAAGAGATACAAGGGACATCGCAATAATGCCACTGGTAAGGACCAGCTGGGACAGGTGCTGGGGCAGACCACCACCTGGCAGGCTGCATCCCCCACTGCGGGGGAGCTTGGGGGTGCTTCCCAGGTCTCTGTCGAACTCCCACCACCACCATGTCCTCTTCCCCAGCAGCGAGCAGGGCCAAGCTCGCTGCCTACACCCTGGGAGGGGGGCATGGAGCATGGCTTACCCCTCCTCGCACCTGCAACCAGGCTTTGGGGCAGTGTGAAGGTGAGGGGCCATCCCCAGAGCAACCTGGAAGAATAATTGCCTGCTTTTAGCTTATTTCTGCAGCTCTTAGTGTTTCATCTTCCTCTCAAAGACCCTTAACACAAACTCTTGGGCTTGCAAAGAATGAGCTATTATGTGTCTGGGGACGGAAGAGATCCACACTGGTAACCCTGGAAACTCGCTGGCTGCCAGGCAGGAAGCGAATTCATGGCAGGGAGGGCTCCTGATGGCCTCGGGCTGCTTGTTTCTCTCCTTTCAGTGAAAGGCGTCAACTTTTATGGCCCAAAAAGCGAGTTTGTGGTGAGCGGCAGCGATTGCGGCCACATCTTCCTGTGGGAGAAATCATCCTGCCAGATCGTGCAGTTCATGGAGGGTGACAAGGGAGGAGTGGTGAGTCCCTGTGCTGCCCTGCTCCTCCACCCCCTGCAAGCTGGGCTTTATGTCCCCACCAGCTCAAGCCACTTCCACATGCCCACATGAACTTGCCACTGCTTCCTGTGTTTTTTCTACCAAAAGCCAAGCAGGGCCCCCACAGGCTCCTGGTGTCCCACGTGCAGGGTGCTCGGCATTGCTCCTGCCTGGGGAGTGACAGCGGGGACAGCTGAGGCATGCTCACAAGGGCCACGGTGCCTCGACGGTGTTCTGGCATACAAAATCCCACGGGGATATTGCCCAAATGCCCATGGGGTGCTTGTCACTGAAGGAGGGGTGGGGACATCAGAGCTGCTACTGTCCAGGATGGGGCAGCCCCCTACCCTTCCCCCTGTCCCAGCAGGGATGCATGGGCTTTGTAGGGAGAACTGCACGCTCCTGGTCCAGATCCGGGCGCTGCTCCCTGCTGGGCAAGCAGCTGCATCCTCAACCAGTCACATCCAGGAAAGGGACGCAGCTGCACCGGGGCCAGCCCTGTGCTGAATTTCCCAGGCTCCAGCTGATGGCGGTCAGGTCCCGAGCGGCTGCTGCCTGCGCTTGCGGGGGGATCTGTGTCCTGTTTCAGCTCAGAGCTGGCAGACACTTGGTCTCACACACCACCCCGGCGGTCAGTACCTGTCCCCCATGGGCACAGGGCTGAGAGGGTAGGGGATGTGCTTCTGGCAGCCCTGGCACCTGGGTCTGGGCAGGCAGAAGGGGAACAGGTTTTGGGTCAGTGTTGAGGGGATGGCAGGTGCTTCACTGGCGTGGGGACGGGCAGCAGAGCGCTGTCCGCTGCTCCCTCCCACTCCTGGCCAAGCCGGTCCCCGCTGTGCTGCTCCTCCACCGGCCCCACAGTTGCCTTTTGTCTGGGTGGCCACGGCCCAGTGCCAGCTCCTGGCGGCTGCTGGCACCACCACCCCCAGCCGGCAGAGCTGTTGTGGGGCTGGATCTGGCCCGAGGACCTCCCTGACAGCCAAAGCTGGGCTTCAGTGCACTGGGGTGGATGTGGCCCCTTTCCTGTTGGGTTTGCTGCCTGGCTTGGGGTTCCCCACTTTCCTTGCACCTGTTGCCTCTAAGACTGCACTGGGCTTGGTGCCCCATGAATTACTTGGGGGCACCCCAGGTTTTGGGGTTTGCTCATGGGGGCAGGGGGTGGCATGTGTGTCCCCCTTCCCAAAGCCAGAGTGTGGGGATGCTGGGGCTGGCAGCCCCTCTCTGTGCTGGGGGGTCCCATGGGAAGGCCACCTCACGGAGCCCCACAAGGGCTCCCCATCTCCTGTCATGTTGCTGTGTGAGACCCCAACCTGAGGCCAGAGTGATGGGCTGAAGAGCCACCAGAGAGCTTGTGGGTGCTGGGGTCACTCCTCCTGCCCTGCTTGGGGTGACACCCCCTCCCCTTGCCCTCAGGTGAACTGCCTGGAGCCCCATCCCCACCTCCCTGTCCTGGCCACCAGCGGCCTCGACCACGATGTCAAGATTTGGGCGCCCACAGCAGAGAATCCCACTGAGCTGGCTGGCCTCAAGGAGGTGAGACTCAGACAGTGTGTGTGTGGGGGGGGGGGGGGTCAGAGGGCTGGGTTCCCCACAGCCCCCTGACCCCCTGCACCTTGCCTGGCCCTAGGTGATCAAGAAGAACAAGCTGGAGCGGGATGAGGACAGCCTCCACCACACCGACATGTTTGACAGCCACATGCTCTGGTTCCTTATGCACCACCTGCGACAGAGACGCCATCACCGGGTAGGTGCTGGGGTCCCCTCTATGTCCCCCCACCTTTGCCTGCTGCTCCCCCAGCCTGTTCACCCTGTTTCTCTGCCCCCCTCCCTGGCAGCGCCGAAGAGAGCCAGGAGCACCGGATGGCGACTCAGATGAGTCTCCCAGCTCCTCTGACACCTCGGATGATGAGGAAGAGGGGCCGGACCGGGTGCAGTGCATGCCATCATGAGCCTCCCCCCAGCCCCCGGCCAGCGCGGGGGGGCTCTGGGCACGCATCATCCCTACTAACACTTTGAGCTTTGTATTGACTTGTTAAGGACCCCCCCCACCCCCCATTCCCTCTCTCCTCATCCTCGCAGTCCCCCCAGACCACTGGAGGCGGCATAGCCTCGGCCTGGGGGTCCCTTCCCTCCCCAGGACCCACGCAGAGATATGGGGGTGGGGGATTTTTGTACTAACGTGGCCCCCTGGTCCCCTCTCACACTCTTCTGAGGGGAACCTGGCCCCCTCCCCGGCACCAGCCCTCACACTCTTCAGGGCTCCCCCTTCTTCCCTGGGGGCTCTGGTCTCCCCCGGGGGTGCTGCACCCCTTCCTCCCTCCCTCCCTCTCCCCCCCAGCCCGGGGGTGTTTGCAGAGAGATGCTTGTCTAGTTTGTACATATCAGTGATTTGCACTTGGTTTGGCCCTTCTCCGCCCCTGCCCCCCCCCCCCCCCCCCCCCAGCCCCCCTGGGGCAGTGGCCGGAGCCCCCAGGAACTGGGAAGGTCCTTTAATTTTCTGTTACTTTTAAGGAGATCTCTTCTGGGGGGGGAGCGGCGGTGAGGGCTCCCCGTCACTGTTAGAGGCCTAATTTTATATGTATTAAAACCAAATCGAACTTGGATGTTATCAAGTTAAAATTATTGTAAAAGTTTGAATATATATTATATATAAATGCAATAAAAACCAACAGAGAGAGGCAGAGGGCTGCGTGTCCCCTTCCCCCTGTCCCTTCCCCCAGGCTCCCCATGTCCCCAAGCCTGTTTCTGGCCCCAGGGCCAATGTCTCCCTGAGCCCTCCCTTCTAGAGGGGGTGTATTTTGCCCCTTTTTGGCTGTGTTTTCACCCAAATACCCCCCTCACAGAGCCACGCGACCCTCCAGAGCAGCTTTCATCTCCATCTGTTTATGAGAGATCTGTACACAGTCAGCACGGTCGGGGGGGGGAAGTGGGATTATGGGGGTAGAGGGAGCAGGGAGGGCCCCCCTGGGGGCTGGGGGACACTAGTGTGTCACCTGTCCCCATGTCCCCCTCCCAGGATCTCACCAGGAGGGTGGGGGGGGTCCCAAACAGTCATTTTGCAACAAAAGACACAGTTTTTTGGGGGGGAAATGAATGTGGTCCCTGTCCTGGACACAATAAATAGGGGAAGGGGGGGACACGAGGGGTGGGGACACAAGAGCTGGCGGCTGCACACAGGCGCTCTGCGGGTTTTAGCTTTTATTAAATAAAATATATTAACATATACTCTCTCCAGTCCCCCCCTCGCTAGCCCCCCACCCAGGTTAGTAGCTAGAGCTGTACCCCAAAGACACCCTCCTCCCCACGTGCACACTAATGGGGGCTGTGCCTGTTTTCCCAGTTCAGTACCCCCTTCCTCCCAGCATGGCACTGGGGGAGGCTGGAAGGATTCCCCCCTCCCCCCTGCCAAATCTGGCTGGCTGGTTTGAGGGGGGATGCAAGTTCTGCATTGCCCCCTGCCAAAGTGAGAGTTAAGGGGTGTCCTTCCACTGGAGATTTCCCCAATGCTCAGGGAGGGTCTGGGGTGTTGAGGGGGGTCTGGGGTTCCCCCCCTTGAATATCACCACCCTGCACAGGGGCTCCCACTGCCTTGCCCCCCCATGTCACCTCCTCATCCCCCCACCCACTGCAGCCCCTGGGGGTGGGACACAACTGATGTGCCCCTACCCTCCCCGTGGGGCTGAGGCCTGACAAATTCACACCATCCTGCAGCCTGCCTGGGGGGAGTCAACAAAGACACCCCCCCCCACTGCTCAGCCCTGCTGCTCGCCTCCCTCCCGACGTGCCCCATCCTTCATCCCTGCGCCCACCCCCCCCTATGATGCTTACTTGGGTCCCTGTCCCCAGCCCTGTCTGTCCCCTCCTTGGCACTGGGGTAGCGGTGGTTCTGGTGCCTGTCACCCCCCGCAAGCCACAACTTGGACTGGAGGGGGGGTCCCTGTTTCTGCTGTCCCCCCTCCCAGTGAGGGCTTGGAGGGGGTCCCTGGGAATAGCAAAGCGCCCCCCCCCCAAACACACGCACACCCACACGTGCACACACACGCACACGCAGAGCCGCCCCAGCCCCCGGCCCCGACGTGGGGGGGAGGACGTTAAGACTTTGTTAGTGACCGTGCTGGCCCCCCCCGCCTGCCCGTGCCCTGGGGCCGGAGAGGTGGCAGGGGGACACGGGGGGGGGGGGCCACAGCCTTCCTCCTCCTCCTCTTCTTCCTCCTCCTCACCCCCCCCCCCTCAGGCTTTCTTGGGTGGGGGGGCCAGTTTGATGATCTCCTCTTCAGAGGGCTGCCGGATGATGTCTGCCAAGACACGGGGGGGGGGGGGAATCAGTGGGGCCTCTCCCTGTATCGCCCCCTAGCTAGAGGGACCCTGTCCCTGCCCTGGGGATGGGGGGGTCCCTGTCCAGGGGCAAGGGGGGTGGCTCACCCTTGTACTTCTTGGCACTGGGGATGCGGGTGAGCTTGGTGTCCACCTCATCCTCCTCAGAGATCTTGAGGACCTGGGTGCGGTACTGCACCACCATGGTCAGCAGGTCTGGGCGACGCGAGATCTCGAAGATGTGCTCGATGTATGACAGGTTGTCTGCAGGGATGGGGACAGGGATGTGTGCTGGGCTACCAGTGCTGCATTGCCAAGGATGCCCGAGGACAGGGACAGGGGATGGTGATGGGTACCACAGCAGGGGATGGGGAGAGGGCAGGGAGAGACTGGGACAGGGGACAGGAGCTGGGGACAGAGACCGGGACAGGGGATGGGAGCTGGGGACAGGGAGCAGGCAGGGATGGGGAGCAGGACAGGGGACAACAATGCCAGGGAACAGGGACTGGGATGGGCACTGGAAGAGGTGACAAAGGACAGGAACAAGGGCTGAGATGGGGATGAGAGCACATGGCAGGGTCCAGGGTGGGGACTGGGGCAGGGGACAGGAACAGGGACAGGGACCAAGGCAGGGGATAGGGACAGGGATGGGGACTGAGGCAGGGGACAGGAGCAGGGCCAGCAGCAGTTGACAGAGATGAGGAGCAGGGACAGGGACTGGAACCAGGAGGGGGGACAGGGATGGGGGAAGGGGCCAGGGTGAGGACCCAGGGGACAGGGACAGGCACAGGGATGGGGACCAGACAGGGAAGAGGGGAGGGCCAGGGCCAGGGGGTCATGGACTGGGATGGGGATCCGGAGAGGGGACAGGGGACAGGTGACAGGGCCAGGGATCAGGAGAGGGGACATGGATCGGGGCAGGGGCCAGGGACCAGGACAGGGATCAGGGGACCAGGATGGGGAGCAGGAAAGGAGACAGGGGACCTGGCTGGGGACCAGACCAGGAGACAGATCAGGATCAGGGCAGTGGCCAGGGCTGGGGAACGGGGGACGGACAGGAACAGAGGCCAGGGCCACCCGGGAGGGGGGGGTCTCACCTCTGTCCAGCTTGCTGTGCTTCTCAAGGAAGGCGAACCAGTGGTGGCTGGTGGCGATGGCCTCGCTCTCCTCGCTGGGGATGTCCTCCTTGCAGGCTGACTTCAGCTGCTCCAGGTCCTCGGCCGTGATGTTCTGGGCCAGCTCCTCCAGCAGGCTGCGGTACTCGGCCATGGCTGGGCAACACCCGTGTCATGAGCTGCCCGGCCTCAGCTGCTGCCCCCACTCCACGTCCCCGCCCTGGTCCCCCCCTCCACACCGTGGCGCCAGCCGGGCTCCGCTGGCCCGTGACTCATGTGACGCTCACGGGATGTGACAGGGACGGGGATGGGGGGGCGGCGGGACCCGCGGGCGCTGGCAGCGGCTGCTCTGCTGTGGCCTCGCACACGCGCCCTGGCCTTGCACAGCCCCCCCCCCCCCCCCTTGCACAGTGCTGCTTGCACACCCCCCTGGCTTTGCAGTGACACCCTCCCCTCTTTGCACAAGCCCCCTGCCCTTGCACAGGGCCCCCCATTGCATGGTCTGACCCCCCCGGCACGGCACAGCTCCCCCCACCGCACACTCACCACATCCCCCCCACCTTTGCAGTGGCTCTGGGCACCCTGACATGGGGGGATGACGGGTTGGGGGGACCGGGGGCACCCCCAGCCCCAGTGCCAGGTCCGGGTGGGTATGGGGGGTGGTCGGGGCTGGGGGGGGGGGTGTCACACCCTGTCCTCCATCTGCTGTTGCGCCTCGGTCGCCGTGGCAACCGCTGCAACCCACCCCAGGGATGCGGTTGCCGTGGCGATCGCAGCACTCGGCTGCACCGTGTCCCTCCCGGGTGGCGGCACCCGTGGGTGCTGGGGGGGAGGATGGGGTGGAGAAGGGGACCCGGGCACCCCATGCGGGCCACACAGACACGGGGCGGGGGGGGGGGGGGGGGGGAACACAGGACACACGGACACAGACACGCCGCTACCCACTGCGTTGCTCACCCCCGGCACGTGCACGCATGCGCAGCCCCCCGCGCCCCCCCGCACACGCACACTCGTGCCTACACCCGTAAACATCCCCCCCCACGCAGACACCTGCACACACAGACACCCACCCACACCCCGCACCCGCGCGCACCCACACCCTCACACTCACACGCACACGCTCCCGCGTGCCCCCCCCCGCGCACACACGCGTGTCCCAGCCGTGTCCGGCCCCTTTAAGGCAGCCGATGACTCAGCCCTTGGCCCGGACGCCCGGGTCCTTCCGGGCGGGGGGTGTGGGGGTGTGGGGAGACACCCACCCCCCCCACCCCACCCCCACCCCCCCCCCGCCCCACGCCGTGGCCGTCTGCCCGTTCCCAAGCCCGGCGGGTCCGGCCCGGACGCCTGGGTCCTCCCGCGCCACCCCCCTCCGCGGTCCCGGGGGGCGAATGCCCAGGACCCCCCACTCCCCCGCGGGACCCCCCCCATTCACGCTTCCCATGCAAAGCGCCTCATGAATATGCACGAGGGGCGTGGTTCCACGGGGGCCCATTCACAAGGGCGGGCGGGCGGGCGGCGGGGGGGGGGGGGGCGCCTAATCCCTCCGCGGGGGGGGGGGGGGGGGCAGGACATGGCGCGGGGGGGGGCAGGACACGGGTGGGCCGGTTCCTTCCCGCCTTTGTTTCTCCCGCTCCGGCCAGGTGCGGGGGGGGGGAGGGTGGAGTGGGGGGGCTCCTCCAATCACTGTGTGTCCCCCCGTGATTTTGGGGTGGGTGGCGATAGCGGGAAGGGGAGGAGGCCCCCCCCCCCCCCCCCGCAGCCCGGGGGACAAGAGGCCTTTGTGCCACGGGGAGCAGCGCAGCGCTGGCCCGGCCGGGGCCACCCCCACCCCTCTCAGCCCCCCCCCCCGGAAACCGAGTCACGGCCCGGCCCCACAGACAGCGCCCTGTGGGCATCGTCCTGCTGCGTGGGCACCGGCGCCATCCTGACCCGGGGGGGGTCCCACCCGTGACGGGGGGGTCCCGTCCTGCTCACGGCCGGAGCAGCATCCCCCGGGGCCGCACATCCCACATCTGGGGCACATCTGGAGGCGCCCCGCCCCGTGCCACAATTTCCCCACGCGGGGCCATGCAAACGCTCCGTGGGCCGAAGCACGGGGCGAGGGGGTGGGTGGGTGGGTGGATGATGAGTCGTGGGCCCCCCCAGCCCTCCCCGTCCCGGGGCCGCGGGGCGGAAGAGGAGGCTCTGCTGCCACCACGGCCCAGTTTGGCCCCAGTTTGGCCCCAGTTGGGCCCAGCCTGGCCCTGGGGCGCGTGACCTCCTCACGCGCCCCTTTCCACTCGTGTTCCCCAGGAATCCGGCCACACGCAAACCCCCCTCCCCCGCAAAGGCACCCACCCCCGGCGGGGGGGACGACACCCTGCCCCAGCGGAATGGGTGGCATCCCGGTACTCCGCTGGTACTGGGCGGCACTGGGAGGACTGGGTGACACCGTGGGGAGGGGGCATGGGTGGGGGGCCCCCGTGTCCCGCGGGGACCGGGTGGCATCCACGGGGGGATGGGGGACACGCCGGGTCTCGGGTTGGGAGGGGGGGACCCCATGTCCCGCGTGGACCGGGTGGGGACCGGGTGGCACCGCGCGGACCGGCGGGCCCGGCGCTCCCCCCCACCGCGGGTCACGGGTTCGGGTGTCCCCCCCCCCATACTGGAGCGAAAGGGGAAGTGGAAGGGGCAGGCGGGAGCCGGGGAGGGGGGGGGGCACCGGGAGAGTGTGGGGGGGTCCTGGCACCGCCGGTAACACCGGGGCCGTTAACTCCCTCCTGGCCGCGGCGGGATGTGCTGGAGGGGGCCATCATGGGGGGGGGGGCACTGCCCTTTACCGGGGGGGGGGTTATCTACTACCGGGGGGGATGTCTAGTACCCGGGTGGGAGGTCTACTACCGCGGCCCCCTGCCCGGCTGAGGGGAACGGGATAGGGACCGGGACCGGATGGAGCCGGCGGCCGCCGCCTCCATCCGGTCCCGGTGCCGGTCCCGGTCCCGGTAGTCGGTCGGAGCCTCCGGTCCCCGCGCAGCCCCGCACTTACCGGCCGGCTGGGGCGGTGCCGGTGGCGGTGCCGGTGCGGCCGCTCGGTGTCTCGGTGCTGCCGCTCTGAGCAGCGCGGGGGGGGGGGTGGGGAGAGGCGGGGCGGGGCTTAGCGGGGCGGGGCTGAGTGGGCGGGGTTTGGTTGGGCAGGGTGGGGGGAGGTCGGAGGAGCCGCCCCGCCCCACGGGGACCGTGAGTGGGTGGTGGCTGGCGCGGGCATCCGTGGGGGGCACCCACGCACCGTCTCGTGGGGAGGCGTCCCCAGTGACGCCCCCCATCCCTTTGGAGCGTGTCCTGTCCCCCTCCAGGGACCCCCAGCCACCACCCCAGGAAAGAGCCACGTCGGGGGACACCCACGAGTGTCCAAGTCCCCAGTGGGTGTCACTGTCCCCCCCAGGAAACCCCAGGGCAAGTCGTCCCCCCCGGGGTGTTGTACGGGGATCTCGGATCCCCTGCACGGGGAGGGGACTCGAGCAGGGGGATCCTTCATGGGGATTTGCATGGAGCAGGGGGGTTTGCACAGGGAGATCCCCTGAGAGCTGCCACCAGGATCTCACGGGGGGGGGAAGGGGGGGGGCGGGTTGCTGGGGCGGGTCTTTTTGGGGCTGATCCCTTGGGATGCTGCACAGTGGATTGTGCATGGGGAGTTGGAGGGGTGACAAGGGGCAATCAGTCTCGCACGAGGGATCTTGCTTGTGCCTGGAGCCCCTCCAGCCCTCCTGCCCCCCGGTGACACAGCCTGGTTCTTTGGGTACTTTAATGGCTCACTAAGGGACAGGGACGAGAGCGGAGGCCCAGCACAAGGCCTAGTCGTCATCGTCATCGTCATCATCATCATCATCGTCATCATCCTCGTCGTCGTCGTCCTCGGTGTTGATCTCGCCTGCCAGCACGTCCTCGATCCACTCCTCCAGCTCTGCTGGGCTGGGCAGGTCGTCCTCGTCCACCATCTCCAGCCACACGCTGTCGGCCTGGGGACGCCGGTGGGGGGGACGTGGGATGGGCAGGGATGGGGCGGGGGGGCACATGCCGTGGGAGGCAGCAGGGGTTTACACGGGGGAGGGACATGGGGGACCCCCAGGGGGACGGGACAGGCTGGGACACCAGCTCCCAGGGGCTGCCTTTGAGGCCCACCAGTGTGATGAGCCCATCAGGACTCAGCCCCCACGGCTGGCTGACATGAGGGGAAGGGCCATGCCATGGGTCCCAGGACACACACATGCACACACTTACGTCGGTGACGTTGACCACCCCAATCTGGGGACGGGACAGGTCAATGTTGAAGGTTTTCTCCCAGTAAGGGATGAGCTGGAGGGGGCACACAGGGGTCAGCCCTCCCAGGCCTGCCCTACAGCACAGGGGGGGTTCGTAGTGTGCCCCCCGGGGGGGGGCCAGTACCAGTGGGAAATCCTCAGGGTCGATCCAGAGGATGCTGAGGTCATGGTTGTCCGTGTTGTCCCGGGCCACATCCTTCAGGATCTCCAGGAACTCGAACCCATCTGGGGGGGTATAGGGGTGAGGGGTGCCAGGACCTGCCCTGGACCCCTTGGACCCCCCTCCCAGCTCCCTCCCTCACCTGGATCATCCTCCTCTGCGAAGGCCACGATGTGGATCCCGTCCATGTCATCCTCCTGGAGGGGGACATGGGCTGGTGTCACCAGCAGGAGGGTGGGCACTCCAGTGGGTGGGGGGCTCTCTGGGGGGGCAGGGAAGGTGATGGGTGCAGGACCCCCCCATCCCTCTCTCCCCGCACTCACCCAGGTCTCGTACATGCTCTCGGGTTTGAGTTTCCGCAGAGTGGCCCTGTGAGATGGAGGGGGGGGGGTGAGGGTCACCCCCAAACCAGCCCTAACCCAGAGCCACTGCCCACCCCCACCGGCCTCTGCTGTGCGGCTGGGGGGGTTGTGTGGATGGGGGTACAGTGGCTGGGGGTGGGGTGGACAGCCAGGCTGGCTCTGGAGGGGTGGGGGGGCACAGGGCTGGGGCTGAGCCCCTGACACCACTGGCACCCAGGGGGGCCGTGGAGGGTCCCCCCCATCTCCCCATCTCCCACGGGATTGAGGCCGCGGCGGGGGGGGCGGGTTGATCCGGGTGGGGGGATTAAGGCTGCAGGAACATCCCAGCAGCACCCGGGCCTTAACCCTGCCCTGCCTGCCCTGACGGGACCCCCAACCCTGGCCCCGGGAGGGGCTCAGCTGCCCCACAGCCCACTGACGCCTCACCCCAGAGGCAGGCTCAGCGCCCACACCCCCGCCTAATGAGGCCTTGCAAACTCGTGTCACCCCAGGGGCCACTGCCAGCAAAGTGGTGTCAGGGGAAGGGGAGCTGCCAGGGTGGAGGGAGAGGGTTTGGGCCTCAATGCACACTGGGGGGGGCGGCCCCCACCCGGCCTCCCTCTCCCCGGGAATCCCCCATCCCGGAGGCTGTGGCTGCACTGGCAGTCACCTCCCCATGGCAACCTGTCCCCATGGCAACCACCTCCCATGGCAACGGTCTACCTTGGCAACCACCTTCCTTGGCAACCACATCTCCATGGCAACCATCTCTCCGTGGCAACCACCTCCTCGTGACACCCACTTCCCATGGCAACCACCTCCCCATGGCAACCACCTCCCCATGGTCCCGCCAGCAGCCCCCACAGGGGAAACCGAGGCAGGGCTGGGGGTGGCCGGGCCCCCACCGCTTGTGCTCCTCCACGAAGGCCATGATCTCCTCCTTGCTGTTGGGCCGGTCGGGGATGGTCAGGGGCTCCTCCATGAAGGGCTCGTAGAAGTCGATCTCGTTCAGCTTCAGGGTGAGCTTCTTGGCCGCCTGTGGCAGGGTTGGGGTCCCTGAGCCACCCGTGGGTGATGGCAGAGGGTGACCCTGCCCCACCGGGACCCTCGCCCCTACCTTGCTGTCAAAGGTGGCGAAGAAGGGGATGTAGGGGTGAAATTCCTCAGCCGCCTCCTCAAAGGCCTTGAAGTCTGGGGGAGCAGGGATGGGTCCTGGCGCCAGCACCGGGTACCAATACCAGGTACTGGCCCCACGGCCCTGCGCTGGGAGGCAGCACTGGCACCCCCAGCCCAGATCCATCCTGGCAGCTCTGGGTCCAGAAGGACCCCCTCCAAACCCACGGTCCCCAACATGGCCAGGGTTGTCCAGATCGGATCAGTCCCTGGAGCCCTCCACAAGGGATGAATGGAGGAACGGATGGATGGAGGAAGGGAGGGATAAGCAAACAGATGGCTGGAAGAATGCCCTGGGGGCTGGGACTGGGGCTGTGGCTGGGGTCCCAGGGGGGGGCCCACAGGGGAGGACACAGGGGGGACATGGGGGAGCTGCCCCAGCCCCACGTACGCTCTGAGTCCTTGTTCTTGAAGTAGCCGATGAGTTTGGGGTCATCCTCGATGTTCTCGAAGGCCTGGAGCTCATGGTCACCCTCAATGAACTCCACCGGGTCTTCCAGCACCTGGGGGGGGTTTGGGGGCAGCACTGGGGTCCCCAGAGACCCCCCCAGGTCAGGCACAGCTGGGGCGGGGGGGTCAGGATGACCAGGTCCTCCCCCAACTACGCAAAGGAAGGGTTGGGGGCCCAGACTCCTGGGTTCCCTCCTGGGATATTGGTGGGGGAAGCAGTTGAAAGGGGGGTCCCACACGCCTGGGTCCCTCCCGGGGCGGGGGCTCTCACATCCAGCAGGAACTCCACCAGCGTGTCTGCTGCCAGCTCCCCGTCATACTCAATCACCTCATCCTCCTTGAACACGTAGATGCTGTCCTCCTCTGTCAGGCCTGGGGGGGGGGGGGCGGTTAGCGGGGGTGCTGGGGGCGGGTGTCCCTGTGCCAGATTTGGGGGTCTGGGAGAGGTCCCTGTGCCTGGCTGGGGATACAGGAGGATCCCTCTCCCAGATGGGGGGAAAGATGGGAGGGGGGGGCTTCTGGGGGTCCCTGTCTCAGGCTGGAGGATACAGGGGTCCCTGTGCCAGGTTTAGGGGGTCCAGGGGGTTCCCTGTGCCTGGTTGGGGGGGATGCAGGGAGGACACACCTGTGCCAAGTAGGGGGATCTGGGGGGGTTGCTGTGCTTGAGAAGTCCCGGGGGGGGCAGGGATGGGTCACCCTTACCCAGCTTTTTGGCCACAGCTGCATCTTTCTCAGAGTCGACGAGGCCGAAGCCCACTCCCTTGTCCTCCAGCACCTGGGCTGCCAGCTGGGGGGACAACGTGCTGGGGGGCACCTGCCACCAGGCCTGTTCCCCCCCCGCAGCCAAAGGTCCCCAGCCCAACTGTGCCTCCCCTCCATCCGTCCATCCATCCACCCTACCCCCCCCCGCCCCATGCTGGGGGTCCCAGCAAGTGCCAGCTCTTGGGGATGGGTCCCCCCCGGCAGCTGGTGTCCCCACAACTGGTGATGCTGGCAGCGGGCTGGGCTCTATTCTGGGTGTGTGGGGGGGACCCTGCTGGCCCATGGCCCACATATGGAGAGGGCAAAGATGGGGGGGGAGTGTCCCCAGCCCTGTCAACCCCAGCCCCTGTCCCCTCCCAGTGAGGCTGTTCTGCCCCTGACTGGCCCCCAGGGACCTCCCACCCTGTGTGCTGGTACCTGTCCCTCCCCAGTGTCCCCTGGTCCTTACAGTGTCCCCAGTGGCACATGGGTGCTGGTGCCCCAGTGCCAGTGTGTGTCCCACCGGCATCCCCCAGTCCCCACCAGTGTCCTCAGTTCTGGTGCCCATTGCACCACTGACCCCTGATCCCACCGGTGCCCCCTTGTCCCCACCAACACTCCCAGTGCCACACAGGTGATGGTGCCCCAGCGCCAGTCCCTCTCCCACCAGCATCCCCTGGTCCCCACCAGTGTTCCCAGTGCCATATGGGTGTAGCTGCCCATCGCACCGGTGTCCCTGGTCCCAACCAGTGTCCCCAGTGCCACACAGGTGCCGGTACCCCAGCGCCTGTGCCTGTCCCACCTGCATCCCCTGGTCTCTATAGTGTCCCCAGCGCCATGTGGGGGTCCCCTGCCTCCTGTGCCCCCCTTTGTGCCCACCTCCAAGATGAGCTCCTCCATCTCGCTGTGGCGCTGGGCTGCCCGGTCACCCTGGCTGGGGTGGTGGTGCAGCAGGGCCAGCACCGGGAACCGCTTCAGCATCGCCTTGTAGTTCTTCAGGGTGACGGGCAGCACCCGGTCCAGCCCGTCGTATGTGGGGAAGTCCAGGCCGTCCCCTGCCCCTCCCGGGACCCTGGCCCCCAGCACCAGCAGTGCCAGCACCCATCCCCAAACCCCCATTGCCCGCCAGGCAGACCCACGGACGGGGACAGACACACGGATGGGGACAGATGGGTGGGTGGATGGGACCCACGGAGAGACACAGACCTGCGGAGAGGGACGGACAGAGGGACAGATGGGGATGGGACCCACAGACAGATGGACTCACAGATGAGCAGGGATGGACACACAGCCAGGGAACGGAGAGACAGACAGACAGCCCCTGGGCTGGACAACAGCCAGATGGGGACAGACAGACAGAGCCTTGGGGACAGACGGATGATGCCTTTGCGTCCGCGGATGGAAAGACAAACAGACAGAGCCCAGCTGGGACTAACAGCCCCAGCACAGGGGACAGACGCAGCCCCTGCCTGGCCCCAGAGGGGACGGAGAGACACAGCCCCCGAGGCGGGGGGGGGACACGGACAGACTCGGCCCCCGGGGGGGGGACACGGCCAGACACGGCCCCTTTCGGCCTCGCCAGGAGGGGACACACAGACACATGGCCCCTTCCCAGCCCCAAAGGGGCTGAAGGCACAAAGCGGGGAACAGTAGCACCCCGATCCCCCCTGCATTCCCTGTCCCCCCACCTCTGCACAGGGGGGGCTCAGGGCGCGGGGTCCGGCCGGGGGGGGGCTCAGCCCCGTCCCCTCCTGTCCCCTCCCGCCTCTCCGGCCCCGCTCCAGCTCCATATTAAGCAAGGAAAGAGGAGCCGGTGGGAGGGAGCTGGGGGGGGGGGGGGCGGGGGGCTAAAAATAAGGAGCTAAGCCTGGGGTCACCAGCACCGGGTCCCAGGGATGCCGAAGGGACGGGGGGCCGGCCCTAGTGGGTGCTGGGGACCCTTGGGTGGCTACTCTCCTCCCCAGCCCCCAGAGTCCCTGGCTGGGGACGGGGACAGGGACATACCAGAGCTGGCCCTGATGGCACCAGGGTGGGGGACAGGGTACCCCCATCCCACCCCCCAACACTGAGCACCCCCACCCTAGGAGACAGCTCTGGGTTGGAGCCGATGGGGACCCCCCAGCCCCCCAGCCACCAGCTGCCCAGCCCTGTCAGGGTGGGGGGACACAGGGTATTTTTTCACCTCTGTACCCCTCGGATCGGATGACCACCTGCTCTGCTGATCACTGCGAAGTGGATCCCCCCAGGCTGGGGGGGGTGATCCCCCATGGCCACCCCCCAGGGCTGGGCAGGGGGCTTCTCCTCCCAAGCCAAGAAGCCATGGGAGCCAGGACCCCCATTCTCAGGGCGATGGTGTGCCTGGGACCCCGATGCCAAAGACTGTGGGTGCCCAGGACCACTACTCTCAGGGCTGTGGGTGCCCAGCACCCGTCTGTGCAGGAAATTGGGGTGCTCAGGACCCCCATGTTGGGGTTATGGGGTGCCTGGGACCCTCACACACAGGTGCCAGAGGGTGCAAGGGGGTGTTTGTCTCTCCCCCACCAAGCCCCCTCCGTCCCCAGCCCCGGTTTCAGGTGACTGTGACTCGGATCCTCCTTATTTTTAATCCCAGGTGACACCAAAACCGGTTGGCGAAACCCGAGCGGGGTCAGACCCTATGCCCCTCCCCGCCAATGCTGACTCAGCAGGGCCGGGGCAACCCCAGCCCCCCCGCGGGATGGGGACCCAGGTGTCCGGGTGGGTGCAGGATGTGCCAGGGCCTTGCACCACATGGGGGGCACGGGGGGGGGGGGGGGCATGAAGGCACATGGAGGGGCATGGGGAGTCATGGGGGCAACATGTGGGGGCATCAACTAACAAGGGAGGGATATGGGGTACTGGGGGACACAGAGAAAGGGGCGGGCAACCAGGCTCCATCCCTCCCCCTGTGCCCCCCATCCTGCCGCCCCCAGTCTCTCTGTCCCCCCACCATTGCCCTCCCTGCAGCACAGACGAGGGCGCAAAAGGGTTAAACTGTTTTATTGCTCTGAAGGTGTGAGGGGGTCTGGGTGCCCCACAGGGGGAGCAGAGGGTGCCCCCCCCTGCACTCCTAGGTCCCCCCCGGGCCGGGGAGGTCCCATGCCCAGCAGCGCCAGTCCCCAGGGTTAGTACAGGGGTGGAGAGTTGGGGTGAGGGGGGGCTGCCCACACAGACGTCTAGTAGTAGGTCTCCTTCTCCACCCAGCCTGCAAGGGGGCAGGCATCCAGAGGGGGGATCAGATGGGGGTCCTCCCATCCCTTGGGTGCTCTCCATCCCTCTTGGGTGCCCCTCACCTCTCCTGGGTATCCCCTTCTCCTATGGGGGCTCCTCACTTTCCTGGGTCTCCCCCCAACCCCTGTGGGTTCTCCCCATGCGTCTTGGGTGCCCCCTACTTCCCTAGGTCCCCCCCAACCCCTACTGGATGCCCCCACCCACCCCTGGTATCCCCTAAGTGCCCTCCCCTGGTGCCCCCCTAAATCCTTCGGGGGCATGTGCCAGCCCTGAGGGTGGTTTTGGGGGCAGCAGTTGCTTTGGTGGGCAGTGGAGCAAGATGAGGGGCTAAAGGGGCTGTGCCACTTAGGGCAGGGGACAGTAGCCACTTGAGGGGGTCAGTGAGGACTTTGGCGTGCTCAAAAAGGGGGGATTTGGGGGGCAGAGCCCATACCGGGGGTTTTGGGGGGAGTGTGCCCCAAATGGGGGGAAAGCAGTGACCACCCTGGGGGGGCAATAGCCATGGGGGGTTTTGGGGGGGCCACGCAAGGGTGGGGTCTCACTCACCACCGGGGTAGCGGCGCAGGATGAGCTTGCGCACTTCGTCGTAGGCAAAGATGAGGAGGCTGTAGGGGAAGGCGCAGAACCACCAGGTAACCCTGGGGGGGGAGCAGCGTTAGTAGGAGGGCACCCATGGGTGGGGGGGGGCAGGGCCGGGGTGCCCCCCCACACACTCACTTGAGGGGGTACATGCGCAGGGCCACCCCCATGCCGGGGCAGTAGGACAGAAATGCTGCCAGCGCCGTTTCTTCTAGCAGCCCGAAGATCAGGATCTTGTTCCTGCGGGACAGCGGTATGGGTGCAAGACACGGGCTGGGGGGGCTGGGGAAGAGCACCCATGGGTGCCGGGGGTAGGGGGGACACTCACTTCATGCCTTGCTGGAAGACAGAGTTGCGGCGGGTCTTGCAGATGATGAGGTCGGCCCATTGCACCACCACGATGCTGGCGAAGAAGGCGGTGTGGCAGGTGAACTCCACCACCTTGCGCTGCTCATAGGTCTGGGGGGGGGGGGGGCACGGCCTCAGCACACGCCTGCGTGTGTCCCCCCTTCGCACGCTCACACATGGGAGGGCACGCACGAGCACGCGCCACGCAGGGACAGGTGCATGAGCAAGTGTGCGAGGGGATGAGAAGGATGAGTGTGGGACGGTGTGTGCAAACATACTCATGTGGGTGTGCGCACGCATGCAAGGGCTTCGCACTAGCACAGGCATGCGAGGGCACACTCACCTAGGCATGTGTGAGCACACGCACATGAGCACAGCTGTGCAAAGACAAGTGCACAAACAGGCGTGCGAGGGGATGTGCAGAAGGACAGGGCTGTGAGAGCATGTGCAAACAGAAAAACGCACACGTGTGTACACACACTCATGCAAAGCCTTTGCACGAACTGAGGGGTGGGTTTGTGCATGCACAGCTACGGGTGGGCGAGGGCACACGTCTGTAAGCACAGGCAGAGCAGAGTTGTGCAAAGGCAGTCACACAAGCGGGCATGTGAGGGGCGCGCGAGGAGCTCACTCACCCACTCCTGGCCATAGGAGTCCTCGAGGTCGTTGGTGGAGCGGTCATCCCAGGCCAGGCGGATGCCCACCAGTGTGCCAGGCAGGAAGCCGTTCTCAGCCAGGATCACGAAGTAGGTGAAGAAACCGCCCAGTGCCTGGATCATCCCTGGGGGAGCGGCACCCCGGGATCGGGGATCAGCACCCCCGGGATCAGAGGTGGGCACCCCCAGGATCAGGGAGCAGCACCCGGGGATCAGCACCCCAAGGGCCACTGGGGTGCGGGGTCAGGTCTTGGCTAATCATGGCACAGCCCGATGCTACTCGCTGTCCTGATGTCACTGCTAGGTGCTCCACTAGCACCAGTGGGTGCCCCAGAGTCACATGGGGCTCCAGACACCAGCTGGGGGAACATCACTTGGCATCACCCGTGGGTCCTGGCATGCCCTTGATATCTCGAGTGAGTGCTCTGGGGTCACTAGTTGGTGCCCTGGTCTCACTCAGTGGCCATGGTGCCAGCTGCGGGGGGATGTCCCCAGTATCTCTAGTGGGAGCCCAGTGACACTGGTGGGTCCTGGGGGTGCCACCAGTGCTGGTGGCCTCCATTGCCCCTGTTACTGCCTGGGGAGGCTGGTGTGCCCGCCCCTCACCGATCTGCCCGTAGGCCATGCTGATGAGCCGCTCGTTCACCAGCTTGTCCGTTCGGGGGTTCCTGGGCTGGCGCTTCATGATGTCACTCTCCGCTGCCTCATATGCCAGGGAGATGGCAGGGACCTGGGTGGTGGGGTGATCCGTCACCTCCTGTCACCCCTGTCCCCCCCATCACCCCTTGTCCCCCCCATCCTCACCATGTCAGTACCCAGGTCAATGCAGAGGATGGTGACAGTGCCCAGGGGCAGGGGGATGTTGGCGATGATGAAGAGGAGAAAGGGGGTGATCTCGGGGATGTTGCTGGTCAGGGTGTAGGCAATGGACTTCTTCAGGTTGTCAAAGATCAGGCGCCCTGTGGGGATGGTGGGCGGTGGGTGACAGAGGTGGCAGGTGTCCGTCCAGGGGGAGGAGGGCGATGGAGGGGCCTGCACCGACCTTCCTCCACGCCGGTGACAATGGAGGCGAAGTTGTCATCGAGGAGGATCATGTCGGCCGCCTGCTTGGAGACATCGGAGCCCGCGATACCCATGGCGATGCCGATGTCAGCCTTCTTCAGTGCCGGGGAGTCGTTCACCCCGTCCCCTGTCACTGCCACTATGGCACCCTGGGGACACAGGGGTCAGGCACCGTGGAGCAGCTGGATGGGGCACGGGAGGGCACGGGGATGGAGGTATCGTGGGGCACGGGATGGGGACACGGTGGGGCACAGTGATAGCGGCACCATGGTGCTTGGGGACTGGGACATCAAGGGGCCCAGGGACAGCGGGGTAGCTTGGGGTAGAGGGAAAGGGGCACGGGGACAGGGGCAAGGTGGAGAACGGGGACAGGGCACTGCAGGGCACCAGGACAGGGACACTCAAGGGCTGGGGGCACCACGGGGCACAGAGACAAGGGCACCGTGAAGCACGGGGATAGGGACATCATGGGGCACAGGGACAGGGGCAGCAGGGTACACAGGGACAGGGCACCTGGCGCTGGCAGCCCTCCACGATGATGAGCTTCTGCTGGGGGGACGTGCGGGCGAAGACGATCTCAGTATGGTTCTTGAGGATCTCGTCCAGCTGCTCCGAGGTCATGTCCTTCAGGTCGGAGCCGTGTACTACACAAGCCTTCGCCTCCCTGCCACACCACAGCCTCAGCGGAGGCTGCCGGACCACCCAGGACCACCCCTGGCACCGGCACCTACCGGGGGTTGACCTGGCTGACGGGGATGTTGAGACGGGCAGCAATGTCCTCCACTGTCTCGTTGCCCTCCGAGATGATGCCCACCCCCTTGGCAATGGCCTTGGCTGTGATGGGGTGGTCCCCGGTCACCATGATCACCTTGGGGACACACACACACAGAGGGGTGACCCATGCTCCGAGGGGCATCAAGGGGCTCATGGTGAGGGGGGTCTCACCTTGATGCCGGCGCTGCGGCACTTGCCAACGGCGTCGGGGACAGCGGCGCGGGGCGGGTCAATCATGGACATCAGCCCCACAAAGCAGAGGTTGCTGGTGGGGAAGTTGACCTCGTCGGCGTCAAACCTGAACCCGCGGGGGAACTTGTCCGGGGGCAGGTAGAGATGACAGAAACCTGGCGGGCGCCAGCGGGTGACAGGGTGTGGGCACCCATGGACACCCCCTTCCCTCACCCGGTACTCCTCATCCCCCACCATGGCCCCCCGGTGCCCCCTTTTCCCCCACATCCCTTGTGTCCCCCATGTGCTCATGCACCCCATCCCCTTGAGCAGTGCCTCCCTGCCCACCATGTCCCCTGTGTCCCCATGGTCCTCCCGCTCCATCCTCCACACACCGTGTTCCCTTGCCCCCCATGTGCCCCATCGCCCCTGTGTCCCCAAGTTCTATCACCCCACGCCCATGTCCCCATGCCCCTGCCAAGTCCTCCATGTCCCTCCCCATCCCCCTGTCCCCATGTCCCTTTGCCCCACACCCTTCATAACCCCCTGCCTCCATGTCCTCCATGCCCCCCACCTTCTCCCGCCCCATACCCTCCATCAACCCACTGTGTGCCCCCACGTCCCTACACCCCATGCCCACCATGCACTTGTGCCCCCATGCGCCCATCCCTGCCCCATCCCCTGAGCCCCCCCACCCCCCCATGACCCCATCCTCACCCAGGACACGTTCCCCCAGCCCCCCCAGCTCCAGGTAGGCGTTCTGGAAGGCCTCCCGCATCTCCTGGTCCAGCGGCACCTCCTGGCCCTGCAGCAGGATGCGGGAGCAGCGGTCCAGGATGCGCTCGGGGGCCCCCTTCATCACCAGCAGGTACCCCTGGGGGTCGTCCTCCCGCTCGTGGATGGAGAGCTGTGGGCACAGCGGGCACGCTGGCACCAGGCGGCACCGCCCGCCTGCCCCAGGGGTCAGTGTCGCCACCGCCGGCCCAGCAGACCTGGTACTTGTTGGTGGAGTTGAAGGGGATCTCGGTGACTTTGGGGTTCTTGTCCCGCATCTTTTTGACAGAGCCACAGGACAGCTGGATGCACTTAAGCAGCGCCGACTCCGAGGCGTCACCCGCTGTGTCCCGCTGCCATGGGGAAGGGTGCTGAGGGTGACGCGGGCAGCACAGGGGGCACCGGGCCCAGCATTGCCCTGTCTGTCGGTAGGATTCGGAGGGGTTCTGGGGGGTTATCATCCACCTACCTTGGAAATGGAGATGTTTTCCTGGCCCGGCTTGAAGACGGCACGGTTGCAGAGCCCAGCGATGCGGGCCAGTGCTGCCCAGGTGGGCGAGCGCTTGTCGAATGTGGCACCTGGGGGACACCTGACCCCATCAGTTGCATTGGGGCCCCCCCATCTTCTCTGGGGACTCCTCCCATGCTCCCAGAGGTGCTCTAGGGTGCACTGAGGGCCCAGGGAAGGGGGTGCCCAGGGGATGGGGTGCCAGGGCAGTGACATCTGGGTGCAGTGGCAAGAAAGGGTGTGCTCCTGTGGTTGGGGTGCCAAGGGGTCAGGGAGCTCAGGGAGGGGTCAGAGTGCCAGCCACCCACCAGACTGGTCCTCGGTGGTGTCGGCCTCATGGATCTGGTTGTCGAACCACATGTGGGCAACGGTCATGCGATTCTGGGTGAGGGTCCCCGTCTTGTCAGAGCAGATGGTGGAGGTGGAGCCCAGCGTCTCCACTGCCTCCAGGTTCTTCACCAGACAGTTCTTGCGTGCCATCCTCTTGGCTGTCAGCGTCAGGCACACCTGGGGGGGGGCATCACGGGGCTCAGCAGGCACCCACAGGGCTCAGAGGGCACCCATGGGTGTCAGCAAGCACCAGGCACTGGACATTGCTGGGTGCACCAGGGCCAGCCCAGCAGAACCAGTGCCCGCCACTTCCCTCCCAGTAGAACCAGGGCCCCCCTTGCACCATCCCAGTCCTCTGCTCCCCCAATGGCCCTTACGGTGACGGTGGCAAGCAGCCCCTCAGGAACGTTGGCCACGATGATGCCGATGAGGAAGATGACGGCCTCCAGCCAGGTGTAGCCCAGTATGAGGGAGAGGATGAAGAAGGAGAGGCCGAGGAAGACGGCGACGCCGGTAATGAGGCGGATGAAATGCTCGATTTCCATGGCGATGGGTGTGCGCCCCACCTCCAGCCCCGAGGCCAGCGAGGCGATTCGCCCCATCACCGTCCGGTCCCCCGTGGAGATGACAATGCCGCGAGCGGTGCCTGGCAGGATGGGGAGGATTATGCAGCCACGGGGGGGCACCAGGGACCCCCCATGTCTCCCCAAAGCAGGCAGAGACACCCAAGGACCCACCTTCCACGCAGTTGGTGGAGAAGAAGCAGATGTTGCGGGTCTCCAGTGGGTTCTCATGGGTGAACTCAGGTGAGCGGGTCTGCGGCTCCGACTCCCCCGTCAGTGATGAGTTGTCCACCTGGTGCCATGGGCACAGGTGGGTGCCAGCAGGCACCAGGCACTGCCAGGCTTGGCTGGACTCGGGCCAGCCCTGCTGTTGCCATGCCACCCCTGGTGCCCACCCTATATAAATCATGGCACCTGAACCATACTGGTCTAAGTGCCCACATTGTGCTGGTCCCCATGTCCACCTCATGCCAACCGTGATACTTGAACCATGCCATCCCTGATGTCCACCCCACGCCACCCCTGGTGCCCATCCTGTATCACCACTGCTGCCCACCTGATACTAGTCCCATTGCCCAAACCATGCTAGTCCTTGAGCCCACCTCATGTCACCACCAGTGCCCACCCATGCCAGCCCCAGCGCCCAGCGGTGCCCACTCACCTTGCAGCCGTGGGAGGAGATGATGCGCATGTCAGCAGGCACCCGGTCCCCCCCCTTCACCTCCACCAGGTCGCCCACCACCACGTTCTCTGCGTTGATCTGGATCTTCTCACCCTCGCGGATCACCAGCGCTTGCTGCCAGAGTGCAGGGCACCCTGAGGGACGCCTGGGCACCCCCACCCCACCCGGAACCCCTATGCCAAGCTGGGTGCCCACCTGGGGATCCTACCTGGGGCACCATGTTCTTGAAGGAGTCCATGATCTTGGAGCTTTTGGCCTCTTGGTAGTAGGAGAAGCAGCCGGTGACGATGACAACGGCGGCCAGCACCACCCCCAGGTACAGCTGGGACCCAGGCAGCACCTCAGCACCTGCCACCCCAGTGTGCAGGGTGGGATCCCCCAGGTGCCCCCCAGCGTGGAGTGTTAGGGAGGGGACCCCCGCGCCAGCCTGGCCCATTTGACCCCCACATCCAGACCCCCCAAGAGCTGGCACATGGTGGGAGTGGGCACGTACCTGTGCCCATCCTGCCCCTGAGCCCCCATCATACCTGTGCCCCCCAGGGTGCCTGTGCCCCCTCCAATGCTTGTGCACCCCAGTGTGCTTGTGCCCCTGCAATGCCTGTGCACTCCAGGGTGCTCATAAACCCCACGATGCCTGTGGCCCCTGAGATGCTCAGGGACCCCACAATGCCCGTGTGTGGCCCCCAGGGTGCCCTCACATTGTCATTGGAGGGCTCATCCTCCATGGCAGCCTGGATGCCGTAGGCCAGGAAGCAGAGGATGGCCCCGATCCAGAGGAGGATGGAGAAGCCCCCGAAGAGCTGCCGGCAGAACTTGACCCACTCGGGGGTGGTGGGGGGGGGCGTCAGGGCGTTGGGGCCGTCCTGCACCAGGATCTCAGCTGCCCGCGAGTTGGTCAGGCCCTGTGGGGTGGGAACACGCTGCCACTCGGGGCCGGGGGGACCCACGGGGACAGGAAGGGACAGGGGGTATGGCCAGGGGTAACTCATGGGGACAGGGTGCCGGGAGGGGGCAGGGGACATGGCTGGGTGTCACCCATGGGGACGGGGATGCAGGGTGCCAGGAGGGGATGGAGGGCACGGCCAGGAGCCACCCATGGGGACAGGAGGGATACGGGATGCTGCGCGGTGACAGGGGGCACGGCTGGCTGTCACCCACAGGGGGGGATGATGCTAGAGATGGCATCGAGGGTGGGATGTGGGGACATCTCACCCGGGACAGGTCCACCTGGTACTTCCTGCCCAGCTCATCCAGGGACAGCTTGTGGTCATCCTGCCAGGCACACATCACCCGCGTCACCCCAGCTGAGGTGGCATGGTCAGTCGTCTCAGCTGTCATCCCCCCCCCCGGCCCCCTCCTCACCAAGTTGACCTCCTTCTTCAGCTCATCCAGCTCCTTCTCCTTCTGCTTCCTCTTGCCGCCCCCATTTTCGGAGGTGGTGGCAGCAGGTGAGTACTCCCGGCCGGCCTGTGGGCGCAGGACCCCGTGGGCACGCTGGCACCACTGGTGCAGCTGGCACCGCCAGCGGCACGGCCCTCACCGTGGGCACGGGTATTACCATGGGCATGGATGTCACCGCCAGCATGGGGGTCACCGTGGCCACAGGCATCATCGAGGGTACGGGGCGTCACCGTGGGCATGGGGGGGACTGCAGGTACCAGTGGCAGCGTGGGCATGGGGGGCACTGCAGATGGGGGGGGAAGTGTCCCAGGTTGGGAGGGGTGCCATGGGTGGGGATGGCAGCAAGGGTGGGGGTGGCACTATGGCCATGAAGGTGGCACTGTGGCTGGGGGGGGGGTTGTCACTGTGGTCACAAGGGCAACCCCAGGGCCATGGGGGTGGCACTGTGGTCGTGGGGGTGGCAGTGTCCCTGGGGCTGTAGGGGTGCCTCACTGTGGTCATGGGGGTGTCCCCAGGGCCTTTGGGGGGGTCACTGTGGCCAAGGGGGTCCCCACAAGCTGGGGAGAGGAACACGCCACCAACACTAAGGGCGTCACGGAGATGCAGGGGTGCCACTGCAGGCAGGGGACAGGCAGCCCTGCCCGCTCTCCTTGTGAGGGGGGTGACACGGGTGCCCCAGACCCCCCCGCTGCCGGCAGCAGGGGGTCCCCCAGGGCTGGCAGGGCCCGGTGGCACGTCCGTGGCAGCTCTGCCTGCCGGGCCGGAGGTTGGCAGGAGCAGGCAGGAGCAGGCAGGGGCCGGGGGGGGGTGGCGGGTGCCCCAGCGTGGGGCCGGGGGGGCCAGGGGGGCCGATGCGGTCATGGAAAACAGCCCCGGTGCCAAGAACAACGGCCGGGAACCGAGGGGTCGTGTTACCGCGGGGACGGGGACACGGGGGGCACCCACACCCACCCCACGGGGCACCCCCAGGTGGGCGGCGCTCTGCTGCCTGGCCCCCCCCCCCCCCCCAGACACTGGGGACCCCAGCCCCCCATGCGGGGACACTTTTGCTTTGCACGTGTGGAGGGGGGGGTCCCCACTTGAAGGGGCACCGCAGGGTTTTGGGGGGGGGGGGGCAAGAGGGTGGCACAGGGTGGGGTGGTGGGTGTCCTCAGCATTTCCCTAGGGACAGACTGCCAGGAGGGACAGCCGTGGGGGGGGCACCTATGGGGGGGACACCCACGGAGGGGGGCATCCCCTGTCCCACATCTTCCGGGGTCCCCCACCTTTGGGCCGGTGCCCAGGGGCCGGGGGGTCCCAGCGTGGGGGTGGGTCCCGGCCATGCCAGGCGGGACGGGGGGGCCCGGCGGGACAGGGGGTGCCGGGCGAGGTGCCAGCCCTGGCTCAGGGCCCCCCCGCGGCCGTTGCCACGGCACCGGGGACCCTGGCGCTGAGCAGCTGGGGCCACGGGCACGGGGCCACGGGCACGGGTGGGGGATGGACACGGGGAGAGGGGTGTTCCTCCGCAGGGGCACCCTGGTTCCGTGCCTCAGTTTCCCCACCGCGGGGAACCCTTTCCCCTCCCTCCGCATTCCTTCCCCGAAGTGGGGGGGGGGGGGGGGGGGAGACCCAGGCATTTGGGCAGCTGCCCACCCGTGCCGGGGGTCACTCGGGGATGGGTGGCAGTGGGACCCCGAGGGGGAGAGTATGTGGGGTCCAGTGGCACCGAGAGGTGGGGGGGGTGGCAGTGGGCCCCTGGGGGGGTGGGGCGGGGGGCGGGGGGGGGGGCTGCGGGCTGCAGGACGCCCGTGGGTGGGTGCTGGTGCTGGGGACAGGGCCGACGGGGAGAGAGCCCACGGGTGGCAGTGGGTGGGTACCCCGGGGGTGGGTGGCAGCTGGCGGCGGGTGGGTGATGTGGGTGCCCCGCGTGGGCGGGTGCCGGCTGGCGGCGGGTGGGTGTCCCGCGTGGGTGGGTGCCAGAGTCAGGTGCCTGGTGGCAGCAGGCGGGTGCCTGCAGGGGTGGGCGCTCCGGGGGTGGGTGGGCGTGGGGGTGCCCCGCGTGGGGGGGTGCCACGCGTGGGCGGGTGGCGGGGCAGCGGGCGCCCCGGGCCGCCCCTACTCACCCCTCTGCCCATGGCGCTGCCGTCGCTGCTCTCGGCCCGGGGCACTCGGGGGCGGCGGCGGCGGCGGCGGCCGAGAAAAACCCTCCCGGGCCCCGCCCGGCCCGGCCCCCCCCGCCCCCGCCCCCAGCCGGGCCTGCCCCCCTCCTCAGCCCCCCTCCGGGCCGGCCCCGGACCCCTTCCGGACCCCCTCTCCTGTTCCCCCCGTTATGTGGGGGACGGCCCCTCTTCCTGCCGCTCCCCCCCCCGGGCCGTGCTGGGGGTCTCCGGGCCCCTCCCGGTTTCAGCCTCCCCCCCCTCCGGAGGCGGCCGTGGGACCCAGGCATCCGGGGCGGTGGGGGGTCCCGGCCGAGCGCTGGGAACCCAGGTGTCCGGGCCAGGGGGTGCCCCCTCCTGACCCCCTCCCCCCGCGCTGGGGGGTGGCAAGAGACCCCGGCGTCCGGGCCCCCCACGCTGACCCCACGGCTTGGGGCGGGGGGGCGGGGGGGGGGGGGGGGCAGGGGCTGCCGGGATTCCTGGGTCCCTCCCTGCAGCCCCCCCAGAGCAGGGGGTGACACCAGGGGGGCAGTTTGGGCGGGGGGGGGGGAGCTGGTCTCCACCCCAGCGTGTCCCCAGTTCTCCCAGTGTGCTGCTGCCCCGGCCGGGGACGCTGGTGCCACCGGGCAGCAACCGGGAACGTGGGGACAGCTAAAATTAGCCGGGGAAAGGCCAGGGCCTGGGGACGGCAGTGCCGGGGGGGGGGGCTGTGCCCAGAGACAACTGTGCCCAAGGACCGGCTGTGCCCGAGGACTGCATGTGCCGGAGAACCGGCTGTGCCCGGGGATGCGGCTGTGCCCAGGGACAACTGTGCCTTCGGCCAACTGTTGCGCAGGGACGTGGCTGTGCCCAAGGGACCGGCTGTGCCTGGGGACACAGTTGTGGCTGTGGTAGCTGTGCCCGGGGCCACGGCTGTGCCCGGGGAACCGACTGTGCCTGCAGCCGACTGTGCCCGGGCTGGCTGTGCCCAGGGGACCGGCTGTGCCCAGGCTGGCTGTTCCTGGGGACACAGTTGTGCCCAGGGACGTGGCTGCGCCGGGGCAGTGCCCAGTGTCACGTCCTGACACCCCCCCACACCCCCTCCGGCTCCCCCTGTCCCTCCCACCGCCCCAGTCCTGCCCCACAGCTCCAGTGCCCCCAGTGCCACTCCAAGGTCCCCTCCCAGTAGCGCCCCCCCCCCCCCCTCCCCGGCCCCCCAGGGTCCGGCTTAGTCGCCATGGCAACCATCAAGGGCGGCTCAAGGGCATGGGGGGGGGGGCACGGCCGTGGGGCCCACAGCCCCCTGCACCAGTGCCACCAGTCTGCCCCAGTGCACCCAGCATCCCCACAGCCCAGCCTGCTGCACCAGTCCCTTGGTCCAGCCTCACGCTCCCAGCGTAACCCAGTGTCCCCAGTCTGCCCCAGTCCCAACAGTCCAGCCCTGCACACCCAAGGTAATCCAGTATCCCCAGTCTGGACCAGTCCCCCTCAGTCTGTGCCAGCGCCCCATCTGCCCCACTACCTTCCAGTCTGTCCCAGTACCACCTAGTTTGCCCATCTTCCCCAGCACCTCCCTGTCATCCCAGTCTGTCCCAGTCCCCCCAGTCTGCCCCAATATCCCCCAGTGTTCCCAGTTCATTCCAGTCCCCCCAGTCCATTCCAGTGCCCCCAGGCCATCCCAGTCCCCCCAGTCCATTCCAGTCCCTTCAGTCCGTCCCAGTCCCCCCAGTCCTCCCAGTCCCCCCAGTCCATTCCAGTCGGGGTTGGGCATGCCAAGGCCGGTTGGGGGGGGTGTGTGTTTACCCAGGCTGTGCCCCCCGCTGACCCCCCCCCGCTGCCCCCCAAGCTGAGCAAACAGATGACGCAGGCGCAGGCGCCACGTGCTGGGCCTCCACCCCGGCCCCACGGGGGACCCAGGCGTCCGGCCCCCACCGTCCCCCCCAACCGGGGCAGCCCAGTCCTCCCAGTTGCCCCAGTTCCCTGCCGGAGGTGGCCGCGGTGACTGGTGCCCCGGGGGGGGGGGGAGGGGGGGGGAGGGGCTGGCGCCACGCACACGCGTGTGCCCCTGCCCATGCGAGGACCGTGCCCCGCCGCCGCCCCGCGCAGCTGCTGCCCGTGGGCGGGAGGAATGTGGCAGCCGGGGGGACACGGGGACGGGCCGTGTCAGTCCCCCCCCCGCCGCTCACTCCAACACGCGTGTGCACGCACCCCGCCCCCCCCCCCCCGGCCAACACGCGTGTGCACACACCCGCGGGGACCCGGGAGTCCTGGGGCGGGGGGCCCCGGCTGCGCCCCTCTGCCGGACCCGGGGTGGGGCGCGGGGACCCACGCGTCGTGGCTGGGGGGCAAGGAGGGAGGGCAGCTCCTGCCTCCCCCAGACGTGGGCTAGCCACTGCCGCGGGGCTGGGGGCGGGGCTGGGGGCGGGGCGGTGGGCGGGGACCGATGGGTGGGCGGGGTGTTCGGATCGGTTCCGTCCGCTTCCCCCAGAGCTGCCCCCCCCTCCGCTGCTGGGGGGGGGCCGTGGGGACGGGGTGGGGCGTGAGGGCTCGGTGCCCCGCCCACCGTAGCCGTCCCCATGTCCTTGGAGACCCCACCTGCCCACACTGGGGGTCCTCATGCCCACAGTGCTACGGGCCTTGCAGTGCATTGAGCAGGGGAGGGCACAGGGTGCGCGGTGCCACTCCTCACTGTCCCCTCTGTCCCTCTTGCAGGTCCCTGTACCCACCCGTGCCCACCCCCAGGACACCCAGACCACGTCGTGAGCACCCACGGGGCGGTGGAGACGCTGGAGTGGGACAGTGTCCCCCCCCTTGGCCCCCCAAATCTTTTGGGGGACACCCATGGGTGCCTGGAGAGGTGCCACCTCTGTTTCCCCCCTTCACTAAAACACCATCATTTGGAGCTTGAGAGTCTTGTTAATGAAGCTACGTGACCAACCCCCGCTCCCCCCCCCCCGGGCATCACCCCCATTTGGCCCTAGGTTGTACCCCTCACCCTGGGATTACTGCAGGCCTTACAATAATAACCTGGGAAGGAGTGGAAGCTCCGGGTTAAGCCAGCACCCCCAGGGGGGCAAAAATGCCGTGAGGGGGGTAATGTGCCATAGTCTGGAGCCGCCCCGTAATCCTCAAGGTAGGTGAACACTAATTCCTGCCTGGCATCACCTGTGGCAATGGGAGGGAGGGGCTCTGCCAATCCCCGTTTCATCCCAAATTCCCCAGTGGGGGCACTGGATTGGTACCCCCAAGCCCAGGCGCACGCCGAAAATTCAGCACCCCGCACCCCAAGACCACCACCGTCAGAAGGGGGGGGGGGGCATTTATTAAAAGAAAGCACAGTGGGGAGCAGCCGGGTGCCCAGCACCCCCGCGCCCACCCGTGGCCCATCACCGCGCCTCAGGGCTGGCCAGGGTGCCATTGCTCTCCCGGGTGGTGTCAGGGTCCCCCCCTCCCTCTGCCGCTGCCGCCTCCTCCAGCGGCTGGTCCAGGCGGCTGGGAATGGACCAGTAGAGGTGGGCATCGCGGCGGGCGGCTGCAGCTGCCAGCTGCCGCGCACTGCAGGCCGGGGTGGGCACCGGCACGGTCTGGTGGAAGCCCCCGTAGTCCACCTCGTAGAAGCCTTCCTCCAGGCTCAGCAGCGGGGTGAAGCGGTGGCCCCACAGCACCTCGTCCGCCAGGTATGAGCTCCGAGCCTGGCACGTCATCCCTGCGCCGGGCAGCCAGTGGGCACCCAGCCCAGGGGTGGGCTGGTGGGGTGCCCCCTGGCAATGGGGAGGTGCAAGGGGGCACCCTGACCCCGGCTGAGGATGGGGCGGGGCTGTGCTGCACACTTTGCGTGGGGTACCCTGATATCTGCAGCACCCAGTGCATGGAGGACCCCAATCTGTGCTGCCCCCGGTGCACAGGGGCACCCCAGTCCTGGTTGGGGGGGGGCTGTTTGTGAAGCACCCAGTGCAAGGGACACGCCTGTGAGCAGTGGACAGGCCAGGACATCACTGTCATTGGGGTCCCCTCCCCAAGCTCCTCATGGGGCCAGGCCAGGTGAAGGCTTTCCATGGGGGGGGAAGGGGCTACAGGGGAAGGCTATCGCCCCCTCACAAGTCCTGCGATGGGGTTATTCTGGGTGGGGGGACCCACATCCAGGCTGAGCTTGGGGGTGAGGGTGGATTTGGGGTCACCTCCCAGCCAGGACCAGGCAGAAACACACTGTGGACCACAGGGATGAGATGTCCCCATGCAGGTGAGATGTCCCCACAGAGATGATGTGTCCCCATGGTGATGTTCCCATGGAAATGAGGTGTCCCCATGAGGATGAAGTATTCCCATGGAGGTGTCTCCAGGGAGATGATGTGTCCCCACAGAGATGAGGTGTCCCCAAGCGCATCCCACCCCTCAGCCACCACTGGCATCCCCGTTACCTGTGGCCTCCACCATCCCCTCGAGGATGACGACAATCTCGAAATCGTCCTTCTCCAGCTGGTGCCGTGAGACGTCCCAGAAGGGGCTGCGCTCGTCGATCTCGTGGCTGATGATGAGGGGCGAGACGAGGAAAAGGCGGTCATCGCCTGTCTCAAAGCCTACGCTCAGGTCGGTCTGGTCCAGGGGGATGAACTCGCCCTCCTGCGTCTGCTTGGACTTGATGAGCTTGGCGCGGATGGAGGCCTCCACGATGTGTGAGTCCCGCAGGTCACCCACGCGAAACATCAGGCAGAGGCGGTCGTCCCGCAGGGAGACCACAGCATGGGAGGAGAAGACCAAGGTCTCAGCTCGTTTGTTGGGCTGGGAGATCTTCACAAACATGCAGCCCACCATGAAGGCATTGACCATGGAGCCCAGGATGGCCTGGAGCAGCAGCAGCACGATGCCCTCCGGACACTTGTCAGTAATGACGCGGTGGCCGTAGCCGATGGTGGTCTCCGTCTCGATGGAGAAGAGGAAGGCGGAGACGAAGCCGTTGAGGTTGTTGACGCAGGGCGTCCAGGCGTGGTCCTCCAGGTGGTCCAGGTCCCCTCGGCAGTAGGCGATGAACCACCAAATGAGACCGAAGAAAAGCCAGGTGACGGCATAGGCAAGGATGAAGACGAGGAGGCTGAAGCGCCACTTGAGGTCCACCAAGGTGGTGAAGATGTCGGTGAGGTAGCGGTAAGTCTCCCGCACGTTCCCGTGCTGCACGTTGCACTTGCCATCCTTCTCCACGTAACGCTGGCGCTTGCGGGCGCCGGCCCCTCGCCGTCGGGGGGGCACCGGGGGGGGCTTGGCCTCCCCGGGGACCCCCTCAGTGACCCCGCAAAAGGCGGCGTTGTCCTGCGCCATTGCCCCTCAGAGGCTGCGGGAGGGGAAGGGGTTAATGGTGCCGCTCGCCCCCTCCAAACTGGCAGGGACTGGGAGGGCATGGTGGCACCAGCCGGGCTGGGGAGGGCAGGGGGTTGCTGCCAGGACCCGTGGGTCCCCCCAGGGTGCTGGTGGGGGGGTAAACTGAGGCACAGGAGCACCCAGGGGTGCTGAGCTCACATGTGTGCGCTCAGCCATGCACACACCTGCACATGCATGTGTATACACAGGCACACGCCTGCACACGGGTGCTTGCAGAGGCACCCGCATGCACACACACGTGTGCACACACATGCACATGCCTGCACACACGTGTGTACAGATGCACGCAGATGCACATGCACGCGCACACATCTGCATTCACACAGATGTGCAGCACCGCAGCGGTCACACCTTGCACGCGCACACACGAGCAGGCGTGCACGCATGCTCACGACCCCCAGGGACACGCACACATTTGCCCCCGGCAGGTGCAGGCCCACGTGTGCACCCCGAGGGGCTCCTTGCACGCTCTCGTGCCCCAAGATGGGGTGTGCAACGGGGTGTGCACCAACACTGCGCACACGCTCCGGGCCGATGGCAGCACAGGCGTGCACAGGGAGCTGGGCCTCATGCACATCCATGCACGCATGCATGTACACACGCATGCACACCCCGCTGGGCCTTGCACACGCACAGAGCTCCTGGCACACACGCACCCCCTCCGCCTGTACCCCCCCCCCCCGGCCGGGGGGGGGGGCCCTGTGGCACCCAGCTGTGCTCCCCCCCCTCCCGCCATGGGGCACCCCACTCCCACCCGCGTTCGTGGGGGCAGACGTCCCAGCCTGGGGCAGAACGGAGGTGGGCGGGGGGGCCGCATCCTCCGCTGTCTGTGCTGGGGGGGGGGGGGGGGGGCGGGGGGCTGGGTCCCCGCGTGCCCCCAGCACCCCCCACCCGCGGAGGCGGAGGGGTCCCCGGTGCCACCCCTGTGTGCTGCAGCGGGGGGGTGGGGTGGGGGGGTGCAGGGGGCGATGGGGCGCGGAGGCGGGGTGGGAGGGCAGCAGGCCCCCCCCGGGCTGTGTGTTCCCGTCCCCCCCGCCGGTCCCCGCACTCACCGCTCGCCCCGCGGCCGCCGCTCCCGCCGGGCCGCGCAGCCCCGGTGTGTTGCGCGCATGGCGCAAGGCGAGCGCAGCGTCCGGCCGTACCGGATCGCTCCCGCCAGAGCCCGGGCCCGGGTCCGGAGCAGCCGCCCCCCCCCCTTTTTTCCCGTCTCCCCCCCTCCCCCCGACAGCCCCCCCCCCCCCGCTGTTCCCTTGGCCGCGCTCCCGCCGTTCCCGGGCAACGGCTGCGCCCCGGGAGCGCGCGGCTAAAAATACCGACCAGCGCCCGCCCCCGCCGGCCCCGCCCGCCCCCGGACCCCCCCCTGCTCCGGACCCCCACGCGTGACACCACCCCCCTGCCCCGGACGGGGGCTCAGAAGGCGGCAGTGCGGTGGACACTCGTGGGAAAGCTGGCGGGGGGGGGGGCTGGGGGGGGCGCGCACACACGTATACGGGGGAGCAGGTGTGCACACCTGTGCCACAGGGCTGGGTACGTGGGACAGTACGGGGGGGGGGGGACACGCGTGACGTGGGGCACAGTGGCGGGGGGGGTGACACAGGGCACAGCGGGGGGGCGGGGTGGGGCACAGGCGTGTGACACGGAGCACGGCGGGGGGTGGAGGGGGCACACGAGGTCCCACTCTCCCCGCTGGCCCAGAGCCCCCCCGTCACTAGCCCAAGGCCCCCAGTCAATAGCCCAGGGCTTCTTCTTACTAGCCCAGGGTCTCCCTCAAAGCCCAGCCCTCCCATTAGCTCCGGAGTTCCCCTCAGTAGCCCAGCCCCCCTCCCCCACTAGCCCAGGCCTCCCCCCATCACTAGCCCAGGGCTCCCCATCATTAGCCCAGGTCCCCCCTTCACTAGCCCAGGCACGCCCCTCACTAGTCCAGCCCCCCCCCATCACTAGCCCAGGACCCCTGATCACTTGCCGGGACCCCCCCCAGCCCTGGCCAGGCCCCCCCATCACTAGCCACCCCCCATCGGTGGCCAGGCCCTCCCCCGGTGCCCCCGCGCAGCCCCGGCCCCCCCCCCGGGCAGACAAAGACGCTTTGTCCCACGGCCCCGGGGAACCGGCCCCGTCCCGGGAACAGCGGGGCCTTGTGTGGGGCGGCCGCGCCCCCCCCCGGGCCCCCGGCCCCGCGCCCCCCGCTGCTCCCCCTGCGGGGGGTGCCGGAGGGGTCACTCTGTGTGCGCACGGGGGGGGCCCCAGCCCCTGCCCGGCGCTGGCCGCCGCCCCCCGCTCCCAGGCACGAGGATGCTCGGGGAGGGGGGCGCGGGGAGGAGGATCGCTGGGGACCACCCGGGTGGGTGCTGCCGGGACCGGGGGGGTCTGCCCGGACGCCGCCCGGTGCCGGCGCCGGAGCGCGGGGGACCCCGCCGGACCCTTCCCGGTGCCGGTGTCTGCGGGCGGGGTCCCCTCGCCCCCCGTCCCCTCGTCCCCCCCTCCGTGGCCGGTAACGTGACCCGGTGCGGGCCGGCTCGTTTTCCACCCCATTAACCCCCGTCCCGCCCCCGGCGGCTCCTCCCCGCCCCGGGCCCCCTCCCCGGCCCCGCCAATCGGTGCCAGCCGGGCCCGGCGAGGCGGCCCGGGCCGGAGGGGGGGGGACAGGCGGAGGGGGGGGGCCCGGCCCGGCCCGCCGCCGCCGGCCCCGCCGAGCCATAAAGCCCATGGGGAGCCGGCGGCGGCCGGGCTGAGCGAGGCCAGGACCCCGGGCGCCCTGGGGCCCTCCCCAAGCAAGGTAAGGGTGGCCGGGGGGGGGGGACCCGGGGTCCCCCATCCCCTCCGGGGCGCCCCGAGGGCTGCGGGCACCTGCCAGCGCCGCTGGATTGGGATCGGTCCCTGGGTCCCTGCAGCCCCGTGGCCTCCGGTACCGGGACCACATAACCCCATGTCCCCAGAGCCCCACGTCCCTGTGTCCCTGTACCCCACATCACCCGTACCCCACGTCGCTGTGTCCCCTATGGCACTGCATCCCCATCTCCCCACATCCCTGTGTCCCGTCACCCCATATCCCCGTGTCCCTCTGTCCCATGTCCCTGTAGCCCCACACCCCGTGGCCCTGTATCCCCCCGCAACCCTGTGTCCCATGTCCCCATATCCCCATATCCTCATGTCCCTGTATCCCCATGTCCCCCATCCCCCTGTCCCTGTATCCCCATAGCCCCATTCTGCTCATCCCCAAGTCCCCATATCTCCCTGCCCCTGTCCCTGAACTCCCCATGTTCCCGTATCCCCATGTCCCCATGTCCCTGCTCCCTGTGGGTGTCCCTCTTCTCTCCCCAGCACAGGGGCACCAGGGGGGACAGAGGATAGAGGGGCACAGCAGCCCCCAGCTGTGCCCACCCTGCTCCCTCCCAGGCATCTCCAGGGCCACCTGTCCCCAAGCCCGGAGATGTCCCCACAGCCCCTGGGGTATGAGGCCTGAGGCCCCGGGGATGGCCCCTTCCCAACCCCAGGAGGTGACCCCCAAATAGGGACCCCCCCCCGAGCACCTCGTGCTTCCTGAGTCCCCCCACTAGTGTAATGATGTCAGGTGGTCTCAGCCCGGTGCTGGAGGAGGTTAATCCGCCCCCAGCCCCCTGTGGGCTCGGGTCCCTGGGGATGTGGTGGTTCAAGGGCGTTTGGGTGTCCTCGGCCCCCCCCAGGTCCCCACAGTGGGCAAGTGGGGACCCGCCAGGCTCTGGGTTAGTGGCCCTGGCCAGGCTGTGGGTTAACTGGGCTGTGGGTTAACTGGACTTCAGGTGAACCAGGCTGTGGGTTAACTGGACTGTGGGTTACTCACACTGGATTAGCCGGGTTGCAGATTAGCAGGGCTACAGATTAGCCGCGCTGGATTAGCTGGGCTGTGGGTTAGTCACGCTGGATTAGCTGGTCTGTGGATTAGTGGGGCCACAGATTAGCCACGCTGGATTAGCTGGGCTCTGGGTTAGCCAGGCTGGATTAGGCATGCTGGATTAACCACACTGGTATAGCTGGGCTGTGGGTTATCCCAGGCTGTGGGTTATCCCAGATGGGGTTATCCCAGCTGTGGGTTACCTGTGGTGCAGGTTATCTCAGCTGCAGGGTGATCTGCCTGCAGACTAACCCGGCTGTGGGTTGACCAGGCTGCAGGATAACCAGGCTGCGGGTTACCCGTCATGTGGGTTAACTGGGCTGTGGGTTAGCCAGGCTGTGAGCTACGCAGGCTGCAGGTTAACGGGGCTGGCAGTTAACGAGGCTCTGGGTTAGCTGGGCTGGGATTTAACCGGGCTGCGCATTAATGGGGCCGGTTGGAGGGGGTTGCGGTTACCGGTGCCGCGGTGGCTTCTCTGATGGCTATGGAGGGCTGAGCTGCGCTGGCGCCAGCTATCCCCGGGGAGCTGGGTGGCTGTGGGGACGCCCCGCTGCCTGCACCGCCGCCAGCCACCCTTACCCGCCCCAGCAGCACGGGCACTGGAGGGGTCTCGTGGGAGCCTCATGCCCATGGACCTGTTGGACGCGCTGTGAAGTCCGTTCAAAAAAGGGCCAAAATGGGCTTTTTTCACCCCAGTCTGAGGCCTCCGCCTACGGCTGACGATGGTTGGGCAGCACTGAGGGGAAAAAAAACCACAAATCATCGTTTTGGGTCCCCCCGAGGCTGCAGGGGAGGATGGGGGTCCCCATCGCCTCCGTGGCCAGGGCAGGGATGGGGGCTGCAGGTCCTGACCTCCCCCATGGCATTCCCCAGTGTGGGTGGCAGCGTGAAGGGCACGGGGACGTTCCTCCCCCTGGGGCCCCATCGCCAGCCCCAAATTTGGGCTCAAATGGGTCCAGCCTCAATAGGGGGGTGCAGGGGAGGATGGGGGCGGGGGTCAAGAGGACAAAGAGGAGGCGGCAGGGGGGATCCAGGTGTCCGGGGCTTGGAGGCTGCCGGTGCAGCAGGGTGGGTGGCGGGGGACCGCGGGGCCCCCTGGGACCCCCGCCGGGGGCCGTGCTGGCGGCGGGGCGCGCGGGGCCCTGCATGCTAACGAAGGGCTTCGTCAAAGCGCCTTTGTGCCCCGCCAGCTCCATTGAGGCCTCTCCTCCGGGGCGCACAATGGCCCCACTGTCCCTGTCCCCGTCCCCCCCCCCCCGCCAGCCCCGCACGGCTGCCCCACACCCCCAGCCCCATGGGACCTGCCCCACACACTGCCCCGACCCCACCATGGAGATGGGGTCCTGTCCGTCCCCCCCCCCCCCAGTTCCCAGTTGCCACCGGTACCGTGGAGACCAGCGCCCCAGTTTCAGGATGGGGGGGATGCTGCTGGCAGGAAGCCTGGCCACGGCTGGCACCATGCGGGCATTGGAATGGTGCCCAGGCTGGTGGTGCCAGTGGGATGTGGCAAGGGGAGATGTGTCCCCATATCCCCCCCCATCCCACACCGGACCCCCCAGGTGGGGCCAGACCCCTGCATTCACCCCCAGCATTGAGCATTCCCGGAGGGAAACCGAGGCACGGGGGCAAGGGGGGTTAATGGGTAACCGGCTCGGTCGTGGCCGCAGCGGCTCTGCCTGCAGGCACCATCCCTGTGCCGGGCACAAGCACTGGCTTGTCACAACCCGTGTCCCGGCACGGGAGCCTGGCTGGGGGGCATGGGGGCACGCAGCCCCTGAAGGGGACTTTATGGGATGCAGTGATCCCAAAAATGGGGAGGGGGGGGCAGATAACCCAAAGAGGTGCATGGGGACCCCAAAGCGGGGGGGGGTCAGGACCCCCCAGAAAGGGTGCAGGGGACCCTGGGGTGCACAGAGACCCTCAAAGCAGGGTGCAGGGACCCCAAAAAGGTGTGCGGGGACCCTGTAGGGATGAAGAGACCCCCCCAAAGATGGATGCAGGGACCCTGAGGGGTGAAAACCCCCAGATCTCAGAGAGGGTGCAGGGACCCCAGAGAAGAGGGCAAAGAGACTGCAGAGGAGCAGAAGGACTTTGGGGGGTATGGGAACCCCAAGGGGCTGCAGAGACCACTGTGTCCCCTGGGGATGTGCTGGTGCCTGTCGCTGCCCACCATGGGCAGAGCTCTGGGGACATGGTGGCTTTAGGGATGTGGTGGCTCTGGGGACATGTGGTGGCTTTGAGGATGCGGTAGCTCCAGGGATGCATGGTGCCTCTGGGGACACACAGTGGGTCCAGGGACCCCCAGCAACTCCAGAACACACAGTGACTCTGGGGACATGTTGGCTCTGGGGACCCCCAGCACCTCAACCGGGATGGGGCAGGTTTGTGTCCCCAGTGCCACCATCCCCTCCACAGGGCCTTTCACTGGGAGGGGACACAGTGCAACCAGGACAGTGGCAGTGCCACCTGTGTCCCCTGGCTTTGGCGAGCGAAAGGATACTGGGCTCCAAGGAGACCCCCCAGGGTGCCACAGTGTCCCCAGTGTCCCCGGCACGCTGCCCTGCTGCATCCGTGGCGGAAACCACGGCGGGGCCAAATGCTGGCGTGGGCTGAAAGGCCCATTCTGTGCCGCCGCCGCCGGCCGGGGCTGGCAGGGGACAGGGACAGGGACGGAAACGAGCCTGGCGCTGCCACCAGCCATTTGTCCCTGTCACCTCCCATTCATCCCTCTTCCTCTTCCTCCCTCCCAGCTAGGATGCCTGGGGCCCCTCCATGGGACGGGGGTGTGTGGGGAGAGCTGTCAGGTGACAGAGGGGACAGGGATGAGTTTGAAGAGGGATGGATAGACAGACAGGTGGGTGAGTGGGTGGGTGTAAATGGATGGATAGACAAATGGACAAGTGTATGGATGTGCCTATGCAGGGACGGATGGACGGACACACAGGTGAGAGCTCACGTGGATGGACAGAGGGATTGCTGGACAGACAGACGCATACAGGGATGGACAGACAGGTGCATGGATCTGTGCGTCCATGGATGGATGGATAAAGGGGTCGATGGACGGATGAATGGATGGATCGTTGGGGAGGAATGATGGACAGGCAGGTGGATCGAGTCTGAAGGGACAGACAGTGGGTGGATGAGCAGAGAAATGGAGAGATGGCAGATCCATGGCGAGACAGGAGGACAGACGGATGGGTGGGGGATTGATCGATAGGGGATAGAGAGGGACAGCCAGCCAGAGGGCTGGCTGAAGGCTGGGTGGATGGATGGACAGGTGGACAGATGGATGGAGGCTGCAGGGGAGGTGGGAGCAATAGCAGC
Source organism: Astur gentilis (assembly GCF_929443795.1). Taxonomy (NCBI): domain Eukaryota; kingdom Metazoa; phylum Chordata; class Aves; order Accipitriformes; family Accipitridae; genus Astur; species Astur gentilis. The sequence goes on from NC_064886.1 coordinate 10,484,094, forward strand.
CCCCGTCACTGAGGTGCTATGAGTCTGTTGGATCTCCACATCTGGGCCAGGGCCTCCTATATGGCCCATGTCCCCACGCTGCCTGGGGACAGCACGGGGGAGCTCTGTGTGAGCCTCCCCAGTGCCCCTCTGACGTGAGACAAATCCTCCTGGCCTCAGCCCCTGCCTGCCGCTGTAGGGGGAGGCAGCACGGCTGGTGGGAGCACTGAGGAGGGGTGGAAGGGGAGTGTGTCCCCCCATAGCTTCTACCCACCCACCCGTGCCCCAGTGCACCCACACATCTATCAGCGTCCCCCACATTCTTCCTCTCCATCTACCACTCCCTCAGCTCCGTCCCATCCGCCCAACAAACACCAAACCTCCATCCTCCCCTGTCTATTGTCTCTGTCCCTCCACCCACCCCTCAGGTCCAGCCATTCCTTTTGTCAGCTGTCCGTCCTCTCACCACACACCATACATCCATCCTCTCTATCCATCCGTCTTTATCCATCCATCCGTCTATCCATCCACCCATCCATCCCTCCTCTCCATCCATCCGTCTTCTCCATCCTTCCTCTCTGTCTTCTCCATCTGTCAGTCTTCATCCATCCATCTATCCACACATCCACCCATCCATCCACCCACCCATCCATCCCTCTTCTCTATCCATTCCTCTTCATCCCTTCACCCACTCACCCACCCACTGACTCAACACTTCCCATCCATCCACCCACCCTCCCTCCCCTCTGCATCCCCAGCACCCCTCTCTCCCAGGTGGCACCTCCTCACTGCCCCTCACTGTCACCTCTTCCAGATGACGTCGGCCACCAAGGTGTACTACAGCCAGACCACACAGACAGACAGCCGCCCGCTCATTGGCTCGGGCCTGCGCCGGCGCCGGGTGATGACCAAGGATGGCCGCAGTAACGTGCGGATGGAGCACATTGCCGACAAGCGCTTCCTGTACCTCAAGGACCTGTGGACCACCTTCATCGACATGCAATGGCGGTACAAGCTGGTCCTCTTCTCCGCCACCTTCGCGGGCACCTGGTTTGCCTTTGGCGTCGTCTGGTACCTGGTAGCTGTGGTCCACGGGGACCTGCTGGAGTTCGACCCACCGGCCAACCACACACCATGCGTCATGCAGGTGCACACCCTCACTGGTGCCTTCCTCTTCTCCCTGGAGTCCCAGACCACCATCGGCTATGGCTTCCGCTACATCAGCGAGGAGTGTCCCCTCGCCATCGTCCTGCTCATCACCCAGCTGGTCCTCACCACCATCATGGAGATCTTCATCACTGGCACCTTCCTGGCCAAGATCGCCCGGCCCAAGAAACGCGCTGAGACCATCAAGTTCAGCCAAAACGCGGTGGTGGCCCAACACAACGGCAAGACCTGCCTGATGATCCGTGTGGCCAACATGCGCAAGAGCCTGCTCATTGGCTGCCAGGTGACGGGCAAGCTCCTCCAGACCCACCTCACCAAGGAGGGCGAGAGCGTCCGCCTCAACCAGGTCAACGTGGACTTCCAGGTGGACACCTCCTCCGACAGCCCCTTCCTCATCCTGCCCCTCACCTTCTACCACGTGGTGGATGACGCCAGTCCCTTCCGGGACGTGGCTCTACGGACGGGCGAAGGCGACTTCGAGCTGGTGGTCATCCTCAGCGGTACTGTGGAGTCCACCAGTGCCACGTGCCAGGTGCGCACCTCCTACCTGCCCGAGGAGATCCTCTGGGGCTATGAGTTCACCCCGGCCATCTCCCTCTCAGCCAGCGGCAAGTACGTGGCCGACTTCAGCCTCTTCGACCAGGTGGTGAAGGTGACGGCGCCCTGTTGTCTCCACGAGACCGTCCGGTTCGGGGACCCTGAGAAGGTGAAGCTGGAGGAGTCCCTGAGGGAGGCGGCAGAGCGAGAGCGGGAGGGAGCACCCTTGAGCGTCCGCATCAGCAATGTCTGAGCGCCCGCCAGGATGCCGCTGTTGCCGCCGGAGGTGCCACCAGCCCCCAGAGATGCCACCAGCACCCGGAGAGGCCACCAGCTCTTTCCCCCATCCTGTCCTCCTGGGCCGTTTTCCCCCTTCCTTGTGGCATGGGGCAGCTCCCTTGGGGACCCCCGCGGGTGTTCGCCTGCCAGTGGGGCTGTCCCTGCACCCGATCCCAGTCCACCCGGGGACAGGGCTGTCCCCATCCCTTTTCACCTAATGCTCTGTTAACACCAGCCAGAGACACCCAGCCCCACCACAGGACACAATCCTGCTGGGAGATGCTGTCCCCAGGGAGGGGGACATGGCCACCTCCAGCCCCTGGGGACAGCCAGGGACACCACTTCTTGCCAGCTGGGAGCCGTCTTGCTGCCCAATCCCACCCCAGTGAGCTGGGGTTGAGAACCAAGCCGCTTGCTGCACACGTGGGCTGGGGAGCAGGAGGCTCTGACCTCATGGGACCTCTCCCCTTGCTCATGGGACCCCCCATCCCTGAGAAGGCTCAGGCTGGGGGGTGCAGACCCCCTCCCCAGCCCATCTTCCCCTTGCATCCCATTTGTCCTCCCCAAGGCCCCAGCCCCACAGCACTCAAACCACTGGGGGCCATGGGTGCATCCCCATGTCCAGGGTCATCGCACACTCAACAGGGGAAACTGAGGCAGGAGAAGCCCCTGAGCCCCCCTGTCCTCTACCACCACCCCCAGAGCTGGGCCCTCCTCCCTGCACTGACCGACACCCCCCCTCCACTCCGGGCTGCGGGGACACACACACACTGGGGCGTCACCGATAATCGGACACGGCTGTGGTGCCGCGTCCCCCTGGGCTGGGCGCCCCCCTGGCCCCGCTCGAGCCCGTCGCTGCTGCTAACGTAGAGCTCTGCTATTAACGTGTGGCCCCAGCTGCCCCCCCTCGCTGTGCTGAGGCCAGGAGATACATATACATACATATATATATATATATATAGTGCGACTAATCTATATATATATAACGGGGAAGGAAGGTTCCCCCCTGGAAAGACTGGCTCGCTGAAGCTCCACTGCCACTGAGGCACCCTGGGGTCTTGTCCTCGATTTGGGGGGAGAAAAGGCAAAGCAGTTACTAAATAAAGGTTACGTTGATGGTGGGGAAGGGCTCTGCCAGCTGCGCTGGGGAAGGGGGGCAGCCTTGTGTCACCCTTGGGTCCCAATGTCCCCAGGGTCCCCCTCAGCCCCCAAAAGCAGGTGGTGGGGGCTCTGCAGAGCCATCCCTGACCCATCCACCCATGTCCCCCCCACCCCGAGGAAAGGGCACCAGGCACTTGGTACAAGGACACAGGTTTATTTCTTTCTAGCAGCGGCCACCCACAGCCATCACCCACAGGCTCAGTCCAGCCCCCCCCCAGTACAGGGGGTCAACTGGGACCAGTGGACAGTTGGGACTGGCACTGGGGGAGGTGCACTCCCACCGCCCAGGACAGCTGGGGGGCATGTGCAGCTACACCAGCCCCCACTGCAGACCTGTCCCCTCCAAGGACATGGCCAAGAAACCCCCCGGGGATGTAGTGATGTCCCCAAAGGTCAGCAATCCTCGTGCAGGGGCATGGCCAGGACCTGGGTCCTGCTGGGGAAGGGACAAGGCAGGGGGGCACAGGAGACCTACCCCCCAAAAAACATCTGACATGACTGCAAAGGCACCAGGTGATACTTTAAAAAAAATAATAGTTAAAATCATGGCATAGCTACAGTAATTCAGAAACATTTACAAGAGTTGGTGGCGCAGGAGGAGCTTCACACCAGGAAGGAGGACGTCTGCTTGAATTCTCCCTGCGGGGACAAGGGGGACGTTAATGGTGGCGGGTGATAGGGAATAAGGTGGGACAAGGGCCGTGGGTGAGGAGTGCCTGCCTGGCTTTGCAGCTGTCCCCAGGGAGAGCAGGTCACAGTCCCCGAGGAGCCCAGCTTGCTCCAAGCAGGACAGGGACAAGGGATGCTGGGGACAGGGATGGCACCTGAGCGCCCAGGGGGGCATTGGGGTTCCCACTCAGCCCCTTCGGGCACCCCAGGGAAGGTGTCTGGCTTCACACACCCCGCCAGGAGGTGACACAGCCATGTGGCACTGTCACCACCCGCCCGTCCCAGCCCGTACTCACTTCGCTGCGGTGCGAGGGCTGGCTGTAAATCACCTTCTTGCCGACGGTGCTGCCAAAAGCAAGGGTGTTAGAAGATGTCACGCTGCCCAGAGTCCCCCTTGTCCCCACCCTGAGCATCCAGTGACACCCAAGGCACCTTCCCAGCCCACGGGCAGGGGCTGGGGGAGGAAGAGACCACCCGTCCCAGCTGGCAAAGGAAGAGGAGGCAGCCAGGAGGGAGGCAGCAGCATTACGGCTTCACTTACTCTTTTCTCTCTGAAATGAAAGAAACAGAAGAGGGGTTTTAGGGAGGAGCAGGGGGGACACTGGGGCGAGCGATTCCTGGGGTGGCCAGCACAGTACTCACTGCTGAAGAAGCCCCGGCTGTAGGCAAACCAGATGCCGAAAGCCACGAGTGCCAGCACCATCAGCAGCACCACAACCGCAGCCACGATGCCACCCACATTGACTTCACCTGGAAAAAGGGGGACCGGGACATCAGAGGGTGGCTGGATCCTGGCACAGAAACCCTCAGCTTGGCACCCATAGGATCCCACAGAAATCCCGGCAGGGGCCTCTGGTCCAAACCCAGCTTCAAGCGGGGCCAGCATCGAAGCTGGATCTGGCTCAGAGGCGGATCGGGCTGCCCAGTCGAGCTTTACCCATCCTCAAGGGCAGCTTTCCCCCCCCCCCAGCCTCCACAGCATCACGCCAAGGGCTTGTTTCAGCCTGGGCTGTCGGAGGCCGGGGTCATTAACATCACAGCTAATTAATGTCTTTGAACTTGGTAGGGCGAAGGAGTGATGGCATCACCTTGCACCAGCATTCCCCAAAACATGACCTGTGCTGGATGCAACCCAGGCAGAGCCTGGAAAAGGCCCACACTGGGCGGGGGGGGGGGGAGGGACACAGCACTGGCCTCTGCTGCTGTTCCTTACTGGCTTCCATATGGACAACATCTGATTTCTGGGGGGAGCCCACGTTGTTCATCGCCTCACAGTAGTAGTCACCGGTGTCGAAGCCGCTCAGGGGCTCAAAGATCTAGATGGGAGCAGAGAGATGAAAGCGGGGCAAAGGAAGGCTGGGGGGGTCCCCAAGTTTGGAGCACCCTGTGCTCACCAGCTCCCCCGTGACAGGGTCCAGGGTGTAGGAGGAGTTTCTGAAGGTCAGGCTGGTTTTGGGGTTGGTGGGCATCAGCATGCTGTCCTTGTACCAGCGGAAGGTGGGGGGCGGTGAGCCGTCTGTCTCGGTGCACCGCAGCACGGCCTTGCTGCCGATGGTGGCCGAGGTGGGAACATGGGCCACCGGCTTGGAGGGGGGCACTGTGGGAGAGTGTCACGTCAGGGCTGGCTCGGCACGGCACAGCACAGCTCACACCAGGGAGGGACAGGGCGCCTAAAGGGCATGGGACGGCCGTGCCAGCATCCTTCCCCTGGCTAGCTGTCCCCGTGTGACGGTGGAGACAAGGATGAGCTCAGCCAGAGGGACAAGAAGCGGGGCCTGGGACAGCAAAGCCACGCAAGGGACGGGCAGGGAGGGGGGCTCGGGAGCAGCCGCACCTTGGACGATGAGGTTCACCTCTGACTTGGCGATGTGGCTGCCGTCCCCCACCACCTCACAGATGTACTTCCCTGTGTCCTCCCGCGTCACTGTGTTGAAGTGGATGGTGGTGGGCGAGAACTGGACCCGGTTCTTGTACGGCTCTGCCAAGAGAGAGGAGATGGGGCTGGGAACCGGCTCTGATGGATGGACAGATGGACAGACTACCCTGAGCCGGGGGGGGTCCCAGGGACGTACCTGTCAGCTCTCCCCCATAGTAGAAGAGGACCAGTGAGGAGCCCTTCTGGAACTTCCACTCGATGCGGGGGTTACTCCAGCTGGACCGATATGCCGAGCAGGGGATGTCAGCAGCTGGCGGGGTAGAGTGATGCTGCAGGTGCATGCCGCCATGCTGGAATGGCACCGTGCTCACATCCCATGGTGGGTGGCAATCCAAACTGGGAACACCTGAACCCCCCGCCCCGGTCCAGCCCCACATGGGAAATCCACCCTCGGCCTCAGACCCCGTGTCCTCTGGGGATCCAGAGACCCCGGGGTGAGCACCATTTGTAGCGCCGGAGGTGCCAGGGGATGCAGCTCAGCCACGCCCCTGCCCCAGGATAACAGGGTGGGGGGGGACCGCCGGTGAGCTGGGGGGTGCTGGGGGGCCCAGCCGGGCACTCACGCTTGTTTTCAGGCACTTCTTTGGTCTCAGAGGTGACCTGGGCTCCCACCAGGGACGCTGCGGGGGGGAAAGGACAGAACTGAGAAATCCTGGGGGGCCCCAGCGATGGAATATGGGGAACAGGAAAGGCTGCGGCTGGGTCAGGAAGGTCACCGGGAGCCCTGAGGCAGCAGTGACGGTCCCCAGGGCAGTGGTGATGGCATGTTGTACCACACTGCCCAGCATGTGGCAGCCCTGGGAGCTGGAAAATCCTGTCCTGCTTGCTCTGGGTGCTGCCCGTGCTGTCACGTCACCTCCTGCCCTGCCCGGTTTCTGCCCGGTTTCGCAGGAAACTGGCCGAGGCATTTCGCAACTCCCTGCCCTCTGTGCACACACACACAGGCGCACGCACACACACACACAGACACCCCCACATCCCCACACACGTGTGCACATGCCTCATCACAGCCTACACACGCATGCCTCCTGCCCTTCCCCGCGGCCATTGCCCCTGCCAGGCTGCAGCTGGCCACGGCGATGGCAGCATGGGCTGGTGCTGTCGGTCTGGAGGGTTGGTCCCGGCTGCCGGCCGTGTCCCCTGTCCTCCAGGCCGCTCAAAGCTGGCGTCTGCCAGCACAGCCGCCCCAGCTCCTGGTTTTGGGCCTGGGGAAGGCGGCGACACCAGCCAGTGAGTCACACCACGGGGGAAGGTGACTGGGAACTGGTGTGGCCTCATCCCCAACCCACCTGTACCTTTAGACCCGAACCACCTCCAAGTGAAACCCAGGTGTCTGGTGGCAGAAATAGCAATTTTGGGATGAAAAGGGGGGGAAACGGGGCATCTGGTGTCCCCAAACACAGCATGCTTCCCAACACGGGCCCCGACGATGCTCCCGAGAGCTGGCACAGTACTGGCCGGGAACGCCATCGGACCACCATCATGACCAGGTCTTGAACCATACCATGGCTCAGTTAGGAGGTGAAAAGGATTTGGGGTTTGTTCGGGAGGAATTGGGGCAGAATCAGCAAAAAGGTGACATCCCACAGGCCCTGTGGGATCATCATGGGGGTACTCAGGGGGAGCCAGAGCAGGACAGGGCCCTGGGGTGGGTGACCCAGCCCAGGACACAGGAGCTGCTGGCTCTGGGTCCGAACCAGCTGGGATCGGGTTAATCCCAACTTGCTCCGGGATTGTTCCAGCACAATGGAGGGGACGTCATGGCAGGGACAGGAAGGCCACTGCTGGTGGTGACAAACCCCGTAACTTTGGCCTTTGGGAGCGCCGGCGGCACGGCACCGGCTACTCATTAACCCAGGGCGTGGGGACACATCTCGACATCTGCCATGGGGGGAGCAGGACAGGGACACCCCCACCGCTGCTTGCAGGGACTCCACCGGAGCCCACAGCACGAGGAAAGCCGTCAGCCGTAGGCCGGGATGTTTTGCCATGGCGGGTTTCCGGCCCCGGGAAGTGCAGCCAGATCCACACCCCTCGCTGCCGGCCCTGTCGAGCCCCCTGGCACCCTGAGCACACACACACACCCCCACACACACCCTCCCCCAGATTACAGATTACTCGGTGTCGGCGAGAAGGTGAATAGACAGCCTTAGTGGGAGCAGAGCTGCCGGGACGGGGTCAGCGGCACTGGCGCCAGCACAGCCCTCACCCTGGTGTCCAGCCGAAAGCAGGGGCCGGTTCCTGCTCCCTGGGAGTGGGGCTCAGCCGGGCATCATGGCCCAGCGCCACGGGGACCTCTGGGGGGTCCCGGGGCTGGTGCTCCCCCCCACGGTGGGGTGAGCGGGTGGCGAAGGTCTCGTGCGCCCACAAAAACAACCATAAACCGTAACTAACGGGGCGGTGGCGGCTCCGGGGCCGGGTTATTAATAGCCCGTTATCGCCGTGTACGGCGGCCCCGGCCCCCCCGCCGTGATCTCCTCCTCCCGGTACAAACGGCGCTCCCGAGACCTCGGACGGTGGCTGGCACGCGGTCCTGGCACCAGGGGACCCGCCGCCCGGTACCGGGCCCCCTCCCGGGCAACGCACCGCCGCCTCCCCCGGGCACCAGCCCCATCCCGAGCGGCAACACCGCGACACCCTCTGTTCCGGTATCGGCACCGGCACCACCCCGGGAGACTCCCCGAGCGACTCGCTGCCACCCGGTAGCCGCCCCCTCCGGGCGATCTGCTGCTACCCCCCGGGAATCCCCTACCCCCCGCCCCGGTACCGGCGGCGCCCCGGGCAGCGGCCGGCCCATTGTTCGGGCACCTCATGACCGGCCGGCCTCCCCTCGCCTCCCGAGCACTCACCAGCCGCCGCACCGAGGAGCACCAGCCGCAGAAGCGGCCAGGGCCCGGGGCCGCCCCACTGCGCCGCTCCCGCCATGGCCGCCGCTGCACTGTGCGCCCACGCCCGCACCAGGTGCGGCCCCGCCCCGCCCCGCCCAGGTGGGACCCGCCCACGGGGACCGCCCACCGGGGCCGAGCCAACCGGCTACGCCCCTCCGCCAGGTGCTGGGGAGCCCCGCCCCTTCCCCGGCTCCATTGGCCGCGCCGCCTGTCTCCTCAAGGAGGGGGCGCGCCCCGCTCCATTGACTGGCCGGCTCGGCCCCGCAGCGCCGACTTGATTGGCTAAGGCGAAGGGGCCGCGCGAGCGACAGGTGTGGAGTGGGCGAGGCCTACCGGCCAATCAGAGAGGGAGCTTTAACTTCTGGCCAATGGGCGCGCTTTGCGTCCCTCGTGGAGGCCCTCAGGCGGGGACACGGGCGTTGCCATAGCGACGGGGCCTGCGGCCTCCTCAGGCTCCTGAGGGCTCCCAGTGCCCTCCCAGTGACTCCCCCAGTACTCTCCCCCTGCCCCTGGTACTCCCAGTGCTCCCACAGGGCAACCACGGCACACCATGACATCAAAGTGTGGTGACATCATGGCACAGTGACACAACAGCACACTGACAGAGTCCCATCATGTGGGGGAGTGTGTCCCTGGGCAAGGGGGTTGGGGGGGCTCAGAAGGGAACAGGGGATCCCTGGAAGCCCCCAGCCTAGTAACCAGAGGGCCCCAGGCTACAGCAAGGTGGAGGGACAGAAGGGGTCCCCAGGGGTGCTGCAAGATGGGAGGGGGAGGAGGAGCTGGGGGGGGGTGCCTGGGTGCCCCCACGACCATGCTTGAGGGTCCTGGGGGAGCTGGTGGGTGATGCAAGGTGCAGGGGGGGCAGGGCAGATTTGGGGTCCTTGGGAGCCCCCTCCCAAGTGCTTGGGGGTCCCCAGGGTGCTAGAGGGTGCTATGAGGTTGGGAGGGAGAAGGGGAATAAAGTGTAAGACCTGGAAAAACAAATCACTATTTTTATTTATTTTCGCTTTTTAAATTCAGAGAGTTTTAAAAAAAAGTCTGACCCCGCCGGGCCAGGCCAGGCCAGCCGCAGCGGGCAGGGAGGGGGGGGGGGGGCCGCAGCACCCCAGGACCCCCGTGCCCCCAGCAGCTGCCCGGGGCGGACAGGGAGGGGTGAGAGGTGCCGCAGCCCCCCGGGGAGGGGACGGTCCCCCGGGGAGGCGGGGGGGGGGGGGGCAGGGGGGGGGGGTGTCGCGGGCGCAGGCGGGGGTCCAGGAGACCGAGGCAGTGCTGGGGTGGGCAGCGGGGCCGGCGCCCGCCTGGCCAAGAGCGTGTGCACGAAGCGCGGGGCGGCTGGGGGGCAACGTTGGGGTTGGGGGGGAGGGGCGCAGTGACACGGGGCGCCCCGGGGACACGGAGAGAGGCAAAGGTGGGGGCAGGGCACAAACCAAACGGGAGGGTCCTCATGTCACGCCAGGGAGGTGCTCACTGCCGGGAGGGAGGGGGGGCTTAGGTGCAGAGAGGGGGGGAAGGGGGCGGGGGGTGACCCCCGTCCCCCCCGCCAGTCCCCGTCCCTGCCGTCCCCGTCAGTGGCTGTCGTTCTTGATGACAATCTCCACGCCGTGCTGGCGGAGCTGCGCCCGCAGGATCAGGTTCTTGTTCTTCAGATCCTCCACCTGGCCCGGGGCAGGGGACACACACGGGGTGAAGGCGAGCATGGACTCCCCCACACCCCCACCTCTGCACCGCACAAGGCCCCCCCCCGGCTGCCTCACCTGCTGCCGCAAGACCTCGTTGTCCATCTGGAGCTGGTCGAGGCCCTGCAGCTCCTCGGAGAGGCGGTGGTTGCTCTGCCGCAGCTCCTGGATGTAGTCGCAGGCTTTGGAGAGGATCCCACCTTTGCTCTGGGCGAGGGGATGGGGCAAGGGGGGTGAGTTGGGGGGCACCAACACTCCACCAAGCCTTTCCCTCACCCCGCAGCACCCCAGGGAGAGGGTGAGGAGGGGTCCCCTACCTGCCCCGACTTGGTGTTCTCCATGGAGCAGTCAGGGATGATCTTGGAGAGCTGCACAATCCAGTTGTTGATCTTGTCCCTGCGCCGGCGCTCCACTGCCAGGAGGGAGAGGGGGGGCATCAGCACTGTCTTGAGCCCCCCAGTCCCCAGATCCCCAGCAGGGCATCCCCCCTGGCTCCCTCCCCCCAAAACCAGCATCCTCCTGGTTGGGGTTGGGGGTCACTATCCCTAACTGCGCTGAGCCCAGAAACCCTGGGAGAGGGGGCAGGAGTGGTGGGCAGGGGCTGATCCTGCCCAGCCACCCCCCACCCTGGGCACCCAGTCCCTTGGGTGACTGGGAAAGCAGAGGTGAAGCACCCAAATGGCCCGAGCTCTGCCCGCACCAGACCCTTGGGGCAGGGCAGGCACCCTGCCTGGTCCCAGGGCGGAGAGGGCTGGGGGCAAGGACGGGAGAGTCGATTTTTGGGTCAAACCAGCCCAACACCCACATTTCAGCATCTTTGAGAAGTTGTTTCTGAAGCCAAAGGAAGGAGGATCCCAGCTGGTGCTTCCACCCGGCCAGGCTGCCTGTGCTGAGCCGTGCAGGGCACTTGTCCCTGCCGCCATCTCCTCCTGGCTGGAGGCCGGGCAGAGCTGGGGGCTGCCTGGGTGCCTTACCTGGGCATGCTCAGGCTTCCCAAGGTTTGAGCTTAATCTTCCGAGCTCTGGCTTCCCCTGCTGCTGCTAATTACAGCTCTCCCAAAAGAGGTTCTACCCTGAACTGACAAGAGCTTTTCTCCTATGTTCTTAGAGCTTTTCCATCTAGGAGGTGGGAACAGACAGCATTAACCCAGGGATGGCTCTGCTCCCCACACTGCTGCACGCCACGGTCCCCACCGTTCCTTACTGGTCCCCAACATCCCTCACCCAGAGTGGGATGACACCCCCCCAACCCTCCTGCCAGTACCTTCATTGTGCTGCGCCCGGCGCTTCTCATCCCGGGTGGCTCGTGGCGCCTCCGACTTCCTAGGGGAAAAGCGGCGGCATTGGTCCCGGCGATGCTGGTGGGGAGCTGGCTGTGGCCCAGCCACCCCAGGCTGGCGCAGGGGATGCCTCGCTCCAGCTCCCGGCACAGGAAACCCAGCCCACTCCCAAAAGCGCCGGACCACTGGAGCATCCCCCCCACTTTGCTTGTGTCGGTCCCTGCGTCGGCACAGCTATGACACCCCTGTGCCTGGGGGGAGCCGGGGAGCAGTCCGGTACTCACGGGGAGTAGGGGTGGGCGCGGGGGGCGATGGACCTCTGCGCTCCACCCTGCAGCACCTCCTGGGGTGACATCATCACGAAGAATTGCCCTGAACAGCCCAAAATGAGAGAGGGGGTCAGGCAGGGAGCGCCCAAAAATGCGCTGGAGGGGACCACGACTGCCTGGGGGGGCGAGGTCTTGAGGGACAGGGACATGACACCCCCTGCAATGGCCGTACCCGTGGGGGTGGGCTGCCCCAGGAGGGCCTCCGAGTTCTGCGTGGTGACGACGGCGGTGGCCGTAGTCCCTGCGCCAGCAGAGGTGCTGGTGTCGGCCACAGCCGTGGTGGGGAAATAGGTGTAGTGAGTCTCGGTGGCCGTGGCCTCCGTCTCCACTGCATCCTCACTGGTGAAGGCGCCCTGGATGACGGCCTGGAGGGGAGGGACAACAGCAGGTGCCACGGTGGGACGGGGTGCTGAGGACGTCCACGCCCCCAGGTGGCACCAGCAGCTGGCACTGGCACCCACCTGTGTCATGGACTGCGTGGCAGGGTAGCCGCTGATGGCACTGGTGCCTTCCGTCTGTCCGTCCAGCTGTCCGTCGGCCACTTGGATCACCCTGTACATCACCTGCTGAGAGAGCCGCGGCTGCGGGGACGGGCGCGAGGCGGCAGCTCAGCCCGCCCATGGCCAACCCCGGCATCCAGACCTGCCCAATGCAGGATCAGGCCACGACGCTTCCCTCCACACTCCCCCTCCAGCTGCGACCAAGCCAGAGGGCCGAACCCTGCTGTGACCGCAAAACCTTCCCTCCGCCAGCCCCTCGGTGTCCCCCGCCCCTCGGGGACCCACCCAGGGGGTCTGCGTACCTGCGTCCCGCCGTTCTCTGTACGAAAGACATACTTGATGTTGGGGTCAGGGAAGGTGGCTGCGGACTGGATGCTGGCAATGGCAACGCTGGTGGGATCCTCACCTGTGGCCACTGCACCTTGAGGCAAGAAGCAGGGGGGAAGCCCATAACGGGGAAGGGGCCGGGGCGGGGGCTCCCCATGCTGCCAAGGGGAGCTTGGAACCATCCCCTCTCCCCCAGGGGCAAAGATGCGGTCAGACGTTAGCCCAGCATGTGCCTCCAAGCACATGGTGCCTGATGCTGGGGTTAAACTGGACACGGCTGGGGGCCTGGGGCTTCCTTGCACAGCTCCCGGGGCAGCCTCGGCCCTAAGGCCCCCCATGGCCCAGAGGGGGGTCCCCACTCACCTTCCTGGATTTGCACTGTTCCCTCTTCCGTCTCGGCTGCTTTCTGCTGCCTGCAAGGGTGTGGGAAGGTGGGTGAGGGGTGGGAGGGGCTGGGGACCCCTGCCATCCCAGAACTGGCACCACCCGGACATCATCTGGTCCCCCGACTGACCCAGCCCAGTGTCAGCCAGACCGGTCTCCTCATCAACCCCCGTTATCCGCAGAAAGCTCCTATGCCAGAACGGGCCTCGGCACAGCCACTGTCCCCAGCCCGGTGCCAGGGGGCATGCAGTCCCAGCACTCACCCCTTCATCGCTCTGCTCCGTCAGGCATCAGCGGGGCAGTCGCAGATGAGCCTCACGGCTTTCACAGCCCTGTGGGGAGCAGAGGCAGCAGCTGAGGGACGGGCCCCGGCCTTCTTCCTCCTCCTCCTCGCGACCTGCCGCTCTGCGCCAGAGCGGGACCGACGCCAACCCCGGGAGGGGCATCTCCCCGGCAGTGGCAGGTCCCTGCTGTCACTGGTGCCCGGGGACAGTGCCAGGGCCGCAGGACGGGGTTGAAGCCGCGGTGCAGACAGCAAAGCTGGGTCCTGGCTCTGCCGGCAGCACCGCAACAGCCAGGCCCTGCACAGGCCACTGCGACCAGACACTGGCTGGGGCCTTGGGTGCTGTTTTCAGGCGTCCCCCGTTTCACTTTCGCATCCAGGGTGACAGGACTCTCCCCAAAGCCACCGGCTCCCCCGGATTTCAGTGCGGTGGGTGACGGTTTGGGTCCGGCTCATGCCGGAGCTTTCCCAGTGACCCCGGGGGGCGGCCATACCGCCGTGACCCCGGTCCCACCCCGGTTCTTTGTCACCCAGTGGAGCCGGTCAGGGAGCCGGGAACGGCGAGGGGGGGGGGGGGGAATACGACCCCGAGGGAGGGCACCGGCACGGGCCCTGCTCGGCAACACCCCGGCCCCCGCCCCCACAAAACTGGCCGCCCCCCCCGGGCGGGGCAGCCCCGGGGGGGGGTTAGCCCCATGTCCCGCCCCCGCCCCAGTCACAGCGCTGGGTCCCCCCCCGCTTCGAACGGGTCCGGCCCCCCCCGCCCGGTGCTCCCCAGTCGGGCAGGGAAACTGGGGTGTCAGGTTTGGCGGGGGGGCGGCAGCGGGGGGACCCCCCCTGAAAGGTGACGGGGCCGGACCGGCAGCAGGGGGAGTGACAGGCCGGCGCGGGGGGAGCCAGCCGCAGCCCGGAGGGGGGATGACAGGCGCGGGGGGCCGCGCCCCGGGGGAGGGCGGCGGATCCCGCGGGCCGGGGAAGGGGAGGGGAGCCCGCACCCCGTCGGCGGCAGCGGCGGCCGGGCCCGGGGGCCGCGGCCGGGCCCGCACCCACCGGCGGTCGCGGCCGGGCCCGGACCCGCGGCCCGCGGCCCGCAGGGCGGGGAAGGTGGGGGGGCGGCGGCCCGCCCCGGCCCCGGCGCGTCCCCCGGCCCCGGCCCATCGCCCCCCGCCCGCCCCCGCCGTTACCTCGCCGCGCCGGGCCACCCTGCGCGCGCTCGGCCCCTTGTCTCGCCATGGAGCCCCGCACATGCGCAAGGCGCCGCCGCGCCGCCATGACGGGTGCGGGCGGAAGGCAGCCCCGCCTCCGCCCCCGCCGCCATCTTGGGCAGGGGCGCCGCCAAGAGCAGCGCGCCGCCGCCATCTTGGCGCCGGGCACGGCCTCCCCGCCCCTCCCCGCCGGCGCCATCTCAGTGCGTGCCGGCCCCGACGGGCGCCATCTTAGACGGCGAAGCGCGGCGCTTCTGCCCGGCGCCATCTTGGGTGTGGGCGGCGCCATCTTGGAGGCGGGCATCGCACCCCATCCCTCACACCCCGCCCGCGAAAACCGTCCCGGCCCGCCGGCGCCGCCGCCGAGGGTTGAGGGACACCCCCCGCCCTGCTCTTCCCCCCCTGACCCAGCTCAGGGTGCTGCGCGGGGAGCCCCCACACCACTGGGGGCCCTGAGGCCGCCCCAGGTGCTGCCATGTTGCGTCAACTGAGGCCACAGCGGTAGACAAAGCCCAGCGCTTTTATTGACCCTGCCACCGCCCGCACAGGAGCACAAATGTCCGCCGGCCCTGGCCCCACGTCCCCAGAGCTCAGCGCTCGCCCGCCGCCCCCTCGGTGCCCACCAGCCGCCGCGGTGGGGACAGCACTGACCCCTCGGCCTGTGCCGCCGGCCGGGTCAGACTCAGCCGGCTCCTCCCCGGCGCCTCGCCCTCCGGGGCCGCCACACAGCTGAGGGGCCGCAGCAGCCGCGGCCTCAGGGGGCCCTTCTGGAAGGGCAGGGCCTTGGGGGGAGCAGGCGTCAGCTCCCCCCCACCGTAGGTCTGGATCCTCCTGACCGGCACCTGGGCCAGCTGCTGCTCGGCGGCCATGGCCACTGCCATGTCAAAGGACACGCTGCCACCCTCCCGCCAGCCCGCTCTCCTCGCCCCTGTCCCACTGCCCCCAGGTTGCTGGGGAGGCCCCTCCAGTGCCGTGGGACTGGGGAGCTGCCGGGGTGGTAGGGCGGCATCCGCCTCCATGGCTGGGGCCGCACCATCAGCCGGTGGCATCCAGGGCTGCAGGGCCAGGGGGATCTTGGCAAACTGGGGCTTGGGGGGCACGACAGGGACTGACCGGGCCTGCTGCACCCTGATGGTGCGGGCAGCCAGGCGCACCGGGGCACTGCCGTCACGGCGCAGCACGGCCACGGGCTCAGGGCGCCCCAGCTCGCCGGTGGGCTCGGCCCGGCTTGGCTCTGGGGCTTCAGGGGGAGGGCTGCGCAGCTCTGGGGCCGAAGCAGAGAGCGAGGAAGAACTGGGGCTGCTCACAGGGGTGGCATTGGTGCCCTCTGCACTGGCTGCAGAGGGCGGGAGAGCTTCAGGGACAGACCCAGGGACCAGGGGCTCCACTGGCTCCTGGGGTGCCTCTTCTGGTGAGGAGGCTGGAGGGGACCCCAGTGAAGGCTGGGCTTCGCCCTCCCCAGGCTCCTCTGGGGCGGGGGAACTGGAGCCAGCTCCATCCTCTTCAACTTCCCCATCCGATGTGTCGGGAACTGGCCCTGCTCCCGCATGGTCCCCGGCTCCTCCGGCCTCATCCCCCAGGCCAGCTTTGGTGCTGGAGTCAGTTCTGCTGGGGCCAGAGCCACCGTCTGCAGCCCCCTCTTCCCTTCCACCTCCCTCCCCTGCAGGCTGGCTGGTGCCTGGTGCAACCTCCTCTGCTGGCGCCCCAGCAGGGTCCCCAGGCTGCTCCCCCTCACCCGGAGCATCGTCCTCCATGGGGCATAGCCCTGCCAGCCCTGGTGTCAGAGACCTGTCCTGCGGCACAGTGGTGCCGTCAGCAGCGGGTGGGGCTGGTGTCAGGATCTCCAGGGCTGTACCCTCACCCGGCAGCTGGTCAAGGGGCTCCAGCGATGCCGCCAGTGGGCTGAGGTCGTCGTGGGCGCTGAGGAACATGTCTTCCGAGTCGGTGTCCCCAGTGTGGTCCTCGGCATCGGAGCCGCTGGGAGCCATGAAGAACATCTCCTCATCCATGCACTCCTCGATGGAGAGGTAGCTGGCGGGCTGCTCCATGGGGGGCTCCCCCGGCTGCAGACAGGGATGGGCAAGAGGGTGATGGCCACACACACCTCAGCCCATCCTAGGCATGGAGGACTGCACGGCCCTGAGGCCCCACGCTGGGGCTGGAGGGGTCGATGCCACCCTGTCCTCTCCATCTCCACCTTCATCTCTCCATGCCCATCCCTGTCCCCTCCATCCCACCCCTGCCTTCTCCATCTCCATCCCTGTCCCCTCCATCCCCACCATGTCCCCTCCATTCCCATCCCTGCCCAGTCCCCTCCATCCCCACCCTGACCAGGGACAGCAGAGGTGACCCTCTGCCTCCAGCCTTCTCACCCCAGACCCAAAGCATGGGGATGGTGATTTCAGCTTACGTTCATGAACCCGCTCTCTATCCCCTCCTCTATGGGCAGGAACCCCTCGCCGTCCCCAGGGCCGGTGTCTGGCAGCAGGGGCCATGCTGCTGGCTCCCCGTCCCCGCTGCCCTCCAGCCACGTCTCCTGGCTGTCCAGGAAGGCGAAGGAGTCCCGCAGCTCCAGGGAGAGCCGGGTCTCCTCCGTGTCTGTCTTCCCCTCCCCTGCGGAGGGAGATGGGGGGGGATTGAGCCTGGTGTGTCCCCCCTGGCACCCTGGAGGTCCCGCGGTGGCTGGTCCCAGTGCATGCCTCTTACCAGTGCGGTGCTCAGGCACCTCGGGGTCCCCGGCAGAGCACTGGGCAGGCAGCGGGGGGCTGGCGGGTGGCACTCTCCCCGCAGCCGCCTGGGCCAGCGCCGGGCACGGCAGCCCCCGTGTCAGGCGGGAGAGATTGGAGGTGATGTGGAAGGGGACGGTGACGGAGAAGGGGCCAGAGATGTGGACCCCTGCGCACTTCTCGGCACGGCTGCGGCTGGCCTTGGGCGAGCGGCCAGGGGCCACCAGTGAGGCCCGGCCAGCTTTGGGGGTGGTGGGCTCTGACTTGGTGCTGTTTTCGCCCTCTGACTCAGGGCCCCGCGGCTCTTCCTGCCCCTTCAGCTTCTCCTCCAGGCTCTCATCCAACTCGGGACAGCTCTCCGGCGCCGGCAGCGAGGGGCAGGTGTCAAAGCTCTCCCGACGCTGCGGCGGCTGCTTTGCCGACCTCTTCTTGCTCAGCCGAGAATCATCTGTGCCCAGCGGGGGGAAGAGTCAGGGCCTGGAGGTATACCCTGTCCCCAGACCTCCCCACACCTGAGGACTCGGCTGGGTGGCACTGTGGGAGCTGCCGAGCTGGGGAACCAGGGCGATGCCCGGCAGCTTGTGCATCCCCATCCTGTCCTCTCCATCCCTATGCCATCGTGTCCATCCCCATGCCATCTTGTCCATCCCCATCCCTGTCCCCTCCATCCCCACCCTGTCCCAATGATCCTGCCTCAAGGACAGGGATGGTTCCCACAGGAGCGACAAGGTGTATCCCTCTTACCGTCGCTGGCACAGGGGACAGAGCTGAGCGAGTCCATGCTCTTGGCTGGCCGCAAGGTTATTTTGCCACACTTGTCATCTGGGTGGGGAAGGAGAAGGGGAATGGCAGTGGGGTTGGGTTTGGGGACACATCGTCCCCTGAGCAATGGGGTCCCGCCCTCTGGACCCCAGGGTGGGGACGACCAGGGCTCCCCACCTTTCTCCTCCACCTTCACCAGCTTGCGCTTGGCTTCGTGGCTGGAGCGGCCCAGGTTGAAGATGGACCTCCACTTCTTGGCCTTGATGGAGCCCTTCCTCCTGCAGGACCCCAGGTGTCAGGGGTGGCGGGCATGCTTAGGCACACTTGTGTGTGCGCAAGCACACATGGTGCCTTTGGACACATGCAAGAGCTCATGCATGCCTGCAAGCACGCGTGCAGAGCATGTGCCCATGCTTGTGCATGTGAGAACACGTGTGCATGGGATCCCACCTGCAGGGCACAGGCGTGCTCACGGTGCTGCCTGGGCCAGGGGAGATCCCTGGGGGTGTCCCTGGGGAGGGGAGGGGGTGGCGGCATGTCCTACCTGTGGTCGCTGAGCTCGATGATGGTGTGGTAGGGCCGGATGGGGGGGGGGCCGTCACCCTGGCTGAGCGTGGCCGGCACGTGGTACGGTGGGGGCTGCCCATCCCCTGTCCCCCCACCGCTCAGCAGCAGGGACCGCCGGAGGGACTCGCCGCCTGCAGGCCACCAAGACAGGGCGTCAGGGTCCCACCAGGGACACCCTCACCATCCCCCCCAGGCCAGGACGTACCACGGAGAGGGGCGTCCCCGAAGAGCTGCTCAACGTGGGTGAGAATGAACTCCACAACGATGGATTGGACGCGCACCTCCATGAATGCTGCTGTGCCGTTGAATCCCGTCGCCTCAATGTCCTTCGACCTGCCATGGGGACACAGTGGGGGGGCTTTTAGGCTCCCCCGGGGAAGGGGGATGTTCGTCACCCCACATCCCCTTGACCCCATCCCCAGTACTCACCGCAGCAGGTTGGGTGCCCAGACGATGGCCAGGTTCCTGGCGTGCATGTTGGTCTGGCTGCTGTAGGATGCCATGTGCAGGAGGTGCCTCATCAGGAACTCCAGGGTCCTGAGGACACCAGGGCACGTTAGGGACAGCAATCCCCACAGGGGACACCGTGTTTGGGGTCCCCCCTACCTATAGTGGGGCACTGGCAGCTCCTTCAGCACCTCCTTGATCTTCACCAGGCGAGCCTCTTCCATCTGGATAGCCACTGCATCCTGCCGGGGGACAGGGATGGGGTGACAAGTGCCACCTCCCGGGGTTGGGGATGGGTGGCAGCGCCGGGGAGGGGAACACTCACAGCAAATTTGTCGTAGAGCTGGTAGGTGAGGAGAGGGTTGGGGAGCTCGCGGAAGTACGCCTTGCAGAGGGAGCTGACGCAGTGGATGTCCTGCAGGTAGACATCCTTCTGCAGGTCAGGGCAGCGGTCACTGTCGAACTCCTGCCTGCGAGTGAGGCGGCTGGCTCGGCAGGGGGGACGGGGACAGGGACGGCATGGTCCCCCTCCGCGGCCCTGTTCAGCTGCTGTGCCGTGGAGGTTTTTCACTAGGGTGGGTCAGGATGTGTCCCTGGGGTGTCCCCACACCCATGGAGGTGGGGAGGGTGTCTCAGCTGGTCCCTGCCAGGGGGGCTCAGGGCCACACAAGGACTGTTGTGGTCCCCAAGGACCAGACACAGCCCCGATGGGCTGCAAAAGGGGCGGGTTTGTCAGCCAGGTCCTTCTGCTGCATGGCCAGGATGCTGGGGACAGGGGGATGGATGGGATGGGGGGTGCTGTGGATGCCAGGCATATGGGGGCACTGAGGATGTGGGGAACGCTGGGATTATGGGGGTGTTGGGGACACGGTGGGCGCTGGGGATGTTGAGGATGCTGGGGACGCTGGCAAGGCTGGGGTTCTTGGGGACACAGGAAAAGGGGAGAAAAGAAACACTCGAGGAAAGAACCAAGAGCAAAAGAGTGAAAAAACCAAACCAAGTATGGAAAAAAAATGAAAGAGAAAAAGAAAGAAGGAAAGAATAAATAAGAAAATAGAGAAGAAAAAGGAAGAAAAGGAACAAGTGAAAGAAGGGCTGAAGCAGTGACGGGCAGGACGGAGGCGAGCACCGCAGGAGGGCAGGATGGGGAAGGAAGGGGGTGTGGGGTGCATGAGGGAGCAGCGGGGCCGGATCCGGCCAACACAGCACTGGAGTCACTTCCTATGCTGGCTGCGGCCTGTCCACTCCCGTCCTGTCACCTACCCGGCCGGTCCCATCCCTGTCCTCTCCCCATCTCCGTCTGCCTGCTCCCATCCCATCCCATCCCATCCCATCCCCATCTTCCTCCTGTGTGGTGCCAGCCCTGTCCTATCCCAGCGCTCTCCTGTCTGGTCCTGTCTCATCCACCCCCGTCTCTGTCCCACCTCCATCCCATCTGGTCTCATGTCCACCCCATCCCTGTCTCCATCCCATCTGGTCCTGTATCATCCCATCCCCGTTTCCACCCTTGCTGGTCCCATCTCCATCCCCTCCCCACCTCCCTCCCTTCCGGTCCCAGCCCTGACTTCTTCCAGTCTCCACCTCCATCCTGTCTGCTCCCATCTCCATCCCATCCCCATCTTCCACCTGTCTCCCTCCTGTTTGATCCTGTCTGGTTTTCAGCTCCATCCCAGCTCTCTCTGCCTCTGATCTCCATCCAACCTGCTCCCGTCTCCATCCCAACTGCTCCATCTCCATCCAACCCGCTCCTGTCTCCATCTCCATCCCATCCGCTGCATCTCCATCCGGTCTCCATCCCTCCTGCCCCGCCCTACTTACCGCAGCCGCTGGATGTTGGAGGAGACGCCCGAGAGGCGGTAGATGCCATCTACCACCCCGTGCTGCTCCACGAACTCGGTGCAGCTCCTCAGCACCTGGGGCACTGCGGGATGGGCACCCCAAGTCTGCCGTCACCCACCTCCCCTGGGTCCACTATTGCCCACCTCCCCCTGGCTCCAGACCTGCTCCCTGCCAAGAGCCAGGGATGACAGGGGGGACTGGGGCCACCCATGCCCTGGGGTACCTAGTGACAGTGTTCCCACAGGGCAGCCAGTCCCATCACTGGCCACATTCAGGTCCTGGGGGCAGTGGAGCCCCCAGCAGACTGGGGCCACCACGTCCCCAGGGATGGGCCCACCCATCCCTGTCCCCTTGGGGCCACAGTGGGACACTGAGATTGGAGCCGTGCCAAAGCACCGGGACCCCCCCAAATCTCAGAGGGGCTTTGCCAGGAGGCACCCCGGCTGTGACACTTGCTCAACTGCTGGTGATGCAACCGCGTGGCGTGAGTCACCCCCCATCCCCTCCCCGTGGCGCTGCCGGGCACCCTCCCAGCTTCCGGCAGCTGCGGGGGCGACCCCTTAAGGAGGGGGGCTCAGCAGGACCCCGTGTGTGGGGGGACACGGGTGGTGGCGGCACTCGCCAGCGGGTGCTTACCGTCCTGCCCCGACTGCTGGAGATGCTCCAGGAGGTCGCAGCCAAAAACCCGCTCCTTGGTGCCGCCCTTGCGCCTCGCCTTCTGCCGGGCCTTCAGCGCCAGCGACATGGAGGCGGCGCAGACCCCCCAGCAGCGGGGTCAGATCCTGCCCATGGCCCGAGCGGGGTGCGGGTGCCCCAGAGCCCCGGCACGGCGGCAGCGGCGAGGGCCGGGGCAGGCGGGCGGCAAGCGGAAGCGGCCCCCAGGGAGGAAGTGCGGTGGCCCCGGGGCCCTGACGCAGCCTCGAGGGTCCGGGGCGTCCCGTTGGCGGCAGCAGGAAGGCGGCGGCCGCCTTCGAGGCCGCTTCCTGCTCCTCGGCGCGTCGAAACCACAGGGCAGGGCGCAGGCGGCACGCTTGCGCACGCTGGTGCGCTCTTCCGCGCGCTTCCGCACGTTTGTGCGTGCTTGTGCACGCTCATGCTTGCTTGTGTGAGCTTGTGATGGCTTGCGCGTGCTCGTGCATGCTTGCAGGAGCTTGGGCATGCTTGCGCGTGCTCAGGCATGCTTGCGGGAGCTTGGGCATTGCGTGCCCTTGTGCACGCTTGCATGAGGTTGCGCCCACTTCGGCATGCTCGTGCATTCTTTCACGTGCATGCACGCGCTTGCACGCAGCTCACCTGCGCGCCCAGCGGCACACGGGTGCGCAGGTGGAGCACCCAGGTGTGGCCATCCTTGCACACGAGCACCGTCCCAAAAGCGCCAGGCCCCCCTCCGGGTACCCGCGTCCCTCCCCCGGCTGAGACCAGAAGCACTTGACACAGGGTCCCAGGGTCCCGCGCGGGGGTTTATTTACAAGCGCGGCCGGGCAGCAGCAGTGGGGCAGTGGGGCCCCCATCCTATACAGGTATGTACACGCAGGGCGCGCTGTCCCCAGGGACCCCCGCCACCAGCCCCGCGTCTGGGGGGGGCCCGGCCCCAGGGGGGTCCCCTCAGCAGTCTGGGGGGAGACGATGGGGTTTTGGAGGCTTTTGGGGGGCCGGGATGGGGGAGGGGGCAGCCGGGATGGGGGAGGGGACACAAGCGTCCCAAGTGCCACCGGCAAACCACGTCCCGAGCGGGGACGGCCGCGTGTCCCCAGCGCCGCGCAGGAAGGAGCTGACCCAGAGTCCAAAGGGATATTGGGGGGGTGGGGTGGGGGCCCGATCCCCGCCGGGGGTTCCTGCCCCTGTCCTGTCCTTGGGGTGTCCCCACGCCCGTGGGTGCCTGGCGGCTCTGACACCCATGGGTCCTGGATGCTGTCACCTCCTCTCTGGCCAGCCACCGGTGAATGTCCCCAGCCATGTGCCAGCAGCAAGGTGACACCTGGGGACCAGCGCCCATCCAGGGGCATGGTGTGTGTCCCCGACCACATGCCAGCAGTGAGGTGACACATGGGGACCGGAGCCCTGTTCGGGGGTACGGTGCATGTCCCTGACCCCGTGCCAGCAGCAGGGTGACACCTGGGGACCGGAGCCAGCCCGGTGGGCAGGCAGAGCCAGGGGAGCCGTAGGGGGGACGGGGGTCCCTTGGGTGTCCCCCCCAGCCCTGCCCAGCTCACACCAGGTGCCCACGGCCATTGATGTAGATGCCGTTGGTGGTGGGCTTGGCCTGCAGCATCCCGTTTTCCTGCACGAAGTGGGTCATGGCCTGCTTGATGGGGTCGTCCCCCCCGCTGCCACCATCCTCCTCCTCCTCCTTTGGCTCCTTCCCTGGCAGGGCGGGCAGCAGCGGCGCTGCCGGCACCTCCGTCTGTGTCTCGATCTCCCGCACCGTCGAGAGCGTCGAGTAGCTGCGACCTTCGGGCTCTTCGCTCTGCGGGGATGAGGGACAGGGTGGGGTTCACCGCTGATGAACGAACACTCCCGGGGACCCAGCCTCTGCCCCAGGGACCCCTACAGGGACAGGGTGCTGCTGTAGGGCACGAGGAGGTGCACAAGGCTCAGTACACAGGCGTGCAAAGGTGTGTGCATGTGGGAGGGCTTTGCACACCCAGGAGAAGAACTGCACAAGTTGGGATGGGGCTGCAAGTGCAAAGTGGGGTTTGCGCACGTGCAAGAGGGGGTTGCACACACAAGAAGGGGTTCGAACACCTTGAGGGGCGTTTGCACCCAAGAAAGGGGGTGCACATGTGGAGGGGGGATGTACATGTGCAAGGGGCGGGCAGCACCCGTGGAAGGGGTTTGAACACCCTGAGGGGGAGGTTGCATCCATGGAAGAGGGTTGCACACCCAGAAGATGGGGGTTGCACCCGCACAGAAGCATGCCAGAGCTGGAGGACACGCTCTGACAGCTGCAGCCCTGGGCTGGGTGCAGGTGTGGGGCTGAGCCGCGCCCCCTGCCCTGCCGCAACTCTCACCATGGCGGAGCAGATGCTGGTGCCGCGCAGGCTGTCCCCACGCAGGCTGTCCCCGCGCAGGCTGCCCTGCCGGCTCTCTGCACGCAGCTGCAGCGTCTCCTCCAGCTGAAACAGCCCCATGAGACCCAGCAGCCCGCAGCCCAGCTCCTGAGCACCCCATGGCCCTGCCAGCATCCTGGGCATCCCCACCCAACATCCTCTGCCACTACCACCACGGCCTGGCTCCTCCTGGGCACCCCGATACCCACCTCCTCCCAAGCACCCCACTGCCCAGCCCCATGGGCACCCTGCTTCCTGGTCCTCCTTCAACACCCCCACACCCAGCACCCCAGGCACCTCAATACCCATCACTATGGGTACCCCAACACCCATCACTTCGGGCATCCCGGCATCCATGACCCTAGTCACCCCAACACCCCATCACCCAGGGTACTCCAAGACCAACTGCCTTGGGCACCCCAACATCCATCACCCCAGACACCCCAGTACTCATCACCTAGGGTATCCCAAGACCTGCTTCCTCGGGCACCCCACCACCCACCACCCATGGAACCCCAATACCCATCACCCAGACTACCCCAAGTCCTACTGTCTTGGGCATCCCACCACCCCAGGCACCCCAGCACCCCAAGACCCCCTCCCTTGGGCACCCCACCACCCAGGCCCCCCGCCACCTGTGTGCGCGTGTCGGTGCTGTGGCTGGAGTGGAGGCGGCGGATGGAGTTCTCCCGGGTGAGCGTCAGCTCCTCCTCGCTGGGGGCGTGGGGGGAGGTGCTCAGCATGGGCTCCCCATGTCTCCCACTGCCCCCCCCCCGCTGCCCCCCCCCCCCGACTCTTACTACTTCTCGGAGATACGCTTGGTCTTGCGCTTGTGATAGAGGGTCATGACGACGACGACGATGACAAGGACGCAGAGCAGGACAGCGGCGATGACGCCCACCACCACCACCGAAGCCGAGACCAGGTCCACCTTGCGCACCTCGTTGTCTGTGGGGACACCCGTGGGGTGGGCAGGCAGGGTGAGAGGGGATGAGATGGGGTCGATAGGTGGACGGGTGGATGGACAGATGAGTACATAGATGAGTGGGTGGATGGATTCATGAATACATACATGGATGGATGAATGGATGGATGGATGCATACATCCATGGACAGATGGGTGGATGAGTCCATGGAAGGATGGATGAGTGTATCCATGGATGGATGGGCTGATGGATGGATGGACAGACAGGTGAGTCCATGGGTGGGTGGGTGGATGCATGAATACATGGATGGATGGACGGATGAGTACATCCATTTGTTTGGACTCGATGATCTTAAAGATCTTTTCCAACCTAAATGATTCTATGATCCATGGACAGATGGATGGATGAGCCCATGGGTGGATGGCTGGGTCCATGGATGGATGGATGGGTGGATGGATGAGTGCATGCACAGGTGGATGGATGGGTTGATGGATGGATGGGTAGGTGGACAAGGGGGTGGTTAGATGAACAACGGGTAGAGATATGGATGGATGGAGAAAAGTGGCAGGATGATGGAAGGATGGATGGACAGATGGATGAGTAGACAGATGAATAGGTAGATGGAAAAGTAAATGGATGAGTGGACAGATGGGTGGATGAGTAGACAGATGAGTAGACGGGTGGGTGGATGAGTAGACAGATGAGTAGACAGACGGGAGGATGAAGGGAGAGATGAGTGTATGGATGGATGAACAAATGGATAGTGAGAAGTGAAAGGGGGATGGATGGATAAAGGGGTGGATAGAGGAAGAAACAGAAGGAGAGGTGGTTGGGTAGAGTGAAGTGGTGGGCGGTGGATGGATGGACAGACAAATGGAAGGACAGGTGAATGGACAGACGTAGGAAGAGTCGGGGGTGGGGAGGGCCGACAGATGGACAGATGGGTAGACGGGCGAGTGCCTGGGAGGGGACAGACGGGTGGCAGGAAGGGGGCAGATGGAGAAAAGCCCAGGGAGGGACAGACAGACAGGCACAAGCAGTGTGGAACGGTGCTGGCCCCCCAGCCAGGCTCCCACCAACCACCCGGGACCCCCACCCCAACGCCCACCCATCACAGCACCCTCAGGGGGTACGTGGGTGCCCCGCGGCCCCCGCAGCGCCCACCTGCCACCCTGCCCTTGATGCTGACGTTAGCCCGCGCCTCCTTGGCAGCCACGCGGTTGGAGACGCGGCAGATGTAGTCCCCGGCGTCAGCGGCGGCGAGGGGCCGCTGGAAGACGAGGGTGTCCCCCTTCACCCGCACGCCGGCGGGCAGCGGGGCGTTCAGCCTGCGGCGTGGCAGCACCATCAGCCCCCAGCGTGCCTGGGCGGGCGCGGGCAGGCGGCGGCGGCGCCGCCATCAAAGCCGGGGTTGCCAGTTCCCACGGCTGACGCCCTGCCCTGGCCCTGGCAGGGCTTGCCTGGGCATGGCACCACCTGCCGCGCTCGCCGCCGCCACAGCCCTCGGCACAGGCACGCCTGGGCAGGGACACGGCGGGGACGGGCACAGGTGGGGACATGGCGGGGGGGCATGGCAAGCATGTGGGCATGGGGGACGTGGCAGGGGACACAGCACAGACACCAGCACAGGCAGCTGGGACGTGGCAGGGACATGGGACATGGCCAGGACATGGGCACAGGCAGAGGACATGGCAGGGACACCAGCACAGGCAGCTGGGACATGGGACATGGCAGGGACACCAGTGCAGGCAGCCGGGATGCAGCAGGGACATGGGCATGGGCAGGGAGGATGCGGCAGGGACACTGGCACAGGCAGGGAATATGGCAGGGGACACCAGGACAGGCAGGGGGCACAGGCACAGGCAGGGGACAGGGCAGAGACACAGTAGGGACACGAACGTGCTCTGGAGACCTGGTAGGGACACAGAAGTGCACAGGGGACACGGCGGGGACACGGACACGGGCAAGGGGACACCATGGCAGGAACAGGGAAGCACGTGGGGATGCGGTAGGGACACTAACACACGTGCAGGGGGGGCGAGCAAGGCCGGGGCCAGGCGGAGGGGGTGGGGACAGTCCTCACCGTGTCCAGTTGTACATGGGGGGTGGGTTGCCATCCCCCAGGCAGGTCAGAGTGGCCCCCTCCATGCCCTCCTGCCACTCCTCTGTGTGCCCCAGCACCGAGGCATCCGATAGGTCTGGGGACAAGGGGACAGTGAGGGGACGAGCAGGGATGATCCCCATGTCCCCACGGTCCTGCTGTGCCCCCCATGTCCCCAGTGTGCCCCCTGTGCCTCTTATCTCCCCCACATCCCCAGTGTCCTCCCTGTCCCCTCCATTCCCAACACCTCGCCCTCCACGTCCCCAAAGTCCTCCATGCCAACGTCCCCCAATGCCCTCCATGTCTCCCTGCCACCCATGTCCCCCATGTGAACCTAGTCCCCATGTCCTTCATGGCCCCACGACCCTCCATCTCCCCAGTGCCCGCCATGTCCTTCAATGCCCTCCATCTCCCCAACACCCCCAGTGACACCCACGATCCCCATGTCCCCAATGCCTCCCATGACCCTCAATGCCCCCTGTGCCCATTATGTCCCCAGTGCCCCCCCTGTCTCCAACATCCTCCACATCCCTCAATGCCCCCCATGCCCATCACATCCCCAGTGCCCCCCATGTCCCCCATGTCCTCGGCATCCCCCAGTATTCTCCACATCCCCAATGGCCCCCATGTCCTTCAATCCTCCCCACGTCCTCCATGGCCCTCGTGCCCCGCATGACCCTCAGCATCCCCCATTACCCCCATGTCCCCAGTGCCCATCATGTCCCCCCTGTGCCCTCCACGCTCCCCATATCCCCACGCCCTCCTCATCCTTCCACCCCCCCATGCCCCAGTGCCGCACAGGCGACGCTGAGGAGGTGGGTGATCCTCTTCTCGTGGCGCAGGCCAGGGTGGGCCACCACACAGGTCAGGCTCTTGCCGTTCATGCTGCGCCCAGGCACCAGGAAAAACTCGCTGGTGACAGAAGCAGAGCGGGCATGCGCCGAGCGGCGCGTGGCGTTGGTGCCACGCACCTCCGTCTCCCAGCGTACTGAGGGCACCGGGCTGCCCTCCGCCGTGCACGAGGCTGCCAGCGTCCGGCCCTGACCCTCCTCCAGCGGCGGCCCTGGGTTCAGGATGGGCAGCGGCGGCACTGCGGGTGGCACCAGCATCAGACCCACGCCGGCGTTGGCACCTGTGGGTGCTGCCTCTGCTGCTGGGCTCCGCCGTGCTGGTGACCCCAGACCCACCTGCCCCAACCGTGTCCCCAGCGCGACTTACTGGGTGCCCAGTACCGGTTCCCCTATGCCCAGTGCCCTGTACCCATTTGCATTGCCCCATGCCCATTGCCCTGCGCCGGTCGCGCCTTGCCCACCACCCCATAGCCGTTACCCCATCGCCCTGAGCCTACCATGCCATTGCCCCGTGCCCATCGCCCACCTATTGCCCGCTGTCCTGTGCCCATTGCCTCCTCCCCACCACCCACCACCCCCTCCCCACCGCCCATTGCCGGCTGTCCTGTGCCCATCACCACCTCCCCACCACCCATCACCCCACACCCATTGGCCCCTCCCCACCACCCTATACCCATCGCCCCGTGCCTGCTGCCCCATGCCCATTGCCCATCGCCTGCTGCCCTGTGCCCACTGCCCCTGGCCCATCACCCCCTCCCCACCACCCCACGCCCATCGCCCCATCACTCCATCCTCATCACCCCATGCCCATCGCCTACAACTCCATGGCCCTTGCCCCCTCCCCACCACCCCATGCCTGCTGCCCCACGCCTATCGCCCCATCACCCCATGTCCGTTGCCCCGTCACCCCATCCTCATCGCCCACCACCCTGTGCCCACCGCCCCGTTCCCTGGGCACTCACCCAGCACCTTGAGGGTGAGTCGCCCCTCGAAGCTCCCCAGGGGGAAGGTGATGAGGTGACACTCGTAGTCACCCTCGTCCCCCTGCACAGCGTTCTTCAGGATGATGGCGCCGTCCTCCAGCGCCCCGTCCGCCCGCCGCAGCACCCGCCCAGCGTAGCGCTCCTGCACATGCTCCCCGTGCTGCCGGTTGAGCACGGCCACCTCGGTGTTCTGCCCCGCCGGGCCCCGCTTCAGCCAGGTCACCTGCACCACCTGCTCCTGCTCCTGCGCCCGGTACCGGCACGGCAGCACCACGTCCTGGCCCAGCACCGCCGTCACGCTGCGCTCCACCTCCACCACCCCCGAGCGGCAGCCTGCGGGCACCCAGGCTGGCACCCGCACGCTCGCTCGGCGCGCGGCTGCTGCCGTGCACGCACACAGCGCTCACACACAAGCAAGAACGCTCCGGCATACTTGCACGCACTCCGGCACTCTCGGGCACACTTGTGCTTGCACTCACATACATGCAAGAACACTTGGGCACATTTGCACAAACTCACATACATGCAAGAACACTTGGGCACGCTCCCGCATGCTTGGGCACACTTGTGCTTGCATTCACATACATGCAAGAACACTTGGGCACGCTTGGGCACGCTCCCGCATGCTTGGGCACACTTGTGCTTGCATTCACATACATGCAAGAACACTTGGGCACGCTTAGGCACACTTGCACTCACGTACATGCAAGAACACTTGGGCATGCTTGCACACGCTCCTACACGCTTGGGCACGCTTGCGCTTGCACTCACATACGTGCAAGAACACTTGGGCACGCTTGAGCACACTTGTGCTTGCACTCAGTCACATACTTGCAAGGACACTTGGGCGCGCTCTGGCACGCTTGGGCATACTCGTGCTTGCACTCACATACTTGCAAGGACACTTGGACACGCTTGCACATGCTCCGGCACGCTTGGGCACAGCTGCGCCTGCACTCACGTACATGCAAGAACACTTGTGCATGCTTGTGCACGCTCCAGTACGCTTGGGCACACTTGTGCTTGCACTCACATACATGCAAGAACACCTGGGCACGCTTGCACAAACTCATGCTGGCACTCACATACATGCAAGAACCCTTGGGCACGCTTGCACACGGTCCAGCACGCTTGCACACACTTGTGCTTGCACACATCCAGGCATTTCTTCGGCTGTGCTAACGTGCACTCAGGCATGATTGGGCACACTTGTGTACACCTGTGTTTGCATTCTCGGGTGCACTCATACATGCAGGCATGCTTGGGCACACTTGTGCTTGCACATGCTTACACGTTTCCTCAGGCGCACTCAAATACACTTGGGCGCACTTGAGCACGCTCGCTGACGCTCGTGCTTGCGCATGCTCATGCATTCTTAGGTGCACTCACATACACGCAGGAACACTTGGGCACACTCGCGCACACTCAGGCACGCTTGTGCACGCTCATACACACTTGTGCAGGCTCAGGCATGGTTGGGCACACTCCTGCACTCCTTGGTGCACTCACACATCCTCAGGTACACTCAGGCACAGTTGTACACTCAGGTGTGCTTGAGGGCACTCGGGTGTGCTCAGGCATGCTTGTGCACACTCATACGGGCTTGGGCACACTTGGGCTTGCTTGGACATGCTCATGGGTGCACTCCATGCTCACGCATGCCTGAGTACACTCACACACACTTGTGAGCACTCAGGCAAGCTTCCGCACGCTCACATGTCCTCGGATGTGCTCACACACATGCACACACACTTCAGCACGTTCATGCATGCTTGTGCATGTTTGGATACGCTTCGGCATGGTTGGGCACGCTCGTGCACACTTGGGCATGCTCATGCTTGCACACACTCAGGCACGCTTGGGCACACTCACACGTGTTTAGGCACGCTTGCACATGCACAAGCATGCTCATGCACACTCGGGCACCCTCCAGCATGCTCAAGCATGCTTGTACATGCTTGGGCACCCCTGGACACACTCGTGTGTGCTTGAACGTGCTCACACATGCTCACGCACACTCACACATGCTTGGAGATACTTGTGAATGCTTGGGTGTGCTCACACATACTCATCATGATTGGGCACATTTGCACCTCTTGGACATAGTCGTGCACACTGCTGCACGCTCGGGCATGCTTCTGCACACTTGTACATGCTCCTGTACGTTTGGGCATCCTTATGCCAGCATAGACACACTCATGCACACTTGGGCACGCTCACACATGTGCAGGCACGCTCAGACATGCTTGGGCATGCTCACAGACATTTGCACGCACCTGTGCATGCTCATGCACGCTTACGCACACTTGGGCACCCTCACACACACGCGGGCAGGTCCACCCATGCTTGCATGTGCTTGGGCACGCTCACGCACGCTCGGGCACGCTCACGCACGCTCGCGCACACCCGCACGCACTCAGGCCTGCTTGCACGCTTACGCTCGCTCCTATATGCTCCCATCTCCTCCCGCACGCTCACCCACACGGTCCCATATCCCCGTCCGCCCAGCAGCCGCATGCGCGCGTGCGAGGCTGGCGGGTGTTGGGGCGGGGCACGGGGCCCGCCCAGCCGCTCGGCGACGCCGGGGGAAGCGGCCAGGCCGGCACGGCCAGCCCAACCGGCCGGCGTGCATGCCGGGCTCTGCCGTGGCTTGCGGAGGGCTCCCGCCCCCGCCGGCCCCCGAGGCCTCCCCGCTGAGCCCCCCACCGCACCGCTTGCTGTGCCCGGCCTAATTACCCCCCGATTAGTCGACAGATTAATTAAATAATTGCGGCGCTGCCCGGGCCGTGAGTCACGGCTGCGCTGCCCCCACAGCCCCGGCCCTGCCTCAGTTTCCCCTCACGCGGTGATGGGGTCCAGAGGGGGATGGGGGTCCCCGCGCGGTTGGGGTGCCGATGCCGGGGTGGGTGCCGAGTGCCGGGGTGCCGTCGGGGCTGGCGAGCGGCCCCCGCCGCGGGGCGTCCCCACCCAATGGGGCCGAGCGCGTGGGAACGGAGCCGGGAACCGGCTCAACCGGATCCCGTGGCCCCCACGCCCCGGCCGGGCTCGCGCCCGCGGGCCCGAGGAGACAGGGGTCCCGGGCCCAGGGAGAAGGGGGGGGGGGGTCCTGGGGGGGGTGTCAGGCCTGGGGAGTGCACACGCAGCTCAAACTTTGCAGCGACGCGTGCGCGCAGGCCAGCATCGCCCCTCGGCACGTGCAGCAGGGCCGTGTGCCCGCACACGCGTGTGCGCTCGTGCCCCCTGGGGGGGGACACACACGCACACACGCGTGGACCCCCCCCAAAAGGGGTCACACACGCGTGGTGGCCCCACGCACACCGCGCACGCGCGTGCGCACACACACACCCCGGGGGGGCCGCAGGCCCGACGCCCAGTGATGGGCTCGCTGCGGCCCCGTGCCCCTGCCCGAGCCACCCCCCACTCACGGCATGAAGCCCCCGACCCCCCCCCCCCCCCCCCGGCTGTGAGTCGCGGAGGGGGGGGGGTCAGCACCCCCTGGGGTGACGTCACACACACACCCCCGCGGCCTCCAGCCCGTTCCCACGGGTCCTCCGCCAGTGGGGAAACTGAGGCACGGCGCGGGGGGTGGGCAGAGCACTGAACCCCCCCCGCTCTGCAGCACCCTTGGGTGCAGCACCCACTGCGGCACAGCTCGGGGCGGGGGGGGGGGGTGGCACCCCCCAAGCGTGGGGAAGACAATGGGGAGGGGGCGGGGACCCCCTGGGGCAGCCCGCTGCCCCCCGCCCCCCGAGCGGGAGCGCCCAGTTCCCACGGTGTGTGGTGTGTGTGTGTCCCCCCCACCTCCGCGTCACCAGAGGGGTCCGCCCCCCTCCCCCCCCGGCCCGCTCCCCGGAGGTGCGCGCACCCGGACACGCGCACAGGTGCGCGCACCCGCGTGTGCGGCGCCCACGGCGCAACCCCCGGCACGGCACGGCGCGGGGACACGGACACACGCACGGGACACGGAGACACACGGACACGCACGGACACACGGTCACGCGCACACGGACACACACGCGGCCACAGGTGCGCGGAGCCACAGGTGCACACGCGAGCACACACACGTACACACACACTCGCGTGTGCGCACACTCACACTCACACACACGCACACCTTCCGCTCCCCGCGGGCCCTGCCCGGGCCCCCTCCCCGGGGCTCCCCCCACCCCCCCCCCCTCCGGTCCCGCAGCCCCAGGCCCCCCCACCCCGAGGCAGCCGGTGCCCCCGCCCCCGTCCCCACCCCCGGTCCCGTCTGCTAGCCCGGAGCAGCCGGTGCTGCCGGTCCCGGTTCCTTCCACCTTCCACCTCCCCCCACCCCGGGGGCCGGTTCCCACCCCGGGTCCCGGTCGCGCCTTACCGGTGGCGGCGAGGAGGAGGAGGAGGAGGAAGAGGAGGAGGAAGGGCGTCCCGGGCCGCATCCCGCGGGGGGCCATGCGGACACCTGCGGGCTCACGGCGCTGCTCGGCCCCCGGCCAGCACCATCCGGGCCGGACCGGGCTGCACCGGGACGAACCGGGCGACGCCGGGACGCACCGGGCTAAGCCTTACCGGGCTAAACCGGGCCGCGCCGCGCCGTACCGGGCCGCTCCGGGCTGCACCGGGCCGAACCGGGCGGCTCCGGGCCGAGCGCGGCGGAGGGGCCGGTGCTGCGCCGCTCCGAGACGGGACGGGACGGGACGGGACGGGCGGAGCCGGCGGCGGGGCGGGGTGGCCGGGGGCGGGGCCTGAGGGGGTGGGGTCGGCCGGGCGGGGCCGGGCGGGGCGGACCGGTCCGGCAGGTAGGGGCAGGGGCGGGGCCGAGGGCGCGGCCTTAAAGGGGCGACAGTCACCGACGGGGCGCGGCGGGCTCCGCCCGGGCGATCCCTCGCCGCGTCGGACGGCGGCTCCCGGTGACATCCCCTGTCCCGCCCCGGTACCTCCGGTGTCCCCGTGGGTGCCTCTCAGTGGCACACGCCCCCCCCCCGTGCCCCTCCCAGTCCATTCCCCCTGCCCCACGGCCTCCCATTAACCCCCAGGTCCCTCCCAGTTCCCTCTCCCTCAGACCCGCCCAGGGTGAGACCCCGCAACCATCCCTGTTCCTGCCCAAACCCTGGGAAGGGGGAGGGCTGTGGGCTGGCACCGACACCCCCCCCCCCCCAATTTGGGGTCCCCAAATCCCACCGGACACCACAGGGCAGCCCATGGCGGGGCAGGGGCCTGGTAGTTTATTGGCACAGCAAGAGTCGGGGGGGGAAGGGGGCAAAACAGGGGTGGGGGGAGGGAGTGGGAGAGTGGGGGGAGGGAGTGGGAGAGCAGGGGGAGCTCAGCCCTGCAGAGAACAGGCACAACTCAGCACAGCAGTGACAGGACACAACTCAGCACAGCAGTGACCTGCATCCCGGCGTGCACCCACCCGACTCCTGTGGGGAGGAGGGTGAGGGCGAGGGTGGGAGCGGGGACCCCCCCGAGGCGGCTGGGGCCCCTCAGGCACCCGCCACTTCAGAGCTCTCTGGAGACGGGTCCTTGGCAGCGGCACAGAGGTGGAAAAGCCCTGGGGGAGAGAGGAGCCCGTGGGGCACGGGGACGGCTCAATGTGGGTGTGGGGGAGCCTTCCCTGCTGCCCCCCACCTGTGGGTGCTCTCGGCACGTGGCCGGCCCCAGCTCAGCCCTGCAGAGACCGGGCACAGCTCAGCACGGCAGTGACCAGACCCTGCGGGCGCTGCTACCTGCTGAGCCAATGAGGACGACAGCAACCCAGCCCAGGATGTAGGACCAGGAGAAGCGCCAGGCGGTGCGGGCTGGCCCCAGGAGGCTCAGCGTGCCAGCCGTGTACACCCCCAGCCCCAGCAGTGCCAGCAGACCTGCGGGCAGAGGGGATGGGTCAGCAGCACGGGCCAGCCCAGCCTGCGAGCCCCCAGCCGGGCAGGCAGAGACCGGGCACAGCTCAATGCAGCAGTGACTCCCCTGGGGACAGTCCCTGAGCTCCGTGTGCCCCAGTCCCGCCCCCCCATCCCATCCCCACGTACCAGCCAGGAGCAGGGTGACACCAGCCATGCGGGCACGCGCCCGCCGGGCAGCACTGGCCACGATGGAGAGCCCCAGAGCGAGGCCGGCGGTGGCAGTGAGCACCGAGAGCAGCATCAGCACCCGTGTGGCCTCCCATAAGGCTGGTGGGGGACACACACAGGTGTTGGGGACACAGGACCCCAAGCAAGTACACGCCCAGAACACAGCCCCCACACCTTGCCTGCAGAGGCTGGGCACAGCTCAGTGCAGCAGTGACCCCTCCCAACCCCACCCCACAGAGGAGGCCAGGCACAGCTCAGTGCAGCAGAACTCCCCCCAATCCCCACCCCACAGAGGCTGGGCACAGCTCAGTGCAGCAGTGACCCCACACACCCCACAGAGACCAGGCACAGCTCAGCACAGCAGTGCCCCCCCCATCCCCACCCCGCAGAGACCAGGCACAGCTCAGCACAGCAGTGCCCCCCCCATCCCCACCCCGCAGAGACCAGGCACAGCTCAGCACAGCAGTGCCACCCCCCATCCCCACCCTGCAGAGACCAGGCACAGCTCAGCACAGCAGTGCCACCCCCCATCCCCACCCTGCAGAGACCAGGCACAGCTCAACACAGCAGTGACACCCCCCCCATCCCCACCCCGCAGAGGCAGGGCACAGCTCATCTCACCCGGTGCCTACCCGGAGTGCCGGGGTGGGGGCGGCAGTGCCCCCCGAGGCAGGTTCGCCACAGCCCGAGGCTGGCGGTGCCACCGGGCGCCCGGCGCTGCAGCCAGAAGTGGGTGGCGGTGGCGGCCAGGAGCAGGGCCAGGCCGCTGGCCCCGCAGAGAAGCCCCCCGCCCGCCGGCATCCCCCTGCGCCAGGGAGGGGCTGTGGGGGCTGCTGCCACCCCCGGGGGGGGTGGAGGCAGCACCAGGGGACACGGGGGACAATCTTGGGGACATCTCTGGGGAACATGGGGGTACCTGGAGGGGGCATCTCCAGGGGATGCAGGGCACAATTGTGGGGACATCTTGGGGAGGGGGGGCGGCATCTCCAGGGGACACTGGGGACAATTGTGGGGACATCTGCAGGGGACGGGGGGGTACCCGGGGGGCAGGGGCATCTTCAGGGGACCCTGGGGACACCCATGGAGACAGCTGCAGGGTCTGTCAGTGGAAGCCAGGGTGGCATCTCAAGGATATGGGGGTACCTGAGGGTGGCATCTGCAGGGGACAATTGTAGGGACATCTTGGGGGGGTGTACCCGGGGGTGGCATCTCCAGGGGACCCAAGGGGCACCTATGGGGACATCTCTGGGGCACATGGGGGTATGCGGGGGGCCATCTCCAGGGGATGCAGGGGACAATTGTAGGGACATCTCTGGGGGTTGTACCCGGGGGGGGACACATCTCCGGGGACGCAGGGGAAAATGGTGGGGACATCTGCAGGGAACATGGGGATACCTCGGGGTGGCATCTCCAGGGGACACAACAGGCACGCATGGGGACATCTCCGGGGGACATGGGGGTATGCGGGGGGGGGGGGGGGGGGGCCACCTCCAGGGAACACAGGGGACAAATGCAGGGACATCTCTGGGGGAGGGGTGTACCCGGGGGGGGTGCATCTCCAGGGGACACAGGGGACACCCATGGGGACACCTGCAGGAGCTGTCAGTGGAAGCCAGGGTGGCATCTGAAGGATATGGGGGTACCCGGGGGAGGCACCTCTGGGGACATTGGGCACTCGGCGGTGGCACCTTGGGGGACACCAGGGGCATCTCTGTGGGACACCACAGGGGACCCAGGGGTGGCACCCCCGGGAGGTGGGTGGGGAATGGGGGACAGACCCTTCCCAGGCACCCACCCCCAGCCACTCACCTGCCTTCAGCACCTGCCAGCTGTGTGCCCCATGGCCGCCTGTGCCTCTGTCCCTCTGTCCCTCTGGGATGGGGACAGGGGCCCTGGGCGGTAGGGGGGGTGTCGAGGCCGTGGGGGCACGTGGCAGTGCCATTGTCAGGGACACAATGCAGGGAAGGCTCTGGGTGCTGCCGTCACCCGGGTGCTGACACGGCAAAAGCTTGTCCCCGCCGGGGTGGCAATGTGGGGAGGGGGGGGGCAAGCGACACAGCCGGCATCCCACCCTGCCCCCCCCCCAATCCCTGTGTCCCCTCCAGTACCCTGGGGACAGCGGGTGCCATCACCATGGGCAGGATCAGTCCCGAGTGAGCTGGGGACCCTGTGGCCACCGGGCTGGGGACAGGACACTGGGGACCTGGGGGACACTGCGGGCAGGGGGGACACAGAGATCGGGGGGTCAGGGGGGCCGGTGAGACATGGGGGACACAGAGGAAAGGGATATCGGGAACACTGGGGGTGTGAGTTGGGGGGGAGCCCCCCAGGGTTGGGGTCAGTCCCAGGAGTGGCCAAGGAGGCGCCGGCCGGGGCTGTCCCCTAGTGCCACTGTCCGCGTGGCACATGCTGGGGGGCACACATGTGCTGCACACGCATGTGCCCTGACAGGCAGGCATGCACAGCCCCTGTGCACACGCTGTCCCACGGGGACATGCAGGCAGGCATGCACAGCTTGTGCACACCCCCGCCACACACACACGTGTGCACACCCCCCAGCACACGTGCACCCGTGTGCACACCCCTCCCCACATGCCCCCGCACATGCCCCCACCCCTCACATGCACACCCAGACACACGCACACCCCCCGTGCACCCTTGCACATACGTGTGCACACACGCACAAGCACATATGCACACACACACGCACACTCACACATGCATGGGCACACACTCTCGCCGGGTCACAGGCCGCAGGCCAGCGGCAGCAGCAGCAGGAGGAGGAGGAGGAGGCCGAGGCTGCAGCTGCCGGGGGGGGGGGCCCTGGAGCAGGGGGGGCTGCAGGGGGCACCTGCGGAAAGAGGGGGCAGCGGGGGAAACCACCTCAGGGGCTGCCCACGTCCCCATGGGCCTGATGCTAGGGTGAGGTGCTCCTGCTGCCCCCACCCTCCCTACAGCACCCACAGCCCCGACGCCAGGGTGAGGGGCTCCCACCACCCACCATCCCCACAGCCCCGACGCCAGGGTGAGGGGCTCCCACCATCCCCGCAGCCCCGACGCCAGGGTGAGGGGCTCACCGCCGCTGAGGAGCAGCATCACTTCCCCACAGGCACAGTCGTCCTCACCCAGCAGCAGGCAGGTGTAGGTGCCAGCGTCCTCATCCCGCAGGTGCCGCAGGACCAGCACCCCCGGGGTGTCAGTGGGTGCCGGCAGCACGGTGCAGTTGCAGTAGGGTGGGCCGCAGCGGGGGTGGCCACAGCTCTGGCTGCAGATGGCGGCACTGGGGCCCACAGGGTCACCCCAGAAGTGCCAGTGCATGGCCCGCAGCTGGCCCAGGGGGGCACCCACCAAGGGGCACCCCAGGGTGATGCTGGCGCCCAGCGTGCCGTTGGCCTGTGCCCAGCCCCGGTGGGGGCTGTGGCACAGCCCGCAGACCTTCGAGGTGTCACCATGGCCCGCGGCCGGCTCAGCTGGGCCATGGCAGGGGCCCAGCGCCAGGGGGCCTGGGGACAACAGGGACTGTCACCGGCACATGGCACCAACCTGTGGTACGGCCTTGGGGGGGCCCTGGGGGCTGCCACCATCCCATGGCCACACAGGACACTGCTGGGAGACCCTGGGGATTATCACTGTCCCACGGCCATGGGGGTCACTGCTGGGGGACCCTGGGGACTGTCACCATCCCATGGCCACGGGGGACACTGCTGGAGGACCCTGGGGACTGTCACCATCCCACGGCCTCAGGAACACTGCTGGGGGACCCTGGGGAGTGTCATTGTCCCACAGCCACGGGGGTCTCTACTGGGGACCCTGGGGACTGTCACCGTCCCACGATGTGGCCATGGCAGGGACTCACCAGTGTGGGACACTCGGGGACCGTCACCACGACAGCTCGGGGACGGGACAGGGACCGGGATGGGGACACGGGGACAGGGACGGGGGCATGGGAAGGGACAGGGACGGGGACAGGGACATCCTCCTCCCCCAGCCCCGAGCCCCACCGTCTCCCGCAGTGCCGTCGTCCCCCCGGTGCTCCCGGACCCCCAGCCCCCCTCCACGACCCCGCAGCCCCCTCCCCGACCCCCCCCCGGGACCCACCGGGGGGCAGCAGGGCTGAGCCCAGCCCCAGGGGCAGCAGCAGGACCCACATCTCCGGGCGGTGGCTCGGGGGGGGGGGGCGGGACGGGGCGGGAGATGGGGCGGGAGGGGGCGGCACCGAGGGCGGCGGGGGGGACGACGGGGACGGACGGACACGACGACATAGGACACCCCCACTCCCATGCCCGGGCTTGCGGGGTCTCCCCGCCAGCCCCGGGGGGGGGGGGGGGGGGGGCAAATAGGAGGACACCCCCCCCAGCCACGTGGTTCCTTTGCCTTGGTGGCACCAAAATGCACCCACAGCACCCGGCTGTGTGCGTGCGTGTGTGTCCCACCCGAGACCCCGTGTTGTCACCTCAGCTCTGGCCCAGGAGGGGGGTCACTGTGACCCCCATGTCCCACCACCGTCCCCACTGCTGGAGGATGCTCGGGGACGGCCCAGGGGGCATCGCTGTCACCCCTATGTCACATCCAGAGTGTCTTTGTCACCCCCATGTCCCACCCAGGGGGGTCACTGTCACTCCCATGTCCCACTGCCACCCCACTGCAGGCCGCTCGGCTCCACTGGGGTCCCCGCCACGTGCATCAAATCCACTGGGGTTCAGCATGGAGAAAGGGGACTTCCTGCTGGGGGGGCTGCTGAATCCCAAAACCACCACATCAACCCCCCAAAATCCTCCCAGGCCCTGAAGATGCTGCCCCCTCAGACCCCCCGGCTTTCCTCTCCTCTCCTTTCCAGGCTGGAGCAGGAAAGGGACCCCCCTGGGCCCCCCTGGCGAGGGTCCGGTGCCAGCACCCGCGGAGGGAGGGGGACCGGACGCTTCCACCCACCATGGGGAAACCACGCCTGGAGGCCAAGTGCCACTTCGGGCCCTTTATTGGACGGGGGGGGGGAGTCCCAGGGGGACCCCCGCATCCCGTACCCCCCCCCTTTTCCTGCCCCCGCCTCAGTCCTCCAGGTTGCGGAAAGCCGCCTGCATCTCCTCGTTGAGCTGGGCGAAGGCAGCTGTGATGTTGGCTTCGCCATCCTTCACCGGGTCCTGGGGACATGGTGGCATCACCCCCTGCACCTCCCCAATGGGGGTCACAGCCCCCCGACACTCACCTTGAACTTCATGGCACTCAGCTTGTAGAGGATGTCCCCCAGACTCTCGCGGATGGTGGCCCAGGTGATGCGGCGCTCGCCCGGCACAGTGGCCTCCACGGCGTGCCGCGCCAGCTCGTAGAAGGTGACCATGTTGTGCAGCATCCCCACCGTCTTGTAGAAGGGGCAGAACCTGGGGGCGGTGTGTCATCGGGGGGGGGGTCAGGGCTGGGACCAGGGGGGCCGGAGGGCTGCGGGGGCAGTGGGGCTACCTGTCGTAGGAGGAGTAGCCGTTCTGCTGGAGGAAGTCATCCTTGAGGAGCTTGGCCACCTCCAGCGTCACCTTGTCAGCCTCGGCGAGGGACGCCTGCAGGGGGAGAGGTCTGGGGTGTCCCCATTCCCATCCCCATCTCACCCCATATCCTATGTCCTCATCCCCAGCCCATCATGACCCCATCCCCATCCATCCCATCCCAATCCCATATCCCCCATTCCCACCCTCATCCCATAGCACATATCCCCATCCCCACCCCAATCCCATCCCATATCCCTGATCCCATTCCTCATCCCCCATTCCATCCTCATCCCCATCCCCAACCCCTCCTATCGCTATCCCATATCCTCATCTGCTTCTCCATCCCCATGCATTATGTCTCCATCCTCATCCTCATCCCATATCCCATATCCCCATCCCATCCTTATCCCAGTCCCTACCACAATTCCATCCCATATCATCCATCCCACCTCCATCCCCTATCCGCTGTCCCATCCCGTATCCCACCTTGCCGACCAGCTGGACAATCTCGGCCAGCTCTTCTTCCTCCTGCAGGATCTCCCTGGCCCGGCTGCGCAGGGTGGGGAACTCGGGGTGCAGCCCCTCGTAGTGGGACTCCAGCGCCCGCAGGTACCTGCTGTAGCTGATCAGCCAGTTGACCGAGGGGAAGTGCTTGCGCTGTGCCAGCTTCTTGTCCAGCCCCCAAAAAACCTGGGAGGGCACAGGGTGGGGGTTGTCAGGGACGGTCATGCCTGGATGGGGGGTCCCCGGTGCGTCCCGCTCACCTGCACGATGCCCAGTGTGGCTGAGGTGACGGGGTCTGAGAAGTCCCCTCCCGGCGGGGACACGCTGCGGGGGACAGCGAGTAGGGGGCTCGGCATGGTGGCCAGAGTGGGGGTCCCCCACGCCACCCCCCTCCTCGCCGTGCCCCCCCCCACACTCACGCGCCGACGATGCTGACGCTGCCCTCACGGGCAGGGGACCCCAGGCAGCGTGCTCGCCCCGCACGCTCGTAGAATGATGCCAGGCGGGCGCCCAGGTACGCAGGGTAGCCGCTGTCTGCAGGGAGCGCGGCATCACCAGGGAGGCCAGAGCCCCTCACCGTGACCTCAGGGCTAGCGGAGGGGCGAGGAGTTCCTCCCACCCCGGGACCAGGGCTCACCCGCCGGCATCTCGGCCAAGCGCCCCGAGATCTCGCGCAGTGCCTCGGCCCAGCGGGAAGTGGAGTCGGCCATCATGCTGACGTGGTGGCCCATGTCGCGGAAGTACTCAGAGAGCGTGATGCCTGTGCCGGCGGCACGCGGCTTGCACGCTTGGCACAGCTCTCACGCCCTTGGTGCGCACTCCTTGCACGCTTGGCGCGCACTCCAGCGAGCTCATGGCTGCCCTTCTGTGCACCCATCCATGCACATGGCTGGGTGCACAAGTGGCCCCACAGCGTGCATGCACACTCACACATGCCACGCACACTCACATGTGCCGCACACACACACCCCGCCACGGCGGTCCCCAGCCCACCAGTGTAGATGGAGGCTTCACGGGCAGCCACCGGCATGTTGGAGGTGTTGGCCACCAGCGTCGTGCGCTTCATGATGGTCTCTGTCCTCCCGTCCACCTCCATGGTGAGCTGGGGACAGCGTCACGGTCACCACCCGGCCACCAGCCCCACGGCACCCAGCTGACCGTCACCTCATCACCATGCCACCCATCCCCACCTCGGGGAAGTCCCGCAGGACCTCGGACATCTCGTTGCCCCGCTCGCCACAGCCCACGTAGACGATGACGTCACTATTGGAGTACTTGGACAGGGACTGAGAGATGACAGTCTTGCCGCAGCCAAAAGCGCCCGGGATGGCCGTGGTGCCACCCTGCACGCACCTGGGGATGGGGACGTGTGGGGACAGCTGAGAGTAGGCAGCTGCAGAAGGGGGACAGTCCCCCCACACCACCCAGCTACATCCCCATGGAGATGGGAGGGACCCCCATCCCCGTCCCTGTCCCCATCTCTCCTGGGCACTGTCTGGAGTGATTGTGGACCCCCCCCCAGTATCACCCACCAGCTCCCCCACTGTCCCCTTTTTCCCCAGCAGGGCTGTCCCCACCCTTGTCTCTGTTCCCAGCCCCAACCCTATGTCCCCATCCCTGTCCCCATCCCCCATCCTTGTCCCCCATCCCCATCCTTGTCCCTTGTTCCTATTTCCAGCCCTATCCCCACTTCCATCCCTGTCTCACATCGCTGTCCCCTGTCCCCAGCTCCATCTCTGTCCCTGTTCCCCACCCCCAACCCTGTCCCCATCCCTCTCCCTGTCCCCTATCCCTGTCCCCAATCCCCATCTCCAGCCCTATCTCCAGCCCCATCCCTGTCCCCATCTCCCACCCTTGCCCCCCACCCTGGTCCCAGTCCCTACGGGAAGAGGGCATCCAGCACCCGCTGGCCTGTCAGCAGCGGATGATTTGCCGGCAGCTTCTCAGCCACAGGCCGGGTCTGTCTCACCGGCCAGACCTGCAGCATGGTCAGCTTCTCTGCGCTGCCCTGGAAGTCCAGCTCCAGCACCACGTCCTGCGGGGGGTACAGGAGGGATGGGCAGGGCAGTGGGGACAGGGGACCCCAACATCCACCACCCCGCTGCCCATCACCAGCCTCCCACCCTTACCGAGACACTGTAGTGCCCGGGGGGTGCGATGTAGGTGACGGTGCCGCAGCTGCGGGGTGGCACCATGATCTTGTGCTGGATGAGCGAGTT
The DNA here is from genome assembly GCF_929443795.1 of Astur gentilis. Taxonomy (NCBI): domain Eukaryota; kingdom Metazoa; phylum Chordata; class Aves; order Accipitriformes; family Accipitridae; genus Astur; species Astur gentilis. Next base: position 10,527,192 of record NC_064886.1, read on the forward strand.
CTCAGCCACCGTCCCGTAGATGTCACCACCGGTGACGTGGCTCCCAACCTGGAGGGTGGGGGTGGCCGTAAGGATGTGGGACCCCAATGGCGACAGGCTGCGTCCCCTCCAGGGGTGCTGGGAGAAGGGGTGTCTGTCCCCGCATCCCCAGGAGGCATGTGGGGACACGCACCCGGACATCCTTGCTGGGGGTGAAGTCCCAGGTGAGGTGCCGGGGCAGCGCGGGGACGTTGGTGCCCCGTGGGATGTAGATGCTGCAGGTGAGCTGGGCGATGTCGCGCAGCGGACGCTGGATCCCATCGAAGATGGAGCCCAGGATGCCAGGACCCAGCTCCACTGAGAGCGGCTTCCCCGTTCGCAGCACTGGGTCCCCCACCCGCACCCCCGCTGCCCCCACGCTCAGGAAAGGCCACCAATGAGATGGGGATGGGGACGGGATGGGGGGGACCGGAGGGGCAGGAAAAGATGGGGGGACAGGGCAGGATGGGGGGGGGGGGGCAGGGAGGAGACAGGACAGGACAGGGGAAGATGGCGGGGTGGGAATAGGCAGGGGAGGATCAAACGAGGGGACAGCGGAGGATGGCAGGGACAGGGCAGAGAGACTGGAGGGGGGGACAGGGGCAGGTGGGGAGGGGGACAGGGGAGGAAGGGAAGGGCAGGACGAGGAGGTGGGGAGGGACAGAGGGAGACAGGGGAGGATGAGGGGACAGAGAAGGACAGGAGGGACAGGGAAGGGGGACGGGGGACAGGGGGGTGGGGGGGACAGAGAAGGGCAGGGGTGGTGGGGAGGGGACATGGGGACAGGCACTGCCAGCAGGATACAGGTCTCCTCGTAGACCTGAAGAGTGGCCATGTCCCCCTCCAGCCGGATGATCTCCCCCACCAGCTCCGCATGCCCCACGCGCACCAGCTCATACATGGCCGCCCCCGCCATGCGGGTGGCCGTCACCACTGTGGGGACATGCCACCATCACCCTGACCCAGCCCCGACCACCCCCCCCAGCAGCTCCCCTGTCCCCAACCCATCCCCATCCCTGTCCCTTCCCCATGGCCTTCCTAGCTGCCCCCCCTTCCCTGACCCCTCCCCAGGCCCCATTTGAGGCCAAAAAGACCATTGGGGTCCCTTTCCCTGTGTCCCCGCTGCTGGTACCGGGACCCGAGACGCCGTGGACGGAGCCCAGCAGACTCTCCCTCTCGGCCTCCGCCAGCCGCAGCCCCCCGGCCCCCTCCATGGCGTCCCCGGCCAGTCCTGGCGTCACCGGCGTTATATGGGGCCACCAGCTGCAGGAAACCGGCTGAGCCCGGTGGGGGGTGATGCCGTGGGTGGGGGGTGTGTACAGTCAACAAAGGCCACGTCCTCTCCTCTTGTCCCCCTCCTCCTGCCACTACCACCACACCCTGGGGTGCCACACACCAGCACGCACCGGCACACGCCGACCTCTGCCTCACTCAAGGTGACGGTGACACCCTCCCTCCCTGGTGCCACCACTGGGTCCCCATCCCTTCCTGGGTGTGTGTCCTGGGATCTTTGTCTCCCCAGGGACCTGCCCCCCCTCCACGTCCCCTGTCCCTGCCTTTTGAGGTGTCCACAGCCCCCAGCAGCATACATGTGCACCCCCCCCCATAGCACCCACCACCCTGATTTTGGGGCCCCCTCACAGCGTTTCAGGCACTGGGGGATGGTTCTCCCCCCCCCCCCCAGCCCCACATGAGGCTGGGGCAGCAGCTCTAGCACTGGTGGTGATCCCACGGCTGCTAGGGGAGTGTGTGGGGGGGCAAGCCATTGGCAACCACACCCAGGGAAGCACCACAGAGCATTTCTGGTGGCCAGAACAAGAAAGCAGCGGTCAGGCCAAGCCAGCGCCACCACCTGCCCACCGCATTGCCCCCAAAGTGCCACCTCTCCCCAGGAGAGGGGGACGGTGATACTGGGTCACCTGCAGCAAGCCAAGCCAGGGGTGTGGGGAGTCCCGGGCCTGTTCTGGCCTTCCCCAGGGGCTGCACCCCGCTATTCCTGCCCCCCATCCCCCACCCACCAGAGCCTGGGAAGCGGCAGCCACCCTCAGCGCCCACGCTTGGCCCATGACCAAAGGAAAAAAAAAACACATTTATTTAACAAAAACACAAGAGGAGCAAAGCTAAATAACAAGGCGGGGGGGGAGGGCAGGGGAGCTAGGAGACCAGGACACCGGCTGAGCCGCCCTTGGCCCCAGCCCCCTCGGCCCCCTCCTTGGGGGGCTGCTTGGGGTCGTCCTCGCCCACCAGCCGAATGTTGTGCTTCTCCCGAAACTCATTCAGCTCCCGACCCTTCGCCTGCAGCTGCTGGTTCAGTGTCTCAATGATTTTGCTGATCTAGGGGAAAAAAAAGGGGGTGGGGAAGAGACAGGGGTCATGGGGGAACCGGGAGGTCCCCAGGAGGATCCGGGGGGGATCCTTGGCCGCCCCTCACCTGCTCCTTGTTGCTTTCCAAGGCGGGCAGCACCTCCTTGACGGTGCGCTCCACCAAGATGCCGCCCACCATGCGGTAGCACTTCCGCGTAGGATCCACCTCCCGCAGCGTCTCGATGACCAAGCTGGGAGGAAGAGGAGGGTGAAGGAGTGCGGCGAAGGCCCCCGCGGCCCAGACGTGCCCCCCCCCCCCCCCCCCATCCCATCCCATCCCATCCCATCCTATCCCATCCCATCCCATCCCACCTGTGCTCGTTCAGCTCCAGCTCCAGCTCGGCCGCCTTCGAGGCCAGGCCCCGCTGCTCCTGCCGCAGCCGGTTGAACCGGGCCACCACCTGCGGGAACAGGGACAGGGGCGGGGACGGGGCTGGAACCCCCCCCGGTGCCGGCGACCTGCCCGGGACACACCCCTCCCGCCCCTCCACCGCCCTCCCCAGTTCCCGAGACCTGCCCGGGGCCCCTCTCCCGGTGTCATGACCCAGCCGGAGCCCCCTCGCCGCTCCCCGGCCCGGACCTGCTCCGCCGTCAGCGCTTTCCCACCGGGCGCTGCCGCCGGCCGCCCCTTCGTGCTGTCCGCCATCTTCCCCCCCCCCCCCCCGCCACCGGCGCCTTCCTGCGCCGCGGGCCGCGCCCCTTTCCGGCCGATGCCGGAAGGGGCTGGGCCCGTAGAGGGCACTGCCCGGTGAGGCGGTGCCGCCGCCATCTTTGTTGCGGGCGCGGCTGGCGGAGGGGGAGGGACGGGGGACTTTGACCGCGTCTTCTCCGTGCAGCCGGTGGGGCATGTACGGGCCGGGGGAGGCCGGGGGGCGGGTGGGGGGCGCAGGAGCCGCTTGAGGGGGAGATTTGGGGCAAATTGGGCCATTAGGGGAGGGGATGATGGGGCCTGGGGGCGGGTGGGGGGTTGGCGTGGGGCAGACCTGGGGCAGATTGGGGGTGCTGGGGCAGTTTGGGGTCTGGCCTGGGCGCTGCAGGCGGGCTGGGGGCAGTGGGGTCACAGGAGGGGGCTGGCCGGTGCCAGCCACCCACAGGCCCCTGCGTGGGGGCCGGTGCTGTCGCCTTGGCCGTGGGTCCCTCCCAGCACAGGGACCAGGCAGCAGCCGTGACACCCCCCCACACACACATCCCGGGGTCCCCCCTGCCCCCAGGCTGAGAGCGGTGCCCTGGACTCTGCTGCGCTGCCTGCTCCCAGCCCCCCCGTGCACCCCGAGATGGCTGCACAGCTCCGGTACCCTGGGCAGGTACCCCACGCTGTGCCACAGCTCCCCGCACCTGCCCCACGCCATGGCGGACCCCCCGACGCTGAAGCCGCTGGTGGCCGTGGGCCAGGTCACCTCCACGCCTGACAAGGAGCTGAACTTCGCCGTCTGTGCCGGGCTGGTGCGGGAGGCTGCACATCGCAGGGCCTGCCTTGTCTTCCTCCCTGAGGGCTTCGACTACATCGGCTCCAACACGGCACAGACCCTCAGCCTGGCTGAGGGACTGGACGGGGACCTCATTGGACGCTACGCCGAGCTGGCTAAGTACCAATGGGGACCCCCTCATGGGGTGGCAGAGACGGAGCCACTGGTGCTGGCTGCAGGTTTGCTGGCAGAGCCAGGGTGACCCCAGGTTCCTCTCTCCAGGGAGTATGGCATGTGGCTGTCCCTGGGCGGCTTCCACGAGCGCGGCCAGGACTGGCTGACCACACAGCGCATCTACAACTGCCACGTGCTGCTGGACCCTGCAGGTGAGAGCCCCCGGCCCTGCCCCACCGACCTGGGGTCCCCAGCTCCCATGGACATCCCCCCCTCACACCCTCTTGTCCCCAGGTAACATCGTGGCCACTTACAGGAAGACCCACCTGTGTGACGTGGAGCTGGAGGGACGCGTCACCATGAAGGAGAGCAGCTTCACCAATCCCGGTAACGAGATCGTGGCCCCGATCAGCACACCAGCCGGGAAGGTACGGGACGGAAGGGCACCTCTGGGGATGTTTGGGGTCCCTGCGGGGCGAGGGGCTCCCCTGGCTCTAGCACCACATCCCCTCTGATGTCCCCTCACCTCTGCCCAGGCACCGTGTCCTCACTGATGTCTCTTCCTTGCCCCTGCCAGCTCGGCCTCTCCATCTGCTATGACCTGCGCTTCCCTGAGATCTCGCTAGCGCTGCGGCATGCTGGTGCCGAGATCCTCACCTACCCTTCAGCCTTCACTGTCCCCACAGGCTCGGCGCACTGGGAGGTGAGCTCGGCCCTGGCCCTCCCAGCCTCTCCTTTGGCCCCGTGCCCTGCTCCAGGCGGCTCTTGCTGCTTGTCCCTTGTTCTCTGCGGGGCTGGGGACACCCCAGGGGCTGGCAGCTTGGGGCTGAGCCCTCACCCCAATCATCTCCAGCAGCAAGCACACAGGGATGAATCCTACAGCCAAGAGGGGCAAATTTAAGACAAAAAGCCTCTTTTTTGGGTATTTAAGGGGCAGGTGGCACAGCCAGCCCAGCTGTGGGGCCCCCACCCAAACCCCACTCTCTGCCCCATTTCCCCCCTACCCGGGGCTGTGATCCAGCACCACCAGCAGTGCCACATCCCCCAGCAGGTGCTGCTGCGGGCCCGGGCCATCGAGAGCCAGTGCTATGTGGTGGCAGCTGCTCAGACTGGGAAGAACCACGAGCACCGGACATCCTATGGCCACGCACTGGTGGTGGACCCCTGGGGTGCCGTGGTGGCCCAGTGCCATGAGGGAACTGGGCTCTGCTACGCCGAGATCGACCTCGACTACCTGCGCCGCATCCGCCAGGAGATCCCGGTGCACAGCCACCGCCGGCCTGACCTCTATGGCACCGTGGCAGCCATGGGGCTGGCACCAGTGCCATGAGCCCCTCCCTGGTGTGGTAAAATCCAGAGCAGGGCCAGAGCTGCTGTTTCAGACTGTTTCTCCCCAAAATGCAGCAAGATGGGCTCAGGGCTCCCTGGCCCCCTGTGCTGCAGCCAGAAGTGTCTCCCCCCCACAAGCTCCCATAGTGCTGGGGGGAGGGGGGGGGGCGGTGTCGAGGTCCCCCAGCACAGGCAGGGGCAGAAGGAGCCAGCCAGGCACTGCGGTAGATGTTTATTTCAAGAAACCCGAAAGCTACACAGGGAATATGACCATTATATTGAAGTTTAAAAAATACAGAAGTCACAGAAATTACACCAAGTTGTGCCAGAATCGTCCATAAGCAGAGGGGGGCTGTGTGCCCCGGGGCAGGGGGGGGTGGGGGGGGGGGCACACGCACCATGAGTCCCGGGGGGCTGCCCCCCACCCAGGAAGGGGTCTGTACCCCCGAGCAGCCGAGCAGGGACAGGGAGAAAAAACCACAAAACCAGGATGGAGCTGGAAAAAAATCCCCTCACCCCAAGGACCCACAGGCAGCAGATGGGGGCGGGGGACAGCCATTTTGGGGGCTCTCCAGGGACAGGGAGCCAAGGCATGGGCCAGGCAGCCATGCACTGCACACTGCCGGCTGCCCTCCAATTCATGCAGGCAGAGTGCAGGCAGAGGCTCAGCTGCCTGCTGCCAGCAACAGGCAGATCGTGCTGCCCCAACCAGCCCCTTGTCCCAGTTTGTCCCAGTTGCCAGCTGGAGAGGGGAGGGACAGAGCCAGGCAGCCACGGAGGGGAGAGAAGAGGCAGGGGGACAGGCAAGAGATTTCGGGGCATCCCTCGGCACTGGTCCTCCCCCCCGGGCCCCCGCAGGGGAGGGGGACACGAAGGCACATGGTCCAGGGGACGCCACGGGGACGGTTTTACTCCTGAGAAACCCACTGAGGCAATGGGGGGGGAGGGGGGGATGTTGTTATTTGAGGGAGAAACAGGGTGGGGGATAGCACTACCTGCGGGGCAGCTCCCAGCACACAGAGCCCCCCAGGACGGTGACACAAGGGCAGGAGGGAGACAAAGCCACCCCTGAACCTGGCATGGGCACCACGGGGCTGAGCCCACCCCAGTACAAACCTCCACCAAGGACCGCCCCCCCCCGGCTCACCCGGCCCTGTCACTGACATGCCCCAGGTGGGATTTTTGCCTTTTCGTTTTTAATGGATACAAAATAAAAGAGAAAAAAGGAAAACAAAGTGAGAGAGGAGGGGACAGGACAGGAAGGGGGTGAGGAAACATGTAAGCCTCTGGTGCTCCCCATGGCTCCAGGCCGGCTCTGAACCCAGAGTTGCACAGTACCGGGTGGGGGTCCCGATCATCTTTTCCTTTTCTTTTAGAAAAAAAAAAAAAGAAAAAAAGGAAAAAAGCTTGGATCCCACCGAGCAGCCATCAGGCAGTCAGGGAGCCGTCTGCAGCATCAAGTTCCTCAGGAGTTTCTGGCGCCCGACCTCATAATCCTCCTCATCCACATTGACCAGCAGTTTGATGGCTTCATGGCCCACGGCTTGTTTGAGCGAGTCCGTGATGAAGACGCCCTTGAGGGCTTCCAGCAAAGAGCCATTGATGTAATCACGCCAGAACGCGTCGAGGTAGGTGAGCTCTGAGAATTTTATGTCACAGATGATGGAGCCCAGGTCCCGGGACTTCAGGATGGTGTTGGCCTGGTTGAAGCGCTCAAACTGACGCTCCAAGGGGTCCTGCTTGTTGGAGAAGACATTGCCTTGAAGCGCCGTCTCATGCTGGCAGTACTCAGCTCGGACCCGCAGCCGGATATCTGAAGGAAGCGGGGAGGGCGGTGAGTGCTCTGGCATGGGGCTGGGACCCCCAAACACCCCTTGACCCCCCTCCCCCCTCCCCCCCCAGAGGCTCTTACCACAGGTCTGCTTCTCCTTAGGGTCCGGCGTTGCCGACTTCCTCCTCTTGCGCTGGCTGCTGAGGAGGGTCCTGCCACGGCCGGGCCTCTTGGTACAGATCTGGGGTCCCGCAGAGGAGCAGCAGACCACAGGGTGGTGGGGAGGCACTGCGCAGGGAGAGGACGGGGGTTAGGGGACACTGAGCCCCGCTGCTCCCTGCCTGGGGACATCTCGGAGGAGCTGCTCCCCCTCCCAGGCCCTGCTGAAGCTCTCAGGGCCACTTGCCCTTGCTGGTTGCACTCCAAATCTATGTTGGAGTGCTTCTGCTCCATCCCCGACACCAAGCTCCAGCCCTCCCCTCCTTCCCATGTTGCTGTCACCTCCCAGTTGACCCCCCACCGTCCCGGGACACTTGTCCCAAGGGGCATCTGGCAGCCCCAGGAGCCTGTGCAAGCCCCAAGAGGGGAACCCCAGATTACACCAAGATTGAATGGCTTCCCTGCAGTTATGGGAAGGGAAGTCACACTCCGTGCTTGATTGTCCCCCAAACTGTGGGGGCTTGTGGCAGCAGGGTCAGATGTTACTTCAGCAATGACAGAACAGTTACCACCAGCCAAACGCAAGTCCCTGCACTCCCAGTGGGAGCAGACAAGGCAAAAGCGGGACGGTCCCAATGAATTCCCACAGGCTGAACCCCCGAATCCCCACAGACCAAACCCTGAGGTCTGGCAGCGAGCACCTGCACCCACCTGATTTATGGGGGTGGCCGAGCCCATGCTCTGCCTCACTGTGAGCTCGGGGCGTCACGTAGCGAATGGACGTCTCCTCCAGGTACTTGTCTACCAGGTCCGGACACACTGGAAGAGAAAGGGGACACAGGTCCCTTCAGGAGGGACAGAGGGGACACAGGGAGGCCAGAGCAGGTCTTTCCCGATGCGGCGGGTGTCAAGACATGCTTAAGCTGTTCTGCATCCCCCCGAGCATGGCTGCACATCAACCAGCTGTTTCTCCAGCCAGTCCTCTCGAAAAAACTCCATTTGGGAGCCAAGCCTTCCCAACTGCAGCACAGGAAAGGCCCTTTCCATTTGTTACCATAGATAATCCCAACACCCAGACTCGGAACAGACCAGCAGCATCGCACGCACACAATCCCCCGGGAGAAACTCCAGCCAAGGCAGGCAGTGCCTCTGACACTGTGCCAGTGCAGTACCAGGTTGTACATACCTGGCGATTGCTCTGACCAGCCCCGCATTCGTCCTGTGATCCCTACTCGAGCTCGGGCTCGTGTCAGTCTGAGCAAAGGTCTGGGGGAGCAGCCACTGCTCCTCCTCCTCCATAGCCCTGGCAGAGTGGAGCCACAGGGGGACAGCAGCAGTTCCAGGCTCCCAGGATGGAACCAGCTGCTTGAAACACTTTAGGACAAACTGGCCTACACTCAAAAACGTTAAGCCTACATTATTTGCACGACTTTAGCAGATCAAACCTTTGAAGTAACACACTGGCAAGACACGGGGTTTTAAGGAGAGTCAAGCTGCTGAGCAGAAGCAGCTGCTGAGCAAAGATTATGGGGTAAAATGAGTTATTTTTGAGGGCCTGGACATTTTCTGCATGTTGTTTTTGTCCTGTTTGATGAACTCGGAGCACTGCCCATCCCTGCGCAGAATCCCTCCCATCCCTGCCGGACTGAAGCTGGCCAAGGCTGCTGGTCTCCCCGGCCCCCCCTGCCGCTCTCCGCCTTTGCCCAGCCCGCTCTGGCTGCGCCGAGCTAATTCAGGACAGGGTTTTGCTCCTTTTCAGAGCCATGAATAACGATGAGGCAGAAGGAGACAAGACCTCCTGGCTGCTGCAGGGTCTGGAAGGACATGGAAACCAGAAACGAGCATCAGCTCGTTAAGTCTAGAGGAGACTTCCTTTAACCAATCAATCCCTCCTCTTTAAATGCAAAGCACTGTGCGTTATAAACCACATGTAAGGTGCCTTTCTTAATAAAGCTTTTTGGAATGCTATTTTTGCGCATTTAATTAAGCAGTTTCCACCCAAGCGTGGCTGGAGACATTGCAAGAACGAGATCTCATGGGTAGGGAGCATCGCTTCTCACATGACAGCGGTGTACGGAGACGCGAATGCCAACCTCCAGCTCTCCAACCATGTGAGTATTGCACTTTAATACCACAATCCATCCATCTCACCCTGAACACACCAAAAGCTGACACAGGGAGGGCTCACCTGGCTTCAGCTGGCTAAGGTAGAGCAACCAAGTGACCCTTCAGTTTGAATTTTTGCACAAAACAAGCAAAAAGCTGCTCAAGAAACACAAAAATAGTGCTGTGACACCCTCAAATCCTACACAAACTGGGGGACACAGAGCCATGGATCCGTCCAACCTCCCTGAATCCAAGCGCTGCATGGCTGGTCTGCATAACGTGCCCACGCACCCCTTTCCCTTTTCCTCTAGTTTTTCTTGGCTTGGTGCAGAGGAAGAGCACCACAAGGTTACACCGGCACCGGAAAACAGCATCCTACACCCTGCTTGCACCAAGCCGCGGTGCTGGCTGCCCTGCAAGGGGCTCTGTGGGCAGTGGAGCTGGCAGCAATGGCAGGGGAACAGGCTGGGATCCATCCCCAGGGCAGCCACTTCCAGGAGTGGCACACAGGGCAGAGCATGCGCTCCTACCTCCCAGAAAAGGCCAGAAAATGGGAAAATCCTCATGGAGTCTGGTCTGAACCTGCATGGGTGCAGGGTGTAGGTGTAGGCAAGGCTGCCCTGTGCTCAGGCTCCATCCCATGAGGTCAAGCAGGGCTGGAAGCTTCTGGCATTTCAGAGCGGCATAATGCAGCAGCTGCCACCAAATGGACCATCCCCGGCCCCTCCCCGGCCCAATGCTGGTTAAGAAGCGACTGAGGAAAAAAAGAACCCATTAATTTTCAAGCCGCCCAATCCAGTATCCCCCTGGCAGGGCAGAGGCTGCAGGCAGCATGGGACCACGCTCCCAGTGACAGCCCCGGCTCAAAGGGTTTGTTCACACCAGCGCTGCTGTCGCTCCTCTCATCCCCCCAAAACCAGGGAGTTTTGAATGCCTGCCTCTACTTGCGCTCACCGCTTTCCCAAGCGCTGGCAGGGAACAGCACTGTTGCCCACAGTGTGAGCAGAAACTGGGGAGACTCAGCAGCCTGGAACTGCCAAGAAAGCCCAATTATCCTCATTTAAAGCAAAGATGCAAATTTCAGAGGTTGAATCCTGCTGGAGCAGCTGCCTTACATATCCCCTGCAACAAGTGCTCTCTCCTTCATGACTCCGCTGGTTCTGGTGGATCTGGGGTATTTCTTTGAACTGTAAATTAGAGGGTTTTAGTAAAAAAAAGGCACAAGGCCAAGATGGTGGAGGGCAGGGGGTCAGCTCAGCCTGACAGCTCCATGAAGCGACCAAAAACCCATCAAATTATCCAGATCCAAATAGTCAGGTCACTGCTAGGGTTTCCAAGCCAGGAGAGAGCAAGGGGAAAAGGGGCGGCCAACAGAGGAGGGTTTGGGGCATCTCAGTGGAAAATGGGTGAAAAAAGTGTGAATTTGGACACAGGTTTCTCACTCCGGCCTCTCTGAGCACTGCACACCACAGGACTGACAGCACCAGCTTGAGGAGAACATCGGTTGCCTTCCCAAACCTGCCTCAGCCCTGAGAGGACAAGCGGGTTTCCCCCGAAGCCGATGGCACATCGAGCACAGCAACCACGAGTTTCCCCAGACCCTCCCGGCTCCTTCTCACTCCCCAGCACAGCCCTGGGGCCACCCAAGGCATCTCACCCAGGCAGGATTTTGGGCCAAAAGGAGCATTTCCCTAAAAACTAGGGATGAGCAGCAGGAGCTGGGAGGCACGGAGCTGCACAGCACGCAGCAGGAATCCCAGTTCTCTGCTGCTAAAGAAAGGAGGAGACCTTGGCACTTGCCAGAAACAAAGCAAGGCTTTAAGCCCCCCAAAATGGTGTGTGGGCGCTTGCTAAAACCCTGTAAAATACCCTTTTGCCTTCTCTGCCTGCATTTCCCTGCTGTTCTGGCAGCTGTTTGTTCTTACAAGCCTCAGGTTCTTTTAACCACTGCACCTCCAGGGTGTTAGTAGAGGAGAAACAGGAGACAGCTGAATAACTCAGCCTTTGTTAGGGAGCAGGCCAGGCTGCCAGTGGCATCACTTACCAGCCCGTCGCCTCTTGAGGGTGACGTAGGGCAGCAGGTCGTGGCGAGTGATGATCCGCAGCAACTGCAGCACCTGTCGGAAGTTGGTCTCATCGCAGCGGCCCTGCCGCTCCAGCGCCAGCAAGAAGTCCCGGCCGCTGCGGATCATCCCCCTCTCATAATCGTCGATCACGTCGACGAAGAGGAAGGAGAGCACCCGCACATCCCGGTGGGTCAGATGGGTGCCCACGATGTCGAACATGCGGTGCAGGCTGTACAGCCCATGCTCCCGATCGCCCCATTCCTCCGGCCATGCTTGTGCTCGGCTCCGTTTGAAGGCAGCCATCTTCCACTGCTGCAGGCACGTGCCAGCCAAGCCAGGGGCTCCTCTTAGCACTGCAACCCTAGAAGACAGAGAGGGCCAATAGAATTTAATTCCTTCCCCATCGATACTTGATTAAAAAGCCCACTCTGCACCCCTCCACTGCATCTCCACGCTTGGCCATGACTCGTCCTCTCCTCTGCTGGAGCATCTTACAACAAAAATCGAGGGCTGGGTACCAGACTGACAGCACCGGGATCTGCCAGCACTGACAGGTCTCTGCTACATTAACTTATGAACCCAAACACCATCTGGAAGAAAAACCTACAAGCTACAGGGCTCTAGACCATGACACAGGTGAGGATCAAGGTCCTCCACCCAAGCAAAATGAGTTCTTGCATCCCCCGGCAAAGCCAAGTGGGATGTTGACAGCCCCAGCTAAACCCTCCGCTGCGCCACCAGCGGGTACTAACCACACAAAGCCATTTGGCACAGCCACTGGTATCATGCCAAAACATCAAGGGAGAAGGAAATCAGCCGCTCGGCAGGCCCCGACCTGTTCAGCTTCAAAGTTGGAGGAGCACGAGCCTCGTCAGACTGGCTTCAGTGGCCAACTCAGGGCTCACCCTCCTCGTCTCAGCAGGTTTCTCACCCGGTTACGGCCCCCCCCAGGGAAGTTCCTCGTAGCTCTGCCATCAGCCAGCTCTCTTTCAGCAGCACTGACAGCTTTGTTTCTTCACCAAGAGTCACGGGGAGTCAGGCACCCAGCCAAAAAGAGTAGGGACCCGCAGGAATCACAGCTCATGTCTGGCCTCCTTTGGGGATCAAGCGCTGTCAGAGCGAAGGAGGTGACATTAAGCCATCCTATGCCTGAGGATGGCACCATGCCACTGCACAGAGTCAGCCACAAGACACACTGGGAACTGGTGACAAGCCATTTGGCAACACCAGTTGCCCGGGGCACACAGTGATTGGGTTAGGAGTAACCACACCACATGGCTTGCTGGGCACTGGGAGCGGGCTGTGGCCCAGGGCGCCCCCCCTGAGCTATTTGGAGGAGGCTTCAGACCCCCAAAGCACATTTAAACCCCTGCAGCACATCTCAGGCTAGGGGGTGGTGGTAGCACCCATGGCAAAAAGGCACCTGCCCTGGGCACACCCTCATTGTGCCAGCATGCATGCCGTATGGGGGAGTCACACCATCATTGCACCATGGCTATACCCTAAAACGACGGCCCTCGTTAGTTTAACTGGGTCAGGAGGAGTTCTCCCCTGCGAGAGACAGGACCAGAGGCCGCAGGAGAGCAGAGATCGCAGTCCGATACCAGCCCTGCTGTTTTCCAGAAGGGATCCAGCCCCGCAGTCAGTGTCTCCCTGCTCCACACGGCACCGGGCCATGGCTCCTTCTTCCCTCCAGAGAGCTCACCCGAGCCCAGCCAGCATCACCACAGAGCAGCTTTCCTTGGTTACAGTTCCCAAAACAGAGGCAGCAGCAGCGTAAACACGGGACACAAGCAGGAATCTCCGGTCTATTCCCAGCACGACCCGTGACTCATGCTCTGGCCCCAGGCAGGCGGAGGAACAGGGAGCCCTCGACTGGGCCTGTCGGCCACCAGCGCTCAATGGGAGGGTTTTAATTCCTATCGTGAAAAGCAAATGGCTTAAATTAAAAAATGTGTTGAGCGACTGCTGCTCTGAAAACAGTCTGACACAACTCCGACTACTCCAGCTGGGGAGGAGAGGGCAATATATACTGTATAGCTTCCCTCCAAGTAGAAAAGTCATATCAATACAGCTTCTGGTGAAGATATTTCTTGGTACCAACAGCCTATAGCCATCTCCATGCAGGAGAGAGGTGAGAAAAAACAGAATAAAGCACCCCGATTCTTCTCCAACCACTCCTCCTGCCCCGGGTGCCGAGCCACATGAGCTCCATGGAGAAGTCGGAGCGCGCTGGGCTGCAGCCCAGCACGTCCCAGGAGAGGGAATGGATTTCTCTGGTCTCATAAACCCTGTGAAAGCCAAGTTATGGAGAAGCCTTTACCAGGAGCTGCAGCTGCATCACAACAGAATATCAACAGGCAGCGCACAGTAATTGTGTGAACACAGAATAAAGCATTAAAAAAAAAACATTAAGACAAACAATTCCTAGTCTTGATGGTCGCTGTCGTGAGCAGAAAAAACACCGAGAGCAACCAAAGTGTTTGCTGAAAGCCACATTTCAGCTGACAGTAAAGTCCCCGGCACTCCTCAGCTGCATCCAGACCGGTTTTGGTGCTGTGGCACTGGTGTCGAGCAGTAAATGAACCCACATGCCGCTTGTTTTACAGGCCAGTGGCTCGAGTGGCCATTGGGCCCACTCAGCTTACACCCACAGCTCTCCCTCTGCTCCCGCCCCGCCGCCAGGTTTCATAGGTGCTGCATGCACACTCTGGTCCAGGATTTTGCAGTGGGAGCTATAAATATTCCTGCACGCAGTAAAAAACACAAGAAACAACCACGTGCAGCGCAAGGCGATGTCTCTGCCTTCTTCCCAGTGTCCTGTAAGCAGCTGAGATAAAAAACTGAACATAACCCACACACCCACTTATCAGCTAATTGCCTGGATATTTACACCACACCATCTTCCTCGGGCAGGCCCAGAAACCCAACCTCTGTCCCCATATGCAGCACCCATTCCACCTGCCCCACACCACAAAATCAGGAGGAACCATCCGAACCTGGGCAAGCACCAGGAGCTGCTCTCTGGGACCCTCTTTTATAGCAGCTTCATTTAAAATAGCTCATTTTTACGCAGTCGGCTTTGCCAAGCACTGAACTGCTGTACTGGGTTTGTGGGGCAAGGTTTTGTAGTGGAGGGGCTACAGGTGTGGCTGCTGTGAGAAGCTGCTGGGAGCTTCACCTATGTCCAATAAAGCCAGTGCCAGCCAGCTCCAAGACAGACCTGCCGCTGGCCAAGGCTGAGCCTATCAATGACGGTGGTAGCACCTCTGAGATAAAGCATTTAAGAAGGGAAAAGAAAGTTGCCGTGGAACAGAAACTGCAGCTGGAGAGAGGGGTGAGAACATAAAAAGAGAAGCAACCCTGCAGACCCCAAGGTCAGTGAAGGAGGGGGAGAAGGTGCTCCAGGTGCCAGAGCAGAGATTCCCCTGCAGCTCATGAGGAAGACCATGGTGAGGCAGGCTGCCCCCCTGCAGCCCAGGGAGGTCCATGGTGGAGCAGATATCCACCTGCAGCCTGGGAGGACCCCATGCCGGAGCAGTTTGTGAAGAACTGCAGCCCGTGGGAAGGACCCACATTGGAGATGTTCATGGAGGACTGTCTCCAGCGGGAGGGACCCCAAGCTGGAGCAGTTTGTGAAAAACTGCAGCTCATGGGAAGGACTCACATTGGAGAAGTTCGTTGAGGACTGTCTACCATGGGAGGGACCCCACACTGGAGCAGGGGAAGAGCAAGGAGTCCTCCTTCTGAGGAGGAAGGAGCAGCAGAGACAACGGGTGACAAACTGACCCTAACCCTCATTCCCCATCCCCCTGTGCTGCTGGGATGGGTAGCTATTGAATTCAGGAGTGAAGCTGTGCCTGGGAAGGAGGGAAGGGTGGGGGGGAAGTGTTTTAAGATTTGGTTTTATTTCTCATTACCCTACTCTGACTTGATTGGTAATAAATTAAGTTAATTTTCCCCAAGTAGAGTCTGTTTTGGCCGTGACAGTAATTGCTCCCTGTCCTTATCTTGACCCATGAGCCTTTTGTTATATTTTCTCTCCACTGTCCAGCTGAGCGGGGCAGTGACAGAAGAGCTTTGGTGGGCACATGGCGTCCAGCCAGGGTCAATCCACCATGGTTGCATAAGCCCAAGGCAGAAATTAGGCAGACGCTATCCTTTGATTATTTAGTACCAACCACCCTGGAACTACACTGCATTTTTTTCTTCCAGAGGCGGGGGGGGGGGGGGGGGGGGGGGGGGGCGGAAGGGGCAATTTGACATTGTGCTGCCTAAACACAACAAGAAAACATTCAGCAGAAAGAGACTTTATGGGGGGGAAGTACTGAGTCCCGGGGGGCAGTTCCTTATAGCTGCACCACCCAAAACCACAAAAAGCTGTTAAATTTATTTTCAAGCTGGGGATTCCAGCAGCCGCTACTTGGAAGAGATCCCCGCTTCCCCTCGCCTTTGGCTCTCCTCCCATCTTAAACCCACAGGATCGGAAGGCTAGAGTGCTTTGCTGTGCACGTACATTAAAAAAACCCTAAAATACTTTGATTTTCCTCAAGGAATAGCCCCATCACGTAGGGAACAGGAAAGATCTCCCAGGAGAAGATGAGGAGCTGCCTGTGCCCTGGCTAGCTGATCGCGCCGTGGTTTTCCCATACCGGGGCAGAAGCGACATGTCCCCAAAGACCCCTGCCCACCCTCAGCACAAACACCACATCACACCTGCTCAGGAGACTTTCCACAGGCTCCAGGATCATTAAAATAATTTAAGGTGAACAGGAAAAACAAGCTTTTGGTGCCTACAAAGCTCTGCAGTTAATCAGTCTGAGCCTTACTCAAACATCTGACTTAACCCATGCAGATGCTGGGGATTTTTGCCACTGAAGTTCAGGTCACTATCACAAAACCCCAGCTCCTCACAGCACACTCCTGCCTGGATGGGCACAGAAGTCACAAAAGCCAACTTCAAGCTGAAATTTGGCTTTGAGGTGAATTTTCCAGAGCAGCCCTATCCCAGCCTCCTCCGTCCAGCGTGCTGCAAACAGATGCGAGGGAGACACCTAGTCGCCTTTTCGCTGCAGACCAGACCTGATCCTGCTCAACTCAGCAAGGACCGGCAGCGGCAGAGCTGGATGAACGGCACTGCGGAGCCTCGGCAGACGCATGAAGCCTGAGGCAGAACCAGAACTCAAACACCAACTTTCCCAATGCCCTCAATTACCAAAGAGAAGGAAACGCAAACAGAAACAAACAGCTGAACGCTTTGGTTTCACCACCCCAGCAGCAGTTAACCAAGAGATTTCTTCGTCTCCTCTCCAGACACCTTCAACCTGAAACTGCCTGTGCAAAAACCAATTAAGTCTCAAGTCGCTCTGGCTGCCCGACTCACCCCAGCTCTCCTCCTGACAGCTCCTGCAGTCACTGTCATGCCAAACACATTTCTTCTCCTCTCCTTCCTTGGGAAAGAGCTCAGCCGCCCTGCAGCTCACTGCACACACACAGTGAGCAGAGGGTACGGATCCCATCCGTCAGGACAGCAGTCCTGGCCCCAAACCTCTGCCTGCAGCCAGTTCCTCTCCCAGGAGCCTGGGACTGCGCTGGACAGGCCACAAGCTCAGGAGTCACTTGGCTGTTGGGGTTTTTTTGTGGGACCAAATACCCGGCCACACAGTCTAAAAAATCTTCCCAATTCCCGGGTCGGCAGACAGACAGGACACTGCCCACGGTGCAGCCACTCCGATTCCTGTCCCATCACACTCATCATCCTAAGGTATCACACCCGCAGGACAGGTAACCTCAGCTGGCAAACTCGCTACAGGACAAGATGGATTAATGAGAAAAGTGGGGATATAAAGGGTTCTGCTGCACAGAGAATGAACCGATCAAAGGGAGCTGAGGAGAAATAAGATTAATCCATAATCATCCTCTTTGGAAGGGCTTTTTTTTGACCCCCCCCCCTGCAGCACTTTGTCAGCCTTGGTGAGGGGACGGTGGGTCTGAGCCAGTACAATACCGTCTGTAGGGCAGAAAAAGATCCTATACCCACCACTAACGACAAGAAACCCACTAGCCCCAGCCCAGGAAAATATGCTTGATTTCACTGGCAGAAGACCAGCATGCACAGCCATCCCCAGACACCCCACAGCAGGGAAGGCCAGAGGAGGAGGAAGCATTCAGCCACGCTGCGTCACTGGACAAAGTATTTGTAACCCCCCAAGAACGAGCCAGATGCAAAAATAGTACTGCTAGCAGCTGTTTCAGGGTAGGATTGGGGTTTTGGGGGGCTTTTTTAGTTTTGGTGCATGGGTTTAGTTGTGGGAGGGGCATTTTTATTTTTAAGTGCAGGACGTGCATCTCACTGCAATTCATTACCCCATCTAATTCCTGCCACCTCAACGAAACCCCCAATCTAATTTCTGCCACTGCATGGCAACTATAGCCTTGATTTCTAATGCTACTAATGCCTACTCTGACCGGCACCAGCAAAGGGATCCCACAGAAACAAACCCCTCCCATTACTACTGGGGTGCCGAGACAGAGCACCACCACCAGCCAGGGGACGGTGCCTGAGCCGCTGCACACCGACAGGGGGAAAGAGCAAAATCCTAAATAAAAACCCGAAGCTGGAAATTCCCAGCAGCGCTGGAGCTGCTCTCCCTGATGCCGGCGCGTAATCACATGCGACGCTCGAGCCATGGAAACGGGAGCGCGGGCAGGGGATGCGCCGCCACCGACGTCAGCCAGGCAGCGCCTGCCGGGTCCCCTCTGGAGTCCTGGATCGCACCCAGCAGCTCATCAGGAAGGCACCATGCAGCCAGCTTTACCAATCTCGCCCTTTCCATCAGCTAAAGGACACCTGATCAAGGTTCACCTGCAGCCACGCTTCCCAAACTTTTCCAAGTCAGGACAATTAGCCCAACCGCAGAGTTCTGAACACAGGCAGGCGTCATCTGACCTGAGATATAAATCTCGGCAGGCACTGAGGCTAGACGCTGTCCGTGGAGAACTGTGCCTTTCCTGATCCATCCCAACAGCACAAGGCTCATGCAAGCAGCTCCTTACATGAGAGGAGGGATGGGCAAATCCTTAGTGCATTAGAAAAAAACAACCAAACAAACATATAGGAACACCCACCTTAGCGAGAAGCTCTTCTGGTCTTGCTTAAATCCACGATTCAAACAGCAGCCAAGTGAGAGTGTTTTTAAGAAGTCTTCTATCCCCTTTTCTCCTTGACTTTTTAAATAAACTACCCAACAAAACCGCAGAAGCTCCAACAGAGAGTTTCACATATGGCTCTTGTAGCAGGGAAGCCAAACTTCCAGCGTCAGGTATCGGTGGTCAGTGTTAAAACTGGTCAACTTGTCAGAAGCCACCCAATTATTTTCCCCCCCCCCCAAAACCTTTTTTTCCTACTTAATAATTTAATGACATGGGGACGAGGAAAAGGAAAGTCCGGAACTCACTCTGTGCTCTCTAGGTCATTTTGTTTTTTTAAAGACACCACTCCTGAAGAATGAACTCCCTTGTTCCCTTCTTATCAGCAGGGCTGAATGCCGCCCTCACAAACCCAGGCGACAGATAGGGTGCTCAGAATACATTAAACCTCAATTTGCTTTCTTAGCATAGCAACTTCTCCAGAAACTGGATCAGGTTAAGTGATAAACCTTAACAAAAGAGCTGAGAAAAGGTCATCTGAACTGGGTTACTCTTTTAAGATTCAGCCCATACCTTCTCCTTCACCTTTACTTGCAATTATAGAGTGCTTGTCTCCACCACCCCCGCCCCCAACTCCTTAAGACCAGCTTATCTCCCAGGAGAGAGCCTGCCTGGAGAGCTGGGCCCAGCGCTCAGCTGCTCCGTCCAAACCTCTACAGCTGTGCTGCCCTACACTTGTGTTAAAAGAATAAAACCCCTGACTTCCCCAGAAGCTAAGCTCAAAGCTCCCAGAAATACAGAGCTAAATCACCAACACCGGGTTACCTGAGGGCGGCTAAGGCTTCGCTACCCCCGCTCAGTTATTCCCTCCCTGTTACCGGCACATGCCACAGCCCGGCTCCAGCCTCCCCCCGCACCTGGGGAGCGCCCGGCTTTTTAAAGCCTCTGGAACCAAAGTCCGGCCACCACCGCTCGGGGACGGCCCTGTCCGCCCTCGCAAGGTCCCAGGAACGGCAGGGGTGGGGAGGGCGGCGAGGGGCCGCCGGCCCGAGGCGGGAGCGGGGGGGGGGGGGGGGAGGGGAGGGGGCGGTGGTTCTCCGCGGGCTACGAGGAGAGCGGCTCGGCCCCGCGGCCACGGCAATGCGGGCCCCCCTAGGCCCCCATCCCCCGGGCACCCGAGGCCTCTCCTGCGCTGCCCCTGCCCGGTAGTGGGCCGCGCTGGCAGAGGGGGGAGGCGGCCTGGGCCCGGGCCCGTCCCCTCACCCACAGGGACCGCCGAGGCCTCCCTTACGCCGCCCCCGCCATGCCCGCCGGCTCAGCTCCCGCTCCGCTGTGCGGGCCCCGCTGGCGCTACGGGGCTGCCCGGGCTGAGGGCGCCGCGGCCTCCCCGTCACAGCCGCCCCAGCCTCGGCGCCGCCATGTTAGCTCCGTCCGCTCCGCTCCCCGCTCGCAGGCGGCCGCCGCGGCTCCGGAGGGACGCAACATCCGGGACAGAAGCCCCGCCCACATCCGGGCCACGCTCACCTCTCCACCTTCACTCCTATTGGGAAAGCCGGGGAGCGCGGCGCCCTCTTGGATAAGGGCAGGAGGGCGGGTCCATCCGGGTCACAGGCTGCCGGCTTCAGGACCCTTCAGGAGCATTGGCGAGCAGCCGCTATGTTGGGTGAGGGCAAGCTGGCAAGGCCGCCACGCCTTTGGGGCACGTGGGGACTCAGCCGCTATCTCGGAAGAGGGCAGGCGGTGTCCGCCCGGCGCGGCTTCGCGCCTATTGAGAGGCACGAGGGGGTGCCGCCATCTTGGCTGAGGGCAGAGTGACAGGAGGGGGAGTGTTCTCTGGGGTTGGGGGGTTCCTTGGGGTCTTCCTGGGGACTGAGGGGGGTCTTTGAGGTGGGGGGGTGTCCCTAGGGATTGGGGGGGGGGGGGGCTGTGAGGAAGGGGAGGCCCTTGGGGTGGGGTTGGCTAGGGGGGGACGAGAACAGTGGGCCCTGGGGACAAGGGGGTCCCTTGGGGGACTGGGGGGGCCGAGGGGGGGATCCCTGGGGATTAAGAGAACCTGGGGGGGTTGGGGGTTCCCCTCTGGAGGGAGAGGGTCCTTGGGGGGCTCCCTGGGGACAATGGGGGGGCGTCCCTCCCCAGGAAAAGGCACCGCGGGGCCAGGCTCGCCCTTCTCCCCGTCTCCGGCAGATGGTGCCAGGTGGGCAAGGCCCGCACCCACGGCGGGGGGGGGTGGGGCAGGGCCGGGGAGAGGCCCATGGGTGCCCCCCCCTCCACCTTTGCACCTTTTCGGGGTGGGGAAACTGAGGCAGGGGCGGGCCCGTCCCGGTGACCCCCTGGCTTGGGCGGGGGGGGGGGGGGCTCAGCCTGCCGGGGCCCTCAACACGCAAGGAAGGGGTTCGGTCTCGCCCCCCCCCCCCCCCCCCCCTCCCGCGGGACCCGAGTCCCCGGGACGCGAAGGCAAACGGCACCCCGGGGTGCTGCGGGGGCGGCGCGCGCGGCCGGGCGCCCCGCCAGGCGCTGGGTGCTGCCCCGGGGTCCCCACGCCTCGGCACCTAATTAGTCGTAAATTAGCCTGCACGCGCCGGGGTGGCGGCCCCGCCGGCGATGATTATGATGGGGGGGGGGGGGGGGGGGTGATGAGGGGGCGGGGGTCCCCGGTGTCTGGAGGCGGCCCGGGGGGGTGCAGCGGGCGGAGGGAGGGGGTTAAGGCGGAGCACGGCCGGGCGGGGAGCGGGTGACTCAGCGGGGCCGCCCCGGCCGCCCCCCCCCCCCCCCCCGGTGCCCCCCCCGGCCCGCCCCCGCCGTGCCTATCCCGGGCGGCGCCGCGTCCCGCCACTGCCCGCTCCGCGCCGCGCCGCTCCGCACCGCCCGTGAGTACCGGGGGGCGACCCTCCACTCCCTGTTGGGGGCCGAGGCTGCATCCTACTCGGGGGACCCCATTCCTGCATCCCGCTTGGGGGAGGGGGGCGGGAAATCGCGCACCCTGCTTGGGGGGGGGACTCAATCCTGCACCCTTCATTTAGAGGGGGGGATTCCCCCCCCCGGGCAGGCACCCCGCCGGCTGGGGAGCCCCAATCCTGCCCCCCTGCTAGAGGGGGATCCCAATCCTGCCCCTCCCGGTAGGGGTGGACCCCATCCAGCCCCCCCCAGGGACCTCTGGGCATTGCCCCCCCCATTAAAGGGGGACCCCGAAGATGGGCACGTTGGCCAGTGTCCCCCCAGGGCCACCCCAACCTGGCCACCCCCCAGAAAATCTGGGGGTGCCCATGGAGGGGCATATCCCCCCCAAGAGATGCCCCCACACCCTGGGCGGCCACATCCCGCTTGGGGGGGGCAAAGCCCGTGTTGGGGGGGGCCAGGGCAGGGCTGACCGGGGGAGCCCTGGTGCTGAGGAGGGATGGACCAGCCCCCACCTCCCCGGGGGGCCCCCCAAGTTTTTGAAGGCAAAGCCTCGGGCTGGGCCAGTTCCTGTTTCAGTGGCAGGCGCCCACGCTGGGGTGTGGCACCGGTGCCCCCAACCCCGTCCCCACTCGGGGGGGGCACACGGAAGTTTGGGGGTGAGGGGAGAATCATGGCGTTGGGTGGACAGGGTGGGGGGCAGCGGACCCATGGGGCAGCCGTGTCCCTGTGCTGCTGTCACCCCACATCTCTGCCAGGCCCGGGCATCCCTTTTCAAAATGATGGGTGGGGTGGTGGTGTCATCCCTTGGGGGGGGGTGCTTTGGGGTTGCCCCTCTCCCCGTGACCCCTCAGAGATGGGGAAACTGAGGCAGGGTGCGCCCCACCCAGGGAAGAGACCAGGGGCTTTGCGCAATATCCCCCAAGACTGGTTGGGGTTCCCCAGGGTACCCCGTAGCAGGGGGGGGGTGGGGGGACAGGACGGGACACGGGTCACACCCACAGGACGTGTCTGTGTGTGTGTCCGTCCCTCCCCGGCCACACCCCGCGGCCGCAGCCCGAGCTGAGTCATTCCCAGCGGCTGGAAAACGGCTCACACGTGTGATGAGTGGCGCCAGCCTCAGCCTGCAGCCTGCCAGCAGGGCGGGGGGGGGGGGAGTTGGTGTGGGCACATGGCTGAGTGTGCCCCCCCCCCCCCCCCCGCCCCCAGTCCCGCAGCCCCCCACCATGCCATCCCAGATGGAGCACGCCATGGAGACCCTCATGTTCACCTTCCACAAGTACGCGGGGGACAAGAACCACCTCAGCAAGGAGGACCTGCGGATGCTGATGGAGAAGGAGTTCCCCGGCTTCTTGGAGGTGGGGGGAGCAGGATCGGGCCCCGGGGGGGGGGGGACCCATAGCACCCGGGGATCAGACCCTATAGCACCCTGCCAGGATGGGACCCCCACAACCCCCTGCCAGGAACAGACCCCACTGTGCAGGGGCTCGGGTGAGCCTGTTGGGTGGGCGCAGCCCCGACGCCGGGGTGATGGGCCCTGACCCCCATCCCTGCTTTCCCCCCCCCCACCCAGAACCAGCGGGACCCGATGGCCCTGGACAAGATCATGAAGGACCTGGACCAGTGCCGGGACGGCAAGGTGGGCTTCCAGGGCTTCTTCTCGCTGGTGGCCGGCCTCACCATCGCCTGCAATGACTACTTCGTGCTGCACATGAAGCAGAAGGGCAGGAAGTGAGACCAGCACCCATGGGTGCTGCCCTGATGCCCCTGTGTGTTGCCCCCCACCCCTGGGCGCTGCTCCCATGCCCATGGGTGCTGCCCCCTCACCCCTGGGCTCTGACCCGACACCCATGGGTGCTGCCCTGCTGCCCCCTGCTGCCCCCTGCCTCAATAAAGGTGTTTTCTACTACGCTGGAGCTGCCTCGTTTCTTGGGATCCCCCCCCAGGGTCCCCATTGCCCTGAGGTTCCCATCCCTCCAGGGTCCCTGTCCCCTGCCAGCCCCACCTGTGGAGTGACCCTGGCTGGGGGGTGTGGAGCACAGGCCCCCCTGGGTGCTGAAGCCAGCAGGTGAGGTGGGGTCCCTCAACAAGGGGGGGGGGGGGGTAGGGGGGTGTGGGGCCATAGGAGGGCTGGGGGTACAGGGCTGGGGGGGGCTGTATAGAGCACGCGTAGGGCTTCTATAGGGGCTGCCCAGGGCTCTATAGGGGGTCTACAGCAGCCACAGAGGGCTGTATAGGGGTGCATAGGAATCTAAAGGGGCTGTATGGGGGTGTAGAGGGGGTCTATAGGGCCCATACAGGGGTATATGTGAGCATATAGGTGACCTGTAAGTGCTGTGGAGGTTTGTACGGGGCTGTACAGGCACCTAAAGGAGCCACACAGGGTGGTTTGGAGCTGTATAAGGCCTGCAGAGGGCTGTATAGGCACGTACAGATGTCTGTAAGGCCTGCACAGGCCTAAATAGGTATGTATAAGATGGCTATAGTGCCCCAGAGAGCTGAGCTGCATGGAGGTATATAAGGGCTGTACAGGGCTGTATGGGGGTGTATAGGGGCTGTACGGGGGTCCGCAGGAGCTGTGTGGGGCTGTGTAGGGGTTTATGGGTGTCCGGAGGGACTGTAGGGGGCTGTATGCGGTGGTATAGGGGGTCTGTAGGGGCTGTAAGGGACTGTGTAGGGTCCACAGGAGCTGTATGGGGTTCCATAAGGTGTGTGTGGGGCTGTATAGGGCTGTATGAGGCTGCCTAGTGGTGTGTAGGGGATGCATGGGTCCACGGGAGCTGTACGGGGCTGGATGGGGTGGCATAGGGGCACATAGGTGGTCTATAGGGACTGTGTGGGGCTGCAGAGGGGTGTTTAGGCACTGCACAGGGCTGTATAGAGCTGTATGGGGTGCTTTAGGGGTCTGTAGGTGTCTACAGGGGGTCCATAGGGGCTGTATAGGGCTGTATGGGGGTCCTAGGGGGCTCTATAGGGCTGTATGGGGTGGTATAGAGGCATATAGAGGGTCTATAGGGACTGTGTGGGGCTGCAGAGGGGTGTATAGAGCTGTATGGGGTCTGTAGGGCCTGTATGGGGTGCTTTAGGGGGCTATAGGTACCTACAGGGGGTCCGTAAGGCCTGTATGGAGCAGTACAGAGCTGTACAGGGGTCCCAGGACAGGCTCTAGGAGGCTCTATAGGGCTGTATGGGTGGTATGGGCTCATATAGTGGGTCTATAGGGACTGTGTGGGGCTGCAGAGGGGCATATAGGCACTGCAGAGGGGTGTATAGAACTGTATGGGTCTGTATGGGGTGCTTTAGGGGTCTGTAGGTGCCTACAGGGGGTCCATAGGGGCTGTATAGGGCTGTACGGGGCTGTATGGGGCGGTGGAGGGGTCCCCGGGGGGTCCCTCGGGGCGGCGCAGGGCTCTAGAGGGGCCTATGGCGGTCTATAGGGGTCCCTCGGGGCGGGACGGAGCTCCTACGGAAGCTGAGGAGGCCCCGCCCCGCCGATGACGCGAACGGGCGTGGCCCGCTCTCCCGTCTCGGCCAGCGGTTGCCGCGTCCGCGGCCTGGTGCGGGGGGCGCGCGGGGCCGCCGGGGGTCACGGGGTCAGGGGTCACGTGAGCGGGGGTCAGGGGTTACGGGGCTGTAGGTGGCAGGGGCCGGGCAGCTAGGACAGGGACCGGACTGACCTCTGACCTCTGACCTGTCTGTCCTTGGCCCCACTGGGGTCCTGGGGGCGGGGAGGGGGCACCGGGAGTGACGTCACTGCCCCTGCCCTCGGCTGGGAGTGACATCACCGCTGACAGTGACATCACTGCTGGCTTCCAGCGTGGCAGCACCGAGTCTCCCTGACAGGGCGCGGCATCACCGTTGGGGCCACTGACGACGTGCGACATCACGTGGCAGCAGCAACCAGGCGTGACATCACCCCTGGTGACCCCAGCGACTGGGAGTGATGTCACGCCCGGTCAGTGGGATCACGGGGGGTGACATCACAGCCCAGAGCCATGTGGCGCAGCAGTGGGGTGGCGAGGCAGGCGCTGGCTGCTGACATCCGTCCCCATCCCCCCGCCCGTCCCTGCCTGTGCCCCCCCCGGCCACGGGGCCAGAGCCCCCCCGGGACTACGCGGTGCCCAACGGCGGCTGGAGTGATGCCATGCGGCGGCAGTACCGGTGCCTCCTCGCCATGGCTGCCACCGGGGCCTGGGCACGGCTCCCCTCCTACTGCAGCGCCCACGAACACCTCCTGGGAGAGTGTGTGTGTTGGGGGTGGGGGTTGGGGGGGTGTCCCCTGTGTCCCCCATCCTCCCCTCCCCTGACCCGGCTCCCGTCGCCGCAGAGGTGCTGGTGATGCTGGGGGACACGCGGCTCTTCCTCTGCACCATTAAGGGTGCCGGCGTCGGCTTTGAGTACACCATGTTTCTCAACGCTGCCGAGTGCAGCCTGCACTGCCTCTTCCAGCCCGGCCCCTACCTGGAGGGACACCCCAGGTAAGCGTCACCATCGCCGCCACCGTCGCGTGTCCCCCCGCCTCGGCACTCACTGTGTCTCTCATCCGTCCCCCGCTGCCACCAGCCTGATCCACGGTGGCGCCATCACCGCCATCATCGACGGCATGCTGGGGACCTGCACCCTGGCGGTGGCCAGGAAGGTGATGACAGCCAACCTCAGCATCGACTACCTGGTGTGAGTGTCACCGGGGACGGGGATGGGGGGTATCCCCAAGGAGGGGGGACACACACGCACATGACGGGGGACCTGAGATGTGGTGTTGTCATCCCCCCCCAGGCCCGTCCCACTGGGTGCCGCGGTGCTGCTGGACGGCCATGCCGAGCGGCTGGAGGGGCGCAAGGTTTTCCTCTCCTGCCACGTCCAGAGCGTTGAGGGGGACACGCTGCATGCCCGGGCCACCTGTGAGGACAGGGACACCCTGGGGGTGGGTGAGACAGGGGGTGGGGGGAGGACACGGGGGGGGGTCCCATCCAGCCTGTGTCCTCCCCCCCTTCTCCTCCAGGCCTCTTCATCTGGCTGGACCCCACTGAGCACCGGACGCGGGAGGAGGACGGTGGCCGGTAGCCGTCCCCGGTCACGCCATGTGTGTGTCCCCCCCCCCCCTCGCCGTGTCCTCCCCCCATCTCAGTTTCCCCAGGTGCGGCTGGGGGCGGCCACAAGCACCAGCACCACTGCAGATCACCCCTGGTGTCCCTGGTGTTTCTGTAGGCTTCAGCCGTGTCCCCGGGGGTCACGGGTGGGACCCCACGGCCAGGATGGTCCCCCGTGCGGGAGGGGGGTAGGGACCCCTTTGGGACCCCCCTGCACACGTGTTCCCCCGCTGCTGCCACCTCGGTGTCCCCCTGCCGCGCTGCCCACGGGTGGGGGGACACCCCCCCCTCAACCCCCCTCCGACCCCGTGGGGTCCCCGTGACACGGCGGGGGCCGAGGGTGGGCTCGGCCACGGGACGCCCCCTCCGGCAAGGGGAGGGCGTGGCCGGGGGCGGGGTAAGGCACGGGTCGATGGGCGGGGGCTGATCGGGTGGGCGGGGCCGCGGCAGCACAAGAGGTGGCCGGGGGCTCGCGGTGGTGGTGGAGGAGTCACAAGAGGTGGGCGGGGCCAGGAGGGGTTGGTGGGCGGGGCAGGGCGCCCCCGCCACCTCCCCGGGGCTGACGGGCGTGGGACACGGGACCGGCGACCCGGGACGCGGGGCCGGGCGGGCGGGGGGACCCCCGGGGTCCCCAGAGCTGCGGTCTCGGCTTCCTCCGCGAGCCGGCAGCGCCTGAGCCCCCATGGGCACCTGGGGGCGGGGGGGTCCTGTGGCTGCACCCCAAAGGTGGGCGCATTGGGGTGCCGTGGGGTCCCACCACTGTACCCCAAATGTGGGTGCATCGGGGTGCCGTGGGGTCCCGTGGCTGCACTCCAGGGCGGGGCCCATCAGGGTGCCGTGGGGTCCCATCACTGCACCCCAGAGCCAGGTATATCAGGGTGTCATGGGGTGCCATCACTGCACCCCAAAATTAGAGCACATCAGGGTGCCATGGGGTCCCGTGGCTGCACCCCAAAGGTGGGCGCATCGGGGTGCCATGGGGTCCCGTCACTGCACCCCAAAGGTGGGCACATCAGTGTGCCATGGGGTCCCATCACTGTACCCCAAAGGTGGGTGCATTGGGGTGCTGTGGGGTCCCATTGCTGCACCCCAAAACTGAGCACATTGGGGTGCCGTTGGGTCCCGTGGCTGCACCCCAGGGCCAGGTACATCAGGGTGTCCTGGGGTGCCATTGCTGCACTCCAAAACTAGAGCCCATCAGGGTGCCGTGGGGTCCCGTGGGGCCTGGGGGTGTCAGGGCCACCCTGGAGAATTTGGGGCCGTGGCGATGGTGTCCGCCCGGACGCCCGGGTCCCTGCTCTGCTTCGCCTGGGGTCACCGGGGTCACGGGGGGCGGGGGGGCGCCCCCGGCCGCCCGGCTCCCCGCGCCGCCCCTCCGTGCCTCAGTTTCCCCCCCAGCCGCACCGTGGAAAGTCGGAAATTTCCAGTGCGTGGGGCCGGGGGGGGCAGGATGCCGGGGGGGCAGGATGCCGGGGGGGCCCCGGCGCCCTTATAACGCTCGGCCGCGCCGCCCGCGCCACCACCGCTGCCATGCGAGGTAGGGCCCGACACGGGGGGCTGCAGCGGGGGGCACATGCGTGTGCAGGCGTGTGCTCACCTGGGGGTGCGTGCAAGGCCGGGGGAGCGAGGGGGGCGTGTGGCAGGGGCTGGGGGGGTGTGCAAGGGGGGGGGGGGGCTGGCAGGGGTGCGCGTGCGGCTGGGCACACACGTGTGCATGTGTGTGGGAGCGTGCAAGTGTGTGGGAGCGTGTGAGAGCGGACATGTGTACATAGAGGAGAGTGGGAGTGGGTGTGCGTGCGTGCGTGTGCAAGTGGGAGCGTGCTGGGGTGTGCGCACATGTGTGCAAGGGTGTGGGAGCACACAGAGGGTGCACGCGTGTGTGCAAGGGTGTGGGAGCACACAGGTATGTGCGTGTGTGTGCAATCAGTGGAAGCTTGTGAGAGCGGACGTACGTGCGTGCAGGCATGTGGGAGCCTGCAGGAGCGTGTGTGTGCCTGTGCAAGGGTGTGGGAATGTGTATGTGCAAGTGTGAGGGAGTGTGTATGCATGTGTGTGCAAGCATGTGGGAGCAGGTGGGGGGGTGGGTGTGCAAGGGTGTGGGAGTGTGTGAGAGCAGGTGTGCAAAATGGCGGGAGCAGGCAGAAGTGTGTGTGCAAGGGCGTGGGGGCACACAGGGATCCGTGTGTGTGCAAGCAGGGGGGAGCGTGTGTGGGTGTGTGTAAGAGTATAGGAGGGGGCAGGTGCGTGTGCAAGAGAGTGAGAGCACATTTGTGCAGACGTGTGGGCATGGTATGTGTGCAAGCAGGTGGGAGCAGCTGTGTGTGTGTGCAAGGGCGTGGGAGCACACGGATGTAAATGTGTGTGTGTGCACGTGTGGGCATGGCTGTGTGCTTGTGCAGGCGGGTAGGGACTTGTTGGACTGTGTGTGCATGTGTGTGTGAGGGTGCAGGCAGGTATGTGTGCGACCATACCCGTGCACACCTGTGGGAGCACGCATATGTGTACAGACACACATGTGAGAGTGCACATGAGCATGCCCACATGTGTGTGTGTGAGAGCACCGGGAGCTGCCAGGGCATGGGAACCGCGTGTGTCAGCGTGTGTCAGCATGTGTCAGCATCACACATGTTTTACAGCTTACATGAGCGTGTTGGCACATGTTACAGCTGGACCATATGTGTTGTGGCACGTGCAGGCATGTTTCGGGGCACACATGCGATGAGGGTTGTGGAACTGCATGTGCACACACTATGGGGGCTGTGCATGTGTGCTACGGCATGTCACTACATGTGCACACATGTTACAGCATGGTGCTGTGTGTGCACGGATGTTACGGTGTGTAGCTGCGTACACACCCATGTTGCAGGGTGGTACGGTGCGTGCCGCTGTTGTACATGGCTCCGGGTGTCCGTGTGCGGAGCATGACATGCACGCCTGTTTCAGGGTGTGCACCCATGTTGCGGGGTGCGCGCGCGTGTTGCGGGGTGTGCATGTGTGTTGCAAGGTGTGCACACGTGTTATCGCATGTTACTGCACGTCCTGGCAGTGCCGCGGTGCCGGGCAGCCCCGTTTCCCCCCATACCCGCAGCTGTGGCTGCAAGCGCCCGAGGCTGGGGGCACGGGTGCCCCCCAGCACCCATGGGTGCCCCCACACACCTGTGGGTCGGGTGCTCACCCTTAGATGTGGTGGGGGCTGGCAGCTGCAAGGGGCCGGCGCAGGTGACACCGACAGGGACACGGATGGGGACACGCAGGTGGCCCCGCTCCCGCGCCGCCCCCACCCACAGCCTCCCCGCTTTGGCACTGGGGAAACCGAGGCAGGGGCGCTGCCACTCCGGGGTGCTGGGGCCAGGGTCCCCTGGGGTCCCCTCCTTCCCCTCTGCATCATGGCATGTTGGCCTGTGCAGTGACGTGTCTGCCTGCGTCATGGCGTGTTTTGCCATGACGCCGTACCGGAGGGGGATTGGGAGCGCTGGGTCATCCCCCTGCCCCAGGGACAGTGGGTGCTGATGGGTGCCAGCAGGTCCCCATGGGTGCTGGTGGGTGTCCCCAGGGCCGATGGGTGCTGATGGCTGGTTGTGGAGCTGATGGGTGCCAGTGGGTCTCTGTGGGGCTGATGGGTGCTAATGGGTGTCCGTGGGGCAGACGGATGCCCGTGGCTTCCATGGAGCTGGTGGGGGCCAGTGAGTGCCCTGGGGCCAGCGGGTCCCTGTGGGGTTGACGGGTGCTGGTGGGGCTGATGGGTACTGGTGGGTGCTGGTGGGAGCTGGTGGGAATGATGGGGACTGGTGGGTGCCGATGAGGCTGATGGGTGCTGGTTGTTGTTGGTGGGTGCTGGTGGGGCTGATAGGTGCCGGTGGTTGCCCCTGGGGCTGGTGGGTGCTGGTGGAGAGGATGGGTACCAGTGAGTGCCCATAGTGCTGGTGCGTGCTGGTGGGGCTGATGGGTACCGTTGGGTGCCCATGGGGCTGATACGTGCCAGTGAGGCTGACAGGTACTGGTGGGTGCTGGTGGGGCTGACAGGTACTGTTGGATGCCCATGTTGCTGGCGGATGCCCGGGTGCCCACAGGTGCGGGTGGGTGCTGTGGGAGCAGTGGGTGCTGGCGGGTGCCGGCGGGGAGGCGTGGGGCTGGGCGAGACCTCGTCGACCTCTCGCCACTGGTTCCCGGCAGGAGCAGCACCCGAAAGCGGCGCTTCCTGGCAGCCGCCGGCGCCGGCACCGTTGACTAATGTGGGTGCCGGGACGCGGGGCTGACTCAAAGCGCCGAATTCCCAGGGCCCCTCCGGGCCGGTGTCACCGAAGGGGTCCCCGGTGCCCAGCCACCGGCGCCGGATGCGAGGGCGGCCGCTGGGCCCCAAAACTGGGGCAGGTGGAAAAAGCCAACGAAGCAGATTTGGCCCTGGGGAGGAGGTGTGCGGGCGTGTGCATGCGTGTGCGTGCGTGAAGGCACAGCTGCTTGCGTGCACAAGCGTGCAAGAGCATGTGCAAGGGTGTGAGGGCTCACGGGAGCGTGCGAGAGTGTGTGCGAGCATCGGTGGACGTGTACCAGCCTGGGCAAGCATCCCCAAGCATGCAAGAGCATGCATGAGCATGCACAGGTGTGCACTGGTATGTGCAAGCCCACATGAGCGTGCACAAGCATTTATGAATGTGTGCAAGCATGTGTGAATGTGTGCAAGCATGGAGAAGCATGCAGCAGCCTGCAGGAGCATGTGCAATCGTTGGCAGCTTTGCAGAACCCTTTGCAAACATGCACAAGCACGGGCAAGTGTGCTCAAGCGCGTGTGCATGGCTGCGGGCGTGTGCATGTGCCCACACGTGCCCAAGCTTGCCCAAGCGTGTGTCACCCCCCGCCAACAACCCCATGTGTGTGGGGCAGGAGTGTGCCCGTATGTGCACGTGAGTGTGCAAGTGTGTGTGAGCAGGCAGGAGGGGGCTCAGGCATGTCTGAGTGCATACAAGCGTGTGCAAGGGTGCGCAGACGTGCATGTACGTGCACAAGCGTGTGCAGGGCTGAGGGTGACAAGCCAGTGGCAATGGAGGGATGAAAGCTGTCTGGGTGGGAGGGGGCTCTGGGGCTGGCGTCCCCCCTGGCTGCGGTGTCCCCACCCCGGTGTCCCCACCCTGGTGTCCCCCAGCTCCAGTGTCCCCCCAAGCTCAGCCGTTGCGTGGCTCTGGTGTCCCCCCACCTTCCCATCCCCAGTGTCCCCATCCTCCGTGTCCCCTGCTCCCATGGCTCTGGTGCCCCCCATCCCCATGACCTCACCTCATAGCCCCCTGCCCACCCAGTGGGCACGGCGGTGGCATGCCGGTACCATGCTGGTGCCGTGCCGGTGCCATGCTGGGCTGTGCCAGGGCGGCGGGCGCCTTCCTGCAAGGTGGGGCCACGTCCCAGTTGTGGCTTTGGTGGCGCTCGCTGCTGCTGTGGTTTCGGCAGCCCCCAGCGTCCGGCAGGGCCCACCCTGCACTGGGGCCATGGGGGGCATGCCCCAGGGGGCACCCAAGGGCTCCTGGTGGGCGACCTGAGCCCATAGGGGACATTGGAGCCCATGGGGTGGCATGGGAGCCTGTAGGGGCCACGGGAGCCCTTGAGGGACACGTGAGCCCATAGGGACCAGGTGAGCTGGTGGGGGGCACGTGAGCCTCTAAGTGACATGGGGGTCTATAGGAGACACCAATGCCCATGGGGGACATGTGAACCCATGGAGTCCCGGTGAGAACATGGGTGGCAGACATGGTCCCAGAGAGGACACGTGGTCCCATAGGGTCTTCAAGGAGCCTGTGGGGTGACATGGGAACCCAGGGGGACATGGGAGCCCACGGGGTGACATGTGAGCCCATGGGGGATGTGAGCCTATAGGGGACATGTGAGCCCACAGCGGCCACGTGAGACCGTGTGGCGACACGTGAGCCCGTCTGGGACACGCAGTCGGATGGTGGACACATGAGCATATAGAGGACGATGTGAACCCATAGGGGGCACAGGAGCCCACGTGGGACCTGTGAGTCCCTGAGGGACACCTGAGCCCATAGGGGACACGTGAGCCCAGGGAGAGCACGCGAGGACACAGGTGGCACACACAGTCCCACGGGTGCCACGTGAGCCCGGGGAGGGCTGTGAGCTGCCCATGAACCTCGGGGGATCCCTCGGGGTGGGCACCCACACCATCCCTCCCACCCGCAGCCCACATCGAGGTGATCCCCTGCAAGATCTGCGGGGACAAATCCTCAGGGATCCACTACGGCGTCATCACCTGTGAGGGCTGCAAGGTGGGCCGGGGTGCTGGGGCAGCTGCCGGGGGGTGCCGGGAGGGGGTGCCGGCACAGCGGTGACCCCCGGCGCAGGGCTTTTTCCGGCGCAGCCAGCAGAGCAGCCTGAGCTACGCCTGCAGCCGCCAGCAGAACTGCCCCATCGACCGGGCCAGCCGCAACCGCTGCCAGCACTGCCGCCTGCAGAAGTGCCTGCGCCTTGGCATGTCCCGCGACGGTGGGTGCCCAACCCGGGCCATGGGTGCAGCCCCCTCCCCACAGTTGGGTGCACCCCCTCCATACCTGGGTGCACCCCCCCTCCCCAAACATGGGTGCACCCACCCTCCTCAGCCCCGTTCCCACCCGGCTGTGCTCCCGTGGGAGCCGTGGCTGCCTGGGGACTGCAGGACGCCCCAGGGGGCCGCGGTGTCCCCGGGAGGAAGCGGAGGGGCCGTGGGTGCGCCCGGAGGAAGCGGGGCGGCAGGGGCCGCGGCGGCACGCGTGTGGGGCTGGAAAGCCCCGGTGCCACGGTTATGTAGGTCGCGGGGAGCCAGGCCGGTGCACGCGTACACACGCGAACACGCGTGTGGCATGCGTGTCCTCCAGCGCCGCCGACGCCGCCTCTCCTCGCAGCTGTCAAGTTCGGCCGCATGTCCAAGAAGCAGCGGGACCGGCTGCACGCCGAAGTGCAGCAGCAGCTGGAGCAGCGGCAGCGGGAGCGGGCGGCCGAGGGGGCACCTGCTGTCTCCCTGGGGCTGGCGGGGTGCCGGGGCCACCCGCTGACCCCCGCCGGCACCCCGGGGTGCCCTGGCACCCGCCATGGCGGGACGGAGGGCAGGGCTGGTGCCATGGCGGAGGTGGAGCTGGGGCGGCTGGAGGGGACCAAGCGGGGCCCGGATGGGGACAGGGACAGGGCTGGCCCTGACTTCTACCCCCACCCCGATGTCGGCAGCCTCCTGGAGTCACCCACATCCTCTGGTGTGGAGATCGGTGAGTTTCTGGGTGCCACATGCCCGTGGGGGCTGGGTCTGTCACCCACGGGTGCTGGACGGTGGCGGGACCTTGCCCGTTGGGGACTCGGGCAAGGGCTGCCTGCCCTGTCCACATCCCCAAGCCCCCGTCTCCCGCAGAGCACCTCACCCAGAACGTCCTCAAGTCGTACCGGGAGACGTGCCAGCTCCGTGCCGAGGACCTGCAGCTCCGGCGCTGGGACACCTTCTCCCGCGAGGAGGTCTGCGCCTACCAGAAGAAGGTGAGGCCAGCGGGGTGGGGGCACAGGGGAGGGGATGTTGCAGTCCCCAGGGCACCCAGAGGATGCCCGGAGCTCCGGCGTGGTGCAGAGCGATGGGGACGTTCTCGGGGGTTTGGTGGGGGCTCTGTGGTGGGGGTGACGGCCGGTCCCGCAGTCAATGGAGGAGATGTGGCAGCGCTGCGCCGGGCGCATCACCGAGGCCATCCAGTATGTGGTGGAGTTCGCCAAGCGCCTGCACGGCTTCATGGACCTCTGCCAGAATGACCAGATCGTCCTCCTCAAAGCGGGTACGGGGCCACCTCGTCCTCTCATCCCCATCCCCGGGGCCACCCCGTCCCCCCGGTCCCCAGCCCCACAGTCCCTGCTGCCCCCATCTCCCCAGTCCCAGTGTTCCCAGGCAATGGGATGCTCTGGTCCCATCAGGGAGGTGACAGTCCCTAGAGGATGCTGTGGCCCTATGGAGGGGGGGTGTCGGTCCCCAAGGGATGGTTTGGTCCCATCAGGGGGTGGCAGTCCCTATGGGCTGCTCTGGTGCCATGAGGGAGGTCACAGTCCCATGGGTCGCACCGGGGAGGTGACGGTCACCAAGGGCCACCCCAACCCCACTGGAGAGGTGACAGCCCCCAGGGCTGGTGCTGTGGGGGCACTGACCCAGCCCTGAGCAGTGGCACCGTGGAGCCCTGTTGTCCCTGTGCCACCATCCCTGTCCCCATCCCCCTGCCGGGTGGTGGCAGGCGCCATGGAGGTGGTGCTGGTGTGGATGTGCCGAGCCTTCAACTCCGACAACCGGACCGTCTTCTTCGAGGGCAAGTACGCCGGCGCCGAGCTGTTCCGATCCCTGGGTAGGGCTGGGGACACGGAGGGGGGGGACACGGAGGGGACACGAGGGGACACGCTGTGACAAGGGCTCCCCCCAGGCTGCCACGAGCTCATCGGCTCCATCTTCGACTTCGCCCAGAGCCTCTGCGCTCTGCACTTCTCGGAGAGCGAGGTGGCCCTCTTCAGCGCCCTCGTCCTCATCAATGCCAGTGAGGGACACCCCCCCCCCCCGCTCCATGCCTCAGTTTCCCTCCCCAGCCCTGTAGGAACCCCAATGAGGGTTTGCCCAAAACCCCGGGGTTTTGCCCTAAAGTGGGTGCTGGGTTGTGGGCTTGAGTGTCCTGAGCTGGCCTCTGCTGTCTCCCAATCCTATCCCCGTCGTGTCCCCACCCTGTGCCTCTCCTGTCCCACTCTCTGTCCCAGCTGGTCCCTGTCCCCTTTCCTGTCCCCAACGCTGGCCTAGTCCTGTCCCTGTCCTCTTGTGGTCCCCATCCTGTCCCCATCCTGCCACGGTTCCATCTGTCCCCATCTCCATCCCTGTCCTTGTCCCCATCTCCATCCTCATCCTGTCCTTGTCTCCATCCTTTCCTGTCCCCATCCCTGTCCCATCCCCATCCCTGTCTCCTCCCATCCCTGTCCCCATCCCATCCCTGTCCCCATGCCACCCACCGTGTCCCCTGTCCCCAGACCGGCCATGGCTGCAGGAGCAGGCAAAGGTGGCACGGCTGCATGGACACCTGGAAGTTGCCTTCCGCCTCCTGCTGCGCCGGACCCACCGCGAGGGGCTCCTGGCCAGGGTGAGGGCACAGGGAGGGCTGAGGGGGGGCACAGGGTGGGTGCCATGGGCTTGAGGGGGCTGGGGGCACAGGGGGGAGGGTGTGGGCTGCCACGGGCAGGGGGTCACCCTGGGGCATGGGGTGCCCTGCATGTGTGACACGTGTGTGTCCCCTGTGTGTGGGTGTGACACGTCTGTCCCCTCTGTGTGGGTGCATGGCGCGTGTCACCCCACCTGATGGGCATGTGTCCCCGCGGGCAGTTGCCGCCGCAGGGGCGCCTGCGGGCACTGTGCTCACAGCACGTGGAGCAGCTCCAGGCCTTCCGCCGCCTGCACCCCGGGGTGCTGCACGCCGCCTTCCCCCCGCTCTACCGTGAGCTCTTCGCTTCCGAGGCCGAGACCCCCAGTGGCACCCGCTGAGCACCCACCCCGGGGGCCCGGATGCCTGGGTCCTCGCCCTGCCCTACCCCTGCCTCCTGCCTGCCGGCGGCTGGGGGCAGCAGTGGATGCCGGCACCCATGGGTGCTCCCACGGCCAGGGGGGCGCCCGCAGCTGGTAGGACTCTGGCAGACGAAGGGGCTCCATCACCCACGGAGGAGCCGACAGCCGGAGGAGCTCCGTCACCCGGAGGGGCTTCGGCACCCAGTGATGCTCCATCACCCATAGAGGATCCATCACCCAGTGATGCTCTGTCACCTGGCGGGATTTTGTCACCCAGTGATGCTCCGTCACGTGGTCATGGTCTGTCACCCGGGGGGGTTTTGTCACCTGGCGATGCTCTGTCACCCAGTGATGGTCCGTCACCCAGTGGGGCTTTGTCACCTGGTGATGGTCTGTCACCCAGTGGGGCTTCGTCATCTGGTGATGTCCCATCACCCAGAGATGCTCCGTCACCTGGTGATGCTCTGTCACCCAAAAAGGATCCATCAGCTGGTGATGCCCCATCACCCAGCAGGGTTTTGTCACCTGGTGATGGTCTGTCACCCGGTGATGGTCTGTCACTCAGTGGGGCTTTGCCACCTAGTGATGTCCCATCACCCAAAGATGCTCCATCACCCAGTGATGCTCTGTCACCCAAAGAGGATCCATCAGAGAGTGATGCCATGTCACCCAGCAGGGTTTTG
Organism: Astur gentilis; assembly: GCF_929443795.1. NCBI lineage: Eukaryota > Metazoa > Chordata > Aves > Accipitriformes > Accipitridae > Astur > Astur gentilis. Next base: position 10,563,940 of record NC_064886.1, read on the forward strand.
TCGGCCAGCGAGGGTTGTCACCTGGAGGGGCTCCATCACCCCGGGAGGATCCGCCGCCTGGCCGGGCTCCATTGCACGGCGACACTCCATCACCCAGTGATGTCCCGTCACCCGGGGAGGCTCCGTCACCTGTGGGTGCCCTGACCGGCGTCACCCTGTCACTGGGTGTGCCCCCACCTCGCCGAGCAGTTCGGGGTCCCCGGGGCCACGATGGGTGCTGGGCCCCACCCGCGACAGGGGACGGGCAGACGCACCCCCGGGGCTCTCCCACGGGTGCAGGCTCCCGCTTGTGCAGACACGCGTGGCCCCCCCCCCGCCCCGGGTGGCCCGGCGGGGTGATGGCGGAAGGGGGGGGTGAGGGCTGGGAGGGCTGCGGCTGTACCGAGGTGGAATAAAGGCTTTTTGGGGGACGGCGAGTCTGTGGGCTCCGTCACGGGGGGAACGGTGGAGGGGGGGGGTGTGACACCGGGTGGGGCGGACAGGGCGCGAGCCCCGAGACCCCGCGGGGCATCGTGGGGCAGGGCAGTGGCCCCCCCCCCCCCCCGCCCTTTCCCGCTCTTCGGGACCGCCCCGCCCGTCACTCACGGCTCGGGGCGGGTCCGAGCCATCCCCGTTTGCTGCTCGCTGATTGGCTTCAACCGTCCGCCGCGCGGCGCGGATTGGCGGCTTTATTCCCAGGCTCGTGCTGTGGCCCGCCCCCTCACCTCTCTCCTCCCTCCTCTAGGAGGCCGTCCGGGGATTGGTCACCGTCCCTCCTACTGCGATTGGTGGGGCGGGGAGAGAGGCGCTATGATTGGAGAGGGGAGGCAGGGGGTGGGGCTAGCGGCGGTTGGGCGCGTGGGGCGGCGGCGGTGGCTCGAGGGGCGGCGGGCGAGGGGGGACCGGGGCGAAGTTGGGCCTGGGGTCCCGGTCGGAGCTGGTACTCGGGGGCTGCACCGCCGGGACTGGGCTCCCCAGGTATGTTGAGGCCGCCCCGGGAGGCCGGCGGGATCGGGGGGGCTCGGTGCTCCCCCGCTGCGGCGGCTCCCCTCCTGGGACGCTGGGAGCTTGGGCCTGTACCGGCGGGACCGGGGCTTAGGCAGGCTCAGGCCTGAGCGCCTGCTCCGCGGGTGGCCGAGCCCTCTGCAGCGGGTGCGTGGGTGGGAGGGGGCCTCGGCGTGCGGGGGGGGGGGGGGGGCTCGGCCGGGGCCCCTCCCCCCCCCCCGGGGCCCTGGCTGGGGGGAGGCTCCCGGTAAAACCTCTCCTTCCTCAGGCCGTGGGGAAGATGACGGCGGAGCGGGGTTACTGGAGCAGCCTGACTCCCCTGCAGAAAGTGGCGGTGGTCCTGGGGATCCCAGCCAGCGCCACTGTCCTCTACATCCTGTACCGCAGGTACCAGGAGAGCCGAGGTGGGTGTTGCAGCCCCCGTGCAGTTCCCACCCATGGGCTTGAGCGTTCAGCCGCCTTCCCGCCCCCGGACCCCAACCGGGCCCCTTGCCTTCCCCAAATGTGCTGAGGTGCTCGGGAACAACCCTGAGGCTTTCAGAGCTGCCTTGGGCCCCCTCCTGGGGGACAGGGAGGCTGTTGGAGTAGTTTTGCCAGCTCTGAATTTCCCTCGTGCTGTTCATACTCCCCCCCCGGGGGTTTCCTTTCCCCCGCCACGGGGACCCGCTGCTGTCACTCTGCCGCTTTCCCCTCAGAGGAGCGGCTGACCTTCGTGGGAGATGAGGAGCTGGAAATCCAGATGCGAGTACCCCGGACGGCCGTGAAATCCATCATCGGCCGGAAAGGAGCCACAATCAAAAAGGTAAGCCATGCCAGAGGGTTATGGGGGTGACAAGGAAAGGCCAAGTTTACTGGGAGCCCCAGTAAATGGTAGACGTCGGGGCTGGATCCCCCCCACCCTGTGCCCACAGCTAAGCCAAGAGACGGGGGCTCGCATCGAGGTGGAGAGAGAGGATGAGGGTGAGGAGACAGTGCTGCTGATCTCGGGCTCCCCCAGCCAAGTCTGCCGGGCGAAAGCCACTGTCCACCAGATCGTGATGGAGAGCACCCTGGTGTCGGAGCAGCTCTGCGTGCCCCAGAGAGCTGTCGGCAGGATTATCGGTACCTCCCCCCACCCTAGGGAGGCAGGGGACAGTGGGAGGTGTCCCCAGTTTCCCCGCTGGGTGTCTGTGGTGGCACAATTGCTGTTGAAAGGCCTGGTGGCGCAAGCATGTCGGGGCAGCCTGTGGGATGGAGGCTGGCTCCTGCTCTGAGTCCGCTCTGCCTCAGTTTCCCGGGGCGCTCTCTCCTGCAGGCCGGGGCGGAGAGACAGTGCGGGGCATCTGCCGCAGCTCGGGGGCCAAAGTGCTCTGCGAGCACGAGGCTGACGCCGGCCTGGCCCCGGTCAGGGTCATCCAGCTTTCGGGGACGCGGAAGGAGGTGGCAGCCGCTAAGGTGAGCGGGAGGCAGCGGGGCTGGGGGACGGCTTGGCCCCCCAGCCCAACGCTCTCCTTTTTCCCCCCAAGGAACTCATCATGAAGAAGCTAATGGAAGACGATGTCTTCCGGAAGGAGCTGGCCCAGTCAACGGCAATGCGGTGCCAGCGCAAGCAGCCCCTGGGCAGCCGGCGGGAGCAGGAGCTGCTCCCTGCCAGGACGCTGGAGCACAGGGAAGAGGATGGGGGCTCATTCTGGGCTGACGGCTCGCTTCTGGGCCAGGCTGCCTTTGAGGAGGTGGAGGAGCTGGAGGATGAGAGCAAGGAGCTGGAGGAGCTGGCGGCAGGGCCTGACACAGCAGTACCAAAATTTGAAGGTGAGAAGCGTTTGTGTCGTCCCCAAGGGCGCAATGGGAAAACTGTGCTGGGGAGAATGTAATTTCCTCGGGTCCCCTGGGGATCTGTGGAGTGTCGGGAGCCATTTCAACGGTGCTGGGTCACCCTGGGCTGCCTCCGGCTTTGTCCCCCAGACTCTCTCCCTCCGTCCCTGTGCCGGATGCTGACATGGCCAGAGCCCAGGCCAGGCAGGATGGCTCAGCTGCCTCCCAGGCTTTTGCTGTTGTCCTTTGTCCCACGATGGCCCGAGATGGGTCTCTGCAAGTGGGATCTGCGGGTCGGCTTCTCCTCTCGCCTCGTCTTGCATTATACCCGTCTCTGTGGGGGGCTGGGGGGTCCCCTCAGCTGCCCCATCTGGCTCTCACCGGGGTTCCCCACGCCTCTCCCATAGTTCCCAGTCCTGATTTTAGCTTCCACGCTGATGAGCACCTGGAAGTTTATGTCTCAGCCACGGAAAACCCCAGCCACTTCTGGATCCAGATCATCGGCCAGCGCAGCCTGCAGCTGGACAAACTGACCACCGAGATGCGGCAGTACTACCGGAGCAGTGGCCACACAGTGAGACCCCACGGGGTGCCAGCCCTGTGTTGACGTCTGTCCCCGTCCACCCCCCCAGCTCCCCTCACCTGTCCCAGAGAGGTCACCCACCCTGTCCCATCCCGTCTCCCAGACAGAGCTCTCGACCGTCCAAGCAGGGGACATTGTGGCCGCTCCCTACGTGGGTGGCAGCAACTGGTATCGAGCCCGTGTCCTGGGCACGCTGGAGAACGGCAACTTTGACCTTTACTATGTGGATTTTGGGGACAATGGAGAGGCCCCCCGCGAGGCACTGCGAGCCCTGCGGTGAGTACGGGCTATCACCTGGGGAGGGGCTGGCAGGGAGGGTGTGTATGTGGGGGGGGACAACAACAGGGCTGTCGTTGAACATCCCTGGGGAAGCCGGCGGTGTGGTGAGGGCTCGTGGCTGCATTGTTGGAGGAATTGGCCGAGGCCATTCAGTGTTTTTGTGAAGCAGTCACGGCGGGAAGAGCTGCAGGAAATCCTCGGGGAGCCGGGCTTGTGGCCGAGGCGGGCTGTCCTTGCCGGGAGAGCCAGCAGCTCCCGCAGCGCAGTGTCACGGTGGCTTTCTCTCCTTGCCAGGAGCGACTTCCTGAGCCTGCCCTTCCAAGCTATTGAGTGCAGCCTAGCTGGGATCCTGCCCGCCGGTGAGTGGGGAAGGAGCCCTGGGGGGAGGCAGGGGGCCGGATCTGGCCATGTCCCTTTCCTGCAGGTGTCGCCCGCTTCTCAGCCGGGCTCTGCTCACCTGGTTCACCCGCTCTCACAGGGGCCGAGTGGGAAGAGGCAGCCCTGGATGCCTTTGACCGGCTCACCCACTGTGCCATGTGGAAACCACTGCTGGCAAAGATTTCCAGCTATGTCCCCTCCGGGCTCGGTGCCCGGCCCAACGTCCGTCTCTACAGCCTCCACCACGGGGAGGTGAGCCCCCGTCATGCCCCAGCCCTCCTGCTCTGTCCCCACTCTCCTGTGCTGCTGGCTTTTCAGCCCTGTCTCCTTCTGGCACAGAACCTTGATGTGGGAGCGGAGCTGGTGCGGCTGGGCTACGCCATCCCCTGTCCCCAGGAGGAAGAAGAGGAGGGCACCAGGCTACCAAAGGAAGCCACAGCCAAGATGCTGGTGAGCAGACACAGGACCAGGGTGGGCAGCCGGTTGTCCCACCTGGCCTCCTTGGCAGGAGCCAGCGCCAGCCCCCTTGGGGCCAGCCTGCCTCCCCCAGCGCAGGGCCATCTCCTTGCTGCCCCGAAGCCATGCTGGTGGTTGCCGGCGCAGGTTAACCCGGTTCTTTCTGGCGCAGGAGAATGTTGCCTGTGGCTCCCTTGCCACCCTCACCTCAGAGCCCCTGACCTCTCCGGCCGTGACCCCCCTGGCCCCAGCTGGCCTCAGCCCTTCGGGTAAGCCCGGGCAGCCCCCTCAGGCTGGAATGGGCCCAGTTACCCCAGCAACTTGCTTTCCAGGGCCTCCCCGGCCTCCGGCATGGAATTTGACCGCCGGGGCTCACCCCCCTAACCCCCCCTCTCTACAGATGACACCTCCAGCAGCAGCGAGGACTTCCCCGTGATGGAGGGCAGCGCCCGGTGACACCAATGCTGTACAGATTGGCCCTGGGGAGCCTCCCCCGGGCTGGGCCGGGCCCAGGGGGAAGGGGAGACACCCCGCCCCCCGAACTCCCTTTACCTCCCCCTTTGGCGTTAAAACGGTTCCCCGGTGCCCCTGACCCCCCTCCCCGGGGGTAAGGGAGTCCCCTCTCTGCTGCGGGGTGGGGGGGCTGTGTGGCAGCAATAAAACAGAACGTTTCGAAGCTCTCTGCCCGCTCGGGTGTTGGTGAACGGGGACCAGGTAGGGGAGAACGGCACCGGGGCTGCCCCCGGTTTGGGGGGGGGGAGGGGCGTTCCCTCATTTCGGGGGAAAGCAGGAGCTGCCGGGCTGGGGTACACGGCGGGGGAACGTGGGCCCGAGGAGCGGTGGGCAGTCGGGGGTGCTGGGGCGCAGGCACGCGGCGGGCAGCCCCCGGTGGGGTCCTTGGGTACCGGCGAGCGGCCCCGGTGGGACCCTACTGCGCAGGCGCGCGGTGGGCAGCTCCGCGTGGGGGGTGTGGGTCTTTGAGCGCAGGCGTGCAGCGGGCCGTCCCCGGCGGGAGGTCCCGTGGCGCAGGCGCGTGGCGGGGCAGCCCCCGGCGGGGTCCTCAGGCGCAGGCGTGGGGTCCTCGGGCGGCGCCGGGGAGCAGGGAGGGGGCGGCCATGTTGGGCCGTGGGGCGGCGCGGGGCTGCGGTCTCCTGCTGCGGGCGGCGAGCCGGGCCCTGAGCCTCAGCCACAGCCGGGTGAGGGCCTGGGGGGAGCCGTCCCGGGTGTGTTGGGGGCTTTCGCGGCTGTCTGGGTGCCTGGGTGCGCGTTTTGAGGGGCGGGGGGCGGTACGGGGGTGTCCGTGAGGGGAAGGGGGGCGGGGTGTCTGCATAGGGGCGTTGGGAGTACCTAGGGGTCTGGTGGGGGGTATAGCGGGGGGGGTATGGGGTATATGGATCTAGGGAGCAATTAATAAAGGACGGGGGGGTTGAGGGGAGGTGTTGGGGGTTACCTGAGGGTGCAGCCGCCTTGTCGGATGGGGAGAGCTGGGGGTGACTGGCGGCTCTGCAGGAGCCGGGAGGGGGGGGTTGTTGTCGCCGCTCCCCGGGATGGAGCGGGATTCGCAGCTGGGGAGCTCCTGCGTTGCTCGGTGCCCGGCTGACACCCCCCCCCCCCCCCCCCCCCCCCCCGCCTTGGGCTGACCCCCCCCCCCCCCCCTTCCCGGCCAGGGGACGGTGGTGGTGGAGCGATGGTGGCAGGTCCCGCTCAGCAAAGAGGGGCAGCAGCCCCGCCTGCACCCCCGCAGGCACCGCATCTACAGGCTGGTGGAGGACACCAAGCACCTGCCCAAGACGAATTTGGAGCTGATCCTCACCCAGTCGGTGGAGAGTATGTTGCTTTTCGTGGGTGTTTGCCTTCCTGTGGCAGAGCTGGGCACCGGTCGCAAGACTTAATTTGGTTTCTGTCCCATTTTGCCCTGGTCCACATAGGGAAGGGGCAGGATTCCCCCCATTAGGTCCTGTTTCCGATGATCCAATGGCAGCAGGATTTCATCCCTTGGGCTGTGGGATGATTGAGGGTTGCAGAACCCTGAAAGCAATAATTTTGTGGTATTTTGGGCCTGTTTTTTTTGTTTTTTTTTTAAAAACTTCCTTCAGATGGAACCTCAAAGCTGTGGTGGGGGCTGCAGGGCTGGCACATCGCTGGTGCGCACCTCGCTAACATCACCTCTTGCCCCTCTCCTTGTAGATTTGGGGAACCGGGGAGACGTGGTCAGTGTGAAGAAATCGTTGGGTCGTAATAAGCTCCTGCCCCAGGGGCTGGCTGTCTACGCCTCACCAGAGAACAGGAAGATGTTTGAGGAGGAGAAGAAGGTGAGTTGGCACACAGGGGCTGCTCCCAGCCCAGCTGGGGTAGTTTTTGTCCTGTCCCTGCTTTGAAATCAGGAGATTTCAAAAGAGGGAGCAGAGATTTTGGTTTAAAAGGGTCGGTTGTTCTTTGGGACTGTTCCTGTCTCCCTCCACCCATGTGTTTCTGGTTTTGTGGGGTGAGATCTGCTGATCACCTTAGAAATATGGTCTCGCGATGAGCCCTTCTTGCTAATAAATTCCTTTGCAGAGTTTGCAATGACAGGAGAGCCCTCCGGGCCTCTACTAAGCTGCCTTTCCCCCAGCGGCGTGCAGGCAGGCTGCCTGGCACGTGGCGTTGCCGCACCTTTTTTTCGTTTATTCTCCTCAATCCTCTTTTCCTCACAGTTGCGCCAAGAAGGGAAGCTGGAGGCACTCCAAACCCAGAGTGGGGAGAAGGTGAGCAGAGGGGCACCAGTGACTCTGACGTTATTCTGGAGAAATCCCTGAAAATGCCAAGCCTTTGCCGGAGCCTCTTGGCCAGGTGCTGGGAACCCTCTTCCCTCCAGCTGCGGCTCAAAGAGGCAGCTGCCTGCATGCATGTCTGCACGGCTGCCGATGTGTGTGTGAGCTTCTGGGTTGAGGGCTGGGGCAGCCCCATACCCCCGGCATCCCCTGCTCGCCTGCCTGAGCCCCTCGGGACCTTGCTGGCTTCCCACCTGGAGTACTGGGAGCACTGCACTCCCCGACACCCTTCTTCCCGTCTTTGCAGACCATCAAGTTCCTCAAGAGCTGCCGCCTCGAGGTGGGCATGAAAAACAACGTCAAGTGGGAGCTGAACAACGAAATCGTGGCTCGCCACTTCTTCAAAAACGTGAGCAGTTGCCCGGAGCCGGCGCTGCGCCGGCCAGGAGCTCTTTGCTGGTGCTGGGAGCTCCCATGTGTGAGCGGAGCCACAGGAGTCAGTCATGGGGGCCCAAATCCCGGTGGGAGGCATGTCACCAAAGGGTTTGAGGACCCAGCAGTGTGTCTGTGACTGGTCTGGGGCTCAGCCAGGGGATGTGCCGAGAGCAGCTCAGCAGAGGGTTTAAGACCTCGAAGGGATTAAGAAGGGAAGATGATAAATCGGGGGATGAGGCCGCGGTCCTTCCCATGGCACATGCCAGGCCAATGCCTGCAGGAGCCCCTGGGGGCCTGGCGGCTCTGCTGTCAACATGCTGGGGCTCCTGTTTAGGGGCTGGGGAGCTTGGGGGGGGGCTCACCGCGAGCTGCCCCTGCTCCCCAGCCTTCACTCCTAGGGCCTCGTTTTATTTCTCAGCTGCGGGTTTTTGTGCCTCCCCATGCGCTGAAGCTGCCAGAGGAGCCCATCACCAGGTGGGGCGAGTACTGGTGCGACGTGACGGTGAGTGAGTGGCCCTTCAGTACCCACCTCTCCATCCCTTTCCCAGCTGGGCGAGTGCCCCCCCACCCCCGTTACCCTTCTCGGCACCTCTCCAACCCACACACCCCCTCCCCACCTCCTGTGGGGCTCCCACGCCAGCCATCCGCACCACATGTCCGTGCCAGAGAAACCCGGCGGTGCCTGTCCTCCAGCATGGGATGGGAGGAGCGGAAATACTTTATTTAAAAAAAGAAAAAAAACAGCAAAAGGAGAAAAAAAACCCCAAAACCAAACGCATCCCTGCGACCTAGATAGACGAGACCATCTCGCCCATCGCCATTCATCTTTTGTCCTTCCCGGGCCCTCCGGGGAGTGGAGCTGGCTCTGAAACTGCCTGCTCTAAATCGGTGTCATCGCTGATGGGCGTCTCCCACTTCGTTCACTGTGCCGAATTCCTGGAGCTGGTGGGGAAGGGGCGAGGGCACACCCCGCTTCCCTCCCGCTTCCCTCCCGCTTCCCTCCCGCTTCCCTCCCGCTTCCCTCCCGCTTCCCTCCCACTTCCCCACTTTCCCCCATCTCTCTCCGAGCTCAGATCCCATGGGGATTTAGGGATGGAGCTACCGTGGGCGCAGAATGGGGTAGAGAGGCAAGAGTAGCTGCATGCTGGAGCACAGCAGCCGCTCCCCCCTCCCTGGGGGATGGGGGGCTGTCCCCCACTGTGACCCTCCCCTCCCATCTGGCAGGTGAACGGGCTGGAGACGGTGCGGGTGCCCATGTCTGTGGTGAAGTTCCTGCGGCCCAAGACCAAGCGCTACAAGCATTGGCTGGCGCAGCAGCAGGCCCAGCTGGCAGCACGGAGGGAGGCACTGCTCTGAGCCCGGGGTGGGGGGCCCTACCAGCCCCCCTGGACCCCAGTTTGCTACTGGTAGGCGCTGGGGGAACGGGGCGGGGGTTCCCTGATTTGTTACACACACACACCCCCCCCCACTCCCTCCCTTGGTGGCTGCTGGTACTGAATAAAGGGCTTGATGGGCTTTGGAGTGGGGTGGGGGGGTCTGCTCCTGGGGTGGGGGTGGGACACAATGGGAGGGGTGGGGGCAGCTCCCTGGGGACCCCCTGTGACCCCTCCCCATGTGCAGCCTCCCTCCCAGTGGCACCTTCTCCTGCCCCTCCCTGCCCCGAGAGCACCGGTGGGGAATGGTGACACCACAGCAGCACAGGGCGTGAGGTCTCACTGTCTGTTATTGGAGCGAGACCCTGCTGTTCCCCCCCCTCTCAGGGCACCGCTCGTGGCCTCCCCAGCTCCTCCTGGATCTGGCCCGGCAGCTCTGGCTGGGTGAAGTATGCTGTGGGGGGGTAGGCAGAGGGGTGAGTGGGAGGCCGGACCCCCTCCCCGCTGCCCCCCCCCCCCCCCGCCCCCCCCTGTGCTCCCCCCCTCACCTGCGGCGAACTCCAGGACATCATCCGGTCGCTGGAGCAGCAGCTCCCTGCAAGGGGGGACACAGGGGTTTGGGGCCGTTTTCGTGTGGTTTCCCGCAATGGAAAATGGCAATTATTTTTTTTTTTTTAAAGACGAATTAAGGTGTTTTTGTGAAATTTGTCGGGGGTTGTGGGGGGGCCGTGTCTCACCTGAGGAAGCCCCGCAGCAGCAGCCGGACGGATGGTCGGGCCCGCAGGTACCGCTGGCTGCTCAGGCAGAGCATGGCCTGCGGGGGGCGGGGGTCTGTTACCGGGGGCGGGGGGGCGGGCGGCCCGCGCAGGAGCCCCGCAACCCCCCTAGCACGGCGGGGCGTCGCCCAGAGCTGCATACCCACGGCGGGGGGTGTACCCCCGTGGGTGCGTGTACCAGTTCCACACACGCCTCCCACCCCTTCCCCAGCACCTGGTCGGGACGCGGCGGTGACTGCGGCGACGCCATCTTGGCTGCGCCCGCAGCGGCTCGTCACCATGGCAACTGCGGGGAGGGGGGCGGCGCCGTGTGCGGCGGCTCCTGGCGATCAGCACCGGGGACAGCGCCGGGCGGGGCGGGGCACGCGGGTTCCCGCCACCCACCCACCCCCACCCCCCCTCCACCACCATCACCCGCGTGCGCGCGCGCGCACAGGCACCCACCCGGGCTGCGCGCGCCCCCCGTGTGCGCGCACGGACACGGATGCGCGTGCGCGTACAAGCGGCCCGCCTGCACACACTCACACACATCACGCACACATACACACACCCGGACCGCCCCCCCCCCCCCCCCCGCGGTGCCGGTGCCCGGTAGCCGGGACACGGCCCCGGTCCCCAGGTCCCGGTGTTCTCGCCGGTACCCGGTGCCGCTCTGACATCAGCACCGGGTGGGGCGGGGCGGTCCCGGCCGGGGAAGAAGAGCGGCGAGGGGTGTCGGGCCCGTCCGGACCCCGGTGCCGGTGCCGGGGCGCAGCGGGCGCGGGGCTCCCGCCGTCGCCGGGGCTCTCGGGGAGCGCGGCCGCCATGGGCCGGGCCGGGCGCTGAGCCTCCGCCCTCTCCCTCGCCTCCCCGGGACCGGGACCGGGCCCCCCGCCGCCTCCCCGCCTCCGGGGGCACCGGGGCGGCGAGCGGGCGGTACCGGCAGGCCGGGCGCTGACGGCAGCCGCCGGGATCCGGGGGGGCCGCCGCACGGGAGGCCCCATCGGGAAGCCGCCGGGACCTACCGGGAGCGCCGGGAGCGCCGCCCCCCGGGCAGAGCTGCCCCCGCCCCGCCGCGCCCCGTCCCCCGGAGCCGAGACGAGCCCCGGGGCCGCCTCGTCCTTTGTGTGCGCCGCGGCCGGGCCGGCACCGGGCGACTGGGGGACCGGGGCGACCGGGGCACCGGCAGCCGCCACCGGGGGAGCCGAGCCCGGGCGGCGGGAGCGGCACCGGCGACCGCCCCGGCGATAGCGGGAGCCGCGCCGAGCGCCGGGAGCGGCCCCGGGGCCCGGCCCCCTCCCCGGCGGCCCCATGAAGGAGCCCGACGCCATCAAACTCTTCGTGGGGCAGATCCCGCGGCACCTGGAGGAGAAGGACCTGAAGCCCATCTTCGAGCAGTTCGGGAAGATCTACGAGCTGACCGTCATCAAGGACAAGTACACCGGCATGCACAAAGGTACGGCCGCTGGCAACGGCCCCGCGAACGGGCCCCACGAACGGGCACCGGCACCCGGGAGCGGCCCCGGCCCTGGGAACGCGCAGAGCCGCACGCAGCCCCCGCCCCCGGCACCGGGAACAGCTCCCCGGCACCGGGAACAGCCCTGTATTACAGCCCCCGGCACCGGGAACAGCCCCGTGTACAGCCCTCGGCACCGGGAACAGCCCCGTGTACAGCCCCCGGCACCGGGAATAGCCCCGTGTACAGCCCCCGGCATCGGGAACAGCCCCATACCCGGCCCCGAGCACCACCCACAGCCCAACCTACAGCCGCAGGCCCCGGGCACAGCCCCATGTACAGCCCCGGGCACCCCAGCCCAGGGCCCAGGTGCCAGCGTAGCCCCGGGCACCGGGTACAACCCGTGTGGGGTGTCAGGGTGCCGCGGGTGCTGGGTGCCGGTTGTACAGCCGCGGGTGCTGGGGCCATCGTGCCGGTGGAGGCCGTGTGGGTGCGGATGTTGGGTGTGGGGGGTGTTGCGTGGGTGGGTGTTTGTGCGGGTGATGCCCAGCTGTGCGGGTGTTGGGGGGATGACGGGGGTGGCCCTGAGCGGCTGTGCAGGCGGAGGGTGTTGTGTGGGTGGGTGTTTGCGGTGCTGGGTGACGAGTGTGGGCTGTGGCTGTGACAGCTGGGGGGGTGATGATGGGGGAGGGGGTGATGGCGGGGTGTGGGGTGCCATGGCTGGGGGGGATGCAGCGGCCGGGGGGGTGTCGGCCGAGGGGTGTGCGGCGGTGGTGGGGCCGTGCTGCCCCTGGGGGGGGGGGGGGGGGGGGTGTCTGTCCGAGGCAGGGACCCCCCTACCAATGTCTGACCTCCATCTCCCAGCAGCGGGGGGGACCCTGGAGCCCCCAGCCTCCCCCCCTCCACCAGCTATGCCACAGGACAGGCGGGGGGAGGCCGAGGCGAGCACAGGCCTGAGGCCGGGGTGATGGGCACCCGGACAGCAGAACTGGGGGGGGGTTTCAGCACCACTGCCCCTGGATGCCTGAGACCCCCCAGGCTGGAAGGGAGTATAGGGACACTGGCCCCCCCCACCCCGGGGGGGGGGCATCGCCCCGAAACACGGGGTCTGGATTCTGTATGGGGACATGGGCTCCGGCTTCTATAGGGGACATGGGTGCCGTATGGCCTCTGCGTGCTCTGTGGGGCCACGGGCTGTGGGTTTGGGGGCCACGGGGGTCCTGCATCCCCCCCCCCCCCCCCGTCATCCCCATCCTGTCTCTCCCCCCAGGATGCGCCTTCCTGACTTACTGCGCCCGCGAGTCAGCCCTGAAGGCGCAGAGCGCCCTGCACGAGCAGAAAACCCTCCCGGGGGTGAGTGGGAGCACGGGGACTCCCCCCCAACCCGTGACACCCCTCCCAACCTGTGACAGCCCCCACCACCACACATGACACCCCCCCCCCCCCCTCCTCACGCCGGGACCCCGCCATCCCCTAACCTTGGGAGGACCCAGGTGTCTGGGACCCCACCTTTGGGGGGGGATGTGACACCCCAAGAACATCTGCCGGCAGGGGTGTGTTATAAATAGCGGGCGAGCACCGTGTCGCCTGGAGACGGCCTGGCGCTAACGAAGGCCTGGCTAACGAAGGCCTGGCGCTAACGAAGCGTTGCCAGGCGAGCGGCGGGCACTGGGCAGCTGAGCTAACAAAGCCGGGGGGAGGATGTGGAACCCAGGCATTTGGGTGCCCCCCACCCCCGTTGAAGCTGGGGTGCTGGGGGGGGTCCCAGCAGCTGAGGTCATCCCCCCCATATCCCCCCCCCCCCATCGTGGGTGCTGGGGGACCCGGGTGACTGAGGCCTCGTGGGGATGCTTTGGGAGGGGTCCCAGGTGTGGGGTGGGATGGGGGGGGGGCAGTGTGGGGGTCCCCGGATGCGGGGGCAGGGGGGGTCGGTGGTCCATCCGTTCCCCCCCCCCCCCCCCCCCCCCTCCTCCCGCCCTGGCTGGGCTGCGCATGTGCCGCCGGCCCCGGGGGAGATTTGGCTTCGCCGGGATAATCCGGGGATTTGGGGGCCGTAAATCCCGGGGGGGATTTGCGGGGGGGGGGGGGGGGTGGATTAGGGGCGGCACCGCCCCAACAGCTGCCCCCACCGCACCGGGATGGGGACGGGGTCGGGACCCCCCCGCACCCCCCAGGCCTTGGGGCGGTGGGGGCGATACTGGGGGGTCCTGGGCCAATTTGGGGTGTTGGGTGCCTGGTGACACCCCCCCCCCCCGCGCGCCCCCCCCCCCCGCCCCGGCCGGGGCTGATCCCGGCCCCGTGGGGGATTAGGGGGGATTAGTGCCCCCCGGGGGGGCATTTCCAGCACCATCTGGGGCGGGGGGGGGGGGGGGGGTTGGGGCCACCTTCGCTTTCGGCAGGGGAAAGGGGCCGCTCGGGGTCAGCTGGGGCTGAATCCGCCCCCCCCGGCCCCCCCGCAGCCCCTCGAGATGGGGCAGGACGACGGCCCCCCCGCATCTCTCCCCCCCCCAACCCCCCCCCCCCAAGGCCCGGGCTCATCCCGGGCCCATCTCGGGGGGGGGGAAGGGGCGGGGTCACGGCAGGTCTGGGGGTCCCCTCCTCCCCCGGCCGCCCCCCAATCTCCATCCCCCCGCGCGCCCCCCCCCCCCCCCCCATCCCCGTCATTGTTTATAGCGAGCGCTGATGATGTCAGCGGCGTTGCCGGGCAACGGGGATGGGTAAATTGGGGATGAGTAGGCGGTTGCCATGGAGCATATTCTGCCGTTGCCATGGTTACCGGGCATCTGCGCCCTCCCCCCCCTCGGTCTCTGGGGGTTACGGGGCTGGGGGGTGGGCGGGGGTGGGTTCATCCCCCCCTAATTAAAGGGGGGGGGCTGGTGCTCATTAGCGCATCATTGGGGCCCCTCAGGCCCCCCCAGTGGCGGTCGCCAAGGCGCCCGTTGCCTGGTAACGGGATGCAGGGCCAGGGTTGCCATGGCGACAGGAGCATCTTTGGGGTGCTGGGGGGGGGGCGTGGATCTGTGCACCTACCGGGGGGGAGAAGGCCCCTGGGTCCCCTTGGAGGGGGGTGGGTGGGAGGTGCTGGATGCCTGGGTCCCTCGGGGGTGTGTGGGGGTGGGGGCTGTGTCCCCATCCCCCCCTTTTGTCCCCCCCAGATGAACCGGCCCATCCAGGTGAAGCCGGCGGACAGTGAGAGCCGAGGAGGTACCAGCACCCCAAAACCGCCCCCCCCGTTCCCCGTCCCCAACCCCTGTGTCCCCAATCCCTCCCTGTGACCCCCCCCAGGACCCCAGGGCCACTCCACATCCATCCCCAGGATGGGTGTCAGCCGGGTGTGGTGTCCCCATCCCAGGGGTCTGTCCCTAGGGTGGGGTGTCCCTGTGTCCCCATCTCTGTCCTCCCCACCATGTCCCTCTTTCCCAGGGAGGGGTTCCCAGCCCTGTGGGGTGTCCCCATTCCCAGGGTCCCCAGCCCATCACAGTGTCCCCATATCCCTGTCCCTGGGTCCCAGCCCTTCACGGTGTCCTGTGGGGGGGTCCTATTCCAGTATATGTGTGTGGGGGTCCCCACCCCGGTGCCCCCTGCCACGCCCCCCCGGTCTCCGTCCCCACAGAGGACCGCAAGCTCTTTGTGGGGATGCTGAGCAAGCAGCAGGCGGACGAGGACGTGCGCAAGATGTTCGAGCCCTTCGGCACCATCGACGAGTGTACGGTGCTGCGCGGGCCCGATGGCACCAGCAAAGGTGGGTGGGCTGGTGGGCACCCCAGGGCTGGGGGAGGCGGGGGCACCCAGGGGTCCCTGAGGGCTCTGTGGGGTCGGGAGGAGGGAATCTGTGGGGCAGGGATGTGAATTGGGGGGGTGCTGGGGGTCATGGCACAGGGATGGGGGTAAGAGGGTCTATGGGGGGGTTGGAGAGGGTTCAAGGGGGGGTGTGATGGGGTGCTGCTCCAAGGGGGTCTGCAGGGCATGGAGGAGGGGCTCAGAGCACCCTGCATGGTGGTTCTTGTCCCCATACCCAGGCGCCCAGGTCAGGGGCCCTGGGTGCCATTTTGGGGGTGGAGAGGCCTGGGGGGGGGGGGGGGGGGAGGTGTGCCCTGGTCCCCATGCCGGTCCTGACCCGCTGTCCCCAGGCTGCGCCTTCGTCAAGTTCCAGAGCCACACGGAGGCCCAGGCCGCCATCGCCGCCCTCCATGGGAGCCGCACCTTGCCGGTGAGACAGGCATCGCCGGGCACACCGGCCCCACCATCGTCCTCTTCATTGTCCCCATCATTGTCCCCGTTATCATCCTCATCGTCATCCCTGTCATCGTCCCCGTTATCATCATCATCATCCCATCATCCCTGTTATCACCCCACCATCGTCCCCGTCACCCTTCCCACTCTGTTGCACCCTGGGAGTCCCAGCGGCCCAGCACCAGTGGTCACCCACTGTGTGACGGCATGTCCCCATGCAGGGTGCCTCCTCCAGCTTGGTGGTAAAGTTTGCAGACACGGAGAAGGAGCGGGGCCTGCGGCGGATGCAGCAGGTTGCCAGCCAGCTGGGCATGTTCAGCCCTATCGCCCTCCAGTTCGGGGCCTACAGCGCCTACACGCAGGCGGTAGGGTGGCCACCGGGCACCAAGGGAGGGCTGGGGGGGGATGGTGTTGGACCCCTACCATGGTCCAGCATAAGATCGTGGGGGTGACGGGTGTCTGGTGATGGACACTAGGAGATGATGAACGCCCTTGATCGTGGATGTGGGTGCTGAGTATTGGGGTGACAGACATGGGGAGGTGATGGACCCCGTGGTCCAGAATGGGGGCCCTGGGGTGCTAGGTAGTGGGCGGGTGATGGACCCCGTAGTTCAGAGTAGGGGCAGCAGGTGATGGGCATGGGGGGATGACAGACCCCAATGGTCAAGGATCATTGGGTGATGGATGTTGGGGTGGTCCCCATGGCCCAGGATGGGACGCTGGGAGATGACAGACCTCCATGGTCCTGCATGGGGATGCTGGGATGACGGGTATCAGGGTGGGAGCCACGAGGAGATGACGGACCCCGTTACCAAGACGGGGTGATGGGTGTTGATTGCCAATGGGGCACTGGACCCGTGAGGTTCTCCCTTGGCGGGAGGGCCTCGCTGCTCCGGGAGGGGACCCTGGTGCCCGGTGCCAGGCGCTGTCCCCACAGCTGATGCAGCAGCAGGCGGCCCTGGTGGCCGCCCACTCGGCCTACCTCAGCCCCATGGCCACCATGGCCGTCCAGATGCAGCACATGGGCACAGTCAACCCCAACGGGCTCATCGCCACCCCCCTGCCCCCCTCCTCAGGTAGGTGGGACCTGGGACAAGGGGGTGACGGGGATGCTGGGGACGGGGTCACGCGACGTGGGAGCGCCTGGGAAGGGAGGATATCAGGGATGAGGACATGGGATATGGGGGACACCCAGACATGGGGGACATCAGGAATGTCCAGGGATGGGGCGACATGGCGGGTTGGCAGTGGGAGATGGGGCTCCCACGGCTGGGGACATGGGAGTGGGGTTGAGGATGGGGACATCAGGATGGGGGCAACGGGAACAGAGATGTGGGGATGTGAATGGGACACAGGGGCAGCAGGGGAAGATGCAGGGGGGACAAGGGACATGGGAGCACAGGGAGGCAGTGGGAGGTGAGGGACACCAGAGATGGTGGCACCAGAGATGGGGGCACGTGGGGACAGAGGGTGAGGAGGTGCCACCACGGGGGTGACGCAGGTGTCCCTGCAGGAACCAGCACGCCGCCAGCCATGGCCGCCACACCAGTGCCCGCCATTGCGGCCCCACTGAGCGTCAACGGCTACAGCCCGGTGCCGGCGCAGCCCGCAGGACCCCCCGCGCCAGAGGCCGTCTATGCCAGCGGGGTCCCCCCTTTCCCAGGTGCCTGCCGTCCCCTCCCCGCGCCCCCACTGCCCCCCGCCCCCCCTAACGGCCCCCTCTGCCCCCAGCCCAGAGCCCCGCCGCCCCCGGGGACCCCCTGCAGCAAGCCTACGCCGGCATGCAGCACTACACAGGTCTGGCCCTGGGGAACTGGGGGCACTAGGGGGCGGGGTGGGGGGCATTGCATGGCACTGGTGGGAACTGGGAGGGCAGCTGGGAGGCACTGGGGGGGCATTGCATGGTACTGGGGACACTGGGAGAGTACTGGTTGGGGCATTGCATGGCACTGGGAGGCACTGGAGGGACATTGAATGGCAGTGGTGGGTACGGGGAGGGTACCGGGGGCACCTGGGAGGCACTGGGGGGTGCATTGGGAAGGGACTGGGGGGCACTGGAGGGGCATTGATTAGCACTGGGGGGCGGGGGGCGACACTGCAGTAGCAGTAGGGGACCATTGCATGGCATCAGGGATTACTCAGCAGGGCACTGGGGGGACACTGCATGGCTTTGGGGGGTACCATGAAGTCCTGGAAGGGCACTGGGGGCCATTTGAAGATACTGGTGGGCATTGCGTGGCTCTGGGGAGCACTAGTGGGCACCGGGAAGGGCTGGCCTGCGGGGTGCCAGGGGGTGGGTGGGTGCCTGTGCCCCCCCGTCCCGGTGCCAGGCTGATCCCATGTCCTCCCCCCCCACCCCAGCCGCCTACCCAGCAGCCTACGGGCTGGTGAGCCCGGCCTTCGCCCCCCCGGGGCCCCTGCTCGCCCCCCCGCCCCCCCCGCAGCAGCAGCAGCGTGAAGGTGAGCGCACCCTGGGGACATCCCCCCCCGAGTAACCGTCCCCAGGGTGCTGGGCTTGGGGTGCCCCATGCTGCAGAGGCAGGATGCCCCAGGGCATTTGGAGGGACTGGAGGTGGCTTGTGGGGGTTGTTGGGGTGCCCCCCCGGTGGGATTTGGGGTTGCCCCATCAAGGAGGCAGGGTTTGGGACTCAGGGTGCCCATAGGGATGTGGCTGCAGGGCAAGGTTCTGGGGTGTCCGTGGGGGGCCAGGGTCCCTATGGGTGGCCAGGGCCAGGTTTCTGGGTGCCCGCAGGCGCATGGGGCTGGGTTTGGGGGTGCGGGGCCGGTGCCCCCCCCCGCCCGCTGTGACGCCGCTCCCTCCGCAGGCCCCGAGGGCTGTAACATCTTCATCTACCACCTGCCCCAGGAGTTCGCGGACACCGAGATCCTGCAGATGTTCCTGCCCTTCGGCAACGTCATCTCTGCCAAGGTCTTCGTGGACCGCGCCACGAACCAGAGCAAGTGCTTCGGTAGGGCCACCGCCGCCTGGGGACACGGGATGGGGACACCATGGTCAGGGCTTGGGGACACCATGGCCAGGGCCACTGTGACCTGGGAATGGGGACAACATGGCCAGGGCATGTGGATGCCCCAGCCAGGTGCTGTGGGGTCACCTTGCCCCATGGCAGAGCCCCCCCAGGGCCGTGGGACAGAGGCAGGGGAGGGTTGTGGTCACCCCTGTCCCCACGCCTGATGTCCCCGCTGTCCCCACAGGCTTCGTGAGCTTTGACAACCCGGCCAGTGCCCAAGCGGCCATCCAGGCCATGAACGGCTTCCAGATTGGGATGAAGCGCCTCAAGGTGCAGCTCAAGAGGCCCAAAGATGCCAACCGGCCATACTGAGCCTGGTGAGCCCCTCCCAACCCCCCCTGGGACCCCCCCGCTGGGCATCCCTTGGCTGGGAGCCCCACCTGCCCCCACCCCCCCAGCTCTGCTTAATGCCACCCATCTTCCTCCCACCCCAGGTCTGGAGGCTCTGGAGCAGCACCCATGGGTGCCTCCCTGTTGCAGAGCAGCCCCCCCCCCCCAGCGGTGCCCACAGGGGGCTTGGTCCTGCTGGGGGGGGGGACACAGACCCCCACATGCTCAGGAAGGATGGACCCCCCCCCTCCAGGACTGATCTGGACCTCCGCCATCCATCCCAGTCCAGGCAGGGCTGGGTGGGCCCTGGGTGCCAGCACCCCCCCCAGCATCTGGGTCCAGTCTGCCCTGGGGGGGGCACACCCCCCCAAAGACCCCCCACTCCCCACAGGGACCTGCCCCCCCCCCCAGGGGGACCCTGGTTGGAGCTTTTTTCTCACCATACAGGACCAAAACCAGCTCCAAGCCAGGAAGGGGGGGGGGTCCCTGCTGCAGGGGGGGGGAATGTGTGTGGGGGGGACACATGCCCATGGTTGGGGGTACCGGCCCCGGCACCGCCACCCCTCCCAGGTCCCCTGGGTGGCTGTGCCAGGGCGCAGCGGGACCCCCTCCCCGACACACACTGCCACCCCGCTTTGCCCCTGCCCCCCCCCCCCAACCTGCCTCAGTTTCCCCCCCTCCTTTGCCCATGAGCGCCAGTGGCTGCACTGGCACCAGGTGGGGGGGATGCAGCCCCACGGCATGGCCACGGCCAGGGCACGCCAGATGCTGTGTGGGCGCGCAGCAGCTGAAATTGGGATGCTCCAACACTGGGATGTTCCACCATGGTGATGCACCTGGTGCCGCACGTGGCCAGCGTGGCTGAGCCAACGACATGCCGGGTGCTGGATGGACATGCAGCGGCCGGAGCCAGGACCTGCCAGGCACAAACCAGCCAAATCTGGGAGACAGGCACAGCCGGCATCAGGGCACCGGGAGCCACAGGGACCCGGAGCAGCTGAAGCAGGGATGTGCTGCTGGCATTGGACAGACATGGGATGTGCCAGCGGACACAAGGCCTCCGGCTCTGCCCGGAACCACCGCAGCGGCCAAAACTGGGGTGTGCCGGGCACCCACCAGCCAAAATGGTGCTGAGTCCAGCACTGTCCAGCCCCGCAGCCTCCCCGCCCCCAGGGACGGTGTCCCTGGCATCCCCTCAAATGGGGACGGTGCCCCCCAGCCTCCCCCAGCTCCACGTTTACACCCACCGCTCCCTGCTGTAAATAAGGTTTGGGGGGCGCAGGGGCCGGGGCGCTCTCTCTTTCCCCCCCTTTTGGGGGGTTTGGTACCTGCT
This sequence comes from Astur gentilis, assembly GCF_929443795.1. Classification (NCBI taxonomy): domain Eukaryota; kingdom Metazoa; phylum Chordata; class Aves; order Accipitriformes; family Accipitridae; genus Astur; species Astur gentilis. The sequence goes on from NC_064886.1 coordinate 10,584,108, forward strand.
GAGTTGATTTAGGGGGTGGGACGGGGTGGGGGGCACGGGGCGATTAGCGTGGGGGGGGGGGGGGACGCAGACCCCCGGGAGTTGACGTCTGCGGTTGAGATGCCGCTGCTTAACTTATTTGCTATTTATTGCAGTTACTTTGGATAATTTAATTTTTTTCTCTTTTTTTTTTTCTCCTCTTTTTTTTTCTGTCTAAATAAAATAAGTTAAAAAAAAAAAAAAAAAGGCTTAAAGGAGATTTTTAAAGCATCCCCCCCCCCCGGGGGTGCTGGGGGCGGGGGGGGGGGGGGGAGGTGGGAGGGAGCAAAGCAGGATCAACCCCAGCGCCCATGGGGAAGAAACACGGCCATGGTTCCCAGTAGTTTCATCAATAAATCAATTTATTTAAAAGAATATGTTACAATTAATTACACTAAGTGACTTTACCAAACAACCAGCATGGTTAGAGACTGAGGAATGAAACACCAGGAGCAGCTGGGGGAGGGAAAGGGGGGGGGGGGGCTTTTTTTTTTTCTTCTTTTTTGTTGTTTTCTTCACATTTCTGACTGACAAATAAAAAATACAAGATACTGCAGTGAAAAGACAATTAGAGTTCTCTCAAATAAATTAAAGAGGATGTGGATGGTAGTGAAATCGAGGCGGGGATGACGACGACATTTCACCAGCTCCTACTCGAACAGGGTCACGGGCGCGATTATTGCTGAGACCTGCCCCTTTCATGCCACTGATGAGCCCTGGCACTGGAGGGGGTGTGTGGGGGGGGTGGTGGTCCCCCGCATATCTCCCAACTCCCACCCCAGGGCCTCCGGCAGCACAGGGCTCCCGAGGACAACGGCCCCGGGGCGGGTGAGAGACACGGCCGAGCTCAAATCCAATTACTCTGGCGCTGGGCTAATTAATTCCCTGCTCACGGCCTTTGCTCTCTCCCAGTGCCCTGGCTGCCTGAGGAACCAGGAGGATCCCCCGCACCGAACTGGAATTTAACCCAAAAAACCATGTGGAGGCTGGGAATATCGGCGGCCCAGTGATGGGGCAGGGGTGGGATTGTGTTCCCATCTGCCCCATGCTGGGGTTTTAAATCCATTTTTTCCTTAATTGCCCCAGGCCACCCTGACGAGAGAACGGAGCTGGGGTCACAGCATCCAAAGGCTCCCACTGGGAACACACTGAGCCCGGCTGCACCCCAGCATTTGTCCTCACCCCGTGCCGTCTCCCGACCTGGTGAGGGGCAGATAAACCCCTTCCCAAAACACAGGCAGAAAGGGGAAATCACTACACTAAGCAAACGCACAGCATTTTCTGCTTGGGATCACCTCCCCTCCCTCCCACACCCACGGTGCCTGGGGGGCTGTGAGCATTGCCAAGATGTTCACCCATGCTTGCCCAAGCTCACTTGTGTTCTACATTAGTATTTTGTTCCTTGTGGGGGGTGAAGCAGCAGGACCAGCATCTCCCAAATATCACAAAAGCCACCCCAAACCCAGGGGTGCCTGGGGGAGCGATACAGAAACCAGCCCCAAACCTGCTCAGAGGCAGGAAAAGCAGCTTTTCTACCTTATTTCTCCTCCTCGGCACTGCTCGGCCACCTGGCAGATCACTCGCCACCATGGCTGAAGCCGGCTGGTTTTTGGAAGCGCTCTCTGATCTCTCCCAAAAAGCCCAAGGGTCTCGAACCACCACCCAGATCACCCATGGGGGGAGCAAGGGGAGTGGGCAGCACCCCCCACTCCCCGCTTCAGGGTGCCAGGGCGAGGGGACCGATCCTGGAACCCACAAGATCCTACATCCTGGCCACGCCACTGGGCTCCCCTCACTCCCAGAGCCGGACATCCCCCACAGTTGCTCAAAGTCTGCATGAAAATACCCAGAACCAAACCAAAACACAGGAAAAAAAAAAAAAAAAAAAAAGTCAAGAGCTTGTAAACGTGTCAAGGTCCTTGTGCCAGGAGAGGTATTTCCCTGTAATGTTGCTTCGCTGTTGTTTTTGTTTTGTTTTGTTTTTTTCCTTTTTTTTTTGTTTCCTTTTTTTTTCCTCCAAAGTTAGTTTTTAAAAAAACATGATGGGTTGGGAAGAGAAATGTGTGTAAAAATGCAAGCTTAAAAAAGGTACTGCCACCAATATGAAATTTTAAAAGAAATATATATATGTATATACGTGCACAATATTTGTATATATATATAGCTTTTTAGGGGCGCTTGGTTGGTTTGTTTTGTTTTTTTTTTTTTTTTTTACATACATACATATATATGCCTGAACAGTGCAAATGGATGACATTTCTAGTTCCAGTTGTAAAAAATAAAAGCACAGTCCATCTTCTGGAACAGGACCCAAGTGGAAGGAAGAGACGGAACACCCTCGGGCGATTCCTCTGCCATCCAACACTTTTTCCCCTCTTTTCTCAGCCGAGCCTGTCATTTATCCTAGTTGCTTAATTCCATAAACATGAAGTTCACAAATGGTATTATTATTAATAATATTTAGTTTAAGGGCTTTAATACAATAACAGAATTTTAAGTGTTAATTGGGGGAGGGGGGGTTACGTTCTTCCATGACGAGGGGCTAAGTGGCTGCATCCCTCTGCTGTGACCTGACCATCTGAAAGATATTCTGAAAGAGAAGAAAAAGGACATTAAAAGTGCGATGTCACTCAGGAAGAGCTGGGTTCGACTCTCCTGCCAAGCTACACTGCAGCCCTATGAGCACAGAAGGGACCGGGGGTGACCCGTGGGGGTCTACCTGTCCCCCAGCCCAACCATGAGAGCCTGGGGATGGCCAGAACTGCTCCTGGTCCAAACACCGACACCACACAAAGCAAGGGACTCCCTGCAGGGCAAACGTCCTCCCAGCAAACCCCCTGCAGATCCCCTCAGCCCCTCTCCACTCCAACAGCCCTCAACCCTACTGGCAACGATCCAACAAGCCGGCTCCGGGAGCAGGCAGGGCAAGAAACCAAGGGGCTTGCAGCCAAACTACATCCTACATCTCCAAGAGCTCCCCCTGAGGCAATACTCCTGGAGCAAAGAGCCCTCCCAGCGCCAATGCACATCGCATCCCAGCTCAGGTCGCCCCGGGCTCTAACTCCCTACTGCCACATCCCAGCTCCCTGCGAGCTCCCAGCCTATAACCAGGATGGCAGGAGAGGAGAGGATCTATCCTGCACACACAGCTGTAAGGCTTCCCTGTGCTAAGGGCTCCCAGGGAGCAGATGCCTTCGCTCAACCTGGTGGCGAGAGCTGGGGAAAGCCAGGTCTTACAGGAGCAGACAGGATTTAAGCACCCGTTCCTCTATGGGGATTTGCCATGGCCCTGGTGGAGCAGCAGGTTTTGGGAAGGGCAGCTCAGGGGAGCCACCCACCAGATCAAGCTGAGTCGGCATGATTTTGCCACCCTCCTTCTCTGGACCAACTGTGGGAGAAGATCCCACCTGCATGCTCCTGTGTCCTTGGTGTGGGACCCCTTCCCCACTGCCAGCTTCAGGGCTGCTGAAGTACCCCTGGCTCAGGCAGACATCCCCACCATCAGCCCCGCTTCCATCCCCCTGCAGGGTCATGTTGGTGTTACCCTTCAGTATTTCAGCACTGAGCAGCCCCACGATGATTTAACCATCCTGCTCTGCCCACCTCTGCATCACACCGGGGTGCTGGACACCCTCCCGGCTGTCTCACCACATCCTCTGGCTTTCCAGCAACACCTTCATCCAGCCAGGACCAGAGTGGTCCCAGTGGCTGCCGGGATGCACCATGCATGGGGATGCCAGTCGCGTTCAGGGGGAGACCCCAAGCCAAGGGTAGCTCAGGGATAAGGATGAGCCTAGGGTTCAGACACACCTGGGACCTCCTGCTTGGCGTTTGCTGCTCTGGAGAGCCATGGCACTTGCTGGAAGCCCTCGATCCGGCATATCCTAGCTCCTCTCTGGCACTAATGAATCCTCCCCGTGCACAGGGGGCCGCAACAGCCAGAGGAGAAGGCAAATAATGCCCTGACGGAAAGTGGCTCAGCCCGATGGCTGAAGCTCGAGCAGGAGATTAAAGGAGGTCAGGAAGGAGGTCAGGAGGAGCCCTGGGAATTGGACAGATCCCCCCCAAAAAGCCCCGTTCTCTCCCAGCTCCACAAGCATCCCTCCCTCTAGAAAAGGGCCAGAGGCTGCAAATAACCCAAATTACGCTTGCAAGAGCTAAACCAAGCTGAGTGGCAGCTCAGCTCTCCCAAAAGGAGGACAGAGCCGTTTCCTCATGTCCCCCCTACCCCAGCTTGGTCACAGGGGTCACCGGTGACTGCCCTCCAACCCATGGCACGGTCTCTCTCCCACGACTTCATCTATAAGGTCTGAGCCACCCCAATGTCCCCAAACAGAGCTTGTCACCTGCAGCAAGCCAGCCTCATCCTCCAAGGAGCCATGCACAGCTCAGCCTCCCTCCTGAGAAGGGACACAAGAGGGCCACCATATCCCTCCCCTCAGCACCCAGCATGAGCAGCAGGGACCACAAGGGTCTGACAAAGAGCTGGGCTTTTATTTCTCATCAAGATGGCAGAGCAGCAAAGCCTCAAACCTGCTTTTCCTGGGCACAGCCAGCATTATTGGCCAGCATCTGCAGTTTGGGAGGCAAGTCAGCAGTTTCCAGAGCACTAAATATATCTGTAAAGTATCTGCCAAATTCCACCAATCTTTTTATTTTACGCTGGGGAAAGAAAATTACCAAGTGACTGGTCAGAAACAACCATCTCTCCCCTAACGCCGGTGGTGGAATTGGTAGGAACAGGCAGCATTCGGGGGATACACCGTGCCCCGAAGGGAGCAATGGGGGTGGTGGGAGCTGCGGTGGTGATCCACAGAGCACAGCCCAGGGGAGACACCACCCTGAAGCTACAGCCAAGGCCTTCTCTCGTTACACCAAGTGAAATCATGCAGACACGTATAAATTGAATGGGAAAAAAATCTATTTCCCTGGCAGGGAACTAATGGGATGTTTAGTACTGAGGAACAACTGATTTAAGAGGGAAGGAAGAGCAATTCCCCTGGTTTCCATTTCCAGATCCATTACTGCGGCCCCAGGAAGAGACATCACGGGCTGCGGGGAAGAGACGATGCTCAGCAAGTGCTGTGAGCCGCTCCTTGACGAGCCCTTGAGCAGCAGCCCCGGCAGGAAGCAGAACTGAGCCCAGCGCAACCCGCAGCCGGTTCCTGTGCCCGCGTGAGCTGGGCTGGCACACGAGCTGCGGCCGCTTGGCTCCCATCGCTACCTGTGGCTTGATGGGCGCTGGGGCTGCAGCAAGGTGTGGGGCCCAGGGAGGGGAGAAGCGATGGCAGAGGCTGCTTCTTGCAGCTTTTGCTGCATTCCAAGGCTGCATCGCGAAGCCCAGAGCCTGGCTCGCAGTACCCAGCTTGCTGGCCGATTGCAACAAATCCTCCCAGGGAGGTCTGTTGCCCTCACCGTTGCCACTGCCTCCTCCTCCCTGGAGGGAAATCGGTTCACTTGCTGCCAGGGATAAGCAAGGAACAAGTTTTAAGCAGTCTCTGGGAGCTAGCAGCTCTAAGCACAGTTCTTCCACAGCCCCCAGCTCTCCTGACTCACCCACCAGCTCCCCTGCTCAACAAGGCCATTTAAATTTCCAGAGCCAGACAATCCTCGGTCTCTTGCCCTGAGCAAGGCAAAGAGAAGCAGAGTCCCAGCACAGCTAAGGCAAAATGCATCTCTTTGTTTCTGCAGAGCCACCCTGTTCACCTGTGAGCAGCACGAGCGAATCCCTCTCGGTGTCTCCAGGCTTTGTAGAGAAGACATCAAACACCTGCTTTTAAGTCTGAAGGGGCAACACAGGAACACACACATGACTGTGCACACAAAACCTTTGCCTTTTCTTCCTCAAATACGCCCCATGCAGCACATGCTCGGTGTTTTCGGACTAGAGGGTTTACCCCAGCACAATCACAGGGAGCGTTATCGTGCAGGATCTGTTTGGCAGAGGAAGTATTACACAGGGCGGGAGGCTCCCACACCCCCACGTTTCACGGCTCTTGCCTTAACAGGTGACACATCCCACACCGTCTACTACAGCTTTCTGTTCAGTCAGACAGGGGCTCTTGCCCTCTTTGATGTCCAACGCTTTCTAGCCAACACAACACAACTCCTACCCGAGAGTACCAGTACCGCTGGGGTTAACAACTTTCAGCCTCACTACACGCAATTGCGCTTTCTCTCTTACAAGTTAAATAACCTGCGGCTATTTCCGATGCCTCAGCAAAGAAGAAGTAAAATTTCAAGTGGGAGTACAGCAAAGCGCTGGGTCCACGGTGGCAGAACGGCACTTCTGCATCCCCGCGGAGGATGCTACGAGCCTTCAAGCTTGCAGAGAGGCATCTGCAGAGGCTGTGGCTCCTGGCACACACCACCACAGCCGGGCATTACAGTGTTAGATGACTCTCTGCAAGCCTTGTCCATGTGTACACTACAGCAAAAGCGCTCAGATAAAAGCCTACAAGGGGATATCCTAGAGACAGGCAGACAACATTCACGGATGCTTCCTGGTGCATCTTGAAGCAATTTAAAGTGTTTAGCTTTAAATCCTGTCCGGGCTCAATGTGAAAATGGCTGGGCAGAGAGCAGCACAAGGAGGGAGGCGCATTTAGAAGGTGCTACAACACAAGTGTTTTTGCTCCCTGCTATTAAAGCAGCGCTGCGAACAGTATTTGTCAATCCCTAAAGGTCTTTGCTCCACCACTGCAGAACAAGAGAAAAAAACCACATGCCACTAGCCTGTGGCTTGCAGGATCAAGTCTTTGGTCCTTTAAAAGAAGTGCAGAGCCAAAGCGTTTCTCCCCTTTACAACTGTGCCCTTTCCCTCTCCTCCAGGGAGGCGAAGGGAGCCGCAGCTCAGATCTCAGCCATCAGCTGCAGTGTCACATTCCGGGTCATCCAAAGATTGGCAGAGTCCAGGAGACGGGCAAGTCGGGACCACGTGTTTCTACCGTCACGAAAGAGGCCTTTAAGTGCAAAGCCATCTCTATCCCATGAAAAGCAGCAGTAGGGTATTTTACTTTGCGGGTTCCCTCCAAGGAGAAGCCACTATGAAAGGACACTGTCCTATGCTAACAGGAACTGGAGCAGAGAAGCAGGAGAGACACTACATCCGCAGCAGAGCAGCCAGACTGGCTCAGAGAGCACAGATGCTGTTTGTTTTCAGCCCAATTACCTTGCTGCACATATTGTCTTTACTGCAGTTCTTGTTATCCTTGTCTGTTGCTTCCTCCTCCACCTTTACAAGGGAAAAAAATAAAAAGGGTATAAATAAAAAAAGTAGAACCGGGGAGGACAGGAGGAGACTGAACAGCTGGTGTTGGAGCGGCTGGGAGAGCATCGGGATGGGATCCAGGGTGCTCCACGGATGTTGGACATGGGGAGCTATGGAGGAGGTGGGATTCGGAGAATAAGCCAGGCAACCCACTCAGGCAGCTTCTACTTCATGAACCAAGAGCCACAAAGACTTTGTTCCTAGGAGGTACAGAGATGTCACCCCCAGCTGAGACATGAACCCCAGAGCCAAGTTCCTCGGCTCTGCACATGGTGCATGGGGAGTGTTCAGTGCTTTACAAAGCCGAACTGTGTGACCACGCGCTACTGAGCCTTTCAACCTCCCTCCTACAAGGCTCGGGGCTGGGACAAAGTGGGTCTGGGCTCCAGGGGGACTCCTGACTGCTGCTCCGGCAGTCATCCACCAGGTAAGCGGGCTGATCTGGGACTCTGCGGATTCTGGAGCACAGCCCAGCACCAGGAAGTCTCCTTGCCCCTGCCAGCGTGCAGGTCTCTGGTCACTTGTGGGAGATTCAGCTTCTATCCCTCAAGCTAAGGCAAGCCAAGAATCCCATTTTCTTATTTCCTGGAAAACTGTTCCAGGCTTATATACTCCTCCATCCTGATGTGAATATCCTCTGAAGAGCCCAGCTGCTGTGGTCCAGACCCTGCGCTCGCTGCATGTCTCCCACATGCCTCCCACACCCAGCACGGTGCCAACCCTGGATCCCAGCCACACTGAGGACAAGCACCAACACCGCTGCCCCACGCTGATGCCCAGCAGGTAGGAAACCTCCAGGTAAGGAAAGAGGGAGGCATCATTCCCATTCAGGAGCCTCCAAGACCAGGCAGCTCCGGGGCAGATTTCCCTGGATCACCATTTCAGACTTGCCACATTTAAGCCCTGTTTTAGGTACCCAAATCCATCAGCTGGCAGAGATAAGCCATCAGCGGAAAGGGGAGGGCTGATGCCAACAGCACTGATCAGATCAAGAGCAACAAGAGAGGATCCACCCTCCAACAATTGCTTATCTCTGACCCCACAAGGGAGAGCAACATCTCTGGGACAGCAGAGGCACGGGATGGTGATTCAGTAGCCACGCACAGGGAAAACCTGGGTCAGAGCACCCCAGGGCCAGCTGAGCAAGCTGACTGCACATGGCTTTTCTAGCCACTCTCTGCCTCTTCCCTGCAAGCAAAGCTGATGGTAGCAGTCCCTAGGGATGACAGGCAACCCCAAGGAGGAGCAGCAGATGGACGCAAGGTGATAAAACATCTCCCTCAAGTGGGAGGCGAGGACAGGGAAAGCACAGCATCGGGGATGAAGAAGGCAGGGCAGGCTAGCTCATGTGCATCTCCCCACCCGTGGCTCAGAGCCAGGTCTAAGCGCAGCTTTGACAGGAGAAGGCTAAGCAGCCACCTCGGGCTGGGATTCAGAAAAAAAACCCAAACAAACTCCAAAACCTCTCTGCACTTCTCAGCAGCTTTTTGGTTAAGGCTCTCACAACCCTTTCTGAATAATTCAGCAACCTGCATAATCTCTCTGGAGGACGGATGTTTTGCCATCTGCATTCGACAGCAGATGCCGGGGAGCGACTGGCCACAGTCACACAGCCTGGGAACTGGTTAACCTGGTCAGCCACACCTGCATGAGGCTTTCCCAGCACCAGGAGCTCCTTGCTCCAGCTGCAACATGAAACACCTACAAAGCCCAGGCCTTTGAAAGCCAGGCAGTCTACCCCCATGCTCCCTAGAGACCCGGTATCACTGCTCTAAGCATCCAATTACTCCCCATACAAACTGCTGTTGGGGACCAGGTGGAAATGCTTGCCACTAGAAGCCTTCTGTAAAAGGTGAAGCCATTCCCCTGCAATTACAGGTTCTTACCTCCTTCCTCCACTTGAGCTCGCAGAAAACCCGTTCGAAGCACTCATGCATGTAGTTGAACTGCAAAGAGAAAGCAGGCATCCCTCAGAGCAGCAAGCAGCCCCAGACAGCTGCCCTGGCTCCCAGCCAGAGGGAGTCTGGCACTGGTTGCCAGCCCAGAGCTCCCTGTACTGCGGGCTCCTCCTGGTGGCCACCGGCCCCTGCATCACCTCCCGCCCCAAAAGCTGGAGCACAGGCTGCTCCTCCAGCTTCTAGAACGAAAACAAGCAGGTTCTGGGCTTTTCCTTGGTAAATCTGCAAAGAACGGGGCTACTTACATAGGGGGTGAAGATTTTAACCCATCGGGGTTTCTTCTCTCCTCGTGCATATTCGAAACAAAATGCCATTCCCTCTTCGTCTGTGTCCCACCGCTGCATTTCGTCCCATTCAAATGCTATTACCTGGTTCTGAAGGAAGACGAAACCCAGGTGAGGCCAGAGCCCAGCAGACCATGAGGAAGGGAAGGTTTAAGGCAAATTAGGTGGCAAAAGCAAAGCCACACGAAGGGGGAATGTGGATGCCTCGGACAGTCTTGCTGCAGAGACAGGTATGAGCCAGGGAAGCAGCAGTGGAAACACACACTAACACCCACAGAGCAAAATCCCTTTGGAGGCCTCTCAGCTGCAGTCCCAAACCCCCAGAGCTTTGGGGACATGACACTGATGCTCTCTGCCTATAGCAAAGTCAAGGTGGAGGCCAGGGGCTGAGCCCAGCTCCCCAGGACCTCACAGAAACCCCCTTACCTCCAGCTGGCCCTCCTCTGTGCAGGCATGGAGTTTAAAGTGCTTAATGCTGATGGCTGTAATCACATGTCCCTTCCGCCGAGAGTCACAGGAGCAATGGGGGAAGATGATCTCGTTGTAACCCTCACACGTCCGTAACATGTTTAAATACTGCAGAGAGAAAGCTGCAGGCGTTAGCTTGCTCAGACGAATGGAAGGGGACCCCTGCATCCTCCTGCTTCTCACACCGCCTCCACCTTGCACATGCCCTGGTACTAATCACCCTCTTGGAAATCCCTGGCTTTACCCCAGCCCAGGGAAGCTGGATCCCCTCCAAAGGAGACCAAAAACCTACAGGCAGCAGGGCTGTGCTAGGGGAAGGAAGGAGACCCCTCCAGCTGCTCAAGTCCCCTCCCCAAATCATTAATCCATCCAGGCACAGATATACACAGAGCATCTTGTGGCTTCGAATGCCAAAAGCCCTTTTCAGGAGAGCTGGTGCAGCCAGAGTCACTGATCAGAGTGACTGTGCTCCCCCTGGAAGGGTACAGAGCTGAGCAAACAGCTAAAGCAGCCTCAGGACTGAAAGCACCACTCTTGCTAGATCCATCCTCCTGATCGTTACAGGCTGAAGATAAGATCAGAAAAAGAGGCTGTCGGGCAGATGTGGGATCCAGGTTTCTCAGAGTCCTTCGATGCAAATGCTCTTGAAACTCATGAAAAGGTCCAAAGAGGTATTTAGGCTATTTTTCTTTCTTTCTGAGTGTAGCCCAGACAAAGCAGCACTGTGAGGACACTGGAGAAGTGCTAGGAGCTCTGAGTCACAGCACGGGACATAGGAAAAGCCAGGAGCTTCTCCATGGGCCGGTGCTCCAGAGCCTCACAACCTCTTGTTGCATGAGAAAGGTTTACACAGGGCAGAACTACAACAAAGTCTGAAGTGACTCTTTAACCAAGGAACAAGCCACATCCAGACCAGAGGAAGGAGCCAAATCCTCAAGCATTGTGCTCCAGGCAGGACCCTTAATAACAAGGGGCAAGGTAAAGGATGCAGTATTTTGACTTCACAGGGTCTTTGGGACACAGACATTGTCTTCTTGACCTCCTGCTAGACCACAGCCCTGCTGTACCTGGTGTACATGTGTGTGTACATAGATATATATATGTGCTGGGATATACCCTTTCCAAAGATTCAGATCTTTCTTGGGTCATTAGAAAGCCAGCAAGACAAGCAGAAACAAAAGAGCCATGAGATAACCCATAGGAGGAAGCATCTATGTACTGATCCTTATCATTAATTAAGAATTAACCTTCTTGGCTTAGCATTTCAGATGACCCTTCTGGGGTCTACCCCAAGATAGTCTCCCAGCAGCGACCCCTCAGAGCTACTGCAGTCAAATGGGCTTTGAGGAGGGGCCTGACCAAGACCAGTTAAGCTGGAGAAGGGGATCCCAAGGCCGTTGTTCTTCGACAGCAGCCAAGCTGGCTACAAGAACGCAGGGAGGGTGCAGCAAGTCAGGGAAAGGGCAGCCTGCGTTCATTCGGTACCAGCAGCCCCGAGCAACCTAGGAAGTTATTTACAAGTCAGATTCTTCTGTTGTTTGATCTTCAAGCCAAGCCTGCATCTGACAGATGAGCTCAGGGCATCCCCTTCACTCACTCCCCCACATCCACGCCAGGCAGGCTCATCGAGTCATACCAAGCCCCCAAGCATTTGCTGGGCAAGGTGATAAAAGGCAGAAAACCCCTGACCAGACAGCGAGCTCTGACACAGGATTTGCAATCTGGGAAGACTTGTGCCAGACAAAAAAACCCCCAAAAAACTAAGGCACAGAGGGGGCAGCAACTTGCATTATGAGCGCGCCAGGACCCACCCCTCCTTTGGCTAGCCCAGTATCACCATCTCAGAGGCAGTCTTGAGGCAGAAAGAGACCTTTGCCTCTCAATTACTAGGAAGAAAGAGCCATCCCTGAAGGGCTGCAGATGAAGGATTGCTACATCACATGTTAAGCACCTCACCTTTCAACATTGGCAATAACCCACAAGGTTTTATCGCTGCCTTGTTTGGAGCCAAGTCAATAGGTGATCTTGCCAAGGACAAGCCGCTGTTCAAACGTGCCAGGCACGAGGGGAGGTTTTGGTTTATGCAGCAGCCGACCCTCGGGCACATCCCAGCCCTGCGCCTGGCATTCCTGCATGTCTACACACCCTGCCAACCCCTCCTGTGCTAAGCCCACACCCCCATGGCTCTCCATGGTTATTGCTTTCCAAGAAAGATGTGTTTTTCAAGGCTGTGTGCATAGAATCGTTTGGGTTGGAAGGGACCTTTGAAGATCATCTAGTCCAACCCCGCTGCCACGGGCAGGGACATCTTTCACTAGCCCAGGTTGCTCAAAGCCCTGTCCAACCTGACCTTGAACACTTACAGGGATGGCACATCCACAACTTCTCTGGGCAACCTGTTCCAGTGTCTCCTTTCCAAACACAGCATTGCAAACAGGATGGAAAGCAAACAGGACAGGTAGGATAACTCACCATGACCATCTTTCTCTGCTCACACAGCTTCTGTAACTGGTAGGACTTCTCCTCTGCTTTGATGTAGCCTTTCTTGACATCATCAACAGCCTAAAGAGGAAAAGGGAAAGGAAACCCAGAAGGTCAGACTAGTGGACTCTTCACTGAGTCACAATGCTTTGCTTTCCCTGGCTGGCCCTGAGGCTGCTTTGAACAGCCAACCCCAATTCACAGCCCCAGAAGGTGACCAATGTCCCCAAACAGGCAGAGGGATGGAGAGGCTCAAAGAGGTGGTTCTCTGCACTCACTGGCTCCTGCTCCCCGAGCCTCTGATTGCCTCGGGGAGCATACAGATGCTTAAGCATCTAGGCGGACTTTGGAAGAATGTCCCCTGGCAAAAGAGGATGGATCTGGAAATGCTGGTACCTGGAATCCTGCTTTTGCCTTCAGGCACAGGCAGGGACAGGCTGGTACAACTCTTCTTCTCCAGACACACAGGCACAGCCATCTCCCGCAGAGCCATGCTGGCTTTTACCCACTGTGCTGCTGGAGTGTTGGCAGGAAAATGTGTTTTTCCTTCAGGACTGAGCAGGTATACAGCCCCTTCCTTTCACTCCTCAGCTGCACATCCCAGCAAGAACTCCTGCCCCTGGCACAAAGCGGCTTGTAAAGCTGCCAGCCAGTAAAGATCCAGTCTAGGAGATCAAAGAATTTGACAACTACTGTTTTTATTTCAATTTGTACCAGAGGCTGGTACAGGCTTAGTTCAGAGAGCACTGGGACAGCATTTTTCGTGGTTAAGACAGAGCAGGACTCATCTCGCTGAACTTTGCAGATATCTACCTCTGAGCTGGTCATCCTAGACTGGCTTTATACAGGCAATGGGAGAACATGGCTCTTCTCGGACTCGCTTCATCCCAGAGAATCTGCATAAAGTGAAATCACAGGCAGGAACGTCCCCTTTCCCTACGGTGAACAGCAAGAAGTCTGTTCCCCATCTTCACTGACAACACACAGAACTAAGGAAAACGTATCTGACCCAAGGAGTGCAGCCTCCCGCGATCCTTTTAGCTTGCTCTGGGAATGCAACTTCCTGCAATGACAGCAGCAGAGTCCTGCCTCCCAGGTCAATTGTGACTTGGCCACAAGTTCACCACAGCACCGCTGATTCACCCAACCATGGACTTCTACTCCTTGAAGTTACCCAAGCAAGAGTGGCCCTCAATTTCATGCTCTGTTGCCAGTACGCCAAAGGACAGCAGCGTTTGGAGCAGTTCTGGGAGCCAGGCACTTGTGTTGCCTTACCTCCAGTAAAAAATTACAACTCTTGGGCACCTACCTGATGGAAGAAGTAGGTGACTGCCAGGTCGTTGTCATTGAGAAGAACCTCCTCCTCTGTAGTGAAGAGCCATTTTCGGATGGTCAGGCATGTTCCTGGCACCGCTGAGGTGTAGTTCTGCACGTAGAGTTTGTGGGGGAATTCATTGGGCGCCAGTTTGCGCACTGGAAAAAGCACAAGACATTGAGGTCAGCACACAGCCCCACACAGCATCAGCAGCATCATCTGTGACTGGAGCCTGGCTACTGCACAAATCAATGTTGGCGATGCCCTTTAGCTGAGTCAGCCAGGATCGGGACTCCAGCTCTGCTCCAGGGCCCTTTCTTCTCCTCCCTGACCAAATCCAGCTTTTTTCATTACCTACTTCCACACTGTCAGGACCACACCAGTCCCTTGCAATCGCCTCTAGTGCACAGGCAGGAATCTGTGTGAGACTCTGAACTCCTCTCGGTCGTTGGAGAGCTCAGCGCAGCTCTCAAGCATCAGTTCAACAGCCTGACTTCATTCCCTGCTGTGCACAGGGAGGTCTATCCTCCCTTAGCCTTAGGACCTGTGCCCAGGACCTATGCACTGTGCCCACAGTGGAGAAGGTCCACCCCATCCTGGCAGGCTGCCACCAGAGCCTGGACAAAACCCGCTGCATTGCTCAGCCAAGCTGGAGCAGCTGGGCCACCAGCGAGTCCCTGTTGAGACATTTACTGTGTTCAAATCTGCTTTACCCAGCTACGATGGGCAAAAAAGGCGAGTGCCAGTATGTCTCCATCAGGTAAGGATATGGTCATTATCTTACTGCAGATGGAGCTTATGGTTTCCAGAGAAATTAAATGGAGTGTATCCAGACAGGAATAAATGTGGATGTTCACAGCGAGTGTCCAAAAAGCACAAGCCATAAAGGTTAACCGAAGTTTTTACTTTCCAGTGCAGTTTGAGAAGTGCAGCACTCACACGAACAAGGAATTAATAGCTCCAGTTAGAGTCTGGCACCATAAAAGTTTCCTGCATGAGACTGCAAGCGTGCTGCAGCATCCCATCTCCCAAGAGCAGGTATTCCCAATTGAGGCTCCCCGCACAGCCCTACTTCAGCAATGTTGAAACACGTCGACCCTCCAGCCCTGGTCTTCCCTCCCTCTGTCCGTGTCCTGCTCTGTCACACCAGCACCCGGTAACTCAAAAAGTGACCATGAACCTGATGGCAGAGGCAGTTCTGTGATGCCAACACTTTTACAGGAGATTGGTGACCTTGGCTGCCCCAGGGTCAGCATCTGAATGCAAACCCAGCTTGTTCTGTGAGATGAGTCATTTTAGGAGGTCTCAGAAGCTAAAAATCACCCCTTCTGTTCAGCCAGAATCTTGTAAGCACAAGCAACAGCCCTAGAAATCTCTTCCTACAAGGCATTTTGCTGTAACAACAGGATGAGTTTGAGGCACATAGAGATGACAATTCAGAAATGAAGGTACCCAGCTGGGAATGAGAAATACACTTGGCTTAAAACCCAGCAGAGGGGAAAAATAATACACAAACCAACCACTACACCCATTTTGTGGTGTGACCGCAATATTTTGCCCTCTCTACTGTTTCAGTGAACCCAACATGAAGCTGGGTGAAATCAGATTGCTGTGGCCAGGGATCTGAACAGCAGCCAGGGGACCCCAGCACACACTAAGCTGGAAGGATGGCAAGTACTTAGGTGCCAAAATGATCGCCCAGAATCCCACAGTCAAGCCTCAAATACCATCAGGATTTAACCACAGAAGGAGAGACGCTAAGATGCAGCTTGCAGCATCCCCCTTCTCCAGGACCTGGATATTGCCCCACGCCTATGTGTGTACAGACTGAGGGTGCCCTCAATCCACTTTCCAGCACCTTCACTCTGTTCCAAGCCACTGCCCCCCCTTTCCAGAGACTGCCATGTTACAATGACACTGCCCATTTTTTCTAATCTTGCTGGACCCTTTGAACTAAAGTAAAATGCATCTCTCAGTTTAACAAAAAGCTCGTCTCCTTGAACTGCTTAAGAAAGGGAAAGTTAGGCGGCGACAAAAAAGCCATCAAACTTTGAGGGCTCCTCACTATCAGAGCCTACTGTGCCTGCCTGATTCCTCCCAGGGGCTCCTGATATTGTGAGTAGAGATAAGACCTAAATTAGAGTGCCACTGGGCTCTGCTACTGCTGCAGAGTTTTCTCCCAGTTGCTCGTCAGCACCAAGGGGATTAAAAGACTTACCAAAGGAGTGATTGATCACTTCAAACAAGGCGAAGTAGTTTGCGGTAATACTGTCCATTCCAACTTTCACAGCCACAGCCTAAAGAGCAACCAAATGGGAAAATGGGGTGAGCCGAACAGGAGCCAGTAGCTGTCTGTCCCCCTCCAGGGCAAGTCTGGCTACATACAGGTTATTCCCAAGTATTTCCTAACCCGAGGTGTTAGTCACCACAGAAAACCTGCATTTTACTCTTCCAGTAAAACCAGGTGTTTTCTTACGCAAGGGCTGAGACTCTCCTGCTTTCACCTTCCTGTAAACTGCTCTAGATTTTAAGTGCCACCATGGCTGACAATTAGGTCATCTTTTCTTCTGAGGCCTCCAGCTTCAGTTCCTAATAGAAGAGGTGTGCACACTTCCCCTAGGAGTTTTCTCCAACAACGTTTCCATCCTGCACGCTAATACCACAGCCAAACTCACAGACCTCAGCGCAGGTGACGTGAAATTCAAGAGGCTGCATCCCAAACACACCCTGCACTGCAAATCCCATCTACCCAAACGATTCTGCTGTGCAGATCTGGAGCTCCTGAGAGCCTGCTCTTTCACAACCCTCTGGAGCTCCCTTGCTTGTAGCAACATTTCTAGTTCCCCTTTCAAAAAGGGTCTCCCTTGCATCATCTTATTCCCCCTAATCCATTGACAGCTTCCACTTTTCCTCCTGCAGTGCTGGTTGATGTCAGTTCTCCTTAGTTTTCTACTTAAAGCACTGGCTCTCTGGCCACTTGCAAACCTGTAATCTGGCCAGAGAATCCCCCAAAAGGGTCACTACCCTTACTATTCAACTTGCTGTCCTGCCACACAGCCACAGTGAGACTCGTGTGTTGGCTGCTGGCAGCTCTTGGATCCAACTCCTCCGCCGCAGCCACTGCAAGCCATAATACACAATCCGTCTAGTGCTTAGAGCCACCCGCCAGCTTTAAGATATTATCAGTGAAAATTAATTCAGCGATGACTGTCCTTGCAGCCAAACCTGCCAGCTAAAACGCTGCTTCAGCACAGCATAAGGTTAGAGTTCTCTAGCATTCCTATCCTCTCTGCTACAGCAAAGCAGCATCACTGATGCCCACCTGCACTCGAGAGGAGCAAAGAGAAGCAAGTGGGTGCCGGTAGGGTCTTGGTTAACATCCAAATCATGTTAATCTTCCGGTCAAGGCGAAAAAAGAAGTAGCTCACCTGGTACACCTGGTCTGTAGTGCTGTTCTTTTTGACTCTTACTGTCACTGTTGTTATATCTGGTAACGCTACTCGGAGCTCCACGTCTGAGACGCCGTTGTAATTCTGAAGGAGGGAAGAAGAAGGGACAGAAATCCGCATCACACAAACTGAGCCCCAAGCTCTATTTATTGCCTTGCGCTGGCTAATTAAAATGGTCGCTTCTAACAACCAGCTGCTCTGCAAGCCTCAGGAATCCCATTCCAGTCTGCACCACAGAAATTCTGAAAGCAGGCTCTGCTCTGAGACAGGAAGCTGAGCCAACAGTTTCAGGCCACAACAGGGTAGGATTTTACATTCACAGGTTTGTCAGTGAAGAGCGAGAGAAAGCTCCGGGACACAGCAACTTCTTGCACCATGGAAAGGTTGGAAAATGAATGACAGTTGAAGGGCAAATATCAACTCACTGCTGCTGCCTGCAACTCAAATCTTGGGAGAAGCAACTCAGACTGGTATTCAGAGTGCCTCTTGCCTTTCTGGCCAAAGGCCGACGAATACAAACAGCTCACAAATGCAAAGCCACCTGGGCTGCCACCAGCACGGAAACCAGCAGGAAAGTCAGTGAATATGGGTTTTTTGCTGGGTCTCCCCTTGCCAGAGCGCCAGGGTATGCAATGAGGCCTCATGCCTGGTTCTGCTCTGTGCACACCTTCAAGAGCAGCATCAAAGCTGCTCTTAGCTGCTGCTATGGAGAAAATGTTTCCTATGTGCAGTGACAGAGAGCAAACTGCGGCCTTGATTTTCTGCCGTGGTTTTCTATTCAACCAACTGAAGCTTTGGCAGGGAACATCTTTGCTCTCTGATACAGTTTTACCAAGCATTTATGGCCTCTGTACAGGGAAGGTCATGGCAGAGCTTCAGCGCTGTCACCTCCTTGCCTACCTCATCTGACTCCGACAGGAACTCCTGCATGATGTCGCTCTCCCCAATGACACGTATCGAACACACTGCAGGACAGAGAGTGCAGGTTAGTGGGGTGCCCGGGGGAAGAGGGAGCTGTCTCCTCCCAGGACCAGCCCAAAGGTGACATGGAAATAACAACTGTCTGTTCTGTGGGCAGCATGAAACAAGGGTGGTATCTCCAGCCCCGAAAAACCTTATCAAAGCAAGTGCTTTCCAGGCTGTATCAGGTGTCCTGGCACGAATACTGATCCAGCCTGAATCCCCTACAATAGCAAGTGAACAGTGGTGTTGAATAACTCACTGAGATATTCCCCATGGGTGAAATCCAGGCCCCAGGCACATGGTCAACAGGAGGTCTAGACTATACTTAAAAGTGGGCAAGAATTTCATAAATAGTACTTTTGCCTCAAAAAACCCAAACTTATTCCGGAGGGACTGAAACTATTTGGGAATTTAGGCCAAGTTCAGCAAATAATTTGGACCCGAACTGTATCATGTTGCCTCTAAGATGCAACCAGTCTGCCCATTCCTCCAGCCAGCTGGTAACCAAGGATGAAGATGAACGAGCTCAGCAAGGCAGGGCTGAGATATCAGTGGGGTGGGGAAAACCTGACCCACGTCCATCTTATGGGAAGAGGGGGCTTCACTCCCAGATGCTGGCAAGGGAAAAGGCTGTTAAGCTCATACAAACTAACTGAGCTGCTTCCAGGCAACTAAGATAAAACAGCATCACAGGATGAGGGGTCATTGCTCCCTGAATCTCATCTACAGCCTCTTCACTGCAAAATGCAGGGTCAGATCTTTTAGCTAGGCACCCTGATACAGAGATAAGGTTTTGCACCCACTTCCCCACCATCTGAACTCAACCTAAAGGAAACTCCTGCTGCAGGTATTACAATTCTGATTAAAAAGGACCAAAGCGTTCAGCTGTGAACAAGCTCAGGTTGAGCTGAGCTCCCTGATGAGAACAGCCTCAAACACAACGTTCTCCCTGCTCCAAAGCTTCCTTCCTCTGCCTCCTGCCCGTGCTCCCTCATCTCCAAGATTACTGGAGAGCAATATGACACTATAAAAAAAGGCTTGTTGTGTGTTAAAACCTGATTACACATTGTGTTGTTGGAAGTATACTGCAAGCCAGTAATACATGCATCATTAAGCTGTGCCAAGTCTGAGCTCCCTCTCACCACCTTGGCCATAAAATCCCATCCAGCTACAAACGAGCTTCTTTCCCTCACAGGTAAACAAATGCCTGTGAAGTTTTGGACCACCTGTGGAAGGATGTACCCTGAAGATTTGTTTCCCTGCTTGCGCGGAAGGTGGTGTACAGCTCCCAGCTCAGTACCTTTCTCTAGGTATTCCTCCAGCCCTCGCCGCCGGGCATCCAGCTGCTGCTCCGACAAAGAGAACGGCCACTTCCCTGGGAGACGTGGAAAAGTGAAGTTGGCAAATTCCCGTTTCAGGTTCTGGTGCAGAATGGCAAACTCCCGGTACCGCTTTGAGCAGAGCTGGCGGCCTGCCATGTAAACATTGTAGACCTGCAGGGAGGAGAAGAGGCTCACTGGGGTGAGAAAAGCTTTCCAAATCCCAACTGGCACAGTTCTGCCTTCCCAGACCCACAGGTAGCACAAGGCTAAATTAGGAGGGTTTGAGCTAGAATGAGAAACTGGTATGAATAGTTATATACACCACTGCTTTTCCCTGGAGCTGGGGGATGTCCCAACTACTGCCTCATTCTGACAGCAGCTGGATCAGCATGAATTCAAGGCGCCTTTCTATTCCAAAAGGAGAGGAAAAACACCCAAACCCTTTACAAAAGGCCCCAAGCCTGATGCAGCCATCACAGCATTCACCTGGATCATGTCCTGCACACAGGAGGGTCCCTGAGATGCACCAAGCCACCACCAGATGGATGTCACAGCAACACTGTGCTGACTGCATCAGCTGTTTTCAGCAACAGGAGCCTCATCACCTTCCAGATGTGCTTGACACTACCACTGAATTTCCAGCTTGTTGCAGAATTGAGCCTCTCATTGCAGCAAAAACTCCAGAGCTCTGGACTCAGGTTCACGGCTTCTTCCCTGAAACCCAGAGAGGTCCCAAAGCGAGCAGGAGGCTCGGTTTGTGTTTGGACACAGCCCCTGGCAGCCGTCAGGCATCAACCATGGGGCAGATCCCAGGGGAGAGGCAGCATGAAATCTTTTAGGAACACTCCATGTTAACTAGTTTTTTCATTATGCTTGCACTCTTCCAGTTTCATTCTGGACACTGTTAAGGAAGTAAGACTCTGATCCCAAATAGGGGAAACCCAGAGCAGAGTTACAGTCGCAGGACATTTCTAAGCGCTGCGATGCTCTTCAGGGAATTCCCTTCCTATTCATTAACCAGTTGCCTCCATTTTTATAGCCAATCTGCTCAGTCTCGCAGGCAAGTTAAACAAGCTCTTATCTAGGCATTGCTAATATGCCCTCAGTGATAAGGAGGTCCCAAACTGCAGCAGTTACCTTAATTAGCTTCACACAAGTAAAGGGATGCAGTGGTGAAAAGAGTAGGTTCACACTTTTCCATGTTGCACTAGGGAAGTGTTTGCAATGACAACCTTTCCTCTTGAGGAGAGGAGCATCACCCTCCACTGTCCTCCCGAAGCCAAAGGGCTGGCAGAGCACAGAGGTGGAGTGTAGCAAGAGGCACATGCCAAAGATGCACCAAGGGTGGCTTCAGCAGTGTTCAGAAGACTCAAAACCCCAATCTGCTCCCCAGATGACGGCTGGGAGGAGTCCCAGCTCACTCACTCTCCACGTCTGTGCTCCAGATACCTGCCTGACAACCTTCACCAGGGAAAAGTGCTCCAACAAACCAACAGGCTTTTCCTTAAAAAGAAGCATGCATTCAACCCTTCCAGTGTCACCTCAAGAGAAGGTGCTGGGATGGAACTGGATCCAAACAGCAGCAGCTATTGTCAGTCCAGAGAAGAGGCTCCCTTTGACCCCCTGCCCTGCCCTGCCCTTCTTTAAGAACCTCTGGTTTCTAGGACCCTTCTTCTCCTGCCCCATATGGCACACCTTATCTGACAGCATCCCACCAGGGCTGGGAGAGCCAGGGTGCAGGGAAAGCATGCGCTCCCCGTGAAGCTGTGGATCTGGAAGGATCCCATCTGTCCCCTTCAGAGACACGTGCCAGGGTGACACGTTGAAGCAACATGCTTTGCACAGGAGCCTGACTCTTCTGGCGAGCTGAGTGCTGCTGAACCCTTTCCACCCTTCCTCTCACACACACATGCTATTTCTGCAACACTGATGATGGCTTGTGTCTTCATTGGGAAAATGCCTCAGTCCTCAGCTGGGAGAGGAAAAAGTGATAAGCCAGTTTGTCATCTGTCTCCTGGCACTTCACACGACGATGCAATCATGCCCCAAGGGCAACTGCTCCAACCAAACCTACCTCCCAGTCTGGGAGGGTGAAGGCACCCAGCATACAGCACAAATCTTCCAGCCATGAGTCAAAGCAGCGGCATAACTAAAAAGCCCCGATACTTGCCATCTCGTCCCAAGGCCCTCCGCCTCATCGTCCACCCCCACTGATGGCCACACAGTTCCCTGGCTCTGGAAAAATGAAGACAGCACACAGAGCAGAAGAAAAAACATGGTCTGGACATGGGTAGGACTGTGCTCCTAACAATAAGCAGCTATTTGCATGGGGAAGAATACTGCCCTTGTGGCAGGCTTCTGTCTCTACCAGTCGCTGATTGAAACTCGGAGCCACCTGGGGTTGGGCTGCAGGCTCTGCTGACCCTTGCCGCAGCTCAGACCCGAAGCATGCTCAGAGCAGCGGCCAGCAGCGAGACACAGGGTGCTGGAGGACAGGGCAGTCAAGATAGTTTGCAAGCAGAGCACCTGTGAACACTACACAGCCAGGCAAGGAAACAGAAGAGCCAAGCAAGGCCAAGCCAATTAAGGAGGTTAAATAGACCCCAAATGTTGCAAAAAGAAACAGTTCTGCAGATGAGCGTCTTCGCCCAACCTGTTTTGGGTCCCTCTCCAAACATTTCCTTACCAGCCACAGACAGCCATCCCTGATGAGCCAGAATCAACCTTAAGCCTCAGAGTATGCACCCATATCAGGTACTTAAATGATAGATCACATCAACTAGGAAAATGACTGCCAGCCTCCCCAATAAATGAAACAGAAGAAGCAGGGAACCCAAAGGAAAGAGACTTTTTACAGCTATTTCCCCACCACTCCCTAAAGGGAAAAGAAATTCTGTAGATGGGAAGCTATGCTTCAAGACATCTGTTCCCTTTGCTTTTACATCTATCACAGATGTCCTTAACACTTGGTGTAAAACAGGAGATACAAATATGAAAGCTTATATGAACAAAACAATAGCTTCATACTTAATCTTTGTAAGAGATCAAGCTATTCCAGATACATTAATAAAAAAAGCTTCCTAACACATCAGAGATAGCTGCAAAAGAATAACCAAGCACAGTAAGAGTGAAGACAGGCAAGCCTAAATAAACAGTGTCAAAACCAGTCAGCAATAAATTAACATGGCTCCATCCCGAAGATAAGAAGAGAGTGTTGCCACTAACAGCAAGGAGCATGCCAGCTCAAGGCGCAGATACACAAGAGATATCCAGAAAACACTGTCCAAGCTGATACTTACCACAAACTTCTCGCCATTCTGCTCCACGTGCTTGTACGTGGGGATGGAGATGGGCACAGCTTGTTTTTCTGTGTAGTCATAGAATGACTGCCCCAAAGAGTCATCACTCGGATCAAGGTTATCTGCCTCATGAGGAGGCACGGACAACACTGTCAGAATTAACTCCTTCTCTCCTGCACGAATCAGGTCCACCACTTGCTTGTGTGTTGCTCCTTCAACATTCACTCCATTCCTGTGAAAGAGAACGCAGAAAAGCCATAAGCAAGGCAGAGGTGACCACAGAGCCTTCAAACCACACCAGGACCAGCCCAGAGATCCATCACATATCTGCTTCCCCTGAAAATCCCTCCAGCCTCAACTGCTCTGGTTGCTCCAGTTTCAATCTGGTCTGAACTTCACTCATTTTTCCTATTGATGATTTCTCAGGTTATTAGTTACTGAATATGTTTAATGACTACAGTCACAGCTAAAACTTCTTTAGAAGGTTCATATACCCCCTTGAATATTTAAAACAAGTTTTGTGGTTTTCACCATTTCTCAATGATTTGACGTGGCATGTTTGTACCCAGAAAGCAAGCCTTTTCCCATCAGCTAAAAGCAATTACAAGGAGACCACAGAACTGGGGAAGAAAACACTGAATGCATAATACATACTAGTGTGCTAGGGCAAAGCCCATCTCCTGAACCTCTACAGCTCCAAAACGTAAGTGGATTTCCCTAAATCTGAATTGAGCTTCCATCTGAACAAGAACGAGAAAGCAGGCAAGGAGGCTCAGAGAGCAAAGGTAAGCAATTTCAGAAGCTGGTGTTCCCATCTGCCAAGACACAGCACCCATGAGCACACCTGGTTCAGTGCGACATAAACGAGATATGTGTTCATTTCAGTTACTTCTAGGCAAACTGCTCTGCCTTGTCCCAAACGGCCCAGGAGCACTGCTGCAGCAAGTAACACATTTCTGCTTCCTAAGCTGCTCCAACCTGATCACAAGAGCTCGTCCCAATTATGCCCAAAGCCCTCCAGGAGTCCCATGGAAGCTCTGAAGACCCAAGACATACCCAAGCCACCTCTAGAGCATTCTTGCCATTTGTGTTCTCCCTGTAAGCTCAGTTCACCATCACCTGGCTCTTGCTTTGCCCAGAAGATACAGACCAGACCTCAGCCAGCTTGGAAAAATGCTGGACCTATGACTTGATTTCAAAGCAAAGAGTGCTGTTAGGTTCTCTTCCAAATCTGGGAAAGGACAAGTCTGTTTTTCCTCCTGATAAAAGCTAAATTTAGTAGTGAGTCTCCATAAACTCGCAGTCATTGCAAACATCTCTGTGAAGAGTTTGGTATCCAAAACATTCCCTGTATAAACAGGAACAGGCAGAGCTTCACCCACCGCATCCCTACCAGTCAGCCTGGCTGCGCTCCTGCAAGGCTGCCGGAGAGCCCATGGACCATCGGAGATGACAGGTGTCCTTCACCTCTGCTTCCAGAGCAGCTGCTTGGGATGAGCCTGGAACAAACCAGCCAAGGAGTTTCGTGCTGCTGCTGAAACACCGGCAACCATGCCGCAACCCCAATTTGTCTTCACTCACACCTAGGAATTTCTCCACCAGAAAACCCAATGTCACCCTTATTCTGCACTGCTGGCTATGGCCATTACCTGATGCTTCGGAGGAGTGCAAGAGGAAGGCAGCCTCCACTTTCCCAGTCATGAGTCCTGACCATGCAGGGAGAGAAAATTACTCCTCCTGGCAAGTCAGCTACTCCTTCCCAGAGCCTGGGAACAGACTGTCATCATCTTGCCACCAAAGACGTAGTACTGGTCACAGAATCATCCCAGCTTGCCTTAAATCAAGCACGGGATTTAGCTTTCAATCCCCAGCTCTCAAATGAAAGAGAACAGCTCTTGCCGCTTCACGTCAATAATTTTTTATTGAACTTTTACTTAGAAAAATCACCCTGAAAAGATCTGATCTTGACTTGCAAGTCTGGGTGAGAGATCCCACACTCTGTATCAAGTTTAAAAAAAGCCCCAAGCGGTGCTTGTGAGCCAGAGACAGCACTTGTGCTTTGCCAGGAGTTGGACAAAAAAGCTTCCCCCAGCTTGGACACTATGCATGGTTATCAGCCCTCTTAGAGCTCCCATATCGTTTCAGGGAAGGGATAACCCTCGGATGCAGCCCCTGGGCTCTGTGCGATAAGAGTGCTCGAAGAGCTGTATGCAGCTTTTACAGCAACAAGACTGTTAAGTTCAGGAAAAGGGAGAATCCCCTCCTCACCAGCCAGCTCTTTCACAGGGCAGGAACATGGCCTCCCAAGCAGCAAATTTGGTCACAGAGGGCAGCCCTCATTATCGAGTTGAGCCATTAGCCACCAACATTGTCACACTAAAGTGACATTCGTGTTTGTTTCACCTGACCAATGCTCACGTGCTGCTCACTTATCCCAGATCCCTTCCACTCACCTAGAATAAACCCAATCTGTAAAGTCCTACAGCACTGCTGCCCAAGTAAGATTTTTGGTGAATGGGGGTGAAAAGCCAGAGACTCCAGTCATGTAGAAAAGGTTGCTGTTTGCCTGCACCAGGAAGGACAGCAGGTCAAAAGAACCCTCCTCCATGCATCCCAGTCCCATCCTGAAGAGAGAAGGATGAAGGCAGGGGAGTATAGTCACCATCCCACACTCGACCTCGAGCCCATCTCCAGCCAGTGACAGGCAGAGCTGCCTCCAGCTGGCAGGAGGGGCTTTTGGATGACCCAGACTGCAGGATGCCCCACTTAGTCTGCAAAAGTCAAGGCTGGTTTCTAGTTACTCAGCCCCAGCTGGGCTGGAACTAGGTCCTCAGCTTAACTTCCCGTCAACAAAGACCTCAGACACCGTGCCTTCCCTTCTGCCAGCAGACCGAGAACAAACACACTGCCGGCTTCCTCCTTTTCCTCTCCTTAGCCCCTGGTGACTTCTGCTGCCACCCATTTCCTTCCCAAGCCAACACCAAACCCTGGGAGGTGGCGAGGACAGGACCTGGGACTCCCGACAATAAGACTGCAATACACCATTTCATTCACAAAAACCCGGTAACACCCACTGCCAGCTCTCCATCACTCCCAGCAGGTCTTTCTAAGATCAGATGCTGCTTTAATATCAGCCCTGCTCACCCCTTTGCTCTGCAGCGCAGTAGGAAGGAGCAGTCAGTACTGCAGGCGCAGGGGGCCAAAGGACTCGTACCTTTGCAATAAAGTCACCATAGCAACTCAGGCTGGAATCATCACTGATGAACCAACAAAGAAAAGGAATGGTAAATCATACAACATAGGCAAATCACAGCAGCTGGCAAGGTGAGAGGAGCACAGCTGAACAACATGCTGTTTACACAGCCACAGACCTGTGGGTTGAGAGCTGAATGCACTTTTCCAGAGACAATGGGACACTCGGGTACTTTGTTCCTCAAGCTTCTGCCTTCATATGGAGTCAGAAAAAAAGACCCAGGCATTACCTTTACCCTTCCAGGGGACACGCACGGTCCCAGAAGAGGGCTGCTGAGCTGACCACAGGGCTGGGTCCCTCCATACCTTACAGAAAGGATGTCCAGATACAAGAGTGGTGGATGACAACCAGATCCAATGAATCCTTCCCTCCACAAAGGAGGTACCACAGATGGCAAACCGCTCTCTTCTGTGTGGGACGGGAAATAGAGCAGAACTCTGCTCATGGCAGAGCAAACTGCTGCAGGATAGAGACCGCAGCCGGGCACACGCAACCCCCAGCCAGGTCTGCCAGACTTCAGCAGCACTCGAAGAGCAACTTCCTCCAACAAATCACTTCTCTCGGCTGTCTGCCACCAAATGTGGATGTGGTTAAACCAGGAGCACGAGGTTTTGTCATATTCCACTGCAGCACAGTGGGTGAGTCTTCTTCCCTCAGTGCCTGGCTTCCTCTTCGCCTCACTGGGGATGTGAGCTGCCTCACAGGAAGGTTACCGCGGTAAAGCTCTTTACTGAGTAGGTAGAAGCGATGCTGGAGCTGTTCAGTGCGCTGTTGGACTGGGCAATGTGGAGCCTTTTCATGCTGTCCCCCTGGCAGAGGCATCCCCACCTAAACAGGGCTGCAAGGGGCTCCCAAATGCTCTTGCCCTCCCCCTAGTGAGCTGGGAAGAAGCTGTTTTCCTCCTGTTGCTGGGTAGGGTCGGTCTAGCTCAATACTCACCATGACTAAGGGCTCACGTTCGCTGAGCTGAAGACAACATAACCCCAAAGCACTCGTTACCACGTCTCTGATGGTAATCATCTCACCGTAGCAGAAGGAACACACGCCTGCATCGCAGTCCGCAGTCCACAGTCCAGCATGATGCCCAAGACACCTGCCAAGACAGGCCTGGACTGAGACTCCAGACTGTGACCCGAGGCAGCCACATGCTTTGCTGCCCACTGACACCACTGCGAGGGCAGAAACCCTGGCACACGTGGGGCAAGATCAGGTGCTGCCAGCCTTGGCACTTGCCCTTCAAGGGCTTGCCTGGTGCTATGGGGGAAGCTAACCTCTGGGAATTACAGCAGGTTACGCTTAACAAAAGATCTTTAGTCTGTGGTTCTGCAAGCTCCTGCCACAAAAAAATACCTGCTGGGGGGCAGAGCAGACCAGTGTTTGTTCATCGTAACAAATTCAAAAGCTTCTCTGAGACTGAGTTTTCAAAGTACTAGGCCAAAGACAGTGAGCAGTGGCTGCAGGCTGGCACGGTCCCCTGGCTGGAAAGAGGATGAGCTGCTGAAGCACCCCACTTGCTGCCCCAAACCTGAACTCTCCGCCAGCACAGTGTGAAAAATGTCTCACTCAGCAGCTATGTTTGAACCCAGGAACACCTATCGGCAAGTGTTCTCGGCAAGAACAGAAACTTCTGGCAAACACCAGGAGATCCTGAGGACAAAGCATGCATTTGACAAAGCAAAATTCCCCATCATGCTGATGCTAACGAGCAAGATCCCCAAGACACAGAGAAGAACATTTCACTTCTCCCATTTGTACACCGAATGACTCACGTTCTGCAAAGACTTCTTAAAATTTCCCAACTATCTGTCTGTCAAGAGATGACAAGGAAATTTACTGCAAGAAAGTCTGCAATAAGCTTCCTGGAGATTCAGACCACAGCCTTTGTGCTTCATTCAGGCAAAGTACTGACCCAGCTGACATACCATCCAAGGAAAAACACACCAGAAACAACTCAAGTCATCTTTAAGGCTTTGCTTTTTAGCAGATAAGCACCTTAAGCCATCCCATGCTATCTGCAGGGCCACTATGGCAAAGCACAGGTCAGAGCTCTCCCACCACGGTGTGACAGAACCAGGCTGGCAAGAGCCTGGCCGTGTAGATGTCGCCTCGGAAGTAAGGCTGGCAGCAGCTATTCACACCACAACTTCACATGTCACTTGTCTCTTAGTGGGGGTGGGCTGCCAAGTCCCCATCTCCCCCACCCAGTGCTTTGCATCTTCCAGCTCCTGACACTTGGCTCAAAGCCCATCTGGCTCCAGCTCTGTCCAGGGCTGTACGTTAAGCCCATAAAATTCCATATGTCACCAAGAAGCTCCCTGCACTCCTGCCTCTTCTGTAACACAATGGTTCTCACAAATATTCAGCTGCAGGAGAGATTTTAAGTGCGGTGCTGAGACAACAGATTACTCTCTGCTCTGAGAAGGGCTGATGAAGGAACAAGAGTGCTGAAGATGAGATCCAGCAACAAGGGCAGTCACCACAGGGATCAGCAGCCTCCTTGGGAGAGGCTCTGGAAATAAAGATGAACAGCTAATGAGCTTACTGGACACAGTACTGCAGGACAGCTTCTCCAGGCTTGCCATAGCAGCTGCAGAAATGGGCGCTTCATCATCTTCATCCATCTCCCTTCTCAAATCCAGCTAATGCCAAACACCAAAGCAGCTCCACACGACACTACCACCAATGCCTTATGGGGTGCATTTGCAAAGGGGCAGCCACTGCAACGGTGCTGGCTCCCTTCCACCACTCCTCAGGAGAGCAACGTATTCGCCGGACTGATCCACAGCAGCTTTAACAGATCCAGCAACTTGCAGCTTATCCCAGAGGAGTGTTAAGTTTCTCAGTTGCATGATACACCCAAGACCATTCAAGCTAAACAGTTTCCCCAACAGGCCATGTGTTTCCCCCACTCCAGCCCTGAACTGCTCAGTCCCCAAAGCCAGACAGCTGCCAGCACAAGCCTTCCTAAAACTGAACCATGCCAGGGCTGTTCAGCTGAGGCTGAAGCAGTATTTCCCCATTTCTAATCACCCAAAAGAAGGGAAGCCAGCCTTCCTCTTCTACAGCTAAGAAATCCAGACTCTGTCCAATATTACTCCACACAGATAAAAAGAACCCACAAAGACACTAACAAGCACAATTCCAGTGACCTTTCCTATTTCTCTTACATGGGAGAGACTAGAAGAAGGTTGGGATAATTACCATTTTCACAGAAGACTCTTACAACATTTTAAGGAAGTTTTAACGTCCCTGTGCATATTGACATGCTTTGCTCTTGCAAACAGTGTAACTGCCATTCACCCACTCCAATCATGAAAGGAGTGATTCCTTGCAAATTAGTACTTCTGAAACACCCTGAAAGAAGACAAAGAATGTTAACATTTCAGAAGGTTAAAAACTAACTACTACTGAAAAGCAAACAAGTACTGACTCAATAGGTGGAAAGCTCTTAGTCTTGCTAAAAAAGGAACAACATTTTGGACACTTCAGAAACCAAGTCTGTATCAAATCCACCCTGGAAACTCAGGAGCAGTTTAACAGCAATCAGCTTCTACACCAGCAATAGGAGACACGATCTAGGTCAAGGCCTCCTTGGGTTTTCCTTCCCTGAACCATTAGCAAAACCACCCTGAGAAGACCAGAGATGGACAGGGCTGCTAGACCACAAGCCCCGGTGCTAGCACAGAGCTGGACTTTTAAGCATAACCTTTCTGACCAACATCAAAGCAATGATTCTTATCTGTTCTTTTTGTAGACCCAGATTCTCCTCCAGCTCTGTTCAAGCTGCTGACAACCAAGTTCAAGCCTGTGACAGTGGCTTTGGTTTCCCAGCAGCGCCCTTTCGCAGAGCTCCAAGCAACACCAGTGAGCCCCTCAGGACTCTGCAGACCACACACTGAAAACCACTGTCATGAGACGCTCCTCCAGAGATGTCAGCGAAGAGCCCAGCAGTGTCTCGCGCTCCAGCTCTTTGAAACAGCATCCCAGTCCAACAGCAGCCTGCAGTACGGGTGTTCACGAGGCCTCTCAGTGTTTCAGTCTGCAGCTCACATTTCGCAAGCACAGGTTTGAATCCCAGTAAAGGAAACTCTCCCCCTGCCTTACCATTTTGTCCGTCGCTACTTTCCTCAGTGCTCAGACTGGTGAGCAAGGAAGGTTAACTATAGGTACAAAAAAGCCACCGCAAGATGCCAGGCACCAACGTCCAGCACATCCCCAGCAGTTCTTCCCCATCAGGAGAGGGGTGGACGCTTCCACTGAGCCCGTGGAGTCTGACCCATTTGCTTCGTTATCTCAAGACGAACAAAGCAGGAGCAGAGAGCACAGGTGGCAGAAACGGGTTTAAATTTCTCCAGCTTCAGTCATCGTGCCCATTCCTAGGCACCTATAGAGTTCTGTTTAAGTATACTGCAAATTGTTAAACTAGGGTAGATAAAAAGGCTCTTGCGTACATCTAATTGTACACTGAATGGAAAACCCAGCACATGAGGGTTCTTCATTTACCTGCTGCTGTTATCTCTCAAGAAAGAAAAGACACATTTGCAGTTTTTCACTCCAACAGCCAACGCCAGCCTTATTGAGCACACCGAGCACAGGCTGAAAGGCGCAATCAGGAGACCCGAATTATTCCCAATTCTAATCTACAGCCTTAACCAGGCAAATCCACTCTGCCTCCTGTGCTTCAGCAGCCCTGTTTGTAAAAGGGGGAGAGATGCTGACCCACAGTAAAATGCTTGGAAAACGTGTGCAGGAAAGCAAGTGATGGAACCTGGAAAGGTTGGGGTGAATTCAGGAACACTACCGGGAAGACGGTGTGTTTAGAGGTGGGTGAAGGAAAGACATCTATCAGCTGGTGATTAGAGGGTTTTTAAGGTTTGCCAGGCCGCAAGCCGAACTCAACATGTTTCACGAGTTCCTATTGCTGCAACCACAGTAGAACAACAACCCACCTCTGAAGCAGCCAGGGGGCTGTGCATCCCCACGTCTTCCACCTTCTCACCATCCAGGTATGTAAGATAAAGCTTCCACCACTGATTCAATCCACTTCCTAAACTGTCTGAGGTTAAGGAAAGAGACACCCTTAAAAACTTTGGCCAAGGTAAGGCCTGCTGACCACTTTGTAAGGTGATTTTCTGGCAACGCACCCTTTGTGCAAGCAACAAAATTCTGTGAATAAGCAGAGCACACAGCTGCTGCCTCCCTTTTACAGACCATTCTGGAATTTTCCAAAGCAGAACCAGCTTTTTCTGTCCCAAGTCAATACACAAAATTAGACTTTAGACCAAGAAGAGATAAAGAGTTTAATCTCCTGAGGGAAACGCCTTTACCCCGCAAACTGGAGTCACTCCCCATGAGGGTTAGGAAGAAGCCATCTCCGTCGGGGGTTATTCCACCAAGACCTGTATCAAGGGGTATGACACCTTCCCTCAAAGCAGAAGGTACTGCGACCATTTCAGACATTTCTGACACAGGAATGAGTGATGGAGACCAATTCTCTGGTCTGGTGGAGTACAGTACCCCCCTACCCTCGCAATCATGCCTAGATCGGACCAGGTTTCTGCTGCACACAGTTCAATGATATTGAGAACAGATCCCTTCTTTATCTGTTCAATTATTTTTGAGCGAGCTTCCCTGCTAGCAGAGCAAACGCTAGTGAGATTTTCTTCCCTGTCAAGATTAGTTATGATTGTCATTCAGGGTGATAATCAAGAACTAAATTAGCTTTCATTGTCTGTCTCCAATGCCCTCAACACCCACAAACACAAAACCAGCTAAGAAGATTAGAGAGCATGCCATAGCTACATTGCAAAACCAGCCTTTGAAAGCAAGAGGTCTGAGCTAGATGCTAGATACAGGAGCATCACACAGTAAAGGATGGCAATAAAGGACTTTGCAGTGAGGACAGGACTCTAAATAAACCCTTCAGATAACACTCTAAACATCCTTTGGTTCTGGATGAGGACTGAGAAGCAGGTTGTGCACCTGGAAAACCACACTCCTGTCACTGCAGCTGGAGCCCTCAGCCACGCAGGGATGGAAGGTCTGGGGGTCTTCCAGCACCACACATGTCCAGAGCGAGCTGGGGAAGAGATGTCTGTGGGGTCTGTCGCCCCACAAGTTACCACGTGCTAAATACCCCATTACTCTGCAGCAACAGCCTCAGTAATTCCATCAAGGCCATGCAATGGAAGAATCTCCTCTCTCAGGCTCTTGCTCCAAAAAATTCTCTCCCAGGCCGGTTTGCTTGGAGTTGCAGGAGGTGAAAACAAAGTCCTGCTTGGAAATAAACAGCCTGTTCAGAGAACACCTAACCTGCATGTGCTTTCAGTACTCAAACATGACATGAGATCTGCAAAGATGCCAAGCAGCCAGCAGTTCCTCCCGAAGCCCCATCACCCAGCTCCAGACCCACAGCCCATCCTTCAGCAAGTTCACTGCAACTGCCAAACCAGCTGTGAGTCCTGTGGGCAGATGAACTGGGTGCCGGGGCCAGGGTCACTGTGCTGGGGAGGTGGCAGCGGCGGCAGATGGGCCCCGTGCCTCCCAGGGAACCCCACCCCCACCATTGTGTGCAGGGTGCTGCTGTGGAAAGGAAGGGAAATCAGAGCTATTTTTGGAGTCTTGTTTTATTGTTTTCTACTCCAAGTCACAACCGTGCTAAGATTTACTTGCAGGAGTTGGATTTTAATAGACCCAGGGAGAACGAGCGTCCTCTTGGCAGAGTGTGCAGAGACACAGGGACTTCACACCGCCAAAATGTGGCTGGTACTGAGTAATATTTTTCAGGCGGATTTATGCAGCCAGGTTAACAAAAGCAATAGCCGATACTGGAAAAGGGTGAGAGCCAATCTGGCAGCACTACAAGAAGATACATGCGCAAATTAAAAGTGACTTCTCCCGGGAGATGAGAAGTGGCAGATAACGCAATAGGAAATCCCCCATCCTTCCAGCCGCAGCAGTTGCTCCCTGCCCTGCGGAATGGGAAGCCAGGGGTCCAGAGAGCCACAAGAAAACACCCCTCGTGCCACCTCATTAACCATTGTTATCTGCAGGCCTTAACTCCTTCAAACACCGCTGCGTGGTTTGGCAACAGACTAAAGGTCAGGCCTTTGCCTCGCGCTGGCCAAGACGCTGGGGACCGAACCCCGATTCCAGCACCAGCCTCAAAACCCACCTCTGATTTCAAACATGACATTTTAAGTGTTTCCCCACAGCGGGCACAAGGGAGAATTTTAGCTTGGCACCTTGCAACGCATATGAAAGTACTTCCCCTCAGTCAATAAACGTTGTTCTCTCAAGTAGATCCTCCAGGTGCAGAATTCACCCCCCAAACAGTTCTTCTGCACAGAAAAAAATCAAAGCATAAAGTATTTGGGTCACACGGGAGAGAGCCAAATCCCAACAGCAAGCTTTCTGCAGGGCATGGCCAGCTCTCTAGCCACGGGCTAGTCAGAACAGATCTTCTCTGCTTGGGCCCAAACACATGCTGTTGTCCTTCACACACTGCAGCCTGCAAAGACTGGCAGCAAAGCATTCCTGCTGCTGTGAAATCCCTGTAATTAATAAATAATTGAACTTAACCAACTCAGCATGAAGTACAAATACGTAAGGATCAGGAGGTATCGCACAGCTCAGCACGGGCAGAACCAACCCCAAGAACCACAAGACGAAGGGGAACATGCTGAGAAAAATACACCCAACAGGCTGAGGCTACAGAAAGCCCTGAAAGAGATTTAACCGATGGCAGTCCGCAAACATGGGCTCAAAGTCTAAGGGTTGTTTTTTTTTTTTTTTTGGGAGGAGGGGGGAAGATCAGTTTCAAGACAGCTGAAGCATTCCCATGGAAAGATGTTTTCAGGCTCACATTACGATTCTTGCTGTCGAGCAACAGCTACTGCACAGCCCTGGACAACCTGCGGTCCCAGTGACCAAGAGGACAAAAAACCAAGCAGCCGGTCCCATCCCCGAGCATGCATTTCCACCTCTGCTGCCTTCTGCAAAGCTGCATGGCTGTGGGGTGGAAGGCAGGCCACCAACTCCAGAGAGCATCCCTGTCTCATCCCAAAGGGGTGGTTTTTTTGTCCCCCTCCTTGCCCAGCCATGCCTGCAGCAGCAATCCTGCCATGTCAGATCTCCTCCTCCCTCCACAAGCATTCCCCTGCCCTCCCCAGGAGGGTCTCCATGTTGAAGACTGAGGGTCCCACTCACTGCAGGAGGGTTTACACCCTTGCACACCTCATCCTGGCCCACGCTGGCTCTCTGTAAGGGCACCCATGAGCTAACGCAGCCCAGTACCTGTTTGTGCCAGCCACAGGCCCTTCCCTCTGCTCTCTCCCCCGGAGACTTTCTCAGGGTGAGCTCCCCCTTCCTTCCAGCTACCTCCTTTCACATGTCCTAACCTACTTCCCCTCCTTACCAGGGATCTCTCCCGGGAACAGCTTTTCTCCAGGAGCTCAGTGCCACCCCAGGCAAATTCCCCACTGCGGCCACCCCCTGCCCAGCCAGGAAGGCAGATCCATACATGCGGCTCCTACAGGTATTTCTGTTGCTTGTGAGCCCTTCCTGCTCTGCAATCCAAAGGACACCCCCAAAAACAAAGGCAGGGGGAGAATCTCCCCAGGGATGAGCTAGTGAAGGGGACCCCCTGATTCACCCTCCAAGGGAGGGGCTCTTTCCTGCAGCTGTGACCCTCAATTCCTCCACACACCCCATAAAGAAGGGGATCCTCTAAAGAACCCCCTGAAAAATAAGTGCCTCACCTTCAAGGAGATGGAGGCTGTGTCCCTCCACCCCCAAAGGGGTCCCCCAAAACCCTCAGGGAGGACAATGCTGATCCGCATGCCCCTGTAAGAAGAGGTATCCTAGAACCCTCAATGAGGGGATGAAGGCAGCCACACCCCTCTCTGCATAAAGGGGTCCCTGAGGATGAGAGGCTGGCTCGTAAGGGGTCCCCAAAGCCCCTAGTGAGGGGAGGCTGGACCCCCTAAGGGCTTCCAGTGAGAGGAACTTGGGCCAGCCCCCGCAGTAAGGGTTTCCCCAAGCCCCCAGTGAGAGACCAGACCAGGTCCCCTCATCAGGGGCCCCCAAGCATCTGGGCAGACCAACAGAGCTCCTCACAGGAGGCTCCCCTGGGGCCCCCCCAAAGCCCCTGAGGAGAGTAGAACAAACCAGCCTCCCCAAGCCCCTGGTGTGGTCCAGCCATCCCCACAAGCCCCCCCCACATGCGCAACGAGGGGAAGCCGGCCTAGCCCCCCATTACAGGCTCCCATAAGACCCCTTCCAAGCTCCCAGCCAGGCTCAGCCCCTCCTCACGACTCCCCCAGCAAGGCTCAGCCCTCCCCCCCCCCCCCAAAGGATGCCCCAATCCCCCGGCCAGGCTCAGCCCCCTCAGGACTCCCCCCAAAGCCCCCAGCGAGAGGAATACACCCCCCTCAGCCCCTCGCCGAGGCTCAGCCCTCCCGCAGCGGAGGGGGCGGCAGCGGGACGGGGGCGGGCAGCCCCCCACGCCGAGCCGGGCTGGGCAGGGTGGGCGGCAGCGGGGCGGCGGCCCCCCCGTACTCACACCTCCAGGATGCGGTCCCCCTTGCGCACCCCAGCGCGGTCGGCCGCCCCGCCGCCCAGCACGGCGCTGACATGCTGCAGCGGGGCGTAGAGCTCGCCGTTGATGCTCCGTAGCTGGCCGCCCTCGCTCACTTGACCGCGTACGTTAAAGCCGTAGCCGGACTCCGACTTGACGATACGGACTACGCGGGGGCCGCCCGGCCCCGCCGGGGCCCCCTCACCGCCGCCGTTCCGGTGCGGCGCCGCCGCCGAGCGCGGCAGCCCTTCACCCTCCTCGTCCGCCATCTTGACGAGCAGCACCCGGCCGGCCCGTCACGCGACCGCCGCCGCGCCAGCCACCGTAGAACACCACCCCCACCGCCTTTGAGGGGGACGACGGGAAATGTAGTCCCGAGGCACCCCCTACCCGCGGGCGCGAGGGACGCTGGGGAATGTAGTCCGGCACAGCGGGAGCGAAGCCTTCTGGGAGGTGTAGTGCCGCGCCTCCGAAGCAACCGGGGGGGGGGGGGGGGGGGGGGGGGCACTGTGCCCGGCGGCGCCGTACCGTGATGTCACTGCTGTGACGTCACGCAGCCTCATAAGGCAACAGGTGGCAGAGAGGCCTTACCACAGGTCCAGGCGGCCCACAGGCCTCGCTAGCACCCCAGCCCCAAGGGAGCATGGGGCAGGGGAAGCCCCTGTCCCCAGGGAGGACAGGCACCCTGGCAGGCCCACATTCTCTTTGCCCCCACTTCCACCACAGCAGGGGCCCCGGCTGCCACAGAAGCAGGTGGCACAGGCCACTGTGTGGAGCAGGAGCGCCAGGGAGGCACCGAAATGATGCAGGCTCAGGCCCAGAGCCCAGGTCATCCCCCATGAGGGGGGCTCTCCAAAGCCTTTGGAGATGTGCCACAGGGGTGGCAGAAGTGGAGCAGCTCTGGATCAGAAAGCCACATCTCAACCCGGGCCTGGCCACCCTCCCCCCAGGCACTGGGGACAGACTATGTGGAGAGGGCAGCCATAGGGGACTGTTGAACTCCAATCCAGAAGCAGCTAGCTGAGCCCCTGGCCTTCACCACCACCAGAGTCAGTGCTGACAGTGTTGGGCACAGCATCATCTCACTCCTGTGGAGCACAGGACAGGGACGTTTGTCAAACTCTGCCATACCAGCAAGAGGAAAAAAAAAAAAAAAAAAAAAAAAAAAAAAAAAAAAAGAAGGGGCCCACAGCCACCTCAAGAAGCAGGGAGCTCAGCCAGCACAGCCAAAACACCAAATCCACCCCCCAATCCCAGTAAACTTCCACTGTTCACATCTATTCAATTGACTACAGTAGGAGGGATTAAGGCACATGTATTTTTGTATTAACACAGTCAGTACAAACACCAACGACTTTCCTCTAGATGTACCCAAGCTCCCTTTCTGAGCACAGGCGCAGACAAGACAGGTAATAACTCGCAAGCCCAGAGGAAGCTGGTTGGTATTTTCCAGTTCAAACATGGGACAGGCAGTCCTCAACTGTGCTCCTGTGGAGGTGGACAGCAGCAATCATGCCTGTCACCACATCAGTGGAAGACACCAATAATTTATTGAAATAAATACAGGTAGCAAAACCAAACAGCCTCTGGGTTTAAACACTACACATACATTGAGTACAATTTCTCTACGCTCTTGGGAAAAGCATGGTGATACACTGACTTTTGGCTACATGAGCCTTTGCCAAGTCCGGAGCAGCCAGATATGTGCTGGAGATCAGAGGTGGAGGCTCCCAGCTTGTCACGCATTGGGCTTTGTTGTAGGAAGGAGTCTGGTTTCAGGAGGATTTCTTTGTTTGTAAGAGTGAATCCTTTTTTTTTTTTTTTTTTTTTAAAACCAAAAAAAGGTTAAACCCCAAGTCCATGCTGGCAAGCTGCAAGCTGAACAGGGGGCTCTGTTCAGATGAGGCCCTTCAGAAGTGAAGGCTGCTCTTGCAGAACAACCCCAGCAAACCCAGGACTGACCAGGGAAAGCGAACCTGGCTCTCCAGCCAGAGAGCCACCTTGTCCATGCCAGGGCCAGCTGGTCCCAGCCTCCAAACTGGCATCCGTGTGACCTTGGGACCCAGTGGGGACAGCAATGTGGACGCTTCACAAACCTCCTTCCTCTGCCAGGACCACCCCGGCTATGTCTGTCCTCAGC
The DNA here is from genome assembly GCF_929443795.1 of Astur gentilis. Lineage (NCBI taxonomy): Eukaryota > Metazoa > Chordata > Aves > Accipitriformes > Accipitridae > Astur > Astur gentilis. Next base: position 10,621,905 of record NC_064886.1, read on the forward strand.
TGCCAGTTCTCCAGGGCACAGCCCTCTGCCAACAACTCCGGGGAGACTCTGGGAGCACAGAGGCCAGAGGATGGCAGTCAAGCAGGGAAATCCAGTCAACGATAACAAGGGGAGAGTCTTCAGCTCAGACCGGCCCTCGAAACTCATGTTTCCACTACTCGAATGAGAGGGAGCGGCTTGGGGCCTGTCAGCCTTTTGCTGCAAGAGAGAAAGGGTTGGTTCAGCCAGATGAACTGGATGGGATTTGGGGCGAAAACCTACAAGAGAAGGTCCTGCCCCAGCCCTGGTTGGTGATGTCTTCCCCCAAAACCGCCCACAGGAGGGAACCCTGCTCCCCTGTACTTCCCCAAAGGAGGGATGCAGGAGTGGAGACCTCTCTGCAGACAATAATACAACACCCTTCCAGAAGAGCATCCGTGCGTCCAGCATCTCCTGCCAGACTGCAGCTCCTGCTGCCCCAGGTAAGACGCGGACCTGCAGATCAAGCTGCTGAGCAGCCAGACAGGCTGGAGGGTACGTGCTCCCCTCGTACCTGCTCACATACTCTGACTTGGAGCGCGCTCTGGAGTTGTGGCCGCCCCGACTGACTTGCTTCTCAATCAAGTGCTCTATGCGGTCATGCATCTCCAGGTTCTGCAAAAGAAGCAGCCACGGTTAGCGATGGGCAGCTGGGTACACAGATCACTTGCCGAGGAATGCTCCAGTATAATCTCTTGCCATGGGTCAGCTTTTTCTTGAGGGAAATGAAATCCAGCCCTACATAGTTTGGGCTGAGGCCAATCATATGAAGTTCAACAAGGCCAAGTGCCAGGTCCTGCACTTCGGTCACAGCAACCCCACGTAGCGCTACAGGCTTGGGGAAGAGTGGATGGAAAGTTGCCTGGCAGAGAAAGACCTAGTTGGTCTTTCTGGTTTTCATGCTGGTTGACAGCCAGCTGGATATGAGCCAGCAGTGTGCCCAGGTGGCCAAGAAGGCCAACAGCATCCTGGCCTGTATCAGAAATAGTGTGGCTGGCAGGAGCAGGGAGGTGGTTGTTCCCCTGTACTCAGCACTGGGGAGGCGACACCTCGAGTACTGTGTTCAGTTTTGGGCCCCTCACTGCAGGAAAGACATTGAGTTGCTGGAGCGTGTCCAGAGAAGGGCAAGCAAGTTGGTTAGGGGCCTGGAGCATAACTCTTATGAGGAGCGGCTGAGGGAGCTGGGGCTGTTTAGTCTGGAGTAAAGTAGGCCAAGGGGAGACCTTATAGCTCTCTACAACTACCTGAAGGGGGGTTGTAGTGAGGTGGGTGTTGGTCTCTTCTGTCAGGTGGCTGGAAATAGGATGAGAGGAAATGGCCTCAAGTTGCAGCAAGGGAGATTTTGGCTAGATATTAGGAAAAATTTCTTTACTGAGGGGGTTGTCAGACATTGGAATAGGCTGCCCAGGGAAGTGGTTGAGTCACCATCCCTGGAGGTATTCAAAAAGTGAGTAGATGGGGTACTCCAGAACATGGTTTAGTGGGCATGGATGATGGTTGGACTCGATCTTGAAGGTCTTTTCCAACCTAAATGATTCTATGATTCTATAGGGACTGCTTGGCAAAGGAGAGCAAGGATGGTTTGTAAGACCTGCCGAACACCCAACAGGGAATCCCACCAGCATGCAATCTCTCTCACTGGATCTGTTTTCCACCTGGGTTCACAGCAGGCTGTGCTCACACACACTGTCCCAATGCAGAAATTAGCAAAATAAGTCACCAAGGAGGGAAGAAAACACTAGAAGTGCCAATGCAGGCTGTTTTTATCCAAAAAAAGGAGAGAGGGTTGACCCTTGTTATAATCCTAGAGGCTGGAATGCAATTTTAATTTCTGACACGCACACATTCAGCTGCAGCTTTGTAAGCAAAAAGGGTTTTGCTGCCAGAGAAATGTGCTTAATGGGATTATTTGGGACTCTGCTTGAGTTCACAGCTGTTCCAGCAACCCCAGCTGCACTGGAAACCGTCACACCAGCTTGGGGAACCAGCACAGCCCTCGGGGCTGTGGAGGGCACATTTTTCTATGCAAAGCAGGTGTTAGTGCCAGGGAAAAGCTTTGCTGCCAGCTGCTCTGCCCAGAGTGAAGCTCATTGCTGTGAGGGAGCCCAGCCATGACCCACAGGCATGCACAAACCAGTCACACAGGGAGGTTTCAACGAGAGGGTCTGAGCTTGGAGCAGACCCTGCGCACCCCCCAAAACAGCCCCGTTAAGACGCACCTCAGCCTCCAAGTAAGCGACTTTCTCCTTGAGCTCCTGGATCACAGCATCTTTGGCCTGAATCACTGTTTTGGAGTTCTGGAGCTATAAGAGAAAAGTTCACAGTGGCTGAAAATCCCTCTCGTGTACAGCTGGGCTTATTCTGCCTGTTAATACCCACAACATTAACTCCAACTGCATAAAAAACAATCAAAAAAAGCCTCAGATTAAGTCTGTGAATTAAGCCCCAGGTGAAGGAGCCTCTGCTCACACAGTTTGAGATTTAACTCTTTCATCAGGCCAAGCTGGGTGCACAGCACTCCTTTTACGCTCCTTTTATTACCCTCCCTGGGCCAGGGCAGCTTGCGCTGCAGCACTTTGGGCTGTCACCCTGGGGTCAGTCCCCACTGCAGGACAGGGCTCTGGGCTGCCTTTGAACTTGTGTCCCTTTGGTTTGCAAAGGGACTCAGCCCCACAAACCAGCAATTCTTTGCTTCCAAGCAGCTTAAGAGATATCTCCCCCCCCCTCCTCTTTTTTTTAAGTCCCCGCCAAGTCCTCCCAGGCTCCCCCTCACCTGTCCTCCCACCCCAGCCCCGCTCCTCTCACCTGCTCGATCATCTGGCGGACTTTGCGTTGCTGGCTTTTCAGCATGTCGTCCAGATGATGTATCTTCTCCCGTAGCATGGCCACCTCCTTCTCCAGCTGAGCAGACCTGGGAAAAGGAGAACAGACAAGAGTCCAGGAGCCATCGGAGGGCTTTCCAGAAAGGGAGCACCCACTCAGCTATGGCCAGAGCAGCTTTTTATCAGCAAGGTCTCCTCTACAGCCGCACAGATCTTGAAATATTTTGACTAGACAAGGAGAGACAGAGACAAAACCTATTCAAGCAGGAGCCACAAAGACTAGCAACCACAGACTGGAGGGACACAGGAACATCAGGAAGAGTCAGGCCACAAACAAGGCCTTCCAGAAACAAGCCATTGCCAATTAGCCCCTGGAGCACAAGGATACCAGCTGGGCAGAACGAATCCAACATTAGAGGGAGAATTGGCTGCTCTGAAGGCTCCCCAGGACCTGCCCCGAGCTCCGAGCCTGCAGCGAGACTGCTAGAGGTCTCTGGGCAGCCCAGCTCCGGATCTCTCGGAGCAAAGCAAAACTGCGGGAGGTATTTGGAGATTAGTCAGCTCTTGGGAGCAGGGTGCTGTTTTGCAAGCCAGAGAGCAAGCACACCCTTCGCAGGAATGTGCAGTCATGCCCCAGCGAGCTGACACCCCGACCCAGCGGCATGGGCTTGCTCTGGAGTTGGCAGCCAAGCCAGAGGCCAAGCCTCACCGGTCTTGTTCAGCGAGCTTGTCACCTTCCACGCTTCTCAGCCTCGCCAGCTCTGCTTCTCCTTCTTTCATCTTCAGCAGCAAACTCCGGTGTTCCTGCGGCAGAGTGAGAGGCTGAGTTACATGCACAGAAACAAGTCGCAACACATGCTCCTTGGCCTCTGCTGCACAGTGGGGAGCTACAAACACCCAGGGAGTCAGGCATGCTCAGCTCAGCCTCCCTGCTCAGTCTGTGGGTTGTTTTCACGAGCATTAAATTTACATGCGAGAGACAGACAGACAAGGGCAGCCGCAGAGATGACCGACAGCAGATGTCCCGCTCCTTTACCCCTAGGTTACAGGCAAGGCACCAATCCATCTCCTTCCCTGCTGTCGGGGCCAGGGAAGGCAGTCCCAGATCAGTTCATACTCATACTGCACTGTTAGATTTATGACTTTAATGTTATTATGAGCAGACCACAGCTGGAAAAAGAAAAAAAAAAAAAAAAATCAAGGCTGGAGTTGGTGCTAAGCCTCCTGGTTCTTCTCATGGGGGCATGTCTAGACTGTGCGCTCGTTTCCAGGATACCTGGAAGAGTTTGCACAGACCGACCAGATCTTCTAGACCTGAGAAATGCAAGTCTAAATCAGCAACAGTCAATTTTGAGCCATTCCCAGCAGCTGGCTTTGCCCAATGCTTTTGGGTTAAACCTGGCTGGGAAGTCTAAACCTTCTGTATGGTGGGTACCCTGCAGCTGGTCCAAGATGCTCTGTGGGGTCTGCACTGAACACTGCCAAACTCATCACCACCAGGCTTTCCCATTCCCCCCACTAGCAGAGTGGGACCAGGCAGCTACACTAATCCCATCAGTCCCACCATGGCTTCAGGGCCAGTACCTTCTCCATCCCTGCCAGGAGTCTCTGCAGCTCATCCACCTGCACCTCCTTCTCCATCACAGTCTTCTCTGCTCTTCGCAGGGCAGAGCTTGTCTGCTCTGCTTCCTCCTGGTACTGTGACACCGTCCTCTGCAAACAAGATGGAGATACCTTTACCCCCGACCCTCACATGCCTGGACACCAGAGCCGCTGGAGCTCTCTCCCAAGCATTGCTCTGAAACTGCACCAGTGCTCGGAGCCTTGGCAGGCAGATTTTGCTGAAGGCAGCCAGGCGTCTCAGCAAACAGCCCAACATGCTTCAGAGAAAAGAGCTTCTTCAGAAAGCTCCTCAGCTTCAAAGCACTTCAAAGGAGCGAGCACTTAAATGCTGTAGCAATAAAGGCTCCTCAAATGGAAGAGACATGTTCATTCTCAGCCACACGTGCTCTGGGGCTGTTTGCAGGCTCCTCTCAGGCCACTTGCCCAAGGAACTGACCTCGGCAGCCAGCTCCATGCCTGCACCACCAGCTCAGGAGCTGAGAGGGGACAAGGGTGTCCCTGTGGGTCCCCACGACAGCTGGAGAGCAGGCTCAGACAACAAGGCACACATCTGTGCAGTGCTGGCAGGATCAACAACTGCTGAAACACCCATCCCTGCCATCCCCAGGATCTCCATCTGGGCTCAGAGCCTGCAGTCAGCATCACAGCTGACCAAAGACCCCAAAATGCCACCAAACCACACAACTTCCTACACTCAAGGGCAGATGTCCTCAGGGCACTTGCCCCCGCTGTGGGCAGGTGGACGTCCCCATACTGGAGGAAGCAGTCACCACTCGAACCCACTTCCCCAGCAGACGCTGTCCCCCGTCCCGCTGCAGGGAACCCCCCAGGCTAGCCAGGACCAGTTTGGTCTGCGGGACAGGATGCGAGCAGGGACATCACCGCTGCCACCAGCGCATGGAGCTGCAGGGTGACGCGGTCAGGCCCAGCCCATCCGGGACATGAGCAGTCACTAGAAAATAAACCGAAGAGGATCATTAATCACCAGGGCTGAGGAAGGGAGGGAAGCGAATGCAGCAGCTTTGTCAGCACTGCTTGACAGGTGAGGAGACCCGTGTGATGGGTCCAGGTGCCTCCCAGTCAGCTTGCCCCTCTCTACAGCAAACAGCCCTGCAGGTGAAGAGGCTGAGCTCCAAGAGAGACCACAACGGCCAGCATGGCCACAGCAGCCCAGCACTATGGCTGGGAACGCCAGACTTGGTCTCTGCTCGACCCACTGGGACACCCTGGTGGTCCCCACTCCCCATGAAACACCCCTCTCCTACACCAAGCCTGGCTACGGTCAGAAAGGCTTGGCAGAGTTTGGGGGAACCACCTTCCAACATGGCTGATGCTTTTATTTTATGCGACTTTTAACTGGGAAAGCATTTTTATTTCAGACGACTCTGGGCAACCAAGGAGGCAGTTTGCTGGGGTTTGGCCGGGTCTGGACTCCCCGGTGTATTTTAACAGCACGCACCAAGCCCACTGCTCTGCAAGGAGAAGCCAGACACTTCCGGCAGCCCAAACTCACGTGCTCATGCAGCTCCTCAGACTTCCAAAAAGAAAAAAATAGCAAAATAAAATAAAAATCACACTTTTCCAGCAGAGAAGTGCGCAGCGTAGTCACCTCAAAGGTTTTCCTTTCCAACTGATGGCGCTTTTCAACCTCCTGCAGCTTCGTGAACAGCCTCTTTGCCGTCTGTCGGATCTTTTCCACGTCTTCACTTGAGCAGTCCTCCTCCTGTGGAGACAGTAACAGGTCAGGATGAGCAGTCGGGAGGTATCAAAGGAGCCCTCCATCCCAATGCGGGCAGCACTGTTGGTGACAAAGCCTGGTAACATCACTTCTCAGCTTGAAAAAAAAAACGAAAGGCGCTCCTGTCCTCACCTCCCACACTTGGGTGACAGCTTCCAGCCCTCAAGATAACAGGCACAGTATCCTTTGTTTGGCTTCCAAGCCCTGTTTGCAGGATGCCATCCTGATCGGCGCTTGGACAACCCAAAACCCCGCAATGCAAACCAGGTCCACAGCAACCCAGCCTGAAACACCAGCCCAGAGCATCTGCCCCAGCCAGGAGAAAGACGAAGAGCTGGAGAAATATTTACCAGCTTAAGGTTCCTGTTATCCCTTCCGCTAAAAACCTCTCATGTGCAGAGGTTTAAAAACCTATTATGCACACTTTTATTGCTCTAAGAGAGCTGCACTCCATTTCTGATCTGACCCTGACAAAAAGACTAGAGTTTGCCACGGGAGTGCCTGATCATGTGCTGAACAGGTGCAAAATTACCTGCTGGGAGGAAGACTGCAAACTAAAACCAGTATTTCTTTCCATAGTGCTGAAATCCCCCTCTTTAGCTCCATACCTGATCCTCCCAGGAATCAGCATGGAGCATCTCCGGGTACAGCCAGCTCCCGTTTTGCTTTTCTAGCACAACCTACGTAAGCAAAGGACAGACGGACAGGGATGTAACGCCAGATGGCACAGCTGCTTGCACGAGAACACAGTCACATGCAGACAGCTAGCTCTAGGGCACCACAGCAACTTAAGACCGAGGGGTTTTTTTGCAAACGAACATGCAATAGAGCCTTTGGCCAGCCAATGCATTTTGCTTACTGACTCCTCGTTATGTGCTTGCATGGGTTTCAAATTTTGCCTGTAAATGGTGCCAACGTGGCTTTTGTTCGTCACAAGTACCTCAATCTTTAAGGCCCCTTCTATCATTTTCCGGACCCAAAGATGACATCTTTTTAATAAGTCAATGTCATTTAATGCCCAAGAAATGCTCCCGTTACCTGTGCATGCTGTTTATCTCCTTGTCTGTTCTCAAGTTTACTACTTAAGTCTTCCCGCAGCTTCTTCAAAGAACTTCTAGCCTGGCAAAGGCAAGTCAATTTAGCTTGATCTGCATGGACAGTATCACTCAGCCTAACAGAAATCAAACGAAGGCACGGCGGCTGCTACAATGCCCTGCGCCGATACGCAATCGATGGCTTCTCTTCCAGCCTGACCCTCTGGTTTTACTACAGCCCTGCCTGCAAGCAGCCCCATCTCTGGCAGATACGATCCTTGCGAGGCAGCTGTCCCACACAATCATGGGAAGAAATAAAATAAAAATAAAAAGCAACAACCTGGAGACACTACTCATTTTTCATGCATTAGTCATTGACTTCACCTTTGAAGTGCCAAGAAGACCCTTGCTGTTCCCCAGCTCTCTCTTTGCCACACTGCAGGACGCCGACAAGTACAGTCTTGACTTGCAGCTACTCGAATTAGTCAGAGCAAGTGAGCCAGAGGAATGATTTACAGGCTTTTACAGCAAACGCTGCCCCAACGCTTGTCAAAGAAAAGCTCTCTCAAAGCATTAACAGCGTGGCTTCATCCCTACCCCTAGATTTTAGATGCCCAAGGCGCTCAGGTGAAGCAGTTTGCTGGAAACCGGGCAGTGGCAGGACAAGGCGAGAGCACGATGTGCAGCTCTCAGGTCAGCAATCAAGCCCTTAACCTGGGGACAGCACTCTGTGACTTTGATCCAGCTGGATCAAGACATCCCCAGGTTTTTTACACCACGATCTAGTGCAGGGCACTTCTCTTGGATGCGGACAGACTGGTACTGCCACCGTGACTTACTGGTTTAGCTTATTCTCTGGTTTTCACATGCAGGATTAAGTTGTACTGCACAGTTATGCTGCTTCAGCTATTCTGACAGGGCTACGTACAGCCTTTGCAGCCAGACAAGGTCTAAGTCCTGCTCTACTATTGCTAAGAGGTCCTTTGAAAACCCAGCTCCTGTTTCCACTCGAGCTGTGGGGAGCTATGGGAAAGCTCAGATCAGAAGAGCTGAAGTCGAAGCCCCAGGAGTGGGAAGGATCATGAACAAAAACTGCAGGATCCAGGTGGCTGTGAGATAAGGTTTGGGTGAGCAACACCCCCGGAGCACTGCAGCCTTGGGCAGGCAGGAGCCAGGCAGGTCTGGGTTGCAGGCAGGAGGCAGTGGGAACAGGCTGTTTTCTTTCAGGGGGAGAAACACGTGTTTTGGCAGAGGAGTCAGAAGGATGATGTAAAAGATCTGGAGGCCGCCCTACCAGATCTGCCCCTCGCTGCTCCCTGGGGCCAGCACCCAGCACAGAAACTTGCCCATGAGAGCACACCCAAATTCCCCCTCCTCCCTGTTTCTCTCTCTCTCTTTTTTTTTTTTTTTTTTTTTTTTTTTTTTAAGGCCAAGCTGCCCAGGCCAGAACATGCATGCACCATTTCCGTGCCTTGCAACCAGCTCTCCAGAAATAACATACCCACCAGGAGCAGAGGAAAGGGTTAATCTTCTGAAAGCCTCATCATCCAGTTTACTTTGGGAGATGAGACATACCAAAGAAACTGCCTTTTAACAAGAGGCTCTGGTTGTGCCGCACCCAGGCATGCAGGGGACAGCCTTGGGGGAAAGTCATCACGCAATTCTCTTCAAATTCAGTCCATATAGCAGAGCAATTAGTCAGGCTGAATTAATTTATGGCGCTTGATTAGACTACTGCCCTGTACAGGCAAGTCAACAAACTGGAGAGTTCAGCTCTGCTGCCAGTTTGCCAGAGTGGTTGGGGCTCAGCCGGGGCTTGAGTGCCGCAGCTGGCGCAGGCATCGCCGCCCGCTCGCATGAAACCCTGCGGGACGTTCCTGGGGGAAGCAGAGCACCCCGGACCCTCACCGCAAGCCCCCACGGGTTCAGACAGCAGCACGCAAGCCAGAGCCCCTCACAGATGTTAACTACCTCTTGAATGTAACGAACTTCACTTTTCAGCTGGTTGACGTGCTCCTCGTGGTTCATGCTGCCCTCGGCCCGTGCCTTGAGATAAACCTGTCCAGGAGAGATGGAGGCAGCAGGTCAGACCGTCCCAACTCTGGCCAGCCCAGTAATGCCAGCAGCAAGCTCAGCTCCACAGGGATCAGGACACTGGATCCCACTGCTTCCCAAGACACGTTGTGCACGGGTTTCCCCTTTGCAGTGAACCTTCCCTGGCATTTTTTGAAGCTGCTCCTCCTCCTGTGTAAGCCTCACCCCATAGAGCCACCGCAGCTGCCCCGGGTTCTTGCTGCATCCCCCCAAAGCCAGGGAAGCCCACCAAGCTGGTGCTGCCAGCCAGCAGCACTGCACCAGTCCTGCCCGCACAGTCAAGAGCTACACTGGGGAGATTTTTGCTGGTGTAGCTTCAGACAAAACCTTTTTTCCAACCCCAGTTATTCAACAAGATCGCTTTGCAACAAAGCCAGGGACCGTACCTTGATGATCTCCTCATCGCCATCATTGGATTTGATGCATTCAGAGGCCAGGGAGTGACTGTTGCTGGATCTGTTGGCCACCATGGCAAAGGCTTTTCCCACCGGCTGCAAGAGACAGAAGCAGCAGGGCTTTCAGAGAGGCGAGACTGGCTGGAACGGTTTGCGCAGCTCCAGTCAAATGAGCATCATGCACTTTCACAGAGGAACGCGGCACCGAGCATGACCTTGGGAAACGGCACCAAAACGTTTAACAGACCAGTAGTTGAGTTTTCTAGCTGATGAAGCGTAAACCAACTGATCCTCCACCAAATGCCCATTCCCTCCACCCTAAGTTAACTCACAAAGTTGTATTTTCAACTCCAAACCGAGCCACAGGGGATACCCACCTTCTGCTTCACTTGCTCGCGCCTGTCACCCGGGAGGTCATTCGGCAGAGTCAGCCGCAGCACCTTCACACTCTCCTAAAACAAGAGGTGGGTTTTAGTTTTATAACTCCCTGAAAGTCTTTTTACATCCAGCTCTGGTGCAAGTTGAAAGCCAGGTTAGCATGGCTGCAGATGCACGGACAAGCTGCCTCCCCCCTCAGTTTGAGCTGCAGCCTGTGAAGTAACGCTGGGATTAAAATGAGTAATAGTGAGCGCACGGTAACTACATTTATCAAACCCATCAGGGCTTGGAGGAGCCGTGGCCCAGCCAAGGCTGAGGTAATGCAGATGGGCAGGAGAAATGATTGCCGGGCTTGTTTTCGTGCATGCCCTCCTCTGCCAGGAGTCACGGATGTCATCTGTCACTGCAGCTGGCTATGGCGGGGCCGATGCATGGCATTCAGTAGCAGCCCCGGAGAAGAATGAAAGCAGCCATTCCCAGTTCGTGTGCCGGGACCTTGCCAGATTCATCCTTCTCCCTGCCCTACCGCAACAGCTACACGCCCTCACAGCTCTGCCCGTCCTCTGCTGGCACAGCCCTGGCTGAGCGGAGCCCATTTTGGCAGCAGCCAGCAAGACCAGCAGCAGAGCGCTCCCCAGCTCATGGCCACGAACATCCACAGAAGCCTTCACCACTTAACTCCTCACCCAAAGCCCTCCTACCAGTGACACCCACTGAAGAGGCATTTCAGCTACGTCCAGCACCATGCAAAGCTCAGCAAGCTTTCAAGGAGTTGCCCGGAGTGCATAAAGAGCCCTAAGGCAGTGCATGGACACCCAAAACGCTCCATGGGGTTGCCCGCTCCCCATCCTCAGCTCAACACCGGCACCGTGCACCCACAGCACTGTACAACCCCTGTGTACAACCCCCCTTTCCCAGACAGACCTCACCGGCACCCAGGCAGCTGTCACTCATGGTCCTTATTAAACGCGACCCTGAAAGCAAGAGCTGCTCGGTGTGTGACAGCCACGGCAGTGGGCTCTTGGGCAGCAGCACAGCGGAGCCAGGGTAGGTGCCCGCGCAGCACCAGGCACCCGCCCCTTGCCACACCCCAGACACATCAGCCTCCTGCTCTCCAAAAGCAACATCAAGGTATTTCTGCCTCCCCGCTTCCAAGCACTCCCCTCGCTATCCAGGTCTTGACAAGCCATCTGTTTGTTTCCAAAATATTTTGTATATGCAGCTCACACAAACTCTGTCACCCTGGGAAATGAGGAGCCCTCCTACGGATCTCAAACACGTGGCCAGACCCCTTTGTTCCTCTGTTAAGACAATTATCTAACAGAAACTTCACTTGGGCTCTGCTAGCACTCAGCAGCACAGATTATTTAACCAGATACTTGTCTGCAACTTTTACTCCAGGGAATGTTTTCCTTGGCAAGACCCAAGAAGTTGGAAACTTCGGTCAGAAAAACTTCAGAGCAGCCGGATGTAGTGTGCTCCATGGTTTTGCGACGATGCAAGAAGCACTCAGGGTTTTACAGCAGGGAAAATGGCTCATGGCAGTGCCTGCATGCAAAGCATCACTCATCATCTTTGTGCTGCCTAAAGCAAACAGGACACAGGGAAAGGCCGGGGGTCAGAGCACGGAGCAGCCTGCTCTTGCACAGGCAGCCGACAGCAGGGCAGGAGCTTTGGCACAATGCGAGCCCAGCAGAGCCGCCAGCAGCACATCAGTCCCTTCACGCGTCCTTACTCGCAGCTTTGTTTACAAGCTTTGGGATCTCGCATTTGCCATCCCCGTCCCATCAAGTCCAGGTGAGGGCATGAGGCTGCCAAAGAAATCGCTTGCCTGGGGAAGATTTGCTGCGATAAGAAACAAGCACCAGCCTATTTCCAGCCCTGCAGCCAAAACTACCTGGAGTTGGCATGTGGGTTCTTTCTGTCCCAGTAGATCCCCCAAAAAACCTGCTCCTGGATAAACCCACCATCAAGCCGACACAAACCAGCTGTGGCAGGAAGCAAAGAGCAGCCGGTGCCTTCCCACCCAGCACCGGCGCTACCAAACCTCAGGTCAAACAACCAGGAAACCACCCATGCAAACGCCGGGGGGGGGAAGACTCCGTCGTCTCCATCCTCCTCTGCACTGGGGAAGCATGGGGGAGGCAGAGGGATGGTGAGACACAAGATGGACATTTGAGCAATGCTCTCTGGACCACCAGGGGAGACAACCAGCTTTTTTGGTACAGGTATGCTTTTAAGGAGGCTGAGGCAGGTGCAGGAGGCGGAAGCCACAGCCAGGTTAAAGCAAACCCCTCCCTGCCCAGCTTGTTTGTCTGCAGCAGCCTCGGCTGCAGTGAGCTGTGCTTGATCGGGACTGGGCGGACGGAGGAGAGGATAGGAGGCACTTAATTTGGCTCTCATCTTGTGCACCACCGGTATGCCAATCCCTGGTGATGCTCTCGCATGGTTACTTTTGGGCTTTGCTCTTACTGTCCCGCAGCCAAAGTTTTCATCAGCTTCTTGCCAATGCCAGGGCTGTTTCCGGGGGAAGCGGCTCCTCTGATGCAAAGCCGGAGCAACCCAGAGGGACGTCACAACCAGCACACGCTGGCCTCCCTCTCCAAGGTGCCAAATTCAGCTGGGGCAGGAAAAGCAGAGCCATGGGGACCCCCCTACCCTGTTTCTTTACCTCCTGGCTGGCATTAAATCTGTTCTGCCTCCTGTTTACAGCTCTGGAGTGGAGGGGGCAGTGGGTTTCAGGCCCCCTCCCTTATTTTCTGGGGAAGGCAGGAGGGTTTTGCAACGTGGCCAGTGCTGGGAAGATGGAGTGCCTCGCACTTGCCTCCCGCTTGGAAAAAACCCACCTTGTAAAGAAAACGCTTCCTTAACACCCCAACCGGGCACCCCAAGAGTTACTCCAACCTGGCAGTGTTTACGGCTTTTACTACCAGCCTTGGGAATTAACCGCGATCGGGAGAGCTTGGCCAGCTTTGGGTGATGGCTGCAGCAAAGCACAAGCAGTTGGAGGCTTTTCGGCAGGATGGCCGTGCTCCCGTCCAGCACCTTTTGAAGAGGCGTTCCCAAAATCCCAGCAGCCCTTTGGGTCCAACCACCCAGCAAGAGCTGGGTCCCCTGGAATTGAGGGCAAGTAGTATTGGCTAGGATAACTAGGGACCAGCTCTTAGGGATGCCGAAGCTGATTTTAAGTCTTTTGGTCTATTTTGCGTCATCCAGCCCAAAAAAAACCCACTGGGGAAAAGCTTGGCTGCAGGGAGAGGTACTGATTCCACTCCTGGGGAAGAGGGAACCACGCAAATCCCAACCTCATCCCAGGCAGAGGAGAGGCGGCACCATTGGAGGACCCACAGCCGGTGATCCCGACGCCGGCATTTTGCAACCATGGGGGAGGCACTCCGTCTGTCCCGACTGTTAAATAAGAACAGGCCTGACCTGACCCAGAGGGTATTGCCAAGGATCAGCAGCAAACAGCTCTGGTGTTTGGAGATCGCCAGTGTTACAGAGGCGCTTATCACCGTAATAACCCATTAACCAAACGAGCCCAAGTCTGCAATCGCTCCTTATAAGGCCGGGAAAGCTGTGGAGAATTAGGACTCTCCTGAGGAGACTCAGAGCTGAGTCACCCAGCAGGGCTCAGGCCGTGGAGCCGGGCAGCCGCTGGCACGGAGGAAGGTGGCCGAGCACCAGCACGGTTCTTCTGCCACTGCCGGTGCCTTTGGGGGAGCCCTCTGGTTGCCCAAACCTGAGCAAAAAGCCGACTCGCCAAGTACCGCCGCCGGCTTTGCCCCCTTCGCAGGGAAATCGGGGCACCGCGCCGGCGCAGGGCCGGCTTTGCGGTGCTGCCAGCCCCACCCAGGGCCCATCCCCGCGACGATGGCCTGGCTGCTGACGGCGATGAGGAGAACTCAACGATAAGGAAGGGAAAAATGCAAGGCCCTGCTGTAACCGAGGGAGGAAAGTGCCAAAACAGACTCGCTGCTGGCTGCTCCCACCGCCGCGGCCACCAGGAGCTGCTCGAAGGGTGCATTACCCCCAAAACCCACATCATTCTGGGACAGCTCAACAGCTGCGTGGGACTGCGTGCCAGCCAGGATTCCCAGGAGTCCCCCGTAAGCGGGACAGAGGACGGCGGGACCCCAACGCCGACAGCGGGGTGCCCCTCAGTGCACTCTGCCAACCTCGTCCGCCCCAGCGGGGTTCACCTGAATGCCCGTGGACCGGCCCAGCAACGGTCCCGGGAATGGGATGGCTGCGGACCCTGGCAACTGGGAGCCCCCCAAGCCCTCCGGGGCAGAGAGGGGCCGCAGGGTCCCCACAGACCCTCGAACCTCCCCACGGCTGCCGGGCGAGCCCGGGCACAGGCTGGGGCAGCGATACCCGGGTGGTGGGTGAGCACAGCCCCACTCCACCAACGACGCTTCCCGGGATCCCCCCCCACCCCTGCCCCAACGGAGCACCCCCGCGGGCAGCAGCTACCCCCCAGAAGCATCGGGAGAAGGAAAGGGGCGGCTCCCGTCGACCCGGGCATGGGGGGGGTCAGAGGGGCCCCGGGGGGGCTCACCGGGCTCTCGCCGTGGGGCCGCACGTCCAGCACCGCGCACCAGCCCTTCAACCCGTTCATGGCCCCGTCGCGACTGGCAGGACGCGGCGCCACCGCCCCTTCTATATGGCCACGCCCCCGCCCGCGGGGGGGGGGGCGGGCACGCCCACCGACACGCCCACTCTCTATGTCCACGCCCTCTCTACTTTAACCACGCCCGCCCAGTTTGACCACGCCCGCGGCGTGCCGCGCCGTGCCCAGGCAGCGTGAGCCGTGCCAAAGCCGTACCAAAGCCGTAACAAGCCCTGCCGAGCCCCACCCGAGCTCTGCCGAACCCTCGCCAAACCAAGCCAGGGCCTGCCCAGCAGCGTCGAGCGGTGGGATGCCGCGCCGAGCCTTGCCAAACCAGGCTGCGGTGCCCCAAACCGTGCTAGGGATGGTCCCCCCGCACCTGGGGAACGTTTAGCCCCGGGGTGCCGGCCCAGCCCGGCGGGAGGTGCCGGGGGTGCCCCTACGCAGAGCTGCGGCGCCACCGGCCGCACACCGGGGTCAAGCCCGGTGGGTGCTGTAGGCCCCTCGCCCGTGCCGGGGGTCGGGGAACCAGGCCACTACCGGGGCGGGTGTCTCTGTGCCACGCCGGGTGGCCTGGGCGTGCCGGCTGCCTCCTCTCTGCCGGGCGGGCGCTAATTGCCACATACCGTTGCGATGAGCTCAGCCGGCCGCCGGCCACCGGCCCCAGACCCGCCGGCCGGGGACACGCTCCAGCCCCATGCAGTCACCGGGGCCACGCTCCAGCCCCAGGGTGGGGACACCCAGGCCCTGGGGGGGTTTGAGGCAGCAGGATTTTCTGCAGGCTGGAGGACGTTGCTCCCTCCGGGCTGCCTGCTGGTGCCAAAGCTGGGGACCGGCAAACTTTGGTCATGCTCGGCTGTGGGAGCCGGCCCCTCCTCCCCTGGGCACCCGACGGCCCCCAAGCCCCCCACCAACCGCTGCAGCGCCTGCAGGAGAAACCGAGGCGCAGCCGGGCCCCTGCCACCTCGTCAGGCCAAGCAGCCGCTGGGGAAACCGAGGCACAGGGTGGGGATGGTGGTTGACCTCGGCTCTGACACGCGTGTCCGGGAGGAGCTGAGGGCAGAACTGGTTGTGCTGGCCCGGTTTAGCCACAACGGGGACGCTGTGGGTGCAGGGCCATGTGCCGGGCACGCTGAGCCAGCCACAGCCCTGGGTGGTGGTGACGCAGAGACGTGGCCAGTAGTGACCAGAGAGGGGAGAGGGTGTCCCTGCTATCGTCACCGTGTCCATCCCCAGAGGCTCCATCCCAGTTAAATGTTACCAGGGCACAAGAGGGGAAACTGAGGCAGCAGGGATGGGGCTGGCTGGGTTGACAGGCACAGGCCCAGCCCCACGCTAGCTTGGGGATGGAGCAAGCTCGGCCCTGCTGGAGGCCACGGAGGGGAACTGTGGTAACCACCTGCCAATCAACGCAATGGTGCTAATTAGCACTTGGCAAGACTCCCATCCTCGTTAATTAGCGATAACAAGGATTTATCTCCAGGCCAGATCCAGTGGAGCAAGGAAGGAGCTGTGTTCCCTGAGTCGGGCAGGAGCCTGGTGCCACACAGCCTGACGTGCCAGAGCCTATGCCATCCCTCCAGCCCCAGATGGACAATGAGCCGCAGGCCTCAAAATGCTCCATTTTATTTAAAATAGCACTTGGAGAGGAAAAAGGGCAGTGGGGGGACAAAGGGCAGTTGCATATAAAAATAAACCAAGGTGGCTGGAACCGTGGGTACGCCCAGCCACTCCCGTCCTGCTCTCTAGCTGTCCCCATGGAAGCCTGATCTCCTGGGGCCGTGTCTTGGACCCCAGGGCCATGGTTTCCCGGCAGGACCCAGTCACTAATGGGGACACCGGCTGTGGCGAGCAGCTCCCCTCGTGGCAAAAAGCCACAGTGCAAACGCAGCCCGAGACCCGTATCAAGATGAAGAGGCAAGACAACATCTGGGGTGGGTTCCCCATCCCACCGCTTTTTGAGCGGCACCTTCCTTCATGTCGTTGGTAGTAGAAGAGTTTTTGCATTGAGTAGCGGCATCCACAGCTGGTCCCTCGCCTGGCTCTCAGGACACGGCTCTGCTCTGGGATGGAGCAGCCAGGGTGGCGTGGGCAGGCATCAGCAGGAGCTAGTCTGGAGGTTGGCCTCATTGAGCAGCGAGGCGATGGAGGAGGGCCCATAGGCACTGTCGAACTCCTCATCTGAGCTGAGCTGGTCATCTTGCAGGGAGGAATCAGTTGCTGAGCGGGCAGCTTTGCGCCTGGAGATGGAGAACAGGAGTCAGCCCTCACTGGGGCTGGGACCCCATTCCAGCCTGGGGTTGGGACCCCATTCCAGCCCAGCATCCCCTACCAAGCCTCCTTCTCTAGCGCCTTGATGCGGTTCTGCAGCTGCTCGTTGAGCTCGTGCTGCTCCTCCAGCTCCCGCTGCACCTTCTTGCGGATGCCCTCAAGCCGCTCGATCTCCTCCTCTGCCTCATCCACTTGACGCTTCAGGGCTTTCACCCGCAGGCTCAGCTGCAGGGAGACGGGGTAATTCCCATGGGATTAGGATGGCTGGTGCAGGACAAGCGCCCAAGGGTCCCTTTGGTGGGTCCCGAAGCCGCTTGGCATCTCTGAGGGCTCCCGTCCGCCACCCACCTGGTCCTTCTGGTCACTGACGTGCTGCCGCTCATCATCGATCTGTATGGTCAGCTCCTTCACCTTCCTCTCCAGCTTGCGGTTGGAGGACAGCAGGATGCTCTTCTCCCTACGGAAAAGCAATAGGTCATGGGCAAGCTGGGCTGGCACCCGGCAAGGGTGAAGGCACCCCCTGAGGCAGGGGTCTCCGTGGCCAGTACCTGCCCTCTGCCTGCAGCTTGTCCTGCAGCTCCTCCACCTGCGCCTCCAGCTGCGAGATGTTGCTGCTGGGTTTCTGCAGCCCCTCCGAGCTGGTCAGGCGGCTCTTCAGCTCCTTGTTCTACAGGGAGAGAAAACCCCAAAGCCATCCCCGTTACCCCCTGCAGTGTTCCCAGCTGGAGCAGGAAAGGCTCAGAGCCTTGCTTATGTAAATCCCAGCCTCGAGTCAGGGCCCAGAAACCCTTTCCCAAGGAGAAGACATAACGAGCTGGGTTATATAATGGCAATTAGCTGTGCTGGCACCAGCCAGGGTATGAGGTGATACCAGGATGTGCCAGGGACCGCTGGGTGCAAGAGCCCCTGTTGGCTCCATGACACTCATCAGCCCCCAGCTCCCTAGTTTCTGCTCTTAAACACCCTCGTTGGCCAAAAAAATCCCCAAAAGCACCAGAAAAACCAGCTCCTCTCCCCACCCCGCACAGCAGCGTCACCCCAGCCTCGTCAGCTGGGCAGCAGTAACAAAGGTGGCTGCTGCTGGGCCGGGCCCCGCGGCGTCACCAGTAGGAGTCCCGTGTTTTTCTTGGCAGCTGCAATTCCGCACTGGGAACAAGAACAGCTCGGGGAGCTTAGTTCCCATTGATCTGTCTCGTTAAGAGCCAGCTCAGGGTTAGGTAACGAAGAGTTTGGTGTGCAAGCCCAGGCAGGCTGGGGGACAACTGCAAGGAAAGGGGGGGATCCTGCAGGAATGCCACCCTAGGGAGATGCCAGACAGCTCCAAGGATACTCCAGCCAGGGATGTGCCCTGGGGAGGATGGGGACGGGCTGTATCCAGAGGCGGGGTGTGTGTGTGTGTAGGGTTTTACAGCAGGAAAAGCTCCTTGGGAACACGGTCCCTCTCCCAGGGGTGCTCTAGCGAGGAGCGGGGCTGTACCAGGATGCTTTGCCCTGCATCCCTCACAGGACAAGTGGTCCAGCTGCCCTCCAGCTGTGCCCATGGCTAAGAGGTTGGATCTGGCCCTTCTGCAGCTCAGCCATACCTGCCTCTCCAGCGAGACCTTGTCACACTCCAGGTCCTGCCGGCTGGAGCGTTCCTGCAGCAGCTCTGCCCGCAGCTGGTCAATCTGGGGACAAGGACACAGTAGGAGTTGGTTTTGCCATGTCCTTCGCTGCTGTGTTTGCTCAGTGAGAAGTGAGGCCACTGCAAGTTCTTCCCATGACACCAGTGCCACAGAGCACGGGTGGACTCAGGGCACCCAAGAGCCACACAGTGGCCATCCCACAGCACGCAGCCAGTATCAGTAACACCAAAAAACACCAACGAGAGGATTTTGGTTCCTTCCTAAATTAGTTACTGCCATTCTGGCAAGCAGCCCACAGACAAGGGCTGCAATTTTCCACTGGAGGGTTTAAACTGGTTGGACTGGGATTCAGAGACCCGGCTGTGCTCCCAGATCTGCCCGGCACCGTCAGGCACGGCAGTGCAGCCATGCCAGGGACAGGAATGGGTTTGATCCACCAGTGGAGCAAAATTAGAACCACCCCAAGGGCCTCTTTGAGGTTGACCGAGGTGAAATACGCAGCTTTGTGCATTATTTTAAAGCAAAGGAAATTGGAGTTTATATAAAAAATTGCTTGAATTTTATTCAAGCAGCCCCAAAAGCCAGTAGAGCCACTTTCGAGCCAAACCCAGCTGTGGTTTCGTGCACATTGCTGCTCTGCAGCTCCTGTGCTCCAGACACATCCAGGATTCACTGGAAAAGTTTCCCCCGGGATGTGCCCATTTCTCAGATGGAAAAAATAGGAAAACAACCCATTTCACCAGCTCACCATAGCCTGAGGCGTGGGAATTCCCTTTCCAAGCCCCAGGCTGGATGCCAGTGGGGCAGGAGGCAGACAGGCTATAAGCGGAGAAGCTGCCAATCCTGGGATCCCGGCAAAACCCAGCACTGCTGGATCCTGGGAGGCTCGGCAGGCAGTTCCTGCCTGCTTGCAGAGCTCAAACACCAGCTCCGGCTTTGAAGGTAATAAGCAGGTGGGTTAAGAGGGAGGGGAGAGCCTGGAGACTGGCGTAATTTAAGCCCCAACTTCCTGCACAAACACAAACCTCACCCTGTAATTTCAGGGGATTTTTTTTTTTTGTGCCAAGCTCGTATGATTTCCGTTTGTGCCCGAACCAGCTTTTCAGACGCCGTCATCTCGATTGTATTTAGAGTGACGGAGGGCTCCAGGCTGCTCGCTAACGACTCATTAATGGGGTTTTAACTCTGGTGACCAGTTGCACCCGAGGATCCAATTTATCCAGCGCTATTTTACCAGAGCTGAGGGTGGCTCTGCCACTGCACCAGCGGGGTTCAGGGCAGCACCACTTGCCCTACCTGGTCTCTGCTCCGGTTGACCCTCTCCGTCAGCAGCTCCACTGTGGTCCTCTCCTCCTCCAGCTCCACCTCCAGGCGTTTAGACTTTTCCTGCAAGGAGGAAGGACCAGAAGGGTCAGCACGGGCCTCGGGTCCCCGTGGGCAGGGGGACAGGTGGCAGGAGGGGCTCAGGCTGGTGAGCTGGGATGCTGGAGGAAGGGAGTTTGCTCCAACAGTGCTTCCAACCCAGAAAAACCCAACCAGCCCGAGAGGCTCTGACACAGCCCGGGAGGCAGGAAAAGGGAGATGCTTGCATATGAGACAGCAGCTTGATGCTGTGCAGACCCCCGCGCACCCACCACCCCACTGGGGGACAGCAACCCGCAAAGCAACAGCCTGCGGCAAGCCAAGCCACGGGGCAATGCCGGACAGAGCCGAAACAAAGCCAGCTGTGCTGGCAATTAGTAAATATTAATAGTAGCAATAGCACACCGTAGCAATAGCACACCCCCTGCAGCGCTGCCAGGCTGCGCAACTCCTCTTTCCCAGCAGCTGTGGGATGGAGGATGGCTGGGTGAGCTCTGCCCCTTGCTGTTAGCACACAGCACTGCAGGAACGGGATGAGTGGTTTTGGGGCGCTGAGCAGCGCTCCCCACCTCCAGCGTCTTGACGTGCCGCGAGCGATCATCCTGGGAGCGCTTCTTGGTCTCTATCTCCTGCTCGAGGTTGTGCAGCCGCTGGAGCAGCACCTCCTTATCCAGCAGCACGCTCTCCCGCTCCGCCTGGCTGTCCTGCAGTGCTTGCTTCAGCCGGGCAACCTGCAGCATCAAGGGAAGAGGCATCTCCAAGTGAGACATGTCCCCAGGCTCCCTATGGAGGGACCGAGAGGACAGCGCAGGGACCCACAACGTGCCAGCCCTTGCTCTACCTCGTCCTGCAGTCGTCCCACGTTGAACTGCATCTTCTCCACCTCGGCACCCCGATCCTTGGCTTGTTTCTGGGAGTCCATGATCTCCTTCCGCGACTTCTCCTTGAACTCCTCCAGCTGCGACTTCAGCATGGCCAGCGAACTATGTGACTCCTCCGTCATCTTCTCCAGCTGCGGCAGAGCGGGGACTGCTCAGGGGCTGGGGACCAGCCTATGCACCCTGTCCCGAGCTGATGGGACTCGAGGTGGGAGAAGATACCCGTGGGGATGGGGGTGACATTTCTGCTCTGTGGGCTCAAGAGCATCACGGCAAGGGGTGCAAGCCCTGCCAGAGCAGCCTGGATGTCCCCAAGCTCTGAGCAGGCACTGGGCTCTTGCAGGAGCCGCTTGAGGAAGGGTAGGGGACAACACAGCCCTAGGACACCAGGGGAAGCTGATCCCTGGGGACAGCAAGGTTTTAGAGAGTCTCCAGGGACATCAGGGAAGGATCGATCCCAACTGGCTCTGCAGGGAAACGAGATCTGTACCAAAGTCCTGGATCCCTCCCCCCTAACCCAGCAAGGTCATCATGGAGATCCCCATCCCGTGGCACAGAAAGTGGGTGTCATGGCACCAATGCCCCATGGGACAGGGGTCCTGGGGGTGCAAGCAGCCCCAGCGGCACCCGGGCACCCAACCTCTTTGTTCAGCTTCTCCGTGGTGCGGTCAAGCAGGCGCTTCTGCTCTTCCAGCTCACTCTTAGTGCGCTTGAGCTGCTCCTTCTGCCTCTGCTCATCCTGGTAGGACGTGCTCAGCTCCTGGTGCTCCTGTGTCAGCCGGGCCAGGCTCCGCTGCGCTTCCTCCAGGCGGGTCTCCAGCAACCGCTTGGCCATCAGCAGCTCCTGCTGCTGCTCTGTGGCTTCGCCCAGTGACTCCTCCATCTGCCTGCGCTCTGCCTGCAAAGACAGAGCTCTTCAAACTCCTTCCCATGGCAGGAGAACAGCTCAGGGCAGCTCAGGAACAGCTGCAGCCCCAGTACCTCCAGTTTGGTGACCTTCTCCTTGAGCCGTGCCTGGGAGCCCTCCCAGTTCTCGCCCAAGCGCTCGTACTCCTTCAGCTGTGTCTCCATCCCAGTGGCCTTCCTCCTCAGGTCATCGTTCTGCTCCTGCAGCTCCCGCAGGCTGGACTCCACCATCTTCCTCGCCTGCTCCGATGCCTCCCGCGCACTCTCCAGGGATGCCTTTGCCTGCAATGCAGCCACAGCATGGGGTGGACCCAGGGCCAGCCATTGACCCAGGAGTCTTGGGGGGCAGTTAGGGCTTGCATCCATTGGGAGGACCCCACAGCAGGTGGATCCAGGGCTGCAGGTTTGCCACATTGCCCCACGACTGCGAAATCTGGGGCTCACGGGAAGGTGCAAGGGCAGCCCACAGTGGGGATCACTCCTTGGCTTGCGGCTGGGTGGGGGCAAACCCTTTCCCTTAGCACTCACCTTGGTGGCCTCGTCCCGCTCCTTCTGGAGCTGCTGCAGTTCTCTGCGGTACCGCTCCAGCTCCCCGTTGTGGCTGGACGCTTCCTCCTGCATGGTGCCCTTCAGCACAGCCAGCTCCTGCTCCTGCTGCCGCAGCAGCTCCTCCCGGCTCTGCTTCTCTGCCGTCAGCTCCCGCTGCGCCTCCCGCATCTGCCGCAGCTCCTGGGATGGAGGGGACGGGGTGTCAGGGACCCTTGGAGCTGGACGCGGTCCCCGGCACTGCGTGTGCCTCCTCCCTTGTCACCCACCTTCCTGAGTGCCTCCAGCTCACTGGGGTCCACTGTGCTGCTCCGTGCCTGGTCTGCTTCCTCCCGAGCGGCTGCGAAGCGCTCCCGCAGCTCCCGCAGCTCCTCCTCAAACTCCTCCCGCTCCAGCTTCACCTGCAGCAGCCTAGAGAGGGGCAGGATGAGGCCACCCAACTCCATCCCTGCATCCTTGTGTCCCACACCCCCACTCCCAAGTCCCAGCATGCCTAGAGAGCAGCACCCAGCTCAGCTATCACCTTCCTCCCCACATGCCCAGGGGAGGAGGAGAACCAGCCCCATCCCAGCTCTTGACCCATTTTAACGGCATTTGGAGTAAAGATGTCAGATGGTCATGAGTGGCTGGACCTCCATGAAAGCTGCTCGTGGCTCTAGCTCAGCTGCAGTGAGGGCACTTACTCCTGCTTGGTGTTGCGGAGCTCATCCTTATTCTTCTGGAACATGTCTCGCCAGTGCCCCATCTCCTCTGTGCTCTCTTCCAGCTCCCGCTGCAGGTTCCTCACCACAGCGTTGATCTTCTGCCTCTCCAGCTCCAGGTTAGCCTGATCCTGCATTGCAATGTGGAGTACTCAGCACCCTTGCAGGATGCTCCAACAATGCTGAGGTCCTGCCACAGTTAATGACCTCCCAAACCAGCCCAGGGAACCCAAGCAGGGATCTGGGAAGACTCCACACCTCTGCAAATCGGCTCCACTCATCCCACAGCATCTCCGCCACGGGGCAGAGAGCTGGGGCAGACGGATGCTCTTGGGGCAGGACACAAACCTGATTTCCAGCTCAGGACCATTTAAAGGGGGAATTCAAGGACATGACTCCAAGCAGAGACCCTCCCCAGCTGCAGCCAGCAAGTCCCCATCCACCAGCTCTCCCCAGCAGCCCTCCTCACAGCCAGACCTGCGAGATGTCCTCCATGCTGCGTCGCAGCTGGTCCATGTCGCTCTGGTACTGCTGCCGGACACGGTCGAGCTCCTTGTCATGGCTGGCCACCTCCTCCTTGAGGGCTCCCTTCAGCGCTGTCAGCTCCCGCTCCCGCAGCCGCAGCTGCTCCTCCTGACGCTGTTTGGAGCTAAGGGCCTCCTCCAGCTCCTCCCTGGTCTCCAGCAGTTCCTGGGTGAAGGGGACAGCCGGGCTCAGTGCCAGCGAAGTGACACAGGGGGATGCTCACGCCCCGGTGCAACCATCACCGTACCTTGTACAAGGCTTCACCATCTGGGGACGCACTGGAGCCCTTGTGCAGGTGGTCGAGCTCTTGGTGCATTGCCAGCAGCTGCTCCTTACAGTCACCCAGACAGGTCTCTGCCTGCTCCTTGGCTGTTTTCACTTCGCTCAGCCTGGAGGGCAGCGCGGAGTCCTTCACAGCACAGGGCACGAGACCCCGGCCACATCTGCACCCCAAAGGGCCGGGGCTGCAGCCCTCACCCATAAGCATCTACACTGGTGGGCAGCTCATCCTCGTGTGGCAAAGTGGACGGGGACAACAGGGGGACAGCCACCCACCCTGTACTCCCCCAGCCCTCCTTGCAATTTCCAAACGCCCCTGCCACCCTCCCACCACCCTCTGTCCCCCCCCGCACCAGGGACAGACAAATATCCCCAGCCACGGCATGCTCAGCAGTGCGACTGCAGCTCTTACTCTTGCAAACTTCTCTGCAGCTCCTGGGTTTTCTTCTCCAGGGTCCCCCGCAGACGCTGGCTCTCCCCTTCAGCCTCACGCAGCTGGGCTTCCAGCGCCCGAGCAGAGCTGCTCCTTACCGGCTCCCTAGTCAGCTCCAGCTTCTGGCAGAGCTGCAGGAGAAGCGGGGGAACACCAGTTAAGTTCCCTCCTGGGGGCAGAGCAGCCAGTGATGCTCCCATACCACCTCTCCAGCATCCCCCTTGCCGGGTCTGTTGGGGATGGGAAGGACTTCTGCACCCCCAGCATCCCTGAGACACCCCAGAGGGGTGCAAATCAGACCAGAAGATTTGGTCTTGCCTGGGCTCCCAAGCCCAAGTAAAAAGGGGGTCACAGCAGGGACCCATTGTGCTTCCCCTCCTCCCAGGGATGTAAACTGTGACCCCGTGTCTCCCTAAGCCCCTCAACCTTCTGCTTGGCCTCACCTTGGTCTCCTCATTGAGCTTCTCCTGCAGCTCCTCCACCTTCCTGGCCAGCTCCCTGTGCTGGGGCTGGGAACATGCCATATCCTTGGCAGGTGCCTGGAGAGACACCCCCCCACCCACCCCCCCCCGCCAAGCTCACTCAGTGGATTCAGGGTGCTGCAACCCCCCGGGGCCACAGCTCAGTCCCTAGCCACTGCCTTTCAGCTGCACACTGCCATGGTCCTGGCATGCTGGGACATGGTGCTGGGAAGGTAGGACCCCCAGAGGGTGGCTTGGGGAGCAGTCTCCCCCCAAGCACCAGGATGGCCCTGACTCACCGCCAGCTCCTGCATCTTCTCAAACAGCCGGGAAGCTTTCCTCTTCAGGGAGATTTCGCTCTCGCTGCTCCTGTGGGCATCAGATCCAGGGGAAGTGTTTGGGGATGGGGTGGTGGAGCAGCGGCATGGCTGAGCCCGGGTTGCAGGAACATCCCCAGTGCTTTTCCACTCGCTCACCCAAAATCCTGAGCACCAGCTGGCTACAGGGGCATCCCCACTCCCAAACCAACCCGCAGCATCCCAGCCACAACCACTGGGACTTCTGGAAAAGGGCAGCATCCCAGCCACAACCACTGGGACTTCCAGAAAGGGGCAGGGAGCAACAGGGGCACTCGGAGGGGATTTAGGGGGCTCACCCCTCCTTCAGGATGCTGTAGATGAGCTCCTTGGGGTGCTCAGTGCTGCCAGGCTGGGCGACCTCCCGCTGGTCCCGCAGCAGGTCTGGGGTGGATTTGAGCTGCCGCAAGGGATAAAAAAAGCTCATCTCTGGCAAGGGCATGAGTCCCCCCACCAGCCCCCCAGGTCCCACTGCTCTGGAGAGATACCAGCACTTGCCTTGGTGCCAGTGACCCCCTTGGTGACCCTTGTGATCCCAGCAGGATCCGGCCCCCTGGTACCTGCAGCTCTGCCTGGGCTTTGCTCTGCAGCCGCTCAGCCACAGTCTCCTCCATGCCCCGGTTTGCCCGCTGGCTCTTTGTCCCCCCGTCCTCCATCCCTCCAGCTCTGCTTGGGCGGCTCAGGCTTCCAGCGGGCACCGAGGACTGGGGGTGAACAGCACCGGCCTGGCGCTGGGCACTGCTCAGCTCCCTGGCATCCGGCATGTCGCGGTGGGGGACGTGGCTGTCCAGGCTCTGGGAGCGCTTCCTCTCCTCCGAGGCAATCCGGCCCCTCCTGGCCACCCGCCCTCGCTGCTGCACCTTCCTGTCGAATTTGCTGATGAGCGAATCCACTGAGGAGAGGGGTTTGGTGTCCACATCGCTGCCACCAGTGACCACCGTGGCCTCTGTGTCTGAGGAGGGGTCCTTGGCCATGACGCTTGAGCCAGAAGCTTTGCTCCGCTCCGGTGTGATGTTCAACATGCTGCTGCTTTTACTGCCGGCCAGAGCCCGGTGCTGCCGGCTGCCACTGGCCCGGGGAGCACCAGCGGCAAAGGGCTTGTCCGAGGCAGCACCAAGCAGATCCCCGTGGGACTGAGTCCTCCGCAGCTCCTCCCCGAGCAGCCGTTTGCCAGGCAGAGATTTGGGCTCATGCTGGGAGGTCGCTGAGATGCCGCTCGTCTCCTCATCGGAGGTGCTGTAGGATGAGCCATGCTTGGGCTGCCGTCTGGCATAGGGATTTTCCGGCAGGTCGGAGTCGGAGCTGACAGAGCCAGAGGGCCAGGGGCCGGTGGGGGGGTTTGGGTAGGAGCCCTCGCTCTTGATCTGCACCCCGAAGGAGTCGCTGCCCTTCTCGCCGCTGTTGAGGACAACGAAGGGCTGCCCGGCGATGCCCTGCACCCGCACCGCCACCCCATAGGAGCTAGGCTTGCCCCGTGCCTTGGGGGGTCTCCGGGGCTCCTGCAGGTCATTGATGAAGCGGATCTGGACGCCGTAGTCCACAGGGCTCTGCTTCTCTGCCATCGCGGTGCTCACCGGCCACTCCATCCCCGGAGCTCAGCACCGTGGTCCTGGGCAGGGGAGAAAGGGAGCAGAGTCGCCCTCAGATCAGAGTCAGCACTCGGTGAGGGTCTGGCAGCGCTTTCCCATGAGGACAGGTCCCAGTGGACACCCGGTGCCAGCGCTGCAGTGTCGCCAGGACAGGACGGGGACAAGGCTTGCTGTGCCGGCACTTGCATCACCCAGATGCTCCCGGGAGGACGCTGGAGAGGGCAAGGAGAGCAAACCCCCCCCCCCCCCCCCCCCGCCCCAGCATGGGCGGCCAGACCCTCACCGTGTGTCCTGCCGCTCGCCCTTGGTGGCAGGACCCCGGGGATGCAGAAGCAGAGATCCCGGCTCTGCTCCTGCTGCCTCCCAGGCGCCTGCGGAACGCTGCAGCCTCGCTGCAGCCAGAGCTCCAGCGTCCCTCAGCATCACTCCCAGCGCCCGCTGTCCCCGCGGCCAGGGCAGCTGCCCAGGTCCCGTGGGGAGGGGACAGATATGAGCAGTGACATATTGGGAACAGCGTGATGTAACCCTCCCCCTTGGTCCTGGCGGCACCCAGGGTGATGCCGGCCGGCAGGAGAGCGGCAGCAGCTGAGGACACAGAGGGGGATGAGCTCCCCTATAGGCACCTAGGGGGTTTAAGTGATGAAAAAGCCCCAAATCAGCCCCTGAGCCCTGCAGCATCATGCTTCCCCCACCCCGAGCACCAGGAGCAGCAGCAGTTCCTTTCTCTGCTGTACATAAACTGGATGCTGGGAGCGGAGTGAGGTGCTGAGCGCTCAGCTCACACCTGCGTCCCCCAAAGGGTGTCCCGGGGGACCCCGGGATGCAAGGGGACCCTGAGCCAGGCAGGGGGATGCTTAAACACATCACATGCATGGAGAAAAACAAAAAAAAGCAAAGCCCATGCTTTCAGCTCAGGTCTGGATATTGCCCCCAAAGCTGCCCCAGCCCGGAGCAAGGAGCCGGCAGGGATGGAGCACGAATGCAGCTGGAGCAGCGGGATGCCCAGCACAGCTGGTCTCTCCCACGTCCTCATGTCAACCCTGAGACCACACCTCCTCCTGTGCCCACCCCGGGGAAGAAGCCAGAGCCCAAGCCCTGCTGCCGTGGGACCCAGCTTTCTGCGGAGAGATGGAAAGCACCAGAAGTGCTGGGCCCAGAGCAGAAGCATGGGCCAGAGGCAGCAGCGGGTGCAGCACAGACCCTGCTGGGCAGTGCCAGGAAGGACAAGTCATTCGCTTCCCCTGGCCCTGCCAGCTCCCCACCACCGCCGTCTGCTCCTGTCCCCCAGCCAAACTTGGCAGGGATGGCTCCTGCGGCTCTTCCATTTTGCCGGAGTCACAACAAGCCCTTTGGGTCTCCTGCATCCCTCCCCAGACCCAGCAGCGAGGGCAGCAACCAGGAGCTGCAGGCAGCAGCAGGCAAGAGACCAGCTATTTATTCCACAGGCAAAACAGCCCAGGAGCCGACACATGGGATGGGAGAAGAGCCCCTGAATCATGAGCTCATTATTCCTACATGGTGTCCAGCTAACGAGATCAGCAACAGACACCAGCCTCTATAAATACACCCTCAGCCCAGCACCCGCAGCATGAGCCCCTAAAGCAAATCCCATCTGTCTTGTCCCTCCAGTCACTGCATCATCCCCTCCAAGCCACAGGGATGGCCCCCACCGATATTGGGGTAGGAACCTTGAGCCCTGGGTGCAGCACTTGCCTTGGGAAGACCTTTGGATGGGTGGCAAGGGGTGGCACAGTGTCCTCCTGCAGCATTGCCAGTGGGGCAGGGACTCACTGAGCAAAGCCCCATCTGTGCCAGCATCACCGCAGCCGGCAAAGGATGCAGCTCTGCCCCACCGCCCACCCCTGCCCTGGCACGATGGGAAGCAGGGGGTGAATAACTGCAGGGGTCGGATGCAGTTGGGGATGTCGCTGGGGTCAAACCCAGTTGGCACAGGACCGGACTGAGGAGAGGAGGGTTTGTTCTTTCCAAGGGAGCACCAGCTTGAGATGCATGGCTTTGCTCCGAGTTTTGGGGGACTCTGGAGGCACAAGCCGGGCACCTGGGGAGCTGGGAGGAAGCAGGTGAGCCAGGCCTGGCCAGTAAACTCCCAGGAATGCTTCCTTCCTCCTGGAAGGCCTCCAGCTTGTAGATAAAGGGCTGGAGCCAGATCACATTCCTGTGTGGGAGAGCAACACCGAACCCCAGGCTGGAAACACAGCCCTGGGAGGAGATTTCACTGGAAACCACAGGGAAGGAGCCTGGAAGCAGAAGGGATAGAGAATTGGGGCTAAAAATAGGCTGGTTATTGTCTCCAGGGTGTGCGCCATACTCCAACATACCTTAACCCTGCCCCAGGTCAGGCTGGCAGCAACCACGGCACCAAGCAGTGGGGGTCCCGCACCCAGCCAAGGCAAGAGCAGAGCTGGCAGGAGCAGGCAGGCAGCAAACCAGCAGGAGAGGTCTCTTGCCGGCGGTCACGCACCTCCGGCATCACGCTGCCGGCCGGCAGCGCCGGGGATGGCGGCCAGCCAGCTCCACTTGCCCAGATCAGTGGCACAATAAGCCCTTTGTGCCGACAATGTTAACCCAGAAAGTTGTTTTGCAATTTGCAGGCGGTGCTGGAAAAGGCTCCTACACTGAGCAGGAGCTCGCCCCAGCTCTCCTGCTCCCTTCCACAGCCAAAAACACCCAGGTGGGAAAGGTGATGGCTGCCAGGTCGGGCTGATCCTCCTCCATCAAGGTCAGGCAGGTAATCCGACCGCAGGCAGTTGCACACTGGGACCCCAGCAAGGAACTGGCCCCATTTTGCATTGAAGCCAGAGCCCATCTCTGGGCCACCTCCGTCTGAACCAAGCAGGTCGGCTTATGTGGCTGCTGCACCCCCTGAGCACAGGAAGCAAAAGCTGTCATATTATCCCAAAGCACTTCATGTCCAGACTGACATCGCAGGGAAGGGGCCAGCAGAGATGCACAAACCCGGCATTTCTTCCCCGTCACCTGTTTTTTGGCTCCTGGCATGGTTTAGGCTATTTCCACTGAGGGTTTCCCCAAAGCTCTGCTCTGCCTGCAGCGCTGTTTGCTCAACCGTGTTCGTACGCAGCCCTGGTTTTCCTCGGGGCCAAAGTCCGAGGCTGATTTCAGGTGCAGGCAGCACAAGCTGTGCCTGCGCCCTGCCCGTCACCGGGCTAGCCCGCACCGACACCAGCGGAGACCGGCTATTCCTGCTCTCCCGCAAACTCCGAAACCCTGATAAATCCTCGGCCGAGCATGTGAGCCATGCGCTGCCAGCCGGGTCAGAGGAACCCGAAACCAAGGCACCTGCGTCACACATCAGGGATGGGCTCATCATGACACCTGCATGCCAGCATTGTGCCAGGGGCTGGAAGAGGGCTGTCCATGGGGGATAAGGGTTGCCCCATAGGCGATGTCCCCTGGGGCTCCCACGGGAGCTGATAAAGACCGAATTCCTTTGTATTCCAGCCCAGCCACAGGCAGAGCCCTCGGGTTAATCATCAACCTAGAGACTGGAAAATCCTGTTCCCTGCCTCTCCCAGAGCCCCATTTTGGAAACCAAAAGCCCTGTCCCTCCTGCGGGACCCTGTGCTCCAACACCGTAGGGTCAGACCTGATGCCAAACTATGCTCTCTGGGTCATATCCGTTACCAAACCGTGCTTTCCACCGTCATGCCGAGGGCAGCGCTCCACTGCAGTGCCCTGAAACCACCAGCGTGGCACAACCCGCACCGTAACATGTTTACTGCAGCACCGATCAGATCAGTTTACTGGTTTCCAAGCAAGTTGTGCCTTTGAAACCAGAATTATTTTGATCCACACGCTCATGGGGATAAATATTTCCTGGGGGAAACCGGCAGGGAGCGAGGAAGAGCTTCGGGGACATAACGTGGATCCACACAGGTCTCCAGTGCTGCAAGGCTCAGATGCTCTGGTTTCACCCCAAACTGGGGATCCCCGTCTCTTCCCGTATCATTGTGATCCCCAGGGCCAGCTCAGGCAGCACAAACACGAGTGCGCAGGCATCATGCTGACCCCGTGGGGACCGCAGAACCTCCATCCCCGGGGCAGTGCCCTCGGAGGCAATGCTGCAGCTCCCACCCCTAAAAAGACAATGCTGAGGGGAGATGCTGCGAGTACTGCAGCCAGGACACGGCAGGCGATGGGCTCCGTGGCAAACAAGGGGGCTCCGTTCAGCAAACGGCACATTGTCTCCAGGGATGGAGATGGAAATCCAGCTCCACTCCAAACCAGCTCAACTGGTCGGGGTGGTGGGAGAGGAAAGCCAGCCCTGAGCAAGCCGCAAACACCCTCCCAAACAAAAGCTTGCAACAGCGGTCAGAGGATGGGGATGGGTTAGCGAGAGCTGGTGCGTCAGGACCTCAAGATGCAAATAAGTCTCGAGGCAGCAAATAAGTCAGATGGCAGCAGGGATGACACCCAAGCCCTAGATTTTTCTTTCTTATTTAAACAGGCTGCTAAAAATACTGCCCCGGGAGCCTGGTGAAGTAGGGCAGCTCCCTGCATTAAAGCTTCAGGACTCTGGCAGGGCAGGGCCCTGGCCGCAGCAGCCACGTCGCTTCCGCGCTGGTGCGAAATTTCCCTTGAACCTGCCAGGTCCAAAAGGCTTTTTCCTGGCTTCGGGATGGAACTTGCCCTCCTGTGACTCATGGCTCTGGGTGAGAAAAGGCAGGGGTTGATTATCTCCATGCTAACGAGGACAAGCAGTGATGGTCACTGCCGCCCCTACAGAGGGCCCTATAGAGGGATGCTATTGGGTCCCTGTATGGGACTGCTCCTCAAAGGATAAGAGCACCTGCAGATACAACTTCCATAGGGAAATGCAGATCCCTTACGGAAGGGACAGTCCCCACAGATGGCAGGTAAAGGCAGTTCCCATATGGGCTATACGGGACAGCAGGTCCCTGATGGAGCAGAGCCAGCAGAATAGGGACAACCCAGGTCCCTCACTGGGGCAGCATCCTGGGGCTCCCTATAGGATCTGCTATAGGGCAGGTCACACCCTGGGGAGAAGAACCCCTATGGGGACTGCAATAGGGTGGAGCACACACCAATGACAAGGACCCCCATAGAGCCAGCCCCTATAGGATCTTCTAGAGGGCAAGGATCCACCCCTCCAAAGGAAAGCCCGTACAGGCCCAGCCCCTATAGGCTCTGCCATAGGGCAGGGCACACCCCAGAGATAACAGCCCCTATGGCTCCAGCCCCTATAGGCTCTGCCATAGGGCAGGGCACACCCCAGAGATAACAGCCCCTATGGCTCCAGCCCCTATAGGCTCTGCCATAGGGCAGGGCACACCCCAGAGATAACAGCCCCTATGGCTCCAGCCCCTATAGGCTCTGCCATAGGGCAGGGCACACCCCAGAGATAACAGCCCCTATGGCCCCAGCCCCTATAGGCTCTGCCATAGGGCAGGGCACACCCCAGAGATAACAGCCCCTATGGCCCCAGCCCCTATAGGCTCTGCCATAGGGCAGGGCACGGCCCAGGAAGGACACCACCTATAGACCCAGCCCCTATGGGCTCCTGCCATGGGGCAGGACACCCTCCCGAGACAGCAGCCCCTACGGCCCCAAGCCCTACAGGCGCTGCCGTGGGGTCCTCCACACTCACCGCCCGCCGCCGGCTCCACTCCCCGCCGCTGCCCACCGCAACCTGTTACCTTCGCCCAGGCCCCTCCCCCAGGGTCGCCCGTTGGACCGCGCCGCGCCCGGCCCCTCCCCGGGGCGGGGACAGGCCCCGATCTGCCACGCCCATGGCCACGCCCCCGCCGGCTAACGGGCCGCCTCGGGAGGGAGATCACGTGAGGCGGCCGGTGCCGCCGGCGGAACGCCGCCATCTTGGGGAGGGAGCTGCGTCCGGGGCAGCGGCGCCTTCATGCTCCGGCACCGCCTCGCTCGCCCAGGGCACGGTGTGGCGGGGACGGTCCCAGGCCCTGCCGTCCCCCCCGGCGCGGGGCCTCTGCGGTCCCCGATCCTTAAGGGACAGCGGAGTGACCCCCGGGCCTGCAGCAGGGCGGGGGTGAGGCCCCCGGCACCGAGGGGCGATCCACAGTCCACGCACGAGAGTTCCGCCACTCACAAGATGGCGCCCGGCGCACCCCTCTTCTCCTGGCTCCCGCCACGCCCAAGGTGGCGCCGTGCCGCCTCGCCTAGGCCTACGGCGGCCGGGAGCGGCCGTTATTCCTCCGCGCCTGCGCAGCGCGGGCCGCACCGTGACTAAGATGGAGGTCGGGCGAGCGCGGGTGCCGCCGCCGTTCTGGGCCGGGGGCCCGGCCCCAGGGCAGACGTACGTTCCTGGCGGGCCTAGCCCCGTCGCCGGCGTCCTGCCCTTCACCCGGACGCTGTGAGTGCGGGGGGGCTGAGGCGAGCGGGGATGTGGGGGCATTGGTGATGGGGGACTGGGAGGGGGTGGGCCGAAGGGGGCTCTGGAGAGGTGGGAGGGAGCGGAGGGGCGGCGGCGGGTTTCTGGGATCTGGGATGGGGAGACCGGGGCGACTGGAGCAACTGGGGGGCTGGGAAGAGCAGTGCTGGGGGGGGGGGCAGGGGAGGCGGGGTGGAGGGAGATGGGGTTGGGGGAGCAGGGAGAGGGCTGGGAGGGAAGAAATGGGGCTGGGAGGGGAAACAGGGGGATGGGTTGAGGAGTAAGGAGCCGGGCGAGTCCGGGGCCTCCCTGGTGCCGGGTCAGCGCTGACATTTGGGTCTTCAGGAGCCCGATGGTGACGGGCACCTCGGTGCTGGGAGTGAAGTTCGACGGGGGGGTGATCATCGCTGCGGACATGATGGGCTCCTATGGCTCCCTCGCCCGCTTCCGCAGCATCTCCAGGCTCCTGAAGGTGAACGACACCACCATGCTGGGGGCATCCGGTGACTATGCTGACTTCCAGTACCTCAAGCAGATCATTGACCAGATGGTGTAAGTTCTGTACCAGGCTGCTGGGCAAGCCCTGACCGTGCTGTGGTTTGTGCTGTGCTGCTCTCTCTTCCCAGTCCTCAAAGGACTGAAATGTAATTAAATGCATTCCCTGAGCAGGGATAAAACTGAGCTGGAATCCCCCTTGTCCTTTCACAATCACTTCAGTACAGGTATCTTCTCCAAATTCTTTGCTGAGCACTGTGGAGAACCAGTGGCAGTTATTCTTTGTGGCCTTTGGCTGATTGACCCCTTGTAAGGTTTTGTTTGAAAACAGCCTGTGGGGATTTTGTAGGTGGTGTAGTCTGTCCTGCTGGGGGTGCAGCTAGAGGTGGGCTGCTGCTCTTTTAGCTGGGTGGTTTCCAGCTTTTCTTAACTGGGGGAAATTTCTACCTAAATTAGAATCGACGAGGAGCTATTGGGAGATGGTCATAG
The DNA here is from genome assembly GCF_929443795.1 of Astur gentilis. Classification (NCBI taxonomy): domain Eukaryota; kingdom Metazoa; phylum Chordata; class Aves; order Accipitriformes; family Accipitridae; genus Astur; species Astur gentilis. The sequence goes on from NC_064886.1 coordinate 10,655,932, forward strand.
TTACAGCCCGAAAGCCATTCATTCCTGGCTGACGAGAGTCATGTACAACCGGAGGTCCAAGATAAATCCTCTTTGGAACACTGTTGTCATTGGAGGCTACTACAGTGGCGAGAGGTGAGCAAAGATGAACCATGTGGAGTGCGTGATGGTTACTGCACGTCCTTCCCTGGGGCTGCTTCTCATAGCACGGTATTCGGAGAGGTCTCTGGCTGGGTGCAGCCACTCAAAAGCCGAGTCCCTCCTTGACACAGCCCTGCCTGTGCAGCTGCCATGCTCACAGATGTGTCCCTTCAGCTTCCTAGGTTATGTGGACATGCTCGGTGTTGCCTACGAAGCCCCTACACTTGCCACGGGTTACGGAGCATACCTAGCTCAGGTAGAGTATGCTCTTGCTCAGCTGCTAAAGTGAACTCAGCACTGGGTGAACTGAGCTGTTGAGCTATTGGATTTTATTTTTTTATTCCCCAGCCATTAATGAGAGAAGTCTTGGAGAAGAAATCCAGCCTGACGAAGGAAGAGGCCCGTGACTTGATTGAGCGTTGCATGAAAATTTTGTATTACAGAGATGCTCGATCGTTCAACAGGGTGAGTGCCCTGCTCTGACGTGCCATGACTGGAGAGCTGGTGTGCCTGCTCTGCGCCTCAGGGTGATGTTCCAGTCTTCACCCCAGCTTGTCTTCTGTCCCTGACCTCGGGAATCCTTGCAGTAACTCACTGAATTGGCAGGGGTGGGGTACACTAAGAGGTCCTGTTAGCAAAGCTGTCCTCCATAGCCAGTCTCCCCTTGTGTCCTGCAGCCTCAGAAGAGCTGTTTGAGTCTGAGTGATGCTCATCTCTGGTGTTTTTTTAGTTCTGATATTTCTCCCATCCCCACAGCTGTAGTATCCAGAGGCTGCAATCTTTTTGCTTTGAAGTGTTTCCGTCTACTACTATCAACTACCTTGACTTGCCTGCCAAGGAAAAAGTAAAAGTAAAATGTTACTGAATACAAAGCCACGTTAAAACAAATGTGTTTAAAGGACAGATGTTATTACTGACTTTTACTGATCAGAGCTTTCACAGGGCCCATCTTCAATTCGGGTATGGAATTCAGGCTTTACTGAGAACTTTCAATGTTTTCTCTCCTCAGTATGAAGTAGCTATTGCAACGGAGAAAGGCGTGGAGGTGGAGGGACCCCTGACCCTGGAAGCCAACTGGGACATAGCACACCTTGTCAGGTAATGCCTAACTTTGAGCTCTTGGTCTGTGAGTTGGCAGCCTGGCAAATCCTGAAGGCGCAAAATAAAGTGGTTAATAAAGGCCGTGGGATGCGCAGCTGTTGCGGGAGAACGTCCCTGCCGCTTGCTTCAGTAGGAGTCTCCTTGATCCCCTGCTGCAACCGCAGTCTTCGCATTCCAGGAGGCAGTGTTGGGCTCTGCGCGCTGCCTGGCTGCTCTCCCCTTTATGGCCAGGGCCTGAAGGCATTAGTGTGAGTTCCTTCTGGAATGGGAAAGCTTTTTGTGGATGTACAGTCTGCTTTGCTGCCTTTGCACCTCCTCAGAACAAGTGTCGCTGACAGGCAGCACCTGATAAAAGTGAAAGTGAGATGCTGACTGCATCCAGGTTGTGTAGTATCCTGACCTTATCAAAATATCTTCTTGCAGTGGCTTTGAATGATCTCTGAAGAGCTGCTACAGGCTGTGGTGTCCACATTATCGCCCTTTATATATGCTGTAAATCGGTTACTCCTTTTGAAGGTCTGATCCGACTTGTTTTGGAAATGAAATAAACCTGTTGAGACAAGCCTGTGTGTTTGTGCTACAGTTGTGCTTGAGTTTGTGGGATGCTCCAGAAGCACCGACTTCAGGAAGTCTCCTGGTTTCAGACAGTGAAGGTCAACAACAGCTGCAAGTCCTTATTTTTGCTGGAGAAGGGCAGCAAGAAGAAAAATGGCTTTTGTTGTTTTCTTGGCTGGGGTGCTGGTAGGTACTGTCCTCCTCCTGTATCTGACCTGGCAGTGCCTTTATCAGGTGGGGAGCAAGAGTGTGTGTGTGAGCAGGCTCAAGGTGCTCCCTAACTACCTCTCATTAGCACCTATGGTCTCCTCTCTGCTGGGTGACCATGACAAGGATTGCTTTCACCATGTCTCCACTCTAGTAAATGTTTGCGAGTTGCAGGTTTGTGTTGCTATACAAGACCGCTGAAGAGCAGTAGCTGGAATGTTTTACCTGTGGGACACCAGGATTAGCACTAGTCTTGGCCAGTACCTGTTTGCTAAATCTTAAGTTAAATATGCAAGTTACTTTAAGATTTGCCCTAACAAAAGAAAACCTGGAGTTACGCCTTTGCTGACCGACAGCAGTATATCCTGGGATACATGGGGCTCCAAAAATCAAAGACAACGGCCCTGCAGGTCCCTGCAAGCAGCTAGAGGAGCTGCGCCTCCATCCAACCCCACAGGCTGCAGGCGGATAGTAACAAAATGGTGTTACATGTACTTCAGATAGGGCTGAACTGAGTATTTCTTAGCCTTATATGAAATAAATTCATAAATAATATTGAGTGGTATTTACTACTACCCGAGATAAACAACAGTAAAAATATTTATTCAGGAGAGTATTTTATTAATGATTTTTCAGACTTTTATTTAAAAAAAAAAAATCTCATTGGGGAGAGTAGGTTGTTCCAGTGAACCTACTGTATAGTTAAAGGGCAGAAATGTAAATTGGACAGAAGTCTGCCTCAAGTGTTAATGACATGTAAACACATTTAATTACTATCCCATCTCTGGGTTTCTTCAGGACATGCTAAACGACTCTGTGTCCCCTCACACACAGAGAGGGAACTCAGCCTGCAACCCAGGCACAGCTGAGACATGGCACACAGCAGGCTCACTCTCGCATGGTGCAGAGGAATTCATGATGCACTTTATATTAAGCATTACGATATCACAAGAGTTAAATAGTTCTTCATAATAAAAACACATGTTTATAAATCCATTTCCCTGGTTTTATTAAATGTTCCACTTATGTACATTTTAAAGATGAACCATTTACAGGTCTGCACATGCTGCCTCCTGCTTTCCTTAGGTAATAGGGAAGGTTCACAAAACCTCTATGGAAACAGAAAGGTGCAGGTGCTTCTGAATTCTGTATGTCAAAATGCTTTCCGTTTATACCATAATACATAGAATTAAAAAACCCTCACACATGCAAATTGTAGAAAAATTTAAGCTGGCAGTGAAAAATAAAAACAAACGTCTTCTTTTTGTGCACGTCACAGTTTGTTTCATTAAGTCAGATTTCTAATTCTAAGGAACGTAGTGTCTGATGCCACTGGTTAAAGCAGGTTTATCAACTACTAGTAGTTAAAAGGTCAACGTTTTAATGGTCCATACAGTTTTAACTCCCACCTACTGTACAGGAAGATCAGGACAGACTGGACTTTCCTCTTCCACCGTGTACCCTCTGTCAGTAATTCTTTGGAGCAAGGTGGGTGCTAGGTGGTTTCCTGGATGGAGGAGAGGAACCACCGCACCATGTCAGAAAGTCAATGGGAAAGTGAGAGGTTTGGGTCAGCACTGCCCCTGACTCCCTGACTGTGGATCTCCATTCAACCCCAGTTCAAAGTGTCATGGCTCCCAAGAAGCGTTGCTGGCACTGAACAGGCAAAATGCTTTCGCTTGTGTTTTTACCCCATGTCCAAATTCACAAGCAAAACAATTACTCTTCTTTAGAAAACAAAACAAAAAAACCCCAAACCAAACCCAAATCTTAATGGCCAATTATAGAAGGTTCACACATTAGAGCAATAACTCATCTAAATTTTCCACAGAAACCTAAATCTCTGGGTCAAGTGTTTAAAAAAAAAAAACCAACAACCAAAACAAAACAAAAAAAAAAACTGTGTTAAGACAACCAAAAAGATTTATATACTGGTTCATTAGCTACATATTTTTTTCCTTTCTTTAGAAATGGTCACATTGACAATGTATAATTCAAAACATTTCTGCACAATAAAAACAGAAAACTATGATACAGTGAGGTAAAGAAAACGCAAAAATATTCACCCACAATATATTTTCAGAAAATACCAACACAGTGATTTTTCTTTTAAAAAAGCACAAAACTTATAAATGAACAGCATAAATGGCTATTTATCTGAGTGATCGCCTACGAATTTCCTAAACCCACAAATCCACAGGGAAGTGTAATGGTCTCATCCAACATTTATTTAAAAAATAACCCTTTCTGGATCACGATTCGCAGATCAGTGCTCAGATTTCCATCAGATCCAAATCGGCATCTTCAAAGCCATAAAATGATTCAGTCTCACTCTCCCCTTCGAAGAGCTGATGGAGGATCTCTGGGTCTGCAGACTCCTCGGCCTGGGTCCGATCCTGGACCTCAGCCACCGCCTCCTCCTGCTGCTCCTCGTTCAGCTTCAGCTGCTCCTCCAGGGAGGCAATCAGCTCCTCCTGCATGTCAGCGTTGCGTGTGGGCGAGTTGGCTGTGCCGTCCGGACCAGGCAGCACACTGGCCACCAGGAAGGACTGCTGCACAAGTTCAGGAGAGTCACTAATGACCTCCAGGACCTCTGCCAGCCAGCATAACACCAGCTGGAGAAGAATGTCCGAGTCACACGTGGAGTCCGCCATTTCCTTGGCTTGCTCTTTCCACTTTTTATGCAAGAAATTTTTCACAGTCCTTTTTATACAAACATCTAGAGGTTGGATTTTGGAGCTGCAGCCAGCAGGGACAACAGCCGGCAGAGTGCTGGATGCACTCAGCAAGGAAAGTACTTCTTCTGATAGGTGTGTTCGGTGACAATCCAGCACGAGCATGCCCTTGCTGTTCTGGCACTCTGTGTGCTTCTGCCACACTCTGGACGACCACAACTCCATGACTTCATCATCGCTGTATCCGTTCTCCTTCGCTTCCAATATGATAGATTCTGGCACATTGGCGGGCTGCTGTACGTGACCCCTGTAGAAGACCAGTGTTGGGAGAACGCTTCCATCGGCAAGGATTGTGAGGACAACATCACACCAGGGCTCCCCAGTTCCCACCGTCTGCAAAGCATTCTCCTTCCGGTCATCGCTGCTCAGCACCTCCACATCAAGGAAGAGAGAGATTTCGTCAATGGCTGCAATCATGGAGAGAGGCAGGTCTTGAGTGTGGATTTGCCGCTGCACAAACTCAATGAAGCAACTGGCGTTGTCCTCTACATCTTTGGGGAGAGGGTGAGCCACTGCCCTTCGAGTATGTGTGCTGAGGTTGTGCCGTAGCATGAACCTCACCGCCCACTCATAGGAGATCTTGAAGCCACCTTCGAGGGATCGGCCAATTTTGGTGGCTTTCTGGAAGAGAGTCTCCTCGTTCACAGGCAGCTGCTGCTCTCTCTGTGTGAGGACCCATTCCGCTAGTTTCTCTTCAGCCTCTAAGCTGAGGTACTTGCCCTCTGACAGCGATGCCAAGTTCTCTTCTTGGAAAGCTTGAAACCTTCGTAGCCAGCGCTTGATCCGCCTCTGAGGATTTCGGAAGTGCTCTGCAGCCTGTTCAGTGTTGCAGCACAAAGCAAACAGTACAACTCGCAGCTTTTTTACTGACAACTGCTCCTTTTTGCTTGCAGGCTCAGGCTCCTTTGTTGGCTGCTCATCTTCTTGAGCATCAATATTTAAGCACTCTTCTTCCTGGCAGACCAGAGGTCTGTTGTAGGCTGTTGGTGCCAGTTCAGGCTCCAGGTCATCTTTTGCAGGTAACATAGACTTTGTTTTCACAGTAGCAGCTTTACTTGGGGAATAGGCAGGACATGTGTTCTTCATGCTTTTGTCCTGGGGCTGAATGTGCCTTGAAGGGAGAGAACACAGGACCTTCTTAACGCTAAGAAAATAAAGCTGTTGAGGGAAAACAAATAAACAGGAAAAAAACCCCCCAAACCCAACCCCACAAACTGAAACAGATGATGGCAGATAAGAGTTTAGAAACAGTTTACCTGGAATGTGATATCCAAGTAGGCCCTGTTAAGAAAAACAAAGCAACAAAAAACATTTGTAGCTTAGCAAACAAACACTAAGTCCATGCAAGCAAACAAGTCCTCTTACAGAAAGGAGGATCAGTGTTCCTCTCGTCTCTTACTCCAAATCATCCCAACCTGCTGCAGGAACAGCCAATACTCATCCAACCATTCAAACCCCAGCCTCCTCCCACACCCAAGTACCACATCCAAGCCAACAAGTGGAAGCTGCTCAACTGCGTAGAGCCACACTCATTAGCAATCGTTAAAGACAAACAGCAAAACTCCACGTCCATTTGAAATAACACGAGGAGTTTGGTTAGGAAAGCTCAGCTTTGGCCAGATCCCTGCAAGCAATGCCCGTAAGTTTTGCAAGTTACAGTTATTCACTGCCAATGGCTGGAATGCTGCTCTGAGGCTTTATTCAAAACCCAGCATCAGCAGCTGCTTAAGGCCTCCCAGTGTCATGGAGGTACAATGATGTCTTGGAGGAACAGAGGAACTCGCTGAAGCCCTCGGCATTGTCCCTCCCTGGGAAGATCTCATGAGAACAGCAGTGATACAGCTGAGCTCCAGGCAGAGACGGCCTCACTTAAAGCTTAACTCTCCAATCTCCATGACAATGAAGACTCATTCAGGCAGTTACAGAAGGTCCCCAACATACATTTTATCACTTTATCAGAACTCAGGACTCAGTAAATGCTCAGCCCAATGCTAAACAAAGATGTATTTGACCTGGAGTCTAAGAACTTGTCCTGGTTTCAGCTGGGATAGAGTTAATTGTCTTCCAAGTAGCTGGTACAGTGCTATGTTTTTGAATTTGGTATGAGAAGAATGTTGATAACACTTATGTTTTCAGTTGTTGCTAAGTAATATTGTCTAAAGTCAAGGATTTTTCAGCTTCTCGTGCCCAGCCAGCAAGAAAGCTGGAGGGCCACAAGAAGTTGGCACAGGACACAGCCAGGGCAGCTGACCCAAACTGGCCAACGGGGTATTCCATACCATGTGACATCACATCTAGTATAGGAACTGGGGGGAGTGGGGGTAGTGGGATCGCCACTCAGGGACTAACTGGGTGTCGTTTGGCGGGTGGTGAGCAGTTGCATTGTGCATCACTTGCATATTCCAATCCTTTTATTATTACTATTGTCATTTTATTAGTGTTACTATTATCATTATTAGTTTCTTTTTTTCCGTTCTATTAAATTGTTCTTATCTCAACCCACGAGTTTTACTTTTTTTTTTTTCCCCAATTCCCTCCCCCATCCCACTGGGTGGGGGGGGAAGCGAGTAAGCAGCCGCATGGTGGTTAGCTGCTGGCTGGGGTTAAACCATGACAGAACTGCATTATTTTTTTGTAACTTTTCTGCTCCTTTTCAAACTCTTACCTCGGAAAATAATGTTACTAAACTCATGTGATGGATTGAAGACCAGATGTTCAGCCATTGCATCACCCTCAGATGTTACAAAGAGACAAGAGGAACAGGACAGCTTTACACCACTGGAAGGAAGGGGGGGGGGGGCGGGGCGGGAAGAGAGAAGCGAGCTTAGCATCAGTATCAGATATGAAAATATCTACATCCCCTCACTAACAGTTAGGAAAAAACCATCACCCTCCAGTGCATACAGGCAGTGTCCCCACACTGAAACATTCCAGTGGGAGTCTCACCATATTGCCCTTAATTCAACATATTTTGAATGCACATTAGATTCCCAGGTGATTAAAATAAGATGACAAGTTTTCCATTACCAGGCAGTATAGTTTTTAAACAAAGCCAAGTATTTTGGACTCTTCCGAGGAACATGGTTGCTGTAAGACAAAAGAATTTATTAAATGTCAGAATTATTCCGGATACTTAAACAGCTATAAAACCATGCAAAATACAGCACATTTACAAAGACAGATGCAATCCTGGTTTTAATAATATTTTGTCTGCCACTCTTGTGTTCAAGGAAACAAAAACTGTGTCCAAGTAAAAAAACCCTGTACAGTAACATTTAAAAATGCCTGGATTTTGGAGTAAGTGTTCTGCCATCCTGTTCTGTGGTCTATCCATGGTCCTGTACAAGCCACAGGCTTGTAGAAGCATGGTTTTTTTTTTTTTTCCTTTTTAAAATTTTTAAATTATTAACTCTGAGAGTTTTGTAAGAAATCCTAGGAGCACTGAAAAATGAGCTTTCTGCAGCAGCATGCAGTACACGTCATTAGCTACAATACTGATGGTTTGGAACAAATCTCAGCTTTTGCACTTAGTTTTCTCATCTCATTTGAAAGCCACCACCCATGTCTGTGCTGATACAGAATGCATGTCCAATGTCTTAGAAACCATTGCAGTGACCTGGAATTTTCTTACAGTGCAGACAGACAGACATAGAGGTGCTTCTGCATTCAGGCAGGAGGAATTTCTACTACAGCGTTCAAAGAATCACACATACTTGATCATGTGGTTGGCGTAAGCTCTGGAGCAGCAAGTGCTGTAGCGACATAGCGAACAGTGCACGTAGGTGGGAAAGTGGTTTGGGAAGTCGGGGATTTCGAAGCTGCACTCCAGACAAGTCTGCCTCCCCAGGACACTCCTGAAGATAAGAGGGATATTTTCGTTACTGTCTGAACAGGTATCTTTGGAGTTATAACAATTATCAGGACAGACAAGAATTTAATGACATGTAAACTTTCAGAAGTCTCTAGTCAAGCTAGTCTCATCTTGCACCCTAGCTTCCTAGGGTGCCTCAGTGCCAGGCTAAACACTTCCCACTTGCTGTAGTCAGGAATATATAATTGAAAAGGGGATAATAAATTAAAAAAAAAAAAAAAAAAAAAGGAAAAAAAAAGTATTGAAGACAAGGCAGCAGGACACAGGGTGGGCAGAAAGCCCTTATGCTGATGAAATTCCACTGTTTCTACAAAAGCACCTAGCTAATTTTATATTTTGCAGTTTCACCATAAGGGTTTTCATAACATGACTTAATCCTGGTTTTGTGGGAAGCTAGGCTCTCCTGGCATAAAGTTTCCTTGGCAACTGGTAAGACAGAGCTGTCCAGTGCCAAGGACCATATTACACATCACTGTGGCATTAAAAAGCTAACTACATTTCCTTTGAAAATATTTTTAAATTTGAAATTTAGCAAAATGTTCTGACATTTTTTTGACCGCTCTCTTCTGGACATTCCTCTGGACAGGCGGGTACAGGAAGATGGGCTGGGGATCAGTAGAAGATGACAGCGGAGTGGTTTCCTGTCCAGTGCCCTGTGGCATGTCATTTGAAGATATTGGCACTGTCCGTGGCTGTCCTCTAGATGCCCTGATTGTAACCTGCAGAAAACAGATACACCCAGATACACTCCTAGAACACAAGGGCAGAAGTGATCTATCCAAATTCAGACTCCTCTGTTTGGAGTAGTCTTTCAGACACTTAGCAGAGAATAAACAGGTGCTCCTAGGACATAATTTGTCCCACCCAGGGCAGCAGTAGCCTAAAAGAGGACACACAACTTGAGCCCCAGAAGTATCTGTTTGTCCCTAATGACTACAGAGGGCACCCAGGCAACTAGTTCAGATACCTTCACTTGTAGGTACCTTAGTTAGGAGAGTTTAACCTCTGGCATGCCACTTTCACCTCCTCTCTCTCTCTCACTTACTGTTTCTATGAAGTATCTGATTAACTAAGCACACACAACACTGACAGAATACAAAGTGCTTTTCTGTCCCAGTGAGCGTGGTTTAAGTGATGGAGATGAAGCAAGTATCAGTTTTGCAGCACTTAATAAATACACACCAATACAGATGCTATGGGTGTTTCCTGAAGAAACAGAGGACAGAGGTCTGCTGTTAACTTGGATTTCTTACCTTGGTTCCAGGTTTCAATCCTTCTAATTGTTTGGGCTTTCGGAAAGTTTTGTGGTGCTGCAGCTTGTGTTCAATTTTATCCTTGGCAAATAGGAACTGGAGTCTACACTTGTTGCAATGATAAACACTCTTCTTCTAAAGCAAACGCAGATGACATATATTTCATTTGAGAGAAACAAAAGTCACAACACAGCAGGGGTTTTTGTTTAAAAAAAGAAAAAACAACAACAACAAACTTCCCCCCCCCCTTTGAAACCAAAGGCAGGCCCATTTTTCTTTAGTATCTGGAAGTCCCTCCCCGCCCATATCTTGGGTGTTTTCGTTTTAAATTTTTTGTTTGTTTTGTTTTTTTAATTAAAATCATCAGGCTCTGTAGAGACACCAGACCTGGAAGTGCCATGAACAAGTCTTATTCAGCTTGTTTAAGCCAAAGTAAGGCACATGAGCAGAGCAGTGCATGGGGCAACATTCCTTCAGAAGCTGCCTTGCCTTTGCCTCTTATGGGAGTCAGCGAAGGACTTCAGGTGCAAATCAACTCAGGCACTTGGTAAGAATGCTACATTTCTATATTCTGAAAGTACACTTCAGCTACACCCACATAAAATATGTTGTCAATACAGCCAACATATATGGAAACAGAACACTGAGCTACAAAAATTACATTCATTTGTGTGCATACAGTATTATTTACTTATTTATTACCTGGAGATAAGAAAATTTAAAACCCAAATGAACACAGAGCCCACTGTTGGTTAATCATCACATGAAGCAAACACAGTCCAGCAAAACATGCTTTTTTCTGCTAAGTAACAACAATCTGTGCTACTCCCAAAGGAGCAATGCCTCTTCTCTTCAGCACAATCCCTATGAAAGGTCTGGAATGACAGCATGCAAATTGCATTTGTTATGGAGTGAATACAGCACCTACTAAAATCCCTCTTTCAACCAAGTTTTCTTTCTTTCTGTTTTTATTCCAAGCAAATGCTCAACCAATCACATCCTTACTATCCACCGAATCTCTGTGGAGAGGGAACCACCTTAAAAAAAAAAAAAAAAAAAAAAAGAAAGGGGGGGAGAGAAGGAGGGAGAGAGAGAGAAAAACTACAGCCCTGACATAGTACCTGATGCCTCATGAAGTGCTGTTGGAAAGCATTGCCATTCTTAAAGACTTTGAGACAGTAAGGACAGAGCAGGTGCCGTGTGTCTTCATGGATCATTCGGAAATGGCTATCCACTTCAGAATAGAGGGATGAACGATACTGACAGACCTATAGGAGTGGACGGAAACAATTAACAGTGAAATAACATTGGAATCCATCTCACATCCACCATTGCGACATGGAGATCTTATCAGCAACGCCCAGATCCCCAGAGATACTTATCAGTGGAGTTTAGGAACCAGGTACTAAAGAACCTGCTAGCTTATTCCAAATCAAGCAGTGTATATTCAGAGTACTTTGGAGAAACGGATTTTAACTACTTGTATGAGAAGAAAATAGTGACAATTCAAGCTCCAGATCCAAGAAAAAAAAGGAGAGACAGTCAGTGCAAAGCAGTTGGAATATATTAAAGAGCAGTTTCTTCAGTGTCTATGTAAAATGCAGAATTTGGAACATAATCTGTTTTAACAGATTTTAGAAGTTTCTTCTTGTCTTTTTCTTTTTGGAGGGACAGTGTTAGGACCTCTGAGTGGAGAAGACACATTCAGAATCGATGCAAGCACAAATCTCATGGCAACAGAGTGTCAGGAAAAGGTATCACACAAGCAACTTAATCTCATCTGCTCCAGTGAGGACAACTCTTTATGGCAAAGCAACTTGCCTGCAGGCCCTGGGAGGGAAAAAATATTAGGCTCTGAATGCTACTGGGACTAAACAAACGTCTATTACACTGATCCAGCCTCAGAGCACTGGGAACCAGTGGCAAACGTTCAGCTACTCGTGCTGCTCTAATGGCCATTAGACTTCTCCAAGCCCACAACTCGAAAAAATGCAATGGGCTCCACAGCATTGTTCCATGGCCTGAGTCTGTTTTGAACCACTACGAGCCACACACTTTCTGAGAAGTGCCAGATTTCCTCTTATTCTCTAGTATGCATTTATAAGGTCCAGCCCCTAAACCACTTTTCATACCTGACAAACATAGGGCATCTCCCCAGGCTTGTGAGTGTCCTTCATGTGCTGTAGGAACATTGGCTCACTCTCAAATGCCCATTCGCAAATCTTGCACTTTGCTGCAAAAGAAAGGAAAACCAGGTAACAGCTGGGGGACAAAACCACCCACCCCGTTACAAGTTTCTTTAGTAACAACTGTCCCTTAAAACAAAGCAAACACACACCCCCAAAAACTAGCTCTGAAATCTTTGAATTTGGTAGGCAACAAAATAAATTCCGAGAAGTTTCCAAAAGGCCACAAAAATTCTCTTAAACAAAACAATGGGTACAACAAGATGTCCTAGTGAGGGAACTTCAAGTGATTTTAAATCAGATTTCAATCTACTGATAAACATTAAATTCTACCATGACATGATTATTGAACTGAATCTTTAAAATACTCTTGACAGTAAGTTCACAGAAATGTAACTTAGATGGATTTTTCTGGTGGCTTACAAAACAAATGCACCAAGGGGCAAGGCAGAACAGATGCTCCTTTCTCAACAGATTTGCAGTTAATACAAGACAGAAACCCTCTTAAACCTAAACAAACAACAGCAGCAAAATCAACTTACTTGTTGACTCATAGGGACTGTGGACATTCTCTAAGTGACACTGTAGCTGAAATGGAGTGGAGAACTGTCTGTAACAATGCTGACAGATGGTGTGGACATCTACCTCTCCATTCTGCTGATCCAGTTCAACATGGTGCTTCATGTGATTCATAAACCTTATGGAGGCGAAGAGAAAGTGTGTGAACAGAAATTCAAACATTTTGCACCTGTAACCCTGAAAGCATTATGAATGCTACACCAGAAGTATTTTTTAACAGCATTAAGATGTTTCCTTCTTGCTCCTCCCATCAAAAGCAAAGTCTCCTTCTATCCAGCAACCTTCCGCTCCCTAACTGTGGGGGAAGTTAGGGAACAGTTTTTGTAGTACAGAGGCTGTACTACTTGCTTTTGAGCACTTCCGACCCCAACTTGGCATTCAACTGATGACGACAAAACATTTCAACTTAAAAGAAAAATCAGTAGTCCAGTTATCAAAATAGAACAACATAGTGGCTTGCTCAGAAGAATACACAATTTCATAAAAATATTTTCTTCCTCTGTTGAAAAAAGCACTGAGTAATGATGAGAAGAGCAACTCTTCAAGAATTACTTCCTACTATCTACTAAGACTAGTGACAAGCAAATGAGACTTCTCTGCTGAAGAATATAAACGCAATTATTCTAACCATGCAATCTTCTTACAACTTTTGCCCTGACTGAACTGTGTGATAATGGGCAAATCTCTCTCTCTTGTGCTTCATTTCGGGTCTTAAGCTACAATACGGGAAAGCTGCAGGGTCTGAGACTGATGCTTACAAACTTATTTTTACTTCTGCAGATCAAAGGTATTTGGAACATTGTAGACTTTTTGTGGCACATTGCATTCCCTTACCGTATATTGTTCTTTAGCCTCTTGGTGCAGTGTGGACACCTGAAGGAAGTTGGAACCTTGGGGAAGTTCAGTAGCTGGCTCACTTTGCCACCATCTCTGCCATAGTAGAAATCATCTACTAACATAATAAGCTTACTTTGGGATGAGTCAACTACGTTTTCACTTGGCTCTGGAGCCTTAGCAGGTGGGGACAGTGCAGGGATAGGAGTAGAAGAGGGTGGTGAAGCAACAGCTGTAGTTTTTTCTGGAGATGGAGGCTTTGCAGACTGAATATTTGGTTCAGATTCTGGAGATTTTCTTTTCCTGAGGAATTTAACCATTTCAGGGCAGCAGTACTAAAAGGAAAAAAACCCACAAAAACCCCACACACATTAAATTATATCTAGGAAGAACTATATACTATTAAACAGACACAAATTAACCAATACTAAGAAAAGACAGAGGAACTCTAGGAAACTCTTGAGGAAAGAGTAATGCAGAGTCAATATCCGATTTTCTGTTTTGATTGTTTACTGATATGTTAAGATTAGAAAAGAAATGCATCTCCTGGCACCAACAGGACATAAAACTGAGGTCCTGCCTACTTCCAGTGAGGGATGCTGTGGAAGGTCTTCCAAAGGCCTCTCCTTTGCTTCTCACTTTCTCCTAATCATATTCTTCCTTTTCATAGAAGTCCCTGATCTAGGGAGCAGAACTATTCTTTGCACTCAACAAGCGTGCACAATTAACCATTAACTGCTCCTCTTAGAATGGTTACTTACACACATATGTCCTCTTAAAGCTTCAGTGACTCGAAACTGAGCATCACATCTTGGGCACACCTTCCTGCCACCATCTTGCAAATCAAATGTGGGAATAGGAGATGAACTGACTGTAACAGGAAGAACACAAAACAAACCAAGAAAAATAGAATCCTTACACTTCATCTTAAATCTAGGCAATCTTTTTGGCATACTGAAATATTTTAGTTTTGATAGCTGTACTTTTACCTACTAACTAGACTGGAAGAGGCATGAAAAGGGCAAAAGTATGCAAACTTCTGACAATCTATATGACAAAACATATCCCCCAGTAGCTAGAATAAGGAGTGTCTCAAAATTAGACTTAATAAATAAAAAAATAAGAAGGAAAAAAGATCAGCTCATCTCCCCTTTTTCTTTAACCATTTGTTTGCTTTGGTTTTCCATCAGACTACAATGCCTTGTCTTCATTTCCAACTCTAGTAAGAAATTCAGAATACAGATGACATGAAATGTACCATACATCAACTTTTGGACACCCAAACACCTTAGGAAGGTGGTTTTTTGGAAGAAGAGAAGCAAAGATTTTATCCTTTTGCCTCCTTGTATAAAGTATTTCAGGTGTGTGTATTCTCAAGACGGCAGCACGCACACCAATAATTTTGAATGCAAAATAATATATGCAAGCAAATATCCACAAACAAAATATATCACTGGATAAAAATGTACAGATAAAGATGAAGAAATTAATAGCAAAGCTTGTCAAGTGTTTATCCCTATTATGAAATCCCAGTAGTTACAGGTTAGCATTTTTTTTACTATAGAAAAACTTCTGAATTCTCAGCACAATGAACCGAGTTAAGATAGCTGCTACAGACCATACCTTTTAATGATGATGATGATGACGACGACTCTGAAACACTAGATCTCTGGGAACCATGCACAGGGCTGCTGTTGGAAACCACCAGTGGGCCAGGGCTCTGTCCTAACGAAGGAATGGTGTTCAGGGTATTCACTAGCTTAGCAACCTCATTGCCAGGGCTCTGTCCTAACGAAGGAATGGTGTTCAGGGTATTCACTAGCTTAGCAACCTCATTGCTGTTCTCACCAGTCACTCCAGGTCTCTTTACAGTCACAAAGCTTGCAATACTCACTGCCAAGGGAATGGATAATACAAGAACACTAATAAGGAATCAGTAAGATCTGATCCACTGTGTGAATCCCGCCCCCATCTAGTATGCCTTTCCTCTTGCTCTTCTACCTTCAGTCTTCAAAGATGACTAAGCCATCAATTATCCTGTCCAGTAATGCAAAGACTGGCAAGACTGGGAAAGTAAATTTCCCTAACCTTCCAGATCACACTTTAAGATATAAGCCAAGTCCCACGATGAAGTGAAGAGGATGCTGATGGTCACAAAAATTATTTGTATTTCTTTTCTAAATGCAATTGTATATGATTATGGCCACATAAAGCTAAAAATAACCTGACTACTTGCTGTGTGAAGAAGTATTTTTTTCCTTTTTAAATTGTTCATCACTATTCTTGAGCAATCATTTCACTCATGAATTTAGCCAACAGTAAAAAAAAAAAAAAAGCAACATAGTTAGCTTCTGCTTGTGTTCATCATCTATTTAACTTTACCTTTCAAAAAATACAAGTGTTAACCAATAGCATTTTTCACTTTTGGGGACTTCTAACTGATGGTCTCAGAACATTCTACAAACCAAAATTTAACTAGTTCTCAAACCAAACTGGACATGATGGCAGGATTATCCTCATTTTCCAGGTTGGTAAGAGAGATGAAGCATGAGTCAGTGACAGAGGCAAAAATAGAACCCAGGAGTTCTGACTCAACTTCTGTCTTTTAGCTGCTATGCCGTATGTTTGAAGATTAAATTATAGACAGTGTTATACACTCGAGTCCCCTTGCTTTTCCATGGCAAGTCTTACCTAATTTGGGGTTAGTAGCTTGACTGGACTGCCCTGGCTGCTGCACAGTTAACTGTCCAAGTGCTGTTGGCTGCGTTGCAGTAGGAGTTGTGGAGGTGCTGGGAGTGGACTTACTTTGCTGTTGTGCCTGGGACTGTGGTACAGTGCTCCTGATGGTAAGCGTGGCCGGAATGACCGTAGTGAAAGTGTTGGTGGTGGGTCGGACCGGCATGGTTGTACCTGGTCTCACCTGCGCCATTTGAGAGAACACCTGAGGAACACCAACTGCCGGTTTAACAAACTGGGTACCTGGGGCTTCAAAAACAAATAAACAAACAAGGCAGATCAAGTAACGGAATTCCATTCCTTGCACAGTAATAACTAAGTACAACCTGTTATCCAACACTGCTGAGCTCCCAAAATTCCCAGCAATTTCAGTGGAAGTTTTAAGAGTTCAGCACCTTAATTTCACTTCCCAGGCAGACTAAAAC
Source organism: Astur gentilis (assembly GCF_929443795.1). Lineage (NCBI taxonomy): Eukaryota > Metazoa > Chordata > Aves > Accipitriformes > Accipitridae > Astur > Astur gentilis. Next base: position 10,672,534 of record NC_064886.1, read on the forward strand.
TGAACATGGATGGAGACAGAGTGAAAATTGTATTTACAACTTTTTTTAGGTGAAATCTTCCAAAAGGCCCAAGTAGCTTATGAGCATAAATCCTGCTGAGTTTCATGGGGCTCACAGTCCTAGCCACTAGGCCTAATGGAAACTCATGGAAGGCTTCTTATGGCAGGACAAGCGTGATCCTACAGTTGCAAGTTAGTTTGTGATGAGGCTTTCGAGATTCATTCTGGGGAGAGTGAAAGGTGACTCATCACTAGCATTGTTGCTTTGCTATAAGGCAGGTATCTGGTAACACACGAGTTCTTAGTCTTTCTGATGGTGCATAACAGGATCTCATAGCAGAAATTAGTGTTAGAAAAACAATCCTCAGCGTGAGGCTTGGTTTACAGGCAGTTTCCCAGAACTAGCATGGCATGGGGAGATTTTGAAAAGAAAGAAGAGGGGTAGTCACAGGCTGGTACTTTGGAATTATGTTAACTTAGGAGGCTTTTTGAAGAAGCTACATTATACGAAGTCTAAGAGGCAGACATTCCTTCCAGCACAAAGTCCCCTACTCTGCAAAGTGGTTTGTTACTACAATCAAAGGGCCTACTCTGCTACAAAATGACTAGCAGAATTACAGCCACAAATACGGACAAATCTCACCTACTACAGAACTGAACGCCCAGGTGAAATACAGATTTAAAATATAATTTTTTTTTCTTTTTAATTCTTGGTACTCTAAAAAGGAACATGACAGTGGCTTTAGCTTGTTTCAGTCCTCACCTGGGACGAGGGTGATGGGTCTAACTGTTTGACCTTGCTGTACATTAAGAACAATTCCAACTTGGTTCATTGTGTTTTGTACAGGCCGCACATTCCTCACAGGAAATCCCTGCAGCCAAACAATACCATTAACATTAACATACTAAGCATCTTTGAAACACTTGCAATATGAGCTTTCTACCCTAAAAATCAAATAAACAAATTAACCCCCCACCCCCACCCCACAGTACTATCATCTATAGATCAATTCAACTACGAGGGCATGCTGTTCTTGGCCAGCACCTTACCCAACAGTAGGGCCCCCTTCTTTATACTCTACAACATTCTGATATACAGCCTCCACTCGCAATCTCTCCTTCCCTAAACAGCTACAGAAATCTCCCAGGTCTTGGCAAATGCTCAAAGAAGCCAGCGGACGTTTAAAAAAAATTACCTGCACATTCCCTAGGAAAATAAAACAAAGTAGTTAAGTATTCTGCAAGGTCAAATTCACGCAGAGTGGACAGACCCATCTACAGCAGGGAGTCAGGCCCTACTAGTAAGGCTACAAGTGAGAGCCAGCATGAAGTCCCATCAGACCTGTGCTGGCTCCACAGGACCTGCTGAGGTGTGGAACATGGCCAATTTTCTCAAGCGAGATTCAACTGCAGAATGACTAGGAACACAAGCTATTTCCAAACAAAGCTATTTCTAAATCTACATAAATTAAAAAAAACCCCAACAACAAATCAAAAACCCAACATATTTCAGCTCAAGTGTAAGATCCACTAAAGTGCACACGAAAAACTGAACAGGCATCTGATTATTTCTTAACAGAGAACAGTCTTCCATGTATGAGTGCACCAGATCTTCTGTCTCAGCCATTCTGGCTGGAAGGACACTCACCTGGGTTGTTATGAAGATGGGCTGGCTGGTCACTGGAGAATTTGTGACATGGTTGGCATTCTGCATGATCTGTACAGGTCGTAATACTGGCTGAGTTACCATTGTGCCCAGACCTGAGGTTGGGTTCTGGGTAAGGATTAGCGGCTGTCCGCTTTGCTGAACAAGAGGATTGCCAGCTAGAAGAAAAACAGAAACATAGCAAAAGTCACATTTGCCAGGTAAAAAAGGCTGCTCCTTCTCACACACACTCAGTTGTCAATTTTAGTCCTCAGAATTTGAATGAGTTTTCCACAGCATGTTTTAAAAGTAAACTTGTGAAAATAGCCAACCCTTCTACATATTGTTTTAATATTCATATTTAGGCTAGGATTATCCAAGCTGCCTAGGAACTAGGTGTTCAAATTCCTTAGCCTTGAGCAACCTCAGAGACTGATTATTCTGGCTCCTATGTGCCCTCTGAACACAGCCACAGCAGCTAAAGAAAATATTTTTTTCTAGTCTCATTAAGTAAAAATTCACTTGCTGGCAGATACTGGGAAAACTTATGCTGAACCACTATAACCCCTGGCATAGGATGTGTACCAGAAGTAGAGCAACATTGAAAGTTTCTGGACAGCAGCGACAAACCCAGACCATCACGGACATTGGAGTCTGCCGAGGGCTTCAATTAACCAGGACCAGGAGATCATAAGAATTCTGAAGTAACCTAAAGTTATCTTCAGCATCCTTGGACAGAAAGAGGACTATGGGACTGAACTTTCAGAAAGTAGCAGACAAACTTCAATAAAAGAAGAAAAAAAAAAAAGTTATTGAAAACATCTGGATCACAGTGAAGTCATCATGTGCAGTCTGTATCATAAGAATATCTTACAATGTTTCAAAGTGCTTACTCTCTTGATTCAAAAGTGAAACATCCTGCTTGAAAAAAAGAAGTTAAGATGGGGAAGAGACAATAGTTTTATCCACTAAACTCAACATCCTTAGTATCACACAATACATGAAGTATTTCACACAAGTCATCTGGTACAAGCGCATGTTCATATAATTGCAGACAACTAGGTTACTGCAGCTTAGCAAGAAACTACATCAGCTGAGACCCACTGTGTGTGCAGGTGCTTCTAGCTGGCTTTATTTGGAAGTAAAACCACTCAGCTTAAAGCATCTTCACAGGGTTTTATACTAATGGATTTTATTTAGTATTTGCTTGTTTGACAATAACTTGCACTTTACACTAAGCAGCAGTGATTTGACTCCTTGCAATTGTGCTGATGTACTTGCCAGGGAGTTCTAACGCTGCTGTTACCCACCATCAAGCCCAGAGGGACTTCCCTGATGGATTTTCACTGTGTATGTCTACTACGGACTTGCTCCTTATAGATACAGCTGCCTAGTAACTCTGCCATGAGGTTCTGTCCTCAAGTGCACACCACCTTGTGAAGTTTTGACTGCTGACATCCCATGGCCACAGCCAGAGTTACCAAATGCTTTCCGTTACCTACAGATGAAAAAGGTATCCTACTGCTTTGTGAACTGCTAACTGTATGGATTGAGGTCTGCCTCAATGACTCTTTTTTTTTGTGGCAGGCTGCAACAAGTAGAATTGTTCAGTCATTAAAGAAAAGCAAATTTTCCTTCTTCTTGTGCCTTTTTTTCTTGTAACATTTTCTTCTGCACCGCTGCCCAAGGGCCATCCGTCCATGATCTCCAACTACCTCCAGGAAAATCCACATTAACCAGCTTCTGGTCATCTCAGTTTGCACCAGCCGAGCAGACACTTACTAGCAGTTGGCTGCGTCCTTCAGTCACGATCCAATTTGTTCTCTGTGTGCTCCCAGTTCCACAAGCTCTTACTTGCCAACCAGAGCAGACTTGCAATATTTGCACAGAATGATGAAATTCAAACCCAGGAATATTGCCCAATTGCTTCTGGCAACTTGGGGGCTAATGTCACACCAAAACAAAGATCAGAAGAGTCTCCCATCTACTGCCAATGTTTGCTGGCACCTGAGACAGGGAAGGAATTACAAGGAACAGAAGAAAGGATGAGGGAGGAGGTTGTGAAGAAATGTGCTAGCAAAAGATGGGATGGAATGGTCTACAACCACCAAGCTACTAGTTTAGAGCAAACCTTTGCTACTGACAAACATTAATGACACTCAGCAGGACACTTTTGCCGTCATTCCCCTTCAGTGGCCAGTCTACCAGAGGATGGACACAATTCTCTGCTCCCACACACCATGCATTAGCTCAAGCCCATGCTGTGGATCAAGCTAAGAAGTAAGGTCAGCTACTGTAGTTTGCATACACCCTCTGACAACACCAACTTTAACTCACAGCCAGACATTGTCTTTTCCACAGAAATCTGCCTCACTCTGCACACAAGGTGGCTGGTGGTCAGGGAACTAGCCAAAGCTATGCAGGAAACGGGGCGGTGTCTGCAGATGCCCGACTCTTGCACTGTAAATGATGCAAATATGATGGAGCAAGGGACCATTGGAGAGAGGGGTGTTTTGGTGTCTGAGGTTATTAACCATCACCTGGAAAAAACTGCATCTCATTGCATTAAGCAGTTTAGCAAAAAATTTACTTTTTCCTCTAGCAATCACTAGATCTTCATCTCCCAAATGCCTATTACAGGTGACATGGTGCGGTGGGTTGACCTTGGCTGGAAGCTAGGTGCCCACCAAGCCACTCTATCACTCTCCTCCTCAGCAGGACAGGGCAGGGAGAAAATAGGATGGAAAAAAAGTCCCATGGGTCAAGATAAAGACAATTTAATAAAGCAAAAGCAAAGGCTGCACATGGAAGCAAAGGAAAACAAAAGATTTATTCACTACTTTCCATCAGCAGGCAATGTCCAACTACTTCCCAGGAAGTAGAGCTTCAGTAAGCACAGCAGTTGCTCTAGAAGACAAACATTGTAATAACAAATGCCACCACCCCCTTAGCTTTTATTGCTGAGCAGACATCATAAGGTATGGAATATCCCTTTGATTAGTTTGGGTCAGCTGTCCTGGCTGTGTCCCCTCCCAAGATCTTGCCCAGTCCCAGCCTACTGGCAAGGGGGGAATGTTGGAGTGACAGCCTTGATGTTCTGTGAGCAGCGCTCAGCAGCAGCCAAAACACTGGTGTGTTACCAACACCTCTCTAGCTACCAATACAGAACACAGCACTATGAGGGCTGCTATGGGGAAAATTAACTCCATATCAGCCAGACCCAATACATGTGGCCAGGTCTAAAGACAGCAAGGAGCTTACAACTGCAACTGAACTGCGCATATAAAATGCATTACTTTTTCCAAATATCTTGGGGAGGGGAAAACATTTAAAAAAAGAAATTAATCAGGCCACAAGTATTTCAAACTCAACACCAGAAAATGAGCAGGATACTTATTTGGGCTTCAATTCCTTCTTCCCCTGTACCATTCTTCCTCACAAAGTTCAGGTCATTCATGTATTTGTGTTTATGCGCTACTCAATCACACTATTACTACAATCCATGTCTTGAGGACAAAGAGCTTCCAAACCAGCAGAGAGAGGAAGCTCCCCAGGAATCTTCCCACTGTAGGTTTGCAGCACAATATGACATGAAACTGACAGAACATCCAGGTTGTTTCAGGGCTACAAAATGGTCCAATGTTGCTGTATCTGCTGATGTTAAGACAAAAGGGTTGCTGTACCTGAACAGCAAGTATTTCCTATGTAACTGTGTAAATCCAGGAAAAGACCTGCTGCATGCCAAAATGTTCTGACCCAGCCAAAACAGCTTCTTTTAATGGAAGATGCTTTACACTGACAGTCTGGATGCTGCCTGGCTGGCAATGCTCAGGGTGTATGATTCATATGTTTTCATGAAGATTATACTAGGCAGAAGCAGTAGGGTAATGGAAGACTAAATTGGAAGGTTCAGGTCCAAGCCATGCAACTGCCTGGCCCACACTGCATCTTGCCTCGCTTTTTCAAGCACCTTAGACAGCGAGGGGACTGATGGAAAAGGGACACCAGTTCCCACTTCCAGGGCATGGAGGGGGGACAGGGAAGCATGAACCAGCAAACGTAACCTTAAACCAAGGCAGAGGATGGAGGTGCTGAGATGTCATGAAGGCTGGCAGCCTATCTTGGACCAATTTCTTCTTTAGGATCAAAACCAATGAGCACAAACCCACTATTGTCTGAACTCTGTGCATGCTGCCTCCAGTCCCAAGTGAAAAAGGGGATGTCCTTATAGCCTTTTTTGTTTTATAAAGCAAGGTCTCTTAAGAGGGATAGGAAAAAGGTGGAATGAATGAGAACTAGAGACAAATAGACTGGATTTGCAATCTTTAAAAAAAATTGAGAGAGGTAATCCCTTCACAATACAAAAAAAAAGATTATTATTAAAGAAGAGACAGAGAAGAAAAAAGAAAAAGAAAGAATCTTTGGGTAGTTCTGTCAGGTTCTGAACATCTACATCCCACCTAGTATCTGATGGAGGCCCAAATCCGGAGCATCAGCAGATAATTTTCTCTTCCTCAGTGTCTTGATCTTACTTGGCCCACAGTCATCCCCAAATCTTTCAAGGAGTGGGGACCTTGCCAAATGCTGAAGGTCTGTGACTGCAAGTGATAGGTCTTGCATTGCCACTGGAACTTCCATGAGAAATCCTGAAGACTGAAGCTATGATGACCTTGTGGTTAGTATGGAGGCCACTGGGCAACCTCAAGCAGAGTGTGACAGTCAGATTTCCAACTCCTTCTGGTCCTCCTTTGGAGTTTACAAATAATCTGGGAAGACTTGTACTAGTTTAACAACCAAAAGATGACCTTAGATTTAAGTCTATTTTAAAGCAGAGACCAGCTGACAAAGATCTTTTGGTCCAATCAGTCCAATGATTTTGACTCTTTTCTCTCAGTGTGGACTTGGCAGGTGCCTGCCGTGTTGCTCTCCCGCAATGCTATCATTACTAGAAAAAACAATAGCAGAAGCATATATAAATACTCCAATTCCTTACCAGAAACTGCAGATTCTTTTCAATGTGGCCAGGATGGACACAGTTGTATGCCCAATTTTTTATTTATTTATTTTTTTTTCTCCAGGCTTTGGTAGACTTTCGTAAGTGAGAATGACAAGCCTTCTGGAGTAGCATGTCCAAGAGCATGCAGTACTTCTCTTAGATTGTTTCCAAGGAGGTTTGTAAGGTTTCCACAGGTCCTGGAGCACTTTAAACTCACCAGCCAAGACAGATGTGCATAGATCCACTACTTCATCTAGGGAGAATGAGGAGACCATGGCAGAAATCAGCTGCTGGGAAAGAACAAATTACGTTCTTCTCTCTTCTCCTCCTGCCTTTCAAGTGTATGATTCTCCAAGTAGCTTGCTGGAAATTGCTTAATTGGCTTCTTGGAGGAGGGTGATTTAGACCTAAGTGCCAGCTGATGAAGCAAGTCTCCTAAACAGCCCATTTAGTCCTGGACACAGTGATCCTTGCAAGTCCTAGGCCTCTTTCTACACTTCTTGAACTCCTTCCTTGACTACCAGGAAGGCAGAACTTAAACACGTAGAAGAGGAGTTTCTTTATCCTCTCTCTCAGCTAAGCACAGCAGAGATGCTCTCCTCTAAAGAAGCCACTCTTGTTGGGATGTGCCCTGGCTGTTCACAGCAGAGGTTGGACTGACAAAGCTGCTTTAATCTGATACTCCAGAAACCCCCATATAGATGATCTACAGTTCACAACAACATAACCTTCCAGGAGAAGAACCCTAGTGCTGCGCCCATCAATAAGTTACTTTGCATTGTGAACAGCCAAAGCGCAGAGATAGGGACCTCAAAGGTAGAGCACACTACACCATTGCTAAGGAGGCCATCAGTGCCAAGGCTCGTACCACTGACACAATCCACATCAAAATCAGTGATAAATGGTTAGGACTGGTGTCAGCACATCACAATTTAGAGGTTACCATACACACAGACTTTGAATTCAACACCTGGGCATCAACAAAGGTCCTCTCAGGCTTACAAAGGCTAGACTAATAAGCCTGGGATGACTCAATTCCTAGATGACTTTGTTCTCCAATGAAAGGCCCTCAGCAGCCAGCACAGATAGCTGAGGGGTGAAAAGAAGCAATGTAGGGACACACTGTTAAGGCTTTAATGGCAGGTGATTTGGGCATCAAGTGGAGCCAGCTCACCAGGGCACTCTGTGAGAAATAAGGGATTACTGGTGCCTAGGGACAGACACTTGTAGGTATCTGAGGAGCCTTCCATTATTCTTAGGAGAAGCAACTCGAGATGGCTCCTGTGCTCCCTGAATCCATTTTCAGGAAGCATGGCAGGTCAAGCACTGTTCCAAGACATATCCTTCAAGAAACAGGAAGCCCAGGGAGCAAAGCTAAGAGAAGCTTCTGCCATAACACCACTCCCTAGATGACAGGCTAGCTGAGCTTGATGTAAACTATCACATAATTTTTGTCAACAAGTGTAAGAGAGAAAAATTATACTAAACGTTATATACAGTTTAGGGGAGAGAGGGATCACAGGGCAGTATGCAGAGTAAGCATGCACTGGAAGCGTCCTGTCACACTATGCAGGCAGTAATTTAAACGAGACTAAGTTTTCTCACTTCCCATCCTAACCGGACTTAATCATATATTTAATATGCAGCAACTGTGTAACAGTATAAGTGCAGTATTTTTCTTCTGCAGTTTCTATATTTTCAGCACAAAACAGCACTTTGTGATTCTTGCGGTGAAAAGAATTGCAGGAATGAGATATTTATCTGACGGTGGAATTATTAAAGAGGAGGCAAGCTGTCGGGCTGACCTGCACCCATGTGGCACCCATCTCATTTTCCTGTCAACAATAACAATGCTTTTTTGCATACAAGGACTCTGGAAACAGATGTATATGTTATACCAGCTAGCTATGCACATATATGTAATATAAGAAAGAAATGGTTTGAGTGGGATACAGGTATAGCTAAAAGCAATCAAAGGAAATTAAGAAAAGAAAAAATTAGGCCAAGTGTCACTTCAAATATATTTAGCTTTCAGTAATTTTTCCTTTTATGTCCCAGTAATTTGAGACATTTTAAAACTAATCTGCAGGGGAAAATTTGGATCCAGCAGAAAGATGGAAAAAAAGATAAGCTAAAAGATGTTTCCATCTTTAGTTTGGAAATCCCGTTTCTTGACTTTTGGACATGGGGTCATTTCTATCCAGTCCAGTACACACTTCTGCTCAGTTCATTCGAAGGAGAACTGGTGCTTTGTGTACATCAGTGTTAAGTACAATACACCCCACAAGAAATTCAAGCCTGTGTTTTTTAACGTATGGTCCTTAAAGTTAAAATTTACAAACATGGATGCTGTTATTTAAGAAAAAGATAAATTTTAGAAGAAAGAGATAAATTTTAGGTCTCCAGGCTTGCTTAAATGAATTACATCCTAGAGGGAAAAAACCAAAACAAAAACCAACAAAACTTTACACTGGGAGAATGGATAGATTTAATGGGTCTTTTTCAGCCCTAGCTTCTAAGTCTTTTTAATTAATGTAAAACAAAATGCAAGATGACAGCCATGAGCATAAAAAACAGATTGCTGAAATCTGGGATGACTCCAGACACGGCTCATTTCATGAACGCTCCACATAGTCACAACTTAAACTGGGATGTGACCCTCAGTTACTGGGCCAGCAGAGACTGCAGGGACTGAAGAGGTGACAGATGTCCCTGTGGCACTTTGCCACTCAAAATCCTCGCTGGCATCAAGCCAAAAAGGATTCCCCTGCAAGTCAAAGTCATGTCATACAAGCTGGCAGGAACTCAACGAATACAATACTCAGGAAGGAAAAGGCCACACTGTAGGCTGAAGAATTTTGTTTGCATTGGTCCTGAAGTTAATGGGCTGAGCTATCCTCTGCTGCATCAATGCAATCAAGAGAATTTACTCCACCATAAAAACTGAAGCACTCCAGAGATATGCAAAACTAAGCATGTTTCCATATTTTTTCCACTTAACAGCATCCATCACAAAGCACTTAAAAGTATACCACTCAGTGAAGGAGAAAGGCCAAATGACAGTGACCAGGAACACACAACGCTACCAACTGCATGTTCCTCACACTGATACAGAGTTTGTTCTATTCCAGCAGATCAGAAAAACACAAATACAACCCACATCAAGCTTACCCCTAAACATACAGCCCTGTGATGTTGAATACTTTGATGTTGAATACTTTGTTTCGACAATGCTAACAGAGCTGAGGAAGCTGCCAAGTCATAAATTCTGCCGATTTGGAAAGAAACTGTTTCTTGTGGCTGTAAAGGTCATTTCCCTCCCTCCTCTCTTCCAAAGCAGACTACCACACACCCCTGAGATTTTCACATTTTTTCAGCAGTCTAAGAGCAGTTCTCTGATTAAACGTTACTTAAGAAATTCTACAAACCCTCCTTAACATGCAGACGTGCACTGTGGGGTAGAAAGAGATCCCAACACGCCAATACTGCAGCATGAGAAGAGGACAAATCCAGCACAGTTCCTGCAGTGGTACAAAATGCCAATGGCACATCTGGTAGGGCAATTCCTGCGCGAGCAGGCAGCCCAGCAAACTGCACTCACCACTCAAGTCACTTCCTCAGCGGTAATTTACGATTAGATGACATACTACAAGAAATACACAGAAGAAAAAGGACTATGGAAAGTGATAGATGGAGTCACACTGAGTAACATCCCTACCTGACTTCAGTTTTTAACCGATGGAAGAAAATCTGAAGGTATTACTTCCCCAAGAGCTACCACTAATTCTGTCTGCAAATCAAAATAAAAGAATAAGCATATAAAAGACGATGATCACAGGTAGCTATGCCTATGATTTCATTCCTCTAGTACAGAGTAGAGTGATTAATGCCTAGAAACATAATACCAGCTTTTCAGGCGAAGGTTTCTCCAAAGCCTGCAAGGAACTAAGCCATTAGGAAAACTGTTCTGTGTACCTCTGAACTGTACCACACATACTAAAAAAATATTTCTAGCTAGCCTACAGCAGCAGTGCACAACAATCCTCCTAAACCTCTAACACTCTCGCAGCCTGGAGAGAATGCAGCAAGGGACTGAGAAAGGAAGACAAAACCATCAGTTTGTTTTCTTTTCCAACCTTCTTCACTACATTTTCAAGTCATATGTTGGAGCTCCGCATTAGCTTCCAGAGCTTACCATGGCTCTTGTTTTTGAGACAAGCAAATAAACAATAAATAAAGGAACAAAAAGTTTCCCAGACTGTTGTGATTCTGCACAATCATTTCAGATGTGACAAAGGCCTCTCCAAATTAGATTCCTGTACAAATCCACCAGTTTTAATGGGATCTGGGAATTGTTTGGATAGCAGATCCCATGTGGGCATATTTGAACTTGTCAGAATAGTATACAAATATTTTACTGATAAATATATTGCTATTAGTAGATTATTTTTTTAGTAGCTGCACTCCTCCTCCTCCTCTTTTTTTTTACCATTTATCTAATTATAGCACAGTGATATCACCAAGCCTTTATTAATTTCTTGTAATTGATTTAGAACATGTCTCAAATTACTTTTATTAGTAAAGCTATGAAATATTAATCACAAGCGTATTATGTAGTGATATCCAATACATTTGGAGATCAACATACTTTTAAGACACTCCTAACAAAGATATCTGTTTGAAATAGCGTATAGAACCTTCCTCATTACCTGTGTGTCTGATTAAATTTTACTAGAAACAATGCAATGACTTTTAGGCGAGTTTGACAAATCTATTTTTACAGCTCCTTAATCCCAAAGAATCCTAAACCCAGTTTGTATTTCAGTATACCAAGTTATATGGAGAAATTGCTTAAGCTATGTCTGAAACGAAGCATGACAACCCCTTAATAGCAACCCCCCCCAGAATTATTCACCTTGGAATTTGGCCAACACACCAGTTTAACACATTTACTATTGTGAAATACATCATGGTGCACCAGAGTGACCCTGAATAGTCAGGACCTTCATTTTATATCTTACCTGGAGGGTAATACTACCAATGGTAATTTCCACTAATGTGTAAGGACACTGGATTCGCTCTCAAGTTGAAGAAAACCAGCTGCTACTCCCTGTAGTCCCTGCAAGGTTTAGCACAACTCCCATTCAAACACTGCCCTGACACCTTCCTGTTCAGCCTGCGAAATCTCACGTGCTCACAGCACATAACAGCGTGACAGCAAGCGAGCCTCGCATTTCCCCTCTGCACCCCAAACCACTCTAAATACTGAAGGCATTTCTGCTTACCATTGTTGTTCACAAATATTGCCACTAGCGTCTTCTTAGCACTGTCACTATTCTGAGCCTCACTGCTACTGACTGACGTGGCTGCAGAGAGATTAGCACCTATGGATGCATGGGCAACAGCTGGCAGAGGGGCAGAAACGGGCTGCAGACTCACTGAAACTGCTAGAAAGGAATGGCATAATTGTATTTAGAAAAAATAGAGAAAGCACAATTTGTTTGTAGAGACACCATACTAGTACACTGCTTGGCTGTACTGCCATACTATCATACTCAGTAAAATTTTTAGCTTCTTACAATAGCCCATACTCACATCCAGCTTCTTTAGCTCTGTATTTTCTATCAAACAGCACAAGCAAGAGAAATAAGACTAAGAGTGATCTTGAGTAAGCTGCATCTCCATTCCAACCCATCTATGATGGAATCGCTTTCTCCTTCCAAACACCCTCCTACCTTGGCATTTCTAAATACTACTCAAAGTAAGCTCCTTCTAAATCCTCCCTGGTAGGAAGGCCAGAGGAAGCAGGTGACAGCACTCAGCAGTAGAAGCATACCCTTCCCTAAGCAGGGACAGCTTCATTCTACTTGCCTCCAATTATCAACGAGCCTTCCAAAGCCCCAAGTGTTGAATACTTCCACAAACACACCGTGTTAACCACGAGCTGTGTGGAACAGCTACTGCCAAGGAGTTAGCAGCACTGACTACCAAGAATGCTGCCACAGCACTTCACACTAGGATCCCAGTTTAGGATCCCAGTAGCCAGTAATGTGAGAAATGTTGAATCACTATCATTAGTTATACCTGACCTGTGACAAGACATAGACCAATCTCTATTCTAGATATTAAGCTGATGCTTTGCTTGATTTCGACCAAGAAAAACTAATTGAAATGGCTGAACAAAAGCCTAACTTATTAAACATGCCAGTCTACTTCACCCACACACATAACTGGGGCAAGAATTCCTTTTTCCACGCACCAGACTCAAGTCTGTGGCAAGAACCAAAGGGACAGTGAATTAAAGCTTTTTTTATTATAGTCATGTTTCATTTACTCCCCCAAATTGTGAAATGCTCATCATCAAGGTTTAATTTGTATAAGTATATGCACAATGGCCCAACTCATTGTGTCGATACCAACAGAAATCAACAATCAGAAAGTACCATCCTTGTATCTTTACTCAGTTAGTGTTCCAATATAAATTGAATGATTATCTAGCATCTGAAAAACATAAAGCCTCCCATCAGGCAATTATTACTTTTTATGAGTCCAAATTTATCACAATTTGAGACAATTAGTGGATAACAACATACTCCAACCTGCACTTTAAATGCAAACTCTGAACACCAAAGTTATGCATCTTTCCATTTGCAGAAAACAGGAAAAAAAAGAAAAAAATAAATCACCAACCCCCCCCAAACCCTAAGTGAAACTGATGAGATTATATCAAATCATGGGTTAAATAAGTAATAATAGACTAGTTTTAATCTCGCTACTTTGACTACTTAAGTCACAGGAAATAAAATTCACCAATCAAATACCTGACTTCCTCACTCATTTCATAACTGCTAGAAGGATCAAAAGTTAGTCACCAATGAATGCTGATACATACTAAAACACTTTGTAAAAGAAAAAGCATCATTTTCTATGTAAATTATCAATTCTCTACTTTTAAGAAACTACTACCTTGGTTGGAGAACATGAATAACTTAGCCAAAGTTTCCTTCTTATTTTTCAAACAGGCCACCCTTTCTAACACCCACAAAAACCTTACTCCTCTTACACAGAGAAAAAAAGCTGTTTCGTGCCTTGTAAACTACTTATTCACAGGACACCTGGCCTTGTGCAGCACCACCATCATGTAAGCTCTACCCAGCACTCAGAAGCTCTGTTCACAACTGGAGAAACTGAAATTCATTACTTTACTCATTAACAGGTTTTTTTAGCTGTCAAATAAGAATACTTACCAATCACTGCCATTTCCCTTTAAATTTTAACACCAATAATGGGAATAATTCTAGACTAAACCAGTTAATTACCTGCGGCGGTTTTATCAACTGAATTATAATCCTCAACAACAGAATCTTCAATAACATCACTGATTTTCTGCCATGGTTCCAGCTCCTCCTCCTCACATTCCATAAAAAGGTCCGTGTCCGCCATCCTGCAAAGGGAAAAGAAGAGAAACCTTTATTGGAAAACTATGTTGTTTTGTCAGGCAGTGAAAGCCATTCATTACGAGAAAAATTCTAATGCCACAAATATGAACAATGTTTTTATTTCTCAGTATTCCAAAGTGTGTGTGTGTGGGGGGGGGAAGTTGCGTATTTTCAGGTTCTTACTTATCTCTCCAATTACAGAGCTGACTTCACATCCTACTTTAACAGGCTGCATTTCCTTTTCGGATAAATCTGTGAAGTTGGTGCTGGAAACTCTTGGTTTTGACTTAAAATTGCAGTGGTTTTGCCTCTCCTGCACAAGAAATCCAACCTACCAGCTTTGAAATCAGAAGTCACTGCCCCAAAACCCAGCACCTTTAAATAAATGAGTAACTGTGACTGAAAGAAGGAAGAATCACATTTTTTTGTTCTGTTCATGGTTTTGAATATTCTAGGATTACTGCCAACACACGACAGAGATTGAATATCCAAGTTTAAATGAGTAAAAAATGTATGCACAAATGGGTCAACAGTCTTCAGCTAACCTCAGCCAACCCCCCCAATCAAACCCGCCTGTACCCAAACCCTTGCACACTCCCACAGCCCCAGCTCCTACTGATCTTCCTTGTAGCAGGGAATATGACAGACAATTATGAACTAGTTCAAAGAGAAAAAGAGTAAAGGGATTTTCTGCAATTAGATCCATAGTTATTGTCTTCCAACTCAAATGAATGTTCTCTTGATCTCTGGAGTAAAGTACCCAATTTACCTTTTCTGCATTACTCGTTACTGGGTATAACCATTACCATATTTATTTAGAGGAAAGACACAACTGACAATTCCAGCCTGTTTTGTCTCTCCTCATGAATAAGTCTCTCTCCTTGTCACCAATCTCTAAAACTTCTATTTTGGCTATGTCCTTGTGAGACAGGGAAACAGAAACAAAGGCAATTACGTAAGCAGGGGGATGTTTCACTACTGATATAGTGATGTTATAACATTATAATTCACAGTGCTACTTTCTGCTCCACTATTTACATATCTTCCCACTTTGTTTGATTTTCTGAGCACCACTGCACACAGAACACAAGTTTCTATGGATCTGCCCACAGTGAAAGTCAAGTATCTTCTCCTGCGTTGGCATCTAATCTAGACCTCAATGATGTATAAATCTGTATGTATTTAGAGTTCAATTAAACATTCAGACCATCAAGCCAGAATTAAAACCAGGATGATTCACAATTAGGAACAGTCTCAAGCATCCTAGAGGACATCTCTTCTCAGAAGGTAGTAGAGTTACCACCAAAGGTCTCAAAAAAGCTGATTTGCACTATTGTTACTGAGATCTAATCGATAGACACACGCATCCAATCACACTTTGGCAACTTACAAGTCATTCAGCCAAGCTGCTAAAAGGAGCTTTCTCCCAGACCTAGTTTTGCATTGTTTCAGGATTTGGCTGTTTCTAAACTTCACTCATAAATGAAGCTTATGCAAAATTTTAATTCTCCTTAATAATACATTTAGGAGTCTTTAACTAATATGACTCATTCTAGAAGCTCAGTTGTATTTTTAAAGGAAATAAGGATTATTATAGGAAATAGGACACCAAAAAAACCCGAATTTCCTACTTTCCCACCTGGATTATAGTAAAAAAAGAATAAATCCTTTCCCTCTACTATCAACCACCAGAAAGGCTGGTGAGCAGAACAAGTGGCAGTTCACTACTGTAAGTGAATGGGAATCAAGACATCTAGAAGGGATTTTGCTCTTCTTGATTACATTTTGGTGGCAAAAGAGACTGTTATGATTGCATTTTGTCATCTCTACTACCATTTGACAGTCATAAAAATCTGAAGAGAAATGTTCTGAGAAACTGGCCAAAATAAACAGCTTATAATAGGGGACAAGCAAGAAAATAATCCAACTCATGTGCAGACAATCTGTGATTTCAACAGCCACAGAAAACCAAGCTGACCAGAAGGCTTAAACACAGAGCAACATTTATTAGCTCACTATTGAAAAACTAGAAGAGACATAGCTTTAAAAATATAAACTGGATTAAGTAACCACAGAGCAATTAGATTATAAATCTCATATCATTAAGATATGTCTACCCTTCTTATCCTAACAGTCATAATTCTGGCTGAACAAATGCTGAACCTGTTACAAACTCCAGTTTGTAAATCAGTCTAAAGCTAGGATTTACAGGAGTGGCTGCTAAGACTGTGGGCGCAACCACCTTGTGCAAATGCAGTCTTTAATTTTTATTTGTATTGTGCCACACCAGCTACAAAAACACCTGAGCATCAGGAATTCCATGCAATACAACATGAAGCTGAAACAAAGTTTCCAACAAATGCTGATCCAAAGTAACTGTCTTAACCAGGTAAGTCCCCCGCAACAAAACCCACCCACAAAAAACCCAACAAACCCAAAAAAACAAAATCCTAAAAACTTGTTCACGTTTGCCAAATTCCAATTGCCAGCATTTTTTTTTTTGAAACAACACATACCGCTGTTTTCCTCTAGATACAAAGACAGCCTCTCAGACTCTCATTTATCTGTGTTGTATTTGTCTAAAAAGGATTCCCAGAGCTTAAACTGCAATGTTGTTGTTGCATGATGGTGTTTTACTAAGAAATACTCATTTTAGTTTTATGCTTGGTTATACTAATACAACTAATTCTCACTTCCCAATTATGCTTTTGAAGCACAGTAGCATTCATTTTAAGAATAACATAAAGAATGATACTTAAAGGAAGCCCATCGCACCACTCATGTTCAGTAGCTCATCTTCTGTTGTTCCCCACTTTCTCAACATTCATATCGATAAAAAAGTAATTCGTCTTATCTTGCATACCACCCTGAACGACTAGTCCTGCCACCACTTCTATGATGACACAGAGCATCAGCACTTTTACCTAAACTGGTTTTTATGCCTATTCACACATACTGCTAACTTGAAACATTTAATATAGCTATCCTAATGCCTCACAATTCTGTGTATTTACAGCGCAGAATCTTAAATAATACAGTAAATGAAAACATTTCTGTATAATTTCACTTTTGATCTCTGTGAAATTGGATTTGCCCTTTAGGAAGGCCTTTAAAAGAAAATAAAAGCCCCCAAAGTCCAACACCAAAGTGACAAATAACTTACTCCTACCAAGACTACCTCTTTTAGGGGGGGCCAAAGTAGATTACTCAAATTGAGGGTGCTCATGGGCTTGTTCAACTCTCAGGAAAAACTGTTGGTAGAGAAATATTACCTAGCATTGTGACTTTACAAGGGAAGTATAAAGAATCCTGTTTCTCTGAATGCAGGTAGAACAAGAGATCATTTCTCTTCTGTTTCAAGTCCTTCTCAGCCAACTTGTAACCTAAAAAGCACTCTTTCAGGAACTTTAAATGACCTTGTCTCTTCCAGCTGTCCCCCAAGTGCTCTGTTCTGGTATTCTGTCAAGAGATGGAAGCACATCTCCATAGCTGTTTTCTCCTCACTCTTATCACACCTTCCCAGCATGTGTTTAGAGATGAGAAAAACCCAGCAACAGCTCAGGCTTGCCAAGTCGGCCAGTGGATCCACTAGCAAGTTATCAGTAAGCAAAGGGACATTTAATGGTTCCTCATGCAAAATGACATGGTTGCACTTCGCATGCTGTAACACTGCCTGGAGCATAACGATAGATGTAAACCAACTAGAGAGTCCAGAAGAGAGCTAGAAAATGTGATCTTCAAGAAAAGATGGAATGACCTGGAGTTGTTCAATCTATAGCAGAGATTACTGAAGCACAATAATCTTTAGATAGATAAAAGGCTACTGCGAAGTGGAAAGAAGCAGTCTG
The DNA here is from genome assembly GCF_929443795.1 of Astur gentilis. NCBI lineage: Eukaryota > Metazoa > Chordata > Aves > Accipitriformes > Accipitridae > Astur > Astur gentilis. The sequence continues at coordinate 10,690,461 of NC_064886.1, forward strand.
TCCTCTGCATCTGTGATGGAAGAAAGAAATGAAGGGCTCAAATTGAAGAACAGAAGACTCCAGCTTAAGACACCAAAAAGGTTTCTAGGAATAAAGATGAAGCACTGCAACAGGCTGCCTGGGGAACTCATGAAATTTCCAGTTCTGGATGCCCCTGGGAACGGGCTGATCTGCAAGAGAAGGTATATAGACATACACTATAAGGGAGGCAAGGTGGATTAACTGTCTTGCTGGAGACATCTGAGGCTCCATTTTTCTACGGTATTGCATAATTCATGAACTAAACATGTATTACCAGGTATTTTTGCACTACTACAAAACAACAAGTATACTTTAGTTGTTGACACTGAGGCTTTCGCTATAGGAAGCTACTGAATACCCCTATAACAGTTACTCTTTTCATAAATACTGAAAGATGAAATATACTGAAAATACTCTTTTCATCTTGCTGAATACACAAAACATTACTAATAAGTGTAGCACATAAACCAAATTAACCCAACTTAATACATCCAAATTCCTGCCCATAAATACTGTATAAAGCCATAGTTGTTTAAACGTGTCCATTGAACTTTTCACAGAAACACATGCCTAAAACTAGTCTTAGTGCAATTTCTGGTAATCAATGAGAAAAAGTAGCTTATTAAAAAACTGATTAAAAAAAAAATCAAGTCTCTTACTTGTCAAATAAAATTACACTAGTATATTAAAAAAAAAAATCAAAGAGCATTGTAATAATCCTAATATACAATTAACCAAGTGTATTACATTAAGCATGAAAAAGCTCACATTCTCCATAGCACCCATTACCTGCATGCTTCAAAGACATTACTAGCTTCTTCATTTACATAAAACCTGCAGTGTGTAAAAAATTTTATTAACCTTATCTCAAAGGTGGGAAATAGAGTTCAGTGAAATTAAGTGACTTGCCAAAGATTCTACTAGCAGTGAGTGGTTTAGTCAGCAATAGAACTCAAGATGCCCAGCCCTTGTTCACATCATTGAACATAAACTTCCCCAGGTTCTGTTAAAAAAAAAAAAAAAAAAAAAGAAAAATACAAAAAAAAGACAACAAAAATCATTTCTGAATGACAAATGGTAAGAAAATAGATTCCAAGAAATGAAGCTCTGAAATACAGGTTTATGCCAGAGATCTGCTTAGCAGGGGAAAGCAAGAATCAAAGAGGCTTAAATATTATTTTCTCTGCTTGTTAACTTTTTTTACAATTACAAGATTTTAGTAAAACCAAGCAAAATCTCATACAAGATATACGCTAGGATCTTGAACAGACAGACATTACAACTGATCAATAACTACATATTTATGATTTTCAATATTCATCCTTCACAGAAACATCTAGAAAAAAATCCTCTGTGAAGCTTCTAGGACAAAGCTTCTCTTCGCTGGCAAAACTGGTGACGCTCACAACACTAACTATTTGTCTGGAATCATATTACTCCACACCAGACAAGTAACAGTGCCTTAATGCTATAGTGATGGGCAGTCTATAAATAGGATAAATAACCTGCTCTATTAATTAAAGCATGCACATATGTCTGCCCAGGAAGGTTAGAACTACAGAGGAAGTCTTTGCACACGTTGTAAAAAATATATTATTCAGCACCTCATAATTATTCAAAAGATGCAAAGACAAAATGCTGAAGAGACTGTAGTTACAAGCTTCTTTTGACACTAACTTACATTATGCGCATAGTATTTCATCTGTTCATATCAACTGAACTAAGAAAATGTCTCCTCTCTTCTATAATGTAACAGCTTTGTTTTTCAAAGCTTTGATCTTGAATATTTTTGTATGTAAGAAGCCTTTGCTCAATAAAATGATTAATCCCAATGATAAATACACTACATTTAGCTTTTCAGCACATAGTTGGCAGATGCTTGGTTGAAAATACAGATGCCAAAAAAATTTACAAAAAAAATTACAAAGCGTTCTAGACACACTGCAAGAAATAAAGCCTTTCAGACTGAAAGGTATTTTCTCTCCCCTTTAGTTGGAAAATGGGAGACGACCTTCAGGGAAAGAGCCAATATATGTTAACCTTACACAAATAACTAGCACAACTGTGCAAGATATAGACCCTTTATTTTTTGTCAGCTGATGTGGTTCATACTCATTGTTGCCATACAGGGGAAGAAAGCCAACAGCCATTAAACTCTTGTATTAAAAGGCCAGCCACCTGATTACATTCTCTGATCAATGAGAACACCATTACCAGGGGAAATCCAACAATGAAGATGTTTTATTTGCATACCATTAGACAGATTACACTGTCTTGAGAAAAGAAGAAATTTTTTTCTTTTTTCCTATGCCTCACTGGGGGGGAGAGGGGGAGCGGGGGAGGGGGGGGGGGGGAGAAAAAAAAAGGTCTCCCTTGTAATTTCAACTGAAATTTGGAATCCAAGATCCAATTGCATTTATTTATCAATGAACCACTTTCACCTAGTTAGAAAAATATCAGCTATAATCCCTACAGACTCATTTTTTTCTCAAGAGAAAAATGACTGACCAGGTAGAAAAGGACAAAACATTGTACTCTGGTTTAAAAGATCAGTGGCACTTTCAATCTTCAAAAACATCTCAATAAACAAAATAAACACTTAGGCCAGTTTCTCCACTTAAATGAGGTGGCAAACAAAGGACTCTGCTACCACAATGCAAGTTTTAACTCAGTAATTCCACTAACTTAGTGATGCAAGCAGAACGAATCAGGTCCCAAGTGTTTTCTATTACCTAAAGCACCTGTGGATAGCAGGTTTTACATGACAGCTGCAGAATAAGGCAGCTGTGTCTCATTGAAGTGATCTCTAAAAGATGTGTGGTTATATATTTACAGTTTCATTCACAGCTTGATATTATTTGACACAAAGCAAACAAGTTATGACATACATATGCTGTATATACACACACTTCTTTTTAAAAAGAACTTCAAATTAATGACTTGTTCACAGTGTTCTTCAAAATTCACATGATGGGCTGCACTACTCTTGCTATATAAGCTTTGCTTTCTAAGGCTTTTAATTAAAAAAAAGTATAAATAAATCAGTACTTGTCAGGGCACCGCTGGTGGCCCAATTTCTGCCTACTGGGTGTAATCATCTGCAACACTATCAGTCTTAAGGGCATACTAGCAGGTCAGAAATAAACACATACTCCATGATACAGGTGACTTGGTAAAGCAAAAAGCTGAATTTTGTTTGAAGATGGGACAAAGAGGAGAGATAGAGACTACTATCCCAGAGGGACAGAGACTACTATCCAGAATTACACAACATCCTCCCTCCAACACAACACTACCTACAGAGGTATGAATATAGCCATGTACTTTGCCGACGGAAAAACAGAAGGAATTCATCAGCCTTGCTCAGATCAAACGTGGGAAGTTTTGAGAAAGCAGTGAGAGACCCAGGAACCTCCGTTCCTACCTCTCACTCCCTGGCCTAGACTTGGGCTGCTTGTATTGCCTTTCTCTAGACAGGCAGGAACTCCAGATGCAAATACATGTACACTCTGACCATGACAAAACAGCTAGCAAGGTAAGTCATTCTAACTAACAGATATCCTAACCCTAAAAGATAACATCAAGCCTTCACAAATCCTAATTTAAAGCTTTATTCACATTTTCAAAGGAGAATATGCATCTTCATGTGAATTTACAATACAAAAACCCAAGCTAATACGCAGTGAGAATCAATCCAAGTATCAGCACATAGCATTAACATGCTAGTATTTTTTTCTTTATTAAAGAAAAAAGGCCCAGCTGACTCCCATGGGGAACCCACGGTCAGTTGACTACTAGTGATGAAGGACTGAATGATAGCTGAGGAAATAGCTTATGAACTTTAAAGATGGGCTTTGCATCTTCCAAAAGTCTATGACTAACAGGTTTTAGCACAAAGGTGACTCCTGCAAGTTCTCGCACAGAGCTTCCACCTTTTTCACCAATATGACACCTGGCAGCACAGCAGTTTGGGACAAAGCTGGCACAAAGAAGCCCCAGAACAAAGAGTAAGTCCCTGCAACGTATCTGCAGAGGGAATCACTGCAACAGCTCCCAGAGAGAAGACACTGTGAGCTGGCGATCAGGCTTATGGGGAAGGAGGAAATACACCCAGAGCAAACTGCATCCTACTGACTCCACTGAAATGAGGGAACACGGCTGCTTTACCCTGCAATGAAACATAGAGGTAGGTTGTGCACAAACTACATTCCAGAAGATTACATTTTTAGCGCCAAGTGTATAAACTTTCTTCACTGTTCTTGCCAAAGGTTTGTCAGTTTTTATGCCAGTCCAGATTTGCCATTGTAGATTTAACTGCAGTATGGTTATAATGCTATCAATACCCAAATACTTTCAAAAAATACATATTAAGAATCAATGGACCCTTAAATTTTCTTCACCGCTTGCTGTAAAACAACCTCCTCCCCTCCTGACAGTCCAGAAAAAACAAACAACAACTAAAATACAAGATTGAGTGTCTGTCTTTAAGAGACCGACAAATAAGCTTGAGGGGATGATTCAATGCATGCTTTAGGACAGAAATTAATGCATAAATCAACTTCTCTTGTCCAAGTTCTCCTTCTGAATGGCCATTTCTTCTCTCCATTATGTCTTCCCCTGGTGAACATGCAGCCTCAGCAGAACTGCTGTGTTGTTACTTATTTTCTCACTTACTTTCGATAATGCGTACTTAACAGCAAGGAACATATCTTAACTTTAAGAACCTAGAAATCCAACGAGGTTACATTAAATGCAAATGAATCCTATGATAAAGGTTTCTGCTGTCAAGACAGGCTGCAATCCTTGCCCTGAAAAAAAGGTAATACTCTTCACTGGCTTTTAATGACTAACTGGCACAACCTAAAACCCGATATAATCTAAGTGATGAAAATACATATTGGATGACGTTTTCATTACTGTTTATGTGGCTATTCATCATGAGCAACACCTCCCAAAGAAGAGGGGAGGTGAAAGGCACCATGCAAGTTGAATGCCAGAGTTCACAAGTTACATCCTTCAGGCCAAGGTAAATTTACATTTTGACGACTGATGTGGTTGACTTGACTTTGCTGGGTACTGAAATAATTTCAAAAGACATATTACATTTCTTATGAATGCTATCATTTAAAATCCTATATGTTTTATTAAAGGCTTTGAAGTGTGTGATGCCTACTAATTAAAATGTATTATTATAAGCTCAATTATAATGATTGTTATCTACCTTAAAGTTTGAACTGCAGAGTGATGAAAACAAACCGCTTTCTGATTTTTTTGGCGTATTTTGTGAGCACGGGACTACCTTGAGGCTTCTAGAGTCCAAGAGCGTGTCTGGAGCTATGCTTCTGCAACAGGTTCTTTTGTGAGGAGACAGTATGGAGCACTCCACTCATGTCAACATGGATGCAGGTCTACTCACAGGAAGACAGTTGGAGGTTCTTTGACAGTATCTAAGCAGCTGTGGGGATGGGGCACATAAACAACGTAACCGTATATACCCACAAACAAGACCAACTGGAAGCAACATTTGCAGAACCCTGCACCCAGACAGAGCTTAAAGTGGCAACAGAGAGCAAGCTCTCTGGGTGGGTAGCCCTGTAGGACAGCCTTATGAATGCTAATAATTATACAATTGAAAAAAGATGTGCATGCAGTAAGCCTGGCTTCATGTTCAAGGATAAAAATTAACAACTGCAGCAACCTGAAGCTATGAGACAGTATACACTGAGAACCAGAGCAGGGAAGATGCATAATTCATATATCCTTGCAAATAGTTTCCTAAAAGAAGCAACAGATTCCCCCCATCCTCTACCTCCACTTCCAATCACTCACTCCTGCCCCATTTGGTATGTCTTGGTGACAGCTGCAACTGCTGGCAAGTTAATAAAAATAAAGCTGTGTGTGTTGTCATGTGTTGCATGTTTTCTGCAAGGGTGTTGGGCGGCAGGATTCATGCCTCTCCTTCATCTCCACACATGCTTTATATCACATCCCAGCCAAGGGGAAGAAGCAGAGAGTGAGGATGCCCTAATGCAGCAGCCTGGATTCCCCAAGTACTCAGAAGAGCAGGACCACAGTAAGGGCCGGGCAAATGTCTTGATGATACTAAATATCTAACTTTTAATATCTGTAGCCAGAAGAATCAGCCTTGGTGTATTCTGCATAAAGTCTTTCAGTGATTCCAATCCTTCTCCAGGAGAGCCTGCTAAACTGAATTTCTGACCCAGCAGCGGGGCAGGCGAGCAGGTATGTCGGGGCATGCTCCTTACCAGGCAGAAAGCACTGGCGAAGGGCAGCAAGCGACCCAAGATTTCTTGTCCGTGTAAGGGGACAGGGCAGGCAAGGAAGCATAGGGAGAGGGCCTGCAAGCTCAGGGAAACAAATAAAAACAACAGTTTTTCCTCTACACCTACACAGATGTGCTTGGGAAGAGCCCCTTCCACTGGGGCCACAGGCAGGGAGCCTGGCACTGAGGTGGCTAGTACTCTCTTGTCACCAGAGAATAACACCGAAGGGAGAAGCAAGCAGCAGGGCAAGCAGACCCCACTGCCTGAGAGAAGCTGCTGAGGAAAGGTGTAGGCTAGCAAACTCAGCTCCCCTCAGCCTCAGACAAGGTGGCAACGGAGAGGGGGAACCACTCTGCGAAGGTGAAGAAGGTGCAGGCCAAGGAGGGGGCTCTCACTCTCCGAAGGTGTAGGCAGAGCCTTCCCCCCACTGTTAACTTCCCTCAAAAAGGGGCAGAAAGGACATTTCCCCAGAGAAGTAAAGTAAAACCCACCCTCAGTTTATTGTGGCGGCTAAGAAAGAGAGAGAAAAATAATCCCCGTGCCCAACATGGCCGCCCACCCAGCACCAGCCATGGGAAAAGGAGGAGGGGGAGGTAAGACGGGGAGGATGCGGCCGCCCCCTCCCCCGGGGGACGGCGACCCCGCGACTGGCGGGGGGAGGCCCCGCTCGGCGCCGGGATGTTTTGTCCGGCGTCCCCGGCGGGGGGGGTGGGGGGTGGAGGGGGTGTGGGAGCGGAGGGAGCTGCCGCTACCGCTGCGCCGCCCGCTCCCCTCCAACGCCAGCGGGCGGGGGGGGGTGGGGGTGGCGCGCGGATCCCTCCGCCTCCCCTCAGAGCCCGGGCGGGCGAGCGACGGCCGGGCGGCATTCCGCCGCCCAGCGGGAGCCGCCGCGGCGGCTCCTCCCCGTCCCCCGCCTCGGCAGCCCCGAGCCCTCCCTCCCTCCTCCCGCCGCCGCCGCCGCCGCTGCTGCTGCTGCTGCTTTGTGTACGGCGCGCTCTGGCCCGGCCGCCACCCCCCCCCCCCCCCCGCTCTCCTTCTCCCCCAGACCCGGGCGGTTCGAACCGGTTCCAACGGTCACCAACCGCCACCCGCGCACGGCGCCCCCCCCCTCCTCCTCCTCGCGCGCCCCCCTCCCCCACCGCCGCCGCCCCCCACATAACGGGCTCGCAGCACCTCACCTTCCTCGCCGGCGCCGCCGCGCTCTCCCGCCGCCGCCGCCTCAGCCGCGGCCGCGCGCTCTTAAAGGGCCCCGCGCGCGCGCCCCCCCCGCGCTCCGCCGCTCTCCCGGCGAGGCAACCGGCAGGGGAGGGCAGGTGGCATGAGCCCCCTCCCCCCCCCCCGGAACCCCGAGCGTGATGCTGAGGAGGAGGAGGAGGAAGAGGAGGAATTATCTCTTGATTCTGCTCTCCCTCTGTACGTTCTCGCGGGGGGCGGCTCCCTGCTTTGCGTGTGTCTCCCCTCCCCCCCCAACCCACCCCCCCAAAAGAGAGGGGGAAAAAAAAAAAAGGGGGGGGGGAAAGAGCGCCCGGCGGGCTGATACACGCGCGAAGCGCCCGCAGACACACACACACACACACACACACACATACACACACACACACACAAAAAAAAAAAAAGGGGACCTGGCCGGCGGAGGGATACGGTGACGTCATTTCCTTCTGGACCGCGGAACGGTGCGGGGATTGGCGCGCGCGCGGTGACGTCACCGGGAGGACGGCGCAGCCTATACCCTTGCCCTGACGAAGTTTCGCCGAAGCACAAATGGTGTAGGGTGGGTTGGCTCCCACTTCATCACCAACCCCTCCGCCCTCCCCGTCCGCGGCCGCCCCCCGGGGGGGGGGCGGGCTGAGGGGCCCCGGGCCTCGGGGGGAGGCCGCGGGAGGGGGGCCCGAGGCCGGGCCCTGCTCGAGGCCTAGCGCTGCGTCGAGGCCCTGGTGCCTCACCACCATCTCCTCAGGCGGACTCCGGCGCTTCCCGCTCGCCTCCTGTCAGGACTGTCCCGCAGGGAGGCTTGGCCTGCCTGACAGGCCCCTCAGAGCTGGCGGCGGGGGCGGCTGCTGCTGGAGCAGAGTCTGGCCCTCCTGGCTGTTAGGAGGTGGTTGGCCTTGGCAGAGGTGGTCTCCAGCCAAAATCGCCCAGTCGTAGCAGGTGTTGTCTTGGGCTTGTTCAGCCTTACCTGCGCCTCTGGAATTTGGGAGCGTTCATTGCGTCTTGGACTCACCAGGTGCCATAGGGTGGCAGCATGGTGAGGAGTCTGCAACCATCTCTAGGTCTAGGGATAATTACATTACAGACGTTGTAGTTAGGTCTTGGTGTCTTTAACCACAAGATTATTTTAGTGGCTAGCTAGCAGTGTTGTCAAGAGCCAAGCCTGCCACCTTTGCCTTAGTAGCCTTTAGTTTTCTTGGGAAAGGTAAGGATGCTGATGTGGTTATGGGACTGAAGCCTGTCATCCGTAAAGATTAATGTGTTCGATAGCCAGTGACACTCCAACGTGTTTTGATGGCTGTGTCCCCAGACAATCAGAAGGTACATTTAATGATGAAAAAAGGCTTCCAAGGTCCAAAAATCGTTAGAGGCCTCTTTAATGAAACTATTCCTTATCTCTACATTTTACGTCCCTTCTGTGAGACTCGTAATCGGAAGTTGGCACAGGTTTCATCCCTCGGGGATGGCTTCAAGGGGGAGGCTGAGGATTAAATTGCCCTAAAGTTCTCCACTGCTTCTGTGGAGGTTTCCTGGAAGTCAGGACAGAGGCAGGTGGACACAGCAGTACAGACTGACGTAGGGAGCTGTCCACCAAGGTGTGAGGGCTTTGCTTAAGTGGATACTTAAGCCTATATCTAACTTTATGTATTTAAACGATCCAAATACAATCAGCACAACTATATAAATGCTTAAAATTGTGCATTTGCTTAAGTACATTGCTGGATCGGTGCCATTTAAGTTTCCTGTGCTGTCAAGCCAACGTGCTATCAGTGACTACATTTGTCCCTAGCATAAATTCAAATGGTTTATATCTTTAATAATGAGCTTATTATTGTGAATAATTTAGGAATGATAGAACATACAGCTTTTAACAGTGTACAGTACAGACTGAATACTAAAGATAGTATGCTTAAAACAGATAATGCATGTTTTTTATTAATAGTTAAGATATTTAACAAAATATGAGTATACACTTTATAACCCTGTTAACATTTCTATCTTCAGCATATTTGGAAATGTTATTTATTTATTCTTAAAACACTCTTATGAATTTGGTAAGTCATGTGCTTCCCAAATGGACCCCCTTGCTGTGATACCCCTGTGTTGCTAGAATGTGATTTATTATTCTGCGGTTCATTAAACGAGCCCATTAATTTTTTTCTGATGGTCTTCATGAGTTACCAGTCATTCTTCCTGGTTTACACAAGGCACCAGGCTACTTCACCTCATGCTGTATGGAAGTGTTTTCATTTAACTGTCTATCTGTCACCTATAAATCATATATGTACGCAATACAAAGGGCTGTATTCTCTTCTGTGGTTATGCCACTGATAATAATAACAAACATCATTATCGCTAGTTATGCATTTGTATTCCTGATTGTGCTTTGCAGCCTCTGCCTTAGATGAAGTATTATTTAATTATTTAATATAATAATAGCAATTTTCACTTGCCTTTTCAAAAAAAAAGATAATCAGGAAGCAGAAGCTATGAATAAAAAGTGTTTTTTTCCTTAAATGAAGGGGAAAACAGCCAGCCACACTGGCATTGCTAGCGATGGGAAAAAATAAGTTTGTAAACGGAATTCAGATGTCGACAGCAGCAAGGATTTACGAATGAAGTTTTATATTACTGACTGATGAATAATGATTGTGTTTACCACTGAAAAAATTATCATCTGCTAATTCTAAACGTGATTTCTGCCTTCCTTGTAAATGCAATGTTTCTTACACCTAAGGTAAAAAGCAAGGTTTAAAAAAAAAAAAAAAAAAGAAAAAGAAGAAGAAGCCATAAAAATTCACCAGGGTGGTTTTGTCTTTATCCAGTGTATGTTCTGCAGATACCAAATTCAAATGAAATTAATGACAGGGAGAATGCAGCTGCTTTAAATCACATCACCATTGGCGACTTATTTTTCATTTTTGCCATGTCCAGCTGGAACAGAAGGAAAACCCTCTATTTGGGGAGTGTGGTAGAATGAGAAATTTTTAGTTGCTATTGAAATGCATAAATTCATGAGGGTAGCAAGACAGAATTCTGATATTCTTGCTCCAAAAAGAAAATTCCTATTTCTTTAGGGATAAAAATAATTGTGAAATATGTATATTTTAAAACACGACACACAGGTGGACTTTTGGGTTTCATCTAGTACCAACTCTGTGTGCATTGGGGGCAGTCTACCAGATCTCTTGAACTACAGGTGTCTACATTGATGATCTGTGGCTGAAAGAATCAGGAAACTAACAAGTCCTGAAGTAGAAAGAAGGCAAATACCTGCAAAGACATCAAAATGTTATTTTCCTCAGGGCTCATTCACCCAAGAAAAACAAGCCATGTTGAGATCAGCACGCACAAACCAATCTTAAGTGTGACAGTCAAACAGTTCCAGCTGTGCCTCTCAACCAAATGAACGCTCAAGCATTTTCCTAATGTAATGTAGGTTTTAGTAAAAAGTTTGATGTAGGAACACTCAGTTGATAAATTGCACGTTCTGAAGATAGTAAGTTGGAATATTGGATTTTGCTTCTGCAGGTAGCCAGTCTTTTGGACAGTTGCCATGTAAGTTTCTTTGCCAGGGGTCTAAGATTGGAACCACCTGCAGGAAAAAGTGAAAAAGTTTCAACATGCGGTTTCAGAGTAACAGCAACTCCATGGAAGGATGTACTTCAGCTCTGAAAGTGGACCAAGATGTAGTAGACTTTTTCTAGTTCTTAAGTATATTAAAAAAATAGCATGGGGCTGGCCAGAAGAACAAATAAAGATTTTGAAGAAGCAGAAATTTCCACTAGAATATGTTTGAAGGAAATAAGCTTTGAGAATGCTACTAACAATTTGAAAACAAAATTACATATGTAACCTCTTTTTTTCTTGTGGCAGCTTGCCTGAGTAAGGTACGTCAAGGGAGACAGATGCTTGCACAGGAAGGCATGCTGGCTGCCCCAAATACCCCAAGATTACTACAGTCAAGTGACATTTTCCCTGATTTTTTCAGTTTCTTTATTATATTAATTTGTTGCTTTACATACAGGACATTTCCCTGTTTTGTGTTGATTACAGAACTTTCTCTCCATTTAATTTATCCCACTGAATTAATACTTAGGTTCAGTTTATATTGTTTGTTATAAATTCGAAATTAACTAGTATTCTTTAGAATTGAATGTTTAAAACATCCACATGTTCTATATTTTAACTTACATATAAAGTTTTGAACTTTTTCATTTTTTTCAGACAAACATTGAAATAAATGTCTCTAGCTCTTCCTAAAATGCTTTACCCAACCTCCTCATGAAGCAGAAATCAAATGTGTTGTTTTACCTCAAAAGACTGGATTTGGGGAATTCTCCATTAAATGTTTTTCCTTAATACTTTGCACAAATGGGTCATTGTGATGCCTGAGGATGCTTATTAATTGGTTCCATGCTCAATTTAATTCTCAAATACATTGTAACTCATTTACATTTACAGGGTGTAACATAGAGCACGAATTTTCATTAGTTTATAGCTATAAATTTCTCCCTTCTCTCCAAAATTTCTCCGTGATAACTAAATGTGTAGCAAATTTCTTCCCATGTCCACTGTTGTTTCTGTACAACCTAGTGGATAGTGAAGGATAGAAATGGGTGACCAGGAGTTACTTAAGCTGTTTTAAACCACATAGCTATCAAATGTGTAAGCCTCAGTCACCACTTGTGTCTTTGAAAAGATTGCTAAAAATCGTAAAAAACTCTTACATTTCTATTTTTAGGGTGAAAATCTGTCAAGCTGTTTCAATATGTTGCAGAGAAGTAAGGAATACATTTTCTTTTTGTTTGGTCACTGAGGACTCTTTTAAGTCTTTTTTTTCCTTTTTTTTTTTTTTTAAACTTTCTTACTTAAATGAGCTATTACAATATCTCATTGATTAACTAGGGGACTTGATTAACTCTTGGAGCTATGCACTTGGAGTTACATTTATAAAGATACTCTGAAAAGAAACGGCCCTGTGAACAAAGGATATCCTTAGAGTTCACACTGAAGTTTTGGACCCGTTTGCCCAAGAACATGTATCACAATTACAAGCTCTTCTTTGAATGCATATTTGTGCAACGGGTAAATACTGAGGTAGACCAAACCTAAACATTTCTTTTTTAAGGGCACCAAACATTTGAAGGGCTACTAAAGCATGTTACAGTCCAGCCCATCAGCTAATACAGGTCTTTCTCCTAACTGGGCAACAAGGTACAGATAAGGAGTGTGGTTCTTTTCCTTAAAAAGCTGCTAAGACAGGGCAATTTTTTACTAAGAGCTACTAATACTTGTCCTGAAAGAACGACAGTATTATCTGCAAAATATGAGCTAATTACTTAGGCAAATAACCTACCACTGCAGAAGAAACCTACTCAAGGGAGGTCTTAATAAAAATAGAGTTAGAGGCCTCTCGCCTACAGGACTCTGGGATTTGGCCCAGTATCAAGATATTTCTCTGCAGGAAGCTGTTGTGGCTATAAAAATGTCTGTCTTTTTAATCATTGGGTTTGTTTGTCTTGTCAAGTCCCAGCTGAGATTTCCCTTTGCAGTTTCTCTAAACATCTGGTTGTTGTCATTTTGTTATTATCAACCTTGAAGTAAAAGATTGGGCTCTCCAAGATTATGCAATTTCTTTAAACATTATGAAATTATTAAAAATAATAAATGTGTGGCATTTTGTACTTGTTTCAGCTTCAAGCTGTGTGCTCTCCATAAACATGAGGCTTAGCATATTGCCTCTTAAAAAGAAAAACTGTGATTCCTTCAGATAGTGTGACTGTGGGATTTAACAGAAATCTCTATTGTAAGACTTGTGATAAAATTTGTCAAAAAGTTGTCAGAAACATAATTTATTATTACATGCACAGATATTTCACTCTGCCAGTGGAATTGTCATGTAGAGTACTATTTTATATAACAATTAAAGAACAATAATGTGGTTTGCAAATATCAATGAAGTTTGAAGAAGGCTGTCAGCATTTGTGTTGCAGATGATCACTTTGCCAACTTGCACCAATTAATGCATCGAGACCTGCTTCCATGCTGTTTTAAAATAAATTCACACTAATGCTTTTCAGCCTGCCTCTGAATCCACATAAGGTTGGGAACAAATATCCAGATAAATAAACTGAGAGAGGAATTCTGAAAACTTTATTTAGAATGCATTAGACATTTCTAGCTTCCAGGCTAATTCTGATAACAGTGGTGTTATTTCAGGAAAAACACCTCTCCACTTCCAAATTTTTCCATTTTTTCATAATCCCTTCCCTTTCATAATCCTATAATCCATAATACTTGATAGTCCTACTTTGCTATTTAATGTGCCTATTCTCTGTTTCACATGTGATGTGGTAGTGAAATCATTTGTTAATATGGATCCATAGTAGACTTCTACAGAGCTACACATCCGTCCAATTTGTCAGTGAATTATTACATAGCTATTTTTTGATTTTACAGTTTTGTAGGTATCTTTACACCAAACTTAAGAGTTGTTTTATATAAGGTATATGCTTAGTTAGGAGGAAAGTGTGAGGCACAACATCAAACTTCTCACTATAACTAAGAAATACGTTCTTTTCTACTTCTCCCGTTTTGATCAAAGTTTTATCATAGAAATAAACTGATGTGCTGTGATTTGTTCTTGATAATTACCGGCTAGTTGTCTCTAAGTTATTTTCAGATTCCAACAAACTGTTGAACAACTTTCCAGGGAGCAAAGTGAAGATGAATGGTGTATATTTCCCAGTTTCTTCTTTTGAAGGTAGGCTGTGATTAACTCTTTTTTGTCTTCTGCAACCTAATTTATCCTCTACAAATTCTCAAAAAATAAATTCTCGTGTCTCCATTGACTCCAAAGTTGTTGTGGATGAGTTGCTTAAACTACAAATTGGGCCAGTAATTGGCTAGTTTTCATTTTTGGGTACTCAGCATAAAATGTCTGCAGCCAAATTTGTGGAAGGGACAAGTGAGCTGCTTATGTTGGTGTAAATAAGCTACATGCTTGTGCTTTTTTTAAAGGGGGCATTGAAATTTACTAATTAGTTTTGGTCAAGGGGATTATAATTCTCCTCTTTGTCAAGTCAGCACTTGTCAAATAAGCTAAACAACGCCACCTAACATAGTGGGTATTGCGCAGATAAATTTAATAGTGTTTATAGAATATTGGTATGGCAAGGTTCGTATACAGCAATTAAAAAAAATTGCATTTTGTGTTTGGTTGGAATGTGTTGGGGTGTTTTTATAAGCTCGGGGTTATGCACTAAATATTAATGGTTAAAAATGTATTAACTACTCAATGAATTTAATTAAGTGTGTATCTTACGAAAAAATAATGGTGAGTTATTTCACAATGTGGGATTTACAATGCACATTTAAAAGGCAACTGAATTTAATTTATATCAGCATAAAAGGGGATTGAATTTAATTTATATTGACACTCTTAACTGTAGCTTTTATTAACGAATGCTTGACTTTGCAAAACCAATGGCCTCCTAATATTGTTTCCTGAACATAATTCTTTACCAGGCCTTATTCTGCCCTCACCTCTGTGGTATGTGAAGGTTTTTGCAGCTGTCCATTGGATGATCTGACTCTTGCTTGTCATGTGTGGAGTTTTTTTTCCCATCCTCTTTAGAGGTGAATAAATTTGTCTCCAGTGGATTTCTGTTTTGCTAGGCTTTTTGTTTTGGGGTTTTATTTTTGTGTTGTGTTTGTTTGGATTTCTTTTCTTTTTTTCCTTTGCTTTAATGCTCTCTGCACAATCAAGAGAAGAAAGAAATAACATTGCTCATCTAAATGCAATAGTCTTTACTCATGCAACAATCTCTGTGATGTTTTTGCCTGAGGTTTGCAAGATTTTGCCTGTTTTGTAAAGATTCATTTAAATTGACACAATGTTTTCATAAACATTAAAAGGATAAAACCCTGGTATTAAACTGTCTACCAAGCCAAACACACAAGAGGGAATTCTTAGTTGCTGTGATATTTAGATTTTTTTTCCTCATATTCTTGTTTTAGAGAGAGAGTTGAGATGTTGTTTGTATTAGTTATATGACTAGAAGGAAAATATTAGTGCAATGTAAAGGTCCTGATCCTAGTCCTGAAGACATTTTGCACTTTATGTGATTGCAGGACAAATTATACAAACAAAACACATAACTTCTGGTTGCTTAATTCTGTAAACAAGTTACTGAGTTCAAAAAGTCATCAGTAGTAAGGTAGACAGAAAGGTTGACAGATGGCCAGTTTGAAACTTGTCCAGGGCAGTGAAGAAAAGAAATAATTTCTAACTGAGACTGTAGCTATTTCACATCATTTTATATGAACTTTCTGATATATATGCCTAATCCAGTTTATAATGATGAATAATTATAACTCATTCTTTTTATAGTGCTTTTATACAAGGACTCCCAATAAAAAATGAGGGACCCAATATTCCACATATTATGCATATGTAATATACAGGACATCAGTTAAACTAGAGAGCTTACAGTTTCTTTTTCCATTCTACTTGTAATTGAAAAAATTGGCATAATTGTTGGTAGATCCTGTGTAGAATCTAAAGATTGAAAATAAAGAATTTTCACATTATATCCACCTTGGAAGAATCTGAATTAAACATCTGAAAAACAGTACATCAAAATATGAGGACATGCATCATGCTTTATCAGCTGAGAATGAACTATACAAAATCTCACAAATAATAAAAGAGCATTTGAAATCCTGGCCTTAATACTGGGACTCATTCCATATTGCTCATGAAACATAATGAAAATGTAATGAAAAGTCAGGATGGGACAGGTATTGTGTAGTCCTTTGTTTCCAGACTTTCTTTGAGAAGAAAACAGTTTTCTGTCCCATGCAGCACTTAATGAACGGCACGCAGAATAAGGAGTGAGGCTTTTGGGCAATCCTTGGTATGTGAAGCAGCAGACTAGCTAAACCATCTAGTCAGATTGTTTTGAATCAAATCAGAATTTACCTCAAGCATAGCTTGGAGTTTGGATGCCATGAGAAGGTACGGGCCAGAAACAAGTGTCTTTGGCCCTATCTACACATTCTTTTTGTGCTGCTATAAATATAATAATACAACCATCTCTCAAGATAAGGCACGCCAATGTGTCGATAAAAGTATTCTACTTTGCTGAAGTATGTTTGCAAATCTCAATTATGACACTTCAGTGAGATTAATTTCTAGATGCAGGATACACAAATCAGGCCTGCACTTGCTGAAGGCGTTGCAGGATTCTGAGCTGCAACACAGGGTGTCACAGTAGTAAGAGCTGTATAGAAACTGGAGAAAGGTGGTGCAGTGTGAGTTAGGCAGTGAAGGGCTAGATGAAAGTATTTGTGGCTGCTAGGGTGGGTTTGTTTTTAACACAGTCCTATTTCACTCAATGAGTTTTATCTCGTGAGCTGTTTGTAACGTTTTCACCAGGCTGTTCCTGATTGCCCCTCTTGGCATGCACTTCTTTTAATCTCTAGCGTCTCTTCCGCAACTTGCCAGCTTCAGGCTGCCTTCAAGGCTGTTCCAAAGCCTCCGGGTGTGTACAAACTCATCTTGGCCTTTTGCTGGTTTTGTGTTTGTGATAGACCCATCCCAAGGTGTGCAGCAGATCCCTCTGCCTCCACAGTGGCATGAGATGTGAGCCAAGAGCACTAATGATTTAGAATAATGTGGTCATCATCCTGAGCAATAATATGTTCCCTGTTGGGTCAGATAATTTGTACAGAAGTAAACTACTGCATGATCAGGTTATGTGTTTGCCCTGCTCTCTGGATGTAGTACTCCTTGCGCGGGACTTCAATGGATGTGTGGACTGGCCTGACTGGGCTCCTGCTGACCTCGAGAGCTAGAACTCCTGGTGATTTTGATGGAAGCAGAAGTAGGTCATTGTTGAGAATGACTGAATTCCCACCCACTCTGCCTAAAATTAAGGTCATAGATCTTGTAATTGAAGTGATGTTTGTGAACTCCTGTTCATCCTTGGAGTCCCTTTGACATCAGTGGGGTTTTTCAGGAGCACACTGGTCTGAAAAGACAGGTCTGATTCCTTGAGGTAGATCTTCAGTTAGTGTTTCATGGCATCTCCTGAGAACATAGTCTCTCAAGTTCATGAAATAAATTACTCACATTTTTTAATAGCAGCTTAAAAACCCCACTGAATCAAGCCTATGTGTAGTAAAGTAGTGTTTTAAAATGAAAAGTTAAGGAGGGAAGGAACTGTTGAACAGACAAGGCTATATCTGAGGAGGAAGAGACCAGAAAGAGTGATAGATATGCAAGGAACTCTTAATGAAAGATGAACAGTCCAATGGACACTAAGGATTTGTGGGCAAAAATAATAAAAATACCTCCCCCCCCCAAAAAAAAAAAAAAAAAATTCTCTTCTTTCTGAATCAGTTAGCAGAAGTAGGCCCATCAAATGAAATCAGAGAGACATGATTTGGATGGTCCATCACACAGTTCAAATACCTAACTGCAGCTGTGGAGTGTTGAAAACAAAATCTAGAGAAAATAATTTTTGAGCAATAATTTGTTTGCACAAAATATTTAGCTAGCAGTCTGAAGCAGTAAACAAGTTAACAGACTGCATTTGTCTAATTTGTGATCAGGAAAAAAAAGGCTCAGTTCACTAAATAAATCTAAATAAATGGTTAGTTATAGGTCATTTATCAGCTCTCTCTGACACTCTCTTGGCTTAATGGAGGGAATTGCTTAAATAGTTCTAGTGTTTCAGCACTTTTTAGTGTTTCTGCTGATACTGGTGGCTTATGTAAAAGGCAGAGAAGGAGTGGGACAGGGTTGTAAAATGCAGTATCCTCTCTTGAGAAGGTTTTTGAAATGACAGAGGTAATGTTGCCTGGGAAAAAGTATGGTACTTTAAACAATCAGTGGGAAATAATAGACTAATTCCTATTAGGGACAGTCTAGCAGAATCCCAGATGGAATAAAGAGTGAAATCCAGATTTTCCAATACTCTGGGGCAGCTGTCAGTCTTGAAAGAATCTTCTTTAAGAAGTAATTCTGTGTAATTTTCAGCAGGCAAGTTGTCTTTTTGTAGCTGCCTTGTTTAAGGGACTGAAGGGCCATGAAATGTTAAAAACATTGCTGCCTGCCAAACCAGACACAGTTGAGAGCCATGATCCGGTCTGGCATGCATTGACTCCTGGAGAACTTGAAACATTGCCCAAAATCAAGAGTTTTAAAGCACAACTGTTTCCCCCTTTGCTGTTAGAAAGCATGCAGGCTCTCTCTGCATGAGGGCGTTTACTTGGGTACAAAATACCCAGATAAACATATCTGGAATATAAACAGGAGCAGGTGGAAAGTGCAGCAGCGTCAGAGTTGGGTGCAGCAGAGGTCGGGGGCTCAAGCAGAGCTTTGAAAGCTTCCTCCGCTCTTTCCTGGGAAGTAGAAGCTGAATTTCTGTCCCCATCCTCCTGCACTCCCAGCTGCGCTGGATCCTCCCCTTGGCAGTTTCTGTCACTAGTCCTGCCCGCCCCTTCACTCTTGTATATATGACCGTCTCCGAGTAACTTTTGCTTCACATAAATCCAGTCCAGGCAGCTGTAATTCCTCTTGCGTGCACCCAGCAGCCCTGAACGTCTGATCTGACATGGGTAAGAGATCCAGCTCGTGGATCCAGCCGGGTTCTGCTGCTTTTGGGTACAGTTCTGCTCTGTGAAACTTGTAAGCAGGGGCCAGTGGGTTCGTTAGTGTGGCGGGCTGTTAAGGAGAGGCGTGGGGCTGAAGTTCAGCATTTCCTCAGACTATTAAAAGGTTTACTTCTTCAAGGTATTGAAAACCCTGTGGTTTTAAATAAGTAGCTTTAATGCTAGCAGTAAATGTCTTTTATGCTATCATTAAATGTCTCTTTCAGTACCCTGGCATGTAGAAACTGAAATAAGCATTTGGACTTGCTGGTCTGGTTGATTGTGAACATGAGTGACACTTAGGAAGATTGCCAGGAAACTGAGGACCAGAATTTAACTTTTTGTTGACGTTTTTGTGAATAGACCATATAATTTTTATGGACTTTCATTTTTGGACACATGGACAGGAAATAGAGGGAGGGGACTAAAACAGATGAAAGTTTTTGTGTGTGTGAATGTATTCTTGTAGAATTTGCAAGGGGGACAGTGTTACATTGTGATTTCACAAAACAGGGTAAGATTGTAGACTTTAGTAAAAAAAAGCCCTAATTACACAGACAAAAACAAGGATTCTGACTCAGCAGAAGTGTCATGCCTGGTTTATCTGCCTAGGGTGAATATGTATCTTTTTGTGCTTTTGCAAGTACTAATAGTACAAAGTAAATGATACTTGTTTTTTACTTTCTAACAAACTATAAGTTTCATTTTGTAACCTGGGATAATGACAGTTTTGTCTAAATGGTTGCAGCAGTCTTTAAGAAGTCTCTAGGCAGTGTGTAAAGAGTAAGTTAAATACTGCACCTTAAAGCTTAAAGTAGCATGATGGTGATTGATTGGTCACAGGGTTTGGAAAAGTATGCTCTTGGCAGTGTAGAAGATCAAGTCTTGGACTGCTCTTCAAAAATTTAACAGATCATTAAAGTCTGCTTGCATAATTTGTTTCTTGGAAAAAGACTTGTATTCCAGAAAGAATGTGCTGCTTTTGTCTCCGTTGTTGTCTAAGGCCTATGTCTTGTCATGTATATAGTATGGCTGATACACTAATTTTTTTTTCCCCATTTGTGTGTTTATTTCAGCAGTTTAGCACAATCATACCTTGAACCAGGTTTGCCTACCTTCATTTTTTAATATGTCAGTGTTTAACCCATGCATACACCTTAATTTCAGAGAATTTTCTGTTTACTCAGGCTCTGCAAGAAGCCCAGTTTGGCCCAGGCTTATTCCACCTAACTTTAAGTTCTCAACAGAGGTGGCTGATTTGTTGCCACATTTCTCCTAAAGTCCCTCAATAAAGAGTCTTAGGCACCTTCATGGTTTGTCTTAAGTGGGCTGAAGAACTCTGCTGCCATAAAATACTGCAAATAAAAAGACAAAGTCTTTCCTGGTCCTTTCCTTTATTTCATGCTGTTAAACACAAACTATCAAAGAATGGCTCTTCATGTTAATAGTTACTGAATACTATGAAACTACGCTTTATCAGGTGGGATATTTTTCTACAATGCTATTACCTGTTGTTGGAAATCTATAAACCTCATTACGCAGACTACTAGTGACTCCCAGGTTAATCTGACTATAGTTTGCTCATGCTACAGCTTCCTCAGAGGTTTTGCACATCACTTCAAAATTTTTAACTCACTGATTAGGTAAGTATAAATGGATTAGCCTTTTTTTTTCTTTTTTTTTCTTTTTTTTTTTTTTTAAAAAAAAGCTACTTTCAGAAGTTTTTCATAAAACAATATCCTAAGTCTTGCTTTTATAATGTTTTGTGGCATTTGTTGTCCTTTGGGATGATCTGTATTTCCCAATATTTCTGTGCCCTGAGGAGCTCAGCATTTCTGAGGACTTTACAGCCCTTGGAAAGGTGGAGAGGCATCTTTGTCACCTGCCTGAGAAAAAGGAAGTGCTTGTCTTCAGGGTTGCAAAGCAACACAGTGACTTGCCTCACCCAGTACCAGGGACCAATGAACCCAGAGGCGTCTGGACTGTTTTTCTATGCTGTGACTGCTAGACTGACAGATCCTGTCGTCATTCTTTGTCCTTGCACAGTATGTGATTTTTACCTGGCACTGTGGTACAACTTGATGCCCAAAAAAATGAGGGAAATGAAACGTTTTATTCTTCAGTACCACCCAAAAGAGTGTGGTGTCTTTGCACCATCAGAGAAGCTCTTAACATTTATGACATGGAGAACTGTCTCCTTTCTGTCTAAAACTTACTGAGTGGATGGAAAGCTGCAGGGAGTCCCTCATTATGCTTTGTGTGGGAAATGATGGCTTACGTATTTTCAGCTGTTGTAAGCATGGCAAAATATCCCCAAACCTTGTTGTTGGTTTGCATGGAGTTTTCCAGAGTGGCCTGTGGATCATTGTTGGTGGCTCATGAAGGATTGGACAGTTGCCTTTGGTTTACTGTCCCTCCTCCAAAAAGAGGAACAGAACAGATGGAAAGACATGAAAAAATACAGAGCAAAAGGAAACTAGACTGGATTCTTCAATTCCCCTTGCTCTCCACAAGAAAGAATTGCTGTAGACAGTGGTAACAAAAGGAACAGTGATATTTTTATCAGCTCTTGGTGTGTATATACAAATAACTGCATAGGAGTAAGGAGGAATTGGGCTTATTCTAACTTCATTTGTGAAAAAAAGGAAAAAATGTACAATGAAGCAGTTAAAGCTAAATGAATATGTTCTTCCCGTGAGCCATTGGCAGTAGATAAATGTTCTTTGATTTAAAAAGACAAGGAAGGTGGACTTTGTGGATGGGAAGCTACCCATAAGAGAATTTGCTTGTAAGGGTGTAACATACACTGCAGAAAAAAAATCTCAGTGCTTTTGTCCTTGCTGGAGTTTGCAAACCACATGTGTGTGATGGAGTGTCCTGCTTCCTGGTACTCAAAACACTCACTCAGCTGCCAGATTAATGGGGGATCTTGAACGTAACAAGTAATATTAACATGTTTAACCATGGATTATTAACATAGCAATGTAAATGTTATTGTTAACACGTAGCTACAAGATGGTACAAATCACAGATTCATGACAAAAACCTTATTTTGTATTCACAAATGAGCTTGGCATCGTATAACACAGAAAGGCTTGCATCATCCACGGATACCTTCAGGCAGTTAGATACAATGGTTCAGAATAAAAGAGTGTTTGAACAAGATCAGAGGGAAGGGGGAAAAAATGTGTATGAGAAGAAGGAAGAGAAAACGTTCATCATCTTGCTGTATGTTTTCTCTGGAAAACAATTTGGCACAAATAATCTTTTTCTCAAAGTAATCTGCAGAAAACTGCATTTGCAATGCTAATTAAGCTGTGGTCTAATGCATACTGAGTTCCTGCTAATTTAGGTGATTGAGAAAATTGGAATAAAGTTTAAATTATGGCTTAGACATAAATGGAACAAAGCAAACTTTATATTTTGTGTTTCCAGATAAAAATATTTCACAAAGAATGTGAAATTAAACCTAAAGTACTAAATTACTCTTTTTGAGAAGATCCTTTTTATGAAGTTAGTATCCTCCAAATGCAGCAAGTGAATTGCTTGAAGCATTTTGCCTTCAGAGAAAGGCTCCATAATTAAATGGGCACTGGAGCTGTAACTACCTTTGGATTTGAAATCTTAGATCTGTGGCATTCTGAAATAAACTGGTGCTATAAATTTATCTTTTTAAATATCAGAGAATGGCAAATAGCTGGTTTGCTTATTTTTACTATAGACAGTTGAGGTATGGCGGGAGGCAACTATATTATGTTTTTACTTCTGTCAACATGTATTTCACTTCATGTCACATTGAAGAAATATGCTGGCATCCTGCTGCACAGCATTTCTATATTTTTGTGTTTTAAACAGCTGATTATACACTAGATCCTTTTAGGAATGGAGCAGAAGCTTCCTGCATTGTCTTCAGCAGGCCTGCAGCTCTGTGACTCTGGAAAAGTAGAGATTGATGTGTGTCAGTTAAGCCTATAAACTTGCAACATGTAACTGCCCCTGTACAGCAACATTTCAGGGTAATATTTTCTTAATTCTAGCCAACAATTTATGATCCTGAGCATATACGTTCTGTTGTTCTGTGTTAGAGTAGAAATCACTGTGCACGAGGCTGGTTTAGTATCATTTTTACTTAGGTGTTGATTAGGATCCAAACTGATACAAAGGGAGGTAAGACACTTCTAAGAAGTAAGCAGAAATGGTTATAAGTGTTACATGTTAGTAGTGAGCAGTGCTTTATGCTTGCTGAGGGTCAAGCTCTTAATTCTGGAGGATCCTAATACAGGAATCCTATCTTTTTGGAAGTGAACACATTACTTTCCAGATAGAGAAGCTGTAGATAACAACTGCTGTGGTTGCCATCCCTGCTGAAATTTTGAGGGTTTGCACATAGAGACACCCAGACACATGGGTTGGTTTTGACTCTCGGTGCAGAAGAGCGTTGCTTCTCAGTCTTCTGCCACTGTAAAATGACGTGTTCCTCCTAACACAGAGCCCAGCCTTGAACCACACACGGTCCTTCTGCTTTTGTGGCGTTCCCTTCTCCACAGGACATTTAGATTCCCTTTCTATCTTCCTAAAACCATGGTTCCTCCACTTGGTTGTCTGATTCGTGATGTAGTTGCTGTGCTGGAAGTGGTGAACAAGGAATGCCAGTTCAAGGAGGGTTTCTGGCGGCTGTTACAGGGGCGTGAGGGCAGAGGTGGGGAGCTGAGTTTTTAATACAGAGGAGGTGGAATGGTTCATAATTCCCCTTCCTCTTGTCCTTTCTGGTCACCTGCAGTATCACCTCTTACCCAGGCTGTAAATCCTTAAAAATAACCACTTCTTCAGCATTTATATGCAGAGAAAGACTGGAGGCTTTCCAGTAATAATAAAATGGATTGTTCAAATTGGGCAATCTGTCTACTTACTCATCTGGCAGTGATTCAGCAGCTCTCTGTAAAACATTTAACACAATTTTCTTAAATCCCAGACCTTTGTCATATATGAATGTGCTTTAAAATTGTGAGGCTGAACTCCTTGAAATGAAGGCCCAAATTTCCCATTATTTTTGAGCATGGAGTGTCATTTTGTGTATATTTTCAGAAACTCAAGTAACTTCAGCAGTAACTGGAGTCAGCGAGACTTACAGGTGTTTGCCAATGTAAAAATTGGATCT
This sequence comes from Astur gentilis, assembly GCF_929443795.1. Taxonomy (NCBI): domain Eukaryota; kingdom Metazoa; phylum Chordata; class Aves; order Accipitriformes; family Accipitridae; genus Astur; species Astur gentilis. The sequence continues at coordinate 10,714,794 of NC_064886.1, forward strand.
AAGATTTGCCAATCTCTGAATGCAAAGACAATTTCCTCTTAGAGATATGCTTAAAAATAATTTGGAGATAAAAGAACTTTTTTTTTCTCCAATCAGCAAAATGCGGAGCATGTGGTCCAGGATATGCAACTCCTCTGGATGCTATGAAAGGCAAGTACTGCAACATCTTTTCTAAATCCAGGCCATCAGTAAAAGAATTGTTTTCAGATTAGGTGAGGACTAGGTGGATGCCTTCCAGAGTGGCTCATTAATTAGCAAGGCCAAGGAGACTTTAAATATCGGAAGGGATTTTATTTCATTTTGCTCCCAACTCTGGGCAAAGCATGCAAGCTCTGTTACCATGAGTTCACTAAATCATAGCACTAAAACAAAGTGGGTCTGGGTTTAGATGTGTGCATGGCTATAGGATGCTAACACTCACCAAACAGTTCTGGTTTTCTATGCTGCAAAATAGAGCTTTGCTTTAAGAATATTGTGAGCAAGTGTTCAACCTAAAAAAAAAAAAAAAAGTTTCCTCAGTGGTTTTGGATGGAGACATTTATAGACTGCCCTCAGACTCTCTCATAAAAACAAGTGACTGTCTAGGACAGAAGAAGGGGAAAACAGGAGAAAGGACTGTAGGGTATTCTGTGTGACATGGTTTAATGGCAAGCTTCTCATCCACTTGTAGCCGTACAAAAGTTATGTTCTGTTCTTCCCAGCAGTGTCTGGCTAAATCCTGAACCTCACTAAAGCCCTTGAGGCATTTTGCTGTAGCTTTTAATAGTGTCAGAACTTCACCTTGAGTCCTTTGATATATTTTAAAAGCCTCAATTTTATAGATTGTAATAAGTAGGCTTTTGGCATAGGTAGACTGAAATCTGGGCCCTGGCAGCAGGGAGTCATCACTTGTTTAACTGGGGAAAGGAGAGGCTTGACATGGCCTTGCAGGTGGGAAGGTGGTCTCCAGCGCTGTCCTTTTTCAGGAAAATAATTGCATCCCCAGAGCCTCTTACATTAGGAGGGGAAGGGAGTGGAAAGGCCCCACAGCTGAATAAGCACTTTCTCCTGGTGATTTCTGGCTGCTCTAACTATATACTACTATGTAGTGTTTGTCCATAAAATGGAAAGACCACGATTCCACTTCCTAAGAAGAATCACAATTTACAGATGGAGAGATTAAATCCAGAGAAGATTCTCTTAAAGTTAACACAGCTTTTTGTAAAAATGGTTTCTTTTGATGCATTAAACAAGACTTCTGCCTTGAAAGGTCCCCGGGAGGAGATTGTGTATCTGCCTTGTATCTACAGAAACACTGGGATAGAGAAACCTGACTACCTGGCCACTGTGGATGTTGACCCCAAATCTCCACACTATTGTCAGGTACTCCTGTGTGTAGAATGGCTCCAGTGCTCCATTTTCTAGGGTGGTGAATATCTGGGTTCACATAATAATTTTCAAGTAGATATTTGTGTTGAGAGCCAGTCAAATCCTCTGCTGTTTTTCTTACTAAGTTACTCAAAGCTAACATTTATCTTGTTAGTCTCAAGATACTTTCAGAAAATCTTCGTGCTTAGTATTTTGATAGTTGTTTTTGTAACAATATTCTTGATTTATACTGAGCATGAGTATTAAGCTCTAGAAGGTGATACTTCCTCAGGGTGTGTCAGTAGTATAGACAGAGTTTATAATGTAGGATGTCTGATACCCTGGGGAATTCTACACATTAGGCATTATAAATCTAATCCATTTACTTCAGAAATGGAAAGCTGTGGGTAGGTAGCTACCAATATACCAGATCCAAAATATTGGTAAGACTGTCCTTAAGCTCAGGTTGTTACTGCAAATAGTGTACACTAAACTGCATTTAAACATGCAGTGCTTGTAGGACTCAAATTATCAAAGATACTTTGGACTCTGGTCTCCGTGTGTTAAAGGAGCAGCGAATCTGGTTTGGCAACAAAGATTTTCATAATTAGTTCTTTTTTTTTTTTATAGCTACTTGTTAGGGTTTTATTAAGGAAGAGTGGAAGAAACAAGTCTCCTAAAACTTTGACAAAACTTAGCTGTAATCTTTCAACTTTTCTTAGTTATACAGTAGAAAAGTAAAAAATCAGAAGCAAGAAGCAAGAGTGCAAACATGTCAGTTTGCAGGAGTCAGCTCCAGTTGTAATCAGGTAAATCTTGTAAAATCAGGGACTTGCAGTAAATGGACGAGTGATGGTTTTTTCTGTCTTTTTTTCCATATCATTATTGCATGTCTCTTTAATTAGATAGAATATTTTAAAGATTTGGATTAATTTAATAGCATACAACATTTAACAAATGCTATGGAATTGTGATGTCCAACTTTCTTCTCCCACTCTACAGCTTCAGCTCTGCATATCTCAGGCTGAATCTGCTTCCTGAATAAAAAATAGCAGTTTCCTTCTGCTCTTTATTAATTTATACTTTGACATAAAGACCCATTTCTTTGCCTAGGGGAAAAACTATACCAGACTGAATCTTAAGTCTGTCTCTGACTTTGTAGGTGATCCATCGCCTGCCCATGCCGAATCTTAAGGATGAGCTCCATCATTCAGGGTGGAATGCCTGTAGCAGCTGCTTTGGGGATGCCACAAAGAGAAGAAATCGTCTGATTCTACCAAGTCTGATCTCTTCTCGAATTTATGTGGTGGATGTGGGAACAGACTTGCGAGCTCCTAGAATCCATAAGGTATATTTAGATGACTTTAAGCTGGATTTTTATTGCTTATATTTTGACAAAGAGACAGTGATTTTATGGATTCCAACTTCAAATTAGAATAGGAAAGCCAGAACAGTTATGGAAACTTTTGTCAAACATTAGGAACTTGTGGGAGTTTTGAAACTCCTACAATTTATTGATAAACTACACACAAAAAATCTTGCACTGAAGAAATATGAGTAAATGTGTTGTCAAACACTGAAAAATTAGGAAGTTCCAGAATTCAACCTGCCTCTGCAATATGAATTTCAGTCGAAGTGGTTGCACACTGTATTATTGTTTTTGACTACAAGATCACAAGGCAAACTCCTACATGACACATTCAGCTGATCATTATGTAGATTCTATGTTTTTCAGAGATGAGTTCAAGTTTGATTGGATTTTCACTGAGCAAGACCAGATCTCTCCTGTAAAGGACACCTCCTCGATTTGTAATCTTTGGTTCCTAAACATGTAGATTTTTTAAAAGAAAAAATTAAGCAAATATTGTTTTAGTATGGGGAAATGAACATTTTTAAAAATCTCTTGTTCATGGAAACAATTGAAATTTTCCCAAAATAAAACTTCCACTGCAATAGAATTCATTTGGCAGAGATACAGATATTGGCATAGCTAGAGGTTTAGATATAGACTTACACTTTTCTATGTCTAACTGTTTAGATTCTCTTTACAGTCAGTGGAAAAAAAAAAAGGCATTGCTGGAGTCAGATTTGTCTATCCTCATTTAGAAAACTGGTTTAGGGTAAAGGAATTGTGTCTTAAGAGTGTTTGTTTCTTTTCACTGACTACAAAGTAAGCATAGAGGATTAGCTTAGATGGAAATACATACACTGTCAGCATCTATACTTGGTCAGATGAATCCTACAGCAATGTGTGAAACTTCAGTACAGACTTCCAAGTTTGGCAGAGACAAATTTAGTTATCAAAAACATATTTTGAAGACAGGTCATAATGTGGAATGTAAGGAAACTTTTAAGTGGTCTTTTGTCCCACCCCATCTGCCTGCAAATACCCTCATTCATAGTCTTTCAGTTTTGAGTTCTGTAGAACCTTGTCAGCCTTTAACTATTAATGCAGTGGAATAAAACCCCCAAAGGTCTCTTCTTGTACAGTGAATTTTGTTTCAAACTGAGTCTCTGGCAAGCCTCAAAGATTTTTTTTTCCCCTCTGAACTGCTAGTACTCCAGTGAGAGCTGATGCCTGAATATTGCACAAGTGGTGTTTCTGCTGTTGATACTAATTAAAACAAATGCAGATGTCAGTGTCTTACTGTTGCAGAAATTAGACTGATTCTAACCATTCAACTCTTGCTGTTTATATTTTTGAGAAGAACAAATTAATGTCATGGGTGGTACTGTATTACTGGGCAGAGTAGAAAGCAGGACGTGGCAGGTACTCAAAAACCAAAATAGCAAAAGAAACAAACCCCCTCACACACACCATTCTCATTCCCTCCTTACTCTTTGAGACTTGAACTCTTAGGGGTGGAACTGGTATTCTGTTGTGATCTCAGTGAAGGTGACTACTATGTGTGTACTCATTTTAGATTGTTGAGCCAGTGGAGTTGTTCTGGAAGGGTAACGTGGCTAATCCTCACACCTCTCACTGTCTGGGCAGTGGTGACATCTTAATCAGCTGTTTGGGAGACCCTTCTGGCAATGGAAAAGGTATTAATCCCCTTCTTTACTCTAGAAAAGTATTTGTGGTATAGAAGTATCATGCTTCCAAAGCAATGATGCTTCATGCAAAGCTAGAATAATTTTTAAGAGCGTACAGTTCTTTTGTGCACATAACCATTCCAGCAGTTGTTTATTTAACTGTAGAATAAATACTTCAGGTGAACTGTATGGTCATTGCTCTGCCATAACAATTCAGACTTGATGTGGAAGAACATCTGTGGGACTGTTGATGAGTTCAGTTTCCATGTCTCAGTCTTTCACATATATGACTAAAGAAGACCAACTGTAGTAGTTATAATATGAGCAACAAACCTATTAACATTCACTTGGGTCCCTTCAGCATCGAGCAAGGAAGACTTGCTTTTGAACATAATCTGTACCAGCTCAGTGTTTATGACTTAGGCATGAAAGATTCTGTTGCAAACCTAAATCCTCTTTGTCTCATTGTCTATTGAAAATTAAGCCTTTCAAGCTATTCTAGATTGCATTTCCTATTTAAAACTTTTGAAGGATTCTTGTGTAATTTTGTTACCTATTCAGATGTAAAACACCTGACATCTAAAGAGAAATACTAGCTATTAGAAGAAATATACTTCAGATGGTAAGTGGTGAACCCTGCTCCTTTTCACAGGGTTTTTCTCTTCTGAATTGTGGGCAAACATGTACTTGAATAGATGCATATTAAGTACATAATTCAAGGATACTGGTGGCAAGCAAAGAAAAATGGAGGTGACTCCTCCAGGATCTTCTCTAAGACATCCCTTAATTGAAATGTACTCTAGGAGGGCTAACAGATTTATTGGAATGACTTGAGTAAAAATAGAGCAAACTGAAGCTTAAAAAATTCATTACAGTGTGATAAAATTCTTTTAAAATCCAGCTTTCATTTGCTTTAGTCCACAAAAGCAAAACCAACAGAATCACAAAACTTTCCTTAAGCATAGGGTTGCATTTTACAGAGTGTTTACAAAATAGGCATTTAAATATTAATATATTATTTATCTTATTTAAAGCTGTGGATCTGCGTGAACGTCTTCAAACAATTTTCTTTGGTTTTTATATCAGGTGGCTTTATTTTGCTGGATGGAGAGACCTTTGAAGTGAAAGGAAATTGGGAGAATGGGGAAAAGGTACCCCCCCTGGGTTATGACTTCTGGTATCAGCCACGACACAATGTCCTGATGAGCACTGAATGGGGAGCCCCAAAAGCCTTGGCAGATGGGTTTAACCCAGCTGATGTAGAAAGAGGTGAGGGAGCATTTGTTTAAACTCTCAAAATTAGAAGTGATTCTTTGTTAAAATAATATCTTCTGTGCTTATTTTTGTCTGACCTGATCCATTAGGGCACTATGGCTGCCGCATTAATGTGTGGGACTGGAGCACTCACACCTACATTCAGGCAATTGACTTAGGGAAGGGCTCCATACCCTTGGAAATTCGATTCCTCCACAATCCGGATGCTGCAGAAGGGTTTGTTGGATGTGCTCTGAGTGGTGCAGTTCATCGGTTCTACAAGACAGAGGTAAGTAATGAAAGTTGTGGCAAACACTGAAACTCAAACCTAGTTGTTTCAGAAATCCACCAATCACTTAGGAAGTAGTAGAGTTTGGATTAAAAATAAAAAGGCTCCTAATTTCAGTCTAATTCTAGCCAAGTTCTAACACTGTGTCAGAGAGCAAACCTTCTAATGACAGTGTGCATACAAGCCGATGCCGTGGCTTTCTGAAGCTACCATATAGTCCCTCATCTTTAAGCAACTGCAGTTGGTAGGCATTTTGAGTATCTCTGGAGCCATATTGCTATGTCCAGCATGCAAATCTTCGGCAGCCTGATCCTGAAAGGAAGCAAAGCTTAAGAGGTCATGTTGCTGGTCTGTCAGCCCCACTTCCAACGCTCCTGCCCTCCACAGTAACTTGTTGATCAATTTAATCACAGTTAATGAATTGTGAAAGTCTCAAAGAGAGGAAGGTCTTGCCAATGATAGGAACATTAGTGATCACTTGAACAAGAGACAATCTAATGAACAGTTGCACTGAGGAGAGGGCTGCAGCATTAGCTCAATGGCTTGCTTTCTGGCCTGCAAACTGGTCAACAAACACATATCAATTGGACAGCTAATCAGAACACGTGAAACTTGTCACCAGTGTCAATGTGGGCTGCCTACTGCTCAGCCTAGAAGCATAGGGAAAGACCTGAGGGTAGAGGAGGGAGGGAGGGAAAGTGGTGGGGTCATGGACAGGGGAGTAGAGCTATTGCCATTTTAGAGGACGAGCTGGAGACAGATAGGACACCAAGCTGTAGAAGATTAGCAGTCTTTAGTTCTGCTACTGTTACAGCAATCTGTTTTAGAGGTTGTTGCATAGTATAATCATTAACATTCTCTCTGGCAGTATAGTTACCATCCTCACTCCTTGGTAACACTTATTTGCAATGTGCATATCACCTCTGTACAGGACCTGTTAAATAAATAGCACTATTTGCTTCTCCTCCCTCTGTCATGCATAGCTGAGCCCTCTTGGCTAATGTCAAGGCAATAATAATGCTGTGTTCTCTCCTGTGCTTTCTGCAGAAAGGAGACTGGGCAGCAGAGAAGGTGATTCAAGTACCCAGCAAGAAGGTACAAGGATGGCTTCTCCCTGACATGCCTGGTTAGTGTGAGCATGTTTGGAAAAGAAAAGGGGTGTTGTCCTCTTCAGTTCACTGGTACAGTGTAGCTTTTTGCAGAATCTTATCCTTAAATGGCAAACACTTCTCATGTAAATTACTAAATTTCTGTTTGGGTTCTTTGTGTAACACTTCTGATGTAAACAAATTGCTTATGAGCCACCAAATAGGAGATTGGCAGACCTCTGCTCCCACGCTGCTCAATGCTTGAGGTCAGTTTCTCTAGAAAAATACTTGAGTTTGGGTCTTTCAGCATGAACTCACAGTATTCAGGAATGGTCCTGGGAATGCTGGTAGAGCCTGCACCTCCTTTGAGCAGGCAGTGTGTTTCCAAGGATGATTGTGTTTGTTCAATCCATATCTTAACATATTTTTCTGAGGCTACTATGACTAGAATTTTGAAAGATAATAGGCTTGTGGTCTTCTTTGTTGCTGGTCCTGTCCATTTCCTGACTTTTCTACTGAATATTTTCTTGAAGGCCTTATTACTGATATCCTCATCTCGCTGGATGACAGGTTCCTGTATTTCAGCAACTGGCTGCATGGAGACATCCGCCAGTACAGTATCTCCAACACCCGCAAACCCAAGCTGGTGGGACAGGTAAGCCAGCATCAGAAAAGCTGTCACATACAAGGGCAGTACAGTCTGCTTATTCCCTTCTTTTTTAAAAGGAGAAATCGACAATTTACTTTTGCTTCAGAATTGTCACTATATTGCTTTCATGTTCCTTTGATAGCCGACACCTATTCTCGCACTTTCCCTTGGTTACAGGTGTTTCTGGGAGGCAGCATCACAAAAGGGGGGCCTGTAACTGTAGTGGAAGACAAGGAATTGCAGTGTCAGCCAGAGCCATTTGTGATCAAAGTAAGTTTTCCTAACATGCATGTTGTCAGTGCTCTGCTGATAGTAATCCATTTTAAAATATCCCTACACCTCAGTCAAATGTACAACATATAAAGCCACATCTGAGCTAGTTTGTATCTTGGCTGACAGCCTGGGCAGGTATCACATTTCAGCATGGACTGGAGCTAGTAAATCCTGGTAAGTGTTCTGGGTCCCTGGTGGAATTGGACAAGCTGTTCAACTGTACTGAAGCCTGTGTAATTACATCTTCCCTGCTGTTGTTAGCTAGCTAATGTAAAGCTAATGCAGTGTGCATTCATCACACTGCCATCACGGCTTCTGATAATCTTTCAACAGCTGGTAGTTGAAGCACTAAACCAGCTCATTCTGCAGTGTTTGTTTGGGGGGGGTGCATGTGTGTGAAGAGTTTGATGGCACCTGGCATCGTGATAGAAAAATGAAAGAGTATTAATTGTCTCTGGTCGTTATCAATGTTCATTAATGTTATTACTGTCAAGGCAGCTACCTATGGAAAGTCTCAAGATGTACAAGAACTGAATATGGTTATGACTAAGATCTGTTGGCCACGAAAGGCAGTTTAAAGAAGTTCCACATACTCCTTTTCTTCATAGTGCAGATTGTGAGCTAGCTGCAGTATAGACATGTTCTTATTTGCAACTGTGTTAGGCCACCCACCTCTTGCTTGATTTTTGATACTTCTATCCAAGTACAACAACCTGAACCCTTCAGCCCTTACTTTCTTACATTACTAGTTCTGTGAATTAAGTGGAACTCATCTGAAATGGCTTTGAGGCTCCCAGTTAGTAAGGAATAAGACTCCCAATAAAAACTGTTCTGTCTCCAAAGTAGGGAATTTGGTGGTCCTGTGTCAAGGATTTCAGAGTGCTGGATGGTCTTCTGAGTAGCAGAACTGCTGTGCTGTTTTGTTTCTCCTTGCTGTTGCATTTCCTTTGTTCAACCTCTGTGGCAGCTCGTCTTGAGCACCTTGTTCTCTATTATAATTTTAGGGGAAGAGGGTGCCAGGTGGACCTCAGATGATTCAGCTTAGTTTGGATGGGAAGAGATTGTATGTCACCAGCTCTCTCTACAGTGGATGGGACAAGCAGTTCTACCCCGATCTTGTCAAGTAAGAAAACTTTGGTAAATGAGGATGACTGTGCATGTTCAAGATTTCTTTCTTAAATGGTGATATGCATATACCAGCTGGTATACAGCACAAAGTTCCCACATAGGGACACTGAATCCAGTAACTTTTTATACACAGCCTACCAACCTAGACGTTTTACCCACTAGCCAGAATCCGTCACTGCTCAACAGGCACACAAAAGTTGGGGCCTGCACACACTATTTGTTGAAATCATGGTCTATTTGGAAGTAGGTGAGAATGGGAAGAAACCAGTGAATGTGACCTAGCCTCCTGGAATCCGTAGTACTTCCAAACTGCCTTTGAGTCTATCAGCATGACTTTGTAATTTTGGGATTTAAAGAAAGGAGAAGATTATGTTCCAGATGGCCACAGGAGGGCATAGTGCAGCTTGCCTATTCCTTCATAAGAAACAACAGCTATTAATTTTCACTCATTCATTGCTAATTTGAGGTTGCAGGTTTCACTGAGGCAGTGTAACTCAGTTTTGAGACCTGCTAAGACTCATTTGGAATCTGGGAATCTTTTCATTTTATATTAAATGAAGACAAATCCTGCCCAAATATGGAAGAGAAGAGCAACAGATACGAATCCTTTTCCCAATTTCTGTTTTCTTGTCCATTTTTCAGGGAAGGCTCTGTTATGCTGCAGATTGATGTGGATACTGAAAGAGGTGGATTGAAAGTGAATAAAAACTTCCTAGTGGATTTTGGGAAGGAACCTGAAGGGCCTGTCCTAGCTCATGAGATTCGTTACCCTGGTGGTGACAGTACCTCTGATATCTGGATGTAATTGTTGTCTGGAGTTGGTTTTGTTGTTGGGTTTTTTTTCCTTTCTGTTGTTTTTTCGTTTTCTCCCTCTCTCTCCTCTCTACCCCCCTTTTATATAGGTGAATCGTGTCAGCTGTAACTTTGTCCACTGTCTGAATTTAGACTTCCATTAGGGTAAGCCACAGAAGTTCCGCTTTCCTCTCATTCTGAGGCAGCCAAGTGAAACTCTCTGAAACATGATATAAATCTCATTTTCTCTACTCCTTCCTCTTTCATAAGGTCCTGTGTAATCACTGTTGACTGCCAGTTTCAAGGCCGAGGTCACCCATCTTTTAAGGACTCTTTGCCTTGTTTGATGCTACTTTGCCTTGCCACTGTTTGCCAGTTTGCCTTGCCACTGTTTGTTGGTGGAAAAGCTGCTCCTAAATAACTCCCTAAGAAAGATACATTCCATGGGTTTGCCCCAGAGCAAGAGTGTCCTGTCCCTACAAAGCTTAATTTGCTTAAAGTAATCAGTGCTTTACAGCAGACATGGCATAAAAATCATGAATATCTAATCTGAAGCCACATGTTTCTGGAGCTGGGTTATAATTTAACATTTGTGCACTGATGTTATAAAAATCAACAATAAAATTGTTCTTCAAGTCAGGTGGAGCTTCGCATTTTTTTCTTTTTAGCATTTCAGCATTTTCTATTTCAAAGAACAAAATGTAATATCATTTCAGAAAGTTATCAATGTCATTTGTCTAAAAATTTTTTGGTGAGGAATTTATTTTTGTTGAAGCCAACTTTGTTCCTATTATTGCAAGCAAAGATTCTCTTCCATTTTCTAAGACTGGAGCAAACTGCAAAAAACTTTTCTGATTATGCTAGCAGCAGGTGTCTTACAGGTGTCTTTCAGGTGTCTTGCAACTTCTTGAACAGACAAGCACTCACAAGTTCACCCTTTCTTCTTGTGCCAGTTCCTGATGCATCTTCCCTAAGCTGTTTCTTGGGTCTGAGTCTCTTTTCTGCCTCCCTGGATCTGTTGCTTTCCCATCTGTGTCCATTGCCAGTCTCTGCTGTTTCCTACCAAGCTTTAGCATTGCCAGCTGTAACGCTGGAATCACATCAGCAATATTGGAGGAGCAGCATCTTAATGGGGCTTCCCACTGGAGCCTTTTGGCTGGTTTTTTCCCCCAACTTTTACCGTGCTTCCACAGCAAAATCCTCATCTAACTGACAGATCTTACTTTAAAATCAAGACTTCATTCTGTATATAGCTGCTTCCTGTCTTGCCTAACATGTTTGGAACCAGGCTTTGAGAGTTCAATTTTGTGTTTTTAACACAGAGCAGCTGGACTGCTGCCCCTTGGTCTCTCTGGAACCTGCGACAAGCAGTTCTGTTAGGACCTGTGAAGCCAGAAAGCTTTCTAAATGACAAGGCATTGTAGCCACCTGTGTCTGATGTAAAAGCCCATTTTCAGAAGCTTCTTGTTAGAAATGGGTGATGTTTAAACCATCTTGCTTCAAGGACTCATTGTTTTCCTTGCGAAGGGACTGGTTTCAGGAATGGAGTATACACTGCTAACCTGTGTAAATGCTGCTAATAGGCCATGCTGAGTTGAGTACAGTGAGTGCTCAGCGTCTAAACAATCTCTGTCTAAACAACTGTCCAGGAAAGTCATTGATTTGTTAGGAAATCATTTGCTACCAGCCAGTACTACTGGAGCCTGTATTTTTTTCGGACCTGTTTCCTATACAACTGAGCGTTTAAAATTGGAAAAGGTACATGATCTTCCACATGGCCACGTGAGGGCAGGCTGCAGCCTGTCTTGATGCAGTACAGAAGTACAGCTAGGAGTTTCTCTCACTCTGCTAGCAATTTTAGGTCGTGATTTTCCACAGATCACAAACTTGCTAGTGAGGGTGGCCCTCAGCCTCTTCTTGGTCCATCAGTGTATTGCAGGGTGACTGAGGTCTCTCATTCCAGCTACAGTGAGCACTCCAGTCTGGGTCCAATCCTGAAATCACAGTTGGAAATGCTCCTGAATACAAGTGTGTACAGCTACTGAAGTGTGGATTGCTGCTATTTGTTGTAAAGGACAAATGTTAAAAGCAAAAAGGTGCTTAGAGAAGGAAGAGAAAAGCAAAGTGTGAGACTCGCTTGAATTAAAATATTTCATATTTCCTAATATCTCCTAATCTGGGTACTTCAAAAGGTAAGCTGTGAGTAGAGTTTCTTGTGATTCTGGGAGGAAACCAATGGGTCTCACCATGCTTATGGGTTCCACGTCCATAGTAGAGATTCTGTTTTTAGTATGTGTGCCTGTCTGGGTCTACTTTATTGCAAGGTGAGCTTTACCGTGGACTCACCTGACTGTATTGACAACACCTTCATTGTCTATAAGGAAGTTTCTGAGAGGACACTGTCCTGGTAACTACCCGGAGTCAGAGGCCATTGGAAATGGACCCCAGAATTTCAGACATTAGCCAAATGCCTGCTGTTTGGAGAATCTCTGAAGGTGTTGTGAAACCTTACCCTCATGACTGACCATCATATGTCTCATGCTTGTCAAAGTGGAAGAAGCACATGCAATGAAATAAAATAAGCTGGTGAATGCAGAGCAGGTCCAGATACTTGATAGGTCAAAAAAGACACTCATATGTTAATTCAGTAGTATTGCAGAGGATGTGGAGAAATCCATCTTTACTCACAAGCACACAAAACTCTGGGTCTGCACACACTATTTCATACTGTTTCTTGAAATTGTGATCTATTGGGAAGTAGGTAAGAATGTGAAGAAACTGGTGGACGTGACCTAGCCTTCTGCAGTCCATGGTATTTCCAAACTGCCTCTGAGTGCATCAGCTTGACTTCAATTTTTGGCGTTAAAGACAGTAGATGATCTTCCAGATGGCCACAGGAGGGCATAGTACAGCTTGCCTGTTCCTTCATAAATTACTATTTCCTGGTTTTCACTCATTGATTCTTAATTTGAGGTCACAAATTCATGTATATTTCTGCTGCCAATCAAATCCAAGACAAGTAGATGTATTTATATAAAAGAGAGAGTCTATTTGTAGCATTTTCAACAATTGTGAGAGGACAGCAAGGTATATTATATCTCAGTTAGTAGCTGGGGAAGTTATAGAATGGAGAACGGTTTCTGCTGAAGTGAAGCCAGAGCAGTTTGATGAGAGTCATCATTAAAAAACCCCTATTTTTTGGTCTGCTACCTTGAGCTCTACTTCTCTTGTGAAGACTTTTGAGTCTTCTTACTTTTGAGTCTATATAGTGTAAAGAAGTGCCTTGTTATATACAGACAAGTGTAAAATGAGTCCTTGAAGTGGAGCCTGAAATGTTTAGGTAAACTGCTCAGCATATGTATTCCTGGTTTGCATTTCCTTCTCCATCACTGGAGGAAAGTCAACTGTTCTTGTTTTCAGTTGTTACAAGGCTGGAGCCTGATTTGCAGTGCTCGTAGGGACTTTTAAGGAAAGTTGCCAATGCCTTTCTTTAGGCAGAGGCATGGAAGAGGAGAAAAAGCAGGTCCTGCTCGTCCGTCCTCCCCAGCTGCATGGTGCTGCCACTCCTCTTGTGTCAGATGGAGCGATTGTGCAGTTGTGGGAGGAGTCGGTCGGAGGAGCTGATCCGGCAGAAAACTGCGCTGCCAGAAAAGTGACTCACCGTCCATCTCCCTGTGGCTGCACATGGCAGGGCCCTTCAGCAGCAGCCTGAAGTCACTTCTCATTACATGGTGTCTGAAATCACAACCTAAGGATGTGGGTGTCAGATGGGTTTGTCGGGTTGCAGCTGTGGGCTGCAGTGGGGAGGGGTGATCCCACTGCTGCCGTGCTTCTGGCCAGACCTTTCTGCGCCCTCCCCTGTGACTCCTGCTCCAACAGCAAACCACTCATTCAGAGGGGAAGGGGCAGCTGAAATAGTAGCAGAGAAAAGGCAGAGAGGTGCCTGGAGGGAGAAGAAGCGTAGTTGTGCTATGCTGATGTTCCCTCCAGCAAACCTGCTAGCCTGCACATGGAAATGTGTTTTGAAGTGACGTGCTGAAGGGCACCACGTGTCCCGGGTGTGAGTCCAGTAGCCCTGTGACATTTGGTTTGTTTCTGCTCAGTGAGGGGATCGATAGATCCAGGGTGTTGGATCTGAGCTTTGCACAGTCTGCTTGCTTTTAAAAACATTTGCCTTTTGTCTTAGATGTGCCTCTGCGCTTCAGGCTGTTTGCGTACCACTTGCACCAAAGTTTTGAGCACTCTGTCTTTCTATCTCACATGCCTTTGGTGGACTCTTCTGTGCTGCCCCCAGAGTCGTGTGTGTCTTGCTACTGCCTCTGTGCAGTGAGCTGTGCCACCTGCCGTTGACTTCGTGTTGCTCCGCTGGGGATCCGCAGCTGGCAGGGAGGCTGTCTGCCAGGAATCTCACCATCCTGCTCCTTTCTGCTCTCTCCTCTGCCCTGGCAAGAGGTGAGCTTAGCTGGTTTTCTTGGTGTTTGCCTGTGCCATAAATTTACAGCTTGCCAGCAAAGCTCTGTTTCACAATATCTTCAAGGGTTGGATGGTGTGGTTTTCCTTCTGCTCCTGAAGGGGGGAATGGACTGAAACAGAGTGAAACACTTGGGAGATGTGGAGCCTGGGAAGGTCTAGGACAATGTACCTATGCTGGCATTTTTTGTGAGGGCACTGACACTGGTTACAGTCTTCCCAAACTCTGCTGCTCTTGTGGTACTTAGTGCCTTGCTGACCTGTTTGAGTGTGGCAGAAAGCTGTAAAGAGAGTATGGAGGCCAGGACAAAAGTATAGGACAGGGGGATTTAAGAGTGCAAGATGATGAGCAACACTTAGACATCCTGGAGCACCTCCAGGGTTTTATGGCACGGTGAGGTGGGAAGCAAGAGAACATTCTCCCTGGAGAACGAGGGGAAGGTTGGAGGGTGCTCCCATAGTTGGGGCAGGTCTTGCTTGGGTGTTTAGAGCAGACGTGGTTTTCTTGGTGAAGCAAGGTGTTCTCCCAACACATTTAGTGCGCTGGGCCAGTCTGCACCAGCTTGTATCACCTTGTCTTGCCCATTACCAAAATTATAACATGTTCTTCCCTATCAGGGTTGGAAGAGATGGTCAGGAATAGGGGAGAAGTTGCCACCTGACTGTGGGCTGTCCAGTGAAGCCCACAATTGCCTGGAGCACATGTTTGGGCCATAAGTCCTGCCAGCCTAGAAACTGGAATTTCCACTCTTCCTGGAAGGAGTGAAAATGAGCCTTCAGTTTTCCTTTTCTACTGCCTGAAACAAGCACCTGCCTCTGCATAGTGCACTAATTATTTGAGAAACTGCTTTAAGCTGGGCACTGATGCCAGGTGCCAGGCTGCTCCCATGTCCACCTGTCACATGTTTAAAGTGCTGTTCTGGAACCAGAGAGACATTAATTACAGCCTTAGTGAGATTGGCTATCTCTTGTGGTGGAGATGTCCCGAGGGCTTCTTTAATGGTGCTGTCAGATGTTTCTGCATTCCTGCGTGGAGCAATTACTTATCCTGTGTAATTTGCCCGCTGATCGAGGAGTTCTTCCACAAGATACGATGCTCGTTCACGTTCCATGGCACTTGGTGTTTTCTTCCTGCCTTAGTTTGGCAGCTGGTGGCAGCCAGGCTCCTGGTGGTCTCAGGAGGGGACCCTTCTTCCAAAATTCTTCTCTCCAATACCTCAATCCGTTTAATGGAGGTCTCTGCTGTTCCCATGGGTGTTTTGTGACAGTTTAGTCTAGTTTGTGTGTAATTCAGCCACACTGGTGCCAGGCACTTTGCAGCGTTAGTGGCTGCTATGGGGCTTCGGGTGTTCAGTGAGTGGGCTGTTGGGGAGAGTAAGTAGCTACTGCTCAGGCACTGTTTCACGGTGTCGAGTTGCCCCAAATCCTAAAGGTTCCTATTTTCCACAGGTGGGCTGACTTCCCCACATGGAGATGCAAACCTGAGAGGCAGCAGGCATGTCTTGACCTTGTAGGTGCTGCATCAGCAAGATCAACAAGGGCACAGTTTGCTTTTCCTGAGGCACCCATTCCTAGCCTGATGTGTTTTCTAGCTGTTTGGGAGCCATCAGCAGCTCCTCAAGTCTCTTCTGATGTCAGTACCGTCGGAGCCCCCTCCCTCCTCTGAGTGCTGTATCCCAGTTGGCAGTCCTTAGGAGCTCCCAAAGTCTTCTTTTTGGGTAGAGGCACCTCTGGGCCTGGCTTTCTGAGCTGACCCCAGGGAGCCCATGATGCCTTCAGCTCAGCCCTCAGACAGAGACGTGCCTTCTGTCAGGGTCCAGGTTTCAGAGGTGCCTTTAGCGGCCTCCGTATGTTGAAACCTTGTAATTTCCAGGAGGCTGCTGGTGGGGCCGATTATCTAGCTGGACTTCTCATCCCTCGTGTGGAATTTGCAGCCACTGCACATTTGTATGGCAGGAGCCTGGGTATGGGGGATGGCTTTAATTAGCTTGTTTCTCGGCTGGGACATGGAGGCCTCCAGAGCCTGAAGAAGTCATTGGAAATCACCAGAGCCCCAGGATCAGATACGGGAGGTTGTGTTTAAGGAAAAGACCTGCATGGACCAGCAGATTTTTCCTCTAGATTGGTGGTTAGCAAGGCGGAAACAAGCTGCAGCGCTGGTCTGGCACCTCCCAAACACTTAGGAGTGATGGCTCCTCCCTTGGCAGCTTGCTTTCTCCCCCCACCCCTTTGCCTTGTATATAAGGCCCCCTCGGAGCAGCCTTGGCACAACACAGCCCACTCCAGCGAGGCAGGCAGCAAGCTGCACCTCCAGTTCCAGCACCTCTGCTCTTGAGGAGAGTGAACCAGAAGGCCTTCAGCATGGGTAAGAGCCACTCTGCAGCCTCCCCGCAGCCCACAGCAGCTCCAAGCCTTGTAGCCCCATCCTGGACCTGGCTCCAGCCACCGCCTGGAGGCTGCAGACATCCCACCTTGAAACCCATTTGTGGACCGGTAGGTTTGTTCCTCTGCAGCACTGCAGGAGAGAGAAGAGTGGGACTGAAGTTTGGTGCGTTGTCCGACTGGTGCCAGAGGTTTCTATTGTCTCGCTACCGTTCTGCTTCCAGGGGCTTCTTTTGCCTTGAAAAGCCACTTGCATGGGGCTGTAGCATCTGTGCTGAGGGGAGCCTCCCCTTCTGCTGCAGAATCGTCAGGGAGACAAGAAACCAGACTTATTTTCCAGGCTAGACCTTCAATACTGACGTGGTTCTCTGTGTAAGCGCTCTCTCCTTCACTGCTGATGGGGAAGCGATCAGTGAGGTGCTCAGAGGATGCAGAAGGGAACTGAGCAGTGGTTTAATCCATGATATGCCAGGTGGCACTTGAGAGAGGATTCCTCTCCTGTATCTGTGATTTGTCAGTGCCATAACAAGACTAGATGCTGGTCACAGAGGTCCCCATTGACAGCGGGGGTGGGAGAAGGTCCGTCGGGTAGGACAGAGTCTTCTTTTAGGACGTGGACCTTTCTCATTTTATTCTTCTCTTCTTCTCAAATCAGACAGATGCAGAGTTCAGTGCTACGAGTACCCCACCTGCCCGGATGTTGTGAAAGGCAAGTCCTCTTGAGCGTGTTTTGGAGTGGGTAGTGGAGACCACCATTAACCACGTGTGTTATAGCCTCTCCAAAGGGAGAAGGCTGTAACTACATGGAGATCCACTTTTGTTCTCTTACCTCTGGGTCAGTAATGGAAGCGGGGTTGGACAGTTGACAATGACCAAGGAGGAAGGTTGTAGCATCCAGAAAAATAAGTTCAGTCCTCTCTGAGAGTCTGTTGAAGCTTTTCTTTTCCTTTCTGGCTGGTTCATGGTGTGTTTTAAAGGAAGCTTTCTATATACCCAGCTCCCAGAGAGGAGGTTGCCTACGTGACCTGTACCTACAGGGAAACATGCATCGACCAACCTGACTTCCTGGCCACCATTGATCTCAACCCCAGATCTCCATATTATTGCCAGGTACCTGTGTCTTGACTGTGTTTTTATTGGGCTGGTGACTAGCTGCTGGCTCTGTGCTTTATAGTGCCTCCAGATTCAGGACATCTACTCTTTTTTGCTGGGGAAAATCAGATTGCTTGATAGCCACTCTGTCATGCCAGCTGTCTGTATATGCCTTACACCTTCTTGTCCTCCTGCATCTTTCTGTCTCGTCCACCCTGAAATGACTTTTTTCCCCTGCTGCCTGTTCATATCCTGCCAAGACCCATCTGGGAAACCCCTTGTGAGTTTTGTCATGACAGGTCTACTTCTTGCTTCTCCACCGGTGTTATGCATGAGATAGGGACGTTGTCTGCTAGGAATCTCACCTTCCTGGTCTCTTTCCACTGTCTTCTGTATGCCTCGCTCTAGCTGAATCACCTCTCTCTCTGTGTCCCGGGGACAAGTTGGCTCTAACTCACTTCCCAACTCACTTCCAGAGAATCTTGGTGCTGCTAGTGAGTTTTTGAGCAAATGCTCTGAATCACCCTGTCAGTGGCTGCTCAGCATGGAAAATGGTCTCCAGTGACCCAGGTGGTTCAGGATATCCAGCACTTTTGCAGAGTTCAGCAATTTTCTACTGTGCTGCAATGTCGGCGATGTTCTGTTATGCACTGTACCAACCTGTCTGCTGTCATCCTAAATGGGAAATTGGAGTTTACCTGTCTCCAAAGGCTGCAAAGACACATTATCTACTGTGCATCTTTGAACGATCAGTCACATTTAACATTTCCGGAGATCTCCTTTGGTGTGGGCAGTGGTGTTATCATCTCTATGTTGCTGGTTGCATTAGGGTCCCCATTTCTCTGTGCCTCCCTGTGCGAACCCTAACTCTACCTTGAGTGCCTAGGTGATTCACCGCCTGCCCATGCCCAACCTCAAAGACGAGCTGCATTCCTCGGGGTGGAGCGCTGCCTGCCCCTGCTTTGACAATACCACAACGAAAAGGAACAAGCTGATTCTTCCCTGTTTGATTTCTTCCCGCATTTACGTGGTGGATGTGGGTTCACAGTGCCGGGCTCCCAAGCTGTGTAAGGTATGCCTGAGGTGATTCAAAGACAAGCTTCTGGGAAGGAGTTGGGAACTGGTGCTTCTTGAATAATGTAGAGGGAAGAAGGGTTCTCTCTTCATCTTCTCTTCCACCCTGATTTTAGAGAGCTGGGTCACTTTTCCCTCTCGGCTCTCTCCTTTTCAGAGCAAGGAAGGCTCTCATCATCATTGCCTTCCCTTCTGTGTGCCTGTTGCATTCAGAGAGAGTCTAATAACGGGAAGTCACGCAACACACCACACCTGCCCCACTCCCAAATAGTGAGGTGGACAGACAAGCTGTTATGAGTTAGGTGTTGCTGCACTCTTGTTGTCTGTGTAGAGGGGAGCTCAGAGGCTTCTGTGCTCCTCTTGAAGGAGGAGCAGGTCCTAGCAAGCGTGAGTTCTGGGAAAGAAAGCTCCAGCAAGTGTCAGAGATTTTCAGAAGTCTCTGATGGCCAAAGGCTCTGCCAGGAAGTGTGAAATGAGCTGAGCAGTCAGAGGCTGAAGTGTGTGTGTGTGTGTGTCAACTTTTTTCAGATGATTGAGCCAGTGGATGTCTTCTGGAAGTGCAACAAGGGTTACCTCAATATACCTCGCAGCCTGCCTAATGGCGATATTCTGATTGCCAACACAGGAGATCCATCTGGCAATTCAAAAGGTACTTTGCCCTTTAATAACTCCATGAACAAACTGATTGGTTTGGAAGTGGAATATGTAGTATTTCGTGCATCCCCTTTTTGTATCACAGGTGGATTTATTGTGCTGGATGGAGAGACCTTTGAGCTGAAGGGGAACTGGGAAAATGAGTGTGACAGCCCACCGAGTGGATATGACTTCTGCTACAAGCCATGCCACAATGTTCTGGTCAGCTCTGCCGGAGTAGTCCCAAAATGTGTGGGGTATGGATTCAGTCCTGATGACTTCAAGAAAGGTGAGGGAATATGGGTGCAAGTGCTGAGCCAGAACTCACCAAGGTGGTGGGAGGGTGTCGATGCCATCAAAGAAAGGGCCAGAGCTGGTGAGAGGACACAGGCAGATTTCTTCCCCAATGGCCCATTTTACAGACACAGCTGCTGGACGTGGAGCATCTGTCCTTAAGACAGGCTGGTTCCTGTCTTCTCCCACTGCTCCCTAAATCACCGCAGTTTCTCTGCTGATTCTGGCTCGTCGCTGCCACGGCTGTCCCTGCCTGTGAGCATTTTGGGGAGGGACTAGGGTAGCCCTCCCTCTTCTGACGTGGTTTTCCTTTTCCTCAGGGGTCTTTGGGCGCCGCCTGAACGTGTGGAACTTGTCCTGCCGCAGCCTCATCCAGTGCTTTGACCTGGGGGAGGACTCTCTGCCCCTGAGCGTTAAATTTCTCCACAACCCCGATGCTGCCGAGGGATATGTCAGCTGTGCCCTGAGTGGCATCGTCTACCGCTTCTACAAGTGCGAGGCAAGTATTGTGCCAGCAGCCAGGGGAGACCTGGCCGTGGTGAGCTACAGAGGGATTGAGAAACACACAGAAGAAATCTGGGGTAGCAGAGAGAAAGAAGGAGGCGTGTGGAGAGGGCAGTATCCAGACCCTGCTTTGGATTTGTGTGCTAGAACGAGAGGAGTCTGTTCTTCCACTAAGTATAAAGGGAGCCCATCGTGACCAGCTGGGATGAACATCTGGGGGATTAATTTGAGCGATGAAGACCAGCCTTGCTGTTGGTATCCAACGATGCTGTCCTAATTGTGTCTGCTCATAGTAGCTGGGTGCAGTGGTAGCCTTCCTCAGGCAACTTTGCCTAGCTGTGCAAGTGTGTGAGTGCAGGGGAGTGCTCTTGCCTGACCAGCCAGGAACGCTCATGGTGTGGTGCCTGTGTTTCTTGTGCAGAGAGACAACTGGGCAGTGGAGGAGGTGATTCGGATACCGGCCAAGGACGTGACGGGATGGATTATGCCCAAGATGCCAGGTTTGTGTGCCCTGAAGTGGTGTTTCCTTTTTCCTCCGGAGCGTTGTTTTGCACAGCCTGGCAAAGCCCACTCACTGACCGCCAAAGCCTTGCTGCGTAAACACAGCAGAAGGCTCGTTGGAGGGGCTGAGGGGCTGCGCACACTCCCAAGAAGACACTGCTGCCCCAGCTGGAGCCTGTGCACTTGAGCCTGTGAGATGGTCAGAATGGCAGGGAGAGATGCGAGCTGGGGTTCGATGCAAGGCATGTTTTCTGTTGCTGCTGTCTTCTCTGGAGCTTTTTGTTTCTGTGCCCTAGCATTCACAGTGGACCTCATCATCTCAATGGATGACAAGTACCTCTATCTCAGCAACTGGCTGCATGGAGACATCCGCCAGTATGAGCTCTCCAAAACCTGCAAGCCCAGGCTGGTGGGACAGGTAAGGCAGGAGCAGAAAGGCTTGTGCTGTTGGGTTCCTCAGCAGGATCTGGTGGTGGTTAGATGACAAGGCGTCATGTCTCCCACTGCCTCGTTTACAGGTGTTTGTGGGAGGCAGTATCCTCAGAGGTGGACCTGTGGCTGTGTGTAGAGACGAAGAGCTGAAGTGCCAGCCAGAGCCCTTGGTGATCAAGGTGAGTTCCATGGCCTGTTTGCCCTCTGGTGTCCTTTGGACTTTGGCTCTGCTCTGCTAATTCTCTGCCCAGGGTTTCTGGGGTAGGTCTCCACTGCGGAGGTGCCCTGTGTCTGCAGCATCTGGTAGCTTGTCTGTGTTGGGAGGGGAGGCAGCCACTCTGCTCTGCTCTGCTCTCCTGCTCCTGCTTGTGCTTGACTGCTCCAAGAAAGAAGCCAGTAACATCACTGCTGTCTGTTGTGCCTTCAGTGCAAGAGAGTGTACGGCGGCCCTAGTAAAATGCAGCTCAGCGTGGATGGCAAGAGGCTGTACGTCACCAACTCCTTATACAGCACGTGGGACAAGCAGTTCTACCCGAACTTGGTCAAGTAAGAAACATTTGGGAGACAAGGGGCCTCTTTTGCATGGCCTCTCTGTTAGAAACAGGAAAGGTGCCTCATCAGGGGGGCTACAAGGACGCGTTTGTGATTGCAAGGGGACAGCTCTTCCTAACACCATCCCCGCAGCTTCCTCATGTTGAATTTCACGTTGTGAGTTGACTCACACACGTCTCTGGCTGGGCAAGGTGCAGCTGCTGCCTGTGTGGAGCTGCAGTGCCAGGGATTGGCTTGGGAGAGCCTAAGTGTTTCAGTCTGAAAGGTGGAGTGAATCCATCTATGGATCTCTGGGAGCCAGGCCACGTCTCTGCTACAGCATCTCCCAGTGTATCCACCAGAGATGTTTTGATTTAGCAAAGCAGACGATGATCTCCAACACCAAGGCAAGCTCCAGCCTGCCTGTCACATCATGCCGAGCAGATACAGAACAGGAGAGTGACGGGCAGGATCTCTTGAACAGGACCATGGTTTGCTTGTCTGTAATAGCTGTGCTCTCGTCCCCTCGCAGGGAAGGCTCTGTCATGCTGCAGATTGATGTGGACACTGAGAAAGGCGGCCTGACCGTGAACAAGAACTTCCTGGTGGATTTTGGAAAGGAACCCAATGGGCCTTGCCTTGCCCATGACATCCACTTCCCTTGTGGGGATTCCACCACCGATGTCTTGGCCTAGGCGCCATGTAAAAGACTCCCTTCTTCTCTCTCTTCTGTAGTGCAGCCATTCAGAGCGTAGGGTAATTGGGTCTGGGGGTCCTCATTCGTTGCTGGAGTCTAGATTTCTGCTAACATAAGCTATGGAAGCTCTGCCTTGTTGCGAGGGTTTGGTTCAGGCCAGTGAACAACGACACAGGCATGTTTTCAGTGCAAAGCAATCCCTGGGCGTGATTCACAGAGCAGAGCCCAGGGCGATTGCTCAGATACAGACACGTGCAGTGCACACAGTGCCTTTCGGCAGACATCTGCATACCCACCGTGCCTTGCCTCATTGCTACAGGCCTGTTGGGCACCTGCCTTGATGTCCCCAGCCCGTTAGCAATCGCTGCCTAGTACCGGGGCCGGTAGCAAGGTGTTGGACTCTCAGTTATGCTTCAGAGCTTGTTCACCCTTGAAAACTAAGGCAAAAGAAAGTGAAGTGCCCAGTTTGTCCGAGTTACTGTTCTTCAGCCAGGACATTCCTGGATAGTCTTCCCTGGCACAAGAGCCCTCTTGGCTCGCTTCTCACGTGCTTGGGTCGGTATGCGTTATAGCTGAAGGA
This sequence comes from Astur gentilis, assembly GCF_929443795.1. Lineage (NCBI taxonomy): Eukaryota > Metazoa > Chordata > Aves > Accipitriformes > Accipitridae > Astur > Astur gentilis. Next base: position 10,737,840 of record NC_064886.1, read on the forward strand.
GTATGAAGTGCTTTATTTCAAAAAGAGGTGCCTGTTTCATGACACTGGTTTGCTCTTGTGTTCTGCTTTAAACAAGAATAAAATTGTTCTTTGCATCAGCTGGATCTTCACGTGTCTTATTTCATTGAAGCCTTTCTATATTGTTTTCAGCAGTGGTTAATGATTAGGTCAGGGTTTTAGAAATCCCTGTGACAGAAACACTGTCTGGTCAGGAGTGCCTGTTAGTCTTCCTGAAACCCAAAGGTTGCAAAAATGTGGATCTAATGTGAATCCTTACAGATTTTAGCTTTTTCCATATTTACCTTGGAAGAAAACATCTTCGCTTTCTTTCTTCACACTTCCCATGGACAAAAATATTGCTACAGCTCTCTTGTGCCCCCTTAATGGTCCCAGGAGAAAAACACTCCCTTCTGGAGAGCAGTTCCATAGCTCCAATGAGGTGTCCAAGAGGTCTGGGAGAAATTGCCCCCTTGGGGGTCCTCTTCTCACTGGCTAGAGAGGACGACATTAGACGAGGTCTTGAGTTTCAGGAGGTGAGAGGCATCCCTGGGGCGCTGCTTGAGGGTGACACCCCGTTCTGATCCTCCAGAGCTGCCTTGCTTGAAGGCCTTCTCGGGGGATGTCCCTGCTGTTGAGGTGGCTTTGGAATGAGCCTTATCTCACCTGCCTTCAGACCCTGCAAAGCCTCTGTCTCAGTGGAGGTGCCTCCTCCTCTCCCTTGGCTGGAGGGAGAGTCTGGCCAGCAGACATCCCTATGCCAGCGTGTGGTCCAGGTGGCTGGAGGTAGCTGTGCTGAATCCACCCTGGAAACCCCTCCTTGGGGTGGGGCCAGGCACCATCCACCTTAACGCAGGGAAGAACTCCCTTACCGAATGGCCATCTTTATGGGGTTGATCAGAGAGTCTGCTGTCCCTCACACTATCGACTGACCGTCCTCTCTGACTTGCAGGTGGTCGCACAGCAAGGCGAGGACTCAGCCTGGGCTTTGAGCTGCAGCTGGACCGTGAAGACCAACAGGCAACGGTGCAGAGGTGACCCAGCAACTTGTTCCACCATCAGGCCATGCTATGCCCAAGCTGGATGGATGTGGACATGTTTCTGCTGGTATGAGCGAATGCCTTCGTCCCCTCCAAGGCCTGTTCCCAGCTCCTTGGGTCCTGATTTCAGTGTTTCAGGTAGTGTGGGCCTTTCCTCACACTTGCGCATGAGCTACCCCGAGGAATGTGGAACGTGGTGCATCTGCAGTGGCTGAATGTGCCTTACCTGGGGAGATGGTGAATTGGGGTGGCTGAAGTTGGATGCTTCATCTGTTCCCTCTTGTGGTTATTTGGAAGATAGGCTTCTCCCTGGTGCCAGCACCCGCCAAGTCCTTCCCAGCTTCCAACAGCTTCCCCAAAGTGCTTTGTTCTGGAGTACAATCTGGGAGGGAAGATAGCATTTCATGAGTACCTGAAGGGCATCCTTGGACTGCACTACTCATTAATGCACCAATTTAAGATGAGGCTTGTAGCTGGAAACTAGTATCTTGAAAAAACTTGCTGACAGTGCAGCTGTTGTGAGTGCTCCATTCTGCCCTGGGTCTTCTTTTCAGAGGAACCTTCAATTTTCTGTCCCCTTCCAGGTAGCAGCAGAGGCAAGAAATAATCCCAGCCTATATTCCACTCTAAGCAGCAGAAGACCCACACATTTGATCTCCTCCCCTCTAGTCTGCAGGCTGCAGCAGATGAATGTTGAGATCTCCTAACCCTCCTGAATGCTTTTTGCTGTGCTTTTGTAGCATTTGCTCATTTCAGTGTTTAGAAGCCTGGCTGAATATGTGGAAACAGCACTGAGTGTGAATGTGACCTTTGCTTTCTTTAAGGGATGTTGCCAGGGAGAGGATGCAAATATAACATTCTGGCTGTTTCTTAAAGTATTTTGCAGAGGAATCATAGATATTGCAGAGAATGGAAAAGGGTATTGATTAGGTTGTTTTACCATAGATAAAAATATTGTCTTGTAGGATAGATGAAAAAACCAGTCATACATATTCTGCCTTTACATTCATAGTACAATGGATAGCGACTGAGCAGAAACTCATACAGACAAGTGTAAAATGAGTCCTTGGAGTGGAGCCTGAAATGTTTAGGTAAACTGCTCAGCATATGTATTCCTGGTTTGCATTTCCTTCTCCATCACAGGAGGAAAGTCAACTGTTCTTGTTTTCAGTTGTTACAAGGCTGGAGCCTGATTTGCAGTGCTCGTAGGGACTTTTAAGGAAAGTTGCCAATGCCTTTCTTTAGGCAGAGGCATGGAAGAGGAGAAAAAGCAGGTCCTGCTCGTCCGTCCTCCCCAGCTGCATGGTGCTGCCACTCCTCTTGTGTCAGATGGAGCGATTGTGCAGTTGTGGGAGGAGTCGGTCGGAGGAGCTGATCCGGCAGAAAACTGTGCTGCCAGAAAAGTGACTCACCGTCCATCTCCCTGTGGCTGCACATGGCAGGGCCCTTCAGCAGCAGCCTGAAGTCACTTCTCATTACATGGTGTCTGAAATCACAACCTAAGGATGTGGGTGTCAGATGGGTTTGTCGGGTTGCAGCTGTGGGCTGCAGTGGGGAGGGGTGATCCCACTGCTGCCGTGCTTCTGGCCAGACCTTTCTGCGCCCTCCCCTGTGACTCCTGCTCCAACAGCAAACCACTCATTCAGAGGGGAAGGGGCAGCTGAAATAGTAGCAGAGAAAAGGCAGAGAGGTGCCTGGAGGGAGAAGAAGCGTAGTTGTGCTATGCTGATGTTCCCTCCAGCAAACCTGCTAGCCTGCACATGGAAATGTGTTTTGAAGTGACGTGCTGAAGGGCACCACGTGTCCCGGGTGTGAGTCCAGTAGCCCTGTGACATTTGGTTTGTTTCTGCTCAGTGAGGGGATCGATAGATCCAGGGTGTTGGATCTGAGCTTTGCACAGTCTGCTTGCTTTTAAAAACATTTGCCTTTTGTCTTAGATGTGCCTCTGCGCTTCAGGCTGTTTGCGTACCACTTGCACCAAAGTTTTGAGCACTCTGTCTTTCTATCTCACATGCCTTTGGTGGACTCTTCTGTGCTGCCCCCAGAGTCGTTTGTGTCTTGCTACTGCCTCTGTGCAGTGAGCTGTGCCACCTGCCGTTGACTTCGTGTTGCTCCGCTGGGGATCCGCAGCTGGCAGGGAGGCTGTCTGCCAGGAATCTCACCATCCTGCTCCTTTCTGCTCTCTCCTCTGCCCTGGCAAGAGGTGAGCTTAGCTGGTTTTGCTCGGTGTTTGCCCGTGCCATGAACCTACAGCTTCTCTGTGGCTGAGGCTGGGAGCAGTGTCCCCTGAGCCTGGTTCATGAAGTCTAATGGCTCAGCTGCGTAGGGCATCCAGCAGCTTTGGCAGCATGCCTTGTAATGTCCATGCTGTTGTGTTGTCCACTCTACTAACCACCCCTTCTCATCATATATGGAAAATCAGATTTGACCTCCTTCATGAGGCTGTAAATTCTGTTTATCTTCTCAAACCATGTCTCTGAACAGATTAGTGTGCTCTTGCAAAGAGTATTTTATAAACCAATGTGTCTGTGGCAGGATCTGTCTCTCCCATCCTTAGATCAGGAGACTCTGGAGTGGACAGACATAGTTGCCTGCATTGCCTTTATGCCTGTGGAGAGAGAAAAGGGCATCCAGGGAGTATGTTCCAAGTCATTCAAGTTGGCCATTTCAAATAGGTTAGATGAGTAACACCCAGAAAAATTATCTTCTGATTTATTCTCTCCTGAGGCTTTTTGCCTAAAATGCTTCAAAGCATTGTGAACTTTGAATCCAGTGTTGAGGGCACTGGAAAAGCCCTATCTCTGGCTTCAAACAGAACATTTACAGCTCTCTTATTTATTTAGATAGTTGTTGTTCAGGTGTTCATTGGCATGGGATGTGTAATCCAGTTATTGAAAGAATGTAGGACTTCAGCTTTCAGCTTTCCACATGTCTCAGGCATAGATGTGCTACTAAACAGAAGCAGCAAGCACAGTGTTACTCTCACTCAGTCCCTAGAGGCAGTCTCAGTGCAGCAAGGCTTAAGTGACTGCATTAAGGTCCCCTTTTCTCTCTGCCTCTCCAAGTGAAATAATTCTGCCTTTGACTGGGTGTGTGATCCACTGCCTATCCATGCTCAACCTGAAAGATGAGCATCAGCACTTTAGGGTGGAATGGAAGTATCACATGTTTTGTAGATGTGTCATCAAGGAAAAGGAACAAGCTGATTCTTCTGAGGTTTTTTCCCTGATTTTGTGTGGTGGATAGGAGAACAAACTTCTGAGCTCTCAAGCTGTGTATGCTATGCCTGAGGTAACATGCCTCTGAGAAGGAGATGAGATCTGGAGCTTTTGGAAGAAGATACAAGGAAGAGGAGTTTTGGATTACCCCTCAATGCTTGTGTAGGCAAATATGGAACTGAGACTCATCAGTAGTCAGTTAAAATACAAGTCATTAAAAAGGAGATCTTAGATACAGAAAAATAGTAGGGAGTGGGATATACTTATATTAGGGTATAGTTCCTTTGTCCATAAACCAGCTTTCTTATTCTTTTTCAGAGGAGGTTGGTGGATTTTGGGAGGAACTCAACCAGGTTTGCATGCTCATGATAGTGGCTTCTCTTGTGGAGACTGCACATCTGATGTCAAGGTGTAGCAATGCAAGGAAGAGCCCAGATTCCTTTCTCTGTTCTCAAATGTAGTTGTTACAGAAAGACATAAAGTGACTTTTTTTCAGCAGAGACTTTGTCCACAACTTGAATCACCATGGTTTAGTATGTACTGCAGAAGCTGTCTTACTCCAGTGATCAGATTGAGAAAGAGCAATTCCTCTGTTGGTGTATATCTGCACCTAACAGACAAGTGCCAGTGAGGTTACCTCCTATTGTCACCTTTCTTTCTATCAGCAGTGCAATTTCACATTTCTTATTTGTCATATTTTTCCTCACCCAACAGAAGGTTTCTGATCAGCTCATGTATCAGTCTGACAGCTTCAAAAAATCATCCCCTTTTTCCTCTCTGTTTCATGTTCACTGCTGATTGGAGAGTTCGGACGCCTTCATATACACATTGGCAATGATTCCTTGGTGCTTGTAGATGAAATGCCAGGCCCCACAGCAGTTCAGGTAGGAATGACAAATGGAAATGGGGGCTCACTCCATGAATTTAAATTTGTCAGCAAAGCTCTGCTTCAGAACATCATCAAAACCGACTGGCAGCTGCTTATAATCAGACTCCCTGCAGGTCAGGATCATTAGGCAGTAAACACTGATGTGCAGAGCTGTGGGGGCTCCAATCCAGCACTCTCTAAGACACATCTTGAAGAAGTTAACAGTAGACTTTATTAAGCTTCCCATACCACATCAGCAGCTTGTAAATTAACCTCCAAAACTTGTCCCTGCTGTTTGAGGTGATAAATTGTGCCTTTTTTGACACAAGGGCTGGATGGTGTGGTTTTCCTTCTGCTCCTGAAGGGGGGAATGGACTGAAACAGAGTGAAACACTTGGGAGATGTGGAGCCTGGGAAGGTCTAGGACAATGTACCTATGCTGGCATTTTTTGTGAGGGCACTGACACTGGTTACAGTCTTCCCAAACTCTGCTGCTCTTGTGGTACTTAGTGCCTTGCTGACCTGTTTGAGTGTGGCAGAAAGCTGTAAAGAGAGTATGGAGGCCAGGACAAAAGTATAGGACAGGGGGATTTAAGAGTGCAAGATGATGAGCAACACTTAGACATCCTGGAGCACCTCCAGGGTTTTATGGCACGGTGAGGTGGGAAGCAAGAGAACATCCTCCCTGGAGAAAGAAGGGAAGGTTGGAGGGTGCTCCCATAGTTGGGGCAGGTCTTGCTTGGGTGTTTAGAGCAGACGTGGTTTTCTTGGTGAAGCAAGGTGTTCTCCCAACGCATTTAGTGCGCTGGGCCAGTCTGCACTAGGTTGCATCACCTTGTCTTGCCCATTACCAAAATTATAGCATGTTCTTCCCTATCAGGGTTGGAAGAGATGGTCAGGAATAGGGGAGAAGTTGCCACCTGACTGTGGGCTGTCCAGTGAAGCCCCTGATTGCTTTTCCATGTCATGGCTTCCCATCTCTGCCTGCCATAGGGAGCTTTTCTTGGGCTGAGAGCAGACCACACTGATTGTGTTCTCCGCTAACCATCGCTTGCTTACTTGTTGGTGTTGCTGAGCCTGCTCTTATCCTTCCTGCTATCAGTTTTAATTAGAAAACTCTACACCCCACAGCTTGGTTTTGTGAGAGGTGCCAAAGACGTCACCAAGGAAAGCCAAATAGGATGACCAGCAAAATTTGTTAATGAGTGGAAGACTAATGAACTTTTTAATTAGCAGGTGTGCAGGTGCAAGAAGAAGGTGCAGTGAGACATGCACATTGTGGCAGCAGAAGCATGCAAAGAGGCATCAGCTAAGCACCTGAAATTGCCTCTGATGGAACAGGAGCTTCTCTCATGTCCTTGGGCCTGGTTGTGCTTCCTGCCTACCAGGCAAATAAGACCGCAGCAAGTGAGGTACAATGCCTGAATCTCTCTTGGTTTTGATTGGGGAAAGATGAGCAGTTCTACCCAGCTCAGAGCAGCATGGGAGAGCAATGGTGAGCTCTGTGCAGGCAAGCAGAGGAGAGGGAAGGGTCATTTTGAGTTGCTCTGAGGAGGACAGCTAGCTAGCTCCAGCTATGGAGCTGCTCATGGACTGAGGGCTTCCTTCTGATTCTTGAGGTGTGAGCTCTTGAAATCTGCCCGGTGATGATCGGAAGCCAGGTTTGTTCCCAACACTGTCACCTCTTTGTGAGCCCAGGACAAGCTTGCTGCCCTTAGGAGACATAGAAGAGTTTGCCTCTGAGAATCAGAGATAGAGACAAATTCTTTGCTTCCACTTGTGCAAGTGTGGCCCAAAAAACGCATGGCATGTTGTGAAAATGTGTGGGTTGCAGTCTGATGAAGCAGAGCATTGACAGGGTATAGGCGCTGCAAGAGGCAGACCCAGACTGAAAGCTGTCCCAGGCAAGCAATACTGAAAGTCTCTGTGCTGCATTTTACAGAAAAGGTTGTACCAGCTATTTCCACATCTCTCTGCGGTAGGAGTTTGCTGGTGAAGGATGGGATGTGCAAACTCCTGCAAAAGCAGTGCCACAAGTCCTGTTCAGAAGCACACGTCTATAAAATAAACTCTTTGAGAATTACTGTAAAAGGGCTATGACTGTTCTTAATCCAGAGGGAGAAATCCAGCAATATCTTGCTAGGCTTAGAAAGCAGTGCACAGCCCTAGGAGGCATCATTGTGTCCTTCACCTTCAGAGTGCTGCTGGCTTCATACAGCTGAAGTAGAAGTGTTTAACATTCATATAGCCATGAGGGTGGAAAGATAGCCATTGTTCAGCACTCTGGGTCTTACAGCATTGGCCTGTCAGTCTTTGTTTCGTCCAATATGGATTTACAGGGGCCTTTCATTGAGTGTCCTTACCTTTGAAGATGGTGACAACCTGTACACATTAAACCTGGTGTTACACTTAAGCCAAGTCCTGTGTGGAGCCCAGTGCCTTAATCCAGTTTGGCCTGGTGCAGCTGAACTCCCCCATGTACAGCGTAGCTCTTTGATACCTCTTTCTGCTGGCGTCCCTTGCAGTTCCTCCTTATGTTTGCTAGTTTTTCTGACATCCAAGAAAGGTCCCTCTGCTCAGGTCTTCCAGGTCCTAGGTGGACACCATGCTCAATTAAATGGGCTGTTCTAATGCTGTGGAAAAGCCATCCAGAAGTGTCTCCATTACATGTCTGATTTGATATGAGGATAGAGTTTCTTTCCATGTGGTTACTCTTGCCCAGCATGTCAAATTATTTCATAGTCAATAACATAAGGCTTTGAGCCATTACTGTGCATGCTTTCTCCTTTCATCCACAATATTATTTTAACACCTTCTCCTTGCCTTATAGTGAACCTTGATGTAACTGGGATGCAGCTGGTCAGTAATACATTGACTGGTAGCATAGAAGTGTCTGGCTGTGGTAATGATCCCTCTCCTGACTGTCTTTGTCCCTTGCACTGAAAATGCTGAGATGGATTTCTGCTAAACAAATCACAACTTCATCCAAGTGCAGCAGTTTGATGGTCCTCTCTTACAGAGAAGATCAAGTGTTTGGCTGCTCCCATGTCTACCTGTCACATGTTTAAAGTGTTGTTCTGGAAGCCATTAATTACAGCAATGCTGAGATTGCCTAAGCTGTCCTCTCTTCTGATGGAGGTCTCCTGAGGGCTTCTTTAATGGTGCTGTCAGATGTTTCTGCATTCCTGCGTGGAGCAATTACTTATCCTGTGTAATTTGCCCGCTGATCGAGGAGTTCTTCCACAAGATACGATGCTCGTTCACGTTCCATGGCACTTGGTGTTTTCTTCCTGCCTTAGTTTGGCAGCTGGTGGCAGCCAGGCTCCTGGTGGTCTCAGGAGGGGACCCTTCTTCCAAAATTCTTCTCTCCAATACCTCAATCCGTTTAATGGAGGTCTCTGCTGTTCCCATGGGTGTTTTGTGACAGTTTAGTCTAGTTTGTGTGTAATTCAGCCACACTGGTGCCAGGCACTTTGCAGCGTTAGTGGCTGCTATGGGGCTTCGGGTGTTCAGTGAGTGGGCTGTTGGGGAGAGTAAGTAGCTACTGCTCAGGCACTGTTTCACGGTGTCGAGTTGCCCCAAATCCTAAAGGTTCCTATTTTCCACAGGTGGGCTGACTTCCCCACATGGAGATGCAAACCTGAGAGGCAGCAGGCATGTCTTGACCTTGTAGGTGCTGCATCAGCAAGATCAACAAGGGCACAGTTTGCTTTTCCTGAGGCACCCATTCCTAGCCTGATGTGTTTTCTAGCTGTTTGGGAGCCATCAGCAGCTCCTCAAGTCTCTTCTGATGTCAGTACCGTCGGAGCCCCCTCCCTCCTCTGAGTGCTGTATCCCAGTTGGCAGTCCTTAGGAGCTCCCAAAGTCTTCTTTTTGGGTAGAGGCACCTCTGGGCCTGGCTTTCTGAGCTGACCCCAGGGAGCCCATGATGCCTTCAGCTCAGCCCTCAGACAGAGACGTGCCTTCTGTCAGGGTCCAGGTTTCAGAGGTGCCTTTAGCGGCCTCCGTATGTTGAAACCTTGTAATTTCCAGGAGGCTGCTGGTGGGGCCGATTATCTAGCTGGACTTCTCATCCCTCGTGTGGAATTTGCAGCCACTGCACATTTGTATGGCAGGAGCCTGGGTATGGGGGATGGCTTTAATTAGCTTGTTTCTCGGCTGGGACATGGAGGCCTCCAGAGCCTGAAGAAGTCATTGGAAATCACCAGAGCCCCAGGATCAGATACGGGAGGTTGTGTTTAAGGAAAAGACCTGCATGGACCAGCAGATTTTTCCTCTAGATTGGTGGTTAGCAAGGCGGAAACAAGCTGCAGCGCTGGTCTGGCACCTCCCAAACACTTAGGAGTGATGGCTCCTCCCTTGGCAGCTTGCTTTCTCCCCCCACCCCTTTGCCTTGTATATAAGGCCCCCTCGGAGCAGCCTTGGCACAACACAGCCCACTCCAGCGAGGCAGGCAGCAAGCTGCACCTCCAGTTCCAGCACCTCTGCTCTTGAGGAGAGTGAACCAGAAGGCCTTCAGCATGGGTAAGAGCCACTCTGCAGCCTCCCCGCAGCCCACAGCAGCTCCAAGCCTTGTAGCCCCATCCTGGACCTGGCTCCAGCCACCGCCAGGAGGCTGCAGACATCCCACCTTGAAACCCATTTGTGGACCGGTAGGTTTGTTCCTCTGCAGCACTGCAGGAGAGAGAAGAGTGGGACTGAAGTTTGGTGCGTTGTCCGACTGGTGCCAGAGGTTTCTATTGTCTCGCTACCGTTCTGCTTCCAGGGGCTTCTTTTGCCTTGAAAAGCCACTTGCATGGGGCTGTAGCATCCATGCTGAGGGGAGCCTCCCCTTCTGCTGCAGAATCGTCAGGGAGACAAGAAACCAGACTTATTTTCCAGGCTAGACCTTCAATACTGACGTGGTTCTCTGTGTAAGCGCTCTCTCCTTCACTGCTGATGGGGAAGCGATCAGTGAGGTGCTCAGAGGATGCAGAAGGGAACTGAGCAGTGGTTTAATCCATGATACGCCAGGTGGCACTTGAGAGAGGATTCCTCTCCTGTATCTGTGATTTGTCAGTGCCATAACAAGACTAGATGCTGGTCACAGAGGTCCCCATTGACAGCGGGGGTGGGAGAAGGTCCGTCGGGTAGGACAGAGTCTTCTTTTAGGACGTGGACCTTTCTCATTTTATTCTTCTCTTCTTCTCAAATCAGACAGATGCAGAGTTCAGTGCTACGAGTACCCCACCTGCCCGGATGTTGTGAAAGGCAAGTCCTCTTGAGCGTGTTTTGGAGTGGGTAGTGGAGACCACCATTAACCACGTGTGTTATAGCCTCTCCAAAGGGAGAAGGCTGTAACTACATGGAGATCCACTTTTGTTCTCTTACCTCTGGGTCAGTAATGGAAGCGGGGTTGGACAGTTGACAGTGACCAAGGAGGAAGGTTGTAGCATCCAGAAAAATAAGTTCAGTCCTCTCTGAGAGTCTGTTGAAGCTTTTCTTTTCCTTTCTGGCTGGTTCATGGTGTGTTTTAAAGGAAGCTTTCTATATACCCAGCTCCCAGAGAGGAGGTTGCCTACGTGACCTGTACCTACAGGGAAACATGCATCGACCAACCTGACTTCCTGGCCACCATTGATCTCAACCCCAGATCTCCATATTATTGCCAGGTACCTGTGTCTTGACTGTGTTTTTATTGGGCTGGTGACTAGCTGCTGGCTCTGTGCTTTATAGTGCCTCCAGATTCAGGACATCTACGCTTTTTTGCTGGGGAAAATCAGATTGCTTGATAGCCACTCTGTCATGCCAGCTGTCTGTATATGCCTTACACCTTCTTGTCCTCCTGCATCTTTCTGTCTCGTCCACCCTGAAATGACTTTTTTCCCCTGCTGCCTGTTCATATCCTGCCAAGACCCATCTGGGAAACCCCTTGTGAGTTTTGTCATGACAGGTCTACTTCTTGCTTCTCCACCGGTGTTATGCATGAGATAGGGACGTTGTCTGCTAGGAATCTCACCTTCCTGGTCTCTTTCCACTGTCTTCTGTATGCCTCGCTCTAGCTGAATCACCTCTCTCTCTGTGTCCCGGGGACAAGTTGGCTCTAACTCACTTCCCAACTCACTTCCAGAGAATCTTGGTGCTGCTAGTGAGTTTTTGAGCAAATGCTCTGAATCACCCTGTCAGTGGCTGCTCAGCATGGAAAATGGTCTCCAGTGACCCAGGTGGTTCAGGATATCCAGCACTTTTGCAGAGTTCAGCAATTTTCTACTGTGCTGCAATGTCGGCGATGTTCTGTTATGCACTGTACCAACCTGTCTGCTGTCATCCTAAATGGGAAATTGGAGTTTACCTGTCTCCAAAGGCTGCAAAGACACATTATCTACTGTGCATCTTTGAACGATCAGTCACATTTAACATTTCCGGAGATATCCTTTGGTGTGGGCAGTGGTGTTATCATCTCTATGTTGCTGGTTGCATTAGGGTCCCCATTTCTCTGTGCCTCCCTGTGCGAACCCTAACTCTACCTTGAGTGCCTAGGTGATTCACCGCCTGCCCATGCCCAACCTCAAAGACGAGCTGCATTCCTCGGGGTGGAGCGCTGCCTGCCCCTGCTTTGACAATACCACAACGAAAAGGAACAAGCTGATTCTTCCCTGTTTGATTTCTTCCCGCATTTACGTGGTGGATGTGGGTTCACAGTGCCGGGCTCCCAAGCTGTGTAAGGTATGCCTGAGGTGATTCAAAGACAAGCTTCTGGGAAGGAGTTGGGAACTGGTGCTTCTTGAATAATGTAGAGGGAAGAAGGGTTCTCTCTTCATCTTCTCTTCCACCCTGATTTTAGAGAGCTGGGTCACTTTTCCCTCTCGGCTCTCTCCTTTTCAGAGCAAGGAAGGCTCTCATCATCATTGCCTTCCCTTCTGTGTGCCTGTTGCATTCAGAGAGAGTCTAATAACGGGAAGTCACGCAACACACCACACCTGCCCCACTCCCAAATAGTGAGGTGGACAGACAAGCTGTTATGAGTTAGGTGTTGCTGCACTCTTGTTGTCTGTGTAGAGGGGAGCTCAGAGGCTTCTGTGCTCCTCTTGAAGGAGGAGCAGGTCCTAGCAAGCGTGAGTTCTGGGAAAGAAAGCTCCAGCAAGTGTCAGAGATTTTCAGAAGTCTCTGATGGCCAAAGGCTCTGCCAGGAAGTGTGAAATGAGCTGAGCAGTCAGAGGCTGAAGTGTGTGTGTGTGTGTGTGTGTCAACTTTTTTCAGATGATTGAGCCAGTGGATGTCTTCTGGAAGTGCAACAAGGGTTACCTCAATATACCTCGCAGCCTGCCTAATGGCGATATTCTGATTGCCAACATAGGAGATCCATCTGGCAATTCAAAAGGTACTTTGCCCTTTAATAACTCCATGAACAAACTGATCGGTTTGGAAGTGGAATATGTGATATTTCGTGCATCCCCTTTTTGTATCACAGGTGGATTTATTGTGCTGGATGGAGAGACCTTTGAGCTGAAGGGGAACTGGGAAAATGAGTGTGACAGCCCACCGAGTGGATACGACTTCTGCTACAAGCCATGCCACAATGTTCTGGTCAGCTCTGCCGGAGTAGTCCCAAAACGTTCGGGATATGGATTCAGTCCCGATGACTTCAAGAAAGGTGAGGGAATATGGGTGCAAGTGCTGAGCCAGAACTCACCAAGGTGGTGGGAGGGTGTCGATGCCATCAAAGAAAGGGCCAGAGCTGGTGAGAGGACACAGGCAGATTTCTTCCCCAATGGCCCATTTTACAGACAAAGCTGCTGGACGTGGAGCATCTGTCCTTAAGACAGGCTGGCTCCTGTCTTCTCCCACTGCTCCCTAAATCACCGCAGTTTCTCTGCTGATTCTGGCTCGTCGCTGCCACGGCTGTCCCTCCCTGTGAGCATTTTGGGGAGGGACTAGGGTAGCCCTCCCTCTTCTGACGTGGTTTTCCTTTTCCTCAGGGGTCTTTGGGCGCCGCCTGAACGTGTGGAACTTGTCCTGCCGCAGCCTCATCCAGTGCTTTGACCTGGGGGAGGACTCTCTGCCCCTGAGCGTTAAATTTCTCCACAACCCCGATGCTGCCGAGGGATATGTCAGCTGTGCCCTGAGTGGCATCGTCTACCGCTTCTACAAGTGCGAGGCAAGTATTGTGCCAGCAGCCAGGGGAGACCTGGCCGTGGTGAGCTACAGAGGGATTGAGAAACACACAGAAGAAATCTGGGGTAGCAGAGAGAAAGAAGGAGGCGTGTGGAGAGGGCAGTATCCAGACCCTGCTTTGGATTTGTGTGCTAGAACGAGAGGAGTCTGTTCTTCCACTAAGTATAAAGGGAGCCCATCGTGACCAGCTGGGATGAACATCTGGGGGATTAATTTGAGCGATGAAGACCAGCCTTGCTGTTGGTATCCAACGATGCTGTCCTAATTGTGTCTGCTCATAGTAGCTGGGTGCAGTGGTAGCCTTCCTCAGGCAACTTTGCCTAGCTGTGCAAGTGTGTGAGTGCAGGGGAGTGCTCTTGCCTGACCAGCCAGGAACGCTCATGGTGTGGTGCCTGTGTTTCTTGTGCAGAGAGACAACTGGGCAGTGGAGGAGGTGATTCGGATACCGGCCAAGGACGTGACGGGATGGATTATGCCCAAGATGCCAGGTTTGTGTGCCCTGAAGTGGTGTTTCCTTTTTCCTCCGGAGCGTTGTTTTGCACAGCCTGGCAAAGCCCACTCACTGACCGCCAAAGCCTTGCTGTGTAAACACAGCAGAAGGCTCGTTGGAGGGGCTGAGGGGCTGCGCACACTCCCAAGAAGACACTGCTGCCCCAGCTGGAGCCTGTGCACTTGAGCCTGTGAGATGGTCAGAATGGCAGGGAGAGATGCGAGCTGGGGTTCGATGCAAGGCATGTTTTCTGTTGCTGCTGTCTTCTCTGGAGCTTTTTGTTTCTGTGCCCTAGCATTCACAGTGGACCTCATCATCTCAATGGATGACAAGTACCTCTATCTCAGCAACTGGCTGCATGGAGACATCCGCCAGTATGAGCTCTCCAAAACCTGCAAGCCCAGGCTGGTGGGACAGGTAAGGCAGGAGCAGAAAGGCTTGTGCTGTTGGGTTCCTCAGCAGGATCTGGTGGTGGTTAGATGACAAGGCGTCATGTCTCCCACTGCCTCGTTTACAGGTGTTTGTGGGAGGCAGTATCCTCAGAGGTGGACCTGTGGCTGTGTGTAGAGACGAAGAGCTGAAGTGCCAGCCAGAGCCCTTGGTGATCAAGGTGAGTTCCATGGCCTGTTTGCCCTCTGGTGTCCTTTGGACTTTGGCTCTGCTCTGCTAATTCTCTGCCCAGGGTTTCTGGGGTAGGTCTCCACTGCGGAGGTGCCCTGTGTCTGCAGCATCTGGTAGCTTGTCTGTGTTGGGAGGGGAGGCAGCCACTCTGCTCTGCTCTGCTCTCCTGCTCCTGCTTGTGCTTGACTGCTCCAAGAAAGAAGCCAGTAACATCACTGCTGTCTGTTGTGCCTTCAGTGCAAGAGAGTGTACGGCGGCCCTAGTAAAATGCAGCTCAGCGTGGATGGCAAGAGGCTGTACGTCACCAACTCCTTATACAGCACGTGGGACAAGCAGTTCTACCCGAACTTGGTCAAGTAAGAAACATTTGGGAGACAAGGGGCCTCTTTTGCATGGCCTCTCTGTTAGAAACAGGAAAGGTGCCTCATCAGGGGGGCTACAAGGACGCGTTTGTGATTGCAAGGGGACAGCTCTTCCTAACACCATCCCCGCAGCTTCCTCATGTTGAATTTCACGTTGTGAGTTGACTCACACACGTCTCTGGCTGGGCAAGGTGCAGCTGCTGCCTGTGTGGAGCTGCAGTGCCAGGGATTGGCTTGGGAGAGCCTAAGTGTTTCAGTCTGAAAGGTGGAGTGAATCCATCTATGGATCTCTGGGAGCCAGGCCACGTCTCTGCTACAGCATCTCCCAGTGTATCCACCAGAGATGTTTTGATTTAGCAAAGCAGACGATGATCTCCAACACCAAGGCAAGCTCCAGCCTGCCTGTCACATCATGCCGAGCAGATACAGAACAGGAGAGTGACGGGCAGGATCTCTTGAACAGGACCATGGTTTGCTTGTCTGTAATAGCTGTGCTCTCGTCCCCTCGCAGGGAAGGCTCTGTCATGCTGCAGATTGATGTGGACACTGAGAAAGGCGGCCTGACCGTGAACAAGAACTTCCTGGTGGATTTTGGAAAGGAACCCAATGGGCCTTGCCTTGCCCATGACATCCACTTCCCTTGTGGGGATTCCACCACCGATGTCTTGGCCTAGGCGCCATGTAAAAGACTCCCTTCTTCTCTCTCTTCTGTAGTGCAGCCATTCAGAGCGTAGGGTAATTGGGTCTGGGGGTCCTCATTCGTTGCTGGAGTCTAGATTTCTGCTAACATAAGCTATGGAAGCTCTGCCTTGTTGCGAGGGTTTGGTTCAGGCCAGTGAACAACGACACAGGCATGTTTTCAGTGCAAAGCAATCCCTGGGCGTGATTCACAGAGCAGAGCCCAGGGCGATTGCTCAGATACAGACACGTGCAGTGCACACAGTGCCTTTCGGCAGACATCTGCATACCCACCGTGCCTTGCCTCATTGCTACAGGCCTGTTGGGCACCTGCCTTGATGTCCCCAGCCCGTTAGCAATCGCTGCCTAGTACCGGGGCCAGTAGCAAGGTGTTGGACTCTCAGTTATGCTTCAGAGCTTGTTCACCCTTGAAAACTAAGGCAAAAGAAAGTGAAGTGCCCAGTTTGTCCGAGTTACTGTTCTTCAGCCAGGACATTCCTGGATAGTCTTCCCTGGCACAAGAGCCCTCTTGGCTCGCTTCTCACGTGCTTGGGTCGGTATGCGTTATAGCTGAAGGAGTATGAAGTGCTTTATTTCAAAAAGAGGTGCCTGTTTCATGACACTGGTTTGCTCTTGTGTTCTGCTTTAAACAAGAATAAAATTGTTCTTTGCATCAGCTGGATCTTCACGTGTCTTATTTCATTGAAGCCTTTCTATATTGTTTTCAGCAGTGGTTAATGATTAGGTCAGGGTTTTAGAAATCCCTGTGACAGAAACACTGTCTGGTCAGGAGTGCCTGTTAGTCTTCCTGAAACCCAAAGGTTGCAAAAATGTGGATCTAATGTGAATCCTTACAGATTTTAGCTTTTTCCATATTTACCTTGGAAGAAAACATCTTCGCTTTCTTTCTTCACACTTCCCATGGACAAAAATATTGCTACAGCTCTCTTGTGCCCCCTTAATGGTCCCAGGAGAAAAACACTCCCTTCTGGAGAGCAGTTCCATAGCTCCAATGAGGTGTCCAAGAGGTCTGGGAGAAATTGCCCCCTTGGGGGTCCTCTTCTCACTGGCTAGAGAGGACGACATTAGACGAGGTCTTGAGTTTCAGGAGGTGAGAGGCATCCCTGGGGCGCTGCTTGAGGGTGACACCCCGTTCTGATCCTCCAGAGCTGCCTTGCTTGAAGGCCTTCTCGGGGGATGTCCCTGCTGTTGAGGTGGCTTTGGAATGAGCCTTATCTCACCTGCCTTCAGACCCTGCAAAGCCTCTGTCTCAGTAGAGGTGCCTCCTCCTCTCCCTTGGCTGGAGGGAGAGTCTGGCCAGCAGACATCCCTATGCCAGCGTGTGGTCCAGGTGGCTGGAGGTAGCTGTGCTGAATCCACCCTGGAAACCCCTCCTTGGGGTGGGGCCAGGCACCATCCACCTTAACGCAGGGAAGAACTCCCTTACCGAATGGCCATCTTTATGGGGTTGATCAGAGAGTCTGCTGTCCCTCACACTATCGACTGACCGTCCTCTCTGACTTGCAGGTGGTCGCACAGCAAGGCGAGGACTCAGCCTGGGCTTTGAGCTGCAGCTGGACCGTGAAGACCAACAGGCAACGGTGCAGAGGTGACCCAGCAACTTGTTCCACCATCAGGCCATGCTATGCCCAAGCTGGATGGATGTGGACATGTTTCTGCTGGTATGAGCGAATGCCTTCGTCCCCTCCAAGGCCTGTTCCCAGCTCCTTGGGTCCTGATTTCAGTGTTTCAGGTAGTGTGGGCCTTTCCTCACACTTGCGCATGAGCTACCCCGAGGAATGTGGAACGTGGTGCATCTGCAGTGGCTGAATGTGCCTTACCTGGGGAGATGGTGAATTGGGGTGGCTGAAGTTGGATGCTTCGTCTGTTCCCTCTTGTGGTTATTTGGAAGATAGGCTTCTCCCTGGTGCCAGCACCCGCCAAGTCCTTCCCAGCTTCCAACAGCTGTCCATGAGGACAGGCACTGCTGGCACCACCCGTCTTCCCTAAGGGAAGTAACCCTATTACGGCAATCTTGCTGAACTGCAGCAGAGGCACTTCCGTGTAGGATGACTGGAAAGTGCATGTGAGGTCCAGATGAAGCTGGGGTGCTGCTTAGACATGCCTTGTCCTTTGGGTTTAAGCCCTGAGGCCTCTCAGAGAAGCTTTCCTTGGTCAGAGGCAAGGTGGGACACAGGGGGACGTGCTGACCACCGCATTGTGGATCTGTAGTGTGCTCCATAGACCGTATTGAGCATCAAATACAAACAGATGAGTCCAAGCAGGTGAGTTTGGGAGAGACTCAGCCAAGGCCATCCATCTTTTTGCTGGCAATCTTCAGGTGCAATGGGCTGAGAGCCTCTGATGGCAGAGTGATTGACTGTTTGAGCATGCTGGTTTCAGAGTCTACATTTGGGGTGAACACTGGAGAGGACAAGGCAGCAACCTGCCAGCAAAGATGTGCCTGTGAAGGCTGAGCATCCACTGCACAGCCCTTATAAGCCAAGCCGGCTGACGCCCAACTTTGCAGCCAGAAGCAGTAGCAGGCACTGTGACTAAGTCAGATGTGTCATGGGGAAAACTGTTACATTGCTTCTGCCCTTCTCCCAACCAGCAAATTAACATCCCACAGTAAACACTCATCCTGCAATTAAAAGAAACCCAGTCCTCACTTTTCATTTTCAGTTGTGATTAACATCTGCAACCTCATAAAATTATTTCTGTGGTTGGGAATGCAGTGCTTGCCCCTTCTTCCTCAGGGGCACCCTCTCAACCCCATAGGGAAATTCAAGACACTGCTTCTAGCAGGAAATCGGAGCAGAGGAGCAGCCTGGTTTCCCTGCTTTTCCCTAGAAGCCCTTGTTTTTCCAGTCTGCAAGAATGTGTGCACTATGCAGTACAGAAACAGCCCTGTCCCCTACCCCTGTGGGAGGGGAGGAGGTTCTGGTAGCACTGAAACAGCTTCCCTGCATGTTTCCAATGCTGTAAGATGCTAAAGGCTGCCCTCGTACCTCCCACACTCCAAGGTGTGTGGATCCTCCCCTTGGCATCCTTTTTCCAAACCCTCCTTCTCCCTGTCCTGCTCCTTATATATTTGAACCCCCGGAGAGCTGCATCTTCTCTCTTGACTTGCTCCTAGCAGGCAGAATGCAGGCGGGATCATCTCCTTCTGCTGCTCATCAGAAGGTGAGATCCAACCCAGCCTCCAGCACAGGTAAGACATCTCTCCGTTAACTGCAGCTTGCTCTCAAGAGGAGAAGGCTTGGGTCTGTTGGTGGCTTGGTGCCTTCTGGCTGTGGGCTTTGCTCCAGAGTCCTCCTTTGGAGCTGGGTCTTGTGGGTTTGTTACTCTGACACCCAGAAAGCATAAAGTAAAAAGAAACGTGGAGATGAATGTGGTGTTTTCTCTGGCCAGGAAAGGGTTTCTTTTCTCAAGCTACTACAAGTGCCAGGAAACATTTAGGTAGACTGATGATTAAAAGCCTTCTAACTCTTCTCTCATTTATTCAACTGCAACTTGTACAGACTGTGCTTGCTATAGTCAGGTATACCATGGCAGGGAGTCTGCAGTGCAAAGTCTGGCTTTGATGGGGCTATTTTTCCAGGAGTAATATAAGGACTAGGGAGAAGCAAGCTGGAGGGGTGGTTTATCAGTGCTCCAGGTAGGAGCGTTTCCCTGGAGGAGCAGGGACACGAGTGATAAATAAGAATAAAAACAAATAAGAAGCTGATGCAACAAAGCCAAGTCATACAATTTAGGTGGGGGTTTTCCTCCCTCTCCTCAGGCTTGCTGTCGTAAATGGGGAGAAGGGGTCCTTTTGGTGGTGGTGTTTGTTTCCTAACAAGCTTTTGTTTAACTGCATTAAGGACAATTTTCTCAGCAGTTTTAAAGTCTTTTGGAGAACGAGGCTGGCAGGTTTCAAAGTGCCCTGGAGACTCACAGCAGAGTGATGAGCACTCCCAGGATGATGCTAGGGGCTGGTGAGGAGGCTGACACCTCGAGCACTGAATGTTTTGGGTGGAAACAGGCTTTCTGTGCAAAAGCTTTGCATTAATGTCCCCAAACCAAGGCACAGCAAAGTGAAGCCATCCCAAAGAGGGTCAGGAGGAGCCACAGAGCAGAGCCTGGGGCTCGGCTTATCCCCCTCCTCACCCCGCAGCAAGGGGATGCTTTCTCCCCACTCAGCTCCCAGGAGAATCCTCTCCCCTCCCTCTGCCCCTGGTGCAGCAGCCCAGCCATACTGCCTTTCTTCGCCGCTGCCTCCCATCCTCCTCCTCCCTGCAGAAGAACCGTAGAGCTTTCAGCATCTCCTTGAGGCCATGCAAGCCTGGCATTGCCCCTACACGTGTTGGGCAACCCTTCCTCTCTGCCACAGGGACATGCTGGGAGGCAAAGCGGAGAGACACAGCTGTGAGCCTTGTACCTTTCTGTACTAGAAATATATCACTGGCCTGTTTGGCTGCCCAGAGCCCCAAACCTTTCTGGGTTCATTTGGATGCATGTGGGCATCCTGGTTCACCTCAGACATTGCCACAGAGTGGGAGCATGCACAGCCACTCCAGTGAGCGGTTCCTTCATAAAAAGGGGATTAAAAAAAGTCACTGTCATCTAATTGCTGTTTATTTCTGTTCTTCTCAATGCAGAAAAGTGTGGAGCATGTGGTCCTGGCTTCGCCTCGCCTCTGGATGCAATGAAAGGCAAGTCTGAAATCCAGGGCAGGCAGGGAAGAGCCCTGCGCTGTCTGTGATTTAGGTGAAGATTAAAACAATGCTTTCAAAAGGGCGTTATTAATTAACTCCATTCTTGGAGGAGGCTCCCAGCAAGCGTTAGGGAAGCGATGGTTTCGCTTCTGGCCTGTCCTGAGGCCAAACATCAATTGCATAATGACAGCTTGGTGCCAGAACAAACCTTTTTAGGTTTCATGATAGCTTGGGATGGGTCATAGCTTGCAGCAAAGTCACCTGTGGCTTCCTTGTGCAAAAGCAAATGGGATTTTTAAGTGTCTCAGAGGCAGTTGTATTGCTATAGCCCCATGACACCACTACTAGAGCTAAACCTGGGGAGGGAAAGGGGACCATCCTGATTTTTCATTGCACTCTGCTCTTGATGGCTGGGATCACATGACAAAACCTCACTGTATAAAAAACAGCCTCACGGGCTGCTTCCTTACATGTCTGGACACTTTGCCTGAGAATCCTTCTTGCTGCATTGTCGAAACACTGGTGTTCTGATGTGAAGAGACTGATGAATGCATCATCTCCAGCTATCCCTCCCTTAATCCTCTTCTCTAGGGTTTAGCAAACACAACCCTGAAACCTTAGAGAGCTCTGGAGCTTGCTCATGATCTGTCATTCCTGTCCCTGAACCAAGAAAACAACAATGAAGAGATGAGTCTTTAAAACATCCCTGTGTGTTGGCAGGGCTGGACAGTGATTTAAGTTATTAGCAAATAACACAAAACCTATTGACTCTGCTACTCTGGCAAGTTCCCTTGGGAATTATCTGGTGGCTTCAGTGGTGCTGGGTAACTTTGGCACCCAAAAAGCTCTTCCAAGCAGACATCTGGCCAGTTGAGCTCCCGAGCAGGTGGTGAGAAGCTCCTTGGTGTCCTTTGGATACCTTGGGAGGTGTATGAGCTCTGTGGCTGTGTCCTATACCCTGACTTGTGGTGCCACTGCAGCAGGATCCCTCGGCGATTGGCAGCTGCTCCCAAACCCAAGACTGACACAGGCACCACTGTATAAAGGTTTATAAAGGCACCATGTTGCAAAGCCAGCTATTACCTGTTTTGGATCAAATCCAAAGGTCCCAAATCACCTCTCTCTCCGTTTCCCTGCTCTCTCTTCCTCAGCATTTCCTAAACCAGTTCTTCCCCACTAGCCCTCACTTTGGCAGTACTTTATCCTGACACAACTAAGAGCAAGTACCACCTCCGCAGTAATAAGCAGACTCTGTGGGGTCTGAATGCCCTTGCTTGTGGGCTGGGTGGTGCTTAGGTCCCGGAGCAAAGCCATTTCCCAGAAAATCTGATCACACTTGCTATGGGGAGCAGTGCATGGAGCAGGGAGCATGGCAGACCTGTCGCGGCAAGGACATCCCTGGGGCAGAGCCCTTCTTTTCCCAGCGGGATGCCCTGCAGGCAGAGAGCTCTTGCACCACTGTGCCACGGTAGATTTTCGCTGCTTAGTGGGACTATGGGACTGCACAGGAGGTTGGGGGGGCTTTCTGCCTTTGACTTCAGTCTGGCAAGCACTTCTCGTGGTTTTAAGGCTTCTCCTGTGTAGATGTGATGGCAATCACAAACCACATTGTGTGTGTTGTGACACAATGTGGTTTGACTTGTGTGACTGATAGGATTGGGGAAGGGCTGGCATGTCCTTGCAGTCCCAAAGCCATGGACTTGCTTAGGGACTCTGAGGTCCGGAGATCCCTTCCCAGGGCAAGGGAACTGAATAAGCCCAAACCCCCGCAGGGCAGCCCCCTACAAACAGACACCAGCCTAGCGCCTCTGGTACCGCAGAGAGACGGAGATCCACTGCCGCATACCTATGGGGGAACACACCAGCTCCCTGGGAGGGAGATCTAGGCTGACCAGAGACTCCTGCAAGGTTTTTATTCTGTCAAAGGTGGTTTCTGCTGATGTTCATGCAACATTTCTGTCTTGAAAGGTCCCCGGGAGGAGATTGTGTATGTGCCCTGCATCTACAGGAACACTGGGAGGAAGAAACCCGACTTTCTGGCCACTGTGGATGTCAACCCCAAATCTTCGGACTATTGCCAGGTACCAAACGCTTTATCTCGGTACTAAACTGGCCTGGGAAACAGCTCAGTGCTTGTCCTTCATGCTCCACAAAGCTGCTGGCTCAGTACCGAAAGCTGATGCCTGTTCAGTTCTCCCCAAGACTCAGCCTTCCTGTGTGTATGAAATGCATGTAAGATCCACTTCACACCCCACCCTTAGGATCCCCTGCGCACCATCGCT
This sequence comes from Astur gentilis, assembly GCF_929443795.1. Lineage (NCBI taxonomy): Eukaryota > Metazoa > Chordata > Aves > Accipitriformes > Accipitridae > Astur > Astur gentilis. The sequence goes on from NC_064886.1 coordinate 10,760,250, forward strand.
CCCCTCTGCAGGGTGAGACTTGCCTGAGGCATCCTGACCCTGTGACAGGGTCTGTGATGCACTGAGTTCTCTGGTCTGCCTGTGATCCTGCACTTGGCAGGGGAAAGACCGGTGTAAGCAGGGCTGGGACTTTGCAGGTGATCCACCGCCTGCCCATGCCCAACCTGGGGGACGAGCTGCACCACTCGGGGTGGAACGCCTGCAGCAGCTGCTTTGGGGATGCCACCAAGAAGCGGAACCGCCTGATCCTCCCCAGCTTCATCTCCTCCCGCATCTACGTGGTGGATGTGGGAACTGACCTGCGAGCTCCTAGGCTTTTCAAGGTACCTGGGAGGTGGTGCCAGTACACATTGAAAGCTAAAGGACTGGGATTGTGGCTTCTGGCTGTGGTGACAGCTTGGCAGAGAGGCTTTGGGGTACATGTAAGAGCTCTGCAGGACCCCGATGCCTGGATGAGAGTACGGGAAGGCTGTGGAGGGTGGTTCTTCTCCTGCTGATGTGCAAATACTGAGTTCTCCTTCTAGCTCCATGCAGAAGGGAACCAGGGCACACCAGGTGCCAGGCACAGCACTGCCTGTCAGGTTTACATTCCATGTCTTGCCTGTGGCGTCTGTCTCCAAAGAAGCCCTAGGCATCTGCATGCAGTTTGCCCCAAGCCTGGGTGTGTAAGGGCCTTGCTGGTGGCCAGTAGCCAGCTTCTCAGGGTGAACGCAGCAGCCACCCCATGTACCGGCATGCCGGACTGTGCACGCTCTGCCCCAGCTCACACGCTCAGCCCCTCTGGCTGCATGGCAAGTCCCATCTTGAGGTCAGGCAGGAGCTGCCCGGCTGCGCCACAGAGTAACACCAGGCTTGCGAACCTACATTCAGCGCAGCAGCAAACATGCTTCTCACCTGGGACAGCCCAGCACGGAGGATGTGACAGTGCCTGTGAACTCCCGGCAGGTTGTCAACTCGGAGGACGTCTTCTGGAAGTGCAGCCTGGGCTACCCCCACACCTCCCACTGCCTGGGCAGCGGTGAAATCATGATCAGCACCCTGGGAGACCCGGCTGGCAGTGGGAAAGGTACCCCAGTCCCCCCAGTCTCCCAGGGAGAGGGTGCCAGGACAGGAGGAACAGTCCCCACATCCAGAGCTGTCCTGGAGGCTTCACCCAGGTCTCTCAGCCCATTCAGCAGCCTCGTCTGCAGTGGGTCGATTTGTCTGTTGCTGCTTGGTTTATAACATGTAAACTGTTAATCTGGATGGTTTCCGCACAACCAATGTATTTCTGGTTTTGCATCAGGTGGCTTTATTCTGCTGGATGGAGAGACCTTTGAGATCAAGGGGAACTGGGAGAAAGGGGACAAGATCCCCCCGATGGGTTATGATTTCTGGTACCAGCCACGCCATAACGTCCTGATCAGCACTGAATGGGGAATCCCAAAATGCCTGGGATATGGGTTTGATCCAAATGATCTGAAGAAAGGTGAGAAAACAGTTGTTTCAATACTCCAGGAGGGAGATTCTGAGCAGGACTGCAAAAAGGCCAAATTTCAACTCTCTTCTGTTGCCAGTGAGAGCTGGCATCTACTGGGCATAGATAAAACTGTCCAAGACAGTTTGCTTGCAAAATGAATTTCACGCCAGTTCCTAGAGATCCCGTGGATTTTAAAAAGACAAGCCCAGCCCATTTACTGGGAACACACTTAAGATGCAAGCACCAGAAGTTCAACGCAATGCAGTCCATAAATGCCACTGTTGAGCAGTACGTGGGGTTGGATTTCAGCCGTAGGGATGAAAGATGAAGCCCCAGCTCAGCCCAGCTCCTCCCCAAAGGTCACGCTGCCCTTCTCAACCCCATCCTAGCAAGATAGTCACCATTGGATGCTGGGCATCTTCCCATGGCTTTTGCCAAGGTCCAAAGGAACTGGTGTGTGCTGGTGCAGAGACCATGGGGTTGCCCCTGGGGAGCTAAAAGGGCTGAGGACTCACCGAACCCATAGCACATCTGCTTGAGACCTTGCACCTCGCAGCATCCCCTCTGACCCTGCCTCGGCCCTCCCCTCCCAGGGCGCTACGGACGCCGCCTCAATGTGTGGGACTGGACCACTCACACCTATGTCCAGGCCATTGACGTGGGCGAGGACGCGGCCCCCCTGGAAATACGCTTCCTCCACAACCCTGACGCCGCCGAGGGCTACGTCGGCTGCACCATCAGCAGCGCCATCCACCGCTTCTACAAGACCGAGGTACGTGCTCCCCCAGGGTTAGTGGAAAAGGGGTGCTGCCCCTTGGCTGACCAAGCCACAGGACTCTGTGCAGCATCCCACTTCCCGCACCCCCCACCGTCCTCCCAGCCCAACTCCGGTCCTTGCTGATGCACACACCACCTCCCATGCTGTGCAGCCACCTCCATGCACCCAGAACATGAGCTGGCTTGGGGTAATCTCACCAGAGGACTTGTTCTGACTGGCAGCAGTTTAGGCTGAAATGATTTAATTTAAAGGAGATTTATTTATACCTTTGTTGTGGATTTAAAACAGCCCAAGCAATACTCTTCTTGGTGTCTGTTGTTATGCATAATGACGAACTGGGTGAGGAGAGAGAACATCTTTCATCAAACCAGCTAATCTAGCTGGAAAATTAGACAAGTTTTTGGCCCCCAAAGCCCTTCCTCAGGTCCCAGAGCCCATCTTCCCCATGGGTCTGCAGAGCCAGAGATGGCTGGCAAAGTAGCTGAGCTACAGCCCTAGAGGTGGTGGACACACACATGCAGCATCCACCCCAGCACCAGGTCTTATCCTGCCTCCACCATGCATGCTGAGCCCCCCGGGGCCATGGTCTGTCCCGCACCTCCTGCAGCAAGGAGACTGGGCAGCCGAGAAGGTGATCCAAGTCCCCAGCAAGAAGGTGGAGGGATGGCTTCTTCCAGACATGCCAGGTCAGTGTGTCCCCAGGCTGGGTGCCGAGGTGCTCCCTGGCTTCCCCAGGTGCTGCCGGTGCTGCTGCCTGTTTGTGCAGCTCTGTCATACCCTCCCCAAGGCTTCATCACCGACATCCTCATCTCACTGGACGACAGGTTCCTGTACTTCAGCAACTGGCTGCATGGAGACGTCCGCCAGTACGACATCTCCGATACCCGCAAGCCCAAGCTGGTAGGGCAGGTGAGGCAGCAGCAGGCTCCTGACCACATCCATCTCTTGTGGACAGCTGGAATCAGCCCCTCCTTACTGTCTTGGCCACCCAAACCTTTGGTCTCCTGCAGGTCTTTCTGGGTGGCAGCATCACCAAGGGAGGACCCGTGACTGTGTGCAGGGACGAAGAGCTGCAGAGCCAGCCAGACCCATTTTTCATCAAGGTGAGCCCAGCCATCTCCCCAAAATCCCAGCCTGGGCAGTGGTGGCAAGGCTGGGGAGCGGGTCCTTGCAGTTCTGCTCCACTGCATCCCATGGGATGGACATGGCAGCCTGCACCACTGGTCTTGGGGAGGCAGAGGCGTGTCCTGGTCTGGCACCCTCTGGCAGCACGTCCGCTCCTCTGCCTGCTCCCAGGGGAAGAGGGTGTCGGGGGGACCCCAGATGATCCAGCTCAGCTTGGACGGGAAGAGGCTGTATGTCACCACGTCCCTCTACAGCGCCTGGGACAGGCAGTTCTACCCCAACCTCATCAAGTAAGAAAACTTTGATAAAACGAGGATGATTGTACGAGCTCATCAGGCGGGAGGCGCAGACCCCGCAGCTCGGGGACCGAATTTCGGCAGCTCCTTGGAGGCAGGAGCAGGTCCCCCCACACCCCAGCCTCCCTGCTCTCGCCCCTCCGCAGGGACGGCTCAGTTATGCTGCAGCTGGACGTGGACACGGAGCAGGGCGGCCTGACAGTCAATGAGAGCTTCCTGGTGGATTTTGGGAAGGAGCCCGATGGGCCCTGCCTGGCACACGAGATCCGCTACCCCGGCGGGGACTGCACCTCGGATATTTGGGTTTAGCCACCTGCTGCTGCCCCCGAAGCCTCTCCACACCCCAAAATCCCAGTGCACGAGGGCTTCTGGAGTTTCACACGCTCAGCAAACTGCTGGTGACCCCTGCATCCTGCCCTTGCTTAAATAAAACCAAGATGACGTTGTCCTCTGCAGCAGCAGCTCTCCTCGCCTCAAATCTTGTTTTTAAACTGTTTTCAGGAGCCGGAAAACAAACCAGGGACGCAACACGGTGAACCTCTCCTTAACAGGCTGGATTTTCCTAACACACCCCTCGTGCCGCTGGGCTCAGCGCCGACAGTGTTTTCTCCCAAAAAAGCAAACTTGGTTCATACGCTGGGAGTGGGAGCCTCCGGCTTGCACAGACATGGGCTGTACACACTGTGCATACACCCTGCGCAGCACAGGCACGCAGCACACACTCGTATTGTGTGCACACGAATACTGCATACACCCCCATACAGCACGCACGCGCCACGCACACTTGCACACACGCTGTGCGCGTACTGCATTGATAAACACACTGAGCACACACCGTGTGCGCACACATTGCAAACACGCGCTGCGTACACATGCTTTGTGCACGCGTGTGTATGTCACACGTGCACACGCACTGCGCACACGCACTGTGCACACCGCATGCCCATACCCTACATGCATGCACACACGCTACGAGTACACCGAAGGCGCGCTCTGCACCCCTTGCACGCGCACCGCATGCACACACGTTGCACGCACACGCACTACTCATGCACATGCTCGTTTACACTCGTGCTTCCTCCTCCCGTCTCACTAATCAGAAGCCTGTTGCTAGGCAGACTTCAGCTCGCGGGCAGCCACTCAGGACACTGACCTCGCTTGTATCCGGGTAGGAAAGCCAGAGCAGCCAATCGCATTAAAGGAGAGCGCAGTATCCGGGCAGACCGGCGGCGCCGTAGCCAATCAGAAAAAAGCGGCTGGCGGGGCCCGCGGGCGCGTCCCGCTGGGGCTCAGCACTTTCGGTTCCTGTTGCGCGCGGGGCAGCGGCACGTGGCGGGGACCGAACCGGACCGAACTGGACCGAACCGGCCCGGCATGAGGCGGGCCGCGCCCCCGCTGTAGTCGCCCGCAGGTGGGTGCGGGTCGGGGCGCTTCGGGCCCGCCGGGCTGCGGGGCCGGGGGGAGGAGGGGGGGGGGGGGTGTCGGTCCGGCCCGGTGCGGCCCCAGCCCCGCCGGGCCTGCCCCGGTGCTCCCCGGCCCGGGACGCGGCTGTCCCTGTCCCCCGTCCCCTCCCCGGCAGCCAGCACTGGCGGGGATGCGCTGTCATGGAGCCCCTGGCACCCCCGTCCCCTAGGGACCTGCTCCGATGGTGGCCCTGGCCCTGGGGACCTCTGCCCTCCTGCTGCCCCATGTCGCCTTTTCACGAGGACCTCTGCCTTCCTGCTGTCCCACGTCCCCATCTCCCTGGGGACCTCTGCCCTGATGGTGTCCCTGGCCCTGGGGACCTCTGCCTTCCTGCTGTCCCATGTCCCCATCTCCCTGGGGACCTGCCCTGATGGTGACCTGCCAGGAGCAGGGTACCCGGAGCCGGCTGCAGTCTGCTGCTGGAGACATCTCTTCTGGGACCACTGGGGCCATTTCCGTGTCCATTGGTGCCTTGTGTCCAGCTGATGGAGCTCAGCCTGCAGAGGTGGGGCACGTCTTCTGACCAGGATGGACAGGGGCTGAGGACGGGCAAGTTTTGGGCTGCGCCAAGCCCCACAGCCGCCCTGCCTTCCTCCCCGAGCCCAGCCCAGGGGCAGGTGGCCGGAGGTCAGCCCTGTGGGTGTCCACTCGGGGCTTAACAACTCTGAAGGGTTTCTCTTCCCTTTTTTTTTAGTTGAATTTTTGGTTTTCACCTCCCAACAGGAACCAAATGTCATGGCTGACGAAGAGCTGAGCACCCAAGCCACCAAAAAGGGAAGCTTGTCACCCAGCAGCTCCCGGGGCAGCACGACAGAGTCGAGCACACTGCTGCAGGAGCTGAAGAGCACCATCTCGTAAGGGCAGCGCTCACTTTTCCTTGGGCAGCTCTCGAAGTTAATCTGAGCATTACCAAATGTGGCTTAATTTAACAAGGTTGATTAATTTACAGCCCCACGACTGAAGGGATAAGTGTTGCAGTGCCTTGCAGCATTGGCGCTGCAGAGTGGCATGGCCTCAGGCATGCCCTGCTCGGTCCCGTGCTAGGTGCTGTACACAGAGTGCAGCCCCGTGCTGTGCTGCCAGCAGCTTGCTGCCTGTTTTGGGTGCAAAATCAATTCAGGGCTTCACAGTAGTGCAGACTGGTCTGCTACAACCTCGTGGGATGTGGTTTTACGCCTGCTCTGCTCTCCCTACGGTTAGGGTAGAGCACGCAGCTCTAGAGCTGGGTTGTGGGTGCACAGGGAAACTCGGAGCACGGGAAGAAAGGGCTGTGCTGACCCATGGGTGCAGGCAGCCTTAGGCTCTTGGTGCTCCAGTGTCCCTGTCTGGCATTGTCGCTCACACCGGGGTGCACATGTGGGGTCTGGAAGGGCCCGTGGACAGCGCTGTCCTCGGGAGCCCTGGGCAGCGGCTGTGGCAGAGAGCTGGGTGGGTTGAGGAATGCCCCGGCTGCTGCGGTGTTGTCCTGCTCTGCACTAACACCTTTTGTCTCTGTCCCACGCAGCAAATCCGTGCAGAACAAAGTTGACGCCATCCTGGTGAGTGCCTCTGTGGCACATTGGGCTGAGGGTGAGGGAATGACGTGTCTCCACCTCTCTCCTATCCTAGCTAAACTGAACCCTGGGCCCCATTTCCCATCGGGTCAGGATCTGGCTGCGGGGATTAGCCCTGAGAAACCCGTGAGCACCCTGCCTACTGGGTGGCACCCAATCCCCCAGCCCTGTGTGGGACAATCCTTTCCAGTCCCCTCGAGGGGCAGTTCCCTTGACTTCATTTGCCTGGTTCCTTTGCACGCAGGCAGTGTTCACACTGACAAAGCTGCTCTGGTTTCAGTGCCCCATCATATTCTGCCGTTCAGAGGGTAACGAGAGCGCCGCCTGCATCAGCTCTTCCTTATTTTGGATCCTTAACCTTTCTTTGTCTCTGGTCCATTCTCCCCCTCCCTGTGGACCCTTTGACTGTAGCAAGATGTCCAGAAGTTTTCAGATAGCGACAAGCTCTACCTCTACCTCCAGCTGCCATCAGGACCAAGCCTGGGGGAGAAGAGGTGGGTGCTGGAGCAAGCCGGGGCTGTGTCTGTGAGAGCAGGGGTTGTCAGGATGATGGTGGGGGATACAGATCGCAAGAGGCCAGGGGGAGATTGCCACAGCTCCGCTTTCTGTCCTGCTTGTGCTGCTTTTCCGCTAATTAAATGTTTGTCTCGGGCTCCCACGGGAGCAGCGGTAGCCTGGACTTGAGCTCGCTGAGCACGGCCGAGTACATGCATGCGTGCAACTGGATCCGGAACCACCTGGAGGAGCACGCGGACACCTGCCTGCCCAAGCAGGACGTCTACGACGCCTACAAGTGAGCGCAGGGGCCAGCCTGGCACGAGGAGCGTCTCTCCCCGGGGCCGGGCTTGTTCAGCAAAGCCTGGTGGAGAGGTCGGTTTGGAGGGCAGCGAGTGCCTGGGATTATTTGGGAATGGCCCGGCCCAACCTTGGGTTCCTGAAAGGAGCCACATCAGCGGGGAGACACTGGTGTGTCCGGAGGGCAGCGAGAAGGGCTTGATGGCTTTAACCTGCAGCTCTCCCCGGCAGGCGATACTGCGATAACCTCTGCTGTCGCCCTCTGAGCACCGCCAATTTCGGCAAGATCATCCGGGAGATATTCCCAAACATCAAAGCCCGACGGCTGGGAGGCCGAGGACAGTCGAAATATCCTTCCACATGCCCAGCTGGCCAGGGAAGCCCGGGGAGCTGCTTGAACTGGTGGCGACTGCTGCTGCTTCTCCAGCTTCTCCCATTTATAAGTCTGCGTATGAGGTGGTATTTCATAGCTTCTGAGAGCTTCTGAGAGGGTCCAGTTCCTGGTTTTTTGGCTCCTGAAGGCTCAGCTCAGTTGTCTGAGAGGGGCTTGGAGTTGCCCCGGCTTTGCCATACACTCGGGGCAGCCTGGGGGTAGCTCATGGTGGGCAGGGAGCACGCCAAGAAAGGGGCAGCTCGGCTTGGCGCAGGGCTGGCTGCTGTCACGCCTCCAGGACAAGCACACCCTGAGCCCCGTGGCCATACCCCTTTGAGTTGTGATCCATCGCCTGTTGCGGCCGTGTTCATGTGACAGCAAAAGACCTTAACTCTGCTAAACGTACTGCTACAGCGGGATCCGGAGGAAGACGGTGGTCAGCCTGCCGCCCCTGCCCAGCCTAGACCTCAAAGTGACCGAGACCGTAAGTCCTCTGCTGCCTCCGTGGCTTGGGTTTTGCCCACCTTCTTTTGGCAAGGTAACGAGCCTCCTCACTCGTTAGATCTAACGAAGGTAGGAGTGGAGGGACACTCTCTGGGAGTAGGTTCTGCTCTGCCCCATGAACCTCCCCAAGGGTGGACAAGGACCTGCCTGCCTGTGCAGGCTCATGAGCTGCTGGGGTGTCAGGATCAGGCCCTCTTGGCATCCAGGGGCATCCTGTCCCATGCTGCGAGGTCTCACGGCTCGTTCCACCGGCAGCAGTCAGAGCTGACGGACCTGGTGCAGTCCTACAACAGCGAGGTGATGGAGGCGGCCTGCGCCCTGACCTGTGACTGGGCCGAGAAGATCCTCAAGCGCTCCTTCAACAGTATTGTGGAGGTGGCCCAGTTCCTCATCCAGCAGCACATCATCAGCTCCCGCTCACCCCGTGCCGACCTAGTCATGGCCATGGTGGTCTCAGGTGGGTGGGATGGAGGCCCAGCCCTGCTCAGCCCCCTGTCGGGCTCACTTGGACCCCCAAGGGACACAGAGGGTTTGGAAGATGGTGTCCCCTGGGACACGGTGTCCCCTTCCAGCTGCCCATGGTGCAGCTGAGCTGCTGCCAGCCCTCGCCTGTGGCTGAGCTGCTGAGGGGCCCAGGGGGATGTCCCGCCTTTGTCACGTTCTGTGCACCCGCAGAGAGCACGGAGAAGGTCCACCGCGAGAGTTGGACCCCATCGACAGCGAAGAAGAATGGCCTGGACACCTCCGAGAGCGGCGTCAGGAGCCAGGGGCAGGTGAGACCCCCACTGGAGCCGGGTGGAGAGCCAGGACTCCCGGGTCTCCTGCTCAGCCTGGAGGGGGGCACGCTTGGGGAAGCAGCCCTGCTCTGCCACGACATCCCCCCTGCCAGCACCTCTCTCTGCAGATCAAGAAGGAGAGCAGCCCCAAGCCCCCCGGCCCGCCCCGGCCTGAGAAGAAGAAGGCCTCGGAACCCCCCAAGGCAGCCAGCAGCCCCCAGGTGAACGCCTTGGTCGCCCGCCTGCCTCTGCTCCTGCCCCGCATCCCGTCGGGGGAGGGACTGACAGCACCTGGCGCCGCAGCCGTCCGCTCCTCCCCTCCCGTCCTGGCCCCCAAAATCACAGCCGCCCCCCTGGGGGGCACCGTCAAGGTGGCCCTGCCGCTGCCAGTGGGCACGGCTTCCCCCTCCGTACCCCTGGGGCTGGCCCCGGGGGCCAGTGGGCCGGCGGGGCTCCTGAGCCAGCAAGCCGCCGTCCCGGTCCTCAACGTGCTGCTGCCCAGCGTGGGCGTCCCTGCGGCCGAGACCCCCACCAACCCCCGGAGCGTGGGGGGCAGCGAGGGTCCCGCCCCCCAGGACTCGCAGCGCCCCAAGGCCACCAAGCGTCCCCTGGAGCCGGCAGGCAACGCTGTCCCCCAGAAACGGAGACGTGGGCGGCCACGGAAGAGGCCGGAGGAAGGGGCCGCGGGGTCCCCAGGGGAGACGGCAGAGCTTGGCAGCGGGGCGGCTGTGGGTGCCAATGGCGGCGGCTCTCCCGGAGGTGGCAGTGCCACCGGACCCCTCAGGGACAGCCCGGCCGGGGGGTCCCTGCCCACCCAGGTCAGTGTCATCCAGGATGGCAGGACCAGTGCCAAGGTTGTCGCCAGCCACGAGCTGGCACCGGAGGAGGAGGAGGCACAGCGGAGCCTGAACGAGGCTGGGTCCCCACTGGGTGACACCGGGACTGCCTGGGACCCCCCTGCCGGGGACCCCCCTGCCTCACATCACGATGGACGGACACAGGCAGGTGCCAGTTCCACTGCTGACACATCCCAGGGGGGCTCACCGGGGTGGGCAGGGCTCTGCGCCCACCCTGGCACTTAGGGGCTGCTGCCCGGGTGACACACACACACCCCCCCCCCCCGGTGCCTTGCCCTGCATCCCGCCATTAAAAACGAAGCGCTCTGTCCATCCGTCTGTTCTGTCTGTGACCCGGGGCGGGGGGACGGGGACGACGACGACGGGGGGGGTGGGGGGACCCCCCCCACCAGAGGGTCGGCCCAGCCGCGGCGGGGGGGGGGGGGGGGGGGGGGGACGGGGCCAGATGCCCGTGGAGCCGTGCCTCAGTTTCCCGTGCGTGGGGGGTCGCCGGGCTCGGTGCGGGGTCCTGCGCTCCCGTCCTGCGCCTCGCGCGGGTGCGACGGTGACGGCGGAGGCGATTTTCAGCGGGAAAAAAAGGCAGTTTTCGCCAACCTCCCCTCCGGCGGCACGCCCCGCCCCTCCGCTCGGGCCACGGCCCTCGGCCACGCCCCCTCCGCCGCGCGGGTGCCGCCGGGCCGGCAGGGGGCGCTCGCGGGCGGCCCGCCCCCTCAGCCCCGTCAGGCGGCGCCGCGGCCAGCCCGGGCCGCCGGGGCCTGTCTCTGCCCCTGCCGCTCCGCCGGCCCGGCCCGCTCCGTTCCGCTGCTCCGCCTCCGGTCCCGGCCCCGGCCCCGCGCAGGTGAGCGCCGCCCCGGTACCGGGAGACCCCGCGCCGGGAGGTACCGGGCTCCCCCCGCGGCCTTCCGCGGCCTTCTGCGGTCCCCCGGCCACGGGGCGCGGCGGAACCGTCACCCCGGCGAGGCAGGGAGGGATGGCGGCCGCTCGGGGAGGCCAGTCGGCGGGCCCGGTCTTCGCCCCTCGCCGGCGAGCCGCCTCCTGCTCCTCGGCCGGGCCGCGGGGGTAGAGCGGGGCTGGCCGGGGCTCCGCCACCCCCCCGGGCCGGGGCTTTGTAGGCCCGGAGGGCAGCGCCTCGTCGAGCAGGAAAATCATCTTTTCTTCTTTTTTTTTCTTCCTTTACTCCCTCCCTCAGCAGCAGCTGATTGTCCCTGGAGCCCCGCAGAGCCGCTGCCCAGGATGAGCTGCCCGCGCTGCCCCATCTGTTGGCATCCCAGACCGGAGACAGGGCCGTGCGGGATGGGATTGTACCAGGTACCGCTGCTTCTCCTTCTCCTTCCAGGGGACGCAGGCAATAATCTTTGCCAGCCATGTTCCCTAAATCCCGCTGTGCCGGTGGGAACGACACCAACCTCTCTGGCTTAGGCGCTGGCCCGAAATCACAGCCTCCCCTTAGGGATGCAGCCGGGCTCGTGGCCTAGGCCAGACGGCTGGATAAGTGTCGCAAGAACCCATTCAGAGACTTTTTCAGCTGATTTTCTCCATGCCGTTACTGTCATTTCTGACTAGGCTTTGCCACCCTCCCCCAAGCCATCTGGTGCCCCTCGCGCTTTGTAATTGCCTAAAATATCTACTTAAAGACCGGAGAGGTTATGTAACACGCTCAGTTGGTGGGCTGCTGAGCAGTGGTTTGTCAAGATATGTGTGTTTGCCGTGGGTTAGTAATCCCTTGATGCTTTTCCCCAGTGAAACTTCTGCTTCAAGTTGACAGTATTTTTAGGTATGATAAATAATAATATTTAATCACTTTTCTATCCCCTACTTCTCTTTAACCCGGGGTGAAACTTTGAGAAGCATTGTGGGGAAGTAACTGGGTGCAGATTTGGGTGGAAACGCTGGTTTCCAGCTCTTTCACCCAGCACTGCTGCCGTCCTGCTCACAGTGCTGGCTGGAAGAGCAGAGGCTTTTCAGCGCCTCTGAGGTTTTTTAACTCCCCTTCAGGACTTCATCACCCTCTGTGTGAACTGGCAGCCGTGTTGGAGGCAGCCCTCAACTTGTGTGAATGCCGAGGAATCTGCTCCTGCAGTCAGCCCCAGGACTGGGGCTCAGCCTGCGGTCTCTGCTCGACAGAGATAATAGTCTCTGACTTCTTGCTTGCAAATCTGAATGGGATTTCAGTCTGTGCCGTGGCTGTGTGCTCCTTAAATCACAGGCAATTTGTCATCATGCAGTTCAGGGTCCGTGTTTGGATCGGCAGCAGAAGAGTTGCTCTTGGAATCCGAGCCGGGGATGTGGGCTCCTGCTTTTCTCCTGTTTTCTGTCGCATCTAGACAGCTTATTTCAAGTCATGCTTTAGAGAAAGACTCAGACATGACTGTGGGTAACAACAGCAGCTTGAAATAGTGAATTTACATATCTAAACGAGTGTGGGAACGTTCAGGCACAAAGTACCTTGTGATCACTGGGAGGAGGAAACTTCCCATGGTGGCTGTGCCAGCATGGCTTGCTTAAGGGTTTGGTGTGCTTGGAAACAGGTTGCTGGGATGGAAGGGTTTGTCCTCCCTTTCTCAGGGATCATAATTAACACTTGTCAGGGGCAGAGAGGTGTGAGGGAAGAGGACAAAAGGTTGGATGTGTTTGTGTGAGTAACATGTTGGATGAGCCACCACTGTGGTATGCATGGAGTGGGTTTGTGAAGGGCTTCCTCACTGAATCGATGCTTGTTGCAGCAAAAGAAGCCTTTTCCAAAGGGTTGGGCCACTTCTCAGCATCTCTCAGAGGTGAGAGAGATTTTAGCGCTCCCACAATTTTATTTTTTTTTTAAATGGGGAAGTTAAATCCAGTGATTTGGTCATAAACTAACTCCTTCCTGTGGGGCTGTATCATTTGTGGAGGAGGAAGGAATGAAGGAAGTGCTGGTGGTGCGGTTCTGGGGCTGGCAGGCTGCGGCTTTCCCTCTTCCCTGCGCCTCTATCCCCTCTGCAGCGCCAGGACCATTGCCCTACAGTGGGGGAGGAAGGATGCCACAGAGACAGATTATGGTTTGATGTGGATGGACATTCGGAGCAGGGAGTTAGTGGTGTCTCCCTTAAGGAGCCAAGAGGCCGAGGAGCGTTGAGAGCCATTATTTAATGTGTTGTGTAGTTTGTCATTTTCCTGCTGCATTTCTTGCAGCGTGGCTTTTATTTTATTCCAAATTTAGGGGCAAGTCATTGTTTGGCCTGTGCGAGCCCCAGGGTTATTGCTGTTTCGGGGACGCAGGCTTGGCCAAATACAGCTCGGCACCGGGATGCAGAGTGCTTCCAGCAAAAGCATCTTGGTGAGGCTGAAGGGGGGCAGAGCGCTCCTGCATCCCATCCTACTAGAGCAGCCAAGCAGTGCTGTGCTGCCACTGAGCCGGTGAGCCCCGCCGCTGGGCTGGGGACCATGATGGGTTTTAGGAGCTGTGTGTCATGGAGCTAAGGTGTGAGAGAGCTCAGGCCACCCATGGCGGCTGCTTTAGCTGATGCTGTTTCTTCCAGCAGAGCATTGCTCATAACTGCTGTTTTGTTAAGAAAACTGCTGGTCAGGTGTGTCAGGGCTTTGACATACTGGTTTGAGGCACCAATTCAGGTGAGAGGAGCTGCACTTGTCCTGTGCTTGTTCTGTTTCCCAAGTAGAGGCTCTCAAAGGCTGCTCCATCCCGAGGCCTGATGCGGGGCGGTTGCATTGGATGGAGGGGCCGCTGCTGTCTGTCTGTGGTGGCAGCAATTGCTCAGTCTCTGGCTCAGGGCCTCCTGTTGCCCATTTCCTTGAAAATTCACCTTTTTTTGCTTTCCCTCTGCTATGTGTTCCATGATGTGCATCCTTCAAGATGGAAGCGGTGCTGTTCCATGGGAGGAAAGTCCCCAAGCAGTGCCCATGTGCAGCAGGGGAAGTTTACAAGCAGAGTTTGTCCTCAGGCGATGTCTGGAACGTGGCATTTTTTTATTTTATTTTTTTTTGAAGCGGAGTGAGACCTGTGTGCTGTGCAGAGGTTGAATCTGCTTCAACCAAGTGTGAAAAACAGGTGGGAGCCCGTCTGTGTTGGTGCTGAGTCTCTCCTGAAAGGCCTTTTGGTCTTGAAAGCGGGTGAAGCGTCCCCCAGGAAGAATTATTTCTCCTCTCTCCAGTGGTGTTCACAGCATGCTGCCCATCTCCCCCACATGAGCAGAGTCAGTCACAGTCCTTTTGTGCCTCAGTTTCCCCAACCGCTAAGCTATCACCTAATGAGTTACATTGAGTTGTTCTGCTTGCAGCAGGTCCAGAGGGGCACTCTGAGGAGCAGGGGCTCGCCCCGTAGTGTAATGAGGGGCACTGACAGTGCATCCTTCTCTGGCCTCCAGCACTGCTGTGATGTTTTCTGTGCCCATTCCAACTCCTGTGGCCTTCCTGAAGGCACAGCAAGATGTCAAAGGCCCTCAGTGCTGAGCAAAACAAAAAGTAATGCAGCATAATAGAGACCAGATGTCTTGGTGAGGCTTCATCCCGTCCTCCTGGGTTTTTGCCAGGGCTAATATTTCTTATTCAAGTCAGGCAGGAGTGAGACTTTTTTTTTTTTCCTGTAAAGCCACAGCTCTGTTCCTGTAGATCTCCCTTTGCTTTTGTCCCTTCCTGAAGGAACCATGCTCTTGAATCACGGCACTGACATGCAGCTGCTTCAGCGGTAGTTTCTGTGCTAGTAGGGGCTTCCCTTTATTTTGTATTTAATCACCGACTTCAGGGCCATTCCACCAGAGAGAAACTTGGCCCGTTATGGCTGTGGGTGGAGGATGAACCACATGAATTCAGCTCAGCCTGTTTTCCAGACTGGATTGCTTCATTGTGTGCAGCTGATGGGGTTTTTATCCCTGTTGAGACCAGCCATTTGGAATAGGGGAGTTATACTGAGCCTCAAGAGGTAAATAGTACGTTGTGGTATGTTTAACAAATAGTGATGTGAATCACGGAAAAATGCAGAGAGGTGCAGGAGGCAGGGAGTGAATTCCCTTGCTGGGATTTTAGGGAGCGCTAGGAGTGGAGACGTGTCCTTGGCAGGCTCCAAACAGCCCCATTGCTGGGATGTCACCGAAGAAGGCGGCTGTGTAAGTGTCGGGGGGGGAGCTGAAGAGCAAAATAATAATAATAAAAACAAAAAAAAGCAATGCACTGATTTAAAAAAAAAAAAAAGCAATGCACGGATTTCAAAGCCGTGCCTGCGGTGCAGAGGTAACCCTGCAGGCCCGTGGGTGGATTTATCTTGCGCAGTTCCTTAATCCAAGTTTAACCCACTCAGCAGTTGCGAGCTCTGGCCGGATGTCTCCTCTCCGGTGCATGGGGCCCCTCCAGGCCTGGCTGGCTGCATGAAGGTAGCAAAAGGATCGGGGAGTTTGTGCTGGTGGTGGGAGCGACTCTGCTTGCGGTGACTGTAACGCGGGTGCCTCGGAGTCATCAGGATACCTTGCGTGAGTAGGTCAGGTTGGATCTAGCCTCTCCCATGGACACAGAGGAGGTATAACGTCCAGAATTGTAGCGTGTGCCGTCACACTGCACCAGGCTTCACCTGCATTACCTGTGTTTATGGGGAGGGAGGTTTAACGGGATCCTACGCACTTTTTCTCCCTCTACAGCCCAGCAAGGAGGATGTCAAAAGCATTTCCCTGCATCGGATAAACAGTCGGGGCTCGGAAGGCCCCCTATGGGTGACCGAGCTGCCTGGGATCACAGGTACTTCTGCACTTGGCGTGTGGCCACGCAGCCATGTTTGGGACTCTGGCAGATGCCACCGGTGAATTTTTTTCGTTTTCATTAGTTTGTAATCCCAGTTGTCTTGATGCAAATGTTTGAAGGACACCAGAAGTGCTGGCACAAGCAAAGCTCTGTGCGACTCTTCCTTGGACCCAGCTCCACTCCGTGCTTCTCCAAATCCCGCCTTGCCGAGTTACACCGAAGGATCTCGTTTTTGTTGGCGTGGTGTTAAGTTAAATATTAGATCGTCTGGGCTTTTGTGGGGCAAGGCTGGGCTCACTAAGAAGGAAAAACAACTTCCTTCAGCTCCCAGGGTCTTTAGGATCTAATGACCACAAATATTTGAAGCATGCGGGATTTGTACCAAAGGGAATGGCAAGCACAGAGGAAAACGTTGTGTGTCACTGCCATGCAGACGGGGTGAAAGATGCTATTCATATCAGTTCAGACTGCTGAACTTTGGTCAGCCTTTTTTCACCTCATAGTTAGAGCTTAAGTGCTTTGAAAACAAGAGGAAGAAACCGGTCTCTGGGAAGTGGTGCTTGCATCTGGACACACTGACCTCATTTTTACTCGCTTGGAATATTTAGAAAGAAATGCTGTGGGTTTCCTTGCCCCTTTCTCCCACATCAGGAGCTGTAATGACTTGTAAAAATAAACAGATAAAACAAGGTCATTAAATTAACAGGGAAATATCTCATTGCAAGAACCTGCTGGCGCAGCTTCTGCAGGCAAAACAGGGGCTGGGGGTCGTTGGGGGAAGAGACAGGCAGAAAATGGTTCAGTGAACTTCTTTTCCAAAGACAGTAATTTTTTCCACCGTGCTGGACGTGAAAGGCAGGAGGGAATTGGCAATCTGCTTGCAGTGCTTAACATTTGTAAAAGGCATTGTGCCCTTCTGCTGATCACGAGCTGTCTTGTTGTAGCGTATGAGCAATAAAGGGAAGCAGTCAGAGCCGCAGTAATGATGTTAGATTGAATAGAGTGCCTTATTTTATTTTTAGAGGACAATTTCACTTGGCACTGGCCTTCTTTATTCTTTCTGGTTTTCCACAGAGATGCACCACTGCTCTTTTTATCGAGATGGGAAACCAGGAAGTGTGTTCAATCCCTCATTTATCTTCTTTTTAAAACATAATTAAATGCTAATCATTGGTGAGGATATGTAATCTGGGCAGTGGCATCTGGACTTTGAAAACAGGGACCTTGTTGCAACAAACTTGATTCTTGCTCCAGCTCTCTGCTCACCCATCGCCCGGCACCAGCGGGGGATTTCACCATCAAAGTGCCATGTACCACCCTCACCCTCCATCCCGAAAGGAGGTTAAAGGAGCAAAAGCTGAGCACGGGGGATAAACTTCATCTTTGTTAGCAAGAAGCAGAGCCACTGGGTCCACCCAGCCTGTGGCCCTCTAATCCCAAGCGTTGCAGAATGCCTTTGGGGTGGTGAGCATAAAGCAACCTGATTTCTGCCCGCCCCCCCGCCCTTTCTCTTTTTGGCTTGCTCAATTTTTTTATCATCATAGTAACAGGGAGATTTTGTGTAATGGCTGATAGATGCTTACAGCTCTCTTTCAAGTCTGAGTGGAAGGGGCACCGAGAAGACCTTTAAAACCCAACATGACTAGCTTGGCGTTGCACTGGGCCAGCTTGTGTTGTGTGCATTGGCTTGGAGTACCTTCCCTCTCTAGACAAAAGCTTTTTGAAAAGGTTTGCACCAAACCTCATCTCCGCTCTCGTTTCCTTTGAGGTGTATCCTGGCATGGATTCCTGTTTTCCCACCTTCAGGCTGGAAGCAGGTCTCCTCCACAGATTGTGTCCATGACTCTTTTTGTCTTGTTTTCTTTCAGCTTTGAAGTGTGCAGACCTGCCACTGCTATGGGAGACTCTGTTGTAGACCCAGCCCGAGGGACAGGCTTGGACCAGGCACCCAGCTCAGCGCCCCAAGGAAATGGCGGGACGTCTCTCAGTGTCATCACAGAAGGTGTTGGGGAGCTGGCGGTCATCGACCCCGAGGTGGCAAAGAAAGCCTGCGAAGAGGTCCTGGAGAAGGTCAAGTTGATGCACGGCATCTCCTCCGACAGCTTAACAAAACCAGCCGATGGCAGCGAGGCAGAGCGCACCCCACGGACCGTGGTGGATTTGGCCAATGGAGACATCAGGGAGGGCTGTGAAATCAAGTGCTTGGATGATCCGCCCAGCACAGCCTCCAAGATCCAGGAGGAGGACGAGACCATGGCCAACACAGTGAAAACTGCCCGGAAACGGCAGAAGAATAACTCTGCTAAGCAGTCCTGGCTCCTTCGGCTCTTTGAATCCAAACTCTTTGATATCTCCATGGCCATTTCATACTTGTACAATTCAAAGGAACCTGGTGTGCAGGCTTACATTGGGAATAGGTTGTTCTGCTTTAGGAACGAAGAAGTGGACTTCTACCTGCCGCAGCTGCTGAATATGTACATTCACATGGACGAGGATGTGGGAGATGCGATCAAGCCATACATCGTGCACCGCTGCCGGCAGAGCATCAATTTCTCCCTGCAGTGTGCCCTGCTGCTGGGCGCCTACTCCTCGGACATGCACATCTCCACTCAGCGACACTCCCGTGGGACCAAGCTGCGGAAACTCATCCTTTCAGACGAGTTGAAGCCAGCTTACAAGAAGAGGGAGCTGCCATCGCTGAGCCCAGCCCCCGATATGGGGCTGTCTCCTTCCAAAAGAACTCACCAGAGGTCCAAGTCGGACGCCACCGTTACCATCAGCCTGAGCAGCAATCTGAAGCGCACAGCCAGCAATCCCAAAGTCGAGAGCGAGGAAGAGGTAATGTTGGGGCTCTCCAAGGCTCGCCTGCCTGGGAAGGGATGCCCCCAGGGCTGTGCTCATGCAGTTGGTTCTCATCTCATAGCTCCTCCTTTACCGCAGAATGTTTTTGTCCTAGTTGCTGCAAATGATTGAAGTTTTGATTCCTGTGTCTCTAAGCAAACTGACACGCACTGGTGGGTTACGCTTGAGAGTGCTGGGGCTCCAGAGGAGGAGTTTTCTTGGTGTGAGGGGAAGAGAGGGCATTAGAAAGCTGGGTCAGGAGGACTGAGTCGCTTCCTACATGGCTGAATTCCCACACGATTTGGGCAACCCGGATGGTGTCTATGTTTTGCAATCCGCAGCCATCTGATTGCTGTTGGAAATCTCGTTTTCTCCTTGTCCCGACTTGTTCAGATTTAGCAACAGTGAGGTTTCTTCGCAGGCAGCTGAGAGCTGGGAGCAGAAGGAGAGCAGATAAACCCATCAGCTCCACCATCCTAGGGCCCTGGCCAAAATGAGCCTCTCATGCACACACACTTAAGGCTGTAGGGCTGTGAGCTGCAGCTGTGGGATTTGTCTGCAGGTGCTGCCCTGTGCCGAGCTCTGCTTTGAATTTCTGTCCTCTTTTTGCAGCTCCAAGACAGTGGAAAGCCAGGTTTTCCCTGCTGGAGGGGGTGGGTTGCGCGGAGGGGATGCTTCCAGTTTCCAGGGTTGGGCACTAATGCAGTTTAATACCAAAGCAAACAGCAAATAAATAGGTGAACTGAGGCATATGTGCGTTCTGTGTCTTCCAAACCCAAATAGCTCCTGGAGGCTTTGCGGCATTTATGTTTAAGTGTTGAAAAGTTATCGGCACAAAGTTGCATTGGCTTTGGTGCTGAGCTGCTGTATCAGTGCACGGTCACTGGAGAGTGATCGTTTTTGCTTGAGTGGGATTTCTCCCAAAGAAAATGCAAATTATTCATTTCGCACATCTGCTGACAGAGACTTATGGAGCAAAAGGATGAGTAGCATCCTTGGTAGTGGGCATGCAAGGCTGGAGGGAAAAGAGCTGGAAATGGAAATTTTTTATTTTGCTGCTTTTTTTTGAAGAGCCGATGGGTTTTAGCATAAGCATCAGCCTGAGATGGTGATGCCAAGCGGGAGAGGATGGAAGAGGTGAGCTGGTGCTAAATGCAAATTTTATGAGCAGTGCTAACCAAATCCGAGAAAAGCAATGCCTCTTCCAGAACTCAAGAAGTTGAAATGCTCCCCCGGGGAGGTGGTTCACCTCTCCAGCAGGGATGGCTCAGCAGGCTCAGAAATGGCTCGTAAAACCACAGTATCAAAGGCTCGGTCCCAGCGGGGCTTCAGCAGCCATTCACCCGGCACCCGGGCAGATCAGCCAGACTCCACACAGCTCCTTTTCTGGGTCATCCCTGTGTCTCATGTGGATGAGACCTTGAAAGCAGACTTCCCTGCAGCTCTGTCTAGACATTCGAGATCTCATGACCATTTTCGTAACGGTGGAGTATTTCTTGGCTTTCCTGCCTTGCCTGAGATTCCCCCTTTCCCTCAGTTCCGCACTGGGTTGTAAATCGTTGGAAGGGGCTGCATGGTCTCCTGCCTGTCTGCCGGACTTGGGGAAGGCTTCTTTGGATAGGGATTTGAAAGAGGTTTTGGAGGCATGAAGCAGCAGTCATCCAGGTGGGTTTCAAGTACAAACCACCCTGTACTGCTCCCTGCAGTTCTTGGGTGAAAACCCAGTTGCGAGCTGGGGTCGCAGCATTTGCTGATGGGTAAATGAAATCTTTCATATCTCTGCCCATTGGCTGCTTGGTGGAAAACAACCAACTGATGGAGAGCAGGATGCGCCGAGGTCTCTCTGGTCATGCTGGCTGCAGCTGCTTGAATAATGGAAACTGAAGCTTTACATAAATGATGGATGAAAGCAGCGCTGCAAAGAGTTTCTCTTGGCAATGTTTGAAATGTATTTTGATCCAGAGGCTGGGCAAGCTGTTTAAATGGTGCACAGCAATAGGGATACTTGAGGTGCTGTAAGAACTTTCCTGGTCTCCAAATATCCCCCACCAGCTTCCTGGACTTGTATTATTTTAAGTGCTGAATGTTTTTGCCTCCTGTTTGAAACCAGCAATCCCCTGCAAAAAGCAGCTTCCTTGGAGCTGGCCAGGTGGTGGTGGGGCCGGGAAGGTCTGGTGTAAATTCCAGCAAATTCTGGAATTCACTACTTTAATCTGCTTTAAGATACTTTAATCTACAAGTTGCTTGGTCCAGGAAACCTGCAGATGTCTGAATTGTGTTGTGCTGGCATCAGCCCTTACCTTGTTCCCCAGACTTTCTCAAAACAGAGATTTTACAGCAATAAAACCTCATGTGTGCTCATCTGGGAGTTACTTTATTCCCTTTATACTGTTGTGTCTCTGCCACCGGTGTCTGTGCCATCAAGTGTGGGTTGGGAACCTGCTTCTGCAGCTTCTGCTGCACCTCCTGAGAAACTTCTGTTTCTCTCTTTGCAAAAAGTTGCAGAACTCAAATGTAAAAGCAAGAAGTCATTTGTCTAGATTAAGGAAGGCTGCAATGCCTGAATCTCCTTATCAAGCGCTGCCTGCAGTGTCTGGTCTCATGTTGGCCTCAGCCTGCAAACTCATCCAGGGTTCAGCTGTGTGTCTTTCCTTCCAATCTCTTAAAAAAAAAAAAAAGCCAGATATAACCCAGCCAAGGGTAAATCATGACACTTCTTCAGCAGTCCTGTATTGCTAATGCAGCATTTCTGTGCACTGCAAACGTGGAGCTGGGGAATGAACATGGACAATTCGTTGTCTGGTGCAGATGGAGTCAAATCAGCTGGGCCCAGGGGTCGGTCCTGGAGGAGTGGAGGATGGAGAAGAGGTTTTGCGGAGAAGTTGGCTGTTTCTGATCTATGGCTGGAGGCTGTTGAAGAGCAGGAGAAATGGAATAAACTCAGTCTGGAAGAGTTGTAGGGAGGAAAAGCCGAAGTGTTGGGCTGGTGCCTTTGCAGGTGGGCATAGACCTGAAATACAAGCTGTAGAGGACAGGGCTGGAGATGAGTGGTGCAGGGAAAGGAGTGGTACAGAGAAGGCAGGTATGTCCCACCCATCCCTTGAAAGACTCTGGTGGAAGTGTCCTGCAAACTCTGCCCGTGCCGAAGGCTCTGCAGCCTGCTGTAGGGCTTACATCCAGGCTCTTTCCTGGTTACAGTTTCTCACATCCAGGCTTTGTCTCCCCTTTGTTACTGGAGGCCGAAGCCACTTTTTAGCTCTACCGAGGAGGTGATGGCACCACATTCCCTTCTCTGCAGCATCCCTCTGTGTCTGGCTGCATTATTTTCCCATCAGTCTTTTCTCCACTGAACAACTTTGGGGTTAATTTCCCATGTCCCATCAATCTTCTCTCCACTGAACAATTTTGGCTTTTGGCCTCTTCTGTGTTTCCCGTAGGTCGCCTATTACAGACCTCTGTGGTGTTATTTCTCCTCTGGACCTTTGCCTGTTGCTCCACATCTTCCTTGAAGCACGGTGCCAGGTCCTCCCTGTTTCTAGGCTCTTAAAGGTGTCTCTGTCCTTTGCTGCTGGTCCTTGCAAGGGGCTCCGATACCTGCTGTTCCCAGATTAGCTGAGTCAGACCCAAAGCAGGTATTAATGCTACTTAAGAAAAAAAAGTCTGCATTGGTTTTAGAGCGGGAGCAGGGGGGGACACACAGCTCTTAGCAAAGTCAGTAGTCACCCCTGGGATGAATCTGTCCCTTCCCTTCCCCCGCAGCTGCCTGCAGCTTTGGCGCTTTGTTTCTAGAGAATAATTCTTCCTGCTGAGATCTCTGTGTTCCAGTTGTCACTTCATGCTGCATAACCACCGTAATAACGGGCAGGAGAGGTTTTATTTCAAGTGCCGTTTGCGCTGTGGGTTTTTAATCCCCCCACCCCCCACCCCCCAGGTTATGCGTCCATAACATAATTCCATGATAGGGTTCTAATGGTATAAATTTATTTTGCATTTGTTACTTTTCAATTAATACAAAGGCATGCAAAGGAAAAGCCGCTCATGTCGTCTTGTGTCCCTCCAGCTTGAGGTGGATGGACTCAGCTGTTCTTCCAGCCCTGGTATCCAGGGTGGTGGTTGTATTTTGCCAGAATCCAGGTGTGTCCTGTTCTCTGATCCATTTACAGACAAAGGGTAGATTAAAAGTGCTGGCTGGGGCTGCTCAGCATTGAATTTTCCACCTGAGCAGCTTGAGACCTGGCAGGGAGGAACTTGCTGTAACCTGATGCTCATGCTGGAAACCAGGGGAGCACTGATAAGTGTTTCATTGTAGGAGATGGTCTGAGATGTTGTGGTTGGGTGTCTTTGGCTGCACAGTCCACTGGGATGCCAGAAGATGGATAGACCGTGGCTGGGATCCCCATGTTGCAGACGTGGGGGCAGATTGGCGTCCCAGCACTGTGCAGTGAGGATGCTTTACTTCTTTCTTGCCTGTTTAAATGTTAAACCTCTAAGACAGGACCCTTGCTGTCTGTGGCCTTTGGTTGCGCAATAGTGCTGTTAAGTTGGTCTTGCTGGGCAGAAATGTGGTGGAGTTGGGCTGTGTGGCTGGTGAAACCTCACTGGGGCGGAAGCTTGCCGTGGGTGGGACATCATGTTTGGCTGCCCAGGGCTTTGGCAGGGCTGCAGGCAGCAACCTGGAAACAAAACCTCACTCAGGGCAGAGCGGCTGCTTAACCTTCAGTAAAACCGTTCACGTCTGGGCCAAGCTACCAGAAACATCTCAAGCTGACCTAGAGGTACCTGTTGGGGTGAGGGAGAGCTGAACTTGGAGCAGAGAAAGTCACCTTGCTGTCTGATCACCTTCATTTTACCTAGCTCTACAAAACTCAAGTGTTGCTGGCTTTGGGGTGGTTGGTTTTTAACGATGCCTCCTCCGTAAACCCAACAGAATTTGCTGTAAAGGTGCAATGAGTCCTCTCCAGCATCCGCCCTGGAGGATTTGTTGCACAAACAGGTTGTGCTGCCTTTGCAGCATGCAAATGCCTTTGCCTTGGTTCCTCCTCAGCAGGCGCTGACCAGTGATGGCAGCACCTTAACAGCTCCCTGGTTCTCTGCTCTCATCTCCCCCACCTCTCTAGGGGTGGACAAGGACCCCCCCGGGGTCTGCGCCCTTGAGCTGAGCCGGGGCTTGGCTGAGTTGGCATTTTCAGGGATGAATGTGCCCGGGATGCACTGCTGCTCTGCTGCACCTTTTTGCGTTTCTCATAGGGCTGTTGCTTTTGGAAAATACTTTTCAAATATGAAACCCCACAACTTGAGTTAAAGCTGAGGCTGGTAGTGAGCTATTTCACTCCCCAGTTTTCCCGTCTGGCGGCCTGGGGTTTGCACCACTTACCAACATTCAGCCCTTTATCTCCCCTGCAAGCCATGCTCCACAATTTGACCCCGGTGTCCCTGCCAGCATGGCAGGGTGCAGCACTGATGGTGCTGAGAAATCTGGGACCGTGACGGTGGGTCCTGGAGTTTAAGAAATTTTAATATTAGGGCACAGCGTCAAACTTTATAGCTGAGACCTTGTACCTGGATGAAACAGGGAGGATGCTCCCCGTGCCCCACTCTGCCTCCCACCAGTGTTTTAACTCCCGAAGCCTTGGAGGTGGGAAGAATAAATCACACTGTCTGCCTAGAGACGAGTTCATGTCTCGGATCCCTTCATGAGCTAAGATCAAGGTTCCAAATATGCAGAGCAGGAGGGGAAAACCAGCTTTTTAATTATTTTCTTTGACCAACTGGATTGAAATCAGCTATTTTTAAATGGGAACAGCTTGCTTTAGCTGTGAGCCTGAACTGAGCTCCTGCTTAGAGCCAGGTTGATGGTGGAAAGAGCTGGGCAGACTTGTGTCTCAGTGCGAACAGAAATGTTTGGCTGAACTGGTTCCACTAGTCAAGTAAAAAAATTTTAATTAGAAAGCTGCTAATTGAATAATCAGTTAAGAATCTAGGCTGGCTGCCGGTAAGGGAGCACTGGAAATGGCAGCTTCTTAAATGCCAGCGCCTCGCTGTTAACTTGGAGCCATTGCGTGTGGGTGGGTGGTGGAGGAAGAGCAAAGCTTTCACGTGACGCGAGCGCTGCCCACAGTGTGGGGTTTTTATTTTTTTTAACAGCAGCATCAGTGTTCTCTTGAGAAACAGCAGCGAGGGTTTATATGCAAATCTGTTTATGTCTGCGTTTCTGCACAGATTCGCTTATTGGAGCGTGTGCGCTGGAAGGCAACTTCTGGATTTGAAAGCTGCGTTTTATTGAAGGTCGCCAAACGTGTCTGACCCCAGTCTTTCACTTTTTAGCTCACGTCTCTGCCCTGGCTTTGCCAGTCGGGGAGTGGAGGAGCGTTGGCCTTTTACCTTTGGAATTGCACCTTCAGCGATGCTGGCAAAGGTGCTTTTTCTGGTAGAGCTTGTTTCTCTGCTGTGATAACAGCAGCATGGCTACCAGAGGATTGCTTTCAATGCTGTCATGGCAAATTGCTGTGAGGGCGGCGCTGCCAGGTTTGCCACGGTCCCATGGATGGGTCCAAGTTGGCAGGTTTTGTATCTCTTCTGCATCCTCCCTTTGGATTTGGTAGGGCATCCCTTTGCCTGTTAGGTTTCCACTTGACCACAGTGATAGCAGTCACTCAAGCTGCAAAGTCTGACTCCTCTAGGCATCCTGGTTTGTCTTTTAGCTAAAACTTCTACATTTCCCCATAATACAAGCAGTGTTGGTGAGGCGTTTGCCTTTCAAAAGCTATCTTGATTTTAAATTATTTTTTACGATATAAAACACTGCCACCCATAATACCTGTTTTAGTTTTATAACAGGTAGGAAGGTCCTTCTGCAAAGGATTTGTGGAGGCAAAAGCAATGTTGGGGCTAAGGCGTGCTGAGCTCACTGTCGAGCTCTTTACAAAGAGAGTTGAAGTTATTTTTATCGGTATGACAGTATGTGTTTACTGGGTAAAAACTTGTGCTGAATGTTCCTACATCTTAAGAGAGACCAAGAATTTTAGCCTTAAAACCTCAAAGCAAACCCTGCAGAGATGGTGGCTGCGGATAAGCCTTGTCCTGAGCACAGGGCGGAGAGATAGGCAATGGGGAGAGAGCGGGTGATGGCCATGACTGACCGTAAACACCACTTTGCACCTACATTTCAGCTGAGACCAGGGTATTAAACATTCAAGGCTTTTTGTTTCCCGAGTGACAGATCTGGAAGCTTGCCCGCACTTGGCAAATGGCTCATCCATATGTCAAGTTTGCAAGGGAGAGGAGTCGTGCTGCTGGCACCCTTTGAATGTGGTTCATTTTCCTGCTCCTTCCAGCCTGGTTTCCCAGGGAAATGAGTCTCGTGTGATCCTTGTCTCCTCCAGCAGCAACTTTTTGAAGCATTGACCAAATGCCGCAGAGAGGAGAAGCCAGAAATATGCCGAGTTTCTTTATGTTCTGTGGAATCGGCTGCTCTGTGGAGGTTTGTGCCCCTTGCCGAGGCTGACCAGCGTGCCCTGTGCCGAAGCAGCCCGCCCAGGTCACCAGTGAGGGGATGTGTGAGGTGTCAAGGTGTGGCAGGAAGCTTTGGGTGGCTGGAGCTGTTGGAGGGGGAGGAAATTTTGAGGGATGTAGGATGCATCTGGAGGAACCCAAACTTCGCTGGGTCTGCTCACACAATGAGCTGTGTTCCCTATTGCACTTTTTTATTTCAGTTTGCTGGCTGCCTGCCGTAAAAGTACCCGACCTCACTGGGGAAATCATCAGAAATCGAATAGAATCCCCAAAAATGTCTTTCCTTGGGTGGCCAGTGGGTCTGGCTACCCTGCTGCATCCGGACCAGAGCTGTACTGTGATGAACATGGGGGAATAGGGAATGACTGAGCCCTTGGGGGGCTGCAGCGGGTCCTTCTGCAGCCTTATCCTTTGGGTGAAGCAAGCGGGTTTAGGCCAGGTTCTGCCCCAGCTTTTCCTGCCCCTGCAGCTTGTCGTTCTTCAGAGTTGGGGAGCGAAGCTGCCCATGAAATGGCATTGCTGGAAGCGCAGGCAGGTGGGGAAGAACAGGCTCCGAACATGTCAGAAGCTGCTGAGATTATGTCAGAGGGTTAGATGCTAAGCGAAAAAATAAGATGCACTTAATTCCCCCTCCAAGTTTGTTATTCCTGTTCTCTGGATCCAGGCCTCGTGCCGCAAGCAGGTTTTGTTGCTCACGCCTCGCATGGTGAGCAGGTGATTTGAGCCACAGCAGATACTGGAGCCTTCCCAGAGAGGAGGTTAAAAAGCCGAGGTCTCGGCTGTGCTCCATCTGGGGAGCGGCTTAATGACAGACCCGGAGCTGAACCTTGGAGGAACTCGCCTTGCCCCCCTGGGGCTGTTTCTGACTCATTTTTCTGCATGATGGTGCAAACCCCTGTTGCATCAACATGAGGCCGACAGGGCGGCAGCGTGCCGGCTTCCCAGTACTGTGCAACACACCCCTGGTTTTGGCAGCTGTGCGTCACACCGCAGCTGGGAGAAATCGGCAAAATCCTGGTGCGAGTAACCTCTGGAGATCAGAGTCCATATTGATACAGGCACCTTTGGTGGTTTTGGGCTCATGCAAGCTGGAAGCTGCCTGGCTCAGCTTAGAAACTGCCAACGCTGTAGGTTGTCTTCAGGAAGAGCAAAGCTTTAACGGGCCGAGCTGTGGGTTTGCCTGGAGAGCTCAGACACGGCAGTGGGAGCTCCATCTTTCTTCCTCCGTGATGGTTCACACTGGCATTCCCATCTCCATGGGGAGGCTGTTGCAGGTGCTGTCCTGAGCACGGCTGTTTCTGTTCCAGTGTTGCAGGTATTTTTCAGTACACTTTGCAAGTAGATAATTCCTGCCTTGTTTGAAGGTAGACCCGTCATTTAGATGTGTTAATGTGCTGACACCTCAAATTCACCGAAGGGCTTTGGTTTAACAGCAGGTTTTGCTGAGCTGCGTGATGCTTGCATGGGGGGTTGTCTCCACCTCCTGTAGTCAACAGTTGCAATTTTCAGAGCCGGCATTTTTTGATAAAGTTTGAAAAAAGCAATTTTAAAAGTTTCCAGCCAGATTGAAGACCTAATGTCATCACAGGTGCCACTCGTGAAGCAGTTGGGGAGCAGAGGCTGTGCACGGCAAAGGAGAGGGCACGCCTCTGTGCTGGACAAGTTGTGTGTGACCTTGATTTAAGACTTTCAAATGAAAATTGGGAGCTTGGGTCCTAAATCCGAGAGGAATTTGAAAACTACCCTCAATTATTGCAGACTGGCATGGCTTTAGTGGAATAGGTTCTGCTTGAAAATGTACTGGGGACAGGGTCTAGCTCTGGCTCAGCTTGGCAGGTGCCAGGGTCATGGCTGCCAGAGATGAAGGAGGAGCAGACCAGATCATCCATGAGATCTGCTTTACAGCAGAAAATGCATGAATGCTATGAGAAGATGAGTTTCTGAAATCGCGTTTATTTTAATGGGAGTTGAACTGGGCAAAGTGCATCTGATAAATGTGTTGTTATCTTGATTTAAGATACAGGAATGAGTCTGGTGCTTGTGAAGGAAGGCAGCAACATGAGCCCAGAGCAGCCTCTGGGCTCCAGATATTTTTTTTCTTGGTGAGCCTTGCGGGGTCTCAGCACTGTTAGGGTTTTTATGTGGTCACGCAGAAGAGATTAATGTAAATGCTGTTATTTCTTATGGTGAGACTAAGCCTGGTGGAATTAGCGTATCCCTGTAATTAACATACTAAACCCAAACCTGTTTGTTTCTTTTGGGGAAGTGAATTTTAAAACCAATTACACACTGCTCTTAAGGGCGTGAAGCTCCATTTTATCTCTTTTTGGCATGAAAATAAAGGATTTATGGGCTCTAAGCATGGCACTGCTGAAATCATGGGACATCTGGGATAGAGATGGAAATCACTGTTAGGTTGGATGCACAGGGTAGATTTTGGTGGCTGCAGAAAAATGTGGTTGATGGCTCGTGCTCGTAGTACGTAAGGTTTGCTTGGCTGCACAGGGAAACCACTTCATAAAATAAGCCCTCTGCTGATGAAAATGGTCTTGTCAACTTGAAAATAGTTTAATTGTTGGGGTTTTTGATTTTTAGGACAGTTTCCATGGGGTTAATTTTATCTGCTGAAATTAGAGGCTAAACTAGAGTCCAGGAGAGAAAAATAAAGTGTTTTGTTGATGGAGAGAGGCTGGTCTCAGGGCAGATATCAGCACGAGCATCCCTGCCTGCCCTAGCAGCTCCTGCCTCTGCAGCTGATTTGAGCCAAGAAAGTCAGAGCTGAAACCTTAGTTATGCTTCTGGGGTAGAAGAATATTTTAAAGGATGTAAATGGGGAAAATCTGTGGGGATTTTATGGGCATTTAGTGGTAGGATCTGCCGATGAGCTGTGAGCCCTGCTCCCTGTTTGGTACCACCATAAGCAGCCTCAATCAGAGGAGGCTCTGGTTTAGACCCGTGAAATTGTTGTTGCGTTACTCTGGAAGCATCACGTGCCAGTTTAGGTGCTGCTTCCTATCCAAGAGTAAAAGGCAGCAAAATTATGATGGGGTGGGGGAAAGAAAATAATAATTAAATGAAAAGT
The DNA here is from genome assembly GCF_929443795.1 of Astur gentilis. Lineage (NCBI taxonomy): Eukaryota > Metazoa > Chordata > Aves > Accipitriformes > Accipitridae > Astur > Astur gentilis. Next base: position 10,789,386 of record NC_064886.1, read on the forward strand.
GATCGTTATGAACCTGGAGCTAAACTATTGCTTTTTCTCCCCTTTTCCCTCCTTCCTCTCTCTCCTTTTAAACAAACACCACCACCCCAAACTGCCAACAAACCCCCTTTCCTCCGTTTCCCAGGAGCTCTCCTCGAGTACGGAAAGTCTTGATAAGTCATTCTCTCCCGTAAGTGGCCCGTTTCGTTCCTGCGCCTGGGCTGCCTGCCTTCCCCGCGACAGCAGCATTTCCTCTCTGCCATGAAAATACTAAACTCTGGCACCCGGCGATGCACCGCAAGCAGCTCTGGTCCCCAGCTGTCCGCCCCCAGTGTCTGCACCGCTTGAGCCCCCAGCGAGGGCAAAGCCAGCATCTCTCCCCACCACCGTTGGCACCGTGCTGGCCGTTTCTCGTGCCGCAGCAGCTGGGGTTGTGGCGGTGCCAGCTTCGTCTGAACGTTTCCTGCTTGTTCAGCGAAACGCCTGTGGAAAGGGAGCTTTGGGCAAATTTGCTTGCACCAGTTTGGCTAAAATAAAGCAGAAAACCCCAAGGGGCTGGGGGGTACCCTGGGTGCTCATTCCCTGCCCCCCGCCCCCCCAAAAAAAGGCAGCGAGGGAGAGAAAAACCCTCATACCACCAACAAATGGAGGCAGGGGAGGGACTTGGCTGATGCTGCCAATTTTGGTCTGAGCAGTCGCTGACCTTTGTGTGGCGGCGTCCGCAGATGAAAGAGGAAATGCTGTTTCCTTGAATTTTACTTAAAAGTTCTCTGCCAGATGGGATTTAATTTGCTTTTTCCACGAATCATTATTTTTCCCCTTCTGTGTGTTAAACTTTGGTCTTTCAATCAAAACCCAGCATTTCCCTAATAGAGCATTTTTCTTTCAAAATGAGCCTTTTTCATTATTTTTTTTTTAATCAATAGCATCTTCCTCATCTGTGTTGTTTTCCTGCCGGTGGGTGTGTGTTCTCCATCTGGGATTCCCAGTGGGCTTCCACATGTTGAATATGTAGTCCATGATCAAAACCACTTAACCCTGGCAGCGGTGCCTGGCGTAGCCCCCATCCTCCAGGACAGGGTTTGTATGGTGAATTCCAGCCTCTTTAGCCTTTATAAAGAGTTATTTGACACATACCCAGCTCTTGTCCCTCTGTCCCTTCAGAGGGAGAGTTTTCACACCTTCTACACGTGGCATGGTGGGGGCAGGAAGGCAGGCAGGAGCATTGATGCTGCAGTCATGGACAGATGCCAGGCACAAGGCTTTTACCCCTAAGCCCAACCCAATGGAGACTTCTCCTTTCATTTTTTATAGAACTCCTCCAACTCCACTCTTTTTAAGAGGTGCAAGGGGCAGTAGGATGCTCGGGCAGCTGTGGGTGCTGGTGGTTGGGTGGGAGGTAGGACACCAGGCTCTGAGTCCCAGTTTGCCACCCAACCTGACTTAAGTTGCTTTATTTTTTTCCCCTCTCCTGCTCTTCCCAGCAAAGACAGTGACATCTCTTCCTCTGTTGTTGAGGCTTGGCACCGGTAGAGCTCTTGAGGCTCCTCAGTCCCAAGACGTCGCAGAAGCATCTTTGCAGTCCTCGGGCTGCGGCAATGGTTGTTGCCATCACCTCATCCGCCTTGACCATGTTACCCATCTTGCCATCGCCTGGGGCCGGGTGGTAGCGAGTGCCTATTCCTCTCCCATGTAGCAGGAGACCTTTTCTTCCAGGCTTTGCACACCCAGGTGGTTTATCCACAGCAGATGGTTATTGCAGCAGCTGAGGCTCTTTGCAAGCATTTATGGCAAATTTAGAAACCTGCTGCAGGCACCTGCACTGAGCTGAATGGTCGAGTCATTTATAAATCATGCCAGATATTGGTTATCAGCGCTGATGCTGAAATCCTCCTGGCAGGCAGCTAAGCTAAAGGGACTGGGTAGCAGCCCTGCTCTGCACTGCTGAGTAGTTTCCAACTCTGAGTAGATCAGGTGGGTTTCACTCCTGTGGAGCGAATGACCATGGACAGCAGAAATGGGGGGTTGCCACAACTTTGCTCTATAAAGCTCTGAAATGACAAATTGTGGTGGTTTGAGCAGGGGGGAGGTGGGATGTCAGGGTAAAGGTAGGTAGAACAGCAGAAAGCACTTTGGCAGCTGAGGCTGGAAAGTGTCCCAGATTAACACCCCTGTTTTTTGAGATGCTTAAACCTCACCCAGACAAAACTGCCCAGATGTGATGGCTGTGCGGAGCTGGACCAGCCTTGCCCATTTGCCATGTCATGACACCTCCAGCACCACTCTGAAGCTGTCGGCCGAAGCTGGGTCTCCCTCCTCTGCCGGTCCTTTAGCCACAAATACATCTGTATCATTGTCCCTGCCCAGTCCTGGGAAGTGTTTTAAACCACGTGGGTAGAAAGATGCTCCTGGAGCGTGTCTTAGTAAAACATAAACACAAAGCCCTGCCTAATTTAAGAGCAGGAATTTTTTTTTTTTTCAAAGCCCTGCCAGTGAAATGTTTTGCTGTGGTAGACAGTAGATGATAGAAAGTAAATACTTATGTTGGCTCAGAGCAACGGAAGGATCCTTGGGGTGGTCAGATGAGGGAAGAGCATCTCCCGTCCTCTCTCTTTGCTTGGCTTCAGGACCCTGATATTAGTGAGCCGGGGCAAAAGCAGCTCTCCGCAGCCCCGCTTCAGCATGACGGGCTCTTTGGGCAGGCTGGAGACAGTGTTTCCTGTGATGGCTCGGGCCAGGGATGGCCCCGGTTCAGCTGATGCTGTTTCCAAAGCTGCTTCTCCATAACAGGATGCGGAACTTCCCATGCCAAGTCCCCCGATAACACCAAAGACCGGAGCAGAGCTCAGTGGGATGCCTTTGGAGCGCAAGGGGATGGGGAAGACATTTCCCAGCCATGTGTTTCAGGCTGGAGGAGCTGAGACCTGAAGGTTCTCAACTGAAGCATGAACATCAGAGGTGCAGAATGGGTCACGGAGGTGGCAGGGTGCTCCCAGGGTCGGGACAGCTTTGCTCCGCTCACTGTGAAACTGGGAGAAGATGCATCAGGGGATGCTTTGGGATCCCTGGAGAAGAAGGGGTTTAAAAAATGCCTGTGCTTGCGATACGCCGATTGATAAAAGCCTGAATCAGGAGGACTTTGCTTGCAATCTGCTCCTGCATGTGGGCACCTCCTTGCCTGGCCACAATCCCAAATTCTCACCAGTGACTCTGTCATTAAATTATTCTGCTGAGACAAGTAATGCACAGAGACCTCGGAGTGGGTGAGGGGGCACAGAGCTGTTTTGGGGACATTATCAACTAAGTGCCAAATCTGGAAACCTGCATCAACCAGAGAGCAGAAGGCCCTTAGAGGAGCAGGGACATCGCAGCCATCACGGTTTGATGGGAGCGGATGGGAAGAGGTGTCGGAAGGAGCAGAGTGTCTGTTGAATATTGTTCTGCTCTTTGCAGAAATTGGGTTAAATGCAATTGAGGGAAACGGTCCCGGAGGTCAAGGAAGCATTGGGGCGCAGGGTGGGCTGGGTAGCAGGAGCCAAGGCAGAGCAGGGTCCGGCTGGGACCAGGCACTTTCGAACCCACTGGGGGACGGAGCATCAGCTGGTGCAGGGTTTTAAATATTTATCCTCTGCCTGGTAGGTGAAAGTGATATCGCTGGCTTAGATGCTGTGCAAATGCTTCCTCCTGTCCTGAGGATGCCTCTGCTGCTCTCGCTAGCAAAGTGGGCAGGAGAGCAGAGCACAGTGGAGGAGAGGACAGCACTTACCCCTGAGTTTGGAAGGATTTTTGACGTGGACTACAGATACAAATGATTTCCCACCTGCCCTTTCCCAAAAGGGAACCACCAGACTGATCCTTATCCTCTTTTTACCATCCCTTTATTTTGCCGTGCAGCCATTCCTGGCTCTCTGATGTTTTCCTTTGCTTCCTTTTCTCACGCTCCGTAGCTCCTTGCATGTGCATTTCCAGCATGATTGTACAGTAAACACTTCGCAAGTTTAATTCTGCATCTTAAATGGCAAAATCAGCTGCAATCGTTTGTTGTTCTGATTTAAAAGCTTGAAAAAGTCGAGCAGAGAGCTTGACTTATGCTGCGGGGTGTGGGGGGCCTCCTGGGTGTAAGGGCCTTCCTGAATCGCAGTTTGATCTTTTCAAAATGGTTGAATTGAGCCAGGATTGAGGCTTCGGGATGAGGATACAACAAAACACCCAACGCCAAGCCTGGGATGAGGCTGATTTGCGCTCCCTCTGCTGGCTGCAGGGTCCTGGCCACTGTGGCCCTGGGGGCCCGGGGGGTTTTGGGGGGACATGAGGTCTGGAGTTTTGGGGAGGAGGATTTCTGGACAGGACAGCAGCAGGGGAAAAAGTGCTTTGATCCTGCCCTGCTCTGCTCCCACATAATGAGCCCAGCTCTCCGGTCATGGAAGTATCATCTAAGAGCAGGGAAGAGGGTGGGACGGGAAGAGCCTCCTTCTCTGTCTGGAGTTTATCCCGGTGCTTTTAGACTGCAGAGCCCAATTGCAAAACTGCCAGTGTCTTATCAACCTGCTGCCTTTATAACACTTTCCCCCCCACCCTCCTTCCCTAAACCTTTTTTTAGCCTGTCAGACTCGCCCCTGAGAGAGAATTCATCAAATCCCTGATAGCCATTGGGAAGCGCCTGGCCACTTTGCCAACCAAAGAGCAGAAGACCCAACGGCTCATTTCGGAGCTTTCGCTGCTGAACCACAAGCTGCCGGCGCGCGCCTGGCTCCCAACGGCTGGCTTTGACCATCACGTGGTACGGGTGCCCCACACCCAGGCAGTCGTCCTCAACTCCAAGGACAAGGTACGAGTGAGCGGAGAACAGTTTTGCCTTGAAAAGCAGATTTTTGTCCTGTGCACAGCCCCTGTTTGGGCATCTAGTGAAAGAAATGCTTTGAGCATGTGCTTAGGACATCTCCTGGGTCCCAAGAGTAGTGTTACCGCTTCCAGGGCTGGGAGCAATGGGGAGAGAGCTCTGTACAGGCAGCTGGGAGGGGAAGACATATCCCTGAGAGTAACTGTCCTCTGAAATGTGCGCTGTAGCAGTCTCTGGAGGTCCAGCCCTGCCCTGGGCACTGTTCTACATCTAGTGAAAAGCACGGCTTTGCCCCAAAAACCATGTGCCAAAAAGGAAAAGCATACACCCTGCAAGAGCGGAGAGTATCGTGCTGCCTCCTGTAGCTGCCTGGCACTTGCAGTGACTGCCCTGCTAATGCTTGGTTTTGCTTCCTGCAGGCTCCCTATTTAATCTATGTTGAAGTACTTGAATGTGACAATTTCGACACAGCGAATGTGCCCGCTCGGATCCCCGAGAACCGCATCCGGAGCACCCGCTCGGCCGAGAACCTCCCTGAGTGTGGGATCACACACGAGCAGAGGACCAGCAGCTTCACCACTGTCCCCAACTATGACAATGATGATGAGGCTTGGTCCGTGGATGATATTGTGGAGCTGCAGGTGGAGGTAAGGCCAGGGCTGGCAGGCAGGGTTTATCCCTTGCTGGCGCTGCAAGATGCTGCCGGGACCTGTGCAGCAGCATTGCAGGATGGGAAGGCCCTTTGAGGAGCCAGTGCCAACCCAGCTCCTGCCTGGGATAAAAGATGAGTGGGAATTGCACTTCAGTAGCCACTATATCCCACCTCTCGCACCTTTCCCCTTCCAGCTGCCAGAGATTCACACCAACAGCTGTGACAACATCTCCCAGTTCTCTGTGGACAGCATCACCAGCCAGGAGAGCAGGGAGCCTGTGTTCATTGCTGCTGGAGACATCAGGTGAGGCTGGCGTGGCAAGCACAGCCCAGGCAGTGGCTTTATTGGGGTGGGTTATGAGTTCAGATGCAAAGAGGCAGGGGCATGCAAAATTTCTCTGCTGGATTCCTGGAGAAAAAACATCTGCATGGGTTAAGGAGGGGCTGTGCAAACTCTGGGCAGTGGAAGTTTATGAAAACCCTAAATAGAGGCATGTAAGAGATGCTCTGGGCTGGTGCAGCCTCCTCTGCTCAGCCACTGGCATCTTCCCTGCTGGTGAAGTGGTGGACGTGGCCCTGGCTTGGGGTTTGGAGCTTCGTAAAGTGCTTTGGATCAAAGAGGCTCTGGGTGTGTGTGGTGATGCCACTTTCTCCCTCAGCAATGGGTTTCGCTGCTTAAAAGCTCTGTCTTGCAGACGGCGGCTCTCAGAGCAGCTGGCTCACACCCCCACCTCCTTCAAGAGGGACCCTGAGGACCCGTCTGCTGTTGCCCTGAAGGAACCCTGGCAGGAGAAAGTCAGGTAGGGCTGGAAGTGGTGGGTTGGTCTCAGTGCTGCAGGGACTTTGTACGTCCTGGAAATCCAGGGAAATTGCTCTCTGGTTTGCCCAGTAAACAGCCATGGCCTCGACTTTAGGCCCTGCTAGTCCCCAGGGTGGGTGTGTTGACTCAGGACACAGGGAGGTGGAGGGCAGCAAGCAGTGGGTGTGCCGGCAGAGAGAGAAAATCCAGGGCAGATTTGCTGCTGTTGGGTTAGGCTTTGAGGGGCTTTACCAGGTATTTATAGGCATCCTTTACGTCAGAAGAGTTTGGCCTGTCCCAAAATAAACTAATTCGTGTTCTTGCTATCAGAGTTGTACGTCCAACCCCCAAATTTCTCCTTGAGCAAAAGGGAGAGTCCTCTGGGCTCTATGGGTTTGGGGTAGTGTTTTCCACACAGTTCTGATGGAGGGACTGGGGGATTCAGGGAGAGTTAATTCCTTTCTGCTGTTCCCAGAGACAGCTTGTGGCTCAGGTAAGATTTGCACCATAGTTTGGTGAGGGCTCAATGTGCAGTTCTTGCAGTCCTATGCCGTGGAGCTCGTTCTGCTGCAGTCGCCATTGAGCAGAGCTGCTGCATCTCCAGAGGCTTTCCTTGCCCCCGAACCCCTGATGGGAGACCTCCGGGCTGACTTGCTCCCCACCCTCCCTTTCCTCACACTCCCATCCTTGCCTGTTCCCTGCAGGAGGATCCGAGAAGGGTCCCCCTACGGCCACCTGCCCTCCTGGCGCCTCCTCTCTGTCATTGTCAAGTGTGGGGATGACCTCCGGCAGGAGCTGCTCGCCTTCCAGGTCCTCAAGCAGCTGCAGGTGAGAGGGGAGAGGGGCTGCCCACAGGGCCCGTGGCTGCGTGGGGCCACCCTGGATCCTGAAGGATTTTGTCGCTCTCTCCCACAGTCCATCTGGGAACAGGAGCGTGTCCCACTCTGGATCAAGCCATACAAAATCCTCGTCATCTCTGCCGACAGCGGCATGATTGAGCCAGTTGTGAATGCTGTGTCCATCCACCAAATCAAGAAGCAATCCCTGCTTTCACTGCTGGATTATTTCCTGCAGGAACATGGCAATTACAATACCGAATCCTTCCTGACAGCCCAGAGGAATTTTGTGCAGAGCTGTGCCGGTTACTGCCTGGTGTGCTACCTACTGCAAGTCAAGGACAGGTGAGTCCCCATGTCACAGCTGTGTCTTCTACCAGGATTTGTTTTTTTGTCCCCGGGTACAGCAGGGAAATCCTGGGAGCAGAGAGTGCTGCCATGTACGTGCTTGCAAAGTTTAATGTTTAAAGTTTAAGTTTCCCCTCTTCCGCGCAGGCACAATGGCAACATCTTGCTGGATGCGGATGGACACATAATCCACATCGATTTTGGGTTTATCCTCTCCAGCTCCCCCAGGAATCTTGGCTTTGAGACGTCTGCCTTCAAACTCACCACAGAATTTGTGGATGTAAGTGAGCAGGGGACATGATGGTGAGGGGTGATCCCAGTGTCGGCTGGCAGTCGAACCCTTGGCAGCTGGGTTGACACCGTGGCAGTTCTCGGCCAGCTCTGCAGCCTCAGCCGAGCTGCTCTTGGGACCCAGCTGATGAGCTGAAAGCTGGGGGCGCTCTGTTTGCTGTGTGGGTTCACTCAGAGAAGTGAAATTCCCTAAAAAATCCCATTGTGCCCCTCCTGTTGACAGTCCCTCTGCTCAAGGCACACTGTTGTAAAGCTTCTCCATCCACTGGCCTCCACCCATACAGCCTCTCCCTTCCAGGTGATGGGCGGGCTGGACGGGGACATGTTCAACTACTACAAGATGCTGATGCTGCAGGGTCTCATAGCTGCCCGGAAGCACATGGATAAAGTTGTGCAGATTGTGGAGATCATGCAGCAAGGTAAGGGGATCCAGAGGGGATCAGAGCTGGGTCTTCCCCAGAGGTGCCACGTGTGGGTCCAGACTGTATAGAGCATCGCGCAAAAATGGCTCAGTGACCCTCAACACACGGAGGAAAGCTCGTGGGGTTTGGAGAGCACCTGGAGAAGTCAGGTTTTGGGCAGCCCTGCTAGGGTCTGGGGTCTGCAGGGGGAGCTCCTGGCTCAGGGAAGTGGGTTGAGGCACACTGGATTCCTGCATTCACCCAGCTGTGCCCGAGGTGTGAGCGCTGCATGGATCAGAGCGGGTTGGTCTGAGCAGGGTGAGTGTTTCCTGCGGGGGAGGGAGGGTGTCCCCCCCCCAGCCCTCCTTTACCTCGTGGATCTCACAGTGTGCGGGGGGTTCCTGAGCTGCGCTGTGGAGCAGGAAGGGAGCGGAAAGGTGCCTGTGGCGATGGCCAAGCACCATTGTGCCCCAGAGAAGCCTAAAACACACCCAAGGGAAGGGGGTTGCTATTCCCTTGGTGTGGGAACGGGCCATAAATGCTCCTGGCACAGCTGCGGCAGCGTGCTCCATGGCAGCGGGTTGTGAGTAACCCTGACACCACCTGGCAGCTACCGGGAAATCCCTGTGCCACAAACCAGCCTCAGAGCCAGCGACAGCCACGCTGGATGGAAGCCATCCAGCCCTTGGGGGCTGTGCTCACCCCAGTCCCATCCCCCCCTGCCCGCGCCAAACCCTGTTCCTCCCTCCCTGCAGGGTCGCAGCTCCCCTGTTTCCACGGCTCGAGCACCATCCGCAACCTGAAGGAGCGGTTTCACATGAACATGACGGAAGAGCAGCTGCAGCTGCTCATCGAGCAGATGGTGGACGGCAGCATGCGTTCCATCACCACCAAGCTCTACGATGGCTTCCAGTACCTCACCAATGGCATCATGTGATGGCCGCGGGCCTCCCTCTCCCAGACCAGCTCTGTGCCCGCTGCCACGCCCGAGTTTTGCCCCCACGAAGAGGTCTTGGTCCTCGACGGTAAAAAAAAAAGAGGCCGAGTCTCAGCATCTTCCTGGGGCTGCTTTGGCAAGACTCAACAAAATGAAATGAAAAAAAACCTGAAGCAGTCGAAGCAGGAAAAAAACCCACTCCTGAAAAATCAAAGCAAAATGGATCACGCGGTAACCATTGTTGTCATGCAAGCACAGGGTCTGGCGGTGGCCGGGTGAAAGCCAGCAAAGGGCCTTGGGACGTGGGGGTAGCGCTCGCCCCCACGCTGCTGCCTCTTCCTCCCGTCAGTATTACGCCCATTGGTGTCCTGTGAACTCTCCCACAATCTCATGAAATGTTTGGGACCGGGGGTGGGTGGGGGGGGTGGGCCTGGCCCCCACCCTTTGGCGTCTGCTGCGACTTGACCCTTCTGCCGGTACCACTTGAAGGCAGCAGCCGTGAACCCTGATGGCCCTTCCCTGCATGTTCCTCCACCGCAGCCTCAGCATTACTTGGCTCCCACCCTTGGCCCCTTTCTTTGTTTCTCACACCACCCCCTTCCCCCCTCCCCACCTTTTAATGAAAGCTGAAATTCCCCTCGTCCCACCCAGCATAGGTCACTGCTCCAGCACCATCCTGTAGCACCCACGGCCGGTACGTCAAGGTTGGGTTCCCCTGAGGCTGGTGCCCACCTGGGGTGTTGACACTGCCTCCTGCACCTTTCGAGCAATTTTCTTATTTCTTTTTTTTGACTCTGTTCCAGAAATTTGGGACTGTGAAGCTTTCTCCCTGCCCCTGCCTTGCAATAATTTCTGTCTGCTTTTCCTTGCCTTCAAGTGTCAGGCAGGGGCTGGGCAGCTGTAGCTGGGCTGGTGGTGGGGGCTTTTCCTCCCCTGGAGCCCTGGCATGGGTTTGCCCAGGAGATGCTCAGGGGATGGGACAGGAGGGCAGAAGGAGCCTGGCACTGCCAGGCCCAGGGGAAGGAAGGAAGGAAGATGTGGCAGCCCAAAAGTTTTAACCGCCCTCCCAGCTGCCTAGGCTCCAAGGGGCCCCCTGCAACACACCACAGCCCCCCACCCCCCCCCCATTCTCCAGCCTCTTTCTTTGCTTTAAGAGCAGTGACACCCCCCCCACACACACATGCCCCTGGACCCCCTGTCCCCCCAGTCTCAGCCCGTCCTGCTGGTCAGATGGTGACACCCCCACCAGCCCTTGTCCCCTCTGTGGCTGTCGCTCCTGGTGCCTCCCCTCACCCAGCGCGCCGGCCTGTAACCCTGGATGTCCTCAGTCTCTTTGTTTAGCACTAATTATTTGTCATGTTGATTATTTAGCATTAAAAAACAAAAATTCTATTTTAAAATGCTGGCTGCCAGTGGCCAGGAACCACTGCGGGGGGGGGGGGGGGGGGGGGGAGGAGGAGGAATAATCAGGGACTGAAGGAGGGGGTGGTCCCCAGGCCAAGGGCATCCTAAAACCTTGGTCAGAGGCAATCACAGACCTCATTTTGGGGTTCCCCACGCCACCAGCTCTGCCGGAGGCAGGGGCTCAGAGCAGCCCTAAGGCCTCTCTGGGGTGGCAGGGAGGGAAGGGGGGGGCACTCAGCCCCTTCCACCCCCATTTTGGGGCAGGACCAACACCTTTGTGACGGGGTGGGGGACACAGACCCCCTCCCCCCTCCTGGGACCCACGCGGGGCCATGTAAACAAGACAGGGCACAGCAGGGGTTAAACCACTAAAAGTTTAATTGCATTATTACTACAAGAATAAAGGATACCTGAGAGCCTCTTGCAGTGCCCGTAGTTTTAATGTAGCATAATCGCAACCCCTAAAAACAAGTGTACAGACACCCCCCCGCCCGCTTTAACAGAAGTCAATCTAAAGGCACTGAAGTGCTTGAAAACCAAGATTACAAAGCAATTTGTTTTGTTTCCTTCCTCTAAAACTCATAGAAACTTTAGGTTCTTCTCTATTATTAAACATCATTTACACGTTCACAGCCCCACGCAATACAGCTGAGGGGGGGGTCGGGGAGGCGAAGGTGGGGGAAGCAGCGGGGAGGCTCAGCACTGGGGGGGTGACCTGGCCCAGGGTCTGTGGGAACCGCTGGTTGCTTTTATTTTTTTCTCCTTTTATTTCAAAAGCCGCCCCCCCGCCTCTGTGTGTGCCATTCAGCTGAATCCACCTGCAGCGAAGGGGAGGATTACCCCCTTCCACTTAAAAAAAAAAAGGAGGGGGGGGGGGGGGGGGGAAGGAAAAAAACCCCAAACCCAACCCCAACCCTGGCAAACCAGCTTTCCCCACCCCAGAAAATAAAAAAAAACCCAAACCAAAACAAAACCCAAAATCACAACAGTAGTTTGGTTTTTTTGTCACTTTTAGTGTATGTTACAACTTTACACAGCGTGTTAGAGGTTATTCACAAGGAAATAAGGAGCCCAAGGTTAAGTTACTGAAATAATTACTCACACAAACACCCTACCCCAAGCACAGGTGCTAAACAAACAGAAAAAGTAGAAAGTTTCTTTTCTGGCTGTTTTTTTCTCCTTCCCCGAAGGTAACGGGGGGGGACACGGTGACAGCCCCGTGCAGGCAAGACCCTGCTGTGCCAGGACCGAGCTCTCACACACGCATGAGTGTGGGGACATGGTTCACAGTGGCCAAGGGGAAACTCGGTCCAGCCCTGTGGTCCCGAGCCGCTCTGCACCCGTGAAGGGGATTGCCGAGGAAGAGGAGCAGCCGCAAAGCCGCCTGCAGGCCAGGCGGTAGCAGAGCTCTCAACCCCCAGAGCTGGGTGGGAAGGGGGCAGGGGGAGGGGGGGTGTCAGTGGGTGACACCAGTGCCCCTGGGAAAAGCCCCCCCAAGACTCACCGTCAGCGTTTCAGTCTGTAACAGGATTCAGCAGTGGCTTTCCCTCCTCATGGCCGGCACGGATCCTGGTCAGGGCATGGGGAGATTTCCCCCCTCAGTGCAGCTTCATGGTGCTGGGGGGGGGTGTCGTGGTGCCGCCGGGCTCGCGCTGATCTCACCCAGAGGCCTTTTTTTGGCTTCTGTTTTTCCTCTGCCAAACGAAAATCTCTTCCTCCTCCTCCCCAGGGAAGGCTGCCAGCTGGGGCCCCAAGCGCAGCCATCCTGGGGCACGAAGCGACGAACGTCCAAAGGCCGGCGCCGCCTCGAGTTAGTGCAAGTGAACGTGACGAGGGACCTCGCACCGCTGGCAGGTGAGTAGAGCCAAGGAGGGGCTGGGTGGTCTCTCTGTGACAATGGAGACCAGCCATGAGTCTGGAATCTTCTTCTCCCCACGGCTCCCAGCAAAATACAAAATAAGCAACATTCAAAAGGGAAAGAAGAAAAAAAAATAAAGGCGGATTTTGCTGTGATGTCATTGTCAGCACAGACATCTCTGTCCTGCGATGGAGAAGTCTCCCCTGGTCCCCAGGTCCCACCCAGCTCCAGCGCTCCCCCAGGGCTGCCCCTGTCTTGGCCAGGCTTCCCTTCCAGCATGGCACCTCCTGGACAGAGCGGCTGGGAAGAGACCCACGGTGTAGAAGAAGAGCCCGTGACTCAGGATTGCCAACAGCAGCCACGGAGTGGGAGGTGTCATTCTCCCATCCTTGTCCCCGTAAGAGGAAGGCCACTGTCCCTCCCCGCAGACACAAGCGGCTGTGGGGTGGGTCACATCCCCACATGAGGACAGAGCAGCAAACAGTGAACAAACCATTTGGTCTCCCCGAGAGCAGGGCAGCAAGTCCGGACTCTGCCCTTCACCTCCTGTACAATAAGGCAGCTGAAATCCTGCCTTCCTCTGGCTCTTGGCCACAAACCAGGGTGGGCCGAGGCCCCCGGCCTAGGGGGATGCCAGCCGAGCCGATTCAGCAAGCCAGGCACAGGGAGTCAGGCCGGATTGTGCAAGCCGGGTTGTCAGCTCTCTTCATGGCTCTTTGATCCAACCCCACGTCAAAATGCTGCCCAGGAGGAGGGAAGGAGGAAGGGGGATACCAGGCGGGCACTGGCAGCCTGTGTTGCAAAGAGCTCTGTGCTGATTATATACATGTCCCGTTCCCCCTCTGCCGGGGCCCTAGTTTTCAGGGCTTGCGTTCTGCCTGGCACGGATGAAGGCCATGCCGTGGGTGCGGAAGTGCGTCTTGAGGTTGAGCTGACTGTCAAAGCACCGGCCGCACACTTTGCAGGAGAGCTTGCCGTCGGCCGCGTGCTGAGCGCCTCCTTCCAGGGGGCTCCGGGGCCCCGGCTCCTCCATCTCGCTCGCTCCCTTCTTCTTCTTGTGGGTGATGAAGCGGTGGCGGTTGAGGGAGACCTGGGAGGTGAAGCAGAGCCCACATTCCCGGCACTGGTGGGAGCTCTCGTCAGTCCGGTGCTGGGGGATGTGTTCCTGGAAGTCGGCTGAGCTGCTGGCGAGGTAACCACATTTTCGGCACCGGAAGGGGGCCTTGCGGTCGCCCTTGGGGTTTTTGGAGGGAGGGGTGGTGCTGTCAGGCTCCTCGCTGCACGAGTCGCCCTCGTCCGAGGACAGCTTCCGCTTCCGACTGGACACCTGCGGGAACGGTTTGGCTAAGCTTTAACGGGTGCCCGATTTGAGCAGCTCCTGGCATAACCCAACCTGCTCAGGGATTTCCCAACAGGCTCCTACAGATACTTGCTCAGATAAAGGCTGAACGGGCCTTGGCCGGCCCCAAGAATTGTGCCCCTGCTGGTAATCCCAGCCAAGGGGCTCCCACAATGGCCTTTGACTTGCCTGTACCCCTCGTGCCAGGCGCCTCTGCCCCTTGCAGCCTGGGGCGGCTCCTCTGCAGGCTCTAAGCAAGACGGGATGTTTTGCCTTTTCTCCCAGCACACAGCAAAAGGCTGAGCCAGCCAAGTTCAGTCCCTGCCCTGCTGGCAGGGAGAGGTGGGAGCTAGGCAAGCTGTGCCCAGACAGGGCCCGCACCCACCCAGCAGGCACTGGGCCTCACAGCAGGAGGAGCTGCCAGTCCCAAGCACTGCAGGAGGCATGGAGGCAAGAGTAAACCAGGATCAGGACTCACGGCGATGCCTTCAACCCTGCCTGAAACCTCCACAAGGCTCCAGCCTTTTGCGAGCACCCCGAGAAACCATAGAGACCTCGTGTACCTGCGTGGTGCCGGTCCCTATTCGGGCAATAATGACCTCCTGGCTCTTCGTCTGGTCAGTTGCCTTGATCCCATGTCGCACCTGGATGTGTTTCTCCAGGATGAGCCGGCTGCTGAAGGTCCTTTTGCCCTCTGTGCAGTACCTGCAGGGCCAGAGCAGGGTGGCAATGAAGTGATGTTCCACAGTGAGGAGTCAAGCCCCAGGCCTGCTCCAGCACGGCTGTGCAGCCACTGAGCCCTGGGTCCCCTGGGAAAGCTGGCTTCGGCATCCTGACCCCTGACTCCAACCACAAACATGCTCATCCACGTTCCTCTAGAGGGTATAAAACCCCAGAGTCCTTCCCAGTAGCTCCTTTCCCTCCTACTTCCCAGACACTTGTTCAACCCCCATCATGCTTCAACCATCTGTACCTTTATACTCCCCACCACGGCTTGACTGGGGGAAACCAAAGTCACCCCTCTTAAACCAGACCAGACCCCTTTTCCCAGCCAAACCCTGGGGGTACCGGCAGGGATAGACGCGCTTGATCCCTTCATGATTCACTCGCACGTGTCTCCGGAGGCTTGGAGCGGAGCAGAATGAACGCTCGCACAGGTGGCACGGGAACTTCTTCACCGACTGCAAGAAACAGAGAGGCAAGTGGGTACCGCACAGCGAGCCGAGAGGCCTGAGAGCAGGGGTCCCTGCTTGCACGGAGAAGCCAGACGTGGGAATTCGGTGCTGCCTCAGTTTTCCTCTCCTTGCCCATCACACAGCTGCACATTTGGATAACGAGTATCTGATCTCTGCTGTTCACCAGAACAGGTATCGTCCCTGGTCCCCAAAATCTCAATTTGTATCAGTGGGAGAAGTAATATTCGGACTGTGGCAGAACATGGTCCCAGCCCAGCACAGAACCCAGGTGTCCTGCCCCACTGCTCTGTGCCATAAACATTCCCTGCCCACATTTCCAAGTGCTTGACAGAGCTGGAGCTGCAGCCCCCAGCTTTCTCCTCACCTTGCCGTGGTCCTTCTTCATGTGGGAGACGTATTCGTCACGCTCTGGGAACCAGGAGTGGCAAACACCGCACGTCCACCCACTGCCCTTCGACTTGTTGACCGTCTTGCGCTGGAAGCGGCTTCGCTTGGTCTTGCGCAGCTCCGGGGAGCTGGGGGGCTCATCCTCCTCCGTGGAGGACGACGACTCCTCTGAGATCTTGGACACAGGGGTTTCGACAGGCTCCTGCTTTGGCGTGAGCAGGACGGCCGCCTTCTTTGCCAGGTCTTCCTTGGGTTTCTGGGGCTGATGAGTGTTCTGGAAAGCAAAGACAAGGGTGTTGGCAGCTGTCTGGGGTCAGGATTTCGCCCTCCAGCACTGCAGCACGCTAGAAGGAAAGCCTGCCCATGCCCAGGCCCCAGCCTGCACAGACAGGCTCATCTCCTCAGGCTTTGGGACAAGGGTGTGGGGGACAAGCACCAGATCTCAGGGTCCTGCTGCACCAGTGATGAACTGACAGTCTTAACCCAGCCCCAGATGTCCCTGGTGAAGGACAGTTCTCAAATATTAATATCAAGGGGTTGTGGAAAGAGCACCAAGCCCAGCCACAGCATTACCTTGAGGTGCTCCAGCATGGTGCGCTTCTGGGCAAAGAGCAGTGGGCAGTCCGGACACTTGAAGACGCTGACCCGCTGGTTGAGCAGATGCTGATCGAAGTGGGAGGAGAGCAGAGGCTTGTGGGTGAAGACTGTGTCGCACATTGCACACTTGTAAATCATTCTGTTGGAGGAAAAAAACACCACTGTTTGCACAGCCCATGTTTGGATCAAGAGAATCTTAGAAGAACCCTTTTGGCACGAGGGTTGAGAGCAGCCCTGCACGCAGTCTTACCCAGGCCAAGGGATGGGACAGTAAAAAGGAGATGGATGCAGCTCCCCACACTGGTGCTGAGCTCTTCCCCCAATGTCCCACCCACCAAGGATGCTCCTGGTTCTTAGAATCATAGAATCATTTAGGTTGGAAAAGACCTTTAAAATCATCGAGTCCAACCATAACCTAACACTGCCAAGTCCACCACTGAACCGTGTCCCTAAGCACCACATCTACACGTTTTTTAAATACCTCCAGGGATGATGACTCAACCACTTCCCTGGGCAGCCAGTTCCAATGCTTGACAACCCTTTCAGTGAATAAATTTTTCCTAATATCCAATCTAAACCTCCCCTGGCACAACTTGAGGCCCTTTCCTCTCGTCCTATTACTTGTTAGGAGTGATCTCTTCTGGTGGTATCTGTCGAGACGTCAGCTCACAGGGAACACTTACTTGGACTGCTGATTGCTGAAGCCAGGGTGCTGCGTGTAGACATGCGCGTGGGCGCTGGGGGCTGACTTGAACGCCATGGGGCAGATGGGGCACTTGTGGAACACCTCGCAGTGGGAGGTCTGGATGTGGGACTTGATGGAGTTGACCCCGCCGAAGACCACAGCACAGCTGGGACACCTGGAGAGCAGAGGAGAGTGGGAGGCAAGGGGTTGGCTACAAACAGCACAGGGGAGCTCAGCCGTGCTGCAGAGACTGGTGCACACAAAGTGCTAACAGCAAAGAGAAACTGCAGCACAAGGGCCCACACCTGCTCCCTGTCCAACCCCGGGACTTGGGATGAGCCCCTGCCCCAAGAGACACGGGATCCAAACCAGTTCTGGGCTCTGGGAAAACTCCAGTTTGGAGCAACCAGTCCTGCCCATTGCTGGTGGAACCAGGGCCCAGGCAGCTCATCAGAAGGAGCAGGGAGAGATTGCAGGGGTCTGATGCTGCCAGCCTTGACTGAGGTGAAACAGTGGCCAGGAGGTCCCAGGAGGAGGAAAATTCCCCTGGGGTTAACAGGGTGAGGGCCAGAGAAGGGGTAAAGCGAGACGTTTACCCTCAGCCCTGCAGCCAGCACCAGTGGGGAGAAGGAATGTAGATTCCTGCCCCGCCTGCAAAATGGAAACCCACTGCAGACTTGGGACTCTCCCCTCCAGTCCTGGGCATTCCCCCAGGTCCCTCTGCCCTGACCTCAGGCCGCAGTGCCCTACCTGTACCCCACTCTGCGGGAGAAGTGCAGGCAGGCCTCCTTCAGGTGGGCCTCGAAGTTCGCCAGGAGGAAATTCCCTCCGCACTCGGGGCAGACGTGGGGAGGCCGGTTTTTGTGCATCCGCTGGTGGGCGTTAAAGCTGCAGCGATTGGACATGATCATGGGACACGTGGTACAAACCTGGGGGGAGAAGAGCATCGAGAGAGGTTCAGCCTGGC
Organism: Astur gentilis; assembly: GCF_929443795.1. Classification (NCBI taxonomy): domain Eukaryota; kingdom Metazoa; phylum Chordata; class Aves; order Accipitriformes; family Accipitridae; genus Astur; species Astur gentilis. The sequence goes on from NC_064886.1 coordinate 10,806,902, forward strand.
ACATTCACATGTGTACAAAAGGGCTTTTAAGCCTTTTCCACAGATGGATGGGCTAACAACCTGCAACACCCAAAGCAGCCCCAAGCCACGTGCCACCGGGGAAGAGAAGTGCTGGGACCCTGCAGGGCACGTTGTAGGAGATAATCTGCTTGTGCCAGCTTGCTGGGTAATTGTTGAGGGCGTTTCGCAAGCAGACAAGATGCCTTTTCCAGGCTTTTCATCACAGATGGGTCCCAGATGCAGTGTGTGCCAAGGGTTAGCTGGGGACCAGCAGCTCGGCAAGGGAGTTTTACCAGAGGGACCAGGGGCATATTCAAACCAGCTGTCAAAACCATTTTGAAACTATTTCCAACTCCATGCCAGGATACGGACACGTGGATATCAAGGGGAGAAGCTGACAAGGACTCGAGGAAACAGGACAGGGCTTCCAATAGCAGCTGCCCTGAAAGATGCAATAACCAGAGCAAAGGTGGGGCAAGGAAGGAAAGAAGCAGCTCCCAGCCAGATGCCACGCACAGCAAGCTCTCCTCAGGCTCCCCTCACTGCCGGTAGCCAGACTGGGGTCCAAAGCGCTGCCGAGAGGGACTCAAGGGTGATTTTGGAAGCAGGGCAACAAGAAATCGGACAGGGAACAGCAGCTAAAGACAGCCTGGGAGACGAAGCAGGGACACAGGGGCACATTGGGAAGGGAGAAGGGATGAAAGGTGGCGTGTGAGGAAGAGGATTACAGAGGCTTACGGCTTTAGCCATCCCCATCCCTCACTGTGCCGAGGAAAGCCCCTGGGTCTCTTTTTTTTTTTTTAAAGATAAAAAAAGCTGTTTGTAGGCAGTGTTGGTTTAGGGAGGAGTCCATCTGCTGGGTACGGGGACAAAGGTACTCTGGGTAGGTGAAGGCTGTTCACAGGTTTTGCCCTGCCAGCAACTTCACATTTAATTTCCAAGCTCAAGCACTCCTCACAGATGGGCCCTCTCTGAGCTAGAAATATTACGTTGCCGCATTCACAGGCAGTAGGTGCCTACAGGGAGATAGGACGATTGCCCTCAGCTCTCCTGCCCCTGATCTCCTCCTCTTTGTGCCTTCTCACTGCTCCTGCCACAGCCCCAGTGTGGATGTCCCGTCTTCACTGTGTCCCAAACCCTCCATCAATACCAAGGCTAGGAGAGGAGATGGGAGTAAAAAATCCTCCCCTGTTAAAAGAAAGCTCTTCAGGACAATCCATGTAAGTGAATTTTGGTGCTCCTGGTGACCTTCAAACAGAAAGCAGCCCTCCTCTGTAGCAGCAGGACCATAATATCTGCATTTGAACAGCGTCCTGGTGACAGCAGCAGCTTCAAAGTAAACAGAGTTACCAGGAAACAGCAAATTCTTTCTATGCAAAGGAAGCCAAGGGGGCTGAACGTCTCTGGACAACGGGAAAGGTGAAGACATGCCACAGGGAGGACAGGGCTCCTCTGTGGACCTGTTTTCCCTCCTAGCCTTTTAAAGGTCATCCCTTGGCAGTGTTAATCCTGTGTGTTTGCTGGATGCTGCCTGCACTAACAAACCAGGATGTGTTGGCAGCAGCAGGAAGTGCCTAGGATCTCAAGGTTGGCTCTCGAAGAGGGGGAAAAGAAAAAAAAACCCAACACACACATGCTGGTTTCTCCAGACTCCATTTGTGCTTCAAGTTGGCAAAAGAGGAAGCAGCCCCCACAGCTCTAACATGGCTCTGTGGGGACAGTTACATCTCACAACGGGTGCCAGCAGGCAGGGCACTGACGCTCGGGGACCCGCTCTTCCCTCCCTGCCACACCCCAGCTCCTGCAGCCATGAGGCAGCTTTATCACCCGCCAACAACCAACAACAGTCTCCCTTCCCTCCACCCAGTGCCTTGTGGGCATGAACTGAACCCCAGCTCATACATTTTCCTTCCTGCACGAGTTTTACATTGGGAGGAATCAGGCGTGCACAGGCAGGCACTGCCTAGATTACATTTGGAGAGGCCTCCACTTCTGTCCCGCATCCCCAGGGATGGTTTGCTGTGGCTCTAACATCCAACTCCCACTGCCCTCCCACTCACGTACCGTGCTGCTGGTCGTCCCCGTGGTCACTGCCTGCTGGAAATGCGCAGCCAGCCCAGCTTTGTCTTTGCATTGCTCTTTGCACTCCAGGCACCTGAAGCAGCTGTAGTTGGTCTGCTCCGAGCTGTTGCTCAGAGGCAAGATGGGGAGGTCCTGAGCCCCGTTGGCTGTGGCCAAGGCATCCTGAGCCACACCAGTCACTTTGCTAGCGGGGAAGGAGGTCACTGAGACCAGGGGAGTGATGTCCGGCTGTCCGATCATTTGATCTAAAGCAATTGGCCTCATGACCAAATGGGAGCACTGCATCACCAGGCCTTTGTCCTTGTGCTCCCGGGCATGCAGGAGCAAACTGCACTTGTTGAAGAAGACAAGGCGTTTGGTGCAGTGGTTGCAGGTTACCTCTATGCGCATGCTTCGCCGGTCATAGTGGCGAGCCAAGCTCTTCTCCAGGGCGAAGGAGTCCCCGCACTCCAGGCAGCGGTAGCCGAAGGGAGGCAGGGTGAGGCTGGCATCGGCTGGAGGATTCAGGTTGGGTTTGTATGTTGGCAAGAGGTTTTTACTGTTGAGGATCTTGTTAAAGGCTTCCACGAGACTGGATTGGCTCCGGGAAATGACCGTGCCTGCAATGGTAGGGGAAGGCTTCTGCGGCTGCACCATCACAACTGTGGTGCCGTTGACTTTTTGGTTGGCCGTGGTGGTGATTGTGGTGGTCTGTGTCACGGTGCTGATGTTGGTCCTGGTGTCAGCTTTGGGCAGGGTCTGCGGCACCAGATTGATGATGTTCTTGGCCACGGCTTTACCCGTCTTTGCTGGCAGTACCACGGATTTTTGCTGAGCCACACTGGCAGCGATCAGCATGGCACTGCTGGCATTCTGGATGGTGGAGACAGGCAGGACAGTCCCTTTGAGCTTGGTGCCATTGCCAAGCTGAACACTGACGATTTTTGGCCCCTCGACGGTTTTCAAGGGGCTGGAGAGCTCCATTTTCTCCTTGGGCATCTCCAGCATGATCCCTTCCTCTTTCTCTGCTGATGCTGAGAAGCCGGCACCCTCAAGAGAGGTCTCCTGAGAGCTCTGCTCGGCTGGCCCCTTGGTGGAGCCTGGCTCTGAATCTGATGACACCCTGGTCACTGTCCGGGTGATGCTGCCACAAGATGTTTTGATGGTTTTAATCCGCACTTTCAGGGGCCGCGAGGAATTGGAAGAAGGGGAATCATTGTTGTTATCTTCTTCCTCCTCCTCTTCCTCAGCACTGGACATACTCTGTGGACTTCCCATTGACTTCTCCAGAACTTCTTGCTCTTCCTTGAGGGCAATATTGTCCAGCTGCTTTGGAGAAGTGGGGAGTCTGGGGCTTTGTACCACTGGCGAGGAAGGTTTGAAGAACGGCTCCCGGGGGCTGGCAGGTGAGCGTTTCACTTCAGGAAGGTTGCTGGTGCTGCTGTCGAGGTTTGGGTCAGAACCAGGCCAGGACGTGATAGGAGAATCATCCGTGGAGTAGCGAACAGTGACCGATTTCAGGTGATCCAAAGGACTGTCACCCAAGGCTGCAGCCAAACCCTTCGGGCTGGCTTCATGGCCCACCTCCTCCGAGTCAGACTCCTCTTTTTTGATGCAGGGGATGGTAGGAGGGGACCCATTTGCACCCCCTGCCTGGCTTGTTTCGAAGGACTGCGGGAAAGCCGGGGCCAGGTTCTCTGTGCTCTCTCCCATGGGCTCTTTGCAGTCCAGCGATGGGGTGGGAGAGGGTGAGAGGGAGGGCACGGCGAGGGATTTCTCTTTCGGCTTGCACTCCCGTGGTCTGTCAATCAGGTTGGCAGCGTTGTCTTCATTGGGATCGGGGCTAAAATGGGCAAAGATATCCAGGGGTTTGGGGCCTTTTTCCTTCACCCAACACTCCCCGTTGGAGGATGCCACAGCTTCCACAGACCTAGAGGTGGGGGACCTGGGCATCTCGGTGGCCCCAAAGCCATTCTGCAGCAAGCGGGGCCCGATGACATGCCCATCTTTACTGCGCCCATCCAGGGCATCGAGCTGCTCAGGGCAGACAGTGTTCTTCACAATCACACTGACAGCAGTGATATCTGTGTGGGGGAGGACGTGGTCAGGGGGTCCCGGCTCCCCGGGGACTTGCTTGATGTGAGCGTCAGCTTCCTCGTGGCCAGAATGGATGGCCTCGTTTGTGTCAATGTCAGGAATATCAAAAGCTGCCAGAAGGTCATCGAAGTCTGGAGTTTTCATGTCACCCATGGTGGGGAATATGGCAGAGTCTGCAACAGAACAAGGAGAGGAGCATTAGTACCGTGACCTGGGCATGCAAACAAAGCCATCAGAGACAGGTAGCAGAGACACAGACAGGAACTTGCTTCTCCTGGGCCCCATGCTAAGCACAAAATCCCTGTGCTGCCTTCCCTTTGAACCCCAGCCTCGAGCCCCTCAGGCAAATCACAACACTTCTCAGCCTTTTTCGCTTTGTTTCTTTGCATATCATTTCTTGATTCCCAGCCAGGATGGCAGAAGGTTCAGAAGGATCCCAGCGCCCTGGGAGAGACGTCTGAGACTGTGGGATGCAGCCCGATAAGGAGCACTGCTCCGAGGCTGGAGCCATTCCCTATGTAAGTACAAGCTGAGGAAGGGCAACAGCTCCATAGCAGAGGATCAGCGGGTTGCAATGAATCACCAGGCAGACGCAAGTCAGGACCAGAGAGCTGCAGAAAGAGCAAACGCCTCACAAAGGGAACACAGCGTTGGGGGCACCCGATACAATGCAGGAACCATCCTTCCCCCCACAGCAGCAAGGCCGTCCCAAGGCCAGCCCCACAAGGACACAGATCACGAGGAAGGTGTCCAGACAGTAACAAGAAGACTCAGATAAGAGACCTTGAACAAGTGGGCTGTGGAGCAAAGGATGAAGAAATAGGGGAGGCTGAGGGGAGAGATGGCAACAGGTTTCAAAACACAGCTGCGGCAGAGACAAAGGGAATAATGTTCCTCCTGTCGCTGCAGGCTGGGTAAGAAATCCCAGGATTAAGCTGCAGGCAGGGGATGAGGCTTAGACAGCAGGAAAGACTCTGATTTATAAGGATAACCAGGCAAAGGATCCTGCTAGGCAGGAGGATGGTGGACACCCCACGTGCTGGAGAGCAGCTGGACTCATGTCTGTCCAGGGTGAGCAGATCTGCCAGGAGGGGACAGGGAGGGTCTTGGGGATGGTATTGGGGTACACTGTCCTCAGGCTTCCTGCTTATAGCATGGAGGGTGGATGGTTACTCCTAACATCAATCAGCAAAAGGAAGAAAAAAAAAAAAGGAAGAGAAACCCTTATCTCAAATGCTGTAAGGAGTAAACGCAAACACCCTGCAGCCCCACGGAGAGCCAGCCCTGGCAGTCGCCTCTTCCTCCAGCTCTTGGCACTGCCTCTCAGCTGCCGCAGATTAAGCCAAGGCCACTGGAGCACTCACTGCCCGTCTGCCTTCACCCTGCCCGTCTGCCTTCACCCTGCCCTCGCCCTGCCTCCCCACTGCAGAGTGGCATGGTAGGACATTAATCTGCTCCTCGGACAGCACAGCTTATGCCTCAGGGAAATGGCTGCAGCTTACAGCCTGGTCCAATGGCTACATGGAGATTCACAGCCTGTCTGGCTGTCCCTGAGTTGGGTGGCAGCTGCCAGCAGTGGGAAGGACAGGCAGCAAAGGTGTTCCAACAGCCACTGCAAAATCCACCGGCAGCCCTGTGCTGCAGCAGACTGGACAACACACATCGTGGGCAAATCTGCTTTTTGCAGAAGGGAGGGATTCTCTCACGGGAAGCCCCATTCAGTAAAAACCCACCAACGCCAATGGAGAAGTTTAGCCTGCATGGCCAGCAGCCAGGGGACCAACAGCCCCCACAACTGAGTGCTAGAAGCCCTCGACCTTGCCACAACTTATGCCAGAAACAAGTCACTGCTCTGAAACCTGCCAAACCACCAACAGGCAGAAAACCTGCAGCGTTTTTCTCAACAGATTAGCCAGAGCATCCTCCCAGCCAGCAGCACATTACAAACACCTTTAGCTGTCACATCTCCTGGTCACAGCATCCATCCCCATGTCCTACCCACTGCGAGACTCCTCCATGCTGCAAACATGCTGTTGTGATATATATTTCATTAATAAAGATTTAATAATCTCCTCAGTCCTGTCCACTTATTTGTGAAGGGAGGAAGGAAGGGAGGAATGGATGGAGGGAGGGAGGGATGGGTTCTTGGCATCTTGGCCTTGGCCAAACAGGTAGCAGCACTAACGAAGCTGGTTTCCATCTCTCCTATCTAATCAGGGATGAATGCAGACTAGCTTTCCCCTTGCAGGAGCAGCGACTCTTCTCAGACACATCCCTGTATGAGCCTCATGCCTTGGAGGTCACAACACATTCACCCTCACCCATACAAAACCCGGAGCAGCCGGTTCAGCATTTAGACCCTTCATCTCGCCTCAATGTGATGCTCCAGCTTCCCACTGGTCACAGAAAGGCTTTTGCTGATGACTGCAGCCTGGCAGCGTGCAGTGTCCCTGGGAAAGGGCACCATGTCGCAGGCCAGGAAAGCATTCCTTGCACACTGGTGGTGCTCAGGGGAAGGGCTGCATGCTTGGAAGAGCAGCTCTAAGCCTCCATGGCCATCTCCATTTTGGAGACCCTGCAGTGTACATGGAGGGCCAGACACACACCCACAGCTCTTCCTTTCCCAAACTGGAGGTAGATGGAGGAAACAAGCAGAGCCGATGCCCATCACCTCCATATCAGCATCTGGCCTCGGGGAAGCAGCAGCTCCCACCCAGCCTGGGCTTCCTTGGAGGCGAGCAGCAGCAATCACAGCTCCACTGTGCTTGTGTCCAAAGCAAAAACTACCTACTACTTTGTGCAGCTGGAAGTCTCCTGACCAGCCTTCACCCTCTCCAACACAAGTACCTGGTGACAAAGCAGTGTGGAGGCCAAATGGGGTTCAGAAACAGTCTTGGGACTGCTCTCACACATGGTTTGGTCTTTTTTTTGTACCTGGCAAACCCCCTCATACACCCAATTCAACTATTCTCAGGCTTAGTGGGTCTATAAAGACTGGTGGTTTTCCTGACAGACAGCTTAGTAAGGAGGCTTAGTCTAGCTTTATTTTTAACTCTCACCGTAGGTCACCCCAAGGGATCTCCGCTGGGTGCAGTGCAGGGTCTGTGGGCCACCAAGGAATCTGCTGCTCCAGAACGACACTGACATTTAAAATGCAAGTGGGCGACTTTCTACTGGCTTCGCTTCTGCAGTGCCCAAGCAGCTCCGTCTGCTGACCCACAGATCCTGCTGTGGCATTGTGGGGGAAGAAGTTAACAGGGCGAGTGCTCGCTGGCACTTAAATCTCCACTAAAGCCGAAGAGGAAGACGGCACAGAAAAAGCTGTCTTGCATGGCAACAGTAATATTTATTGCCTGCAAAAGCACAAAGGATTCAACATCAGAACAAGCCGCTGGGAGACAAGAAAAGGGTAACCTCAGAGGAAGGCATCCATGCCTCGAAATGGAAAACCACCGAGACAAACAGCAGAGACGCCTTCTAGCCAGGGACATTCCCGTGAGAGCAGAGCAGTCTCCCCTGGGGACACCCAGGATGCTACGGCACAGGCCTCACCAGCCAGGCGGCGGAGGGGATTTTGTTAGCAACAGGAAGATCATCTTTGCAAGGTTCAAATACACAGGAATAAGGTCTCAAAGAGCACAAGCGGGATTGTGCTTCTTTATCTCCCCATAAAAGTGTGGGGTTTTTAACCAAATGTCCTATTCCACTTTGGAAGGAAGTCAAAACACACCTGTATTTGGCAGGAAAAGACTGTTCCTACAGAAGGGCTGATAATCTAGACCCCAAAAAGCAAAACTAGCCTTTGCTGTCAGTTGCCACAACTGCCTGCATGTGCCCCCTCAGACCTTCCTTTGCCCAGCAGGCCACCGGTCTGTGCTGCTAAACATCTCCTTCCAGCACCGGCTTTGGGGAAGCAGACTCATTTCTCAGAGATTTCAACAAGTTCACCCCACTTTCTAAAACCAGTTTTCACCATGTGCTCCTTCAGGCGATGCAGGACTTCAGCCACGACCTCAGCAGAGGGAAGCCATCGGTGAGAGGACCAGAAGGAAAAACACCAGGCTTTAAAATACTGCAGCAGGGGGAGATACCGAACACTACACTTCTCTTCCAGTGCTGCCATCTGGTTCTTCAGCACAGGATCTCTGCTGAGAACGGCGTGACACAAGGACATTTGTTTTTCAAATGACTTTTCTAATCACCGTTTAGCAGGATACAAATATTTACAGTAAAGCGGAGAGAAGCAGGTTGCTACGCTTTAAAAGATTCCCAAGAAAAGAGGTGATGCAAGGGAAATCCTCCTCTATCCAGCACGGAAGAAAAGAGTGCCAGCTCTGTCCTCAAAGTGGGTTCGGGTCAGCAAGCTGAGCGGAGCCTGAAGGGATGACGATGGATCCGTCTTCAGGCTCGATATTGCTTTTCCCTATGCCAGCTGGATGGCTCATAAGCAATGCAGAGAAGCCAGCCTTCCTAAACCCCCAGCACCTCCTGCAAGGCACAAATCCCCCTGCCACACCTCCCTGAGCAAAACCAGACTAGGCTAAAAGCACACAGCTGTCAAGAAGAGCTTCTCTCCTAGACAGGACACACAAGCAGACGCTAGTAAAATAGTGAACCTCCATCAGGATGCCTGGGTTCAGCAGAGCCTGAAGACACCGGCATAGGCAGGACTGTGCGCGGCGGCCTGGCTCCGAGCACAAAGAGGTCACTCCCATCTCCGAAGCACTGGCTTGTGTCACCACCGGCCCCACTTGCCTCTGTTAAGGGAAATGGAGTGGTCTTGTGTGCTAACGCCACAAAGGACCAGCCCAGTGCTCGGCTTGGCTTACTGCTTTTATTTGTGTTCAAGACCTGCTCTGCCATAAACCCTTAATTCGTTTTTATCAGGCTCTTCGATGGGGAGAGGAAAGAACAAACCCACAGCACCTGATTTCTCTGGGCTCACAGGTGGGTTTTAAATATATCCCACCATCTTTTTAAAGTGTTTCCTTCAATCACTTCCTTCCCAGCCCCTCACAAAAAAGTTTCTGGCCCTTCTTGCCTTTAAACACCCTACCTCTGTCTTGGCCAACCATACCCTACTTTTAGCATCCCTGCTTTTAAAAGCAAAACTGATTATGGATCCTCTGTCTCTTTTTTAAAAGCTCACAGCTTTAAGGCAGGAATGAAGTCATTTACAAACAGTTCATCACTTCGATGGTCTCACAGATACTCTTCAACTGATGGTTTCCCATGAAAGGAAAGCTCCTCCTTGCAGGAGTCCCTGCACAGGATAAATTACACGAGTATTTCCCCTTGTTTGGTGACAACGGGAAGGTCTCCACCCCAGAAGGGGGTTTTTTTGTTGTTGTTCTTAGAAATCCCAAGTCTAAGATTCCCCATTCAGCCCCTTCTGATGGAAGAGGGAGAGTCATGGTCTCAAGTCAGTAACTCCTATCAAAGAGGAGTCAGCAGAGATGGAAAGAGCCGAGCTCCACCTCAAACTCTACCAGGCTAACATGGGGAGTTATTTTGGTAGCTCAAAACACAACTATTTTTGTAGGCAAAAGAACTATTTTTCTTAGGCTAAACAAAGCCAACAAGGAGGGAAGGGAAGGGTATTTTTAACCTTACTGGCTAAGTGGTATTATCTTGCCTCACAGAAAAAGAAAAGTTTACAACAAGCACCAACTTTGCATGGAAACAGCTCTCTGATGGGGGCAATGGCATCCCACCGTGCACAAGCCCTCTGCATGCAGGCTGCCTTCGGAAGCACGGGTAGCACCAGTCCATGGTCACGTGGCATGGAGCCGGTCTGATCATCCGTCAGTATGCTGGTCACCAGTCCCCTGGCTTTACAGCTTCAGAAACCACAGTACAGGGGAGACAACGAGTCAGAGATCCAAATTCATCTGTGGAAAAGATCCCCAAATCCTCTCTGGATTTGATGAGGAAGAGCTACAGGCAAAAAGGTTGCCAAACTTGTTCGCCAGCCTGCCCTGAACATCACAGCCCAGGCTCTAAATTAGAGGCCAGCAGACTCCACATCTGAAAGTCCCCGCTCTGTGATCCTGCCTACTACCAAAAACACATCAAAGCACACGGGGCACAGGATCACCCTGAAAAACACCCCACGGAGATGGTTACCCTGATGAAAAACACAAGGCAGGGCTGTGCACCTCTGCATAGCCAGCACTGCTGGACACCCCACTGGGAGCTGGCACACGGTGATCGAGCCATGTGCCACTTAGGAGCGGGACATGTCACTGGATCAGCAAGGAGGCCAAGCTGGGTAACCTAAATCCCTGGCTGGAGAAGGAAGTCAGTGCAGGCTGCCCAGTCTGAAACCACAGAGTTACTAGCATCCCCTTTCCACCCCAACCACACTGCCGACCCAGCCGCCTCGTGCCTGCGAACCATAGCCTTTCGGTAGGTGACTCCTGACCTTAGGGTCAGGAATGACAGACATCACTTCTCTACATGTCACCCCAAGGTTACACACGGTTTTGAACTGAACTCATCAACTCTATGCTAAAACCAGCCCTTCCTCCAGCAAAGCACAGGGCTGGAGAGACAGGCCTAGAGCTGAAAAGCAGGGCAGCCACAGCCCCTTATTTGCATAATGAATATACATACACACAAGCCCCAGCTAAAGCAAGGCACACCAATAATCACCAGGCTTTCAGTTTCAGGCAGAAGGAGATAGTTTTGCATTAGTCTGCTCTTCACAAAACCATCCCCAGCATCCAGCATGGCTGCCCAGGCTCTGGATGCACAGGGAGGATACAGCTCTCACAGCACAGCTTTGCTCCGGGATCAGCTGTGTCACTGCTGTCCAATCCTACACAGGACATGAACTGAGTGCAGGGACTGCAATCAGCAGCCCAGCACGCTTATTAAACAACGGCAGATACCTGGGATGTAACGGTGTCTGGCTGAGGCGCGGCAGGGACGTGTTTTAGCTGGTCCCTGGCAGGAAGAGGAAGCAGTTCTGCTAACGCTCTGCTGCGAGGTTCAGGTTTCTGCCTTTCAGAAGAGCAGGAGGCTGGGCAAGAGGCAGGTCTTGGGTGGCTGCCCTCCACGGCACAGCAAACATAATAAAAATCCAAAAGCTTTGGAAGAACAACCATGAGGAAGAGGAGGTTCCACTTTCCAGGTCTAGGTCCACAGACCTGCAGCTCCAAGTCTGGAGCAACCTAAGCATCTCTCCACCAAATCCAACCACGCAAGAGCCCACGTGTTTCCCACCAGCAGATTATCCCCCACCACAGAGAGAGACTGTCACAGGTGAGGCCCAGACAAACCAATGATGAGCTCCTATTAGCAATGTAGAAAAGCTGGCCTGGAAGTTAAACTGGCCCCAGCTCCACCACAGCACCACCAAGATGCAGACCCTGAATCGGTCCAGTTGACAGGAACCACTGCAAGACCCCCAGATGTTAATGAGGCTCACAGCTAAAATAATAAGACGAGTAACTGCTGAAACACAACTGTTATTTTTATGGCTCACTTGCTTATTTAGTTTACCACAAAAAGACAAAATGTTGTTAAAAATCTTCTCTCCAGCAGTCAAGCCTCCCTTAAAAGAAAGCTTACTTGTTTCCCAGCTTATTGTTTCAGAAGGATGCTAACCCCAAACTTGGCCAAGGCATGCAGGGAGGCAACGCTGTTTTCCTTTCCCCAGACTCCTCCTGCTTAAAACCCCCCAAAATGTGCCAGCTCTGCTCATGCTATCAGCTCGTACCCATCACCACCCCATATTCTCCTCCATATGCCAAATCAGAGGCAATTCTCCATCTCCACACCATGTTCCTATGCTGGTCCCATACCGGGTCGTGTTAGAACACATTCGAAGGATCCCACCATTGCAAACCATCCAGCTGTGCCCACCATGAAGCCCTTAAAATGCTCACATGGTTTTTGAGATTGACTTTCTGACCAAAGCTGCAGCCACACCAGCCCTTGCAAGCAAGGGTCTCCGAAACGCCGCTCAGCCCTGGGTTTGGCAGGGGCACAGAGGATTCCACACACACCCTTGATGAGCACCCGAAGGGCTTCCCACCGCACATTTTTGGCACAGGACTGGCAGGCACCATCTGCGGAAGTACCAGGCCCCCAGCCGCCGAGCCTGGCCCACTGGCCAGCGGGGCCTGCTCTGGAGCAGCCAGAGTGGTTCAGACAAAAGAGACCGAACGAACGCTGGGACTATTTCAAGGGCTTGCTATTTTTAAAAGCTGCTTTTCCTGTTTCCCTTCCTGACCCTTGCGGGGACTTGCTGTCTGCCAGCAAGTTTGCACCAAAACAAGAAAAATTACCCTCCGAAACCCGACTTTGGAAGAAAGTTAAGCTAGGTTTAACCCCCCGCCCGTGCCGCCCTCCCGCATACACGCACATGGGGGGCCTGCTGCCCTGCTTGCTGCTGCCGCTGCGTCCGAGGCTAGCGGGAACGGCTGCACTCCCGGCACCACGTGACAGGCGGGATTAGCTTCCGAGGCACAGAGGAAACCTTTGACAAAGCCTGTCCCCATGCCACTGCTCCCAGGCCTCGAGCCAGTGGCCGCCAGCACCCAGGGAGCCCTGGAGAAAAACAAACCTCCACCATGGGTATCTGCAAAACACAAAATAAGGACAGGTTCACCTGGCTGGCAGGGAGCCAAGTGGATCGCTGCCTCTCTTGACCTCCTGGGGCTCTCAGAGCTATTTTAAAACTGATCCCCTGCTAAAAAGCCCCAGCCTTTGTGCAGAGGAGACATCACCGGTGAGAACAACTGTTTTTAATGAGCTGAATGAGCACTGGGTGTTATACAATCTCACTCCCCAGTGGAGACCTTGCAGACAATCTTCAGAGGACCTTGCAGGGGGGGAGGACAGGCAAATTCCCCGAGCGACAAAATCATAGCACCTAGTGCAGCTTTTCTCCATTTCAGTACCTTCTTTCGCTCTCCAAATCCTCCCCAGCCCCCTGTTACTGGCAACTGGTGAAGAGGAGGAAAGAAAAGCCCATGGTAGCCTCACTCTCAGTTATTTATGCAGCAGCTAGTGTTCATTTGTTCCCCTTCCCTCCTCTCCAGGGGCAGCTCCTCCTGCCGTCGTGCTCCCACGAAACAGCCACATTAATGGTTGATGTGGCTCGCAGCTGGTGCCAGAGAGGGACAGGATCGGCAGCATCTGCCCCGACATGGATAAAGCCATGGCGCGGCAGTCTTGCCTTCCCTGCAGCCCTGCAACTTGTCAAAGAAAGCGCAGCTGGGAGCAGAGCCCAGAGCACTGCAGAGCCACTGCCCGGATTTTGTGGTCGAGAGATTGTGTGAGATAAACGCGAAGCGTTCCTTTGTTTTGGGAGGAGAAGCGTAGTTTTAACAAGTTTTGCACAAGTTACTACAAGCAGCCATGGCTTTGTAGTAGAAAGCCACTTTAAAATGAGTGGCTTTTGTTTAGATGGTTTAATTTAAGTTTCTCGCTGCAACATACACAGCACCCTGCTCCAGAAAGGGTATCTCCAAAAAGGAAAATTCCCTGAAAACAGCCAGACAGAGCTCCTCCCCACAGCAAGAAGCCGAAACCAACTTGGTATTTTTCAAGTGACACAGAACAGTGTCATTTTACTGTCCAAATTAAGGGAAGGCCAAAAAGTAAACAAGATTTCAGAGACAAAAGGATTTTAAGAGATGCTATTAGTCTGACAGCAAGCTATTAAGGAATCACCTGGAAGGATCACTTGCTTGGAAAACACAGGCTGCGCTGCTGTCAACCCAGCAGAAAACCGTACGCTGAACCTGCAAGAGGACTTGGTTTTTCTCTCCATCTCCAAACAGCATTTCCATCTTAAGTGAGACCTGGTGTTTGGGTAACATCCTAACCAGCTCACACTCCTGACAAAGTTGGGTTTTAGCCCCTTTTCCCTGTTACATGTGAGGAAACTGAGGCACAGGGTGATATGAACACCATGCAATAGAGCCAGAGCAGCACCTAGCCCAGGACTATCTCCCATCACATCAGGACTCATTCTGCCACCAATGGATCCCACCCTGCCAAAACCCCATACCTGTTGGAGCTACATCCTTCCCCTCTCTGTTTTCTTCACTTCTGTGTAGGCCCCTCCTGGGCTGGCTGCTCTGGGAACCACCTTCTGGTATCTAGCACGGTGCCAGACAGATTCTCCAACTTCAATGTTCGTTAGCCGCCCCTCACTACTTTCCAGAACTATAATTAGTTTTGCTAATATAAAAGGCAGAAGGGATTCAGCCAAGCTTCAGGAGAGATAACACAGGTCAGAAGAGAAACAAAGGTTAACATTAAGAATGGCTCTTGCACATTAGAAGTCTTTATTTAATTCCGTGTCTGTGGATCCAAAATTAAAATCTGTGGATCCACAGACATAGAATTAAATCTCCCACACCCCCTTTTCTCTTCCTTATCAGGGAGGACATATTACCTCCTGGTTTTTGGGATGAAGGACACAGGCAAAGAGGAGAAGCATCAAGGGCAGCAAAGCAATTTGGGGAACAGCCCATGCAGGGAACTGGCACCACCACATCCCCAGCCCTCACGGGGTTTCTGCACCCAGCAGCCCTTGCTCGTGCCCATCCCTCGCACTTGTCCCACACTCCTCCACGTCCCCAAATGCTTTTCTGCCCCTTCCCATGCAGCATTTACACCTCAAGCACTCCACACAGTCCCCTTCCCATCACCCCAGTGACACGCCCCTGCTCCCATTCGCATCCACTTGCCCGTAATCATAGCACAAACCCCCACAGCCTATTTCCAAATCACAGCACCCAACCCCTTGCCAGCGCATGAGATTTCTCTCTCTGCCTCCTGATCTCCTAAGAATTTGCTTATCTAGCAAGCCTTTAGCGGCACAATTTGCAAACACCGTCCCCATTGCGTTTCCGGAGAGGCAGCCGCTGTGCCAGGGACCCGAGCCCAGTACTGACCTGATGGGAAGGAGCTTCTGGATGGAGTGGAGAGGGAGGAAAAGAGGAAAAAAAAAAGGGGGGGCGGGGGGGAGGGACAGAGAGTGGTCTCAGGTTTCACGTGTAGGAGAGGGGGAAAATCATAGAAAGGCAGGCTGGTTAAACAAGAACCAGCAACACGTCCTACTCCCAGCATGACATCATGAGGTCAGGGCTCAGCGGGGACGGCTGCAGTGGGAGGGGAGGTTCAGAGGGAAAAAAAGCGAGAAATAAATAAAATAACCCAGCACCAAACTCCTCTGACTCCCTGGCACTTCGGGAGGCTGGCTCTGGTGGTGGTCTAATGGCAACCGCTGGTGGCTCTGCGAGCTGGAGGGGTCCCTCCCCACCGCCTTGTCCCCCAGCGCAGTGGCTGATGGCCGGAATGGCCCCCCCCTTCCCCTGCCATCTGCCAGCGTCAGGATCTAGAAACTCCGCAGCTCGGCCTCCCTGCTGCTGCCATCCACACAGGCAGGGCAGGGTGCGGGAGAGACGGAGGCTGTGAGAAGCAGCAGCGACTGCAGGGTGCCCGGGCTCTGCTGACATCAAATCGGGTTTCTCAGCCTCCCCAGCAGCGTTTGCATCCTCCCCTCCACTTGAAACCCAAAGCAAAATCCTCGATATTCCTGGAGAGGCTCTTCCCTATCTCCAGGCATGTGTCCTGGTCCTTTCCAGGGAGCTCTGGGACAGAAGAGGGTCTTCAATTGCTGAAGCAGCAGCCTCTGCGGTCCCCTGAGCTCAGCCAGACTTGGATCTGCCACGCAGGGGAAAAGGGAGTGAGAATCCCTGCGCTTCACCATCCGTAAGATCAGGGTACCCCAATGCCAGGCTTTGAAACGCATCAAGAACCACACAGGAGAGACGCTAGAGAGAGAAAATATCATCTGATGGGGGAGCACAGACCGTGGGAAACCTCCAGCCCCTCTGAAGGATGGAGTAAGGCAAAAGGCTCAGGGTCTCTGGTTTTATGATTCTTCAAGACCTTGCACAGAGGGCAAGGTCCAAATCAAACTCCAGAAGCATCCAGAGGCCCAAGCTGACTGGTCCTCACCTTCTTCACCTTAATGGGGCTGTTGAAGTTTCAACAGCTCAGTTAGAAGCAGGCATCAAGGAGGTAAGCTCAAGAAAAAGCAAGGCAGCATTTGGGGAGTTTCATAAGCTGTCATCTCCATGCCAAATCCCCTGAGCTCCTCCTGCTCAGAGGGAAACACACACACAAGACCTGAGGTTCCCAGCTTTGGGAGCTCAGTTTCCCCTTCTCCAGCAGGGAAGCTGCTGCCTGCAGCCTGACACCCGCTCAGACCCAAGGAGAAACCCTCTCACAGGTGCCAGGAAAAAAGCACGCAGGAAAAAAGCACCTAAGGGAGGTCTAAAGACCAGCTGTCCCCAGTTTAGAAACCCAGGGCTCACTGAAGCCACCCAACAGCGCAAGGAGCAGAGCAGGAACAGGCATTCCAGGTCTATCCATGTCAGCCCTTTCCTTCACCCTGCCCGTGGCATGGAGGCATCAGCAGATCCTGCCAGATTGTGGAGAGGTGTGAGGCCTGTTCCTTGCTCGGGAGCAAACCTCAATCTCATTTCTTGCACAATCTGGGCTGCTCTCCTGCCCAGCGGGGCCTCCACCTGCCACGTCCAAATCTTTGTTCAGCTGTTTTCCAGGGTTATTGCTAGCCAACAGTATTGTTTTCTCCCAAATGCCCAGCTCCGCTTGATTTACTGAGAGCACGGGGGAGAGACATTTGCTTCAAGCTTTCCAACAAACAGCTCGCACCTCCTGGTTCAGACCAAACAAGGAAAAGATCACCCCCAAAAGAAACATTTTTAGCACACACTCAGAAGGGGAAACGGTGCTGGAGGAGCGGCTGGCAGGGGCTTGAGCAATTAAGGCCTCAGCACAGCAAAGTGCAAAATGCTACTGGTACAAAATCCAGGCACTCAGCACCTCTGGGAACAAAGTCTGCACCAAGAAACACCCTTGTACTTGGCGCGTGACAGTCACCTCCTCCCTGGGATTTCATTTCCCCCCCCATGTTAAGCAGCAAATAACACTTGGCCATGTCAGGAGGGCAGGGTTTATCTGCTTTCAAGGCACATGCACCATGTGCTTCAAGCAACGGACATGCCCCTGGCAGGCATAGCCCCCATGCAGGCTTTGGGGTTGGACTGTTTTGGGACACCCAGAGCGGCTTTCGCAGCATCCCTGTGTGTTTCCAGCCACAAAGGCTGGACCTAAAAGCAGCTGTGGCTGCAGGATTTGAGGGAAAGAAAAGACAATGATGACATGATCCCAGCAGAGTTTGCTCCAGCACTTCAGGCTATTTTTTTTGTCATTTATTGAACGCAAACGTGCTTGCATACCCACAATAACAGCAAATGCTGCTGCCGAAACAGCTCCTGCAGACTATGATCCGATAACCTGTCCCACAAGGACTGGTCTATACGGAGCAGCCCACGGCCATGCTTCCTGGCATGTCCCATCTCAAGGCCAAGGGGACAAAAGGGGTAGTGTGATTTCAACTGATCCCAGCACGCCTGGATATGTATTCCTAAGAGCTGTTAACAAGGTGGGAAAGAATGGCCCAGCAGTACCGGTGTTGAGGGAAGAAGCCAGGCAGGTATTGTGGCCTCCAAACATGAGCATGGGCTCAGCTTGGGACAGCCGATGCTCACAGCCAACACGCTGGCTATTCGCTTCCAATCCATTCTCTCCAACACCTCCAGCCACACAAATTCAGCTTCTGCTGGAATAAAGCACACCCTCGCACTGGGTCTGCTCTGAGATACTCTTCTCCTCACAGCCTTTTCCTCTGTTTTCACTGAGCTCTAAGGAGGGTACCTCTCCACTCTGCTCTGTTCCTCTCCAATCATGCCCTTCTTAGGCCCAAGCTGTCCTGCTTAGATGGTTTCAGCAGGGTCCACTGCAGCAGGTCCCCTCTCTCTAGCCATGATCTTGGCCACTGAACCTCAGCTACCGCAACAGCAAGTGGATAACCAGCATGCTCTTGGGGAGCGGTGTGGCCAGAAACCCAAACAGGTCTGGTTCATCCCACATCCAAAGGCTTTTGCAGCACAGCCCAGATAACACACAAGGAGAAGGTAGCATGATGGGATGCTCGGCAGCTCTTGACAAGCCTAGCTATCAGCTCACTGACAGACAGGGAGAGAACGGTCCCTTTAAGGTGCTCCAAGAGTTTAATTATTAATTTTTCCCAATGAAATCTACTGCCTCTCAGGGAGGCATGCTGCCTTGCCCTAAGCAGAGCCTGTGCCCTGCTGCTGACATGCCTTGGAAAGGGCTCCGTCTCTTTGTCTGTCTGTCCTTCCTTCCTTCCCCCTTTCCTTTTTTCTTTGCTTCTAGCACATGAAAAGGCTCACTGGGGGTACCAGGTAGAAAATAATACTCTGCCAGGGCGCTCGATGGGCCATTTGAAACCCTCAGCATTGTCTTCCCTGCTCCAGGCAGCAGCAGGGGATTAAAACTTCAGCCATTATGCGCATGTTTTGTGCTCCATTGTGCTCCGCTCAGCCGTCCCGCTGCATTAACATCTAAACAGGTCGCACGTCCAGCCCAGAGCCGGGTCTGGGCATCTCCCTGCTTGGTCTGGGCATCTCCCTGCCACAGCAGCTTTGCCAGGGCCCGCTCTTCTTTCCTCCCTGTATGCCCAACCACCAGACCTTGCACAGGAACCGAGCGAGCTGGATGTTTCCACACGTCAAGAAGGAGCTGAGGAGAAACGCAGGGCACTGGCAGTGGTTTTCTGAAGGGCCATGGCAATCCCATTGCCTGCGGTTCTCCCACATGGTGTGGCAAAGCTGTCTCCACCGGCCAGGAGTGCAGCAACAGTGGGATCCCTTCCCGAGGGGAATGGGCAGGCCCTTCTCATCCTTGCTCTGCAATAAGCACGTCCATGCTTATTACTGCAGCTCACTGCAGCAGCCATTCCCCTTTGCAGAAAAAAAAAACAAAACCAAGAACTGCAAACGCCTTGGCTGAACTGGCTGGCAAGCTGCGTGCCTGCACAAGCCAGCCAGCACTGTTTCAGTTCAGCTCAAGGAGGAGGAGCACTGCCTGAAAACCCCTTCCTGGCTCCATTTCCTACGGGAGAGCGAGCGGGCAGAGAGCTGATGACGGCGCAAGGCCCAGCGTTTGCATGGGAGTTATACCGAGCGGGTAAGCCGGTGTGGCAAAGCACTCCAGGCCCATCCGCCAGCACAGCAATGCAAACACGCCTCACTCAGATGCCCCTGACCATATCAGCAAGGAGAAATTATCCCCCAACAGAACTAGCCGTGATGATGCAAACACCATGGCAAATCCCAGCCTCCAAACCTGGAGCTGAGGCCGTCCTTGTGCCCGGACCCAGCCCAGGCACACCTAGAGGTTTTGCTGGCAGAACTCGCTCGGCGTGGGGTAAAAACCGTGGGAGGGGGAGCACAGAGCAGGAAAATCCTACTCCAGACCAACAAACAAGGCCAGCAACTGCAAAAAAACATGGAGTTTTTTGTGTTAGCATGACTTAATTCGGTCAGGCAGCATATATCTATTTCTATAAATAAATTATATAAGCTGTATCTATGCAAAAGGGCTCACCAGCTACGAACAAGGCGCCTGTGTTCCCAGAGCATCTAGCACAACCCAGCCCCATAGTGCCGGGGAGGCCGAGGGCCAAAGATCTGTGCCCAGCAGTGGTATTTTCCCCTTCTTTTTAAACGCTGCCTCCTATCTCACGCACCCAAATCGTCCCCGCTTTAAAATTTAATAAGGAAGAAAACGTATTTTCTCCCCATCAAAAAACTTCCCCTTGCAGCATCCCCAGCTGCAGTCTGCCCACTGATTTCAAGGAGGCTTGAAGCATGGAGGCTGAATTACTTGCTGGAAAATGGGCATAGGTAGCTCTTGGTTTTAGTCCTGTACAGACATCCCCAGAAAAAAACCCAACCAAACAAAAAAAACCATGTTATTCTTTGCAGTACGCCAACCTTCCCAGACAAGGGAGCGGCATCCGTCACCCGGGGCTGCCCCATCGTTTCAAGCATCGTCTCCAAACGCTCTGGGCAGAGGTTGGAGCTCCTCACCACTGCAGAGCTGAGCGAGATGGGCCCAGCTCACACACAGGGAAGGAAACAACCTTCTTGCTGCTTTCAGTCTGAAGATGCTGGTCACGAAGTTCAAACCCTCTTTTTTTTTTTTTATGATTTATGATTACTGTAATTAAAAAGTGTGCTCCTTTTGTTTTGCATGCTTGCTCCGTTCATCTAAGGTGGCTTCTTGGGGATCCCTCCCCGCTGTTCGGATTGCACATGGCAAGAACAAAACCACCCCAGATCTCCCTCCAACGCATCGGGGGGGAAAGAAAAACAGAAGAGAATAACATTTATGGCAAAATAAAAAGAAAGGGCTGGTGTCAGACCCAGAACCTGCAGGTATTACCACTGAAACATCAGTTTTATCCTTTAATAGATTTTGCGACAGCAAGTGAGTCTTTAAAAGCAAGAGGCGAATCTAAAACCAGCTGCAAAGGGAGAGGGATAGGAGACGGTCTCTCGCCAATACGCAGCAAACACACAGATTCCCCCTGCTGGGATATGAATAGCTAGCTCACAGATTTCATTGAATTTAAGCAAAAAAGATGCTTCATCAGGGAACAGCACAGGAAACTCAGTTCTTCCCAGTCTCCCCATCCCCACAATCAGGTGCAAATCCACGGAGAGGGGCCCAGTAGCCCTGTCCCGGTCCCAAGCTCCCATCCCGGCACAGAGCACAGCTGCCATGCAGAGACAACACATCCTGACTGGAGGCTGATGTGGGATTAAATTCCCATACGTTTAACAGAATTAAGTCTCTACCATCTGCTAACTTCTGGAGATATCAAAACAAACAAGGGGTGGATGAGATCCAAAAAATCCCGACAATTTGGCCGGCCTTAAAAATTAAGTTTTTAAACACTGGCAGGCGTTTTTGTAGCTATGATCAGCATAAAGCAGCCTCAATGTCAATGCAAGGAGGTTTTTGTTTTCAGATTTACCAGTATGACCAGGATCCACACTGGTGTACACAGACAAGAGCTTGGTAGTTCAGGGCAGACATTTCATGGAAGAATGACCAGGATCTCCCCAGGCATTCAGCCTAACGACACTGCCCTCACGCACGATCGTCTCCATGTCGGGATGAGCAGTTACCTCCATCCTGGCAGGTTTCGTGCTGTTTCATCACACTGGGTTTTATGATGTAAAGTTTCTAAACTCAGCCAGGACACCCCATTTATTCTAGCGGTATAAATAGAAAATCTGCCACGTAGGATGCCAAAAGGAAGGGAACACAGAGTTCCCTTGCTCCTGTTGCATGCTACGACAGTCCCGCGCCATAACTGTGCTCACTTGCTATTAGTGCATTATTATTTTTATAGTACCCAGATGTGTGCTTAGGTACTTGATGGAACAAATAAATTAAAGCCCTAGAAAATATCTTGCGGGGGGCAATCACACATTAGCAGGAGGAGGGATTAGACCCAGGAGAACCTAATTGGGGTGGAATAAACCCAGAAAACTAGAGACAAACGTGATAATGAGAGCTTCAAGTGCTGTTAGTACTCCTGGTCACTGCAGGAGATCCTGAGCTACCTCCACTGGCACCACCTCTCCAACAACCCAATCCTTGCATTTCTGCACAGTCCCACTGGTTCAGAGTGGTCCCTACAGGCAATCGGGGCCTCCTCGCACAGCCCAGGCTGCAGGATTAACACCAGGAATAAAAGCACTGGCAGAGCTCACCAATCCTCCTGTTGCTCCTGACTAGGAAGACTCGGGGAAGAAAGTCTTTGGGAAGCACCTCCGCCAGTCCTCCCGCCTCTGCTAATGCCAGCAAGGGCCACATGTGGGGTGACGCGTTTTTTTTCCACCTCAGACACACTAAAAATACATCCTTTAAGGCAGCTGTTTCCACAAACAAGGCTCAATTCCTAATGCACTGCTAAAAACCTAAGCATAGAGGCTATGGAACTTCCCTTGCTCACCTTCCAGGGGAAGCATCTTTGAATTAGACTAATTGTGGGAAGATAATCACAGCGCCCAAGGGCTGCCCATTACACGCAGACCCAGCAGTGAGGAATTAAGGGACTTTAGAGGGGCTGAGACTGAGAAACAGGAGAAGAGAGAAAAGAAACCAGGTATGAAAGAAAACAACACATTCTTGCTACCAACCTACTCTCCCTCTCACAAACAAAAACCCAAGAGGCTCTTAAGGAAGTGGCCGAGACCCACAAGAAATAGCCCCACTGAAACACTCGACTTCCCTACAGAAGGTCCACTCCCTGCCCCTTGGCCTCCTCCTCCACCCCAGGACTTCAGAAAACACCCCCGGCCCAGGGCCACCTCACTGCCCGCAGTCCCAAAGCAGGTTAGCATCCCCCAAACCTCAGTGGCCACCTCGAGAAGTGACAGCAAGAACCTGCTGTTAGTCTTCGCTATTCCCAGTTTCTTCCCTGCAGGAAGTCAGGCTGGACCTGGACCCCAATTCAGGATGGTGCCCACCTCTCTGCAAGCCTTCTCCTGCATCTGGAACCACACCGGGCCCTTCTAGAAAGCTTCCCGATTCCTCCCAACCATCCCCAAGGAGGCACACAGCTGTTACAGAACCCAAAAACGGTTAGACTGTGTTACCAAGGCTGCAACAGGATCCTCTCCACACCTCCCGTATTCTCTTCCCCCACCAAAACCAGTGTAATAGCAAGATTCCCTCCTCCCAAAACCCTAAACCATTTGGCAGCCGCAGCACTGTTCTTCCCAGGAGATAGGGGTGTGATAAGAGACCCACACGCCCCATTCTCAAACACCATCCTCAGGACAATGGTACCTAGAGAAACCAGAGAGGATCTAAACAGCCCAAAGCCTGACCAGCTTCTTATTCACATGGCCACTCCTCAAAAACTGGAGAAACAAGAAAATCCCCCCAGGAACTGAGGCCCCAAAACAAGACACCACCTTTTTTGCAAGAGATGTTACAGCTGAAGAATTAGGGGGACCCCTGCCAGCCCCTCTCTGAGCCCTGTGCTGGAGGGGGAAGGCTGCCCCCCTCTCCTCAGCACCCCCCAGGTCAGGGAGGAGGAAGGAGCTCAGTCACAGGAGCTCTGGAAGGGAATGACAACAGTCCCAAACACAAGAGCTGGAGAGAGGGAGCTGGGACCAGCCCTCCCAGGAGTTGTGGGGGCATATGAACAGCCACCCCCTGCGGCAAAGGAACTATGGGAGGTCTCATCTTGCCCCTAACTACAGGAAAGCATGACCAGAGTCCCCCCCTATTCCCAGTGATGTCAGGGAGAAGAGAACAAGCCCAGGTCTCCTCAAGAGATGCAGGCGGGCACTATCAGCCTCTCCACTGCTAGGGAGGGAGGGGATCATGACCTGGCTCCACCTCCTCCCCCCCCCCCAAAAAAACCCAAACCAACACTCAGGCCCGGGGGAAGGGATGCGCTCAGCCCTCCCAGCAGACGCAGGGGAACACGACCGTTCCCCCACCCCAAATTCCCAAAAGGAATGACTGTGACGCTCCCCCTCTCCCCCAGTTCCACAGGGGGACAGGACAGGATGACCGTTAAGCTACCACCCCCCACCCCCCGATCTCACGGGGACGGTGGGGATAAGCGGTACCTCCCCCCCAGAGCCCAGCAGGAGAGAGGGTGACCGTCACCCCCACCCCGAACCCCGCGGGGTAAGGGGATGACCGTGACCCCACCCCAAGGCACGAACGGGAGGGGCCGGCCGTTACCGCCGCCCCACATCCCGACCGGCGACGGGGGGACGGCTCCTACTCTCCCCCGTCCCGAAGGGGGAGAGGGGCAGGACCGGCACCTCCCCCAGGGTCTCATGGCCCCCTCCAGGCCGGGGCCCCCCCTCTAGGCCCCGGGTCCCCCGAGCCCCCCATACCCGCCCCAGCACCCCCCTGGGCCACGTGAGGCCCAGGGGTCCCGCGGCGGCGGTACCTGCTGCTGCGAGCGGGGGGCGGCCGGCTCCCGCCCAGGCCCCTCCGCGGCGGCCGCTTCTCCTCAGCCACTTCCTGCTTGGCTCGCGCCCCCCGCCCTCCGCCGCCGGCCGCTCGCGCGCAGCGCTCCCGCCCCCCACCCCCCCTCCCCGCGCCGCGCTATTGGCAGTACTGCCCGCCACTCGCCACCGTGCGCATTCCGATTGGCCGGCGCTGCTGTCGCTCTCGGGCCATCGGGGCTGTTCTCACTCGCCGTTGGTGAAGGGGACCATACGCCGAGGCCGGAGCCCGCCTGCCGTGGGGTGTGCTCATTGGGGGGCGGGAGTGCCATTCAAAGCATGGTCCCCGCCCACCCGGATACCCCTCTTCCTATTGGTGGTTGGCTCTTGGCACGCCCACGGGGCAGCCCCACTGCTTATTGGCTGGAAGCTTTGTTCATCAAGCTAGCCCGCCTCCTCCCTCTTTCCATTGGTCAAACCAGGCTGTTCTTCAAGCACGGGTTCTCGCAGCTATTTGCCACAGGGAATGTCCATCAGCGCGTCTCCCAGCTGTTGTTTTCCTATTGAGCGAGAGGCCTGTCGCTCAAGGCGAAGGCCCGCCCACATCAGTCCCATTGGTCAGAAGCTCTCATTGGTCGTTCAATCATCTTCTCCCATTTGCTGGCAACGCTGTCACTCAGGGAGGGGGCCGCGTGCCTGCCCCGCACACCTCCGTATGGCACGTGATGCACAACGCTCAGCCCCGTTGGTGAAGAGCCCTGTCACTCAGGCACGCCCCTACCGCTTTGCTCCCCCATCGGCTAACCCGCCCACCAGTCCGCCATGACAAAGCCGCGCCACCCATTGAGCCGCCTGGCCGCCACTCAACACGAAATCCCGCCCTCACCAGCTCGCCTTCCTACCCCATTGGCCACCTCCCGGACCCCATAAACTGACAACACCCATGCAGGGGCCCTCCTCGCTGACTGGCTGACTCCAATGCCCACCCCCTCCGGCCTCACTGTAAATATCCGGCGGGCAGCAGCAGGGTACGCTGGGAGGTGGTGCAGGGGGCAGGGCTTGGGCTCTCTGGCCCCGCCCCAGACACGTGTGCAGGGGGAGCAGAAGGGAGAGAGCGGGGCAGTTCCCCCCGTGCAGGGGAGTGGGGCCCAGTCCCCCCCCAGTATTGGGGACTGCCTCCCCGCCCCAGTACAGGAGAGTGCCAGGGCCCAGTTCCCCCAGTACACAGGAGTCCCGGTGCCCAGTCCCCCCTACCCACTGCAGGAGATTCCCAGAGCCAGGCCCAGTTCCCCCAGTACAGGGGAAAGCGGGGGCCCAGCTGCTCCACCCAAGGGCTCTCCCCCACGGAGGCGCCAGGACAGAGACACCCGTGGAAAGCATTTATTGCCCTGTTCCAGCTGAACCCACCCACCCCCTGCCCCACTGGGCGCTGCTCTGAACTGGCACCAGCCCCGGCCCTGCGGGCAGGCGGCCAACTCACCCCCAGGGCCAGTGACATCGAAACCTGGCCTGGTGCCCCTCATTTCTTCTCCTCCTCCTTTTTGTCCTTGCTCTCCTTGGAGGCCTGCGAGGCCAGAGAGCCCATGGCGTTGCGGATGGCCTCGTTGTTGGGGTCCACACCTGGCAGGTTCTCCAACACGCTCTGCAAAAACTCAGGGTCCTGCATCACATCGTAATCATCTTCCTCCTGTGGGAAGAGGGAGACGAGCTGGGGACAGGCTGGGTCCCTGTCTTCCTCCCAGAGGGAGAGGGAACAGGGATGGGACGGGATCCCCTCCCAGGAGGCCAAAACCTCACCTTAGCGGGTTCGGAGGTATCCATGGCTGTGCTGCTGTCCACTTCTGCTGCCTCTGCCTGGGCAAACTCTGTCGGAGGAGAGGGACGGCTGAGGACAGAGGATTTACGCGCCCACAGCCTCCCCACGGCTCATGGGAGCGACACACACACCCACCCCACAAGTGTTCAGAGAGATCTGGTCCCTGCCCAGGTGACAAAGCCCCACTTCGGGGCACACAGGGGCTGGCAGTTCCAGTTTCGGAGGCAGAGGGGGCACCTCCTTGGCTTTCCCTTTGGGAACGGGCCAAGAGCCGGCACCAGGCACTCACCCGCTCCCTGCAGCGACATCTGCATGGCGTAGGCGATCTGCTCCTCCTCCGTCATGCTGCTGAGGTCAGGCAGCCCGGCCCGGCCAAACTCCTGCTGAGTTATCGTCATCTTCAGCAGAGCATCATCTGAATCTGCGCCGACGAAAGCCAGGCTCAGAAACCAGCAAGGGTGCCACATGCGATCCCCGGCTCCTCTCGCACACACAGCCTCGCTGGGGAAGGGGACCAGGACAGAGCTGCTCCCCATGGCATTCAGGACAGAAGCTGGTCCACCTCCGTTTGGGAGGTTCAGCGGAAGCAAAGGTAGCCCCCCAGCACACTGCAGTTAAACTGCCTCCCTCCAACATTCCGGGGAAGAAACCACCTCTCGCCTTGCACCCCACTGGCTCTGGGAACTGCCACGCTGCGCAGACAGGCCCAGCCATGAACAGAGACGCTTCCTGCAGCATCAAGGCAGCCTCGCAGCAATGAACGCTGCCATGGGAGCCCGCACGCTGGCTGGACACCCTCCCTAGGGAACATCCTGCCTGTCCCTGCCTGCTTTAGTCCCTGCCCAGCTCCTTACCATCCCCGCCAGTAGCCGCAATCCCAGCCTCGGCCGCAGAGGCAGCTGCAGCCCTCCTGGCCTCTTCCTCTTGCCGCTGCCTCTGCTCCTCCATGGAGACACGCAGAGCCTGTGGAGATGGGAACAGACAGGGAGCTGAGTGGGGCACAGCTCAGACGGACCAAGCTCGGCGCCCACAGCTGCCCTCCACCTCCCCATCACTCACCAGAGCCAGCTCTGGGTCCGCGCTGGGGTCCACGCCAAACTCGAAGTCACTGGCGCCGAGGCCCAGCATGGCACCTCCCTCCCCAGCCAGGATGGGGGAGCTGATGAGGGCATCGGCCAGGCTCGGCCCCGGCGGCACTGTCACCAGGTGGGAGCCGGTGCCATCCTTGCCGTTTAATGTGTTAATGAAGGCAGTCAGCTTGTCCGTGTTGGCTTCCTAGGGCCAAAGAGAAAGGCTGGGACTAGAGCTTCGCCTGGCTCCTTCCTCGGCTCTGCTAGAGGGATGGCTGGCTGCTCCACACACCCCACGTCTCTCCGCACTATGAAGGAGCCAAGAGCTCCGCTATATCCATCAGGACGGAAAGCATTTAACGATGCCTGCAGTGAAATGGGAGAGGTGTCTTCCCAGAGGGAAACGTTACTCTCCACATTAGCATTTTTACTGGGGCAGCTGCTGAAGAGACCAAGGCTCAGGGAACTGTTTCTATCTTCACATGCCTGAGTAAGGGCTCCAGGCTGGAAAGGATACAAAATCCTGGCTTGGATCTTATGCCAGAAACATGGCAGAAGTCTCACCTCTTCTCCAAAATTGATGATATCAACGTTGACTTTCTCCTTCTTAAGGCGCTTTGCCAGTTTCACCAGCTGCAAGGAGGAGACACAGCAGCATTAGCTTGGATGTCGGCTCTTACCCACACTCAGCTTATGAGAAACCAGACAACAGCACTAGAATTTGATCCTGGAGGCACAAAGCCCAAAATCAGCTTCCCAGTTTCAAGCCCTCCCAGCAGGAAACCGTTTGAGGTATTCCACCTCCCAAGACAGGACAGGAGCTACCACACGGTGCCTGAGGTGCTGCAAGATGGCACAAGCAAGGGGACTGCTCCTGCCAAAGCAAGTGACTGTCCCCATCGATGGGATTGGCAAGACCCTGGGACAGGCAGCATCTCCTCACATTTATGACCTGTTCTTTCAAAGAGACCCAGAACATCTGGATTAACTTCATTTGCATTATTTTAAGTGCCAACAGAACAGCATCTTCTGAAGGCTGAGAGCATTGTTTCTGCTCAGGGACACAGATTTCCTCCCGCAGCTCCTCAGACAAAAAGCCCAAAGTGGTCTAGGTGACAGCCACAAGCCAGGAAGTGCAGGACATGGCACAAGCTCCCTCTCTCTGCCCTTGGCTCAGGCCTGGCTGTGCCCAGGAATCCAGCCTTCCCTCTCCCTCCCTCTCCTCCCAGCTGAGAACCACTCTGCTCAAGAGGCTCTGTAAAGCAGCCTCCTCGCAGGGGTGTAAAGCCTTACTTTCAGTACAGGGCAGGGAACACACAAGAAACCCAATATATGGTTCAAGGTAGACCACAGAGCTGACCCAACATATTTTCCTCTGACTGGCCATTACTCACATCTTTCTCGTTATCTTCTACAGGGCTCCCAACGAAGGCGATGATTCGCATCTTGTGGTTCTTGCCTTGGCGATGTTTTAAAGCCAGCTGCAAGACAGAAGCCGTATCGTACTTGAGGAGCAATTCTGAGGAAAAAGGCGTGGCCAGCAGTCACCGCTGATACTTTTCCTGTTATACAGGAACATTTAGGCTAAATGCCAGGAGGGATTTTTCAGTGGCAAGTTTCACCAAACTACCTACAAGCAGGCATGTGTCAAGGGCCTCCCCTTCGCTGGCAGTTATGACTCAGCTGGGAGCAGTTTGTTGGCAAAGAGACAGTGTGGGACAGAGCAAGAAAACAGGACAAAAGGGTGGCCATATCCTGGGGGACACTCTTCAGCTGGGGGCTGCTCTCCTCAGGGTGGGAAGGGCTGTGCAGCTCAGCTGGACTCCTGCAAAGCAGCTGCCAGGTTCCTCTGAAGCAAACCAGGACCAGACTATTAAACTTCTGAACTTTTATATTGGGTTTTATAAAGGAGGTTTCAGCTGCATTTTGCAGACAGGGAGACCAAGGCAAAATTGAAGTTATTTGCTCAGCATTGCTCAGCTGTAGAGGCAGGGAGAGAACAAGATTTCCTGTATTTGAGCCATCAACAGGACACGTAATTTAAGAGACACGCTAAGGCAAAAGGAATTACAGAGAATGGCGCAGACTTGCTCGTGAGGAACCAACAAGGCCACTTACATGAGCAACTCTGATCCCTGTGCAAAAGGTAATTTTCCCTTTGGGTTGCACCGTGTGCAGCTTTGAAAGGATCCGGCCCGTGTCTGGAGTGAGCGTGGTCAACACTTCACAGTTACTGCAACACAAATACACTTATGTTAGCGACCTCTTCTTTGAGAATTTTTTTGCAAAACCCTGTATTTGCTACAGGGGTAAGAAAAGCCCTCCCTGCACTAAGCCTGCAGCTTGTGTCTGCTCCAAGAGTCTGCCAGCACTGGGCTCTGGTGGGTCACTGCACACAGGGAGCAAGGCTGGTTTCCTAAAAAAAACCCCAAACCCAAAGTAATGTGTCTGCCTGAAGGCGTGTGTGTGTGTGTCTGTCCCCTGCCCCAGCAACCTTGAGCCCACTAGCCAATTTTATTGAACTCTGCC
Organism: Astur gentilis; assembly: GCF_929443795.1. Classification (NCBI taxonomy): domain Eukaryota; kingdom Metazoa; phylum Chordata; class Aves; order Accipitriformes; family Accipitridae; genus Astur; species Astur gentilis. The sequence continues at coordinate 10,836,385 of NC_064886.1, forward strand.
TCTCACAGAGGCACTGAAATCCTGCAGACTTCATTCAGGAAAATGGACAAATGACTCTGATGAGCTGCATGACAGCTCAGCCCTTACTTGCCACGCTTTCAGACACAAGGCCACAAAAGGATGGACCTAGCAGAGAGCTCCTGAAAGAGAAAAGCCTCCATAACATATCCTGGCGTTGCAGGAGTGAGGCCAACAAGCTAGAGGCCAGCAAGGAACCAGGTTTTCTCATATCAGTCCTCCCAGAAGAACTGGCTTGGTTTTAGACTGTGCTATCGCTGCCCCATTTTGCAACACTCCCCCTGTCCCTTGCCCCCACACTCTCTCATGGGTCTCCCCAGCTGCTCCTCAGCATCACCCTGAGGCCAGTTCCCCCTCAGGGCATACTTGGCTAAGGTGATGAGCCCCACGTTGTTCTCGGGGTTACTGCGGGTTTTCGAGTGGCACACAATGTTGACAGCATCTTGTTGGGCTTGCAGGCGAGTGGGTAAGAAGTCTCCATTCCTCATGTACTCGCTGTTGTCAACGCTGGAACAGAGAGGAGGATGTCAGCTTGTGAAAGTTGAAGTTTATCCCCAAAATGTACTTCTCAGGACAGCACCCCTAAGGTCACACAGCTGGGGACATGCAGCAGGACATAGATATTTCCCAGGGCAGAGAGACAAGTCGTCTCTGTGTTTCCCTGAGTTTTCAGAGCAGATCTGACCTTTGGGTCACAGGACAAATGCTGGCCCAGAGCTGGAAGCTCCCACTCCTCGCTGAAGAGCGTGAGAAGTGACCGCAGCCAGACACAACCTCAGACTCACATCTCCTCCATGCCGCCTTCTTCCTCCACAGCAAAAAAAAGTCAAGAGACACCACTCCATGGTAAAGCGCAAAGCTCTGTGCTCATTGCCACTATGGGGTTTTCATCAGGACACAAAGCAGCTCTCCCAGGGCAGGGACACTAGGCACTTTCCAATTACGGCTCTGCTCCACCAGCGCGGTGCCCTCAAAGTGACACGGTGATGAGCCAAGCCCCTGAGCCCCACAGCCCAGCTTCAACATTCTACACCTACAGTGGATGTCAGGGCTTCCACAAACCACATGGGCAACAGTGCCTCGCAGCGTCTAATGGCAGCAGCCACATCACAACATCGCTGTAATTAAATCCCTACCCTCCACTCTGTCAGCTATTAAATATAGCACAGAGCAGGCAGAAAAACACCTTCTCTTCCACCAGCCTTCAGGAAATTGACCCCAGAAAGGAGAACTAGTTAAATAAGAGCTTGAGAGTTTATTTTGGCCCCAAATTAAGACCCCTCTGAGAAGTACTCCCAGAATGTCTTAGTTTTAACACCAGGGGAAAGGTATCTTCTGAAAAAAAACCACCTATGACCATTTCCCTGACAGCGCTCAGGCTCATGCTTGGCCACCTCTCCTCCGGCCCACACCAAATACCCAGTCACAAGCTGGGGAGCAAGGAGGCAGCAGTGGCTGAACCAAACCTCAGGCACAAAGACACAAAGCAACCTGGCCAAGGCCATCTGAACTGCAGCTTACTATTCACAGAGCAACAGTGAATTCCTCCCGCTCTCCAGGGCAACAAAGGGAAGAGTGACATGTTTTAATACCCTTAAACATGAGTAAGCAAAGAGTTACCCAAAGAAAACATCAAGGACTTCGATATACAGTCAGCGAGTCAAGCTACGGTAATATCTTTATCCAAACAGCTACGGGACCACACAGAGAGCCAACAAAACAACAGAACCGAGACAAATTTCACTGGTTTTCTCTATCATGGCCTTCTTAAACACCAAAACCAAAAAACAACAGGACCATAGCTGCTGCAATAACAAAGACACAACAAAGTTCACATCTACTTTCAGCCCCGGCTGCGTTCAGCACCCAGGGATGAAACCCTCTTACCTCAACGCCGATGCTGAGCAACAATAATAGAGAGGATGGCTGCTTCACACAGGACTGCCCGAGCACTGACCCACCACACCCTAGCCCCAGAGGTGCCAGATAAGACCCCGAGCCCAAGCGGCCGACCCTCCTCGGGCCACAGGTACCCCCGCCCGGCACCCCAGCAGGGCTAGGGCTACACAATTCGGGTCTGTGCCCTGGCTCTCCTCTGCTGGGAGGTGACCCAAGTTTGTCATCATAGCATCACCTAGCACTGCATCACACCAGAGCCCCGTCACAGCTCTTTACCTTATCCCCTTTGTCAGCCTCCCCCTGCCCGTTAGCACCTATAAGAGCCCCTTCACCCTATTCTTGCCTCTTGACTCCCATGCCTCCGCTCAGCCAGCTTTTCCCACCAACAGACCCCTCCTCACCCCAGTCTGTCCCATTTACTCCCCCCACTTTCCCTGACAGCCCCCAGCTTCACCCAGCTCCTCGGCTTCACCCAACCTCTCCCTCCAGCATCCAAAACCTTCACCACCACCTCGACCCCACCCCAACTTAAACCCATTCTCCCTCCCTCCACCCCGTGCCCTATCCTCCCCCTCAAATGCCTCCCCGTACCCCAATTCTCTCCCCAGCCCCCCCCCACTGCCTCCCCACAGAGCTCCTCCTCCTCCACCAAACCTCCCCCTGCCCCACAACCCACCCCCAGCCCCCTCAGGCCCTGCCTCCCCCCCGCCCCGGCCCAGGCCCGGCCCGGCCCTGCCGCCGCCGCCCAGGATGACGCAGGGAAACCCGCGGCGGCCCCGGGGGCTCGGGGCGGGCTCCAGCGCAGGGGGAGAGGGGCGCGAAGGGAGAGGAGCCCCCGCTGCGGCCCAGCCCCGGCCCCCGCCCGCTCACCACACCATAGTGCTCTCCAGAACCATCTTGCCTCCTTCCCTCAAGACCGAGCCGGATCCGACCAAACAAGCAGCCCGCCGATTGGCTCCAGTTACCGGCCAATCGCCGTTTCCCGTCTTGCGAAGTGCGTGGCGGCGGGCGCGGAGCACGCCGGGAACTGTAGTCCGGGGATGCCCGTGACGCCCCCCTGCGGCCACTAACCAGAGGTCCCCCGCCCCCAGCGCCGGGACCGTCCCTTCCCTCCACCACCTCAATGTCGGGGCAGCAACAAGAAGTTTCCCCTTGGCCCCTGACCCCCACCCCCCACCCCCGAGGGTCCTGTGTCGTCCCCCATCCCCATTTCTCACCCCACCCTGGACAGAGGAGGCAGGCAGGCAGTGGGTTCAGCAGCACACCGTGTATTGCGCGTCCAAGAGACAGCAGCGTGGTTCCAACAGCGGACGAGGCCACAAGCGTTACATAGCCAAAAGGACAAGGTGGGGGGGGTCACGCACAGCACGAGCTGTTCCCCAGGAACGGGGACAGGTCTGTCCCTCCCAGGTGACACTCCCAGAAGGGGGGTCCCGGCGGCAACAGTGACAATGGTGACGCCGAGCAGGACAGGAGAGGTCCGTCCACCCGTACGTACTCCATCCCATCGCCTGGCGTCAAGCCGGAGGTCATGGCGGCGTCAGCTGCTCCCCAATCCCTCCCCGGCGCGGCCGGAGAAGCGAAGTCCCCCCCCACGCTGGAGAGACGCCGCTCGGGTGTTTAAAAAACGACATGAAAACCCATCGCCCATCACTTTGAAACACGCACACACACAAAAAGAAGCAGTTCTGAAAACCCATTACAAAGCAGAAGTCAATATATAAATGCCACCCCACCCGCCACCCCACCTCCCTACTCACTGAATAACTATCTCCAGGAAAAGAAAAAAAAAAAACACTTAAATACAACTTCATAAATATTAAATCATGAAAAAAACTGAGACTTGGTTTTCTTCCCTCCTGCTAAAATAAAACAAATATGGGTTAGGTGGGAAGATAAGAAACAAGTGTCTAATATAGACAGTTACTTCAGCTATAAAGTGTAACCTGCTGGATCAAGTCAGAGGTACAGGGGAGGGAGACGGGAAGATCCAGCAGAGATGGTGCAGGCGTCCCCGAGCCGATCTTCCTCCCGCTCACGGGTCTCATCGTGATGTTAATCAGTGTCGAAAGGTTTGAGAGCCCTTGAGAACCAAACAGTTTGTGAACAGCGACTGTCCTCGCGCTCCACCAACCCCCTGGGGATCCGGATACCCGGAGTAAGGCCATTCCACTTGGTCTTTTGGGGAAAAAAAACCAACAACAAAAAAAAAAAAAAAAAAAAAACAAAAAAAACAAAAAACCCAGTTCAAAAAAAACCCCACACTTTTTCTTAAAAAAATATCAGCTTGTGTCACATCCACTTGGAAAGGTTGAAGTGGAAGGTGGGAAGAGACTTGGCTCTGAAACATCACCTAAAAAAAAATCCCTTTCTACACCACTACATTCTTTGTTTCCTTAGCAATCATTGCTAATTAGTATAGAAATCCCTTGCACTATCGCAAGGGCAAGCTTTAAATTACTTTTTTTATATATATATAAAAAAGAACGGAGGATTCTAACCCACCAGAAACACGGGGAAGAGTCACTTCATTTCTTTAAAAAAAGCATTTAGTGAAAATAACGATCAGTCCGACATCTGCTCTGATATCTCTAGAGAAGCATCTGCAGCCAGCATGGGCCAGGCGTCACCGCAGGGAAACGGCAGCAGAACAATCCCTCCTTTCAGCTTATTATTTTGTTTAAAACCGGACTCAAAATGCCTCATACTTTTGTGGAGGCAGAAGTCTGTCCCATTTAGGTAGGAACCTTGGTTTCACGCCGCAGGGAACACTGGCGTCAACAGCGGCTACGATACAGGCGAGATATCAAAAGGGAGCCGAGCTATAAAAACGGGAAGAGTTTTGCACGTGGTGCCCGCAGCAGGACACAGGGCAGGGGAAGGGAACGGAGCAGGCTGGGTTTGGTCCATTTGCTTAAGAAATACTTTTAAAAAAGCACGCCCCTTACAAAGATCTCCCTTCACCTGCGACTCCCTGCTTGGCGGGGAAGGAACAAAAGGGCGTCGTTTAAAAACTGGGGACAAAGCAATCCAAAACCTCCCTGACCTCTTAAAAGCTTCACACATTCAAAATGCTCCAAGCAATACAGCACAGCACCTAGCTCTCCTTGTTGCTGTCTCAGGGCGATGCAAGATTGAAAATGGAGGAGGCTCTGGCAGCCAGGAGTGGCTGGAGGAGGAGAGGAGGTCATCCACAGTCAGTACAGCTTCTGCTCCCCCTCTCTGCCTCTCACATGGGATACTTGTTGGTGGAACACTGGAAAAAACCCCTACTTATTAAAAAAAAATTACTATATTGCAAGACTAAAAAGAAGTGATATGACTGAATTCAGAAAAACATTTAAATTAAAAACTTGTTTAAAATACAAAATAAAACCACGTTGCTCTGTCCCAAACTGTCCCAACGAGGCTCTAATGCCCGTTTTCCCCCCAGTAACTCCAACGAGTCGCCCATTCTCGCAAGGTCTGTGGCGTCAGCATCGTAAGCAGCTAACTCCCTGAAAGTCAGATCCCTTTTCCAGAGGGCTTCAGCCCACATGGAGCAGTTCCTCCTCCTCCTCCTGACAGCCGCCTTTGCTCTCGCCAGGCTTCAAAGAAAGGAGGACAGCAGGGACACAGTGGTGGGCTCTGCTCTAAGGAGACTTCCAGGTGTCCGAGGCTCAGCTGTGCTGGCTCGATCTTTGTTAATACTATCCCACTAAGTGTAGCCCAGCCTTCCAGCTTTTAGGTTTCTGTCCACATAAGATTACTTTAAACAAAACAAAATAAATCAGCAACAGGGGCTGAATGTTTGTCAGACTCCACAGACCACGCAGAGCACAGAACAATCTGCTTCCATCGCAGTGGTTTTGGTGTTGCTTCACTGTGAAGAGAAAAGAGGGGGAGATGCTGGGGAGGGGTCTGCCTTCCTCTGAGGAAGAGGAGCAGGAGGTGTGTCCTGCCTGGTGGCTTCTCCTAAATCTTCTCCACCCTGGGAGAGGCAGAGTCAAGGGGGCAGCTGAGTTCAGGCTTACCCTCAAACACTACCTTACATTAAAACAAGAGGGTCAGTGAGTATTTACCATCTGCCATGGGGACAGCAAGATGAGCCTGGTCAGCTTCACCCCGTATTATCTCTGCCATCAGACCCACTCTGGGCTCTCAAGAAAGGGGAATGTCTCTGCTTTGCCTCCTGCTTATCTAATTTAGGGCAGTTGGGGCAACAGATTATCACTAAGAGTACAAACAGTGCCTAGCACAAGGCAGGCTGAGCTTTTGCATACCAGAGGGGGATGAAGAACATCTGCTCCTGCTCTGGTCAACTCACACATCCCACTCAGTGCCCGTGTTCCCAGCACAACCAGGGACCACATAATCCCCGCAATTCTCCATCTACCTCCAGAGCCGCACTTTTCCTCCTAAACAGGGAAGTACTCACAAAGCTTATCTCAGTCTCTTGCAGGTCTTCAAGCTGCTCTCTCAGCTCTGCGGAGTGCTCAGGTACAGAAGGCCCTGGGGAGCCACTGGGGAAACAGAAGGGGAAGACCTGTAAAGCAGTTTTTAAAAGTGAGCTGTCAATAAGTCTCATCTCCAGGGCTGCCCTGTTGTACCCAGCCAACAGAAGATCCCAGCACTGCACAAAGGCATTTGTTAGGCAGGCTTAATATGGAAGCACAGGCAACACAATCCCTCCTGGGGCAGGCACCCAAAACACCACCTAGAACATCATCCCTCCTAGTCTGACATGACTTCAGGCATTAGAAACGAGGATCTTTTGTCCATCCAAGCAGCAGCACCTCTTTACAGAAGTCTTCAAGCACCTCATCAACACAGAAATGGTCCTGGGTGAAAACAGTCCAGGTACAAAGAAACCAGAGCTTACCACATCTCAGCCTTTCCAGACACAGACACCCTTGTTTGAAAAAGCCCCTGGCAAAACTTTAACAAACCTTTTATGCTCTGAATGTGAGCTATAGCCTGACAGCAGGCTATATAACACGGGCACACTAAGAGCCTGATAGGATACATTGCCAAGGAAGAAATGTGGAGCACAGAACAAGACTTGCTTTAGTCTAATAACCTGTTACCTCCCCACTTCTTTCACGATCCTACAGCTATGGGTTGCAACCTGCTGCCTGAGGAACTCCAATTCCCAGCTTGCGCCTTGCCCCGCTTCCTACTGAGGACATGGCAGCCACAGCATCTCTCCTTGCCCCTTGAGCAAGAAGTCAAGACTGAGAGTACATACTTCACCTAAGCCAAGTGGTCAGGGCTTTCCAGTGCACTGGCGACTAACAGAGGAGGTTTCAGGATTGCCTACAGACAGCATGACCTGCTCGGCCTTCCTGCAGCTAACACCCAGGGCTTGTCACAGCCTGCCTGCAGTGGTTGCCTTAATTAGCGGGGATTCAATTGCCTGTTGCTAGAGTACAGGAAGCATCAAGCTGGTCAGTCATCAGGCTACACATCACCCCAACCAAACACCCTTGGATCAACACCGAAAATGGAATCCTCACCAGGAAGGCACAGCTCCCTTTCTGCCTGATCATGCCTCACCTACGGACCTGGATACTCTTGAGCTGCTCTGGCTTCCTCCTCCACCAAGCTCTCTAACTGGCAACTCGCTGCTTCTGACCTATGCAGAAATTAAAGGCGAGGATGCTCAGTGTTGTTTACAGCGCATATAGCCCTTGAGGGTTGTCTTAATTAGCACAAAGCAGCACTGCAGGATGAATCATAGAATCATTTAGGTTGGAAAAGACCCTTAAGATCGAGTTCAACCATTAACCTAACACTAGCAGGTCCACCACTAAACTACAGTGCTTAAGAGAAAAAGAAGTGCCCCTCTCAAAAGGGGATCACCCTCCGGTACCCCTTGCTGCAGGATGCCGGTCAGCAGCTTCCATTCCCAGTAGCCCATGCCAATGTTTTGGTGTCCCCAACACCAGCAAGCTTCTGCCAGATGTTAACGACAGAGCTGGGCTGAGGACCAGGGGAATCCCAGCCTCAGGAGGGCACCCACGCCTGCACAGCATCACTTACGCCACCACAGAGAGCACATCTTCAACACACAGGTTGCTCACCGCAAACAGAGGCACGTGGCAACATTTCTGAGACAGGCATGAGGCTGTGCTGCAAAAGAGACTGAGGTTGTGGTAGCACAGACAAGAGGGCTGAGCTTGTGTTCTTAAGACAGATCTGGAGCAGGCCAGATCCTGCCTTCCTCCTGTGCCCACACTAGACGGGCATCTCTAGCTGGAGAGATTTGGGGTGAGATCACTCCCCTTTGTACAGGACTACAGAGATTTAAGAGGTTACCTCTCCAAAGGGTGGGAAAAACACCCTGCTAGACTGGCTCATTCCACAGAGAGAAAAGAAAAACAAAAAACAAACCATCTTTTTAAATCCATTCAACAAGTTATGTCGTTATAAATCAACAATCCACAAATCACTTTCATCCTTTTCAGGGTTTGCAGAGCTTTACAGATCTCCCAAGGTCACAAAAGTGGATTTAAGCCTCTGACAACAGGTCTGATGCAGGAAGCCCAAATCTCACAGGCCCGCATAGGAGAAAACACTGGTTTGTTCTCCTTCCTGGATTTCCTTACCACCGTCTGGCGCTGGCACACGGTTTTACAGGCTATTGACAAAGGGTAACCACTTGCCTAGGTGCCCACAGGGTACAGTAAGCAGTGTGCTCTGCTCTAGAGGTGCCTGGGGCAAACACAGATCAGGCTTTGCGTCTGGGAAACATCTTGGGACTCAACCCAGTTGTGCAGCAGGTTTGATCTTGCCTACCGGAATCTGTGCTTTTACCAAGAACGCTGCTCAGCGCCACGTGGGGTAAGGAGGACACCATCCTGAGAGGTTTTACCATTGAGCCTTACAGCAGACAGCCATGTTAAGGACTGCTGAGCCTTGGCCCAGGGACATACTGCATTACAGCACTGCAATGTAGGAGTGACCTGACTGTACACCACCTCTGTAACCACCGGCCAGTGACAAGTATGAGGTCAAATCCCAGGGTAAGCCTCACTGAGCACAGCCTCTAGACAGGAGAATGTTTCAGGCAGTCTCGTTCCTCCCCTCACCTAGACAGGAAGATGCCAGGAGCTGCTCTAGTCAAATCCTTTGCTGAGCTGTCAGCTTTATGCACTTGTACGCCCACTGACCTACGTAGAGATTGAAGGAGAGACACCCGCGGTTAAGTAAGTAAAAAGAACACCTCAGGCATGCTGACATACTGGAAAGGAGCAGCTCTGGTTTAGGATCCCTACCAAGAAGTTTCCATGTTTTACAGAGGGAGTAAGAGGTGGTAATCACAGGTGCACCTTGTTCTCCTGCAGCTCATAAGAGAGCAGGCACTTCTATCGGTGCCACTGTGTAGGCAGTGGCTCAGTAATGGGGAAGATGGTTTCCGATCACTTCCAAGAAGAGAAGTTAGTACCTCAGAACAACTTCTACAAAAGGGATTGTCCTCTGACCACAGCTCCTCCTCATCCCTGCTAGTCTTACCACTTCAGCAAGAAATAAAACAAAGGCAGACACCAGCTCCCTCAGGGCTCTCCATGCATTTCAGCTTCTGAGACATTTTGAACCACACCTGCACACACCCTGTAGCCTCCTTTGAGGAGTTGTAAGAGCTCAATGCTAACACAATCAGTAAGTTGCAAGAGAGCCCAACCCTCTGAAAAGAGCAGCCAGAAGGTCATCTTCAGCATCACCCATCATCACATTAATGCTCTTCACATACACTTTGGCAGTCGCACTTTCACCAACTCACTTTAGCACAATTACCCCAACTCCAGAATAAAGCCATTAAATACAGAACACACAAGGAACTAAAAGCCACTGGGACCCCCAAACAGCCCAAGCAGAAGACGCAAGATCATGTCATCTGTAAAGAGACTGCAAGCAGGAACAGCGAGACAACCCTCCCTCCTCGCACATGCATGAACCGACAGCAGTGAGCTTGCTCCACAACACACGGACCACTCAAACAGGTATTTCTGCAAGCATGCCAAAACCCAAAACATCCATAAAGCAGCACAAAGTCCTCCCATGGCTCATGAACCTGACTTGCAGGAGTCACTGGCCTGCCATGCGCCAAACCAGCAATGGTCTTACCTATTTGCGGGCGAGTTGAGGCCTCCACTGCCCAAAGAAGAAGTGGACAGGGTTGTTGCAATGGAATCACTGTTAGCTTCGTCTACCGGCAGGGTCCTGGGCAGGAGATCTGGGCGACCAAGGTGGGAACCTGAGTTGAAGCACAGACTGTTCCATCTGATCCCCAACAAGTGGGATTGTGTGGCACAAGCTCCCACATTAGCCAGGGATCAGGATCCATGCTGGATCCCACCCAAGACATCTAAGACGCTCGAGCCCTGAAGAACCAGCCCTGCATGCAGCTCTCTGTTCCAAGTCCAAGCCTCCACACGACTGCCTAGCCCAGCTTCTCCCCTAATACAAACTCCAGGGGCATGAGCTGTTAGGAAGAGACCAGGCACACGGGACTCCCACGCAACCACAGCCCAGGGGGAGCGTGGGCCACACCAGATGCTTGGATGAGGCTGAAAAATCCCACAGAGATGCATGAGCTAACAATTCCCCACCTCCACAACCCGGTCTAATCCTGCTTGTGAGTAAAGACTGGCCTTTACTGAAACATGAGGTTTATCATCCTGCCTTGCATTTGTTGCAACAGAATACTTGGAAAGAGCTGAGCATTTCAAGGGCTCGCTGCTCCTCCAGGCTTTCTCATGGTGCTCTCAAAGGCCATTCAGTGTGTATGAGTTTTTGGCCCCATCTGGTTTCTCACACCCACAACCCCAGAAAACAGGACCTCCCCTGGCAAGACCACAAAACAACATGGAGGTGTCTTGCACCACTCAGGAGGCAGCAAGCTTCAATCAGACAAATACAAGCTGAACTTCTCTAGGTTTTTTTTGTTTGGTTGGGTGTTTTTTTTAGCCCAGGCACCAACCTTGTTCTACATCCACCTCTGTCGTTACTTGTGCTTTTGTCTCGCATGACATGTGTGATTGGGAAGGCACTCCTCCTTGACAGCTCCGCCGAGGAACTGTTGTGCCAGACCGGCTCTTCTTAGAAGGCGATGGCTTTACTTAAAGACAAAAACCAAAAAAGCACTTTTCTAACACGTTCAGGAAGGAGTAAAAAACTCAATGCAGCAACTTTCCAGTAAGAGTCTGGCGCGAGGGCTGTGCCCTGAAGGAACAAGCTAATGGATGATACAGTTCCTATAAAGTCACATCTGTGAGGCAAGAACGATCTAGGAGGAAGGAAGGGGTGACACAGCACAACAGACTTCCTAAATGCTTTCGTCCACCTTCCCAAACCACAACTGCTGACAAGGGAGAAGCCAGAACCATAGCAACTGCCAAGGGTACAGCTGCATGGAGGTACTTACATGGTATTTTCTTGAACGCTGTGTTGCACATGAACCGTTGGAACCTTTCAGCATAGAAGCTGGGTCTGTGCACAGATACAGTGTCCTAGAAGTCCAAGGGACAAACATTAACGTCTGAATCTGAACTAAATGGTCAAGGTTGACATGAGCTTCCCTCAGGCTGTTAGCCTTGAAACACAAGCTATGTTGGACTAGGAACAGTCAGGGATTCTCAGAGTTGCTCTCACTAGCAGCTGTGAGAAGCACATTAGCTACAAGCTGTAGGCATTATATACAAAGCAATCAATGCTTGTTAATGAACAAGTAGATGACCAGCATTAACAAAACCAACATTTTTGAGCGTACCTAGAAAGTAATACTTCTATATAAGAGGGCAAACACACACACACCCCTTATATATCCAGGATGCCCAGAAGGAGCAAGGACAGCAGGCACAGTTTAAAAAGATGCTGGTATTACTGCTGAACAAGTTAAAAAGGGATATTTTCTACTTACCCCATCATGTACCAGGGCCTTCCAAGAGTGCTCCAGCTTCTTGACAAATCTGACAAAGGAAAGAATTAAGGACAATTTTCACACCAAGTCCCCACTGTCTGTATCCTATCGTGCTCAGTACTGAGCCCAGCTTCTGACCACAGTGGCAAGCACACCCCAAACATGGACTGCTTTGGATTCTCTTCATTGTCCTACTTTTCTAAGACTGTTCCACAGACACCAGGGCTGACTGCACAGTTCACTCTCCCAAGGGGAGAGTTTCACAGGCATAATTATCAAGGGCAGTTAACTTGCAATGACATTTAACAGAGACTTTACACATGTAACCCTCTGCACATTGCATTTTAACATAAATATAAGAAAAGGTAAGCCTTACAGCTGTTTTTCATTTTATAGGGAGAAGTGGTTATGGCCATTTTAAGCCACCACTTGTTTTTTTGTTGCCACTTCCTGCACAGTGCCTGTGTACAACCACCACAGCATAGAAAAAAAACACTTTGTAAGAGTAAATCTATTCCAGGAACATGAAGTAAATACAGTAAGCAAGACCCAGAAATTGATCCCCCAAAAATAGAAAGTGATAAATAAAACAAAAAGAAAGAAATGTTTATCTGTGTCTTAACTATTTCTTGAAAGCCCATCTTGACAACCAACCAGGGGTGGACAATGCTGTAAAGTGGTCTTCACCCTTAGGTGATACACAGATGTTATTGTTTCTTACCTGTAGGACTGCAACACATCAATGATGCCGATGTACAGCAGCAGCCTCTCCCCCTTTGCATTGCGGGCTGGAATGCCTCCCATCCTAGAAGAGGACAGGACACAGACATGAAACAGGGTGTTCTCACACCCCACTGCCTCTCTCACACAGCCTAGCGTGGGCTGAATATTATGTGAACTATTTAACAAGTGTCAACATGTGGGAAGGACCTACTGTTCAGCAAACAAATTAGGGAAGAGAAGTCAGAGCAAAATGCTTTTCAGTAAATTAGCTAAACCTCCTGAGAACTGACCCCCTTTTCCCTCTGTATGACAATTTTATTGAAGATGAGGATTAACCCCAACTCAAGCATGAGAAGAGACCAAGCAACTGTAGAGAGCATCTACTACCATTCATACTAAGATGGCAGCTGGACTTTATGGGCTGTTAGTCTGATCTAACAAAGCTCTTGCTATGCCTCTTAGAGGTGTATGGAAGTAAGTAGTTGAAGCTGCCAGTAACTGGTGGGCAGAGAACTCTTAAAGGCCACCTGGAAGGCAAGAAAAATCTTTTGTACATTAAGGAGGGGAAATCAAAGATAAAAGCACAAGATTTGATACCAACACCTCTCTGCCCAGCATGACAGCAATCCTGTATAGCCCAGCCTGCATCTAAATTAAGTCTCCATTATCCAGGCTTGGGTTTTACCCCTCGCTCCTCAGCATTTCACTGGGAAGACCAACACTGACACAGACTTACTGGTCATCTGTTTCTATGGTGCCACCTCGCCGGGCCTCTCCTTGGATGGATTCCATGGCTGTCGAGTAGAGGGCTTTCTGGGCAGCGGGTCGCCGTGTATCAGTCTGGGATGTCCCGTCTGCCATCGCGTGCTCTCTTTGTGCCAGATCAATGTTATGGATTGCAACAAGCAAACTGTAATCCATGATTTTAAAGCTCTGCAGAACCTGGGCAGAAAGTCAACAATGGCTCACTCATTATTGCAAGCCCAGTGAAACTGTCAGAGCAGACATTTTCAGAAACATAGTCAGCATTTTTGCCTAGAGCCCCGAGCATATTGAGGGGATGGCTTTTAATCCACAGCTCGTGCAGAGTCAGCTCATCTACAGTCGCCAAAGGGAGTTAGAGGAAAGCCATCGGTGGTACTCCGGTGCGGACAAGGACCCAAGCCAAGGGACAACGCTGACTTATGCACAGCTGCCCAACTTTCAGACTAGACTCCTGCCCCTGTCCCCAGCTCCTGCCCTGCTCCAGAGCTCAACCTTGGCAGAGGGTGCTTCCTCCACCTCTAGAGGCAGTGCTGGATTTAATTCAGGTTGGAAGTATTGAACGAAACTGGGGTCCAGGTCTGCACTGGGTTTAATTCAGGTTGGAAGTATTGAACGGAACTGGGGTCCAGGTCCTGCTTCTTGTTCACATCACCACCAAAAAAATGGGCTCTCTAAGTTAACTGGCAGAGGCTACAAGAGCGGCAGCTGCCATCTCCTTTTTGTGGGAAAGACTCAGAAAAAAGGAAAGAACTCTCCACACCACCCTTCACCCTTACACTTACCAAACAGTCTCTCTGTAATGTTTTGCACAGAGCATTATACATGTCAGAGTCCAAGAAGAGGCCATCAGGGATGTCCTGCATAAAATCCAAGTCCTTGTACGTTGGGAAGACCTTCTCCCGCTCCTTCTGGGATGCTCGGCGTTTGTAGGTGGAGCCCTTCAGGTCGTATTTCAGGTGCATTTTGACAGAGCGCGGCAGTAGATTGTTCATCACAACAATGCGAATGTTTTTGCCCCCAGCCTGGACACAGTACAAGCCATAAAACTTTGGCAGCAGTGTCCTTGGGTTCTGGTTCAAATTCTGAAATGCCAAAGAAAGAAATACCTTCAAAGTCATTCTGGTTATTCACACGCCAGTCAGAGGAGTTATTTGCTCCTTCCTGTGCTTCTCTATTGAAATGGGGCTGGCAATGATTCAAAGCCATTGCCAAAGAAGCTAAGAGACAAGGGCAGGTGAACACAGGGAACAGATGTGCAATGCCTGCAGTTGTTCACGATCTCTCTGCAAAGCTGAATGGGTCAGAGAAAGATGGTAGGAAGGAAGGAGTTTGCTGCTCATTCACACAGAAGCTAAGCTGGGGAGGCTTCAGAGCAGAGGAAGATCTTGTGCTTAGCCTTTTTAAATTTGGCACTTAGGTCAAGCTAAATACATCAGGATAGAGATGGGTCTAAACTCTTGTGGCAGCATCAAGAGTCCTAAGGCACTTCTACACGGCAAGACTATCTCATGGCTAAATTCCCTTACACAGAGGAAGCTTGTAAAGCCCAGGCTGGACACAAACACGAGCAGTCAGATCACACAGACATTGTGTTCAGGGTAGGATCTGATTTTGCTCCAGAACCGATAAAGCCTTTTTTGCTATAGCCACTTTCATAAAATTAACACACCTTTACTCTCAAAGCTGCTGCTTCTATATATAGAAACTTAAAATCAAGAGTTCAACTCTTCATCTTTGCAGACAGAAACAAGCATAGCTCTGGGAAGGGAAACACAAGAACAGCTTTGCAAGACAAAGTACCATGGGCCTGATGCTGCGCAGCATGGAAGCAAACAGTTCACAGCTGGTGACAAAGCAGGCTGCAACTTTCCAAAAGGGTCCAAGTCACAAAGTGCAACCCAAGACCCCTGCACAGCACTCCAGGCTTGTGATACCTAGGCAGCTTGTGTGAGTCCATGACTGTCACTGGACATTTGAGAGAGAAGCTGCCACTCAGCTGGGGCACAGATCAAACCTTTACTCATATCTACCAGGCAGCAGACAGCAATATCTGTCACACTTGTACATTTGGGGGACTCTTCCCTAGCTCACAGAGGAAGCCTCACCCAAGTGACTCACCATGTAGTAGCCAGGCAGCAGCTTCTGTAAGAACTCAGCCTCTTTATGCTGAACCGTTTTGATGATAAACTCATCATCACTGGATACATAGAAGAGGGATCCACTGGCCCCAGAGTTTGAAAGTTCAATGAGTGGCTCATTGCAGAGCGAGTACTGAGGAGGACAAGGTGAGAAACGCAGAGGTGAGAGACACATCAACAGGAAACTTCAGCACAAAGGCTCTTCCTTTTAAGCATTAACAGAGGCAAACACCAGGGTCACATACAGCATCCACTGCTGTGCTTACAGAGCTTGCCTCTGGGCCTCGCAGCACTCCATAGCTCCAAGAGGGGCAAGATGACAAACACCTGTCACACACAGCATGCAACAAATGGGAACCTGGTCCAACCACCAACTTACCAAATAGTCATCTGGTCGGATCCCAAAGAGCTCCCGGAAATAGCGAAAGGCCACTGGAGCATAGGTTTTGAACCGAAAGTCATTGTAGTGATGAGCTGGGGTCAGGTTACTCCCTTCACTGATCAAGGAGAGAAGCACACATAAGTATTTGTATTTGAAACATTCCTTAAGAAACTGCCCTAAAAGCAAACACCCGCTGGCTGGCTGCTTCTAACACACTCAAGGGCTAGAAAGCACCCACCCAAAAGGGATACACGTAGGCACACACAATAGCAAAATTGCATTTGTTCACACAACCGATGGTGGACATATATAGGAAAAAGCCAGAGTTCTTCAGAAACAGTTGGCAGGCAGGAGCCAGAGTTGGTCCATAAGCAGTGCACTGAGTAGGTCTGCTCAGGAGACCTATGCTCACTCCTGCAGTCAGCTGTCCTGGTTTGGTGCAGCTTCCTCATGTGCAAGCAGCGTTAGAAACTAATGCTGCTACCCACTATCAAAGCACCAGAGAGAGAAGAAAGCAAGCACTGACCTTGGGAAGAAAATACTTTCTACTACGTAGAAATCTTGCATGAGAACGTCTCTTTCAGGCTTGGTGCTCAAGCTTCCAACTGTGTGTGTAATGCCCAGCTGAATGGCACCTTTCAAGGCAGATGATGTTGTCTGGAGGGGCAGAGAAAGTGAGTTAGTGTCGTGGTTTAACCCCAGCCAGCAACTAAGCACCACGCAGCCACTCACTCACTCCCCCCCATCCAGAGGGATGGGGGAGAAAATCAGGAAAAAAAGTAAAACTCCTGGGTTGAGATAAGAACGGTTTAATAGAACAGAAAAGAAAAAACTAATAATGATAATGATAACACTAATAAAACGACAACAGTAGTAATAAAAGGATTGGAATGTACAAATGATGCGCAGGGCAATAGCTCACCACCCGCCGACTGACACCCAGCTAATCCCCCCGCGGCGATTCCCCGCCCCCCACCCCCAGTTCCTATACTAGATGGGACATCACATGGTATGGAATACACTGTTGGCCAGTTTGGGTCAGGTGCCCTGGTTGTGTCCTGTGCCAACTTCTTGGGCCCTGGCTGGGCATGAGAAGCTGCAAAATCCTTGACTATAGTCTAAACAATACTGAGCACCAACTGAAAACATCAGTGTTATCAACATTCTTCACATACTGAACTCAAAACATAGCACTGCACCATCTACTAGGAAGACAGTTAACTCTATCCCAGCTGAAACCAGGACAGTTAGACATGCGGAGCAGCAGGCTAGAAATAGGAATGAAAGGAGTTAAAGAAAAGAGAGCCCCCAGTTTAAAACAGCACTGTTACCCAGGGTATTTTACACCTACTGGTTCCAGCTTCCATTATTTCTTTCTCATTGACTAATACCACTTTGGCAATAAGAACACCTGGGAACACCCCTACATCTCTGATAGCATCCTGCTTGATCCTTGCACTCTGGGTGGTCTAGCAGTAAAAGACTTAAGCTGGAATCAACATCCAGCTGGTCCTTAAAAGGACTGAATTTCATTTCATCCTCCCACAGCACTCATCTCTACACACTGCAGTCAGAGGGGGAAGACACCCAGGGACAGATTACCTTGTGCCCCTAGGAATAAAACACACTTCTTGACACCTTGGTTTTGGAACTATACACTTTGAAGCTTGCTCTTCCCGAGCCTGGGCACAGACTCAGGTCTTCTACAGGACAAGGCAGGCATGGCCAGCACACAACACGCGCTTCTGTTTGGTGCTACCACATTCCTCTGTCTGCCTCTCTTGCTAGGTCATGGCTCTTTAACCCTAAGGAGTTCACTGTCATTTTTAAATAAGGAGCAAAGACAGAACTCCCGCTCCTGCAGCCTCTGCACAAACTGCCCAAGAACAATGTAGGACTGTGTTCTTGTAACATCAAGAATCCTCTTCTGTCTACGAAACACATGATCTCATCTCAGACCACTCGGACGTGTTTCAGCCTAGCTCGTGCTATGGGCTGTCCTTCCCAGAACAGCCCAGATGAGATCTGCTCAACACCCTGATGTTATATGGCCTGTCAGTTCCCGGAGTATGGAGATATGAACTCTGCTGTAAAGCCTGCTGGAAATGTTGAGGCTGCAGAGCAGGTGCAGGTTGGATTTGTGCACTGCAGCTCATGGACATTTCACTTGGCTTATACATAAAGCAACTGGACCCAAAACAAGATCCAGGGCTCATGATCCAACTAGTTTGTGTTTGTTTCCTTAGGCTAAACAAAGCCCAGCCCCCTGCTACATGCAAGAAATCACTGTAGATCAAAGCATTTGGCAACAGAGGACACCACAGTATCTGGGGGACAAGCATTTCAGGTTTTTTCCCCAGGCACACATCCTCCATGAAGCCTTGTAAAACAAATGGGAACATTTCTCCCAGTTAACTGGTTTTCTGTTATAGCTGCAAGAGACCTGCTCACAGTTCCCTGAAGTGAGAGCAACAAAAACTGGCAGTAACTCCGGCTTGTCGACAGTGTCCTTTTCTACTTAGCTACCTGTTTGTATCTGACATTTACTTCAGTATTAGATGGGGAAGGAGGAAGAACTTGACTCCGCTTTCCTTCCTTACCCTCTAAAGGCTAAAGTTGCTTGAAAACAGATCTCAGCTCCACTCACCTAGCAGCGCTTAAACTTCCAGGACAGTCTCACTGTTGAGAAACAGAACTTAACAACACAGCACAGCAATGCTGCCTTGTTTGTGCACACAGAGCCACAGGGCCAGGTTGCCAAGGAACAAGTATTTTTCTCTTCTATTAGCCAGCACGATCAGCTGAGCAGCTGACTGCCTGTTTACAATCACTTTTATAGGGCAAAGAATTTTAAAAAACAACTTACCACCCCTGGAAAAGGAGGGGATGGAAAACAGACAGATTGTCAATTAGTATCATTCCCAGATAAATCCCATGCAGTGTCCCACCAGGTTTCTGGGACCCTTGCAAGGGGCATTGGCTCCTACTTCTCTCTTCTATTTACTGCTGTCTACACTTCTGCCTCCAAATTTGCTGGAAAACTGAAAGCCAGATCCCAATCTTGAAGACACAAGCAGTTTCAAAAAGGGCAGTAAAACAAAAGCTGGCTTCTGTAGAAACACCATTTGAATTCCTTCCTTCAACTCCGACTCCTGACAGACAGATGGATTAGAGATTTCAGACCAGAAGCTTCACTTACACTAAGTGGTAAAATGCCCATATCAAGCCACTACCCATTTAATCTACATCCTAGAAGTCAACCTTGCTTCAGAGAAAGTCGGCCCAATCTGATGAAGTCCAACAAACAGGAAGCAGCATCCACAAAATACCCACATTTACAGGCTTTTTAAAAATACCCAAACAATCTCCCCTTTGTAAAGCAAATTCCAGTAATGCCACAAGATCTATAGAAACTATTGTGCCCAAAGAGCACAGAAAGCACCCAATAAGCTAGAAGAGGCCTAGGAAGTGTTGCTAATGGGCAAAGTTTAAAAAGAATGCCCTTTTTAGAAGGCTACAAGAGAAGCTAAGAAGCACATATTCAGTTCTTTGGTTCCCTTCCTTTGAGATCTCCTTCAGCAACTGTCACAGACATTACTCACTGTCTAACATCAAACCTTGTGAGACATGCTGCTGCTCTGGAAGGCACTTGCATTGCAAAGAGAATAACAGTCAAATGAGTTGTGCAAGAGGCAACTTACCTTTTTATAGGTGGTCTCGCCTGTGGAGTCCACTCCTCTGTGCCCTTTCTTTATCGTCTGTGAGCCTGGCTGCCCAGAACCACCTGGCATCTGGGATCAGAGTAAAAGATAGCAAGAATCAAGGATGTAAAACCCAATGTCTTAGAGGCCAACAGCTACCCAGAACCACCTGGCAAAATTTTGCTATTCTCAGAGATGGAGCCTGTGAAGCACACCCTGGTGAAACCCCAGACCCCTGCATACGCACAAAATGAGGACATGGTACAAGCTGGACTCCAGGACAGCAACAGCATTGAAATGCCTTCAAAGAACCAATTGACTCCTGTGTGATTGAGGCTGGACATCTAATTAGAAACACCTTCATGCAAGACCACCTGGAAGAGTTTGGGTTTTTTTCTAATCACCATCATCACAAAGAGATTAGCTCTAAGCAAGTCTGGACCAACTGCAGCCAGTCACCATGCGTTCTGCCAGTAAGGCCGAATCTTTAAGGAAACATTTTAGGAAGGTGGCAAATTCTACTCTGATTCATGCCACAGGAGCTCGGTTGACTCATCGTCTTCTAACACAGGCAGTTGTTAAATGGTGTTTCTCAGTCAAAACAAATTGAACATCTTGCTCGCGGCAGGAGATCTATGGTGTTTTGGTGGCACAAGAATTGTTCAGTTCCAGGACAAGCTGGATTTTTAAGCAGAGATCCCCTTGGTAAGGAGAAATGCTCCAATTTCCCAAATGAGAACCTGCAGCTTACTGTACTTACCACTGCCTGGTTTACCCCTAACTTGAATGAGATTGGAAAAATAGCAGGCAAGTCTGAAATTATTAATTCTCTCAGCCAGGGAACAAACCAGCTTGTTGGTCAGAAACTTACCTCAGGGGTGAGTGATTTTTTGAAAGTAGATGATCCTGTCAAAAGAATAAAGCCACACTCAGAAAGGGTTAATCATGATTATGCATCACAAAAAAGCCTGACACACCACCTTGGTTCAAAGGAATATTAAGGCATCTGAAAAAGCACTGACTCATGGCTGATTTCTTCCTAGCTTCTCCTCTTACAGCAGAGGGGATTTTTGTCAAGCCACAAGGAAATGCTATTCTACTTACCACTTGCCAGCCAAACTCAGTTTTGTGTCAGTGTTACCGGCTAGAGTCTGCTCTGCCCCACTCAGCTGGCTTCCATCACTCCTCTGGCTGAGGCATGAACACGCAGGACCACCTTCAGAGGTGGTATCAGCAACTTCCCTGCCTTTGATGGACTTGTATGGCTTTGCAGGATTATTGCCATCTATTAATTAGAACTGGGAGGGCCAAGTGCTCTGCAGTGTTTCAGTAGATGCGCTAACCATGCTTTATCTTAAAATTATTTCCAGGACCTTTTATTAAAAGGCCTAGAACATCAACCCTTCCGCTTGAAGCCAAGCCCAGGGATTTTCATAACCACCATGGAGTTAAATATCTGCGAGCTGATGCACTAACTTTTACCTTTTAGGTCTGGATTCCCATCTTGGGGTTTTTTTTTAATGCAGCAAGGAAAAAAAGGCAATTGGATGACACTGCCCCTCTGCGATGTCTGTCTACACCACAAAGCCACCAGCCAGATCGAGCCCAACACCAGTGAGGCCAAGAGCTCCCAGGACAGGGACACTGCCCCTGCCAGGCAGATGCATAAAACAGTGATGTGCTTTCTGCCTCCAGCCCAGAAAAGCAGACAAGCTCTTTCATTTTGTTTTTCTTTCTGCTTCAGACACAGCAACTGATTTTTTCTTTTTTACACAGGAGCCATGACCACAGTCTTATAAAACTGCCCCCACCCAAAAGCAACACCCCCATCATACCAGGGAGTAAGCACAGGGTTGCTTCCCCCAACATCCAGTAATTGTTTTAGCAGATTAAGCATT
Organism: Astur gentilis; assembly: GCF_929443795.1. Classification (NCBI taxonomy): domain Eukaryota; kingdom Metazoa; phylum Chordata; class Aves; order Accipitriformes; family Accipitridae; genus Astur; species Astur gentilis. The sequence continues at coordinate 10,857,810 of NC_064886.1, forward strand.
ACAACATACAATCCTTGCAGCAGTTCTGGGTCCACCCGCCACTCGCCCAGCAGAGAAGCCCCTTCTGCTCGCCTGTTACAGGCGGTGTAAAGACTCACACTGTGATTTCATCAAGCACTACAGCTCTACAAAAACTGCATTTCAGCAGAAGGAACAGAGGTACTTAACAGCAAAATCCAGCAGCCTTCTGATCTCCTTATCGAGTGATCAAAGTTCTCATTTCAATACATATTAAACAAGCAAACAAGAAAAAAAATCTGTGACAAACGCTTTTCACTAAACAAAGCAAGCACAGAACGACTGGCTCCAACCGCCTTCCCACCCCCTCTCATCTCCCTTTAAAGACAAGAAAGTTTGTCCCGGCAAGCTCTAATTTTTGCATATGAAGTTTCTCACAGCTGGCTGTCTTCCTCCTACCCCAACACACTTGGGGCTCTTTGGAGCCAGCCACGCCACTTCACCTCTCAGAATCATTTAGGTTGGAAAAGACCTTTAAGAAAAGACCCTCTCACATACCTTCCCTCTTCTCCTCCCCACCGGCCCAGGTTTGGGAGCATCTCCAACTAGAAGGAACCTCCTGTGACTTAGTGTGTTACAACAAAACCAATAAAGCTCAACTCCATCACTTCATCAAAAGGCTTTTGAACCTGCCAGGATCCAGCAGGACACAGGGATGGAGGAAACAACCCAGGCATCACAGTATAACACTTGTTCAATTGCAATTAAGCCTTTTTTTAAAGCAAGTATCTGTAATTATGTAGATCAAAATGTCTAAAAGCCCCATGATTTAAGCAAACCTGAAGCAGCATTGCCAGCCTCATCACCTTGGAGATTCACTGTGTTAGTATTTAATCATCCGTGCAAAACCGTGTTCCACTAGGATTTAACTAAAGCTCTTTCGCCAGAGGACCCAGCAGCAAATCTTCTCTCTGCTGCCTTAATCACACACAAAACACATGAAAAGCGAGAATATACAATGAGGCTTGGTTGGAAGAACTAGCATCCCAAAGCACATCTGGTTTGTCCCCTGCAATACCATGGGGTATCCTTATCTTAGAGGTGTCACTGTGATTTTAAGGAAGACGTACAACATCCCAGCACAGACCAGAGCATCAGCTTCACCTTATTCTCTTCCCCCACTGCCCCAAGACCACGGTGCCTCAGTTTGTCCTTTCACATAGCGATTTGAGAAGCAACAACAATGATCCTCCCAATCAGGCTGGTTACAAAGAAAGGGTGAGTCAACAAGGGAAAGCTGCAGCCTGTGGTCAGAGCATTGGTGCGGCCACAGCATCACTCAGCTCCCAGCACGCCCAGTTTCCGCAGCAGGAAGCTCCCCATCCCTCCCGCTAGTTTCCAAACGAGTTTGTTGCTGACTGGGAAATAGGTAATTCCTGTTTGATTGTGATAAAAAAAACGCCTATTCACGCCCAAGCGCAAGGATGAACACACAGCTGATGAGGTCTGCTTGGCTCCAACTGAAGCTACGTATGGGTCTATCGTGTGTCCTCCTGCAAAAACAAGCTCTCTTGATTATCAAAAGTGTTACTAGCTGAGGTCAGAAAACAAAACTCAGAAGTTTCCATATGAAAACGTTTCAGTTATCTCCACCTCTTTTTATTGCTATGTAAAGGCAGTTCTGTGTCACCCCACACACACACTGCTTGGAGAACTGAAGGTGTTAAATTCCATGGCATAAACGTAACAAAATGAAATTATTTTTTAAAAGCTGCTATTTCTGGATCTATTTAAATGCCTCTTTAAAATGAAAGAATTCATCAGTCATCATTCTGACCCAGACTGACAACCGAAAAAATGGCTTGAGACACCTAAACAATTAATTCTGGCCAAAGGAAACAGATCAGTCCTGTCCGAAAATGAATTCATGATGTCCCAAAATGTTTCCTTTTTTCTTTCTTTCATGATTCTGTGAGCAATCCCTATGGGCAATTTCAGAGCATTCCTCAGAGCTGTTTACTGGAAGCTGAATCAACCTAAATAAATAGCTGTCTGCCTTCCGCCAGCCCTAGCTGTCCAGGATTATTTTCAGCCAGCAACAGATAGTAGTATACTCTTACCAACCATGACATAAAGGCTAGGGGAAAAAAAAAAAAACCTAAAAAGTTGTGGCGATGGCACCTGGCCAAATGGTTCAGACAAATATTTCACTGGAAGGAGTCTGTAACAAGGCATTTGGGCCAGATGCTCACTTGTCTAGCAAATGAGCATGCTAATTTGGTATAGCCAGGACAAATACTCACTTCACTCTATTTTTAAATAGAGCTGCTCAGACAGATTTTAGCTGTGCCTCATGTTTTAGACAAAAATAAAAAGTGAAAACGTTAGCACACCAAAACACATCGTCAAGCTCAACTCCCCAGTGTCTGAGCAGGGCAAGCTGAGCGCCAGGACACATCACACCAGCATGTGCTGCCCTTCCTCCCCAGTCCTGCTGCTGACTGCAGGGTTTATCTCGGCCAAACAAGTGGCCAGGACAAGAGAGGCACCTGGTTTTTTCCCAAACAGGCCCTCTTAATGCTCAAAAACAGGAATGTTCTCCCTCCTCACCTGGACTCTGCCTGCAGGTGGTGGCACCATCGACAAGAGCACTTCTGCACACGCAGAAGTCACTCACGAGCCCAAGCCTTAGACCTACCAAACACTACCTGGAAGACGTGTAGTGCAATGGAGCCTCCCTGGACACATCCAAGGCGCTGTCTGCACAGAAATCCCCCAACACATTTTTTTTTTCTCTACCTGCAAATCCCCCCTCAAAAAGTCTGTTGGGATGAGTTGTCCCCCCCCAGTCCAAGGCATATGGCTGCAAATGGGAATAGCAGCGAGATTTCTTTTCTTCAAAGTGCAAACCAGGCAGAAACCAAAGCAGAAAAGCCCCACTGGAACAATCCTGCTGGTGCACACAGGGATGCGGAGAGCTGTTTAGATGTCAGGAGAGCGCTTATGCAACACACTTCAATAAAATCGCAGCTTTTGTTGAGAGCGGTAGCAGTTTATTTAGGGGAAAACACCCACCAAGTTTTGTCAATCCTCAAAAGCCAAGACAGTTACGTAATACAGCATTTTGCTGCTGGTTACCAGAGAGGAAGAAACCATGCTTTTTTAAGTACATATATGCAATACATCTACCTCTTCGAAATGACATCACCGAGCAGCACAAAAAGCTGAAATCTATACGAGGAAAAACAAAAAGGTTATACAGTTGTGGTGGTGAACTGATACTTCAGCTACTTGAAGAAACAAGAGATATTTTCCCCAAGAAAGTTAAAGAAACACAAAAAGAAATCCTATTTCCACTAGTTAAGAAAACAAAGGTCCAAACTTTGCAAGCAAAACATTTCTGAGCAAAGCACCTTAGTCATGCACAATAAAAACCTCTTCCACGACTCTGGAAGATAAGAGCCTGAGTATTTCATTTACTTCTCTCAGGAAGCTCTTATGGAAAAATGCAGAAGTCTGGCCTGAACTAAGAGTCAAAGCCAATGCTCTTAATCACAGCAGCTGGAGATGGAAGAAAACCTGTGAGATCACACAGCCCACCCCTGCCAGCACAGAACACGGCCCTCCAGAGGAAGATAAAACACTTACAAACACTTGATCTTGGCCAGAAGGCCAAGCAGTGAGTAATAATTTTGAAATTCTGTGCATCGACAGATTTGTTCCGATAAATTATGTTAAGGACATTAAACCAACGGCATCAAAGCTGCCGTAAGAGAGCTCGTGAATTCAGTTTCTAGATAAAGAGCTCTTGCACATTGTAGATTTCTGTTTGGGGGTTATCTTTCCTATCACCATTAGCAGTCGGCAGCTGATGTATGCATGACTGATTTTACTGCGCTGGATTAGCGCATCTTCCTCTCTCTCCCCTACACTTCTTTTACGAGCCTGTTGATGGAGGCACAGGACAGGACACTCCTGAAAGTCACTGGATACTGCTGACGTGTCAGGAAAAGGCCCAGGGAAAGACAGAGGAGAGCCAATCTCTGTAACGTTATCTAGTCACTTCTCACTGCTTTACAGAAACAGTAAACCCTTCCTCAATCTCTCTTCACCAGCAAACTGCCAAGTGCTTTTTGAGGAGGTCAGCACACCTAGCCACAGAGAAATCAAGCAGTTTTTTAATCCAAGAGGCCAGGGCAGAATTAAGAACAGGTTTCCACACACAAGGTTACCAGCATTTTCTAAATACCCAGAAGAGAGCTGAGGCCAGGCATGACAGCTAGAAATCTATTTATTAAAAAAAAAACAAAAATAAAATAAAACCAACAACAAAAACAAGCAACTCCTCTGCCTTCTGCAGAGGTGAGCAGAAGAGGTGTTCATCGAAGGTGAGAAGAGAAACATACCAAAGAGGACGGGGTTTGGGTTTCCACCTCTATCACCTACCTGGAAGTGGGTGAGCACAGGATAGTGCTCACATTATCAGACAAGCGCTGACCTCACTGAAACCCTGAATCCACCATTTGGGGCTTATCCCAGCGATGCCACAAAAAGATGTGCTTCACAGCAACTAATTATTTGGGCAGTGCCAATCCAAAACCAACACAACTCACCAGGGCTGGGAAGAAACCTGCTTTCCTTTGTGTCTCATCAGCACAGCAGACAAACAAAACCCTTTCTAAATGTGCACGGAAACACAAATCCATCTTGATGGACAATGAGTTACTCTCTCCACTGAAAAACATTTGAAATAAATAAAAACCCTTCAAAGCAAATAAATGAGACTCATATGCATGATGTCTTCAGCAGCAGAGAATGGAGACAGCCCACGGACCAGTAGGCAGATGGCAGGACTAAAGGGTGGAAACTCTGAAGACAAGATGACAGCAAGCGAGAAGTTTCTAGCATCTGCTCCTGACTCCCAGACATATTTCTTCCCCCACCATCCCTCTCCTGAGACGAGCCCTTTGGCCAGAGACCTGCCCTCCTGCTCCCCAAGAAATACAAACTCTGAGGTAGAGCAGACACGCAAACTCCTTGGTCCTCGTTATTGAGCTGCTTGCAAGTCAAAGAGCACCATGGAACTGCAAAAATCACAATTAAAAGAAACAGCGAGCAAGTTCAGCAAAACTACCTTCAGCTTCAGGGAAGGGGCCAGAAAAGAGGCACATACGAGCAAGGGCTAACGCAGCCGGACAGGACGCCAGCCAGCAAGTATTCCTAGTTTTACTGTGAACCATACGGAAAAGCAATAACATCTCAGGGATAAGAGGAATGAGGTTATCTCAAGTTTCCCAGAAGAAGAGGGGGCAGACTGATTTCTGCTGAAGGCATTTTGGACAAGGTCTCTTTCTGGAATATTTGATGGCAACTCCTGCCCCTGCAACCTGTAGAAAAGCTGGGGAGACCCTCCTTCCCTACAGCAGTGTCTTCTGGCACATTAGCTTTGCACAAGGTTCTGCCATTTGAAAATTAATCCTGCTGTTTGCCAAAGACCATCGATTTTACAGCTCTGCATTACTCCTGCTTTCCACCAAAACAGTGATTTAAAATTTAAGCCAATCCCTGCTCCCAGACAGCAACACCTATTCAAGAAACACAAGGGCACCAGCCTTTCCAGAGTGTCAATGAATTTTAAGTCCAGCTTTACGGCTATCGGGAGCTACTTCGGGGATACAAATCCTAATGATAAATGCTCCAAGCATTCCTTTTCCAGGCTGCTCTGCAAACATCACCAAGCACCGGGAAGGGAGTGTGTCAACAACCCCTATTCCAGCTGAGCGATTGCGGGACTTGCTCAAAACCGACCCCAGAGGGAGCTGGCGACAGGGAAACCAGAATTAGCATCGTGCCTGCTGCGCCACCTTCTTAATTTGGGGGGGGGGGGGGGGGGGGGGAAGATAAACAATCCTTTCCCAGAAGAGTAAGATATAGGTCAGATGTAAGGTATCTTTCTGACCTGCGAGCACTCTGCTTTTTAAACATGGCAGAGTCTACAGGGATGCGGTGAGATAATATATTTAATCACCGCTATTACACAGTAATCAAGAAAGGACAAGAACAAGTACGATACCTTGTTTGAGGGAAAATGAAGCCCTGATCCTGGAGAAGGAAGCTCTGGGTGACCAGAGGGAAGCAGCGCAGGCAGCATTAATTCACCTCCATCTCAAAAAAAAAAAAAGGCTTTTCAACCCTGCAGGGCTAACAGGGGTGGTGGGGAAGGAGAAATAAAACACCAAGCAGCCCCTTTCAACAATACATGCTGGAGGGAGGGAGGAGCGGCTTTTACCTTCCAAAGGGAAATTCAGTTATAATTCAGGAAATGTAATCCAGGTATTCGGTGCTCCCCCCCCCCCAAAACTACACAATTCTCACTCACTTTCTAGCTACTGCTTTGCCAGACGAGCTTCCCTCCCACAGACGAATCTCTCATTTATTTAGACAAGCTGGCTCCTACTTTTGTTCTTTGGACAGTAATCTTTTGCCTCCATCTTAAAGTAAAGGAGCTTTGCCCCACACCAGGGTGGGCATCACGCAGCAGCACAACTCCCACAGCACCAAAAGGGATGGCAAGAGTTTGGGCGACAGGACCCGGCTGACGATACTAACCTGCGACACCCAGAGAGATTTCACAGCTGATGGTTGGGAAGAAGAGAGATTTTTATAACAAGAGACAGGACTTGGAGTCATTTGATGGTCCTATTTTAAGCTTGAGGATGATGAGCCATTCAGATGTTTCTATTTAATAAACTCATCTTCCCTCCTGCGTGCTTGATCTCGGTGAGGTGGGATCAAGAAAGCTTTGTCCCTCTTGCAGGAATTTGAGGGCGGGGGTTGGGGGCGAGTCTTTCTGTAGGTTTTACACCTACATTAAGGGCTCAGCAGTTTGGGATCCTGCTCTCAGCTCGCTTCAGATGTGTCGGGATGACTTCCCTGTCCCCAGAAATGACTGAGCCCTTTTGAGAGCAATTCTTTTGTCTGTGGACTCCCAAGGAGGAGCCTGAAGCCAGGGTGACAATGAACTCTCAACTCACTCGGACCCATAATTATAAAGCAGCCACGACACCCAAGGCACAAAGGGCCAAACAACTGAAATCCCACATTAGCATTTTTTGGCACATGCTGCTTCAAAGCGAAAGCAGCAAAATGAGAAAACCTCTTTGGGTGTTTCCCCAGAGAGTTAAATACATGTTGAGGCAGGGAGAGGGGGAACCGCTGCCTCCCTGGTCTGGGAAGGGTTTCAAAATTATCCACATCCCCTTTATCTACACTGGATGTTGCCAGTAATAGAGTAGTAGTCCCCCAGGGCAAACTGCACCATGGGCCACTGAGGGTGACAGTGCCCCAAAAAGCCATAGCAGGGCTTCAGATAGTTTAAGGTTTACCATGGAGCAAAGCAAAACCTTGCGTCCGAAATAACAACCAGCCTCCTTTTGTGCCCTGCCTTCCGCAGAGCTGCTCCTCCAGCATCTGAGCCCTTCCAGCACCCATTTCAGGATCGCTCTCCTCAGCTCATGGCTCTCATCGTCCCTGGTTCTACCTATTCTTTCCAGAAGAAGCAGAGGAACCAGGTCCCACCCAAAGCCTGAACACTGCCCGGGGCAGAGGGTGACCACCCAAAGAGGCCCCGAGTCTCCTGGAGGTGGGGCTGAAATCCGAGGTTTAAAGCCTTTACCATCAGGGATCAGCCAAGATGAACATGCGTCACGTATTGCACATGTCACACAGCAGAGGCTCTGTCACAACTAGAACTCAAATCCTGTGGGAAATGCACGTTAGCCAACACCTCGCTAGCTAGAGAAGCCAACAATGGCAATTATTCTACCAGGAAGGGAGAAGAGATTTGCTTGTATACTTGCATATTTTCTCTTAAGTAATGTTCTCAAAACCCTTCAAGCTTTCTGAAGCTGGCTCCTCCTTCTCAGCTCAGAAGATAAGCGAGCATGGGAGAATATCACGATCTCAAAGGAAGCCCCAAAGCAACAGAAAAAGACCCAGCGGTCTTGCCCCTGGACACTCAGCCCTGTCCTGAGGCACCTCAGCTGCCACAGCCAATAAAGACCCAAGCACTCTCTTCTTCCTCTCAAAACTGGCTTTATTGGACAGACAGGTACAACTTCCCCCACGCCTGCTCACAGAGTGAACAAAGATAAAGCAGGTACGTTCGATGTCCATCTTCAAAACTGCCCAAAAGACACAGCTAAGAAGCCAGAAAATTGAGCACATATGGACATCCCTGCTAGATGATACTTCAACAATGCCGCAGCGATAATTAAATTAATTTCTTTTACTGTGGTGCTCAGCTATCTGGCCCTAAATTCTTCTACAAGAGAAGTGGGGTAGCAGGCAATAGGGCTTAAGGTGCAAAACACCAACACTCTGAGAGCACCAAATGAAGACAAGGTTCAGACGCAAGTCTTCCTGTGCGTTTCTTCTTTCCTTGCTGTGGCTTGGGTGACAAGTGGGGTCACACTGACCAGGAAGCTTCAGCATGTTGCATTATAATAAATAAAAAGCCTGGCCGCTCTCTACTAGAGAAGCTCAAGAAGGATGGTTGGATCTTGCCAAATTCAAATTTCAAGGTTTTGAGAACGTCATTTTGGTTTCTAGCCACAAACTAGCATGAAGAAGCTAGTTTGGGGCCTGTGGAAAGGGGAATAGGGCTCTCGATTCCCTCAAGAACGCTGACAGATCTGTGAAACACTGGCAGGAGGAAGAGTCACAGGTTTAAGCACCAAAAGTGCCCTGTTTTATTCCAGACAAGGTTTCCACCCCTTGTTACCATCCCTCTGCGGGAATGAGGACGGTGCCCAGTTCCAATCCTGCGTATTTCTGGTTCAGCTTGCATTCTGAATCAGCAGAGCAAGACAAACCCTCAGCTGTCAGAGGACTTCAGGACCTTCCCCTTGACTCTTACTGGCCCCGATTCTAGTCATCAAAACAAATCTAACCAGAAGATGTTTACGTTCCCACAATATCTTGCCTCCCACAGGTACCAAATGGCTTTGATGAGCTACCTTTACCTTGCCCAACACCAGATGCAGCAGAGAAAAGGGAGCCTCTGCCAAAGAGATGCTATCCTCCCCCCTTCCCAGCAAGGTCCTGACTAAAGGAAGATATTTCTGCTACCCCCACCCATCTGCATGCCAGCAGCCAAGTCCAGGGACCCGGGACCCGCTGCCACCCCCAAGGCAGGTGACCTGACCCACGGCTCAGGCTCTAGAAATACAAGGGAACAGAGAATCAGGTTTCCCCTGGCACCAACCCCTCCACTCCCCCCACCACATCACAGCAACCCTTCTCACATAAACCAGTCCCCCCTCCCCAAGACCCTCTGCCCCCTCCAGCTACCCTTTTGTAAGAGAGAATTCAAGCCCCCCAGGCCCCCATTCATGCCTGGAGGATCCTCACCACACACCCACAGCCTCCTCCCCAGGAAAAGGTCAGCCCTACACCCACCTCCCCCAGCAAAAGCCCAACCCCAGCTCACCCCACGGAGCCAGCTGGGCTCTGCAAAGCCCATCCCACCCGGGCCTCGGCCCATAACCCCCCAGGTGCTCCCACACACCCTCCGGACTGCTCAGCCTCCTCGTCGCCCCACCCCCGGCTTCACCCCACAGCACCAACCGCCCTGAGAGCCCTTCCCCGGCTCGCGGCTTTGCCCATCTGCTCACCCCACCCAGGGCCCGGCCCAGGCCCCGAGTCCCTTCCTGTACACACCCGACCCCACGCACCCCACAGGCCTCCCACACACCCCCCTCCAGCTCCAACCGGCCCCACGGCCCTACTACCCCCCCACACCCCTTACACCCCTCCCAAAGCCCTCCTCAGCCCCACGCACCCCATGCCTCTCAAGCCTTCAGAGCCCCCCCTCAGCCCCCCCAGAGCCCCCCTCAGCGCTACACCCCCACTCCCCAGAGCCCTCCTCTCAACCCCGCATCCCAGAGCCCCCAGCCCCACACCCCCCGGCCCCCGCAGAGCCACCCCCGGCCGTCCGCCGGCGCCGGGCCCACCCCCGTACCCGCCAGGCCGCCGCTGCTCCCGCTGCTGCCCCCCGACTCGGGCCCCGCTGACGCCATCTTGGAGTGCACCCTCCTCCTGCGGCTGCCGCCGGCTCGCGCGCGGCACCCGCGCCCTTCCCCGCTTGGCTCCGCCCCTCCTCGCTAAGGTCCCGTCCCGCCGGACCGCACCATCCGGCCGCGGGGGGGGAGGAGCGGACACGCCGCGCCGGCACGCAGAGCGCACGCGCAGTCCAGGTAGCTGTTCCCCCCCACACACACACTTGGACTCGCCCCCGCGGACGCGACCACCCGGGGCGAGGGTGACAAACACTCAGGGCGCATGCGCAGAGGGCGGTGAGGGCCGCGGCCGCGCAGGCCGCCGTGGGTCACGTGACGGGTGAAGCGCGACCAAAACAAAGCCGGGGGGGGGGGCACGTGGCGCACGGGATGTCACGGCACCACCTGCCGTGACGTCGCGCGGTGACGTCATTTTCCACATTCCATCCCCAGAGACGCGACGTGGCCATATCGGGGGGGCAGGGCCCAGGGGCGGTTGCCCCCCCCCCCCCCCCCCCGGTACCCCATGGAGGAGCCCCCGCCGCCCACAGGAACCTGCAGTTACTCCTCCGGCCCGCAGGGGGCGCGCCCGCCGCCATCGGCCGCTCGGCGCTCGCTTTAGCCTGCCTGGCGGTGCAGCGTCAGGCCGGGTAGGACGCGCAGCGGAGCGCCGATCGCCATCGGCCGCTCGCGATGAGCCTGGCGGAGGGTCGCGCCCCGCGGCGCACGGCCGGTAATCGGCTCTCGGGGCTGCTGGAGGCCGAGGAGGAGGATGAGTTCTACCAGACCACGTACGGCGGCTTCACCGAGGTGCGGAGACGCCGGGGAGGTGGGGAGGGGGAGTGGTGCCTGGGGAGTCTCGGGTGCCCTAGGGCGAACGGGACCGAAGGTGTCCCGGTGCTGTGAGGGGCTCGGGGGCGGGTGTCTGGGGATGCCGGGGGGGGGGGGGGGGGCAGATGTCTGGGGGTCCCGAGGGGGGTGGGGCTGTGGATGGGGAACCCCGAGGAGGCGGGGGTCCCCGTGGAGGATCACCGGGGGCCCCAGGGGGTTGTCCCCTGGGCAGGGGGCTGCAGGGCAGCAGGAGGGGCCACGGGACGAGCAGTAGGGACAAGGGGTGTCCAGCCATTAGAGAAGCCGCCCCCCCAATCCAGTAGCAATGAGGCCCCCGTGGCTTCGGGGTGGGAGGGCACCGGGGCTTGAGGCTGCGGCATGGGGAGCCCGGGGGGGTGGGGTGTGACTCAGCCCCTCTGTCCCCACAGGAGTCAGGCGATGACGAGTACAGGGGTGACCAGTCGGACAGCGACGACGAGGTGGACTCAGACTTTGACATCGATGAGGGTGAAGAACCCGCCAGCGACCAGGACGAAAGCGAGCCTAAGCGCCGTCGCCGCATTGTCACCAAGGCTTACCGGGTACAGGCGGGGGGCTCCTGGTCCCCTTCCCAGCACTGCGGGCAGGGGACGGGCTCCTCATTAGGAAAAACTGAGGTTTAAATGAGACCGAAGCCATGGCCTGGGGGATTTTTTTCTCCCTACTCATGTCCTCTGCCCCATCCCTTAGGAGCCCCTCAAGAGCCTTCGTCCCAAAAAGACGGACGTCCCCAGCGGCAGCTCCCAGAAGCCACGAGAGGTGAAATCTGTCCCTTTGGAGCTCCAGGATGACGTGGGAGACAGTGAGTGCAGGCAGGGCAGGACGGGACAGGCTGGAAATATGCCCCCTCCAGGAGAGCTCCTGGTGAGCCGGGCCAGCCAGTGCCTGCCGGTGAGCCCCATCATCCTGCCGCAGGCCGGAAGCACATGCGACAGTCGACGACGGAGCACACGCGCCAAACCTTCTTGCGCATCCAGGAGCGGCAGGTCCAGTCCAAGCGTAAGAAGGGTGGCCCCAACTATGACCGGCCTCTGACGCAGGAGGAGCTGCTGGAGGAGGCCAAGATCACAGAGGAGATCAATCTCCGCTCCCTGGGTGAGCCAAGCGCCATGCCAAGGGGTGCAGGGACCCCCAAAATGGCACAGGGAATGGGGGTGAGGGTGTCAGCGAGGTGCTGAGCCTCCCCCTTGGTTTGTTGCCACTTTCACAGAGAACTACGAGCGCCTGGAAGCCGACAAGAAGAAGCAGGTCCAGAAGAAGCGGAAGTGCGTGGGGCCCGTTATCCGGTACTGGTCCGTCACCATGCCCCTCATCCCGGAGCCGGGCAAGGAGGAGAATGTAGATGTGGAAGGGTAGGTTGGGGTCACCTGAACATGGCCCCAATGGATTTTTTGTGCCCCAGCCACACCCTGGCTCCTGCTGCTGATCCCTCCCTGGGCTCTGTTCCATCGTGGTGAGGGAAAAGTGGGTTTTGAGCAGCGCCTTAGAGCCCTGCAAGCCCCATGGTCCAGTCCTGGGGGCTGGCTTGAGCAGATTTGGCAGCTCTGCCCACTGTGGGAGCTCTCCCAGGGTTTCTCCCTACCCCGGGGGTCTCCTGGGTGCTGACTGTGGCTCTTGCAGGTTGGACCAAGACCCGCAGCAGGCCGAAGCAACTTCAGCCCCAGCTCCAGCTTCTGCCGGGAAGTGCTCCCGCACTTTCATCTCCTTCAGCGATGACGAAACCTTCGAGCGCTTCTTCCCCAAAGCGAAACCACCACGGCTGCCAGTGCGGGAGATCTGCCCCGTCACCCACAAACCAGCTGTTTACCGTGACCCCATCACTGACATCCCCTACTCCAACATCCGTGCTTTCAAAATCATCCGGGAGGCCTACAAGAAATACATCACAGCACACGGGCTGCCCAGCGCCGCTGCCTCCGCTGCCCTGGGGGCCACCGCTCCCCCTGGCCCTGACCCCAACGTCCGTCCCACCCGCCAGAAGATCATCATCAAGCAGAGCGTCCCCACAACCTGAGCACCAGGTGTCCATGGGGGCTCGTGGCCGCTCTGGGTCAAGGCCTCTCCTTGCTCTGACTCTCGTGGGCAACGGTTCATTGCTCTATTTATCTCATTCCTACTTTTTTTTATATAAAAATGAAATAAATCTGAGTAGCCTGCATACAGCAAGGGTGCAGACTCTTATTTCCATTCATCGTGCAGTGCCTGCAACACCAGGAGACCCTACAGTAAACACAGGGTGCGTACCACCCCTTGTTTTCCGAAACCCTACAATAAACAAGCAGTTCATGCCTGGTGCTGCTGCTCACAGTCCCATACTGCCACAGGAGCCCTGATGACGGCAGCCTCACGCACCCACCCCCAAATGCAATTTTGGGGGCTGGGAGGCACTTGAGAGCAGAGTCACCTGGACAGTCTCGGGGTGAAGGGGCATAAAATGTCCCTGGGAAGGGGTTCGGTGGTCTCCAAGGGGCTGCAGGGCCCCAGGCACAAGGTTCAGCCTCTCCTCCTAGCCTCCCCACTCCCCCCTGGCCAGGGCACCCCAAGAGGTAACGGGGAACCACGGGCTCATGAGGGGCACCCCCCCCATTGCCCAGGGGTGCCCCTGCCATGCCAGGGCGTTGGGGTGGAGCCGGCACAGGGCTGGCAGGGCTCGATAACGCCTGGGGATATGTGATCTCGCCCCTCCCCGCCGCCGGCTCGCAGAATAAAACGCTGATCTCATGCCCTGCGCGGCTGGAGCCCTTGGCTCAGCACCGGGGCTCACACCCAGGCAGGCTCCACCACCCCAGTCAGCAGCCAGGTAGGGCCTCGGAGTGGGGGTCCCAAGGGTGGGGTTCCCCAGGGTGGTGGGGGGCACATCACCCCCATGGACACTGACTCCGGGGACCCTGGGTGCTGTTGGGGATCCTCTTTCCAAGGGATCCCCCACCCTGCAGCCCCCTGGCTTTCACATGTGGGTGTCTGGTCCCTCTCAGGGGGAGCAGGGGTGGGGGTGTTGGGGGGGGGGTCCTCCCCCAGCCCCGGGGACACAGGTGTTGGGGGGCAAATCCCAACCTGGTTCCACGGGGGGGACCCAACCCCGGTCTCAGGGGACTCATGTCCCCAGCATTTACCCCTGCTTCCCCTCCCAGGGAAGTGGGGTTCTGTGCTGGGGGGCAAAGGGACACTGGGGGGGGGTCCAGGGGGGCTGGGGCTGCTGGACTGGGACCTTCCCCCCAAGAAGTGGGGGAGTCTAGGGGGGATGCTGGGTCCTGGCCCTGGGGAGCACCTCGGAGCTAGGATTTAGTTTCCCCAAGAGCTCCCCAACCACACCACCTTGGACCCCCACCCTGTGGTGCCCCACGGCCCCCCCAGCCCAGTGGGAACTCAATACCACCCATAGCATGAAGGTACCCTGCAGGTTGTGGCATGGAGGGGATCGTCGTGGTGTGTGGGGGTCCCCTTGCAGTGCAGGGCATCCCCCCACCCTAGGGAGCCTCTCGCCAGCTGCTCAGCCCCCCTGTCCTCCGCTCCAGGCTGCCTCCTGGTCCCTCACCATGACGTCCTACCGGCAAGAGCTGGAGAAGTACCGGGACATTGACGAGGACAAGATCCTGCAGGAGCTGTCAGCTGAGGAGCTGGCACAGCTGGACTTGGAGCTGCTGGAGATGGACCCCGAGGTGGGTCCCGGTGGGGGGGGATGACGAGTGGGATGGGTGACACCCGGCCATCGGGGTCCCCCATGGATGACACGGTGGGTCCCCAGAACGTGCTGCTGCCGGCGGGGCTGCGGCAGCGGGACCAGACACAGAAGAGCCCGACGGGGCCGCTGGACCGGGAGGCCCTGCTGCAGCACCTGGAGAAGCAGGCGCTGGAGGCCGGCGAGCGCGACGACCTGGTGCCCTTCACCGGCGAGAAGAAAGGTGTGGGGACCCGGGGCGGGGGGGACACACACACACACACACAACACACAGCGGGGACGAGGGGGGACAGGGCCGCGCAGCGCCGGGTATATTTAGCTCAGCAGAACGGTCCTCGCCAGCAGCTCGGGTGTCCCGGGCGAGCTGGGTCCCTGCCAGCCCCGGGCACAGCCACCCCCTGGCAATGTCACCCCCCATATGGCCACCCCTGCAATGTCACCCCCAGTACAGCCACCCCTGGCAATGCCACCCCCCCATATGGCCACCCCCTGTAACATCACCCCCCCAGTACAGTCACACAACCCCCCCCAGACTGTCACCCCCAGCAGTGTCACCCCCAGGCACAGTCACCCCTAGGGAGGTCACCCTCCAGCAGCAGCCGCATCCCCATGCGCCCCTTCCCGCCCTGTCCCCAGACCACCATGTCCGGTGTCACCCGGCTGGTGCGAGGCTGGGCAGGGTGTGACCCGTGTCCCCGTGCCCAGGGAAGCCTTTCGTGCCCAAGAACCCAACACGGGAGATCCCGCGGGAGGAGCAGATCACACTGGAGCCCGAGCTGGAGGAGGCGCTGGCCAACGCCACTGAAGCCGAGATGTGCGACATCGCCGGTGGGTCTTGCACAGGGCAGCCGCGTTGCACCACAACCTTGCATGAGGCTGCTGCATCGCACCGTGGCCTCGCATGGGGCCTCGCACAAGGCTGCTGTGTCACACTGGAGCCTCGGGCAGGGCCACTGCATCGCACGACAACCTTGCACAAGGCTGCCCCACAACATCGCACGGGGACAGTGTGTCCCACAGCGGCTTCACATGGGGGCAGCACGTGGCACCGCAGCGTTGCACTGGGAGGGAGCATATTGCACAGGGAGGGAGCACGTTGCATAAGGATAAGCATTGTATGAGGGGAAACGTTGCCCAGGGCCAGTGTGTTGCACGCAGCCAACGTGTTGCACGCCTGCTGCGGCCCCGTGTTACACCCATGCTCCCTGCTGCCAGGCGTGTGCTGCCCCCCCACCCCTGGGTCCCCGCCAGGGTCCAGCTAAAAGCAGCACCATGCCCCCATGCTCGGCTTTCACCGCTGGCCCCCAGCCCACCCGCTCCCCACGGTTTCCCCGGCCCACCTCGAGCAGGGCTGGGGGGGCTGTGGCCACCCTCGGGGGGACACAAAGGGACCGGGGGGGGTCCTGGGGCACCTGCTGACCCCCAGCTCCCCGGTCCCACAGCCATCCTGGGCATGTACACACTGATGAGCAACAAACAGTACTACGATGCGATCTGCAGCGGGACCATCTCCAACACAGAAGGCATCAACAGTGAGTGACCTGGGGACATGGGAACACGGGACACGGGGATGAGCTCCCCAGGACAGGGGACACAGGGACCATGGGGCTGTTTGGGGGGGATTTGGGGACCAGAACCCCTCCAGGATTCCCTGTGGTAACCCCACACACGTGTGCAAACACGTGTGTCCCCACATGCCTGTGCCCCCATGCGCAGTCACGTGTGTCCCCACACACACGCGTATGCCCCAGGCGTGGTGAAGCCTGACACATACAAGCCGGTGCCAGATGAGCCCCCAAATCCCACCAACGTGGAAGAGACGCTGCAGCAGATCCAGGCCAACGACGCGGCTCTGGAGGACGTCAACCTCAACAACATCAAGGTGAGGGACCTGGTGGCAGTGTCCCCAAGGTGTCCCCAGGGTGCTAATCCCAGTCCTGGGGTGCCAATCCCCATCGGGCTGGTCCCGATCCCAGGGTGTCTCCAGGGCACCCCAAGGTGCTGGGGGGCATCACGGTGGGGCTGGTCCCTGTCCCAGAGTGTCCCCAGGACGTCCCTGGGTGCCGCGCAGCTGTCCTGGGGTGTCCCTGTGGGGCTGGTTGCCTGTCTTGGGGTATCCCTGGGGGGTTTGTCCCCAACCTGGAGTGGCTCCAGGGCACCCCAGGGTGCTGGTCCTCATCTGGCAGCATCCGTGTCCTTTTGGCGACATCCCACGTCCCCTTGGTGCCATTTACATACCTTGGGTCACACCCAGCACCCTCTTGGGGATGCCTCTGTATCTTTGGAGACATCTACACCCCCTTGATGCCACTTACATTCCCTTGGTGACATCCTGCATCCTCAGGGATGTCCCCATCCCCTTGGTGACCCCCACGTCCCCTTGCCATAGGACATTCCCATCGCCACGCTGAAGGCCATCTGCGAGGCCATGAAAACCAACACCCACGTCAAAAAGCTCAGCCTGGTAGCCACCCGCAGCAATGACCCTGTGGCCAATGTGAGTCCCGGCCCCGCCTTCCCCATGTCCCCACACATCCCCAGACAGGGAGGGGACACGGTCCCCTGCCCCTGGCTCCATCCTGGGCACCAGCAAGGCCAGGTGATGGTGGCTTTTCCACCATCACCTGGGGCATCGGTGGCCCAGGACATGCCAGAGAGGGGGTGCCAGCCCCAGGGGACACCCCGAGGTGACACCCTGAGGTGACACGCAGGCCGTAGCTGAGATGCTGATGGAGAACAAGACCCTGCAGAGCCTCAACATCGAATCCAACTTCATCACCAGCACCGGCATGATGAACATCATCAAGGCCATGTACCACAACACCACCCTGAGCGAGCTCAAGGTAGACAACCAGGTAAGGACAGGCACCCATGGGTGGCCCAGGGAGGGGACATGGGTGTCCCCAACTTCCTGGCACACCCGGTTTCACCCCGGCCCTGCAGTGCCAACGGCTGGGCGACACGGTGGAGATGGAGATGGCCACCATGCTGGAGCAGTGCCCCTCCGTCGTGCGCTTCGGCTACCACTTCACGCAGCAAGGCCCCCGCGCCCGCGCTGCCATCGCCATCACCAACAACAACGAGCTCCGTGAGTGCCCTCCACATCCCCTCCGGGGACAGGAATCGTGGAGGGGGGGGTCCCAGCCCTGAGCCCCCCATCCTCTCCTCTGCCCCCAGGTCGCAAGCAGAAGAAAACCTAACGACTCCCCCCACAGCACGAACAAGCTCCGGCTCCTGCTCCCCAGGGCTGCTGTAAATAAAGAGGACGGAGAGATGTGGCTTCAGGATCCGTTTGGATGTGTCCCGGGGCAGGATTTGTGCATGGGGGCCAGAATCAGAACTGTAGGGATGGGCTGAGGGAGGGTAACACTGCTGGGGAGGCAGCAGGGGTTCCCCCACCCTTGCAGGGCTTGAGGCCCCTGTTAGCCTCCAGCCGTTAATCCATGGGGGCCAAGCTGGACGGCTGGATCCCCTCAGGGAGCAGCAGGGCCACAGGGTCAGGGTATTTATACCTGGGGGATTGGGTTACAACACTAGGACAGGTGGGGGGAGCAGGGCAACCCCTTCCGGTGGGCAGCCAGATGCCCCTGTGGCACGGAGCTGGGCACCCAGGGCCCGTGGGGGCTGGCACCCGTGGCCCGGTAAGGCGGGTGTGGGACACACAGGGCCTATTTATAGGTCCCACCACCTATTTATAGTCACGAGCCAAGTGAGCAGGTAAATCCTGGTGCTCAGGGGTAACATCACACTGGGCAGCACTGCCAGGGAGCCCCCCCAGGGACAGGGTCCAGCCCTGGGGCCCAGAGAGACCCTTGGGTGGGTGGTGGGTGCTGTCCCAGGGGCACGAATGCTGGCTCAGGGTGCAGCCCCATAAACAACAGCCCTATGGGTGCCCCCCAATGTGGGAGCACCTGCAGGCACCCAAAGGCTGGCAGAAAAAGGGGAGGGGAAACTGAGGCAGGGGGAGGGCAGCACAGCCGGGTGCTTTCCAAAGCACTGGGACAGCTGCCGGGGCTGGGGAGGAGGGGAAGAACCCAGCGCTGCCACCCTGAAAGGCCACGACCTGCAGGCAGCTGCCAGCGTGTGAAAAAATGAGCGTGACTTGGGCCAGGGACAGGAGGGGATAAGGCGGGGATGGGCCGAAGCCCACATCGAGGTTGGCAGCACTTGCATGGCTCTGGGCAGGATGGAGACACCCCAAAAAGGCAGCAGGTTGAGCACCCCATGGCAGCAGAACACTAGGACCCCCAATATCACCACTCCGCAGGACCTGCCACAACGGCTCAGACACCTCAGACCTCTCCAACTGCCTCTATTAACGGTGGGGCTTGGGGACAGCCTGAGGGCACTGTCCCCGTGGGGACCAGTGGGGCAGAGGGGGGCCTCAGGCTGGCAGCAGCACAGGTGGCTCGTCTTCGTCAGAGTCGAATTCGGCGTTCTCGTCCTTCACCCACTTGCCGGAGCGGTCCTGGATCCAGCCAGCACTGGGGACAGACAGACAGACAGAGGGACGGAGTGAGAGGCAGCTCGTTACAGGGTTCCCCACGCCAGCAAGGCCCGAGACTCACCTCCGCAGCTGTAGGTATCGCTCCAGGGCCTGGCACCTCTCAGGGCTGAGGGCTTCGGGCTGGCTGAGGGCTTCGGGCTGGCTCAGGGCCAACGATGAAGCTTTTCCTTTGCCTCCTCGCTGCATCTGGGCCGGAGCTGCCTTCGGTGTGTCTGGGAGGGCAGAGAGGGGCTGTCGAGACCCGCAGGAATGGGAGAGGCCCAGCTGAGAGCCTGGGTGCCCTGCGCCGCTGGTGCTGGCACAGCCCTGGAGCTGCCAGCTGGCCCTTACCCGCTCGCCCACCGCGGTGCCCCAGCAGCAGGGCTGCAGGGCTGGCATCCACAGCTTCTCCATCCTTCTGCGATGGCAGCGTTGGGGCGGCACTCAGCCCTGTCTGGGTCATGCCAGCTCGCGAGCTGCTTCCCTCCACCCTGCGATGGCAGGAGGAGTCAGGGCCTTATCCCACATATGCCCAATGGTGGTGAGGCCACAGTGCTGCCGGTCCCTCCTGGAAAGCCCAGAGCTTTCTCTTGTCTTCCAGCAGCAAAACCAAAGGTCTTACCCCGTCCTCCGGCAGCAGCTACTGTAGGGAGCTGCTTTCAGCAGAGCATTCCGGGCGATCCGCCTCGTCCGTGCCAGAAGAGGTGCTGGGGAACCCTGGGGAGAGGGGACAGAGCTCAGGGGGGCATGGCCAGGGGGTCCAGCAGGGTGAGGAAGGGGCATCTGCACCAACCTGCATGCCTGCCTCCTCTGCCTGCACCTCCTCCTCATGCTGCCGCTTCTGGGCCACGTCCTGGAGCGGGCGCTTCCTGCCGTAGAAGCGCTGCAGGCCTGGAAGAAAGCAAAGGGGATGGGGGGGACACACTCGCTGGGCACAGCCCACCCCGCTGCCAGCCTCCCACTTACTGCCCATGTGCTTCTTGCCAGCCCTGTGGACCGTCAGCACATCCAGCGTGTCAAAGATGGGGCGGTGGGCACACACTGTGCAGGCGTACCTATGCCGACAGGGGAGGAAAAAGGTGCCATCAGGACCCCACAAGCAGCTGGAGAGGGGGGTTGCTCTTGGGGGGTCTTGCTCACCTCCCGCTCCTCAGCAGCAGTGCCTCATCCTCAGGTATGTAGTTGGCCAACAGGTCCGCGACGCGTCTTTTCTGGGAGAGACCGAGGGGGCCGGGTGAGCACTCGTCCCCCTGAGCCTGCTGCTGGGGGGGCAATCTGCCCCCAGTTTGCCCCACAGGGAACCAGTCCTTGCCCCCAGCCCTGTCCCCCCTTAGGCCAGGAAACCTGGACACCCTGGTGACCCACCCTCTGTGGGAGCAAGGCGGGGGACAGATGGGGGAATTGGGGTGTCAAGGCTGGGGAGGGGGCGGTTTGGGGGATTGCACAGGTTGAGGCAGGGGAAGGGGGTAATTTCGGTGTGCGGCCTGGGCCAAGGGGGGGTATTTGGGGCGATGGGAGGGGAACCCTGGGTGGGCGTCAAGACACCGCAGGGGTGAGGGGGAATTGGGGGGGCAGAGAAGCATTTGCAGGCAGGGACGACGGCGGGAAGGAACGGTGTTTACGGGCAGGGAGGAGCGGGGAAGGGCTGGGGGGAACCGGGTTGGGGGGGCAGGCCTGGGCAAGGCGGCGAACCCGGAGGGGGCCTGAGGAACTCGAGGAGAGTCTGGGGGATCCTGGGGTGGGTCGTGGAGGGGCCGAGACCCACCTGCAACACCCCCAGCTGATCGGGGTCGTCCCCCTCCCGCTTGAAGGACATGACGGCCCCGGCGCCGGCCCGCGGTTACTATGGGAACCACTCTCCTACCGCCCAGCTTCCGGGTGGCTTTTCCCGGCGGGCTGCGCGCCGGAACGACGACCAATTAGAGAGCGCGAGGGGCGGGGCGGGAGGGCCTGCCGTGCCCCCAGGCTGTGGCGGCCCCGCGGCATGACGGGAGTTGTAGTTCCGCGGTGCCGTCCCTGGCGGGGGGAGGGGCAGAGAGCCCCCCCTGTGGGGAGGTGTGGAGGGGGGGGCGCAGGGGCCGGTGGGGCGGGGAGGATCCCGGGGTAGGTGTGGGGGCATCACTGCTCGAGGGGGCGGCGGGGTTCTTCCCTGCCCCCCTCGACCCGGACTACAAGTCCCAGAGGCCTCCGCTGGGCCTGGCGTCTCCGGTCTCACGGGGGCCCGGGGGCGCCCGGGGGCGGGGGTGGGGCCGGGGCCGAGCCCGCCCCCGTGAGCGGCGGCCGGAGCGCCGGGGCCCTGGGCCGGTCCCCCGCCCGGGCCGGGGCTGTTCGCATGAGCCCCCCTTCCCCCCCCGCGCTGGCGGGGACCGGGGCTGAGCGGGGCCGTCCCGCCATGGCGGCGGGGAGCGGGGGAGCGGGGACCGCCGCCCGGGAGCACCGCCTGGAGCCCGGGGACACGCTACCGGGGCTGGCGCTGCGCTACGGGGTGACGGTGAGCGGCTACGGGGGGACAAGGGTGGGGGGACGGGGGACGGACATCCAGGGGTCCGGAGAGGCCGTGGGGTGGTGTGGGGCGGGATCCCCGGGGCCGGTGGGCGCAGGACGAACCCCGGGTCCCCCCTCAGCCCCGCAGTCCCCATGGGGCCATCCCTGCCCCCGTCCCCTTCCCTCACCCACCCTGTCCCTGTGACTGTCCCCATCCCCTCGCTGTCCCCCTCCCGGCCCTTATCTCTGTTCCCATCCCATCCCTGTCCTTGTCCCTGTCCCCACCCTTACTCTGTCCCCATTCTTGTCCCCATCCCATCCCCGTCCCCATCCCGGTCCCCGGCAGATGGAACAGATCAAGCGCGCCAACCGCCTCTACACCTCGGACACCATCTTTCTCAAGCCCACCCTCCTCATCCCTGTGCCGGCGCAGCCGGGGGGACCCTGCCCCAAAGATAAGGACAAGGACAAGGATGAGGAGGAGGAGGACAAGGATGTGCCCGTCCCCCCGGGGGACATCCCGGTGGCCCCCATCCCATCCCGCCACGACCTCTCAGCCACCGATTTCCTACGGCAGCTCGACGCCGAGATCGGGCGCTCCAAGGCGGTGGCGGCGGCACAACGGCTCCGCGCCGGCAGCACAG
Organism: Astur gentilis; assembly: GCF_929443795.1. Classification (NCBI taxonomy): domain Eukaryota; kingdom Metazoa; phylum Chordata; class Aves; order Accipitriformes; family Accipitridae; genus Astur; species Astur gentilis. The sequence continues at coordinate 10,879,989 of NC_064886.1, forward strand.
GGTGAGCGCGCCTGTCCCGCCTCCCCTTTTGGGGCAAAATGGGGTCTTTTGGAAGGTGGGTTTGGCTGCAGGGTGGCAAGGCCACCCCTCAGTGCCATCCCGCTGCGTCCCCTGCAGCACAGCCAAGGCCGAAGGCACCCAGAGCCCCGATGCCGGGGGCCCACTGGCCCCCCGGGGTCCCCGCCTCGGCCCCCGGCCCCTCACCAGGACCCCACGGGCGGCTGCCCTCCGCGACGCTGAGGACGAGATCTTCATGCTGTGATGCCAAGGACGCCAGGGGACGTGACACCCCGTGGTGAAAGGGACCCCAGGACCGGGGTATACCGGAGGGGACACAGGGATTTCGGGGGGACAGGACGGGACACAATGTCCCCTCTCTGTCTCCTTCAAGGGACCTTTCCTGCTGCAGGGACACCCATCCCCTGAGTGCAGAGCCAGCCCTCTTGCAGGGCTACTGGGAGGTACTGGGACAAGAATTACCAGCCGATGTTTTTCCTCTGGTTGTATTTATTTGTATGTCTTTGCTCTCACGGGGGAGTTCGGAGGGGGGTGGGACCCCCCACCCCCCCATGCCAGTGCCTGGACCCCCATGGGGACAGAGATGGTCACCCCCCACCCTGAGAGCCTGTAAATAAAACAGAGCACTGTCACCTGGCTCTGCCTGTTTGTCACCCCCCGAGGACACCCCTCACACCCCCCTGGGGACACCATCACCTCCCTGGGGACATGGACATCCCAGTGGGGACGTGATTTCCCCCCCCAGGGACACAGTCACAGCCCTTAGAACACAGTCATCCCCTTGGGGGCAGGAACACCCCCCCTGGGGACTGTATCACCCCCGTGGGGATGCTGTCACCCCTCAGCGACACGGTCTGCACCCAGTCAGGCCAGTCAGGCCCCTGGGACTGCAGGCACCCACTCGGGGACACTGGGACGCTGTGCGTGTGTGTCCCCTCCCCGGTCACCCAGGGGATGTGGGTGCCACGCCACTCAGTGCCACCAGGTGTCACCCTGTCCCCGCACCCTTGGGACCCCCCCCAGAGTCTCGGAAATCTCCCCACGGTCCCCCAGCACCCCCAAGGCCACCCAGTCCCCTGGGATGTCCCCTTGGTCCCCTGTGTTCTCCCCCGTGACGCTTGGGGGCCGGAGCCTGAATGGCACCTTGGGGGGGGGGAGCACAGTGCTCCCAGTAGCTCCCAGTAGCTCCCAGTCCCCACTGGGCCAGGTGCACACGTGCATGCAAACGGCCACTCGCTGGTGCAAGGGAGGTGACAGGTCCCCACTGGAGACACACACACACACACACACACACACAGAGGTGACACCCAGCCCCGTTGCACACGCGTGTGCGAGGGTCTCCGCGCGCGTGCCTGGCCGGGCGCGGCACGTGCACCCACCCACCCGCCTGCCCGTCTGTGCGCGCGGACGCTTGCACGTGGGCGCGTGCACGCGCGGGGGGCCCGGGGCCGCGCACACGCGCGTGCAAGCACCCACGCGCGCCCGCTCCCGCGCGGCTGTGCACACGCATGTGCAAGCCGGCCCCCCCCCACCCCCTCTCAGCAGCTAATGAGGATCATCTCATTAACGGGGATTAATGACTATCTATAGGGTGGCCCCGGCGGGGGCGGGGGGGGGGAGGTGTGTCCCGGGTGGGGTCCCACGGCGGGTCCCCGGTCCCGTCCCCCAGCCCCGCTCCGGCCGCTGGCCGGTCCCAGCCCGTTCCGGGGCGGAGCCGTTCTGGGCCGCTCGGGACCGTTCGGGTCCGTTCGGGACCGCTCGGGGAGCGGAGCTGGTATCGAGCGCAGAGGGCTCGGGTCGGGGCGGGTGTGTGTGTGTGTGTGTGTGACGTGAGGGGTGTAGGGGGGTGTTGGGGCGGGGGGGTCGGTGGGGTGTTGGGGCGGAGTGTTTTGAGGGTGTTTTAGGGGTGTTTTGGGGGTGTTGGGTGGTACTTGGGGTGCTGTGAGTGTGTTGTGGGGTGTAGGTGCGGTGCTGTGGTGAGGTGGTGTTGTTGGGGGGGCTGGTGGGGTGTCGGTGGGGTGTTTTGGGGTGCTGGGAGGGTGCAGGTGGGTGCTGCGGAGCCGGGCGTGTGGGGTATGGGTGTGCGGGGGGCGGGGGGAGCGGGTGCGGGTGGGTGCGGGTGTGCGCACAGCCGTGCCCCGCTGCACACGCTTGTGCTGTGCGTGGTGTCCCGGCGCTGCTGGCAGCAGTTCCCGGGGCACTGGGAGCACTAGGAGCACTGGGACGGGGGTACTGGGGGCACTGGGACGGGGGGTACTGGGGACACTGGGACGGGCCCATCGGAGCAGAGGCACTGGGAGGGGGCACTGGGAACACTGGGATGGGGGTATAGGGCCGCTGGGTTGAGAGCACCGGGAGGAGGATACTGGGGCCACTGGGAGGGGGCACTGGGAGCACTGTCCCCGCACTCAGGGTGCACATCCCTGCTGTCCCCGCACCCCCCCATCCCCAGGGCTGCCTTGTGCCCCGCCCCCCCCCCCGTGCCTCAGTTTCTCCCTGCTGAGATCAGCCCCTCACAGCCCGGGGCAGAGGGTCACCCTCAGCCCCGCGTCCCCTCCGGGCACCCACGACGATGCCGGGGGTACTGCTGCCCTTTGTCCTCCTCCTCGTCATCCCGGGGGACCCCGGGGGGGCGGCGCAGTCCTTCCCACGGGACCTGGTGGCACGCAGCACCGTGGGGCTGGCAGGTGAGTGGGGCGGGGAGGTGTCCGGGGCGGGGGTGACCAGGGCTTGGGGGGCCAGCGGGGTGTCACCGTGTCCCCCCCTTGTCCCCCCAGCCACCGCTGCCTACCCCCGCTTTGGTGGCCTTCGAGGGGACAACGTCACAGACCAGCTCGGCCTCGACTTCCAGCGCATGCTGTGCCTCAACAGCACCCTCTTCGTCGCCGCCCGGTGAGCAGGGCCGCGCTCGGGTGTGCTTGTGCGCGCTCGTGCGTGCTTTGCAGTTGTGCACGCTTGTGCATGCTTCCACATGCTTCTCTGCGCTTGTGCGAACTCATGTGCTTGTGCAAGCTTGTCTGTGATTGTGCAAGCTCGTGCATGCTTGTGCATGCTTGTCTGTGCTTGTGCAAGCTCGTGCATGCTTGTGCGTGCTTGTCCATGTTTGTGCACACGTGCACGCTTGTACGTGCTTGTCTGTGCTTGTGCAAGCTCGTGCATGCTTGTGCGTGCTTGTCCATGTTTGTGCACACATGCATGCTTGTACGTGCTTGTCTGTGCTTGTGCAAGCTCGTGCATGCTTGTGCGTGCTTGTCCATCTTTGTGCACACGTGCATGCTTGTACGTGCTTGTCTGTGCTTGTGCAAGCTCATCCTCCCTTTGCATGCTTGTGCATGCTTGTCCGTGCTCGTGTGTGCTTCTGCATGCTTGTACGCACTTGTCTGTGCTTGTGCAAGGTTACACATGCTTGTATGTACTTGTGCGTGCTTCTGCAAGCTCGTGCATGCTTTTTCATGTGTGCATGTGCTTCTGGAGGCCTGTTTGCTTCTGCAAACTTGTGCACGCTTGTGCAAACTTGTGTGTGCTTGTCCATGCTTGTGCACGCTTGGGCACACTTGCATGCGCTTGCACCCACTTCTGCATGCTCAAGCCTGATTATCCGTACCTGTGCACGCTTGTGCCCACCAGCATGTGCTCCTGTGCGCTTGTGCGTGCTTGTGCGCCCACATTCCCTCCCATGGCCCCATATGTGTCCCCGCAGTCCCTTGCGCCTGTGCGTGGCACGTGTCCCTGTGTCCCCTCGCACATCCCCATGCCCCTCGCATGCTCATGCCCTCCTCCCCCTCCAGGGACCACATCTACGCCTTCGACCTGGGGCAGGACAAGGGGATGCTGTACCCTGAGCGGGTAAGGGGGCCAGGGCTGTTGTCCCTGGGGACACGGGGGGGCCAGGGTGGGGGGTCCCTGTGCCCACCCACCCCACCCCCCCATCTCACCCGGCAGCACCTCACCTGGGAGACGCAGGACAGGGAGAACTGCGCCATGCGGGGCCGGCTGCAGGTATGGGGGTAGGGGGCAGAGGGGTACAGGGTGTGGTGTATATGGGGGGGTATGGGGGTACAGGGTGCTGGGGGTTTGGGGGTACAAGTAGATGTGGTGTGGAGACATGAGGGTATGGGGATATGGGGGTACAGGGTATGGGGGTGTGGGGGTACATGGTAGGGGGGTACAGAGGTAGAGGTTTATGGTGGGGGGTGCAGGGTATGGGGGTACATGGTACAGGGGTACAGAGATATGGGTTTATTGGGGTACAGGTGTACGGGGGGCACAAGGTATAGGGTTACAGCGTATGGAGGTGTGGGGGTAGAGGGTGTGGGGGATACAAGGGATAGGGTCAAACAGGGGGCTCAGGGCAGGGGAAGGTGGTGACACCGGGGCCCCCCGTGTCCCTCCCACCCATGTCCACCCCTGTGTCCCCTCCCCTGCCCCCATGTAGGACGAGTGCCACAACTACATCAGGGTGCTGGTGCCCCGCGACGCTGGCACCCTCCTGGCCTGCGGCACCAATGCCTTCAGCCCCCTCTGCCGCACCTACCAGGTGGGGGGAGCCTGGGGGGAGTGTGGGTGTCAGGAGTGGGGGGGTCTCAGCCCTGCCAGGGAGCACAGGGGGTGGTGGGTGTGATAAGTGTGGGGGTCTCAGCCCCCACTGGGGAGTGCAGCAGGGCAGTGCCCAGAGGTGTGATGAGTGTGGGTGTCCTCAGCGTCTCTGTGCTGGGACTGGAGACAGCATGAGGGTGTGATGAGTGGGGGTGGGGGGGGGGGTGTTCTCATTGCCTCGGCCCAACCCCACCCCCAGGTGAGCAGCCTGGCGCAGGAGGGTGAGGAGGTGAGCGGCCAGGCCCGGTGCCCCTTTGATGCCAAGCAGAGCATCGTCGCCCTCTTTGTCGGTGGGTGCTGGACAGGGGCGGGGGACCGACATTGGGGTACCCTGGGAGGGGGACAGGGCTGACACTGGTGTGACCCCCCTGCAGACGGCAGCCTGTACTCAGCCACGGTGGCCGACTTCCAGGCGAGCGACGCAGTGATTTACCGCAGCCTCAGCCCCGGCCGCCCCCCGCTGCGCACCCTCAAGTACAGCTCCCGCTGGCTGCAGGGTACCCCACTGTATAGGGGGGGATGACACGGGTGTTGGGGGGATGATGGGGACAGGTAGAGGGGTACGGGTCCATGAAGGGGTGATGGGGACAGGTAGAGGGGTATGTGTGTGTTGGGGGGCTGGGGGTAGGTAGAGGGGTCAGGGTGTATATGGGCTGGGGTAGAGGAGTATGGGTCCGTGGGGGGGCTGTGGAGTGGGTAGACGGGTACAGTTGTGTGTGGGAATGGCACAGAGGGGTACCAGTGTAGGGGGGTGATGGGCACAGGTAGGGGGGTAGGGGTATATGGGGGGGCTGTGGGGGAGTAGGTGGGTCTGGGGCTGTGGTGCTAGGGGGACACAGGGGCTGGGATCTGGTGGTACAGGGCTATGGGGCCATCACGGGGTGGAAGGGGCAGGGGAGGAGGTGAGCGCAGGGGTGGGGGATGGGGACAGGAGGCGGCAGGGTCTGACAGCTCCCCTCTGGTCCCCCCAGAGCCCCACTTTGTCCAGGCGCTGCCCTATGGTCCCTACGTTTACTTCTTCTTCAGGGAGGTCGCCGTGGAGCTCAGCGCCCTGGGCAAGGTGGGCACGGGGATGTGGTGGCACAGGGGGTGGGGGCACCTGGGTGCCCATCCCCCTGGCATCAAGGCAGGGGAGACCCCAGTGTCCCCCTCCCTGGGGTGTCTGGCTGGGTGCTGGCGCCCCCCAGGGTGCTGCTGCCTGTGGGTGCTTGTGGGTGCCCATGGGTGCCAGCCCAAGGTGCCAATGGCCCTGGCTGCCCAGGTGATGGTGCCGATGCCCATGGGCCCTTGGGTGCTCATGTCTGTGGCTCCCTGGGAGCTGACGCCCATGGGTGCCTGGATGCTGACGCTTGAGAGTCCTCGGGTGCTGATACCTGTGGGTGCCCATGCGCGGACATCCATGGGTGCCCAGGTACCGATGCCTGTGGGTCCTCGGGTGCTGATGCCCACGGGTGCCGGTGCAGGTGGTGGTGGCGCGGGTGGCGCGGGTGTGCCGCAATGACCGAGGGGGGTCTCCGCGGGTGCTGGAGCGGCGCTGGACGTCCTTCCTGAAGGTACGGCTGCAGTGTGCCGTCCCTGGGGATGCCGTCTTCTACTTCGATGTCCTGGAGGCGGTGACACCCCCCCGGGCCCTGCATGGGCGCCCCGCTGTCCTCGCCCTCTTCGGCACCCAGCCCAACAGGCATGGTGGCAGGGACGCGGGGACACGGCTACGGGGGGACACGGGCTCACGGGGGACGTGGGGACATGGGTAGCCAAGGGGACAGGGGGCTGTAGGCACACATGGCAGTGCAGCATGGCATGGGGGGGACATGGGCAGGGATATGGGGACGGGAGAGATGGGGACGTGGGGATGCACTCACGTGGGGACACAGGAGATGGGGATATGGGGATATGGAGGGACAGACATGGGGACATGGGGATGGACTCACAGGGGGACATGGGAACACAGTGGGACAGGACACAGGGGAACAGGGCATGGGGACACAGCGGGGACCAACAGGGACGTGGAGGGGCCCTGGCCAAACCAAAGCCGACCTGGCAGCTGCAGGAGGGGACAGGGGTGCCCCCAGCACCAGTGCCACCCCCCGCCGCTGTTGCAGCATCCCCGGCTCTGCCGTCTGCGCCTTCTATCTGGCGGACGTGGAGCGGGCGTTTGAGGGACCCTTCGCCGAACCCCGCGGTGCCGCTGGCACCTGGACCCCAGTGCCCGAGGACAGGGTGCCCCGACCCAGGTACACCCCCCAGCCTGGACACCTGGGTCCCCCTGGGGTGCGGCATCTGCCAGGACCCCTGGGTCCCCACGCTGGCTGTGCTGCAGGCCGGGCTGCTGCGCTGGGATGGGACTGGCCGCCGGTGTTGTCACCTCCGGGGACTTCCCCGACGAGACGTTGGTCTTCGCCAAGGAGCACCCGCTGCTGCACGGTGCTGTGGCACCCGCTGGCGGGCGGCCCCTCTTCACCCGCACCGGCACCAGGTGTGCCCCGGCGGGGGGACAGGGTGGCCTTGAGGATGGGTGGCCCTGGGGACAGGGGGTAGGTAGCTCGTGCAAGGAGGGTGTGAGTGTGCAGGGGGGGGAGGGTGCAGCCAGTCCTGTGGGTGCTGTGGGGTGGGGAGGGTCCTCGTGCAAGGCCCCTGTGCAAGGGTGCACAAGGCCCTGGTGCAAGGGGCGTGCAAGGCCCTCGTGCAAATACGTGCAAAGTCCTGGCCAAGGCTATATGAGGGCGTGTAAGACCTGGGTGCAAGGGCCCTGCTGTGAGGGTGTGCAACAGTGTGCGAGGCCCCATTGCAAGTGTGTGCAAGGGTCCCATGCGAGGGTGTGCAAAACCCCAGTGCAAGCCAGTGCAAAGCCCTGGTGCACGGGTGTGCAAGACCACAGTGCAAAGGTGTGTGAGTGGCTGCAGAATGGCATGCAAGGCCCTGTGCGCGGCGGGTGCGAGGGTGTGCTGGGCGCAGGCTGACACAGCTGGAGGTGGACACGGGCGCGGGGCCACAGGGGAACCAGACCGTGCTCTTCCTGGGCGCTGAGGACGGGCGGGTGCTGAAGGTCCTGGCGGCCACGCAGCACCCCCAGGCCACCCGGCACCCCAGCAGCACCCTGGCACCCGGTGACAGCCGAGAGCCTGGTGACACCGGGGACACCAGCTCTGAGACGCTGCTGCTGGAGGAGATCAGCCTCTACGACCCCAGGCGGTGAGTGCCAGGCACTGGGTATCCGGGGCTGGGGCTGCTGGGGGAGCACCTGGGCACCGTGGGTGCTGGGGGGCTTGCGGGCACCATGGGTGCTGGGGGGGAGCTCATGGGTGCTGGTAGGCAGCGGGCACCAATGGGTGCACTGGTAGTGTGGGCACCGCATGGATGCTGGGGGGCCATGCGGATGCCATAGGGCATTGATGGGTGCTGGGGGGGGCCATATGGGTGCCATGGGCAGCTGATGGGTGCCATGGGGTCATGCAGGTGCTGCAGGGCCATGCAGGTGCCATGGGCTGCTGGCGGGTGCCATGGAGCTGCAGGGTGCCATGGGGTGCCGTGGGACTGTGGGTGCTGAGGTGGGGTGCAGTCACGATGGGTGCTATGGGGGGTGCAGGTGCCGGGGGCCGCGGGGTGCCAGCCGGGTGCTGGGGCTGGAGCTGCACCCACAGGGCCAGGAGCTCTACGTCGCCTTCACTGGGTGCCTGGTGCGTCTGCCCCTGAGCCGCTGCGCCCGACACGGCGCCTGCCGCAGGTGAGCTGGGGGTGGACGGGGCATGCGAGGGCACGAGGGCATGCAAGGGCACGGGGACCTGTGAGAGCACAGGGGTGTGCAAGAGTGTGCGAGGGCACAGGGGCGTGCAAGGGTATGCGAGAGCCGGGGGTGTGCGAGAGTGTGCAAGGACCGGGGGTGTGCGAGTGTGCAAGGACCAGGGGTGTGCAAGACCGTGCGAGGGCACAGGGATGTGCAGGGGCAGCTCTGGCACCCAGCTGCCTGGGTCCCCCCATGCAGGAGCTGCCTGGCTGCCCGTGACCCCTACTGTGTCTGGCTGCCCCCCAGGGGCTGTGTCCCCTTCTCTGAGGACCTTCCGTAAGTGTGCCCCACAGTGGCCTTCCCTGGGGACTACCCCCCAAGTCTCCTGGGTCCCTTCCTCATGGGGTGGGGACACTGGGGATGGTGGGTGACATTCCACCCGTGTCTCCCAGGAGTGGCTTCGAGCAGGACGTGGAGGGATCCCCCGGGATCGCTGGGACCTGCCAAGGTGACGGGTGGGGGACATGGGTGACACTGGGGGCATTGGGGACATGGGAATATTGGGGGACATAGAGGGTCACCATGGGAACTTCTGGGGACTTGAGGTCACAGGTGGATGCAGGTGACACCGGAGGATGTGGAGGACAGTGGGGGGAGGCACAGGTGGTCCCAGGCAACGTGGGTGGCCTGGCCTGACCCCACTCTGCTCTCACAGATGCACCGGCTGCGGGGGACGGTGACGGGGACTTGGCCCATGGTCAGTGACACCCCGTCTGTCCCTCCTGGACATCCATTGGGAGGGACCCTGGGGACCAGGGAGGGATACAGGAGGAACCCAGGGACTAGGAGGGACCTGGGGTGGGAGAAAGATCCCAGGGGTTGGGGGACCCCAGGGACTAGAAGGGACCCTGGGGATGAGGGGGATCCTAAGGACCAGGAAGGCACCCCCAGGGGCAGGAGAGGGTTCCCAGGGATGGGACAGGGATCCCAGAGACCAGCAGCAGCCCTGGGGATGGGAGAGGGACCCCAGGGGTGGAGGAAGGACCCCAGCACCAGGAGCGACCCCAGGGACAGGAAAAGGACTCGGGGTGGGGGGACCCCAGGGACCAAGAGGGATCCCCGGGGGGGGTCCAGGTTGGGGTCTGGGTCCCCCACACACATGGCGGGCTGATGGGTGCTCCTGCAGGGGTGCGTCAGGCCGAGACGGGGGCTGCAGCGACGGTGCCGGTGCCAGTGCTGGTGGGCTGTGTGCTGGGCGCCTTCACCCTGGGTGCCCTGGCCGCTGGGCTGCTGGCAGCCTGCTACCGTCGCCCTGCTGTCCCTAAGGGACCCCCGGAGTCCCCTGCCACCCCACGGCCCCTGGCCCAGCCACCTGCCCCCCGCCTCTACCCCCTGTTGCCGCCCCAGGGAGGGGCTGGGGGCCTGCGGGACACCCCCGAGCTTCCCACCCCTGAGGCCACCCCGCAACCACCCACCAAGATGCCCCAGGAGCGAGTGGCAGAACACCGACGTGGCCAGGCAACCCATCTCAGCACCCCAGGTTGCCCAGAGCCCCCCGGCCCGGGACCCCCACCCAAGGCCGCCCTGGAGGAGCTGCTGCAGCGGCTGCACGGGACAGGGGGCTCGGGGTGGCCGGTGACTCCCCCAGCTGCCAGCTCCTTTGCCAACCGGGTACAGCCGGGCGCCCCATTCCCCAGCCTCCCCCTGGCTCCCCGTGATGGGGCACCCCGGCGGCTGGATGTGCCCCCTGACAGCCCCCCGCCGCCTAGGCGACCCCTGGCACAAAGACACTCGCTGGGAGGGACGCCCGCAAGACCACCCGGCCTGGCCCGGGGGCTTACCCGCATGCACTCACTAGGGGCGCCGGGGGGGCCACCCTGGGGCCCCCGGCCCGGCACCCTGGAGCGCTCCCTCTCCATGAAGCCCCCAGTGCTGCCCAAGCCCCTGCTGGTGCCGGCGGCCCCAGGGCAGCCCTGAGCCCCCCACCCCCCACCGGGGACACCCCTGCTGCAGCTGGCACAGGGGGCCCAAGCCATCCTCCACCCTGGGTGGCAGGGTCCTCCCTTCCCTGGCTCCATGCCCTGAGCCATGAGGGTCCCCATATCCCCAGGCTGCCCCCATCTCTCTCCCTTGGGTGGTGAGGGGCCCATGTGTCATCCCCCCAACCCCGCCCTGTCTCCCTGCCCAGGGTGACAGGATCCCCCAGCTCCCAGGGCTTTTTCATTTTTTGATCCTTTCTAATTTATTCACCGCTTTGGGGGTCATTGGAGCCGCCGCTGCCCACAGCCCCCCCCCACCCCGGGGACAGCAGGAAGGGTGTCGGACACGGCGGCTCTCCGCACCAGAGCTCGGTTCATCCTACCGTGTAGGACCAGGGCTCAGCCCTGTGCCAGCCGTGGCAATTAAATACATGGTCACTCCTACGCAGCTGCTTGCCTGGCTCTGTCCGGGGCAAGGGTGGGGAGTGGGATGGGGACAGGACACCCCTGAGCCCAGCATGGTGGCCCTGGGCTGTCCTCACAGAGACAGTGGCACATGGGACACATGAAGGGGCTGGCAAGGTGGTGCCTTTGGGGGGCTGGACTGACACCAGGAGTGAAGCAAGCTGCTCACTGAGGGCATGGTATTTTATTAAGAAACATAGTACACACACACAAGTATAAATGTTGAAATGTCTGCATTTCCAAACCTTTACCCTCAGCAGAAAAGGGGTCCCAAGCACTTGGTTCCTCATCGCAGCACTAACCAGGTCTGCAAGGGACCTGCCACAGTGAAGTGGCCATTTCTTCTGCAATAAATACCCCGGCACTGTGCCTGGCACGGGGGAAAACAATCTGATAAAGGCAAGATTAAAGAAATAATCAGATTTGGCACCAAGAACCACCCCACAGGTGGTGGGTCGGGGTGGAAGGGGAGTACGGACCGGGAAGGCCCCAGCCAAGGTCTCTGGGGGACCTGCACCCCACTCAGCTTAACTCCCAGGGTTTGCTATTTGCCTTCACAGTTGTCTGGAAAGGATTTAGCTCACGTTTCCGTGACCTCCTCCGCTCATCCCCACCGGATTTACAACGCCCTGTTTCCGATTTAGGATAAAGGGAACTGTTTAGAGCTGGTTACTGCAAACAAGGGGCAAACAGACCTCTAATCAAACCTAAACTGGTTCAGTTAGTGCCACGCCACCTCCTCCACCGAGGAGAAACAACCCACGTTTGTTTTAAGACTGCAACTTCTGCATTGGCGTCTCTGGGAAAGGAGCCGGGATTCTCCCACCCGCAGAAGCACGCAGGCGAGCGCTGGTGCGATCCCAAGCTCGCAGCAGAGGGGAAGTCAGGCTGGAGGTGTGGGTGGAGGGGAGCTGGGCTGCTCTGCCTCGATAAGAACGCGGCTGTTGAAAGCAAATGGGTTTGTTTAGCCTTTAACCTCTTCGAATCCTGCGCTGGCCGGTGAAAGTGGCCTGAGGATGGCAAAGGTGTGGGTGAGAAAAGCCCTGACGCAGCAGAGTCCGGCCCAGACTCCAGTGGGAGGTTATTTACACGCTTCAGAACAGCCCTATGCTGCCACAGCTGACTACACACTGACCAGAAAACTGCTGGTCTTGGCTTAAAAAGCTCCAAATCCTTTCTGTGGAAGAGCGAAGGCTGCAACAGGGTTTAAATTCTTTCTAATCGCTGGGCAGACATCAAATTCTCCTCATCTTTGTTCAGACCCCGTACACAAGTACTTCTAAAAATAAAATTAACGTGTGATTTCAGCCCCCCACAAGGCAAAACAGTAAGAACACTGTCAGCTTTATTTGTTCCAACTCTGTAAACCAAATCCAGTTACCGTGAGTGTCACGGACTTTTTTTTTCTTTTCCTCCTCTTCTGAAGGGGAAGTTTGTTTCCCAGCTGAAGGGACTTTTTGGCAAAACCGACCCTTTTCAGGAGAAGGATGGAAATAACTGAGAATCGCAGTGCTGTCGAAGGCACAATGCAGTGTTTATATACGCTACAGCTGCTGAGCTGTTCAAATTTACAAATAATAAGCACAAATTTCAGCCAAAATGTAAAAGCCAAAATTGAGTGTCCCTTTACATCCGTAAATGCTTCTGGGTTATTAGAAGAATCTGCCTGGATTTACTTTAATACTGCCTCGAACCCTCCGACGCAGATTTTTTAGTTCAAACAGACCCAAACCATCAATTGTTCTGAGGAACAAAAGAAAATAATGCATGCTTGAAGTCCATGAGGAAATACCAAAGTAATCAACAGCCAGGACCCAAGTCTCTCCAAACATTTGTTCATAAAAAATAATTATTAAAGCCTTCTTCAAAACATCTTTTGGAAAAAGATAAAAAAGTCTTATTTATAAATATAGCTACACTGGTTATAAATAAATGCACTTAGATTCTCGAAATTCAGCAAGTCTCATGAAGCCTTTACAACAGTCACATAAACCTTCCTCTCCTACCACTGGCTGGTGAACCCAACCAGTGAAACACTGTGAAACACTGCTGAAGAGGGGATTTCGGCAGATCCCGCCTTCCTTTCAGGTCCAACCACAAGGAACTGACTGATTTTAGTATGAAAAGCAGTTTCCTCTTGGGGTGAGGGATTCCTTTGGAGCCATGACCTCACATTCATACCTTTATGAACTTGTTAGTCCGTATTACATCTCTGATGTCACAATATGGGCTGATCTATCAGCAAAGAAACATTAACAAAGGCAGTACCTGAACCAAGAGAAAAACGCATTATGCAGACATGCTTGGAAATAACACAGAAAAATACAATGCAAGGACCATGAAATCGAATTGTTACCTTGAATCCTGCCAATCGTTACAAAACTAGGGCAAAAAAAACCCCAACAAACCCTAAATCAGTGAACTACTGGCCAAAAGAGCTAGGGATTATCTGGCAGGAAGACATTCTCAGGGAGCAGCCCAGCTGCTAGGGTCTCAGACCTGCAAGTCACTCCTCGCCCTTAAAACCTTTTCACAGCCGACAGCACAGCTTGCGTGATGGTGTTTTTCTAATCTTCACTTGTTTATGGTATTTTTCTAAACTTCCCGTGATAATCTTTCACTATTGAGCTCCACGCAATTACTCAGGGTGCTTCCAATCAGTTCCCTGCTGTCTTGAAACCCACAATCCACCGTACTAAACAGATCCCTGCACTTAACGGGCCTGCAGAGAGTAAAAAAAAAAAAAACAAACCATGAACATTTCAGTAACAAGATCAGCTGCTTCTTAAAAAAAGGTTTTAGTATCTTTAAAAATAAAAACTGTTTAGTAAAAAAAAAAAAAAGTGACATATATATCTCCAGAGACAACTCGACTCTCAAGCTGTCTTGCAGCAACCACCGTATGTATAGTTTTGCATATATAATCAAGTTAACGCTACTGTTCAGCACAGAAGTGTCAAATAGAACATTTGACTAAATACCATAAAACTGAGGAGGAATTTTTTGCAATCCCTCTGGATAGTTAAGGGGTCTGACAAAGACCTTCCCCAAATTGTTCCTGAAACACAGAGGGTGAAGCTGGTATTCCCTGATAGCGTGAAATGCTCCATCTGACAGACATTCAGCCTGGCCTTTGCTCTTGTATTGAAGGTTGCCTCGATCAAAGAGATTCATGGTTTTGCAAGAAAAAGAACGTAATTTGCTCTCTGGCTGAAAGGGGAAATCCCCTCCACACCTCTGAAGATTTTAAAGCAACACCCCAAGAGACGACTTTTTCTGAAGGTCCAGATCCAGTCACTCGACTTCGCCAAAGGGAGCGAACACCTCAGGTTATTGCAGAAAGTCTGTTTTCAGTGCTGTAACTTCCACGCAGCTGAGCGCTAATACCAGCTGCTTTGGCAATGAGGTATTTCTTTTCCACTCCCCAACAATGCAGGTATTGACATCACCAAATAAGCCGTTAGGTCACTCACTGGCTAAGATTTTGTTAAAAAGCTTCCAATCTCTCAAGATCAAGCTTTAAAAGCACCTTTTGGCACCACGCTGAAAGCAGAGTTACATTGCAAGTGGCTGGAGAAGCTTCTACCCCCAGCAACGGGGTGGCTTTGACAACAGCCCTCTGCTCCAACACCACTTGCCAACAGCACCTTATTTAACACACAAAAAAAAAAAAAAAAAAAAGTTATTTTCCCATACAAAACCCAGTCAATCAGCAAGGATTAGGAGGTTACAGTCTCCACAATTGTATCGGTTGGCTGATCTGTTTCTAGCATGGCCAGCACGGATTCCTTGATGTCCTCCGAGGTTACCACAAGCGGGTCAACCTCAGCAACCTCTTCGAGCACTGTCACCTCCACTCCATTGGGCTGCTGCCTCACCATGGCTGCCAGCTTCAGCCGGTACTCCTCCGCCTCTTGCTCTTTCTTCATGAGCTGGCTGCGATATTCCTGAGCCTTCCGGTTCGCCTCTTGCAACTGCTGCTGTAGCACTTCCTTTTCAACACTGTCCTACAGAAAACAAAGTTGAGAGAGCCCACAATGGAGGCCCAACCTGTGGCATGAAGGCAACGGGGTGTGCAAGCACTCCAACAGTTACGAGTCAGAAAAGCAAAATGCTCTTAGGCAGTGCTAGAAATGTGCTTGGGTCAAGTTCTGTTCAACTGGTTTGCTTGTCACACACTACCAGAGGCAACTGGGACACGGGGAGGCACAAACTGGCTGGTAGGTATCCCCACAGCATGCAGGGAGGTGGGCTGGGAAGTTATGCATGATCTCACCGTCATGAATTTCAAAGGTTGGAAGCAGGTGTAACCAAGATGCAAGAAAAATAAAGAGCTATTAGTGCTGAAAAGTTGAGAGGCAATCAAGAAGAACGTTCTTCCTCCCCAACAGAGAGTGATGGGAGAGTCATTCCTGCTGCTTTGTGAAGAGCTGAGGCTTGGCTTACACCCAGCCTGCATGTTCTGCTTCTACAGGAAATCCTAAATAATCTCAGTAAACAACCACGACTAATCTAAAAACCCTGAGCTACACCTTCAGCACAGGCAAAACAGCCACAAGTGATTTAGCTGGCTCTCTTCCTCCTACCGATATTCAACTGAGCACCGCTCCTTTCAACCTCTCGCCTGTTCACTGCTAACACAGGAGCATGCGCGGGAAGAGCAGGGAACCTCTGAGCAGAGTTTGTTACAGAGACATCCCCAGACTCAGCTGAGCAGGGCACAGCTCATTTCTATTCTGAGATGGCTTTGGCAGACCGGGAGCCCAACATCCTCAACACGGCAGAGAAACATGCAGGAGACAAGAGCAATCGAAGTTACAAGCTGCAGTATCTACCTTGTCTTCCTTTGAGTCATCTGTATTTTGTTCTACTTTTTGCTTCTTAGCCAGTGGCTTTTCTTCATCTTCTGCGTCACCTTTGTCTTCAAGAACAGTCTCTTCTGCAACCTGACCAGCAGGTACAGTTAAAACTGAAAAATTAAAAGGTGACAAATTATACAGTGCGAGACGTGCTTTTGCACAGATGTTTCCTAAAAGACTTCTCTGAAGTCAGTGCATCAGAGTGGTTCTGCAGAAAAAGAGGAGACCTGCTGATCAGCAATGCTGAAGTCTTCCCAGAAAGGAAAGAAATTCTGGACCGGGTTTCCAGTTTTCTCTACTCAGGCCTCTGAAATACCTGAATATGTCACCACAACAGGGCTGACAGAAACTGAAATCAAAGATTTCCATCTTAGAGAACGTGTGAGGTAAAAACTACCATTCCAATGCCTCAGTAATGCAGTTAATAGCTGGGACAGACTAAGCAAGAGGAATAGAAAGCTCTTCTCGAAAATTCCCAGTACACAGTCCCACTGGCTAAGCTCTGAATCAGCTTTAAGCGCATGCAAGAGCTGCAAATACTCCAGAGAACAAACACATTTTAAATCTGCAAACATGGGTTTTCACTTTGGGAAGCCAGTAGCAAGAATTCGTCCAGCCAAGGAGAAAGGCACCACGTGAGTTACTGAAGGTAGCACTACCTGAACAGTTCTCCCTTTGTCTTACTTAGACTCAGAACAGGTTACAAGCCAGGAATTATTTGTAGTAATTTGGCAAATAATTCTGAATAATTAACAGCTTTAGAAAATTGCTTTTCACTCATGAAGTCTGTAAACAGACACATCTGATGTAACCCATCTCACATTGTAGCACTGTATGCATGTTACAGGAGAGCTGCTCTGCTTCCTAATCCTCTTTTTCTGCACCAACATTAATCCAAATAACTGAGTATCCCTAGGACATGCTAAAAGAATTGTCGGTAGTGGACAAGGCTGATGAATTACATCCCTTGAGGAAACAAAAATTCACTGTAAGAGCACACTGGAGCTCTGCCATCCTTTACTGAACACAATTTACATTTGCCTTGTAAAATTGATAAGATTATATCACCCTAGGCAATATAACCAGAGTTATGGGAAGAAAAGGTATATTTAAGCTGATATTAATGGCCTAACACTAAGTTTTACAAGAACAATGGAATGATTGCTAAAGGTAACAGGTTGCAGTTTCATCAACTGCATGATTTACTCCCAGACCAGGAAGTTCACCACAAGATAAAGGAATTGTCTTTGCCCAGCTGCCAAAGAGAACAGCTAACTCGGCATTTCTCCTCCTGCAACATTCTACTAAAGGTGTTTGGTCTTAATGCAAAGACCAAAATATTAAAGCATAGCAGTGTGAATGTGTACTAAGCTACAAATGAGTTGCTGGCAAGCTTTACCACTGACGTAAGTCTCACAGACATTTTAACCCCTCCTGGGGCCCAGCAGTCAGGCACGGATCTGTTACATCACAGCACCAACAAGCCACATCACACCAGCCGCCAGCCTTGCGGGGCTTGACAGGGTTCACAGGCAGCAGTTTCTTTTTTCTCTTTTTGAAGTTAATCCTCAGAGCTGCCTTCTGAGTTCAGCTCCTTCTTACCTTGCTGTCCATCTTGCATGGTTAGGATGAAGGGCTGGCTGAGGCCACTGGTGGGGATGGCCGTTTGCAGGCTGCTCAGTGGAACTCCATCTGTTACAATGGCAATGACGCGCTGCCCTCCGCTGCCAACCACTTGTTGTATGGCAGAATCGACAGAATTTGCTTCCACTACTTCCTCCGTCTTACCTTGAGAAATAAAGTAAGTGCCAAAAAAAAGTCAGCATTTCCTTCTCTCTTCCTTGAATAGAAACTGAAGTCTAGTGAAAAAGCTCAAGCACGCAGCTTGAGACTCCTGGGATGCCTGCTTATGAAAATAAAATAAAATA
Source organism: Astur gentilis (assembly GCF_929443795.1). Taxonomy (NCBI): domain Eukaryota; kingdom Metazoa; phylum Chordata; class Aves; order Accipitriformes; family Accipitridae; genus Astur; species Astur gentilis. The sequence goes on from NC_064886.1 coordinate 10,897,558, forward strand.
AAATAAAATAACATCGGGAAATACAGTAAGTCTTGGTAGGGGAACAGAAAATAAAATCCACTACACTTTAGCAAAACAAGTCTTCTAGAGTAAAACCAGCATTTTTTGTGTTAATTAATAAGTACTAGCATCCAAGCATATTAAACTAAAAGGCCTGGAGCTGGAGGCAGCTGTTAAGCAGACCTGGCTCTGCAAAGCTTCCTTCCACAACCCTTCCCCCAGCTCTAATGAAGACAAACCACACACAAAAAAAACTCTTCATGCCTCAAGAGCCCTGTCCGCACGAGCATGGCCAAACAACCATGAGGAGGCTATTTGGTTTGGCTGGATGACCACGGACTGGTTCAACTCCTTAGGACACTTCTTGTGTAACTTAACGGCTTGCACAAATAATCAGGATTGCAAACCCTCGGCTGCATCCTGCTCCCAGCATATGCTGCAAGCGCAGGAAACAGAGGGGATCTGACCTGTTATGTGCACTCTGGGTGCCAAAGAGGAAAACACTCAAGCACTGCAGGTCAAGGAATCAGTGATGTGGCACCAGCAGCTTAAAGGAGTCAAATTGCTGATCTCTAGATTCTAGGAAAACATTTAGCTTTGGGGAAAATAAATGAATTCCAAGGTGAAAGGATTATATAAACTTTATCAAATTTTTAAATCTGAAGTTAATTAAAGGTCAAACATTACACTCCACAAACACACCATAAAAGATCATAAAAAAACCCAAACACAAAAAAAACGCCCAAACCTTTCCATAAGAAAAAGTTACCAGATCCTCAAGAGACTCAAAACATTTTTTTTGACTACCAACATTTTACAGCAAACTGGGGACAGAAAGCATTTCAGACAATTTCCTTCTTAAAAATATTTATCTACATTTATATATTAAAGTAAACTCATGTTCTGGAGTGTTGTTTTTTTGTTGTTGGGGTTTTTTTTCTTTTTTATATAACTGTGAAAGCACATCAAGAACAACGTACTGTAATGTCAGGGTCAGACATGCTGGTTAATAAAAATTAAGTTACTTCTATTGGTAACCGTTGCTGCTTTTTTCATTAAGTTTGAACTGGGATTAAATAAATAAAGAAATAAACAAAATGAACCCACAGCTTCACGAATATTTATTGTCATCTCTTCTTTACCATGAAAGGCAAATTCACTTCCACGTCTTAAATCTCCTCCACTTGCCTGGCAAGATACTCGCTAGAACTACACAAATTTGAATTGGTATCTGACCCGTTTCCCCTACCTGTGTCTCTGTTTGAGTTGGAAAGTGGTGCTGATACTTCAGCGAGGGCTGCAAGTGTGGCAAGCACAGAGGTTGTCGAATTGGAAAACTGCACTGTAGAGACATGCGAGTCACCTGTTTGGGAAAGATGAGGGCAAACTGAAGGATTGTCAGAATCTGCTGTATCTAAACAACAAATAAAGCACTCAGAATGCAACAATTTTGTCATCTAAAGATCAAGACATCAGGTATGAAGAATTTTCTGGGCTCCCACTGGTCAATGCAGAAAGGGAGGTGGTACATATCATTTTTCATGAGAGGTGCCCCTCCTACTGCTAACTGTAAAAGGGGCTTTGATACTACTTTAGGACAGACTGTACCCACTCTGCATATTTTATGATAATTTTAATCGAATTTAAAGCAAGTATTTAATTAATTTTTTTCTGAATTATGTAACAAAAAGAACAGCAAATGTGAACCGACTTGCTCCAGCTTTATTGTAAGAACTACAGAAAGGCAGGCTGTCTACCGGGCTAGTTGGCACGCAGAGCTTTGATCTGGAGACACACACAGCCTTTCGAGACACAGCTGCGCTGCCTGATCACACTCACAGACATGCTGGAGTCTGATTGCTGTAACGTTGCACAGAGAGGTTGCTACGCACGTAATTACTTGGCTTCACATTGTACTGCAACTTTCAAAATTGCAAAACCTAAAGAATATATTAAACACGTTGGCTATTATGAGTATATTACAACACCTAGGTCCTCCCTCAGTTGGGAAAGTACAGTCTTCAGAATTACTTCATGGACCAAGCGTTTCAGCACAAGTCAGTTAACAGAGACTTTTGCTCAAACACAGAAATTGGCTACGTGTATCACTTGATTTCAATGTACTGGGCATGCAGGTCCTTTCTTCCTCCCCTCTCAGGTTCAGTAACAGAAAGACCACAGTCACTGCAATGGTGTATTGATTTGAATGAGATAAACAAGTCTTCTTGGTTCCAAAAAACAATGTTTCTTCCTCCAATTGACCATAGTAATTCCTATTCAAAGGCAGACTTAGTAAGAATGGAACAGGAAATTAACTAAACGGGCGCAAACTCAGTGCATATAACCCACAATTCCTCTTAAAAAAAAAAAAAAAAAGATCCTGTACCTCATTGTCAGCGTAGATAAATAGATTATAAGCACACAAAGGGAAGTTCATCTAAAGTTCCCCTGCCTTAACCCCTGCAATCTATTTTCTCTTTCTCACTGGCTCCTGATTTTACAAAGGTTATCAAGGGACTTATTTTCAAAGAACGATACTTTCACAAAGCTGTAGGCTAGGCATATGAAAATGCCACAGGCCTAGTGACTGTTTTCAGCAGCTTTGTAACCAGATTTCCTCAGACCAGCTAAAGATATTTGTTCCCATTTAAAAACCTTTTCAATAACAAAAGACATAGTTAATTTTAAGAAGGGTAAGAAAAATTATCAGTCATAAGAGTTAAAGAAGAGATTTTTGTTGTAACGAAGGTGCAGTCGCTGATGCCCTCTTGTGGGAAATGAGCAAAAAATCTCCTGACATGGCCTAGAGCAGGAGACACGGGCTATTTTCACACTGACCAGCTACTGCCAATGCTTGAAGTGTCATGGGGGGAAAAACCCACTGTATTTTAGTCCAGTCACACGTGAACGATAAGCCATTGTCGTGTTGTGGCACTGAAAAAGGCAATTACATTGCAGGATAGACAAGGAGAGGTGCAGTGAGAGACGGGGATTTACAAGGCCAGTACCAAGAGCTCATCTGGAACGCTGCCTGCAGCCGCTCACCCACACACCGTGGATGGATTCAAGGGACTCAGGGCGACCAGCTTGCTTAGCCCAGCGAAACAAAGGCAGAGAGGGTACAGGGTTGATTTCCACATCAAAGGGATGGAGGCGATGGAAAAAGAAGAATGATTTCAACTAAAGGGCTGTATTTGCACCAGAAGGTCTAAACAGGCTGTGAATGTGTTTAAGCTGGAAATCAGAAGTTTTCTAACAGCTTTTCAGCATGGCATTGGTCTCTGTGACTCCTACCTGGTTTCCAGGCAAAGCCAGATCCATCTGCAGAGAGTGACACTCACTGATCATGGCCAGAGCGTCATCCAGGATACAAAAATCCCAAGTTTTATGCCCCTTTGAGTTTGTGGAATATCCTTGACTGAAGATGTTCTGCGCCAGCCACACTGCATTTTCCTCATGGGTGGAAGAAGAACGCTTTGGGTCATTTCTCCCCTTCTAAATTAGGGTTTGTCAGTGCCTCAAAGCTACGAGCAGCCCTGAAAACTTTGAGAGCAAGTCTGTAGTGTTGTTGAAGTTGCTGTGGCCCGGCATAGGCAGAGAGGCCTGGGTGGGACTGCAGAACATCAGTATCTGGGATTTTAAAAGCACTCTCTAGCCAATAAGCAAACATTCACGCATGTGAACAGTCCCACTAATGAAAGAATTACTCACATGCAGAAGTGTTTGCAGGATGAGGCCAAATAGCTTCACAAAACTTGTATTTAGTAGCCTCCTTCAGACTGAAAAGAAACAATGGTTTGGATTTCCCCAAATACAGAAAATTAACTTCAAGAGTTATGAAAATTGGAATTACACAAAAAGAATTCACCCTCAGCCTTAAGTTAAAAGTGTTTCCCCCATGAAAATAAGACTCATCGAACAATGAGGAACCTAATTATTTCCATGTAATAAGTGGGACAGAAGAAATAAGGAGTAATCTACATATCCAATAGACCTGCTTATTCTGCAGTTTCCTTACTCAACATTTATATATAGCAAAACATTCACTCAACTCTTGTAGCCAGTAAAGAACAAAGCAAACTGTTCCCCAACCGCTCTGCAGTGCTCAGGATTTGGCACAGGCAATAACTCTCATTATTCTTCTGTTGCAATCAGCCAAATCAATTTTCTCAAGTTCTGTTGCTTGTAACAGACCTGGAGCAGCCCCACAGCTGAGCTCAGCAGAGCTTTGCCACTCACAGTGGAACCACCTTTATTTACATCAGCTAGAAAACTGCTTTGTTACCTTTGACAGCAAAAATATTCTGGGGCAGGAAGCAGTAGTTGGGTGTGTTTGGCTACATTTCACCACTTTTCCTCTACTAAATGACCATCTGCCCTCTACTGGTAAGCAGTCTTAGGAGATTTTTTCAAGACTTTGCCATTCAAGGTCACTTAAAACCTTACCTGAGGTTGTTTTGGTGTTTGCTGAAGAGACGAGACTACTGAGATTGAGAACTTCCCCTGGCGTAAGAATAAATGGTGAGGTGAGAGTCACAGTGTTGGTGATGGGATTTGTTCTCTCTGGATGAGTATTTACCTGGTTCTGCATTGCTTCCTAGGAAAGAGTGGGGTTGGGCATACATTCGTCATGCTTTCTATGGTAAGCAATGGTATTTAGCATCCTTGAAACATCTGAGAGACAGATTATTTCTCTCTGCGATACATCAGAGACACCAGTGCAAAAGCTGTGACAAAACGGCCACCTAAACTTGGCAACTTGCACTACGACCGCACAAGATCTGTGGCAGTAAACCCTATCACCGAGTCCTAACAGCACAGACTGATGTAGAAATAAAACAAACCTCATCCACCTCCATATTTCTGGTTCTCTCTGCAAACAGAGAACGATCCCATCAGACACAACAGGATCCCTCTCACTCTAGCATAGATACAGTTGTAGGCCAGAGAATTACCAATAAGTTTCTCCCTCCTCAACCTACCTGTAGCATTACCAGAGTCTCTGGATTGTTCTTGTCCAAAGCAATATCAAAAGCGGATTTATCAAACTTGCTGAAAGCATGGACATCAGCCCCGTATTTGAGGAGCAGCTCTACGACATCTCGGTGGTTGTGCTCTGTTGCCCAGTGCAAAGCAGTCATTTTCAGCATGTCCTTGGCATTTACGTCAGCCCCGTTCTAAAAGAAATAAGCGTTACTTGTCTGCGCGCTGTCTCCTCTCAATGTCTTAAAGGTAGTGCCTGCGCTAGCATTTGAACAGGGACATCAACACTGAACTCCAAGGGTAATTTATACCAGCCTTAAAGTGATACTTAATTTGCTATACTTACCCTAATTAGCAGTTCTACAATATGAGTGTGTCCATCAGCTGCAGCCATATGTAGTGGTGTCCGGTCCACTTTTGTTCGGGCATCTCTGCTAACACCAGCTCGAAGCAGCACTTCTGCTGTTGAATAGTGGCCATACTGGGCAGCGAGGTGAAGAGGCGACGTCCCAAGCTGTGTGTTAATTTAGAAGAGTTACTGTCTGTACACAGCAAGAGACAACAGGCACAGTAATCACCACGCATATATCCAGCAGTAATTAAAATGACAAAGCTTCTGGAATAAATTAATTTTTTTTCTCCACTTAGAAATAGGGGGCTGCACATCCAATAATTTTCCCAGCAAACCTCAGATTTTCTAGGGATCTTTACATCATCTGGTAACTTGAAGATCAAACATGCTTTTAGTTTCTCCACTGTGCTGCCCCTTCATCACTGAGCCTCTTTTCCAAACCACAGCAGGACACCTCTGCCATTTCAATATCATGACAGATAATCTCACCACTGGTCAGAAAAGGGCAGTATTACAATATTACTAGGCTCTGCTACCTCTTGATACAGTTAATTCCTTCATCTCGCAAAGTCATGAATGAACACATCGGTAAGTTAGGAAATGATGACAACTGGTGATGGAAAATGGCTACCAATGACTTGTTTGTTCCTTGTTTATCCAACTGTTATTCTTCAGTTTCATTAAAGCTTTTATTTCCTTTCCAACCCGGGATGGGCTGGTTTGTTTTCAGGGTTTTAAGGAAACAAAAAAAAACACCCCAAAGATGAGTTTCTTGACTGAGAAAATTTAAACAATTAAATAAAGCATCCTTAAAAGAACTTCCTATTACTGACAGGTTTAACAGTTCTTCTAATTTGACTCGACTCATCATTCATCTCAGCTGTTGGGAACTGAACATCTTAAAGCATCAAACCCTACATACACTGCTGGCCGGGGCAGCATGGCACTTGTGATTTAGCTCTCATGCATTAGGCAGAGATCAATCTTTACACAAACATCAACTCACCTTTGCCTGAGGAAAGCCTTGGGTTTTAAAGTGCTTTATCTGGAATCTGCTCTGCCACAGAAATCCAGAGAGGCATTTTCTGTCAATCCACACTCTGGTTTTACTGCTCCAATTTCCATTTGTATCCTTTAGGTTCAGCCCTAAAGAGTGCACAGGCAACCCGTTTCGCACAGAAAACCAACGTCTATTGCCCCGACGTACCCAGTCAGTGGTGAAGGGAGCACCGCTTGCCATCAGCTTTCGCACTTCGTCATCTTCGCCTTTGCGAGCTGCTTCTAGCAACCTCTTCCCTAGGTCCACTAAGGACATCTTCATACATGGGAACAAGTATTTGCTGAAAGCTGCTTTAAAAGCAAGAAAAACAAACAGACAAAAAGCAGTGAGGCAGAGACATTTTAAAAGTGCTGTACAACTACAGCCCATCTGAACACACCATCTTCCCATACAGAACTAGACCCAACACAATCAATAAACAGGCATAAATATTTATCGTGTTTTTCAGTTCCATGCCCTGAAACATTAAGAGAAGGCAGCACACGGGTTCAGCAAACAGGTCAGTCACCACAAGCCTCCAGAGCTCCTGCAAAATCCCGCTTACCTTAACAGCGCCTTGCACGGACACAAAGACTTGCCCATGTGGATCCAGTTCCAAGAGCAGAACCTGTAAATGCAACGGCAAAGCTGTTCACAACATCATTTTGATTTTTAAAGCACTTTAAGAACATGATTTAATCTCTGAGACACTCTCTCTGACCCCAGCTCTAGCAACTAAGCATGGCGGAACTATCCCTGTTCTTTGCTGGTAGAGGATAAAACAAACCTTGGTAACTTCAGTGTCTTGTTCAAGGTCATAAAAGGAGCAGAACCCAGAAGCTGTGCTCAATGTACTTGACAACAGTGTCTCTATTCCAAGCTACACAAAGCATAGCATAATTACGGCAATAGTGAACTATAGCATTTTTCTCAACGATAGGGTTACGCTGGTAGGCCAGTCCTATCAAAGCCTGACTTTAAGTCTATCCATTAACTCATGTAGACTGTTCATTAAGTGGCTACAAACAAACTTCTGTGCAAATGGGCACTCTGCCACCCAGCAGAACAGTGACTCCAACAGCACTGAGGCCCTCGACTGATTTTTTTCCTTCAATTACAGTTCTATGAAATAGTTGGAAAGCTCTATTTCCTTCTTATTCTTTCAAGAGAAACATCCCACCCTCTCCTCAGTGACCAACAGAACTGGCTACGAGTAGCACAAGCCCTTTAAAGTAAAGCCAAACAGCAAACCTCAGCAGGACACACTGCCCACATCATCTTCCTCCACAAAGACATCTCACTTTATAAAACTATTTTGCACATGTAGCTTTTTCCGAGCATGCAGTTAGTTATGTGCAACACCTGAAGCTTGGAAGTCAAGAGCCCAGAGCAGTTACTCAGAGTTTATGCTGCAATCAGGACCTCTGATGCATTTACAATGCATGTGTGTGACTACCACAACCCTTCTGCCCTTCAGGACTTCCCAGTTTGGGGTTTTTTTCCCCTTTCTCACTTCTTGTAGGACAGAGAATATTTCTTAAATGTTCATTCTCATCGCCCACGTTGAAAACACTTGCATGTTTTCTGGGCATGAGTAGTTGCACTGAACTCTGCGTTCACAAAGTTAACCACCAGCTTACATATTTGCAAGGCTGGAGTTCACCACTCCGTGTGCATTTGCAAAAGAAAGGAGAAGCTGGGCCATTAACAAAAAACATTAGTTTCTCTGCTCATGTTAAACTGAACCTTTGACACTTATTATTTGGCGGCCTCTCCTTGCATTCCTGCTCTCTTCCCAGCTGCATGCTTTCAGGGAGGATTTAAGTCTGAGGCTCCTTTTTTTTTTTTTTTTTTTTTTTTTTTTAAAAGTTATTTACAGCATTCGCAGCTTGGATTACTATTGACAAACTCCTCCACCTCACCTTCGCCGCATTTCAGAAGTAAAAGCGAAGAGCACGCTTCTCAAAAACCTCAACCCCTCCCATGAGCAGCCGGTGGGGGTGCCAGCTCTGCAGACATGCCTCAAGACACCCCCACCCCAAAAAAACCCTCCCGAGCCCCCCTCCTTGTAGCATATAGGAGCCCATTTCCCCTCCCCAGTCGAGGACCCCCCCACGGCTCCCCCGGGGCAGGGACCCCCCTTCCCGCGCCAGGACTCGCCTCAGGGACACCCCCCTCCCTCTTGCTCCCTCCCCCGTGCCGCCCCCATATTGACACCCAACGGGACCCCCAAAACAGCCTGCTCCCATCTCCTCCAAATCGGCCCCCGGCAGTGCTCCCTCACAGGGGTCCCCCCCTCCTCAGACCCTCAAGACCGCCCAACACAGGGGTCCCCCTTCACCCCCCCCCCCCCCCCAACCCCTTCCCACGCCCCGACCCCACTCACGCGGCGGCTCGGGCCCCCCCCCAGATCACGCCGCTGTTCCCGACGCGCGGCACCGCCCCCGCCGATCTCGCCCGCCCCCGCCTCCGCCCCCCCCCCCTTCGCGGCTGTTCCCGCCCCTCCCGCCGCGGCCACACAAAATGGCCGACCCGGAAGCAACTCTGGGAGGCGGCCGCGGAAGGATACTACCACAGTAACAAAAGAGTCCCTCGCCGCTGTCGGCGGAGGAAAGGTGGCTTAGACTTCCCCACGCTTGGTCGCAGAGGGTACGAGGCGGCATTAGGGAATTTCTCCTTCTTTTCCCCAGCTCTCTGCCCGCCCAGGGGCCTGGAAGAGGGCGGCGAGCAACGGGGGAGCCCTTAAAAGGGAGTATTTTCTCTAGCGGAAGGATAAACCGAGACGACTGATACTAAGAGCGATGCGTGTGATGTGCCCCTGTAGTTAGTTCCGGCAGAGGCGTTTAGGCGCCAACTATGAAAGGGCGGTGGCAGCTGCCTGAGGCAGGGTGGTTGGTTTTCGTGGCTTGTAGGGGCTTTGGTCCTTCGATATGTCTTGTGTCTATAAGTACATGTATATGGGTACAGTCTGTGTGTCTCTGTCTCCTCTGAGTGCCTTCTTGTCTAAGAGCGGGCTTCCCTCAAGAAAGGGTGCCCAAGTCCTTATGTGGTGCGTTGCCCACTTAGGTACCCCTAATGTGTTCCAAATGCCTGTTTTGGGGTAAATGTGAAACCCTGGGGCCTCTTTCCTCTCTGGGGCTCCTCTAAGGCGTTTTTCTGTGGGGCTTGGAAAAGCTTAATTTTAAATAATACCCTTAATGTTCTTAGAATAATCCCTTAGGTTTAGTTCTTCCACACTTAAACTCTCTGCAGTGTTTGCAAAGACACATGGGTACGTGTTCTCACGTCAGTTCTCAGGTCACCGTAGAAAGATTTAAAACAATTTAATGGCACATTACAGGAAGAATTTGATGCTAGTCTACATGGATTTTTTTAAGTGTCCACAGGAATGAGTATGTTTTTAAATAATTTTATTTAAAGCTTCATAATAAATACTTCTGTGGGTTTTCCCAGCTGGGAACACAGAAATCAAACAGCTCTGCATAGGAAAGTTTACATTTTTCACCTCTGGTTTTACGTTGGTAGTTCAAAGTCAGCAGGCTGGGTCATTTCTGAAGATTACAGGAGAGCTGTGCTCCCTTTTCATAATGGAGTGCAGATTTTCCCAATATTTGCCTCTTTTTGGGGGCACCTTTTAAGTGCTGCCTCAGCCTCCCCCCAGCCACGTACCCCCTCCAACTCTTAGGACAGTTTTGGGATGTTCCATATCACCCCAATCAAACCCCAAAAAAGCACGTTCAAGAAGACAAACCAGTCATGTTCACTCTCCCAGAAAAAAAACATGGGGAAAAAAATGTTTAAAAGCCAAAAATGATTCAGGGTTGGGGGTTTTTCCTCCCCATTTTGAGATGATGCTCAGAAATAAACCTCAGCCTGTGGAGAGCGCAGGTGAAAACCTCTTCGAGGAAAATGCAAGGCTTCCACTTGAGTGAATGCAGCAGTTTGTTTGTTTGTTTTGTTATATTTAAAGGAGTTGACTAATTGAGTGGGGAACCAGAAATGTTTTCATTTCGGGGTAAGATCAAACTAAATTCTCCATCTTATCTTTCAGCTCAGCCCCCGTTACCCATATAGACCCCACGATGTATCCAGCTTCTGTCCCAGTTGGGAGTTACACATGGGATAAAGCACGTAAGGGATAAAAAAGGGAGAGAAAAATCAAATTTTGGGCAGTGAACATCCAGCCTTGACCCCATCAAGAAAGGTCGGAACATTTCCATGTGTATTTACCCTCCTGGCCATCATTTCTCCTGCTTGGGCTCAAGCCACAAGGCTCAAAGAGACTATTTCTTTCAAGAAAGTGGTTTGTGCTCCTGTCCCAGGCACATCCCTGCCACTTCCACCTTGCATTCCCAAGGGGAAGGTTAAGGAGCAAAGCGGCTTTTGGAGAAACTGGGCCAGAGGAGCACAGAGGGTCTCTGTGTCCCTGGGAGAGGAGCAGGGACGATGCTGTCTGCAAAGCAAAGACGATTCCCATCAGTTCTGCGCTGTTCCCTTTGCACAAATGAGTTTCTTAAAAAAGCACACAAGAAATGAGCTCAAATGCTTGTCCTAGAGCATGGGGATGCCCACGGTCACACAGCCATAGGGTGCGGGGTGGTAGCAGAAACCCCCCCAGCATCTCCCACACCCACTGGCATGTGGACCTGGGGCAATGGGGTGGCTGTTTCTGCCCCCTCCCCTCATATTTCCACTGTTAACCCCTGCTTGCACCATCGTGGTGTTTCCAGCGCTACTGCAAGAAGGGAAGAAAAGAGGGGGAAGCTGGAGAGAGGTTGAAGCTTTGCAGGAAGCCCATCAGCATCAGGGCAAGGGTGAACTGCTGAGTTAATTAGTGATGCCAAAAACTGCCTGAAACACAAAAAACAACCTTCAAACTGACAACAAAGCCAAATCCTCACATGCCTAGCAGAGAAGGAGAGGGCAGGGGGGTGAGGAAGGCCAGAAGGGAAGGCTTCAAATTAGATCGAAATCTAACGAGCTAATGCTGGCAATAGGAGCTCTCCAGAAATTAAAGCTGTTGAACTGCAGCAGACTGTCCTCTTCTTTGGAGATGTCCTGGCTGACCTGATCCTGCTTGCCAGCGAGCTTGCCCAGCCCTCCTTTGGGTTTGTAGAGGGCCACGTCACTAAGCCCTAGCACCTCCAGCTCTGCCACGTCCAGCCGTGGGATCGGCATCCTCCAGTAGATGAAGGAGTCGTACTGGCTGCTGATGGTGTCCAGCATTTTCGGGCTGTGAAGGTGAAGGGGGAGAGGGGAGAGAAGAGGAGGAGAAGTGCTCTACCAAAGGCACAGGAGTTGCCCCAAAGCAGCCGAAACCCTCAGGCGTTGCTGTATTGGCCAAATTCTACAGGATACCCCCCCAAAAAACAATCAGTGGGGCAGGAGAACATGGTGTCATGGAGGTTTGACTACAGGGTGGGTCTAAATGCACACTTGAGCCCTACAACTAGTGTTATCCATGGCTGTGGTCACAGCCCTTCTCTGAGCTCTAATTTGGAGGGGTGTGCAATGGGAGTTGTCACCTCATGCCTCAGTTTCCCCATCCGCACAAAGGGGATCGTGGAAAGGAAGGCCAGGGTGGGGGCTAGCCCCTTCCCAACCACATCTCCCAACATCCATCCTGGGCACCTCGATGTCTGTGGGGTGGCATCAGTGGGGAGCAGAGACGGGCTGTCCCCCACATCCTGCTCTGCCTGGAGGGACAGGAACTGGGATCCAAATGAACCCTTTTCCCACCAAATCATGCAGAAGGGTCTCGCCCTTTCCCTGCGCCAAGCCCCCCATGGAGCGGGCAGTGAAGGGGTGTCCCTGCGCATCCCCCCACCACCCACCACCCACAGAGCCCACTGCATGGCACACTCCCTCCCCAGCCTGCATGGCATTGTATTGCCCCAGGGGACCACAACTGAACCCTCTAGAAAGGGCTAGAAGAAGCATCGCTCGGCATTGCCATCGCACCCCACCCACCCTGCTGGTGCCGGCTGTGTGCCCACCATCCTGCCGTGCCATGCCATCCTGCCATTCCATGCTGCTGTTCCATGCCGCAGAGCCCCTCCCGCAACCCCACCCGGATCCACGGAGAATTGGGAAAGAGCGGGAGGAGATGTGGTTCAGCTTTTTCTCCGGCACAGCACGGCCTGAGCTGAGTCACTGCCACGCTGACTTGCTTTTCCCTGGCAGAATTATGTCATTCACCTCTGCACATTTGGCAACAGAGGTGGGGAAAAAATAAAATCAACTGACTGACCCAAAATATCCTCCTTTCCCCACTGATTCCCCAGTTTTAAGTCCTGGGAATTGGAATCCTAAAGGATGATTCAGACATACCTTGAATCACACCCTCCCTCACTCCCCATCTGTGCGATGAGGGGTGACCAGCTGCTAAATTTAAGATTCCCGATGTAACTCAGAGGCTATGAAAGGCTCCTGTGTCACACCCCCCCCCCCCCGGGTAAAATGAGCCATGGTGCTTTGAAATAGCTTCCTCTCTGGGGATGTATCCCTGGGTATCTTTCTGCACAACAGCAGTGAGTTATTTAATGCTGATGGATGTTGCGGACAATGGATTTTAAAGCTTCAAAGGGGGGAAAAGGGAGTTTACTGACACGAAATAAAAAATTCAAATATCCAGAAAAGGCAATTGATGCGGGGAAAAAATACCCTCCTGCATTGCCTGTCACCCCCAAGAAAGAGCATGTCCCCTTGGATCGGTGTGGTCCGCTTGTCCCTTGGGGGCAAAAATACCTTAATCTGATTAATCCCTGCTGGTTGCTGTCCCCCCCCCCCCCCAAAATCCTGGGGTGCCAATGCCTCCCTCCACCCAAGTCTTTTCCAAAATAAAGCATCCTCTTGCTTCTCATCCCCCTCAGCCTGCATCCCACCATCCCTTACCTGTCGAGGATGGATGGATGGGCTCGATGCCGGCCAGGCTCTTTGTGCTGGGAAGCCGCGGGCGTCACTGCTTCGCTTTTGTCTGCTGGCGCGTCTGGGTCTGCAATGCAGCCCCTCGAAGCCGCCCGATGAATTCCCCTTCGTCGGGGGCGGGGGGGGGGGGGGGAGACGACGGGCAGATGAGTCAGCGGCTCCCACCCGCACCAGGGAGGGGGAGGACGGCCGACGTGGACGTGCAGGAGGGGATCCTGCGCACTGGACCCCCAAGATGGGGATATATTAAACCTACAGAGGATGGGAGATTTTCTGCAGTGGTTCCCGATTCACTCCTGAAGGCTGCAGCTCAAGATCTGGGGGGATAATGGATCATTTTCAGCCTCCGAGGAGCTGGCAAACATTTCTTTTTACCTGCAGGCAAAGAAATGGGGTGCTGCGGTACCCCCGAACTTTGGGCCGGAGGAGGACTCTTTGCAAATCAAGTGCAGGGAGGTTTGGTGCATAAAAACCCAGATAAGGGGGTTTTTTTGCGGCGCTGCTGAATCTGGAGGTGTTTGGTCCTGATGCTGCATGGCAAAAATATCTTGGCTTTGTGTTTGAAGCCAGATGTGGAGCTAGAAATAGGAGGGAGACACCCAAAGCCGACATCACTGCCAGGGCTGGGAGAAGGGCTGCTTTGAACCAAGGGATGGGGGGCACCTTGTGCAGCCCTGCTACCCCCTGCTTCCCGCCACAGCACCCGTGGGCACCGGGCCATGACCACAGCCCCTGTGCTGATGTGGTGTCAGAGGGATGGGGATCCCAAGCAGCAGGACAGCAAAGAAAACCCCAATCCAACCCCTCTGACCTGTGAATCTCCCTGCCCTGGCCACTGCTGAGCCCTGAAACACCCTTTTTTGGGGGGGCACAGGCCGGATCCACACACCTGAGAGGCTGAGAGCAGCCCTCGCCTTCCTCTCCCCTGGGCTTTGCCTGGGATCTACATTCCTTTGGGATTTAGGTTTTTTTTTCTCCTTTTTACTCTCCATTCCCTGTGTGCTGCTCTTTTCAGCTGGTGCCAAGTCCTTTTGCCAGTGCTCGGCTTTCAGCTGGGCTATTTCTGCCTCCTCCTCCTCCTCCTCCTCCTCTCCCTGCTGCTGCCATGAGCCAAGAGGATCCCATGTCCCCTGCTCCTAAATAGACCCGGTCTCAGCTCGGCCGCGCCAGTGCCTGGCGCGGGGAAAATGCCAACCAGAGGCCCAGCAAAGGATGCTGATCCCTCTGGGGGGGTCAAGCTGCTGTGGTTTTGGGGATCCCGAGACCATGGGGTGCGGCTTGGCTGGGCGGCCCTGTGGGGAGCTGGATGTGACCCATCCCCCTGCCCAGTCCCTTCACTTCGGGGTGTCACCTACTGAAAGGGGTGGCTCACGTGTGACAACCCAAACCTATGATGTCCCTCCCTGAGAGGAGAAGGGACTTGGGGCCAAATCCCATGGGTGAAGATGGGGGAGGTGGTGATGTGGGGTCCCTCTGCACCGCAGGGACCGAAATCTCTTCACTGCAGTGGCTTTGGGACCGAAATCTCTTCACTGCAGCTGCTTTGGACCTGGCAGTTTCAGGAGGGCTGCTCAGACCCAGCAGACACATCATCGGGGTGGGGGGGGTCTAGCGGGGGACAAGGTCCTCTGGCAGCACAAGAAGAAAAAAAAAAAAAAAAAAAAAAAAAAAGGCTCTTCAGCTGAAACGAGGTCTCAAACACTCGGGGTATTATCAGCCAGGGCCGCCCCAACGGCTCAGGACAGGCGCAGGACAGACACCCGACTGAGCGGGGACAGTGCCGCCTTGTTCGGGATTTCTAGAGTGGGAGCGATGGGGATGGTTGGGATTTGGGGGCTGATGTAGGAAGGGACACTCTGGGGCTCACCCAGGGGTGTCCCCTGCCTGGGTCCCTCTGAGCGGGCTGGAGACCCCAGAGGTCCCAGACCAGCTTGGCCAGTTGCTGGAGTTGTGGGATTTTGCCGGTGGCAGTGGTGGTGGCAGGACTATGGCGGGTGGCAGTGGCGGTGGTAGGCCATGGCGGGTGTTAGTGGTGGTGGCAGGACCGCGGCGGGCATTGTGCAAGCGGAAGGGCCCCGAGCTGGAAGTGGTGCAATGCTGCTTGACGCCGGCCAGAGGGTGGTCCGGGGATTTCCACCCTTTCGGGTGCTTTGGTCCCCTGACACATCCATGGAAAAAGTGGGAATAAGACTCGGGAGCAAACGGGAGCATAACTGAGCCCTGGTGGGGACCCCCAGTCTTGCTGGGCACCCCCAGCCCTACCAGAACCCCTGGGACCTCCCCAGTCCTCCCAGAAACCCCAGCCATGCAGGGCCCTCCAACATTGCTGAGCCCCTGGACCCCCCAGCTGGGGACCACCAGCCCTACCAGGACACCCCCCTCTTGCTATGCCCGGGGACCCCCAGTTGTGCCAACCCCCCCCCCCCCCCGGTAGCCCTACCAGGGACTCCCAGCCCTACTGGGACCCCCAGAAACCCCAGAACTGCCAGGGACCCCTAACAAGCCCCCGCCCATTGCTGAGTCCCTGGACCCCTATCCCTGTGAGCCGCATCCCTATCAGGAAGCCCAGCCGTCCTGGGACCCCCCAGCCCTACCGGGACCCCCAGGACCCCCAGCCCTACAGGGACGCCCCCAACCCTACCCAGATTCCCCCCCCCCCCCAGCCCCACCAGGACGCCCCAGCCTTGCCGGGACCCCTCAGCCCTACCGGCACCCCAGGACCCCCACCCCCGCCGGGACCCCGGGGACCTCCGACCTCGCTGGCTCCCCCCCGCCCCCTCCCCCCAGCCCGGCGGTGGCCCCTGCAATGCCGGCGGTGTCCAGGGTGGGAGCTGTGCTCCTGGCCGGGCCGGGCCGCGCCGAGCCGAGCCGGGCGGCTGGGAAGCGCCTCGTCCCGCACCCGCCGGGCCACGCCTGGCCGCTGCGAGCTGGGCACCGGCACCGGTACCGGGACCCCGCACCGGGACCCCGCACCCTGCGCTGGGGCAGGTAATGGAACCGCCACCGGGACCGGGACCGGCCCGAGGGGGTGCGACCCCGGGGAACGGCCCCCGAAAGCGCCGTGGAAAGGCGGGGAGGGTACGGGGGCGGCACCGGGACGGGAGGGGGGCGGCGGGAGGACCCCCCCAACAGACCCCTGGTCGGACGGGGGGAGTCCTGCCGGGACCCCCAACTCTGCCGGCACTCCCGACTCTGCTGGGACCTCCCCAGCCCCACAGGGACCCCCCCAGCCCTACCGGGACCCCCCAGCCCCGCCGGGACACCCCAGCCCCACCAGGACCCCTGGGGTCCCCTGCCCTTCTAGGATCCCCCAGCCTTTCTGGGATGCCCCAGCCTTAGAGTGACCCCCGGGACCACCAGCCCTTCGGGTACCCCCCAGCCCTATCGAGTCTCCCCACCCTTGCCGGCACCCGTTGCCCCCAGGCTGGCAGCCACATCTGTTGCAAAGGGGGTTCTCCCCCCACTTTGCCACCCCATCCCGGCCATTCGGGGCCCACAGCCAGGGGGGTCCCAGGGCTCTCACCCAGCACACTGCCCTCCCTTCCAAGCTTGGGGGGACTCCAGAGAGCACCCCTGGGGTGGGTGTACCCCAGTGCTGGGGGGCCTGGAGTGGTTCCCCCCAAACAGCCTCACTCCTCTCCCCGGTCCCCCGCCGGTGACGCAGAGCCGCCGAGCGGTGGTTTCCCAACAGGGAAGTCATTTTGTGTGTGCCGGCGCGGGCCGGGCCATAAACCACCCTCCCTGGGGCCACCACGGGGCCAGGCCCCCTCCAACCAGGTGGGCTGAGATGGGATACAACTCATTGCAGGGGTGGGCAACCAGTGAGGGGGACGTGTGAGACCCCTACGGGGCAGGGGAACTGGGGCAGCTGCGGCCTGCGGGACCCACCGCCAACAACTGCCTGGAGCCGGGAGATCGGCTGGATCCAGCCCCAGCCGTCACCCTTCGCTGCGCGTGAGGACGTGAGGCCCAGTGGGTGCTGGGGGGTGGTTTTGGGGGGAGGAAGGAGGGGTACAAGCAGGGGGGGTCGTGGCAGCTTGAACCCCTCTGGGTTTACATGGGGATTCGCTGGTAGCTCGTACGAGGCTAAGCCCACTCCCGGGGCTCCCCATGGAGGCTCTTCCAACACTCAGGGGACTGGTTGCAATGTCGAAATTGGGGACTACCCCCCCCAAGGCGTTTCCGCCACGCTGCTGGATCCGGCAGTAAGCCGGGGTGTTATGGCGGAGGCTGACTACAGCAGCCTCATTTCCTAAGGAAATCAGGCTAGAAAAGAAAAGGCAGCCCCCCCCACCCCACTCCACTCTGTCTGTCTGTCTGTCCACAGCCCAGGGGAGAGGCCAAGTTTGGCCGGGGGGGTGCCAGTGCGCGGGTCTGGCATGGGCATGGCCCCGGTTTACGCCACCCTGGACGTGTCACAACCTGCCTGTTCTCAGCAGCTGCGCTGGCCGGGCTGGTGGCTGGGAACTGGGGCCTAGCTGCCAGGGTGAGGGACACTGGGGGCTCGGGGGGGGCTGTCTCGGTTGTGCCTCAAGTCTCCCTGCTGGGACCCAGGCCCAGGCTGGCACTGGGTGGGCGGACTGGGCACAGCTGGGCACCCACTCCCCCTCAGTGCACTGACGCCAAGGGGATGGGCTGCGGGTGCTGTCCAGCCACAGGGTTGTTCCTGGGGGCAGCTGGGTCACCCTGAGGCCAGATCCTGCCTGCTGGCCCTGGCAAGGGGACAGCACCAATGTGATGCAATCCCGTGGGGTCGGAGCATCCCTGGGCACCCAAGGGGGGTTTAGCACCCCATTTTGGGGTGCTGCTGGCCCCAGCACCCAGCAGCCGTGGCCACGGGCCCTGCTCCTCCCCGCCGCAGGCAGGAAGCGCCAGCCGGCTGCTGCAGACTTTGGACCCATCCGGCGTCGCCGGCGCAGGGGCAGAGGAAGGGAGTCTTCCTGTTTGCTGGCGCGGTGGGGTCCGGCACCCGTCTGCTGTGGAGGCTGAGCTCCGGCAAAACTTGGCCTTGCCTTGGTGTCGCCACTAGCTGCCCCCCACCCCAGCGTGGGGACTCTCCGGTGACTGATATAGGGTTGTGCTCAGTCTGCGGCCCTTCATGGGTGGGTGAGTTTTGTGTGCGCTGCTGGGTGCTTTTGCAGCGAAGGAGTTGTCTCTCCTTGGGGCGGGGATGGTTAACCCCCGTTTCCACACCCCCCTTGGCTATCCCAGCCAGGGCCGTGGGGTTTTGGGGTAGAATCCTGCCAGCCAGGCAGAACCCCTGTTTATTTCTCCCCCATCTGCTTTTCAAGCTGGAGCGGAAGAGCTCAGCCTCTGGCCCCTTTTCGGAAAGGCTGGGATATTTATAGCCGCCTGGCTCAGGGAGTTGGGATTTGCTATGGCCGCCTGCGTGCCCCCCCCCCCATCCTGCTGCAGCATCCCTCAGCTGCGTCCTGCACGGGGGCAGGGGCCAGGGCCAGATCCTGCCCTGGCCACGGGGACAACTCTTCCAGGTGGCTGTGCAATGCCCGGGGTCCCTTGGGGTCTCTATGCGATGCCAGGGGCCACCCAGGGGTTTCTGTGCAATGCCCAGGGTCCCTCAGGGTCTTGCTGTGATGCCTGGGGTCCCTCGGGGTCTCTGTGTGATGCCTGCAGTCCCTTGGGGGTCTCTTTGTGATGCCAGGAGTCACCCAGGGGTCTCTGCCTCTGTTTAGTCGATGGGACATGGATTTGGGATCGATTTGGGGAGTCAGGACTGCAGGCATCACCCCTCCCTTCACACCCACAGCCAGCTGCTCCTCTCCACGCCGTGCCTTCCTGACCAGGTCCCCCCACCCATCCCCATGGAGTGACCCTGCGTGGGGGTCTCTGCACCGGCGCGGCTCCCCCCGGCAGCTGGCCCGGCGCGGAGGGAAGCTGGCTGCCGCGAATATGAGCGACTTCTGGCACAAGTTGGGTTGCTGCGTCGTAGAGAAGCCACAGCCCGTGAGTAGCTTCAGCCTGGCCAGTTTGGGGTCCTGGGATCATGGGCTTACCAGGGGCTGATGACCTTCATCTGCTTACAGAAGAAGAGGAGGAGACGGATCGACCGCTCCATGATCGGCGAGCCCATGAACTTCATCCACCTGACACACATCGGCTCTGGTGACATGGCCGCAGGAGAAGGCCTGCCCATGGTACCCTACCCATGTGAACAGTTGGGGTGGTGGGTCTCACGGTTGGGTGGCAGGTGTCACTGTTGGGGTGCTGGGTCTCACAGTTGGGTGATCGGTTTTGCTTTTGGGGTGTTGGGTGTTACTGTTGGGGTGGTGGAGTCTTGTGGTTGGGTGGTGGGTCTCAGGGTTGGGTGATGGGTGTCAGGGTTGGGTGAAGCGCCCTTATATTTGGGGGACAGGTCTTACACTTGGGTGATGGGTCTCACAATGGTGATGACACATCTCTGCACCCTTCCCACAGACCGGTGCCGTCCAGGAGATGAGGTCCAAGGGCGGACGGGAGCGACAGTGGAGCAACTCCCGGGTCTTGTAGTGTGTGAGTACACGGCCGTGTGAGCGGCTGTGGCAGCCCTGAGCACTCGCTGTCCTCCTCTGAGGCACCACCACTAATTAACGCACCAAACAAGCCACCACTTGTGTGGTTCTGTAACCCGGCCTCTTGGACTTTGCAGATTCCTGGCTTTTTCAGCCCAAACTTGAACTGCCTGATCCCCCAACTGGAGGAGAAGACGACCTCGAGTGCTTGAACCCCGTGGTAATTTATGCAGAGTGATCCTCGCCTGGCTCCCAGTGGCTTTTGGTTGTCATCCCCCTGGCAAATCCCTCCTTCCCAGAGGCATCGGGTCGGTGACGTGGGGAGGGAGCGGGGACAGCAGCCCCCACCTCATGCCCGACTGGCATTTCAGCCGAAAGGACGCAGCCACCCTCCCGAAGCGTGCCAGGAGCTGCCGGGCGCAGCCCAGATGTGCCAAATCCTCCCAGTTTTCCCTTTTTCCATGCCGGTGTCTCACAGGGGCCCCTCTCGGCACCAGGCCACAGGGCCTCGGTTTCCCCGTGGGATCATGGTGAGGCCGGTCCTGGTGAGGAGGCTGATTTGGTGCCCTCCCAGACACGTGTAGAAGAGCAAAACCAGGATTAAACCCCAGCGCTTCAGCGGCAGCAGCTCAGCGCCGACACCACCAATGAGCCCGCGGTGTCTCCAGCCGGCATTTCCACCACCAGCAAACTGCCACCTTCCTTCTTTTTTAGGATTTTTTTTTTTTTTTCTCCAGAGCTCAAAAAAACAACTACACAGCCTCTGCCACCTCAGAGGCAGGACCACGGTGGGGTTACCTCTGCCCAGGATTGCCACTGGGGTTTCACCGGCACTGGCCGAGGCAGGACGGGGCCTGACCCAAGGAGGGACTCAGGCTCCCGAATTCGGGCGCGGGTGTATATAGTTTAAATAGCGCCGGGATTAAATATTAAATAGCACGTGCCGGGCATCGCAACCAGGTGGCAGAGGCTTTCCCCTTCACCATGCTCCACGCCACATGGGATGCTCCTGCACGGAGCTGGGCTCTTCCAGCCCCACAGCACGCTCAGCATTGGTAAGCAAGTGCCAATGCTTGATTAGGTTTTCCCTCCTCTGGGAAAAACAACCCTTGAAATAAAACCCTTGTGCTGGCCCAAGGAGCGCGTCCACAAGCTACCCGGGGCTCCTCGCCTCCCTCCTTTGCTACTAGGGCTGCCAAATTTGCCTGGAAAAGCCGAGACGCCCCACACATGCTTGGCACTGTGCTCCCATCCACATCCTTTATTCACACATGGGTGCTTGGGGACTGCTTTGGGCATGCCGAGACCCCCTGGTGCCACTGTTTGTCCCTGTCACCGCATCACATCCCAGCTGCCATCCCAGCTTGGTTCCAGCCTATGGGGAGAGAAAAGCATCCGTGGCCGGCACCGCATGAACCCCCCAGCCCCCAGCCCTGCAGAGGGGACTCACCGCCGGACGGGCTCGGGGACATGTGTGGGCTCCAAGGGTACAAGCTGGGAGAGCTCCCGAAGGCTGGCAGCGAACCGGACCTTGCCACTGAAGGTGGGGCTGGGCGAGATGGGGGGACCGAGGTCCCCGCAGCTCATTACACCCTTGTGTGATGGGGCCGGTTCACCAGGAGCTGGCATGGGAAGCCCCAGGGAGGAGGTGAACTTCCCTGTGTGAGGCCTTGCATGCGCGGGTGCGAGCAACCCTACCTGAGAAAGGGCTGAGAGAGCGTCACAAGCGCCTTGATGTACCAGGTGGGGTGGACAATGATCACAGCCTGGAGGCTCTTCCGGAGCCTGGGAAGGACCGGGATGCTCCAGGGCTCACTGTGATCCCGGCACGCTTACTGCCACCCCTGCCCGGCATACTCACTGCCAATCCATAGCCTGGTAGCACCGTTTCATCCAGCCAAAGGAAGGGATCTGTCCCCGTGCTGCCGCCCCACTCAGGCACACCAGGACGTAGCGGTCGGCCACCATCCTCTCCAGGGTGCGCACAATGTACCTGGAGGGACAGCCCGGCCTGTCAGCTTGGGGAAACTGAAGCATGGGGCATGTGGAAGGTTCCCAGCCCGCTCGGGACCCCACCTGAGCAGGTTCTCCATCACGTAGCCGTACTGGGGGATGCTGTTGTCTGGGAGGTGGCAGGCAGCGAAAAGCAGGATGTCACCGAAGCCCTCACCGTGGTACCCTGGCCAGAGCGGAGGGTGGAACAGCCAGCACCTATTGTCCCCTTCCAAAAACCCAGCTGGCTCAGGGAGGAGATCCAGGAGTCCCAACCCAGGCACCCAGCCCCGCATTACCCCCATGGGAGAGGACCCCGCTGTAGGGCTCCACTGCGCTCAGATCCACACTCTCCTCTGGCTGCTTGTCCTCCGTGTCTGGCACCCGCTGGCTGCCAGCCCCCTTGGCAAAGCTCCAGGTGTGCAGCAGCTCCTCTGCGGGCAGCCGGTTAGCATGGCACCAAGCGGGAGGAACCCGGGGGGTCCCCTGTGCCCCCACCCCAGCCGGGTCTCACCCTCCCACTCGAAGCCGTCGCTGCCCGAGGGTGTCTCCAGCGCATCCAGGTCGATGTCGATGCTGGCATCCGGTGAGCGCTCAGTGTTCTCGGTCCACTCCAGCGCCGGCAGCCGCCTCCGCATGTGCCGCGGGGCACCGCTGGCCCCCGGGCACCCCTCTGGCAGGGGCCTGGCAGGGACAGAGCAGGGGGGTCAGCGGTACCTGGTGGGGGGTGGGGAGCAGGTTTCGGGGTGCCACTCCCATCACCCCCTTACCCAGGGAAGTCCTCGTCCTGCCACTCCTCACTGAGGTCCAGGCTGTCCCCAGTGGCCATCACCACGGCCATCCTTGTCCCTGTCACCTGCAGAGACACGCCAGCCCGAGCTCAGGGACCAGCTCCCCTGGGGCTCTCGCATCTCCCAGCAGCTCCACACCAAACTGCCCCCATTTCCCCTTTCCCCCCCCATTTCCAAACTGAAAGCTAATGCGAACGGGTGCACCCAGCTGCAGGGAGACAGCACAGATGCTCCCCGGGGACCCCCAATCGCAGTCCTGCTCAACCCTCTATGAGACTTAAGAGACTCCCGGCACTGCACCAGGGCTGCTTACCTTTCCGGGGAGCCTCTCACTCTGTGGCTGCCCACCAGTGAAGGGCTCCGGTGATGGCACTGGTGGCTCATCCAAACTGGTTTGGCCGCATTCACAGCCGGCAGAGGCCAGGGCTCATTGTGGCACAACCGGTTTCCTCCCGGCTGGGCTGGATTTGGAGGTTCGGTCACACTGAGCCCACCCCACCCCCTTCATGCTACGGAGCCCCAAAATACTCCTCTGACTCGGGGGGGTATTGGCAGGGGGGGTTGCACCCCCGGAAAAGAGGGGGTTCGACCCCCAGAATGCCTGCAGGGAGGGCGAGGTCCATGCTCGGCACCCCAAGGGTGAGCAGGGCATCGCAGGACCCATCCCGGAAGAAGAGTCGAGAGCCAAAAGTGGAAGAAAAGAGGAAAATTTAATCCTTGGAACACATGGGTGTCAGTCCCGGGCTGGCTGCGCATCCAGACCCACCATCCGGGGCCCCATGCAGCCCCCTCCAAGGTAGGAAGAACGGCAAGAACTTGTTAACACCCCCAGGGCCTTCGTTAAGTGGGTGTGATGAGTCCTGCTCCAGCCCCGCTAGCCGAGGGGTCCCAAAAAACACACCCTGGGGGACCAAACCCCAGCGGAGCCGTTGTGGTGGTGGGAGCCCATCGGGGGGGGGCAGGGGGGGGGGGGGCAAATTGCAACGAGGACCCATCTCCAGCAGGGAGCCAAGCTCTAATAAAGGCAGCTGCCACCCCACCATGCCTGGGCACCCTGCCGGTACCTGCCGAGGAACCCTACCTCCTCGTACAGCCCCCAAAAGCCACTGGGTGCCTGTTCTCATTTCGGGGAGCTGGGGGGCTGCCCAGCAGCAATGCGGCTGACCCGCTCCAGGACATCCTGAGGGCAGAGGGGGGGCACGGCCTGTGCCAGTGGACATTCCTCCACCAGGCTGTTCATGGGGGTGGGCGGCAGGACCACCTCCTCCTCTGGCCCCCCGGCAGCTCCCGGCCCCGCCAGAGCTGCCCGCAGGATGGGCAGGACCTTCTTCCGCGATGCCAAAGTGTTGCCCTGGGCATAGGCACCCACACAGGACCAGGGACTCGGGAGGGGCTGGAGGTGCAGGGACGGCGTCGTCGCCTCTTCCAGCGCCCGGCACACCTGTGAGGTACGGAGTGTGGCTGCTGGAACCCCCCAGCACCCCCAAAATCTGGGGCTTTTGGGGCAAACCACAGCTGAAAACTGCCTGGCTCCTACCCCAGACCCCTGTGCCATGGGGTGCCCAGTCCCCCCACTCACCGTGCTGCGGAGGGTCTCACACCGGCTGTAGACTGCGAGCTGCCGGGAGGGCTCATTGCGCTCATTAAAAGAGATCGTCATGGCCACCAACCCTGTGTAGCCCCGAGCTTGGCAGAAAGCATCTAGGTCCTGCAGCAAGTTGGGCCGGCACAGGAAGGTCTGGATGGGGAGAGATGCTGGCATCACCCCAGTGTCCCCATTGTGTCAACCCCTGCCTCAGTTTCCTCCTCTGCTGAGCCTCACCTCCAAGTCCACGTAGATGGCGCTGACGGCGAGGACCAGCTCATCACTGGAGAGGACTTTGAGGTCCTTCCGTAGCATCTGCTCTGTCGTCAGCCCTGGGAGAGGAGAGGGGCCAAGTGTGAGCCCCAGGGACGCATCCTTGTACCCAAGGAGAGAGGTCTGTCCCAGGACCCACTCCCAGCCAGACCCTGGTGCGCAGACCTGAGACGTCAAATTTGGCTGCTTGCAGGGCTTCAAAGATGGCATTACGGGCCAGCAGCTCGGGGAACCTTGCCTCGAGCAGGGAGACACATGCCACGTCCCTGGGCGTCACCTTGCCAGCAGCCGGGCTCAGGTTCACGCAGTCCAGCAAGATGGTGCCTGGGGGGAACAACCAGGGGCCATCAGTTGTCACCATCCCTGTCAGATGGGGCTCAGCGAGGGCCACCCGTCCTCACCATGCAGCAGCGCGGCCGTGGTTCTGTCCAGGATGCCTGGGGGACCTTGGGCGATCCGCTCCGTCACCAGTGTGGCACAGGAGCCCACCAGCTCTGCTGTCACCTGGCAGCTGGGAGCTCTGTCCCGTTCCAATGGCCGGTGATCAAGGACCTCCACCACAGCCTCTTCCAGGGCTGTGTCGGCGCTGGCGGGCGAGATGGGGAGGGTGAGACCCCCTGCACAGCCCTGGGGTGCAGCTACAATGCGTCACCCCCAGCAGAGCCTGGAAACCCCCTTTGTTCCTCTCCTCCTACCCTAAAAACACCCCGGAAAGGGAAAGGTTTTATCCACCCTGGGCCAAAATCAAGTGAGGAAAAAGCGAGACTTCTGGTGGGTGGCCCTGGTTCTCCCCACGTCCCCCCACCCCTGGCTCACCCGGGCAGGATGTGGTGATCGACCAGGGTCAGGGAGAGCAGCCCAGCGTGGTGTAGCCCCCCCAGGTCAATCTCATCCCGAAAGATGAGGGAGGTGGCGGGGATGCCCTGCTCCTGCAGCAGGAATGTCGTCTCCGTCCGGAGGGCAAAGTCAGCACGAGGGATGTTCAGGACCGGGATGAAGGCAGCTTTGGGAGCCGGGGAGGTCTGCGGCAGGGGGGTGACAACCGGTGAGGCAGCCCCCAAGCCACCATTTGTCCCCAAGCCAGCGGGTGAGCCTCACCTTTGCCAGGAAATAAGCCAGAGCCAGGGCCGAGACGGTGGAGTCCAGGTCACAGGCCTCATTGCCCATCACCACGTGGATCTCCTGGTGACTCTGGATGTGCTCCTGCCAGGGCAGGAGGCATCAGGCACAGCAGTGATGCGTCCCCATCCTTCAAACACCCCCAGGCCAGTCCCTTCCCCTTTGCTGCCCTCAAGGGGACATGCCAATGTCCCTGGAGCCACTTGTTATGGATGTCACCCACAGATGCCACCCGCTGGCACTCATCTCCCAGCCGCCACTGGCAGTAAACTGCCTCCTGGCATCTCTGAGGCACCAACTGGCCCAGCGCTCTTGGGACGAGACCTGGCCGGGATCCATTTCTGGCACAAAAGCCTTACATTTTTGGGACACATGCGCAAAACCGGGCGCATCAGGGCCCTGGGAAAACTTGGCCCCAAGCGACTGTGGCAGCAGGGACAAGGAACCTCCTGCCCTGGGGGACACCATCACGGCCCTGGGACCCTTCAGTATTTTAATCCCAGTCCAAAGTGGTTTTTCCAGAGATGGTGAGTTTGGGGCTGGCTGTCCCCCAAAACATGACGTTTCACCCCTTTTTTTCTTGCCTGCAGCAGCAAGAAAAAAATGTCACCCACGTCACCCCACAAACTCCCATCCCCAGCTGCTGGCACCCATCCCGTCCCGCTCCAGGGAGCCGCCCTGTCTCCAGGCCCTTTTTTGGTGTCAATTATTTCATGCCATAACCCAGATTTGCTCATTTATTCAGTATAAGCCAAGGAAGTAAACAACTGAGAGCCGCCTACGGCGTAACCGCCAGTTGGGGGACCTGCACCCGTGTGCTGCAAGACAAGGAACGAGGCTGCAGGGGTGGGGTGGGGGGCTGCTGGGGACCCCCCAGCCGTAGAAATGGCTTGGGGTGTCCCCGGTGCCAGCTATGCCACCCCGGTCTGGGCTGTCATGGGGCCGAGGGGCAGCACAGGACCAGGGGAGATGGGTGCACCCCACTCAGGGGCCTTGGTCCTCTGTACACCCCACTCCCCCCTGCACCCTGCTCCCCCCCACTCCGCACCCCAGTCCCCGAGCACCCTGCTTCCCTGAGCACTCACTCTCCCTGCTCCCTCGGGCACGCAGTCCCCATGCACCCTGCTTCCCCCCCTGCACCCCGCTTTCCTGGGCCCCCTGCTCCCCCCTGCACCCCCAGTCCCCGGGCACCCCACTTCCCCCTGCATCCCATTTCCCCCTGCACCCTGAGCACCCAAGTCCCCATGCTCCCCAAGCCCCTGGGCACCCCGCTCCCCCCTGCACCCTCCTTTCCTGGGCACCCAGTCCCCATGCACTTCGTTCCCCTGGGCACCCCACTCCCCTCAGCACCCAGTCGTCGTCCTCCCCCCCCCCCCCCCCCCCCAGCACCCGGTCTCTCTCCCGCACTCCCTCCCACCCCCGCTACCTGCAAAACCGCCCGGTTCCCCTCCAGGAACCGCTCCATAACGGCGGCGATCCGGGCCCAAACCCGCCCGTTCCCGCCCGGCCCAGTACGGCCCAGTACAACCCCACCACCGCCCCCCACCCCGCCCCTCCTTCAGGCCTTGGGGGCGTGGCCTCCCGCGCGGGCTGCCGGGAAGGGGGCGGAGGCTGAGGGGGGCGGTTGGTGCCAGTGGGGGTGACACCCCCAAGCCCTCCTGGCCCCCCCTTGGCACCCCATAACCCCCCCGGTACCTCACCCCCCCCCCCGACACCCCCAAACCCTCCCTAGCACCCACAGCCCCCCCTGACACCCTAACCTCCCCTGACACCCCAAACCTCCCTGACCCTCCCACCACCCAGGCCGGGTCTGGCTCCCCCCATTTGAGCTGTGACCCCCCCCCCCAAAAAAAAAAATTATTACACCTCAGGATGGCATCACCCCATCCCAACCGGTGACCGGCAGAGTCGCCGTGGCTGTCGTGGGTGCCATAGGCCCGTCAGTGGGTGAAATCGGGGGATTGAGGGGGGCACCCATTGCCCCCAACACCCCTCCTCCTGCCCAGCACTAGGCCTCAAAACGGGAAAGAAACCAGAAAATCGGTGGTTTTCGGTGCCGCTGTCGGCCAGGCCTCGCCCAGAGTAGCCAGCGGCTCGGCTGACACCTCAGTGTGCCGGAGGGAACCGGTGGCGGGGCGGTGTAGCAGCGTTGCATGCAGCTGCCTTCTCTCTCCACCCCTCCTGCCCGTCCTCCTCCTCCTCCTCCTCCTCCTCCTCCTCCTGCTCGCCCGGCAGTAAATCCGCCTTCCCGGCAGAGAGCCGGAGCGTGGGGTTCGGCGGCGGAGAGCAGGCCTCTGCCTGGCTGGGGAAAGAGCGGAGAAAGGAGGAAAAAAGAAGGGAAAAAGGAAAAAAGGAAGGGAAAAGGAGGAAAACGGGAGGGAGAAAGAAGGAAAACAGGAGGAATAAAGAAGGGGGAAAGGAGGAGAACAGGAGGGGGAAAGAAGGAAAAAAGAAGGAAAACAGAGGAATAAAGAGGAATAAAGGAGGAAAGGAGGAAAACCAGGAGAGGAAAAGAAGGAAAAAGGAGGAAAAAAGAAGGAAAAGGGAGTAAAAAGAAGGAATAAAGAAGAATAAAGGAAGGAGAAAGGAGGAATAAAGAAGGGGAAAGGAGGAAAAAGGAGGAATAAAGAAGGAAAAAGAGAAAAAAGGAGGAAAAAGGAGGAATAAAGAAGGAAAAAGAGAAAAAAGGAGGAATAAAGAAGGAAAAACAAGGAGAAAGAAGGAAAAAGGAGAAAAAACAAGGAAAAAAGGAGGAATAAAGAAGGAAAAACAAGGAGAAAGAAGGAAAAAGGAGAAAAAAAGAAGGAAAAAGGAGGAAAAGAAGGAGGGAGTGGGGAAACGACAGCAGCAAAGCAGCTGCACAGTAAGAGGGGGTCAGGGCGCTGCTGGGGGTGGGTTGGGTGGGTGACCCCCCCCCTCTCCCCGCCCTGGTGATGCCATAGGGCGAGGGTGACCCCGGGGTGGTGGGAGCGATGGTGGCGTTTTGGGTTGTTTTGGGGCAGTGGAGGTGGGTTGAGGGGGACCCTGGGGTGACCCCAGCCCCGCCGTGGGCTCGGCTGCTGATGTTTGGGCTGCCCACGCTGCTGGGTGGGGAAACTGAGGCCGGGCGGCAACCCAGAGCCCTCACCGGCCTTGTCCCACCCCAGCACCCCCCGGCTAGGGCTGGACTGGCCGCCTCCAGCTGGTTTTTCCAGCTCCCGTCACCTTGCCGGACGTCGATCCAGCATCTGGTGGGGCCGGTGTGGTGGGAGCGGCTGTGGTGGGTTTGGCTTGGCACCAGGCAGTGGGTTGGGGAGGTAGTGCCTGCTTCTCCTCGGTCACACCGCTGGCCTCTTGGTGGTCCTGTTTTTAAAAAGAATATTTATTTTATTTTATTTTATTTATCAAGAATATGTACATGTTTATTATTTAGTTATTAAGACTATTTATTTATCCATCTACTTAGCTATCAAAAATATTTATTGTTTACTTAATAATACTACTTATTTATTTACTTACCTATATGTCTATTTATCTATCAAGAATATTTATTTATTTCCAGGCTATTTATTTCTAGAGATTATTTATTTATTTATTAAGAATATTGATTTATCTATCTACTTGTCTATCAAAAATACTTGTTTGTTTATTTACTACTACTATTTATTTATCTATACATCTGTTTCATGGGAATATTTACTTGTTTATTTACCTCTGCACTAATTAATTAATTAATAAATAATAATAAATGAATAGACAGTTACCACTGGGCATCGTCCCTTTCCTTTTCTTTCCCCCAAGACCCCTCTGCTCCAGCCCTAGAAGAGACGGGAACAGCTCGGAGGGCACCGAGCCCCTTGATTTTCTCCTGGACTTTTGTCGCCTCCCCAAAAAAACCCTTTCTCCCCCCAGTTTCCACCCTCCCTGGGTGTTTCCAACACCCATTGCCTGCATCCCTCTCAGAACATCCCCAGCTCCCTTGGGAATATGGGGGGCTTCAAGAGGGTCACGTCTCATGGCTGTGAGCACAGCCTGTGCTGGGCGGGAGAAGGATTAGGGGCTAAGGAGATCTCCCGGTGAGCTGGCGTGTGTGGGTGGCTGTGTTGCGGCCGGGGGACTGTGGAGAGACCAGGCGGAAAACTGAGTCGAAGCTGGAGCAGCCACGTCTCTGCCTTCATGGAGTGTTTAAAAGCCAAATTTTCCAAATCTCTTGAGTATTTTGAAGCCAAATTTTCCAAATCTCTTGACTATTTAAAAGCTGAATTTTCCAAATCTGTCCACAGGAGCATCTTCACCGGGCTGAGTTTGCAGGAAAACCCTGGCGGAATCGCAGGACTCCGACCTCTCCCTCACGCCACCTTGGTTCCATTGAACCCCTCAATTCTTCCCAGGTTGGTTCGGGTTTTTTCCTCTTTCTCTGCAAATGGGAGGCCGATAAAATCCACACGCATCCATGGCATTCAATTTTTTAACGACAATTTAGAGGCATGAGCAGCCAATGTTTTATTTTTCATTATTTAAATGAATGTAAAGGGATGGGGGAGAAAAAAATCTGAGCTAAACAAGCCATACCTGGTAAACAAATTGGACTAATATATGTATTTTTTCTTGAAATACCCAAGTTTTACCTTCTAAGGGAGAGGTTTGGGATGTGGCTGTTCCTGGACGGACCCAGAGCGTTCCCAGGGGCCTGATCCGGAGTCGCTTGAGGCAGGACACCACGGTGAGGGTCCTGCTGCCACCTGCTCCAATGGAGCAGCCGCCCGAGCGGGAAGGGACGATCCCGGCCCCTTCCAGCGGTGAAGGGACCTGCCAGCTCCCGGAGGAGGCCGTCAGTGGGGAAGAAATGCCAGCTGGTGGCCGGGATAGCCCGGCACTGGATGGGCAAGCTGCCATGCCGCGTGGCGGGGAGGCGGACGTGCCTTCCAGCCCTGGCATGGGGCAGCCGGGCTGTGCCTCACGTCTCCCCTCCGATGAGCATCCGAGGGAAGATGCTCGGGAGAAGCAGCCCGCGGAGGGTGGGGGGTCCCTGCCAGGTGCCCCTGTGCCCAGCCTGGATGCCAGGGCAGTGGAGTTACCGGCTGAGCCCCCCCAAACCCGAACCCCCAGTCGGGAAGCGGAGGCAGATTTTTATTGCGTGAAGTGGATTACCTGGAAAGGCGAGCGGACGCCCGTCATCATGCAGAGCGAGAACGGGCCCTGCCCGCTCCTGGCCATCATGAACATCCTCTTCTTGCAGTGGAAGGCAAGCAGGGTGCTGGGGGCGGGGGGGGGATTTGGAGGGGCTGGTAAGGGGGGATCGGGCTCTGCTCCCCCTAGATCGCTAGGGGAAGGGGCCAGGGGATGGTCCCCAGCCTCTTGGTGCTTCCAGGTGAAGCTGCCCCCGCAGAAGGAGGTGATCACAGCTGAGGAGCTGATGGCACATTTGGGTGAGCTCCCCAGGGAACCCGTCATCCCTGCCCTGCTGCCGGGATGTGCCGCGGTGTGCTGCGGTTAACCAGGTCACCGGGGGCTGACTGCATTGCCTTGTAGGGGATTGCATCTTGTCCACCCAACCCCGGGAGCCATCGGAGGGGCTGCAGCTCAACTTCCAGCAGGTGAGGAGTGAGGTCGCCTGTCACCCAGCACAAAAATTGATCCCCCCCATCTCAGGGAGCACTGGTAGACTTGGTCTGCAAGACTTGGGGTGCCGAACCCTTCTCCAGCAAGCCCCCCTTGTTTTTTCTCCCACCAGAACATCAATGACACCATGACAGTCCTCCCCAAGCTCTCGACGGGGTTGGATGTCAACGTGCGGTTCACGGGTGTCTCGGACTTTGAGTACACGCCCGAGTGCATTGTTTTCGACCTCCTCAATGTGCCACTCTACCACGGCTGGCTGGTGGACCCCCAGGTGAGCTGGCCCCACGGCTGTCCTGCCACCTGGCTGGTGGCTTGCATGGGTCCAGGAACACAAGGGAATGATCTAAGGCAAGGTGAGACACTGGCACAGGTTGCCCAGAGAGAAACTGTGGATGTCCTGTCATTGGAAGTGTACAAGGTCGGGTTGGACAGGGCTTGGAGCAACCTGATTGAGGGGGAGATGTCCCTACCCATGGCAGGAGGTTGGACGGGATGATCTTTGAAGGTCGCTTCAAACCCAAACCCTTCCGTGATGGGTCCTTCCCCATGGTGGAAGCTGCCAGCGCAGCTTGTTGGATGTCCCTGTGGTGGAGCAGTGGTCCAGCTGGCTGGGGAAGGTTCAAAGTGAACCATCCTCCTCTTGCCCTGGGCTGCTGTGGGATGGAAGGGCAGGTCCTCGCAGTCCTGGTGCTCACCCCCCTGGCCCTTCCCCTCCCTGCAGAGCCCGGAGGTGATGCAAGCTGTGGGCAAGCTGAGCTACAACCAACTGGTGGAGAAGATCATCACCTGCAAACAGGCCAGTGACTCCAGCCTGGTGAGCGAAGGTAACCAACAGCCCTCCCTGCCGCCTGGCCGCCTGCTCCCCAAGGGCGGGGTGTGGACGCCCTGGCCCCGGTCCCACCCCACTCTCGCCCCAGGGCTGGTGGCAGAGCAGTTCCTGGAGTCCACAGCCTCCCAATTGACCTACCATGGGCTCTGCGAGCTTACCACCACCGTCAGGGAGGGCGAGCTCAGCGTCTTCTTCCGTAACAACCACTTCAGCACCATGATAAAGCACAAGGTGCAGCTCCAGCCCCTTGCCCACCTTCCTTCGAGCTGACGGACACCCCCCTCCGACACTGGCCAGAGCCAATTGTCCCCTCTCCCTTCTCTTCAGGGCCACCTCTACCTGCTGGTGACGGACCAGGGCTTCCTGCAGGAGGAGAGGGTGGTCTGGGAGAGCCTCCACAATGTGGATGGAGACAGCTGCTTCTGCGACACCGATTTTCATCTCAGCCACACTCCGGGTAAGGAGGGGGCCACTGCGGCCCCCCTGGACCACCGGCTCCAGCAGAGACAAGTGGACCAGGTAGGGGACAACCGATGGTGGCGGGGGATGCTTGAGTCCCGTCCCAGCTCTGGGGGATGCTGCAGGGTTTGGGCCTGCTGCACTGAGTCCCCCCGCCTCTTTCTTCCCCCTCCCAGGATTACATGATCGCCCTGTCCCTGCAGCAGCAGCAGGGACAGGACCCCTCTGTGCTCAGTGACCTGGAGCTCGCTCACCAGCTGCAGCAGGAAGAGTATCATCATCATCATCATCATCAGCAGCAGCAGCAGCAGCGGCAGCAGCAGGTCCCAGTGCAGGTAACCCTGTGCTCCCTACCGGGACTCCAGCGTGGGGTGCGGGTGGTTCTCACCCCCTCATGCCCCTGCTCCATCCCACCGGCCACTCCCGGGGAGGGTGGCAATGGCCCCCCTGGGGTGATGGGGGGGTAGCTGCAGGTCCTCCTGCTCCCCAGCCACCTTCTTTTGCCCCCAGGGCCGTGCGCAGCTGGGCAGCCGGCCAGCTGGAGAACGGAGACAGCGACAGAAGCCGGACTTGGACTGCACCCTCCTATAGCACCCAGGGCCCGGCCCCCCATGGGGGGGCACCCGTGGGGGCCCTGCCTCATCCCCGCTGTGGCTCCCCCCCTGGATCCCAGCCAGGCTGGGGCGTGTGGTGGGTCCCTGCAGCCGGAGCCCCCTGACTCCCCACTCTGGTCTGTCCTCCGGGGAGATCCCACAGGGGTCCCTGGGGACACGAGTGGGACACACACACACACACACACGAGGGGGTATCCTTCCTTCCTTCCCCAC
The DNA here is from genome assembly GCF_929443795.1 of Astur gentilis. Taxonomy (NCBI): domain Eukaryota; kingdom Metazoa; phylum Chordata; class Aves; order Accipitriformes; family Accipitridae; genus Astur; species Astur gentilis. Next base: position 10,930,844 of record NC_064886.1, read on the forward strand.
TGCCGGGACCACCCAAATCTTTCCAGTGGCCTTAACACGTGGGGGGGTCCCACCCGGGGGGGGGTCCCACCGGTCCCTGCTCCGAGACGCGGGGGGACACGCGTCTTGGGGGGGACACACGCACCCCTGGGAGGGACATGCACCCCTGTGTCTGAAACGTGGCCTTAGCCCTTGGCAAATAAAGGACTTGTCCCTGCGCACACGTGTCCGGCTGCCTGGCACCGGTGGGGGCCACCACGCCCCACGGACACGCGGGTTTGGGGAGGGTTGGGGTGACGGGACCTTCCGAGGCCCACGGACACGCGGGTTCGCGCCCTGCCCGCTGTGGGGTGAAGCGGAGCGGCCGGCAGGGGGCGCTGCGCACCGGAATCGCCGCCAGCGTGGGGGTGCGTGTGGGGGGCGAGCGGGGTCTATAGGGAGTGTATAGGGGTGCATAGGGGATGTATAGAGGTGTATGGAGGTGCATAGAGGTGTATAGGGGGTGTATAGAGGTGTATAGCAGGTGTATGGAGGTGTATAGGGGGTGTACAGAGGTGTATGGAGGTGTATAGGGGTGTGTGGGGGTGTACAGAGGTGTATGGGGGCATATAGGGGGTGTATGGGGCTGTTTAGGGGTGTATAGGGGTGTACAGAGGTTTATGGAAGTGTATAGAGGGTGTGTAGAGGTGTACGGAGGTGTATACAGGTGTATAGGGGGTGTATGGGGGTGTATAGAGGCGTATGGAGGTGCAGAGAGGTGTATAGGAGCTATATAGGGGGTGAGCACGGCGTGAGCACAGGAGCGTCTATAGGGGCATATCGGCGGAGCTTAGGGATGAGCGTAGGGCGTGCCCATGGCTAGGTGTAGGGGCTGTATCGCGGGTATGGGGATGAGCACAGGGAGCGCCTGGAGGGCATGGAGAGGCAGCGTGGGGTGGGCCCGTCCGTCCCTCTCCCTTCCTCCGGCCCTCCGCCCCCGCCGATCCCCGTCCCGGCGATGGATTGCTCACGCCTGGCTCCCCGCCCCGCCCCGCCCCTCGGCGGGCCCCGCACCCCTCCGGGCCCTCGGCGTTGGCGGTGACGTCACTCCCGCCCGCTGCCTGGCGCGGGGCGCGCGGGGGGTGGGTGGGGGGGGGGGCGCGCGAGCGGCAGCGCGAGGCGGCGGCGGCGGCGGCACCGGGCGGCGGCACCGGGCGGCGGCGGCGCGTGAGTGGGGCCGGGGGACCGGGGGGAGGGAGAGGGGGCCCGGAGTCTCCGCCGAGGTCTCCGGTCTCCGCCGAGGTCTCCGGTCTCCGCCGGGCACGGCCCCGCACCGGGAGGGCCGGGCCGGGCCGCGGGGTGGGGGCTGGTTCCCGGTTCCTCACACAGACTCACCCCGACTCACCCCGACTCCGCAACCCGCCCCGGGCCTCCCCGTTATGGCGGGTCCGGGCCTGGTGCGGGGCGGGCGGGGCAGGGCCCGCCGGGAGGCCCTGCGGCGGCGGAGGGGGGGGGAGGTTCCGCCCTGGAGCCCGGTGCGGTCCCCCCGCTGTTTCCCGGCCGCCCCCTCGGGCGGCTCCGTGCCTCGATCCGCCCCCCTCCCCCCTCCCCTGCCGCCCAGGCCCCGGCGGCCCCCCCCCCCCCCCCGGGTTCCTCCAGGCGGGCGGGGCGGGCCGGGGCCGGGGCTGGAGGGAGGCGGTGACCCCCCGCCCGGCCCGCTGCGAGGCCCGGACTCTGTCCCCACCGGGGCTGGGGTGCAGTCCCCCGCCGGGCGGGCCCCTGCCTCCCCCGGGTCTCTCCAGGCAGTGGTAACTCGGGACTCTCCCAACCGGCGAGGACAGGACACCCCAGGAGCCCCCGGTGCAGGGTCCTGGCTGGAATTCGGTGCCCAGTGATGCTCCCGGCTCCGTTTTTTCCATCCATAACCTAAAAATTTCAGGATTTTCTCACTTTCTAGCAGGATCTCTCCTAAAATCCCCTCGGGGTGGTCCCGGCTGACATTACCGGGCCCCCACCCCAGCTCGGCAGCACCCGGTTCCAGCTCCACTCCCTCCCTGGCACATCAGCAGGGGCCCGGTGTCCTGGTTTCCCCTGGGGAGAAGATGCCGCCAACCCTGACCAGGGCCTCACCCCGAGTCCTCCCACGCGCCGCTGGCCTGCCCTGCCTGCTCTGCCCGTTACCTGCCCGCTTTCTGTTTGCGGCACAGCCATCCCATCCTGGTTAAGCGGGAATCGGGGGCACGCTCCCGCCTTGGCTTGCGAAACCAGCCCCGGTGGTTCCTCTTTCCACCCTCTGCCGGAGCGAAGCCGGCCTGTCCTTCATCTAAATCTCTGCTCTGCATTGAAGATTTGTCTCCCAGGGGACGGGGACCCCCTGTTGCCCCCACCCCCCATCCCAGCCCCTTGGAGCCCGGGCTCAGCTCCCCACGGTGGGGAGGGGGAAACCGGCTCGTGCCTGATGCCAGGAGGTGCCAATGTGGAAGGGAAGGAAGAGCTAGGATGCGCTGACCCCACGGTGAGGGCGGCTTCCCTGTGCAGCAGTGGTGACCGTGACAGCGCTGGGCTGCTTCTCCCTCCCTGTGCCCGGCTGTGGTGCCCGTTGGGAACCTTTTTAAGGCACAAAGGTGCTCATTGTGCCGCCGGCAAATCCCTAATCCTGCACCGCACAGCTGCCTTGGTCTGGTTGACCAGCCAAGAGGTGGCAGTGGGCTCCGTGCCTCGGTTTCCCCCCGCCGGTGTTGGGCTGTGTGCCCGGGATCAGCCCTGGGATGCGGACACAGCGCTCGGGAGAGAAACCATGTCGGGGGCTTCCCCCCTCCTCTTTATCCCGCCGTGATCCCAGGGTTGTGCCTGTCCCTGGCTGATGCCATGCTGTGCGATGCTGTCAGGGAACCAGGGTGGGGAAGTCCCGGAGACCGGGAACCCGGTTCCTCCCTCCCACCAGTGCCAAGGATCCATCCTGCCGGTTGGAAGCAAGAGCCAGCCTCGGTTAATCATCACCCGCTGACCTCTCCGCTGCAGGGAGCAAAGTCCCTCTCTGCTCCAGCTGAGCGCCTGGCCGCTCTGTGCGGCAGGAGGGGGATTTCACCAATCTGCGGACCCTCCCCAGCGGGTGGCTGGGCTGGGGGCTCCGCCAGGAGCCGAGGTGGGGCTTGGGGCACCGGGTCCAGCCAGGGCGTTGCAGACCGTGCTGGTGGCACTGGCCAGAGGGAGACGTGACCAGCTGCAAGCAGGGACCCCCTCCCCGATTCTCTCTGGCCACAGCCCCTTTCTCACCACTGCCCTCTGTTTTCCTTCCCCCCCCAGCATGTTTCAGACCTTGTACAGCTATTTTTGGTGGGAACGGCTCTGGCTCCCAGCAAACCTCACCTGGGCTGACCTGGAGGACCGGGATGGACGGGTCTATGCCAAAGCCTCCGATCTCTACATCACCCTCCCCTTGGCCTTCCTCTTCCTCGTCATCCGGCACCTCTTTGAGACGTGAGTTCCTTCCCTGGCATGGGGGGGGACCCTGCGCCTCGGGGGCTGTGCGTGGGGCTGGGGACATGCTGTGATGAACCCTTGGATGTGTTACCCTGTTCTCAGCCTGGCTGGGGGGGTGTGTGTGTGGCTGTGGCACCCCAGGGGTCCACCTCCCACCCCAGACCACATTTAGGGCTGGGGACCTGCCCCCAGCAGCTCTGCACAAACCCGGCTTTGTGCATCCTCCACCGCCCTTATCACAGCATGGTCGGCCACTGGCCCCGGCGTTTAAGGAGCGATTTGTTGGGCAAACAATGGCGAGCCAAGGCCGGGAACAGACGGGGCTTTGTTGGGACAGAGGGAGAGGGGGGAGGCACCCTTCAGTGGGGTGGATGCGGCCCTGCTACTTTGTGGAGGGCTGGTCCCCCAACCCTGGGGTGACAGAGAGACCTGGGGGAAGTCCCCCATGGTAAAACCCACCTTGGAGAAGCAGCAGTGGGATGGGGAAACTGAGGCACTGAGTGGCTGTGGGTCCCTGGGTGGCTTTGCTGGGGCCATATCAGCCAGGTGACGCAGAAATGGGGACATTTTCTGTCCCTCCACTCCTTCCTCAGGTACGTGGCCACCCCACTGGCTGGGCTACTGAATGTCAAGGAGAAGATCAGGTTAAAAGCCACCCCCAATGCCGTGCTGGAGAAATTTTACACTGCTACCACCAAACACCCCAAGCAGGTGAGGGGAGGGACGTACCCAAAAGGGGCTCATCGTGGCTGGGTTGGGGGGGCAAGCGGCAGAGCCAGGGCCCTGTGGCATGGGGGTGACGTCCCTGTCGTCCCCCAGGCTGACGTGGAGATGCTTTCGAAGAAGAGCGGTTGGACGGTGCGGCAGGTGGAGCGCTGGTTTCGTCGCCGCCGTAACCAAGACCGTCCCAGCCTACTCAAGAAGTTCAGGGAGGCCAGGTGAGACCCCTGCACCTGGTGTCACTGTCACCCTGCAGGCCACGTCCCTGAGTGGATGGGGCTGTGGGGGCACCCGCTTGGCCGGGAGCTGCCCTGGGAGGGGGGAATATGGGGCTGGTGGGTCCGTCCTTCTCCCTCCCTCGCCCCAGTGCCCATCTGAGGACCGTCTGCTTCCTTTTTCCAGTTGGCGATTCACGTTTTACCTTATTGCTTTCATTGCTGGCATGGCTGTCATAGTAGATGTAAGTATTGGCCCCCCCGCCCCCAGCACGTGCCTGGCCCTGTTGACTCCCCCGGCCTTCTCTAACACCTCTCTGTCTCTCCCCTCCCTGCATACCACAGAAACCCTGGTTCTATGACCTCCGGGAGGTGTGGAAGGGATACCCGATCCAGGTGAGCGCCCGATCCTGTCCCAGCCACCATCCCATGGCCCTTCCTACCCCCGGGAGCTGCCTGGATGATCAGAGATGGGAACTGGAGGCCCTGGGGGTGTGGGAGGGTCTCTCCAGGGTGGCACAGTGTCTCTGGCACCCATGTGGGTTTGGCTGATGCACAGAGAAGGGGTTTGCATGCCATGAGGTGCAGAAGGGTCCCCAGGACACCCATGGGTCTGGCTGGTGTCCATGGAAGGGGATCAAACCCGCCCAGGGCACGTGGAGCATCCCCCCAACCTGTCTCTTGGGTTTCAGAGCATGCTGCCTTCCCAGTACTGGTACTACATGATCGAGCTCTCCTTCTACTGGTCCCTGCTCTTCAGCATCGCCTCTGATGTCAAGCGCAAGGTGGGCTGTGACGGTGGGACTCTCTGGGGACAGGGATGGCAGACACGGGGACAGTTTTCTTCACCCTCATGGTGGGCATTAGGGTCTGGTGGGCTGGGAGGACCTGGAGCCATGGAGGGGATCTTGGAGGCGAGAGGGATAGCGGGGGGCTGGGGGTTGGAGCTGGGCTGCTGTAACCCCCGGCTCCCCCTTTCCTGGGCGCAGGACTTCAAAGAGCAAATCATCCACCATGTTGCCACCATCATCCTCATCAGCTTCTCCTGGTTCGCCAACTACATCCGTGCAGGGACGCTCATCATGGCCCTGCATGACTCGTCAGACTATCTGCTGGAGGTACGTCCCTCTCCGCACTGCCACAGCCATGTCCCGCATCCCCTCCCTGACTCACCCCTTCTCTGCCCCCACAGTCCGCCAAGATGTTTAACTATGCCGGCTGGAGAAACACCTGCAACAACATCTTCATCGTCTTCGCCGCTGTCTTCATTGTCACCCGCCTTGTCATCCTGCCCTTTTGGTGAGTGCCGGTCACCGGTGAATGGGTGGGGAAACTGTGGCACGGGTTGGGGAGACCCACTGGGGGTGGGGGTGCCGGTCCCTGCCCATAACAGAGCTGCTTCTCCTGGCAGGATCATGCACTGCACGGTGGTTTATCCGCTGGATCTCTACCCTGCCTTCTTTGGCTACTACTTTTTCAACTTCATGATGGTGGTGCTGCAGTCGCTGCACATCTTCTGGGCCTACCTCATCATCCGCATGGCCCAGAAGTTCATAACTGGAAAGGCAAGAGGGGGCCTGGGGATGGCTCGGGGCTCCCAATCCCACAGGGTGACACTGGTGCAGGGTGAAGAGGGCTGTATCCAGACCTTGCCGATGCGGCTCGGGGTGGATGGAGGGTGTGGGTCTGCCCTGGGAGCAAGGTGGATGGTTTGCAGGGGAGACCCCCAAACCATGACGCTGGAGTGCACTTGGCTCCCCAAGTCCTGGAGAGTCCTTGGCGGGGAGGAGACCTTAGTGATTGCCATGGGGGAAACTGAGGCACGGCAGGAAAATGGGGTGCCACTGACCAAGCCCCCTGGCTTTTCCTCTCCTGCCATAGGTGGTGGAGGACGAGAGGAGCGACCGTGAAGAGACAGACAACTCGGAGGAGGAGGAGGAGGAGGCGGCGAAGAATGGGCCCCTCTCCAATGGGCACCCTGTCCTCAACAACAACCACCGCAAAACCGACTGAGCACCCTCGCCCTGTCTGTGTGCTGGCAGGGGCGGCCGGGGGCCCCGCTGGAGGCCAAACCCGTGAGATGACAAATCCCACCAATGCCACCCTCACGTAGCGCCAAGGTCCCTGTTCCCTCCATCCTCTCCCCTCCCTAGTCCAGCGGAGCAAACCGGGACCCCAGAGAGCCTGTCTCAGCCCCCAGCCCCCTCCGTCACCTCCTCCGGAGAGGAGCCAGGACTCTGGGGGTGGCAACGGTTGCTGCTTCTCCACCTCACGCTCACCGTTGGTGCCCTTTCTGCCTTTCACCTGCTGCCTTAATCCACTGTGGTGCCCTGGGACAGGCAGAGCGAGGATAGCTCCCACCAGCATCCCTCTGGGATGGCTCATTCCCCTCCTCACAGCCCCCTTGGATCCACTGTGGCTGGAGAGCTTGGCTCCAGTCCCTCGCCGGGCTCCAGCCCTGCGTTATTCCCCCCTTTTCCTGACCATCCCCTCGCCAGAGGGGAGCGTGTCCTGCAGTGGCCTCTTCAAACACCGGGAAAAAGCCTTTTCCCTGACCCCTGTCCAGCTTCACTGCCAGCACCGAGTGAGGGAGGGCAGTGGAAAAGCCGAAAAGCTGGTGCAGTCCCTGCTCCGCTGCCCTCGGAGGGTAGGGAGGGAGAAGTGGATGAAGTCCTGGGTGTTTTAGTGGCTGAATGATGAGATGACACTATGTGGAAGTACGTGGGGGAAGGAAGCTGCGGGGTTTAGTCACTACTAGTGTCTCACGGAGAAGTTTAATCCCCTCATTTCTCTTCTGTAAGTGGGTTTCAAGTCTCTCCCTCTCTGTGGCCTCTCCCGGTCCCTTCCCCAGCTGTAACAGGACAAATTTGCATCTGATTTTTTTTTTTTTTTTTTTTTTTTTGTTTCTATTTATTTGGAAGACAGAAGGAGCCAGGCTTGGCTCTGCCTCCTGCATCCACCCGGGATGCAGCGAGTCCTCCCAGGGCGGAGGGGTGGGGGAAAAGGACCATTAACCAATGTCAGACCAAAATGTGTTTTGTTGTTTTTGTTTTTTAAAAAAAATAAAAGGTTAAATATATTAAAAGTTTAAAAAAACTAATAAACTTCGGTATAAAAAATAAAGGGCTTGGGCATCTTCTGTGGCTGGCACAGTGGCCCTAGCCCCGGTGGGGGTTTGGGGGTCACTGCCCTCTTTAGTTTTCATTTAGGCGGTGCTAAAAAAGTGGCCAAATTGGAGAATTTTGATACCCTCCCCCCCCCCCAAACTCTCCATGTCTTCAAAAACCAGCCTCGAGTGTGGGCTTTAGCCACCTGAGGAGCCCTGGCCCTGCTGCCAGAGGAGCAGCCGCCCTCCTTGCCCTGCTAGGATGACAAAGCTGCTATTCAGGTGGATGCTGAGGATGGAACTGGAGCGCGTAGAGGCCCTAGAAAAGTTTTTAAGGGAAAAAAAAGGTTGTTTAGCATGATAAAAAAAGCCTCCCTTGTGTGAGTGCTGTGGCATGGTTGGTTTGGGTGCCTGAGGGATGTGGGTGTGTGGTGGCTGGATCCTGCTTTTTGCTGCTCCAGCTCTCCCCCAGACTGGGGTTTTGCATTTCAGCTGGCGGGTGAGGGGAGATTTGATTCCAATTTGTAAAAAAAGAAAAAAAAAATCTGCCTCTTTTAGCCCCTGTTCACAGGGGTTTAGTGAAGTTTATGAGCCCTGCCCCCCCCCCGCCTCCAAAAAAAAGCCAAACCCCAACGCTTGAAATTGTGCATTACTGCCGGGGGGGGGTGGGGAAGAGCAAGTTTTACTTGTAGCGTCGCGGGTCGGTTTGTGCCGTGTCCAGCAGCCAGACCAGGCAGGAGCTCCACCCTCCCTGGCTGCCTGCAGCAGCTCTGCCCTTCCCTGCCCCCATCCGCAGGTGCCCAAATCAAGTTTGGTTTGATTGAGTCAAGTTCAAGGCTGTCTCAACTGCAATTCAGTGCCAAACTCTGTATTTTGAGCCTATGGTTAGATTCTAGGAGGGTGGGAGAAGGCAACTGCCATCAAATCTGCCTACTTACTTAGCAAGGGAAGTTCAACCAGCTTCTCTTTAGTTTTAACAAGTGGAGGATTTTGAGTATTTGTTTTGCTAGAAGGAAGGAAAGGTGAAAATGCCTGTGGGACCTTGTTACCCTCTCTGTGCCACTGCACATCTTAACCTGCTTGGGCCCATCTGCCTCTGGCAGTTTTCCTGCAAGCCCCGTAGAAACAAGGATGAAGGAAGTGGTTAAATCCTGCCCTTTCAGGGTTTTTTGCTGTGTCTGAAGTTCAGAGCTTTTTTTTTAATAGAAAAACATACTTTATTGCTTTTTAACAATGAAAAGATTCTTTACAACATATCACAGTTGAAGACTGGTTCCCCCCCGCCCCCCCCCCCCACTTAAATTTATGTCACTGCTATAAGCCCAGTATGAGTAGACCAATCTGGATTTACCTCCACCACTCTCGCTCCCTCCCAGTCCTATCCCCATGCTGCATGGACATCAACAGCTCAGTCCCAACTGTGAAGCACTTCCCTGGAGTCTTGGTGAAGTGCTTCCTGCTGGAAAACTGGCAGCAATGCGCAGGGCTTTGTGTCTTAAATTTGGTGGAGAGCTGGAAGAGAGCAGGAACAGCTGCTTGTCAAGGGCTCAGGTAGGTAACAGTTTGCCTAATGGCCTTTCCAGCGGTGCTGAGGGAGAGAAGCAAAGCTCACAGCATCAGGTTTGGGCATCACACCCCCACCGCAGCCGTCACACATGTGCCAGGTTACGTTTCTGTTCTGTGTCCATCTGCTGCTGTACTTTTCAAGTGACCAGGAGAACTCGAAGCCACTGTGCTCAGCTTCGTAACGGTTACTATTAAACAACCCCCTCTTGGGAAGAAACTCTACCCTCACAAAGGGAAAATCAGCACCAAGCCTGTGGTCAAGAGGGAGCCGGTAGGAGCATCAGATGGGTGGGCTCACAGCAGCCGCCCTCGGCACTCGACAGCCCCGCAGCAGCACAGCAGCTGTTTGCCTTCCACGCTGCCCACTTCATAGTTGTAATCCCACGTCAGCTCTGTGCCAGCTCGTATCCTCCTGGGAAGTAAAAAAGAAAGCACGGGCTGGGAGAAGAGGCCATTGTGAAAAGGAGGAAAAGCTGGCCCTCCTGCCTGCAGAGAGCAATGCTTACTTATGACCTCTCTGGACAGGGCAGCACAGTCCAGCTTCCCCTGGGGCAAGGGTGGAGCAGCCAGCGGCGCAGCTGCCTGTGGCTCCACAGTGAGCAAAGGGACAAAGTTCCCTGATGAATCACTCCCGTGGGGCTTCACAGAGGAGACGCCACACTCACAGTGCCCAAGAGGCACGTGGCAGGGATTCACCACTGCCCCGCACAGTGCCTGCAAGGTTTGCGACTCGAACAAGCTGGGCAGCTGGCTGCTCCGTGCTTAGCTCTCCCCTTTGGAAAGGTCTAAAACCGGTGCAAATTGCACCAGAATCTCCAGCACAGAAGAGAGGTCCTCACCCAACTCATCTCCAAGCTTCTCCCCGCTCAGGCTGGTGTGAAACCGGGGACTGAGGTTACCAAGAGTAGGAAATGCCCAGCCCGCACCAGTTGCGCAGCCCCGGACCAAGGAGCTGGGTCCAACCAAGCCCCATGAATGGGCAGCCCTTCCCCAAGTGCACCAGGACTCACTTGCTGGCGAAGAAGGCAACCCAGGGGAAGCGGAGATCATGCGTGTCCACAAAAACGTTCTGCACAAAGAGGTTAGGAATGCAGCTGTGCTGTAAGGGGAGCAGAGACAGACACAGTAAGCAAGTTCCTGCGTGGGGAGGGATGCAAACCAGCCAGCAATAAACACAAGCCTTTATGAACAAGGACCATTCCCAATTTGTCTGCTGCATCCAGCATAAGCCTGCTGAAACAGGACACACTCCCTCCCCTGCCTGCACAACCAGGGATGAGTCATAAGATCCACGCTCACAAAGGTAACGGTCACTGGAAGGACTGACTTAGCCATCATCCTGCTTACCACATGTCACGGGGCCAGAGCAGCTGCCCTATTTCAATCAGGGGGAGTGGATCATCCTCCCCGTCCTGCTCTTTTCCCCCTTTTTTTACTGTATTTATCTAGTCTTGGGGAAGAACAGGCCCGCTGAAAGGACAGGTCACCCCAAATACATCCTTCTCAGCTGCTGAGGGCCATTCCCCTTTCAACCCGTCAAGGGCAGTGACTCACATTGAGGTATCGGCCCAGGTTCCCTTCCAGCTTGGCATCGATGATATAACAGGACTCCTCTCCGTCATAGAATTGGCGGGTGGTTCTACGGACAGGTGCGCTCTCGCCCTTGTCGGCTGCTGCCATGTTGGTTGATTTGATGGCGATCCCGTGAGTGGATTTCAGGGCAAAGCCTCGGGTGGATTTCACTGCCACCTGCCTCTTCACAGGACCTGCCACAAGAGAGGAGCAAACACTGCCGCATTCTCTCTGCATCTTCCAGGAGAGACCCCATAGTAGTGCTGCAGCCCCACGATGCTCTCTTCTTTCACACAGGGGTAATAAACCCCTTAGGAATGCAGCTCACATCTAAAATACCACCCTGGGATGGCTCCTGGGAATCTTCCAGCTCTCCGCTCCACCCAGCGAAGCCTGGAGACCCACCATAATAAGCCTTACAGTTGTTTTTTTTTTGATACCCACAAATCTCGAGTACTTGAGGACTGGGTTTTGCAGTTATGTCTCAAACAGCACTTGGGGAAGCTTCAGACCTTGGTCCTTAGGCAAAGCTCAGAGGTGCTTGGAGCAGGATGCACCATGTTCACAGCTGCTATGTCCTCATCAGCCCTTCTTGGTGGTTTCTGGCCAAAATTTCTTGCTATACTTCTGTACTTTCCACCTTCAGCCCTTGTTCCTCCCCCAGCTGTCCTCACCTGACCCAGATGAGGGGTTTTTCTTGTCGTCCCCTTCCTCCTCCTCAGAGCCCGAGGAAATGGTCTGGATGTCATCACTGTCATTGGTGGTGCCCTGGGCCTGCCCCACCACCGGCTGCCCGTTCTCCCCCTCACTGTCTGTGCTGCTTGACAGGGTCAGCACATCCTGCAGAAAGGCATTAACAGCTCCTGAGTGCAGCTTGAGTCAGGGGAGAGCATTGCTTCATCGCTCTCCAAGTGACATTCAGGGGTCCCTTTTTCCCCAGTAGTATTTTGCTCTCTTCTAGCAGAGGATCTCTGTCCCCCAGGAAGCCCTTTTGAAGTGGATCACACATGTAAACACTGTGATTGGAGCTAGAACTGGACAGAAACCCCATCTTGCAGGCCAATGTCTGAAATAGCAGTGGGGTTTCAGGGGGCTGGTTAGTCCTGCAGCACCCAGACTGCCAGAGACTCATGAGCCTGCACCATTAGGTGCTCTGGGTTTCACATGGAAGGGAGAAGATCCCAAAAACCAAAGACGGTCCGCCAGGATAGCTTCCTAGACCAGCTCTGCTGAGCAAGGGGTGCCTAGTGTGCTGGTATGTGAACCAAGGTGCTACATCCCATTATAACACATGGCCCAAACCCCATGCTGTCCTCTTTTTTTGGGGGCTTTCAGAACCATGAAAGACCCCCACTGTCTGAAGGAAATCAACTGGTCCCCCAGGAAATCACAACTACGAACCACAAGCCCTGCGCTGGTGCTCAACTGGGAATGAAAGTGGCACAGAAACAACCCAAAGTAAGGTTCAAGGTCTTCATCAAACCAGTTTGGAGTTGAGGCAGAGCCAGGCCCACCCTCCCAGCCCATGTCTGAAGCCTGAAGGATCACTGCTTACATCTGTGGGGGGCTGTGGGGCAAGAGAATGCCGTCTGCTCTGCAGCAGGGCGGTCTTGCTTGTCGGCCTGCGGATCCCTTCCAGTTTGGGAGGGCTCGGGTTGTAGCCATACATCCTTCCCAAGTCGCTTAGCCTGTGGGGTGAAGATGAGAGTGGGTCATGCTTGCATCTCCAGGGAGATTGTCTGCAGGCCAGGCAGAGACAGAGGAAAGCTGAGAGCTGGACAAGACTGCCATCAACTCCAAGCGTTTAATTTGCCATTGGGGCACAGTCCAAACCCTCGCAACCTCTCGGTTTACTCTGGCAGCGGCATTAATAGAGTTGAGGGGCAGCTCTAGAGTTGCAGCAACTCATTCAGAATGATATTTGGAAATAAAAAGCAGGAAAATACAATTTAAGGAATCTTACCCAGGAATTTTGGTTGGATCTTCAGGTTCCTGCGGAGGGGAAAAGTACAGGAGATTAAAATCTCTCCCTTTTGGAGCACTTTCAGTGCTTCTGTGGAAAAGCTCCCCAAACACCAGCCTGGGAGTGAGAAGCCAGGTGCCCCCACCGCTCAGTGTGACACCCAGTCCAGGGGGTGCTCCAGAAGGGCCAAGTTATGACCACAGGTCTCCCACCCTCCACATCCCACACAGTGGGTCTCTGAGTCTCCTCTCCAGAGCAGGGGGTGGACAGAGACCACCTCCACCTCCCTGCTGTCCCCAGCCCTGTCTGAGCCCTCTCCACACCACCGCAGGTACCCTGGCAGGCAGTGGCTCCCTCTCTCAGGGCTGCACAGGCACATAGCACCACACAGCACAGCAGGGCACATAGCTCCTGCTGAGCAACTTCTTTGTAGCCTCGTGCCACAACTTCCCTCGGGAAGGGGAAAGGCACCTCCTTACCCCGCCACAGTGGGCAAAGGCCAAGTAACCAGGGCAAGGGGACACCAAACAGCACCATGGTCCACCTAGTCATGTTGTATGGGTAGAAAAGCCATTCGAGCAAGAGCATGGCTGAGGAACATCTCTGTGTCTCCGTTTCCTCATCCATGCCCCCAGGGCAGGGGGCAATACTCATCTGCCAGTCCCACAGCCCTCCCTTACATCTTTCTTCAATGCTTTTGACTCTCCATCCAGGTCACCCAGGGCAGCAGCACAGGCTTTCTCTCTCTCACACGGGAGCTCTGTTTTGCTGGCCTTGGCTTCGCCGCTTTCGCTCATCTTGAAGGAGGAGGCACTGTCATTGTCCTGGAAGCTGTCAGACATGCTGTTGGAGCTCAGCCACGAGGCCACTTTGTTCTTGGAGGTCTCCTCCGACACCGGCAGCTTACAGGAGACAGCCACCACCGTCTCATCGTGGCTGATTTGCCGGGTGAGCCCTGAGTCCTTGGAGGCTGTCTCCGACAGCCCATTCTCCTTCTGGCCCCGGGTCTGCCGTCGCGTGGCATAGCTGCGCCATACTGAGCTGGTGCTGAAGTCCTCGTCCTTGCAGAAGTTGTCGTCAGAGCTGTCCTCGTTGGACTCCTCCTGCTCCTCAGTGCCTGTGTTGTCCTCTTCTTCATCCTTGAGATCCACTCCGCTGCTGTCAGAAGAGCATTTTGCGTCGCTCTCATAGCCCTCCTTGAAATTCTCCACGCTCTCAATGTGATCCAGGTTTGCAAAATACTCGTCACCCATCTCTAACCCCTCTTTGTCAGCAAAGTCATCTGTGAGGATTTTCCCTGGGTGGGGGAATAGAAAACTAAGTGTGAGTTTTCCGTGATGACATTCCTATCCCATAAATTTTATCCTCCCCAAAGGCTCCTTGAGGAGCAAACAGGACTGACACCAACTTATTCCAAAGTTGGGCTGGGAAAGGACAACGTATTACCCTGATACTCGAGCTAATGAAAATCTGAAGCAGGTGGCTGATCTAAAGCGGGCCCTTGCTAACATCTAGGCTTCCAGCAAGGAAATCTTTCAACAGCAATTCAAATAGGGTGACTGCTTTTCCTCTGAAGGGCTCGAGGTGAGGGTGTAGCGCAGAGGCAATATTAAGGGCAAGAAACCAGGGCACCAGAACTCAGGCAATGCCCATGGTTAGTTTCATTTCAGAATTAACGCAACCATACTGCGCAACTTCTGCATTTTACTGGTTTGTGCTGATGCCCCGGCGACTGGTTTGATGTAAACAGGAAGCAGGTATGTGTTGATTCACCCTCAGTGTGCAGAAACAGGTTTAGGGATCCAAGCACTTCTCTGGACACTGGCACTGCAGACACAGGTTTCTGCAGCATCTTGTTTCAGAGTTGAGCAAGGGAGGGGCATCAATCAGGAAATCAAAGTGCTGCAAGTTTACCATCTAAGTCTTCACTTTCCTGTCCCCTAACGAGCACAGGAAGAGCTTCACACCCATTCTGCTGGGTTTTGCATTTTGCAATAAACAAAGCCTAGATCTCAGGCCTGACACAAGCTTGACACAACCAAATCTTTTCAAATACTTATTCCTCCCACCCTTAACCAAAACAAAGCAGATTCATATCTGAGTATTTGTGACCACTGTGAAGAGCACTGGCTCAACAGAGGCTTTTCATTCACAGCACCTGTTTCAAAACTAACAGGCTTCTACCTGCTTGTTCAGCAGGGTGAGATCCTACCTGCGTAAATGCAGACGAAAGAGCCTTTAGCAATATCATCAAGGCAGCGAATGCCCCAGCCTTTGTTCTGTGTCTTGAATAACTGCAGGCGGACTTGGAGCCCGTGTTGGACCAGGCGGTTGGTGCACATGTTAATGTTGCATTTGCACCTCTTGTTACACTCGTAAACTCTGAAAGAAAGAACAGTGACATCTTCCTTGATAAAGCAATATCCCAAGACTTGGTGTTATACCAGTAATGATGCAAAGGGACTTGCAGTAGCGACTTAAAGCTCAGCAGAGCAGGGAGAGCGTAGTTGCCAGGTATTACGGTAACACACAGAGATCCTGGGCCACACATTAGCAGATGGATCAAGAACAGAGGCAGGTTTTCAGTATCTACTCTTAGCTCTGGGAAATACTGCCTCTCTGATAGCATCAGAGGCCAAGTTTCTGGGGTTGGCATTTGTAAGGCGAGAAGAAGACGCAGCTTTACTTACCCTGTCGGGAGGCATTCTTCCAGCCTTTTGTGCTGGTATCCTGAATTGGGGTTGATCTGCCCGCCTGGGGTGCAGCCAGTCGCTTGGACTGTCAGCTGGTGACAGGCACATTTCGATCTAGAGAGACACACAGAAAAAACCCACCCATGCCCCAGAAGTTAAGTTTTACACACTGGTTTTGCAGAAAGGAAAAGAAAGCACAACTTTCTGCATGCGTATATGCAGAGATGAGCACACAGGGCTTGACTTGGAGTCAAACCTGCAACCGACCAGAGCTGCGTGGGCTTATAGTCCAGAGCAGATCCACCTTGGGCTGTTATCAGGGTAGGCAGTGTGCTGTCCCCCACCCTCCAGGCTCAGCAACACACAAGGGGTCACCTACTTGTCTCTGCAGCCATCTTTGCAATCACAGCCCACGAGGAACTCCCAGCTGGTGTTGATGTAAACCCCTTTGCCAGGGATGCGTTCTTTGCTGTAGGCCACCTGTGGAGGTGGGGTGTTATCGATCTCGTTGACACAGGACAGCGGTACGTCCTCCCTGCCCTTGGTAATGTCTGCAATGTAGTAGTAGGGTTTGTAGGGCTGGAACTTGCGATCCACCAGCACATATGGGTCCAGGCAGAACATCTCCAGGAACAGAAAGTCGCAGTCTGTCTCAAAAAGGTAGCGTTCAATCTCCTGCATGGTTCTCAGGCACAGCCCACAGGGCGTCTTGTAGAGGACATGGAAGCCCATCTTGCGGTTTACCCGTCGGCGGGCTGTCATCCGTCGAAAGTCGTAGAGCAGCGGGATGAGCAGGGGGTTCTTGCTGCGGTACTGATCGCTGCGGATGGGACGGACGCGGGACAGGCAGGTGTAGCTGCAGACATGTGGCAGGTAGAAGAGTTTCTCCAGCGGGGCTCGGTAAGCGGGCTCGTTGGGCACGCGGTCCATCATGCCGTGGAAGGACTGCGTTGTGCCACTGCCTGCCTGTCCACTGGAGAGCCTGTTACAGGAAAAGGGATACGCTGAGCAACTGCTGCTTAAGGAAGAGTGGTGCTTTCTCCTCAAACTGCAAAGGGATTTTAGGCCCTTAATTCCTATCAAAGCAGCTGCTAATTACACACTGGGACACTCTGTTGGCTTTGCTGCTTAGTCCAATTAGACACAAACCCCAACATCCCTGGGGAGCAAGCCTGGGCAGGCCCCAAAGGGAGTGTTACCAGCAGCAGAGAACACAAAAAAAAAACCCAAATCAGGACTAGGGAAGCAAAAATAAGTGCATGCTGGTTGTGGTCTTAGAACTGGGATCAACGGCTTCTGTGTTGTGCATTGATTGCCACAAAGCAACCACTGTGGAAAAGCCACCTGCAGATTTATGTTAATAGCAGCTTCCCCCTGACCCTGGAAAGCTTGTAGTAACAGAAGTCCTCTAAAAACAAGCAGGAGCAGAGGCTTTGGCCAGGGTCCCACTGGGGTAAGTTCTGGTCAGAACTGATAAGAGACCCTCCAAGCAAAAGTTGCCAACAAAATGTAACAAACCGTTGTCTGGGAGGGAGAACAAGGTAAGAGGAAGACAAATGCTCAGGATGTGACAAGCTGGCAAATAAAGGTGTCAGTCCATAACAAAATAGACTTGCACTAAACCAAACAAGCCCCAGATCTGTACCAGCATCCCAAACTCTCACAAGGATGCAGGGATATCGCTGCATTTGTTGTAAGTGTGAACAAGCTTTGCTTACCGATGCTGCTGGGATGCACCAGTCCTTCCCACTGTAGGTGTATCACTTAGGACAGGTGAAGAAGGTGATGACTGCCCAGAGCCTACGGAGCCAGGACGGAAGGAAGTGCTTTTCTTGGCCACTTGCTTTCTTGACTGGGCCAGCTGACTGTCAGAGCATCTGCACGAGGGAAGAAAGGAGGCGATTTGCAAGATGCATATGCTCACACAACTGGTAGGATTTAGACAGACAGGGGCAGTCAAAATAACATTCCCCTGCAGAAGTCAGCAACAGTGCCCCATCCAAGAGAAGCCAAGCAGATTTTTTCCTAATGAGTGTTTCCTAATGAGTAATCAGCTCATTTCTGACTCCTTGTGCTACAGCGATCCCGCAACAACCCCAACCAAATGCCAGAACTCAGCTACATTTAAAAGTAACTCCTGACATACTATTTGGAAGCGAGGCATGGGAGTGAGAGGGAGTGTAATGACGATGTCCAAGGCCTTCATTTCAGGAAGCTGGACAAACCAGTACATGAAGAAACCTCTGCAATAGCAGAAACAAGAGTTTACAGAGGCTCAATCAGTGCAACAGTACTGAGCAGTGGGAGGAACAAGAAGTACAGAGGACTCTCTTGTCCATAGCAAGTAACAAGATAAGATTGTACAAGGGAATGTAAGAACATTACTGACAAAAGGGCTGTGAGGGGCTCCCAAGCACCTCTGCAGCCCAACACACAACATTGGGAAGGTGGGAGGCACCTGGAAGACTCTGCCCTCACATTCTGAGAAAACAATTATGGAGGTTTTCAATCCATTTATACCGATTAAACAGAAGAACACCCCAAACCAGCTACTGGTTTTCCTGCAAGTGGAAGAACATAACTTATGTTATCAGGGCAGAAAGGGAGGAGACAGTGACAGCAGGAGGGGGCAACTGTTTCTACAAACATCTGCCTTAAAAGCAAGGTGTTAACACACGCTTCAAAATTCAAGAGCAAGAGAAAAAAGCTTCCATCAGCAGGCTTTAAACAGTCAGAAATGGCCACCAGCAGCTCCCTGGCACCTGGAACTTGAAAGTGAGACCAGAGAGGGAAGAGTACTGGGCCTTCCTCAGAGTAAACAAAACACCAGAGTGAAGAAACCATTCTCCCAGTTTTAATAAGCTAAAACCAATGTGTTTTTAACCCAACAATATTCCTTGTAACAGCAGGGACATGGATACAGTACACTGCCTTCAGTCAATGTTAAAAAACAGTTGTCTTTAAGCAGTTCACTATTTAACAGCAGGGCAGGGAAACAGCTGTAGTGTCTGCTTGCATTAGACCTGAAAACAAGATCCTAAAGTCAAAGCCTCTGTGGGGGCTGTTAAATGGAAAAGGAGAGATTCAGCAGCCAGTGAGACTGCAGGCTGGCTGATTGCTGCAGTCCAACTTTATTGTCTTCATGCCATGTCATTGCACATCCTTCCTACACCCTTGACAGCTCAGGGTGCCCTAGTGTTAGGGCAACAGCCAAGCTCTTCCTCTGTTCACAAGTGGGGCCCTAGACTGACGGCAGAGGAGCCAGTGTTGCATTTCTGACGCTCATTTCTCATGACCTCCTTCAGTACCAGCCTCTCTTTTTGGGTATGTAAGAGATAAGGAACAAGGCTATTATGGCTTCAATTCTCAAGTCTTGGTCAGAATGGCACAGGAGGAGCATTTCCAAGTCAGCACCCGCATCCAGGGGCACAATGGGTCATATTGCACTGGTACTTGGAGAGGAACCCCCTCTGAGACTGGAGGCTGGGGGGCAGGCAGGGCTTCTTAGACGCTGCTACACCTAGAGAGCATCCGGTGAATAAAGATTTACTTGCTGCACAGGTTCCTTACAGCTGGGACATCTCCTTTCTCCCGTTTGCCCATGTGACAAGGCACAGTCACAGCAGAAAACATGCTGGCAGGGGGCCAGGCGTCCATAAATTCGGATGGGAAATCCACAGTGATGACAAAACTGAACTGCGGCAGCATCTCTCTCCCCTAGAGAGTTATTAAATTCCCTGAGCACGTGCCCAGGTACCCTGGTGTTCTCCAGCATGCTCCCTTCATCGCAAGGCCGAGTTCCTCCTTCATCCAGGCCTCCTTCAGCACTAGCCCGCACCTCCGAAAACGTCTCGCTTGGGCCCCTGGTGGCAGGAGGCATGTGTGTGACTTGGTCGTGGCTTAGCTTTACCAGGCTTGGTCCGTTACCACCGAGACCAACCACTGATCCTGAGTTCTCAGTGCCTCGTAAGTCATTGAGGTCTGCGAGCAGGTCAGTCCAAGTGGAGGAATACAAGGCAGCCGGGGGCCAGTGCCTGGATCGTGACACGAGGGAGCAATTCAGATTTTCAGAAGAGAAGGAGCAAACGTTCTAACTTGGAAATAAATCAAGTGCTTTAGCCCTGAGTAAGAACATGGCATTTGGCTCAGGGGGTGCTGGGCTGTCAGCTCTCCCGCCCCCAATTACTCATCCAGCAGCCTTTATCTATAGTTTCCCCCAGAAGCATGACTAAAACTGATTTGTGTAACCAGGAAACAAGCCTAGTCATGGAGGAAACCTGCACCTGAGGATTCCTCTACACAGAAAGGGTGGCGCCTGAAGGAGCTGAGCACTGGAGATGAAATGCAAAGGAGGTAGTGGCGGAAGCAAAGAACGGACTCAAGTACTTACTCCATCTCAGCAGGCTGTGGAGAAACGGACTGTGCAGCCAGTGAGGCTGCCTGCATTTGCTCTAAAGGTTTGTACTGGGTACCAGCTCCCGTTAAATCTTGTGTATATTGTACTACAGGTCCTTTGCTCCTGACAGCACCTAGTGGGGAAGGGGAAAAAGCAAAATATCAACACGAAAAGCCTCCACCATCAGCCAAAGTTTCTTGCACTAGCCACAAAATATTGATTTAGCCACTGAAGGCAACCAGAACAGAGGTATTTGCAGTTAACACTGGGTCACTGGCTGAGCTCTGAGTCACAGCCAGTCACCCCAAACAGATTCTGGCCACTTTACACAACTGCAGTCTGGTTTTGTGGCATATTTATTCCAGGAGAAAAAGACTACTGTAAATCTTAAATCTCCAGGAGGTCTGCTAAGAAAACCTCACCAAAACCCAAAACAACCCACCCGCCCCCACCAACCCATAATGCGTTCATTCAAATTCCAGGATACAAATTAAAACAAAAAGATGCCACATACCGACATTGGGACGAGTCCTTGCTTGTCCACTTTGCTTCTTTTCTTGGGTGGAGGCTGTGGAAGTTTTCATGCTGAACATGGGCTCAAGGCGTGTGGAACCTCGGTAAATCCACTCACAACGTTTGTCATCCTGCAGCAAGGAGAAGGCAACACTCACAGCACCTATGGCAAGAACTTCCAGGGGTACCATACAAGCCTGGAAGACAGCAGTGTGCTTTTACGGTGAGCAGAATCAAATGGAAAGGAGGCAAAGCATTGACCTGAAGGCTCTTGAAAGGCCATGCAGCCAAGAGAGGACAAAGGCAGTAATTCATCGTATCTGGGGGAACACTGAACACAAACCGAATCTAGAAAGAAGTCCAATACCAAGACATCAAACCTCATACACAGTTCTATTCTTAGCCCAACAACTGACTAACGCACTGTTGGAGAAACCAGACTCCCTCAGGAGACAAGCTAACTCCTCACCACAAACTGAATCCGCTCTAAGACAGGGAGGTTAAATTTGCAAGCGCACAATGTCTTCCGCAGCCCCAGTGGCCATGCAGTTACCTAGACAGAAAGGCAGCCAAGCAGGCACAGATAGTATGTCTGCTCCCTTTCTGCAATTTGTAGAATATGAGCAAGCCGAATATTGCAGCTTCTGCTCAGTTTCCCTCCTCCTTCTCAAACCAGCACTTGTATTTGGACAGTAGACATAGCTAGGTGTTTACATCAAGAAAGGGACCAGGATAGAATGATGATGCAGGTAAAGGATTTTGCTTCTTATTCATCTACCACTTTAAAATTTCACACGTGAAATGCTTTAAAAGGCTTTTGAAGCTTTTGTCGTGCAAGTGGAAGAGTCTCACCATCACATCAGTGCACAGTAGAAACTGGCAGTCTACCTACTAAGCAAAGTACCTGCCAGGACCCTGTCTGACATTAGCAAGGAAACTGGACTTGATCAGCCCAACAGAGTCAGCACCCCCCCCCCCCGCCTCCAACTCAAATTTAAGCCCATCTTCCCTCTCTAATGGGAGAAAGGAAATTGCCCTACCAGGAAAAGGATTTTGACCAGACTGCCATCCACTTCTTCCACTCTGGATTTCCACCAGGTCCCTTCCCACTCTGTTTTGATCAGTTGGCCGTTCTTCAGCAGCACCATGGGACGGTTGGGGTAGGCCGTGATGTACTCCTCAATGAAATCACGACAGGAAACATCCTCTATGTCTTCCCAGGTCTTTTTCACTGTTCAGAAAAGGATGGATGGGAGAAAGGGGAGAGGAGGAAAGACTCTTACAAAGAGAATCTTTAATTCTTTTTTAAAGAGATCCTAGATGGATTTTTACCTAAGAACAATAAAGCAGCAATGCCGAGTGGCTGGATTTTTGGTGGTAGGCATCCAGCCATGTTAATGCACCCAGAGTGCAAGAAGTCACAGCACACTCACTCTGCCAGTAATAAACCACTACTTCCTCCAGCTTCATATGCAAATGTCTACAGGCACAGCACTGGAGAGGACATGCAGTCTGTCCCCTGTCTTTTGAGCCAGGCTCTGTCATATACCCAAAGGCTCTCCATACAATTTCAGCATCAGAACGCAGGAGGGGCAGAGATCACTCACGCGGCCTGCAGATCGGGTACAGCTCCCACTCCTTGACATACGAAGCGTAGCCATCATCAAAGAAGATCAGGAACCTGGCAAACAGCAGCATTGAAAGTTGGAATTAGAAATGCAGCTAAATAAAATGCAGCTCCACATCATATAATGGAAGTGGAGCATCCCTCCTGTTTCTCCTGCCAGTCCCAAAGGCCCTCAAATCATACGGTGGATGAAGACAGAATGAAGCAATCGCTTCTGCCAGGAGATTATGAGCTTTGCAGTACCGCCACTTTCCTCGGTTCTTTCAGAACAGCTCTCCCCCAGCCCCGAGCCATCCTTGTGCTCCCAAAGACAAGAGAGGCTGCCCAAAGGCCTTCCGGCAGCATAGCACAGCCAGGCCCTCTTCCGTCAGCTCCAGATTCCCCCTCAGTCACAGGACGTAAGGGAAGAGAAAAGACAGTTTTTAATTGCTCCTAATCTCTACTAGAAAAGATCTTTTTGGAACCTTTGCGACAAAGCAGCAGCAGAAGCTGCACACTGTGACTCGAACAGCAGCACAGGGAGGGAGCTGTGGGACACCTCCAGGGCTCCACCTGCAGACAGGAGAGAGTCCCAGTGCCTTCGGGGGCCAGGAGCTCAGAAGGGGATACCCACAAGGCTGGATATGGCACCTGCTTAGCGCTGCGTGCCTCTGAATAACAACTTCAGGATATGGAGCCATATAAAGGTTGCATTTTGAGAGATCGGTATTACAGCCAGCCTAGCCAGGAGGAGTAAATTTGCAATACGAGTAATAAATGCAGTTCATTTTCAGTTACTAAACATGTATCAGATAGAACTTGATGCAATTAGGCATTTACGGCAGATCCACATTTGAAACAAACAGGGTGATTATACCCTTTATGAATCTTCCCAGAAAGATCATAAGCCGAAACCACAACATCGAAGCAGCCCTGCCCCTTATTTATATGTGACTGAAAAGGCTGCTTTAGACCTGCTGTTTCTTCTCCTTAAGTGCTTTGGCAACACTGCTAGCCCTAAATGCTTCTAGGGCTCATATTTCCTAACACTATGTTTTATGCCTTGAGCAGTGCAGACTTACATTTGTGTGATAATTTGAATGAATTACCAGATATAATTTCTGACTCAGGGACATGAGTAATAGAATGGAAGCTCCACCCAGAGCTTTCAGAGATAAGAAAGACCGAAGAAACAACATTCAGAGATATGTCCCTGGAAAGGACAAAAAAGAATTTAGGTCCCACAATACCAAATACACCAATATACCTTTTTTCTTTTCTTTTTTTCCTAAAACCAAAACAACAAAAAGAAAAAAATAAGAGCGAGAGCGGTACATGACTACAGAGAATTAATACCTGTCTTTATTCTTCACGTTTGGGGTTTCAGCGACAATGCCAGCATACAGCCAAACCTGATTTCCATCTTTGTATTTTGCCACAACCCTGCTGCCAACATAGTGTTTCTCAGGCGAGGGGTGATAGTCATAAGCGATGTGATTGCCAGAAAGCAAACTCTTCCCTTTATTATCAAATTTCACTTTGTACTTCTTTCCAGCACCTGAAAGACATTTCAACAGGGCAAGATAAATCAAGCCAGGTGATTTCATACAAGAAGTCCGATACCCTACACCATTCTGATCCAAGTTCAGAACTTATTTGAAAGCCTTTCAGAACTAAGTTTGGAAGGTGAAATATTATAGTGGTGATGTGTTGCTTTCACAACTCTTTCCAAGTGACACTAGGTGTCTGACACAGGAGGGGACCTGCTCTAAGCCTGATCAACGTTACCCTCCCAAAGCTCAGTGAAAGCCACAAGCACTGAGTCACAGCATCAAGCACAGGACATACCAACGGTCTGGATTGCAATTAGAGTTCCTTTGTGCCACGTTTTGGTTCTTTTCTTGCCCAGGATCCTCATGCCAACATTCAGATCACCGTCATTGCTGAGATCACTCCCAGCTGCTGCAGGGCCAATGGGCTGCATGGTACCAGGAGCTTCCTGAGGGGTTTGTGCATCTACTCAAGGAACAACAATAAAAGGTAAGTTAGAAATTGCCCAAAGGCTCCCTCTCCTATGTACACAATTGGAATAATTTGTCGGACCTGAGATAGGAGGCGTTCTTGCTTTCCTTTACCTCAGTCAGCTTAAGTGCCTCAGTTTTACTGGATGGAGTAATCAGCAAGTAAGGTTTAAACAACATTAAAAAGCTTTCATGGTACGGAAATTGCACCACTTTTATCTGCTTTTGGAAAGGGCTTAAGAAAAATAGGGATTTGGAGTCAATATATCCTAATGGGTCTTTCCAGCACGGAAACAGAATAGTTATTTTCTTTTTCAGAAAGAAAACCACCGGGTGTAAGATGCAGACAGGACCAAGGTAAGGGCACACACGGATGCCAGCCCACGTCAGTCATCCTCAGGAAGCTCTCATAATCTGACCTTTTTGTGCATCCTGGGCATTTGTTTTCTTGTTCACAGCATCCATAAATTTCTGAACATCCTGGGCAGACTTTCTCATTGCAGCCATGGCCTCCCGCAGCTGAAGGGAAGGAAAGAGAAGAGAAAATATGAAGAACCGTTTCTTTTTTGCGCCAAATACAATGCTGCCCTAAGCGTTCTACTAAAACCCTTCTTCAGAAGCACACTATAGTCAGGTGTTTTCCAACTCACCAGAGTCTGATCCTTTGCAATTCTGGGACTACTATCACCTGTGATTAAAGAGAAAAAGAGTGGTTTAAAACATCTTGGGAAGGAAAAAAACCATCCTAGTTAAGTCACCAAAAGAAGAGGGAACAGATAAAAGCATCCAGTCAAAAGCCTCCTCTGTCCCTGTCAAGAAATCCGCTCAAGCAAGGCTTTTACTAAGCCACCCTTTCTAGATGCACAACACACTGCACAGGCAGCTTGCCTGCAGGGGCAACATTTGATGGGGACAACAGTCAGGCAGGTGGCAAAACGGAGAAGTCCCACTTTGGGACTGAAGGAACCGCACAATAGTTAGGGGCCCTGGCAGACCACGCAAGCGGTGATGTTCTTCACAAGCTAATGGCATTTCCTACTTGATCCTCTCCTGCTTACGGACTAGTGTGGCTTATGGCCAACTTTACAATATCCTTATTCTGATCCCTCTCATTCCCATGCTCCTCCAGGACACGCTCAGATCTCCATCCCTCCCCTCAGTACCATGTGGTGCAATGAGATACTGAACTGTGCTTCCAGCCTGAATCAATACTCATGACATCATCGTCGTCCTCATCTGGGATCTCAATCACTTCCATGGGCTTGGCAGCCAAGTCCTCATCCTCAGAACTGCTCTCACGGTACTGGAGGCCCAGCTTAGAGTACAGATCCTTCACCAACATCTCGCATTTATCAATGGCTCTGGGGAAAAAAAGAAGGGAAGAAACAGGAAAAGACAAGGTGAGCCCAGCTGTACATCCCACAATACTGCAGAAAGAAATAGGAACCAACCACTGGGGAGCCGCTAATTAAATACAACCATGATGAGGTGAGGGAAGAGTATTCACATGAAGGATTTAAAGCCACATGGGAGTAATTTTAATTATACCTCAATAACCACACACAAATGAACCGATGCAGAATCACAGCGTCAGTCTACACTGAAGGGAAATGGGCAGCACTCATCAAATGATCTCCCCCTCCTCTGCTCTTGAGGCCCAACTCTGACACGTGCCTGCGATTCCAAGCACACCCACCTTGAAGCGTCATCAAAGAGCCGGTCAACGCGAGCCACCTCTTCTTCCTTCTGTTTCACACACTTTTCCAGCTCCTCCAGCTGCTGCTTCCTCTGCTTCACGCACTCAAACTTCTCCAGCTCTTTGTCGATGATATCCTGGAGCTCCTCCATGGAGATTCCCAGCTCCTCCATCACTTCTTGCTGCAGCTCTTTGATCTCCTGGGAATCCATTTCTGCTGTACCTACACCACAAAGAGGTGAGAAAAGGCTGGTGAAACCCTATTGCTGTACCCCATCACCTGAGGCACAGCACTCGCAAGAACGTAAGCTCAATTTTTTGAAAGCTAGTCAGGAAGAAAACATTATATACGTTGTTAAGATAACATCACAAGAAGCCAAAAATTACCAAAGTGCAAGCAAACTGATTCTAGGACAACCAGGGATTCCTGACATCTCCTCTGATCTCTGCACCGAAATCTCCAAACCCACTGAACGCTGGAGCCTTACGCTTCACCAGCTCAGTGCCATTTCCTCCGCAAAATCTGCAGAGCAGTTCCTAACCCTCTGCCTTGCCTGGGAGGAGAACCATGCCGATGCCTCTCCCGGTCTGTCCGACAACTTCACCTTCAGGCAGCAGCCCAGAAGAGCTCCTGTCCTTCTCTGCCTGTGGTGTTTAAGGAACGTTATAACATCCAGCCCCAAGGATGGCCCCAGCTGTTTCCTCTATCCAGGCCTGCAGACCCTGCATCTCCCTTTGAGCTGGGCGTGGTGATAACGCATCCAGCCTCCATGACTTTGAAGTCTATCTCCTGTCAGCACCACTCACAGACACCTTCCTCCTTCCCATAGTGCTCCCTGCTCTTGCCTCTCCCTTCAGTCTCCCTGTCTGTACTAAGCACACCCTCGTCTCCAGCTCCCCCCTCACCTCCTGCTCCTCTGCCAGCCCTGGTCCCACAACCCCCTCCTCTCTCCCATCACCCTGTTCCAGCCCCATTCAGCTCCCCCTGCCCACATTTCTCTCCCAGCTGCATCCAGGCCACCCCTGGCCACAACCCCACACACTTTCCTCCAGCCCTACAGATGCAAAGAGAGCCCACAGCCCACTAACACCTCCCAGCTGCACTCCCACCCCAGTGACCGCCCACCCCCTGCCAAATGCACCCCTATCACCCAAACAGCCACTGTCAGCACCCCACCCCAGTGCCACCACAGCCCCCCTGCAACCCCAAACCCCCATCAACCTCTCCAGTCCCCCACTCCTAATGCTCTTACGCTCTCTCTTACATCCTATAGCTCCCTTATATTTGCAAGTTTCCATCAACCCCTCGGCCTATAGAAGTCCCTGCCCCACAGCCCTGTTGCCTGCACCTCAAAACAAACCCCACACCTTACGCGTGGGGACCTCCTCACGCTCTCTTCTCACCCCAATCATCCCTCCCACAAAGTCCTCACCCCAATTCCTCCTGCCCCACAGCCCCCTCCTCACCTCAGTGTACCCCCGCCCCCTCACACCTCCCTGCCCGCGTCCTCCTGCCCTACATCGCCCTCCTCACCCCAAAACCGCCACGCAGTCCCCCGACACCTCCCACCCCACGATCCCCTGCCCCACAGACCCCTCTTTAACCCCCACGTCGCCTCACAGCCCCCCTACTCCCCCCCTGCCCCACAGCCCCCCTCATCCCCGCTGTCCCCCCCCAACTCCCAAGTCCCCCACAGCCCCCCTCGGGCAGGCCGCACTCACCGAGGCCCAGGGCTCGCCGCGACCCCGGTTCTTGGGGAGAAGGAGGAGAAAAGGAGGGGGAGGGGGGGTGCGTGTGTGTGCTCCAAGCCGGAAGCTGCTAAACGTTACTTCCGGTCTCAGCAGCCTCCACCCCCCCCCCCCGAGGAGCCCGAGTCTCCCCACCAGCCGGCACGACGGCGCATGCGCGGTACTGCGCATGCACGAGGGACGGGCCGCTACCGCCACTCCGCGGGGCTGGCCGAGGCGCATGCGCGGGAGGGGGCGGGGAGGGGGGGGGGAGCCGGGAGCCCTTAAAGGGGCAGCCCCCGGGAAAGGCGCAGTGCTGCCATCTGTAGGAGGGCCGGGGGGGACCTGGGGGGCCAGGTGGAGCCTGAGGGGCTAAGTAGGCCGGAGAGGTGCTGGGGGCCCAGAGGTGATGGGGTGCTCGGGGAGGATGAGTGGGCCCTGGAGGAACTGGTGGCTCTGAGGTGATGGGGCCTGGGTGGGCCCTGGGGCACTCTGGGGTGCTGGGGGGTGATAGGGAGCTCAGAGGGTCCTGGGGGGGCTCTGGGGAGCGATGGAGAGCTCTGAGGGTCCTGGGGGGGGGAGGGGGGGCTGAGGTGCTGGGGGCAATGCAGAGCTCTGAGAGTTCTGGGGGGGGGCTGGGGCGATGGAGAGCTCTGAGGGTCCTGGGGGGGAGCCCTGGGGTGCTGGGGGACAAATAGGGAGCTCTGAGGGTCCGGGGGGGCAGGACTGAGGTCCTGGGGGTGAGGGAGAGCTCTGAGGGTCCTGGGGGACGATGGGGAGCTCTAGGTGTCGTGGGTCCTCCACAGTGCTGGAGGGACCTGGGGTGCTGGGTGGTTCTGGGGGGGCTGGGGGCTCTGCGGTGCTGGGGGACCGGCGGTTGTTGGAGGTCCCTGGGCTGCCCTGGAGCACCCTGTGGTGAGGGAGGGCTGTGGGGTATGCTGGGGAGCTGTGATCCCTGGGGGTTTCGGGGGTCCTCAGTTGATCTGCTCCTCTTCCCAGGTGGAGGTAGGGATGGCGCTGTAAGGATCCACAATGAGCTTGGCGCACCGCACCATCATGGCCAGGAGGAAGAGGCACATGAGCACCACAAAGGCCATGGCAAAGCCCTTGTCCACGTCGACTGCTGGCAGCACCGTGGCGTTCTCCATGTAGGTGGCCCTCAGGTGCACGGCCCTGAGCACCCGGCTGCCACTGGCATGCCTGTGGGGCGGAGACGGGTGGGATTCACAGGGGCTGAGCGGTTCGCAGGTCAAGGGAAGGACTAGGGGGCTCTCAAAAGCAGCCAAAATGGGGAAATGGTGGCCTTGAAACCCCTCCGCTCCTTGTCATGGCTGTCGGTTGCGGCACGGGGACAGGCAGTGTCTTCCCATCCTTGTCCCAGGTGCCCTCCCCACAGGGATCTTCACTGTCTCACCCTGCCACCCTGTCCAGCTTCCCTTCCCTGCCCAGCCTCCTCCTTTCCCAGGAAAAAGCAGGTTAAAATACCCCTATTAAGTTGGGGTTTTTTTCCCACAGTACCCCAGAGTCTCTGCTGTGTTAGGTGCAATATGTGCACCAGGGCTTGGCTGACCCCCAGCAAAATGAACGCTGGCTGGGGTTAGAAGCAGGACAGGAGGAAAAACCACTGGTAAGCAAACAGGGGTGGAAAAGCGGGTTTTCTCGTTGCTGAAGAGAGATATTTGTGGCAGCAGGCGGATAATTAGATTTGTATAAGGTTGGAGAAGTGGAGGCTTGTTGAGTGGCGCCAGGAGAGCCACGTGGACCAAGCTGTGTGTTTATAGGCGTATGCCTATATATTTTTTTTTTCAATGTGTTTATAAAGCTAACATATGCTCCAGGAGCAAATGACCACAGCCCTAACTACTCCAAGGACAGCAGATAAATCAACAGGACCAAGTCCTGCAGCACCCAGAGATTGCGGGAAGCCCCCGGGTCTCGGCCCTATCCCGTGTGTGCCGACTGGGGCAGCTCCTTACCTCCCTGTGGACAGACGGACAAATGGACGCTGTGCCCCTCTCCCTGCCCCGCTGTCCCCGGCTCCCTTGCTGTCCCCGTGCCTGCCATCACCGGGACTTCATGAATACTGCAGGAATGTGGCGGCGTCACCTTTCAGACGCTCCCAGTAACGGGGAGAAACAATCTGGCAGATTAAATTCTCACCTGCTATTTCCAGCTCCCCCTTTGCCTGGCGGGCAAAGGCTCCAGGCTCCCTTCATGGGTCTTGCAGGGCCCGGTGGGGGCATGGGGTGAACTGGGGAGCATTGAGAAAGATTTATCGCCAAAATGCAGCAGGAGCCAGGTCCTCCCCACCCTGCGAGATAATTTAGAGCTGGTCCTTGGCTCATTTCCAACTGAACTGGGGAAAACTCTTTGAAACTGCGACGCTTTGGGCTTTGAACGGAGCCGCCCATTTGGCTCTTGCAAAACAGCCTCGCAACAAGCCCCAAAAGAGTTTAAACACTGCAGAAATCCCGCTCCTCCCTCTGGTTTCTTTATTTCCGCCCCCCCCCCCCCCCCCAAAAGGAAAAAGGATCACCATGAGAAAGAGGATTATTTTACGGTGAAGCTTTGCCACCCCTGGGAGTGCCCCCAGGCAGACGCGGGGTGGTTTTTCTGGTGATTTTTTTTTTTTTTTTTTTTTGGCAAAGGCTGAGTTTTGGGGTTCCAGTTCCATGCCCAGTCTGAATCCCCACTTCCTATCCCCACCACAACCTCCATCCCAAACCCAATCTCAGTCCCAATCCCAGCAGGATTCTTCCCCCTCCGACAAAAAAACCCAAAACAAGCAAACCACCCCAAACGTCCAGCACGTGACGTCACCCCACCCGACCTTTAACTCGCCCCATGCGCGCATCCCTCCCCACACACCCCCGCCGTAGCCACGCCCCCTATGGAGACCCGCCCCCTCCCGTGGTTAGGGGAGGGGCATGGCCACCCTCACCCTACCCTGCTGGCAGTGCCATCGGGAGGATTCGCTCCGCCCCCCGCCCCTTGACTGAACCAATAGGAGCGCCGTGCCTCGTCTCCGCCCCGCCCTTCCCGGCGGGCAGGTTAGGCTGCGCGGCAGCACAGAGGGTTTTCCTGTGCCGCCATCTTGGCAGTGGCGGCGAGGAGGGACGCGGTTGCCTGCCCGTCCGCACCGGTCATGGCAGCTACCGCCGCCAACCCGGGTGAGCCGGGGTGTCTGGGTCGGGTGGTCTGCGCTGCGGAGGCTGCGGGCGCCTGGTCTACGGGAGTCATGGGGAGGCTGGAGGGGGTACTGAGGGAGGGGGGGGTCGGACCTGGGGCGTCCCGGGGACCCGAGGAAGCCCTGAGGCGGGCAGGGGCCAGCTGAGGAGCCGTTGAGGGAGGCAGCGCTCGGTGGAGGGAGGTTGGGTCTGGGCGGCTGGGCTGGTGGTGCCGTTAGTAAGGGCCAGGTTGGGCTAAAGAGCTTGCGGAGGAGGCCCGGGCTGGGCCGTAGGAGTGTGGGGCTGGGTGGAAGGTGTCACCTGGGGTTGGTGACTTTCGAGGAGCTGGGTTAATGGGGTTGGAGGTTTGGTCGGGGACGGAGCTTTAGAGGAGCCAGGGGGTGTTATCTGGAGGTTGGAGGGT
Organism: Astur gentilis; assembly: GCF_929443795.1. Classification (NCBI taxonomy): domain Eukaryota; kingdom Metazoa; phylum Chordata; class Aves; order Accipitriformes; family Accipitridae; genus Astur; species Astur gentilis. Next base: position 10,961,671 of record NC_064886.1, read on the forward strand.
TTGGGCCTGAGCTGAGAGGGCTGGGGGTTGGGTCAGGAGGGGCCTGTGGATGGTGGAAGGGTGGGATGGGTTGGGGGACACCCGTGAGAAGAAACGAGGGAGTCAGTGTGGGGAAAGGGTGTTCAGGGAGCCGGCTTGGGGTGCTCTGGGAGGGTTCAGAGAACCAGTGCAGTTGTCAGATGGCAAAAACTTTTAAAGGAGGTACTTCATTGAGTGGCAGGCTATTTTGGAGAGAAGGTAAGCTGGAAATGGAGAAGGAAATAGCTTGTGAGCTTGTTATGTTGGGGAGGAAGACGTCTGTGCTTGTCTCTGCTCCCTGAGCTTCAGTTGTTGGCTTAGGCATGGGCCCCGCACATGCCTGATCTGGTGTACCTGGTGCTGGGGTCTGGTTTCCATCATCACCCTCCCAGGAGGGAGCAACCAGTAGCAGGGCTAGCTTGCGTTTATTGTCCTTAATGGTTTATGTTGGTTTTAGACCCTTTTTTTGCTATATGTTTCATTGAGGTTTTCTTAATTAGCAACAGACAAAATCTGATGCGCTGTTTTGAAAAGGATTTTTACAAATCTCTTCTCTGTCTCTTTTTAAACTGCTGAGCTGAATAGCTGGTGCATAACCAAGGGTGTGAGTGCCTGTCAGCAGAAAGCAAAATATTCTTTAAACTTTTGCTCCCTCGGGTTGATAACGAAGGGGTGAGTCCTTGTTTGGAGAAAGCTGGCAGTTGGTGATATCTGATGCTTGCTGAATAAAGTTGAATCTTTCAGGCTTTATCAGATTTCTGGCTAAATTGCTCTGAAATTAGTATGTATCTGGAATAATCCAGTGTCTGTGAAGTTGTAATGGATTTACAATGTGGTGACTGAGATCAGAATTTGAGCTTCTGTGTTTTTGGGGTTGGTTTTGTGTTGGGTTTTTTTTGGCTTGTGGTTTCTAACTATTCTTGCTTGTGGCTTGAGGCTGGCGAGGTCTTGTGTCGTGTGACATGTTCAGGTTTATCGAGGACTGTTCAATGTAACTTTTAAAGGATGATTTTGTTTTTTTCATTCTAAGGATATAGGAAGCTTTTGTGGCTTTAAATATTGAGAACACTTGTTGGGTCATTTGTCTGTGGTGATTCCGAGGCAAGGGTGCAGAACTGGTGTCTGGAAATACGTGGTTGTGGTTTCACATAATGATCTGAAGTTCTTCAGTAATCAGAAAAGATGGTGTGTTAGAAAAAAAAATTCCTGATTCAGCTTAATAAAAACATATCTGAAATGGAAACTGTCAATCTTGTGATCCCATCCTGCAGCAAAATACTCTTTTGGCTCACAGCAATATGCCATAAAAAAGTGAGAGTATTCCAAGTAGTAAAATCTTAGTTATGTGTATTGGTGGTGTTGTGGGCTTGACCAGGAAGTTCACTTTTTCTGCCAGCATAGTGCTAGATCAAGGTTTTGCAGTTTGGCGGGCAAAGGATGTGTAGCTAAATGTAAAGCAAAAAAAATAATGCTGTTGCTTGGAGTAAAAATGGAAAATGTATGTTATGAGCCAGCTTGGTAAGAATCCAGTGAATGAGAACGGAAGATACTCGTGGCTTTAACTGTTAGTGTATTGGAAAGTGTTTATGTAAGTGTAGTCTTTGGAGTTGCATAGTATTTTGCATAAAAGGAAAGTTTTAAACAAATTCGCAAGGAAAAGAAAAAGAACTTTCACTATCTGTGTTTAATATTTATAACTACAGGCAGACTGACCAACATTAGCTTGCCCCTTTTAAATGGGGGGGGGGGGGGGGGAGATACTTACAGTCTGCATAAGCTTTATATACATAGCTCTTATTAGTACAATAAATTACTTGTGAAAATTGTTCCTTAGAAGCTGGGTCCACTTTTCCTTGCTGTTGAAAAATGGACTGCGGGGCTCCAGTGAATACTGGATAATGCCCCCAAATATGCTGAATGTCCTCGCAGCTTGAGCAGGCCGTGGCAAAAGGTGGGAAAACTGACCACAAAAATAAGTTGGAACTTATTTTAAGTGTTCAAACTGCAGCTTGTGTTCAGTGTTGTGCTGTCCTGGGCCTTCTGCCCTTCCTTGAAAGGCTGCACGGGCAAAGCAGGTCACCTCAGAAACCTGTGAGAGAGGTGGGTAAAGCATTTCTCTGTTTTCAGATAAACTTACTGAAAAATAGATCTGCAAAACCTTTCTGCTACCTCATCTTTCCGAGGGTGAGGCAAGCCACCACACTGCTTACTGGTCCTATTTAATGGAAAGAGACTGGAAAGGTGAAGAGTGCTAGATTGAAAGCTTTCAACTGCCAATTTAAGCAAGTTTTATGTTAAAATATCTTGATTAGGAGTGAAAAGTGAATAGCATCCACTAACTGGGAGGAAATATGAGGAGGGATTAAAAAAAGAAAAGTGGCTTGCCTTACTTGCATTACTTTACAGGTTTTCATGTTAACTTGGATTATTAGGACACCTTTAGTGCTGGCTGGATGAATATATGATTGATCAGCTTCACTTCAAACATTTACTTTTATGAATGCCTGATTTCAAACACTTGAAAATTTTTGTAAGTTAATTTCTGTAATGCCTCTTGGAGAAGGTTCTCATGGGGATGTCGGTGCTGAGCTGGCATTGCATGGGAAGTTCAAACAACCTAGAAAAAATCCCCACCTGCTTAAAAAATAAATCTGTTTAATGTACCTGGGACACTTTGTAAATACAAAGCCATGTGTGCTGTTTAGACTGGAGCCTTAGAGTTGTGAGTGAAATGCAAGTATTTGTTAAAGTAGTACACTGGTTTATCTTAGCAGCTGTTATCAAACCTGCTTTAAACTTTCTTGGTCTTTTGGGGAGCTCATTAATGGTTAAGTTTAAACTAAATCTTCCTGTGCTAAAATGTGCTGGGTCATACAACCATACACTAAAACCCTCTGCAGCATGAACCACCATTTTTGCTGTTCTTTGTACAGTGTCTGGCTGGAGTAGACTTAAGTGGTACAATGAAAATGCACTTAATAGCTATGGCAGGCCCATCTTGTAAATCACAGTTTTGAATATTTTCTGTGACTTTATTTCTGACGCTTTTTTGCTATTGAGATGCCAGTAGTTGCAACAGAGCCCTTCCCAGGAGAGCTGGGCTGGAAGTCTGGCTCTCGAGATGACATTCCCTTAGCGATCTTCCAGCCTATTCTATTCTGGGTCAAACTGTTGGCTGAATTGTGGTTGTGCTTGCAGATTTGTATTCAGTTACAAATGAGGATCTGTAATTTCTCTGCGCTGCCTCTGCTTATCTCTTCTGGCCTTAATTAGATTTAACGTGTTAAAGGCAAGCAGGGATTGATTCTAGAAAGGGCTGGAACAGAAACTGAACAAGGATATTGCTTCTTGCAGCAGTGACTCTACAAAACCCACCCTGCCCTCTGAGAAAGATCGACTGGGACTTTTGGTGGCACATCTGTTTTTTTGAAGAAACCACTTTCGAAATGAAAATGACCATTTGTCCTGTTGCTCTTAACATTGTTTCAAAGGAATGTGTTCATTGCTTCTGTAGTTATTTTGGAGTAGTTGAAAAATGTTCTCGCTGCTTTGGATATCAATATGTTGAGTCAGAGCTAAGCATCCTGATATATGGGAACTGCTAGTCACTGCTTCGAGCAACTGAGCAGCAGCTTTCCTGGTGACCATAGTTTTAGTTTGTGAAACTGGTATTTCATAGGTTATAATGTACCAGGCTTGCTTAGAATTGGTTGACTCCGTTAGCTGGGTCTTTGGCTAAGGTTGCCTCTGACTGCTCACATCTTGCCTTTTACGCTTGGAGCCAGTGGCTATCAACTGCAGCTGTGGAGGGATTTCTGTGAAGTGACTGCTTTTCTCACGATGGGCATCTGGGCCAGTGGATTTACTGAGTACGTGTGTGTTTGAGACACCCTCACCAGCACCTGGCTGTCTTGCGCAAAGCTTTCAGAGCTTGCATTGGTAGGTTGGGTTCCATCAATTCTATGCTGACCTTAGTATAATATTGCTGTACAGCTTGTGATTGGATTGGGGAAAAATGGGGGGTTTGAAAGGAAGCTTTGCATTTGTGTGAGTGCCCTAGAAATTCTGAAGGGTGAAAAAGCTAGACCTCTTCCCACCCCATCTGCCTGCCCCATGCTCTCCCTATTTTTGGGGTGAGGATGTGGTAGAGAGGCCAATGGGTCGTGTGAAAGAGTATATAACCATTTTGATGCTCTCCTTCAGTATGTAGAGCAAAATATTACCAATTTACCTTACCAAATCTCAAGATATTTTATGTTCTTCCACTTGTGAAAGGGCATATTGTACCACGAGAGGGAAATGTTTCCAAGTAGGAAGCCGAAGCATGAGGTAAAGCCGTTTCATTGTGTGATGCTGCTGTGAGATGCTAGTCCATGCAGTAGGCTCCTTAGAAATAGCAAAGGCTCAGATGAGGGCTTCAAAAACAAAGGCGTCCTCCTTCCCCCTCAACCCTATTTAAAAGTTGGTTTGCGGAGGAACAGCACAGTATCACTTCCTTCCCCTGCCAGAAGGCGGAAATTCCTCTCTCCTTAATAAAATGATTATCTGCCATGCTCCAGAAACTTTTTCTGTTCGGACCATGGTGTTTAAATACATGTGTTGAAAAGCCACAGGCTCGTGGAGAAAATGAATAAACTTTCTGACCTGGCTTACTTGCACTTGAGGCCACATTCCACTAAACAAAGACCTTTGATATTAGCCCTTTCTGCACCTTGGGGCTTTGCTTAGAAATAAGGGAAGGAGCACAGAGGTGTCCAAGCGACCTGAAATTGAGTGGAGAGGAGATGGGATGGGTCTGTGGTCCCAGCATGGAGGATGGAGTGTGAGAAAGGCCAACCTCTGTTTATTTTAAGTGCATCACATCATCTGTCTTGACTTTATTACATAGGGACTGATCTCCTGGCAGAGACCTTATGTATTCACATGTTGAAAACCAGCAACCTCAAATAATCTTCTGTCTTTTAAAAATCTTTGTTTCTCTACCTGCTTCTTTGTTCTCAGTTTTTTTTAAACTTTAGCAAAGGCCTTGTGTTTTGTTGTTGTAGTTAGTGTTCAAATTGGGTGTGCTCTCTCATGCTGTTGTTTGGGACTGTTGTTGTTGGCCCCTTCAACTACGAAGCATTGAGCTGGATGTTTATTCCGTATTTTAGTCACCCCTGGGAAATACTATGGACTGGCAAGGAAGAAACTTCTTCAGCAATGTCTGCTGCTTGGAGGAGAACAGATCGGGCGGTAATAGAGGCTAGCAATGTTACTGTGGTAAAAGATTATTTTTTTTTTTCCTGAAGAAACACCAGAAGTTTTGGAGCATGGTTTCTGAGAGCTGGAGCTGTTACTGCAAGCCAGCTGCTGTGGTCCAGCCACACCACAGAGGTGGTTGGGCTGTTGCACAGCTCTGCTTTTAGCTGCAAGCAAACCACCGTCCAAGTCTGGAAGTACTGCTTAGATTAAACTGTTGGATTGAAATCTGACTTCAGGAACTGTAAAAATACTTGTTAAACCCAGATGTATCTATGATGTTGAAAATAGGGGGGTTTTCCTTTTCCGTTAGGAATACAAAAGGCTGGTTTATGTTTGATGAGGCGAAAAGTAAAAATGGACACTGTTGCACAGAAGCTTGCTATAGTATAGCTCACCTTTACTTGTGGAGCAATATCCTCATGGTCTTGGCTAAGCTAAGATTTGACAGCCTCACAGCTTAAGCCCTGATTTGTTGCTATATTTGTTAAACCTGACTTTGATTCTTTTCTTTGTCCCACCAATTCTGGCAGCATTTCATGCATATGCAGCTGTTGGTGTCAGCGTACCACTTTGCTGTGGTTTGGAACCCTAACAATAGGCCTTTTTTGTGTATGTTGGGTTGGGTTTTTTTGGTCCCCTCCTCTTCCATAAAGCAGAAGCAGTTTGTCTACCTTCAAGGCACTCTGCACAACTCAGTTTGCAAAGATTGTGATGGAGGTTCTCTGGCTGGAGCGACTGTTTTGGTTACAGCCTAGGAGTTGGTTAGCAGCAAGCTTAAAAAAACCACAGCCATTAAATCAGCTCTGTATTCATTTTATTTCAGAAACATGAAAAAATGCCTTAACTTATTTAAAAACTCTGGTTCTGGTGCAGATCAGACTATGTTAATGTAGAAGAATGTTGAATGCAGCTCTCGTGGCAATGTTAAGACATGGTTTCAGTTTAAGTCATGCTGAGCAAGCTTTGAACAACTACACAGCAGGTTATGTGTGCTCCTCAAAAAATGGGATTAGGCAAAAGCCCTACTTGAGGATCAAAGAAGTAAGGCTCAGTGTCGGCTATCAAACACTGCTTTCAAACATAGTGTCTCACCTTGCAAGGAAATCTCTGCTCGTGTCGGTAGGAGCTGGGAGCTGCTGGTGAAGTGTGTGGGGAGGAGAATGGGGCATTTACGCTGCTTGAACATGGGCAGGGGTTGGGAGCCCAGCCTGCCCACACAGCCGGGGAAGTGGTTTAGTGTGTATGTGGCTGCATGGAGAGCTGAGGCTCTTTGCTTTCATTGTGGAAAAACCCATAATGCATAACAGGCTTGAGCCTGCCATCTGACTTGTGAGGGCAGCGCATTCAAGTTCTCCACTTAGACGCTTCTTTCCTTCCCATACACCATAAATGGCTTATTTTCACATCTCGAAATAGACTTTTTATGTTCTCAAATGTTTTATCTGTGTGGAACCTTTCGTAGAAGCAGTACTGCAATATTGTGTGGCATGATCTCTGAAGGCTCACCGAATTCCATGCTTCTTGAGTGCATTACCTGCCTGTTTCATCTCTTAGAAAGCATTGATTAGGTTTCCTACTGCTTTTGCAACTTTTCTACATGTAAAACCCAAGGTTTTTAGCTCCAAGCAAGGCTGATGTTATGCTTAGTGGAGGTAGTATCAGTTCTTCCCCAAAATGATGATGTTCTGCTCTGGTGTGTGGCCAGTTGTGGAGGAGCGTAGGCAGATTGCTAATCATGCCTGTGGTGCCCGCAGGTTGGTACTGCCAAAGAATAGAAATGACTGTCTGAAAGATCATGATTTTCAAGGTGCCTTACAAGCATCTGGGTTAATTCTTTCTCTCTTAGATTGGGAAATAAACCCTCTTGAAGAGGTGGCGTTAATGTTGTTAGGCAAACTTGTAACTCTTCTCCTCCCCTTCTGCATACTCATGCTGCTAGCATATGAGACTGGGTTCAGCCCCTACCCACAATCACATCAGACTCCTCCTCTGTCTAAAAAGGAGACCACATCTTTTAGTTTAGCGATCTAAGCTTTTGAGCTTATGAAAACAGCATGTGCTCAAAGCTTGAAATGGACCCTTAGTGCAGGCTTTGGAGAGGCAGTAGAAGAAAGGACTAGAAACACGCATTGCACAGAGTCTATCTGCATCAGATGATGAAATGAAATCACTTTTAATGGAAGCTACATGCAGAGAACACTCCACCCTCTGAACTGGAGGGGGATTTGACGTAATACTGGTTTATTTTCTTTTTTTCCACTGTCCTGTTTAGAAATGGCATCAGATGTTTCCTCACTGGGTGCAGGTGTCAGCTCTGGGAACCCTGGACAAGCACAAGCTGGAGGAGGCATTGTTCAGAGAGCCAACAAGAGGCGTCCTGGGTGAGTGTGTGCTCTGTACCTGTGTGGTTTTTACTTTTTGAGGGGGAGGTGTGTGTGTGAAGTGTATTTTTGAGGAAGCATTGCTCTCTTTCAAGAGTTGTCAGCCTTGTGATGAGGAAACTTGTCTACTTCTAAGCAAAGAAGTTTTCTGGTTCCTTCAGGTGTGCTGTATCCAGTCTTTTTACTTTGTAGTGGTATGCTTTATGCCAATCATACACGTTAAAGCCAGGTTCTGTATTACATATAAAAAGAGGGGATTAGAAAGTTGAGTTGCACCTCGCAGTAGAATAGGGTTGCTCACCAAGGATTAAGAGTGAAACAGGAGTCACTGAAGCAGTGAGACAGGCCAGTTGCTGCAAGAGAGGTTGAAGAACAGAGAATATGTGAATGTTGGGGCCTTACTCAAACCTTTGCAACTGTGCCCTCTCTGGGAGTGGCGGTGGGGGAAGCTGCAATGGGCTTGTGGTAGGCTTTTTGTTTGCTAAAAATGCCTTTGCAGATTAAAAGGATATTGAGTGGCTGCTCTTAAATTCCTGGCACAAGAAATTTCCTCTTAATTTTGAAGCTAATTAAAATCTCTCCCTGCCCCCCCCAGTCACTCAAACTTTCCTTCACCTCCATTTGCTGATGCACCCACTCCCCTGCAGCTCCTCCCACGCTGTCTGCTACTTGTTCCTTGCACTTCATTTACAAACACACATGCTGCTGTGCTGCATCTACACACCAGTTTTCCATCCTGAAGGGAAGTGTGGTGAAAAGTCTTTCCTCTGTCCTCCCACATACGCTTGTTAGAAATGTTTTTTTGACCCTGTTAGAGCAAACACAGTGACGTTGTCTGCTGTTGAACTAAGGATGGTAACTACGCAGGCCACCAGACTGAACTTTAACTCTTGAAGTATTTTGTCCTCCCCTGTTTTTTAAATGCAACTGATCCAAGCTTTTTTGTTGGGAGTGCTCCATTTGTAGGCTGATTGGTCCCTTGAGCAGTGAGGAGCAGTTGTGGCAGCCTGTTGGGCTTCAGATCACTGCTAGGAGATCCAGAGCTTTTGTAACAGGAGTTTGTGATGCAGTGGGTGCTCCAAGTGGGCTTTCTCTCTTCTGAACTGTTTCCTTGTTCTGTTTCTGATAGGCATGTAAAGGAAGCCCCCTTCTAAACTTTGTGGATTGTTTCACATTAGCCCCTGGGATTGCTTAAATCTTCCTTTCAAGAATCATCTGCATCCCTGTAGGGACAGACAGAAAAGCAACCTCTAAAGGAGAAAGCACTTGGTTAATAATTATCTTCTTGCTTCTGTTTTTCAGACTTGATTTTGATGATGATGGAGAAGGGAACAGTAAATTCCTCAGGTGAGGGAGAACATTGCACCCAGAAGTTTCTGTTGTATGGTCTAGGTGTGTCTGTGCATTCCCCCCAGAGCAGGAGCTTGCTGCTCATGTGGCTTTTACTCTCCAGCAGTGCAGAGGGAAGCGGGGGGAGTCTGAAGGAGGCAGTGCTCCGCTTCCTTAAACTCTTCCCTTTCTCCTAGTCAGCAGTATACCTCCATCTTTGCAGCTGATGCCAAAGCAAAGCTGCTGTGCACATGGGGTCTGTGAATCCAGAGAAGGGACTGTGGCTGCGAGGGGATCCCATTACTCCTTTGGATGCAGTCTCCATCTCAAGTCTCCCTGGTAGCCTCCATAGCGAGATGAGGTCAGCTGAAGAAGTGAGCCTTGCAAGCCCTGGGTTGAAGCGCTGTTACAGAAGTCCGTGACAATGTTGCTGTTTTCGATACCAGCAACTCAAAAGATTAAAGAGTTTCCATGAATGCTTCCAGCAATCCGCTGGTTGTTCGAGTGCAGCACTAGAGAAGCACTACTGCTGGCCAAGCCCTTGCTGATTTTAGAGAAAAATCTTCTGCCAAATAGCTTATCGGCACAACAGTGAGATGCTGAGCTTTTGTTAGTGCCTCAGACACATGTTACTTAATTCTCATCTGTTGTAAGGATGCTTCAATTACAGAGACATCCTTACTCCTGAGGAGTTGGCAAGGCTGCGAGTATCTCCTCTCGTTATCCATATGGAACGCAGAAGAGTTGGAAGATCTCATGTTATTTATTTGTAGTCTCACTACATGGTTTAGGATTGGACAACTCTAATGATACTGGAAGTCCATATGTTACAGTCTTTTAAAGATGACTGCAGAATGGCTTTGCGATGATAATGGTCCTGATGAACGTAGGATTTACCTACTGAGATCCTTTGGATAAGGGCCTTGATTTGGGCTAACTGTATCTTCAAAGTGCAGTTTAACCTATTTGTGTGTGATTGTGCTTAAATTACTGAGTGTGATGCCGCTGTCCTTTATGAATGTGATGTGGAAAACATCATCAAGGTGATAAAAATAATTAAACTAGTCTTTTAGCTAGATAAATGAAGAGTATGGTTCTGGATTGCCTACACGCAGCAGTTTGCCTTTTTAACATCAGGCCTTTTTGGTGTGATTTATTAAACCTTGTTCTTCTCTCAATGTCTTTGGGAAAGAATAAGTGTAAACACTTTAAGAACTCTTTGTCCCCTCCCCCTTCTCCTAGGTGTGATGATGACCCGATGCCAAATGATAAAGAGAGATTTGCCAGGTAAGAATCTGCTGTGATGCAGTTTTTTGAAGCTTTTGGTGACAAACCACCTTAATGTAAGAGAGATCCTGCAGCACCCTTCTAACTAGTGGTTAGATTTTTCTCTCTTTGAAGGAAGGTGCACCAAAGTATCCAGACATTTTCCTTGGTGTTCTTTTGGACCAGTTCATTATAAGTGTGATGAAATGACATTTCTCTTTTTCAACATTTCTTTTGGCTGTTGCCTTGGACTGTCATTCTTTTCTGCTGCTCAAGAAACTTGCAGAGATAAAAGTTTCTTGTTTAGTTCAAGTTTTACTTGAACAGGGTTTCCTGGCAAATGTGGTTTATGTGTTTTGTGGGGGAGTTAGGCAGAAGCTTTCTCTGTAAATGGGGGATTTCCTAGAGATCAGTGTACAGTAACATTATAGGCAATGTTTTGAGTTGGATTGTTTACTTGTTGGTGTCTGAAAGTACCTTTGTACCATCTAGTACTGGGACTGACTTCATGGTATTTTTACAGCTTTCTGAAGCCTATGGAACTCAAAATATTTCATGTGTTTATTTTGTGTTGATGTGTAATGTTTTTGCCAAAGTGAGGTTTTTTTGTGTATATCAGAGTGCTGTAAATTCCAGGGTGTCCCCTCGGCGCGAAGGCACATCATGCCATGTCTTGCTAAGAGATACAATGAGCAAATAGAGAGTAATGGCCAAGAAACTATGTTTAGCAGCTTGTCTTAAGGAGGGGTCTGGCTTCAGAAATTCCTGAAATGGGAATTAAAATTCAAGTGATTGAGGACATTAGGGAAAGGACTGCCCAGCATGTTGTGTCAAGGAGCCTGAGGGTCAGCAGGGCAGATCACATTGCAGGGTGAGCCAGGGATGATGTTGGGTGCAGGGGCCTTTCCCTGTGATCTCACTGAGGGCATGTACTGAAACTAGTGGTCTAGAAATGCTTTGCAAAATGTCTGTTCGGTAATGTTTCAGCCAGAGCTATAAACCTCTGTTGGTGCCTCAATGCAGACAGGAAAAAAAATTGCAAAACCGAAATTTTAGGTCACTGTCATGCTGTTATCTGTGAAAGGGCTAGCAAGGACTTCTAAGCTGGGGTTCTCCAGCTTTTTAACTGGTTTGACTTGTTCTGAAGTCAAGCAAATTAGAAATGTTTGCCAGCCCACATCAAATGACTTTTTTCCCTAATGCAAGTCGTAAGCTCTGGGAACTGAAGGTATAGCAGACCCTAATAATACATTTAAGTGCTAAGATAATACAAAATACTAAAAAAGCACATGCTGTAGGCAAGCATTGCAGTGCTGAACAGCTTCATGGCCCTTAAAGTTAAAAATTCTACCTAACTGTGAAGTGCCATAGCTGGAGTAGGGTCTTTGCTCCCTGTGACCTTTGTTGTGGTGTGGCCTTTGATCATCCCAGTTAACACACATGTGGTAGGTGAGGAGGGAATAAACAAAGAAACAAACCAACTGAATGTCAGGTCTGAATTGCCAAAGCCCAGAGCCTCTGTCTCTGATGGGACATCAGCAGTACCTGTGCTCTTTAACGTAGAGATTATCACTTCCATTACTGGTTTAGGTACAAGGACAGTGGTGGGAGGTGAAGAGCAGTGACAAAGTCATCAGTGTTGTTAGTGTGCTGACACCCTGAATGCAGCTATAAGAAAAGTGTGGCACAGCTCCCCCCTGCATCTGGGCCGCTTGACCTGCCCATAGCTGTCAGATCTGTTTTCTGGGACCCCTCATATCCTGTTCCTTGCAGCTCTGGCAGCCCTCATTTTCTAGTACGTTCTTCCCTCCTCAGATGATGTGAGACAAAACAGAGCGTGAAAGTGAATGTGATTATTAAAGTACTGTACTATAACCTGTTTGAAGTGGAAGGGTGGGTACTACAGCTGACCAATGCTAAAAACACCTCCTGTACTCCATAAATCCACAGTTACATTTTAGATGCTAAGCCTTTGAGAGATTGCATGCCTGCCTTACTGAACACAGGATGTACCTTCTCCTTTCCTGGCGGTAGCTTTGGGGGGATTATTTGTTTTCCAAGGCAGCCAAACCTCAAGGAGGAAAACTTATCATCAGCCTCTGTAAAACAAGGTTTGCAGATTCCTTTTCCCTGAAAACTGAAAGTGCATGCAGGTTGGTGGGGATGTCTGTGTGCCGTTTTGTAGATGATGCGCCTGACATCTCTGTGTGCAATTTGTTGTGTAGCCATCTTGACTGTGTTGTCCTGAAAGGTGTTTAGCAGCGTTACAAAGATGTGTGGTGTTAGCTGTGAATTTTACACTGTTTGTGGATTTGGTTTTTTTTATCTGCGTTTCTGGTTTCTTAATACTATCAAAGAGGCTATTGATTTTTTTTTTTCTCTTTAAAGGGAGAGTAGTTTAATATGAATGGGACCCTAATTCCCAGTTCTGCTATTAACCTTCTAATCTTGCGCAGAATAATATGTGCCTTGGTTATATGTAAAACAGAGCTACCCCTTGGCTATTTTACAGTCTTGGTAAGCGATCTTAAAACTTCGGAACGATGTAGATAGCAGGCACCCGATTAATGTGTAATATTGCAAACTAATGACTGCTTTGTTTTATGGAATTGCTACTCTGCAAAACAGACGTGTCTGTAGGCTGGGTTTCCTAGTACATCTTCCCATTTTTCATTTCTTTAAACTTTTTCCATTTTAGCTTAGATCGCTGATTTTATTTTTAGGTCTGATGATGAACAGAGTTCAGCGGATAAGGAGAGACTTGCCAGGTAGGAGAATGGAGATTTCAAGCATGGACAAGCAGAGTATTTCCTTTCCTTAATGTTTCTCTAGGCATTCCTTCTCTCTTTTTTTTTTTCTTTTTTTTTTTTCTCTCCTCCCTCCCTCTCCTTCCCTCATCTGCTGCAGTAGAGGACTTGAAACTGAACAGACCTCTGGAAATTGCTGTGTAATTGGAATTAGGAGGGGAAAGGCATTTAGTCCCCTTGTGAGAATGTCTTTGGGGAAAACACAAAAGGATTTCTTTGCCAAAGACCGCAGGGTAGAGTGTGGTTGGGCCATTGCTTTCGCCGAGTATTGTAGCTTTGCTAACCTGTGCTAAATACAGTTTTTCTTGTGCTGGATCAAGGTGCCAAATGGCGTGTTCTCACCTTGGTAAGGTTTTGTTGCAGGAATGCTGTTGTATTATCAAACCAGACATTAAAAATTGCACTAGTTGAGGTTTTTTTCTACCCCATAAAACCTTCCAGGAAAGATGGTGTCCTGCGCCTTACAGCAGTTTAGCCTTACTGAAAACAGTAATTTTTTTCTCCCCAAGTTCCTTTTTGTGATAAATGAGGGACTGTGGCTGAAATGACTGAAGCAGTCATCTTGAATGCTCTACCATCAATACAGAAATGTACCCCCAGAAGGTGTGCACACAGCTGCAGCTGGTTGAAATGGTGTGTTGTAAGGACTGTATTTCTCCAGCAGAAAACCACCAACTCTAAATATACTGTTCCGTGTTTTCAGCTGCAAAATACAAAGTGCTTAAATCACCTTCAAGGTTTCTGTTGCTTGCCACCCACAGCTTGTTACTGCTGCAGAGCTGAGGATTGGTAATTCATGAAGAATGGCTTGTTTTGTGGCCAAACTTAGCCTGGTTTCTTGCAAACTTACCCTTAACTTCTTTGGACTGTTCCACCCTAGACTTGTCTTAAGCAACGCACAGAACTAAAAAGACTGTCTTGGGAGCTGAGAATGTCACAAGCCTGGTCAGTTTATTGCCTGCTGGCTGGTTTTAAAACAAAAAATAACCCCCAGACATGACCTTTCCTAACTGTGGTATTGCATAGCTTAAATATTTGAGGAGATAAGGAAACCCTAGAGGTGGGGCCTGTGAATACAGCAACCGGCAGTGCTTTTCAGGGATTTCTCCTCCAATGAAGTAGTGACCCTTTCCTCTGTTCCCAGTAGTCAGTTGTTGCTGTCATGCAAGAGCCTGTAGTAAAAAATATTTGGCAGTAGAGCAAGTAAAATATCTGATGGTTTTCCAGTAGCTTTTGTAGTGAAGAAGCTTCATTTTCACACTTGAGTATGTGAGTTTGGAGAAACTGAATTAAAGGTGAGTGTGATAATTGACGCACTTCATTTTCTGAATATCAGTTTCTTGCAGCAAGGAGGAAGGTCATTGAATGATTGCACACACCTGGTAGTGATAGATGCTCCATTTTTGTATTTATCCTCTTTAATTCACTTGCCTGTCTATGTTCCTTCCAACACTTTAATCTCATTTCATTTCCCACCATGTGCTTCCTTGCATCTGATCCATTCTTCTATATAGGAAACCTGGCTTTTAAGTTCTGTTTTGAAAAACCCACCTTAGTAGCCCAGTTAAACTACATGCTGGATAAAAAGAACCAAGTTTAAACAAGTTATGTTCTGATCTGGGGGTTGATGGGGGCTGTGCCCTGTGAGCAGGCTTGCAAAAGGTGTGTGAAGAACCTCTTTAAGGACTGTAAGTGGGCAGCATTCGTTGTGGTGCCTCTGTAGAGGTCTGCACGCACCACCTAGGTGTGTGCCTGGTAGATGGTCTGTCCGCATTGGCCTTCATCTCTACAGAAATTGGGTGTATATCTCCTCTAAAGCTTTCCCTCCTGCCATGATACTGTAAAAGGCTCTCAATGTAACTGAGAAGTATCTTCATAAAGGCACTGCAAAGTGAGACTCATCTGTTGTAACTTAGGTGCCCAAGCCTTAGCTGTGGCCCTGGCCTCCTTGTATCGTTATTGGAGACACATGGGTGTCTGCAAGGTGATGGTGGAGGGGATTTAATGCATCCTCAGACAAACAGTGGATGCAATGAGTCTTCATAATCTGTCTGCACCAGTGCTCTTTAAAGGCAAATTTCCTCAGTAAAGTGAGGTGGACCCCACTTTGAGAGCAGAGGCCATGGTAAAGGAAAAAATCTTTTGGCTTGCCACAGTGTTGTGGAATTGATGGGGAAGCTTCTTTCTCTGCTAAAATAGCTTAGCCTAGCTTGTTGCCTTCACCAGATACCAGGGAATGGATGTGATTTAAAGCGAGGCTCTTGTCCACAGCAAAGAAGGTCCAACTGTAGGCTGTCCTCCTTGCACTTGTTCCTGCGTTCCTTTGTGCACGCCCAGCATGTGAGGTGCTTGTAGTCCTTCTAACTCCTGATGACCCTGATGCATCTCTGTGTTTTGCACTCTGGCCTTGTTGAAGTGTTGACATGGGGAAACAGCTGAGGCTTCTGGCCTGTTGGTAACTTCATCTTCCTCCTCTCCTCCCTGGCCTTTTGCAGGGAAAATCACAGCGAGATTGAACGTAGGCGAAGGAATAAGATGACTGCCTACATCACAGAGCTGTCGGATATGGTGCCCACCTGCAGTGCCCTGGCCCGCAAACCAGACAAGCTCACCATCTTGCGCATGGCTGTCTCTCACATGAAGTCCCTGCGTGGCACAGGCAATACCTCCACTGATGGCACCTACAAACCCTCCTTTCTCACTGACCAGGTCTTGGCTTGATGCTGCTTTGTGGGAAATACTGCAATCATGGAGGGGGGTGGGGGGACATGGGATTAAATTGGGGATGGAGGGATAGGTGCCTAGGGTGGGTTTAGAGGGTGTCACCTGCTTGGCTCTGGAGCTGAGAGGATGTCTGTCTGTCTGTGAATGCAGGAACTCAAACATCTGATCCTAGAGGCAGCCGACGGCTTTCTGTTCATAGTGTCCTGTGAGACTGGGAGGGTGGTCTATGTCTCTGATTCTGTGACTCCTGTCCTGAACCAACCCCAGTCCGAATGGTTTGGCAGCACCCTATATGACCAGGTGCACCCAGACGACGTGGGCAAGCTGAGGGAGCAGCTCTCCACATCGGAGAATGCACTGACAGGTAAAGCAGCCTGCAAAGGGCCTGGTGGGGGCGGGCAGTATGAAAGCCTGCAGAGGACTTGGATTAAAACCTTCCCTTTGTAGAAGGAACCAAACCCTGGTGCCTTTCTAACAAGGATCCTGCAGCCCCCCCTGAGAGTGCATCTAAAGGTACCATTGGTGACACTTGTGTCTTGCTAGTTTTCTAATATGTTACCTGGTGCCTGTGTTGGTGAAAGGACTCACATGGCAGCGGCATCTTGTTTTTTCTTCTTTCTTTAGGTCGCATCCTAGATTTGAAGACAGGAACTGTGAAGAAGGAAGGCCAGCAGTCCATGAGGATGTGTATGGGTTCACGAAGATCCTTCATCTGCCGAATGAGGTAATGAAGAGAGATTCCTTGGGGAAATCTCCTTTGAGCCTGAAGCTGAACTTGCTCCCTGGCCCCTTCATGCTTTTATTTCAGCTTTTTCTTTCTCGTTCTGATGTAGACATGATATAACATGGCTGAGCTTTCCACACAGTGCTAACAGTCAAGTTCTTGAGATTTTTCTTTCCCCTATTCTTGGATAGCTCTCAAGACTGTTGTCCAGTCTTGATCCAGAAGATCCAGTTTCAAGTAACAATTTTTGACCCCATGTGTCACCTCCCTTGAAGTCTGTAGAATGAGGGCTTTTCACTTGTGTGATGGAGGTTCAAAGGTTCATCCCCATTTATAGACTGCTTCCACTTATTCAAGATTGTCAAATTGTTTTGATGTTGATCAAGAGAGATAAAAGCCTTTCCCCTCGTATTTCTAATTCTGGTACAGGTGTGGCAACAGCTCAGTGGATCCAGTCTCTGTAAATCGTCTCAGCTTTATGAGGAATCGCTGCAGGTAAATTATACAAGAGTTATGGGCAAGCACGCTGCATTGCTAGGAACAAAAGGAGCTACAGCTCTGTCATCAGAGTGGTGGGGACACACGAGTGAGTGAGTGCAGGGTAGACTAATACAGGTCATAGAAGAGTTTAGATCTGCTGGTAGAGGAACCAAAGTGCCACTATGCTGAGGAAGATAATCCTGGGGAAGATTAACCTTTCTTTATTCCAAGATGGGATTTGAAGTTGCTTTAACATTGCATGTTCTTTACACTGCTGGTGTTGGGCTCTGGTGTATCTTGTCCCTTTTTAATTTGAAATTGAGATAAATTCCAACCTATTCTGTTCTTGAGCCTCTTGCATTTATGTTAAGTCTTTGTTCTTTTTTGACCCTGAAGATGTTCTGTGGAAGCTTTTTCAAATTTCAAGTAGAAACCTTTCCTCACCTTACTCCAGTTTAATATATAGCACAATCAGACTGTTTCTCTCTCCCAAGGAATGGCTTAGGTGCTGCAAAAGATGGCGAACCTCACTACGTTGTGGTACACTGCACGGGTTACATAAAAGCCTGGCCCCCCGCAGGTAATGTCTTTGCCAAAGTGTTCAGTTTTGACTGTTTTTAAGAGCATATGGTCTAAAGGCGTTCTATGAACTGAATGTGGCAATGAATGCTTTCCAAATGTATTTATCACTTTTTCTTATTTTAAGATTGAACTAATTTTTGCAGTTGCTAGATCAGAGATCTGTGTCTCTAGACAGTAGAGATACTGTAGAGGATGAAATTAATACTACACTGTCTGATATGCTAGCTTGTGCTGAAAGTTACAGAGATCTTTAACCCTTCTGGTGAAAAAAGGGAGGGGGAGGCAACTTCATTTGCTGAATTCCTTCATGGGAAAGGGTACTGAATTACAAAACAGGGCAGGGGGATGTATTGAAGTCAGAACTGCATGTCTTTTTCCTCTGAAATTAGTGATTTTTCTTGTATTGACCTTGCTGGAATTTTTTGGCACTTGCCTCTCAGGTGTTTCACTGCCTGATGATGACCCCGATGCTGGCCAGGGCAGCAAGTTTTGCCTCGTGGCTATTGGCAGGCTCCAGGTGGGTAGCATCTTTCAATGGTTCAACATTGCCTTGTCCAAAAAGTCCACAGAGTTAAACTGTTCTGTCTAAAGATGTTCCCTGACTGCCGCAAATCCAACTGCAGGGCTGGCTGGTCAGGAGAAAGCAGCTCTTGCAAGATTTGATAAGTGTACTGTCTTGCCTTGCAGGTCACTAGCTCACCCAACTGCACAGACATGAACAATGTTTGTCAGCCGACAGAGTTTATCTCCCGACACAACACCGAAGGCATTTTCACCTTCATAGATCACCGCTGTGTGGCCACGGTTGGCTACCAGCCTCAGGTGAGAAAATGGTAGGAGCTTTCTAAGAAAGAACTGCTGTTGAAACTTATTTTTCCCTCCTCCCTCTCTTGTACATCATGGCTCTGCTTGTCTA
This sequence comes from Astur gentilis, assembly GCF_929443795.1. Lineage (NCBI taxonomy): Eukaryota > Metazoa > Chordata > Aves > Accipitriformes > Accipitridae > Astur > Astur gentilis. Next base: position 10,980,139 of record NC_064886.1, read on the forward strand.
ACAGATCTGATAAAAAGATGCCCAGGGCCTAAACATGTGTTTCTTCTCCACCAGTTGCTTTTTCATGTGCTTTTCTAAGTACTTTGATCATTGGAGGCATGGGTGGCTCTGGATTATGTCTAATGTCAATTAAGATTGTTTTTGCCTCCATTTGAGTTAGAGATCAAATGTTAGTCAACTGCTGTTGTGCTTCTCTTTAAAATACAGCATGCCAGTTCCTGTACTTGGTTTGTGTAACAGAGATTTGGTGGAGGGGGAGCAGTAACTACCTGTCCAAAGTGGAATAATTAATGAGGCAGACCTGAAAGAGGAAGTCTGCCTGCCAGATGAACTGACTTGATCTCTCTCCCAATTCCTTTAAAATTAGGAACTTCTGGGCAAAGACATTGTGGATTTCTGCCACCCGGAAGACCAACAGCTTTTGCGGGACAGCTTTCAGCAGGTAAAACACTTTAGCTACTACTTCGCATGCGGTGTGGTATTCAGATTGGAATCTGTCTTGGTGCTTTCAAAGCAATGAAACTAATTGGAAAACCAAGAGGAAAATAAACCTTAGATATTTCTCCTTTGCCCAATGGCAAACAGTTACAGATATAGTCACATAACTGTAAATGTGCAAAACAAAACAGAAGCATCTGATGTCTAACTCTTGAATTCATCCTCTGGCTGCTAGTCCAGTCTGCTTTTAGGGCCAGAGACGTGGCTCCAAAGTGCCTACTTGAATGCCATGCTTCTGTGGCTGAAACACTGGTTCATCTCTAGGGCCCAGCCCAGTGCTGCAGAACTCGAAATGGATGTGGTTTGCTTGCCCTGTTGTCGTTACTCTTATTTCTGAGGGCGTTGGACTTGTGGCAGGGCAGGTAAGACTGCCCCTGTGCTTTCATGACTCCAAAAAGTAGCTGCTCATATCCATTTGTCCAAACAGTTGGAATCAGAAGCAACAGCATGTGCTTCATTTACTGGAGGCTTTTTCATACATCTCACCAGTGCAAAGAGATAAGAAAAGCGAAAGTCAAAAAGGGGATATTAGATTCTCCTTCCATATCATTCAGAAATCAAGATAGCATAAGGGAATAGTAGCAGTGGCATTTGGTTGGGGAAGACCAAGATATGGTCTTGTAGGCTGTGAGGCAAAGGGCCATCATGAGGTTTTAGTGGGGGGTGGCTTATGCTCAGAAGCAGGTTGCTCTTCAACGCCTTCCTTTATCAGGTACTACTGATGGCATTACGTTTTTTTAGGTGGTGAAGTTAAAAGGCCAGGTTCTGTCAGTCATGTTCCGATTCCGATCCAAAAACCGGGAATGGCTCTGGATGAGAACCAGCTCCTTTACCTTCCAGAACCCCTACTCGGATGAAATTGAGTACATCATCTGTACCAACACCAACGTCAAGTATGTACATGGAAATGACTTGCCAACCACCAGTGATAGCACATGAACCTGCTGGGATCTTGTCCCAGAATAATCAGCAGCACAGAACTGGGGGAGCTTTGGCTTCTCCCCCTCACCAAGCTTCCCATCAATTTGCACAGGCCCTGGAGAAATTGCTAAGTCCCATGAGCGCTCTTTTCCTGGGCCGTGGCAGGCACTACAGGACTATAAAGTGCAAGAAATTTAATTCCTTTGCCTGTCTCGGTTGTATGGCTTAGCAAGCTGCCAATGTTCAGCTCCAGCAGTGCCTTTTTTAACTCTGATTACTGGAGCAAGTCTCCTGTCTGTGTGCTTGCATTCAGAGTTAATATTAGTGAAGTCTGCCTTTGAATGTAGCTCTTGGACTCCTGTGACAGTTGGGGGGGGCAGCTGGTCCAGAGATTGGCTTTTCATGTGAGCAGGACTGTCTGCACCTGATGGTAGGAAGTAAATGCTTATTTTTCTTCACTGTTGTAGTTTGTCCTTGGACTCAGAAACAAGCTCCAGTGGGAAGACTGCTTTCATTGCTGTTGTCTTCTTTTCCCTTTCTTGACTATTTTAGTGGGTTCGTGCATCCCCGTTGGGAGTGATCAGAGCTGCTTTCTCTTCCCATGAGTGAGCTCCAGGCCCCTTGCAGAAGAGCAGCAACTGAAATAAAAACAAAAAGTGCCTGCATGTGATTCATAACTGCAGGCTTGGTGGGTGCAGCAAATGGAGTCTCTCCAGCCAGGCAAACAGAAGGCTAGATTGCTTGTGGGCAAGTGCAGACAGGAATTGTTTTTGCAAAGAGACAAAGTCCTAGAGTGCAGGTAGCATTTCTTCCCTTCCTGCAGCTGGCAAACTGATGCTTTCTGATGAGAAAGTATTAAGAGTTGAGCAGTGACAAATCCCTCTGGCTTTAAAGAGCTGTGGTCTGAGTGCAAGGCTGAAATCTGATGCAGATCTGATACAGGCCTTAATTCCTGTCCCAGTGTTAGAGATATCTCTTTGAACTCATTCATTCCACATGCATCCATTCTCACATCCATATTACGCCTTCTAAAAGCACTGCATAAATTCAGACCAGATAAGCAGCAATCTGTGTCTGTGGTTGAGGTGCATTTTATCTATGTGCATCTTTGCTAGGTTATCTGTATTCTCATCTTTTGAGATCGGGTACTATTGAAGCAGCAGCTTGCGAAAGAACTGTCAAGAAAACGCTGGATTTTTATTCCTTTCTTGTGGGAGTTAAACATTAACTGACTTCTGACAGTTAACAGAAGAGCATAAAGAACTCCAGCAACGTCTTGGGCTTAAAACCTAAAACTGCTGGTGGTCTCTGCAGGCTCCAGCTCTGAGTGTCTGACATAGAGCTGAATGGAAAAACCTTGGGGGTTTTTAGGTTCCTACAACCTTGTCTTGTGCTTTAAGGATGTTGCGGATCTGGCCATACTCCTGGTTCAAGTTAGTAATTGCTCCCCTGCTCAGTGACTGAGTGGGAGGGGGCAGAGCCCTTTGGCTCATAGCTGTTAGCATTATATTACATGACACCCTCCCCTTTCAGAGACCACGGAGACTGAGTGGAGGATTCCTTCACTTGAACAAATTTTGCAAAAGCAAAGTTTCCACTCTTGTCCAAGACAGGTGCACTTTTCTACACACAGTAGCCAACTGTTTGCTTTCGTTTGGTATTTTTTAAATTTATTTTTTTTCTTTCTTTCTTTGCTTTGAAGGAACTCGAGCCAGGAGTCTCGGCCTGCCCTGTCAAACTCAATGCAGAGGCCCCAGCTGGGGCAGAGTGTCAACCTTCCCCTGGAGATGGGCACAGCACAGCTGCCCTCAAGGTCAGGAGGTGCTCAGCTCCTTTTACCATGCCTCTCTTGCTGGTTCTGCCCTCCTGTCAAATAGCCTTCCTACCCAAACTTTCCTCTCTGCAGCAATGAACTCCTCTGGGCTAGTGAATCATTGGTGTAACCACAGAGTATCTGTTCCCTTGGCAGTCATTTTTAGCAGCCAGTGTTCTCCTGTTACAGAGACTTTCTATTTTAGGCAGCAGCAGCCACCACAACAGACAGAGCTGGAAGTGGTCCCAGGAAGAGAGAGCCTGTCTGGTTACGACCACTCACAGGTAAATCAACAGGGGGTTTGGTTACTCCTTGCATTTGTTGTCCTGCATTATTTAAATTACCTTTTGCTGGGGCTTGAAAAGTGGCCACATGAGACTGACTTGAGGCTGCTGAGGGTTTGGAGAGGAAGGTGTTCTGCCTTGGGTTTTGCTGGATCTGGTTGCTTGATTCTGATCCACCGCTGTGGCATCCTCCCCACTATGCCCACATCAATGCTGTCAGCCCTAAATGGCCCCACTGTCCCGATAAAATACGCAGGAGTCCAGAGAGCAGCCCGGCCTCTTGCGTGGAAGGTCTTTGCCTGCAAAGCCCTCAGCTGTTCTCCATGCTGGCTGCGAGACCGCTGACTTCCTTTGTGCTTGAGGCACTGATGGCTCACATTTATACCTGCTCCCAGGTTCCTGTTCAGCCTGTGACTGCTGCTGGCCCAGAGCACAGCAAGCCCTTGGAGAAGGCAGAGAGCCTTTTTAATCAGGAGCGGGACCCAAGGTTCAGTGAAATCTACAGCAGTATCAATACAGGTAGGGAGTGCTGGGCTGTGAGGCATGGCCAGGGGCACATCGCATCTTTATCTGATTTCAGCTTCAATCTGAGTGCTCTTTGCTGTTTCCTAAGTCACTCGGAGCCGTTCTGGGTGTGGAGGCTCAGTGTGACTGTGTTATGGCAGCCCAGGTCTTGCAAACTAGTGCTGATTTTCATGCTGGATGGATAATTCCTGTCTAGGCTGATGTGATGTTGTGGCAGTGAATTGTCCTTCAGCCAACATTTTGCTAGAGAGGTGTGGGGAGGGAGTGGGTGATAAGGTGTGTCTTGGTCTGGTCTGAACTGCCTGCCTTAGTCTGATCCTTCCTGCTTGTCCCCAGAGAGCAGTTCTCAGTGTTCCTAGTCTGAGCACGGAATGTAGTGGATGCTCTAACCCCAGAGGACTTTAATGCAAGTTTATTAGAAAATGGAGAGGAAATCAAATTAAACAGGCTTTTAGAAAACCATCTGGAGTCCATGTCTGGATAAGGAGCAGTCATGTTTGCTTTGGCTCAGAACAGTCTTCCTTCACATGGGGATGTCTCTTGCAACTGCTTCTCTGTCCCTGTTCCTGCTGCTGAGACTTTCTCAGCCCTGAAGTGAATCAGCCTCTCTCCACAGACCAGAACAAAGCCATTCCTGCCAGCACAGTGCCTGCCAATCAGCCCCTCTTTACGCAGGGAAACACTTTCACCCCATCGCGACCTGCTGAGAACTTCAGGTGAGGCTTCCTATGCTGTGCTTTGAATGGGCTCATGTTAATTTTATCTTGTCCTGCAGTTGTTCCTCTTCTGTTTCTGTGTCCTTCTGCAACAGCTGAGTGTTCCCAGCCTCTCTCTGTATGGCAGTGATTGTCCATAAATGTGTTCATATATACTGTGCACAGAAAATACAGGGGGAGCCCATCCAGGCATTGGTTTCTTTGAGGGGTGGGTGTGAAACTCTCTGCTGCCTGGTGCTGCTTTACTCCTGGTCAGAGGTGCGGGAGCTTTGAGGCAGTGTGCGGAGTTGGCATGGCCCCTTCTCTGCTGTGCCAGTCCTTGCCCTCATCTTCACCTCCCCAGCTTACTGCCTCGATTCCCTGATATCCCTCTGCTCTGTTGCTTGCCAGAGTTTGTCTGCAGGATAGCTGTGCCTCTTGGACATGCTTAGGCTGAAGCCCCAGAACTGAGCTGGGTGAGAGTAGCCTTGCCCACAAACCCAGGAGCTCCTGCCAGTTGTGTCCACAGCAGTGCAGCATGATGGGCATTGGCACATGAGCAAAGTTACCCCACATTTCTGGGCTCATTTCCCCCCACCAATAACTTGCACGGATGGTGTTTGTGCCTCTTTGTCCTGTATGTGATACCTAGTGTCCCAAGAGCACGTCTCCTGTCTTCCAGGAGCAGCAGCATGGTACCTCCTGTGAACATTATTCAGCAGCAACCCTCGTCAGCAGGCCGGATCTTAGCACAGATTTCACGCCACTCCAACCCAGCTCAGGTCAGCGGAACCAACTGGGCTCCAGGGACACGGCCAGCGTTCACACCCCAGGTAGCAAAGCCTTTACCCTTGGTGCAGTCTGCGAGTCCTCGCGGCCTTCCAGACCCTTCTTGCCATCATGAAACCACCTGCTTTAACTCTGTGGCTGAGTGATGGAGCAATGCTGTGTGCCCATGTGCATTCTCCTTTGGGGCCAGTCCAGCAACTTCTCACCCTAGTTAAGACGAGGCTCAGAATAAATGCATCTCTCCTCTTCCTCTCCCGTTTCTTGCTCTCTTACAGCAAGTGGCATCCCAGACAGTGAAGACTCGGCCCCCTTCTTTCAGCATGGGGACTTTCCAAGGCACCCCATCCTCCTTCAGCCCCATGACAGCACCTGGCTCTACGGCTTCCCCTACTGGGACTGCTTACCCGAACCTTGCCAGCCGTGGCACAGGCTTCAGTGAGTATGGCTTGGGATGCTGGGGAGGTTGGGGTGGCAACAAAATCCCCTCGGGGGAAAGCTGGGAGCATCAGTCAGATAAAGCCTTGGTGCGATATGATCTCCATCGTTTTCTTGTGTATGTTGGGAATGCCCAAATGTGGCAGCTAAATCCCTGCTTCGGCTAACACTGCCTTTATCACCTTTAACCATTGTCCCAGCATGAGGCTCCAGAGCAGATGAATTTTGAACCATTTTAAGGCTGACTGGGAGGAAACAAACCCCTCTGGGACTCCCCTGCTTTTGTTCTTGTTCTACCCCATAGATGGGTACTGACAAATGCCTTAAATGCATGTGGCAGTTTAGTGGCTTCTCTTGGAGGGGATATCTTAACCTGTTACCAGTAGGCACCACACAATGAGTTGTGCACTTCCTAGTCCCATTAAAGGATCACAGAAACCACAGCCCTACACCAGGAATTGCTTGCTGACTTGTTCTCTGTTAAGCAGCCACGGAGACAGCGCAGACCCCTGCCCCGTTCCAGACACGGGCAGCCGAAGGTGTGGGGATGTGGACCCAGTGGCAAGGACAGCACCATGGCCCGGCATCGGGGGAGCAACATGTGCAACAGCCAAGCCAGCCTGAGGTCTTCTCAGTAAGACGGTGCTTTTTTAACCTCCTGAGTGAGGACTGGTGTGGGCCAATCTTATGGGAATGAGTGATATTTGCTTCCCCAGCGTAGGCAGCTGGCTGAAGAGCCAAGAGCTTGTCCCTCTAGTTCATAATACCTGGTGAGGTCTCAAAGTTGTGAACAGCCTGATGGAGCTGAAATCAGAAAGGAGAGGGCAGAAAGGCTTCAGCAGGACTGGCTTTGTGTCTTGGTCTGTTGCAGGATCGGTGTGAAACTCTACCAGCTCCGCAGTTGAATTAACCCTTCTAGCTCTAATTAAAACCAATAACAAAAAAGCCAAACACCTCCGCCCCTGCCTCCCAGTCCAATAAAGTGAAGAGAATTCCTTGAGAGTTCATATTCTTGCAACTTGCTGCCCCCTGCTTTCAAAGGAGTCAGTGCAGTTGCTGCTTATGACTTCAATTTGCTGCTTTCCTGCAGCCTCGGACACAAACCCTATATATGCCCTTGGGAGGGAAGGGACCATCTTGGTGTGCAGTACCTACTCTGGCAAACTCCTCTGTGACTGAATTACCAACGTGATATTCTAGTCTAAATAACTCTCTCCTTGTATCCTCACAGGATATGCTGACAATGCTGGGAGACCAAGGACCCAACTACAACAATGAAGAGTTCCCAGAGTTGAATATATTCCCTTCTTTTTCAGAATAAAATAAGCCCTGGGGGAAGCAAATTATAGCTATATATAATACCCATGTGTAAAGGAAAACACCCAAGTCTTTTTTTCAAAGACTGCTGAACTTTCTAAACACTTCCTACCTTCTGGAGGTGAAACTCTGCCCGAAGGCCTGGAGGATGGGTGGCTGTGCAGGAGGAAGATGTTGTGATTTTGGGCACCTCCTCTGTGTGGTGCTGGCAGTGGGGGACACTTCGCCTGGAGGCTTCAGGACTTGAGTGCTGCGAGAGCAGCCTCACTCATTGACCGAAGGCCCCGCGTTTCCAGAGCCGCTTGCGAGTGGTTTTCGTTCTGCACGCTGGGTTGGTTGGAGGGATTCCTGCCTGGATTACAGACAGCCCCTCCAAACTCATAAGGTGGCTTTTACTGTTTTTATTTCAATCTTCTATACCATGACTCTTTTTCTATAAACACAAAGTATTGTAACTTTTTAAATATTGGAAGAAACTCTTCCAAGCGTTAACCCTGTATAACGCAATTCTGGAGGATGCTTGCCCAAGAATCCTTGTCGTAAGCTGGCTTTCTTCTTGGAGGAAGCTCGGCCATCTTTGGAGGGTTGTTAACTGCATCTCCAGTCTGGGGTGCTTTATTTAGAGATTCCCATGTTGGCAGGCACGTTGGTGTTTGTTTGGATGCCGTCTCTCTTCTGTGAACTGTGCAATGAATATGGGCCTCTGTAGTCAGTGTGACCTGTAAACTCCCTTGGGGCCCAGTCATTCGTGTGAATGACACAATAGTTACGAGCCATAAAAATATTACCTATGTAGCTTTGTTCTCGATGCATCAGTTTTGCAGCTGATGGTTTCTGTGCTGCCATGAACCGATGTGTCAACAGGCTTTTTGTCAGCTTTTGGGGGGGGGGGGGGGGGAGGGGGTGGAAACTGCTCTGCACTGTCCATGCAATTTTACCATGTCTAGATTGAGTTCCTTGTCTTTGTTTTGGACCTGGAGATCTGGTTCCCTGCACAGAGAGGCCCTGGATTTGTTCAGGGCCTTGCTGAGGAGTTGTGTTTTCACTACATGCTCTGAATGGCAGTATTTGCTTTTATACTCACCGTCTCCTTAAAGAAAAATTCATGCCATATGATGACCCTGTTGCCAAATCACAAAATGGAGGAGAGCAGGGGATGATGGGGAACAAATTTTTTTGTTTTTTTTTAAACCTTGACTTTGAATCTTCTGGCTGCTTCAGTGGAAAAAACTTGTGGCAAATCTTGCTCTCCTCAGAGTGTGTGGGGGCTGGAAGAACAGTTTGATTCCCCCTGTGATGGCAAGCCTTGCTTCAATTTCAACAGGAAAATTTGTTCATTGCAGAGTTTGACTTGGAAGGAAACTTGGCACAACTGCAACGGGGGAAGAATATGAAGCTTTCCTGGAAGCCTGGCTTTGTCTTGGATGAAATCTGGGCATTTCTCCCTCTTCCTTGTGTCTTGGTGGGGCTGCTCAAGACCCCCGGGCTGGCTGTGAATGTCCTCTCTGCTGGTGTGGGGCAAGGCAGGGATGTGTTTGGAGTCACAGGTCTTGGTGCTGCAATGGTGGGGAAGACTCTCCAAAGAGCAGATTTTGGAGACGTACCTAGCAGATAACATTCATGTAGGGAAGGCCTTCAAACATTTGTGTTACTGACTGTTAGGTTTCAGTGCTTGCAGAGACCCAGAGAGGTTTCTCTTGGTAGTGGAGCAGAAAGCTTTCAGGCTTTTTTTTCCTCTTCTGCCTTTGTTGGAAAATTAAGATTGGAAGTTTTTTTTTTCCTCACTTCAAATACCACTTTCAAATTTATCTGTGGAAAGGTGGGAACCTCCCATTAGGGACTTTGGAAACATCCTGTGATCCACCCGTCCTTTTACCCAGGGAAAGTGTTACCAGCAATAACCACGATGGGCCCCTCTTCGTCCGCAGCAGCCCATTATATGCCATGCTGTCCCCCCTGCCAGGCTGTGGAGTTTTCTCAGGCTTAGAGATCTATTTTGTAAAGTAGCAAGGCATTGACCATCCCAGGCATTCATATTCATGCTCGTCACACCTGCTCACAGGGTGAAGGGGGCATGTGAAGGACCAGCACTGAGCTGCACCCTGTCCTCCAGTGTCAGAGCTGTGCCGACCTGATCTGATGGAGGATGGAGCAGTGCTCAACTGCCCAAGGAGGAGGAAAAGTCCCTTTTTTTTTTTTTATAGAAATCAAGCCCTGGGGAACTTGACCTTTGTGAAGCTACAGCTCTGATGCTTTCTGGAGTGATGTCCTTCAGCTGTTGAGCTTTGTCCCAGGGCAGCAGTGGGAGCTGGATTTGCCTGTGGTGCTTTGAACCCCCACCCCTACCCCGAGCACAGTAAGACCCAGGGACTCCATGGACAAAAAGCAATGCCTTCCAGGTCTGTGTGTCCCCCGGCCGAGAGCCCATCTCTCCCTGAGCCGTCATGGGTGATGCTGCTGTAGCCCCTTGATTTCAGGTCCTGCCATGGACGATTCAAGCTGCTGAGGAAAAGAAACCAGCTGGAGCAGCCAGCAAGTGCTGAACCTTTTGGGAAACGCTGGCCTGGCTTTGGCGCTGGCAGCAACAGAGGACAAGGACTGGTGAGGGGCTGGCGGGGTCTCAGCATCTGCCACCCCCCCACTGCAGGGTCCCCGGGCTTGTCCTGTGGGCTGTTGGAGGGGATGGCACTTGGTGTCCTGGCAGAGCGGTGGGCCAGTGGCTAGTCCCCTTCACATCCCCTTTTGATAATTGTATTGTTTTTCAATGGGGGTGGGGTGTATTTTATTGTACAATCGCTTGGGGTGGGGGGTGGGGGCCTTGGTTTGGGCCCAGGGCTCCCTCTTGTTGCAGATGATTATATGTAGCAGAGATTTTACAACAAGATATTTTCCCTTTTTCAAAGCTCTGTCTCATTTCTGCCTCCCCTGTACTGTGGCTCTGGTCACAACAGTGTTGCCCTGAATCCCTGTCTGTGCACTTGCAGTGGTGCTGGGGCAGCAGAGGGGGGATGGACCTCTGGGTGCTGCCTTTCCCCCCAAGCTCCCTCCCTTCTTCCCCTTCTTAATCACTTGCAGTTGTGGTCTGGAGTGTGTTAGCAAGCCCTTGTGATCTCTGGGTTTGTGGATCATCATGTTCTCCCCAAGCCCTGCAGCTGGAGAGGGGATACAGCCTGGTACCCCTAAACCAGCCTCACCTCCCCTCTGCCTCTGATCTCTCTCTGGCCCTATCCCTAAGGTGTGTGACCCCCTAAAATACTTGGCTCCCCATGGTTTGGTCCCTGTGTGGGTGGCCTTGCCGCTTGGTCATGCGCGGCCGAGTCAGGGCCCCGTGCTCAGGGCAATGAGTCTGTGCCAGAGCCCTGGGCTGACTCAGCCGCCCCCTTTCTCAGCAGCCAGGGAGGGTGAGCTTATGTGTGGGTCCCTTACCCCGGGGACCCCTGCAGTGATGGGGTGACATGGGTGTAGTTTTAGAGGTGGCTCTAGCCTGATCTATGCCTTGGGGCTGCTTCCATCCCCTTAACTCTGCCCCTTGCTCCCTGGGGCAGCCCATCCTCATACCCACAGCTGGATGATGATCTCCCCAGCACAGTCTGCCTGGGAAAAGGGACTAATGCCACGGGGTTATACCGGGACCTTCCAGGCAGTGAACAAGGTTTTCTGACTCGTTGTGGCAGGAGCCGTGTGACGAGGGGCAGGTTATTGCAGAAAGCACTGTCTGAGGCTGCTTCCCTGTGGTGTTGCTGCCTGGGGTCGGGGATAAGCCTGATTCCCCTGGGCTGTACCTATGCCCCCCAGAACTGGGCACAGGGGGTGGCAGGGGAAGCAGTCCTGGGTGGGGGACTTTGGGGGCAGAGATGACGTCCTGTCCTCTGCTCTAGATGTCACACAATGAACCTGAGGCACTGGGGATGGTCTAATCCTGCCTCTCTTGAAGCAAGTGGGTGCTCAGCCCTCCCTGGGGTGCTGGGGAGGATCAGGGGTGCGCAAACAGCTCCTTTATCATGGGGCAGGAAGATGACCCTGGGGCACAACTCTGGGACAAGGAAGATGTCCCCAGGGTGGGGTGCTGGGGCAAGAGGATGTCCCCGGGACAGGATCCAGATCTGCTGGCCCCTGAGCCAGGGCTGACTCAGCTCTGCCCCACAGCATCACGTGAAGCTGGGAGGGAGCCGCTGCTGCATCCCCCCTCCCTGTCTCCTCTTTCTCTCCAACCCTGTACGAACCCAGGCGACTGCCAAAATTTTCCAGCTGCCTCTTAACTTCCTCAATCCAGCGCCATAAAAGAGCTGCAGACGCGGCACCCGCATCCCCTGGTCCCAGGCTGCACCATCCTCCCGCTGACAGCACGATGCTGGGGTAAGCGGCCTGGGAGAGGGTCCCATGGGTGGATGGGAGACCCAATGAGGTGTTGCTGGGGCAGTCAGGTGGCTTTTTCCCTGGGGAAATGGACCCTGGTGGGAGCAGAAGGTGAAATAGGGTCCTGTGTGGCAGCATTAGGACCCTTAGTGTTAGAGGTGCAAAAGGGGAAACTGAGGCACAGAACATCGTGTGGGGCTGTGGGCTGCAGGGTTTGGCTGGTGGCCCCATTCCTGCTCTGCCCCAGGGGTCTGGAGAGAAGGTGGATGCCGGGGGCAAGCGGGTAAAGGAAGGGAGGGGTGGGATGCCTGGCCTCCCCCCGTCACCTGCACCCCCAGCTCCATGTGCCCCCAAAATTCAGTTTCCCCGTGGCCTGGGGCTGTTGGAAAGGCGGCAGTGGTGCAGTAATGGGAACCAGCTGTCCAGCTCATGTGATGCCTGTGCTGGCCAGCGCAACCCGCCCTGGGGTCCTGGCCCCAGAACAGGGTGGGCAGGGGGTCCTAGCCCAAAAGCAGGGTTGGCAGGGGGTGCCGGTTCCCATGGGCTTTTAATGGGGTGGGCACAGGGTTCTGGTCTCTGCCAGGGTGGGTGTGGGGTCCCAGTCCCTCATGGCTCAATAATGGGGTGGGCATAGGGTCCCCTATGACTTGGAAATGGGATGGATATGGGGTCCTGGCCCCTATAGGCCAGCACTGGTGTGGGTACGGGGTCCCAGTCCCCTATAGCACAACATGGTTGCGGGCACAGGAGCCCATCCCCCATCCAGCCCTCCCAGGCTCAGTCTTTGTCCCTGTTCCCCAGGATGCGGTGGCCCACACTGCTGTCCCTGCTGGTCCCCGCAGTGGTGGCCCAGCTGCACCCCGAGCGAGAGCTGGACACCCAGTGGGACCTATGGAAGAAAACCTATCGTAAGCAGTACAACGGTGAGGTACGGCAGAGCCCTGCAGAAGGGGACCAGTTCCTGGGGGATTGCTGGGAGGGAGCTGGGGACCACCCTGGTGATGTCCTCATGGGGCTGGGGCTGGTGTCCCCATGGTGGTGGTGGTGGTGGACATGGGCAGGACCCCTCTTCCCGGTGCCATCTCATCCTATGGTGCAGGCGGATGAGGTGGCGCGGAGGCTGATCTGGGAGAAGAACCTCAAGTATATCAACACCCACAACCTGGAGCATGCACTGGGCATCCACACCTTTGAGCTGGCCATGAACCACCTGGGTGACATGGTGAGTGTCACGGGGGGGGACGGTAACGGGGTGGTTGAGAGGGGACTGAGTACCCTTGGGTGCTGCTCTGCCCAGCAGCCCCAGGGCTGCACTCACCCACCCTGGGCTCCTTCCCCAGACCAGCGAGGAGGTGGTGAGGACGATGACAGGCTTGAAAGTGCCCCGTGGCCACCCACATCGCAACAAGACACTCTACATCCCTGACTGGACCGAGAGAGCCCCGGCTTCCGTGGACTGGAGGAGGAAAGGCTATGTGACACCTGTCAAGAACCAGGTAAGCAGGGTGCTCCTGGGGGTGCCTGGAGTGAGTTGGCACCCCGGTGTCAACCATCATGTCCCCATAGGGCCAGTGCGGCTCGTGCTGGGCTTTCAGCTCAGTGGGCGCACTGGAGGGGCAGCTGAAGCGGAAGACGGGGAAGCTGCTCTCCCTCAGCCCCCAAAACCTGGTGGATTGCGTGGCCAACAACGACGGTTGTGGTGGCGGCTACATGACCAATGCATTTGACTACGTCCGGCAGAACCACGGCATCGATTCGGAGGATGCCTACCCTTACATCGGCCAGGTCTGGGGCTGGGAGGGGGGGTAAGATCTCCATCTGCTTCCCCCCCTCTCCCAACTGCTCTTCCGTCCCCATCTCACCTTGACCTTGCTGGTCCCGTGCAGGATGAGAGCTGCATGTACAGCCCCACTGGGAAGGCAGCCAAGTGCCGTGGCTACCGGGAAATCCCTGAAGGGAACGAGAAGGCTTTGAAGAGGGCCGTGGCCAGAATCGGACCCGTCTCTGTGGGCATCGATGCCAGCCTGCCCTCCTTCCAGTTCTACAGCCGCGGTGAGGGGCTGGGGCGGGGGAAACCCCATCTGGTGCCCACTGGCCACAGGGCAGCTTGGGGAAACTGAGGCACAGTCAAGTGGTTTATCCAGAGCAAAACCATCCGTCCTGTCCCCCAGGTGTGTACTACGATGAGAGCTGCAATGCCGAAAACATCAACCATGCAGTGCTGGCAGTGGGCTATGGTACACAGAAGGGCACCAAGCACTGGATCATCAAGAACAGGTATGGCAGGACGGCAGGGCTGCTTTTCACCGGGTCAAGGTTTCCTGGTGGCTCTGTCAGTGGTTCAGGCTCTTCCTTTTCTCCCCACAGCTGGGGTGAGGAGTGGGGCAACAAGGGCTACGTTCTCCTGGCACGCAACATGAACAACGCCTGCGGCATTGCCAACCTTGCCAGCTTCCCCAAGATGTGAGCGCTCCCAGCACATTCCCTTCCTGCGCCGCATCCAGCCGCCCTCCCTGCTTCCATGTGTTCAAACTTGGCCTTTTCACTCCCAGTCTCTGAAGCTGATGTCACTCCAGGGGCGATCTCTGCCTCTCCACGAGAAATCTCCCTCGGGAGAGGGGCGAGACCCCCCGGCTGCAGGTGAACAGTGCAATGAGCTCCCCTCAGCTCTTTTCCCGGGACTCCTTTGCTGTGTGGGCACTGTGTGTGCCGAGTTCTGCCTTCTCGTAGCTGCAGGCACTAGGGCTGGGCTTGGCCAGCTCCAGAGAGTCTGATTCATCCAGAGATGCTTGTGCAAACAGGTCCTGCGCTGGCCTCTGCCTCCAGCAATGCAGATGCGTGGGGAAATCCCACACGGGTGGAATACCCCCATGGAGAGTCCAGATCTGTTTCCCTCCACATTGCATCCTAGTGGGGGCTGTAGAGAATGATACAACTTTATTTTTAAAATAAATACTGTTGGGAATAAATGCTGGGCTTGGCTTGTTCTGTGCTGTCCTGACCCTGTGGCGGGATGGGGCTGCAGTTGTGGAAAAGTCCTTCCCTTTCCTAAGAGGGCAGGACCAGATGGCAAAACACCTCTGACTCTAGAGCAAAGCGGGAAGAAAAGATGCTGCTGGGGTCTTTTTGCAAAATCCCAGCTGGTTTTGCAGGACCCCTGAAACTGGCTGAAGAAATATGGGGGGGTTGAGGAGGAAGGAAGCAGGGCAATAAATAAACAACTGGTGTGGGCTGCAGTGCGGTGGCTTTGGGGCAAACGGTTGTGCCAGGGCTGGGTGGTGTTTTGCAGCCAAAACCCCATGTCTCCCCAAAAAACCGAACGCAAGTGTTCCTTCTAAAGAAACAAATTGAAAAATGACAGCAGCAAAGCTCAAGGCAAGCCATAACAGGAAAGGAAGGCTTAAAAATTCATCCAAAAAAAAAGTTTAGATGCTTAAAATCATGTTTCTTTTTCCCACTCACTCGCGTGCACCAAGGCATGGGAGGTGAATGGCTTGGCTGGCTGATGGAGAGGACGAGGAGTGCTGGTTAACTCATCGGGGCCTGCCACAATGCACCATCAGGATTGTGTGAAACCAGAACGATGCTGTGAAAAGAAAGTGAAATCAGAGCATTTCCTCATTCACCAGCTCCCAGCTGCAGCAAGCGGAGGGACCTCCTCTCTCACTTGTGCTGTCCCAGGTCCCTTGCGCCCATCCCGAGGCTGAGCCAGGCTCCATGGGAAGCTGCACTGTGGCCAGGCAGGCAGGTGAGACATCTCCCTGGGGTGACTTTTGGCTGGAGAACGTGGTCCCTTTGCACCCACCTGGTGGACAGAGTTCCTCTCTACCTCCTCAGTGTGTCCCCCTCGACTGCTACTTTTCCTCGAGAGCTGCTGCAGTGATGGAGATGGAAAGTAGGCAGGGGAAATACTTGGGGACACGTGAAGCTTCCTTGGAAGAGGCTTTCTTAGTGGGGTCAGGTGGCACTGCAGGTGAGCTGGTGAGCGTATCGGAGGGGTATGGCCCTGTGTCATGGTTGCACTGGGGCCGCAGAGCATCACTGTGTGACTAGAGAGAGCTCCTAGTCAAGGAAAAAGGTACAAAGGCAATGGGGGTGGGTTTAGGAATCAGTGAGGAAGTAAAGTGCCCAGGCTGGGGACTGGCACTGCCTCTCTGGTCCCAGCTAAGCAGGATGAAACTGCTGGTGTCCCTCACCTTCCTGGCCACGCTTGTAGTGGCACTGGGGCACCCCGACCCCACACTGGACTGGCACTGGCAGCTCTGGAAGAGTGTCCTGGTTTCAGCTGGGATAGAGTTAACTGTCTTCCTAGTAGCTGGTACAGTGCTGTGTTTTGAGTTCAGTATGGAAAGAATGTTGATAACACTGATGTTTTCAGTTGTTGCTCAGTAGCGTTTAGACTAAAGTCAAGGATTTTTCAGCTTCTCATGTCCAGCCAGCAAGAAAGCTGGAGGGGCACAAGAAGTTGGCACAGGACACAGCCAGGGCACCTGACCCAAAGTGGCCGACAGTGTATTCCATACCATGTGACGTCCCATTTAGTATAGGAACTGGGAAGGGGGAGCGAGGAATCGCCGCTCGGGGACTAGCTGGGTGTCGGTTGTCAGGGGGTGAGCAATTGCCCTGCGCATCATTTGTACATTCCAATCTTTTTATTACTATTGTTGTAATTTTATTAGTGTTATCATTATCATTATTAGTTTCTTCTTTTCTGTTCTATTAAACCGTTCTTATCTCAACCCACGGGTTTTACTACTTTTTTTTCTCGATTTTCTCCCCCATCCCACTGGATGGGGGGGAGTGAGTGAGCGGCTGTGTGGTGCTTAGTTGCTGGCTGGGGTTAAACCACGACAAAGAGCCACGAGGTAGGGGCATCTTGAGGCAGGTGGAGGTGGCTCGGGGTGCTGACATGGTGGGTGCTGCTCCAGCATGACCATCAGCTGCATCACGCAGCAGAGAGAAGAGCCGACAGCACTTTGAAGCACCGTTGGTTCTCAGGGGTGGTTTGGCAGGGACTCCGGACAACCTTTGGTGGGATAAAATGGGGCAAAATGTCTGTGAGGGCTGTTGCTACACACCACAAGGCTGCGTTTGATTTCAGAAAGAGGAAGGGGACCGACCTGCAACTGGTGACACTGCACAATCTGGAGCACTCCCTGGGGCTGCACTCCTACGAGCTGGGCATGAACCACCTGGGAGACATGGTAGGTGCTGGCTGTGCCGTGGGGCTCAAGCATGGAGTCGTGCATTTGGTCAAGGTGGATGAAATGCGCCATGTTGGTGATGCTGTAACAGCACACATCAGTCCCCCGAGGCTGCAAGGACAAACCTGGTCCTTTCAATGGGGTGGGATGCATGGATGGATCCGCTCTCCTGTCGTGCAAAGTAAACCTCAGCACATCATGAATGCCCCTGTGCTCCTTCCCACCAGACCAGCGAGGAAGTGGTGGCTTTGTTAACTGGGCTGAACATTGCTCCTCGGCCAAACCTGACCTCCATGTACCGACTGCAGCCTGGCAGCAAAGTCCCTGACACGGTGGACTGGAGGGAGAAGGGACGCGTCACAGACGTGAAGTACCAGGTTTGAAACTCTCTTTGTGCCTCCACACGTCTTGGTCCCGTGCTTGGTCTGAGCATCTCTGGGGCTTTTGCAGGATGCCTGCGGGTCATGCTGGGCATTCAGTGCCGTGGGAGCCCTCGAAGCCCAGGTGAAGCTGAAGACAGGGAAGCTGGTGTCCCTGAGTGCCCAGAACCTTGTTGACTGCACCAGGAGCTACAGGAACAAAGGCTGCAGTGGCGGATGGAAACCAAAACTTTCCAGTACATCATTGACAACCAATGGATTGACTCAGATGCGTCCTACCCCTATACTGCTCAGGTAGGCATCAGACCTGAGCAACACTTAGGTTGGCTTAGCTTAAAATGGAGGAATTAATAGTCCTGTTGCTTCCAGAGGAAATTGACTTTGGAAAACCACGGAGTTGACTGTCCTTAATGCCGCGAGCATCAGTTCTGACTCACATAATGCAGAGCAGGACTCTGTGCAGGATCTGATGCATTTTCCCCCTTACCTTCTTTTGCCAGGACGGCGTGTGCCATTACAACCTGACGGCATGGGCAGCCACGTGTTCCAGGTACGTCAAGCTACCGCGTGGCAATGAAGCCACGCTGAAGGATGCCATCGCCAATGTGGGACCCTTCTCTGTCAGCATTGATGCCAGTCAGCCTACCTTCTTGTACAAATCTGGTGGGTCTTCCAGGGAATCTCAAAAAAAGGCCACGCTTTCCTTCTCATGACACTGCTTCCTTAAATATAAATTATTTCAGCTTTGACTTGCGTTTAGCTTGTGTTGTCATTCTTAGCGACAGGCATTGGTAACACCTTCCAAAGAGTGAATTTAATTCCCATTTGGGCAGTGACTTAGCGCAAGTTGTCCAAAGGCTGTTTCCAAATGTCTTCCAGGTGTCTACCATGACCTGAACTGCTCTCAGGTGGTGAATCACGCCATGCTCATCATCGGCTACGGCCCTTTGGATGGGGAGGACTACTGGCTTGTGAAAAACAGGTACAGCAAACCCAGTCGCTGAGCAGCTTTTCCCTTCAGCCTCCACTCCGAGGGGCACCCTGAAGGTTTCAAAGACATGCCAGCGAAGCACTTTTAATTGCCTGTCATCTTTTTTTAGGTATGTTTAAGGCTCCATTCCATCACAACCATGGTGTAAAGGGCCCTTGATTAAGCCCTGTAAACATGAAATGACGTACATCACCCAAAACACTCCTGCCTGACTCCTCAGTGCTGGCTCAAAAAATGGGATTTCTGCTCTGTGGGAAACTCCAGGGTTTCCAACGTTCCTGGGTGTTGAGTCAGTGCAAAGGGGTGGTGTTTCTTGGAGAGAGAAACTGAGCTGGTTTGATTTGGGGACATGCTGGTAAACCCCCTCCTTCGGCCAATTTGGAGGCACAGCCTCAAAGATCATTGCAGCTTGGCTGCCCCTTGCATTAAAATGTATTTGTGAAGGTGTTTTTTGCTGTTTAAAATGCAGAACAAGGAGAAACAAAGTGTTGAAATGGAACAGTCCTGCTCGGACAGACGTATCTCTGGAAAAAAACAAACCTGTAATGTCAGCAAATCTACATTCAGCAACTGAAAACCATTGTCTTTTTTAAAAACAACAACAAAAAAACCCAACCGTGGGCAGTTCTGTCAACAAAGCTCCTTTATCCTCATGTTAGAGCTGGGCTAAAACCCACCAGTTTCCTCCTCTGTCTCTCATCTCTGGCCTTGGTAGGATTAAAAAAAAAAAAAAAAGAAAAGGCATTTTTAATATACAAAACCAATTCACACACCTTTATCTGGTATTTCCCTGGTGGTTTTGACTCACTCCAGCATATAGGAAATGAAGTGATTTTTCTTCTGCCCCCCACTCAGAAGAGTTAGTGGCAGCAACTCTGGCAGGGAAGCAGTCAGGAGGTTCAGCCCTTCTGGCCAAAAGATGCAAATTTGGCTATTCCTGTGGCTGCTGAGGTGGAAGCATAAGTTGAAAAAAAAATTTTTATAAAGGAGTGGGGAGAAAAAAAAGTGAGGGTGAGGAGTGGTACGGAAGGAGGCAGTTACCTCCTGTTGTCTAATTTTTGCTTCTTTCTTCTTCCAAAAGTTGGGGTGTGCATTTTGGTGACCAGGGCTATATCCAGATGGCGAGGAACCATGGAAACCACTGCAGGGTTGCCAGCTACAGTGTTTACCCCTAGATCTAGAGGGTTCCCTGCTTTTGGGACAAGCTCTTGAGATGCTGCCACTCACCCTGCTGATCTCAAGTGTGCCTGGCTTTACTCCAGCCTTCCTTTCTTGAGGAATCCCATTGCATTTCTACAGATAAGCAGCAGAAATTAGGAGTGATTGTAGTTGGCTTGTTCAAGCATCCCATCAAGTATGACCATCTCACTCACCCTGCCCAGGAACTCTTCCACTAATAAGGGATAATCTGTTGGGAATTATTTCAATCATTTAGGTGGAAGGCTCTCTATTGTCATTGCTAACTCTTGCAATCTCCAGCAGCTTTTTAGAAAATGACTCAGCTGCATCTTCAAAGCTCTTTAGACACTGTTTTGCTTCCTTCTCCTCTCTTAGAAGATGTTTTTTTGCAGCCATTTTATGTCCAATAGTGCTTCATAGTGGTGAGAAATGCACCCTCCTGCCTGGTTGTCCTTCGTGGGAACCCAGAGGATGCCCTGAGAAGAGGCTGGAGCATGATTTCCAGGCAGCTGGAGACTTTGCTGACTGCATTTTCAGCCTGCCTGCAATGTAATGTGCATTAAATTTGTCTCCTGCTGTCCATGCAGCACTGAGGCTGGTCAGATCAGCTCCATCCCATGACTGTATTTAAACTGCATCTCCTCCTCCGTGCTACCCCATGGAAAAGTGAATAAATGTGATTTTCTTCCAAGAGCTGGCTTTGGTCTGGTTGGTACACTGCTGCAGTGAGATGGGAGCTCAGGTCTACCCAGTTCAAACCGGTAGCAAGGCTCTGTACTTGACCTCATCCTGTCTCTTAGCACCAAGTCCCAAAAATGCTAAAAACATATCAGAGGAGTGTGACCCCTGCTCCTGCCCGCTAGCCCCATAAGCCACATAAACCACCATGAGAGCCTTGCCATTACTTTTTGGGGTGCTGGAAAAAGGAAAATTTCTCATCTGCGATCATTTTCTGATGGTATTGAGGGTCCGGCTTCAAATAACCTCGTGACTGTGGTACAGCAAGCCCAGTTCCCAGCTAAGTGAAAATGAAATCAGAGCACTTCCTCATTTCCTGACTCGTGATTTGTCTGACGAGTTGCAGCTGCTGTGTGCCACAGGTCCTGGGTGTCCTGGCAGTGGGGACACACTGGATTTGTCCCCAGCATCTTCCTTACCCCAAACACTTGTACTGCCAGGGAGCTGAAGATTGGTACCTGTCACAAGAAGAAGCCTTTTCAGGTACGTTGGGTGCTTTTGTATTTTAACACTGCTCTGGCAGGACTGAGCTTTGAGGAAGTAAAACTGAAGGAACAGTATTTTTATGTTGACTCTGACTCCATCCTGTCTCTGATCTCCTCCAAGCTGTCTCTGGGTAGTTGAATTGTACATAGTAGCCCATCCTCAGGAGCTGGTGGACATCAGTTGGATAAAAATAGGATTATTTTTTTTATTTTGCCTTTCAAGGTGCAGGAAAACACAGGTTTGTCAAAACAGTTGCTTGACCAGGCAATGTGCAAACCTCCTTCGGGGAGGGTTTCTCGGGCAGGGTGGAACCATGAGATGAGGCGAGTGTCTGTATGCGTCCCTGCGTGTCAGTGTCCGCACAGGCAAGGGATTGGGTCCAGCGGACTTCTCCCCCCAAGGGAAGTTTCTGAGTCCTGGATGGGATTTCTCTTCCCATCTCACCACAGTTGGGGGTACGCAGCAGGCAAGCGGGGCAGGCAGCGCCGCCGCGGGGTGCTTGTCTGGGCAGGCAGGACAGAAGCTGTTGGCATCACCCAGTGTGAAAAACCCCATGAAGGGCATGCCAGGGAGTCCTGGTCAGGGATGTCATCACTATTCTGCCTCCCTTACCAAACCGGATTTGTCACTAAGGGGTCAAGCACGGCTCTAGCTCTGAGCCCTTGGCTCCTGGCGTGTGTGTCACCGTGTCACTCCGACTCCCTGGTCCCAGCTGAGCGAGATGAAGCTGCTGGCATCCCTCACCTTCCTGGCCACACTTACGGTGGCACTGGGGCACCCCGACCCCGCACTGGACTGGCACTGGCAGCTCTGGAAGAAAACCTACGGCAAGGAGTACCGCCACGAGGTAGGGGCATCTTGAGGCAGGTGGAGGTGGCTTGGGGTGCTGACTTGGTGGGTGCTGCTCCAGCATGACCATCAGCTGCATCACACAGTGGGGAGAAGAGCTGACAGCACTTCAAAGCACCGTTGGTTCTCAGGGGTGGTTTGGCAGGGACTCCGGACAACCTTTGGTGGGATAAAATGGGGCAAAATGTCTGTGAGGGCTGTTGCTACACACCACAAGGCTGCGTTTGATTTCAGAAAGAGGAAGGGGACCGACGTGCAACATGGGAGAGGAACCTGCAACTGGTGACACTGCACAATCTGGAGCACTCCCTGGGGCTGCACTCCTACGAGCTGGGCATGAACCACCTGGGAGACATGGTAGGTGCTGGCCATGCTGCTGAGAAGAGGCTTGTCTTTGTCTCTAATTACCTGTGAAGTTGATTTAACAAGGAATATAAGTGGGTCAGGGTTGGAGAAACTCCCAACGACCCTTCTCAGCCCATCCTCTTCTCATGGATGCCAGCAGCCATGGACAAACTGCTCAGAAATTCTTGTGCTCAACATACCAGCATGAGGCAATCTGGTGTGAGGAAATAACTCCTTAATGCAGCATTTGGGGTGTGTGGACTTGATCCTGGTCATTATATATATATTTGCAAATAATCCCTCTTCAATGTCTCCAGGTTGTAGTGTTGTTTAATGAAACATACCAGCATCTAGGGATTTTTGGTGCTGGAGTTCAGCTTTGTATTTTCTTTTTCTTGCCCAATGAACAGCTAGAAATTAAATGTAAAAAAATAAAAAGCTAAGGGCTCCACAAACCTAACTCTTCCTGTTCAGACTGTTCAAGGGAAACCCCCCTCCACCTTCAACGCGTGTAGTTTAAGACTTAGCAGAGACAAGGACATCATGAGTCAGTGTTTTCTTTTCCCACCAGACCAGCGAGGAAGTGGTGGCTTTGTTAACTGGGCTGAACGTTGCTCCTCGGCCAAACCTGACCTCCACGTACCGACTGCAGCCTGGCAGCAAAGTCCCTGACACAGTGGACTGGAGGGAGAAGGGATGCGTCACAGACGTGAAGTACCAGGTTTGAAGCTCTCTTTGTGCCTCCACATGTCTTGGTCCCATGGGGCAGCATCTAAGCATCTCTGGGACTTTTGCAGGGTGCTTGCGGGTCATGCTGGGCGTTCAGTGCCGTGGGAGCCCTCGAAGCCCAGGTGAAGCTGAAGACAGGGAAGCTGGTGTCCCTCAGTGCCCAGAACCTCGTTGACTGCTCCATGATGTATGGGAACAAAGGCTGCAGTGGAGGTTTCATGACCAGTGCTTTCCAGTACATCATTGACAACCAAGGGATTGACTCAGATGATTCCTACCCCTATACGGCTCAGGTAGGCATGGGACCTAGACAGCATGTGAAATCTGCAGAAAAACACATGAGCATGGAAGCAACATGGCCATTCGTTCTGCTCTCCTGCATGCACAGCCTTCTCCTCTCCCACTGATTTCCCTCTGTCTTGGTTTCTACCAGTCTCGTGTCACCTCAGCCTTTGCAGCTGATTCTTTCAAACCCAGGGAAGGGACATTTAGACTTCATTTTTTTCTCATAGGGGCATGACTGGACTGGAAGCCAGAATTTCTACATGTTTATTTCTGTCCTACATAAATTATGAGGCAACGTACTACACGGAAGGGAAAAATGGGACAGGAGTCCTGGATCCTGTTCTCAACTCTCTGTATTATTCCACCTTCTGTAGCTCAAAAATGGGATATTGATATTTCTACCATTTCAGTGGGCAGAGGTTTCCGGTGAGCAGTGTTCCTACAATTGGTTTTTAAAAAGTTGCCTGTAACAGATGCTATATGACTGCTGCAAGGTCATAAAAAAAAAAGCCATAAGAAAATAAAGATCCTGATGCTCACAGTCTTGATGGCTAGAGACAAGAGATACCCTGAAATGACCTGGTGTCTTGAAAACATGGCCTATGGAAACAGGTCAAAGTGACAGCAGCTCACTCCAAGAAAGAAAAGTGGAATACGAGTCTTCAAATATGCATAAGGCAGCTACAGAGACAAAAGATGCTGTTCTCTGTGTCCAGAGGGAGAATGAGAAGCCCTGGGCTTAATGTACAATAAAAGAAATTTAGGTTAAACATGAGCCTTCAGATGGGAAGAATGAGGAAGCAACAACAGTTTCTCTAGGGAAGTGGTGGAAGTATTGTCATCAGAGATTTCTAGAAAAAAGGCAGAGAATTCTGTTGAAAACAGTTTGGCTGCTCTTGGTGTGGGGAAGTGAGATAGACAAGATGGTCTCTTCAGGTCCTTTCAGCCATCTTTTCTGTAGTCCTGTGTATAGAAAAATGGTGGTCAAAGAAAGGTGAAGAATGGGGTAGCACAAAGTCAAAGAGAGCTGATAGAAAACACGTACCTGAAAGTCTTGAGATGTGGATTCCTCATGCTCCTCTTCTCAACTTCCCCTTGTTCCTACCAGAACGGGACATGTCAATACAATGCTTCCACACGAGCCGCCACTTGCTCCAAGTACATTGAGCTCCCATATGCCGATGAAGCAGCCCTGAAAGATGCTGTAGCCAACATCGGACCGGTCTCTGTTGCCATTGACGCCACCCAGCCCACCTTCTTCTTGTACAGGTCAGGTATGTCCTTTTGCCCTGAAGACCTTCTTCACAGTCTTCTGTCTTTCTGCACATAAAACTTATGAAATTTGGTGGAATTTGGCAAATTGGGGCTTAATTCCTGGATGAAGGCATCAATGTGGCAAAACTTAAGACAGCAGTGTTAGTGACGATGCTGAAGATTGACTTTGACTCAGAGACAAAGTCTTGTGGTCTGATGACATGCTTCCAAACTCCTTTTTTTCCAGGTGTGTATGATGACCCCCGGTGCACACAGCAGGTGAATCATGGAGTGCTCGTGATTGGCTACGGCACCCTTAATGATAAGGATTACTGGCTTGTGAAAAACAGGTAAAGGCACAACCGTGCATCACTGAACTCCTGTTATCTATATGCTCACTATCTATAGGAATAAGCTTCTCCTAGGTAACCTCCCACTGCTCAAACTGACATTCATACAGATGAGAGGGAGATCAGTTGGGTGCTTGTGCAATGGGGGTTGTTGTAGAGCTGAAAGTTGGGATTGGTCCCTGAACTATTCCCTAGGGATTCGTCCCTGAACTATTCCCTAGGGATTCAAGCTTAGCCATGTCAAAGCACCTTTATGCCATCCTAGCAGTGTGAAGGAATTTTAAATACATTTAAAATACACTTACACCCACCTTAAGTTCCCTTTATGTTGATGAGTGTTGTCATAACTTAATACAGGATTAGAAATCCCATGAAGCAGTTAATGAAAACACTCCAATGCTGTGATGTTGATAAAGCTGGACTTCACTTACAGAAAAAGGAATTTAATTTTTCTCGTGTCTGTCTGTTTGTTTCCTCTCGCAAAAGTTGGGGTGTGCATTTTGGTGACAAAGGCTATATCCGCATGTCAAGAAACCACGCGAACCATTGCGGGATCGCCAGTTATGCCTCTTACCCGCTCATCTAGACGGACCCTGTGCTTCAGAGAGGACTCCTAAGGCTTCAGTTAAACCACTGGTGCTATGCTTGCATGGATCTACAGACTTCAAGAATAACTTTCTGGCTCTGTGGGCAACATCCTTCTGTTAGATCAGCCTGTATTACAGGCTGGGAAGCAGTCCTTTGCATGGGAGGATTTTGGAATATGATTTACAGGCACCCAGTTATTTCTTTCTGAGGAAAAAAGTTGGGCTTTTTTCAGAGTAAAATTGCAATACCTACAGTTATAACACAGATCACCTACAGTTGTAACAGAGATCATGTTTTCCTCTCTCCAGTTTAGCATTGAGTACTGCTACAATGACACGGATATAATTTTATCTCTGTGTGCTATTGATGAAATTGCAGATATTCTTTGAAAAATAAAAGATGAGTTTCACTGTCCAAAAATCCAGTATTTGGTCTCTTGAGGCAGGAATGGGTGGCAGAGGGCATTCTAACTGGTACTTTCTCATCTGGCACTGCTCCCCGTGTAAGAACTTCTCACAAAATCTCTCCACAAATGATGTTTCTCTCCAAACAACGAATATGATTTGGTGATGGAGGATATGGACCATTGCACTGCTGCTGAAAGTGTGGAGAGAGAACGTAGCTGATATCTGTGGTTTCACGTTGATGTAGGTTCTCATGATGACGATATTGAAACATAAATGCTATCACTGGCACTTCAGCTGCCATTGCACCCACGCAACACAACCCATCAAACACAGCACTTGTTTGCAACAGGGGTGGCAAAACCAATTCTGAAGGAAAAAGGTTTTCATGTTAAACCTTTGGGCTGAGACTGCAAATTCACCAGCCCTTTTTTTTTCAAATGTATGTATTTACTATAGGCTTTAAAACAAAATGCCTTATAGTTTGTTGCAGCAGAAAAACTTCCGCTGAGAATCCCTTTTATATTTAGTTGGGCACTGTGCTGGCCTGAGGTGCCACTGCCACCTTGGGGGAGGTGGGGGAATTGAACAAGTCTCCATCTGCAAGGTGACATTTGAGAATGTTCACATTACCTATCAAAAGGTTATTAACCTATCAAGGTTATTGTGTTGGGGTTTTTTAACCCTTTTGGCAAAGCGTTGCTCGCTCTTAAAACTCTATCGACTGAAGACATCTCCTTTCCAAGCATGGAGATCTCTCTAGACCACTGAGCACTTACAGCTCCAGCTCTGTCCTTGGAAGGGGCTCAAACCCCATCGTGTCTTCAGCAAAAACATCAACTGGCAAAGACCTGGTGGGCCAAGACCCTCATGCAAAGAAGTAAAAAGAAAATATTTTGTCTTAAAGTAAAAATACAAACTGGGGGGCTCTGGGAGGGTAGTGGGAGTGGGGGGAGGGTTCTTGTAGGTACTGGGTGGGTCTTGAGTGGCTCTTGGGGGTCCTGAAGAGCTTTAGGGTGTACTTGGGTGCTCAGCAGGGTTACTGGGAGGTTCTGGGGTAGACTTGGGCGCTGTGGGGTGTTCTGGAAGCTTTGGGGAGGGCTTGGGGGTGCATATGGGGGGCACTTGGGAGGGTCCTTGGGGGCTTTGGAGGTTACAGCGGGGGCGGGGGGAACTGGGAATGTATTGAGGATATTGAGAGGGTCTTGGGGGCTCTGGTGGGTACTAGGAGGCTCTGAGAGGATCTTGGAGGATACTGAGGGGCTCTGGGAGGCTCTGGGGGGCCGCTCTGATGAGGGTGCTAGAGAAAGTTGGAGTGTCCTGGGTAGCTCTGTGATATACTAGGGACTCTGGGAGTGTATTGGGGGGACGTTTTAGGGTAGTGGGGATCTGGGAAGGTACTGGGGGCACTAGAAGTGTCCTGGGGGTTTGGGTGGGTACTGGATGGAGCTGGGTGGGTCCCTCCTCAGACTGTCTTTGTATCTCAGAGGACTTTTTGTTCTCTGTGCTAATTAGGATGTTTCTATGCAGTCCCTCACCCTCCAAGAACTCATGTTCTCTGCTCAGATCCCATCTCACACTCCTCATTTCCTCCCCAAGCTTTCTTTTGTCTCTGTAGAGGCTTTGGGACACTTTCAGTTCCCTCACAACTCATTGTCTGGCTTTCCCTGCGCCCCAGAGGATTCCGTGTGCCTTTTATTCTGTCCAGGACCCCCGTTTTGGTCTTTGAGCCCCTCTAGAACTTTTAACCCCAGTCCAAAACAGAGTCAGGACCAACACGAACCCCCAGCTATGGCTCCCGCACAAGCGTGGCCAGAACTGAGAGGGAGGGGAGGGGCGGGGTCTGGCTCTGCGCATGCGCGGAGTTCCTCGGCGGGCAGCGAAGAACTACATTTCCCAGCGGGCCGCGGGAGGGGCCCGTGCCGCACCGGTGACCGCTTCCGGTGGCCGTGCCCTTGACTCGGTGTTCCGCTGAGTGTTGCCGGGCAACGGGGGAGCGACGGGGGGGGGGGCAGGGCAGGCCTGCGGCGGGGTCTTGGGGTGATTGTGGGCCGTGGGGGTCCATAGGGAGGGGGGTGGGGTCTGTGGGGTGAGGGAGGGCCCGTGGAAGGAGGGGGAACTGGGGGAGTCTGTGGGGCGGGGAAGGGCCCGCGTTGGGGGAGAACTGGGGGTTCTGTGGGGCAGGGGAGGGCTGTGATGGGTCTGAGGTGGGGGGTCTGGAATAGTGGAGAATTTGGTAGGGGGAGAGGGGAGCCCTGGGAGGGGTCTGTGGGGGTCAGAGAGGTCCCTGGGGCAGGCAGTCTCTTGGGAATGGGCCTTTTGGGGATGAGGGGGACCAGGCAGGATCTGCTGCTGGAGCTTGGGGAGGTCACTGAGCTGGGGGCAGTGCTGGTGTCCGGGTCCTGGGTCTCCTGCAGGCAGCAGTCAGCGAAGCTGGGGGGGTTCTCTGGTTTGCAGGGAGCCCGCTGGACTGCGTGGGTGTGCAGGAGCAGCCTGGGGTGGAAATGCTGGCGTGAAGCCTGCGGCAGGGGAATATTGAGGGGAAGGAAGGGTCCCCTGACATAGAGAGCGGGGGCTCCAACACCTCAGTGTATATAGGTCGCCTATATAATGAGAGTGGGGTCTCTTCATCCTCTCTGTGAGGTGGTTCCAGAGATGCTGGAGTTAAGAAAATGGGGACATGGCCTGAAGCAGGGAGTTCTGGGGAGAGAAGGGCCACTGGTGAGAGTTGGTAGTACCTTGGTGGCTGGGAATAAGAGCTAGTGCTTTCTGAGAAGAACAGGGAATTTGATGGGGAGAAGAACCAGGTCCATTTTGTCAGAGGTGGCACAGGCGGTGGTAGAAAGCTGCCATCCTTCATCATGCCACTTCAGTGATAGGAGAGATACCTGTTGGGGCTTTGAAAAGGGAGACAGCCATCTTCTGTTCTGCCATGCCTGCCAACCTAAGCCATTGCCATGTTGTTACCTGCACACTTTCCAGCAAAAATGTAAGTATCTGAGGGGCAGCTGCAGACCTGTGTTGTGCCAGGGCCATTTCTCCTGCTGGGATATCCCTTAACAATATTGCTGCAAAGTACATAACTGTTCATTTCTTACTGCACGTGAAGGCCTGAATTGTCTCATTTAGTTGTCTCACTCGCATTCTCTTTGCAATAAAGACATGAAATCCATTTTCTTTTTGCTTCTAGATGGGGCTCCAATTCTTGCTGTTTGCCCTATTCTACATGGCCCACTGTGAGGAAGGGGCCAGGCTCCTGGCCTCCAAATCACTATTAAACGGATATGCTGTGGAGGACTGGACTCTGCAGCACATCATCTACACTGCTGACTCCAGGTGAGGCTTGTCTCATACTTACCAGGAGCAAACCTTGATGTATGTGTGTCTGCAGGGTTTGAGACTGTTTCTAGGCTCCATGGTGTGCTGTTATCTTTGCTCACCCTAAGTCTGGGCTTTCCACCAGTGCTTGAAGGTCTGACCCAGCGATTTGCCTGTTCCTTCCCGTTGCATTGTCCCTGCTTTCGCTGTTTCCTGCTTTCACCTCATGGCTGCCCTAGCTGTCTGTCCAGCATGGTGCAGTTCCTCGTGTTTCATCTTGTGACGTTCCCCCCCACACACCATGCACACAGACGCTCTTTCTTGGCTTTGTGAGGTTTCCCGACATCCAGTTTCCTGTCTTTTTTGCAGCTTCTCTCAGCTTTGCCTTCCTCTTCCTGCAATCTCCTTGTAATACACCTTGACTCTCCTCCCCATCTTGGTCCCTTTTCATGTTTCAAAAATCAGTTCTTCCAGCTGTTAAATCTGTGACACAGTCCCCCAGTAAGTAGAACACTGAAGTTGAGACTTTCTTCCTATCCCTTTCTTCATTGCGCTTAGTGCTGCCTTAGATGTGGAGCTGTCGGATGATTCTTTCCACCCACCCCCCGGCCTGAGGATTTTGGCACTGTTCGATGTCAAGTGGCTCCAGATTGCTTGGTATCTTCTCATGTTTTGAAATTTCTCCCCTCCCAACACTCGTTCTTACCCCTAAGTGTCCTGTCGCTCTGCTGTCCTCATTCATTGTCACTGAGATTCCAGTATGCCAGACCTTGGGCAGGGTGTTGTGGGGAAGGAGGAGTGGCTGGATCCACCTTGGATGGGTCTGGATGTCTGTAACTACAGAGGCTGGGATCTGTTGACAGGACTGACTTTGCTACCTGGTTCAATTCTCTTCTTTACCTATCTTCTTGCTTTTCTTTGATGAAATGCAACTATTTTCCTTAAGTTTCAGATCTCGGAGTGAGTAATGTCCCACACTGTGGTTCTGTGGCCTCTTGAAGCTGCTTACTTTACCTCTGCCACCATCGCATACCTGGCACAGGAGGGTGGAGAGGTGATCGTGAGTGATTTGATGTGACTTTTTATGCAGTTGTAGCGTACGTTGGACAACAGGTACACTTGACTGTGCTCTTTGAGCTTGTTAAGGGATGATGCATGTCCCTGAACTCTTACACTGCACATGCTCTGTTGCAAGAAGGAAAGGTGGCAAATAGTATCCTTCTCCTTCCCTTTTTTAGATTGGCTTCATGAGTGCTCCTGGGCAGGGAGGAATCCTGGCTCAGCGTGAGTTTGATGGGAGGTTCTCGCCTCACTTTGTAAGCATCTTTCAATTAATAATTGAAATTACACTGCAGTGATCATGCAAACCAGCACAGTGCCTGTCTGTGGTGTGTTGGGTTTGCACTAGAGTCACCTGAAAAACTCCAGTGTGGTTTGTAGTTAACCTGTGTCTGTTGTCTGGAAGAAAATATCATGGAAATAGTGGTTTCCATTCCAGCTACCTCTGTGAAGGAGCTGGCACTGTGGCATTTGGTGCCAGAAGTTTGCGGGTGGAAGGTCTGATGGTTATAACTCAACTGTGTGTGATTTGTTCTGAATTCTGTCTAATAATTTCTCTTTCTAGCTGGACTTGGCAGCTTTTGGCGTGATGATGACCCTGCCCTCCATCGGGATGGTACTGCTGTGATACTTGAGCAAGAGAAAGTATGACACCCCTGAGACCAAAAGGAAGTGAGCAAAGCCAAATGCTACCAGCACTCCAGAGCTCAGGAGAGAGCAAACATTAACCCACCCAGAACTGCAGGTGTGTTTGGATCAGCAATAGTCTGCAAAAGCACTGCCTGGGCTATGCTTCAGCCCTGTCACTTCAACGGTAGTGGTGTGTTGCCTTCTCCCTTGAAAAAAAAGAAGAAAAAACACTGAAAAACCTGCAACCAAACCCCCTCGTCTGCGTATTCAGAGTCCCCTCACTGTTGCAGATAAGTGCTGGTGAAGCTGTGACGCAAACATTTTAACACCCAGCAGAGCTTATTTGTGGGGGTGCAGCTCTGCAGCATTTCTGGCATCTGTGCTGCCTCCCAGACTCCATTCAGCCAAATGGACCTCTGCCTGCTGCAGTCTTCTCAAACCCTGTAAATCTTGGGGAGGGGGCCCCTCCTCCAGGTGCTGCCCATCTTGCCAAAACACCTGTGGGAAGGAGTTTTACCGAGTGCTGATAACAGACCTCCTATTGATAGAGGCTTGTTAGAGCTTTCTTTACTAGGTGGGGCATGGGAAGCCCCGTTATATTTCAGTGAGTAGTTAATTGCTGTGTGTCTGGTTGTTTGGGTTTGTTTTTTTTTTCTCCCTGGTTGCTCTGTTGAGGTTTTGTAATAAAACAAACACCACAAAAGAAGCCTGCTTCTCTTTTACCAGGAGGTCCTGGAGGCACCTGGCTGCCTCCAGAAGCAGCTAAAGGGCATACAGTCAGGAAAATAAATCCATATATTACTCCATCAGTAAAATAAATGGAAGAATGAAAGCATAGGGAACATGTGGGGAGCAGAAATTGCTTTACTGGGTTCATTCCTCTGTTCTCCGAAGGGCTGGTACCTCACAGCGGCTTTCCTGACAGCCCCAAGCACTAGTATAAGGTTTCTTCTCACCACTGTAAATAAATCATAGTGCAGCTGCCTGTTGGGCATGAATTTGTGCTTTTTCTCTGGAGGAGGTAGTGGCACAGCAATGACTTGGCTCAGGGGACCCCCACATGGTGAGAGGTTGTTGATTTTTTTGCTCTGGGATTTGGGCAGGGACTCTGTGGTGGCTCCTGGCTCTGGCTGGGCTGGGGTCCTCTGGCACCGTATGTCTGGTCGCATGTTGGACCCTGCTCACCAGCACGGTGGTGGCAGCTGAGAATTTCGTGTTGGTGGATAGAAATCCTGGGCCATGCCGGAGCGAACACTGTGCCTTTGTTACCAGAACAATGTTTCCAAGCTGGGATTCCTCACCCCCTCGCCCCAACCTTGGCTGCCACCGGTTGCACCCTTTGTTTCGCCTGGCAAGTGTCGCAACCGCCAGGATTAGGGGGACAGTCACTGTTTGATGCTCAAGAAACGCTCTCTGAAGGGTGCAGGGGCTTTGTGCTAGCAGGTCAGACTCACGCAGCCCACTCAGATGTGCCCGGCAGCAGAGATTTCCTCGCCAGGCTGAGAGGTAAGGCTGTTCCCCCTGCAAAACGGTTCCTGCCCGTTTTGGCAGCAGCCCTGGCTGCGCCCTCAGGATCTGCAGGCAGAAAAGGGTGAAGGTAACTAATGCCTGTTACCAGCAGCGCTCTGGTTTGGGCTTTTGAGGGTAGGCTGGGGAGGTGTTGATGGGAGACTGGTGTTAATGAGAAGTTGTCTGTGTTGAGTCCCTAATAGTAGTGCTCTTCTTTGAGCTTTGAATTGTGCTAGCGCTGCAAATCCTGGCCACAGTGTGATGTTGGTAGAACTTCAGAGCTGGAGCTGTGAACAAGCCCCACAGTATTAGCCAGGATGAGACCCCTGAGGACACTTGTGCCTGGTCCTCCTGCACTCCAGCACCCTGGTGAAGAGGGGCCAGTTCCAGAAAACCCTTGGGAATATTTACAGCATTTTGCATTTTGGTGTCTCAGGTGCCTCCTTGCCTGCAGAGCCTCAGGTGCTTGAAAACCAGGAGCTGAAATGGCTGCTGAGCTTCCAGACAGCCCCAAAACCAGTGCATGAGCTGGGAAAGGGCTTGTTCCCTGATCCCGAGCGCAGGATAGTAATCCAACTAAAATCCTGATGGTTTCAGAAAAAAATTTGTTCTGCAGCCTGGCCACTGCAGTTTCTCTCTCTGTGGGGCAGGGCAGGATATAACCGAGCTGTGCCAGATCTGGACCTGGGTGCTCCAGGTAGGCATCACCTCCTGGCACCACTCTCCCAAAAGCTGCACAAAGGTCCCCGGTGCCACCTGTTTATTTAAAACAAACATGTTCCTTGCAGGCTAAATCTTTAGCCTGAGGAATATTGAGCAGAGAGCCAGTGCCAAGGGGCAGGCTGGCTCCAGGGTGGGGGACCGGGGACACAGCCTAGCCCATGCGCAGTGAGAGGACATTTATTTATTTTCCTTTATTTTCTGTTGAACGGGTGCTTCATGTGATAGTGGCGCCAGGACACCTCCAACAAAGGGTGCCAGAGCTTTTCAAAACCTCCAGGCCACTTCTGGCAGATGGGGATTAAATGCACTGGGGTGTTTATTGCTCACAGGTGCCTCTCGCGCAGGAACGGTTTGCTCTGTCTGTGGCTGCTTCATTTCATGCTGGCTTTTCCCAGGAAAAGAAATCCCTCCTGCATCCGGATGTGCTGGGTTTGTCCAAGGTGCGTAATACTTCCGGCATCTCCTGGCGGCTCACTGCACCCAGAGTCCTGTGCAAAGGGTTAACGTGGAGCTGGTGTGGACGGCGTTCAGCCCCATGGCGGTGGGGAGCAGACAGGGTTCAGCCCCACGACAGACAGTGCTGTGTGGGCAGCGTGACGCTACACTGAGCCTGAGTCACCTCCGCTTGCTCTGCCCTTATCGCAGCTTGTGGGCACCCTGCTCTGCCCCTTGACCAGCTCTCTGCACCCATATCAGTTGCTTAAATCTTAGCCCTGAGCTGGCAACAAGTTGCATGGGGTTGGAAAAGTGTGACTGTGCTGTGCCAAAGCTACCTGGGGGAAAGAAATCCTCACCTTTGGGGAAAATGAGGCACGGAGTAATGCTTCTTGCCTGTGGTGCCTTGGGCTTTCCCAGCTCCTGCCTGTTGCTACAACCGGTGATGGATTATCTATAACTCCCACTGGCTGCTGCGGGAAGGACTCCCAGGAGTCAGGAAGGGGCAATTCAGACCCTGAGGGGGACCCTAAGGCTGTTCTTGGACCCTAAAAGGTGACAGAGTGGAAAATAAGAGGGCTTCTCTGTGCTGAGGGCAACCACAGCCCAGTGTGGAGCTGCAGCTGATGGGTAAGGGAGGAGAGAAATGGGAAGCAAGGCTGAATTTGGGGTGCCCCATGACAATGGGGGTATGTGTCCATCTGTCCGCTGGCGAGTACGGTGCGGAGGATCTGTGTTGATGCAGGGCAAAGGGTTAACAGGGAAAAGGATCTGATTTGCCAAGTGGTTCCTGGTTTATTTTGTGTGTGAAAGAGGCAGGGACGAAGGGGGGGGGAGGGGGAGGAGGAGGAGAGCACCCAGCTGGGGAGCTGGAGCAGGGCTGGTACCCAGCAGACGTTGGGCATTGCTGTCAGGACCGGGGTCCCATGGGGCCCACCCGCCCCATCACCGACAGGTATGTCCCTTGCAGCCCTGGGGTGACCTGACCCACCCAGGAGCCACCGTCCCCTCTCATGGGTGCTGTAGCACCCGTCTTGGCCACTGCCACCCCTTTGTGTCGTCCCCCCCTCCGAGCCACTCGCCAGCATCTTCCCTGCCCTTCGCCCTGGGCTATGGCTGCTCCTGTGGGACTGCAGGGCAGGAGGCCTGGGTCCCACCTTCCACACTCTCTCCGGGGTGCTGACAGGGTTTGACCCAAAGGTCGCTCTTGTGACCCTTGAGCCGGTCCCTCGTCCCTGTGGTCCTCAGTTTCCCCATCCAGCAGTGGTGGCAGGCACAAGCATCCTCCAGCTGCCTAGAAAACTGGTGGCCGGCAGTTAATGCTCACCGGTGCTGGGGAATCCGGCTCTGCCTGGAAAGAAATTGGGGTCAACGTGCTTGTACCCGTGTCCTGCCTGGTGCAGGGATGGGTTCACCCTCCACCTCCTCCTGTGGGTCCTTGGCAGAGGGCAGACCCCTCCATGGCATCAGGTTGGAATGGCTTTTAGGAGGAAGACCTTGCTTCTTGCTTCTTTCCCTGGGAGCCATGACTCCGATCTGGCACTTCCTGCTCCAGCTGGGTCCAAAGTGCTCGCAGAGCCGCCTGGAAGTCCAGGCTGGGTGCACTGTGGCACCCATTCCCCTCCAGTCTGCCTGGCGCCCAGGGTGACTGGGGACACGTCCCGAGGACCCAGTGCTGGCCTGGAACAGGCAGTGGGGCTGGAGGAGCCTGGTGCAGTCCTGACTCCTATCCATGCACTCCAGTGATGAATGTTGGCCGTTCTCAGCCTGGAGCAGAGGGGCTGGGTGGGGGTATCTCTCCCAAGTCCCTCTTCCCTGGCTGGGCTGAGCCATCGTGCCATGGTCCCCCGAAGCCCATGGAGCTGAGCACAGCCCTTGGGTAACACGATCCCCAGGCTCCTCGCTGCTGCTCTCCAGCTGGTGCTCACCAACGTTTTGGGGGGAGTTGAAATACAGACACGGACCTTAAGGCCAGCTTGCTGCCCGGCTTCTAGCGCTGCGGGGAGTTAGTGACTCCTGGCTGGAGGAGCCCATCTCTCACCGATGCATCTGGGCACCCAGCAGGGTAACGCCATAGTGCTCTGCCAGCAAGAGCCGTACTGATGGGAAGCTGCTGCCAGTGTTCCAGTGCCAATGGGCAGTAAATGGGGTTGATTTGACTTGGGGGTGGAGGGGTGCACCCTGGGGCACTGGGGTAGACTGGAGGGGGGCAAGCAATGGCAGAGAGTGCTGAGACTGAAGGGTTGCCTGCAGGGTTGGGATTTGATTTGGGGGATGCTGCTCTACTGTGATGCTGCTTCAGGATCCCGTCCCTTGTCCTGCCAGGTCCCTGTTCAGGAGGTTGAGTTTACACCCCAAGATCCCCAGCTGTTTTCTGGCACTAAACCAGGAAGCTCCTGGGCATCCAGATTGCTTTTCTGGGCACCGACACCTGTACAAGTCTGGGAGCCCATAAATCACCAGGTTGCCTTGTGTGCTTTCGGGGAGAGCCGTCCTTATTGGTGGCGGAAGTGCCACCTAGCAATGGACACTATCTTTGCTATTTATTTATTCTTCTGTATTTACGCAAAGCTGCTCACTTGTTCTGGTCTGGTTCTGGGCAGATCGAAGGACAGATGATGGGCAGACGTGGAGGAAAGTAGATTTTTTTAATCAGCTGACTGGGCCGGGAATGTAAAAACAGGAAAGCGGCTGAGCTCATCCGATTTCCCTCCCTGTCCCAACCGGGGCTGGCCGTGGGGGGGAGAGCTGCCCATGGGGCTCAGGCGCAGCAGGGTGAGTCGGGGCTGGGCAGTGCCAGGGGAGGATGTGCCAGCCCTGGGACATGCCTTGGGCACCAGCATGGCCATTGGTGTCAGGATTTTGGGATTATGGGCAGGTGTGGGCAGCGTGGACCAGCGCAATGGGCTGGATCACAGAGACCGGGGGGCTCCGCTGTGGTTTGCAGCCCTGGCTTCATCTCGCTAACAGCAGCAGAAGGGTTTTTTGCTTAACAGGGGGGTAATGTGGTCCAGACAGGGCTAGCAACACTGAACTGATGCTGCTGCAAGATGGAGGGACCAGGCATGATGGGGAGCTGGGTTTGGTGGGGGGCTAAAAGTTGCACCCCACATTAGCCTTTCTTTAAGAGCTTTTGTAGCTGCTTGGTGTGGGCAGCCTGGGCATCTTGGCGCGTCAGGATACTCAGCGGGTATCGGGATGCTCGGGGGCTTCCCCAGCCTGGTGTGGCCTTTTGGGGGGGGGGGGGGCATAGCCAGGCTAAAACCTCGCCAGGTCCCATCCTGAAACCTCCTCAGGTCCCATCCTGCTGCCACGCTGGGACCAGCACATGCAAGGGCCAGATGCCACCAGACTAAATCCAGGTCCCTAAGCGACTGCAAAGCAACCTGAACATCCTCCCCCAAGGGATGGCTGCTGCGGGGGAGTTGTATCACCCCAGGGAGGTGGAAATTTGGGGGTTTTGTGCCCAGGCGGACTGGCTGCATCCTTGCGGGCTCACCCTGGGGTGGTGGGACCCCATCACTGCTCAGGCCCCCCTGGCCAAGCTGGCGAGGAGCCACTCTCATCCCAGCCAAATTCCTGGGCGCTTAATGAGTAACCGGCAGCGAGGTGCGGGGCTGTGCTTGGCCTCGAGTGGGTGTTTCTGTGTGTTCCTGCCAGCCGCAGCCCCCCCGGCCGTGTTTGTGCAGGGCTGGGGGCCAGGGGGGCCGGCAACCCTCTCCATCTAGGCACCGCCACTGCAGGGTCGGGGGCCCCGCGCAGTGCATGGGGCTCAGCAAGGTCAGTGCCAGGGTGGGGGGGGCTCGGCCAGGAAGGGCAGCTCCTCTTTATGGCCATCATAAGCTTTACTGGCTGTTTAAAGCTTCAAAAGTGGCCGTAAAAGCAATCTGGGGGAGCTGGGGGGTCTGCACAGCTCAGCTGAGACCCCCCCTAACTCATTTCATGCCCTGCGCCAAGGCTGGGCTGGCCACCCCCGACACCTCCGCTCCTGTCTGCTGCAGCATCCGGCCCTGAGCGCAGCATGGATGGTCCCGACATCTTCCTGGGTCCCTGCGAAGGCGCCCTCTGCGGAGTCCCGGGTCAGAAACGTCGCTGCATGTCGGCCCTGGTGCCCGTCACCGCACCCAGCACCAGCACCGAAGTTGGCTGGGAGGAGGAGGAGGATGAAGACCACTTTCGGGGAGTGCCACTGCGGCGATCCTGTGCCCTCCGGACCTCCATCCGCTCCCGGGACCCCTTCCGCCGGCACAGCTGGGAGCCGGGCAAGGAGCTGCGTGGGGTCCCCGGCTACGACCAGCTCAGGTAGCGGTGACCTGCTCTGTGTCCCCATCCCAGCCCTGCAGCCGTCCCCTCTTCCGTGACCTCTCACTGCTGCTCCCGAGCCCCCCTGATCCAGGGGTTGGGGTCCTCCATGCGGCATCCCTGGGTGCCCCCCAGGGATGAGCATCCCTTGCCCTGACCTGGTGGGGATGCCCCGAAAGCCATGTACTAGAGCAAGGCTCACGCCATGGGGATGGGGGTCCCAGTTTGGTGGTCTCCCCCACCCTCAGCTCAGGGTCCCCCCTGTCCCCATCGCAGCGTGAGTCTCAAAGGGCTGAGCCCTTTCGATATCGACTCCAGCACGGAGCAGCTGGACGGGCTGGGGCAGCATCAGCGGGACCCCCGGCGAACCCCCCTCATCCACAGCAAAGACGACCTTGAGTCCCTTCTCTCCCAGGACGAGGAGGATGAGGCCGATGTGCAGCGGGCGCAGGTAGGAGCCCTCTCCTCCTCTTCCTCCTCTTCTTCTTGCCCACCCCCCGGTGTCCTGCCACTCAGCACCCACCTGCAGCCGGGGGATGGACTCAGGGGCTGAGCCTGGGTGAGAGCAGGAGAACCCGGGAGAGGGGATCACGATGGGTCCCCAGGAAAGCCCCATCCTGGGTGGCTTTGCCATCATCCTGAGACCGGGATGCTCCTGCCCAAGCTGCGTTATCCTCTGGGAGCAGCTTCATTTTGGGGATCAGTGGTGGGGAGGGGAAAATAGATGGGCCACAAGCCCAGGGACCCTCCAGCACCGGTATGAGCCGGGGTGTGCCATCCTGGGGACCAGCAGCTGCCCTGTGCCACCCACCAGGCCCTGCTAAAAGGCAGGTAGAGGGTCACAGCGACAGGAGCCAGTGGCCCTGGTGCCAACCTTGTCACTGCTGGCAGGAGGATGCACGGAGGCTGCCGGCGTGCTGGGCCAGGCAGAATGCCGGTGGCTGTGCCCTCTCCAAATCGGCATCACTCAGTGTCATCGACAGCTTCCCCGACGCAGATGGTGAGTAGCAGCACCCATGTCCCCCTGGGCAGGACCGGGGTGATGGCCCCCACGTCGCACTCCCCCAGCGCTGCATCCCCATGCCTGCTCAAACCTCCCTAATAACAACCTAAAATCGAAAGTTAATTATTTCTCATCTCCCTGCCTCTATGGCAGCCCCGGACCACGGCAGATGCTTCACCAACCAAAAGAGCTGGCTTCTCTTGCTGCGCTTCAGTCCCTCTTTTAATTCATCTTTCTTTTGCTGTTGCAGAAATTTCCCTCTTCGCCTCCCAGCAGAGCCTGGTCAATGGGTGAGTCGGGGTGGGGGGGACACAGCCACGGGGCTGGGGGTGCACATTGTACCCCTGTGCCAGGGTGTGAATAAGGCAGCTCAGGGACCAGAGAGCCCCGAGGGGAGATTTAGAGATTAAAATATTGGCCCAAATAGGGATTTTTTTTTTTTTTTTTTTTTTGCTTGTGGCTGCAGAGAGGGAATGGGGCAGCTACATGCAATGGGGTCAGGCTGAGACCTGACACACTTCACTCACTCCCAGCATTGGGGTCAGCAGGAGAAAACCCCCAGGGACTAACAGGCTGGATAGGTCGGTGTCCCCCTCCCTGTCCCCGGGGTGCCAGGCCCCCCTCCTGGCACAGCATTGTGCTGGCAGCATGGGGCCCCCTCTGTCCCTGGTGCCTGTCACAGCCCATTCCCATCTTCATTAGGGCGGTTGTTCCCGGGTATCATCGTGCCCAGGGCTGGCTGGGAGCCCCACGGGGGACGAGTGAGGACAGGGACAGGGACAAGGATAGGGACAAGCTGGCCTTGAACCACCTCGCCAAAAAGGATGGTGCTGCACGGCCCATGCACCCTGCAGCCGCCCCCCCTGCCCGTGCCCCCAGGGACAGGCTGGGAGCAGGGCTTGTGCCCCACTGAGGGTGGCTTGTCACCCACTGAGGGTGTCCCCAAGGAACCAGGGCCGGTCCTGAGCGGGATCACCCAAGAAAGTGGGGGGTCCATGCCTGTAGCACCCCACAACCTTGGGGTTGCACCCACAGCTGCAACCATACAAACCAGGACCACCACCCTGCTCCCCAAATTATGGGACAGGTGACACAGTATTGGGGGGTTGGTCACCAAGAAGGGGACATAGCCACCAGCCTGGGTGGGGGTGGGGGGTGTCATCTCCGCACCCCATGGGCCTCGGGGTGAACAGAAAGGGCTCTGTGCTCATCCCAGCTGGGAATGGAGCAGCCACCCCGGAGAAGCCGGGGGGCCGGGGCGGCTGAGCTCGCTCCTCCCTATTTCCCGGCCCCGCAGAGGCCAGGGACAGAGAGGGATTGTCCAGGCTGGATCCTCTGTCTCCTGCAGTTTCGGTGCCGGGAGCTGCGGGCAGCTGGCGGGAGAGGCGGGGAGCCAGAGCTGGGAAGAGACCCCCCTGGGCCGGACCCTCAGCTTCATCAAGAGGATGACGGGGAAGACGAAGGTAGGGAGGGGGGGAGCAGAGGGGAGTGACGGGACGATTCCTTGTGACGTGACGATGGGGTTGGGGTGGGATGGGGGGGGCAGTTCGTTTGATGCTCTGCCCTTTGGGGAAGCCATGCCTCAGTTTCCCCTCTCCTGCCTGGCACCGTCCATCATTAGTTTTCATACTTTGGGATCTAAAGAGGGGGAAAAAAACCCCAAAAATCTTGGGGAAGGAGACCGAGGAAGGAGGCACTTGCCCAGCAGGTACCGGATCCTGCCCAGGCACTGGTGATGTGGTTTCGGTGGCACTGCGATCGCCCCCCTGTCCCTGTCCCCATGTTCACACCATTACGGTACATCCAGAGCCCCTGGGGAGAGCACCGGATTGCGAGTGCCAACAGTGTGCCCAGGATGGCGGTGGGCACCAGTGGCAAAGCCACTCTCGCCTGGCAGCAAGGTGGGGGGCCATACGGGGACCCCTGCCCA
Source organism: Astur gentilis (assembly GCF_929443795.1). Lineage (NCBI taxonomy): Eukaryota > Metazoa > Chordata > Aves > Accipitriformes > Accipitridae > Astur > Astur gentilis. Next base: position 11,020,463 of record NC_064886.1, read on the forward strand.
CCACGGGGTGGGGGACGGTCCTCGCTGGGGCTCACTGGGCTCGGCCCTCGCCGTGGCCGAGGAAATGAGGCTTTTCCTGGCGGCAGGCGTGCTTGTTTGTGTGCTGAGCTCACTGACCGCATGCCCTCCCCCAGGCCCCTCTGCTCCATCTCAGCGGTTTCCTGGAGTGATTTCTTCATTTAGGATATTTTTCTCCAGCTCCTTCCCAGCTCAGAAGGCGGCAGGACCCTGCCGAGCCCTCCCGTGCCTCAGTTTCCCCTTTTCAATTGGGAGGTGATGCCTCCTCGTAGGGTGCCAGGATGCTTTGGTTGACTCTGGGTGGCCATGGGGCGGCGAGGGGGCATGGGGGGGGGGTCCTCCCCAGCCACCACTGCTCCCTCCCATTGTACCAGGAGCTTAAGGGGAAACTGAGGCACAGCAGTGCACGCGGCATCTTGGGGACACAGGGGCCACCGATGGCTTTATGTCCTTGTAGCATTGTCATCCACCCCCTGCTACCCACTTCTGTGGGGGTGAAGCCCACCTCACTCCCCCCCCAAGGTGGCCCCCCCCAGGGTTGTGATTTACCACCATGCGAAGCCATTAATCCGCCCCAGCCCCTGATCTCATCCTGCCTCCTCCCTGCCGGGCAGCGAGCAGCCGGATTAGCGGCCAGCTGTTAACATCATCACGGGGGCCATGGTCCCCTCCCCCTCCGCCCCCCAGTGCTGCAGTTGATGGGCCAAAACCCGCCCTGGCATAGCGGCACGGTCCGGACCCCGTGGTTGGGACGGCTCCGTCCTTGTCCCACCCTGCTGGGTGCTCAACTGGGGCTGCAAATGGTTTTAAATCCAGGATTTGTTATTATTTTTTTATTTAGCAGGAGGAAAACGCTGCTCAAGGCCAGGCTCTTGCCAAGTCTCGGCTTAGCAAAGTTTGTCCTATAAAATCTCCGGGAAGGGAGAAGGGCCTTTGAAGGCTAGGAGCACTGGTGGTGGTCCGGATCCAAGGGCGGATGGATGGGGAAAGGGGATTGATCCCGGCCGAGGCAGTGGGATGCCAAGCTGTGTACATGGCCATTGCATCAGGCAGATAGGGGGGATTGGGGGGTGGGGGGGGGTGGGGCACCTACCCCAGCATTGCTGCAGGGGGGTACACGGCAGAGGTGCCCCAACATGGTCTCTATGGTGCTGGTGGCACAGGGATGGTACCGGCCAAGGCAGCGCCATCCCCACGGTGTCGGGAGGAACAGGTCCTGGGTCATGGGGGTGCTCGTAGCTTCGGGGGGTCCCAAGCAGAGGCTGCGGCAGGGATGGGTCCCTGGGGTCCTGGGGCACTGCAGGAGGGAGGCACTGGGGCTCTATTGGCAATGTCGGTTGGGGGTGGCCCCGATAGAGGAGACCCCAACAGAGGGGACCCCGATAGAGGGGACCCTGAGAGGTCTGCGGGCAGCAGAGAGCACCCAGTGCCACTCTGAGGGGGGACAAGCTGGAGCCACGTGGGGGTTTTGGAGCACTTAGGCGCTGGCCGGGAAGTGGCTGTGGGGAGTGGGGAGGCCACGGAGGGGAGGGACCGTGCTATTTCAGGAAGAAATAATAATCCCAGCCGCTAAGGCCGAGTTCGCCGCCGCCTTGGGGACTCGGTGCTGTCCCTTCCCTGGGGAGCCCCAGCCATGTACGGCCGTCCTGGGCCCAGGGTGAGTCATGGGAACGGCTCAGGCACGGGGGTCCCGCGGGGGTCCCGGGGTGTTGCTGTTGTTGCGGGTCTCGCCCCAGCACCCGACGCCACTGGCTCGGCTCCTGCCCTTGCCGTGGATGGACTGGGTGATTTTGGGGGCCTGCGGGGCACGGCGAGAGGGGGGACCCCAGGAACAGGAAACTGCAATGCTGTGGGGTGGTCGCGTGCCCACGGCAATGCCCGGTGGCGGTTTTGGCGAGGGGCTGGTGCTGGCGTGAGTCTGGCCTTGTGGCTGGGGAACCATGCGGCTTCCCCGCCTCCCAGGGGCTGCGAGGGTGCCCTCTGCAACCGGAGCACCCCCATCTCTTCCCTTCCTGACTTTTTATGGCTGAATTGCTGCTGCTTCCCCCTTCGCCCTTTTCCCCCACGTGATGCTTGCAGCACCGCGGGGCTTTCCAGTGCTTGGATCCGGCCCTGCCACGCGGGGAGAGGCACCAGACCCCCCCCCCCCCCCCCCAAAAGCACCAGAACCCCCATGGGTGCCAGTGGAGCCTCCCCGCCATCCACATCCTGTGCCGGGGTGGCCGGGTGCCTGTTTGGGGTTTCCTTCCGTCAGTTTTGGGGCTGTTTTAGGGTTACAGCCAGGGAGGGGGAAGCAGAAGCAAACCCTGGCCGGAGGAGTTTGCACCCAGGGAGGAAATAAGAAACTAGGAATTAGGCTCTGGGTGAAAGGAGGAGCACGACCATGACTGCCCCCCTGTCCCGATGCTCAGGGTTGCCTCGCAAAGGTTTGCTTCTGCTTTTGGGACCGCAATTTAATTAAAACCCAGCCTTGGCAGCAGGGCCCCTGCCCAGGAACAAGCCTGCACTGGGTTAACGGCCGCGGCTGCCCTTCAATAAACCGTTCCGGCTGGAGCTGCTGCCTGCTTTGGGGTCATTGGCTGTATTTTCCTGACGGCTCCGCTCCAGCTCCCGACTTTTCTTCTGCCCGCGTGGGTGCATCCCACCCTGCGTGGGTACATCCCACCCATTTCCCGCAGGGTTTAGCAGGGCCGGATTTGGCAGGGCCGGATTCAGCACCGCCGTGCCGCTTCCTTTTCTGCTGGCAATGATTTCTGCATGGAAGTTGAGGCAGCTCATAGAGAGCAGTGTCACCTCTCGGCAACATTAGTAGCTTTTCGTGGTTATTCATTAAGCCAAAAGCCGCTGGCATCTCTCCTGGTTGCCCATGCGGCTTTGTCCCCATCCCCTTGGTAAGCGTCAAATGCAGCCAGGCTCGGAAGCAGGGTGAAAAAGGGACATTTATTTGCTTGTTTGCACCCATGGGACCCAGCAGCGGAGTGGGTGGCTTTGCCCCAGGGCTCGCCAGGTGATGCTTGGGGGACGTGGTCCTCGAAAAGCCTCCCCTTGGCTGCAGCCCCGCGCTCTGCCGGGACTTGGAGCCGTCTTGGTGCCTTGGTTCTCCTGGCAACCTTGGTAGTGTTATCTCTGGCAGTGAAAGGGATAAATCTGATAAATCCTGGCTTCTCCCAGCCAGCGAGTTGGTGTTTAGCCAGGTTGAGGTTAGCCCAGCTCCTGGTGCTGGGGTTCTCTCCGAGGCTGGTGTTTTAAGGGAAAAAAGCAAATTTTTTCTGAAATATTGCCTTCAGCCCAACTTTCTGTCGCTGAGGATCTGGATGGGAAAGCGGCTTTTTCTGTTCCCCCCATCCCAAAAGCTGGTGGGAAGTGTCAGCACCACCGGAGCACCTTGCCAGGGGCAGGATCTGGCATCGATTTGCTCCATTTGGGAGATAAAAGCCCCAAAATGGAGGAAAAAGGTTGCGCTGGGCCCACGACTGGGGACAGGATTTGTGCTTCACCCCAAAACTGCGCTTTAGGGGTGTTTGGGGTTCTGGGGGTGGGGTGTGGGGTTGGGGAGTCCCACGGCAGCCGGGTGATGGGGGATTGGAATCCCATAGGATTTTCTTCTTCTTTTGGGGCTTCCAGCCCTGGTGTTGCCCCAGGAAGGCTGCGAGCACTGGATGGGTCCTGCTCCCCAAAGGTGTGGGAAGGGGAAACTGAGGCAGGAGAGCAAGGGCTGGACGTTGGGACACTGATCCAGGGATGCTCCGGTGTGATCCAGAGCAGCTCTGACTGGCCGGCTCCAGAGCGATGCTGGGTTTGCCTGTTCCCAGCAGCTGTGACCGTATCCGGAGTGACTCCGGAGTGACCCTTCCCAGGCTGCCGGTCCCCGCCCGGGGCCCGATCCTGAGGGTAACCGGTCCCGTTTCGAACAAAGGCCCGCGGGCAGCACGAGGCCGGGACCGGCAGCGCGACCCGCCCCCCCGGGGGGGCGGGGGCGGGGCCCAGCTGCAGGCAGGGGCGGGCAGGAGCGGGCAGGAGCGGAGCGGCTCCGCGGATTATGTCCCGCATCGAGTCCCTGGCCCGGGCGAGGAGCGATCGTGCCAAGGTGGGTCCCGGCGGGCCGTGCAGCCCCCCCCGGGGTGGGGGGTACACCCCCAACCCCCCTCCCTTAGGGGGGGCTTTTCCCTTCCCTGCTTCTCCTGTGGGGGGGGGAACACCCCCATCTAACACTGGGGGGTTCAACGCACCCCCCGGGGGGGCCTTCGCGGAGGTCGCTGCCTCCCCATCCTCCCAAACTGGGGGGGGGGGGGGGGGGCTCTTCCCTTCCCCACCCAGCTTGGGTTGGGGGGAGCAGTTTTTGGGGTCCTGTCAGGGGGAAGGGAGTGCTGGAGGGGGGTCGTGGAGATGGGGCGATCGCTCAGACCGGCGCTCAGAGGAAGGGGAGGGGGGGGTTTATGTACCTTGGGGGGGTCCGTAGCAAAGGGAGTGGGGGGGACGCAGGGAGGTGGGCGAGGATCCTCCACAAGCCTCAGCGCAGCCGCTCCCCATTGTGCAGTGGGGTCTCCTGGGAAGACAATAATAACCCTCCTGCCTGCACCGCTGCCTGCACTCCTGCCCGCCGCCCTCACCCCGCCGCCCCGCCGCCGGGCAGGGACCACCGCGACCCCCCGAACATCCCACCGGCAACTTCTTCGGCGAAGCAACCGCCAAACTTCCTCCATCGCTCTCGCCCGTCAGCCTTGTTTCTGCCGAAGCCGAAGGCCTTTTGGTGGCGTGGAAACCCTCCAGCTCCAGCCCGGCGGGTGAGGAAGTCGCCGTCTCCTCCTGCCGAGGGGGTGGGAGCGAGGTGGGACCCCCCCCCCGTCCGCCGCTTTTATTGTCCACAGCCCGGTAGAGACAAAAGGCCTGCAGTCATTTGGATGATGGGGAAACTGAGGCACGGAGAGCCGGGGTGCTCTCATCCCGTGGGAGCGTTTCCCAGGGTGCGAGGAAGGAGCAGGGAAGGGGGACACCCGGGTGCCGTCGTGCCGCCCAGGGCATGTGGCAATTGCCGGCGTGGCGAAACGATGGGGGGGGAGGTCAAGGCGGCGGGGGGGGGGGGGAGCCCAGCTGGTGCTGGGCGCTGCCTGCGCTTGGCAGGGCTTTGTGTTCCCGCTGCCGGCTGCTGCGGGTGTGCAAGGCGGGCGTGCGAGGCAGGTGGGTGTGCAAGGCAGGCGTGCAAAGCTCCGCTCCTTCTCCCTGCCTCAGTTTACCCCAAACTGGGGATTTTCGGTGGCGGGGGAGGGGGGAACCCAATGCCGGCACTCCCCTGGCTCACGTGGCATGGACTGGTTTTGCATGCACCGAGTTTGTCAGGTCTGAGCCAGCTGGGGAGCAGTTGGAGGTTTGGGGGGGGGTGTTCGGCCTCGAGGTCTGGGTTTTGGGGGGGGCCAGTAGAGGTGGTGATGGGGCGGGGTGGGGGGGTGGGAAGTGGTTGTTGGTTCCTGCGCCAGCCGGAGGGGGGGAAATGGCGGTTTTTGTTTAAAGAAAGTTTCATCAAATCCCGTTTTGCCCCACCCACGGCCGTGCCCTGGGCCGAGGGGGGGGGGCTGTCGGTGTTTGTGTCCCCCCCCCACGGAGAGGATGGCTCCCAGGCACTTGGAGAGCAGCCACCGTCCCTGCTGCCAGCTGTCACCGCTTTAGAAATGCCCCCCCCCCCCCGGTCAAAGGCAGCCGGGGGTCACACACACACACAGCCGCTGCCCCCCCGCCCCCCCCAGCTTGGATGTGCTGGTGGCATATGGGCTGTGAGGGACCCCCCCCCACCATCCCGCTGCAGCTTTACAACCATGGGGACTCTGTATCCTGTAGTGGGACCTACATTTGGGGGGACTCCTGGCAGGGCAGGACACACCCCCCATTGCTGTCTACCTTGGAGCCCCCCAAAACAGTGGGGGGGGGGGGACCCTATTGCTCCCACACTGCACCCCCCCCAGCTGAACTCCCCCCACACCCCAAACCCGCAGCCTCGCTCCTCCGGCGGCTTGAAACCTCAGAGGGGGCAAATCTGGAGCCAAAACGGGACTTTTGTGCGCTGGGGACGACGACACCCCCTTTTTTTGTGGGGGGAAAGGCATCTCTGTGCGGTTTCAGCCCTGGCGCAGCGGCATCTTTTGTTGCCACGCGCGGCGCTGGCTTTGTTCAACACCGGGGTGGCAGACGGGGGGACACACACACCGTCCCTGATGAGGCAGGGGGACCGTCCCTGACAAGGAGGGGACCGACGCAGCTCCATGGCGCTGCTTTGGGGATCCGATCCGTCACCCAGGTCAGACCTTTGCTTTTTCGGGGGGCTGCCCCCCTTCCGGGCTCTTTGCACCCGGCATGGAGGCAGTGATGCCACAGGTGGCTTTTTGGCGGGGGGGACAGGACATGACTGTGGGGCAGCTGGGGTTGTCGTCACCCCAAAATCACTCCCCCTGGGGCTGGCCGGACTTTTTTGGCTCCGGAGGTTGGCGCGGGTGTGTTCTCACACAGGAAAAGAAATCAGCTATCTTGGGCGAAGTCGTGTCGGTGCCAGCAGAAATACACCCGCCGTAGGCGTCGCACCGCGGTGCCGGAAAAAAAAACCAACAACCCTAAAACCAAAAAAACCCACCCCAATTTCTATTTAAAGTGGAGAAACTTTCTGCTCCCCATTAGCGCCAGGGACGTCGGATGCAGGGGGACCCTCCAAAACCCCTGGCCCAGGGAAGCCACGGTGCCCCGTGTTCGGGATTTGGCTCAACAACCCGTTTTTGTGCCGGCAGGGTTGGCCGAGGTTGGGGGTTTGGTGTCGGCTGCTGCTGGGTTTGGGGGTGATGCTGGGGGCGTGTTTGCATTGGAGTATCCACTGCTGGGTGGGGGGACCCCCAGCCACCCTGTGTGTTTTGGGGGGGTGTGGGGATGGGGGTGGTGGCACGGCTGCTGGTTTCCCCAGGGTATTTATAACCACGTGGTGGCTCATGTCCTGCCACCTCCGACGTCCCCCCCCCTGCCCCAGCCATGGGGTGCAGCTTGACACCCCCAACCCCACTGTCAGATCCAGGTGTCTGGGCTGGGTGGGGGTCACCACCCCACCCCCCGGTCACCCCTTGCCGTGCCAGGCCATGTCCTTGGTGTCCCACTGGCAGCAGGGACCCTATGTGGCCCCCCTTGCTGGGCACAGGGGGGGCCTTTGTCCCCCACCGGGCTGGATTTGGGGCTGCCATTGGAGGGTCCCACTCTGCAATGCCCCCTGCTCCCATCCCCGCTGGGCAGCTGGACCCCTGAGGGGCTCCAAGCCCCCAAAGCCCCCCCCCTCCAACCCCCATGCACTCTCCCTTCCCTATACGGGCAAGGGGCTGCGTGTGCCCCCCCAAAAATACTTCCAGGGCATCCAGGGGCGATGCTGAAGCCTTGTGGGGTTTTATTGGTGCCGTCACCAGTTGTACCCGTCGTTCCCCCCCAGTGTGGCATTTGTGGGGTATGGGGGACCCGGGCATGCTGCGGGGTGGGGGGACCTAGGCCGGGTGGGAAGGACCCAGGCAGTGTGGGGGTCCGGGTGGGGGGATACACCCAGGGGTGCTGCAGGGTAGGGGTCGGGGTGGGGGGACCTTGGCAGGGTGGGGGGACCCAGGCAGGGTGGGGGGTCCGGGGCGGGTGGGACCCGATGTCGGGGAGCAAATCCAGGCGGGCTGCTGTGGGGGGGGCCGCGGCTGCAGGAAGAGTAATCGCCTCCCGCCTTTGTCTGGCGGCGGTTCGGTTTCCTGCCGCCGGGGCTGGAGGAACGGCGGGGCCGGGGTCCCTCCGGGGCGGAGGCGGGGAGGCAAAACAAGACAGAAGGAAGAAAAAAGCAAAATTAGAAAAAGGAAAGGGAAAAATAAAGAAAGCGGCGGAAAAGGGAAAGAAAGCAGGAAAAAAAAGGAAAGAAAAGCCGAGGAAAGGGAAAGAAAAGCGGAGGAAACAAAAGCAAAAAAAAAAAGGGGGGGAGGGAAGGCAAAAACAAAAAAGAAAGAAGAGGAAAGCAGGGAAAAAAGGTCGAAAAAAAGGAAAGCAAAAAAGAAAGAGAAAAAGGAAAGAAAAAAAAAACAAAAAGAGGAAAGAAAAAAAGAAAGAAAAAAGGAAAGGAAAAAAAGGAAAAAAGAAAGGGAAGCAAAAAAAAGGCCAAAAAAAGTAAAAAAAAACAACAACAAAACAAACCAGAAAAAAAATAGAAAAAAGCAGAAGGCGGGGGGGGGCGAAACGCGGCAAAGCAAAGAAAAAAGCAAAGCAAAAAAAAAAAAAAAAGGGCCGGGAACAATCACGGCGCAGAGCAGGGCAGATGTTGTGGCTGGAGGCTCGGCGGGCACTGCTCCCTCCCAGCTGGGCTAGGGGCTGAGGCCGCGGGGGGGGGGGGGGGGCCGGGGGGCCGGGATGTGCTGCTGCTCCTGCGCCCCATTCCCGGCGGATGGGGAGGTGGAGAGACCCCTCTGCGGAAAGCGGGTGAGCGCCCAATATCCCCCTCCGGCTCCGGACTGAACCCTGTCGTGTCCCCCCCAGTGCAGAGCAGGAACAGTGGCTGTGTGTCCCCTGCCAGGGTCTCCTCTCCCTGGGGACTGCGGGGTGGTGGGATGCTCTGCTTAGCCCCACTCGTGTCCCATTGGCTCCCATGGTCTTCCTCACTTTCTTCCCCACCTGGCTGGTGCCTCCTGGGGAGGCCCTCAGCCTCTCGCCCACCTTCCTGGGGGGAGTTGGGGAGCCGGGACGGAAACCAGGACCCCCTTTGGCATCACTGAGCTGTGGGAAGGGGGATTGGGGACCCAAAGCACCATCATTTTGGGGGGGGCTGGTGTGGAGAGGGTCTGTTTGGCGGGTGCCCTGGTGCCAGGCACGGCTGGGTGCCATGGCCGGGGGGGGGGGACGACGGGACAAAGGCGGCTGTGTGCTGGTCAGGGCATGGGGGGGGTCCGAGGCAGGAGCAGCCACCCTTGAGATGCTCGGGATAACGCCGGCTTGCTCCTCTTTTCTGGGAGGGGAAAACCATGGCGAGCCACCAGCAGCACTGGGGACCCCAAAACCATCCCCATGGGGGGCAGCTGGCCTCCAAACCCCCGTTTTGGGGGAAACAGGGTGAAAATATCCACTTTAGATAAAAGAAGGAGGTGGGAAGGTGCAGGGCTGCTGGCTGCCATGCTCTGGTGATGCCCCCAGCCCCCATGGGTGCCGGGGAGCATTGTCGCCTCCCCCCCACTGCGGCCCCCGCATCTCGTCCCCATTGGGGCTGGCGGCTGCGGTGCTGGGGGGGGAACATGTGCTGGGGCGGGGGGGATTTCTCCCGCAGCCACCCGGTTGTCATGGTTATGGGATGATGGGAAGCACGGGCGAGCGGAGCGATCGGGGTGGCTTCTCCCCAGCCGCTCGGCTCCCCATCCTCCCCACCCCAGGGTGGCAGGACCCCCTGAGCATCGCCAGGGACCGGGTGGTCCCACGCCACCCCCGGCTTCCCACAACCATGAGCCGCATCCCGAAGCAACCGGGAGCCGTGCTGGGTGGTGCTGCCGGGCGCCCACCGTGCCGCAGTCCCATCAGGCACCCATCACATCTCTCCGGGCAGAGCAAGGAGAAGGAGAAGATGAAGGAGGGCAAGGAGAAGGACGCCCGCTACACCAACGGCCACCTCTTTACCACCATCACTGTCTCCGGCATGACCATGTGCTTCGCCTGCAACAAGAGCATCACGGCCAAGGAGGCTCTTATTTGCCCCAGTGAGTAGCCAAAACAGGTGCAGTGGCTTTGCCGGGGTGGCTTTGCCAGGGCAGCTTTGCCGGGTGGGCATGGCAATCCCATTGTAAGAGGCTGGTTGCTCCCGGTTTGGCTTGTGCGGATTCGTGCCGCGGAGCAGGAGGGATGCTCACGGAGATGATTTCTCCAAGGCATCCTGGCAAATGCCGGTGTGCCACCCTGGCACGTCCCAGCAAGGCAGCCAGCACTGCCAGCTTCTTCCAGCTCCCCCGGTGCAGGCGATGCTGCAGTGCCGGATGGAGTCAGTGTGCCTTTGGCACCAGGCTGGTGCGGAGTGTCGTGTCCTCTAGGGTTGGGGGGGATCTCAGTGGCACCATGGCAGCTCAGCTGCTCCCTGGCAGCTGCGGCTCCTGCAGCGCCTGGTGTAATCTGCATCCGCCTGGATTCCCCCGGCATCTGCTCCTGTCGCTCCGGCACTGGCTGCTCCCCTGGGATGGGGGTGGCGGGAGGGTCCCCCGATGTCTCTGGCAGTGGCCGTGCCGTCACCTCTCTCTGTCTCCATCCACCTCCCTCCAGCCTGCAACGTCACCATCCACAACCGTTGCAAGGACACGCTGCCCAACTGCACTAAGGTGAAGCAGAAGGTAAGCACCCACCTGGCTGTGACAAGTGACACAAGCTGGCCGGTCTCAGCCGCTCCAGATTTTTTTTGGGGGTGGGGGAGGAGGGAGCACGGGGATGGTGACACCCGCCATGATGCCTCCACTCCGTCCCCCAGCAACAGAAAGCCGCGCTGCTGAAGAACAGCTCGGCGTTGCAGTCGGTCTCGTTGCGCAATAAAAGTGAGTGGGGTGCGATGTGTCGGGGGGTGGGGGAGGATGGGCCCCCCCCCTCCATGCTGCCTGTCACTGAGGTGTCGGGGTAGGGCTGGGTCCTTCTCCTGGCTCTCGGGACATCCCCCAGGAGGGCTGGGGGACGTGTCCCCATGGGGAGGATGCTGGGAGGGATGCTGTATCAGGGTGTCCCCCGTGGGTGGTGGGGACGCCGTGCGCAGCCTGAGGGGTGACGGGGGGGTCATGGCATTGACTCCCCACTGTCCCCCCACCTCAGCTGCCATCCGGGAGCGCCCCAATTCAGCTATCTACCCCTCGGAGAGCTTCCGCCAGACACTGCTGGGTCCCCGCCGTGGCCGACCCTCCCTCTCCCTCTCCAAGAGCGTCTCCACCACCAACATCGCAGGGTAGGCTGGGGTGGGGGCGGAACAGGGGTGTGTGTCTGGGGGCATCCTCAGAGTCACCATCATGTCCCACCTCTCCAGGACATTCAACGATGAGTCTCCCCTGGGGATTCGGCGGATCCTGTCCCAGTCCACAGATTCCCTCAACATGCGCAACCGCACACTGTCTGTGGAGTCGCTCATCGACGAAGGTGGGGACCTACTGGGGTGGGGGACGTGGGGCTGGGGGGGGATGACACAGGGTGCAGGGGCAGTCCCCGGCTCCCACCGCCCTCCCGCGCAGGCCCCGATGTCATCCTCAACCAGCTGATGAGTGACTTCGAGACGGACGGGAAGGACTTTGAGGCAGATTCCTGGAGCTTGGCCGTAGACAACAGCTACCTGCAGCAGCACAAGATGGACGTCATGAAGCGCCAGGATGTCATCTACGGTGGGCAGCCGTGTGGGGATGGCCTGGGTTGGTGGGACACGGGGGGACGGGTTACAACCGTGAGTTGTGAGGGACAGGTTAGGGGTTGCAGGGATGGGTCAGAGCTGCAGGCATGGGGATGCAGAGATGGAGGACATAGGGGTGGCATAGGGAACACAGGGATGGGTCAGAGATGCAGGGACAGGGATGAAGAGATGGGGTCATGGGGAGAGGGAAGAGAACAAAGACACGTCAGAGGTGCAGGGAGGGGAATGCAGAGATGGGCACATGGGGACACAGGGACAGGTGAGAGATGGGGGACACAAGGACAGGGGAAGGGACGCAGTGATGTATCAGTGACACAGAGATGGGGATGCAGGGATGGGGGTCACGGGGCCAGGGATGGGGATGCAGGGATGGGTCTGAGATGCAGGGGTAGGGGACACAGGGTCAGGGTAGGGGACACAGAGATGGGGATGCAGGGATGGGGGTCACGGGGCCAGGGATGGGGATGAAGAGATGAGGGACACCCAGAGGCAATGGGTACAGGGCGAGGTGCTGTCCCCCCAGCGCAGAGCCAGGCTGGGACCTGCTGCGGTGGCTGGCCCCCCTCACCCATTCCACCCCACTGCAGAGCTGATCCAGACGGAGATGCACCATGTCCGCACCCTGAAGATCATGGCCAACATGTTCCGCAAGACCATGCTGGAGGATCTGCAGGTGGATCCGGCAACGGTGCAGAAGATCTTCCCCTGTGTGGACGAGCTGAGCCAGATCCATGAGCGGTTCCTGGCGCAGCTCCTGGAGCGTCGCAGGGAGTCCCTGGCCCACGACAGCAACAAGAACTTTGTCATCAACCGCCTGGGAGACATCCTCGTCAACCAGGTGAAGATGGCATGGGGCCACCAGAGCCAGTGGGTGCTGTACTCCCCCATACGGGCTCACTGACATCCCCTTGTCTCCCCCTGCCAAGTTTTCAGGTGCCAGCGCGGAGCAGCTGAAGAAAGCCTACTCCGAGTTCTGCAGCAAGCACACCAAAGCCGTGAAGGAGTACAAGGACCTGCTTGCCCGCGACAAGCGCTTCCAGCAGTTCATCCGGGTGAGCGCCCATCCTCGCACGGCTCCAGAGGCACCCCTGGGATGGGTGTCGGGGTCTCCCTGTGGGGTCTGGGCTTTGTGTCCTGCTGAAAGACTCTTCTGTCAGCTCTGTGCCTCAGTTTCCCCAACTGTGTGTCTCCCTAATGCCTCTTAGAGTGGTTAAGAGCTCGGGGCGGGGGGCAGCCACTGCTAATGGGGTGTCCTGTGCTTCCTTCTCTCCTTCCTCCCTCCCTCCGGCCGGCCAGAGGATGACGCGATCCCCGCTGCTCCGACGTCATGGGGTGCCTGAGTGCATCTTGCTGGTGACGCAGAGGATCACCAAGTACCCGGTGCTCATCGAGCGCATCCTGAAGAACTCCAAAGGTAACGCAGCTGGGGGCAAGGGGCAACGTGGGGTGGGGCTGCCCGTGCTGGTGGCAGGAGGGAGGTTTCCAGCCCTGACCGTGTCCCCCCAATCCTTCATCCCAGACAACGAGGGTGACTCTGTGGACTTGTCACGAGCGCTGAAGCTGGTGAAGGAGCTGATCTCCTCCATCAACGAGGAAGTGCACACGTGCGAGATGAATGCACGGCTGTGGGATGTCTACAGGCGTGTGGATGGCCGTGCCAAAGTGCAGCTGCCGTGGGAGAGTCGCGCCGGCGTTTTCGGCAAGGACGAGCTCTTGCGGCGTAAACTGGTGCACAGCGGCTGCATGCTCTGGAAGACAGCGGCTGGGCGCTTCAAAGGTGGGGACCAGGGTGCTGAGGGGGGACCAGGATGCTGGGGATGGAGATGGCAGGGGATGGGGATACTGGGAGACCAGGGTGCCAAGGACTGGGGTACCAGGGACTGGGGATGCCCAGGGACCAGGTTGCTGTGGGATGGAGATACTGGAGCATGGGGATAGTGGGGGACCATGGTGCTATGGGATGGGGGTACCAGGGCATGGGGATGCCCAGGGACCAGGGTGTCAGGGAATGGGAATGCTAGGGCATGGGGAACCAGGGCATGGGGATGCTCAGGGGGGAAGGTGCCAGGAGATGGGGGTACCAGGGGATTGGAGGTACCTGAGGATGGGGCTGCCAGGGACCACGGTGCCAAGGGATGGAAGATGGCAGAGGATGAGGGTATCTGCATTTGGGGATGCTGGGGGACTGGGGTGCCAGGGGATGAGGGTACTTGGCTATGACATTGACAGGGTACCAGGGTGCCAGGAGATGGGGGAACCAAGAGGTTGGAGGTACCTGGGGATGGAGATGCCAGGGACCAGGGTGACAGGGCCTTGAGGTACTAGCGTATGAGGGTGTCTGTGGAGCAGGGTGCCACGGCACAGGGGTGCCAGGAGGCCCTCACCGTCCATGGACAAATTTGGGAGCAGCCCAGGGACGATGGAGGCCCTGGGGCTCTGCAGGGTGGGACACACCACTGCCTTGCACCCACCCCAGCATCTTGCATCCCTGTGCTCCCTCCCAGATGTCCTGGTGCTGCTGATGACAGATGTCCTCATCTTCCTGCAAGAGAAGGACCAGAAATACACCTTCCCCATGCTGGTGAGCTGACGCCACCCACCCCACCGCCACATCCCGGCCCCCCACCACAGCTGGGACAGCTGCAGCGGCACCGGGACAGTGTTCCGACACCATCACCTATCTTGCAGGACAAGCCGGCTGTCATCTCCCTGCAAAACCTTATTGTGCGGGATATTGCCAACCAGGAGAAGGGGATGTTCCTGATCAGCGCGGCGCCACCGGAGATGTATGAGGTCCACGCTGCCTCCCGCGATGACCGCAACAACTGGATGAAGGTCATCCAGCAGACGGTCAGCCTGTGAGTGTCAGCCCTGGGGGGGGGGGGCGGATTTTTGGGGGGGTCCTTATGGCCACAGGGTGGACGATGGGGAGAGGGAAGGTGGGCGCAACTCTGGGTTGGGTCCTCTGAGCCGTGGCAGAATGTGGGTGGTGGGAAGGGTGGACGTGGTGTGATGGGGTTGGGGGGTCCCGGCTCTGACCATGCCCTCCCGTCCCTTCCAGCTGCCCCAGCCGCCAGGACTTTCCCCTGATCGAGACAGAGATCGAAGCATCCTTACGCAAGCTGAAAGGTGGGTGCTGCTGTCACAGGAGTCCCCATCCCCCCATCCCTGCTTGTCCCCCCCCATCTCTGCTCATCCTCTCCCTGCTCCGCAGACCGTATCCTGCAACACGATCGGAAGATCACGGCGCTGCTGGAGGAGAAGGTGGGGCTCTTCGCCGACATGCTTGCTCTGGCCAGTGGCTGTGAGGAGCCCTCGCCCACCCTGGCCCCCCGTACACTCTTCCACTCCGACTCGGTTGAGGGTTCACGAGGGGAAAAGCTGATGCATGACGCCATCCGGGAAGGTACGGTTGCTCCAGGATGGCGATGCTCCAGATGGGGAAACTGAGGCACGGGGCTGGGCTGGGGTCCCCCCAGCAGTGTGGGGCTCATCCTCCACTTCCCCACAGTGGAGTGCCTGAAGGAGATATTCACGGGCGCTGGACGTGACCGGGACCAGAATAACCTCGCCGAGGCCGAGAGCTGCCCCAGCCCTGGCACCAGCAGTAAGATGGGGGATGGGGGATGCATGTTGGCCAGGGAAGGGGGCTGCGCCTGGCTTGGAGTCCCCTGAGACCGCAGTGGGGTTCAACCCCTGCTTCTCTCTGCAGACGGTGATGCTGGCAGCTTCAACGGCTCCCTGGAGTTTTGCAGGGCGGATTCAGATGCTGGGCAGCGGGTAAGTGCGGTGGGGGGACACACGGGTGGGACAGCCCCACCCTGTGCCAGGGCCACTGTGGTGTCACTGTTCTCTCTCTGTAGGATGGGAATGGCAACCAGCTCCTGCAGAAGGTACCCCAGGAGGTAAGGGGGGATGGGATGGGGGAGAGACCCAGCTCCCTCCCTGTGGTGCCAGTGTGCCTCAGTTTCCCCACCCTGGTTCACCAGGGGTTCACCATCCCATCCTCTCCTCCCCAGGAGATCAACCAGCGGCTGGTGAACCTCTACACCCTCCTGCATGGGCTCCAGGTTGGTGGCACCATGCTGCGGGGAGGAGGAGGACGGGGATAGGGGGGACAAGCCAGCATCCTCCCTGCCCGCACCTCCCTGCCTGCATCCCCCCTGCTTACATGCCCCTCCCTGCACTCCCCTGCCTACGTCCCCCTGCCTGCATCCCCCTCCCTGCACTCCCCTGCTTACATCTGTCTACGTGCATCCCCCTACCTGCACCTCCCTGCCTGCATTCCCCCTGCCTACATCCCCTCCCTGCACGCCCCTGCCTACATCACCCAGCCTGCAGCCCTCTGCCTACATACATCCCTGTGCCTACGTACATCCTCCTGCCTTCCTACAACCCCCTGCCTATGTCCCCCTGCCCACACCCTGCCCGCCTCCCCGCAGGCGGTGGTGAGCCAGCAGGATACGCTGCTCGAGCTGCAGCTGCAGGAGGGTCCGGAGAAGCCATCCCGCCGCGGTTCCCAACCGGCCCCGGCTGAGCCGGCAGCACGAACAGGCGAGAAACCGGGTACCACAGAGCTGGCACTGCTGCAGCGGCAACACGGGCTGCTGCAGGAGGAGCTGGGCCGCTGCCGGCAGCTCTGCCAGGAGCGGGCGCAGGAAGCGGCAGCCCTGGAGACAAGGCTGCGGGACAGCGAGCAGGAGCGTGCCCGGCTGGAGCGCGAGCTAGATGAGGCCCGGCGGCAGTTGGGTGTCCTGCGGCAGGAGGGTGGCACACGGGGACGTCGCGGGGCCGATCCACGGCGGAGGAGTCTGCCGGCCGGAGATGCGCTCTATCTCAGCTTCACGCCGCCCCAGGTAGTAAAGGAGGATGGGCTCACACATGGCACAAGTGTGTCTGGCCTCAGCCCACCTGGGTTGGGGTGCAGGGAGGGGGTAGCAGGGGAAAAAAGATGTGCTCATGCATGGCATGAGTGCATCTGGCCTCAGCTCATCCAGCTTTGGGGTCTGGGGAGGCAGGGAAGGGGGGAAGATGCATTCATGCATGACATGAGGGCATCTGGCCTCAGCCCACCTGGGTTTGGGGTGCAGGAAGCCAGCAGTGGTGGGCGTTAAAGATGTGTTCATGCATGGCATGAGTGCATCCAGCCTCAGCCCACCTGGGTTTGGGGCTTAGGGTAGGGGTAAGATGCACTCATGCATGACATGAGTATGTTCTGCCTCAGCTGATCCGGCTTTGGGGCCTCAGGAGGTGGTGGTTGGGGGATGGATGCACTCATGCATGATAGGAGCGGGTCCAACCTCAGCAGACCTGGGTTTGGGGGTGTGAGGGCCGGCAGTGGGCGGAGGGGGGTGTGTGGGATGTGGGGGAGGGGTGTGAAAGATGCACTCATGCATGACATGAGTGTGTTCAGCCTCAGCCCCCTCCTGTTTGTGGGGGGGGGGCACGGGGGCTCAGACCTGACCACCCCCCAACACCTTCCTCTCAGCAGCTGAGCCACGGCCCCCACCCTGCCAGCCTCTCCTACCACCACCCTGCCTTTGCCCCCTGCCCTCAGGCGGAGCTGGATTACCGGGGGGGCGATCCCGACCAGCTGCGGGAAGGCGAGGATGCCCTGGATGCGCTCCTGGAGGATGAGGGTTTGGGGAGCCGTCACTCCCCCCCCGCCAGCCCCCGAGGTGGGTCCCCGGGATTGGGGAGGGGGTGCAGGAGCTGGTCCTGGGCACCTGCTGTTCCTGGGGATGGTAGGTTTAATCTGGTGTTTTCCCATAGATTTCCTGAGGATGCAGGATATTCCCGAGGAGGTGGAGAGCAGCCAGGAGCTGAAGGAGGGCGATGGGGGCTCATCGGACAGTTAGGGAATGGCTCCAGCCCCTCCCAGCCCCCCCAGCACCTCATAATTATGCCCCCCCGCAAAGGAGATGCTGGGGGCAGGATCTGGCTGTGGGGGGGTTGGGGACACTGAGATGGGGGACACCTGGGGGTGGTGTGGGGAGCTGCTATTCCCATGGGAGCCTTATGGGGCTGGGTGGGTCCAGTTGCCCCTTCCCCTCCTCTAAGCTGGTGGGGGTGGGTGGGCAGTGGTTTGGGACTGTCCCCCCCCCTTCTCTGCCTGGATTTATTTATTTATTTTGTTGTCTTGGGGTGGGAGGAGGCAGCTGGGGTGGGGGGGTCCTGGTCTGTCCCAGGGCTGGGCAGCGTGCAGCCCCCTGGGACAGCAGTGATGTCCCCAGTGGGGGTGAGCCTGTCTTTACCAAAGCTCACCCCCCCACCCTGGCTTTGGGGGGCTGCCCAGGGAGGGTGCTGGGACAGTTTTAATCGGTTGGTTGGTTCCCCTCGGTTTAACTGTAAAAAAAAAAGAAGAAAAAAAGAGAAAGAAAAAAAAAATTGGAAAAGAATTAAAAAGACCAGTTTGGACCCAAAGTGTGTAGGTGGGGGGCTGGGGGGGGGGGCAGGGGGCAGAGCCCAGAGGGGAGGAGGTGGGCTGCGGGCAGGGCCGGATCCAGGCACCTGACATGGGGACAGCAGGGACATGAAGCGAGAGACTGGAGTGCTGCAGTCTTGGCGTGCAGTGAGTGCGTGGGGTCTTAGCCATGCAGTGAGTCCGTCAGGTCTCAAGCCCACACCTGCATCCATCAGTGTCCCCCTGCCCCGCGGTGGGAGAACAGTGGCGGGTGTCTGTCCCCCAGCCTGTCCCTCTGTTGTCCCCTTGGGGTGAGCTGACCGTGTCCGTTGTCAGCTGGCTGCTCTTTGCATGGTGCCTGACGCCAGGGTGATGGGCACCCACCACTGGGGTGCCTGGGGCTGGGGAAGAGGGTGGCGGGGACGGGTTTCCCACCTCTCACGGGGAAGACAGTGAGCAGGAGGTCCCCGGGGAGGTGACGGGACAAGCCCGGGCTGGGTGCGAGCCAGCCCCGGGCGTGGGGAGGTGACGGGGCGGAGGACGCACACCCAAGGCGCCCGCACCCACACGCCTCTGACGCTCCAGCACCCGCACCCGCCCCAGCCTGGTGGGAGGTAGGGGGTCCTGGGGAGTCCTCCCCCCTGCCACCATGAAGCGGATGTTCTCCTGCTCCAGCTCGCAGGTGGCGGTGAGTCCTGGCCCCCCCCATGCCAGGGGGGGACACCCCAGCCTGTCCTAGGGTTGGGGAGCCCCTTCCCACCCCCGTGGATGGGGATAACACCCAGCCTTGGTGCCCTGCAAGCACCCACGAGTGCTGCCATGGTGCCTGTGTGGGTCTGGGTGGGGGCTGCAGCCACATTTGGGGTGAGGGGATGCTGCAGCCCCCCTGCTTCCAGCCGGCCCCATGTGCCCGGTCCCAAACCCCATCCAGCCATGGTGCTCAGTGCTGGTCCTGCTCCAATGCTAGCTGCAATACCGACCCCAATCCCAACCCCGATGCCAGCTGCAAACCTGACCCCAATCCCAACCCCAGTCTCGGCTCCGATGCTGTCCCAGATGCTGTCTGCAATCCTGACCATGATGCCGGCTGCAGTCCTGACCCCAATCCCAACCCCGATGCTGGCTGCAATCCCAACCCCAATCCCGACCCCAATCCCAACCCCGATGCTGGCTGCAATCCCAACCCCAATCCCAACCCCAGTCTCGGCTCCGATGGCGGCTGCAATCCCGACCCTGATGCCCTGATGCTCAGCTGCGATCCTGGCCCCGGTGCTTACCCCCAGACCTGGCCCTGCTGTGGGTCCCGACACCCAGCCCGGGCCCTGGTCCTGGTCCCAGTGCTTGGTCCCAGTGCTTGGTCCCGGTGCCCACCCACGCCCCGCACCATGGTGGAGCCCGGTACAGCGGCAGCCCGACAAACCAGCCGGGCAGGCACAGGCAGGTACACGCTCGCCTGCCTTGCCTCACCTTCCCTGGTGACCAGGGCCGGGCTCTATGAGGATTTGGGGTCCCCAGCGCCCCATCCCTGATGAAGCACTCCAACAAGTAGGGAAACTGAGGCACAGCTCCGCACCGTTGCAGGGGGAGGCACTTGGTGCGGGGGCATGTCCCAAAAGAGGGGTCAGCCCCACAGCACAGCGTCTACCATGGCCCTTCTGCCTGGACAACCTGTGCCTCAGTTTCCCCTTGCCGCTCAGTGGGACAAGGCGGGGGGTCCCATCCCTGCAGCCTCCCCCCGGAGCTGCTTGCCCATCCCCCCCAGGTTGAGAGCTGGAACAAGCAGGACCAGAAGCTTTTGGAAGCGGTGGAGAAGGGCGACGTGGGCAGGGTGTCCGCCCTTGCCTCCCGCAAAACAGCCCGGCCCGCCAAGCTCAACGCCGTGGGGCAATCTGCGTATGTCAGCCCCGGGTGGGGGGGGACACACGGGGGTCCCCGGGGTGGTGGGGTGGTGGATGGGGACCTCAGTGGCAGCCACCTCTTGCCCTCGTCCAGCTTCCACCTGGCTGCATCCAAGGGTCTCACTGAGTGCCTGACGCTGCTGCTGGCCCACGGGGCCCCCATTAACGAGAAAAACGATGACGGTAAGTGGCGGACACCATGGGGACACCTCCTGGTGTACAGGAGGGGGGGACACAGCCAAGTCTGAGCCAGGACAGGGTCCGGTCCCTGTGTCCCCTTCGGGTGATGGCAAAGGGCTGAGCGTAGACCCACACCCCAAGGCACCGAGCCCCAGGGCAACAGCCTGTCCTGCCGTGCTGGGGCAAGAGGTCCCCAAGGTGAGATGTCCCCTGGGAGGGGGGGGGTATCCCTGCTGGCCGGGTCCCCCGTGTCCCCCTTGGCTGCCGGTGCCCAGCCCACAGGTCTCTTGCAGGCAGCACCGCTCTGCATCTGGCCACCATCGCCTGCCAGCCCCAGTGCGTCAAGGTCCTGCTGCAGGTACGGGCCCTGCCGGGGATGGG
Source organism: Astur gentilis (assembly GCF_929443795.1). Lineage (NCBI taxonomy): Eukaryota > Metazoa > Chordata > Aves > Accipitriformes > Accipitridae > Astur > Astur gentilis. The sequence goes on from NC_064886.1 coordinate 11,040,738, forward strand.
GACAAGGACAGGGACAGGGACAAGGATGGGGATGGTGATGCAGAGGAAGATGAGGATGGAGCTGGGGATGAGGACAGGGATGAGGAGAGAGATGCGGAGGGGGATGCGGATGGAGCTGGGGATGGAGCTAGGGCTGGTGATAGGAATAAGGATGGGGACAAGGACAGGCATGGGGATTGGGACAGGGGTGGAGGCAGGGGTGAGGATGAGGATGGGAATAGGGCTGGGGAGGGGCAGGGCAGGACTCCAGGTCCTGTCCCCAGCTCAGTGAGGGTCTCTGCCCATTGTCATGCCCCCCCCAGTATGGTGCCAACGAGAGCCATGTGGATGGGCAGAACCGAACCCCCCTGCACTGGGCTGGTGAGTGCTGGGGGTCCCCAAACCAGGCTGGGATGGGCGGGGTAGCACTGAAGGCTTATATGGGGGAGGCCCACCTGGCCCCCCCCAAGACAGCCATCCCCCTGTGTTGACATGGCCCCCCTGCAGCCTCCTCGGGCTGTGCCTCCAGCGTGCTGCTGCTCTGTGACCATGAGGCCCTCCTGGATGCCACTGACGCTGTGAGTGGGGACCATGGTGGGGGGTGGCAGAGGGTGGCAGGGGACAGTGGGGGCTGACGGGCATCTCACGTTCCCCCCTAGCATGGGCAGACCCCCCTGATGCTGGCAGCGCGGGGGAATCACGCTGCCATCTGCGCCCAGCTCCTGCAGCGAGGGGCTGACCCCAACCTGGCTGACAAGGACAAGAAGTGAGTGGCCGTGGGGACAGGGGGACACTTGTAGGACAATTAGGGGTGATGGAAAGGGGCTCTCTGCTCTACCCCCAGGCCCGGGGTGATGGCTCGATGGCTCTGCTCCATGGGTATGCTGGAGATGGCCCATGCAAAGGCAGCTCCCGTGCTGTCCCCTGCCCCCAAGGGACCCAGGTGTCTATGGAAAGTCATGGCTGTGGAGAGCGGTCTCCAGGGAGAGGGGGGAATGGAGTGGGGAAGGATCTGTACCATTGTGTCACCATGCCATCATGTCACTGTGCCACTGTGCCATCGTGCCACCATGTCATCATGCCACTGTGCCACACCATGCCATCATGCACCGTGCCACCATGCCACCGTTCCCACAGAACCGCCCTGATGCTGGCCTGCGAGCACCGCAGCCTGGAGTCGGCCGAGCTGCTGCTGAGCCATGGGGCAGTTGTGGGGGATGAGGACTGCTGGCACTACGGTGGACAGACCCCCAGCCGTGTGCTCCGGCGGCTCCTGCGCAGTGCCTGCGGTGAGGGGAGAGGTGAGTCCCCACCTGCTGTTGCTCCCACCCACCATCACCCATATGGCCTTGCCTGGTTGCTTATTTTAGGGGGAAAAAAGGGAAAAAGGGGATTGTTTCTTTTCCTCCTGGCAGAGAACGGTGCTGGCTGTGCCGGGGACCCTGCACCGCAGGTGGGAAGCCAGGGAGAGGAGACCCTGGGCAGTGACAGTGAGGAGGAGGATAAGGAGGGTGAAGAGCAGCAGGATGGGTCCGATGCCTGGCGGGTGCAACGGCTGCAGGCACGTCTGGCGAGGAAGACACGGGAATGCCAGCGGCTGGCGGCCACTGCCACCAGCATCCGGCAGCAGGTGCGGGAGCTGGCACAGCTCCTGCCCGGGTGCAAAGCCAGGGATGGGATGGAGGATGAGGATGGTGCCTGCCTGACTCTCCTGGCCCAGCACATGGGGGAGCTGAGGAAGAGGATGCTGGCCGAGGGGGATGGAGGACACCAAACCATGGCACAGCTTGATGGCGATGATGGAGTGCCAGCGCTGGCCTCGTTCCTGACCTGGCTGGGGGACGAGTGTACCAAGATGCGGGCGGCGAAGGCGAGTGCTTTCACCCGGAGCAAGGGGCTGCGAAAGGAGGTGGAGGAAGCCCTGCGGAGCAAACTGCACTACGAGGTGGTGTCGGCCGACGCCGTTCGGAGGAGCTTGGTGGCTTGGGAGAAAATGGTGGTGGGGCTGGAGCAGACCCTGAGCCGCGCCGATGAGACCCACACCAAGATGCTTCAGGGATCCCGCATCCTCCTGGAAAATCTCCAGCGGGAGCCGGTGCGGCCACTTGCCGGAACAGCACCTTGCCAGTGCCCGGTGAACGGCACGGAGCTGGGTCCGGGTGGGAAGAGCCAAGAGGAGCTGCTGAGGGAGGGTGGGAACTTGGAGAAGGAGATGCTGGAGCTGAAGGAGAGCAATGGGATGCTCCTGGGGGAGCTGGCCCGGCTGGGCCGTGAGCGGGAGCGGCTGCAGGAGGAGCTGCGGGGACTGCGGGAGCAGGACCCCGATGCTGAACCAGTGGCGGAAGGTGCCGGAGCAGCCGCCCTGGCCCGGGCGCTGGCGGCCAAGAGGGACGAGGTGGTGAGGCTGCGGCGGAGGATGGCAGGGCAGCGGCGGGAGCTGGCAGTGCTGCGGGATGGGGTGGGCAAGCGGGTGCAGGAGGCAGCCAGTGATGCCAGTGCTGGCATCCTGCGGGAGCTGCACCTCAAGCTGGATGGGCTGGTGAGGTCCCAGCATGAGGCCTTGCAACTCGTTGCAGAGATGGAGGGTGAGGGTACCCCGGGTGAAGGAGCTCCCCATAGCGATGGGGATGGTGGGGCTGGGCTACTGGGTGAGGTGGAGGATGCACTGGGTGAACTGGTCGAGGAGCTGGGGACGGCGTCAGGTCCCCGCGTGCCGCAGCTGCTGGAGCGGCTCGCCGGCACCACTGCCACCCTGCGCGGCTGGGCATTCCTCGGGGAGCAGCGGGAGCAGCCGGGGGCCGAGGCCAAGCGCTGGCAGGTGGCGGCGGCAGAGGAGAAGCGGGCAAAGGAGGCAGCGGTGGCCCAGGCAGCCGAGCGGGAGCGGGAGGCACAGGAGCTGCGGGAGAAGGCCGAGGGGCTGGAGCGGAGCGTGGGGAGCCTGCGGGCGAGGGTGGGCGAGCTCTCCAGGGCCTGCCGGGACAAGGAGGGGAAGGTAAGGACCGGGAGGGCCTGGGACATGGGCTGGCAGGGACAGGGGCCCCTTCCCATCACTGTCCCCATCATCACTGTACCCTTCTTGTTGATGTCCTCTTCCCCATCATCACCATGCCCTTCCCATCACCATCCCCTTCCCATTGCTGTCCTCATTTGCATTTCCCTCCCATCGCCATCTCCTTCCCATCACCATCCCTGTTGCTGTCCCCATCACCATCCCCTTCATCACCATCCCCTTCCCATCGACATCCTCTTCCTGTCACTGTTCCCATCACTGTCCCCATCACTGTTGCCTTCCCATTGCTGTCCCCATCACCATCCTCTTCCCATCATCATCCCTTCCTGTTGCTGTCCCTGTTGCCATCTTCTTCCCATCCCCATCCCCATCCCCATCCCCTTCCCATCACTGTCTCCCTCCCATCAGTTCCCCCCATCACCCCTCACCCCCACCCCAGCGTTTCACCAGCCCGATGTCCCCGGGGGAGCCGGGTTTGGGGGTCTGGGGGCTGCCCAGGACCTCTGGGGCAACCATAAGATTCTTCCCACTTGAGTCCATCTCCCAGCCAAATTTGGGAGGGGACCAGATGGGAACCAAAGGGACAACCCGGGGGTGTGATGGGGAGCGCCTGGTCCTCATCAGCACCCTGACTTTGCCCTCCTCCTCCCCCCCCCCGGTACCCATCCCCAGATGAAGAAGCTGCTGGCAGAGACTGAGAAGCTGTCGGCGGAGGTGCTGGGGCTTCGTGGCCAGAGCGCCCGGCTCCAGCTCCAGCTGGAGGTGGGTGCCAGCACCTGGTGTCACCCGCTGTCACCTTGTCACCCTTCCCACCTTCTTCTTCTCCTCCCCAGGTCCAGCAGAAAAACCACCGGGACATTGTAGCAGTCTATAGGACCCACTTGCTCAACGCTGCCCAGGTGGGATCCCATGTCCCCCTCATTTTGGGGTGACATGGGGCGGGGGAGGACAATTTTGGATGCAATGCTGGAAAATACAAATTTGAAGTCTGGCACCAAATTTAGGTCACCTAGGGGAGGCCGGATCTGGGCTCACAGCAAAGCTCTCCTCCCCACAGGGGTTCATGGATGAGGGGGTCCATGCCATGCTGCTGCGGATCCTGCGGATGGAGGAGTGAGGGGCAGGATCGGTGCCAGTCCCATCGCCCCCCCCAAGCCATTAAACTGGAAAAGCTGCGTGTCCCCCCCATCCCGTGTCCCCGTCTGCATCCGGGTGTGCTGGATTCACCGCGGGGAGGGGTGAGGTGGGGGGTCCCGGCTGGGGGGTTGGTGGGAGGTGGGGTGTGACACCACAGAAGGGCTCACAGGCCCAGTCAGTCCCCGCGTCCCAGGCCAGGACTAGGGAGTGGTGCTGGACAGACTGTGGGCCAGGACTGTACAGCACCAGCCCCATACAGCACCAGTCCCATAGTGGACAAGTACCATGTAGCACCAGTCCCATACTGGACCGGCCCCATACTGGACCAGCCGCATACTGGACCAGTCCCATATAGCACCAGTCCCATATAGCACCGGCCCCATGCTGGACCAGTCCCATACAGCACCAGCCCCATATAGCACCGGCCCCATACTGGACCAGTCCCATATAGTACCAGCCCCATATAGCACCGGCCCCATACTGGACCAGTCCCATATAGCACCAGTCCCATACTGGACCAGTCCCGCCCTAGCCCATACAGGACCCGTTACCGCTCGGCGCAGGCCCCTCCCATCCCGTCCCGGGGGCGGGGCAGGGCGAGGCCCAGTGGGCGTGGCGAATGAAAAGTGGGCGTGGCGCTGAGGCTGCGCGGCTGGCGCGGAGTTGCGCGACGCTCCCTGCCTACGCCCCGCCCCCGCTCCTTCTCCCCGTCCCCTGCGCCGTGCGGCCGCGGCGGGGCGCGGAGTTTGCCTCGGTCCCTGCGCGGCGGCTGCCATGTCCCAAGATGGCGGAGGCGGCGGAGCTGAAGGTGCGGTGGGGCGGGAGGGAGCCGAGCGGCGCCGGGGACCCGGCAGTGCTGGGCTGGGGCTGGGGCTGGGGCGGGGGCTGAGGGGGGTGTGGGGATGGAGTGAGGCAGTGTGGGGCCGAGGTGGTCTGTGGGGATGGAGTGAGGCAGTGTGGGGCTGAGGGGGTCTGTGGGGCTGGATGGAGTGAGGTAGTGTGGGGCTGAGGTCATCTGTGGGGATGGAGTGAGGCGGCGTGGGGCTGAGGGGCTCTGTGGGGCTGAGGGGCTCTGTGGGGATGCGGCCAAGCAGTGTGGGGCTGAGGGGATGGCTGGGGCTGGGGATCAGGCAGCCTGGGGCTGAAGAGATGTGGGGGACTGAGAGGATGCATGGTGCCAGGGGGATGTGTGGGGCTGGGGGACTCTGCAGTGGGCCCAAGGAGGTGTGTGGGGCTGGGGATGTTTTGCAGACAGATGGGGTGGCCGTGTCGGGCTGTGGGACAGGGGACCGTGGGGTGGCAGAGGCAGGGGTTAGGGCTGTACTGGGGTGTGGGGCAGTGGTGGACGAAAAGGGGTGGGAGCCAGCTGGGGGGCTGTGGGGTGGGGGGAGCGAGGTGTGGGGCTGTGGGGACAGCCCGTGTGGGGTGCAGAGGTGAGGAGGGATGGGAATTCTGGGGTTGGAGTGCACAGGGGAGCTGAGGTGAGCCAGGGGATCCTGACTTGGGGGCAGAGCCATGGGGGGAAGGTACAGGGACCACCAGGGCAAAGAGACCGTAGCGAGGGTGCCAGGGTCGGAACCTTTGTGCGCTGAGCCACGGGTGAAGCTGGCGAGTATGGCAGCGAGCCTGGTGGGCTTGTCTATGAGAAGAGGGTCTGAAAGACCTTGGGGGGCTTTGGAAGTGCAGAGCTGTGGAGAGAGAGGTAGAAACCTAAAGGATGGGAGAGCTGAGAGCCGGAGTGGTTCAGAGCCTTGAAGGATGCCAGGGGGAAGGTAAGGGAGCAGAAAAGGACCACAGGCTGGAGAGGGGACGATGCGGAGGCAGGTTTGGGGTGCAGTATGGGAGGAGGGAGCAGAGAATGTGTAACATGGTAGTGCTGCACCAGTGCTCACAGCTGGATGGGGTTTCATCTCCCTCCACTTTCTTCTTCTCGTTTTTTTAGGAGTCAGAGTGTGTCACCACCTTTGCCCACCAGACTGTGGAATATGAAATTGCCCCTGGTAACTAATTCCAAAGCTGATTTTTTTTTTTTTTTTTTTTTCTCTCCTTGTTGGTGGTTTAATATTTTTTCCCCCACAGGCTGGAATATAGGTCTTAGCTGGCTGAAGTGGCCTAGGAGTCCTGCCCCCTTCCCCATGCTGGGAACAGTAAGACATTTGGGGACTGGCACCTTTTTGGCAGCCAGCCATAGCAAGAACATAATTCTCCGGAGTAATATTTATCTGTAATCTTTCCAGCAGTGCCCTGTCCAAATTTTGATACAGCCTTATGGTGTGATCTTTCTCCCTCCCCTAAAACTTAAGCCTGACTACAAAAGGAGCCCTATCAAGTGGCAAAACATTGACAGTATTAGCAGAGAAGTTGGTTCTGATAATTGTAATTGGGTGACTTGGGACTGCACAGAAGTTGAGCTCCAGCAACCGTGTCCGTAATCCTGCAATTTGGGGACGTAGTTTAGCAAACGGTAAAGCTGAGCGTGACCCAGGGCAAAGTGTCTGTAATGTTTTCTGCTCCGCTCCCTCTGTGGATAAATCCCTGCAGAGGAATTGTTGTTTAAGACTAGGTGTAGCTTAGTGCACAGGTTTACATCTCTGGGGTTTGGCCCCTGCCCCTGAGCACCAGCCCTTTGAGGCTTCTCCAGTTTACTTTTGAATTTCTGCTCCCTTTCCCTTGTCCATCTCCTCTAACCCCCTTTCTGGTTTCCTCGCCAGGAGTTTGTTTAAGCTTTTTACCATCTGTGTCTCATTGTAAAAGCAAGACGAGCCAGTTGAAAATGAAATGATTTCTCCTTATAAAGCCCGTAGTTGGCTTAAGACACTTTCCTTTATTTAAAAGAGCGAACGGTGACTCCCCTGGACAGAGAAGAAGTTTGTGGATGTGCCTTGTTCAACAGCAGCACGATCAGACTTGAGTCTGCTGCAGATCCAGCCGCTACCCAAGCCTCAGGTGCCCTCTGAGAGCTCTCGATTGCCAACTCTTACGGCAACAAAGAGAGTTTTTTTCCGCTGCTCTGATGCTCTGAGCGGGAATCGGAGAGGCTTCAGGGGTAGATAAGAGTCCACAGCTGCTGCAGCGGTGGTGACACAGCCATCCTATGTCACGAATGTGAGTGTTTTTTAATAATAAATGTGAATCTCATGCTGGTGAGCCATGCTACACTAATCTCCTGCTGGTTGAAGGACTCTGGAGGATTTTTAGGAGGAATAGGTGTGGGAAGAGGTCGGTTCTTTTACAATGATTGTTGCAAAAGGGGAGGGAGTTGGTAAGAGGAATATTTGATAAATGTGCATCCCTAATGTGTCTTTTCCGAGGGGTATTTAAAACAGGCACTATCAAAGTTGAGAGACCCCAAGTTGAGCTTTTTCCTCTTAAAGGACAGAGGTTTCCTGCTTCTAACAAATTCTCCTGGCTCCAAAAAGGGGGGGGGGGGGGGGGGGGCGGGAAGTTAATCTTTCTTCTCTTGAACGCCCAGCAAAGGTAATAAGCAAATCCCACGCAACCTACAGGGTTTGATGTGCTTTTTTCTACATGAAGCCTTAATCTGACACTGTGTCTGTTCTGTATTGGGGACCACATGGCACTTTTTGTAATGACAGAGCTGGCTTTGATAGCTTTACCAAATACTTCCCTGTTTTTTTCCCCACTGGGAAGTGGAACATCTGTCACGTTGTCCTCCTGAGATGCTGTGTTTTCGTTGCATGGGTAACAAAATCCTCATACAGCGAATTACACTGCCTTAAAACCCCTTGGCACATAGACCAGAATCAATTAACTATCTAATAAGCTTGACCTGTAGATTATGGAGGCGTGCCTCTTAATTTGGTATTTATAAGTGACTCTAGAAAACTTGGTCTGTAAGATGTAAAGTCGAGATGTTCCCATCAGCTCTTCTTGAAGGAAAATTAGCTCTGATGGGTTTGAGAATCAATCCAAATGCAAAATACACCTCCTGTTAAACTGATGAGGTTTCGGCTTTTATTTTGCATTTCTTTTATCAAAGGGGTTGCAGTTTTTTGGCATTTCTGAACTCACAGAAGCCAACCTTTCCCCTCTACCCCACTGGTACTGCACTGCAGCTGGATGAAGCCCCTCCATGGAACCGAAATCATGGATTTAAATCCCACGAAGTTATAACTAATTTGAGAACAATTCTACTACTGTTGAATCAGTTCATTTTGGGAGCTTAAAGGGAAACGTCTTTCTAGATGCAGAGTGGTGGTGAAACTCTGTGTGCCTTTTCTTATTTAAAAGGGAGAGTGTTGGGAGTTGCTTCTATCCCAGGTTTAACTCTCTTTTACTTGCATGAAAGAAAAGATTGTGCTATAATTTGTGTGTATATATATACACATAGAAGTATATATGTGCTTCCACAGCACTCTTTGTCATCCCATAGGTGTTTCTGCTTAAACAAGTTATTCCAAAATCATATTACGAGTTCAGGAGAAGGATGATTTTGTGAACGACTGCAGGATTGAGCTGAGTTTCTAGGTCTCTTGCCTGGTGTGACTGCGCAGAGGTCTCTGAGACCCTTTTTATTTTTCCTTCTGTGAAATGGGAATAATTCTCTATTTTCTCTGCGTTGGGCATCTTTCAACTTAACCCTGTCAGGCTTGTTGGACTCATGGTGAGAATTAGGAGGTTGCTGTTGGGGAGACTCCTGTCAGTGAGGCAGGTTGATAAATGATGCCAGCCAACGCATAGAAGTGGCACCTGATGCATGTTCTTGCTTAATTGCAGCCTTTCTCATTAATGACTGATGTCTGTTTTTGGATTCAATGTCTGATGTGTCTCTTTAGAGGAACATTGGGCCAAAACTGGGCATTCCCAAAGTATATTTTAGAAATAAAAGAATAAAATCAATGGCTGAAAACCTCTGCAGTCACACTGGGGCTTGGCTTTTCTAAGCCAGCCTGAAGGAGACTTAAAGCGAGACCTTTAAACCCAGAGAGGTACAAAAGCTTTAGTTTAAATGCAAGGTTGACCCTACAATAAATTGTCAGCATTTATTCGAAGAGAAGGTGATTTAACAACCGTTTGGGTGTCAGGAACTGCTCAGGGCTCCATTGAATCAGGAAGTGAATGCTATCTTTTGCATTTCCAGATCCAAGCAAAGTATCTAAATATTTACAGTTCTGCTACTAACGAGTTATTGATGACAAGGGGAACTTCAAACTTGACAGTGTCTCTTTTAAGGCCTCCACCATCTTCCTTAATGAACCCATGGCTTGTTTTTTGATTGTGTCTGTCACACAGCGATTGTAATGGTGGTCGTTTTATTTTCTTGCAGCATATGGTTATGAGCTTTAGGGTATCAGAATTACAAGTTCTCTTGGGCTTTGCTGGAAGGAACAAAAGTGGAAGGAAGCACGAACTTCTCACAAAGGCCTTACAGCTGCTGAAATCTGGCTGCAGCCCGGCTGTCCAGATGAAAATTAAAGAACTGTACCGGCGGAGGTTCCCGAGAAAGATCTTAACCCCTTCGGACTTGTCAATGCTCCACATTCAGGCAGGGCAACTGCCTTCGGCCACCGCGCTGACGCAGGGCACCGTGTGTCACCTGCCCTATGACCACAGCTCTGCTGCTGCTGCTGCCGTGCCGGCGGCTCTGCTGCCACCGGTGCCTGTGCTGGGACCCAAGCACGAGACAGATGGTCAGCACTTATCGCCACCCATCCATCCTGTCCATCCGGATGTCAAGATGAAGAGGCTGCCCTTCTACGATGTTTATGATGAGTTGATAAAACCCACCACGTTAGGTATGTTCAAAAATGCTCAGTCCTCTTGTTCTTTGGAGGCTCCTTTTGTTCGCTCAGATAGAAGGATTTGAGCTAGAGACCTTTCAACAAGGAGTGGTGTGAGTGGATTCAAAAGGCTGATATCCACGTGAAAGTGGGATTTCATAGACTCATGGAATGGTTTGGGTTGGAAGAGACCTTTAAAGGTCACCTAGTCCGACCCCCCTGCCATGAGTGGGGACATCTCCCACTCAATCAGGTTGCTCAGAGCCCCGTCCAGCCCGACCTTGAATGTCTGCAGCGATGGGGCATCGACCACCTCTCTCGGCAACCTGGGCCAGTGCCTCACCACCCCCAGCGTAAAACATTTCTTCCTGACATCTGGTCTGAATCTCTCCTCTTTTTGTTTAAAACCATCACCCCTTGTCCTGTCGCTACAGGCCCTACTAAAAAGTCTGTCCCCATCTTTCTTATAACTACTGAAAGGCCACAGTGAGGTCTCTCTGGAGCCTTCTCTTCTCCAGGCTGAACAACCCCAGCTCTCTCAGCCTGTACTTGTAGCAGAGGTGTTCCAGCCCTCGAATCGTTTGAACCGATAATTTCCAACTCTGGGTTGCCAGAAGTGGAAGCTTTTAGTTGCTTGTCAGTCTTGTTCCAAATTTATTTGCGTGAAAAAGGCTATTTCTCTCCCAGCTGACACCTTTTCTGTTAAGTGTGTATTTTATAAGTATATGTAAGTTTTGGATTATTTACTGTTTTCACTTGATAGAGCCTGGGGTTTTCTTTGCGTTCTGAATTGTGAAGCTTTCTCTGGTCTGTGGTATGTCAGCATTTGGGTCCTAATCCCAAGAGAATAAAAACAAGGATAAATTGGCATGGGCTCCCTTTCTGAACAAATCAGTGAATGCCAGGAGAGTTAATTATAAAAAGTGGTTTGTTATTTTTGCAAACAACTGGTGTTACAACTTCCAGCAAAATCCTCCGCCACCTTAATTCTGCTTTAATTGTTAACAAACATGTAGTCCTAAAATCTTCCAATATCTAAAATTAATGAGCTGTTTTACGCATAATGATCCAGCTTGAAGGTTGCAAAGATTAGAAGAGGTCGGCTCTGTTGTGATGAGAAAACTTGACGTCAGGCAGGAAGCAAATGGGGATCTTAAATAAGAGCCAAAATGGGGTATGGCAAAAGGGCAAAGCTGCTTGTTTTTCAACATGATGTGGAGGCCGAGCACTCTGATGCTTCCTCATTTGTAAAATAGGGAAGAGAAAATGTTGGGTTTTGCTTAATTCCAGAGAAGTTGTGTGTTTGCTGTAATCTTTAAAATGCAGGTGGGGAGACGTACGGTACAGAGTTAGCCAAGTAATTGCTGGTGGTTTTGGAAGCACTGCTGCACTTGGGGTGATTTGGGCCCATGAAAAAGGGAGATTTCTTCTGTTTTTTAGAATAAGTTGTATTTTTACTTTAGATTGAGCCCTTCTGGCCTCTTCGGACTAGATCCACCCATCTTATGCCTTTTAAATGGTTTTTGCTTGGATTCAGGGTGGTTTTCCTTTCATATAAACATAGTAATGTTTGCTAAAGTGAAGATAAGTGTGTCTGTACTCCAACCAAAACCCATGTGCTTTTTGGGGGGGGGATTTGGTTTTGTTACTGTTTTGCTAAAAATTGCCTTTTCTTAGGTTTGGCTTTGTTCAGTCTCAGAAAACCTGTGGTTAAGCTTCTTGCCTGAAATGGGATATGTGCCTTGCAAAAGAAATTTTTTTTTTTTTTTTCTCTCCCTTGATAAAACTCCCTTCCTTATGTGTTGGTGCTTGAACTTGAAAGAGTTTTTATGTAATTCCTAGGGGATCATGGACTTTTATTTTTGCCTTCTGGTGGTTTGTGTCTTTCTTCTCCCTTTAGCTGTGTAAATGTCCCCTTCCCATTAATTTATTTTAGTTACTTGGGGCAATTTTATTATAAGTGTCCAGATATGAAGGTTGTGGTATCAGAAAAATGTCAGAAATAAGCAATATGTGGGAAGGAAAAATGAAAACAGGATGGAGAAGGTGGTGATGGGTAGAGACAGTGTCATGGGGGTTAATGATAAAGCCTCCTGGACCGTCTGTGCTTTGTTTACTGCAAGTGAGGAATATCTAGGCTTTGGCTTTCCTACTCCCCATCCTATACGAAACCTCTAGCTGTGTTACGGTGAATCTCGGAGATGTCTGAATCTTGGAGAGGTTGGTGTTTCTCTCTGGGTTGGGTGAAGGTTGTCAGCTGAGCAATAACACTGGTTATAAATTGCTTGTTAGGTAGAGGTTGGTTATCAGTTATAAATGGAGGCAGCAGAGAACAGAAAAAGCTGCAAATTTTGAGCAGCTTTACCCTGGCGCTGTTTGGAACAGAATCAGGATCTGATTTTGTCACTGAGGAGTGAAAGGCTTAGGCAGAAAGTCCTAAGATGGTCAAAATTCCTCTGAATGTCTCCAGTCCTGTCTGCCAGCCCGTCGCCACTGCTGCAGGTCCTGGGGAAGATCTGGCAGGTCATCTGCCAGGAAACTCAGGGCCTCTCATTCTTCACATTCCTGAGCTGCAGGAGGCTGGAGAAGCAAAACCCCTCGCCCCACTGAGGAATCTGTGCTTGAATGTGCTTTTTGGGGAGGCCAGCGTAAGGGTGTCCCTCTGAAGGCAGGTGGCACAGAGGATGAAGCTAACCTTCTCCTCTGTGGATCCATAGTCGCTGTGGATGGTCACGCTGTGGCCAGCTCATCACAAGAGTTACCGAACTCATTGAAATAAATAAAAGATCAAAATATGAGATTTACACTAACACATGCTACTGTGATAAGGTCCTCGGCTTCATTGTCTCCTGACCCAGGGATGCTCCATGTCCCAGAGAGCACCGGTGGGAGCTGTTGTTGCTCAGGACTTCTCCTGATGGATGTAAAAACAAGTGCAGAAGAGGCCAAATCGGCTCTTTGCAAATTACATTGGCTTACAATATCAGTGGTCTTTGTTCTAGGATACTGATATTGTGCAAATATTAATAAAATAGTTCATGGTGGTTGTGAGGGAGGCAGACACCTGCCAGTTTTACTGAGGGAGAAGCTCAGGCATAAAAGAAGTAGTAACTTGGTTAAGGTCGGGGTAAGAGAGGGGAAAATCCTGGTTTATTTTTACATGTATTTTGCAAAGAATGTTTTTACTGTGCTCATCGCTAACGCTCGCATAAAATTCTTGATTCTCCCATTATGTGGGTTTCTCCGCGTCTGTTTATTTTTAATCAAGGGTATGGCTGGTTTTCTGGAAATTTGCCATGACTCTGACCATGTGCTCGAGGAGAAAATGGCAATGCCTGATTATTGTTCGGCAACTGTACTTACTCCATAACCACAGTAATTATTATAATTTCTAAGGCAATGGATGACCTCTGGCATTCCTTTTGCTTCACATTTGATCTCACTCTTCCCAACCTGTCCACTGATCCCTGGGAAGCGCTGTGCAGCTCTTCATGGACTCGGGAGGCTGTTGCAGACCCAGGAGAGTGAGTGGGCAGTTTTCCCAGTTTCCTCATCATTTGCTATCTGTGCAAGCCACCTTACTTTCCAGGCCTCAGTTTTCCTTGTAAATAAAATGATGGAAACCGAACGTCTACCTTGAAAGACAGACCTGATGCTTGGTTACATGGTCAAGGACTTGGAGGGCCCCTGCATGGAAACTGCAGTTTATTTTGATGACAGATTGTGCTCTGCTTTTAGTGTCCTGTGTTTATGACAAGCCTTGGTGCCTGCAGGGGTCAGGATGACTTAATGATGATGTAATTTGTCTTAAATTCTCTTTTTCAGCCTCAACAAACAGTCAGCGGTTTGAAGAAGCTCACTTTACCTTTGCTCTAACTCCCCAGCAAGTTCAACAGATCCTCACCTCCCGGTAAGTGAAATGGTGTCTCTCTGGATACTTCCCTGCTGTGGCTGCATGGTCTTCCCCAGCAGAAGGGGGAGTGGAGTCAGGAGGAAAAAAGGGCAGTTTGGATGAGCTGAGCCTGGCAGATGAGGAGGTCAGGGACAGTCAGAATAGGAGGAAGCGCTGAATCTTAAACAATTCACGTTTCTGTGCTCCAGTGCAGTATGGGAGAATAAAATGCCAAGCTGGGTGTGGAAAGGGGAGTTCCTTGATGTCAGTGGTGCTGTGCTGCTTACAGCTGTTGAGGACCTGCCTCAAAGGTTGCAGAGTGGAATTCTTGTATGGAAGAAAGACAATGTGGTAATTAGGGTAAAAACATGCTAGTTAATCCCAAAATTTAGGACTACCCTCCACCTGTGCTTACAAACATGATCATTTGTTTGCACTGGCAAGCCTGTAGTTGGCATTATATTCTTAAAACTCAGCAGTAAGAAGAACCTTTGAGGTTGATTTTCTGCTTTTCCCACCACTCTCTCTTCTGTTCGATGGGCTTTTGCTTTATGTCTTTGTTTGGACTATGCCTGCTAGTTCAGACAGGTATTACTTGTTTTTACAATTCAGCTGCACTGATTTTATTCATAGTACAACTAGCATGTATCAATATTAATATAACTTAATAAAATTTTAGGCTGTTGTAGTTGTAATTCTGTTAAGTGCTGCTGACAGTCTTAAGGACTTTTCTGTTGCAGAGATATCTTACCAGGTGCCAAATGTGATTACACTATACAGGTGCAATTAAGGTAAGGTAATGTCTTTTTGATGAATGCATTAAGTCCTGTTCCTGAGCTAGTGCATCGGTATTAATTTGTCCTTGATTTTGCTGAATCATGCTTGTAGCACTTGATTTTGTTTGCAATTGCGTGTCAGTTTGCTCAGAGGAAATTTTAAACGTTTGGTGCTGCGTTCTGAACTCTGGTTTCTATACAGGAGTGAATAGAAAACCTATATGAGGTTTCTATATGGGAGTTTCTGTATGTGAAACACCAAACTAAGAGGGTCTTTCTGAACTTGGCGAGGCTGAGCGAGTGTTCGTGTTGTCTTCTCTCTCTGGGTGGCACTTTGCTGGGAGTTTTTTCAATTTTAAGTGTAGTAAAATCTAATCTTTTTCAGAGCTTTGCACACGAATATAGAATGCATTTCTTTCTCTTCTCCATTTTAATTATTTGCCTTATTGCAGATTCATTGCAAAAGGCAGAATAAAAGGCAAAAACTACATTACCTTAAAATTTGAACGTTTTTTGATATCCACCTAGTTTATTACTCAGGAAAATGCAAGACATGTTGGAGAAAGTGAGTAGAAAAATACTTGAAAGTGCCTCACAGATTACCCTCTGATTCTTGCAGTCAGCACCAGGGTGGTTATTTAAGTGCCTACCCACGCTGTCTTGCGGCACTGAACAGGAACTGAGGAGGTTCCTGCCCAACATTCAACCCTTGGCAGGGTTAAAAACCATTAAATCTTATTATCAGGGGTTTGAACTTGGCAAAGAGAGAATCACCACTGTACTCTCAGAAAAAAAGTGATGAGGAGTTTAGGGCTTTAATTGTGATATTTGGAAGTCTGAAGAAAAACAGTTATTTGAAATTGAAGTCTAATTCAAAAGAGAGCCTTTTGGTTTTCAGGAGGGCGTTCCATATTAATTATGATTCTGTGACAATGTCTTTCTGATATGGGGCTTTACAGTCACAGTTTTCCTGCTGTGTCCATCTGTTCCGCTTTTGCGTGCAGAGCTGGTAGAGTGAAGCATACGGGCATCCTGTTCCCTGAAATGCATCAGGAGGTGGATGCTTGGAAATGTCTCTTCTGTAGCGCAGAAGATGACCATGTGTGTTTTTGAAGGACTGGTTTCAGTGTATATATATGTCTCTTAGTATGTTTTGGATATTGGAGATGAAACAGAGTTTACCAAACTTTCAGGAGTCTCCTGGGTGTCGAGAGTGCATCCCTTCACCAGAAGTGAACCTTTATTCAGCAAACTTTAGTGCAGGAGTTAAAAATGACGGTGGGACCATTTCTTCTCTCCTGCTGATATGCTATGCAGTATTCTCATGTTGCCAAGCAAGAAAAAGATTAACTCTCAATTTTATTCTTTGTTTCATTTGGCAAGCAGAGAGAGGTTAAAGAACAATAAGATCAGATTTATTTTTTGAGAACATTGGTGGTGTGGCTCTGCGTTGGCGTGACATGCCAGGGCTTGATCTTGCAGCTCAGAAAAAGCCGGCCGAGGTCACAGTCTGACTCATGACTATGCAGCAGGACTGTGGTTTCAGCATGGGGAGTTGTCTCTGGCGGAGCACCCTCCTTTGAGAGAAAATAGAGCACACGGCCATCTGATTAAATGGGATTAGGATTTGAAGCAGAGCCCATTCTGGGTTGCTGGTGCTGATGGTTGGACTCGATGATCTTAAAGGTCCTTTCCAATCTAAATGACTCTCTGATTCTATGATGAGGGAGGCAATGGTAGGATATCGAGTGGTGGTGGATGAGGTTTGAGAGACTCCAAACAGTAACCAGTTTGTCCTATTGCAAGATTCACTTTGGGTCAAATATAACTTTTTAGTTCCTCAGGTCCTTGTGTTGGGTAACTTAAACAGATGTAGTTCCTTGCATCTTGAAGCGCTGCAGAATCTATAGGTGAAGTTGCACGTAATTGCGCCCAAACCTGGATTAAACCATCTGATACAACACTGCTGGTGTGGGAATTATATCAGGGTGGCCAGAGTGAATGGCAGTCCTTCTTTATCCTAAATGGCACCCGGGTTAGCTGTCTGACCTGCTTGAACCCGGAGCTCGGTTTGTGTCATTCTTGGAATGATGTTAGGCCAGAGGAATACACTTTGCCTTTGAAACATCGATTCTGGATAGCCTAAATTGTCATCTGGGCTGAAAAAAATTAGCCCTGTCCCCGCACACTTCACAGCATGCACGTTCGCAGTTGTTTTAAGTCGCTGGCATTTTTCTGTCTTGTTTCTTGTATCGCTTATGCTGCACGTAGGGTTTGAAACACGTGTAGGGCTGTTCATCTGCTTAAGTGTTTTCCAGCCATTGGTCTGTTCTGCTTGGAAAATGTTTTTCCCTTTTTAAAGGGAAGTTTGGCTGCCGTTTTTTTGCAAGTGTCACCACTCACTTGCCAGTTTCTCCTTCCTGCTTCTTAGGTTTTGCTTGTGTGAAACCAGCTGTCCCCAAGAAGATTACTTCCCTCCTAACTTATTTGTCAAGGTTAATGGAAAACTTTGTCCCCTGCCTGTGAGTAAATCTTATTTCTTCTTAATATGTTGTAGACTAAAGTCTGCCCTTTTACACAGCTGCAGCTTCCAGTGAGTGTAGTGGGAGTGTATTTTCTGGAAATTAAAGACTGACTTGAAGAAATGGTGTGGTTAGAGTGCAAAACTGATTTCATATTACAGGGCTGTGGATTGGTGATGAAAGCTGCTCTTTGATTCAAGGAGTGTGGTCTTTAAGTAGAAGAATATGCAAACTTTGGGCCTGATTTTTTTGTTTGTTTGGTTGGTTTTTAAACTAGCAGATTCCCTCTCTGGTTTTTTTGCATGCCTCTTTTGACAAGAAACTTGATAATAAAAATGCAGAGTAAAATCTGAGATAAATGGAATAATGGCACTGCCTTTAGTTTATTGCATTGCAGGAAGACCTGGATGTTCCAGTCAAGGCTGTGGTCCTTTGTGCTGGGTAATGTGTAAAAACAGTATAATAAGAAATAGTGCTTGCCCCAGTTTACAGTCCAAAAAGGGATGTGATTCAGTGTCACAGCTAGGAAAGACATCAGAGGTTTGACAGTCTTAGGCCAGTTCCCTGTCAACTGTCGCATGCTAGCTTAGCTCCATTATAGCTGGCACCTTTTGCAATCAAACCTGCAGAACAGCCTCTAATGCTCTGCCTGAGCCGCTCCCTTAATATTTTTAGGGATTTGCATTTTTTGCTTCAGATATTCTGTCTGGTTTGGGCCGAGAAAATTAATAACCTGCTTTAAAAAATAAAAATAGAGAGAGGTCGTTTCCAGCCTCGTGGGGCAGAAAGAAGGAAGTGCATATGAGATGCAAGATGGCTAAAGGGTCCCCCCCAGCTTCTGCTCACAGATAAGGTTTCTTTCGTTCATTTGGATGAGTCATCTGCAGCTGAGAAGCTGTTTGTATGGGCTGTGTGCAGCACAGCAGCTCAACGGGAACACTTTTTTTGTTTTACTTCTGCTTCAACAGTGATGAGTGGCTGCTGAATCAGTCTCAAGCTGCCCAGTCTGAGGGCGATGAAAAAAGGGTGGTGTAGATCTCTCTGAATTACAGAAAAGGCACTCTTGGGCTGAGTAATGGGGATGGGTTTCTAATCAAGTTGGAATGTGGATATAATGAAGCAAAAATGAGATCAACGTGACATTTCTCACAGGATGTAATTTTTTAGCTTCCCAGCCTTATTGATCTGGGTAGGATTTGGTTTTTAATTCAATGCCATTTGTGCCCAACACATCCTGGACTGACAGTTCTGTGTTGGTGGAGGGGTTCAGCTTATGATGGGATTCTAGTGTGCTTGTCAGCATAAGGATATTAAAGTGAACCTTTATTCTTAATTTCTTGACGTTGAGGAATAATAATGTAGTGCTTCGAAATTTGTGGAGGAATTCTCATATAAACTCTACGGTGTGACATGAAATATCTGGAGGTGCAGTGTGCCATGAAGTAATTGGGTTTGTAGATTCTCATACGTGGCCTTGGAGAGAATTTTATATAACGTAATCTTTCTTTGCAGGGTTATCTCCCACCCACAAAAAATGGTGCAGAGCCAAAACGACCCAGCCGCCCCGTCAATATCACTCCATTGGCACGACTTTCAGCAACTGTCCCGAACACGATTGTGGTGAACTGGTCCTCAGAGTTTGGCAGGGTGAGTGAAGTGAAAGCCGTTTCCCATTTGCTGCTGTTCCTTAACTACCGGTTGTTAGCAGCCTTGGGTCATTTTTGCAGTAGCATCAAGCTGTGCAGATCCCAGAGGGCCCTCTCCTTTTCTGGTGGGTTTTTTCTAGGTCTGAGCAGTGTCAACTTCTTTTCCACAGAACTACTCTCTGTCGGTGTACCTGGTGAAGCAGCTGACGTCAGTAACGCTGCTACAGAAGCTAAGAGCCAAGGGCATCCGAAATCCAGACCATTCGCGAGCCCTGAGTAGGTATCCCCTTGTGAAGGTGTAACTGTGCTTGATCTGATCCTGTGCTAAGTCTGGGCAGACAGAGCAGGTCTGAATTAGCAAGCAAGGGCAGTTGCAGATCTTTGTGTGCACCCCTTCTTGCAAACCTGCCCACGCTTGCCAAGTCCTGTTGATGAGAACCTGATGGGAAGGTAAGGACTCTAAAGATAATGGATTATTTTTCAGTGATACCATTCAACAAAGCTCTAAATCAAACTGTCCTTTAGATTGCTGCCCATCTCAGTTGTGATACTTATAAAACACGTCCCGTGAGCAGCAGTGGTGCCATTGCTGCTTGCGCTCAAATTGTACGCTGTTGCCCTACAACCAAATGTTTCCCCTGGGCTGTCATTTTACAGGAAGGGTGTAAAATCTTTTAAGGTAGGGACTGCCTCTTTGGTCCAGCTAAGGAGACTTGCCAGAGCTGTTAACCTAGTAGTAGTAATAGTGTCTGCTGCTGTAAGCATTACCTGCCTGTAGTTTGCATAATAAGTGTCATGGTGCAAATTAGAAATCTTGTCTGTACGTATTTATGCATGTAAAAGAAGGAGGATGTTGACAGGAGACCTTTTTTCCCCTCCTCTTCTTTCAGTCAAAGAAAAACTAACAGCTGATCCTGACAGTGAGATAGCTACAACGAGCTTACGAGTTTCCCTGATGTGTCCAGTAGGTTTCTACATTTTTGTTCATTTTTCTTGGACAGGCCTTTGTGAACAGCTTCCCGCTTTACCTTACCGTTGCGTAGGAATGCTTTGGAGTGAGACGAGAGTTAATGCTGCTGCAGCCCTGCTTTTGTTGAAAAGTCAGCTTTGATTCCTAAATAAAAGCAGAACCACTTTCTTTGAAGCATAAAGAAATTGCCAAGTTTGTTGGCCTAAACTGCCTAGCCAAAAAATGTCTTCTGTTGACCTGATCCTTGTCTTTCACCTTTGCTATTAGCTTGTGTTTGAGGTGGAAGTGAGCTTAAAAACAAAACAAAATGCAAAAATACCCTCAGGAAAGCTTGTTTTCTCTCGCATGTTAATTCTTCATTGACATTTAGTTTAACCTCTTGTTAAACATGCTAGAGTGCTGGGCAGGGGAGAAAAGGGAATAAACAGGGAATAACACCGCTGGCTTTACTTCATGCTGTGAGAGGTGGTTAGTATGAAACCAGCTTCATTTCCTCTTTCTTGTCCCCTAGCTGGGTAAGATGAGGCTGATTGTGCCCTGCCGAGCCACCACGTGCACCCACCTCCAGTGCTTCGACGCAGCGCTCTACCTTCAAATGAATGAGAAGAAACCCACATGGACTTGTCCTGTGTGTGATAAGAAAGCCCCGTACGACAACCTGATAATCGACGGGTGAGCTGAGCAGGCTTCTTACACAGTCTTTAGCCTGGATAATGTTTTTCTTTTAAGGCTTATCCTCTAATGCTAGCATATATAGACAAGTTACAGCCTTGAATAACTTAAAATCTGATTTTCATTCCCTAAACTGCTTTGATGCCCATCTGGAGAGATTTCTCCCGAAGAACAAGAAGCCTTTGTCAAAATCTTGGCTTCCTTGCTGGCAGTCTCTGCAGAGGCAGTAATGAGGGAACCTGCTTACCGGGGTTTGAACAGAGCCCTCCTGTGTACATCAGCCCATCGTAAAACTAAACTGGCAGGTGATACGGCACAGATTTTAGAACAGTAATTCTTCGTACCCCTTTTCACCCATCTCCTGAGCACCATCAGTCCCGTGTCATTTCTGCCGTCCGTGTGCGTGTGTTTGTGTGAGTCCTTGTGGCGTTTGCTCTCCCCAGCTTGTGCTTTCACCCGGCAGGTTGTTCATGGAAATCCTGAACTCCTGCACGGACTGTGATGAGATACAGTTCATGGAGGATGGCTCCTGGTGCCCCATGAAGCCGAAGAAGGAGAACCAGGAGGTGTGCCAGACATCTGCGTTCAGTGGGACTGAGGGTATGGGAGCTTTGGTCACCAATTCTGGTTTTGGATGTCTTTTCTTGCCAAAGCAATGTTTACACTTACAATTTTTACATTTACAAAGCAACATTTGGAGTGTTTCAGATCCCATCTGGGAGCCGGTATTTGGGATCACACTGAAATACCAGGAGCATGACAGGCACTTAGCAAACCACTGTGGAGTAAGTGCTACAAAAAGCACGAAAAATGCAGGTTCCTCTTGAAACTGCAGCATTAATTCCAGGTGGGCTATGGAGACCTGGCCGTTAGTGTGGGGATGATGCTTCTGTTCTGGGATGGGGTGTGGATTTGCTACAAGCTGTTTCGAAGTCCCGAGTATATGGCAGGGTTGTCGTGCTTGTAGAGGCAGCGGTGTTTCGCTCGTCTCCATTTCAGCAGCTGAAGCTGATGGCTGATTTTCCTCTGCAGCCAGCTCCCTTTACACTGTGAACTCTGACGGCAAGAACTCGTCGGAGGGCAAAAAAAAAGTGGAGGTTATTGATCTCACTCTGGACAGCTCGTCAGATGAGGAGGAGCCGCCTGCCAAGAAACAGTGCCCGGTCTCCAGCGTGGCTCTTCCGACAGCAGCCGGGCCCAAGGGGTAAGGCAGTGCAGGAACCCGACCCCCCCGCTTTGCTGGGCTTTGGCTTGTTTTGTTTCCTGCTCTCTGCTTGCTTCCTTTCCTGAATGCTGATGCCGTTGCAGTAACCGGATCCGAGTCTTCTCTGTCCCTGGGAAGCATTGCTGCTGCTTTCCACATCTGGCCAGGGTGAGGTGACACAGCTCATTGACCACGGGATGGGGGAGGAGGGAGGGCTTGTTTTTGCTGTAGGTACGGTAGCATCAGGGGTTTATTTTGGTGATAAGCAACAGGAATTTTGCCCTCAGCATGCCGTTCTGCTTTTGTTAAGGTTCACTGGGTCTGTATTCTCTTTCAGGGTATTAAGTATTGATCACCAGCCGTCTTCTGTGCTTCGAAGTCCTCCCATGGCAGCTCTTGGCAGCGACTATCTCTCCAACCTCCCTGTTCCTGACTACCATCCTTCCTACCAGGTGCCCTCAGAGCTTCAAGGTAACAACCAAGACCTCTGGCAGCATTTACCAAATACACAAAATCGTACCAGTTTACCAGACTAAGCAGCTGGCTGTAACAGCTGGTGCCCTGGCCTTCTATTCCACTGAGCTATGGAGGCCTTTGGGTCACGCACACACTTCGTCTTTCTTGGCCTGGCAGCTACTGCAGAACAGAGCAAGTATTTTTGAGTGACAGAGTTCACTGGCCCAACACAGAAGAAGGAAGAAGGAAACTAGAGTACCTCCCTCCTGGGGCACGACTCCGGAGAGATTTCTCTAGGGGCCTGCAGGTGAGATCTTGACTGGCAGAAGAGCTTGAAATCGGGTTGTTAATTACAGATCACAGGTAGGAACGACCCAGGTTTTGGCTGGTTAGCGTGTCCCAGGGCCACCAGGGAATGAGGCTGTGACTTCTTTTCGTGGGCTCTTGTTGTTCCTGGCTGGCAGGGTGTGATACAGGTTGTGTGTCCTAACCCAGCAGAAGGAGAGAGAGGGGCTCATGTCCATGACTGAGGAGTAAACTCTCCTTTCCTGCTTAGAGGGGAATAATAAACCATTCCCAGGAACGGCCTGGTCTGGGGATCCCCATGTGCTTTACAGGAGTTATTTATGCCTCACTTGGGTGTAAAGCCTGGTTTTACAGGTAGGGAGGCTGCTATCCAGAGAGATGAGGCGAAGGGCTTGAGTCCACCCATCAGGTCAGCAGTAGAGACCTGAAAATATTCTCTGTCCTGCGTGCAGTTCACATGTCCCTCGTGCCCGATTTGATGCGTGTGTGGTTGCTGTCTGATGGAGTGAGTTTGGTCAAGACCCTGAAGCAGAGCGGTTCAAAGTGTCGTGGTGTTGTCAGCCTGGTCGGGGCTATGCTGACCCAGCCCTTTGATTTGCTGAGCTTTGCTGGAACTTGGTTTTGGTGCCAGGCCCCGCGACAGCTCTAGAGAAGTGAAATTTAATTGGCCCTGTGCTGTTTCATTGCTGAGGCCACGCGATGGGTTACAGGGGGGCTGTAGGAACAGAGCTGGAGTTTGTGATGGAGTTGGAGCTGATAATATTGTGGTATCTAGTACTTGTAAGCAGCCTGAACCCATCTGCTTCTGACTCTCCATTAGCATGGTTTGGTTCCCCTTCCTGCCAAGAAGTTTATTTACCATCAAGAGATTTATTTTTCCCCTTTTTATTTTTCTAGGTCTGGATTTGTTTTCCTTCCTTCAAACTGAAAATCAGGTAAGTTGGGTTTTTGATGGGTTTTTTTGTTTCATTTTTGTTTTTCTTTTCTCGCCAAATCTGCAGACTGGCAAACGCATCCCTCTTTGCTCAGCCAACCTTCCTCCTCCTTCATCCTCTTCCTCTGTGAGAACTGTTGTAGGACAGCGGTGGGGGTGCCAGCTTTGCGGTTGCACAGGCATCGCCTGACACCACAGGGAGACACTTAGTGTCTGCCCAGCACCTCTCCTCTTTCACAGTATCTGCTTTCTTGAGTCTGCCTGACTAGGGCAAATTCAGAATTGCCAAGGGCTTGGAGGTGGAAGTGTTTTGCTTCTTTGGGGCTGAATCCATGCAGGTGTTGGAGAGTGAGGGTAGAAAGCAGTGGGATTTGGCGATAGTTGCCAAGAGTTGATTTGTCCTGTCTGCGTTGCGCAGAAGTGGCTCGGTGTAGGGCATGGATCCACGCACGTGTGGCTTTTCAGGGTGGTCACTGTAGGCTCCATCTTCTTTCGCTGTGCTGGGCTTTATTTCTTGCTGCTGCCGCGTGTCTTTTCTCTGCCATTCTCACATCTGAAGCCTGCGCTTGCACTGGGTTGTGCTGACAGGAGGCAGCGGGTGTCAATGGTTCAGGGCCAGTCTTGGTAAACTGGTACATTGATCTGGGGAGCTCTGGGAGTGATCCCTGTGCGACCTGTCCTCGCTGTGAGCGCGTGCCCTCTCTGAAGGGCTGCCTGGGCCTGGGGCCGGGGTTTTGTGGGTATGGTAAGCTGATCAGGGGTTTTCCTTTGCTTGGCAGCATTACAGCCCTTCCGTGATCACCTCCCTGGATGAGCAGGACACACTTGGCCATTTCTTCCAGTACAGAGGCACGTCTAGCCACTTCATAAACATGAATCCCCTGGCCCCCGTGATGGCAGGATCTCACAGCGCCATCAGCCCTGCTGGTGGCCGCATCAGCAGCATCATCTCCACCAGCGCACTGCGAGAGAGCCACGGACACAACGGGACAATAAGTAGCAACGCGGTGCTCCCGGGCTGCAGGCCAGACATCATTTCCCTGGACTAAGCCCACGCTGATGGCTGTTATTCCCTCTACTGGGGATGGGAGACAAGGGCAGGTTTCCAGTAGCTGCCTTAGGGATTGGATTCCCTCTCTGGGGCTGGAAGGACCTGACCAAGAACCCTTCAGTTGTGTCTCTCCTCTCTTGACTGAGGCCATCTCCCCGCAGTGCAACCAGTGCCCCCAGGCCTTGCGCTGGTGGTTTCCAGTCCTCCTCTGTTAGGAAGGATATGTCCCACAGCTGTATCGGTGCATGGATGTGTTCTGTTGGGATGTTCTGGGGAGGGCCTGTTTCCGAGGGTTAACCAAACCCCATGACTTTAAAGAAGTATTTTAAAACCATTTATATAATGTAGGATTCTGCTACAGATATCAAAGAGCTGAGGAAGGTAACTCAACCGGCCCTCTGCCATGGGAGCAGCACCCGCTGCCCTGAAGCAGCAAGTCCTGCACCTGCCCAAACCCCCCATGGATACTCACAAGTGAGGCTGGGGCTGGCTGCGGCTGCCTCCCAAGCCCCCCCCCCCCCCCCCCCCCCCCCCCCGGAAATTAATCCTTAATCCTTGCTTTTAACAGAAGACGGTGGGGAGTGGGGCGAGCAGATGCAAATGGGGCTGCCTTGGATGAGGACAGGGTGAGGTGAGCAACCCGGGAGGGAGGTGGCACAGGTGCCCTGACCACGCTGCTGCCTCCTGCCTGTCCCTCTATTGACAGTACTGTCTCAGTTGTAATTATGATGTATTTTTTTAAAAAAATGTAGATTTGTTTTCCTCCTTTTAAATATTTCCAGTGCAGACCTGTACAGAGAACAAATAGATGATCTATATTTTCAGTTGTAGCTTTTGTACATATAAAACTCCAAAGACTTCCCTGTCTATCTACGTGAGGACTAAATGAAGGTTGTGTCGTCTCCAGGGACGACACATCACCCGTTGCACAAATTATTTATGTATTTAAATGTATTCTGTAGTTTGTAACCTCTACAGCAATGTACCTGCTGCTTTGTGAGTGTCCAAACAGGCTTGCTGCCTGCTGCCAAGCTCATCTCTGAATTCCAGCAGCAACAGGCAGATGGGTGGTGTGGCTCACAAGTGAGGCTGAGCATGGAGAGGTATCACATGTAGCAATTTTTTTAGCACCTTTTTTTTTTTTTTTTTTAAACTGCTCCTTCCCTGAAATTCAAAGCAGTGTCCGTGCTGGTGGGTCGGGACGGGGGAGCAGCGCACAGTATTCTGCTTGGACGATTTCCTATTCTTTGTATCGTAACCGTGGTAGATATTTCAATGCAATAAAGCCGTTAAATCTTGAAGATCTGCTGATTTGTATGGTGACTGGGCGTGTGGAGCTGCTCTGGTTTAGCAGGAGCCAAACTGCTGCTGCTTCTGCTCTGGTGTGAAGAGCAGGAGTTGGGGGACAAAAGAGTGTGGGGCTCTTGGCCCTGGCTTGCCTGCATGTGTTCCCAGACCCCTCTGAATGGGTTTTTGGAGCTTCTAAACTTCCGCATTCCTGAAATCCCCTGCTGGAGGGCAGTTGTTCTGAACCAGATCGCACCAAGGTACTGGGCTGGCTCGCTGTGGGCTTAGCTCACCGATGCACCCTAACTCTACTCTGCTTTCCCTGCAGCCAAGCCGTGATGGGATATGCCTGGCGTGGGACATCAGTCCCCTAGCAAGCACAGCGGCTCTGCTCCAGGTACCGCGAGGGTGACAACATGTCTTTTATAAACCCAGCCCTGTCACACACACCAGGAGCAGCTGGCAGCTGTGCTAGGGCATGTACCCAGCTCCATCCCAAGCTGCACGAGCCCTTGGAGCAGTTTCTGTATGGTGCAGGGTCCACCTTAACCCAACAGAAGCCCACCCAGCCCAGCTTGCGCACATGATTGGGGGATCCCAGTCTTGGGTTAGCTGATGGGTGCTGATCCTGCCACCCCACTAAGCCATGACCCCTCTGGGCCACCCTGCTGTCCTCTCCTTGCCCTTCCTGTGGCAGGCAGGGTCCCTACCCACCTGTAACGCTCCCTGCCTTGCTTCCCTGCCACTTGAGATCCCTGTCCCGCTCCAGCACAGACTCCGGTCCCCGTGGGCAGTAACTTTATTCTCTTTGCCGGCGGCTGCAGGAGCGGCATGATGCTGCCCTAGGGCTGGACTCATCCCTACTCCCTGAGGGACTCCAACCAGAGCTGGAGGGCGAATTTGGTGCCGGTGCTGACCCGTTCCACGTCCTCCCCTTCGGCTGGAGCCGTGTTCAGGAAGGTTGAGGTCGGGAGCTGGGTGGTGCTGGAGGAGCCATTGCTCAGCTCTGTGATGCTGGGAGAGGGAAAGCCATTAGGGATAAGGCAACATGGGTCCTGGGGCTCTGCACCCCTGTTTCTTACTGCCCTAGTGTCCCTGACCCTGAGGCATACAGGTGTGTCCTCACCCAACGGTGGCTGGCAGCACACTGGGACCATTTCTCAAACTCTCTGCTCCGTCCTCGGTGGCTGCGATGGCCTCCAGGACAGGGGGCTCCAGCCAGGCGTAGGCGCTCACCTCACTCTCACTGGGACACATCCTGGCCTGAACCCCAAGGCAGCACTCAGGCGAGGAATTCCCCCCCCAGGGACAAACCGCAAGGGCCCTAGTCCAGGTCCTCACCTCCAGCTGCTCATGGGACTCGGTGGAGAGGAGCAGCAGGTAGGTGACGATGTGGTGACGGCGTGGCAGTCCCTGGCTCAGCATGGGTGGGTAGATCGACTGGCGGGGGGACATGGGTGGGGTGTACTTGTGGATGGGAGGGCACCCTGGGGTCCCGAGCAGGGGATGTGGTCAGCGGGCAGGGGGATGCGTCAACTGGGTGCTGTCCCGTCGCCCCCCCCAGGAGTGCTCAGCTCCATAGGGGTGGTTGGTGGTGCTGAGGCCACCCTCCCCCAGCCGAGCAGGATGTTACCTCCCAGAGACCAAGCATCTTCCAGGAGAAGGTTCCCACTTCCAGGTGCAGCCCTGTCTCCTCCTCCAGCTCCCGCAGCCCCACGTCCAGCAGCTGTGGCCAAGGAGAAAATGGGAGGGGGGGGGGGGGCAGAGGGGCATGTCAGGCTGCACCAGCACCCCCCAAGGCCCACTGCCCCTCTCCTCTCCCAGGCGGAGACCTTATGGTCCACATGTTGTCCCCTCACCTCTTCGTCCGGCTCCACGTGCCCACCTGGGAGGAGGGACAGCAGGTTAGGGGCACCTCAAAGTAACCAGCACCCCGTATTTCCACTCCCCACCCCGGCCGGACTCACCGGGTGGCACCCAGACGTTGGGGAAGATGCTGAGGGTGCCGGCGCGGCGGGTGAGCAGGATGCGGCCGGTGCTGGTCTGCAGCAGCACGGCCACCCCTGCGGCCACCCCCCGGCCCCGCAGCTCGGCGGGGAGGGCGAGCTCCGGCTGCTCCCCCAGGCGCTTGGCGGGGCAGAAGGAGGGTCTCTGCGGGGGGGGTAGGGGGGAAGGTGACCTGAGGGGACAGGGCGGCGGGGGGGGGGGGGTGGCACTTGGGGGGGACGCAGGGGTCCCTCGGCCCCCACCCACCTTGAGGAGGGCGGTGGTGGAGCCGGGGAAGGCCGCGTCCGAGAGGAGGAAGCGGCCGCGGTCCAGGCCGCAGCTCACCATGGCCGCGTCCTCGTGTGCCGGGCAGAAGGCGCCGGTGACGCTCTGCGGGCGGGGGCGGCGAGGGCAGCGCCAGCGGGGGCACGGTGGCGGCGTGGCCACTGCCACGGCACCACACCGCCACGACGGCCACGGCGCCGTGACGGCCACCATTGCGGCACCACGACGACCACGGCACCGCGCCCACCCCCTCTCCTTTGCCCCACGCAGGGCCCTGCGCGCTCACGCTCCCCCATCCCCTTGCGCACCCCTCGTCCCGCTGTGCGCGCCCCCGGCACACTCACCCCCCCCGCCCTGTGCGCGCTTTGCTCGCCCCCCTCCCCCCTCCCGCTCCACGCCCCCTTGGCGCCCGCTCCCCGCCCCCCCCCCCCCGGTACCTGCCCGAAGCGCGCGGGTCCCCCCGCCCCGCCGCACCGCACGTGCACCAGCACGCGCGCCAGCCCCGCCATGGGCGCCGCAGGGGGGCGGGGCCTGCCGGGGTGGGGGCGGAGCCTACCCTGGCCAACCAGCGCGCCCTCTGCCGGCGGCCGCTGAGGCAGCACCAGCCCCAGGCAGGCGGGGGGCGGGGGGCCGCTGTCGCCCCCCGGGGTGCTGCGGGGACACCGTCCCTGTCGTGCCCGGTCCAGTGTGTCGTCGTCCCCCCCCCACGGGACACTCAGGCAGCGTCAGCGGCTTTTGCTTTATTTCCCTCAACAGCAGCACAAGTGCCAGGGCGGACACGGGCCCGTGTGTGTCTGTGTCGTCGTCCCCCATCCCGCCACCTCCCCGAGCACCCTCAGGGCTTCTTCATGGTGCTCTCTATGAACGACTCCAGCACAAAGATGGTCTCATCCACCTGGTTCTCGCTGGCGTCAATCCTGGGCGGCAGAGGGAGGGGTGGGAGTGCCTGGGAAGGCCAACGAGGGGGTCCCCCGGCCTGCTGTCCCCCCACTCCAGGCCCCAGTCCTCCCCTCCCACCAGTGCTCACTTGTTGACGTTGCGTTTGAGGTTCTCCAGCTGCTGACGCTCTGGGACGGTGATCATCTCCTCAATCTCCTGCAGCTGCGCATCCTCGGCGCCAGTGGCCTGCATGGATGCCAAGATGGCTTCCACCCGCTGCGACTTCTCCAGCAGCCTCCTAGAGGGGAGGGGAGTGACGGACAAGAAAATGGTGGCTTCAGACCCCCCCCACCCTGGCCAAATCCACCACCCTGTCCTCGCGATTCCTCATCACCAGCGCTCACTTGTTCTCCTTGGTCTCATATTGACGCCGTTCAATCAGGTTGGCCACACTCTGGGAAGAGGAAAGAGAAACAGGGGCAGGGTGAGCCTCCACCCCACACGCCATGGGGGGGGGGCACGGTGGGAGGGAGATACCCGTGCTCAGACAGCAGAACCAAAACAGGTGGGGAAATGTTGGGGTGGCCTAACAGTCGCCCTCGCTCATGTGTGGTGGTGGTGGAGAACCACACGCAGTGGTGGTGGTGGAGAACCATGTGTGGTGGTGGAGAACCATGCGTGGTGGTGGTGGTGGAGAGCCACTGGGCTCCACCACCCGGAGCAGGAGCACGCTTGGGGGTCCTGGATTTCCCCCCCTGCTTGGAAATATTTGTGCGGATGGAGGCCATGTGGGGACCTGACAGGGATCAGGGTGGTGCCACTGGCTTTTGGGGACGGGCAGACCAAGCAGAACCACCAGCAGGTCTGCGGGAGCATCCACGTTGGTGACTGGGATTTACCTTGTAGCATCTGTGCAGCAGCATCCGTGCGGAGGACAGGATGTTCACGGTGTAGAGGTAGAAGGTGCGGGATGGTGCGTGGTCAGGAGTCTTGGGAATCTCCTACCCGTGGGCAAGAGAAAGGGGGAGGACTTCACCATGCAGCATGTCCCTGCGGTGACCTACATGGGGTTGGGGACTGAGCCGGGGTTTTGCTGGGGTCCCGTGCAGGGCGCTGTGTCCCTTGCTCACAGGAGTCTGTCACCTGGAGAGTCATTTTGTGAGGAGCAGGAGAGCGACATCCGCTCTCGCTTGGAGAAGTCTCTGAGATCTCAGAGGCCTCAACATCCATTGCTCTCCAGCCCCCAAACCTCGTTCTTTGTCCACGCGCCCCTTGCGTTACCTTCACTCCGGTGACAGGGTGGGCACGCTCACCTGCAGGGACACAACATTCTCCGACAGCATTTTGTAAAGCATGTCCTTGGCTTCCTTGGCTGGGATCATGGCAAAATCCTCCACTTGCTTCTGCTCCAAATGCTTCTTTCGCAGGAGCAAGCGGAATATCCTGGCACAGCGGGAACCAAATCTGAGCGGGAGAGGAAAATAAATCAGTGGATGGAAGCGAGAAAGGGTCAAGAAATCTTCAAATCGCTGCTTTACCTCTCCTCCACGATGGACTCCAGGGTTGCCGTTGCCAGAGACGCCAGGGCCTTGTGAAGGTCTGTACAAGATCAAGGTCAAGAGATAACACCAGTGCTCAGGAATCGCTTTATGCACCAGAAAACGCTGGGGCAGGTAGTTTACCCACAAAGGATACTGACAGTGTACATGCCCCCGCCGCTGTCCCCGGATTTACCCACAAACTCAAGCTACAAGGAAAGAAAAAAAAAAAAAGTTCAGTACATCCCAAAGTAATAAAAATACTTATTTTCTTAAAATCTTGATTGTAAAAAGTACTACATAGTTTTTATTAAAAAAAAATAAAATCTGTGATCTTGACAGCTTAAGAACATCAACCATATTTTTTTAACACTTTCAGCATCTTTTAAATATCAGTAAAAACTGCTTTTCCCTTGATCTGAGATCTCCCCAGCACGTGGCTAAAGGGAGGCAGCAAGTGGCACAGACTTGGGGTGTAGGGAGCTTGGCGAGGAACCGCCATTGACCAGCATTTAATTTTTTTACGCAACCGAGTTCTTGCATTTGGGCAGTAAAAATAATCACACGTTTCTTACCGGGTCGTCTGCTAACAGGGTGAGATACTGGTCCAAAACTTGCTTCACAATGTTGTATCCGGCTGGAAGAGATCTGAATATCTGCAGGAGGAAGAACAGACAGAATATAAATGGGAGTAAAATGGAATAAGGAGCCTGCCTAAATCTGCAGGTGCTTTAGAGACTTTTCCTGCCTGATCCAAACCTGGTGCCAGAGCCATGCCAGTGGAGAAAGGCCTCGGCTACACCCCGACTTCTCAGGGGCAGGAACTGACCTCATTGGAAGAGAGCGGCTGGGTGTACGGTGCGCTGGAGGACGTGGTGACTTCACTCATCCGCAGCATCGTCCGCACTATTTCGCTGCTGGTCTGGTTTTGGGGAAAGAAACAGCTCTTGGTGTAGGAGAACTTCTATTCTGGGCTCTTCCCCCAGCAGCAATTGAACACGGGCCACCCCTGCCTGCCCCGGTGCAGGGTTTAAAACCTCCCCACCATGACCACAACCATCAAGCTCTCCCCAACATGGAGAGTGATTGCAGGAGGTTCTGAGCACATCCACGAACCTGATCCATGCGGTTGGCCACGGCACTGACAATTCCCTGGTCTCGAAAATGCTGGTGGAACCGGTCAATGTTGACTTGCCAGTAAATGCCATCATCGGGTGGAGGCTGTGGGGGAACAGTGAGAGAGAGAGGAGCCACAAAAACTGAGGGAGAGGAGCCACAAAACCTGAGGGAGAGGAGCCACAAAACCTGAGGGGAGAGGAGCCACAAAACCTGAGGGGAGAGGAGCCACAAAACCTGAGGGGAGAGGAGCCACAAAACTGCTTGTTTGGTTTCCCCAGAAGAAAGTGTTTAGGAAGATGCTGGATCCCTTCAGCCTGTAAGCTCAGTGGAGGAGGAAGGAGCTCAACCCTTGGCAGGACAGCGACAGAGGCGCATCCCCAGCAAAGGTTACATGCGGGAAACAGGCAGTGTCCTGCCCAACAGGCAGCTGCCTCCACCCTTCCCACGTGCTACAGACCCAGCTCTGATTTACAGCCCCAGAGAGCTGAGGACGACATTGCTTCAGCATTCCCAGTACCTCCGAGCTTTCTCCATCTTGCTTCTGCTTTTTAGCCTTGTGTTCACCGCGTTCTTCCTCGTCGCATGATCGTCTCCGCTTCCCTTTCCCTGTGAAACACAGAAGACGGCATTTCCTTTTAAAAACTATTGTTATGGTCTCAGGTGAACGGTGTGTGGCTGAGCGCTCCCCAAACACCCCACTAACCATCTGGTAGCACCCAGAGTTACTCCGAGGGCCTTCTTACCTATGAGGTTCAGCCTGGGCACGACATACATGTCCTTCTCATTGATCACCAATATAGGCGCAGGAGGAGGGGGTGCATCGGGGGTCTCAGGGGTTTCAGGGATCAGTGGGCACCTCTGTACAAAGTGCGTGTCCGCCAGGCGCACAAATGTGTTGGAGACATCAGTGTAATCCATGGTCTTCCCGTCTAGGCCGGAGAAGAGAGACAGCAGTGTCAAGCTCTGCCACCCTCTGTTCCTGCAGTTCCAGAGGACAAGGTAATGCTGTGGTCCCCAAAGAACCACCACGAACAGGCTACTTGGAGGCCGGTTTGGGGTGGGGGGCTCCATTTATAACCCCTCTGGCAGTGAGGCCACTTTGGGTGGCTCCTTCTCCAAGTTCCTGGCCAGCTTTCCGATATAATGCAGCCCAGAGAGCCTCTGGTACCACTTTCACTGAGCAAAGCTGGCCTCCGGTAGCCGCTGCACCTCCTCCTGCTCTTGGATCCCTTTTTTTTTTAAGAAGAGAAGCTTCTCACCTTCCATTGTTTCAGTCAGCCTGTCTGCCACCTTCCTCACCACTGCGCTCATTGTCATTTTGCCGTTAAGAAGCAGCTCCTCCACGATGAGCTCGCCTGTGTCATTGTAGAGGGTCTTGGCAGTGTAGATGTAACGCGGGTAGCGGAGGATCCTCAGGACCCGCTTGCACTGGGCCTCATACTCCACAAAACCTCGCTTCTGCAGCTGGTATGTCACCAAGTTGTGTTGGATGAGGACACAAAGGGCTTTCTTAACCTGCCCGAGGCAGAGCAGGGCTTGGTTAGGTGACAGAGAAGCCAACGCTGTGCTCACTCCGCTGCACAGCAGTCACAGAGCATTTCCTCCCTGCGCAGCCACCCTTTTCCCTCCGCTGTGGTCCTCCCTGGTGCTGAGCTGCCAGTGTTTGTGTCACCATTTTGTTCCCTGTGCATCATCCCCGTTGCTCTGGACTCTGTTCCCTACCTTTGGTCCCTACGGAGAAGTCAGAGTTACTCTCCTCCTTCCCAGACCACTTTTTCAGTGAGATAACGAACCACCTCTCCCGCTTAAGAAAACCCACCTGATTTTTATTTTTTTTAATAAGCAGCAAAGCGCTCATTTGTCCTTCTCAAGGTTTTCCTACCAGTTTCTCCTTCAGGAGCAGCAGTGGTGGGGACTGACAGCTCGGGCTGATATCAGAGCAGTCCAGGCTGTGTTATCTAACACCTCCAATCGCACTCAGGCTAAAGCCAACACAGGCAGGTTTGAGACGTACCTGATCCAGCAACAGCCCTGTGTCATTGACGATCATCCGCAGTGGCTGGGTGCCCGTCCTGATAAGATAAGTCCCTATCTTCTCCACGATCTCCCCAAAATGTTCTTGCAGCAGGAGGGAACACAGCTTTATTTCTGCCTGAGTCATCTCGACGGCAGATTAAAACACCCGGCAGTGCTGTGGAAGAGTGCTGATGTTATTATGACTGTTATGGGGGGACGGGAGGGTGGGGATCACGCTGCTGCTGCCCAAGAAAACCCATCTGCGCTCCGTCCAAAATGGATGTGCGGTGGGAGACCAAGTCTTGAGTGAAACCAGCCCCTAGTGCTGTAGCGGAGGTGAGACGGATTGGGGACAGACACTCTGGCACATGGCTGGTCCCTGCATCCTCTTCCAGGGGATGACAGCCTTGTCAAAGGGGGCCTGGGTCCATGGGTCCCCACCATGCCAAGGGGCACCCATGTCAGATGTGTCGGGATCCCTGTGTCCCCTCCCAGGGGATGGCAGCCCTGTCACAGGGGTCCCTGGGTCCCTTCCCAGGGGATGGCAGAGGTGTCCCAGCCCTGTCAGAGGTGTCCCTATGTCTTCTCCCAGGGAGGATGGCAGCCCTGTCTGAGAGGGCCTAGATCCATAAGTTCTCCTCCCAAAGGCCAGCCATGTCAGAGGGGTCCCTTGTGTCCCCCTCCCAGGTGAGATGGCCCCCACAGAGGGCTGTGGTCCTCTCAGAAGGGTCAGGGTCCCTGTGTCCCCTCCCGGGGAACACCAGCCCAGTCGAAGGGGACCCTTCAGGATCTCACTCACCCAGGCCCGGCCTAGGCCCATGCGGCCACCATGGCAACTGGCACTTCCGGTTCCCGCCCTCTATTTCCGATCGCGCTCGACGCGACGACGCGCCCCGTTGGCCGCTCTGGAGGACCGGGCCAGGGGATGTTCTGCCCTGCCGTCTTGTCGGGCCGAGGTGACGCTCTACCCACACGAGCTCGCTTGCTTCGGCCCAGAGCAGACGAGCGAGCCGGAAGCTTAAAGGCTAGCGGGTTATTCCGCCGACGCTCTACCCGGTGGGGCCGCGGCCTCGCTGCCTCGGCGGAGGACTGACGGCAGGGAGGCGGTGGAGGCGGGGGAGAGAGAAGATGGCGGAGGCCTCGGCGGCGGCCGCCGTGTCCCAGCACCGCTTCTTCTGCCATAGCTGCAAGGGGGAGGTCAGCCCCAAGCTGCCGGTAAGCGCCGGGGGTTGGGGCCGCGGTGTGTGTGTGTGTGGGTGGGGGGGGGGAGGCCGACGCCTCTCAGCGTCGCGGCCTCTCCCCCCGCCCCCGGCGGGGGCGGGCCAGGCCCGGGGGTGAGGGGCTCGCCCCCCCCCCCCCCCCCCAAGATCTCCCACTGGGGTGGGGATCCCTTCCCGGGGTCCAGCCTGGGGGGGCTATCCCCCCCTCAAGCCTTGCAGATAGGGGTGACCCTCCCTCATCCCCTTCCTGACCCCTGTGTGGAAGGGAAGCCCCCCAAGCCCTGCAGGCAGGGGCAACCCCCCCCCCCCCCCCCCAAGTCGTCATCTTCCCCCGAGCCTTTCGGGAAGGGGTGTTCCCTTCAAACGTTACAGACAGGGGAGACCCCCCCCTCCTCCCTCTGCCAGATCACCTTTTGACCCCTGCAGGGAAGGGGTACCCCCCCGCCCCCCATTCTGTGGTGAAGGGGTGCCCCCTGAAACAGGACTACCCTGCAAAGCCTCAGAGACTGCTGTGATCCCCCAAAACTTTCCTGATGCCTGCAGGGAGGGGCTCACCCCCAAAATCCCGTGGGGAAGGGGTGGTTTTCCAGAAACTCAGTGGTTAGGGGTGACACCCCCCACTCTGTGCCCTAGGCTGTGTAGAAAGGGGTCAGCTCTCAAATCCTGCTGAACCTTGTGGGGGCAGGGTGCCCCCCCCCCCCAACCCTGCTGACTGCAGTGACACCCCCCCCCCCCCCAAAAAAAACCTCTTGAGGACAGGTTGACCCACACCCCAACATCCGTAGGGCTGTAGGAGAAGATGAGTCCTTTTGGGAAGCGCTGATGTCCCTGCTGAAGACTGCAGAGAGCACCTGGATGGTCTGTATGTGGCCCCCTCCCAGGGGTGACCCCCAGCTCTCACCTCTTAACCAAGCCCGTGAGGGGTTCTTCATTGCTGCTGCCCCTCTGGGTGAGAAGGAGAGGAGGGCTTCAGCCCCAACCCAGTGGGACCGAGTCCCCCATATCTGGGGAGCCCAACACCCGCAAAAGGGTGAGCAGGGAGGTGACAAATCCCTGTGGCCCCTCAGCAAGGCAGCTCAAAGTGGGTCTGGGCTGGTGTGACCTTAATATTCTGCCTGCCCCCCCCTTCCATTTTGGGGGGTTTGGGGGTGGCAGGTTTGACCCGTGGTTGCTGAAGTTGGGGGACATCTGGGGAGAGAGGACAGGACTGAGCTGATGCTCCTGTTCCCCATGGTGCTGGGTATAATCCCAGTGCCCGGCCTGGGAAGGGATAGGGGCAGGACTGGGGGATACAGACAGGGCTGGTGTGTGGAGCAGCAGAAGGAGGGGGTGAACTGGGCGGCCACCTTCATCTGGCTGCCTGCATCCTTCCTCAGCTGAGCAGTGTGGGACAGAGGGGAGATGTGTTGGCAGCCGTTACCCGTGGGCTGCATCTACATCCAAGTCCGATTTACAAGCTGTCCTTGCTTTGCTGCTGGCCATATCTCCTGTCACCTGCAGGCGCCCTGGGATCTGCAGGCAGGAAGTTATCAGCTTTGTTTACCCACAAAGTTCATTTCTGAGCCGAGTTGTGGGTTTTCTCTGCTCCTTTACTGTCCAAGGGTGCTGGAGCCCTCCCTGTCCTTGTCTGTTGGCAAGATGGGAACAAGGCTGTGCACAGACCCCTTGGGCACCGAGGCCCCTTCCCTGATTTCTGTAAAATCCAGGCAAATGGAGCAATGTGGCCTCTCAGCAGCAAGAGGGGTGCACGCAGGCTCTGAAAGCGCTCGTACCCAGCCTGGTCAAGGGGCCCCGACATAGCCTCCAGTGGGGGCTTCTGCAGGCATGAGCAGCCCCCCAAGGCTTATCCTCATCTGATGGTA
Organism: Astur gentilis; assembly: GCF_929443795.1. Lineage (NCBI taxonomy): Eukaryota > Metazoa > Chordata > Aves > Accipitriformes > Accipitridae > Astur > Astur gentilis. Next base: position 11,077,226 of record NC_064886.1, read on the forward strand.
TGGAAGTCGGATATCTGCATCCAGATCCATCCCAACTCCTCTGGAGCTAGTAGCTTTACCTTTGGGTGCTTCTCTTCCTTCCTGTCTCTCAAATTTTACTCCACTCTCACCATTTCCATCTGTTGCTGACTTCGGCACTTCACCTTTCAGTGTTTCAAAATCTACTGTGTTAGAAAGAATTACTGTCCAAAACCTGCTCAAACCCCATCCATCCACGAGACTCAGGCTTGCCTAGTGCCTCAATAGTATTTCTTGCTTGACCTGGGAGTAAAACTCCAGGCCTGCTCCATGAAACACCTTTACATCAAACCTCTGATGGTTTTTCATTTCCTTGGATCCGGCATGCCACGAGCGGTTTCCTTCGCTGCTAAATCAGGAGCCCAGGCGTACCGAAGTCCTTTCTGCTTTGTGTGGGCATTAAAGAGGTCGCCGAATCCTCTGCCTGGAGGATGGCTTGCCCAGCTCTCCCAGCGTGTCTTGCTCCAGTTTCTATTTCGAGAGCACCCAGAAACCCAGCTCAGGGTTGAGGCCTCAGTGGAGGCTGTTGTTTTGCCTCTCCCGCTGGGTTCCACTCTTGTTCCCCTCTGGAGACAGCTGGATTTCTGTAGGGATAAGCATTGTAGAGCTTTTGGTGGGTCTAGAAATACAGGTTGTTACGGTCCTGGCTTTATAAAAACATTTATTTGGAGGTTGTGCCTGCCAAAGTAATGAATTGGTTTGCTCTTTTGAGATTTCCAATCTTCTGGCCTGACCCTGGGGTGGGGACAGGGATGGACAGGTTCCCTGTGACCTGTTGGGGACTGTCAGTCATCCCCAAACCTGTTCCGTCACATCATCCCTTTGAAGGAAAAAGTAGCCAGAACTTCCTTACGGCCTTCCCCAGCTGGTCAGCTTGACTGGGAGAGGCTTTTGCAATCTTTACTCAGTGCCCAGACGTGCTTTAAGGAGCTTGGCGTGACCAGCTGCTGCATTGGGTTGGTGCTGTCCCCATGGCTTGGGGACAGTTGGTGTAGGGGTGTCAGCTGAACCCCCGGCTGGGGAGGATGTGGGCCATGGGGCTGCTCTGCCGGTGCTTGCAACAGGGTGACCTTGGGAGCTGCTTTCGCCGCTTCCCTTTGGTCTGTCCTCAGGTGGAGTCCCCTTGTCCCTCCAGGCTGGGTGACCATCACCATGCCTTGCAGGAGGAGTGCTGGTTGTGTGCACCCCAATCTGACGCAGCACTGATTTATTTTGGCCAGTGACTCTCTGTGCCTCAGTTTACCACCAGCAGAGCAATTACTGCTTCCATGGGGGTGGATCTGCAAAACTGAAAGTGATAAATTGCGAGAAGCTGGACCCATTTGCCAGGATCAGGATGTGGTCCCACGCCCCCAACATCTTTTTTTCTCTCACCCCAGACAAGTAACTTCTCTCTCTGTCTTTGCAAAAACAAAACAAATGCTGAGTGCACTGGTTTGGTTTTTTTTTTTTTTTTTTTAACTGTTCTCACCAGGATAATGGCAACCTAAACTAAAACCCTGGCTGCAGATTGTTTGTCCAGGAGGTTTTTCTTTGTACTGACACCCTCTGAGCAAAAGGATCTGCTGCTCATCAGGCAAGATTTAGAGGTGTGGGTCTGCTGCCTCCTTTCAAAGCCAGCATGCATCTGCCATGGTGTTTATTGCCATTGCTGGGACCTGGTAAGGACTCCCAGCACATTGGTTTTAGATGCAGCAGTCATCCTCAGTGGAGCTGCTGTGTCTTCTCACTTCAGCAGTAAGCTGGAACCTCCCAGAGAGTGGGCAGAGGTGGGATAGACTTTGCTCCCTGACTGCCCATGTCAACATGTGGGTGCCCCGAGCAGGGGTGGTGCCTCGACAGGTCACCTCTGGCCCTTTTGGCACAGGTGGGGGCTGCCTCCATGTCAGCAGGAGCCTGTAGTGTTAATGGGAGGCGGCGTTGGGTCTTTGATGGGGCTGCATTGGGTTGATGGCTGCCCGAACAGCTGGATTGCAGTGTGGGTTTGATGCTGAGAAGCTGGCTGATGTTTAACGATATCCCCTGCCGGCTATTTCAATTTGCTGTGTGCGGCAGGTGCTTGCCCTGATGGGGCTGCAGCCCTGTGGATCTGTTTGTATTTTAAAGCGGGGAGGAAAAACCCGAGAGAGAGAGAGAACGTGTGGCTGGATGAGATGCAAAACTGAGCAGGGATTTCGGCTCTCCCAGTGACACAGGTCCTGCAGTGCTGACTGCTGCTATGTGTGCTTGTTTCAGCCTGCTGCTCCCCTCCCCAGAGGTGGTAGGAGGAGGCTGGAGCAATTCCCCTGCTCATCCCTTCTGTGGCTGGCTGGCTTCATCCATGCTAGGCTCCTGTCCCTGCTGAAATGGCCTGACCCCCCTTCTCCTTCGTTGTGAAGCCAGGTGGTCTCAGCTGGGAGCAAGCCAGGAGAGGAGCTGTTCTCGCTTCGAGTTTCCGTACCCTTGAAGAGCTCTGGATGAACGCTGAGGATGATAAACCGTCCACCTGGTGCCACGCACGGTTAAAAGCTGTCACCCGGGTGTCCGGTGTTTTGGTGGTGGAGTTTCCCTTGCACTCAGCCCTGTGCAGCTCAAAGGAATGCTTGAATTGGCTGATGAACTGTGCGATGATGCTGAAATGGATTCAAGGTTAGGATAAGATAGTCCCTGTCTGTAACATCAGTGACAGCATGTTTAATATTTATAATGAAGAGTCTGTCTGTGTCTCACCGAGGGCCCTGTCCTTGCTCTGGGGGGAAGAAGAAGCAGCAAGTTCTGAGGTCAGGTCCTGGAGCAGAGGAGATGGCGTGTGGCTTTGTACAATAGTGAGGTGAGGGAGATGTTGTCCCAGAGCATTTGATGTCACCTGCTGTCTGGTGTGACAACTGCTTTGTCTTCTCTTGGCAGTATGTTTTTTATTAAGAAACAAAACAAAAACCAAACACCTTTTTTGCATAAAATTAGCTGTCTTGGCTCCTTTGAGCTCTGGATCCCCTTTCCAACAGGGACTAGGGAATGGATTAGGGACAAAGTAGTGGAAAATGAGGGGTTACTGAGCAGTCTTTCTTCTAGACCTCCATGTGCTGAAGCATCTCCTGAGCTGGAGACTGTACCTGCACTCTTGGGTTTAAGAATCACAATCCTCCAAGAATTCATCTAGTGACCTTTTAAAGACATTTTTATGCTTCTGGATTCCCAACACCCTCTAGCCGTGGCCTCCACAGCCAATGTGTAGCATGAGGAAGGTCCTCAGATGGTAAAAACACATGTCGAGGTGATAAGCTGCCTCGAGGAGCAGAGGTCTGGGGAGAAGCTGTTGAGCTTCAAGGGTGAGAGCCACGGTCCTGGCTCATGTGCCAGTGTGATAGCAGATCTCAAGAGTTCATGTGTGCTCCAGCATCCCGCCGGGGGAAGAGATGCCATGGAGGTTTTTTTTGCTGCTGCTTCTTTGTGAGAATGCAAAAGCCGTCTTTTCCTAACTGATGTTTAAGGCGTGTAAGGCTCAGTCTTTCTGTGAGCTGCAACTTGTGTGGCTCTGAAGTGTTGATTTAGCGTCTCTTCTCTGGGCAGATCAAGTCTTTTCACCCATGTCAAATATAAACTATACAGTTTATTTAATGCAAGGAGCAGCTGCCCCTTGGGTGAAGCCGGTTTGGACGGTGCAGAGTGATGTTGCCCAGTACTTAAAAATGAGGAGTAAATATCGTTGCAGCTGTGGGGATTACAGGAGGGCTATTTAATTCGGCAAAGACAAATGAGTCAACCCAAGCCCGGGGTGATGGAGCTGAGTTATCCTGCCTGTAGCTGCCTGGTGAAGAGAAGGGAAGGTAGTTAAGTTATGTCTGGGGTTAGAGCTGTGGGATGGGCTCATGGCCATTGAAGGGAGGACAAGCGACCAGAGTAGAAGTGTGCACAGCTGCTGGATGGAGCAAGAGTTGGGGAAAACTTCTCAGCTTGCCTTATGCTTTCTCCTTCATCGGAGCCTGTGCCTTGCTGATCAGGGAGCTTGCTTTGAGGTCTCCTCTCCAAGTTGCCGGTGCCTGGAATAGCCAGGAGAACATGAGAAGGGGACGGTTTGAGCCCTGCCTTGCAGGTGAGGGTGACAAACTAACACCATTACCTGTGGGCCTTTGGCCGCAGTGGCTGGGAGCAGCTCGAGTTTGGTGCCTCAGCCAAAAGATGCTGACGGCACTGAAAGCTCCGCGATAGAGGGCTGAGCTGGCAGGACAGGCTGGACTGCAGAGGGGACGTGCCGTACCATGATGGCCTTGTCAGTATGGCACCGGGCGCTTGGGTGGTGTAGGGTCTTCTGAGTGCGATGTGACACTGATGGGGGGGAATTGGTGGTTCCTGGCTTGCTGTGCATCTGGGTGGGATGATGATCAGGGCAAAGGCACAAACGGTGCCTCTGCCAGAGCCTGGCCATGTGCCTTGCTTTGCCTGCTCAGCCCAAGAACCCAAATGGCACAGCAGATGGACCAAAGCAACCTGCGTGTTGGTTTTCCTGGTGTTTTAGAGTCTTTAAATTCAGTTTTCTGCGGGGACCTCAAGTCTTAGACGGTTTTCTGCCATGTGCCTTTGCTTGCTTCTTAATTGGAATTTAATTTGCATCTTTCCCTCTGTTTTGGGGGTGAAGGGGGACTGGGGGACCGCCTGGGTGTATGGACCCACAAACCAGATGCTGAGAAACCTTCTAGTCCATCCTTTCTGGCCTGATGTAGGATCAAATCTAGTAACATCGCTCCTGACAGATATGCTTAGGCTAGCCATGTATGTGCCACCCAGTTCTGGCTGCTAAAGAAATCAGCTGGCTGCTTTCCTCTAGCTAATGAGCCTGCATCTCTTGTGACCAGGGCACACTGGGCTCCTGTCAGACAGAGCCTCAGACAGAGCCGCAGGCAGCAAGGGCTTCTGATGGGATTTTGGTTTATTTTCCTTCTGGGAAACACAGACCACCAGGCTGAAGGGGAGTCGGAGTGATAGGATGCTGCCGGCTTCCCTGGAAAGCCTTTTTCTTTGCACCGTGGCTGGATCCTGCTCGGGGAATGAGGTCCCTGTGCTCACCGAAATGGTTGCGGTGGCAGTTCTCAGGACGTGGGGCACCCATGGAGTTCCCTCTGTGCAAGCAGGAGGCTCTGGCAGAGACTGGGGCTGTCTGATGCATCCCTAAACCTCTTGCAGAAAGCAGGTAGGTAAGATGAAGGGCCCGTGCCTCTCCGTGCATGCGACGCTCTGCAGTATCCCACCCGCCTCCCGTTGTCTGTTCTGGTTTCCCTTCTCCCTCCCCCCTGTTGCTATTTATCCCAAATGCCATTTTTATCTCTCTTCATGCTCTGACTATAGATTTGAGCTGCTGGGCAAGGTGCTGGTAATTTCCATACAGATTATAACATAAAAAGAAACATTCAAAAGCTTCCAGAGACACATCAGACCTGCAGTGTCCCTGATGGCATGGCCTGCTGCTAAGTTTAGGAAGAAAAGAAAAAAAATTAAAAAAAATCTTTTCAACATGGTCATTTTGACAGGGAAAATGCTGGAAATGAATTAGGTGAAGGATTTTTAGACAGTGCAGAACATCTTCCTGGTTCGGTATCCCTCTGAAGCCTGGTGGCATAGTATGAAATGAGGTGGCATAGTATGAAATGAGCTTTTTTGACCCCAGTATTTTAGTGCCTAGCTTTAGATTTGGTATGTATTCATTAGTTTTAAGAAATACCAGGCATTCACTGCTCCTTGCTTCTAATTTGCAGCTCAGATCCAGCATCTCTGAAGAGGGACACCTGAGAGTACTCTGCATTTTGCAGAACCTTCCCAAAAAGAGCTTTTTCTTTTTTTCTCCCCTCTGTATTGTAATTTTGGTTCAGAGGTGGGTCCATGCTATACCCCCCAGCCTTCCTGGCTGCACAGCTGGACTTAGTCTCCGTGGTGGCATTTAGTCCCACAATTTGCTCCTATGCAGAACCGAGCAATGCACATTCCCCTTTCAAACACACGCATCGCACGCATCTATTCTCGTTAGCCTTGCAATTCACAGATGCAAAGCCGAAAGCCCCAGGCAGATTTTTTTTTTTTTTTTCCCTTTCTAAGAGCTCATCATCCATCAGTTCCCATTATACTCAAGGCTGGAGCTCTTTTGAAAATATACCACATGTTTGGCTGCCTAAATGGGTCTTTGTGAAAACCTGTGCTCGACCTCTCCTGTCGCAGGCTGGGGTGTCATGTGTGTTTTGGGAGCGAAGCTGTTGTGGGCAGCCCCCTGCTGCATTCTTGTCCATCTTTGAAGCTGCTCCAGCTGGCAAGCGAGGTGCCCCTGTGTAAGCACAGCACCTGGTAAATATTGCCAGCTAATGCTTTGCTTGGGGGGGAAAAGCAAAATGAGATTAATTGAGGTGTCTAGAGGGCTTATGTGCCATTCCCAGGGAAACACAGACTCAGTGGGAAAATGAGACGGAGCTGTATGGTGACAGGGGATGGGAAGATGAAGCTTGCATTTCATGAAAGCAAAAAAAGACATGGGTGAATTTGGAGCTGCCTCTACAAAGGTGTTGTGTTACAGGGCTGGGAGATGTCTCACCTGTGCCCCAGCTCCGGTAACGCTGCACCAGGAATTCGATCAGTCCTTGAGCTCAGTGGCGTTTTGGGAGTTCAAAGGAAGGAGCTGGAGCAACTGGTGTACCACTGGCATGGGTGTCTTATCTTTCCTCTTCCTTGTCAGGCTCCAGGTCTAGGTAGCAGGATTTGACACCGAGGGCTCAAGGCTGTGGCTCACAGGATGCTGGCAGGGTTTTTATCTGCTGTCTGGGAAGCGTGAGTAAAGAAAGCAAGACTTATCAGGAGGGTTGGTTTTTGGACAGAGACTCCACAAATCATGGGTTGAAAAGTCACTGCCTAGAGCATGGGTTTTGGGAGTGCTCTGTCTCCTGCAGCAGGATGGGCTGGGGAGGGAGGATCTGGGGGTGCTTTTTGGTTTTGGCAACGTTTTGCCCTAAATTGAAGCTGACCCATGGCTCTGGGACAAAATGAGGGCTTGCAATGAAAACAGAAAACTTTTCTCCTCTAAAGAAATCTTCCCCACTGCACCTAAAAGCTCAGCTGCCTCCGTGGTTCTCTGTGAGCAGCTCTTCCGATTCCTGGTGCTGAACCCGGGATTGCCGTGTGGTCATGCAGCTGGATGTGCCCTTCTCTCAGGTGAAGGCTGACAAGGATGCTCTCCTTTTGGGGAGCAGTCCTTATATTTCTCTTGGTGGATAAATAGCTGGTAAAGGGGTGTTGCTGTGCTGATGTAGTTGTGAGGATGGAGCCCTTCTGCCCTTTCCCTGCCGGTGCAAGCCCTGGTTGATATTCCTTGTGTGTGTGTTTGCCCCTGGGTGGGGTGTCCCTGCTTGGTAATGCTGGGGGGGGGGGGGTGGGTGGTGAGAAACCACAGGGGGAATCTGATTTTTTTCTCCTTTGGCTGGTTTTCAGGAGGGCTGGAGGTGGGGAGGCTGGATAATGGCTTTTCCCCACCTTTTGCACAGAACTTGCACTTCCGTAGCACCAGATGAGCATGGGCTGAGGAGTCCAGAGGGGCCACAGGAGGTTTTCTCCCGCTTACAGATAGGGAGGTGATGGGGGCTGCCCATAGGGCCCTGAGTTCAGGGAACTGCTGCAAGGTGGACCCAGAGGTGCCTCTTCTCCATGCTTTGTGCTCTGGCTGTGCGTTGTCTGTCTGTGCATCTGCCCAGCCTGGCTTCTTACTATCTTTCCCTGCAGCAGATCCTGCTTTGATGGCCCTAGCAGCATATTCCAGAGCAGAGAAGCCTCTGGATTATCCAGTTCCCTCTCTCCCATCCTTAAAAGCTTTGCAACCACAGCGCAAACCCATCCACCTCCTGCTTTACTGGTGACCAGCACCTTCCTACTGATCCGGCAGCGCCTCAGCTGGCAGGGCAGGCTCAGAAGGAGCCAGCAGTGGGAAAGGTGCATGTTTGAGCCTTTTGGATTAGAATTTTGTGGCCTTGGGAGGAGCTGCTTTTTATCCAGGTGATGTGCCAGGGCAAGCAGCCCTGGGGCTGTGTGTTCCCTCTTCTGCAGCCCAGATAATTCGTTTGGTAAGGGGATGGCCTGCTCGGTGGGAGGACAGAGCAACGGGCAGAGGTAGTATCGGTGATCAACAGCTGGCAAGCCTGGCTTACATATGGAGTTCCCTTTTATGAAAATGGTTTGGCAGGAAAAAGTAAAAAATATTTATTTTCTAACTCTGGTAATTGCAGAACATGTCTGCAAGTTCCCTGCAAGAGCCGTCTTCCTCTCGGTGCGAGCAGCAGCAAATCCAGCTCCCTGTTGGCGCTGCGTTGCCAGCAGCTCATCGGCTTTCTGACACCAGTTTAATTCAAGTGACTTGCTTTCCGTCATTGTGGCTGGGAACTGGCCTTGTCCTGGTGCTTTGCAGCAGGCTTGTAAATGGCTCTTTTCTTAAATGTCATTGTCTGTAGGTGTGTTGGTTTTTTAAATTTATTTTTCTTCGGTCCACCACTAACCTTGTGTGTTCTTGATATGGGTGCGTTTTTTTGTTCCACAATTGTCAGTTGAGGTGAATAATATCTGCTGTAACCACTGGGCTTTGAAATCCTCTTAGTGAAACCGAAACTCTGGTCTTCCAGAGTGCCTTTACAGGGAGGTGGAGATCAGGAATCCATGTTAGACTCCTGTAACTCTGGTTAGAGTCCTGTTAGATTCATGTAACTTTTTGAGCTCTGTCTTTTTCCTGAAATCACAAGCTAAGTGCTTGGTGGCTAAAACTGGCTTCCTCTGTCTTTACAGGAGTACACTTGCCCAAGATGTGAATCTGGCTTTATTGAAGAAGTCACAGATGATTCCAGGTAACATAAACATTGATGCACCACTTGTTTTACCACATGCTTACGTTTCTTCTGGGTTTGTAAGATGCATGGTGTAAAGCCTCTAAAAACTGTGGACAACAAGGATAAAATAAGGAATGCAAAAGGAAAGCTTATATATTAGTGTGAATTGGACTTAATACCGGATGAGACTGAAAATACAAGTGGCTATCGGTCTCATGCTAGAGCCACGTGGAGGGGTTTGGGGCAGACTTCCAAGGAGATGGGATTTGTGAAATAAGGCTGTACAAGGTCCTGTGAACAAAAGTGCTTATAGGTTTTGGACACCTGTTTCTTTGGTCTATTAGAGCAAAAAGCATTATTTTCTTTTTTTTAGGAATCAAGCTTGAATCTCAGTGACTCACAGTACCTTTATTTTCTTTTTTCCTGTGTTGGTCCCAGCTCAGTCTCCCAACTGCCTCTCCAGTCTCACAGCTCAGGCTAAGAGAGAAAGAAATACCTTTTCTCTCCAGGAGCACCAGTTTGGTCATTGATGATCCAGCAGAACACGGTGCCAGCAAATTAGGGATCCCAAATGATGTCTGTTATATATGATCCACTTACTATGTTTGGTCTCTCATTGCTGAGAAAACTGCTTTATTTGGGTTGGCGGTAGGCGAGATGAAAGGGCAGCAGTGATTATGTGAACCTTTGCTATCTGAGACTTGCCACAGCAGGAATCTGGGGCTGGGTGTCACTGAGGAGATGACTTAATGTCACACTACGTCGTCTTCTTAAATATGAGTGTATACCTGTCACTTAAGGCAAGACTGAAGGGGTCCTCTGGGGCACTTGGCACACAATCCCATTTGCAGAATGATGAAGGTCCATCTCAAATGCCTCCTCTTAGGAGGCTTTTCCAGAGTCTGGGTAGTTAGAAACTACGCTTCTTCCATGGTCGGGTTGTGCACAGCATGCTAGCACATAAACAAGCCTTTTAACTTTAATAGTCTTTTTCTGTCCCTAGGAATTATTCCACTGTGTTCACACAGGCAGGCTCTGTTTGCTCATCCCTTTCTCTCTCAGACCACACGGGGACTGTCTTGCTCACACGAGCTCCTGTCTCTGTTTAACCCTGGAAGAGGAGCTGATTTCTGGAGGGGTGACCTCCTCTCACTCACCTGTTTTTCTCCAGTTTTCTAGATGGCAGTGGCATAGATGACAGCCCATCCACACAGTTTGCAGAGGTGAGTTTTGCTGTCTTGTTTTTTTTTAAAAACAGACAAACGAAAAAACAAACCAAAAAAACCCCCAAAACAACAACAAAACAAAACCTGTAGCCATGAAGAGGTTTTCAGTCTCAGCTCTGGCTGCAGCATGTCAAGGCATCTTCACGCAAAAAGGACAACTGATCTTCCTAAGAGTTTTCAGGAACTTGGCAAATTTTGAGGAGACTGTTGACATTGCCAGGGTTGAGACCTGCCAGAAATTTGCTCACTGGGCAGGGCAGGAAAAGAAGGATGCTAGAAAGACACGCTGGCCCCTAGTGCTGGCAGATGCTGGGATGTGTCGGTGACACTCAGCCAGCCAGGGAGGGTGTTGCCTGACTGCCCTTTCCTCCCTGCTCATTTCTGCTCTGAGTTTTACCAGAAATACAACTGTCTAAAAGTCCAAACTCATAATAAAGTCTGCATCTTGTAATTCAGTTGTGTGCACCTCAGAGCAGGGGGTGTTGGGCAACGAGTGCTGGAAGTGTCTTTTCTTACCCCATTACCTAAAGTCTCAAACAGCCAGGCACGTGCCAACAGCCTGAGTTGAGCTCCGTGAATACACACCCTGAACTCATGCTGTGGCCTCGCCTGAGTCACCTTGGGCTCGTGGCTGCGGCAGCAGCTCCTCTTCCAGAGCTGGGGAAGGCAGGTTGTCTTTAGACTCTGATTGCAGGCTCCATTCCTCATGGCTCTCTATTTCCCTTCAGCGGTTCAGCTGATCTGTGTAGAACAGATGGAAATAAAATTTCTATGCGTCTCGTCTGCCAGCAGACCTTGCTCAAAGATCAAGTTATTTTGTTTGCTCAGTTATTGAAGGAGTTTTAACTGTTTCTCAGTCCTGCCAGGAGAGCTCCCCGATGTCTTGAGTCACATCTCATAGGCCAGGGTTATCCCTGGGTAGATTTGGGGGTCTGTGTTGTTGCTTGAGCCCTCCTTCGCGTCCTGCAGCAGCCACTCAATTCAGTGCCAGAAAAAGGGTCACCAAATAACTGAAATTCCTCTACAGCTTTGAGTTTTGGATCTGGGTCCCTCCTGTTTGCTTCCACGCTCCCTGCATATGGCTGGTTTGCCTCTCCTCCCCTAATCTTCAGCTGGACCCATTTGTCTTCTGAACAAAACTGTTGCCTTTATATTGCTCCTCCCCAGCACCATATCCCAGAAATGCCCGTGTTTCAGCAAGATAAAGTGATCTCGTCTTATAGCCCACTGTCAGTTTACAAAGAGCTTTGGGATGCCTCTGCATGAAAGGCACTATGTAAGTTTAAATGGCTTTTAGAATTAATAATAAATGAAAGTCTTCTCTCAGCAGGGTGGCTGCAGGCAGAGCTCTATCTTGATCATAATCAGCAGGAGAACAAGCAAAACTCTCGTCTGCAGGGTATTAATTCAGAGAACTTAAGAAGGACTTCTCCCTTTCCTCCAATACCAGATTGAACCAGGCAATGCAAGAGACTTTTAAAGTGAGCTAATTCAGTGTGAAATGGAAATGAAGCTGCTCTCATCATGTCATAACACACGATGAGGGTCTAGTACAAATAAGAAAAGAACAGCCCTCATGTTATGTTCTGTGGCATTTAATTCCCACAGTAAATCCAAGGGCACTGCTTCTTCGAATATGACCTTTGCAGCATGGAGCTTGGCCTGGGCATATCAAGTGTGAGCAGCAGCTTGCTCTCACATGCTACATGGAGAGTTTCTTGTCTAATGCTCCTTGTTTTGTTGTCCTCTATGATTTTTTTTCTTCCTAAACCCACATCATAAATCTTCAGTGCCCTCCTCAGCTGTTATTTTATTCCGTAGGTGATCTGAATCATGGAAGGAATAAAACCAAATGGCTTTTGCAGGAGAGGGACGCTGAGGGGGCTCTCTGCTTCAAGCTGTGGGTCAGGATGGGGATGCCTTGCTCCGGGTTCCCGGGTGTTTTTGTCCACCCCCCAGTTTCTCTGCAGGCTGGCAGCCTACAGCGGGGAGCATAGCCAGGAGCTTTGCAGAGATCCATTGATTACCCCCAGCAGCTCTTGATTTGTGTCCCTCCTTGCCCTTGGAGGGGCTCAGGGTTGGCAGTTTGACTTGGTCGAGGAGCAGGTGGGTTTTTGCACCACCAGCAGCAGGTAGATCTGCTGTAGGGCCAGGAGACAGCTTTACTTGTGTGGATGGACCCCACAAAACAGTGTGACATGTGTGAGACCTTTCATTATCGGCTATTTCATGCTGCTCTGTTCTGCAGTGTTGGGTTCACTGAACTGGAGGACACAACCGGAGATACAAACCCTCTTTCTCGGGCCGTGCTTTGGTTCCCTCAACCACATCTGTTTGCTGCCTGTGGCTGTGAGGACCCAGAACAATCAATGAGCCCGTGGCAATTGAGGCTCAAATATCCCCTTAAATCCCAGCCCTTGGAGAGAGAGACCAACCCTCACAGTGCCCTGGGGTGGCTTAACAAAATATGTTGTTGGGATCTGTACATAGCAGGAAAGAGATGACATGTTGGTCTTCCCAGGGGTGGTACTTCTGATTAGTTTGGACTATAATTAAGTCTGTTTGCCAGACTTTTTTCAGGGAGCCATGGCAACCATATGAATTGCTCAATTGCTTCTGTTGAGGTGGACTTCCCTGCCTCCATGTTGGCAGCGGAGTCACCGGGATTAGTGACAGAGCCGTGCGTGGTTTGTGTCTCCCCTTTTCTTCCCCCAGCTTTGGGACCATTTGGACCACACAATGTTCTTTCCTGACTTCAGACCCTTTCTGAGTAGCAGCTCACTGGATCAAGACAGCAGGGACAATGAGAGGGGCCACCAAGCCCATGCTGACCTCTGGGGACCAAGCCGACCCCCGCGACTGCCCATGACACGGAGGTACAGATCCCGGGGCAGCTCGCGCCCTGACAGGTCTCCTGCTATCGAAGGGTAAGTGCCTAAATTACCCCCTGGAATTGTCTCCTTCCCCCATCAGTGGAAAAAAATGCGGGATCGTGGGGAGAAACCTGATGAAATGGGATCCTGGCACTTAACAGTAGGTGACCCTTGGGCCCAGAAAACACAGGTTTTCACATCAGATGCTCTACCCTTCATCCCTCTCGGCATGAATTGAAGCTGCATGGTGGGAAAGGTGGGGTTTGCCTGTAACCGTGCCAACCCTCGCCACAGGGAAACGAGTCAGTGCTTGGGAAACTCAGTCATTTCCTCTCCCAACCCTCCCACACTCTGATGAGTTAGCATCCCTTGTTTCTTTGTGCTGTCCCTCTGTCTGAGGGCTTGCCTTTCTGCAGAGGGATTTACTTAGGCATGAGTCTTGCAACAACATGGCTACGATCGATCGGAGCAGTATTTCGTGTTTTGCTGCCCATTGTTGCTAAACTGTTGCTGCTGCTGCCGTGTATTTGTTTGCTCAACTTGCTCTTTTTTTTTTCTCTTTTGATTCCTCCCCCTTTAGAATAATACAGCAGATCTTTGCAGGGTTTTTTGCAAACTCAGCGATTCCTGGCTCACAGCACCCTTTTTCCTGGTGAGTAGCAAGCGTGGTTTAGACCATGGCTTTGATCACGGCTGTCCACACCAGTAAAGAGCTGTGGTCTGGTGCTGGGGAGCTCCATCTCCCCAGTGTGGCTTCACTGGGAGGATTGTTCAAACCTTGGGGCACATTTGGGGTGGTTGAAACAGCTTCCTTGACTCTCTGCTCCCATCTGCAGGAGTGGGATGCTGCATTCAAATCCTGGGGACTACGCGTGGGGACAGAGCGGCCTTGATGCTATTGTCACCCAGGTAAGACCCTTATAATTGCCTGGGTGGAGAAAGTCCCAAGCTGGCTGGCTTGGGCTTTGATCTGTGCCTCTAAGTTTTTTGTGCTCCTCTCTGGTAAGTCCCAGTGCTGGAGATGAGCCCTGGGTTTCGGATGAGGACTATGAACAGACCATAGGTTTCTGGCTTGGTGGTTGCTTGTGCCCTGCATCTTCAGAGGGTCTAGGAACAGGGGCTCAGGCCTTATTCCTGTGGAAATAGTGTCTGAGTTCACCTCTGTCAACCCATGTCTGGTGCAAGGCTTGCAGGTGCCTTGCAGTGGGCTCAGCAGAGGCTGAGGATGAAAATCTCCCAGCATCAGCCCTGGATCTCTTGCCAAATTCAGCAATTTGCAGCTGTGAGCCATTTCCCCCTGTGGTTTGTGGAGGGATGAGCTGAGTCTGCTCCTGTTCTCTGGAAGCATTGTCTGGCTCCTTTGAGGATCGGGGGTGTCCAGCCTCCATCCACAAACCGTCTCTTCCAGGGTGTTGGCATCACTGGGGTGGAAAGAGCAGACGGATGCTTTACTGAGAGCTAATTTGGCTGCTGTTGTCATGCTGACACCTCCTGAAAGTGCCTGGCAAAGCCATCTGCTGCCATTCATAAGTAGCCCCTGGCTTCCCAGGCTGCATCACACACCCGTCTTGCCTGCCTTACTCACCACCGCTTTCTAAAATGAGTCTGCAGCCCACATGGCTGCTCAGAGACAGCACCTTCCTCCTCCCACCCCACACCCAGCAGAGCAGAGCAAGCCCCGGCAAGCGCAGTGCAGTGGAGTTGGTGTTTTAGTTCAGATTCAGGCTGGATATGCAGGCTCTGCTCAGCTGTTGTCTGCATCTGGAGCAGCAGCCCTGCCCATCCCGGGGTTTCATGTCATCCCAGGCATCTTAATGTGGCCCTCAAAGTTAAATGAGACTCCTGCAAATGCTTCTCTGTGCTCTCCCTGACCATGTTTGAACCCATTTGAGCTGATTGCCAGGTGAATCTGGGTCTTAACAGTATAAAATTTCTATGAGTCATGAAACTATAACGCTAGGAAAACAGGTGCTGTCAACACCATCTCTGCAGCTTGAGCTCAGCCTGTGTTAAACATTGGAGGCTCCATGCAGGAGATACAGACCCACAGGAGAACAGGCTTTGGTATGGCTGCTCCTTGGTTTGGTGGCAGTACTAGACTAAAGCAGCTTCTCTTTATGGCCCTGGGAGGTCTCCTCTTTCCTCCTAAAACCTGGGTCAAGCCTTGGGAGAGGCAGAAGGTGCTCAGTCTCCCTTGTTTCTGCAGTATGAGGTTCTTCCTCATCTTGAAACATCTCTACCGATTCCCTTTCAGTTCAAAATTCTCCAGGGGTAGCTTAGCACCCTCTCCCATGTCTGTGGCAATGTGTCCCTTCCCACCCAAGCTCTTCAGTCTCCCAGCTGTTGATGCAAGAGGAAATATCTGGAGGGCAGCAATGTTAGAAGGGGGATTGTCAGGATTGAAGGCATGAAAGTAAGGTTTTAACACTGAAAACGTCGATGCAGAAGATGGAAGGGTCACCTGTGCACTGAATATCTAAACTAGGATGAAATGATCTGAGCTTGCTTCTAGGGTTGGGCAACAGGAATGTTTCTGGTGGGGCAGCTGTGACACAGCCTGCCTGGGAAGTCTGTCACTTCAGGAGCATTAGGACCAGGTCATAGACATCCCCGAGGGACAGCCTGTGCTGAGCTGCTCGTGCCTGGCTGTCCGGTTTTGGGATGTAGCACGCTCCATGTTTGTAGGACAATGCTTTGCACAGCAAAGCAGTGTCCCTACTCCTGAGCACAGCATATTTTCTTCTCCACAGCTCTTGGGGCAGTTGGAAAACACGGGACCACCTCCAGCTGACAAAGAGAAGATCTCATCTCTCCCGACAGTGACAGTAACTCAGGAACAAGTCGGTAGGTGAAATCAGGCATCAGCGTCCAATGTCACTCATGTCCTGATGCTTTGATGTACATGTCCTGAGCTTCCCCCACTCCCTCTGCTAAGGCTCAGCCTCTTTGCTGTGTCCTTGCGCTTCCCTGGCTGATGCGGGAGGATAGAAGGCAGTGCTGCTCCATCCTTCTGAACTACTGCCTAGACCCGGGCTGGAAACACTCGTGTCTTCCAGCTCAGGAGATCCTGAGCTTTGCTCCTGCTGTCACCTCTGGTGTTCAGTTCTCCTGGGACTCTCAGATCTCTGCCAATTCAGGCCATCAGCAAAGACCTTCCTCGTTTCGCAGAGTGTTTGTGCAGTCCCTAAGTGCTGCCTTTTTGGCCTACCAAATCCCTGATTGCTTTACCTTCCTCAAAAATCTGTTTTTTCTGTTGTTTGTGGTCTCGTTAGAGCTGGTCTTGGTGAGTTGCTTTCTTCCCTTTCAAACTGGCTCCCAGCAGGGCTGGTAGTTGAGGCTCTGAACGTATTCCTGCCGAACTACTCTGGAAATGTCATGTAAAACTCACAGGTTCTTGCAGTGCAGCTAGCAGCAAAGACCTGTGGGTTTCTCATAACGTTTATGGTTTTGCAGTTAGCTCACCCCAGGGATTTTTCTCCCCGTGTTTGCAGAAGGCTGTCTCTGAAGGCTGCTCAGAGGATCCCTTTCCCTCCAAGCTGCTCTATTACTGGAAACTAAAATGCTCCATTAAGACAAACTGTTTGATTAGAAAAGCTGTTTCCACAACAGATATTTTTGTCTGGTGCTTTTTATATACCCATGTCTCCTCTTCTTGTCTGGGAAGCCAAGAATTTCCATGGTGTAATGCTCAGTCTGGCCTGTTTGAATTGACAGAGCTCAGGCCATGCAGCCTGGCAGTTGAGAGAGGCTGGGAGCTTGGTCTCCCCAGGGTGTGTGATGGAAGCATCCCCCGCCAGCCTTGCAAAACTGCCTTTATTCTGGGCGAGGAAGTTTTGGCAGGATTTGGCTAAAATACCCTTGGTTTGATTTTTGTTGTTGTTGTTGCCAGTCATATGCAGAGAATGTAAGGAATTTCTTTGGTACCTGGCTGCTGAATGCTGCCGTGCCCAGTAGGTTGCATGCAAACAGACCCTGCCTTGTAAAGATCAGAGTTTGTGTTCCCAGAGAGCTAAAGCTGCCTGCTTCACCCTCCTCACTCTGCATATCTTCCAGATACGGGTTTGGAGTGTCCTGTGTGCAAAGAGGACTATACAGTAGCGGAGCAAGTTCGGCAGTTACCGTGCAATCACTTCTTCCACAGCAACTGCATCGTGCCATGGTTAGAGCTGGTAAGAGCCTGCGACCATGGGTCTGGGGGCTCCGAGAGATGACCTGTCTCTGAGCCAAGCCTTGTGTGTCTGATGGGATGAAACCATCTGGGTAAAGCAGCCATCTGAGTGGCACTTCCCTGAAGTTCCCACATTTCTCTTGCAGCATGACACGTGTCCAGTGTGCAGGAAGAGCTTAAAAGGTGAAGATTCGACTCGGCAAACACAAAACCCTGAGGCCTCAGCGAGTAACAGCTTTAGTAGTGAAAGCCAACTACATGATCGATGGACTTTCTGACGCTCGAGGGCTTCCCTGGGGGCTCGGGACAGAGTATCGTTACTACGGATGTACATTGTATTATAATTCAAACAACAAAAAAAAGAGTAGCAGGAAATATAGGGCAGGGGAGGGAACCCACCCTGTGGTATTACTGCAATGAGTGCTGTCTTTTTCCTGAAACTTAGCATCTCCGAGCGAATCGCGTCTCCATTGGAATCGCCTCTTTAGTCCTAAATTCAGAGTCTTTTGAGTGATTTGACTTGATTTTATACTTGTGAAACCTTTACTTCAAATGTGGCCCTATCTGAGGCAGGGTGAGTTGGTGCAGGGAGGGTTGGGGAGACCCCGTTGGGGTCCTGAGATGTCTTGTGCAGCCTCCCCAGCACAGGGTCAGCTCCCCCCTGTCCTCACTCCTTGTCCTCCCCCGTCCCCAGCAAAGAGATGGCAAATTTGGGTGGGGAAAGTGTCCCATTTGCATTGCTCCTTGTAGTAAAGGAGGGAGTGGAATGGAGATTTTGGACTTCTCTCCTCTGACCCCTTTCCCTGCCCCTCAAACCAGCTGGGCAGAATCAAATCCAGGAGGTTTTTTGGTTTTTGGGTTTTGGTTTTTTTTTTTGGCCCCCTTCTCTCTTGAATTCAAGTGACTGTGTCTATAAAATAGTGTTCTAGGTTTTCTCAAGGGAGAGGCAGGGGTGAAGATGGAGGCATTGGAGGGTTTCTGGAGTTCTTCCCCAGGCATGCTGGTGGAGAGAAGTGTGCTCGGGATTCTCAGGAACCCCCAAGTTCTGGGAACAGGAATGCACCAAGCAGGATTTTCTGTCTTGTTGTGGACTATTTTTGTTTGTTTGTTTGTTTTTTCTGGCCCTTCGCCATGTGCCTGTGTCCCCAGGTCTGTTCCAACCTGTCCCCCACCTACAGTGAGTCATTTAGGATCCTTAGCTGGCTTGTATCATATGGACCACATTAAAGGCATCCTTTAGGAAAACAGATCTAACTGTGCATAGCCATTTTAACGGCCAATTCCTCAGTGTTTAATACACAATCTTAATTCTCCCTTAGTCCGATAACTTTAAGAGAGTCTCTTTATTTTGCGGAATTTTTGGTTTTTTTGGTTGGTTGGGTTTTTTTCCCCACTTCTGTAACATTTCATCCACGTTTGACTTCTTGTTTTTATCTTCTGAATAACCTCTGTGCTTATGGCACCCACTAAACCACCACATGGCAATGTCACACCCCTGGCTCGGCCTGGCAGCGGGCAGGAGGGAGAGGTAGGTTGCGTCTAAACATGTTGCCGCTTCATTGCTGTAAACAGTGTACTACGTACACTCAATTTAAACTAGTGTTTTGTTTGCTATTAAGTCAAATAAAGGCCTTTATAAAGAAGATCAGGTGTGGAGAAGGATTGTTGGGGCTGGGAAAGATGCCTGAGGAGCTCGGGGAACGGTCAGAGGACTAACAGAGATGGAAATAAACCTCATGGGGTGGCTGTAAAGAGCTTTTCTTGTGAAAAAAATTCTTATCCAGGTACTGGAGGGGATGGGGGTTCAGCTGGATGCCCCTTGCAGCTGCGTGCTGCTGCCTGTACCTTTTTTTTTAAGCGGTGGGAGTGTCGTTGGGGGGCGAGCAAAGCAGAGATTGATGTGCTGACTTCTGCCCCATATGCAGCCATGAGCCAGCTTGCACTCTGCTGTTGCATCCTCTGGCCCCCCCTCTCCCTGCTCAGCTGGCCTCCATTTAAAGCATGAAGACCTGCTCATCTTGTACTTTTGAAGGCTGGGCTGGGATTTAAGAGCTGCTAAATGGCTCTTGGCCATGTTGCGTGGTGACAACAAGGAAAACACTTTAACTGCAGCTAGATCTGGTTTAAGTGTTTTCTTTGCTGAGTTTCTCTCATTGCTTTTCCCTGTTATTCCGTGTTTGAGGGTGAGATTTGGGGGTGCTGGGGGGGGCTGCAGACCTCCTAGGGATATTTGGGATCATGCCAGGTTTCTGCTCCTAGTTCCTCCCTCTTGTGCATGGTCCCAGCTCAGCCCTGAGGTGCCTGAAATCAGGGATTTCTCCCCCCTGGGGCACAATTTAAGCCTATCTCTTTGCCGAGAGTCTTGCTGGGCCCTGAGGAGATAGGGCTCTGCTAGGCAGGACCCTGCGAGGTCAGGGAGAGGTGTAGGGCTGAAAGGGACCTTGGAGCCCTTTGGGGGATCCAGGGGCCATGCGTGCCTCCCCCCATTCCCCTCCATCCCTTTATATTTCCTGGCCCTGGCTGGTGTCACTCCAGAGGGTTAGGGTGGTTTTTCTGGGAGTGGGAAGTGTTTCTACTCCTGGAGCATCCCCAAGGCCAGGGCGCATCAGGGATGCAGGCAGAGCACAGCAGTGGGTACCACATGCTCAAGCATCTCCGCAGGGCTGAGCTTTATTGGTGGAGCTGCTTGTTTCAGCCCAGTTGATTTCCCTTTTCCACAACCACCCCCAAGTCCTTTGTGTCAAACCTTGGGGGGCTCCTTTGCCCCGATGCTGGACCCCCGACCTCACCTGGCTGTATCCATGTGCCAGCACAATCCAGCCCCCACAGAGGCATTGCCCTCCGCAAGGATGGAGCTGAGGCAGAGGGGGTGGCAGAGTCCCGAGCCCCTGGTTGTCCCCAAAGATGAGAAAGGGATGTGTCCCCTCTCGACGGTGCTGGGCTCGAGGGGCCACCACCTGCCCTCACTGCTCCTCCTTCTCCTCCTCCTCCTCGGGGAGCTTCTTGCGGGTGAAGAAGCCCAGCTGGGGCAAGAGGGAGAGGATGGATGGGAGGAAGGGGAGTGGGCAGAGTCCCCCTGTCCCCTACTGTGCCTCCCCTTCCCCCCCCCTCCCCCCTAAAGCTGAGCCCAACCCCGCTCTCACCTTCCACAGGCAGAAGATGATCAGTGCCAGGAGGAGCAGCCCCCCCAGGATGCTGCCCACCAGGATCCAGAGGGAGATGGGCACCCGTTTCCCCTGGATGATTTCAAGCACCATCTGGAAAAAGAAAGGAGGAAACAGGGATGGGGAGTGTCTGTGCAGCCCTGCGCCCCAGGTTTGGGGGGCAGCAAGGGTCCAGGGGGGCTCCTACCTCCCTCTGATGTGCCCCCTCCTCCAGCAGCAGCACGCTGCTCTCTGGCACCCCCAGCCAGATCGTGCTGATAACTTTCACACTCCTGAATTTAGCCTGGGGATGGGGAAAGGTGGAGAGGGGGGGCTTCAAGCTGCGTTTCCCACCCTGGGCTCTTCACTCTGTCCCCAGCCAGAGCGTGGGGGGAGTGTCACCCTTCCTCATTGCCCCCTCCCCTCCTCACCCCACGGAAGAAGTCGTTGTGGATGGTGCGGAGGATGTGGATAGAGATCTCCCCACCACGGTCCAGCCGGCCCAGCCGGCAGCTCAGCTCCTGGCACCAGGCGTTGCTGCAGTCCTATGGGGAAAAAAATGTTGGGTGATGTGGCAGGGGACACACACACCCCCCCCCCGCCCCAGCCACCCCCAAACTGCAGCTTGGGCAGAGTGGGTATCACAGTGATGCTCACCAGCCTGTCCACATGCAGGAGGTCGTCGGGGTGCACGGGGACCACCATGGCCGTGCCCCACTGCCGTGGCTCCTTGGGGGGGGTCCGCAGCATGCAGGTAGCCTGGGTGGGGGGAGAGGAGCTGGGCTTAGCACCAGGGGGGGTGCAGGGACCCCACAGAACCCCCAGCTCAGGTGAGGGACTCACATTGTCGGCCAGGACACGTGTGACTGAGAGGAATGTGGTATGGCGGTAGCCCAGGGCTGGTAGGGCCATGTGGAGGGTGACGTTTCGGACCAGGTAGCACCCAAAATTCTGCACCTGGGGGGAGAGCTGGGTGAGCCAGGACCCCCCAGGATCCCCCACCCCCCATATGTCCTCACCTTCACCGTGGTCTTGAATTCAGGCCCGGGGCCATGGGGGAAGGTGCCAAGTGGGTGAACCTCGTACCGGTGCAGGTTGGCATCGCTAACAGGATGAGAGCGCAGTCGGATCCTGACTCTCTGCTGCCTCCATCCCCAGCACCATGAAGCCGCCCCGCAGCTCTGCCCTGCTTCCCACCCCCACCCCCCCCCAAGCCCTACCTGGAGAGGAAGAGGTCAGGCTCATAGCGGATGGAGGCAGAAAGCTGGACCACGTTGTCCTCCAGTGTCGCCTCTGTGCTGTCACTGGAGGGGGAAGATGCAGCTGTGGGGAGCTCAGGAGGACCCCGAGGCCCCCCCACACCCACCACCTCGGCCAACCTATGGGGTACAGCCCAGCCGCCAGCCCTGCTCCTACCTGCTGGCCTCGAGGGTGACCTCAGCTCGGTCAAGGAGGATGGAGCAGCTGAACTCCAGCTCCAGGGTGAAGGACACCTGGGGGAAAGCGGAGCTGTCAGCGAGGTGGGATGGGTGCACAGGGTCCCGGGGGGTGTCCCAGGGGGTGTCCCAGTCCCCTACCTTGGCCAGTGAGCGGAAGACAGGGTAGCCAACACTGCAGAGCCGGCAGTGACCCGGCAGTGCCATGCACTCCAGCTTCACCGGGCTGGTGTCCTGCAGAGAGGGAGACATCACCTACAGCCGGATGGGGACGGGAGCACAGGGGGCTGGAACTGGGGGGCTCGGGATGAGCACAGGAGTGAGGGGGCTACACAGACCCCACCTGGGATCAGTTGGGGGACCCAATGGACTCCCACCTGGGATGCTTGGGGATAAGAATGGGCTGGAGGGTCTATAAAAGACTGGAGAAACCCCAATCTTTGTCCTGGGATGGGCTGGAGGGTCTGTACAGGGCTAGAAGGACTATGATGTCTTGGACGGACTGGGGGGGGGGCCATACAGGTCTGGGGGATCCCCCCATGGCCCCGTACTTGGAGTGCGAGGCTGGAGAAGTGGAGGTTGTTGGAGAAGCAGAGGAGCAGGCTGGCGTTGTAGGCGTTCTCCTTCTTGTTCTCCAGGACCACATCCACCACCACCTTCCTCCTGCCCTTGCGCAGGACATGGGGGCTCTGCCTGCAGCAGCGAGGGATGTTACAGCCCCGGTGGCTCCCAGGACATGGCTCAGCCTTGGGGACACCTTAGGGACACCCCATACCTGGAGCCCACGATGTCCATGGTGGCACTGAGCACCAGGTCCGTGACACACTCGTCATCCTCCCCGCAGTCCTTGAAGAAGGGGATCTGGAAGGAGCCAGGTGTGATCCTGATGCTGGAAGCACCATGGTTGATTCTGGATCCGGCCACCCCCTCCAGCACCCACCAGTTTCCGGATGGTGGTGGGGGACCTCTCATCCAGCACTGGCCCAGTGGATTCGGCCATGGCCAACCTCACTGTGAAGCTGAGGGGTCGCAGATAGTCTGTGGTGTCCTGGGGAGGGTGGAGAGATCCCTGTTAGCCCCCTGTGCTCCTGGGGGAGCTGAAAAAAGGCACCGGTGTCCCAGGGAGGGGTCCCACCGTGGCTCACCAGGACGTGGAAGGGGAAGCGGAGGCAGCTCTGCCTCCCCAGGGAGAGCTCAAGGCGGCGCTGCAGCAGCCGCCGGGCACCAGAGTTGAAGGCAGCCCGGGCTCCTGGTGTCCTCTCCTCCAGGGACACGTTGTATCGGAGCTCTGTGTGGTGATAAGGATGGGGTTCAGTGCTTGGGACACCCAAGGGGCTGGGAACACCCTGGGGATGCTCTGGGGACACTCCAGGGATGCTCCTGGAAAAGCCTAGGGGACACCCTGGGCATGCTGCAGGGATGCTCCAGGGTTGGCACCTGGCACATCCTCCCCAGTCCCCAGAACTCACCAATCTCCCTGTCCTGCTGGCCCTGGGCACGGGTCCCGGCGCGGAAGCAGACCCTGGCCCGGAGGCAGACAGCTCTGGTGCCGCCGCGTTGGCAGTTCTTCTGGATGACGTTGATGGCCGGTGGCTCCACGGTCAGCGATGTGTTGATCTGGACAATCTGGCGGGAGCTGGCAGCAAGGGGACAGTGTCACACCCCAGGGAGGGACAGCACTGTCCCCCAAATCCCACCAGGATATTCATGGGGACTGTGACATCCATCCCTGCCCCATCCCCAGGCTCTCCTCCTCTTATTGCAAGGGGAAACTGAGGCACACAGGAGTCCAGGAGATGCCTGGAAGTGTCCTGCCAGGCAGGACTGAGCTGAGTGGCCCTGCAGAGTGCAGTGGCCCAGAGCTGTCCCCTCCCCACATTCCTGTCCCCAGGACTCACCGCAGCAGCACAGCCACCCCCTGCGCCCCCACAGCCAGGTCCACCAGCCCATCCCCGTCCAGGTCCAGCTGCCCGTCCACGCTGCGCCCAAAATAACTGAGGGTTGGACCCAGCGCCGCCGCCTCGATGCGCTGGGGAGGTGAGAGCAGGCTGAGCAGTGGCTTCATTGCTGTCTTGTATAAGGTTGTGCTCAACCTAACAGAGCCCCCACCCAGATGGCAGCGAGACCCCCCAGACCCCCCCGGTCCCATCTCACCTGCTTGTAATTGGGCAGAAGGGTGCCCGGGGCACCGTGGTAGACATAGACAGCACCACGGTGCCCGTCCTCCAGCGGAGCCCCCACCACCACATCATTGAAGCCATCATGGTTGAGGTCTGGCACGGCAGCCAAGGCGTAGCCGAACCGAGAGTCCTGCGGCTTCTTGTCGGCGTGCAAGGTGCCAGCAGGGGCCAGCAGCCTCTGAAGGGGCACAAGGCAGCCCTCTGTACCCCATGGTGCCAGGTCTGGCCCCGTGTGCTCCATATGTGAGGCTCGGGAGGTGGAGGGAGGAGTGCAGGGGGATCCCCTGGGCTGTGTGTCCTCCCCGGCCCTGCTGCATCTCCCTGACCCTGCTGTGACCCCCCCCAAACCCTGCTGTGTTCCTCCAGTCCTGTCAAGTCCCACCGCATCCCCCTGACCCTGCTGCATCCACCTGACCTTACATTCTTCCCCCAACCCTGCTGTGTCCCCCCAATCCCATTGCATCCCCAGCCCCACTGTGCATCCCAATCCCCCTGCACCCACTGTGATGCCCCTGCATCCCCCCCCAACCCCTCACCTGCCCCACTCTGTAGAGGTACACCCGCCCCGTCTCCCTGCTCTGGGCACCCAGGTACATGGGAGCTGCCACCAGCAGCACGTCAGTGACCCCGTCACCATCCACATCCAGGGCGCACACCTCGCTGCCGAAGTAGGAGCCGATCTGTGGGTCGCAGCAGGTTTGTGTGAGGCTGGGGGCTGCCGGCAGCCCCTTCCCATGGCTGCCCGCCCCCTCCCCCTGCCAGCAGCACCTACCTGCTCCCCTGTCAGTGCCTGGGCCACTGTCACGGTCCCCGTGGTGCCCATCTCGAAGAGGATCACCTTGCCCTTGTGCTGGAAGCGAGGGGCTCCGGCCACGTACAGGCGCTGCCCGCTGGGCAACCGCAGCGAGGAGATGGCATACCCTGAGGTGGGAGACCCTGGGTGTCAGCAGCAGGGAAAAGCCCTTGTGCTGGTGGGGCCGTTCCTCGGCCACTCTGTGTACCCAGGGTATTGAGCATCCCTGGGGCACCCACCATCCCTGGGGCACCCACCATCCCCTGTTTCCCTGCCATGCCTAGGACACTGAGCATCCCATTTGCTCCACATCCCCGGGGTGCTCAGTATCCTCAGTCCCCCCTGAATCCCCAGGGCACCAAGCATCCTTTGGGTGCTCAGTATCCCTGGTTTGCCCTGCATCCCCAGGGCACTGAGCATCCCCGGGGCATTAAGCATCCCTGGTTTGCCTGGCATCCCTGGGGCACTGAGCATCCCTGGGGTACCGAGCATTCCCAGCGTACCAAGCATCCTTCGGGTGCTGAGTATCCCTGGTTTGCCCAGAACTCCTGGGGCACTGAGCATCCTCAGGGCCCTGAGCATCCCAGGGGTACCCAGCATCCTTGGGACATCGAGCATCCCTCAATTGCTGATGATCGCCCATTTGCCCCAAAACTCTGGGACACGGAGCATCCCCAGTTCACCCCACATCCCTCGGGACATCACCCCCATACCCAAATAAGCCGCATGATTCTTCAGCTCCACTGGGAACTCCTTCTCGAAGGCTTTCCGGGGTGGGATGATGCGGCCACGCCGGCTCTCCTCCAGCACAGCCCCGTCCCAGTCATAGGCTCCCACTGTGCCAAAGAGGATCCCGTCCTGGCAGGGAAGCAAAGGAGGGGGTTATGCAATGCTTCAGCAGGATGGGAGCTTTGGGGGGAAGCACGTGTTACGCCTCGAGGACATCGCGTGCATGGCGATGCCTCACTGTCCCCAAACCCTCCCCAAAAATGTCATCTGGGACACTCAGTGTCCAGCATGACAGGGATGCACAAGCCCAGGATGGGCTGAGGATTATTTTCCACTTCTGCAAAGCCCCCAAGGCAGGCAGTTGCTGCCCTCCCCCTCCCTCCAGCCCTTCCCTGGGCTGGATCCTGCCCATTCCAGCAGCCTCACCTCCAGGAGATGGAGGGAGAAGCCAATCTGGGACATCTCCAGCTCGAAGGAGCTCTCGTTGTACCCGTGGGTGCCTGGGGTGGGGGAAGGAGATGGTATTCCTCCAGATGTGGTTCCAGCTGTTTTTTCTGCAGCCCTCCCTGTGCTCCAGGCCCAGATCTGGCCCCACATCACCTTCCAGGCTGAAGATGCGGTCGCCCAAGGCGTCCACAATGTCGTTGAGGGCGGCCTCATCAGTGACGTTGAAGAAATACTTCTCGTCTGGGTCGCTGGCGATGTACTTGATCTCACGGATGAAATCTTCAGGGTCCTGCTGCCGGCGGAGGTAGTGCCCCAGCACCTGAGGAGAGGGGGGTCCAGCATCGGCTGGAGGCCAGATCCTGACCCCAATGCAGCCAGGATGGGGGTCCTCCACCCCAGCATGGCATAAAGGGGGATTGGGAAACAAAGGCACAGTGCCTGCTCCTGACTGGCAGGCAGGGAGGTAGCCAGGGCGCTCACCGCGATGGCATAGCGGGTGACATTGCGCTTCTCACACTCTGCCAGTGCCTCGGGCAGCTCCTCGCCATCGTGGGACTCCCCGTCCGTCACCACAATCATCAGCCGGGTGGCATCTGCCCGCCCGCCCCGCTCGGGGCTGAAGGCTTCGGTGCTGCCAGAAAGGATGGGTGGTGTGAAGCCAATCCTGATCCCAATCCCAACCCTGGTCCTGACCCCGATCCCAACCCCAATCGCGATCCTGCTCCCCATGCGGACCCTGATTCCTTGACCCTGACCTCAATCCTGACCCTGATCCTGATCCCAATCTCAACCCCAACCCCCATCCCGACCCTGATCCTGATCTAAATCCCGATCCCAACCCCAACCCCAGTCTTGATCCCAGTCCTAACCCTGATCCCAATCCCAGTCCTGATCCCGCTCCCAATGCTGACCCCAATCCCAATCCTGACCCCGATCCTGACCCTGATCCCAACCCCAACCTCAATCCTGACCCTGATCCTGATCCAAATCTTGATCCCAACCCCAACCCATCTTGATCCCAATCCTGACCCCTATCCCAGTCCTGATCCCGCTCCTGACCCTGATCCCAACCCCAACCTTGACCCTGACCTCAATCCCAGCCCCAACCCTGATCTTGATCCTGATGCAAATCCTGATCCCAACCCCAACCCCGATCCCAATCCCGACCCTGATCCCACTCCCGATGCTGGTGCACACCAAGCCTGGTGGATGGCGAAGGCCGTACGTGTCTCCCTCCCCTCCTGCCGGCTGATGTTCTTGGCCGCCTCCACCACCTCCTCTGCTGTCTGGTATCGCCCCAGCTCCCACTCATGCACCGCCCGCTCCCCGTACTGCAGCACCCCCACCTGCCACAGAGATGGAGTGCTCAGCACGTGGGCTCAGACCCCCTCCACCCCAAAATTTCCCCCCCAAAATGTGCAGCATGCCCCACCTCCCTACAACACAGCCCCAGCCGGCAAAGTGCACCCTCAACCACCCTGAAAGCAATCCCAGCTGGCATCGCCCCAGGGGTGGCATCAACGTGGGGATGATGGCATCACCCCAAGGGTGGCATTGCCCCAGGGATGACAGCATTGCCCCAGGAGTGACATCACCCCAGGGGTGGCACTGCCACAGGGATGACAACATCATCCTGTGGACAATGGCATCCCCCTGGGGATACTGGCATCATCCCAGGGACAATGGTATCACCCCAGGGGTGGCATTACCCCAGGGAAGACAGCATTGCCCTGGGGACAACAGCACTGCCCTGGGCACAATGGAATCACCCCAAAGGTGGCATTGCCACAGGGACAACACCATTACCCTGGGGACAATGGCATCACCCCAGGGATGACGGCATTGCCCGGTGTATCATGGCAGTACCCAGGAGATGGCATTGCCCCAGGGACAATGACATTACCCTGGGCATGACATTGCCCCGGGGACACCAGCACAGCCCTAAGGATGCTGGCACAGTCCTGGGGACGCTGGCGCAGCCCTGGGGATGCCACCTCACCTGGATCTGTCCAGGCCCAATGAAGAACTTGCTGAGGATGTTGCTGAGGAAATTCTGCACCTCGTACCAGGGGTAGATGCTGTTGGAGCCGTCCAGGACAATGACGATGTCCATGTAGGTGGAACAGCCTGCCAAAGGAAGGATGCAGCTGACACAGGCACGCCGTGGCAACGTCCCAGCATGGGGCTCCACACACCACAGCCATCCCCCCACTCACGCTGTGCAGTAGGGGCAATGGTCCCCACCAGCCGGAGGTCACCGTCCAGCCGGG
Organism: Astur gentilis; assembly: GCF_929443795.1. Taxonomy (NCBI): domain Eukaryota; kingdom Metazoa; phylum Chordata; class Aves; order Accipitriformes; family Accipitridae; genus Astur; species Astur gentilis. The sequence continues at coordinate 11,105,331 of NC_064886.1, forward strand.
CGCAGATGCCGGTGCTGAAGACAGAGGTGCCGCACGCCTGGGACCAAAGCGGGGCGCAAGCCTGGCCGAGGGGGAGGGGGGTGACACGGGGACACAGAGCATGGGCTGGCACCCGGCCCTCGCACCCGGCCGTGCCTCAGTTTCTCTCTGGGGGAAGCTCCTCTCACCACGAAGCCGCCATCCTTGGAGTCCAGGAGGGTCATCCCGAAGTGCACGTTGTGGCCTGGGGTCGGGGAGAGCCACGGGGCTGCGGATCCTCGGCACCAGGGAAAGAGATGCCAGGGGTCAGCAGCGCGGTGAGACACCCCCCCCGCCAAACCCCGCTGGCGGTCTCACCGGGGTGAATGCCAGCCTGGAAAGGGCAAAGCCGGGTACAGAGATGGCCACCCATCCCCATGGGGCATGGTGGTACCGAGGTTGGCTTTGGTGCAGTTGGTGTTGGGGGGTCCCACGCGGCACTTGTAGACGTCACCTTGGCGGTCGCTGTCCCAGGGGGCCCCCACCAGCAGCCTGCGGGGACGTGGCAGCGTGAGGGGACACTGGCTGGGTCACTGGCAACACCCTGCTCCAGCTCGGCCGCAGCATTTTGGGGCACAGTGCCAAACCCTGCCCACCCCCGCCACCGGCATCGTGCCACGGTGCTTCCGCCACCAGGCTGCCGGCGGTTTCCGTCTGTCTGTCTGGCTGGCTGTCCGTCCTCCCTTTGATCGTCATCCCAACCGCCAGCACAGCCACTGGGGCCCCCCTGGATTTACTGACAGGACCCTTATTTTCATGTGTCCCCCATTCCCAAGCTGTGTCAGGGCAAAGCACAATGAACCTTAAAATCCCATTTCTGCCCCCAGAAAACACCGACGGGGCTTTGCTGCCTGGCTCCCTGCCTCAGTTTCCCCTCTTCAGGGCATCGCAAGCCATGCATCCCCCCATCCCTTAGCCCTGCCGCACATATCCACCCCATGGGTTGTGCTGGGGGGGGATGAAAGCCCCACGGGTGTCCCGTTGTCGTCCCCCCCCCCCATGGGGTGCCACTCACCACTTCTCCCCGCCGCCCACCCGCTGCAGCACCTTGTAGCCGAACTGGGCCTCGGCCGGTCCATGGAAGAGCCGTGGGCGCCTCACATCTACATTGAACCCCACGCACAGACCTGGGGGGGGCACGGGCAGGATGGCGAGACCTGAGGGTGGGGGCACCCACGGACCCAGGCATCCTGAGGCCCCCCGCCACCCTACACCCATCTATAGGGACGGGGCTGCTTCGGCGCAACCCCCAAACCATGACAGCCTCGGCACTGCAGGGGGGCATGCAAAGCCCCCCTCCCCCCCCGTTTTTTCGGGTACTGCTGGGAGCACCCGTCTCCCACCCGGTGGGGAATTAAAAGGGGGGGGGGGGGGAGAGGACATGGGGATGGGTGCGACCTGCAATGGCCATGCCACAGCTGCCTCGTTTGCCAGCCACAACCCCGTAATTAGGCAGGGCGATGCCCCTCCACCCCAGCTCCCCCCTTGGCAGGTTTTGGGTGGGAGAATTAAGAGGCTGGCTGGGGAGTCGTGGCATGACCCTGGCACCCATGGGTGCTTGGGGTGCCCATCGCCCTGCTGGGGTGAAACTGTGTGAGGAAAGGGGGGGAGGCGGGCCGGGGGGTAGTGGGTGTCTCAAGGAGGGGGGAAGAGGTCCTGAGTGCTGGGTGATGAGCACCCCGTGTGTGGCTCCAAGCACCCCACAGGCACCACCAAGCACCCTACATATAGCACCCAGCACCCCACGTGCAGCACTGAGCACCCCACATGTAGCACCCAGCACCCCAAATGCAGCACCAAGCACCCCACAGGCAGCACCGAGTACCCCACAATTGCACCCAGCACCCCAAATGCAGCACCAAGCACCCCATATTATAGCACTGAGCACCCCAAATGCAGCACCCAGCACCCCAGCAGGCTCTGGGGTGGACAGGGCAACTTGGGGGTTTCCATTTTGGGGGGCCCAATGGGTTTGCGTTTGCCTCCAAACTTGAAAAGAGTCACAAAGTGCTGCACTCCCCCCCATCCTCTCTCCTCCTCTCCCAGCTCTGGATGGGGAAACCGAGGCACAGGGAGGCCAAGGGCCACTGAGGTGGCTGCATGCCTCAGTTTCTCCACCAGCAAGGCACGGTGGGAGAGTGTGGACATGCCCAGATGGGACGGAGATTGGGTGGAGGTCCAGCCACCATCCTCTCCCTTGGTGGGGGGGACGACCTTTTTTGTCTTTATTTCCCCCAAAATGTAGATTTTCCATTAAAGGTGGGGTTTTTTAGTTCCTCTTAGAGGGGTTTGGCTTCCTTCCATGCTGGCACCGACCCCTTCCTGGCCCCATCCCCAAACCCAGGGGAGGTTTTGGGATCCCCCCTCCAGCAGAAAAAAGTAAAAAATATATTGAGGAGGTGGGATAAGGACCAAAACCAGATGCTTTTCCTGCAAAACCCCCCTGACCAGCTCGGCAGAGGCATCTCCACATCACTGATCTCTGGGTTAATGGGTACCCAGCTCAGCACCAGCCCCCCCCAACCCCGCAGCATCCCCAAATGCCTCTGATTCACACATCCCTCCCCCCCAAAAAAAACCCTTTTTTCCCAAATCTGGCTGGATTTTTGGGGGACATTACCTGGGAGCAGGAGCAGCACGGGAAGAAGCCATCGGCACCTACCACCCTCCATCGCCCCACCGTCGCTGGAGCCGCCAGCATGGGCTGTGAGCAGCTCAAAGGTTACTCTGTCTCCATACAGGATATTTTTTTTTTCCTCTTTTTTTTTTTTTTTTTTAAATATTTTTTTTTCCTCCTCCTTCATCTTCAATTGGCTGCTAAAAATAAACAGCCAGAGTGGGTTTTTTTTGAGGGACGGAGTTAGGAAAAAAAGGCAAAGTGGAGAAAAACATGGAAAAAAAAAAAAAAAAAAAGAGGAGAGGGAAGAAGGGGGCAGGGACGTGCAGGGTTTGGGGGGACAATGGCATGCTCGGGGTGCTCCTGAAGGGGTTTTCCCCCTTTTCCTGGCAAAGCAGTCCCTGCACAGGGTGGGAAGCATGTCCCATGGTGTCCCCAACCGCAGGAAGGCTTGAACCCCACAGCCATGGCCAGGACACCCGGCTCTTCTCCCTGGGGACCTTGACTTCAGGCTGGGGGTGTAGGGATAGGGAGTTTTGGGGTGCCCGCTGCTATCCTTGGTTCTCGGCGGATTTAGGGTCACCACGTCCTCCGGGTGACAGTGCCACCTCCTGGACACTGTCCCCATCTCCTGTCCCTTGGAGAAGGCTGAGAAGATGGGGTGACCTCGGTGAGGATTCCCCCCCATCCAAACACCAGCTCCTCAAGACGCCCCTGGCAGGGGAAACCAAGGCAGGTGGGATGCCCAGCATGCAGTAGCACCCCAAGACCACCTTTCAGCTACTGAAGGACACAGGGCAAGAGAGGCCACTCCTACGTGGTGGCATCCACGGCTGTCTCTTCCTCGCTGGCAGCAGGACCGAGCCCCCCAGCGCTGCCCAAGAGGCTACGAAGCTGAAGCCAGAAGAAGGGTCGTCTCCCAGGTTCTTGGGGCCACTCCAGGTAGGTCTTGGTGCCCAACATCTTCCGGAGCCGGTAGAAACGCCGGGGCAAACCCTGAGCATCGATGGGTTCCTTCACCACCAAGATGACGTCCTCACTGCCCAGCCCCACAGCACGTTGGTGGGCAAAGTAGAGCTCATAGTTGCACCACTCACTGTCGACAAAGCTGCGGGAGAGGACGAAGATGACCTTGGCGCTCCTCTCAATGTTCTCCACGATGTTATCGATGATCCAACGGCCCGGCGTGAAGTCCCGCTCATGGATACAGAGCCTGTATGGTGGTGTGGTGCTCTCCAGCCGGTGCAGAAGCTCCTGGCGAACCCAGCCAGCATCGGCACAGCTGTAGGAGATGAAGGCGTGGTAGGAGCATCGCCGTGTGGCACCTGTCCGCCGCCTGCCATACTTGGCACGTACCAACTGGTATGTGGCTCGCAGGTACCAACCGGCATCCAGTTTCCAGCAGAGCACAGCACACGCCACCACTGCCACCGCCGTGCTGGCCACCGCCACGGCCACCAGCGCCGGCACATTGCATTCCAAGGGACGTGGGGCGTAAGCAGCCACGGCCGTATCCAGCAGTGGCTCGGGATGGTAGCAGGTCCAGTTGTGGGGCCAGTCGGTCAAGGTAGGTCGTCCCCGTCGCCATGTCTCCTCCAGGAAGAGGTAGAGGTCACAGGTGCAGTGGTAGGGGTTGTTGCCAGCTGCCAGGCTAATGAGCCGTGGCATATTGATGAAAGAGCCACGGTTGATGACACCAAAGGAGTTTCCGTCGATGGCCAGCACCTCCAAACGGGGGCATCTCCACTCAGAGGGGATGAACTTGATCTTATTGCCACTCAGCCGCAGCTCCTGCAGCCAGGGGCTTCGGGTGAAGTAGTCCATGTCCAAGCGGTCAAGCTGTGAGTAGGAGAGGTCCAGGTATTCAAGGGTGGTGGGCAGGCACCCAAAGGTGCCTGCCGTCACCTGGTTGTGGTGGAGGGCCAGCCAACGCAAGGTAGGACTCCACTGACATGTCTCCTGCAGGCTGCCCAAGCCATTGTGGCTGGCATCAAGGCGGGTGAGGCGGGGCCAGGTCCATGTCAAGGCAGCCACCACAGCCAGGCTCAGGAGCTGGTTGGTGGCCAAGACAAAGCTCTCCAGCTTGGGCATGACACCCTCATAGTGGCAGTGTTGGTTATAGATATAACTGTCTTCCAGGCGGTTGCCGGAGATGTCCAAGGCCTCCACATTACGCATCTCACCCCAAGCATCGCAGGGGACATAGTTGAAGTTAACATTGATGATGGAGAGGGCGGCCACACCACTGAACCAAGTGAAGGTCCAGTCGAAACGCAGGACATCAGGGTTGCTGATGTCTTGCAGCAAGAGGCGGTCGAGCTGTGGGGCGGGCGCCTCCATGCTGGAGCTGTTCTGCCACGGCGAGCGGGCAAAGTCAATGGCCACCAGTGCCAAGTCACGGACATGGGAACGTTGGACGTTGAGCAGGGCCAAGCGGAGGAGGTTCTCGTTGAACTTGCCCCGGTAGAAGACCAACTTGGTGATCTGCAACTCGGCCAAGCCGTCAAAGGGATCAGCATCACCAGTGTAGTAGGTGAACTCAAAGAGGTTACGGAAACGCAGGTAGTTGAGGGGTTTGCCCCGCAGGTCCCGCAACATCAGTGGCAGAGCCTCTGCGCTCTCATCCAAGGCCATGTCACACCACAGCTCCGTGGTGTTGAGCCATGAGAAAGCCCCGGCTTCGTACCGTCGCAGGCTGGAGGCCGACTTGATGGCAAACTTCTGCAGCACCGTGTCCTTCAAGATGGCAAAGTCCCCCCGGGAGATGTCCCGGAGCAGTGGCCCACCCAGTGACAGCTCCCGCAGCTGCTGCAGCCTGCCAAAGATGCCATCCAACGCCACGCTGCGGTAGAGGTTGTTGGACATGTCCAACCAACGGAGGTTGACCAACGGTTCCAACGCCAGTGCCGGGATGTGTTTGAGAGAGTTGTTGAAGAGCCGGAGGTGCTCCAAGAGGGGGTTGGAGAGGAAAGCATTCGGCGAAATGCGGGAGATGTTGTTGTAGCCCAAATCCAAGTGCCGTAGCTGGGTCATGCTGGCGAAGTCGCCCGCCGTGATCTCCTGTAGCTTGTTATATGAGAGGTCAAGGCTGTGGAGGCCACTGGGGAGGCCACGGGGCACCCGCACCAGGTCCTGCCCCTTGCACAGCCCCGTCCGGTTGTCAGCATCAATGCGGCACGGCTGCCACGCCGCATCCCCTGCCAGGGCCAACAGCACCAGGCACCAAACTCCCCGGGTGCCAGCAGCTGGGGGGGGCCGCATGGCCTCCGGCATGGCAGTAGGGTGGCTGGGGAGGTACTGCCAGTGGCAGGAGCAGGCACGGGGCTGGAAGGGGCATCCAGGCATCCCAGCAGAGCTGTCCTGTGGCAGGAAAGGGAGGTCAGTGGTGCCATGTGGGGAGGACCCCGACCCCCCAGGAAGCTCTGGGATCAACCCCTGGGGAGGCACGGGGGGGGGGAGGGGGGGAGGAGGTGGCACCTGGATCTGCTAGGATGGGAACAGGTAAATCCTCCCTTGGGGGCTCAGGGACTGGATCCCAGGGGGATCGGGGACTGGATCTTGGGGGGGGGGGGGGGGGTGTTGGATCACAGGGGGATCAGATCCTGGGGATCAGGGAATGGATTGGGGGGTGGGAGGTGTGGGACCGGATCCCACGGATCAGGAAATGGATCCTGGGGGTATTGGGGATGGGATCCCAGGGGGATCAGGAAATGGGGGGTGGGGGTGGGGATCAGGGACTGGATCCCAAGGGGATTGGATCCCAGAGCAGGGGGGTCAGGGACCAAATTCTAGGGGTCTCCAACACCAGATCCAGGGTGCCTTGGGGACGAGGCTCCCAGAACGGAGCTCAGCGACCAGATCCTGTGGGATTTGGCACACCAGATTCCACAGGCTGAGGGCCCAACCCAGTGCAAACACGCAACCCAACCCCTCCTCCTTCTCCTCCTCCTCCTCCTCCTCCAAGCCTGGGCTGGGGCGGGGCGGGGGTGGGGGGCTCCAGCAAGCTGTCCCCCACCCCGGGTTTGCCTTTCTGCTGATTTTTAGGGTGGGTTTTATTTTCCAATTAAAAAAGATTAAAAAATTAAAGAACTTAAATATTAGCTTTTTTGCACAGAGGAAAACTTGCACTCCTCGGCCATGGAGTGGTTGCAGCCAAGAGTTTTGGTATTTTTATGGGGACGGGGGTGAAACAAACCAGGAAACTGGAGGAGAAAAACAGACGGGCGTCTGTCCTGCCCCAATGCCGATGGCAGAAGTGGCAAAGCCAGGCCAGGTATTGCCCCCTGGGGTCACAGTCCTGCCCGGGTTGTCTAGGGCCAGACCCCAGCCCAGGGAGGGGGACATGGGGGAACCACCCTGCTTCGTCCTAAAAATTGTTGTCGTCATCCCCCGCCCCACGGTGCTCCCTTTGCTTTCATGGAAAGGAGGAAAAACACCTGGAAATGCCCCAAAGTGGTGGTGGTTGGGTGAGGGAGCAGGTGGTGGGGGACCCGTGGGGGCTGGTGTGGTCCCTGATGCCCCCCCCCAGGGTCCCTTCATGTGAGCCCCTGTAGGAAACACCTGCGCCCCACAGCACTGCTGCACCCACGTGGGGAAACTGAGGCATGGGTGACCCTCGTCCTACCCCGCCAAAACCCTCCCAGCACCAAACTCTTCCTCATTCCCAACACCAGCCCAGCCCAAACACAACCAGTCGCCCCAAAACAACCCCATATTCCCCCCTCCTCGCCCCCCCAGCCAGACCCCACTCACCCCACGTGGCACCTGGGATGCAGCGAGTTCAGCAGGTCTTAGCTGGGGCGGGAACCGCAACAGCCGCATCCAGGAACCGCCGGGGCAATGCCAAACTGGCCAGGGCGGCAGGCGGTGTGGCGGGGACGGGAGGAAGACAGGTTTTTGTCCCTGGCTGGGGGAAGCCCCCCCCCGCCCGCCCTGGCTGCACTTTGTCCCCGGGGAGGTTTGCAGCAAGGGGCTGTGCCGAGGGCCTGACTGGCGGGGGGGCTCGGGTCCCCAAATTCGCCCCGCACCCCAAAGTTATGTGACCTCACGTGCCAGGGTCCAGCACTCCCAGTCCAGTGCCCCCCAGTCCAGCCAAGTGCCCCCAGCCCAGCGGCCCCAGTCCAACCTGCTGCTCTGGTCCAGCATCCCCAGCCTATCCCAGTGTCCCCAAATCAGCCCAGCACTCCCAAATCAGCTCAGTACCACCAGTCCAGCCCAGTGCCCCCAGCCCAGCTCAGCCCCTCCCAGTCCATCCCAGTGACCCCAAAGCAGCACCCCCAGTCCAGCCCAGGACCACCCAATTTAGCTCAGTGCCTCCAGTGAAGCCCAGCACCTCCAAGCCAGCTCAAAGCCCCCTGTCCAGCCCAGCACCCCCAGTCCATCCCAGTTCCCCCAGCCCATCCCAGTGTCCACAAATCAGCCCAGCACTCCCAAATCAGCTCAGTATCACCAGTTCAGCCCAGTACCCCCAGTCCACACCAGTCCCCCAGCCCAGCCTGGTGCCCTCGATGCAGCCCAGCCCAGAGCCCCCAGCCCAGCTCAGCCCCTCCACCCTAGTCCATCCCAGTGACCCCAGTGCAGCACTCCCAGTCCAGCCCAGGAGCCCCAGCTTACTTCAGTGCCTCCAGTCAAGCCCAGCACCCCCAAGCCAGCTCAAAGTCCCCTGTCCAGCCCAGCGCACCTGATCCGGCATCCCCAGCCCATCCCAGTGCCCCCAGTCTGGCATCCCCAGCCCATCGCAGCATCCCCAGTCACTCCTCACAGCCTGCCAGTACAAGCCCCCCCCTCCCACCAGACTTGGCAATGCACTGACTCCATCCCTCCCCACTAAGGGGGGGTCCCAGGGGAGTCCCCTCTGCCAGTTCCAGCCCTCCCCATGGACATGTCCAGCCATGCCACAAAGCCAAGTGCCCATGGAGGAGCCCAGGAACCAGCCAGAAACAGGGACACATCCAGAAGACCAACCTTGACCCCTCTCCTTAATTACTAACTAACAAAGACCGTCATCCAATTAGTGGTGAGTTTTCCCTTATCTAAAGGACCTGAGGTTTTGTAGAGTAGAAAATATGTACAAAACCATGTAGAAAATGCTCTAAATTGGTGTTTCCAGGCTCTGCCGTGATGATCTGGAGGTCCCACCAAGCCCACTATGGGCACAGCCATCACGGGAGCATCCCCAGCATCTCCTGCCTGGTGGGACCAGTCCCAGCCAAGTAACAGCTAATTAAACTTTGATGATGGTTGCTGGCTCTGGTTTCAGTTTCAGAGTTTCTGTTGTCTGGGAAAGCCCCATCCCAGCGGCAGGAGGGCACCTGGCAACAGGCTTTGGAAATAAATCTGAATTAGTTGTAATTAGATCCATAATAATGCTAATTAATTGGAATTAGCAGCTCAAACCCAGACCCTGCTCCCCCAAGGTATGATCTGTATTCTCTTTATAGTCCACAGCCCAATAAATACTTGGATAAATGGAAATTTTATTATTATTATTTATTATAAGAATACATTTTATTATTATTATATTATTAATAATAATTCCATTATAATGGAATTTTATTATTATTTAATATTAGTAATTATTATTTATTATATATTCTTATGCATTTATTATACATTTATATTAATTTTAATATTATTAATATTAAATATTTAATTATTATTAATTATTATAATTAATAATAATTTTATTATTTATATAATTATTTATTATTATATTACTGCTAAGTAATCGGGATATTTTCATAGAAAATTGTCCATGTAAGAGGAGCATTGGAGGGTGGGGGGCTCCAGACCACCAACACGCAATGGTCCCACGTCCTTTCACTGCCATGAAGATGCTTCCAGAGGAAAAGCAGACACAGGGGACAGATGGAAAATGGTTGTACCAGGATGGAAAAACCCTCTAAAGGTTTTCCCGGGTGGTCAAGGGACCATCACAGACCTGGGGAGAGCTCTGTGCTCTGGCAAAAACAATTTCCAAAGTTGTTGAGAAAGGCTGGGATGGGATTTCATCAGACTGGCAGTGTCTGGTAGATGGAGGCAAGAGGTTTGAAGAAGCAGGCTGGGATGGGAAACCCAAAGAAAGAGAGTTTCCCCACCCAGATTTAGGGGAATATCAGCATATGGATGCCACCTAACCCAGGCCACTGCATTAAAAAACCAGCTGAGGAATTTGGGAGGGGGTGTGTGTCCCACTTCTGCAAAAAATTCTTAAACCCTTTCACTTTCATATTTAATATGAAACTAAAATTAAGGATGAAAATTAAATAAACAGGTAAATAAACTATGAAAATTAAACAAACTAAATATTTTTATAAATAATATATAAACAGATGAACACATTATTATTAATAAAAATATATATATAATTTTGTAGAAATTCCCCGAGACCCAGACCTCCGTGTCCTGGTGCAGGGCAGAACCGTAAGGACACCCTGGACCTCCACAGCAGGGTCACCCTTGTCCCTGCCACCCCTGCTCCCAAGCCCACCCATCAGCGCCAGCCTTAAGTACTGGCTAACAAAGACCCTCACCCAGTCAGTGACAATTTTCCCCAATCTAAGGGAATTTATGGTTCATTAAAAGCAGGTGAAGCTGGAGCTCAGGGCAGGACCAAGCCTCCAGGTTTCAAGAAAGCCCAGGTGAGACCCCCTCCAGCACAATGCCTCGGACATGATGAGTTTGTTGGGTCTCAGCTGGGGCCAACACCAGGCTTGGCCCATTCCTAGGCCACCGAGAAGCTGCCGCACTGGGTGGACAGCATCATCCTGCTCTACAGCATCTGTGACTGCTCCAGCTCCCACAGTGCCAGCAGCTGGTGCCTGTCATCTTGGTGGGCAACACCGGCAGGCAGCACCCAGCAAGGAGGGCCGGCTCCTGCACCGGCTTTCACGGAGGTTTTGGCTGCCGAGACCTACCATAGGGCTCTGCTGGTTTTCCACCAGCTGCTGGAGGTGGCAAGGGGGGCAGGAGGGAGAGCCACCAGCATCCATGGCATCATCCAAAAAGTCTCAGCCGCTTTCAGCCATTGCCAGATGGGGTGAGCCTCCCCCACGGCGGCTGTGAAGGTGGAAGCAAATTTGGGGGGATGCCTGGCAAACCGGAGTCACCGAGCCCTGCCTGATCCAGGGTATGTCCCTCCCCAGTCTCACCATGGATGAATGGGAGCAGCGCTGGGTGCCCGCGGTGCCAGCAGAGCCCTCTGAGCACGGGAGTGTCCATCTGTCCGTCCCTCCCCAGAGCCAAGGTGATGCATGGAGGTTTCCCATAGCCAGAGACCTGCTGCAGGCTTTGCTGAACTGCTCGATAAACCGGCCGTGGCTAAACCCCCCCAGCCGAGAGGAGCCGTTTGTCCCACTTGGGTGCCAGGAAAGCCAGGAGCACCCTGCTATGGTGCCGGAGACCTCCCATACCCATCTCCTGGCCCAAGGAAACTAATCCCATCCCCTTCTGGCAGGCTGAGAGTCCAGACACAGCCTGCCCTGCCGGGTCCGAGCACCAGCAAACTCATTTGCCCACAGTGGCTAAGCAAAAAAAATGCCTGGAGATGGGGTGGAAGAGCTGAAGGCAAAGACAAAACAAGCTTGTTTGCCTTCCCAGCTTCTCCCGCACATTCTTTGCCAGCTCAAAAGCACAGTGGGGGGGATTTGCTGCAGATGCTAGAGCGAGCCAGGCATGCACAAAAGACTCGATGCCCTTGATCTGCTCCGAAAAGGGCTGGGGGCAGGAGGCCTCAGCTCACTGCCACCACTGTGGGAGGGAAAGGGGGGTGGAAAAGGGCTGTTGGTTGATGCATTCCCCAGCAATGGCAGCCACAAAGACCCTAAATACTGGGGGGGGGAGGACGAGTCCCCGGGGTGTCCCCGTCACTCACTGCCTGGTATATTGGGAAACGCGCGTTAGGACCGAGTCCACGACCCCATCCCAACACAGGCCAGACACACAGGGCTGCACGTTCATCCATCCAGGATCACGAAGACAGAGGAAAACAGCGACATCTCAGCAACCGGGCTTTAATAATTAACTCTGCAAACCGCCACAGGACCGTGATTAGCGCAGACGCCCATTTATAACACAGTATTTACACGTGAGTGACGAGTGGAAGATGCCGCACAGCCCTTCACCATACCTTCCCAACCTCCGCCAAAGTACAATATTGCTCTAACATGTTAAAACTGCTGCGGTGACAGCACACAGAAGCTGCTGATGTGCTAGGGTCAGCTGCCTTTCACACACATAACTGATTTACCTTCTCCACCAAGAGTTCCAAGTCACTGAGTCCAAGCTGAGATTTTGCTCCAGCTCTTTACCATTTGCTGAGGGGGACTGGGCGGGGGGCAGGCAGCTTTCGCCACCCAAATACTTGGGTCCAAGTACCTCACCCTGCACCTTCCCTGACTGAATCGGTTTGCAGGCAGAAAGACCCCATGTTCTTACACCCCACTGCCACATCCTTCATTATCCAGCTGACTTAAACTCCCTCTTGCTAAAGCTCTGGGCAGTTCGGCTCAGTTTCAGGCTGCACGCACCCACCCTCTCCCAGTGACTCAGCCTCTCCCGTGCCCGTATCACCCCAGAGCCCACAGAAAGCCAGGAGATGCTGAATGGAAAATGGCAGGGAGGTCCTGGAGCTGGGTCTGGACTAACAAACCCAAGGTAGTGCTCTCAAGTGAGGGAACCATGGTTTTCCAGTCCAGGGACAAGCCTTTGCCACCACGCATACGTACCTGGAAGCGGGTGAAGCTTGAGCTGTTTGTGCGTGGAGCTGCTGAAGCTGAAAAAACCCCACCCCAGTGGGTTTTAAAAGCACACGGGGTCACTCCCTCCCTCTGTGTTGCCGTCCCAGGGATGGACCGAGGAACAGCCCACCTCTGGATAAAAATAATCAGCTCCAAGCGTGTCCTTCCATCCATGGCTAAGTAAAACACTCTTTAGAACCAGGTCAAACCCACTGCCTGGCATAAACAGCATTATCCAGTGTCACAGAAACCAAGGAAAGTGGGCAATCTTAGCGAGATGGCAGTGCCAGCTCAGAGAGAAAAGCAGGTGGGAACAACTGACGCAGAGAATCACAGCATCGAGCTGTCTCCTCCCCAATTTATCCCCAGAAAAGCCACCAAAAAGGACAACCGAGAAGCAAACTGCAGCGAATGCTCAGCAGGATGAACCTGCGCAGCACCAGGCAGAAGGAGGTAAGCAGATACACAGATTTCAACTTCTTCACAGCTGTAGGGAAGAGCTCAGGCTGCCTGAATCCCCTTTCTGCTCTCAGACACAGAGAGATCCAAGCAGGAAGGGCTGGGAGCAACCCCAAGGCTCAGTGCGACTCACTGCAGTCACTTCTTCCCCATTGGGATTGCAGGGAAGGTGCAGGCAAGCAAATATTCTCCTACATGGAAATACCCTGCCCCATCTCACCTCAAATCCATGACCAGCCAGCAGAGCGGAACTGGCCAAGACCCCACAGACTTACCCCAAGCTCACCTCTGAAAGCCCAGCTGAGTATGGCTTATCCGCAGTTAAAGTCCTTTCAACTCACCCTCTCTGTCTGCGCTTAAAAAGTTTCTTAAAAGGATGATAAAGTGTCAAAACAGGCACTGGATGCACCCAGCCAGCGCTAGACTCGACCCCCCCCCCTGCGGTTTAAACCCCGCCCCCCCAGTCTGGGAGAAGCACCCAGTGACCCAGGCAGCTTTCTCCGGCCCCAAATATTTCCCTCTTGGCTGGCTCCATGTTAAGAGACCCCCCCAAAGAGGGAGGGGAAAGATTAAAGCCCTAAAACAGCCAAACAGGCCCTACAGTCAATGGGGAGAAGAACCAAATTTAGGTCCATTGAGTATCACCCTCCCCACCAGCGACGCAGGGAGCCAAGGGAGCGGGAGCAGGTCCCTGTGGGCTCCGACGCCACAAACTCCCTCTACCTTTCTCCCGTCTCCACAACCCGTTTATTACGGCAGCCAAGCGTGACGTGAACGCGCAGCCGCAGGCAACGGGATTGAGCCAGTCAGCTTTAGTCGTGTCCCAGCCCTAGGAGTAACCCCCCAGGGTCCCCACATATCTGCCTGTGCTGGCTTTGAGCCTGGAGGCAGGCTCTGAGAACAACTAAGGCTTCAGTTTGAGCCAGGGATGAAGGATGGTGAGGATGGAGAGGATGGAGGAGGTGAGGCCGCACAGCCCCACAAAGCCCGGGTTGGTTTTGTACAGCCCCAGCTTGTCCAGGGGGATAAATAGGTCGCAGGCATTTTTCACCACGTCCAGTAGCAGAGGAGGGTTGTTCCTAAGGACGCGGAGCAGAAGCTGGAGATGGATCTGCAGCCTCAGCCCCAGCTGCTGGAGCCCATTCTCAGCCCGGACCTGGCACCCATTCTCGTTGCCTTTTGTTCGCTTCCCGTTTGCCTCACGCTCCATCAGGATCTGGATCTCGTAGGCATCCCGGCTCAGGTTCACGATGAGGGCAAAGAGGTAATACCTAAAAAAAAGAGGAAGAGGAATGGTGGAGCAGGGAGAGCAGAGAGAGCAGGAAAACAGTGCTGGGGATCGCAGTCTGTGAAGCTGGGAGCCTCTAACTGTTTCCTTTTCAGCCAAAACCAAATAATAAGTGCCTTAAAAAAACCCGCCCTGTGTGGAAAAGTCCATGTTCTACTGGCAGCTGAGGGGCTGAGCCAGGCCAAGTACCCGCCAGCTCTCTTGCCGTCGGTACGGTGCAAGGAGAGAAGCCCCTGCACGCAGCGCTTGGGAAGGGAGCTCAGACCCCTTCATCCACCCCTACTCTGTGGGACAGCAGCAAAGAAGCAAGAATCCTGCTCTCTCCCTGGCGAAGCATACTGACTCCTTGCCGGCAGCTCTCACAGTTGTCCAAGACCCTCACCTGAAGGACCTCTGGCCCCACTTCTCCTGGTCCACGCTGGGGATGAGCCCCGTCTTCCCCGCCCAGAGAACATTGTCGCAGGCGAAGTACATGGCCCTGTTCAGGTGGCTGAGGGTGACGCAGAACCGCAGCACCATGTCTGACAGGTGAATAGCTCGTTTTGCCGCCTCCAATGCTTCGGCCGAGCTACCCAGGCGCATCACTGCGGGACAGACGGATGGTCACCGAAGCAGAAGAAAAAGAGGGGATAAAGGAGGGTCCCCGCCCCCCCCCCCCCCAGCACCAGGGCAGCCCCACTCACGCTTGCGGCCCAGACTGAGGTGAGCCTCCAGCTGCCGAACGCTGGCCAAGACCCCGGCGCTCGCCCCGTTCCTCCGCAGCGTATCCCCCGCCAAGGCACAGGCGTATTGCGCGGCCCTGTAAGAGACAGCATGAGGGGGGGCCCACACCCCACACCCTCCCCGGGGGCCTCCGTGACCGCCCTCCCCCGGGCCCCAGTGAGGGGAGGCCAGGCAGTCCTACACCGGAAGCGGCACAGTAACAGCCCCCCCATACCTGAAAAGCCGCTCCTTAGCCTGGCTCTGGGCGCTGAAGCGGACCCAGGTCTCCATGGCGGGGCCGGGCCGGGCCCGAGGCGTCGCTCCCCAGTGCGGGGCCTCGGTAGACGCGACGCGACGCGACTTCCGGGAGCGCGACGGAAGCCGCTGTAGGTCAAAGAGAGCGCAGAGGGTGAGTCCTCGCGCCACCTGGTGGCTGGCGGGAGCAGAGAAGAGCCAGGCCACCCTCTTCATGCCCGCACAGCTTATCCCTATTGGCTAGATGCGCCAGACCCCGCCGTTTCCATCAAAACAGAGGCCGTGAATGGGCAATTGAAACGGTCTCTCTCTCTGAACCTGTATCGAAGGCTTTGATTGGTCAATTTTTCCGTTTCCCGCCCCCTTCTCCTGACCAATAAGAAGACGGTTACAATTCCCTGCCTCCGCCTCCGCTGCTTTGCATTTTGATTCGTTCTTTCCTCTGTCATTAATATAATTCTTACAGCACGACTGGACAGCTATCTTCTAAGCCCCGCCCCCTCGCCGTGTCCCTCACTTGTGATTGGGGTAAGTAGGGAGGGCGCGCCCCTGTCTCTCCGCGCCCTACAAGCCAGTTCTGATTGGCCGCTCCCCTCCTCTTCCCGCCCACCTTCCCGATCGTCTGCCCTGCGATTGGACTGCTGCCGCCCTCCCACCACCCTCCTTCTGCCCCGCCCCGAAGTCTTCTCTATGCTACCATTGGCCAGCTCCCACTGTCGTCCCGCCCCCTCCCTGAGGTGATCTCCACGCCCATTGGGCCCTTGGGCGGTGAGTGACAGCGGCTGTACGGCGGGGGTCTCTCTCGGAGCGGGCTGGCGGCGGTGATGGAGTCGGTGCGGGCTCAGCGGCTGCAGCCCGGCGTGGGGACTCTGCGCTCCCTCCGTCCCGGTGTCACGGGGGCTCCGGCTGCCGCCTCGGCTCCCCCGCCGCCTCCCGCACCTCCGCCCTCCGCGGTGGCGGCGCCCTTGCCCGCCGTTCCGCCCCCGACCGGGCTGGGGTTGGGGTTGGGGCTGGGGCTGCCGCCACCGCCTCCCCCGCTGGGGCTGCAGGGACCCGCCGCGCCGCCGCCGCCCGGCGCCGGGCCTCCCGCCGTGCTTCGGGAGGCGGTGGAGGCGGTGGTGAGGAGCTTCGCCAAGCACACGCAGGGCTACGGCCGCGGTGAGCCGGGGGCGGGCGGGGGAGGAGGGGGCCTGGGGGGCTGAGGGTGAGGGACCTGGGGGGAGACCCTTTTACCGTACTTGGCCCCTTCTCGCCCCGTTTCGTCCATGTCGGACACCCCACCCTGGGGCCGCCCTCCTGCTGCCCTCGCCCAGGGCTGGCTCCTCTGCAGCTTGAACTGGTTTCTTCCTCCATCTTATTCCCCACTGCCTTCTCCCAGGGCATGGGATCCTCTCCCTGCTCCCACGCAGTCCGTGCCCCAGGGCTGGGGCTCTTCTTTACCCCTTTTCCTTCCTCCCGGCCCCGCTCTGGAGCCCAGGTGCCCCATGTCCCATCCCATTGCTGTAGGGTCTGGCATCTTCTCAGGGTGTTTCCCTGTCAGCTCCCCCTTTTCCTTCCAGCCTCGTGTCCGGGATTATCCTGTCCCAGTCCTCCTTCCCTATTAATTCTCCTGCGTCTGGGATTCCCGTTGTAACCCATTTTCCCTGGTCCGTGCTACCCTTCCCCCTTCTATCTTCTCCAGCATGAGCTTTAAGGTGTGGACCTCTCCAAGACCCTCTTCCTTCCCTGGAATTTGCCTGGCAGCCTTGTTGGGTGAGGGTCCTGCTTCCCTTTGCTTCCCACCACCGAGCTTTGAGCAGCCTTTCCCTGCAGATCTATGACGTAGAGAAAAGAAGAGAATTGGGAGCCTCTCCCGTGGCTGTACATTCCCTATCCCAGTGGTGTTCAGCTGGCGGTTTGCCCATGCAATGGGTTATAAGAGTGACCAAGGAGGCACCCTTGACTGTTGTCATTAGGTTCAACGTCAGTAATAAGCGTTTTGTGCCATTTGTGGAGGCTTTTCCAGCGTCTGCTGCTGTCTCAACCCTCGTGCTTGGGATCTCCTAGCCCTGCAGAGTGAGCTCATATGGTTTGGGTGATGTTAAAGGTGAGCATGGGGAGGAAAGGAGGATCCCTGCTCCAGCCTGATCTATTTGGGGCTGCTTCTGCCAAAAATGTGAAAGTGAGTAAAGTAAAACTGCCGAGTCCATGGCTTCTCTGAGTCTGCCTTTTCCCTAAGGAGTCTCATGGTTTCAGGGGTCAAGCTAGAGAAATATTGACAGATCTCTTTTTCTTAGAAAGCTCTGTGGCCTCTTAAATGCAAACATTTGTTTTTATGGTATCAACTGCTTCCAGATACCTGATTTGACGTGTTTTTTTGCTTTTGTAAATCAGGGAAAGAAGACAAGGTAGGAGTAGGCAAGTATATAGGTGACCCCGAAGGCAGGCGTAGGAACTTGAGCTGGGCAGACAATTCCCTAGTTTGTGGTTTAAAGCTGAGGAGGTTTCGTGCTTGTGCTGTGCCTGTAACAGGTAAATGTGTGATAAAGTTAAGAGAAAGTGGAGGGTGTTTATTTTTTTAATGTTTTTTAGATGCTTTTTATGTTTTTAAGAAGGAGGACACTTCTTGTGTGGTAGTGATTTAGTCCTCTATATGTAATTCCTTTACTTCAACTTGATGTCATGACAAAAAAAAGCTCATTTCTTTCAATGAAGGCAGCAGTGAAGAGGGCTCTGCTGGGCAATCCTTGCCTGTTCCTGGTGGCCGCAGTTTTCCTGGGATCCCCCTCAGTTCTGTGCTGTGCACAGCTGCACCCTATTGATGAAAAACCCCATGGCTGGGAGGAGAAATCAGCTCTGCAGACTGCTGGTGCTGGAAGAGGCTGTTGCGGGGGTGTTAAGTACTCCACCACACTCCGGCACCACGGGGCTCCAAGTATTGCATCAGAGGCGCCCGGTTGTGTGAGAGCCCCTGGAGGAGGCTCCGATCTGGGTTTCTTGTAGACTCCTTTTTGTTTAGAAAAGAAAAAAAAAAAAAGTACGGAAGCAAGAAAAAAGGTTAAAGCACATATTTTACTGGCCCTGTGATGGAAAGAATCTTCCTCCCCACCCGAAAGGAGACACTTTGCAACTATTTTGAGTTCCTGGCTTCTTCCGGCTACGGCAGCAGGTCCAACAGAGGCGGTCATAGGCTTCCAAATGGTGAGTGCTTGGCAGTCGACACCACCGGCATGCGGGGGGACCGCTGCTCATCTGGCTCCGGAGCAACTCAGCACCATGTGGAATCACTTACTTTTCTGTATTTAATATGCAAGTCAGATGTGCTATCGTATACACAACGCTGGGATACAGGGTTATGCTCCAAAGCAATAAACAGATATGAGTGATGGTCAGAGCAGGCTCTGCTTTGTGTCTCCCAGCTTCTCTTTGTCTTTTCTCAGAGTGGCAAATCTAAAGGGTAAGTCTCTTGACAGGAGCCGCCTCACGTGGGTTAAGCTGTGCTCTGTAAATCTGTGGGTCTCCCACAGGTGGGTGACAAAGTTTTTCTAGAAGATCAGCATTTCCAGTTCCTGCCCTCAGAAATGCAAACAGACAGACTAAAAGGTATCGACTGATGCAGATACTAAGAGTTCCAGTGTTTTAAGCTGGTAGAGAGACTTGCTCTACTTGCAGGCATTTAAAATACCTTTCTTTACAGGTTGGGTTTCCCATTAAACATGACCTCGTGTAAGGTGCAAAGATAACATCACATCTTCAGCATCCTTACCTGCGTTCAAACCATCCAGTTGTTTTTCTTTCTCTCTAGCCCGAGCTGTTGTGTTTTGTGTTCCATAAGGGATTAAAATCCTTCAGGGTGCAGGTGTCCCTGCCTTCTCGAGGACCGTCCTCTTGCAGCTGTGAGACACAATAAGATTTAGGATGCTTTCTGTAAATGAAAGCAAACTTCACGTCTCCTGCTTCTTTCCCCCACATTGCTATTTTGTGATTTAATGGGAGGAGGGGGGTGAATGAGCAAGGCTGAAAATCATCGATCCGGAGCAAACACAGACTAAGATTTCACTTAGGATTCAGCACACTGTAACACTCAGCCAGTATTTGTCTGCTAAATACGACATGTGCAGCGTTGTAGCTAGAGCTGCGCTGGGAAGGAGAGGGCAGATGGGCAGCCTTCTCTGTGTAGTGGTGTGGTTTGCTTTCCAGCCTTATAAAAGCATATTGTTCTGAAGCATTTGTAGAGTTTCAATTAGGTATTTTAGTCTCTCATCTCCTAAAACCATCCTGCCTGTGGCAGCTGGAAGTGTTGAATCCAGTCTGTGAAGAAAACCTCTTTTGGATGCTTCTCAGCTGCCTGACCTATTGCTCCAGTTGCTAACAAAGTACCCAGCCAGCGTCTGGCATAGAGGAACCCTTGTCTTGGGCTGAAAGCAAAATTCTGTGCCCGTGCACGTGTTGCGTGGCATTTCCTCATTAACCTGCTCTTAATGCCAACTTCTCAGACTTCACTAAATTAAACCAAACTATAATTTCTCTGAATTTTCAGAGTAATTCTGTGTGTCGTGGGAATTTGCATTACCTGATGTAGCTCGGCTTTCTCTGCAATTTCTTGTGTGGTCGCTGCTGTGAAGTCTCAGTTGTCCTGTGCCAAAGAGTCCCTGAAGCCGTTATTGAATTGGGCATTGTGTCTCCAAATCTGTTGGGGATTATGTGCATGACTTACACTGTCCCTGGGAAGGGAATCTGCCTGGATGGATGGGAATTCTGTCTGGGTATTAGTGCACTGGAGAACTGGCAGTGAACTGTGTATTGTTTGTATGGCTTTTTGTTAGTCTTCAGTGGAAAATTGCCCGTCTTGCATGTTTCATCAAAAAAAAAAACCCCAAACCAAACCCCAAATTAAACTTGAAAATAATCCAAATCGACTGCTTTATGAACAAATGCCGTGAAAAGCCTGTGGTCGAAAGAGAAGGGAAATGCTTAGTGAGGAACTACTGTGCTAGTGACTCCTCGCCTGGCTTCATCTTACAGAACGCAATAAAACAAAGCAAAAGGCTCAAGCTTACTGTCTTCCTGAAAGCTGCCTGGCTGAAGACCTAAGAAGTTACAGCACTGTGTGGGCAACCGAAAAGCTAAGCCAGGGTGGCTTGTGATGGTCTTGGCACCTCACGTTTCACGTGTGGCCTCAAATTAACCTCCCTTTTACATCTTACCCTGGGAGACTTTGAAAACAGCAGCCCTGTCTCGCTTGGTGCTCTGCCTCAGTGCTTGCTGCGTTGCATACAGCTCCTCACAGGAGAGCTTGCATGGGGATTTGGAGATATTTTTCTTGTTTTGCTTAAAGGAGAACTCTGGAGTGGAGTCCTTTTAACAGCTTTTGCATTAGTGAGGAGTTGTTGTAATTTATTTTGCAGATTGCCTTGCTTCAAAGCGATTGCTCAGATTAAAAAGGCTGAGAGAAGTAGTGCTGAGGAAGAGCTGAGGGCAGGCTTTTCCTACAGCTACCTGTCAAACTCTTCAGCACAGAAAGAAGCTTAGAGCAAATTTGTTGGGACTTAGAGCATTAGATGCTATGAGGGTCATTTTTCTTGCCCAAACCTTGACAAAATAAAGGGTGGGTAAGCAGAGGAAGTCCTCACAGCACTGGGGATTCAAAAATGAGGAGAGTGGCAGGAGAGCTGGCTCATTGTTACAGCAAACACTTCTAGTTCTTGCATGCATATTAAAATAAGAATTTAATCTCATGGATTTAGGCTGCACGCCAATTGCCACAAGGGCTGTGTGCATTGGTCGGCTGTGCATGGTGTGGACTAGCTGCTGGGTCATTAAACTTGAGTAAGTGCTCAAACCCTGTCTAACAAATTTGGTGCTCCAGAAGAGGTGCCTGCTTAAAAATGACTTCTCCTGAAAAGACTGTAATTACCAATGTCAATGAGGGCTAACGTTTTAGGCTCTGGTTTCCTAACTGGGATGGAAAAACCACTTACTATAACAATGCTAATCCTGGTCTTAGCCTGTGATTCACTGTTTGGTTATACATCCTCCCATGGCGAATGGCACAAACAATATTCTCCAATTAGATGTTTCTATTCTCCTCTGTGCTGTTACACACTCTCTGTGTCGTGTTCCCACCCAAATTACAGGGAGTTCTGCCAGAAGGCCTCAGCTGGGTAGCTTTACGCCTCGGGTCACTTCTTGTGTCTTCATCATGTTGTTTTGAGCTAGGTACATGATGTTCAGCGTAAAGGCAGGTGGTTTCTACAGGTCTAACAGTGCACACGCAGGTCAGCTGCTTTATTTTTATCTTAAATGTAAGAATGTCAGTATTGAGGATCAGCTGAGGCAGGTGAGCAAACCTGCTGAGCCTGTTGACAGCCCTCTCATGGAGGAAAAAACGACTCGCTGCCCTGCTGCTCTGCAGCCTTTTTCAAGTCCTCTTCTGAAAGCTTTTCCCTAAGTTTGTTGGAATGAGAAGAGCTTTTCTGTAGGAAGCTTTGTTTTATAACTCGGTGGTTCTCCTTATTTCCTCTTGCTGGGAGAGGTGTGCTTGTGTTGACATGCACCTACAGCTTCCCTTGAAGCTGATGGTTTTTAATACAAGATATAACTGAGCTCCCTGGGCAGGGCCCTGCTTGCGTAGGTGGGAATACACTGAACATTTATGCCGTGCTGTTTCTGGATGCAGCCGTTCCTGGCGGGTGATACCTGAGGAAACCAGCTTCCCAGGCTCTTGTTTTCTGTGTCTGAACTCGATTCTATTTCTGTCTCCTCAGTGAATGTTGTGGAGGCCCTTCAGGAGTTCTGGCAGATGAAGCAGTCGCGTGGAGCTGATCTGAAAAACGGAGCCCTCGTGGTGTATGAGATGGTGCCTTCCAACAGTCCCCCTTATGTCTGCTACGTCACCTTGCCGGGAGGGAGCTGCTTTGGCAGTTTCCAGGTACGATGGCTTGGTTGGAGGCTGTCCCTGCTGTGTAGCTCACTCTTTAAAGCAGTCTAACTCGGGTGCCCTTAGAATCTTTCCCCACCAGAATTAGTGCTCAAATACCTTTCTGCACTGGGCACAGCATTAATGTTTTTCTGCCGATTTGAAGCATGTGAATGACATGGGTCTGACTGTAACCCTCTTTAATTTCAAGCTGGCTAGTAAGCATTCCTAATTGCCTATAAAACCCCACCCAACTTCAATCCGGGAAGGCTGGGCTGTAAATTTTACTTTGCTGTATGTACTGTATTCCCTACATATGACTGACTTGGACCTTAGCAGAGCTGAGGTAAGATATGTGGTATCAGAGAAAACTGTTAGATTGGCTGATTTTGATACTTTGTTCTCCTTCCCAGGATTAAGCACTGGGATGTATTTACACGATGCAGCTCAGACAAACTGGTAGAGTAGTATTTCCTTGCAAGGGCTCTGGATTTGACCCCGAACCTCTTCTCAAGGTGCCAAAAGACTCTAGAAATCAAATCATAACATTGGATCAATAGTTTCTCCCCTCGTTCTGTTTAAAAGGAAAATGTCCAACCCAAATACCTCATCCGAAAGATTAAGGTCCAAAAATCACAATGGGTCCTGACTGCATTTCAGATTCCTTTGCTGCAGTGGCTTTAGGCAGTTACTCTCTAGTCTTGGTTTGAAGAACGTATCCAAAAGAAACAGTTCTAGCAGCTACACGGTCTACCCATCCTGAAGAGCGGTCCTTGTGCTTAAGAGTAATTTTGTTACGTTTTGGTTTTAAGCTAATTAATTTTCTTGATGATCTGACTGGTGGCATTTCCTGATGCAGATACTATGTGCTGAGTTCAGCTGCCTGCCTAATTTTTGTGTTTAGCATGGTTGGGATAGCTGTGGTTTAAAACTAGCTCCTAATGATTTCAGGATGTCTGAGAGCACGACTTTCCAAAACTACACAACACTGCCACCTAATTCCTATTTTGTGTGTTGGGGGGAGAAGTTCGGAGCATGGGGCCAAAGGGATCTCGGTCATCTCGCTGTCTTTCTGTCCTGAGAAGTCCTCTTTCTTGTCTATCCTCAGTTCTGTCCAACCAAGGCTGAAGCCCGAAGGAGCGCTGCGAAGATTGCACTAATGAACTCAGTCTTTAATGAGCATCCCTCCCGGAGGATCACAGATGAGTTCATTGAGAAGAGTGTGTCGGAGGCCCTGGCATCTTTCAATGTAAGGTTTTTCAGCGCCCAGAGAGCTGCAGTTGATGGGGCGGATTGACTGGGGAAAAACCTCAAAACATGGGAAGAGAAGTTTTCTTTTACATCTGGAACTCTTTATGGCAGGTTTTTTTTCAGTGACTTCTGAGTATTAAAATTTTAACTGTAGCTCTAATTCTTGTTCTCCTGCTTCTCCTCCCACACAGTC
Source organism: Astur gentilis (assembly GCF_929443795.1). Classification (NCBI taxonomy): domain Eukaryota; kingdom Metazoa; phylum Chordata; class Aves; order Accipitriformes; family Accipitridae; genus Astur; species Astur gentilis. Next base: position 11,128,749 of record NC_064886.1, read on the forward strand.
TCACACTCTACTCGAGTTTGATTGTGCTGCCCTCATATCAGGAAGGACAGGATAATAAGACTGAGATGTTGATTCATGTGGCCCTTCTGTGACTGGCTTGTCACATTGGCTAGTTTTCTTTAAACCAAATATTTTCCAGAAACTTTAGCTTCTAGCGGTGGGAGTTTTTGCATTCTTCTTTTACTGTCCCAATTATACCTTATCCTGGAGGGAGTTCTTGCTGTGCAGTCACATGGCACTTGATGGTACCCAGAGTATTGTAAGAACTTTGAAATCGCCATAATGGGCTGCAGAAAAAAATCCCATTTCAAGCAGCATTGCCAAAAGCAGAGCGGGCTCTGTTGCTCCGCGAGAGCCGTAATGAACGATGCAAGTATTCAAGGCTGAATTAGACCAGTAAGGTGTCTGCAGGCACAAGGCTGAGGTGCATAAAGTTGTCCTCCTTAGTCTGACCTGGAATTACTGGAGCGGAGCTGACGTAGCAGAATTTGAAGGTACCAGGTGAGGTGCACTTGCTCAGGAATTGCAGCTCTTAAATGTCTATTGCAGGGCAATCGAGAAGAAGCTGATAATCCCAACACTGGGATCGGTGCTTTCCGCTTCATGCTGGAATCCAACAAGGGAAAATCGATGCTGGAGTTCCAGGTACTGTTCATAATTTAATTACACAGTTCAGGTGGTGGGTAGTTTGATCTTTCAGCTACATTCATAGTGCTTTGTGTTCAAAATAAAAGTGGGGCTTTCCTCTTAGAACACAATTCAGGATTTGTGGCACTTTCAGGTGCTGGTATAGCCACAAAATACTTTGAATTGGGCTTCTCTCTGTAAACGCTCTTTGATGTTTGCATGGCTCAGTATTGTGAAAGGGTCATGCATTCTTCTGATCCAGTGTTTTCAGTGCCATAGTATTTAGATAACTGGTGCTGGAGGTCCAGGCGGTATCTCCAGGTACCTTAACTCATGGCATTAAGCGAGCCGTTTCATTTGTGGTGTTTATCCTCTCCCTGTAAAATGGGAGAGATCTGGCTTTCCTTAGGAAAGCTGGCGAAGATCTTTCATCCAAAGACATTTTGATTGTGGAATTAGGAGTCTTGATTACTGTCGTTACATGCCCTCAAACCACAGCATTATCTGAGCAGTCTTCATATCCTACTGAAATATGCTCAGTCTGTCTCTCGTTACGACAAAACATCTATGAAATGAAAAGTACAAACTGCTGAGGGAAACTGCTATAACACTTATCAGTTCTGGGTAATGGGGCAGAAGGAGTCCGTGCAGAACAGATGACTGAGAACTGAGATTCTTCTGGGCTATATTCCAGCCTTTCTGAGGAAACCACTCCTATGAGTAGAGCAGAGCAGCCAGGTAACAAAGACTGTTTAGAGCACTCTGAATTCCACATGTGACTTGATAGCCTTTGAGCATGCTCCTTGTTGTCAAGCAGGACGTCTGTCCCTGCATGTACAGATACATTGTTATGACAATGCTTTGAGATTTGTGAATCCTTTTAATTTAAACTTGAGCTTCAAAAGGAACTCAAAATGATTCTTGTGCAGATGAGTTGACTGTAAGTGCACCAACTGGAACTGGATTTTTAGAAGAGGGGAAATTAGACTGTAACTGCTCCAGACAGTGAAGCAGGCTTTGGAGGCATCTCAAAGTAGGCGCCTTAAGTCTGTAGTGTCACTGTATTTGGGGTTCTTTGCTGCAGGCAAACTTTTCCCAAAGCTGACTTCTTGCCTGGCTCGTTTCCCTTGAATGGAAATAACTCAGTAGGCGGAAGACAGAAGTGTTTATATTAATGGGCCTGTTTACACAGGGTGACTCTGTTATGTATATTCCTTAGGCTGTGTTTGTGCTTGGGAAGCCTAACTAGTTGCTGCAAGTTTATGAAAGAAAATTTGTGTGGCCTTGAGAGAGAAATGTTTGCTTGGAAAATGTTGGATTGTCACCTGCTCTAGCTGATGGTTTAGCTTGGAGGTTGGGAGATAGCAGAGTCTTACTTGCAGAATCCTGAAATCCCTGGGGCAGAGTGAAGCGTCAACATCTTTGTCTCCTCTGTAATCCACTCATCTTGTCGGGGGATTGTTGTCTAGTGGGGTAAGCCAGGCTTTGCCCTTGCATCCTGGCTGCTAGGACGTTGGTGATGCCTTCTGCCTCCCCTGCTTCTCTGGTTTTCTTGTCTTTTTGATAAATCTTAACTCATTAATGCTGGAATTCTTTTGTTCATGGACTCTGAGGTTGCAAACATACTCTGTGATCCTTGCAATTGCAAAGGCCTGGGCGTGATATTGCAAAGTCCTCGGCTTCTTGTTGCCTTCGCTAGAAACTAGCTTGACTACTGGTAACACTGAATCCTCATCCCCACATTTGCTCACAGCCTGACTGCCTTTTGCCGTTGCAGGAGTTGATGACCGTCTTCCAGCTGTTGCATTGGAACGGCAGCCTCAAAGCCATGCGTGAGAGGCAGTGCTCACGGCAGGTGAGTCTGGGCTCCGGGTGTCTTGAGCAGTTGTACTCTAGGTGCGTTAGGGTTGCAACAACCTTCTGCTTAAGCTCCCTTAGCTGGCAAGGAAGCCAGATGCTACTAAGTGATGCGTGTCCCATGTAGTGACTTGTCTTTCCTAAGCTCCCCTCCATCTGTCCATTACCACCAGGAGGTCCTGGCTCACTACTCCCACCGCGCCCTGGATGATGACATAAGGAACCAGATGGCCATGGACTGGGTGAACAGGGAGCAGAATAGCCCAGGGGCCCTTTCCAGAGAGCTGGCTTCAACGGAGAGAGAGCTGGACGAAGCCCGCCTGGCTGGGAAGGAGCTGCGTTTCCATAAGGAGAAGAAAGACATCCTGATGCTGGCAGCTGGCCAGCTGGGGAGCATGCACTCCTCCAACTGCTAGACTCTGGCGTGCAAGTTGTTCCACTCCCTCAGGCCTGCTAACACCTCCACGCTGACGGGATCCATCCCGTGTCACGTAAAGCATGTAATGCCTCTTCCAGAATTGTGGCCCATTTGCACATTATAAAGAATTTTTTTTTTTTTTTTTTTTAAAAAGAAGCTCCTGTACAGATTTTTAAACCTTTTAATACTTGCTTCTAGACCTGCTCCTCAGCCCCCTATCCGCTAGAGAATTCCTTCTGTCACTTTTTTTAAAGATGGCATCAAAAATGCAGCCTTTCAGTATTAACACTGAAGACCTCTGCTGTACATTGGTACTATGTAGTCAGCAGTATTCCATGAAATGTAGCACTTCTTCCAGAAAGCTTCTGTTCTTTGGAGCTGATGCATGTCATGCAGACCTGCTTTTTATTTTTTTAATTTTGCTTCTATAGTAGGGAGGGGGTGTCTATTAAAACTCCTTCTTGATAAGCACACTAAAAAAAAACAACAACAAAACCAAATCACCAACACATTCTCTCTAACACTACCATGCAAGCTGCGCGGGGGAATGCTCCCAAGCACGTAAAAGGGATTTAAAACTGGGATTTTGTTTTGGCCAGACTTAAATCTGGGGATCAGTCTTACAGCATTCCAGTTCCAAGTTCAGGCAGGATTCGCAGTTACCCCTACGACTGTCAGGTGGCTCTGTCTGTTCCTGCTCTGGCTTTTTGCTTGTGGGGTAGGACATAGTTCATTCTCTAAATAATGCACGTAATAACAAACTACAAGGCCCTGCAGTACTTAAGGGATTGGACTTGACAGTTTAATTAAGTCTGCACCAAACAGAGCCTCCTGCTCTGCTCCTTTTCAGTCCTCTTCGGGTTCTTACAGTGCTTAGCCCAGCCTGGCAGGCTGGAGATGCTGAACTCCTGTCCCAAGCACCAGCAGTTAGTGTGGTGGGGGTGAAGTGGCCAGTTTATTTCCCTGGAAATGGGGGGTTGGGTGTTTTTTGGCTTCCCCAGCCAAGTTGGGGAAGATGCGGAATTTTGAAAATCTTGCAAGAAATGAGAGATGGACATGCTGTTCTCTCCAGAGCAGCTTCCAAACCAAATGTCAGACTTGGCCTTTTCAAGGAAGGTTTAAAAAACCTTGCCAGAGTTTCAGAACTTGCTAGCAATAAGAGGGGAAAGGGCTCAGCTCCTCTCCCCAAAGAGCTCTGTGAATACAAGTCTTTATTAACTAGAACTGTGTTTAAGTCTTTGTTAACTAGAAGTGCGTTTAATCCTTTGAACCAGAGCACAGATCCAGCCCCAAGCAGCAAAAGCTCAGTCTAGGGTTTGGCTTCAACTCTGCTTTGCTTCTGTCAGCTAGGTAAAGGGGCCTGACCCTTCACTGTGCCTAATTTACGCTGCCCAGCTCCATCCGCAGCTGTAACCACCCCTCCCCCCCCAAGAAACAGTTATTGGGGACAATTCTTAGTATTTCTGGTAGAGCAGAGGACCGAGTAGTTCTTCCAAGGTCAGCAGATCACGCAGAGCTTACCATTCCTTGGTGAGAACTTGGCACAGGAGGAAAGGAATCACGTGACTGCCAGGCTGGATGAAACGAAGGCGTGGGCTGTGGGTTTTGGCCCCCCTGGCCCAGAACATTTACACAGCGTAGCCTTGTACGAGGAGAGAGGGTGATGGTGAGAGCTGTGCCGCTGGCAGAGCTGGGAGTGCCCGCTTCGGAGCGTGGTCCCTTCCTTGTCATAGTGGTGGTGGAACAAAACATTGCTGAAACAAAAATATCTCTATGCACTATTTTTTGAGGCAAATAGTTCCCTATTCTTTGTATGCGTGTCAGTACTAAATCTGTATGACGTTTAGATTTTTAAAAACACCCTTTCTGACTTCAAAGTGTTCCTGCAGCTCAACTTCAGTCAAGAAAGTAGCGACTTGTTCAAAATAATTCCCTTATATCCCTTCCTACTTTTCCAATACGTAGCCCAAAAGCGCCAGCAGCGTCTCGGCGGGAATATAAATTGAAGACAGACTTCTTTCTTCAGTGCAGCTTTGACCTTTCTCCGTTTTTTTCCCCTGGGTGGAGGTACAAAGCCTTCGGGATTCTGCTATTTCCACCGGTAGCCACCTTTCTCTGCAACAGCCTCTCGCACAGTATGTTTGACCACAGAGGCAGGCGGATATTCGAGCAATAGTCGTTGTTTTGAGATGGAGATTTTAAAAAATTGCATTATCTGTAGGTATTCTAGTTTTGTATTCTTGTCCTAACAAGCCTATTTTGGGTTTTTTTATATATTTTTTTATATGCAGCCTCTTTACACAACAGTATTAATGTTTAACGAGTTTATAAACGTGACTGTAAATGGTGTGGAGTTGTTTTGTTGGTTTTTTTACTGGCTGGCAATATCTAGACCTTGTATTTGGATTTAATCACTTGCTTTAGAAATAACGTCTCTCCACCAGCACTTCCACACCTGCCTGTAGTGTTCTGACGCGTGAAACGGTGATTTATGCGAGGGCCTGATCCAGCAAATAAGGGAACTCCTGAGAAACCTCGTGTCACCTCCACCATTGCCTTTTTGTGCCCTGCCTGGTAGAAGACTCCTTGGTGCTTTTTGCTTTTTTTGGGCACCATCGAGTGTTTTCTGTGTCGGGATTTTAATGCTTTTCAGCGAAAAACTCTCCACGACTCTCTGTCCTGCAGCGCCAGCTCGTACACGAGCTCTTTCAGATGCCTCGCTGCTGCCCACAGCCACTCTCACGTGAATTGGGGAGGATTAGGGTGTTTCCATTCCTCCTGGTGGAAGGGAAAAAGAAAATTTGATATTTCATGACTTGTGTTTTTGGCAATTCAGGCACAGTTTTTCAGCCTCCGATCCGCATGGAAGGTGATAAAATGAACAAATCCAGGTTTTCTCAGCATCCAAAATGGGATGTTTTCCTTGTTCAGGCCGCATAATTAAATGCAAAGCTGAAAGGATAAATCGCCGTATGCCATTGCGGTTTGTATGTATGACTTTATACAATAAAATACTAGATTTTGGGGTAGCTGTGATGGCTTCTCTCTTCTGGGGCAGAAGGGGTGGATTGTGCCCCAACCTCTTCATTGAACCGTCCCGGCGCGGAGGCTGGTACCCCGGGAGCAGCCGGGCTGGTATCACCCCCCGCCGCCCCCGGGGGGTGACAGTGGTGCCCAGAATGGCCCCAGTCTGGGGCGGGAAGGAGGCGCCCCTGCCCTTCCCAGCATGGCGGGGCGGGACGACATGTGCTGACCTCCCTAAGATGGGGACGCGGGCCCTTCAGCTACCCGCCCTCTCCAAGATGGCGGCGCGCGTTAAGGTACTGCTTCCGGCGCGCTTCCCGCCCTGCACTGCGGCGGCAGCGAGAGTGGCAAGATGGCGGACGTACTGGACCTACATGAGGCGGGAGGCGAAGACTTCGCCATGGACGAGGATGGCGACGGTGAGGGCGGTGTTGGGACTGTCCCCTGACGGCCCGGCCTCGCCGTCCGGCCTGACCCGGTTCCGGTCCGCCGCCTCGTCGCCTCCGGCCCGCCCGGGTGTCCCGCCTCCTCCCGCCCGGGGCCGAGCTCCCAGCCGCGTCCCTGTCACCCCTGCTCCTGTGTCGTCGTCCTCCCCCTCCCGACCCCCAAGTCCTGGTCCAGTTCTCCCCCCCTCTCCCCACAAGCCGCAGTACCGAGCCTAGCCCGGGGGGGACGAGCCGCGCCCGGGGCCGTGGTCTGGGTCCCCTCCCCGGTTCCGACCTGCTCCCCTTTTGCCCGCAGAGAGCATCCACAAGCTGAAGGAGAAAGCCAAGAAGCGGAAGGGCCGAGGCTTCGGCTCAGGTGAGGCGCACCCGTTGCGGTCTGTCCTGCGTCGGGCTCCGGGGTGTCCCGCACCGCTCCGGGCCTCAGTCTCCTGTTTTGGGTTAAACCCTTGCCCTGGAGTCGCTCGGAGAGCGCGGTCTGGTGTAAACACCCCCCTGCCCCCATCTTTGTGCTTTTGGGGAGTTTTAAACGGGTTTGTGGTTGTCTGGCCCTGTTGTCCTCCTGAGTGATGGCACTGGTCACCCATTTCTCTTTCTCCCCGCTTCGCTGCGCCCAGAGGAGGGCTCGCGGGCCCGTGTGCGTGAGGACTACGACAGCGTGGAGCAGGATGGCGATGAGCCGGGCCCGCAGAGGTGTGAGTATCATGGGAGGCACCTTCCCTGCACTCACCACAGGCGCTTTACCAGAAGGAAGGGAGATGGTGGGAGAACGTGGGGGTCTTCAGCTTCGTATCGGGGTTCAGACCTGGCTGGGATAGAGCCCTTCCCCACCTTGCCAGGATTTATGTCAGGCTAAGCCAACAGCCCTGGTTTCCGAGGCTGCATCTCCCCACCCACATATGGCTTGTGCTGTGCTTTACTGCAGCTTTTGGTGGGGACCCATTCCCTGAGACCCCCCCAGGTGATGTGGGAGCATGCCCTGTACTTGGCATAACTCTTACCCCTTTCACACCACAGCGGTGGAGGGTTGGATTCTCTTTGTCACGGGGGTTCATGAGGAGGCGACAGAAGAAGACATCCATGACAAATTCGCAGAGTACGGCGAGATAAAAAACATCCACCTGAACCTCGACAGACGGACAGGCTACCTGAAGGTAGGCAGGGGTGGTCCGTATGGACTGTGCTTGCCCCTTGAACCTCTCGGCTGCTTCGCCACCTTCACCTTGGCTTACGGGGCATTTGAGATTGTCCGTGTGGCAGTAGCTGGCTGCCACGCACGCTTGTGCTTCCCCTTCCCTGGCTCTGGGGGACACAGGGAAGGATTATTCCCATGTCTGGTGCTTCACTGGGCTCCTCCTCTGCCAGGATCTGCTGTGGCTCATGCTCCCTCCCTCCCACTCCCTAGGGATATACTCTGGTCGAGTATGAAACCTATAAAGAGGCACAGGCGGCCATGGAGGGGCTGAATGGCCAGGAGCTGATGGGGCAGCCCATCAGCGTGGATTGGTGCTTCGTGAGAGGGCCCCCAAAAGGAAAGAGAAGGTAAGGGCCGAGCTGCAGGTGTGCCAGCGAGTGAGCGAGACTTTGGTGTGCTGGGGACTGGCTTATTTGCCTGGTCAAGAAAACTCTGGAACCTGTGCTGGGGTGAATCACAGAAGGGTTTGGGTTGGGAGGGACCTTTGAAAGTCCATCTAGACCATGGCAGGGACATCTCCCACTTGATCAGGTTGCTCAGAGTCCAGTCCAACCAGACCTCGAATGTCCTCAATGATGGGGCATTGACCACCTCTCTGGGCATGCTGTGCTAGTGCCTCACCACCCTTGCCATAAAAATTTTTTCCTTATGTCCAGTTTAAACTTACCCTTTTCCAGTTTAAAACTGCTGCCCCTTGTCCTGTCACTACAGGCCCTTGTAAAAAGTCTCTCCATCTTTCTTATAAGCCCTTTTCTATATTGAAAGGCCACAGTGAGGTCTCCCTGGCGCCTTCTCTTCTTCCAACTCTCTCAGCCTCTCTACATAGAGGTGTTCCAGCCCTCGCATCATTTTTGTGTCCCCCCTCCAGACCTGCTCTGACAGCTCCATGTCTTTCCTGCACTGAGGATCCCCAAGCTGGGTGCAGAGCTCCAGGGGTGTCTCACCAGAGTGGAGCAGAGGGGCAGAATTCCCTCCCTCAGCCTGCTGGCCATGCTGCTGGTGATGCAGCCCAGGAAACAGTTGGCTCGCTGGGCTGCCAGTGCACATTGCTGACTCAGGTCCCATTTGTCACCCACCTGTACCCCCAGGTCTTTCTCCACAGGGCTGCCCCCAACCCATCCATCCCCCAGTCTGTGCTGGTACTGGGAACTGCCCCCCCCACCCAGGCGCATGACACTCAGGAGCTTCACACCAGCCCACTCCTCCAGCCTGTCCAGGTCCTTCTGGATGCCATCCCATCCTCCCTCAGCCATGTATCAGCTGCCCACCCTCCCTGAGGGTGCGGTTGATTCCCCTATCCATGCCACCGATGAAGTTATTATAGTCCCAGTATGAACCCCTGAGGGACACCGCTCATTGCTGGTTTCTGCTGGGACATTGAGCCATTGACTGTAACTCTTCAGACGTGGCCATCCAGGCAACTCCTTGTCCACCTACCTGTCCATCCACCACACCCAGATCTCTCCGACGTAGACGTAGACCATATACAGGGCCCTACAGAAGTCTGGGTAGATGACATCAGTTGTCCACTGATGACACCACTCCACTGTAGAAAGCCACTAGATTAGAGAGAGTGAAATCATGGTGTGGGCTGGAAATGCCAATAAACCACCCCTGACACTCTCTGCCCACTCTGTTCCAGGGGTGGGCGCCGACGGAGCAGGAGTCCGGACAGGAGACGCCGATGATGGATCCTCATTTCTACCTGTGCGTTCCAAGTCCAAACTGGGGGAACTGGGTGGTGGGAACCGGGGGGAATTTGTATGTTGGAGACGTGGCATTTGAGAAACAGCTGGAGGAGTAAAACAGTTCATTGCTTCAGCAGGTTTGCTTCTTACAAGATTTTATTGTTTTCATACAAGAAAACTTGAGTGAAGAAGCAAACATCTGAGGTTTCTGGAGGTTATTTTCACTTGTGTTTGTGGTGAATACAGCCCCTGAACCCAGTTATGTACCAAACTATGATGTTTTTAAGCATTTTGTTACGCCTGTGAGTGACCTGGCATCTTGGTCACTCTTCTTTTAGAGAGAAGTTGTTTTCTATACCCCAGGCAAACGTTCCTTACATCTCCTGAGGGGTTTATTCTCTTGACTTTATGTTTGCGAGTGAACTCAGCCTTTTAAATAACTCCGATTTTGTGTAAAATTGTCCTCTCATTATTTGTTCTTAATTAAACATTCTGAGAAGCTGTAACTGAGCCCCAGTTCCTTTCATGCCTCTGCTACTTTTAGATTTGCCTAAAATCAGTTGATGTCACTGGCTGTTGATCTTGGGGCTGGCAGTAGAACACCTTACTAATTGAAAAAGCCATTTTTCCTTAAAGTAGCATTTACAAGCGACAGCTTTATTGCACCGTGCGCTGTTCTCCGTCAGATCGGCAGGCTCTGGGAGTGTTGAATTCTCCCTGTGCCCGCAGTGCACAGAAGGGGCACATTTTAAATTAGTTTTGGTTTTGGGTGGGGTTTTTTTCCCCAAGGAGCCACGGCAGCATCTTTTAAAGGAATTTCTGCTCCAGATTTTGCTTTCTGCCTGACACGGGTGCCTGGCTTCTGGCTTATTGCTCCTCACACGTTGGTGGTGCCATTCAACCCTGCCTGGCACAGAAACATGCCGGTGATGCCACAGTGCAGGCTCTGGTTAAACCATCCCTTGGCCCAAAGACAGGGTCCTGCTGAGAAAATAATCAAAGTTTATTGTTGAATGTCTTTGTGGTGGCACAGACCTCTTGTGTCTCCCCCCAGCCCGCTTTTGGGGGATTCTCCTTGCTCTGCCACGGGTCCAGCCTGGCCTCCCCATCACATGAAGCTCTCCACTGTCCTCCTCTGGCACAGCTCGCACCTCCGTCCTGGCAGAGCTGCATCCGCCATCACCTCCAGCTTGTGCTTTCCAGATCCCCCCAGGCTGTTGCCGGCTCTCCTGGCTGGCACGGCCGTGGTGGAGACGCGGAAGGAACCGCTGAGGGCGGAGGCAACCTGCTTGTGCCGGTGGCGGCTGCAGCGGCAAGTGCGCCACATCTCCCTGCGGAAATGCACCGTGAAGAGCCCGTAGATGAGTGGATCCAGGCATGTATTGAAGAGGCCGAAGAGGAAGAGGATGTGGCTGAGAGATGGTGGCACCTTCTCCCGGGTCAGCATCTCGGGGGAGAACCAGTACCAGAGGCCCAGGAGGTAGTAGGGTGTCCAGCAGACAATGAAGGTCAGGACGATGACGATGGACATCTTGAGTGTGCGCATCCTGGCCCGGGGGATGTTGTCGTAGGATCGACGGAGCTGGATCTCCTGGGAGGAGACTGCGAGGGGGGAATGGAGCGAGAGGTAGGAAGGAGAGAGGAGGAACGTGTTGCCCAGGGGTTAATTAAGAGCAGTGGGTTAATGAGCAGGGAAGAAGGGGCCCAAGTTGGGGGCTGGACCCCAGCAGGAGCATCAGGAGGTGAAAAAGGAAGAGAAGAACCAAGCGGCGATGGAGAAAGGGTGGAGGAATGGCATGGCCCCGGCCCGTGCTCTCACCACGGGTGTCCTTCATCCTGCCCGAGATGGCGGCAAGGATGCGGCCGTAGCAGAGCACCATGACGAGCAGAGGCAGGAGGAAGAGGCAGGTGAAGGTGAACATGTTGTAGAGCGTCTCCTGCCAGTGTGCCCTGAAGCTGCCCACCGTCGCACACTGCACAAAACGGCGGGGCTGCAACCGGCTCACCGTGCGGAAGATAAACGCCTGCAAGGGGCCACGGGGCCGTTAGCATCCTTCCTCCCTCCCACCATTGTCATCGTCATGATCCCACCTCACCCGAGGTGGTGGGTGGCATCCCCTCTGAGGTGTCCCCTCCCTGTACCTCAGGGCTGGGGTTCGCCCACCTGGGGCAGAGCCAGCACAGCACTGAGCACCCACGCCGCACACAGCATCGCCTTGTTCCTCCTCTCGGCGCAGCCCACCGCCAATGGGTTGACGATGGCGGCGTGACGGTCCAAGGCGATGACGACGGTGACAAAGGCCGAGGCGTACATGGCAGCCAACTTGAGGAACATGAGCACCCGGCACGCCGCATCCCCTCCGTACCACTGCACGGTGACGTTCCAGGCGGCATCCAATGGCATCACCACCACTGTCACCAGCAGATCGGCCACCGCCAGGTTGGCCATCAGGACGCGGACGCGGGGTGGACGCCGCCGCGGTGCCCGGGCGGCTGACCAGAGCACGGCACCGTTGCAGCAAGCCGAAGAGAGAAAGAGGAGGCACGTGACAGCCACTCGCACCTTGGCCGCGGTGGAGAAGGTGGGCAGCAGGACGGGCTCCTTGCCAGCGCAGCTCCAGTTCCCCGCTGTCCCAGTGACGTTCATGCCGGCGGTGGCTGCTGTGGGGGTGGGAGCCCGGGGACCCGCTTGGGCTTGTCCCCCCAGCAGGATGTGGTGACGCTGAGCATGTTTCGGGTTTGCCCCGATTCTCCTGGTGGGGTCCTGCTCCTCTGCGCCGAGTTTGGTCAGGTCTCAGCCCAGGGGGGACCCAGAGCGATGGCGCCTGCCCGGGTCCCCTCTTGTTTCCGAGGCAGGGGTGTGGTGCATAAAGGAGTCTGGTCCCAGGCTGGGGACAGCAGCCTCGTCCCCCCCACTCCCTGAGGACCCTCCTAGCTCTGGGAGCAGCTGGGGGTGCAGCTCACCCCCAGGACCTCTCAGCACCCAGCAGGACGAGGCTGGTCACTGGTGTCCCTCAGCATCACCCCCTGTCGGTGTCCCCTGGCCAGCCTGGGGTGGCCTTCCTCCTCCTTCCTCCTGCTCTCCCAGGGAATAACACTGTGGGGGTTAGAAAATCCCTCTTATCACTGAGGCTGAAGAGAAGGGGATGGGGGGGGGGTTGTCCCATGGCTGGCCCTGCTCCCTGTCCTTGCATCCATGCTGGAGCCACATCCTTGTGCCCGGACCCCCCAGCTACCTCCTCCTCCTCCCGCAGGGTGTTTTTAGCTGGGCCGAGCTCTCGGTGGGTGAGGAAGGGGGGGGAGGGGGACACAACACACACACACAGATGGAGGGAGGGCCCAGCTGTCCCATGGGTGCTGCCCCTGTCCCCAGCCGTGTCCTGTGGCAGCATCCTCCACCCCATCCTCAGCAGTGCCCCTCCCAGCAGCACCCCAGCCAGTGCCCCAAGCCCCTACAGTGTCCCCCCGAGCCCTGGCAGTGCCCCCCAACTCAGCCCTCAGCATTCCCCACCACCGGAGCTTGCAATGCCCCCCCAGCAGTGTCCCGAAGCCCCAGCAGTGCCCCATGGCGTTGTCCCCAAGTCCTGGCAGTGTCCCCAAGCCCCAGCAGTGCCCCGTGGCATTGTCCCCAAGCCCCGGCAGTGTCCCTAGCCCCAGCAGTACCCCGTGGCGTTGTCCCCAAGCCCCGGCAGTGTCCCCAAGCCCCGGCAGCCCCTCCGGTGCGGTACCGCTCTGCAGTGCTGCCCAGCCACGCTTGCCGCAGCCGGTGCTGCCAGCACCCGGCACAGCCCAACCTCCCGCTGCGGCACAGGGCCAGCCTCGGCCTCGCCGGGAGGCCACGGGCTCCCCACACCCCCCCTGGCACAATGCTGCAGGGCCTGCAGTGCCCTCCCACCCCGTGGGGGGGCCCTGCCAGCACCCTCACCTCTCCCACTGGGGATGGTGCTCCCCCAGCAGCACCAGGGCTGAGCCTGCGCCCACCCACTGGGACCCTCCCACTGTGTCCCCATGGGGGGACAGCATGGTGTCCTGTGGGGGCTGGACTGCCCCCTCCCATGGCCACACCTCGGCTCCGGGCCCCCCTGCTCTGCCAGCAAGAGCCATCAGGGTCCCCTGGCCCAGATGTGCTGGTGCCCAGATGTGCTAGCACCCAGGTATGATGGCACCTAAATGTGCCAGTCCCCATGCACCCCCTTGCCCAGATGTGCTGGCACCCAGATATGCTGGTGTCCAGCTTTGCCAGTCCTCATCCACCCAGGTGTGCCCAGATGTGCTCAAGACCAGGCCCAGCGGCCCCCCTCAGCCCCCCAACACTTGGAGACGGGCTGAGCTGTGCTGGGGCCTTTATTCACCGGGATGCTGACAGCGTGTGCCCCACCCCCTGCCCACTCCCACCCTGGTACCCCTGTCGCTTGGACCCTGCACCCCAAAACTGGGGGGGATCTCCCCTGGGGAGGGACCATCCAGAGACATGGAGGGTCTGGCAGCTGTTATTGCTCACAGCACACAGCCCCAAGCAGTGCCTGGCACCGGTGGGGATGTGGGGACCCCCAAACGTGGGGCAGGTTGGGCAGTTGGTGGCTGCTGATGAGGTCCATAGGGAAAAGCACTGCTGGGAGGATGAGGAGGGAGCAGGAGGAAGATGCAGGGGAGATGGGGGCAGGGGGAACGCCAGCTCCTGAAGGAATTTGTGGTCGTGCAAAGTTTCTGTCAACAGCAGCAAAGGAAGAATTGTCATGTGCCTGCAGTCATCAGTAGGGTTCAGAGTGAATGTTGCCACCACCTGCTTGAGGAGGCCCCACACTGGCACAAGAGCAGCTGGGCAGGGACAGAGCGACTGCCCAGGGTCCTCCCTTCACAGGGGGGTCCGTGAGGATGCTGGGAGCAGGACCCAGGTGTCCGGGTGCTGCTCCAGGTTGTGGGGGGACATGGGGGGATCCCTAACTGCCTGGCTCCGGGGCCATGCTGGTCTGGAAGTTGGCCAGCTGCCGCATCTCCTCTGTCTGCATTGAGTGTCGGCGCAGCAGCTTGCGGCGTCCCTTGGGTGAGCCGGGGGCCGGGGGGCCACGGGGGCCGGGGGGGTGTGGGCCAGGGTGCAGAGGGGGCAAGAAGCCAGCCCTCCCCGGAGCCAAGGGCTCCAGCAAGAGGGTGCCAGAGCCACGACGCTCCAGCAAACCAGGTGGGCGTCGGCGGGCACCCGGTGGGGACTCGGCAGCTGGCAGCGGCACGGCCGATGCGGCACAGTGCCGGCCTCGGCCCGGTGATGGAGGCGGCGAGCCAGCCCAGGGACACCCCTCCATTTCAGGGGGGTCCCGGCGAGGTGGTTTGACCCGCACCGTTTCAGGGGCCGTGTTCCGGCGTGCCAGTGGCTGCGGGCAAGTGGGGGGCACCCGTTCGGCCCAGGCGGCCCCCAGTAGCCCCGCTGCCTCCCGGCCCTCCACACTGTGGCGCCGCGGGCGGCCGCCCAGGCTCAGCCCCTCCATCCCCGCCACCAAACGCTCAGGGGGTCCCCATGTTCCCTCCGTCCCCGGGGCCACCAACCCCCAGGGCTCCGAATTGAGGCGCTTCAGCGGCCGCCCCCGGCCACGGGATGGCTCCGGTACGGCGGTGACCGGTGCCGGTGGTGGTGGCGGAGGGAAGCAGAAGACGTCCCTCTCTTCTTCTTTCTCACTGCCGGCCGGCGAAGCCGCCGTCCGCACCTCGATGTCAGAGGGCGACATGCAAAGCGCCGGTGAGCGTTTCTCCTCCAGCCCAGGCGAAGGGGGCGAGTTTAGGTATTGCCGGGTGGTTTTGGTACCCGAGGGCGAGGTGTCGGTGGTGATGATGATCACCTCCTTCCCTCGAGCTTTGCAGGCATCCAACAGCACCTGCAGTGTCTCCCGGTCCCCCCGGTTAATGGCGTAAACCAAAGCAGAGGCTCCAGCATAATCGCGGGCGCTGGGATCAGCACCGTGAGCCAACAAAACGGCGGCTACCGCCGGGCCGGCGCGTTCAGCGCAGGCATGCATCAATGCCGTCTTGCCCGTCTTATCGGGGATGTTGGGATCGGCGCCATTTTCCAGGAGGTACCTCACCATACGGGGCTGCTCCAGCGGGTCAGCGTAGCCAGCCCGGCACGCGGCCATCAACGGCGTTTGCCCGGCGGCGTTGCCCTCGTTGATGTAGGCTCCTCCTTCCAACAAGAGCCGGGTGAGACGAAATTTGCCCTGTGCCACAGCTCGCAGCAGTGCCGAACCATCTGCTGGTAACATGGTTAAACCGGGTGGCCCGCCGGCACCAGGAGGGCGGCGGACGGGGCTGGGCATCGCGGCACTTACGGCAGCTGGGATGGCGGATGGGTGTGCTGGTCCGGGAGTGTTGCCCACTCACTGCAAGGGGACACGGCGCATGTTGAAGCCCCCCCCAACCCTCACGATGGGGCAGTCCCAGCTCCCTGCCTCAGTTTCCCCAGCTGCGTCCCTTGAGGGGATGCTTCTCGTGGATGCTACCAGCCATGGCAGCACAGCCCGTGGTACCGGGTCCCCTGGCCCCCTCTGCTGCTGCCTCTGGGCTGTGCCCACCTGCCTGCGCCAACCCCTGCCTGTGTCGCCCTGCCACATCCCTGTCCCGCTGCCTGTTGCCCCCTCCTGCATCCCCATCCCCCTTCCTGGATCCGCCCGTACCCCATCTTTCCCCCCGGCCTCTATCCCCTCCCGTACTCCCCCAAATCCCTGTCGTGCACTCCCTCATTGTAGTCCTCATCCCCCTGCCTGTACCCCCTGCCCGTATCCCCTGCCCGTATCCCCTTCCTGTAACCCTTTTGCATCCCCTGCCTGTACCCCCATTCCTGCCTGTACCCCCCATCTCATCCTGCATCCCCCCTGCATCCCTGCCGGTACCCCCATCCCCTCCTGCATCCCTGCCTGCACGGTTCCCATGGTGACCGCAGCTCATCCTGCTCCTCCGCTCTCTGACCAGCCAAGAAAATGGGGGAGAAACCACCAACTCTCCCATTCCCCCCCCAGTTCACCAGCCTGGCTGGTGGCTGCCTCCCCCCCCCCCCCCCCCAGCAAGACGCCAACTGCCACCGAGCCTGGGCCTGATGCTTGGGGCTGCACCCCCCCTCCCCGGGTAGGGGGGACACCCCAGAAAGGGGACCCCCCCACCCCAGCCCCTCTCTCCCCCATCCCTCCATCCCTTCTTCTGTTACCATGGTAACTGGAGGGTGGTATCCCCTGGCGACGGGTCCTGGTCCCAGATGCCCCGGGGATGGAGGTGTCGGGGACATTGTTCAGTGGCCGCCATCCCGGCCTGCCGCCGGCGTAGCGGGGAGGGGGGGGGAAGGCAGGGGAGGTTATTTGGAGGGTTTCCCCCCCCCTGCATCGCTATTTTTGGCAGCTGCTGGCGCGGGGAGGGCTGGAGAGGGATGAATCACCCGGCGGCGCAGCCGGCAACGAACCTGCTGCGGCGAGCTGCCTGCGCGGGGGTGCGAGGGAGAGAGTGGCCATAGGGCCTGAGGCAGCATGGCTGGGGGGTCACAAGGCAGTGGGGCTGGGGGCCATGGGGCAGCAGGGCTGGGGGTCACAACACATCAGGGCTGGGAGTTACAGTGCACCGGGCCTGGGGGGATCACAGTGCAGCAGGGCTGGGGGGTCACAAGGCAGTGGGACTGGGTGGGTCAGAATGCAGCAGGACTGGGGGGTCACAACACATTGGGGATGGGGGTCACAGAGTAGCGTGCCTGGGGGGTCACAAGGCAGCCGGGCTGGGGGACAGAATACAGTGGGGCCATGGGGCAGCAGGGCTGAGGGATGACAGTGCAGTGGGCCTGGGGCTGTTCAGAACGCAGCAGGGCTGGGGGCCAGGGGGCAGCAGGGCTGTGGGTCACAACACAGCAGGGCTGGAGGCTATGGGGCAGCAGCACTGGGGGCTATAACACAGTGGGGCTAGGGGCCATGGGGCAGGGGGTCACAGCAGAGCCATGTCGGGGGCCATGGGGCAGCGGGGCCACAGTTCTGGGGGACTGAGATGCCCCACGGCAGAGAGGCGGGGCCGGGGAGCCCCTGCACCCCCCGTTTCCCCGCTCTTCCGTCTCCCCATTCCCCCCCCGGTACCGATCCCCCGACCCATTTTCCCGCCCCATTCATTCATTCACTCATTCCTTCATTCATCTATTCCTTCCCTCCGCCCCGCCCCGCCCCTCGCCCCCCTCCCCTCTGACTGGCTCCGCCGCGAGCAAATCAACGCGGCGCCCGCCCCGGACGCACGTGAAGTGGCTGCGCATGCGCGGTGTGAGTACCGGGCCCAGGCTGGGGGGGGCACCGGGAGGGACTGGGATGGGGGGAGGGGGGGGGAACACACACGACACCGGAGGTTGGGTGGGCTGCCCCGTGTCGCCCCCGTGTCCTGGGGGTGGGGGGGGCTGCCTTGTGTCCACGCGTGTCTCGGGGGGGCTGCTCCGTGTGTGTCCCGTGTCCCGGGGGGGCCTGCCCCCCCCCCCCCCCCCCCAGCTCCCTGGGCCTCGCCCGGGGCCCTGCCCCACATCTCCGCTGCCCCACTCATCCCTGGGGTGTCCCCTAAACCCTCCCCAGCACAGGGGGGCTGCCCCACTCCAAAACAAGGGAGGGGGCTGCACCATGCCCCCCATTTATCCCCACACCCCCTCTGTCCCATGTTCCCTCCCCCAGCGCCCTCCCCCCGGCCCCCCCAGCCATGGCGGGCCGAGGCCGGGGCCGGGGTCGCGGGCAGATGACCTTCAACGTGGAGGCGGTGGGCATCGGGAAAGGGGATGCGCTGCCCCCCCCAACTCTCCAGCCCTCCCCCCTCTTCCCGGTAAGTCTTTAAAGGGGGGGGGGGGAGTTCTGTCCCCCCCATCCCTGGTGTCGTGGGGGGTTCCCCCCCCCCCCCCCAAGGGGAGCTGAGCTTGGCTGAGCACTGACACACTCACTGCACATGTGTGTCGTCGTCCCCCCCCCCCCCAGCCCCTGGAGCACCGGGCGGCCCCGCTGCCGGGTGGGGAGGAGGGGGAGTACATGCTGGCACTGAAGCAGGAGCTGCGGGGCGCCATGAAGAACCTCCCCTACTTCATCAAACCTGGGGCACCCCGGAGAGGTAGAGAGGGGTAAAGGGGGGGGGCTGGTGTGTGGGTGTGTGTGTGTGTGTGTGTCCCCATCCTCCTGCACCCCCTCTTTGAGCATGGGAGGGGAGAGGGATGGGGAGGGAATGGCGGGGGGGACGGTGCCTGCCCCACGGCACCCAGCCTGCTACTGTGGGGCACATCAGCTCGACTGCCCCCAAGCCCCACTGCACTGCGACCCCCACAGCCTCCAGCCCCACTGTTGTGACCTCCCCTAGCCCCGCTGCATTGTGATCCCCATGGCCCCCGGCCCCACTGTTATGACCCCCCAACCCTGCTGCCCCATGACCCCCAGCCCCACTGTGTTGTGACACCCCCCAGCCCCATGGCCCGCCAGCCCCGCTGCATTGTGATCTCCCCAACCCCCAGCTCCGCTGTTGTGGCCCCCCAGCCCTGCTGTCGCAGGCCCCATCGCAGCTGTTTCCAACTGGGCTGCCTCTCAGCCTTGGGTGTTCCTGCCCAGACCCCCCCCAGTGCTGCTCCCCCCCAATGCACTGACACCCCCCATGTTGGGCCCCCCCAGATATTGAGCGCTACTCGGACAAGTACCAGATCTCCAGCCCCGTCGACAGCGCCATCGACTGGAACCCAGGTGGGGGGGGGGGGGTGGGACAGGGGGAGCCAGGGGGGCTCAGGGCGGGGGGGGGGGGGGGGGGGGGCTGATCCAGCCCCTCGCTCTGCCCCACAGACTGGAGGCGGCTGCCGCGAGAGCTGAAGATCCGGGTGCGGCGGCTGCGGAAAGGCAGTGAGTGTGTCCCCCCACCTCGTCCCCCCCTTCTTGTCCCTGCTGTGGGGCCGGATTCTGCCCCCCCACCCCAGAGAGGGGGTTAACACTACCCTCTGCCCCATGCAGGGACCACCATCCTCATTCCCAAGTGCAAGCAGCGGGTTGCGCTCGACAAGGAGGAGACCATTAAGAAGCTGGAGGTAATGAGGCCAAAGGGCGGGGGGGGTGTCCTTACTGGGGTGGCCTGGCTGGATTTTAGTGTCCCCCCCTGGTTAATGCTGTGGGGGCTCCCCAAACCTCCAGAGCCTGGAGAAGAAGGAGGAGGAGGTGACGTCGGAGGAGGAAGAGGAGAAGGAGGAGGAAGAAGAAGGGAAGGAAGAAGAGGAAGAGGAGTATGATGAAGAGGAGCATGAAGAGGTGCGGTGGGGGGGACACATGATGCATCCTAGTGGGCCCCCAGTTGGGGTGATGGGTGCAGCTGTCCTGGCCGTGGGATGGCCCTGGTGGGGCCAGGGTGGGGATGGGGGGGCTCAGGTGGCACCCTGACGCCCACCCTGTGTTGTGTCTGTCCACCCCCCAAGGAGACTGACTACATCATGTCCTACTTCGACAACGGGGAGGACTTCGGTGCCGACAGCGATGACAACATGGATGAGGCGGTCTACTGAGCTCCCCCCCCAGGACATCGGGGTCCCCTGTCACCAGCCCCCCCCCCCCCCGGATGCCAGGATCCCCCATCACCAGCCCCCCACCCCCAGGACATCGGGGTCCCCTTTCACCAGCCCCCCCTGGGACACTGGCATCCCCTGTTATCAGCCCCCACCCCCCCCAGGACATGGGGGTCTCCCATCACCAGCCTCCCCCCCCTCCCTGGGACATCAGGGTCCCCTGTCACCAGCCCCGCCCCGGGATGCTGGGATCCCCTGTCACCAGCCCCCCCCCCCCCCCCCCGCCTCCATCCCCGGGACATGGGGTTCCCCTGTCACCAGCCCCCTCCAGCCTGCAGGTGGCACTTGTGCTCCAGGGACGGGGCGGGGGGGGGGGGGGGACACACAACCCAAGGTTGGGGCACCCCAGGGTGCTGGCAGCTTCGGGGGGAGGTGACACACACGACCCACAGATGGGACATGAGGACACCCCGCTACCACTCCCCCCCGACTTGGGGGGGGGTCGCCACTGTGGTGGGAGGGGTCGGGGTGGGGGGGAAGGACAACCCCCCAGCCTTGTCCCCACGCCAGCAGTGGGTGGGATCATTCATTTTGAAGGCAGTTTTAGGGGTGATGTGGGGTCCCCCCCAAACTCCCCCTGGCGCTCCCCCGCTTTTGCAGCAGCTTTTTAACATTTGTGGTTTTTTAATCATTTTGGGTGGATTAAAGTTGATTTCTGTATTTCCAGTTCATCTTGCCCTGTGGCCTCAAACCCCACGTGGGATTTTGGAGGGGGGGTGTGTGTGGATAATGGGGTTCCCAAGCTGTTCCCCCCCCCAACTTGCTGGGCTGTTCCCACCCAGGGGGACATAAGGTTTGTTACCGTAGGGTTGTGAGCGGGGTGTGTGTGTGTGTGTGTGTTCCTGCCCTAGGGGTGGGGCGCTGGGTGCACCCATGGGTGCAGGGAGCAGCTGTTTAGGGGTGCCTCCCCCCCCCCCCCCCCAGCTCTTCACCCCACACACGTGCAGGGCCGGCTCCTGGCTTCGCCAGAGTGGGAGAGGTGCCCGGCGGCACCCGGTTTTCCGCCCCAGCACCCCATCGGTTCACGCTCGGGTACCCCCCCCCACCCCGGCCATGTGCGGGGTGGGCACGTGGCACCTGGTGGGGGGGACAGGGATGGGGTGGGGGGGTACAAATCCCCAGCTCCTGGAGTCAGGGGACACAGCGGAGCCGTGTTCCTGTTCCCCCTGTTCCCCCTTGGGCTGTGGCAGCAGCTGGGGGGGGGGGGAAATACCCCCCTTGGGGTTTTCCCAGCCTGGATTAACCCCTGTGGTGCTGGGCTCCAGCAACACAGGGTGCAGGGTCAGGCCCCCGCTCCATCCCGGTGGGGGAAAGTTTGTGCCTTCCCAGGGCGGGGAGGGGCAGCAGGGTTTGAACCTCCCCCCTCCCCCTGCCAACCCCTGAATGTCTCGTGGGTTCCCCTGAACCCCCCAGTTGGGGATGATTCAGAGTGCTGGGCTGAGCCCTGCCAAACTCATCGCATGCACCAGCAGTGCCCAGGGCGGCACTGGGGGGGGGGGGGGGGAAAGGGTTTTTTTTGGGGGGAAAGGTGTTTTGTGCAGCCGGAGGGGACAAGGCAGAGCTGGGGTGGGGGCCACTCGTGTGAACCTAATGTGATGGGGAAGCGCCGCCTCCCCCCCTTCCCCCACCCCAGGGCAGGGTTCCTGTTTATGGTTGTTTTTCAATTCCTGGGTAATAAAAAAAAAAACAAAACCAAACCCAAACCCAAACAAAAGCAGTAGGTCAGCAAATCCAACACTTGTTTGGTTTCGGTTGCATCCCTGCCTCGTCCTGCCCCTCCCCCCCGCAAAAGCAGAGGTGTCCCCAAGGGTGGCTGGGCCATCACAGGACTCCAGGAGGTGGTGATTTCCCAGCTGCAGCCCCCAGTGCTCCCATGGGGCAAGGCAATAATCCTGCACGGGGAGGGGGGGGGGGGGGGCAGCAGCAGGACCCCACCCCAGGGAAGGATCTGCCCCCCCCGCCGCCCCCAGGAATAAGACAAGCTGGAAAGGGGAATCTAGGACTGGGAAGAGCCGCGGGGATTTCAGTGTGGGGTTGTGGGACCTGGCCCAAATCCCCTAGGAAAAAAAGAGCTGGGGGGGGTGCTCCTCCACCCCCACAGCCACCGGCTGGTTTCATGCCTCGGTTTCCCCAGCACCGTGGGGCCTCTTCCTCCCTGGCGTGGTGCACGTGAACGGCGCGTGGGCCTCCTCGTGCTCACTGCCCTGCGCCAGCCATTGCTGCTGCGGTTATTTTTACCCCCCACGCCGGGAGGCGGGCACAGAGGCCCCATGAGGGGGCTGGTTTTGGGGTCCCCCCGGGGTTGGGGCAACCCATGGTTCAATCCTGGGGGTTTTAGAGTGTTTGGGGAGGGCTGAGGTGTCCTGAGTGTCATCATTGTGTTGTGTGTCCCCCCCATCCAGGTTGTCCCCCCAGCCCTAGTGGGGTCGGGTCATGGCCTGGCTCCCCGCTGTGCCCCACGAAGTGTCATTGGGGGGGCCAGAGCCCCAACCTGCACCCGATGTCCCGCCGGGAGCCAGTGTGGGGAGGGGGGACCTGCTGGCATGTGTGGGGGGGTGTCCCACTGCCCCCTGAGTGAGATGGGGCTGTTTCACTCCAGGCTTTGCCTTCCCTGCCCCCACCAGGGGCACCCCCAGCCCAGCACCCCCCACACCCCAAAAGAGAGAACGATCTCCAGCAAAGCTGCTGGAGGATGAGGGGATCTGGGGGGGGAGCTGTCACCAAGGCCCCCATCCTGCTGCAGACGAGCAGATCTGGAAAACCACAGAGCTGCTGCACCCAGGAGAAGCACCCATGAGGGCAGGAGTGCAGGCAGGGGTGTGGGCAGCAAGGGTGCGTTCGTGAGGATGGGGAGGACCGAGTTGTGCCAAAAGTTGCACGACGCTCCGATCCCAGGTGCCCCACATCCCTTTTGGGGACATCTCTGTCGCAACCGCTGGGGGTGCTCGCTGCTCCCCAATGCCCCCCCCCATCCCAATCCTACCCACCCCCTTCCCTTCCCAGTGCCCCAGATGCTGTGGCTTGTCCCGGGACCTTTGGCTAAGTTGGGAGCAGCTGGGAAGCAGGGCCGGAGCCAGGACAGGCCCTATGCCAGGACCCAGCACCGTGGGGCGGCCGGCATCCCACCAGGGCTGGGGCTGGGGCATGGCTCGGGGGGGAGCACGGCACTGGGGTGGGGGGGACACGGACATGGCACTGAGAGGGGGAAGGCATTGCACTGGGAGGGTCCCCACTCCACGGGGTCGTCCACTATCTTGGCCTCCCAGCTGGGACCCTGCAACTCTCAACTCCTCCATTCCTCCTCCTGCTTCCCCCTGGGGCTGGTGGGATCTCACTGCCATGGGTGGTAGCAACACCCCCAGTCCCCCCTCATCCCCCCCACCCCACCCCACCTGGGGCTGGATCCTGCTGGGGGGGGGTGGGTGGGGACGGACACATGGACACGTGGCTTCATGCAAGGACAGGTGGACACATGGGTGAACCAGAGGAGCAGAACCCAGATACGGGGGTGGCTCTGGGGGCAGAGACACCATCACACCCCTCCCAGGAAGTCGAGAGTGGGGGCAACACCTTAAATCCCCCCTTTTTTTCCCAGAAATCCATTTTTGGCCCAATTTAGCTGCAGCTGCTGCTTCCCCAGCTTGCTGGAAATAACACACACACCACCCCCCGCCCCAGGCAGGGAGGAAGAAGAAAACCAGGCAAAAACAGGCAGCGGGCTGAAAATACCCAGGGGGGAAGGCTGAGGGGGGGGGTCAGGCCGCAGCCCCGTGGTGCTGGGCTGGCGAGGACGCTCCCAAGCTGCTCCAGCACAAAGTCCGAGCTGCTGTGACCGCTGATCGGGGGGGACGGGGGGTGTTTTATGGCGCTCATTTGTTTAATTGAGGCTGTAAAGTGGGGTGTGGGAGGGTGGGTGTGGGGTGCAGCCACCCCGGGAAAGGGCGGGGGATGATGGGGTGGGGGTCCTGTTCCCTGCCAGGCCTTTTAGTGGCGGGGGTTGTTATTGTAGGGTCTCCGGGGCGGCTGCTCCCAAGGTAGGGTGGGCAAATCAGGACCCGGGCTGGGGTGAACGGGGTGGGGCTGCACCCCACTGCTGCCGAGGGATGAGTGTTTGCAGAGTCTGGCGCCGGGCTGCCCGCCAGGTCCCCCACTGGCTGGCCGTAGCCCCCAGCAGCTGGCTGTAGCCCCCCCCAGGCTCGGCTCTTTCTGCCCATACTTGGCCTGGAGTGGGGCTGACCCTTCGCCCGCTTGGACGGCAGCCCGGGCACGCCGGGGACGGTGCCAGCTGGGCACGGGGATGGCGGTTGGGCCCCCGCGCCTTGGCGCATGCCCCTGGGAAGGGAAACTGAGGCATGGAGGGGGAACTGGAGCAATGGGTGCCTGGAGGGTTCCCTCCTGTGGATGTGGGTGTGGGGGAGGTCCTGGCACCCATGGGAGTATCTGGGGTGGCCTGCGCCAAAGGGGGGGATGGAGGATCACCGGGCCAAGCCGTGGTGTTTGCGTGGTCATGGAGGACATTGATGGCGCTGGGTTGGGGACGTGGTAACTTTCCCGGGACAGAGCTGGGATAAGGGTGGCGGCGGGGGGAAATGTAGTGGTTGGAGTAAATGGATGAGAGTGGGGATAAACCTGCCACGGCATTGCGTCCCTTCACCGGTGTCACCGGTGGCAGGGCTCGTACGGGGATTCTGCTCACCCTGTGGGGAGTCAGGGTTGGGCTCGCTAGGTCCAAAGGTGCGGGCTGGGGCATGCGGCCGGACAAACTGAGCTGGCCTGGCATGGCCAGAGATGCTGGCTTCCTGGTGATAAGGCCTCTCTACGTGCAGAGCCGGTGCCGTGCCATGCCGGCAGCGGGGAGATAAGGCCAGGCGGGGGGGGGGTAAAGGGCTCCCGGTGAGGTTGGACGAGGCATCAGTGGCTCTGGCAGGACGGGGAAACTGAAGCACGGTGGATTTGTATGTGGGTGCAGACAGAGAGGACTGGGAGCCCCATCACTGCTTGGGGTGAGCGGCTGGGTGCCGGCGCCGGCTGCCAAGTCGGTGAGGGGTGAGGGAGCAGAGCTCTTGGCCAAGGTCAGGGCTGTTTTCCTCTCTAGGGTCCCGTTCCTCGATACAGCTGGTGGACGCAGGTAGCATCAACCCCCTGGCCCGTTGCCATTAACTTTCACCTACATCCCCCCAAAATAGGGCTGGAGGAGGGTGGGATATTGCCGCGACAACTCTGGTGGCAATGGGAAGCTGAGGAAGGTGCCGAGGTCCTACTCAGCGTGCTTCAGTTTCCCCTTTCGGGTGCTGATCCTGCTCCCCAAGTGCTGCATTTCCTCCCCTGCCAGATTTTGGTTTCTCACTCTGGAGCGATCAGGAGCCCTGGAGAGCCAGCGCCTACCCCAGCACAGTGCCAGGATGTGGGCTGGCAGCGAGGTCTGCTCCCACCTTGGCTGGTCCCAGTGATGCCACAGAAATAGACTTGGGAAAGCTCTGCCTAGCCCAGGTCGCAGGTGTTTTGCTGGCTGCGTCTGAAAACATGGGGGAAAAAAACCCTCCTCTCAGTGGCAACTGCCACATCCCAGGAGCACAGCTTAAATTTTGGTGACCAGCATCCAAAAAACACCTACTCTGGTGGCTGCGCTGCAGCTGGAGGGAGGTGGCAGGGCAATCAGCAGCTGCTAGGTTAACGAGAGCCAGCATCCAAAGGAGGCAGCTGTGAAAGCACCCAGCTTTGTGGTGGGAAGGGGTCCAGTGGATGTGTACCATCATGATTTGTGTCCCCTCCCACCCCAGCACCAGCTCCTTGGGGACAAGCACACCCATCCCCTCTCCAGGGCACTGCCACCCCCAAAATGACCTCACAGCTGTGGGGACTTCATCCCACCTTCCCCACCAGCCACCATCCAAGAGGCTAAGCCACCATCTCAGGTCTCTCTTTATTAAGATGACACCCCCCAGGGGCATGTCAAGCATCAACAGTACAAAACAAACTTTTCCCTTTTCCCCCTCCTTCCCCCCCAAATCCCAATACAAAACAGTACAAAAGGAGTTTGTCAGCATCTTTAACAAAAGCAGCCAGCAGGATTGAAGATTCTCTCTTTCCAAGTGAACCCAAGGCACCAGGAAGAGCCAGCCCCCATCTGGAACGGGGTTCGGTTCTGCTGATATCAGCCCCCATTCCCCCCAGCCATCACCCAAGGCTGGGGTTTGTTGAAGCTTTTGGTCAGGGACAGCTTGGGTATTGACAGCCGAGAAGGAACGGGAGAAGGAATTCCACTGGGACAGGAGGAACCCTCGCTCCTGTGTCCCACGGGATCCCGTCAGCTTCTGCAGTCCTGCCGGGACCAGCGGGACCAGGAAGCAGCGACCAGGGGTTACCGACAGAAATCTGTGCGGTCAAGCCATTCCTCCCATCCCATGGGAACACCAGCTTCCACAGGCTGGGAAAGTACAGACTCAAAATCAACATTACAGAATCACAGAACGCAAACAGACTCCGACATGGAGCGGGGTGTCTCAGACTAGGAGCTGGACTACGACCTGCGGCAGTGCTCCTCACACTAGGTCAGCTTCTCCCAGCTGGACCAGTGCTTTCCCGAAGAGGCTGGACAGAGCTGCTGCACACGGCTGAATGCGGAGCAAGGGAGCACTCGAGCAGAGGCAGGGCAGCTCAGAGATTGAAGGCATTTAGAGCTCACTAGCAACAACCCCACCCACTACCAGAGAAATGAGTTTCATTACAATCTTTGCACACACGGGTGCGTTCTCGGACACGGAACTGACACGTACGAACAGGTTGCATCCGTCCCTGGGGACGGCATAGGGGATTGAAGGCATCATGATGGCAATTTTGGACACGAATGTCTTTAAGTCTTTTTAGGCTGGAATCTGCCTCTCCTAAGGGTTTGTGAGGGAGGTGTGTGAGGCCTTTCCACCTCCCCTGCTCCACCTCAAGATTCTCCTGCCCGTTTTCACATAAGCACCTTGGTAGTTTGGGTTTGGTTTTTTCGGAAGACTTTGGCTGTAAGGAAGGTCCCAAAGCACCCCTGAGCCACACCGGGGTTTCTCGGTACAGCTGGCACATGAGGGGACACAAAGACTCATACACTTCATCACCTCGGCCACACTCGCCGAGCAGAGCCTCGCCGGGAGCCGCATCTGCCGTGCGAGCGGCCGCTCGTCCTGCAGCGGGGCTCTTCAAGCCGAGGTCCGTGCTGCTGCAAGGTGTCCACAGCGGATTGCGAGTCCAGAAAAAGCAGGAGAGTTAACAACCTTTGACTCGGCACTCACTGCACATTGTCATTCGCGATGCAGGGGTCCACCTGAGGAGGAGGGAAGCAATTTTAATCCCGAGCCAAAAACCCCACCCCAATGTTTCTGCAGAGCCGTCTCATCTATCCTGCCACCCCCACCCAGGGTTCAGGCCCCCAGGAGAGATCCTCCCCACCATGCCAGCACTGCATCTCACCTCTGTGTAGGTGGGTGGTGGCATGAACTTGAACTCCGGAGCGTACATGAAAATGGGGCTGTCAAAGCTGTCGGGATCATCCAGGAGTGGTGTGGTGGGGCTCTCCAGGCGGTGGTCTTCAGGAACGATGTCCAGGTAGCATGGGGGCGCTGCGAGGGACGGAGGAACCGGTGAGTATTCTGAGATCACCTGTGTTCTCCCGCTACACCCCACTGCACCGCAACCCCCTTTTAGCCCCTCCTAAACTTGGGGGGTGGGGGGGTGGGGCTGTCGCAGTGGTGCCCACCAAGGACCCCCTCACAGTCAACTGCATTATCCTCACCTTCTGGAGCATCAGGGAGGTTCAAATCCACCCAGCTCATTTCGGAGCTGGTCTGACTAGCCATGCTGGAGCTGCGGCTACCGATGCCCGAGCGGCTGCCGATGACAAGGGGCAGCTCCAAGATGATCTTCTTGGAGCCTGGGACACTGACGTAGATCTGCGAGAGCAAGAACCAGAGTTTTAAGGGACGCTGGGAACCAAGAAGGGATGAAGTTTATCCCACTAGTGAAGCAAGGAAGAGGAACAGCAATCCAAACCACTCACCTGCAAGAAATACTCCACACGCAGGATGTTGCAGCCCAAGATGGATGGTTTGAGCTTCTTGACGCGGATGGTCTTGCCCCGCCAGGACTCGGACATGCCCGAGATGATGTGGTTTCCTCGGACACAGGAGAGTTTTTGGGTGAAGACCTTGGTCTGCCCGTTGGCCAGGTAAGTGTGCTTGGCAATGATGGCTGCTTTGGGCACCACAATGCGGGAGCAAGTGTTCTCGAAGTCGGCGTTGATGCAGATCTCATCACCTGAGAAGGAAATGGTGTTTGGCATTTAGGAAGGTTGGAGCTTTTTTCTTGTGGGATGCCCCTTTTAGCTGTTTAACATCCCCGATGTTCCCCCGCTGCTCAGGTACAGCTCGCCCCACCCACCCTACCCCCCCGCCCTCTTTCTCCCCTAGTCTATGAGGACAGGCTCTTACCTTCACAAAATCCTTTCCTGTCGATTTGAGCGCTGACTGACACACGTCCATCAGGAATGAACATACAAGACACCTTCTTCTCTTTCTTGGCAGCAACTGGGGACTGCAGAGAAACATGATTGTTACCTAGGTGAGACCTGCCCACTGTTCCCATCCCACTCTCCCTTCCTTCCTCTTATTTTTGCAACTACAGCTTCAAGTTCCCCATGAGGTTCGAGTGTCTTGAAGCTAAGTGAAAGCAGAACAAGCGCCTCACTTTATCTGCCTCAGTGTAGATTTCTAGAACTAACTAGGACTTGCTAAGAACTAAGTATTTAATCCACGCTCAGCAATAAAACCTATTAGGAGAGTCTTAATGACAGAGGTCAGACTGACCCTATCCAAGGGCTTTTCGCCCTCCTAGCTACCTGCTGACACCCACGCCTCTTGGAGTAAAGCAGCACTTACCAGCAATTCTGGGGTGTTCACGTCAACAGGATCCATAACCTCGAAGCGCTTCTTTATCTCCTGAGTGGGAAAGGACGGGCGCTCCAGGAAGGCCTTCACCCAATAATCCACGCAGCCATACTTTCCCTTGAAGGTGGTACCCAGAGGCCTGTGGAAAGACACAGTTGTTAGACACATCTGAGGCAAGAGCAGAACTTCCCGTAGCGATCCATCTTCACTTTTCTTTTCAGAGGCATCGTTTGTCTTGTACTTACCCCTGGGGAAGCTCGAATCCAAATTTGTACTCGTATTTGTTCCCAGGTCTCAGGATTACAGAGCCGTCCTCATCTTAGAAAGGAAAAGACGAAGGGAAACATTAGTTGAAGCTCCATGGGTTTGTTCTTAAACATTATCCTCTGTTCTGCTTACACAGGTGGTGATGAAGCCAAGCGCTGCATGTGCTTGAGCCGCATTAGCTGTTTGGTAAGAGCCGCCTACACCTGTCCCCCAAGAACAGCCCAAGATCCCCGTGTCTTCTCGAAGCAGCGAAGCGCTGCTCATTTAATTTCACTTCTTCTTTCAACATCCTCCTGTGAAGCCAGAACACTGTGTCCTGATGCACTTCAGTCCCTGTTACCTCTCCTCACCACACCCTGCTTCCACTCTGTGGGAGTATCCAGTACCCACTTCTCTCCCCTCTTCTCTATCTCCAAGACTTCACGTCACCCCGGTTATCACCCTGGACACTTTGCCACGTCCCTCTCTCTTGTCTTTCCTGGAGCCAGCCAAACAAGGCAGCTGCTGAAGGGAGTTCTCCATGCCCAGGAGAAAAGATCAGGTGAGACCCCTCGGTCTCAAGTGAGATCTGCACTTTCCATCCCCCGACCACCACCCGTCCCAGGCACAGCACCAGCACCTCCTGCTGCCCTGACACCCAGTCGAGGCCAATGCCAGTACTCGCTCCCCGCAGGCATACACCATCACTGCCTGTTCTGCGAGCCACACCAACACCCAACGGCTTCTGGATGCTCCATCAGGCAGCTCGTCCCCCGCCTTTCAAACTTTGAACTTGACTTTAACCAAGCCCTGCTGTCCTCTGCTTGTTCACAGACTTCAATCAATTTGCTCACTCCCCCCAAGACTCAGCCAACATCCAATACCACTTCCGTCTCTGTGAGAATCCCCAACACCAGCGCAACACCGCGACTCCTCGCTGCAGAACTAGCCTGCTCGACGCGTCCCCCAAGGGGACGCGACCAAGAGACTTGCTCCAGCCTCATCAGAGGCCAACCACCAAGAAAAGCTGCCGGTCAATGGCCAGCTTTCTAGCCCTTTTCTCCCCACCACCTTTTGCCCCCCAACTCCCTTCTCCCAGCCCCGAATCCTCACCAGTGGGCTGCTCCTCCAGGGTGAGAACATCCTCGAAGCGCAGGTACTCCATCTCCTGCTTGCACTGCTGGGGGCCCTTGGCCCAGTTGACCTTGGCCACCCCACAGGCCAGCACCCTGACGGCGCTGACGCGAGTGACCTCGGCCACCTCCACCAACACGCGCCCGGCCACTTTCTCCCCACTGCAGTAGACCTTCTCTGGCTCGCTGAAGGCCATCATGAAGGCCTTCACCTTCTTGAACATCACCATGGCTAAGGTGAGTGTGGGGGAAAGCTCTTGAAAAAGTAGCGAGGGCAAGAACCGCGGGGGTTTTTTTCCCCCTGAAGAGGAAAAAACAACCCTGAAACAAGCCGATTTTAGTCAAAAAGCGCCGTCTAAGCCCTCGCCTCCTAGCGCTTAGGACGGGGAGGGGGAAAATAAGCGGGGCTGCTCCACAAACCAGACGATCCTCACCCCCCGCAGCCCTCAACGCTTTGAGAGCGGCCCCCACCGGCCGCCGCCTTTTATAGACTCCGCCTCCCCGCCCTCCCCCCGCCCGCGCCTGTTGATGCCAGGAGCTCCACGCCGAGGGCGCGTGGCCAGGCGTGCTGCTCGCGTGATCAGCGCCCCCATTGGCCGCCGCCACCTTGTTTACAGCCCCGCCGTCCAATCAGAACACCGGGTGCGGAGCGTGGACAGCGTGTGAAGGAGAGGCGAGCGTGTTCAAGGGAGAGGAGGGGGGGAGAGGGGGGGAACGGAGTGACGGCCCGGCAGGCCAATGGGGAGAGAGGGCGAGCGGCGGCGGTGGCCAACGGCGAGCGGAGAACAGGATGTAATGTTCTCAGGCATGAAGGAGGGGGAGAGTCCCCCTTAGGGTGGGTGCTGTGCCTTGTGTGGGACCTCCTGGGCTGGGCTCTGCTGTACTGGGCGAACTGGGAGCGGCTTGATAGGCTTTCTGGTGCTCCCCTCACCCTTCTGGAGGCTTTCTTCCCCCTTCCTCAGTCCCCTCCGCCCAGGGCAGCCTGGGGGCATTTCCACAGCCCCCCCCGACCTCCCCTCAGCTGGTACCTGAAGTGTTTCCTCAGCCCCCTTCTATGGTACCCCCGTCCCGGCCCCCCCCCCCCCCCCCTTATTTGAGGTAAATAAGGATGGGTTTGGGTTAGGGGATCGAAGCCTGACCTTGGGGGCTTCTCTCTACCCTTCTGGGGTGTCATGGGGGGGTATTTCCCCCAGCTTTGCCTGCTTTCCACAGCTGCCTGATGGGACACCTGGACCCCCTCCCTGCCTGCCATGTTTCAGGGAGCCTTCCCATGCATCCTTCCCAGAAACAGCTCTCTCAACATGCCATCATATCACTAAAAGGGAAGCGTGACACCCCCCCCCCACACACACACACCCGTGGGCTTCAGGATCCTTCGAGACAGTGTCTTGAAGCTGGGGGGGGGGAGGGCACGGGGGAGGACAACACAGAACGTAGCTGATGAGAAAATCTGAGGCAAATGTCTATTTTTAAGATGGCAACATCTAGATGTTTCTTGCTGTTCACCATAGAAAATGGGGGATTTTTTTCATCAACAAGTCTACCTCGATCTAAGGGAGGGCAAACAACTACATCCTTCCTACAAACTGTGCCCGGGCAGGCCCCCTGTCCCTGTTTTCCAGCTGGGATTTTGGGAACAGGGAGAGTTGTGTTGTCCCCCACAGGAGGCTTTCGGCTCAGAGAAACCCTCGAATTTTCCTTACTAGATCATTTTTGCTGAGCAGACATTCTTCCCTGACAGGCAGGGGCTTATTTTGCCCTTGGTTTTAAAAGCCATTAATGGTTTTACAGCTCAGGAAAACACAGGGAGTGCAGGAAACAGGAGAACAATATTTTTGGAGCCACCCAACAAAGCAGGAATGGAAAATGGGGGCTTCCAAGACCTCCCCACCCCGAACAAGGAAAAGGGATATGTTTTTGTTAGCAGTTGCCTCCGTTGTCCTTTGGAGCTTGTTTGTCCATGCGTTTCTGGCACGCACTGTGCTTTTCTTTCTCTGCCCTCCTCTCCTTCCCCCAGAGTTAATTCACACCTGTTAGTATAAACCGATAAACCGGCCAGATAAACTGTAGGGCATAAACTGTTTGCCTGCCAAACTGCAGGACGAATTTCCTTACTGTGAGAGAATTATTTCACAATTAAGTACGTAATGGAGGAACTGCACCTTTTTCCTGCCGCTTCTGGTCCCAGCAAGCTCACCCCATTGTCTCCCGCTGCATGCTAGAAAAAAAGGTGCCGGATTAGTGAAGAATTGTGGGTTTGTTCTAATTTGGCAAAATGAGGAGAGCTCTCTTTCCAGCCTTGCCAGCTATGGGATATTTGATCCCAAAGACCCTGTCCTGGATCTGTGCCCAGCATTCCCTTAGGAGCTGTGTTTACACTCTCCCTCTCCAGTTTCCTTTGGTGCCCATCTTTCCAAGGAAGACGTATCCAGCCTGGCTCTCGCAGCCCATGGCTGCTTGCTCTCAGACAGTAAAATACATTCCAACAATGTCAAAGCACAAATGAGTTCTAAGCCAAAGAGTTTGCCAGAGATACCATCCAAGGCACGTTCCACAGCCTGAATCGTCTCCAAATTTCTCTTTATCTGTCAATCAGCTTTTGCCCTTTGCTCCCCTGACCCCTATCTGCCTGGAAATGCCTCCCCAGTCCTTCTGCAGAAGAGGGAGCAGCTGTAATTTCCTCAAGGCTGAGACATGGTTCACAAGGTTTCCCACGCAAGCAGCACCCTCGATTAAGCAAGGGCTTCAGAAATGCTTAGGAATTTTAGCTTGTAAAAATGAAAGCTTCAAAATGTCACGTCTCCTTCAGAAAACAAGGGCACCAGAAGAGAAGCTGGTTGGATTTCTGGGCAGAGACAAGCTCTTGAGGGCTTCCTTGCTCCAACTAAGCAATTATTTTAAGGCATTCACCCCCCCTTTCTGCTTATTTCCCACAGGGATTGTGGTGCTTGGAGGATCCCCCACCCTTAATTGAGAGCAAAGCTGCTGCTGAGATTCGATGGGGAGAGTGGCCAGAGCCTTGTCCTCTCCGGTGTGCCTGGCCCGGGGCGAGGGACGGCAAGGAGAGCAAGGAGAGCTGCATGACTGATGTTATATGCTGGGGATATCCAGGTTCAAAAAGCAGCAGGGTTGGGCTGAGTGAGAAACCAGGCCCTGAGGTGACTCACTGAAAGCCGGGGCTGCTGTGTGGGTCATGGAGAAGGAATTGGGTAAGGCAGAAACTGGGCAGTATAACAGCTTTCAGCGCCGCACTCTGCTGGCCACATTGTGCCTTGCTGGAAACCACCCTTATTCCCACCATCCATCCGAATCCCACTTGTAATAAAAGCCCGATGCTGATAAAAGCCTTTTTTTTTTCTGGTCTAGATTATTGGGAGCTGCTACCCATCGTTGCCTGGAGAAGCCACACTCCTCTCATGGCAGGCTGTCCTTTGTCCCCTCCATCAGACAACCGGCTGAATTGCTTGGAGAGCTGGTGGGTGCCTGCTGGAGGCTGCAGCCCTGGAGCTTCTCGGTGCTGTTTTCTCTGGTTTTTTTCACCATATATGGCTGCTTCCAGCAAATTCGAGGCGGGGAAGGCGGGGGGTGGGGGGGGGTGGGGGGAGAGAAGGACGCCAAGGGATTCACAGTGGCCCGAGCGAAGGGACAGAGTGTGCCTGCTGTGCGGTCGAGAGCGGGAGCCAGGGCGGAAAAGGCATTTCCTTTGGTGAGATTGTTTATGTACAGGGAACATAATAAATAAATCCCACGCTGATTGCATCGGGGGGTGTGTCGCTGCAGCTGGAAAACGAGGGACCGTGGGACTTGAGTGGCTCCTGGAAAGCCACTGCTTGTCCCACGCTCAGCTTCTCACTGCTCACATTTGGCTGTGGCCAAGAGACAGTCATTCAACAGCAAAAGGGCCGCCTGAGATTTCTAGGTTTGAAAGCAGGCAGTGAAGCAAGGGTAGCATCTCTGTTTCAGTTTCTAAATAAAACCAGCAGTTTTGGTGAGGATTTTAAGGTTTGTGGGGCCTGGCTTGAGGCGGGGTGGGGGTGGCACAGCACTGCTGGTTTGCTGGAATAGAGGTGAACAGGGCTGGTGTTTGTTTGACAGCTCTTGAGGGATCTACCAGAAATGGGTTGGAAAACTCTTAGGGCAGATCCCCATTAGGGGTTTCCAAAATCAGCATTTTTTTTTGCTGCTTTCGTCCATAGCAGTGGCTTGCGTTACCACTGGCTGTGCTTCCTAGTGCTGTGCAGACTGCGTACCATTTTGAAATGCTTTGTGGCACACATATCGCGGAGCAGGATCCCTTTTCTCCCTTACCCATCCCTGCTGAACGGGGAGAAGTCCTCTCAGGGCTCAGGTGTGAGGACTTTTCCCCCAGAGCCCCAGGTTTCCAGCTCCTGTCACGGAGTGCAATGCAAAAGCTCTCCCTGACAGATGGCTCTTTGCTGTGGTGGGATTTCTTAATTTCTTTTCTGGCCAGATTGTGTTTTTGCAACAGAGGAAGGGGAAAGCCAGGGCTAAGTGTCACCACCCTGTGACAAGAGACTGAGCTCAGTCATCCATAAACAAGGAGGAATTTGAATTCAGAGTTTGGGAAGTCCCGTGTCTATCATCTGGTCTGGGCAGGAAGACTCAGTTGCATCAGCTCTTTCCTCCGACTGGGAGAGCATGACCTCTCCCGGGCTTCCAGTGCATGGCAGGGCTGGTTAAACCCACTGCTCACGGCTCTGTTGGCCAAGCCTTCCTCTTCTAAAAGAACAAATCCAGCTCATCTCTTTGCCAGACCAGTGTGCTAGGTCCTTTTTGCCGTTGGTGTCAGTTGGGTTTTAAATATGTTGTTACGAAGGGAGGAAAAAGTATCCTGATTTCCTGACCTTCCATCTCTCCTTTGTCTGCTTGTCCTTTGAAAGGCCTCAGCAGGTTCTGCAGATGCTGGAGAAAGCAAAGAAATAAGGAGCTTTTCTTACTTTTCAGCAGCCAAAGCTACTCTGAGGCTGCCAGCCTGTGTGTGCATGCTTGGGAGCAAGGGAATCCTCACTGGACATGCTCACCCCAAACATCAAGCTCCCTAATTTAGAGAACCAGGTTGGATGGCTATAATTGGGGGACGGGGGGTGGCAATCCCCTCCTAGACCTCTTTCACCGATCTCACAGGCAGCAAGGCCAAACGATGGAACCTTTTGGGGAGCATTTCGTGGTGGTTGGGGTGAGAATGGACATCCCCTGGGCTGTGGAGCTGCTGACTCCTCCGAAGTCCTTCTCATACTTTGGGTTGTGTGGACATCTAGAGGCCTTGGCAGGAATGGCACAGGAGTGATTTTCCTCCCTCCACCCGTGCGGGCCGGTTAATTGGATTACAGACACGACACACTAAGGATATTGGTGTTTTTCACCTGCCCAGACCTAGGTACAAAGTTTAAGAGGAGGCGAGTGAAGCTGCTTTTAGATTTGGCTGCTATGAGCCAATTTCTTGTGTTTTGAGCATGCTGCTTGTGTATTTGTAAAAGTGAGAACGAGCGTTAATCTTTACTTTGTGTGTTTACAAGAAGGAGGAGGAATGGCTGTAAGAGGCTGAACACTGTGGCGTTTGCCACTTCATGAGGGCAAGGGGAGGTTGGACCTCCAGACATCTGGCTTCTGTGCATCTGCTGCCCAAATGCCAGTGGCAGCTTTTATCTTTTTTATTTTTTTTTCTGTGATTTGAGATTATTTTTCATGCCAAATGAGGAGGAACATGAGGAAGCATTCCACACCGAGACGTGCCCATTTCAGCCGCTGTCCCAGTTCCTGTTCTCTGCTGGTGATGCTGCTCAAGGCACTGGCCATTAGGAACATGAGGAAGCCGAATCTAACCCTGAACATTGTGGAGGAAGTTCTCACCTTGGCCTTAACTTCTTGCTAACAAAACATGCTGGAGTTTAGCAGGAAACACACACATTTGGGTGGCTTTTAAACCGGCACTGCTGTTCTGAAGACGTGGAGAGCTCTGGTTTGCAGGTTAGAGGCTTGGCAGCTCCAACTTACACAGCTATGTGCTCTCACTGCTACACTGGGAGCTGGCACACTTGGCCACTTCTGATGATCAGGCTGGTTTATGATATGTAGAAGCAGCTGCTAATGAAGATTCAGGTTTGGCTACTACACCTCATGCCCCAAGGCCTTGGCATTTCTCTAACTACTAGAAATCAGAGTGAGGTGGGCTGTAAGAGGAGCAGATTGTCCCAGACTTCTCACGCCTTCCTGCGAGATCCAGTGCTGGCTGCTGTTGACAACTGCCTACCAGGGTAGGCAAACCCCAGGTCTGGTCCAAACTGGGAATTCCCTTGCTCCAGTTGCCCAACCTGGGCATCTGGATGCAGAATGGCCCAAACCGGGCTTGCTTTTGAAAATGCTGGGCAGTGTTGCCAGAGTCTTTTTTAGCAGGTGACATATGCTAGGAAATTTAAGGGCTCGATCCAAAGTCTACTGACGTCAATGGAATTACTCTTGTCGACATCAGTGGGGCTTGGATCCACGCCTACGTTCCACTTCTTCATTTCAGACTGCAATCTGTCAGGGGTGGAAAGGTCTCTTTTCTACTTACAGACTTTAGCACGTCTTTGAAAGGTCTTGCTTCCTCGGCAATCATTACGTTGAGGATGCAGACTACAGAACAATTTGGAGAACAGGCGCAAACCCATTCAACGCTGTGCATGTTCCTTCTGTGTTGCTGGACCCTAGCCAGGCTGCAGCTCAGGTTTAAGCATCTGCATTGCGTGTAAGGGAGGTGGAGGCCTTGGCTCTGATGTGCTGTGACTCCCCAATACCTGCTCCAACCAGAATTAGAGCTTCAGAACTCCATGAGCTGCTCAGGATGGCCCAGCTCACCTTTTCCAGAGAGCACTGGCCAAAGTCCTCTCTTCAAGGAGCATCTGGATGATGCTTTTAGTCATATGGTTTAGTTTTAGTTGTGGGGAGTTGGACTTGATGGTCCTTATGGGTCCCTTCCAACTTGAGATATTCTATGGTTCTCATGGGCTTTGGGGTTTGTCAGGTGAATGATGTGGGGGGTGTGTGTGTGTCTTGAATCCACCTTTCACAGGACCCAGGAAACTCTGCTTTTCTTTTCGATGGGAGCAAAGCCCTTGGAGCCCAATTCATTGCCTCCTTCCCAGGTGGGATGTTTGTGAGCAGGTTGGGAAGAGTGAGTCTGAATAACAGCTTTCCTGCAAAGCTCTGGGTTAGCACTCGACACGCTCCTCGGTCAGGACAGAGCTAGCATGATGCTATGAGAGACGTGGTGGGCCAGGCTCTGCTGTGCCACTTCCCTGCCATACCCATGTGCCCAGGGCTCACACAGGATCACCTCTCCAACCACCTTCATGTTGCTGTTGGATCCTGGGGACTCTTCTGTCCTCCTTTTATGACTGTGGAGATACCAAGAGGCTGCGTCTGGGTGGTGAGTGTGGCCCCGCTCACCTGCAATGGTCATCAGCCAGCGAGATCCTCATCTCTCCCTTAGGAAAGCCCCCTTTTCCCCATGGCATTCTTGTTGATTGACTCCATTGGCCAAAATCTAATGGGTAATTATATTCTGCATCATAACATCTGACTGTGACGCTGTTTCTGGCAGTTGCATAGCATTGCTGCGTGCTGTTGAAGAGCTGCTGTTTCACATCCTGGGAGTGGCTACCTTTTGTTATTAGATCGAGTCACTCCTGTTTCTCTAAGTAGCTCCAGCATCTATCAACCCTGCAGCCTCTTCAGAGCTCCTGAGGATTTTACCCCTATGGGGAACATTGCTATGAGGGGGACTTACAGTCTCCTGCAAAGTGGTGGAGCAGAGCAGCAAGGCAGGCTGGCTTCCTCTCCTCATTCAGTGCATGTATATATAGACCACAAAGTGCTCCAGAGTAAAAGGAGCAGTGGGTGGAAGGCGAGATATTATTATCTTCACCTGCTGCTGCCGACCAAAGAAATAAAGAGACAGATGACAGGAAATGAGGACTTCAAAAATAGACACCTTTAATGTCAAAACGTTTGGGGATTAGCAAGAGCACCATACAAGAAACAGAGAAACTCTCATGCTAGTCACCATGTGCTTTGAGTGCATGTTGGAGGAGGAAATATGCTGAGATATCTAAGAAACGTTTCCGTAATTACTCTTTGTGCCCTTGGCAGAAGAGCAAGAGAAAAAAAAAATGACCAAAGAAACTGCAGATACACTGAAACATGAATTGTAAAACCTTGCTTTACATCATGACAGATCCTCTGTACCTGGATGATCTGCAGTTCTCTTTCCCCGAGTTGCATGCCCAAATCCTGCCCATGTCTGCCAGCTCACTTCTCTGCCTCCATGAGGCTTTACAAGGCTCTTCTTATGGCTCCATGGGACAGGAATGGCAAAGTTTTTAATGTGAGCCCTCTTTATTAAAAAAAAAGTCTTTCAATATGCAAAATATTTCTTATCATATAGAACTCTAGGTGCTTTACTTAAAAACTCTTAAATATACTAAATATCTAATTTGGCCTTACCTCTGTATTTATGTACATCTGCTAGTAGTTCCCCTGCCCATCAATACAGTCATATGGCTTTTTGCCAGCTCCGTGTCTTCATTATTAATTCTCTTTTCCAAGTGAAACCCACAGTCTGGGTTGGATTTGAACGGGGTTGTGACAGTGACAGAGAAAGTTGGGCCCAAGGGAGAGGAATACCAAGGGGTATTTTTCCCCACTGAAACTCAACGCTGGTCCAAAGTCCAGAACTGGCTATATTGAGTCCTAGACAGGTGCCAAGACAACAAGGAAAAATAGCAACGATAGCCTGAAATGTGAGAGACCTGATGCTCTGCAGCTCCCGACACTGGAAATGAGCACATTACTAATCCAGAGAGAGGAGAATACAGTACAAAATGGTTGATTTCTAGGTCAAAAATCTCAAAGCTTGGTCACAACACTCCGATAACCAACTTGTTGCCTTGTTTCGCTCTTGCATTGCTTTGGTAGCAGCTGTGTCAAGGGGCCCCAAATCCACCAAACAACATTTTTTCACTGCTAAAAACTGGGATCCGGGATTTGAGCCAGTTATTTCTGAATCTGTAAGGTTCCTGAGTAAAAGTCTGCTACAGTAACACTGGAAGAAAGGTGTAAAGCAAGTTTATGGAAAGGCTTTGAAGGGCAGAGAGGTTTTCTAAATGTGTTTTCACCCTGGGTGTTTCTTTTTCTTTGATACAGCAGCAATGTCCTCATCTTTAGAAAAAAGAAATGCATCCAAATCCAACAGAAAAAATTGGGATCTGCCTTCGGGAGAGGAAGCAGGTTCAATTGGTGCTGTATGTGCGAGAAGAGTGGATGCAAGCCAGTGTCTCGCAGTCTTTCATCTCCAGCACTCCCCTCTCCAAAGGTCTGGGTCTCTGATTCCTTATTGCCACAGAGACACTTGATCCTAGGTAAGGCAACCCTCTTGATCTGCAAGGCATGGGACTTGAGTCAGCAGCTCTCTCGCGTTACCCCTGTGGATTGCCTCTATGCAATGCCAGCGAGAGTTAAAAGTGCAACAAAACAGCCCAAAGACCAGAGGTGAGGAGGAGGAGGAGGAAGGAAGAAGAGATGTGTGGGCAGCCTGCCCCAGCCTGGAAGATGTGCAGTTTCTCAGCATTGGGAAGGAAGACCCTGGCATCCTCCAGGGCCCCATGAGCTGCCATGGTGAAGTTGGCATCTCCCGAGGTCACCACATCAAAGACACACGACTGGAAATAGACATCCTCCACGGGCAACAATTCCTTGCAGAGTGCCCGGGCCGTCTCAGTTGCCATGCGGCCGCGGCAGCACTCACTGCGGGAGATGCGCTGACTGCGGGGGCAGCCTCCCACGCAGAGCTGCAGGTCTTGCTCCTCCGTGAAGGCGCGCGCCACCTCCTCGGCTGCCCGGATGGAGAAGGAGAGCTGACGGCCGGCCTGACGGACAGCGATGGTGGTGCCGATGTACTCCGCCTGGATTTCTACATGCTGCCCGGGACTGCGCTCCCGGATAACCAAGCTGCTCCCACCTGGCCTCTCGCCCCCGTTCACCGAGCCATCCTCGAAGGCTGCTGGGAGGTTGTCTATCTCAGCCTGGTAGACCTTCTGGTCGATGCATTCCTTCATGTTCTTGAAGATGATGGTGAGCTGCAGAGGGCAGATCAAAGGGGGTTTGATCTCGCCGGGTGTGAGAGTGGCGGCCATGTCCCCACCCCAAGTACCAGCTATCTAGGGAAGGGCAAAGCAGATCGCACACGTCTGCCTCACCGATGCATCCCCCTTTGCCCCAAACCATCTCTCCCACATTGCTGCAGTCCTTTGGGGAAAGCAGCACCTTCCCTGCTTTCTTTAATACCATGTAAGCAACTGAAAACTGAGATGGAGCCAAGCCTGACTGGCTGCATGCAGGTAACCCATGAACCACACAGTAACCCATCCCCAGGCAGCAATGGGAGCGTTTGCAAGCCTCTCTGGTCCCCTCAGGGACCTTCATCCCACTTGTTCCTGCAGATGTTCATTCCTGATCCCATGTGGGTTTAGCTGAAGTTATTGCTCCCCTCCCCAGATATTTTAGGGAGTGCCCTAAGCCGTTGCTGCATCCCAGAGGTGTATGGCTTTGCTGCCAAGCCCTATGCACGAGTGTTACCTTGCTAGTGACCGTAGCGTTGGACCCCTTTGCCACCGGAGAGCTGGTTGCTTGCACAAACAAGTAGTCATTGTCCAAGAGAGGCCAGGAGCCCTCCACTCGGCAAGTGTGGAAGTCATCATGGAAAGTGCGGATATGGGGGTCCCCAAAAGCTGCGCAGTGCTGGTAGCTGGGGGGCTGGCCATGCTTGTAGAGAAAACTCTTCTCATAGTTGCAGATATCGAGAGACTCAAAGCCCTGATGGTTGGGGGCTGGGGGCCGGGGCCGGGGTGGTGATGTGGGACCCTCCTTGGAGCAGTTGTTTTGGATCATGAGGTCCTCGATGCCGTGGACGGCGGAGTGGTAGGCCAGGTCGCCCCGGCACGTGCGAGCTGTCTTGCGGGTGCAGTGGGAGTAGGAGCGGAGAGCGTTGCAGTACGCTGCGTTCCTGTTGGAGCCACGTAGGTTGAGGGTGGCAGCCACGTACTCGGAGTTGCAGCGCAGGATCTTGCACTGGGAAGAAACTGGGAGAGACGGGATGGCTCAGGGCATCCTGGTAGAGCTGTAGGGGTGGGGAAGGGCAGCCCCTTCTCCTCCCACCACCTCCCATCATCTGGACCGCTCCAGATCTCATGATGGAGACAGTTTCTGGAAGCATTTATCTCCCTGTTTTAACAAACTCAGTGGCCGGTTTAAATGACCTGCTTCTTATGTGCCTGAGGGGAATGAATCCAGGGTTGCCTGCTGCAGAAGCAGGCTGGAGCCCAGTGCAGAGGACAGAGTGGGGGAAGTCATGGGAACAAAGGGGTGTCCTGAAGCAACTGGGATGTAAGATCATACCTGAGGCAGGAGCGTGGCCAAGAGCCAGGGCAGCAGTTGTGACTGTGGCCCTAGGATGTGGCTTAGACG
This sequence comes from Astur gentilis, assembly GCF_929443795.1. Taxonomy (NCBI): domain Eukaryota; kingdom Metazoa; phylum Chordata; class Aves; order Accipitriformes; family Accipitridae; genus Astur; species Astur gentilis. The sequence continues at coordinate 11,170,400 of NC_064886.1, forward strand.
GAGATTCTTCACCCCAGGGCTTGCCAGGGGACAAACAGGAATTTCTGAGCTGGGAAACCCCTTCTTCCCATTTCAACCTTGGCTGGGCCATGGAATCGCTCCTTCACAAGAGGCTTGACTGTCTGCACCCCTCAAACGTGATTTCTCCATGCTGCAGAAGGCAGTGCCATGTACCACAGCTCCAGGAGAGCTGAAGAACTCACTCCAGCAGGGATGATTTAGCTCATTAAGCAGAGGGGTTATAAGGGATAACTGCCCTTGCAGTAGATGAGCATAAGCTGGGTTGGGCAAGGTGCTGGGAAGTGAATTTAGGTGTTGCAGGATGTGGGTCTCAGTCCCCCTAGCAGAGTGCTTGGGATGCAGGAAGGAAAATGAGGGACCGAGTGATGGATATGGCTGGTGCCTTTTGCTAGAAGACCTTGGACTTTGGCTGGTCCCGGTACCCTGTTGTCCCTGTCTTATCTTGGGAGGTAATAGAGGCTTTAAGGGCTTTCCCAGGGAAAGTGCCTGCTGCAGGAGAGCAAGGGGATGCTCTTGTTACGGAGGCTACCGTGGTAGGGGCAGGTGATGTTGGTGAGAATGCTGCCTGCCCTTCCTTCTGGCTGTGGTGGGCCAAGGGCACTCTGATACTGCCTGAGCCTTATGGCTGCCATGAGAGGAGCTTCTGCTTGCTCCAGTCACGTCCCAGGAGCTTGTACCCTCCCTGCACCCTAGGGCTGTAGCTTCCATGGATATCCTTGCCAGGGATGTGACTCTGGCATGGCTCTGCCCATGCAGTTCCTTACCATGCCCGCAGAACAGGAGGAGGAAGAGAGCTCGAAGGAGGAAGCTGGGGTTTTCTAGCTGCCCTGGGCTCTCACTGCAGGCAGGTTTCCCCATTCCAGTCCATGCAGAGCCTGGGAAGTTGCTCACCCACTGGCTTGTCTCAGCTTCATTCAGCAGGTCCCCTAGAAGGAAAGCAGAGGTGGGATCTGAGAGGTGCCACTAAATGTGAGCTGCTGCAGGTATGGAGCTGCCAGCATCAAGGCAGCTGCCAAACATGGCCCTGCAGGGCTTGGCTGCACTACTGGCTGTCGGGGGGGAGGCAAGCTTTTGAGCAAAATCCCAGAGGGTTTGGGTTTTTCACTGCTTGCAACCACTGCAGCTCTCATCTTCCACCCTGAGGCAGCTGTGCTGTGTAGTTCAGTGTGTCAAAAAGTTAAAGCTTCCAGCTGCCCTTAGAGAGGAACAGTGAGCTCCAGGGACTTGGAGAAACTGTACAGCAGGGATGTGAGCAGCCAATGAGTGCAGAGAAGACCCAAACTGTCCTACATGTTGGGTGCAGTGTGGGCTGCCTCTGGCCTGCTGCTGCCCCCACCAAAATGAAGGTTTGGAGCACAGCATCCAATGCGATAGGAGTTGAAAAGCCAAATTATAAGTGTGACTGTCATGACGTCCACATCCAGCACCACTGGGTGATAAACAGCACCTCCTGCTCCCTCAAAAAACCTGTGTCCAGGTTCCCCTCAAAGCTGGGAAACATGCTTTCAGCCACACTCCACCTTTCCCCCTTGCTGTGCCAGCTCTGGCTGCTCCCTGGGTGCTGGGGGACTTGAGCTGGCTAGAGGGGGAGTGCAAGAAGCTGCACACATCCAGACAGTGGGCTGTAGCAGGAGGAAGTGTAGCCATGGAAAAAATTTAACTTCCGTTGTGCTTCATCAGTGCTGGGGATTTGAGTCCTTGGTGGCTTATTTTAACAGCCAGTTATTAGTCACTTGTTAGTCAAATAGCCTTTTGCAAAGGTCCTTTTGAAACTGCTGTATGTGAAATCAGTAATTTTTTTTTCCTCCCCTTTAGCTTGTGTGAGGTGCCGGTTGCCAGAGGCTGACACTCACGGTGATGTGCCTGTTCCTGGTACCCTGGGCAGCCCAAGGAGTCGATATTACTGACACTGTGATTGCTAGTAAGTGTAAACTAAAACTGGGGGAGGGGGGGAAAGAGGCAGAATTCTCATCTTTTTCACAGAAAAGGAGAAATCACAGCTCTACCAGCTCTGTCTAGCACCTTTCAGCTCCCTTTGCCATGGCTGCAGCTGTCGAACAACCGCCATTAGTTGTACTGGCTGGCATGGTGACATAGCTGAATGCTGGCGGCCCCCCCATTCCTCTGCCAGCTGGATTAATGGCTAACAGGGCAGATGTCTGGAGTGAAAACATGCTTCAGACCTGCTGGCAATGCTCTGACCACCAGCTGCTCTTGGCAGTGAGGACAAGCTGAGCCAACCATGCTGGAAGGGGGAGAGTGGTCTCTGCAGCCCTGGGGCATGGGGACACGAGACCCAGTACTGGGAATTGGGAACTAGGCTCGTGTTGGATGTATACTGGTGAGCGAGGTAAAAGCAGACTGACTGTCTGCTCTGATCCTCCTCCGATGCCTGGCACTTGCTCTGTCGTGTCCCGCCCTACCTGGTCTGACCGTGTTTGACCAGGCTGAGCATCTTTCTTGGGGCTCACAGGAGCTAGTGACCCCTCAGCACTACCCCTCCCAATCCCCTGGAGGTGATGACGTGGAGGTGACCTGTCCCTGGCGCAACGCTTAGCAGATAAACAGCTGGTTAATGTGTAGCAGAGAAGTGTGCCTATGGCAGGGGCAAGGAGAGGCCCTGCCATGGGTCCTGCAGGCAGCAGGACTTTCTGTGGGATGTCCTGACCCCAGTGGCATTAGGAGAAAGGCAGTAGCAGCAGTTAGAGATGCTCCACAAGCCCAAGGTGATGCCACCTGTGCGGGGAGATGGATGGTTTCTGGCTGTGCCAGGCAGGGCAGCAAGGGGTACTTGGGCACCCCAGTTCTCCCTCTGTTTGGGGCCACCTGCCCATGGGACCGGACCCTGGAGCACCCGTGGGTGCCAGTGCCGATGTCCTGTGCCTCGGACCCTCATCATTGCTTTGCCGCAGCCCCACTCACCTGCATCAGCCTCCTCTGGAGATGAGCTGGCTCCCAGTGCAGGGAGCTCCTTGCCTGGTGGACACATGGGCTGGCTTGTCCTTGTCACCCAGCTCTACCCCAAGTGACACCCAGAGAAATCCATGGGATGACAGCTGGGAAAATGCCAACCTCAGTCCTGGGCACCTCCATGACCTCGCAGCCAGATAAAATCCAGGGTGCTAGTGGGGAAAGCCTGGCCAGGGGCAAGGGGAGCAGACCCCACCACAGGGCACCGCGATCCCTGCTTTTCCTCCCCAGCTACCTTTGCTCTGTCCTCTTCCCCCTGCAGGGCAGAGGATGGGTGTTGAAATACATCTGCCTAAATTTAGATAGGCTAAATCCCAGCCAAGAACAACAAGCAGAGGGTGCAGAGAAAGATGGTGTGTGGTGAGGGCGGGGGGCAGAGGAGCTCGAGGAGGAGGTGGGAGGCCCCAGACCCCCGGCTGGGTGATGCTACTTGGTGGTGTGGGGTCACATCACTTGTGGGGTGCAGCACAGGCTGCAGGAGCTGGCTTTCTTGGAGCTACCTGTTTTTCCTTCCTTAGGTGATATTGCAACCACCTGCCTGCACCCCTGTGGAGTGAGTCCCCATGGAAAAGCTCTGTGCTTTTCCCCGTGGGGTGTATCCCCACAGGGAATACTTTTTCAGCTGTATCTCTCATAGCTTCCCCTCCTGGGGCACAGCTGAATCCTGAATGCAAACATGGCATGGGCCAAAGGTGGCCGGTGTCCCCTGGGGTCGATGAACGCTGGGCTGTGCTGGCTGGGTTCCAGAAAGCCCACCTGCAAGGTCTTGGGTGCAGAGAGCAGCTGTGCAAACCCCTGTCCCTGCGGGGAGAAGAAATGGTGGGGAAATGTCCAGGTCAGGCTTTTGCAGGGGTGGCCTGTCCATTTAGGATCCCTGGCAGTTATAGCTGGAGGGCAAGGATTGAAAGCAGGTCCCGTAGTGCTCCTGGCATGAACAAACCCCTTTGGGAACCCATTCAGAAAAGCCTCCTGCCTCCTAAACCAAATTCCTGCTGTTTTCCAGGTCTTGCTCCTCACAGCAGGGACCAAAGCCTCCCAGACCCACAGTGCCCTTGACGCCTTCGCACCAGGAGCCTCATGCTTACCTGAGCCCAGGAGAGCAGATGGAACTTAACCAAATCCCCTCAGGTACCGCCATGCCCCTCCTGGGGAAATTGCTCCCGATTTCTGCAGTGCATCTCAAGACCAGTTTGGTTTGTTTAGGAATGGGAGGGAAAGGGGTTTCCCCCCTCTGACCCTCTCCTCTTCTGCTCTGACCCTGGCACAAGCTCTCCAGCTGCATGAACCAAGCAGCCAGCACTGGCGTGGGTCATGGCAGCTGCTGAACTGCTCTTCACCCAGGGAATTGGGGAGAAAAGGAGGGTTTGTGGCTACTTACTGCAGAACAAGCTTTAATCTATAGCTAGACTCTTGTTTTAAGTGTAAAAGTACATCTTGGGGGCAATGGATAGAAGAAAGGAAAACAAAGAATAAATACCAGCTTGGGTTCAAATCCCAGCTAGGATTTACATCAGCAGCCACTGGAGGAGGAAGGTTTTAGATGCCCGTTTTTGGGGTTTTTTTTTTGTTCCTGGGGTGCATGGAGGCTTTGCAGCTCTTTTCCCTGCCCAGTATTTATGCACTGGGTCTCTGTTACCTGGTAACAAGGGATAACCAGGGAGTGGAAAAAATGTTGTTTAAAAAATAAGACCCATATCTCAGTGTAGCCTCCCAAGGTCCACCCTGGCCATGCCTTGGACGCCTGGTATTCTCCCCATCTGCTGCCGTAGGTTTCCCCACAGCGAGCCCCCGGCGCGGGGAGGCACAGACACCCACCGAGGGAATCGGTTACACGCGGGGCGGGAGCAGGGGTGGGCAGGTGGGAATTCTTCTGGAACAGCAGACGGTACCATCTGGGCTTGGCGAGAGCAGAGGCCTCTCGGCATCCCACCCACCCGCTTCATTTGGACAGGGGAGGGGAAACATGGAATAGCGAAACCAAACTGGGATATCCAGGTTGCTGCAGCCCAGAGGCCAGGTTGTGGGGCTCTCCTCACAGCCCTGAGACTCAGCGTTATGGGTGCATGTCCCTGGCGATGTGCTGGATCCCAGCCATGCCATGAAACAGGGCCATTTGTTGCTTTAACACCATCAGTGCACAGCAGCTCTCCAAGCTGAGGGCTGCAGGCATATGTTGGACTGAGGAGGCTGGGAATCTCTCCCAATCTGGCAGAGAGTCACGGTACCAAGACAAAAGCATCTGTGATCAAACTGCTTCCGAAAGCCAACTCCCCCCTCCTTCCCACCAGCAAAATCAGCTGGAGATCTAGGAGGCACAAAGCACTGGATCCTGCCACTGAGGGGGCTGCAGAGCAGCTGGCCTCACCCAGATCCTCCTGCCCAAAAAGATGAGGCTTTCCGAAGCACTGCAACGCCCCAGGAGAGGGGAAGAGACCTTGATCGTGGCAGCTGTGTAATTTTTGGTGCAAAGCAGGTAGTGTGCAGCTCTGCCTGTGAGCATCACCCACACGGATTGTTGTCTGGAGCAATGCCATCCCTCCAAAGGTTGGAACAGCATGGTCACAGCTCAGCTCCAGCCCCTATCTAGCCCAATCACTAACACAATGAGTTTAGGAAGAGTTTGGTTTAACCCGAGTGCTTTGGATATTTAATTTGCTGAGGGAGACCAGCCCCAGCTTGGTTCTGAGCTGGCATCAGCCCTGTCTGCAAACCCACGGCTGCCAGGAGCCCTGGTCCGAGCCGAGGTGGATTTGCACCCAAAATGGCCTGTGTGGATGGGGAAACATGGCAAAACATACCTAAAGAGGCGTCAGGAGCTTGTCTGCCTCCATCAGAGCTGTGGACACGAGCAAACCCTCCTGCCACCCACCAGCATTGCAAGGTGAGAGAGTACAGCCTGTGCACAGCACATCCACGCTGCTCCTGAACGCGTCTCGGTTAAGCCACTGTCCCAGAGAGCTCCGCCAGGCTTTCCTGAGCATCCCTGGGCAAGTGGGATCAGCCAGGCTCCTCAGGTTGGAGGCAGGGGGTGAGCCAAGCTGTGAATGTCATCCCTGCACTCCCTGGACCACAGCACAGCAGCCAGCATCCCCTGGGAGATGCAGGGGAGAGCTGAGCCAAGCTGCAGGGCTGGGATTGGAGTTGGAAGAGGGGCCTGGGGAAGGCAAGATTTGCTGGAGGGTTGGAAGAGAGGATCTCGCATCTCTTCAGGTACAGAGACAGCAGCGGATGGGCTGTTTGCACAGTGCCTGCTCGAACTCAAAGCATCCACCCTTCTTTCCACAACGTGCTTGGCATAAAACTCCCATCCCTCCCTCCCCAAACCTCTGCCAAGGATCCCAGTGCTCCACTTACCCCAGCAAATGCCACTCTGACCAGCCACAGGACAGGCCACTGAATGCCCCCAGACCTTCCAGACGTGAATCCTGCTACCCAGCGTGAGTTTGGCTCCGGGCAGGAGTGAGGAGGGAATCACGGCTGTTAACGCCCTGGGCTCAGTGCAGAGGGAGCAGAAAACAGCTGAACTTTACGACAGCCCGATCCGTCACCGCGAGCTGGAGGAGAGGGGGCTAAGTCGATGCTTTAAAAATAGCCAGTAGTATTTTTGATCCCGAAAGCCAGATTCCAGTGGGGAGGGGAAGGGAAAAGGAGGGAGAGCCAAAGGCTTCCCAACTGCGCACTTCAAATCTGTGGGCAGAGCAAACTGCATGCGAGATGGACATGGGGTCCTGGCTGGACCACTCAGAGCTGCTGATCTCACAGGTTTCTCCAAGCTCTGGGAAAAACAAGCAGGCTGGGAATGCAAAGCACTGCTGGAAATTCAAGGCAGGCTCTTCTTTCAGCAGCACCTGCCTCCTTGAGCATGGGAGCACCCGGCCTGGGTGCCTTCCCCTGCCACAGCAGGGCTGGGAGTGAAGAACCTGTGCTTGCAAGCAACTGCTCTTCTCCCGGCTCTGCAAGGAAGGCGATGGAAAAACCAATGAAGATGCAGGTCTGGAGTCAAGTTAAACTCTTCCTCCAGATTTCTCCAGCCCAGAGCTTTCCCTGCCCCTTGCTTGGAGAGCTCAGGAGGTCCCGGAGAAGGGCAGGTGCTGGGAAGACCAGAAATCTCAGTGCTACCTCTGGAGAGGGAAGATCTTGAGAAGATCGGGGAAGAATCAAGGAGCTGCATCCTTTAACTGCCTCGCTTGAAGTTGTAACCCAAGTCTCATGGTCCTCTCCACCATGGTACAGCACATCCATGTGGGACTGGCATCCCTCAGCTGCCTCCAGAGCAAAACCATCCATTCCGCTCCCCTGGATGCTGCGTGGAGACACTCCCGAGATGCTGACATGCAGATAAATCACCAGCCCCAAGCACCTGCTCCAAGGCTGGGCAGCTGCAGGGCCGGGAAGCGCTGAGGCTAAAAAAAGATGGGAGCAGACGGGGCTGGACGCAGCCACCGCTTTGCAGAGGAACCAGGAGTTGTCCCCTGCCCTGTTCGGTCTCCGCTGAATGCCAGCCCCGTGAGTGATGGTGGCAGTGCCCAGCGCAGGCAGCTGGGGTGCTGGGGACTACCAGCAAGCTCAGGCGTGCCTCAGTTTCCCCAGCAGCTAAAATGCCGCGTCCGGGTGTCCATGTAGAGTGGTGGGAGAGGAAGGTCTGGGCTCTGCGTGGCTTCAGTGCAAGGTTGTCACTGGGCGCGTATGAACCCTCCGGACACTGGTGAGAGCCCAGGCCCCCCTACCCTCGACCCCCAGCCCCACCGAGTGCAGGATGCGGCCGGGAGCTTGGAGCTGCCGGGGCGGGGGGGAAGGGGGGGGGGTTTGGGGACGCGGGGACAGCAGGCGAGCGGGGACACGGTACCACGAGGTGGCAGCAGCACTTTGCGAGTGTCAGTGGGGCTTGCGAGGAGGAGGAGGGGGCTGCCAGGGCCATCCCTGCCTGCCCCGGCCCCCTTCCCCTGTCTGCTGTGCTGCCCACCTGCCTGAAAGGAGGGGAGGAAAGGTGCCTCGGGGGGTCCCAAGCTCAGCGTCAGAGCCGTCTGGGGAGCAGCGGGTGATGTCCAAAAGGACATCAAAGGACCCTCGGTTTCCACTCTGTGCCTCAGTTTCCCCACTCCTGCTTTTACATCACCCAGGGGGTCCCCCAGGCTGAGCTTGCTCCATCATGCTGCGGCCCATCTAACAGGTCAAACGAGAGCAAGGGACTTGGAAAAACCAACCCCAGGTGCCCCTTGGAGAGTTCCCCCCCCCCTCCAAACCCTGGGGCAGCCGTGTTGCCTCACCGAGCTCCCTCACCAGCTCTAAGATGGTGGCAAATTTGGGCTTCCTCTACCCTCCAATTGGGAAGCGTTGCTTCCACAGCTGTGAGATGGAGAGGCTTTGGCTTGGCACAGATGAATTAGTAAAGTGCTGGGGAATCGCTTCTATGGGTTTGCTCCCATAAATGGGAATAACACCCTTTCCCAGGACTCACCCTGTCCATCTCCAGGCCTCCAAAATGCTCCGGCAGGGGATTTTAAATGACCTTTTTGTTGCCTTTAGCAGAGGTCTGGGGAGAAGATGGGCTGGAGAGGGGGGACACCTTCAGGGAATGATTTTTCCTTGCTCCCAAGCAGAAGGAAATGAACTCCCAGCTGACCTCCTGCTGGTGCCAGCTCAGCCCAAGAATACCTGGAAATGGTTGGGTTCCAAAGGAGGAAAAACTAATCTTCAATTTATGGGCTTCTTTACACAGGGAAATAGAGAAATATCCCTTGCAATACAGGGGGGGATTGGAAAATGGAGTATATCAGCCAGAGACTTTTCAAATTTGGTGTAATTGTGTGGCTGTGACACAGGAGTCGAGAGGCCTTCCTCCCCAAGGAGGAGTGGGGGGGAGGTTGGCTGGGAAGAGTGGAAGAAATCAGGGGGTTCCGGGTGCTCCCACTGACCTGTCAAACTTCATTTTGCAAACCAGGTTCCTGCCAAGGCAACTAAAACCCTCGGCCAGGGTCACTGGCAGGAGCGATCTGACACAGCTGCCTCACTGGGAGATGCTCCTGCAGCTTTCGCCACCTCCTCTCCCCTCCCAGGTAATGTGGGGACTGCAGCAAAGGCCACGGGGGAAAAACACGGCCCCACACACGTTGCAGATGCCTGCAGCACGGACCTTGCTCCTGCTAAACCTTCGGCACGTGGGTTCAACTTCATGGCTGCAGTGGGGGTGCTGCTTTCCATCACCCACCTTGCAGCACCTGTCACCTGGCTGTTTTGAAGGGGGGGGGGGGTCGTCCAAACCAAAGTCCTCGAGGTTTCTGTTACATGTTAGCAGATTAAAAGCCCTGTCTCTCTTGCAGACATGTCTAAAGGGAAAATGTCTCTTGGGCTTGAACCTGCTTCACCCTTGCAGGGGTTTGCAATTTGCTGTAAAAATCAGGCAGGGTGTCTCGGGCGGCTTCCTTTGTGACATCGGAGCTCACGAGCAGCAAACAGGGCTCCGAATCCGGCCCGTAGCACTGAAAGGCGTGAATCCCTGGAGATTAGAGGGTTGGGTTTTGGTGGTTTTTTTTGTTTTGTTTTGTTTTGTTTTTTTGTTTTTCCACAATGCCATTCAGGGCCTGGAAAGGCTGTCCCTGTCACCTCGACCCAGTCCAGCTCTCCAGCACAGCTATGCAAATTGGTCAGTGCTTTTGCAGGCAACATTAGAACTTGGATGAGCAGGAGCTCCCCGGGGGGTAAGACACTGGCTGGGGGTTTGTGGGGCTATTTTAAGCGAGGTAAAATGAGGGAGGGATGGTTAATTGATTTCTGTGATTAACTAAGAGTTTGTCAGCCCAATAGTCTTGGGTTTACTCTCTTTGGTTTTTGCAGAGGGGAATTATTTATTTTTAAACAGTGGTTGGGGAGGGAGTGTTTCTTTTTCTGTCCCTGAATATTTCCAGCGAGAAAGTCATTAATCTCTAGCTGATTTTTAGCCTGGGGAGGGAAACGACTGTGTTCAGCCACATGGGAAAGAAAAGCTTCAAATGCTGTTGCGTTACCTAGCAGGCAAACCCGTGCAGCTCCGGTGTGAGAGGCAGAGCACAGCTGCTTTGCTTTCACATGAGAAATCCTAACAGGATCCTACCAGGAGCTATCCCACCTCCGGCAGCAAATTCGGTGCCAGTGGCAAATTGCTGTCCTGGACAGCAGTGGGAAGCAGCTATAGCCTCTTTGTGCTCGCCACGACTTCCCTTTCAAACTTTTCATCGATTCCCTCCTTGGGAATCCTCAATCACGTTTTTCTGGCATTTCTTTTTTTTCCATTAAAAAAATCAAGAGGAGGGAAACTGTGGCAATTTATTGTTTTGATGAAAGCATCCTTGCTGGTTTTCCGGGCACAAGGGTAGGGGGAGAGTGTCCCCGCATGAGAACGTGTTTCCTTTGTACTTCCCTAGGGCGGGACAGCAAGGGGTTAATATGGAAAAGATGGAATAGACGTGGCCCATCCGTCAGGATCCACCCTGATGGACCTTAGGCTGGTTGGTTATTTTTAATTTAAGAGACTTGTCAATCAGCACCCACTTGCTGGCTTGCCAGCCCACCGTGTCTCACTTTGGCCAAGGCTGGAGTGTCAGCTGGCAGGCAGCAAAAATCCACCTCAGCCCAGAAGTTATTATTAATAATAATAATATTAATATGATCACTGGCAGGAAAAGTGCAAGCGGGGAAGAGGTGGGGAGAGCACGACAACCCCTCAGTTTGTATCTGTTGGTTGTCTTTCCAGTGCCTCATGTTTTGTGTGGCTTTTCCTAACCAGAGGAAAAAAATAGTGGTTTAAGGGATGTTTAAGTCAGCTCTTGAGAGGCTGGAGGAGGCTGCGTTGATCCCCCCACAAAGGAAAACAAGTGAAAGAGAGAAAAAAAAAAAAGCCACAAGGCTCTTTGTGAAAGGAATTAAAATGGGTCTCAGAGGCTGCGAGTGCTGGGATAGAAACAGGCGTCAATGGGGATGGGAGCCCTCGGAAAGAGGACTTTCCAAGAAGAGAGCTGCGGATACAAAAGCAACAGGCTGGGAAAGGGAGATGTGCTGGGATGCTGTCAGCCGGAGCTGGGTGTGGGCAGGGATTGGGCAGCAGCAGCATCCCAGGTCACCCTCATCGCTGCTGCCATGCTCCTGGGGATGTCAAACCGGGAGCCAAAGCACTTTACTGGGATGCAGGTCCCTGGGCTGAGGATGCCAGGCAGCGTGGGATGCATGTAGGGTAACCCTATAAACTTCCTCTGTGCTTGGCACCCACCTGCCCTTCCTACACATCTCTTCACCTGGGTCTTTGCAAGTTTGGAGGAGGAATTCAAACTATTAAAGAAAAGCATGCCAAAGCTGTTATGACAGGAAAGGCCTGGAAGCTGTCTTTAGGATGCTTTATTTTTTGCCTCCAAGGCACTCTAGGCAAATCCCAAAGGTGATCCTGCAGTGGCGCAGAGAAATGGGACCATCTTGAGTCCCGGGGAGGTTCATCCTCTGCCAAGGTTGTGGCCTCGACACATCCCCAGGGCTCCCCAGATGCACGGCTGCACCGAAGCTGGGGCTAACCTGCCAGCATCAAAGGAGCCACCCCTAGATTTACACTGTTCTACTAAGCTTTTTGGCTAGCATTATCCCTCTGCCTTTTTAAAATGAAAATAATATGGTAAAAAGGCAGAGGGGGGACAACCCTGTGTCTGCGAACATGGTGATTCACCGCTGCGCCCAGCATTCACAGCAGCAGGTTGGGAAAGCATTCTCCCACTGCATTGCAGTTTATTTTCCCATTCCCCGCTATTGCCAACCTTGATGTTAGACCCTGTTGGTTTTTCATTTCTACAGAGGGAGGAATAAATTAATTAAATAAATTAGATTTTATAGAGCTATATAGTGTCCTTAGCCATGCTGAAGGCTTTCCGACTGCATTTCAACCAGCTTTGCTGTGCAACAGCTGCTCTGGGCCAAGGGATCTTGTAAAAGAAACACTCCCAAATAGGTTGTGTTGGATTTGAATTAATCATCTGCTTGGTTTTGCCTTTGTGAGAGATTTTTAATGCAATCAGGTCTGCCAGAAAATGGACGATAAGAAAGCACGGTAAATATATTGTCTGATGACCACAAAACAAACGCTGTCAAGAAAATGGAATGAAGGCTTGAAAAATGGGATTTCAGAAGGAAATATTGAGCTGGCATCAAAACCAGCATTGTTTTCACAGAGCAAGGGAAGTGAGTCTTCCTTGGGACTGCTTGAGGGCAGAGAAGTCGTCCCTAGGAAAGTTTGAATTGGGGCTGACTTTGCTGGCTGGAGCTTTTGCCACTGAAAATATTTGGGAAGTCGCCTTCTAAAATGAAACAAATAATTGAGTCCCAAATCACCATGAAGGGACATACAGGGGTTTTATTTTGGGGTGGCCATGAATATATCTTCATTCCCCGCAAGAAAGTATTGCAAAATATGTTCAACATCCTCTGATGATGCCATGTGCGTTTTTAATTCCTCTGCTTTTGGTCTCTTGGCTGTTTTTCCCAGGAGAGGACCCATCTTTCCCAGGGAATCCTGCTCCCTCACTTCCCTCTGTCTCCCCCTTAGCAGATCCTTGTACTTTCCGGGGATGATTTCCCTCCGATAACATCCCTCACTTGCCGTTCCCAGGAGTTGTTTTACGCCCCACAAAGACCCTCCCTCAGCTTCCAATTTTTTTTTTTTCTTTTGCCAAAAGCCCTTTTTGTGTCGCCTTCTCAGGGACCTGAATTAAACCCGGTGTTTAGCAAACGGGGCAGTGGGATTGAATGTTCAACGGCTTGTAGCTCATAAGTATGATACAAACGCTGTGGGCACAGAAGATCCTTACTCCAGAGATATCATAGCAAAAAATACTGACTTGAAATGTCCTTCACACTGATTATATCCAGAAGCTTTCTGGTGTTTTAAACTAAATTTATTTGCAGCAATACTGACCCATTGTTTGCATAGGGTTCGGGGAAGTTTAAGCAGCAGTTATAAAAGTCTCAGCTTTTCTAACAAATTATAAAAGCTTTTCTAACAAATTATAAAAGCCTCAGCTAAAGCCTCAGCTACTTACTGGAAGGAAAATAAATGCTTTTTTAAATATACTTGAAAATTTAGTAAGCATGTTCCTATTAGGAAAAATCACCTTGTCTCCTTGGTGAGCATATTGGATCCACTAAATCCATCTCCATCCCCTTTCTATCTCCCCCGGTACCCCATTCCCACTGGTGGAGGACACCCGGCAGCAGGTCATGGAGGGTGAATTTATGCCGGATTTGAGCTGGATAAGAGACCCAAGCACGGCAGAGGAGCTCGCCCAAAACCCATGCCCATTCTGGACTGGCTGAAGGCTCTTTTTCACAGTTTTTATCCTTGTGCTGCACTGATTTGCACGCTGTGTGGCCGTTTACTTTGCCTACGAAGCCAATTGTCGTGGGTTTTACACCACTGCTTGTTCCTCAGGTGGCAATGAGTGCACACAGCATGGAGAGTCCTAAAGTACAATTTCAATACAAAGCTTTCAGCTTCATTAAAGACATGCTAAATACCCCTGAGCACACAAGGACCTGCCAGGCGCTGGAGAATAGAGCTGGTTTGTTATGGAAGGCATTATCCAACCTCAATTGCTTTTATTTTTTTTAAATCCCACTTAATAGTATTAATCTGCAAGTATCTTTTCTGTTCTTTTCCAACATAGCTGCACAGGCACGCCAGGCTGGAGAACTCGCTGTTTTTTTTCTTCGAGGAATAGGCAAAGTGGCCTCAATATTTGCAGAAAATGCTGTTAACTATTGCAAAGGGAAAAGTTAAAGGCTGGGAGCAGCGGAGGGAGCTAGGAGCGAGCGGGGAATGTGCAGCCTGCAAAACTTCAGCTGCCGCTAGACACGGTGAGCTATAAAGCCATAAAAGCCAGCTTTATGAGCACTACCCCATCCCTGGGTTTGGGGAAAAAACTAACAAAATGTTCAAGCCAAACCATTTATGTTTTTAGAAATAAGTTTGGAATCTAAAAGTGATAAGAGTGATTTTTTTATATATTTTTTTTTTTAAAGGCATCCCTGCATTTGCTTAATCAACATTTGCTTTTGGCTTGTGCTGGAGCAACACAGAAGAAAAACAAATTCCTTGGGATAAAAGCAGCTCTCTGCCGCGGTATTAGAAGCACAAAGGTGTCGGCAACACGGCATAGATGAGATTTGTTTAACACTCCTCTGAGCCTTTTAAACCACAAATTAATGAACTTCAGACCGACGCAATATTGATGGTAATCTTTCCTTTTTAATTCGCTTACTTGTTCATTCGTTTTCCTGCTCAGTGCTTGCTGGATCTGACAAGGGTTCCTCGCTCTGCACCAGCTTAAAGGGGAAAGGTTACGGTCCAGCAAGGTGGGTTTGAAATAATTTCTTACCAACATATCATTTCTCTGGGAAAAATCTGTCGGCATCGGCAGACACTTAGGGGTAGAATGAAGAAGGGAGCTGCTTGTTTGGGGGCTTTTCGGGGGGGGGGAAGGACTCGTTCCCATTGCTGGGGAGGATTATCAGCTTTAATTCCTTTTTCCCGTGCTCCCTGCTTTTGCGCTTAGAAAAATAAGGGTGAATCAACAGTCCTGCAGCTCCGTGGCTGTTTAGGATGATGTGCAAGCTCCAGATAAATATCTTTTTTTTTTTTCATCTGTTGTTATCTTGAAATACCTGGTAAGAGCCATGACTGAAAGCTGGTGGCATCCTCTAACAGCCTGCTCTAAGCCACCGCTCCTCTTTGTAAATTCAGAGTTCATCCCTCCAAGCCCGAGGAAGTGATGTATTCCTGGCCTTATTTTATAGAAATTTTATAGATTTCCTATAATCAACTTCTCTGGCTTTTGCTAAAGGTTACTTTTTGATTTTTAAACAGAAGAAAGAAAGTGATTTAGCCCTCCTGGATTCAAATAAAAGGTGTCAGGACTTTTGGGGCACAAAACAGGACAATGAGAAAGCGGGTTTGCAGCTGCAATTATCTAAATTGCCTGAATTATCTGAATTATCCTCATGTCTCCCATGGGACAAGATACCCAGCTAGAAAGGCTGAGCAGGGACCACCAAAATTGCACGGGGAGGTGAGAGAAAATGCAACTGATGGGAGAAACGGGGTAAGGATTCAGCAATGGAAAACAGGGATGTTATCAATCGCTGTTTTAATGTCGCTCAGGGGATGTGGTACCTGATGGGCACTCAGGGATGGAGTTATCTCTCTGTTTCCTGGATCTGGCTGTGCATGTAGCCAGAGGAAGTTCTCAACCTCTCCCTGCCGAAATGCCTGCACTACAGACGCGGCCGGGAGCTGCCGAGGGACAGTGTTCCCAAAATGCCTCATAAAATCCCTATTTCTCTCCATCAGTTGAGTTTAACAACCCTCAGCTTCATCCTTCAGATATTAACCACTATTAATTATCCCATGTACAAAAACTTTTTAGGACCATCCTCAGCCTCATGGAAAGATTTGTGATTTACTTCGTGCAGGCAGGGCTGAAGCCTTCACTGGCAAAGCCAAATGGGAAATTTCTTGCTTTATGATCAAATCCCTCCTTTTTAATATAAATAAGTAACTGTCCTGGAGAGCTGAGCAAATTTGCAGTGTGTGGTTTTATGGAGGAAATGCATTTCAGAGGTAGTAAAAATAGGATTTTATGGTGCAGAGAAAGCAAACTGGGTTTGTGGAAGAGGCTGCAGCGATGCTGGACCAGACCTTTGATGCGTGTCTGTGGAAAACAGTCACTGCTGTAACTTTTCCTAATGCAAGAGGGAAAGGTCAGCATCAGCTGTGCTCTTGCCCCAGCATCGACACTGGGAGGGATGCTCCCATCCTTGTGTCTGCCGGGGCCCAAAGCTTCCCCTTCTCTTTTTTTGGGGTGTTGGGGCTTGGAGCAGGTGGGATTTCTCCCCAAAGTGATCCTGGGAAGCAAGTTAAGAGCTGGAAAATGGGCAGGAAAATTTCTGGCTGGAGAGGGGAATGCTTAAAAAAAATCAGCCCCTGTATCCATCCTGCTCTAACAGGTCCCCCCCAAAATTTGGGGGTTAAAACCCTCCCTCTGAATCATGGGGAGGCTGCAACCCCAGCCAGGATCCTGGCTCCTGGGGCTGTGCATGATTTTTTGCAGGGTCTTTAGGCGGTTATGGGGAATTTTACCCATGCACAGAGCAGGGGAAATGGAGACACGGAGTGAGGTGGTGCAAAGCCCACCTGCCAAAGTCGACCATCTCCAGGTGGGGACACCCAGGGACGTAGAAATGCCTAAGGACATGGGGACACCCAAGGTCATGGCCTTGATGCCTTCAGAGCACCCCAAACCAGCCCCATCACCCCAGGGTGGTCTCCATCCACCCCAGGGACCCCCAAGCCCAGCTCAGCCCCACTGGCAGTGGCCCCACAGTGGGGACAAGCCAGACATGGTGCCCCAGGAGGCGAAGGGGAGCCCCCACGCAGCCACCGAGGGGCCATGCCGTGTGAATTAACCAACTTTGTTTTCCACCAAGGCTTTTCCCTTAATAGCCGTCCCCCTCCCCCTCGCTTTTGCCGGCATTTGAGGAGAAGTGAGGCGTGAGAGATCCTTTGGAATAATGAGGTGTAATTAGCCCTGGCAGCTCTTATCTTCCACCCCCCCCTTCAATTAGATTGAAATAAAAAAGAAAAGGGGGGGGGAAATAAAAAGGGATGAAAAGGAAGGTGGGGAGGGAGGGAGGCGAGAGAAAGTTGGATGCCTTGTCCAGCTTCATCCTTCTGCGCCGCGTCCTGGTCCCTGTGGATGGGGGATGCTGATTGCTGGCACTGTCCCGCTTTGTGTGGCTGCTGCCGGGGTAGGGAGGTTTTGTCCGTGCCTCAGTTTCCCTCAGCTATGCTGGCAGTGGGGGCAGCCGGCTGCGGTCACTGACTTGGCAGGGTACAGAAACCAACTGCTGCAGCAGGGCAAGAGGCATCATTAGGGCTGTTGTGGGTGAAAGCAGATCCTTGAGTCCTGAGCATCCCTTGAGCCCTAAGCATCCTGCCAGCACAGTCCAGGCAGCCTTGGGATGGGCAGAAGCTCTCTTTTTCCCTGCCAGACACCAGTTTCTAACCCCGGCTTTGATTCCCATGTGCCACATCGGGTTGCTGGTATGCAAGGAAGGTGGGAAAAGTCGCTGCAAGCAGGACCTGGGCGCAAGAGAGCTGTTTTTGGGCGGCTCCATCCCTCCCAGCTCATCCCTGCATCCCCCGTCCCTGCTACCTCCCGGCCTCTGACGTTGCCCGTCCACCCCACTCCTGCCCCACTGCCATTCCCGCTCGGCCCTTGATCTTTCATACCCGTGACCCTGATCTTCAGGCTGACAGGCTGATGGATGGGCAGTGCCCCAGTGATTTACGACGTCCTTTAATATTTGGCAAAGTGGCCGAAAGCCCCGGGCAGCCGACAGAGCTGGGTGGGGGGGAGACGGCCGGGAGATTTGTCAACCTTTGAGCCAGGGAGGCGGGGAAGGAGGAAAGTGCCCTGTCTGTCCGCAGTGATTTATACACAATCACTGTGATTAAATTGGCCTTAGCTAATGATAACTAACTAGTCAGGGGCTGACCTTTCTCTGACAATGGAAGGGGGCCGGGAGCCACGCTGCTGCAGGGTGTCTAATGGGGATGTTTCTTCAGCCAAGACACCACTCTTTTTTTTAATATCACTCTCTTTCTTTCCCCTTAGAAATGGTTTCCCAGCTGGCCCCGCGTACAGAAGATGCAGGACGCCACATCCCTGCACACCCCAGGGTCTCGCCCCTGCCGCACATTGGTCTTCTAGGCTCCATCAGCTGGGGCTGCATCAGCATGACCACAGCCGGGTACCATGGCCCGGGAGGGACCTGAGTGCCTGAGCCTGTGGTACCAGGACTGGGAGGGCCAAAGCAAGTAGGTCTGATGGTTTTTATCTGGGGAGGACTTGAAATATGTTTTCAGTGAGAAATCTCACCCATAGCCAAGCTGAACAGGGTCCTGGGGGGCTGCACAGGTGCCCTCAAACCTGAAATGTCCTGGTTTTCCAGGGATGCCGTATTGTCTGTCCATACTTCCTCCCGTCCCTCCCTCCCTCTCTCCACCCCTCTCTCTTCTCCTCCATCTCTTTCACTGTTCATCCCCATCTCCCCACCACACTATGGAGGGGAACAGCCTAGTGTCTCCCTGCCAAGCCATGGTGGGGGTATATGAAATGATAAAAAATGGCGTTTTCTGCTTTAAAACACTTTTTGCCACCTCTGCTTGACCTAAATAAAACCCACAACCATTGAAATGAAGCCCCTGACCACCTCCAGGCTCAGGTTTCACTGCTCAGCTCAGATTTTTCCCATCGGCACTCTTTACACAGGTCTGGTTTTTTGGGTCCTGTTTCAGATGTGTGTGTTGATGTCACTGCATCCAAAGATTTCCCCGGCCAGGAGGGACATTGCTGTCTCGCTGTGGCCTGGAGACACACCAGAGAGATGCGCTGACGACCAGAGTTAAGGGTAAAAGGGAGTAAAATCTTCCAGGAGCGGGGATGGATATCTCAGTGCGTGCTGCCCCGGCTGTGCCGAGCAGTGCCCCCAGCTGCATTCACCCTCCCCGCCCCGACGTCTTGACACGCGGATAAAAGCCGGGCTGATGGGACGATTTCACGGAGATTAACCTCACGCGCTGCGCTGGGGCTGCCGCTGCCCTTGACACTGGGTCCCCCATGTATCAAAGGTGGATTACAGATATATTAGCCCCACCACTGGTTTTATTAGTGGCGGTTTATCACGTGGAGGGGGTCAGCCAAGGGCAGGGGACGGAGGAGCCCAGCCACCCTCTGGGGACCCAGAGCGTCACAGAGAGGCCTTAATTGAATTTTTGGGAGGAGACCTGGGCTGGGGTCAGTGTTTGCTGCCTGGCCCCGGTACAACTCCCCAAGATTTGTGGTGCTGATGGGTGATGCCTGCAGTGCCCACGGTGAGGGAGAAGGGAAGCCTTTGGCCTCATTGCATGCAGGGCTGCCCCTGCGCACAACCCTGGGCTGGGTTTAGAGAGATTTGATTCAAAAATAAATCAATCCCCTTTGGGAGGCACTTGGACAGCTTCTGCCGGGGATGGAGATGCCAGTCCTGTCCTGCCTGGGTGCATCCCGCCTCATCCCACACAAAACCTCCAGAATTTGCCTCCTTCGACCCAAACAAATGCCTTCGAACACTGAGCATCCCTGCGCAGCACCAGGGTACCCAAACCCAAGGGGGCTCAGGTGGATGCTGGGATGCCTGGCATCAATGCAACGAGGCACATCGAGGAGGTGGGGGCAGGATTTGAGCCTGAAAGAGGTTAAAGTGGGGCAAAGCAAGGGGGAAGAGAAACCTCCCGAACGGGGCGTTTTAATGACATTCCATTAAAGCTCCCTTTGGGGCTGGCACGGCAGCCATGTGCTCCACATTCTCATGGTAATTATGAGACATCTGTATAGAGGCTCTTTTCTCATCAAAGATGGCTCTCTTCAAAGACACTCCTGGGAAACCCTTCACCTCTGACCGAGGGGGTCACTGCCGAAACAGTGGCTCTATAGTCCGCGTTACTGTAAAGCCCAGTATCCTTTTTCCTCCCCTAACCTGACCAGTTCCCGGCTTTTCAGGCACGATTCGTTGAGCTTGAGAGGGTTGGGGGGTGGGGCCCACTGGTTTCAGAGAAGGGTCTCCCACACACACACTACCACCAGCACCACCGGTGCCAGTCCTGGGTGCCGTCATCATCATCGCCTGCGCTGACCCCAGGCGCAGGAGGGAGATCAAAGTAGGATGAAAAGGCATTTAATGAGAGCAGACGGGGCTGAGGGTTTCCTGTCCCCGCACTGGGGAAGGGACAGCCTCCGCCCCCCACAGTGTCACCCATCACCACTCTCTGCCTGGTGCGCCCCACCCGGGAAGTGCCAGGTCCCAGGGAGTGATTTTTGGTGATTGCCACAAAAAAACCCACCGTCCTCCATGCTGTGGAGGTGACGGGGACATGCCTGAGGCCCCCCCCAGCCACAAAACATGGGCACTTCATCACCGTGAGGGTGCTCAATGTCACCACATCCACTGGGGATGGAGACCACCTCGTCCCATGAGGATGTTTTGAGCAGAGCCAGCATCGCTGTCCCATCCATGGCATTGGCATCACTGTCCCATCCATGCCACCGGTGACCCTGATGTCCCACCTCCCCAGATGGGGGACGACGGCCTTGGGACTAAGGCGACGGATGCCTGGCAGGTCCCTTGGTGCCGGCGTGGGCGGCTCCATCACGCCAGCACGGCACCGGCGAATGCTCCCCACAGCCCTTTCCAATAAGCGGCAAATGATTCTTCGTCCTGTCGCTCCCCGGCAGCAATAAACCTTAATCACAATGAAGTCATTTGATTTCCACGTCCTGTAATCATGCGGCGATTTGGCATTAATTAACGAGTGCTTACGGGAAGGGTCGGCTGCCGGAGTTAGCACTGCGCTTTTCCAGAAGATGGATTACCTCCGGAGCATCCATGGGGACACGCCAGTGCTGGGGGACATCCTGTCCTGTGCCAGGAGTGGGGTCCCGAGGGCACGCTGAGCCTAACAAAGCACCCGGCTAGTGAGGGAGGGGACATGGGTGCCATGGGACCTCCCATTTTCACTCCCACCTCCCTTTCCCCAGCCCATATTGGTCTTCTCCTGGGCAGGGCTGGTGGGGAAACTGAGGCACGGAGGCAGACAGGCAGGGAGGTGGGAAGGGGCGATTTCTTCACCGCAGCAGAAACGGATGGGCCATCCTGGCATGGCGGGGTCCGGGGCTCTTTGGGGCTGGGGGTGCTGGACCATGGTGTTGACTCAACAGGGAATTAAGCTCATTAGAAACTTCCTGGGGCCCAGTGGGGGAGAGACCCCAGGGCAGGAGGTCCCGGGGGGGAGGGGGGTTATTCACCCCAGCTGGGGGGGTCATCAGCACCGGGGGATTATCGTCCCTGGGGTCGTTTGGTGGTGATGGGTTTGTGTCCAGGTGGATTCTCTAGTGTCTAATACAAGGGTTGAGTCTCCCCTGATGGCCTGTCTCAAGGCCACCACTGTCCCCCCTCCCCGCTGACCCCCGACTGCAGCCGACCCCAGCCACCCTTCCCCTCGCAGCCCTCACGCCTTCGCTGCTGTCAGCTGAGCCTTGCCAGCATGCCACCAGCACAGGATTCTTCCCTTTGTGTTGGCATCTCCCTCGCCAGAGACTTCCCCGAGTCTGCCGCTCCCTCATTCGCAGCTTGGCATCGAACCCTTATTATTCTCTTGTCAATTTGATTTTTTCCCAAAGTCTTCATATTTTGCAGAGGGCTGGGAACACCCCCTGTGCAATTACACCCCCCAGATCCTCCACCAGTGCCAGAGCCCACCACAGAAAAACAGCCGTTCCCCTGCCAAGTGGGCTCAGAGCTGCCGGTGATTTACCAGGGCTCGGAGCGGTGTGTGCCTCAGTTTCCCCAGTGAGGCAGGATGGGGTCCCCCTCTTCTGCACCCCAAGGGGCTGGTGGTGACGTGGCATGGCTGTGTAGCGGGGTGGAGAGAGAGACAGGAATGGGGATGGGTTTGGGGTGAGGATGGGGCTGGAGATGGGGATGGGGTTAGGGATGGAATGGGAATGAGGAAGTGCTGAGGATAAGGATGAGAATTCAGGATGGGGAGAAGGATGAGGCTGGGGGTGAGGATGAGATTGGGGAAAGGGTGAAGATGATTCAGATAAGGATGGGGCTGGGAAAAGAGTCAGGAATGGAAATAGGATTGGAGTGAGGATGGAGATGGGGATGGGCAGGGGCAGCAACAGGGATGGAGTTGAAAATGGGGACAGGGATGAAGGTGGAGATGGGATGGGGACGAGGATGTGGATGGGAATCAGAATGGGAAAGCGTTGAGGATGAGAATAAGGATGGGGATGGGACGGGATCGGGGATGGGAGCAGCTGGCCTGGGCAGCCCCATGCAGTGGCCACAGGGAGCAGGGGAAGGAGCTGCACAGGGGCACTGCAGGCCCTCCTCGGGCGGAGGGTCCAGAGGGGACAGACCCTCTCCCAGAGCTTGGCAGGGCCGGGGGGAGACTGGGTCTGGATCCGGACAGCAGAGTGGGGCAGGGGACAGGCAGAGGGACACCGGCAAGGGCTGCGGGTGCCCCAGGTGATGCTCAGGAGGGTGCTGCTGGCCCTGGTGAGCACTGCTGCCCGTCCACTGCCCGCGTGCTGCCTGATAAATCCTCCCATCGTATATAAGCCACCCCAGCGCCAGGTTGCCAGATTTTGTCTGGTGCCTTAATGTCAGGACTGTAAATTAGCTCCCAGCACCGAGGCGACCTTGAGGAGTTCTCTGCAGGGTTTAGCATCAGGGGGAGTGGAGCTGGGGGGGGGGCAGAGGACACATGTGGGTGCCCCATGCCCAGCCGTGCCTCAGTTTCACCAGTGCAGGGAGGGATGCTGCTGTGCTGGCAGAGGTTAGTGCACTCTGAACTTGAACCTGCAGGCTGCTGCAGCCCTAGGTCCTGCCAGAGCCCCCATCACCACTGCAATCCCCCAAAATCTGTGGGGACGGTCACCTCCATGTTGGCATTAGGAGCGACAGCTCTGGGAGCCGGTGTGGCCCCTACCAACCCTCAGGTCCCCAAAAGACCCCTGATCCCAGCAGATCCCAAGCATCCTTTGGGATCCCAAGGAGATGGGGACTGGAGAGGGCTCATCCATCCACACAGCTTCACCTGGGTCACGGCCACGGTCAAACCCTCCTGGTGGGGATCTCTGCTCTGACCCACCTCCAGCATGCAATGGGTGAAGGAGCCAGGGCAGCACCTTCGCTTAGCATCTACCTACTGACTGCAAAGTTACCTCCCAGTTATCGATTACCTCCCCAGCACCGCCACACGCATGTGTGCATATACATACACCCAGGTGCTTGCATGCATACACAGGTACATAGGCAGACGTGCATGCACACATGTATATGCACCTTCATGAATGCATATACATATACACATGCATACACATATATGCACATTCAGGTAAGCACTTATGTGCACACACATGTACACGTGCATATGTGCATGCACACGCATTCATGCACACGCATATGTATGCACATTCAGGTGTGCACACACTGCACTGGGCTTGTTTGCAGTGCAAATCCTGCTGTGAACTGGGCAAGCACCCCAGTGGGTGCTGGGTGGCCATATCCTGTGCACCCCCACCCCTTTCCCATCCTCTTTTGGGGGTCTCCTTGCCCTTCCCCAGGAGGAACCAGCCCTGGGGTGGGGAAGGACACCCCCCCATCATCATCATCTCAGCGCATCCCAGGGCTGGTATGTTTGGCCATCGCTCGCCCAACTGCCAGGCGCTGAGCTCATGGCAGCCAAACAGCTACTTAATCGATCGATTGAGACATTTATCTGCTTCCCTCCCACCACCCATTGCTGTTGGATTGCTTCCAGGTCGCTAAAATTAGAAGCCGTCAAAGCAGGGAGGGGGAAGCACGGCGGGAAGAGGGGTTGAGGGTGTCTGTGTGAGGAGCATCAAGGATGGTGGCGTGGGTTGGTGGGATGAGGGCTGGAGGGTGCACCTTGATATTAGGTGCCTGCACAGGGACGTAGAAGGGATGCGGACAGCAGCAGCTGCACCAGGAATGGGGTTGGAGGGACCAGAAATGGTGTTGGATGGACCAGAAGCAGCATCAGATGCACCAAGGACGGGGTTGGAGGCACCAGGGATGAGTTTGGAAGCACGCACAGGGATGCAGCAGGGAGGGACGCAGCCGGGCCGCTGCTCGTCCCCCCACCAGCTCCCTCTCAGGCAGACCCAGCCAGCCGTGAGCAATTCCAAACCGGGGGAAAAAGAAGGATAAACCCCATCCCCGTGGCAGCTAAAGGCTGGCAAGTTGTAACTAGCCTTGGGGACAACCCACCAGGGGGTGGTGGCACCGCAGGGACCACCTGGGAGCTCCCTGGGTGGGGGGTGTGTGGTAAATGCTGCTTTTCCCCTCATTTATTTGCCCCTTGGAATCAAATAAAGGCTTTTTAAGTGCTTCAACTGATATATTTTAATTTTATACCCCGGGTCACCCCGTAAGGTGACAGTTTGGGGCCAGAGGGACATGAAGTTTCCCTGGGCTGACACAGAGGGGCCAGACTTGCTGCTTTTAGCTGCAACTCGACAGGGAAAAGGGAATTGAAATGGGAACACGAGGCGGGAATTTTATATTTTCCCTGGACATATTCTCCACTATTAAGAAAAGAAAAGAAGGAATAACATAAAAAAGAAAGACTGCAGCTTGACGGCTGTGCCAACCCCCCATGCTGCTCCAGCAGCACTCAAAAATTTTAAAGATTTTTTTTTGTTGTTGCTATTATTTTTAATTCTCCCCCCACCAGCTTGGCTCCTTAGCTCTGATTGACTGTGACTGACAGCTCTGCCCATCATTTTCAACAAGAGTCACTGCTGGATTTGCAGCTCCCACTCCCTGTATCAATATAATCGGAATTTTTATAAGGAATCTGCATCCGTCCGGGAGGGTTTAAGCCCCCCCTCCCATGGGGGTCCCAGCGCTCCCCCCCCCCAGGACAATAACTTTTCCCTGTGGCCTTTTCCAGCTTGTCCTTGAATTAAGGCCTCGTGTCCCGCTTGGTGTTTATTTAAAATATTCCCGGTGGAGGTTATTTATAGGGGGGTGAAATGGCACTGGGCTCGTGCCGCTGCTTTGAAAAGGCCATTTCTGACTTTTCTTTAATGGGCTGTTAAAAATGTGCAATAAAACGCCCCCCCCCCCCCCCCCCCCCCCCAGCCGCAGGCTGGGAGCTGAGGGGGGACCCAGCCTCTGCCACTGGGACATACAGGGATCAGACTGGAGAGCACACTGGGATCAGACTGGGAGGGGAGGGCTACTGGGCGGTCATACTGGGGTGATGGTGGGACTATACTGGGATCAAAGTGGTGGAGCATACTGGGGTTATTCTGAGACCATACTGGGATAAGTCTGGGGAGCATACTGGGATGCTACTGGGAGCATATAGGGCTCAGATTGGGGCACATACTGGCATGAGACTGGTATCAGACTGGGGAGCATACTGGGATGATACCGGGATCAGACTGGGAGGGCACACAGGGATGAGACTGAGGCTGCACACCCGGATAAACCTGGAGGCCACACTGGGATCTGACTGGGGCTGCACTGGGCTTTCACTGGGGGCTCATACTGGTAGGACCAGGAGAGGCTTATACTGGGACTGCACAGGAACCACACTGGGGGTGGATAGGGTTTAACTGGGATGAGCCTGGGACCAGCCCATGCCCATACTGGGAGAGGACAGAGCCCACTGGGCTCAGCTGCTGCCACTTTTCCTTCTAATCCCAACTGCAGCCAAAAAAGATTTTTAAAAAAAAGGTGTGGAATTTGTCAAATTCCATTTTTTAAAAGAAGATAAATAAAAAATAATAATAATTAAAAAAACCAACCCAGCCCACGAGCAGCAGGGGGGAAGCACACAGCTAATAAAGAAAAAAACCCATTGAATAAAAAAATTAATAATAATATACATTTGCCTTGCCCACTGGAGGGAATGAGGATATAATATAGGCTTTTATTTTATTTTCTCTTTATAAATAGTCCCCCCTCTCCCCGTGCCCCGCAGGGGGAGGCGCCGGCTGGGGGCCGCTTCCCCCAGCACTCACGGTTTAGCGCCCCAAAACCTGCTTTTCTCCCTTAAATAGGGGGAAAAAAATCCCCCCCAGCAGCATCCCTGTCCCTGGGTCCCCATTGCTGGGGTCACCAACCTCGGTGTCCCCATCTTTGGAGTTCCCTCCTCGGGGGTCCCCATCTTTGGGATCCCATCCTTGGGGTCCCCATCCTTCATGTCCCCGTCTTTGGGGTCCCATCGTTGGGATCCTATCTTTGGCATCCCATCCTTGGGGTCTCAATCTTGGGATCCCTGTCCTTGGTGTCCCCATCTTTGGGGTCTCCTCCTTGGGGTCCCCATCCCGGGACAGGGTGTCACTGCATGGGGCCGTAGGGCCAGTTGAGGGTGGCACCGGCAAGCAGCATGTCGCGGATAAGGGTCTCGATAGGGGTCTTGCCGACCAGGCGGCTGAAGAAGAGCTGCTGGATGCCAGGGGCGGACACGCTGCGGAGGGCAGGCAGGCGCAGGAGCAGGCGCCCGAACCGGCTGGGCTGGCTGGGGTGCTGCCGCCGCACGTGCTCCTCCAGTGCGCACTGCGACTTCTCCTGCAGGCCGGCCACCTGCCCCGGGTCCGACAGCCCCACTGCGTCTGCCCCGGGGCAAGGAGAAACTGAGGCACGGCCCCGCCCCGGCGGAGACCCTGCCCCTTTAGCTCCACCCATTATTTCCCTGGACACCCAGACCTGCCCCATCAAGCCCGCCCCCTTAGGCTTACCCCATTGGAGCCCCACCCCATTAAGCGCCACCCTAAGACACACCCCACTTAGCCCCACCCAGTCGTTCCCAGCCAATTCATTCCCTGCACACCCATTGATGCCCACCCCCTTGCAACCTCACTCCATAAGCCCCACCCCGTTGGAACCCCACCCCCCTACCTCACTAAGCCCCCCTTCATTTAGCCACACCCCATTCAGCCACACCCCATTCAGCCACACCCAGCCATCCCCAGCCCATTCATTCCCTGCCCACTCATTGACACCCACCCCATCGAAACGCCACCCCATTGGACACCCCCCACCCCAATAAGCCCCACCCGTGACACCACCCCCTTAAGCCCCTCCCCCCTTGCGGCCCCGCCCCTCCTCACCAGGGGAGAAGAGGGCCACGGCCTTGAGGCAGGCGTACTCAGCGGCGTCGACGCGCAGTGCCTTCAGCTTCTCCACCTGCTCCTGGAAGAGGCGGATGTGATCCATGAAAGCCACCACGCGGTCGGCAGCCATCGGAGCGGCGTGGAGCCCGGCGGCGGCCAACAACGGGGCAGCGTGCAATGGTAAAGCCGACTGCGCCGCGTTCAACACAAAGAGCTCGCTCCAACCCAACCGGAGCAAAGCCACTTGATCGGAAAGTTGCAAATCCGGGAAGAAAGGGATGCCCTTGGCCCATTCAATGGCGCTGAAGAGGAGGCGAGCGGCCAGCTCACAGATGCTCTCGATGCCGACCACACCGCTGGGTTGCAGGCACTGGGAGCCGTAGCGAGCCGGGGGGTACGGTTCGGCGCGGAGCAGCAAGGAGATGAAGCCGCTTAAATAGCTGTGACCGCCATAGGGATCCCCGGGGACCACGGGATATTGGCTGGGACTGCTCGGGGCGTGCGCCATGCGGCCTCGCTGCACGGCTGTGGAGGGGAGCAGGAGGTCAGCACCCCAACCCACCCCCCCCCCCGTGCCATCACCCCTGTGTCTTGGCCAACGCCCCCCCCCCCGCCATTCCCCAGGGATTAAATAC